>NC_139535.1:32682405-35666103 GCF_965153285.1 Podarcis tiliguerta
GTACCAAGGAGAAGGACTTCTTCTGAAGGAAATGCAACAGTGGTCTGTCCCTTCTTTTCCTGTAAGTGGCCACGACATAAGAAAAATGGGGTTTTCATCTGGGAAAGAAATCGGGATACTCTTGCAGCAGCTGCGGGACACGTGGAAAAAGAGTGGATACCAGATGGGAAAGGAAGAACTCTTAAGCCATGTAAAAAAGGTGTAAAAATAATGATTTAAAATGTCAAGTAAATTGAGTACATAAAATTGTATCAAAGTCTGCATGTAAATATTCCATTGTTCATACTCACTTGGGTTTCAAGCACTGTTGGAATCATCGGGATTGTTCTTTTTGATGGATTTTTTTTTTTTATTACAATTAAAGTGCAAAACATTTCACAAGCAGCTGTGTTCGTCTACTAATGTGTGGTTATATTTTCCGAGTAAGAAATGTATTTTGTATTTTTACTGAACTATTTAAGAATGCCCTTGTGGTGTTAAGTTGTGCTTTGTTCTCCTACGTGCATATGCTGCAAAAGTCTGAAACAGTTTGCAAATTTTCTGTTTAGTGCAAGTTTGGGTAATGGTACGACAGCAGTATTTGTCCACTAGGTGGCAGTACATAGGAACCTTTATAGCTGCAAACAAAATACACTGGATCCAGAATTGGCTTCCAGTTAATTACGGACACACCGTTAACACCATATTCATGGAAGACAATCTTACTCAGCTCTGAGTGATTGCCAAAGAAGACTGTATTTACACATTAAATGACTTTTGTGGAGGGAAATATTGACTGCTGCTGCTGAAGACAGTTTTACTACACGAGTCCCAAGATCTGGTAGTGTCAAAAATTGTATTATTTATTTGATGGCAATAATGCTAATAGGTGTAGTATAAGCTTAATCCTGGCCACCAATCCTTCATCTGTCAACCTTTAAAATGATTCTTTGACTTTTAACAAGCTTCAAGATCGTAGGGAGGTCTGACGTCTTGTATTATAGAAAGCCTTGTTAATTCTTCTGGGCTGTTTCTCAATCTACTGACATGCAGAGTGTTCAAGACTCCCCGGTTTAAGGGAACTAAGGAGGCTGCTCAAAGCAGTTCCTTTCTTTTCCTATGTACATCATTTCTGGCTCAGTGCTTCCCTTATATGATAGAAGTGATTTCACTCAGTGTGGCTTCTGTGTCTGTAGACTTTAATGTTTCCTACTCCCATTTACTTTTGGAAACCTAATTGTCACAGGGCAGTAGTTTCATGATCACACATGTCCCAAAGCCTTTATTTAGCAAGATGAATTGGGAAAAAACGCATCAATCCTTACAGTAAATTAAGATAAAGTTGCAGAGCACATGGGTCCCAGTATTCTTCATACATACCGTATTTCGCTCTTAAGACGCACCTAGTTTTTAGAGGAGGAAAACAAGAAAGCAATGCAAAGCTTCTTAAGTGAAGAGGGAGGAGCGCTCCTGCTGCGCTCAAGAGGCTTTGCGTGGCTATGCCTGAAGCCAGAAGAGCAAGAGGGATCGGTTCTGGCTTTCTGGGATAGCTGTGCAATCGCTCCATAAGACGCACACACATTTCCCCTTCCTTTTTTAGGAGGAAAAAAGTGCCTCTTACAGAGCGAAAAATACGGTATTGTGGTATGTATTGTGAACATATCATTTCATGGGAATGGGAGGCATTCATGTAAGCCAAACGTAATTAAGAGGCGCAGCAAACCAGAACCCTCAAAACATTGACATTCTTTCCCAAACCTGTCCATTCCTCAAGCCCCCTTAAGTATGAAGTTTAGAGACCTGTATTTAAAAAGCCTAACTTGTGCTACCTTGTCCTCAAACTTCTGTATTAACTCTACTTCTGCTGAAATTAGGCATGAAAAGGCAGCCCTATTGTAGCCAATAGAAGGCTTTTGAACTACAAATTGGGGAGGTGAGGTTAACCGCCCTCTCTAAAAATATCCCACCGAGATACACAATTAGGGTTCTTTTGAGCCTAATTGCTGTGGGTGAGTGGCAGTTGGGGGGGGGGGCTCTCCCTACTATAACTCCTGTGCCCCCCCATTACCCCTCTCCTGCCTCAATTAGGGGTGGGTTTGTTTGTTTTAAAAAAGCCTACTATTGGTTCCAATAGAAGATGTCTCTCCCCACCCCCAATTCCACCAGAAAAACCCACCCTCTTCATTGTTGCAGGGTGGGGAGTGTTGTGGAGAATACAACTAGGGAGGCAAATCATACACACATACCAATTAGGCTTGAAATGAAGCAAAAACACTTTTTGTAAGCCTAATTGCTGGCAGAGGAGTGTTGTATGATCCCCATGACAATTCTAGTTTGCAAAAGTTCCCATGAGCCCAGAAAGGTCAGTGGCCTCTGGCTTAAATACAGTGGTGCCTCGCAAGACGAAATTAATTCGTTCCGCGAGTTTTTTCGTAGAGCGAGTTTTTTCGTCTTGCGAAGCACCACGGCGGAGAGGGGTGGGGAGAAGCAGGGCAGCTGCCGCAGCCGGTCCTTGGACTCACCGCGCCTTGTGGACACCGCACGACGCAGCTGCTGCCCTCTCGCTCCCCTCTTCCCCTCCTGCAGAATCCTCTCTCGCTCTCTCTGGTTTGGTCTCTCCAGCTCGGAGTTCCTTGGCTGCCGACTGTAATGAGAACCACATGGGCTGGGAAGAACCCACCTCGCTTAGACTAGAGGAGCCCTCCTCCTCCTCCTCGCCTGCCCCAACAACCTCACCCTGCAAGGGTGGGTGCAAGATCTCAGCTCCGGGATCCTTTCTCTCCCTTGCAGACGCAGGCGTGCGCTTTCCAAGAACGCGCGCATGTCCAGGTGCACGCAGGCAACACCCTGGTCCCCGCGGGGCTCAGGAGCGCGACTCCGGCTGCAGCGCTGGCGGCAACGGCTCCCGAGGGGAGCGCGCGAGGCAGCCGGAAGGTCAGCCATCAGCCGGAAGGTGGGAGGGAGCCGGGGGAGCCGTCAGCAGGAAGGTGGGAGGGAGCCGGAGGAGCGGGGAAGCGAGCGTGTGACCGTCGCCATGACAGGAGAGGCAGGGCTGTTTCGTCTAGCGAAGCAAGCCCTTTGGAAAATCCGTCTTACGAAGCACCTCAGAAAATGAAAAACCCTTTCGTCTAGCGGGTTTTTTGTCTTCCGAGGCATTCGTCTTGCGGGGCACCACTGTACTGTAGTCTGCAGTAAGCATGGTCTGTCAGGAACCCTGCATAAACTGCAAGGCAACCCATGATTCAAAATGCCTTAAAATGACCTACATTCCCATATAAAAATAAATGATCCACTTACTTGGTTTTTTGGTTGAAGCGCAAACCAGCTGTAGTTATCACCAGCAAGATTCTGTTCCGTGCAAACTTACCTGTGCATGTTTGTGAGGGAAACACTGTTACACTATTAATACAATATTAATTAGGGTATGTACATATTAAGGGGCAAGATGCAATTTGCTTGAGAGGCTCAGCAAAACATTAAACTTTGAAAGTCAATGGAACAGACTGGTTTCTGCTACAAGTATCTTACAATGGTTTGTAAATGTAATTATCAGAGGGGCCAGGGAAGGGAAGGGGTATACATAAATTTCATTACAAAGTAATTCAGGCAGCAGATTAAATCTGCATAGGAAACTGCAAGGGAGCAATTTTCCTTACAGATTAACTCCAAACCTGAACTTCTGACAGCGAATATGCTGGTGCCGCTATCAAGGAGGAAAACAAGTGGTAGCTCTGTGTTGCATAGAAAATAAATCTAGTATGAGATTATTCCTGCTCTAAGGCTGCATTAATGAGGTTTATAGACCTTTCTCAGAGTTTTTAGATTTCCACAATGAACATGGCTCTGCATTTATACTTTTCATCCTTTACCACTTATAGAGCGAAGAATCTGCGCAAGAGGTTAATTTCAATCAACCATTGACTAATTTCTACACACATTCTTGCTGATGAACATACACAAGCCCAGTCCATTGATGATTTTTGCAGGCTGCTGTTTGATTTGCAGGCTGATGATTTTTCCTGTCCACTAGCACTTCTAGAAGTCAAGGAAGGCCAAAAGAGAATGCACCCGTGTGAAGATGATGCACAATTTGTTACTCCATTCAGCTAGTACTTCCGAGAAACCTGCATGCGTGTCTCCCTACTATCACCTAATAATACACCAATCTCTTTTTAAAAAATCAAAAACTATTTCTGCAGGTGTCTGCTTCCTGACCTGCTGTTCAATTCAGAACTAAATTTTAGTGAGAGCAGCGAGGCCATAGAAAAGGATGAACCAGAAAACAAAGGGTGTCAAGGGGCAATAAAAAAAGCTAGCACCTAAGTGCTAAAAGCTCACTTCTTCACTGGTCTGAACAACTTTGCTCAGCTGCATTTTTTTAAAAAAACAACCCTCTAATTTTACCTGAACTAACTTTCCATTTGGCTAATTCTGGATCCTATAGACTGAATCTTAGATTCATCATCTTCAGTTACTGGCAACATTAACACCCCAGTCACGTACGCACATAATACCGGCTCATTTTCAAGTCGCCTGTTGACCAGCCAGAACAATGTTCTTTGAGCGAGACTTTAGACGACAGTTCAGTTACTGCAACTTTACAGTGTCATTTTCATTCCCTTTTAGTGAGTCTCAAGAAGCAGCACTGCAATGATCCCAGTGAAATAAAGACTGCTATTCATCAAGCACTAAATAAATAGTTGTGGATTTTTGTTGTCGTTTAGTCGTGTCCGACTCTTCGTGACCCCATGGACCAGAGCACGCCAGGCATTTCTGTCTTCCACTGCCTCCCGCAGTTTAGTCAAAAGTTGTGGATTAGGAGTATACAATAGGCCATGTAGCATTATTTTAACATACAATTTGAAAGTCTTAACAGCTCAAGATCTTACGAAGAATCTTTAGCACAACACAATAAATTTTTCTTGGAATGAAGAAATTACGTTCGCCGGTCTTCAAAGCAATTTGTCTTTAATGTGAAATTCTTAATTTAACAAATGTACACTACTGATCAAAACAAAATCTTCAAAGTTGAGAAAATGTTTTGAATAAATTTATTTTGTAACTTCCAAATAGCTATTTAAAAAATGTTTTGCGACATGCATAAAAAACCCAGACATTCCAAACATTTAAAAAAAGAAAACCTAAGGATTATGTTGTTAATTCACGTATGATTTCTCCTTTTTCTGAAGTCCTTATTTCAAACTCAGCCACAGAATTTAAAGTAAGAAATACATTCCTTTTGAAGAAGCTGAAATCTATGGAGGACCTTGAAAAATAAGAAATAGTGAGTGCTTTCAAAACAAAAAATGAAATTCAAAAAGCGTATTATAAAGTATTGGAAATAAAATTTTAAAAAATTACAATAGAAACACAAAGTGGCAGGTAAACTTTAGATTTAAATGCTTTACAGTCCAAGAATGTCAGCAATGTGGTGCTCAGACGGTAGGAGAACTGGTCAAGTTTGGACTTCCAAGAAACAGCTGTCAAGCAAGCCTAATCAAGGACGTTGCAGAAATTTGCTTAATTTCTGATTTATTTATTTTAAGGAAATCAGATATTTGTGTGTCTTCTCTGCTTAACTGCAGTATGATCACATCAAACACACATTGTGCGATTTCAACTATATGTGGTTGAAGGCAGGCCGGCAGAAATTACCGTATTTTTTGCTCTATAAGACTCACTTTTTCCCTCCTAAAAAGTAAGGGGAAATGTGTGTGCGTCTTATGGAGCGAATGCAGGCTGCGCAGCTATCGCAGAAGCCAGAACAGCAAGAGGGATTGCTGCTTTCACTGCGTAGCGATCCCTCTTGCTGTTCTGGCTTCTGAGATTCAGAATATTTTTTCCCCTTGTTTTCCTCCTCCAAAAACTAGGTGCGTCTTGTGGTCTGGTGCATCTTATAGAGCGAAAAATACGGTAGTTAAATCCAAGCAAGGCAGAGAACTTAAAAGCTCTTTTCACGATGGGTAACCCAACGGACCTGGCGCAAGACAAGCTTTTAAGCTCTCCGCATTGCTTGGGGGGCAAGACCCGCTCAGCACAGGTTCTGGGAGCAGGCAATGACCCATTTCTGCACATCCAACTGACACATGACTGTGTACACATGCACAGAATTGGGGGGGGGGGGCGTAGGGAGAGGGCTTATGTGTACTCTGGTGACACCCGGGCCAGGAACCTAACCCCAGTGCAAATGGGTCATTGACTGTACTGGGGATTCTCCTTTTCTACCTCTCAAGGCTAGCTGCTAGTTTATTCTTCCCAAAGGCAAACAAAGGAGCAGCTACAAGCACAGCATGCTTTCCTTACTGCAGCTTTCATAGAGCAGTTTTAACAACAGTCAGGCAAAAACCACCACCGGATGGACGAAGAATTGTTCTCTGAATAGAAACAGCACTACTAAAAAGGCTTCGCATGAAAATTGAAATGCACTTCCACATAAACGGTAACAAGAAAAAAATGTTTTGTATAGCTATTTGTGTGTGAAAATAAAGATGTGAGATCTGTAATAAGATCTATATTGATTTTAGAAAAACCTTTTAAACAGTAAGGGTGTTAATTCAACGAAATTTCAGTCAGAGTAGATGCACTAAAATTGATGGATCTAACTTATGACATGCTAATTTCAATGTGTAATGCCTAAGGCTGCAATTTAACACACACGTATCTGGGAATAAAGTCCCACTGAATTCAGCGGGGCTTATTTCTGAGTAGACATGTATAGGTTTGCACAGCAGGGATGTTTTTGATAAATGCAATTATCTAATATTTAGTGCTCAGATGGAAATACCGATTCTGACATTTTTATAATCTGTTTCAACATGAAGATATAATAGACTTTAACTCCCTGAGAGTTTTCATTTTCTCCAGTTGTTTGACATAAAACCCACAATATACGAGCACAGGAAAAACCAAGCCAACACAGAGAAGCATTATTGGTTTTATACTGGAACCAGAAAGCATATAATCTACATAAAGAATTTTTCATTGAGGGTACAACATCCAGTTGCACAACACCAGAATATACGGTTTTAGCAGTTACTTGAAATCACACTAGTTTATAAGCTAGAAAATGTTATGAGCTTGATAATATCAAGCCCATTACACAGATTGGGGCAGAAGGCAGAAACAAGTCAACATTAAATGAAATTAGTGGAGTATTTATTTCTCATTGAGCTCACTATGATGCTTTCCCCTTTTTTAAAAAAATCAACTCCCCCCCCCCCCCCGTGTTTACACACATTTCCACCAAATAGGCAAATTTTAAGCTTGCTGACGTCTTGTGTAACTACTCTGTCTTCTTCTGCGGCAACTGCATAACAAAAGCCAGTAAAATATATTGACATCAGTTCATCAAACACTGCTGTTACACAACCTCTGTTTATTGGAAGCTGGCTTGCACACAAACATAGTTGATATTAATAAAAGATGTGGGCAGTGCTTCTGCTGCCTCACCTCTATGTACAGCAAGATCAGGAGCAGGTGCTGGCTAGTGTCATCTGCATGTACAGGATCTGTGCAATTTAACAAACGTATTGGTTCACTGAAAACGTGGGACCTCCCTGATCCTATGACACTGTGTAAGATAGAAAGGTTTGTTCTATAATATGGTTGGGGTGATGGTGGGGAAGAGGTAGTAAAAGTGATCTGTTCGAGGAGGAGGAGGAGGAGGAAGAGGCAGAAGAAGAAGAAGAAGAAGAAGAAGAAGAAGAAGAAGAAGAAGACATTCTCCCCTCCTACAATGGTGGGTAAGAGAAGTGTTGGAACCTCAGACCTGCTCTTGATCTCATCATGCTTAGGAGGTGAAGAGATGGTAGCAGCACGTAAAGAGAGGTCTTGCAATGGGGCACTGGCTACAGTGAGCATTCATCACATAAGAGATGGAAGAATGAGATTTTAACATGTAGAAGTCATATTAGCATTACACTATTGTTAGCAAAGGTTCAAAATCCACACATACACACCCCTTACCCACATGCCAGCTTCGAAAATGGTCATGTCCCACCACCATTCAAAACAGAGGCTTCCCCCCCCTTCAAAATTCTTGCCACCCGCAAATCCCACTGATGGCGATGAAAACTCCAGCCTCTTTAAAAACAAAAAACAGAGGCTCCAACATTTTTCCCACTTAGGAGAAAGCTCTCTAGTATCCTGACTCGTTTTAGTACAGGCCAGTCATCACAATCCTGTGCTTTCACATTAATGTTTTAATATTGCAATCCTATACAAGCTCCTTTTGGAGAAAATAAAAAGCTAAAATGCTCTCTCTTAATACAACGACCTACATCTCACTCTGTCCAAAATGAGGTTTTAGCTACTATTGCTTTTCACAGCTCAGCAGAGAGACAGTGCTGCAGCACGAAATAAAGGTGATCGTTCAGTTGTGACCAGAATGAGAAATAAAAAAACAACATAGTACTACAGAGGTAGAAGACTTCAAGGAAGCAACCCTGAATTACAAGAGTTGCTTGTTCCTATCTATCAAGCACACTGAGTTCCTAACACCCTTTCTGTGTCTAATGCCGTTTATTGCCAGCAAAATAAGCTTTCAGCAGCGGAGTGACGGAAGCCATGGCAGGATCACTAAACTTGGGGGCTTGCTTTTTTTAAAGCCGTTATCTCCCTCCACAGATAAATACATTGGTTCTTATAAAATCAGCAATGCTGTTACTTCAACAAGATACCTAGCCACCCTTAACGAGATCTCTAACAATATATTCCGAAGAAGTGCAGTGACAAAAATGGACTCGGGGCAGGGGTGGGGAATACCAATATATGTAAAATCAGTCTGCCGTCTGCAGACTTTGTTTGCCAAAGTGCATTCTAGGAAAACAAGGCAAAAACACACACAGACACCTTTTTGCTGTTTTTAGCCCCCATTTGAATAACCCATACATGTCTCCTAAAAACCAACTTGCTCAAATGGGAAGCATTAGTTCCTGTTCTAAAGAGCAGGTTATAATTGAATTACACCCTTTCAAACTTTTGACAGGCAGCTGCGACTTACCAATGCCAAAAGAAAAGGCTTATGAGCAACCGCACTGCCAAGGACCCCACAGAATCATAGACATGTAAAAAATGTACACAATCACAATATGGTAGACGGAAGATATTAACGAAGAAAATTACACTTTATCGCAGTCCTAAACATTTTCATGAATAACTTATGTTTTCGTTAAAAAAAATAATCAGCCAGAACATGCCAAATGGAGCAAAATCAACTAAAGGTGATACAACAAAACAATTCTATAGGGATTTTTTTTTTTAACAAAGGAATTGCATATAATAGTCCTTTTAGCAGCAGGCTCCTGCCAGCAACCACTTTGTGACGAGGGACCTACTGTCATCACATGAACCCCTATAGGAGGTTTAGGCCTTGTCCTCTTTTAAGGCTTATTCAAGCAAACACGAATACCTGTAAGTTTATTCCACACTGTTAAAAAAAACAGGGCTTCTTATAAATTCACAACATTCTACAGGGAAATATAACAGTGGGCGATACCTTATACCTGTTCATTATCCACAAGTTGAGTTACACTCAGTCTTCATTCCTCCTCCACAGTTTTATCTTCCCACTGATAGTATGAGTCTTCTTGTATTATTAAAGGGCAAATCTAAGTCTGAGCTGTCTGTTTCAGTGTTTATGAAAGAATTGGGGGGGGGACTGCTTTTTTTCTCATCTTCGTCGCACGTTTGGTACTTCTTCCTTCAGAAGTCTAAACCAGGGCCTTTGGAAGCAACAGTACTTTTATCTGCACAAAGCTCAGGTGAACAGATCCTTTTAGATAATCAGACATAAGATGCAGCACTTTGCAGATTTTTTTTTTTTAAAGAAGACACTGACTGCTAATTCATCCAAGGTAAGGTTATCACAGGCAAAGCAACAGTGATCTTTTACCGGATTCATCCTCTGTTTCTGGAATCCTTGGCAGCAGGGCAGAACGGGTCAACCCCCAGAACTTTTGAGGTGACATATCCTTCTTTGTTGAAGTAAACTTCCAGCCTATGTGGCTTCCGCAGATTCTGCACTCTGCTATAGTCCATGCATACCTAGGAGTGGACAGCATCATATTAGCCTTTTTGAGCAGGATATATCTCATAAATCACTCCTTGCAATAGCCCTTACTGTCACTTGGAGCTCAGAGTAGCAAAGCCACCACAGTCGTACCTTGGAAGTCGAACGGAATTCGTTCTGGAAGTCTGTCCGACTTCCAAAACGTTCGAAAACCAAAGCGCGGCTTCTGAATGAGGCCTGCAGCTAATCGGAAGATGCGGAAGCCCCGCCAGACATTTGGCTTCCAAAAATAAGTTTGCAAACCGGTACAGTCACTTCCGGGTTTGCAGCATTCGGAAGCAGAAACTTTCAAAAAGTAAGCTGTTCGAAAACCAAGGTACGACTGTATAGTACTTCAGCAAGAGGAATCATTTGCAAGTTTCCCAGGCAGAATCCAACCAATTTAAGGGCATGAACTAAAATTATAGTGGTGGCTTCCAGAATAAGAGTTAACAGATTTGCTTAGAGGTTACAGTGGTACCTCGGGTTAAGTACTTATTCGTTCCGGAGGTCCGTTTTTAATCTGAAACTGTTCTTAACCTGAAACACCACTTTAGCTAATGGGGCCTCCTGCTGCTGCTGCGCTGCCCGAGCACAATTTCTGTTCTCATCCTGAAGCAAAGTTCTTAACCTGAAGCACTATTTCTGGGTTAGCGGAGTGTGTAACCTGAAGCGTATGTAACCTGAAGTGTATGTAACCTGAGGTACCACTGTATTCAGATGTTTAGGCTAGAAACCTTTCCCTGACAGGTAATGCTTATGAGAGTGTTTCCAAATAAGCAATAATCCAGTTTGCATTTGGAACCGGAACAGCAGCAGGAATATCTGTTTTCTATGCCCTGAAGTTGTCAAAAAATCATTATCTGCACGCAGGAATGGTGAGTACAAATTAAAAGAAATGCTTGAGCCACAAGGAACTTTGTGATGCATAAGGAATAAATATATTGCACATCTGAATAAGGTGTCTTGCCAGTCTGTCCCTCCCATATGCCCAACGCTCAATATTCTGGGGGCTTGGGTTTTTTTGGCACCTCCCAGATGCTCTTATTTTACTAGTTCTTGGGGTATACACTATGTATGAAGTATACACCAATACAGTAAAAAGCAAAAGCATTCAAATGGCATATTAATCCCCAAACCTACTAGCGTTAATGAGAGGCATTTTATTACCCAGGAAACCAGCTGTGCTCTGTGGAAGACCTGCCAGTCAGATTCAAGTTGCAAGCTTTGTACACAGTAAGCGTCTCGTGCACAAACCCATGAGGATTCACGTATGCAGCCATAGGCCCACCAAGAGATAAACTGCAAGAAACAAATTTTTAAAAGTCAACTTCGAAAACTCAAGATACTGGTGGCTGGTGAGAAATTAGACATGGGGAATATTACTGCTTTGAAATAACATTAATATTCATCATGGGGGAGATCATAGAAACATGGAATTGTAGGCGAATGCTATAAATTTTTTTTAATAAATAAAATGGTCTATCTTTTTAAATGTTTTTTTTTGTTTTAATTTGTTACCTTTTTATTATGTTGTTATTTGGTTTTATGTTTTTCTACTGTAAACAGCTGTAATATATTCTTATGATACAGTAGTATATAGGTATAATAATAATAGTATAAAAATACATAGAAAGATAGATAGATAGTAAGGGGGAGACCAGCCAAGACTATCTGAGGTCAAGGGATGGCATTTCAAGAAACACTCTGCCCCAAAACATTTTGTTACCTACTTCAACAATCTGGCCAACAACCACATAATTGATTCATTGCCTTAACATGTTTCTGTGAAAATTTCTCAGCAGCAGAATAAAAATTTTCTATAAGAGAACATGAGCACTCTCAGTGATTTTCACATGTATCAGTGAGATCCACTTAGAGCCAAACATTTGTAGTCATATATATATATATATATATATATATATATATATATGCTTTCGTAGATTTTCACGGGTACAGGAATGCAGGTTTTGGTGTCCTCGGGTGTCTTCCCGTGTAAAAGTTGGGGTGTCTAGGCGACGTTTCGACGAGGTCTCACTCGTCATCTTCAGGCTGGTGCTTTCGGCTTCTTGTTACTGGAACAGAGCAGGATCTCAGTGTTTGAGTTCCTATAAATATTGTTGAGGAGGTGTGGTGTATAGCCTCCAATGTTCTGGGCAGAGAGGAGGTTCCCAGGCTAGTGTGCCTTTTCTTCTTTTGTTCCTTAATTACTTGAGGGATATCTTGAGTGATTTCTTGAGTGATTTCCTGAATCCCACTTAGGTGGGTCATTAGGTGTGGATTAGTTGCTAAAGCCTTCGTGTCTTGAACTCTTGAACTTTGTGAAGAGTTTTTCTGAGAAGATGGCTGTACTGCACTTGGTTGTGCTCTGGCTTGGCTTCGTGTATAGGGGCGAGCTGTGGTTTTGTGGCCTGTGCCAGCCAGATCTGTGTAGGGATTGCAGGGGGGTGCAGCATCCGGAGGTGCCACCCTGGTTTGGCTACTGGATGGTGTCTGTAATTTATCTGTGGAGAGGGTCTGGGTTTGGGTCTGGTGTGGTTGATTGGTGATGGCGTTCTGTGTGCCTCTGGATCTGGTGTCAGATTTTGTGGGGAGGGCTAATTTCCAGATGTCTGGCAAGCGGGATGTGTCGTCACGCTTGTTCATGTTGTGAGGGTGTTTCTCTATCTCGATGGCTTCCATGATTATTCTCTTGTGGTGATGTTCCATGTTAAAGAGCAATTTGGAATCTGCAAAATTAATTTCGTGTCCTGTTTCTTTCATGTGTTGGAAAAGAGAGGAAGTTTTTTCTTCTTTTTTGACGGCATTCTTGTGTTCTGCGATACGTGCATTTATTCGTCTGTTTGTTTGTCCAATGTACGTGGCTGGGCAGACTTTGCAGGGTATTTCATAGACCCCTTGGTTTTCCAACTGAATTTTATCCTTGGGGTTTCTGAGGATATTGGCTATTTTTTGGTTGGTGCAAAAGGCTGTTTTGATATTGTGTTTATGGAGGATTTTGCTAATTTTATCTGTAGTGCCCTTGATATAAGGAAGGAGGGCTATGCCATTGTTTTCTTCTGTGTCTTGGTTTTTGGGGGGTGTTTCTTTTTGGATTAGCTTCGTAACCCTGTTTTGCTGGTATCCATTGGTAATTAACACATTTGAGAGATTCTGTAACTCAGTTGTCAAGTGGTCTTCGTCAGCCAGGCGTTTGGTTCTGGAGATGAGAGTCTTGGCTACGGAGTTTATTTGTGCAGGGTGGTGGTGTGATTGTGCATGTAAGTAGCGGTTGGTGTGTGTTTTTTTCCAAGACACAGAAGAAAACAATGGCATAGCCCTCCTTCCTTATATCAAGGGCACTACAGATAAAATTAGCAAAATCCTCCATAAACACAATATCAAAACAGCCTTTTGCACCAACCAAAAAATAGCCAATATCCTCAGAAACCCCAAGGATAAAATTCAGTTGGAAAACCAAGGGGTCTATGAAATACCCTGCAAAGTCTGCCCAGCCACGTACATTGGACAAACAAACAGACGAATAAATGCACGTATCGCAGAACACAAGAATGCCGTCAAAAAAGAAGAAAAAACTTCCTCTCTTTTCCAACACATGAAAGAAACAGGACACGAAATTAATTTTGCAGATTCCAAATTGCTCTTTAACATGGAACATCACCACAAGAGAATAATCATGGAAGCCATCGAGATAGAGAAACACCCTCACAACATGAACAAGCGTGACGACACATCCCGCTTGCCAGACATCTGGAAATTAGCCCTCCCCACAAAATCTGACACCAGATCCAGAGGCACACAGAACGCCATCACCAATCAACCACACCAGACCCAAACCCAGACCCTCTCCACAGATAAATTACAGACACCATCCAGTAGCCAAACCAGGGTGGCACCTCCGGATGCTGCACCCCCCTGCAATCCCTACACAGATCTGGCTGGCACAGGCCACAAAACCACAGCTCGCCCCTATACACGAAGCCAAGCCAGAGCACAACCAAGTGCAGTACAGCCATCTTCTCAGAAAAACTCTTCACAAAGTTCAAGAGTTCAAGACACGAAGGCTTTAGCAACTAATCCACACCTAATGACCCACCTAAGTGGGATTCAGGAAATCACTCAAGAAATCACTCAAGATATCCCTCAAGTAATTAAGGAACAAAAGAAGAAAAGGCACACTAGCCTGGGAACCTCCTCTCTGCCCAGAACATTGGAGGCTATACACCACACCTCCTCAACAGTATTTATAGGAACTCAAACACTGAGATCCTGCTCTGTTCCAGTAACAAGAAGCCGAAAGCACCAGCCTGAAGATGACGAGTGAGACCTCGTCGAAACGTCGCCTAGACACCCCAACTTTTACACGGGAAGACACCCGAGGACACCAAAACCTGCATATATATATATATATATATATATAAAAGATTATATTTGTTTTGGGATTATTCTCCACCTAAAATGCAATCTTTACAAATTGCTTGCTAATATAATAAAATCTATAATTGTTAAAATGCAGTTTAGAAACTAAGAGGGTATTTATTTCAAGGCAATTTCTACAGTGTAAGCCCTTTGCAAACTCACCTGAATATTTCATTTTTAGTAGTTATTTCTGTGTCTTGACAATGCTTACAGCAGAGAGACGTACACTACAAGAGCAATAAAGCAAACATAAATGGGGAAACTAACACTTTTTAAGTAACAGAACGGAAGATCCGCAAAACATTTTGTTTAAATACTTTAAATTGCAAGCAAAGCAGGTTTAATCCAGTGACTTTTCCTAAAAAGGAGACCACTTGGAACCTTATTTTCCCTTTAAGAAGTTTTCATAACTGCTTCCTGAAACTCTTTTTCTGTGGCGGCAATGAAGAGACTGACACATTAAATGTAATAAAGTTGACAACAACCTTATTGAAAGTTGTAAAGACCTAAGACTTGCAAAATTGGAAACACTCTAGACCCAGTGATGGAGCAGAGCGCCCAATGTCCCTATCCATGACTGTCCCTCTGGACACCATCATTCAACATCCCATTTTCCACAAGCGGCCAACCAGATGACAATGAGAAGTTCAAAAGCAGGGCATGAGTGCAAAAGCACTCAACCATTGTTGTGTCCAAGTGTCTAGTCAGGAGCACACTGTATCCGATCCTGCAGGCAGCCTATAGCCATCGTATCTAGTAGCTATTGATAGCCTTGTGTCTACTCAAAAGTCTTAACTGGGAACTTGCTCCCAGGTAAGCAAGAGAACAATTTCAAGACCTTGTAAAGAGTTCAGTACACTTACTTTGTTCATTATATCTAGTTCACATCGTAATCGCTGAACAGCACTACCAATTTTAAGCAGCTGAATTCGCAGTGCATCATCAATGGGCAGACAAGCAGCAACTCTGTATGAAAAATCTGAAGAAATTCAATTTCATATATTTAAAAGAAGGTCAATCAGACACACAGCACATTATAATTTCCAGTTAATCAGTGCATAACTATTACAAGGAATCAATCACAATCTACCAGCAATCTTTTTTGGCATCAGCTCAACTGGAATAAACGAAGTGGCAATTTCTGCCACATGCTTTTTAGCAGATGCATATGGACTATGATCTTTAAAAAATGCTCTACATATAGCATTAAAAAGAAAAAAAATCAAAAAGGTGATAATATTGCTTTTTTGATGCAACTCTCTCAGGCTGCATTATGCAAATTGTAAAGCAAGGCAAAGAGCAAAGGCAACGTTAAACTACATAGTTAATCCATTTTCTTATAAATATGAGCCGCTCACTTGTATAGTAATGGAAGTTTCTGTTTGATGCCTGCTGGGGTTACATGCGATAGTAGAAATCTATATTGTCTATTACTCAACAATGACCACATACAAGCCATTTTTTGTGGCTTTCACACTGAAAATCTGCAATGTTGGGAAGGAAGCACACTTATGTGCTATTTAAAGTGGACAACTCTAAAAGGTACAGAGGGAACAGGGGTGTGAGTTAGATCCAGACAAGAACCTTGAGCCAAAGATTTGCAATTTGTCTGAACCAAAATAGGGTCTTGCCAAAGCACTCTGAAATAAAGCAGGAATCTCCAAAGCCTTTTATGCATTGAGATTCGTAAAATACATACTGGAAACAATGTGCTTGTCAAAAGTGAAATCTTTCTCCCAAAGCTAGCCAGATAAGGAAAATATCAGGATGGAGAGATAGAAGGGAGGGGTATCTTTGCTTGTTTTTTGGAACCGTCTCTAATCAGAAAGAAATTAGTTAATGCCTATTCCATTCTCTTTTAGTAGCCCTCCTAGTAGTCCCTGCTTGGACAATGCTGGACATTCAAGTCCTGCTGCTGCTATGCCATATGCCCACACATTCACATCTCTCAAACTAACTTTGCACTTACTTTCTATGGTTTTCTGCTATGTTGGTGTCAACTGAGCAGAAAATGGGTTTGAAGCTGTTCCCCTCACTATTCATAATAACTTCCTAGGTCTCTCCATTTGAAAATTAGCAAGTGACTTTTCTAGGAACACCTCTGTTATGCATGCCATTTTCAAAATAAAATTGCTGCCCACAAAACCACAGGAAGGGAAGTTCTCCCCACAAAATCAACTTTAAAATGGTGTCTACTGCCAATAACCCACTATACATCTTTCCAAAATTTGGCAGGGTTCTTAGCTAGGGATACCTCTCTGTTGTATTCCCTTTTTAGGCAAATTTCCCACAAAACAATAGGCTAGGATAAGTAAATGCTTTCTGAAATGCTGTGTGTGTGTGTGCACACGTAAAATGCTGCCCAGCACAAACTAAAGCCCTAGGGTTTGACCGGCTTTATCCATCCAGGAAGGGCCATTGTGCCCACAAACTCTATCCAAGTCTATCAAACGGAGAAAAGCTAGATTTTTTAAAAAAATCCTGCATGTGAAAACATAAAGTTTAAATTTTCCAAATCAGGCAATGTCTGAATCACTGTGAACTGAAATCAGGTTGTTGTTTTTAAATGCCAAACTGGGATGTGAATTGAATCTTATTGTCTTGAATACACACTGTTCATGGCCAATCCCCTATACCATGGAGAACTAGAAAATGTGTAGTGTCTTAATGTGGCCATGAGCTTTCATTGATCAGAGCCTACTTTGCTAGGCAAATGCAACTTTTTCTTCTATCAGTTAATGTGCATAGAGAAGCAAACAAGAAAAATTTTCAAGTAAAAGAGTACCTATTGGATTTGATGGAAGCGATTCATCTTTAAGATTTTCATCCCACTCGTGCAGCTGCTGCTTGACTCTTTCCATCAAGGTTTCCTTGTGTTGGAAGAAAAACCTAATTTAAACATACAAACTCCTTTTTCTTTTAAAAAAATAAGAATGAAGAATAAAGTAGATAAATTGTATCTAGCTATATCTTTTGCAGTAAAGTTTTATTAAAAAAGGTGCAGCTTCTTAACACCAAGCTGAAATCCATACATGCATCATTGTCTAATTCACACTTGTATGAATTTCAGCTTGGTGTTAAGCCATGGCACAGATGAAGTCTTACAGTGGTGCCCAAATCGCTGAGCTTTCATTTCCAAATAGTATTTAGGCCTCCTAGAAATAAAGTTATGGGGCAAAATGTGCAGGGATCTGCTTCTATGGAATAAGAGTTGTATGGCTACCTTGTGTATTTTTCATGATACCAAGGAATACTTCCTGTTGTTAGATAGCAACAGCATCTCTCTCTCTCTTTGTGTGTGTGAGTTTTCTCTCCACAATCAGGACAAGTAGGACATAGCTGAATTCCCATGGTAACAATAAGGTTTTCAGGCATGGTTGTCTCATTAATTTTGCATTATTGCCATGCCCCTCTGTGGCAGCCATTTTGTGCTTGGCACCCCCAGCCCTCTTTCAAAATTCAAAATGTCCCCCACTACTTCAAAAAGCTTGGTGACCCCCTGAATCATACTGTTTTATCCATGGGCAAGATGGGCACATAGTACACCTTTCTTGTTCTAAACCTATGTATGCCAACCAATTAGCTCTCTGTAAGGGTTGAGGGAACTGTGACATATTAAAACGTTATGAGTGGTATCCAGTGATTTCACCATGGGGTTTCCACTCATGGAAAGGAGTCATCCTTGGATACAATCCATTTACCAATCATCAATCTTATCAGTTGATAGTCTCAGGCACCCCTTGGTGAAGGTGTGTTGGATGGCAGATGTCGGGCACAATAAAACCATGTAATCCTGCTGCTGAATTAGCCTATGACCCAGTTTCTTCTTCACCAAACTCCTGGCTCCTGCCACTTTGTCATTCCTGATTCCAGGGTGGATTCCAGTGTGTATTGGCAGACTATATCTATCCCTTGCAGAACTTGCACAGTCCAGAGGTTCCCACTCTTGTTAGTCTCGAGCAAGACGATTGCATGCTGGTCGAGAGGTGGTTGAACCTGTCAATGCTGTTTAGGTATAGGCCGTGGGGGCAGCGATCTTGCTGAGACAGCAACTTGTGTTTCCTTGGCAATATCTGACAGAAGGTCAGATATCTAATACATAGTAGCATTTCACTGGTTAGCTGCCATTTTAAAACATAGGTTTGTTCTCTCGGAGGCAAAAAGAACATGCCAGATTGAGAGATAAAACCAAGAGCAAGACCTTATTAATACTCACAGCATCATATAAGGAATACAACCAAGACGGCCAGGAAGTCAGACTAGCACAGTGGAATTTGCGCTGCAAGACAAAACAGATATAGATATTTACCCTTACTGCTAAGTAATAAATGATATTCTTCAGCTACTAGAGGAAAGAGTACACTTCTATAAATATTTCATCAAGCAAATCTCCCCTCCCCAATGCATGCTCTATTAGCATAATTATTTGTTTCACTATGTTACGATCAAGGTACAAAACACACCTTGTGAACCTCAGAAAACCCTGGTGAGTAGATAGAAATGTGCTTGATCCCCATTATTTATATCTTTAAACATAGTATCCAATACTGTTTTTATCCGGAGACATCAGGTTGATATTTCTACTGTGGTAATTCCAAATATTGCCATTTAAGTTGATTTTATTCACACCAACTTCAATAGTGCAAACATTACTTAAAATCCAAATAGCCTATTGCAACTGCTTTTCGGATCGTGCTGCCTAGAAATTCAATGGTTCCAAAGTGTACCCTCACAGAAGTATCATAGAATCATAGAGTTGGTAACCCTGTTTTTACTTCTGTGAGGGTACACTTTGGAACCACTGAATTGCTACTGAGGGGTTTTTTAGCCCTGAAAGTTCTTGCACAAATCTCACTCTTTAAAGGCATAATCATCATCAATTACAGATTAAACTAATAAAGTAAAATCTATGGGTATATCAAAATAATAATAAGTGAGACAAGGTGGGACATGCAATTTTGGCCAATCCTCCTACTAGGGCTGGGTGATATCTAGTTTTCAACATTATGCTATACCACCAACTGAACTTCACAATATACAATGTCTGAAATAAGGATGGAGCTATGTAGAGACATAGACTGGCTTCACGGTTGTTCCCACATTGTCATTTTTGCAGAGCACACACACATGCATCATGATTCACTATATATTGCCAGGTGAAAAATTATGAAACTGATATCACAGTAGAGGACTTCAAACCAGTATTGGATGATATATTGCCCAGTCCAACCTTCTACAAACCTCTGGGCCATTATTCAAACTATGCCCACTTCAGGAGCAACTTTTCAAGGACTGTAAATGGGTAGTAGGTAGGGGGAAATAAGCAAAAATGGAATGCTTCCTTCGCATGAGTTGCTTCATACAAAGCCACAACAGAATACAAACTGATATAAACACATCTATTTCCTTCTTGTTTTTCACAGCACACCACTGTGTGAATGATGCAGGCCAAAATGAATGCAAGGCATTCTCATCTGTGTGAAAGCAACCTTGGTCTGTTTGCATTTATGAGGTCCAAGCTGCTGCAATCACACAGAAAACCTCTTCAAACAAACGGCTTGGGTTAAGTGAAGCTGTGTCTACGCTGCTGCATATACAGTGGTGCCCCGCAAGACGAATGCCTCGCAAGACGGAAAACCCGCTAGACGAAAGGGTTTTCCGTTTTAGAGGTGCTTCGCAAAACGAATTTGCTATGGGCTTGCTTCGCAAGACGAAAATGTCTTGCGATTCCTGGGGTTTTTTTCCCCTCCCCCCCCCTTTCCCCCAAGCCCCTAAGCCGCTTAACAGCTGTTCACTAAGCCGCTTAACAGCTGATCGCTAAGCCGCTTAACAGCTGATCTAAGCGGCTTATCAGCTGATCTAAGCCGCTAATAGCCTTTTAGCAGCTAATCCGCTAATCCCTTAAGCCTTTAATAGCCGCTAATAGCCTTTTAGCAGCTAATCCGCTAATCCCTTAAGCCCTTAATAGCCACTAATAGCCGCTAAACCACTAATAGCGCTAATCCGCTAATGGGCTTGCTTCGCAAGACGAAAAAAACCGCAAGACAAAGAGACTCGCGGAACGGATTCTTTTCGTCTTGCGAGGCACCACTGTACCAGGAAGCTGCAAAGCTCATGTATACATTCCAGTTATTAACTGAAACACAGCAATTAGGGGGGGGGGGGAGCTAAGCCTCAAAAAAAGGAAAAAGGGATCCAAGAGATCACAAAAGGGAGAGTAAAGCTAACAATATTCCTTGAAGATATAACAGTCATTTTAAGTTACCTCCAAAATTAGGGACCATAAACGCCCACTTAAGGACTTTTTAAAGACATCAGATTTACTCTGAGCAATGGTTCAAATAGCTAACGCTATTTTCTGCAAGTTTTATTTTGAGGGTGAGTCTTTGTTAATAGTGCTACATGGATGAACCACACATTCTACCTTTCCCCAAAGCGAGCAAATTAATACCAAGAGAGGAAATGTGAGTGACTTTACACAAGCACTGAAGAAGTCTGGTGTTAGGAGATTATTCCGAGATTTAAAAAAAAAGAAAAAAAAAAGTTTTGTTAAACTAGTGCTTGTGGGAATAATTGCATTTATGATAAACAGACTTGTGCTCTGCATTGAAAGAGGCTATCACAGCAGGTATCCAAAGAAGTGAAGATTAATATAAAAAATATTCCTTTAATAAGAAGGATGTGATTGCTTGAGACCGAGAGTGAAGCAAATTTGGGAATGGCCTGGCTGGCAATAGATAAGGGCAGAATAGAGAACTCCAGAAAGCAGCTTAGCCAGGCAAATAACTAGGCAGTAGGAACTATGTGTCCATAAGAGGTGTAAAGAGATCAATTGGAACTTGAGAGAGTTTAAACAGATGTATTACTGATAAATGGAAGAACCACGCGGTCACAAAATGCAAAAAATAAAATAAAAAATGGCACACACCTGTTGCAGTGAATTCAAACCTAGAAGTGTAACTGGAGCTAGAAGTGAGGGAATCCACCTTCCTCTGATGAAGAATCAAAAGTCTTCATACCAATTTCCCCTTCAGTTCACTAGTCTGAATTGCACCCAATTGAATAGTTACTTCAAAACTTCTCATTTAAGTACTTTACTATGGAGAGTGGCAACAAAACTGCCAGGAACTTGCTAAGGCTTGAACATGCATGACCATTAAGGTCAGGAAAAGTTATGGTGTTAAGTTTGAGGAAAAGTATTCGGGTATAACAGGATAGTGCTCATCTTCAAATGAAAAAGAACTGCACAGCACATAGCCCCCACGGCAAAAGCATCTCATTGAATCCTGTTTACTTGGATAATGTTGAGCAACTGGAAGATTTGATCCAAATCACTATCTGAACAGGGCTGGGTCATTAGTTTGTGCTCTTCTTCATCTAGTACCCTTCAGGTGCCTGCAGGTTTCTTCCGAGAGATTGAAAGCCCTCTTTTTCCAGGCAAGTCACTTGGAAAGGGAAGAAGACATGTTTTGGGGCTGCTCTAATAAACAGGGTCCCAGACTTCTGCACCAAGCACCTGCACCTCTGGCTACATTTGGGCATCCAGTTGGCTACTGTGAGAACAGAGTGCTACCCTATATGCATCTTTAGCTTAAACTATCAGTGCATTTCTTATGTTCTTACGCATCAAAAGTAAAAAGTTTGCAGCCATCAACCAATCTGACTTAGGACTGAGCTAGAGTGGCAAAGAAAAAGATGTATATGCGTTGTGTGTGCGATATAACATTGTGCCACCAGATGGCAACGTGGAGTCCTGTTTTTCTCTACCTGCTTTCCCTGTTTAAATTAACACTTTAAACTGAAATGCTTCTTTGATGTGTCTAGATCCAGCCCCAGTCCACACTTTTTCCATACAATTAGAAAAAGGGAAACCTGCAAACAAGTTTTGTAGTGTGGTGTGTTCCTGCTCATAGTCCCACCAGTTTTTCCAGGATACAGTGGTACCTCCGGTTACAAACTTAATTTGTTCCAGAGGTCCGTTCTTAACCCGAAACCGTTCTTAACATGAGGCACACTTTCACTAAAGGAGCCTCCCGCTGCTGCCACGCCACTGGTGCACGACTTCCACTCACATCCCAGGGCAAAGTTTGCAACCAGGAGCATCTACTTCCGGGTTAGCGGAGCTCGTTACCCAAAGTGTTCATAAGGAGGACAGTACGTAACCTGAGGTTCCACTGTACATCATTTACCCACCCTCAGTTTTCATTTTCTGCCCAAATGAGCACGCACAATTCTCCTAGGATGTTCTTGTAACAAGTTCCACAATATTTGTTGTACTTCACCAAACCTTGGGGCTTCCTCAAGCATGCAAACACTTCCTCCTTGTGCACAGTTAGTGCACCGGAAGCGGTTTCGTCATTCTGGCCACATGACTCGGAAAGCTGTCTGGAAAACACTGGCTCCCTCGGCCTGAAAGCCAGATGAGCGCTGCAACCCCATAGTTGCCTTTGACTGGACGTAACCGTCCAGGGGTCCTTTACCTTTTTACCTATTTTGGCAACATAAGCATCCACACCTCGAGAATATATTTGCTATTAGTACAGTGGTACCTCGGTTCACAAACTTAATCCGTTCCGGAAGTCCATTCTTAAACCAAAACCGTTCTTAAACTGAGGTGCACTTTCCCTAATGAGGCCTCCTGCCACCGGTGCCCTTCCACAGTTCGGGTTCCATTCTTAGTGCAAGGTAAAGTTCGAAAACCAGGACACTACTTCCAGTTTTGCGGAGTTCATATACGAAATAGTTCGTAAACAGGGCTGTTCTTAAACAGAGGTACCACTGTACATAAGATAGGAAAGAAAGCAGGAACTAATCCTGCATTATTCCTCTGAAGACACATGGAATGTGTCACAATCTGTTCCATTTCCATAAGGCATGAAACATACAGCATATAGCTTAACACACATTTTGACTTAAGCCTCTCACATTAGTCTCCCCCCTCCACTTTCCTTCCCTTACACACACACACAAAAAAGACATTTCCTTCAAATGAGTAGCCAAAAGATAATTGGAACCAATTATAACTTGTCTAATATAAAATGTGCAGCTGCCCATTGTGGTGAACTGATAAGTCACACAAATAATCTGCGGCAGTAGGGGGTTGACAGGCACCGTCCCATTTCACACGTCTTTCTATAAAAGGAGAGACACACAGATGGAATTTATATTGATTTTTGAAATGTCATACCAAAAACGTAAAAAATAAAAATACCATTAGCTTCTGACCTTTTGATATTTCTGCCGCCATTGATGTATATGTTGATCCTGCCACGCTGCAGGCTTGGAAGAAGGAAATATGTGGCATCTGCTGCAGGACTCCAGCTGCACTGCTGACATAGTTGAAGGCAGAACTCGCTCAGGGAGGATTTGCACCTTTGCCTGCTGTATTCTGATAAAGAGATTTCACACAGGTATGAAAACTGCATCTGTCTGGCTATTTACTCAGCCCCTTTAGCTACATCAATAAGACATCTGGGGGGGAAAGCACTCCCATAAATTTTAATGGATTTAAAAAATCTCAGTTCCACATTTTACTTTTGCAGCCTATAATGGATACTTATTTGGTTGGATTTTCCCCAGTGCTAGTTAAACCCCAAGGGTCAATAGACGTGCTCCTGAATATAAGTGTGTTCTTTTAAAATGGGCAAAGATATTAATACCAAACAAGTTCCAAGTCTTAAGCAAAGCTTGCTGCCATCGCGAAACTTGTCTCCTCCCGATATGTGTTATTCAGCTGACATTCCACAGATAATATCCAATCATAACGAAAATTTTAGTTGAAAAACATGTAAAACATAAGACAGGTCTAGACAAAGAACTTTATTCCTCAATATTCCTCTTTTTTCCAGATGCCTTTGTTCTCTCCCAGTGCAGAATGGTTACAAAAACCATGCCACCACTACAGAAGAGAACACTCTTATAGAGATGTAGTCAACCAAGTCCAACTCAGAGTAGACCCACTGTAATTGATGAACCTAAGTTAGTCACATCCATTAACTTAACAGGTCTACTCTCTGAATACCACCCTGTTTAAAAAACATTCCCATAACACATATGGTTTCTGACATTAATGTGTGCCGCCATCTTGTGTTCAAATTGCTACATTCCAAGTAAGGATTATGAATTTATTACGAGGGAAACACGTATTTAAATCATTTTCATTCTATACACACAGATTTCTGCAAAACAGACAGAGACCTTAATCATATATTTTCCCTAGTGCTTCCTTTTCAGAAGGTAGTCCAACAGTGGCCAGCTATGGTTCAAAACTTTTCCAGGTTAAGAAAAAAGTGGGATTTTTTTTGGGGGGGGGGGGGGAGAACCCAGGCTTTTGTTTTTTTGAGATGAAACCCCCCCCAAATTTAAAAGTTGCTGAGGGTCCTTAGGGTGGCAAGTTTTGGAAGGTCAACACCACCGCCCCCTGTCAGGAAAACAAGTCTTTAAAAAAAAATCTCAGAAACCCCCATCTAGCAAAGGACAGGAAACAGCCCCCCCTTCCCAACCTGCTGCATAGTTGGCCAGGCAATAATATTCCTCTTCTCCCAGGACTTTGGCTTATTGAACAATCTATGGCCTTTTAAACTGTTGGGTTTATATATATTGTAAAGTGCCCTGTGTTCTTCATAAGAATGGCGGCATAGAAATTTAATTAAAAAATAATAATCTTAGAATTGGAAGAACTTTTATTTAGGAGTTTTTTTAAAAAAGTTAAAGACAGTTTTAAATGTTATTTCTGCATTAACTATTGCTATTTATGATGCTGTTTTCTGTAAAGGAGTCATTATCTATTCAACATAAATATTTTATTATTGTTCATCCTCTGCTAGGTTGAGGGACAAAGGGAGTAATAAATATCAGTTGTGCCACAAAAGTAGCAATAGTTTTCAGAACCGCTGAAGAGAAAAAATGCACTGCTTCATAAAGACATAATCCATAATTTTAAAGGTGCGCATTTATGTAGCACACCATCAAACACCCTCGATTAGTTAACAGTATGACACCGCCAAAATCGTATTTACATGGCAAGGAAGAGGCTTCATACCATACACCTGTACACATAAAAGGTATTATTACTCATTACTTATACATCCCACCTATTTCTCTAAGCAACACCAAACTGTGAAGAGAGAATTTTGAGAAAATTTAAGACTGGCAAGATTGTTAAATTTTGCCGGATATAAACAGGCTCCCCTGTTCAACATTGCCACATATTCCTTATTTCCTTACCCATCTGATTGAGTCCTTATTTCAAGAACCTTAAACCTCTGCCTTCCCACTGCTTTTACTTTGACTGTTTCAATTCCATACTCTTGTGCTTCTCGATAGGCATAAATTTCTGCTGTCGTTCCAAAATGTGCTTCTCTTTCAAGTACGTTGCTAAGAAGAAGAAAAACCAACATATTAGGAAAAGCTACTGTAAGCTTGTTTCAGAATTACCTCTTCATCAAGAATCTTCCGTTTCCCCCTCAGCCCCCAAGCTGCTCGGGATTTTCAGGAAATGAGTGTAACAACACGAAACAACAATGCAATAGTCCATAACATTCTCCATTACAGATATGGCATAAATTTCACATAACTGCAAAACTATTTACTAATTTACCTGTATGCAAGAACGGCAAAGGTTCTGTCTTTCTGTATTAAATTCCGCACCATGCTAACCTCTTGGGGACTAAAGAGCTGAAGAGGCAGTGTTTGTCCAGGAATCAACATTACCATCAGGTGGGGTAAGACTGGAATAGTCTGACAACTGTCATCATCATGGACAGTCCTTCCATGAAACTCTTCCATATCAGATCCTAAATACTTTCCAAAATAAGAAATAAAAAGCAGTTAGAAGTCGCAATTCAGTGGGAGGGTTCTTGGAATCATTCACAGTTTATAAACGCAAAAATTAAAGACAACAGAGCTTTAGGATGAATGGACTAGATCTACGGAACCCTAAGAAAAACAAAAATAGCCACTAGTGTTTCCCATGCTTGCAGTACAATTGAGTCTCATCTTCTACATATTTAACATATGCAATTTCAATCGTACGTGCTTGGTTGCACCTCTGTCCCAGATCCATTCCAGCCTTTTTCTTCTGCCTTTGTGTCTCTCTGTCTCCCTCCCTCCTCCTCCCTTCTGCCTGGTGATCACTGGCATATGAAGTAAGGAGAGGCAGTGGACACACAGGGAAGTCTCCTTCTTCCTTGCCGGCTAAAGAAAAGGTAATTTTGGCTACATGCAACCACTGGAACTAAACCCCTGTATACTAGGCAATGTGACTATAGTGCTAACTGGAAGTGAGTGCACAGCCCTATAAGAAGATATTTTTCCATAACAGGATGAGGCAAAAAGTTGCTCTAGTAGGAGAACATGACTGGATTTAGGTTCACTTTCTTGCTTCTACCATGAGGTAAAATTGGAAGTCACAGGAAAAAGTAAAATCTCTTTGGGAGTGGAAGATGGTTTTTGATGGTTCCATATACATAGTCCCTGGGGCTCTAAATTTCCAACATGGAACACAGATGCTGAGGAAAGAGCAACAATATGACACACATACCACATGTGAAGTTGGCAGGCTAGTATCAAAATTAATGATGTTTGGCTTTTCAGTCTCCTTGCTGTCTTGATCTTCAACTTCCATGTCAACGTCATCTTCTTCCTCACTCTCTGCTAAGAAGTCCAAGAAAGTTTTTTGAAAAACAAAAAACAAGTTGTCAAAAAAATAAAGTACCACAAGTATTAAATTGCCTAAAATAGTTGATATCAGGGAAATATTTCCGAAAAAAATGATGGTGAAAGTCCATCACTTGCCATGTACTGCGACAAATTATAATATAATATAATATAAGCAGTTGCCTTATATGGACTAGCCAAATATCATTTACACTACCTAGAAACAAGTGTCCAACTTAAATAAATGTCTTTTCAAGTTTTGTTAAATAAATGCCCAGGAATTACTCTACAATACTTTCTTGTGCACATAAAATATATGCTTTGCCATTGGGATATATGGTCCCTTAAGTTCCTCTTCACTCCGTGCCCACAAAAACTGTTCTAGAGGGTTGGGCAACCCTTTGCAGAAGTGAGGCAAGTGGTAGTGGGGGGAAGATCACTGAGCTTCTTCAATCCACAGGAAGCCCATAGGATCCTGGTTTCTTCAGCAAACAGTGAGAGAAAAGTCTGCATCCAACCCACAAAACAGAACAGAAGCTCTATGCACTGAGCTCTACAAAAACAATATGGATCTCTGCATGACAGACTCAAAAGGCTAATATGCAAAAAGCTTGTGACAAAGTCACCAGTGATATTTTTGAAGAAGGTGGTAAAATGTGGGCTGGATGAGGTTACTGTTAGGTAGAGTTGCAGCTAGCAAAGAGTGATCACTAATGGTTTCTCATTATCCCGGAGAAAACGGACAAGTGGAATGCCCCAAGGTTCTTTCCTAGGCCTGTTGTTCAAAGTCTTTATAAACGATTTGGATGAAGGAATTGAGGGGATGCTCATCCAATTTGCAGGTGACACCAAACTGGGAGGGGTAGCAACTGGACACCTAAAACAAATTAGACATTTCTCACAGCAATATCTCACTTTCAAAATCACTTTGTTGTAATGGTACTTTATTAACCACACCACTTTAGTTTTTACGGTACCTCCATTAGAAAAATGCTAACCATGCAGGTTAATTTTTTGAGATTCTGATAAAAAATCAGAATGCCAAATCAGGTAAATAAGATGGATATGGAAAGATGTTCTGGGCCAAACTAGACATGACTTTTATTGCGCAGTTTCATTTTGTACAGCTGTTCTTTGCTTAACATGTTGCTGGCACAAGGGGCATACAGGATTTGGAATGTTGCCTGTGGGTGGTGGTTTGGAGAGGATTTAATCATTTGCTTCCATCATGGTCCAATCAGAATATCCAGTTGACCTATTTGTTAAACAAAACGTAGCTATGAAATGCCAAACTGCATTATAACAAGCACATCTAGTTTGGTCCGCAGTCTTGGGCTAGCTCTAGCTGAGCAGTCAAGGCACTCACACCCATTCATGAATTACTGCAGAGCAGAAATCTATGATGATTTGCATCTTTTCATGCTTCTTTAATATTCTAATGCCACTTTAGCAAACATTCCTAGTGTTTCCTGTAATTGTATGTCCCTTTTTAAAAACAAACAAACAAACAAACAGCAAACAGAATACCCTCAATACCATAGATAATGTAAACCATAATCTTTGCACCTGATTTGTAGCCTCTAAATCAGTAGGGTGCATTAACATTTTTCCTCTCCATACTAGCTTTTTAACCTAATTCTGGTGTTAGTTCTACTCACAGGTAAACATGGAGACACAGGTGTGCTGCCAAACCTCTACACTGTGTCATCATTAATTAATCTGATGGCAAAGATCTGGAGCAGGGAGCCTCCTCTACTCATGGAGATTCCATGCACAGTTTAGAAAACCTCAGACAAAAACTAAACTATGGGGACAAGCACACTTTCTTAGGCAGGGCATTCCAACATCCCTTTCTGCCCATCCACCATACATCAGATGATGGGAAGACAAACTGGGGGGGAAAAAAATCTTTCTTCTTTGGCCAGAATTTAATTTGAAGGGCTTGTTTAGTTGTGATTCATGTTGCTACCTCCATTCTAATCCCCTGGGTTATGGCAAATTAACCTGAAGGAAACAATCCCTCCGCACAATTACATTTAAAAATACACAGCTGCTCAGCTGTTAGGTGAACTGGCAAATTATTTCACAAAAACTACAGTCCATAATAGTACAAGGCCAGATGGAGAGTGAAACACAGTGTGGAGCAGTAGGAGTGCATCATAAAACACGGGCGGCATTTTTTGACTAAGCTGTAGAAAGCTATGTCATAAAGTGTAAGTCCGTTCACCCCATTGAAACAGCAATCATTACTCTCCAGAATGTAGGTCAAGCTACAAGTCACCATGGTGAGCACAGGTCAGCCCCCAAACTCCAAGAGATGCCTAGGATCAAGGGTAGTCAATATGGTAATGTCCGGATAATGCTGGATTGAAACTCCTATCATCCCTGACTATAGGTGATGCAGGAAGTCCAACAATGTATAAGGGACACCACATTAGCTGACCTTGATCTAGACCACGAGGATGATGAATGATTCTACCTTGCCATGACATTCCTACACCATTTTATCAATATGAACAGTATTGGCATACCATGACACATTCAACACACAAGGTAAATTAAAATTTACTGTGTTGAAATTTTAAGACAGTCAAAATGACACTTCTTTCCCTGCACTGCTGTTGCAGAAGCAACTATAGCCACATACAGTGGTACCTCGGGTTAAGTACTTAATTCGTTCCGGAGGGCCGTACTTAACCTGAAACTGTTCTTAACCTGAAGCACCACTTTAGCTAATGGGGCCTCCTGCTGCTGCTTCAGAGCACAATTTCTGTTCTCATCCTGAAGTAAAGTTCTTAACCTGAAGCAATATTTCTGGGTTAGCGGAGTGTGTAACCTGAAGCGTATGTAACCTGAAGCGTATGTAACCCGAGGTACCACTGTACTTAAGATTGCTTCTGAAATCTTAAAATGCTGGTCTCATATTTTCTATGCTTTTAGAACACAGAGTAGCTCATCACCAACTTTCACATTTCACAAATAATTTATCAGGTTATGTTACTTTTCAATAATTTTTTTAAAGGCATATTTGCAGAAGGCAATTTTATCTACATTCCATTATAAAGCTTCCCTTTGAAGCTTGATCAAATGGTGGATGCAAGCTTTAAAATGTGCTGCCATTTACTTTTAGCATGAGGTCGTGTTTCATTCTCAAGACCACCTCATGTTAAGCGCTCTTCTGTTTCTCATTTTCACTTATTTTAACACGAAAAGAAGTGGCAGCCTAACTGTGCTGCATTTTGGCTGAAAGAGCCTAAAGCCTGTGAAGAGCGATGACTCATCTTACTGCAGTGGCACAATGGAAAAAACCCATCACTTTAGCCTATCTTTCTCAGATGCAAGATAAAATACAGATGGATGAAGACACCACACATCTTGCCTTCTATCATCTTAATAATAATAATAATAATAATAAATTTTATTTATATCCCGCCCTCCCCAGCCGAAGCCGGGCTCAGGGCAGCTAACAACAATCAAATAATCAAACAATCAAATAATCCAACATTCTAAAAACATTTCATTATAAAAATTAATTAATTAAGATGGAAGTGAAATTACACACATATTTTAAGATATATTAAATTAAGGTAAACATCCAAAATAATTTCCAGAGGGATAGCTGTGTTAAATGTTGCAGAAAAAATAAGAGTTCACCACAGAGGCTTATGCCACGACCAATTTGTTAGTGTTTCAGGTAACACAGTACAGTATGGTTTGCTGCTGTGCAAAACAACATATTTTATTTATATTTGAAACATTTATATTCTGCAGGATATGGATTAAGAAGTTCATTTGTCAATAGTCTTGTGATACCTAAGTTCTCCTTTGGATAACTGGGGAACAGTAATTATGAGTCTGACACTTTTGAGAGTCACAGTTTTACAGAAAGGGCACAGTCACAGTCTTTGATTGTACATTTCTACAGCACAGGACAGCATACTGAATGGTTGGAGAAAGGTTCTGAAGGCTCATAGCAGTGGGTTCTGTACCAACCTCAGGTAGAACCAGCAAAACTGTTAAAACTCTTGTGTGTGTTTTAGGCAAGAACAGAAATGTACTGTATTGAAAAACAGCTAAACATGATGGACTACATGGAACTGGCGGAAATGACTGGCAGAATCCGAGACCAGGGAGAGGAGTCGGTGGAAGAAGACTGGAAAAAGTTTAAAGATTATTTACAGAAATACTGCAAAATTAATGAATGTTAAAAGATTGTTGGAATGAAGTTATATGGCTTTAGTAGAAATGTTATAAGGATTTAAGTATAAATAGATTAATAGAATTTTAAAGGTAAAATAAGGTTAGAATGTGTTAAGATAATTATAGGACAGGAAACAGAGGAAGATGGAAAGGAATTGCTGAAACAATTGACAGAAGTGGAATACAAAAAGGGAGGTGTGAGGAGGTCGGTGAAATAAGTGAATGAAAGATAAGATATTGAAATCGTTTGAGTGTTTTAAATTGTTTTTGTTTGGTTTTGTTAGTTTAATGTGTTAGTGTTATGTAGTGTTTTTGTATTGTATTGTATTGTCCTTTTTTGTTTTTGTTTTGTTTTGTAGTGTTTAAATTGTTCAAAAAGCAATAAATATTATTATTAAAAAAAATGAAAAACAGCTAAACAACCACTTGCATCTGGTTGGGCTTAAAAGTGGATCCCAGGTCACAGATAGTAGATCCCAAAACGCTGGTTCTACTGCTCTAATTAAATCATCTGCTCTAAGGCTGAATCTCCCATGTTACCTATTAAACTTTGTTTGGCTACTGGCATCCATGGCATGGTGAAGTTTGCTTTCTTCCTGCTCTCTGATGATAGTGCAACAAAATCTATAGAGATGGTTACCCAACTTCTAAATTAAGTTGCACTATAAGCAGAGAGCAGGAGAAAAGCAAAGTTCACAATGCCAAGGGTGCCAGTAGCCAAAAATAGTCTAATTGCTCAATACAAATGGTTCAAAGAATAAAGTCAAATTACATACTGAACAGAAAGCCAAGTTGACTTTACTCCTTGCCACAGTCTTATGCAAAAGCAACTAATTTTTCCATATGCAAATAGTATGTAAACTGAGCATTCCTCCCTGAACACTATACTAATACTAAGAAGTCTTATTAATATCAATTCTACATATTAACTTGCAGCCAACATATTACAAGAAAACAGCTGGAAAAACAGGTTTAGTCACAATCTTTCCTTTCAGTTTCATTCTTTAAGGATAACACCTACCACAGTATCCATGCAACCAGCCTATTGCACACGACTAAGCAAAGTATGCTGTTTTCTCCCTTCATTTCCTTTCTACCTTTACTTTCTTGCAACCATTCCAATATGCCCAGCTGCTCACCTTGTTCATTTCCTCTCTGAAGTATATTCCAAGTGAAAGCGTTTCAGGAAATGCGACTCATTCAATAGAATAATATACTACTATTGCTAACTTGTTTTTAACACGTAGTAAAGAATCATTCTGTTCTTAATAAGCAAGGAATCGTTTTGATTTCTAACCTAAACCCAATGAAGAAAATAATTTTATTGTGAACTATGTATTGAATCTGACTGTGCTCGACACCTCATAACTAATTATGCACGCCAAAAAACTTAGCAGAAGGCAGTTAGACCTGTCTTGATTTATTTTTTTTAAATGGAAATGCTTACTTTACTGCTAACGATCAATAACGTGTGGCGAAGTAAAAACCCCTTAAACAAAAATGAAAAATATAAAGTCTGAGGTGAGCAGATGCTTATAATTGAGGCATCATCAAAAAGACCCAGCTGTCACCCCTCTACATGGTATGACATTGTACAAATGGGGTAAATGGGGTACAGTGTTCAGCTGAAATCTGGTAGGCCCTGCAAAACAGCAAATAGCCTATGGTCAGTAGCTAGCCCCATCACTGTTGCAGATGACATAGTGTGAGTGTCAAAGAGTAGTTTTCTACTAATCTCCACAAAAAGAAAAGAGATAATGGTCTATTTTTTCCAATTAGAAGTGGCCAGAATTTCCCCCCTTTTCTTATTTTTCAGTTTGAAACACGCAGAAATTCAGCTCTGCCCTCCTAACAGAGGCTGCCTGAATTGAATTGCTTCGGGTGACAGAACCACCAGTCTTATAACCACAAAATTGTGCACATATAATATTAAAGGATTAGTGAATGGAACACAGATCTAATGTAGATAGCCCTTTGAGTCTTCTCTTATCAAAGTAAACCAGTAATTGTTTCCCTAAGCTACCTTCTCTTACCACTACAGCACATCCAACTGAAAGCTATTCAGATAAAATATATATGGCCTGCTACAGACATATTTTAAACAATTTGGGCTTTTAGTTGTTTGTGGTTTTGTTTTTTAACAGAATCAAAATTTATATTGACTACAGAAAACCCTGTATTCATCACAGCCAAATTTATGGCACCTCTTTTGCTCATATGACACTTTCTCTTTCATCACAGAACAATCTCCTCAGAAGCCATTTCAGCTGGTCACTAGAAGAACAATTATGTAACTTAACATCAAGAAACAGCATACAGTATTCATTTTCTTGTTTCTCTTTCCCTCCCTATTCCTTTTTTACTGAATCTATTAAAGTGAAAGTCCGCAGGCCAGGACTCTTGTTCTTAAATCTCTGTACAGTGGTACCTCAGGTTACGAACTTAATTCGTTCTGGAGGTCCATTCTTAACCCGAAACCGTTCTTAACCTGAGGCACGCTTTCGCTAATAGGGCCTCCGTTCTCATCCTGGGGCAAAGTTCTCAACCCGAGGTACTACTTCTAGGTTAGTGAAGTTTGTAACCCAAAATGTTTGTAACCCGAGGTACCACTGTATAGTACCTAGAACATTTTGGGTGCTTTGTAAATGATAAATAGTAATTTTAAAAACTATTGTGAACCACTCCTTAGCATATATCATCAATCTTTCCCCCCATTCCCCATTGACAGACAACATCACAGAGATTAGTTATGGCAGCTTAAAACAACACCTCACAATTCAGAGTGAGTGACCTGCTGGAGATACATCAATGGCATCCATCTGTTTCGGGAGAAAATGGAGTGCGTCTCCAAGTGTGAAGTCAAATCGTTGTGATGGCGCAGAAGTGACCTCCCTGGAGCACAAGCCTGGGAAGTGTGTGTGGAGGTCCTGGGCTACCCAAATGACAAGACCCCCTGCTCAGCCTCATTGATGGGGGAAAGCAGAACAGTATGTCTGGCACCAGCTTGGCTGCATGAGTTGCCAAAAGTAGGCATACAAGGTGCCATCCAACTATCTTAGGGACTCCACTCTGGATTTTGTGTAAGGTTTACTTCTTAGCCTTATACCCCTGATGACACACAGGGGACAGATATCACAATCACTTGGGGACATTTGGCTGACTACTGTTTGACAAAGAAAAGCAAATTTTAATACTCCTACTTTACAAGTCTGAACTGTTACTACTATACAGCACAATGTTTATATAGTAGCAGCAGATTTGTGAATACTTACCACAAGCCCTTACACATTTCCCCCCTTGTTCCAGCTCCTTAAATCCTAATGGCCTATGTCTCAGTCTGCTGCTTTTGATTCTTATTCTTGTTCTTGGTTCTCACCTCCACCAGCTTTACAGTACCATGTTGCTTATTCTCTTTCTGCCCCAGTCATACAATACTTCCCGTCTGACTCCATTCCAAACGCCAGATCCCTCACCACCCAATGTCACAAATACCCATCCATCTTCCTGCCTTTATTGTTTCCTCACCAAAATACGATACCTCACTATTACTCCAGACTCTTCTTAATCTGTGACCCTGGAAGATTTCCCCTACCCTCCCTTAACACTTCAGTTCTCTGTCCTACCTCAAGTTCCAGACTCCAATACTCTCTCAAGACCACAATTCCCTACCCTTCCTTTTCTGTCCACAACAACATCCCAGCGCCCGCACTTGCACTTTCCCCTTTCTGTTCCTTCAGGTCACCATCTCCATCTTCGCACTCATCTTTGGAACCAAGGATTGCAGCCTCGGTTCCCTGGTACAACTCCTATGCCTTTAGTGGCACCGGAGAGAGGCAGAAACCTAACTGGAAAAGTCCTTGCATCCTCCTGCGATAAATAACCCACACATATGTCCACCTGTTTGCTGTGTTGCTTAAGGAGCAGGCAGGAGTGGTTCCAGATGCCCCTCCAGCTTTATGCAGGCAGATGGCAGCGGGATGCTAATTCCTCCCAACGCAGTCTCACCCTTCCTTGCCTTTGGATTGTGTCCTCTCTTGCCCTACTCCAGACACACCCCACTTTTCCAACTTAAGGCCACCCATCCCAGTCCCTGTCCCCACTGCCTACGCCAAGGGCTCCAGTACCCCATATTATCTGGGCCTCGGCACCACCTCTTCCCCACCCCACCCCCAGTACACCACACACATTTCCCCTCCCCCAATTCCTGAAACTGCCAGCTCTCACCCATGCCTTCTCCCAAAACAACTCCAGTTCCTAAAAGCCCTATCGCTGCGGTTTCCTTAAGAGTCCCCCCTTCCCAATTCCTTTGCTTCCGATACACCCACTCCCTATTTCCTTCCTCTCTTCCCCACAAACCTCTTTAAACAGACCCCAACTGTCACAACCCCCCGGCCACCTCACCCCACCCCACTCCTCCTCCAGGAAGCTCTTCGGAGTCAGTGGCTTTTACCTTGGCCGAGTCTTATTGCCCCCACCCCCAGCAGCGCCCCATTTCTTTTTGCCACGCACTAGGCGCCGCCGCCCCCCACCCAAATACCTCGGGAGACTTCGCACGCCCTTCTGCCTCCCCCGCCGCCCACCCTTGAAGGGCCGGCCCGCGCCGCGCGCCGGGAGCGACCATTACCGGGAATGAGCTGCAAGTGGTTCCCCATGTTGTTATCCTGTTCTCCGCCTCCTTCGTCTGCGGCCATCGCTGTTTACCCGGAGAGGAGCCTGGGAAGGCGCCGCGAGGAGGGAGGGAGAGGAGGCGGCCCTTGCAAGGCGAGCTGCGAATCCGGCGGGGGCGGCAGCGGCTTCTAGCGACCTGAGGGAGCGCTGCACCTTCCTTGCTGCTCCTGCTTCCTCAGAAATGCTCCCCAACAGCATTTGCAGAAATTGCTCCCAAACAGCAATCCCCGCTTCCCTTCTTCGGATAGGAACCGGGGGGATGCAAAATGCAAAAGACAAAGGGCGCATGAGGACGGTTCGGCATTGCACTGCGCGGCCTTTTCCTTTCTAAAGAAATCGAAATAAGTGGTGCTTTTGAGCCACCAAACCCATAGGGAATCCCATAACTCTTTTCTGTCTTTGGAATGTTCTTCGTCTCTCTCTCTCTCTCACACACACACACACACACACACACCCGTGTTACTTCTGTGCCATTACAAGACTGCATCGCAGACAGAAACCCAACCGGGGACGCTTTTCGCGTTCGAGGCACTTCCCCTAGTTTGCCCACTAAATTCCTGGAACTTACAAAAGGCAAGTGTATTTGTGTTGGGGAGGGTGGTGAAGAAACCCTAAATGTGACATTGTTCAATTACTTCCTATGTTGCTTCTGAAGCATGCTTCCTCAATAGCTGCTTCATTATCCTCTCCTACACTCCATGAGGCCGGGGTTGGGATGCTCAGGCCCAGGGGCCAAATGTGGCCCTTCAGTTCTCTTGACTCTGACCTCAGCACTGTCATGCCACACCCACTTCTGCCCTTCCTGGATGCTTTTGCCTGGCTAGCAAATGTTTTCTTGAACTCTGATAAATGCTTTCTGACTGCCTGGATGGAGGATAGATAGAGAAAGGTGTGCAAGTGCGTGTAGGAGACACATTTATTGTTCTGACCACATCTACAAGTTCCACCCACCCACTGGTATGCGCTCCAGAAGGGAATGTGGCCATTGCTGGAGTGAGGTTAAGACTCCCATTTTAAAGATGCAGAACTGAGGCTGACTGAAAGGCATGTGATTTGCCTGTGGCTATTTAGGAAGCTGATGACTGAACAGGCATTTCCAGCACACCAGCTTTCTATATTTCCATGCGTAGTAAGCTGAGGACTAAAGGACTACTGGTAGCAAAGGTGAAAACTACATGGCATAGATGTCCCCCCCCCCCTTACTAATGTTCTAGCTACAGATACTCAAAATAGTTCAGACCATATTTTCCCATCATAAGATATTGCAGGAGCACTACCACCATGCAAATATGTGGTAAAAGATTAAGATGCATGTTTGGGTTAAAAGTGGGTCTTGGGTCCAAAAAGGTTGAAGATTAGTGAAGGCATATCATCTGCCTTGTCACATTGGTTTTCTAAACATATGGGTCTTCCTTCCTTCCTTCCCGCCGTGTCATTTGTCACTTGAAAGCTAGCTTTGCATCCCTTTTCTAACATAACATAGACCAGAATAACTCACCCAGAAAAAAATGTGTCATCATTTTCTGTGCACTAGAGAGATCAATAGGGGTGGGGGGAGTTGACTCACAAATAAATATATCAGCATTTTACACACATAATTGCCCAGTCAAATATTAGCTAGATATTTAGCTAACTGCTCTGTGGATGTAAGCCTGGATTTGACGTCTGAGCATTGGTATTTGCAGATCACTCCAATTTATGAATGCATTCATGTGTATACATGCAAGGGAATAGAGTACATTGCTGGGTTCCTAGTGCTGAGCGATGACAGAGGCGGGCAAAGCCATTTGATTACCAGAGGTGCACTTGGATGGTATATTCCAACTCATTCACTGTGATTATCCAGAGGACCACTGCCAGTTGACCCCTGTGTTATAAAGGCCCAACCAGCCTCCACTGGAAGTTGGGCATTTAGTGTCGTCATTCTTCCAGCAAAGATTTGACAGGCACCCTCACTTTTGACCTCAGGAGTCTCTTGAAGACCTTATGTAGACAGACTTATGTAACTGTTCAAATGTTTTGATTTTTCAGTCATTTAAGAGTCTATTTCTTACTGCTATTATATTTCACTCTATATATTGCTGCACATCATCATGCTATATTGTTATAACTGGCAGCATATAAATACTTTTATAAATGTTGCAGTAGACATGCCGTCGAAGAGAGCAAAAATATAGTGGGCACAACAGAAACTTGATGGAATGGAAAGAACCAGTCAGATACAGTTATATTTACAGATGCAAACTCTGTAGAAAAATCAGTGGAGATGGCGGTGGCGTCTCTCTGTTTGCCAAAGAGGGCATAGAGCCCAACAAGCTGGAAATCCCAAGAAGGGCAGACTGCTCCACAGATTCATTGTGGGTGGCGATACCATCCCTCATGCATACTGGGGACATTCTGTTGTGACACTGATCTGACTCAGCTGGTACAGCACAAGACTCTTAATTTCAGGGTTGTGGGTTCGAGCCCCACATTGGGTGAAAGATTGCTACATTGCGGAGGGGTAGACTAATGATCTTCATAGTCTCTTCCACTCGGCAAGTCTATAATTCCCCTGAGCCAGAGGGCTCTTGGGAGGCCGAAGGAAATAAAGCAGGCATCTAAAAGAGAATATTCTCTAGTAATAGCAGTTCACTTGGGAACATGATTGCTGCTGTCCCCAATACTAGGTGGTCTCACCTGTTGTGAGAATGATCCCACAGTGCGGCAGAATTCAGATTGTCCCTGTGCACCCGCAAAACTCCTTCAACATAGTCTCCCATAATTATAGCAATCAATTTGGTAACATATGTTAATTAATAGCTTTTAATAGCTATTTTCTATTACAACTACAACCAGGGAATAGTATCCGTCTGAATTTTGGATCTCAGTAAGAGGACAATGACATTTAGTAGATGAAACTGAGACACTCTTTCAACACTCATTTTCATTTAGTAAGAAATCCAGCAATCATCGCATAGAAAATATGCTCTATGGCTAATTAGCATCAATAGTTTGAACATGTGCATGTGTTCAAACATGAAACAAATTGCAACAGTAAACAGACCTAATCATAACAGATTGCAATATCAGACATAAGGTAATCCCTGATGCTTTACTGACTGACTGAGAACCATGCAACAAAGCTGCTAGGTTTGCCAGCGCTTCTCCTCTTGACTATATTAGCATGTTTATAATCTAACTAATTACAAAAGAGGTGAACAATGCAATTCTAGAGAGACACTAATTTAAATTATTGCTATGCATTCCCACAAGTCACAGCATTCCAAACTGTTGACTACATTTTCTTTTTAAAAGAGGCAAAACGAAGTTTGAGAGGAGAGCTTGTTTGAACCCCTCTTGTGCTTGGAAGGGAGTCAGCTTTCAGTCCAGGCTCCTGATGTGCTCTTGAGGTAGTAAGCATGTGCAAGCAGTCTGTCACAGGTATAGCCTCTAAGAACACAAGAGCCTGCTGGCCCATCTAGTCCAGCTTACTGTTCTCAAAATGGCTGACCAGATGCTTGTGGGAAACCAGCAAGCAGGATTCGAGCGCAGGAGCCCTCTCCCCTCCCGCGGTTTCCAGCATTGCTGCTTCAGACTTTGGAGGCTAAGCTTAGCCATTGTAGCTAGTAGCTTTCGATAGCCCTCTCCTCCATGAATTTGTCTGTAATTTTACATGCCACTGAAAATATTATTGTGAAATAATATATAATATTTTTGAGAATACAAGGTGCTTTGAATGATGATGGCTAGCAACCAACATGGTTTTCAAAGGTGATTAGACAAATCCATGAAAGAATCAGGCTATCAATGGCTACTACTATGTAATTTCTGGGATCAGAGGAAAAAAGCCTCTGAATACAGTGGTACCTCAGGTTAAGTACTTAATTCGTTCCAGAGGTCCGTACTTAACCTGAAACTGTTCTTAACCTGAAGCACCACTTTAGCTAATGGGGCCTCCTGCTGCTGCTGCGCCGCCGGAGCACGGTTTCTGTTCTCATCCTGAAGCAAAGTTCTTAACCTGAAGCACTATTTCTGGGTTAGCGGAGTCTGTAACCTGAAGTGTATGTAACCTGAAGCGTATGTAACCTGAGGTACCACTGTACCAGTTTTTGTGAAACGGCAGTGAGAAAGAGCTATTGTCCTCAAGTCTGCCTCTTGAATCTCCAATAGGCATCTAGTTGGCCACTGTGTGAAATAGGTTTCTGGACTATATAGGCCTTTGGTCCTAATCAAACAGGGCTTTTCTTATGAGTGGGATGTGCAGCATGGTGATATATGGATATGACAGCTTGTCTCATATGACTGGTTCCCCATATGCACATTTAGGAACTCTGAATGAAAAACCAGAAGTCTGAACCTGGACTCACAATGAGCATAAAACTAAGTTAAATAGTTCTGATGGGGTATAAAGATAGGAGATGGGAGGGAACAGGACTACAAGTCTTCCAACAGGGATGGAGAATGAGACTTTGATAGGAAATTGCCTTTCTATCCCACTATTGCCTACGCTTGAGTAGCCATGGCTCTCCACCTCTCAGGCTTTCCCCATCACCCACTACTTGACACTCGGATCCAAGACTCTCTGCATGCCAAGCACAGAGGTCTACCATTGAGCTATGGTCCCTACCATGGGTGGACATTGATTCTCATTTTCAACTCTGATTGGTGAAGCTTAGCATGTAAGATCTGCTGGAATCCCTGCATAGAATTTATTAAATGGCTAAACTCCCTGATGCTTTTCATATATCACAAGAAAGAAGGCAGCACATAGGGAATGGGGTTCTTACAATTTTTATGAATTATGAACGAGTACTGTTCCGTTGTTCGCTCCCTGCTCCTGCCAACCTAGCAGTTCGAAAGCACGTCAAAATGCAAGTAGATAAATAGGTACCACTCCGGTGGGAAGGTAAACGGCGTTTCCGTGCGCTGCTCTTGTTTGCCAGAAGCGGCTTAGTCATGCTTGCCACATGACCCGGAAGCTGGACGCTGGCTCCCTCGGCCAGTAAAGCGAGATGAGCGCCGCAACCCCAGAGTCAGCCACGACTGGACCTAATGGTCAGGGGTCCCTTTACCTTTACCTTTACCTTACTGTTGAAATACTCATGTGTCACAGTTACAACCCAGTCGTGACTATTGCTTCAAGTTAGTAATTTCTTTTTATCGAAAGCTTTTAAATCTGTACAGAATCTATTCTCAAGACTGACAGATCAGTGAGTTGCCTGACAGATATTGTATACAACAACAAAATGATATAAAACAAAATTGCTAATCCCTCACCTGAGAAATGCTTGTTCTAAGGTAATTTGACAGGTAAGGGTCAAATGGAGATACCAAACCACCACCAAAGACTGTCTGTAGATTCATTTATTTTTTAATATCTGAAAACCTCATTTTCAAAAGGCACCAGGAAGGAATATTTAATCTCTATGAGTGATTTGCAAAAGACCAAAATGTTTGAGCTCTGAGCCAGGAAGCTCCTAACTTAAATTCTGCATGAAACCATGAACTCACCACGTCACTGCTGTGAGCATCAATCTAGCCCACTTTTGTTTGCCATATATGGATAATACTGACTTACGTACCTTGCAAGGGTTATTGTAAACATTACTAACAGATTTGAATAGTGTAGTGTAATACTAGCTGCAAGAAGCAGGTTTCTTTCAAAGCTTTCTGCATTTTAAAAGCTTGCATTGTTTTCTGTATCATTATTGATTCAGCGTGGAGTGATTATATAGATAGGATAATAAAGAAAGGAAGATATTAGATGTCTTCTTCTGTCAGCTTGTGAGCCAATGTGACTGAAAGGTATTGATTAGTTCCAAAGATTCTATTATCCCAAGACCTATTGAGTTTTTACTTACCTAGTATTTGCTGTAATCCTCCACAGAATTTTCCAGGAAATCTGGTATGTTATATCTTAAAGGTCTTAGGGTTGAATCGTTTCATATACTTCTTTACAGTGCTCATTGGCACTTGGCAATCTCAGCTGTCACTACTTTGACAAACAAAGGTAGAAGAAGTTACAATAAGAAGGGAGGGGTTGGATGGATGCTTTTTATATTCTGTCCTTCACATACTTGTACTCAAGCTGTGCACTTCAGATGTGGAATAGCAAAATTATGTGGCATCAGTCTTCGGTATCGGCTTCCATAGTTAAGAACCTTCTTCAACAGACATATAAAATGAGCAGTGAGGACAGGCAAAATAACATTGCTATGTAAGACATTGGCCTGGTTTGCATGTCACGCTAAGCCAAATCATGACTTAGTGCAGATGCACGAGTGTGCAGACTGCTAAAGAGGAGATCAAAGCTAATTTGTCCTTATCGGCCATTCTGCTGGTCTGCTGAGCTAGGCTATGGTTTGGTGTAGCATGCTGACCAAACCTGGCTTGTGGTCTAACTCTCCTGAATAAACCAGGAGCTGTAAACAGTAAAACAAACGTTGTGGTTAATCTGGACATGATTAAACCATGAGCCTGTGTTTGGATGACACACTAAGCCAAACCATGGCCCAGTGCATTGCTGCAGCAGAATGACCGAGAAGGAGCAAAATGACCACGGCCTCCCATCTAGCAGTCACATTCTTCCACATTTGCACTAAGCCCTGGTTTAAGCACCAATCAAAATGGAGGGAGTGGTTGAAACCCCGCACAAAATATACACGACAAAAACAAACAACACATATATTCATGAAATACGTTATTCTTAGGAAATAACAAATTATTACTAATAATAGTGCTCTATTTGACTATCACTCAATCGGAAGTCAGCACTATAAGGTGCTTTTTGGCAATTATATTTAGCATCTCTATCACATTTCTTTGTGAATATTTAAAGGAACACTCTGATATTTGTGAAAACAATGACATTGAATCAAGTAAGTCAACTTTTGTCTTTGTTTGGCAGGAAGCTTAGTTGGAAGGCATGGTGATCTAGTAAAGTCTGCAATATCAAATATTCTGTTTGAGTGAGTAGATGGCTCGAGCAGAATTAAATACAATCAAACTGCAGAAAATGAAAGCTTCTTACATTTACTGTTTTTAATTCTAACCCAAATACTTCTGCAAATGATTTTCCTCTTTAATCACCAAGAGACTTTTATCACAGCTTGAGTTACTGAATGATCTATGTTTAAATATCAGCTGATGATAGCTGCAATAATACAGCTTAAATAGCTTCTTATATTAGCACACTGGATGCTAGAATTTTTGAAATTATGCGTGACTTGTAGCTTTGAAGACAGGAAGGCCAGTGGTGTTAATGAACCATTAGGTTTTTTTTTATCTATGGCGCTTCTGTCGTTCTCCATTAAAAACAACAGGAAAATAACCGAAGGTGATATAGAAGACTACAATTATTTTCGGGAAATTGCCTTTCCATGCTTTTCTTTTCCTTCAGAGTACTTTCCTTTTGTTAAACTTTCTAGAGAAAATAGGTTACTTTTCTTCATTTACTTCCTGTTGGAGATAAAAAGCAAGTTAACAAAAATAATTTGTTCCCTTTCTTTTAGAAATAGAACTGTCTTCTAAAGCAGCTTTCAATATTTAATCTTTTGTTTTATTTTATTTTGGCCAAGGGATGTATAAATGACCAGGAAGATTGCTTACTCAGAGAGACAGTGCTCCTGTGACCCTGGACCAGGCATAGGCAAACTCGCTCCTCCAGATGTTTTGAGACTACAGTTCCCATCATCCCTGACCACTGGGCCTGTTAGCTAGGGATGGTGGGAGTTGTAGGCCAAAAACATCTGGAGGGCGGAGTTTGCCTATGCCTGCTCTGGACAAATAGAAACAGTAGAGCATGTGCTTCTCCAGTGCCTATACTATAGAGACATTTGTACTAGCCTCATCTTACCATCACTGCATAAGTACCCAGAGCGCACAGGACAATTCTGTACCTCCCTGCTGCTTTTCAGATACCAACCCTGCTACAACATACAATGTTGCCAGAATCTGCGCAGCAGCTTTCAAAATTTGTCAGATGATGACCTCTGCCACAAACTAGATTTAATGAAACTTCTTACTGGACAAGAGTTTGGTGACAAGATGGGGGGATTTCAGATTTCAGTTCTTGGCAAATTCAACAAGTCTACTGTTCCTATTGCTAAACGCTAGGTGGCAGGGTCCGTCAGAAGTCCATCAGCTACTCACCTAGCAGAGGCAGCTGCTCTGCATAAATGAGATGGATGTATCATAAAACATGATCAGATCATAATGCAGAAATTATTTTTATTGCACACGGAACTAAAACGCTGTTAAACCTGATAGTTACAATTTTATGCCCTTCACACTCTGCTCTCAGCTGCCTATTTTGCATTGTCTGGTCTTTCAATAATATTTTATTTCCTAGAAAAGAGACCGCTTGATGCCTGCCCAATCACTGAGGTCACTGAGGGAATTGCTGTTAGTGGCAAAATAGTGGGATAAGTTTGCAGAAAAAAACGACAATGGAAATATGTGGAGTAATCCTATGTTTACCCAAAATAAAGTTCCAGTGTATTCAATGGATCTTACTCCAAAGTAAGTATGCATACAATTGCAGGCGTAGGTTTTTTAAACCACAACAAATTTTTCCTCTTTTATTGATGTTTCTATTTTTATGACGTTTTACTGTTTTTATCAATGTGTTTTATCATAAGCCACCTTGGGATTTATTTATTTTATTGGTTTGAAAGGTGGGGTATGATGAATGCAGAAAATAAATCACCTAGTTGTATTTTCTATCCCCACATGATAACAACTCACAAAAAGAGACTGGTGGTGAATTATAAAGAAATAATCTGGAATTTATTTTAATGGAACGATACACATTTTTAGTAGAAGCTGGCTTCAGAATTTGGGAATATGGAAATGGAATATGGATACAATGTGGTAGTTGAAGATACAGCAGAATATCTCCCAAATCCCAGCTGATCCAGAACCCAGCCAGCTAAGCTGAACCCAGCAGATCATGAACCGGTGTAAGCACTGAAAAAGTGGTGTTCAAGGGACGTGCCAGGGATGTGATTTAGGCTGGATCAGCTTGGTCATGTGACCTAGCAACTCACTGAAAGTTAAGTCAGCAAGAGGGTGATATAACTCAGAACACTTTAAAAGACTTGTTCTCCCTCTGTTAGGCATAGGCTGGCCAGCCAGCAGTCCTGCAGCTGAATGAAGCTTGGACCTGGGGTTTGGATCTGGTGCTTTACTCCAGCTTATTGTGCATAGAATTGCTCCCTATATCTTTGCAAAATTTAAAAATATAAAGGGATTGCACCCAAACATTTAGCCACCAGATGGTGCCCATGCTTCTTCATTTCATTTGCAGAGATATTGAATTGCTGCCATCTTATTCAAAGAAGGGTTGTGCTGTAAACATTTCAAACAGAAGCATTTGCAAAAGGATGTGTTAAGTGTGTGTGTGTGTGTGTGTGTGAGAGAGAGAGAGAGAGAGAGAGAGAGAGAGAGAGAGACGCCCCTAACAAATAGTTGCACTGTCCCTGCAGCTCTGAGACGAACAGGGGTAAACCTCTGCTGTGTTACATGTCTTCAGTTTCAGCAGAGTGAACCCTGTCACAGACACATTTTATACCTTTTTAATGACATTTTAGGGAACAATTAAGAAGCTAGACCAAGTCTTGCATGTAGTAAAGCAAGGTTTCTAAATGCTTAAAGCAGGGTTAAGCCATATAAAGTTCACTAATTTAATATACCCCACTTCCAAATTGCTCTCAATCCTCTTTTTCCTATGTTAGCCTATCCTGATTTTAAAAAAAAGTTTCTGCTGGGGTTTTCAACTTTCTTCAAGAGACAAGCAGAGACTGCAGCTCTTGAACATCTTCCCAAACACCTACTTTTAATTCTTTTAAATGCATTCAAATACAGGCAACCCTGATTGGCCTGGGAGTTATATATATAATCTTTATTATGGTCCAACAACCCATAACATAAGTACAGAATAAAATACAGACTCGTATAGACAACCCCCCATGGAAGGGAGACCGAAGCGTTATTTGTTTAGTCATGGGTATGTTGATCTTTGATCTGTATGACTACTGAAAGAAACTTTGCCATGGCCACTGTGATATCGTTGGACTTGTCGTCTGGAAGATATTTGATATAGTAGGCTTTGGATTGACCCGGCTGATTTGCCAATAGTGGTTTAATCAATAGTTCCCTCGCTTGATCATATTGTCCACAATGCAATAAAATATGCCTCATGCAGTCGACATCCTGAGAGCCCACACAGATCCTGTTTTGATAAGGGATACCTCTCAGGAAGCGAAAGGAAAGTCCAATGCTGTAAAGAAAAATATTGGATAGGAACCTGGAATGTAAGAACCATGAACCTGGGTAAGTTGGATGTGGTCAAAAATGAGATGGCAAGAATAAATATTGACATCCTGGGCATCAGTGAACTAAAATGGACGGGAATGGGCGAATTCAGTTCGGATGACCATCATATCTACTATTGTGGGCAAGAATCCCGTAAAAGAAATGGAGTGGCCCTCATAGTCAACAAAAGAGTGGCGAAAGCTGTACTGGGATGCAATCTCAAAAATGATAGAATGATCTCGATACGAATCCAAGGCAGACCTTTTAACATAACAATAATCCAAGTTTATGCACCAACCACTGGTGCTGAAGAAACTGAAATTGACCAATTCTATGAAGACTTACATGATGTTGAAGCTCAACATCAAAAAAACGAAGATCATGGCCACTGGCCCCATCACTTCCTGGCAAATAGAAGGGGAAGAAATGGAGGCAGTGAGAGATTTTACTTTTTTGGGCTCCATGATCACTGCAGATGGTGACAGCAGCCACAAAATTAAAAGACGCCTGCTTCTTGGGAGAAAGGCGATGGCAAACCTAGACAGCATCTTAAAAAGCAGAGACATCACCTTGCCAACAAAGGTCCGTATAGTTAAAGACATGGTTTTCCCAGTAGTGATGTATGGAAGTGAGAGCTGGACCATTAAGATGGCTGATCGCCGAAGAATTGATGCTTTTGAATTATGGTGCTGGAGGAGACTCTTGAGAGTCCCATGGACTGCAAGAAGATCAAACGTATCTATTCTTAAGGAAATCAGCCCTGAGTGCTCACTGGAAGGACAGATCGTGTAGCTGAGACTCCAATACTTTGGCCACCTCGTGAGAAGAGAAGACTCCCTGGAAAAGACCCTGATGTTGGGAAAGATGGAGGGCACAAGGAGAAGGGGACAACTAGAAAATATACAATAAGGTAGGCAGATCTTCCAAGACAACAATGCCTATTTACACCACAAAGAACTCATAACCCACCTACTTTCAGCAGCCAGAAACACCATAACCATACACTGGAGAGACCTGTCAGGAGTAAGCATGGACCAAGGGTACCAAATAGTATGGGAAACAGCCCTACTAGAAAAATTAACCAATAAACTGAAACTGACAAGCGGACAAACAGAAGAAGACGCCTTTACCCCAGTATGGCTGCCCTTTATCACATACACAGACCAACAAGACAATGACAATAATCCACCAACAGCATACAAATCAATATGGCTAACCTGATCCAAAACATCCACCCACCCCACTCACACACGAAAACAAAGATCACCACAGCCAATCACAAACAAACAACCACACCTTAGGCCAACCCCAACCTCTCTCACCACCAAAAGAACACAAGTGAACAGCACAAGCAACGCTGACACCAAACCCTACATACATTAAGCATAATAGAAACATCGCCACCCGACCCCACCCCCACCCATCTTCCCTCCCTCCACCCCCTTTTTTTCTTTTTTTCTTTTCTTCTCCCCCTAATGTCTCAACAAATGAAACGGATCTGTAAAAATGTTACATGGAAAAAATACGAGGCATTACACTTACTTCTGTAAAACAAGAAAATCTTTAATAAAAAAAAACGTAAAAAAAAAAAGGTAGGCAGTTGCAATATATTTCATAGATTCATTTACCTAGGTTTTCCCCCCTAATGATAACATCGAGTGCAATAGTTGAAAAAACATCCGCAACACACAAACACATTCTCTCTCCATCCAAGGTGAATCTAGCAAGAGCCACATCGGCTTGAGCACACTGGAAAACTTTGTTGGGTTTGAGACCCATTGGCTACCCTCACTTGTTTGTCCAGCCAGGGTGTGGCTGCTGTTACATGCTGACAGCTTCTAAGAGCCACAGGTGAGAGCTGAGTGCAGAGTGGAGACCCAAAGGTAGACAGACTACCCTAGAAGGAGCATGACATGTCCTCCATGATAGGTACTACCCCTTCTCTAATATCCAACACATCCTATTAATAGTATTCATAATTTTTTTATAAAAAAAGAGGAAGGTGAGAAAGAGAACAGGTATAGTTAACATTAATTTGATGTAGGTGCTTTATTTTGCCTGGATAATACCCTATTTTGAAATGTAATCTGCCATAAATTTCAACCAAGGGAGCATTTGAGTACAAAAGATGTAGTTCCCAGAAAGCAGCTAGAAAGATGTAAGAATACCGTATTTTTCGCTCTATAGGACGCACTTTTTCCCCTCCAAAAATTAAGGGGAAATGTGTGTGCGTCCTATAGAGCGAATGCAGGCTGCGCCGCTAAGCTGAAAGGCAGAACAGGGAGACGGAGCTCTGCGGAGGGCTCCGTCTTGCTGTTCTGGCTTGGGGACGGCTGCGCGCAAAGCCTCTCCAGGAAAGCGGGGTGCGTTCACCCCGCTCTCCTGCAGAGGCTAGAGAGGCTGTCCCCAAGCCAGAACAGCGACACGGAGGGCTCCGTCTCGCTGTTCTGGCTTGGGGCGGCTGCGCGCAAAGCCTCTCCAGGAAAGCGGGGTGCGTTCACCCCGCTCTCCCGCAGAGGCTAGCAAGGCTGTCCCCAAGCCAGAACAGCGAGACGGAGGGCTCCGTCTCGCTGTTCTGGCTTGGGGCGGCTGCGCGCAAAGCCTCTCCAGGAAAGCGGGGTGCGTTCACCCTGCTCTCCTGCAGAGGCTAGCAAGGCTGTCCCCAAGCCAGAACAGCGAGACGGAGGGCTCCGTCTCGCTGGTCTGGCTTGGGGCGGCTGCGCGCAAAGCCTCTCCAGGAAAGCGGGGTGCGTTCACCCCGCTCTCCTGCAGAGGCTAGCAAGGCTGTCCCCAAGCCAGAACAGCGAGACGGAGGGCTCCGTCTCGCTGTTCTGGCTTGGGGCGGCTGCGCGCAAAGCCTCTCCAGGGCAGCGGGGTGCGTTCACCCCGCTCTCCTGCAGAGGCTAGCGAGGCTGTTTCCAAGCCAGAACAGCGAGACGGAGGGCTCCGTCTCGCTGTTCTGGCTTGGGGCGGCTGCGCGCAAAGCCTCTCCAGGGCAGCGGGGTGCGTTCACCCCGCTCTCCTGCAGAGGCTAGCGAGGCTGTCCCCAAGCCAGAACACTGAGACGGAGCCCTCCGTCTCGCTGTTCTGGCTTGGGGACGGCTGCGCGCAAAGCCTCTCCAGGAAAGCGGGTGCGTTCACCCCGCTCTCCTGCAGAGGCTAGCGAGGCTGTTCCCAAGCCAGAACAGCGAGACGGAGGGCAGAACAGCGAGACGGAACAGCTCCATAGGCTCCGGTGAATGCACCTTGAACGCACCTTGTTTTACAGGGGGAGAACAAGGAAAAAATATTTTTTCCCTGTTCTCCCCCTCCTATAGTCCGGTGCGTCCTATGGTCCGGTGCGTCCAATAGAGCGAAAAATACGGTAATCATCCGTTTGATTTTTCCCTTCCTGTGTCTCTGTGTTCTAATCAAAATCTGGGGGGTTTCCTCCCACAAGGGGCACTAAAAATGTTATATGAATTTCTCACAACTGTAAATCAAATGAAAGTACCATATTGATTATTTATCACGGGTTCATATTGTGTCTCTTTTCTCATTGAAAGGTAATATCTCTTCTTTTAGATATAAAAAAGTGAATGAATAGGTTAAGTGGAATTTCGCTCCGTCTGACAGACATGTGTGCTTATTACCCCATTTCTCATGGCACCCCAAAGTGCAAATGATGTTATTTACCCAGTCAATTCCCTTTTCAATTTACAGATTTTTCTATACTTTTTATACCTTACAGTTTGCTGTGGTAAGTCATTCATCTTGACAGAAATAACGTGTCTAAGTTCAACATAAAAACCTAATTGACAGAACGGCCTTGATCCAGTTGCGCTGCTGATGAATTGCACGTATATGTCTTCAGAATTAAATTGTGAGACATTTCCCCCTGGTTACCATCTAAGTAGACAATGACTGTGTACAATTCCTATGGCTCACAAGCAGATGGAGATGTTGCAATAATGGAGATGAGATTTAAGGATGGTTTTGCTTAACAATATTTGTTTGTTTTACTTATAGCCCATTCTTCGTGGGATGGTACCGGGGTGGGTTACATTAGATATCATAGCTTAAAACAAAATTCAGCTTCCATTAAATTAAAGGATCTCAGAACTGACCAAACCGTCAGAGCAACAAAACAGCAATCTAGCAAGAGGAGAAACTTCCACTCACCTTACGCAAAGGTGTGGGTTAAGAGGTGAATCTTAACTTGTCAATGTCAACAGTATACAATGGCGGCACAAGATATGCCTTGGAGGGGAGGGCATTCCACAACCTGGGGGCCATTACTGAGAAGGCTACACACACACACACACACAAACACACACACACACACCCTTGATCCACACAGGGTGGTGGTACTCCTAACAGGAACAAAACTGAACATTGGGGGAACATATGGGAGGAGGCTATCTTTCAGATACTTGGGACCCGCGTTGTTAGGGCTTTGTATGTCAATATCAATACATATCAAACCAAGCCTAAGATCAGTAGTTTACTACTGAGCAAGTGGTCAGGTTTGAAGACCATATACTAGAGTTGCCATATTTCAAAAAGTGAAAATCCAGACACAACATTATTTACTTGGGGGGGGGGGGGCAAAGTTGTGGAAGTTTTCCAGCTATTTCCAGCAATTTTTTAGGAAATTTGCCAAAAAAGGTCAACACTTCTGATATGGGCTGCCATATGCCTGGGTTTCCCCAGACATTTTAGCCGATTTCCGAAAATTCTGCCCTGACGTCATTTTGGATGAGCGAATCTCAGCTATGTCTGGGAAATACCAGGTGTATGGCAGCCCTACCATGTACGGTTCACTCTCCTTTCCTGGCCAGTATTAATTTTGTGGTGGCCCTTTTTAATGTGAGCGTATGCTACTTTCATTTAGATCCCATTGCTAATTCTAGTAATCATGTCAATCAAGGCCAACGTTTCAACAGAATAGGAGTGGGTGGGGCTTCCACCGAATTCTCTCGCCCCTTAACCAACAGATGTTCAGTATACGTTTGCACTTTTAAGGGAAACAATTCAGTAATCACAATACATACACAATATAGTCTCTGTCTCCTTCCCTTAGTACCAGTTAGTGCTTTTCCAGTTTATACTTAAAATTGAACTAGCAGTGCATGACATGGGGCAGTATTGAACTTGGCTGAAACTGTTGCTTTGGCCAAACTTGAGAAGTACTATTTCAGCCCACGGGAGATGGAGAGATGTGATTCCAGGATTCTCATTTTAAAAGCAAAACAATAATGCAGAACAGAACCAATCTCCCTCCCATCAGCCTATAAATGGCTACAGATTTTGTAATAGGAATATGGCAGAACTTCACAAAGTAAGGTATGCTGGAAATGCAACTCATTGTCGCCCCCCCCCCCCCGAAAATAACGGCTATCCATTTTAATAGTGTTTATATTTTCATAGACTTGCCACAATGTCTATTATATCAAAAGTCTGGAATGTGTTATTGATTTCTTTGCCCTCATTTCCCCCTCACTTTTATATTTCATACCTGTTTTCTGTGATTATTTTTTTCCTATGCTTGATTTACTTATAAAATAATAAAGGAGGGTGGGGGAATCTAGTAAACAGTCTGTTGTTGGGCTACCCATATTTGTTTCTACTTGGTGAAAAGGAAAGAAAAGGAAAGAAAAGAAAAGAAGCTTTCAGATCGATGAAAAATGATGATGTCCCCAGAGCTGTCAGAGAATGACTGGGGGGGGGGGGGTCAAACAACCGGCAACAAAAAAATGCCCCTCCCCAATTTGCCAACATGGATAATTTTCTCTCTCTTCACCCCCTTCAATAAATTTACATGAAAAGCAATTTTTAAGAATTGGGTGGCAAATGTGTGTGTGTTAGAGAGAGAGTGAGTTTTAAGTCAAGTCTGCGTTTGAAGCTACCCTTTGGACACAGATCAAGACTTGTTTCACCAGCAGTGCATTAGTGCAGCTAGTAACCTAACAATTGTAATCCTGAACTCTAATTTACAAGGTTCTTTGGCTGAATCTTCCATAGACCCACCAGGTGGTCACTGTTCTTTCAGATTCCTATCTACAATATGGGGATGATAGTACTAACCTACTCTATACGCTTGTTGTGAAGACGACAGCGAAAAAAGGTATGTGAATTTTTTCAGCTTCAAAGTTCTTTATGTGTGTATTATTAAGTCAACTTCATCCCATTAACCCCAATGGGGCTTCAGTAGCTAGAAATAGGCTTCAATCCAAGTAGTCTGTTTTAATTAATTTCAGCCCATTTGGGATGACAAGAAAAAACCGTCCCTGCTAAATTGATCAATGAGATCCCCAAGGAAAAACATGGTCCATCTATTAAAGCTTCACCCAATTACTCTCCCTTTGCTGAGAATTGCAGTTTATCTCCCTCTTCAGGCAAAGAAAAACAGGGAGTACGATAAAATACTAATGAGAGACTCCTGCTCCTTTATTGGCAGCTTAAGCTCTTTATTCAGCAAGTTTAAGTTTGAGGTAAATTTGGAGTCACATCTGCTGTGCAAACGGAGCAGGTCTATAATCCAGTAAATGCACATGGTGTATTTATAAAGGATTGACTGGGGCAAGGTAGATAGTTAATTGGTGAATGGACCGAGTGCACGTTTCACAGCATGGTATATTACCAAGCAATTTGGAAAGTGGGATGTTTTCTAAGGTAGCCCTCTTAAACATCAGAAGCTGCCAGTGTAAGACCACGTGTCCATCTAGCCCAGAATTGTCCGTTCTGATTGGCAATAGGCTAAAGCTTAACCCCTCCAGGTGCCAAGCAGAAGTCTTTCACAACACTTGCTACCTGGTCCTGAACCTTTGACCTTCTGCATGCAAGGCATCTCCTCTGCCACTGAGCTACAGTCCCTTTTCTGTACACAGCTGAAGCCAATAGGAAGTAAGCAGCCTAAGTAGGTGCAGAATTGATAGTAAATCCTCCCATTTGCCATATTACTCTCTGAGGAAAGGCAAAAGTAGTGCTCCTCGGCCAGAAAGCATGTAACTCAAAAGTTTTGAACTGTCATTTAAAACGCTTCAAGTGAATGCTGTGGTTTAAAAAGGCAGTGGAAGTTTAAACGGCAATAGAAGGAACACTGAAAATTTTAACTGCTGCTGGGATTGATTCATGCTTTTGATTCATCCAACCATTTTACGGAAGGGAATGAAATCTGATCTGGCTATAATTGCAAGGAGCATTCGGTGAAAAAGCAAATTGCACCAACAGTTTATCAAAGGCAGGCCTTGCAAAATAAGTGGACTCAGAATATTCATCGAATGCTGACACAGAATCTTTTTCCTCTAAAGACATATTCTAATAGACAAAACACAATCTGAAAAATTAGACTTTCATAGACCAAAAAAATCATTATTAAAATAGAATTAGGGCCAAACTAGGCAGCTGCTAATATAAAACTGTGATTTATAGAGCTGCACGCTTGACATTTTTATGATGAAATAAAGTGCATTGAATTTTCCCACATTTATATTGTCTTATGATGCCAATATCAAAGTAAATCATGCTGAGAACACATCCAGAATGCATATTCTGTGTGACCTCCCTTGACAAAGATAATATTGCTAAAACATTTTTCTATGAAGCTATATTTCATCGGTATGATCATATTCATGGCCATTTCACTTGCAATTTTCCAGAGGACAGCAGGCACGCTGCCAGTAATGAAAGCTTTCTTTTCTGAAGATCAGTTAATATTTTATATATATATATATATATATATATATATATATATATATATATATATATTAGGTTACAAAAATTCATGCTTTTATCAGAGCATGGTACATGAGTGATCCTTGAAGGTTTATTTGTAAGTGCATGTGTGTGCATGTTTTCTGCAGCGGGTTCAGTTATAGGTTGGGATTTCATCAATTACGACAAGCCAAACTGGAAGAGAATCCATTCAAAACTCCAGTAAAGATTATATACAGAGTTAAGAGTAAAACAGAGATTTTGCTTTAATCAATGGTTGATGGTGAGAGGTTGGTATCATCTCCACTGCCAGACACAAGTACAAAATTCCTGAAGGACACTGGTCTGTTTCATTAAAAGCAGCAACAAGGAGTGTGCTTATATAAACTACAGGAATCATGAGCAGGAGTCTCTTGCCACAACCCAAAATGCGCAAACTGGACAACCCTTGGTACCATATGACAAGTCCAAAGCCAGCACATGGCACACTCAGGCATTTGCCAGGGCCTCAGCAGGACTGCATACTTATAAAGACAGACCAAGCCATAGATTCACTTTCTAGACCCCACAGTGTATCTATGCAAGGAACACAAAAGCACCACTGTATATTAGAAACTCACACTTTATTACACATTTCTCCAGAACCAACTCAGAGCAAAGTGTGTTGTCATCTATGCCTACTACTACTAATGCTGCTACTAATAATAATAATGATAGTGATAATGTATTATTATGTCTACTCCACTCTTGCACTAATATGACAAGAGCAGGTTGCAACAAGGAAAACAATGCAATATAATCAAGCCCTGTTCCAGGGAGAAATGACAAAAGGTTGACATTGGACTTCCTTCAAACTATAGCACTTGCCCAAGAAGTAAAGAAACAGATTGACATATCCATATATGCAGCCAGGAGCGTCCTGCTACAGGATTGGCCGAGGAGTTCACAAAATGCCCTGCTTTTCTTCAGGAGGAGACAATATGCAAAATAAAATGATATCACATATGGATGGATGAGTGATAAGAGGTTGAGGTCAGGAATTGAAAGTTCAGTTCATTCTTCGGGTTTTCTTGTGTGGTTTTCTTCTCTTGAAAAAACCTCACTCTTTCTAAAGAAATAATATTTACCTCTGGTGAAATGGGTGTTCTGTTGCAACAGAAAACTGGGTTCAAATGAATAGTTTTGTCTTTTGAGGTCAAATTCTACTCAGGCTTTGGGGGCAAGTTACCAGTCTCTCAGCAGTTTGCCTTCTGTGAAATGGGATAATTTTTATGATTGGCCACACTCACGATCACAGTCATTTTGTAACTGGACACATAACACACTCTCAAAATCCCAAATGTGCCTATTGCCCCCTGAAGGTCAGAGACTTCTGTTATATAGTACCTGTCTGCCTCCCTACAGGTCTATTAATAAAAAACCAACACTCTCCACATTTGTAAAAATGGACCCTAAGTTCCCTTCATTTTTTTGTGAATGAAAAGCTTTCTGCCACCTGCTTACCGTCTGTGTCATCTTTCCCAAGAAGTGCCTTTCGTCTTGTAGCCTCTGGATTTCTCTCATTTTCTTTGCCCTTCATGACTAGATGCATTCATCACCTATGACAAAGACCTACGCAGCGCTAAATCACTTCTTTCCATCTCAATGAGCTACATAATAGTTGTCATACCCACTATCAGTTTCAAGATACCTTCTTGTATCCTAGCCTAAAATACCTGCACGACTTTAGGCCAATGAAGAGGGTGTAAAAGGGGTTTAGGTTCCTACCCCATCAGATCACAGGACAGGATTTGGAGCGGGGGGGGGGGCAGAGGCTTATCATAGTCCTATGGAAAATTTATCAGTAGAAACCAGTGCTAGACAATTTTAACCTTTGTGAGGATGTCACCCAGTCAAAGAAATCTCTAAACCAGTCTGTAGTATGGGTTTTAGCACTATATCCATAAATTAATGAATTTAAGCTATTAAATCTGCATCAGTTCACATATGAATATTTCTGCAAAAACAAAAAACAATAGTTGCTTTCATTAATCAATAAATTAATTTTAATGTTTTCTCCCCTTTCTGACAGCAGTGTACAACCCCTTGTGCAACCCTTCAAAAATAAATTCTCTATCAAAGTTTTGACACTTAAAACAATGTTCCAGGAAGAGTGCATAAAAGAAATACAAAAAAAACCCCTTCCATTTACCCGGTTGTGAGCCCCACTGGCCTCAATAGAATTTACTTCCAGGTAGACACATATAGGATTGAGTAGGCATGGCTAGGATGACTACTGGCCGCCTTACCCACCTTACTACTGGCTATCACTGGAGCACCAAAGTTTCAGGCAGACGTATTTCCGATTTCCACTACCAGAGAACATTTTAGTAGAGAAACCAGACACTGAACCTGTAAACTTCTACATCCAAAGCATAGACTTTGTTGCACCTGTTGCACCCTAGATGTCTGTGCTAGCTCCATCTCTGATCTCAGCAACCCTTCTACCCCTCCAGCTGAGCCCACCCAGTCCATTCTCCCAAGAGGAGTTGGGTACTCAGTCTGGTACAAAGCAGCCACTCTTGCCTAGGTCATGGAGACACCAGCACATGAACAGATGGCTCAGGTCAAACCCTCCAGAAGGAGTTCCCATTAACCTGCCTGTCTGCCAAACTGAAGTTGTGCCCACCCCACTCCTATATAAAAGGACACAAGCAAACATGTTGCTTGTTAGGTCAACATTGTTAGGTCAACATGGGTAGCTCCTGCTGCACCTTTGATCCTTCCTTTGCCTATGTATCATACTGTACTCTCTGAGTCCTTATTCCAGTGAGACCCAGGACATTACGGTTTTCACTGTTTGTTAGGGTTTTTAAAAAGTTATTTTTTAACACTGGATTTTCCATGGCAATAGTAAATCGGATGAAAGGGGCATATGATACTGAAGAGTGTTTTGATGAGGATGACATCATGCGGAAACTATGCGCAAAACAGGAATATATGACTGTGGAAGGTAGGATTTGAACCAATGGGTTCAAGTTACAAGAAAGGAGATTCCAACTAAACATCTGAAAGAACTTTTTGACAGTAAGAGCTGTTCAACAGTGGAACAGATTCCCTTGGAAGATTGTGGATTCTCTTTCCTTGGAGGTTTTTAAGCAGAGGTTGGATGGCCATCTGCCATGGATGCTTTAGCTGAGATTCCTGTAATGCAGGGGGTTGGACTAGATGACACTCAGTGATGGCCTGGGACTTGGGCTCAGACTCAGAACCAGAGGAGTCTCAGTCTGCACCCGATCCTTTGCCTCAGGCATCATCTGAACCAAGTCTAGGGTCTGATTCTGAAGAGTCCCAGTCTGTACAAGTTCCCCTGCAACAAGCACCAGCTGGGCCAAGTCAGGGGCCTGCGCTGCCCTGGCTCCAGATGCGGGGATTACCTCGTTGCCTTCAGCTGGGCCATCACTTACAGCTGCTCCACTACCGGTTGGGTCAGGGGAGGCTGAGGCGGCCCCTGGGTCTAGTATCCCACCGACGTCTCCTGAGCTGCAGAGACTAAGGTCTGAGAGAAGGAGAGACCTGAGTACCCGCAGGAGGAGTGCTTGCCTTCGGGCAAAACAGGGAGGTGAGTGACCGGGGGATCAGGACCGGCCGTTACCCCGACAAAGATAAAAGGCTCACGGACCCCGCCCCAGGTTGCAGGAGCAACATTGCTGTATGCCAGATCCTGCCTGAGATCCTATACTTCTCCTTGCCTGGTTTTCTGCCTCGTATCCTGCCTTGGCCCGGTTGGACTGACTCCTAGCGGAACCTCTGGATTCTGGACCGGTCCTGGACCGTGTTTCAAGGGTTACCTCCGGGCCCAACACATACTCATGTTCCCTTCCAGCTATAAAATTCTCTGATTCTATGATCAGCACCATGTGAGAGCGGCCAACATATCAATCTGCCAGTAGCTTACAAAAAGATTCCAAATCCTTTCCACTAAAAAAAAAAAAATCATTTTAAATCGCATAAGAGAATTCTTTTTGGTGTCATGGGGATGTCACACCCAGTTATATATTTTGTTGTCATATATTGCTTGCCAGAAATGCAATGCTTGGGGACATGACCATAACAGAGGTATGCTGCCAGCATCCAGTTGTTGATATCTTCTGTGCAGTGCAGAAATGATCTCTAACAGGGCAAGCTACATTATTACTGTATTTACAGAAAAGACCCAGGAGCATTGGAAGTAGGATATCATTGATACCTCCAACAACTAAGCTTTGGGCATTTAGTGTATTTATTTATAAAGCAATGTATTTCAGCATATAGATAAATGCTGATATATATATGTGTGTGTGTGTGTGTGTGTGTGTGTGTGTGTCCAGGAATAATCACAGCTTGTTTCTAAGAAAATTATTCAGCTAACATCAGCGTATAAGCATAACTGAAACCGAAGTGTTCACTCAGTGTAGCCGGTTTTAGACACACAGAGAACATCAATACACAAAGTAACACTTATGATGAATAAATTGATTTTCTCGCTTCTGTGCATCAGGTAAAAAAAATGATTTGATTATGTATTTAGCTCCTAAATGGAAACTCATTAGTAGAATTTCATTTCATGCTTGCTCGCACCTGCAAACTCTTCCCCCCTCCCCATTTAGTTTGCATGCTACAAATTCTATTTGTTTGTGGGTTTTGTTTTGTTTTTTTCCGCTTTTTAAAGAAGCAGATTAAATGTCACACAGAATGCAGTGCCTGAGATACCTCAGGGGTATTTTTCCTTCAAAAGCAATGACAGAGACTTAGATCTTCATCTATTTGTATCTATTCCTTGATAAGCCTTTCGGTTTTAGTGTATGATTATAATGTTTTTTTTATCTCTTTTGGCAGCAAAGCCTGTTTCCTGTGAGGTTTCACACAGCTTCTTTCCAAGAAATAAATCCTGCAGGACGTTGTGCATGTGTTTATATGTGTGTGTGTGTGTGTGTGTGTATATATATATATATATATATATATATATATATATATATATATATAGAAACTTAGGATAAGCCCTTATACTGAGGCCTTATCCATACTTACCTTTCCTCTCCTCTTTCCAGGCGTGCTCCATGATTTTAAAAGCTCTGTATCTGAGTGTCCCCCTTTTTTTGCTCTGGAATTTCCCCTGCAAAAACCCGTTCTTTAAAGCTCAATTGGCGCAAACACCAATTCATGGAAAACCCAAATTGACGTTTGCTTTGATTCAGTTTTAAAGAGTGGGTTTTTGCAGGGAAAGCTCAGGGCCGGAAAACCCCCCAAAAAATGCTCGGAAATGGAGCACTGAAGTACAGATCTTTGTCTGGAAAGAGCAGGGCAAAGGGTACTTGTAGATTCAGTCAGTCCATTAGTCCATCTAGGTCACCTTTGTCCCTTCAGAGATTGACAGAAGCACTGCAAGATTTTGGAATGAACATTCCTAGACCTATCAGGAAATGCCAAGGATTGAACCTAGGACCTTGTATATGTGAAACAGATGTTCTGCCACCGAGCTACAGTCTTTCCGCAAAAAGATAACTATAAAGGAACAAGGTATAATTTGTTGAGCCTGATGTTCTGTGTTTCCCTTTCATCTCTTCTCTCTGTCATCTATGGGCGCTATCAAATAGAACCATGTGTCCTCTTGTGCAGCCCTCCTATCGGTGCTGCACTTTGCACCATAAGCACCAACAGCAAAAGGTTCAGGGGTGGGGTGAGGTGGAAGAAAGCCATCTGGAGGCCACCCAGAGCTCTGCCACTGCAACTGCTTTCAGTCTCTGTGGCAAAACGTCCCTGCTGAGGAGTCCCCCAAGGGCCTACTGGAAAGCTAGAGCCAGCCTTGATTTTCAGCATCCAGTTCTGGGACTTGTGCCTTCCATTTTGTGCCTTGCTGGCTCTCAAGAGCGTTTGAGGATTTACCATCTATCATGTGTGCCATTCCAGAACGCGCAGCTGGAAATCCCTAATTATTCTCATGGTAATTTTTTTTCTTCTGTTGCTCAACAAAGCACCATGAAAATGAATATAATTTGTCAGGGTTTCCCGCCACTCTTCTCCCCTTTGTTATCTCTTGTTGAGTAACACGCATGCACATGCCAGACGGCATATCTGTCTGCAATTTTTCTTTCATTTTCATGATATCATTTAGTTAAATATTGAACAGACAAAAGCAACAAAGAAACTGCAAGGAGACTGAAGGTTATGTACCTCACACCCTTGCCCTGTCTTCCACACATCACTTCCCACTACCTGCCTTAGATTAATCTATGCCATCCAAATGGTAGCGTGCCACAAGCAGGGAGCGAGAGCATACAAGACAGCAGGTGCACAGTGTCAAAGGTGCTAGAGTGTCTAAATGGTGGAAGCAAATATAGCCCCTTCCTTGTTTCTTGCTATAGACGGGCAGCCAAGCTGTCTGAAGGAGCCTCTTGACCTTCAATATGGTGATTAGTTAGACCTAGCCATCTAAACTGCTGAAAAGTAAAGTAACATCTTTCATAAATTATCCAACTTTGCCCAGAAACCAAAGCTCCTATGGTTGTTGCAGTTCTCACCGAAACATGAATTACTGGTCCTAACTTAAAGTTGTTGGAGGGCCAGTGCGCAGCAGGCCAGAGGCCACCAGGGAGGTGTAGGTGCGGCAAAGAAAGACAAGACGCCGTTTTATTGCAGGCTCATACTCCATCAGGATTGATCATAGGGTAAAGGATCCCCCCATGACACAGGTCTATCAGGTTGCCACTTGGGGTGTTCTATGGCCCCTTGCCCCCATCCGGGCTTTCAGACAGAATCCAACCCCTAGACTCCTTTACTGGGGTGACCTGCATTTGATCCTGGATCAGAGGTTGGGGCACACAACTGTGTAAGCATAGACTAAGGATCCAACCCAGTGCCTTTTCCACCAAAAGTGTGACAGCTGCTACGAGGAAGGAAAAATTACCAGACTGGTCCAAATTGTGTGTAGGCAAATTCCTCCCTGGACCCGAATATAGCGACTAATTAATTCCACAGCAAGGCCATACACATGCATTGCTCGGAGCCAGTGGGTGCAGGGTTAATTCTTCTTCCTCTTCTTCTTCTTCTTCTCCTCCTTCTCCTTCTCCTTCTCCTTCTTCTTCTTCTTCCCAGGGTGCATGGGTAGGACGTCCAATTTTCAACCGTGCTACCTTGTAGCACGGCCAGCTTTCATTCTCTTGGAATGCACCCAATGGATTCTTCAGGAATCTGCCTCCCCTCTGTCTCCTGGACCCCTCCTCTCTAGCCTCCACTTCTACCTCTGATTCTGGGCTGCTCTCTTCCACAGAGTCTTCCTGCTCACTTCAGCTTCCGGCACCTCCTCCTCCCCCCAGTCTGCTCCCTCTTCTCCCACCACTCATCGCCATCCCACCACCACTATTCCCATGCTCTGAGCCTTCTTCCCCTGGGGGTTCCCTTGGGGGTTCCCCAACTGATGCCTCCCACCACTCCTCTGCATTCCGCCAGTCCAGGGGGACAGTAAAAAGTAAAGAAAAGATCCTTCATGCAATAAATGTGCCTTTCCTTACCTGTTTCATCTCATACATGATAGGGATGTATACACAATCTTCCTCGCCCTTTCACTTGAATGTGTGAGGGGGTTGCATTGCATAACCTCACACGCCCCTCCCCCCCCATGCGCCCATGTGCACAGACCATATGGTAGCTGCATAAAGGGGTTCTCATGCTTATAGATGGAGAGTGCCTTCATAAGGGGTAAATCCTGATTGACCGAGGAGGAGGGGCAGGGCCTATTCATGTATTCTTCGACAGTTGCAGGACTGAGATGGGATAAATTTATTCAGCTGCCTGTCCTTTTAAGATACTCAAATGAGCAGTATTATTCCAAGAAGAAGCTACTGGGAATGGAAGCAAATTCTGAACATGTTGACTAAACGTCCATGATCTATAGAAATCAATTTTTCAATTAAATAGGAGATGTGGGCTATGTTTGCACTGCCCTCAGGTTCAAAGGAAATTAGAAACTGATATATCAAGTTGTCTTCCTACTTTCTTTTTTCTAAAAAACCCAGGATAATGTCATGTAGACAAAATTTTAAATGAACTCCCCAGATTAAATTTCCCTGCAGTAATGACCACTAGGAATCTGTTAATCTGTCTCGCAACTGCTGTGCTTGATTATACACCCACCTAAAAACCTGCTTAAGAGAGAAGGCAAGTACTGCTTTCATAGATCTTTTTGATTCTTTTTCTTAAAAAAATAAAATACTGAAGCAAGAGGAAGGAGGAGTAAGTCGGTAAAGCCTCTTATCCTAACATTTAAATGAAGAATTAATAACTCAATTTAAATGTGTAAAAAGGAAAATGATGGAAGCTGATTGTAATTGCTTTAAAACAGATAAAGTAATTGAGGCTCTGAAGATTTATTTCAAAGCACAGAAATCAAATTTAGAAACCTGACTTTATCTGGATTTGCGTTCCTTTGATGATGTCACTGTAGCATTACATATCTTGGTTTGTCACTAAATTGCATTTTAATGAGACTCCTAATAGCTACTGTAGCATTAAATGATTTTATTGACACTTGCAGAATTTGCATGCTCTTTTCCTGTCTCTTAAAGTGGCATAACCGTATGAAAAAGGACACCTATTTGCCAAAGACTACTTTCAAAGAACCCAGAATCTTCCTTGGGAGCAGTCTGCAAATTCAGTTATTACTAGCCATCATGCATTTCATGTATTAACATATATTACAGCTTTCTTTTGCAAGCCCAGTAAGGTGATTTCCTCATTTCTTATTAAGTTTAAGGGCTCCCCCAGACTTCCTTTTCTTGCACACTCATCCTGATTTCCTTTCACAAAGCTTATGCAGATGTTAGACTACGTCTGGTCTTCACTGAGGATTCATTCTGATTTGCTTGTGATGCATTTATACATCTCCAGATTAACCACGCAGAGATTCTGCACTGAATCAGGAAGAGGTTTCCACAATAAGGACATCAGCTCTCACAAGATCATAAAAAGGACTATGGCTTCCCAAGAGCCTTTGGAGTTGATTCAATCAACAACTAGAATTATTATAAGAATGCAGAACATATGAGTGTGGATTAAACCAAGAGATATTCCTGTGAAACTTGGAAACAGGAAGCATGAGAGATGGTTTGATAGCTGTTATGAATATATCAACAGAGAGAGATGGAAGACCAATTTAGGTTAAAGAAGGAATAATTGTCACAGATGTGCACATGGCAGCATCATGATGTAGTTTACATTACATGCTACATACATATGACTTTACGCTGGAATTTTTGACATTTCAAATATAACTCAATAAATAAATCCTAAAAATAATATAACAGATTTTAATATTCTATTTTAAAACTGCTGAAACCTGCCCTCGGATCTTGTGGTGAAGGGAGGGTAAAAAACCAAACTAGAAAGAAGGAAGGAAGGAAAGTGGACCTCCAAGATACAAACTGAATAGACAAAATAAGGTACTAAATGATAACATTTAATTAATTTTGGGAGTATAGATCAAATCCCCATTATAGTAACATACCACAATGAATTAAAATAATTTTTCGCAGCCAGCAGTACAGCGGAAGATACAAAAAATGCATTGACATTGGCTTCAGTGTTATCTAGACTTTTCTAAGGAAGCCTTGGTGCTTTTATTCTGGAAGGTAACCATGTGGAAGAAGAAAAAAAAGTAATCTTCAACATAATCACTTTTGGTGCAGGAAAGACGGGACCAACTTAACTACTCAGCCTGTGCAGTGAGAGTCCCTTTATGACTTCCAAATCTCAGAGTCTTTTATTGTTATCAGTCGCAGATATTAAAATTTTAAGTTGTAGTTAAAGATTCAGGTTGCTTACTAAGACCCATCAGACTCAGGGGACTTTGGCCTAAGTAAATTCACATAGCATCAAATGGCAGGTTAATTGACTGATTAAAGTTTGTGGGCTTGACACAAAGAAGCAAAGGGGTCTCAGAAATCTTAGGATATATTTCCACATAGACACAGAGGCAGTATTCATTGGTACGCCGAAACGTTTGCTTGAAATCCATGCACAGCCTATGCTGGGATGTGGTAGGTGGCATGGAAACAGAACTGAAGAGTTGGAAAGGACCATGACGATGATCTAGTCAAACCTCCTGCAATGCAGGAATATTTTGCCCAGTGCGGGGCAATGACCCACATTGACCCTGGGATTAAGAGTCTCATGCTCTACCGACTGAGCTATCACAGGGCCAGCATGATTCTTCAGTCTGCACCAGAGGTGGATACTTTAAACCAGAGTTGGAGAACCTGTTGCCCTCCAGATGTTGTTGGACTCCCATCAGTCTGAGCCAGCATGGGTTGATGGATAGCCTGGTCCATCAACATCTGGTGGTCAACAGGTTCCGCTGTCCCTGCTTCATACTCTCTCAGTGATTTTTCTCTTGTGCTAGGTTTGGGTGCAAGGGAGAGTTTCTGTGCAAACATGAAGTGTGTGTGTGTGTGTGTGTGTGTGTGTGTTGAGGGGGGAAGTTGCCTGTAACCTTTACACACTTGGCTAACATGCAGCTTGATCCATTGTATGTTTACACAGAAGTTCTGCATTCTATGTGAGTTCAAACTTCCTGGAACAAATGGAGTTTGTTTGTATCAGTGAAACACTGGAATAGGCGGTCTGAGGATTAAAACGCCAGCCTCCTGCTCCTCAGGGAGAAATTTCCAAAGGCAAAAACGGAACTTCATTGCCATTAAAAACCAATGTGAGCTAGGCAGCAATTCAGCCTTTGAAAAGCAATGACTCTCATGGAAGTTGAAGGTAGTGCAAGTGTACTGTGGGTACACCTCTCTCTGTGTGTATTAGCGAGCAGCTTATAATAGAAAGTCAATTATAGCTTTAAAATCCGGATTGTTTGCCACCACCGGTGCAGCCCGTAAATGAAATTATTTGTTAGCAAAGCTGAACGCTTTTCACTCCTGCTCATTAAATCTTTTAAAATGATAAACACCCTCGCTTCTCCGCTGCCTGGCGAGATCACACACATGGGAGTAGCTTTTGAAGATGAATGATAAATCTGTCAAAGGGGCCACCAGAGTCTGTGGCTAGAACTAACATTCCTGTTTTAGGAAAGGCACCAGAGCAAATCTTTTAAGTCACTTTTCTCATACGAGGCCACTTTAGCTTGGGAAGAAAGGGATTTAGCCATCACATGGTCAATCAGCAGCAGCATAAAGTAAGGGCAATTAAAAGGCCTCTCCATTTTGATTTCCAAGTGCCCAGTCACTGAGCAGCATTAGCAATATTAGTTCTTGCACAGGACTGTAAAAGAAGCCAGATTCTAATGACACAGCTACAGACACAACACTTTCCAGAGGTCAGATCCGATGACCTAAAACAGATTAGCTATCCAACTCTAGGGATGAAGGAAGAAATTAGATTCAGTTTGCATTTAAACACAAGTATACCTGAACTGCGCTTTCTGAAACAACCTGAGAACTGAAACACAGCCAGCCGTTGGAATTTGTACTTCTTTGAATTTTGCAGTGCAGTTCTCCAGCCAAGTAATGCATATATTAGTGAAAATAGCATACAAAACTATATTAGGGGAAATATATTAGGGGAAATTGCTTGACAAAAGTGTGTATAGAGGAAAAACTGCATATAGATGTGTATGCAAGGAAAAAAACATACTGAAATACTGATGAATTTTGTTGAGGGCTTTGTTTTGGTTTGGTTTTTAAATGCAAACTGATACAGAACGTAAAGGACTAGAAAAATGGGAAACTAAGAGAGACATTTACACTGATCCCTAACTCAGAAATAAGCCCCACTGACTTCAATGGGATTTACTGCTAGGTAAATAAAATCACCCTTATTTTATTGCTAATAAGTACCATTATAGAAAGGGACGCGGGTGGCACTGTGGGTTAAAGCCTCAGTGCCTAGGGCTTGCCGATCGAAAGGTCGGCGGTTCGAATCCCCGCGGCGGGGTGCGCTCCCGCTGTTCGGTCCCAGCGCCTGCCAACCTAGCAGTTCGAAAGCACCCCTGGATGCAAGTAGATAAATAGGGACCGCTTACTAGCGGGAAGGTAAACGGCGTTTCCGTGTGCGGCTGTGGCTCGCCAGAGCAGCGATGTCACGCTGGCCACGTGACCCGGAAGTGTCTTCGGACAGCGCTGGCCCTTGGCCTCTTTGAGTGAGATGAGCGCACAACCCTAGAGTCTGTCAAGACTGGCCTGTACGGGCAGGGGTACCTTTACCTTTAAATAAATACAGGGTTAACAGATTCACCTGTCCCCACCTGTAACGCAAACTGCGTCCTGCTTTCGTCCTGCTCTAGCTTCTCACCTGCATGCATTGCAGATGAAGATGAATGTGGGGATTGAATAGCGGGCATGAGTTCCCTACCCCCTCTTTACACCTAGTTGAATCATTGGTTCATCCAGCTCAGTGTTGCCCACCCTGTCCACCCGTTGCCCACCCTGACTTGCAGCAGGATGACTTGCAGGTGTCTTTCTGAGCCCTACCCAGAGATGCTGTGGCCTGAGAATGAGATTTTTCACAAGCAAAACGTATGCTTTGCTACTGACTTACAGCTCTTACCAAAATGTATTCCTGATTTCAGGAAGCATTCTAACTGCTTAGAATGACTCAGAGCAAATCATAATGTAAAGCAGGAGGAGTGTTATAGCTTGGTGGCAAAACACTTATTTTGTGTGTTTGATCCTTGGAACCCCACATTTCAAAGCCCTTTAGACAGCAGGGCTGGCAAAGACTGTTGTGAGGGATCATGGGAGCCCTGTAGTCTGTCAGAAAAGACTAGTTTTCCCCAATCTAGTGCTCTCCAGATATTGTTGGACTAAGGCTATGTACACATTGTACCTTTAAAGCACACTTGAAGCATAGTATTTCCCACAGAGAATTCTGGGTGCTGTAGTTTACCCCTCACAGACTTGCAATTCCCAACAATGCTTGACATACCACGGTGCCCATAATTCTATAAGGAGGAATACATGTTTCGAATGTGATTTAAAGGTATTCTGTGCATGCAGCCTAAAATTCCCACTGTGCTAGCTAAGGCTGTTAGATGCCGTAGTCAACAACATATGGATGACATCATGTTGGGAAAGCCTGGCAAAGACGAAAGTGGGCTAGCTGGGCCATAAAGGATGGGTTTTATGTTGACTGAATATTTGACTAGTCTAGAGTTACATTTATTCAGGGCTTTCCTCGTGGTCAGATATAGATTCTGGAAATTGGAATGACAGCAGTGCCAGTATAGAAAATGTGTACATCAGGTGTTTCTGTCTTTCCCCAATTAGCAGAACAAGCTCCTGAGCAAATGCACAGAAATATAGGTTGTGAGATTGCTTTCCACAGGTTGTCTTCAATTATTAAAGTAGGTTTTGTAATTCACTCCCTCCCTGGTACTTCCATAGTTTCTTGTCTGACCTCTGAATTCAGTGAGAAATAAAGTGACCCCCACCCAAAAAAAACCCCACCCACCACCCTACATTTATAATGTTCTTTCATTGTTTTCTGTGCCACTTATAATTTCTGGTTACTTACGTAGGTTTCTTGTTTCCAGAACTTTTAAAAGGCATGGCAAGGTCTTGTCAAAACGTCTCTGCGTGTGGCCCCATCTGCTTCAGACACAGGGGCACAGCTGCTTGCTATTATTCATAGCAGTCAAACCAGCAATGCAACTTGTTCTTCCCACCACTGTGAGCAGAGAAACAAATAAAAAAAGCAGATGAAAATAAAAGTGAATCATCAGTCTACAGAATTTAAACTTCTACATTTCTCTTTTTAATTGACTTGTCATTTGCAAAATGAATAGCCAAGGATTAGCAGTGATTCAGTCTGTATTGCCATGCAATCACCTTTAGTCTCTCACAGGCCAATCTTTTATTTGAAATGCAAAAGACGTTTTATCCAGTCCGTTGCTAAATTTAGCTTTTGTAGGTAACAGACCTGGATTATTACTATTTTTAACAAAAACACACACTCCCTTCCAACCGAGAGCATATAATATCCCCACACTTCTTTAGATGGGAATTTTTATTACAGTTTTTGAACAACACAATTACAGTAACATGCAAAGCAAAAATAAAAAGGGAAAGACAAAACAGGAAAGGGACATGGGTTAAGGTGTTTCGGCAGTTATACTTGACTGTCAACTGTGATGCATTAAGTCGCAAGAAAAGCTGACCAAATGTTCTCATATTTCTGTTCTTTGCACTCATGTGGATACATTGCCAACTCAAATAAGGACAGGGAATGTGAATCGTTACTCCATTACTTTATGGAAGACACTGACTTCTTCCAGTGTTGAAGTACCATGCATTGGGCTGTCTTTAACGCATACATGGCAGTTCATGGCCCAGTGCATCATCTGCATAGATAAAGCCTGTTTGTGCTCCCCATGCCAAAATTCCAACTCATTAGAATATTAAATGACACACGCCAATGTTTCCAGAGATCAATAAGAATGGGGAGAAAGTGAGTGTTCCTTTTGTAGAGAAAGGTTGTGCGCAAATGCCATTTGGACTGACACAGGAATTAGGTGTGGCATAAAGGGTGTCTTTGTCCATGGAGTTTTATTCGCAGGGATACTGGAGTGGCTTGCCGGTTCCTGCTCCAGGTGGATAACGTTTGGTCAAAACTCTCCACTATGACCTGTCCATCTTGGGTGGCCCTGCACGGCATAGCTCATAGCTTCTCTGAGTTATTCAAGCCCCTTCGCCATGGCAAGGCAGTGATCCATGAAGGGGAAGAAATGGAGGCAGTGAGAGATTTTACTTTCTTGGGCTCCATGATCACTGCGGGTAGTGACAGCAGTCACGAAATTAAAAGACGCCTGCTTCTTGGGAGAAAAGCAATGACAAACCTAGACAGCATCTTAAAAAGCAGAGACATCACCTTGCCAACAAAGGTCTGTATAGTTAAAGCTATGGTTTTCCCAGTAGCGATGTATGGAAGTGAGACCTGGACCATAAAGAAGGCTGATCGCTGAAGAATTGATGCTTTTGAATTATGGTGTTGGAGGAGGAGACTTGAGAGTCCCATGGACTGCAAGAAGAACAAACCTCTCCATTCTTAAGGAAATCAGCCCTGAGTGCTCACTGGAAGGACAGATCGTGAAGCTGAGGCTCCAATACTTTGGCCACCTCATGAGAAGAAGAAGAAGAGAAGACTCCCTGGAAAAGACCCTGATGTTGGGAAAGATTGAGGGCACAAGGAGAAAGGAACGACAGAGGATGAGATGGTTGGACAGTGTTCTCGAAGCTACCAGCATGAGTTTGACCAACCTGCGGGAGGCAGTGGAAGACAGGAGTGCCTGGCGTGCTCTGGTCCATGGGGTCACAAAGAGTCGGACACGACTAAACGACTAAACAACAACAACAAAGGGTGTCTATCGGTGCAGTAGACATGGGAATGGGGAAGGAGGCCAAAAGGTTGAAGGATGGCTTGCATAAATTTCCAGTTAATTTTGTTGGATCTTTGTCAAGATTTTGGAATCTATGTTTGCTAGATAAATTGGCCAGTCATCAGCACATGACAAGGATCCTGTATGAAACACTGAACATATTATTCCTTGAGTGATGGCGCAAGGAAACATGCCTCTTTATAGATCTCAAAGAACTTAGGGGCAAGTTGGTTAAGGTTTAGCTTGTTCCAGTTGGCTGGAGAGCACCTGGCCCTGGAGATGTGCCAGTACTCATGCCTTTCACTGCTCCTTCTATTTATTTATTATTTTCCAATTGCAAGGGTGCTGCTAACTAGTTTGAACCAATTGTGGGAGAGCTGCTTGAGGACAAAGAAACAACTTTCTCCATCGGACCTGTGTCATTTAAATATAATTTGGAACAACATTTTTTTTAAAAAGTTCATTTATTGCTTCTGGAGTTGCATGAACTTGGTTGTGTGTGTGTTTAGTGGCAGCAATTGAGTTTCAAGACCAGGGGTCAGCAACCTTTTTCAGCCATGGGCTGGTCCACCATCTCTCAGAACATGTGGGGGGCCAGACTATATTTTGAAGGGGGAAAATGAACAAATTCCTATGCCCCACAAATAACCCAGAGATGCATTTTAAATAAAAGGACACATTCTACTCATGTAAAAACACCAGGCAGGCCCCACAAATAACCCAGAGATGCATTTTAAATAAAAGGACACATTCTACTCATGTAAAAACACACTGATTCCTGGACTGTCCGCAGGCTGGATTGAGAAGGCGATTGGGCTGCATCCGGCCCCTGGGCCTTAGGTTGCCTACCTCTGTTCTAGACTGTATTTGCCAAAGGTGGAAGGCCAACAATTGACTAGGTCTTCCTCCTCGCTCTCAGTGCCTTTGCTCCGTGCGGGTTAAAGCAGATTCTGCTGCTGCCATATTTAGCTGATACTTTGCAGTGAATCGTTGTTTAAATAACTCAGGAGTGGGATGAGCTGCTTATAGCTTAACCCTCTTTTCTTTCCCCCTTAGGTTTGGCATTCCTGGGTCTGCTATTTGTGAAACATAGATATATTTATGTCCCACGTATAGCATGGCCTTGGAAGGGTTTGAATCTTGACTCATTTGAAAAAAGGCAAACAACTCCATATGCATTTGTGTACTGAAAGCCTGATAATTCAGATAGCGGATTGAGCTGCCACCTCAATATAGAAGGAATAGAAGCTGTACATGGTAAAACCATAATTTTCTATACAGTCTCCTCCTAAAGCTACCAGGGATGTATTATGGGGAAAGATGGCTGCTCCCATAGGTACATGAGAGTAACTATCTTTTTCTTCATATAATTCTCCAGGAGGAGAATATCACCAGGAGGTGATATTATTAAGGATGGTCTCTTTGTATTTTTATGATTATATATAGGGGGGGGGAGGGGGGAGTTGATGCCTAAATAGTGAGAAAGTTGGGTAGAGGAACTTGGAATGGTCAGTCACTTTTTCTGTCTATGTTACTTGCATGAATCCAAAATTATAGTTCTTCTTTAAGACTTGGCATATTTTTGCTGTATTTGGTAACACATTCCTTGCGCTACAAGAGAAAGCACAGAAGGCTTTGCTAGGATATCTAATCCCAGAAGAAAGTCTAAGATTGTTAAGGGAGCCTGGTTGTCTAAACCCCAGAATACTCGTAATACGTATACAAGGGCCATGAAGAATGCAGCTGTGAAAGTCTTTCCTCATTTAACACACAGCACCACTCTTCTTCAGAGCTTCCTCCTATCTGGACCGTTGCTTGATGAGATCATGTGCAATGTGAGAATTCCCAGTCGCATCTGAAATTTCATCCTCAGCACTTCTATGCTGAGGCAGTTAAAAAATAAAATGAAATAAAAAAATAAAATGCAAGTGCAACATGCTTCCCCTTTCTACAGTACGTTATCATTATCATTATTACTGATTTATTAACTGCCTTCTAAATCACTGTCTCAAGGTGATTTACACATAAAAACACAAGGAGAAAAAGTTACATTTAAAACCAAACTGAAAACTGTGGTAGAGGCCCATTTAAACAGCTAGGGAAGTGGGTGCTTATACCTTGATGGGAATGTTGTTCCACAGTAGCAAATTGACAGCCAGTTCAAATCCTGAAAGCAAGGTGTTATATGCCAGTGGTAGTTTGCTCCCACAAGCAATTTAGCCGCTGCAGTCTGCAGCCCCTGGATCAACCCTAAGCGCAACCCCACATCTATTACATTAGAGTAATCCAACTGTGAAGTTTCCAATGCATGGACAACTTTGGTCAAGTTATCCCAATCCAGAAATGGCCATAGCACATCACTCAACTGTCCCAGAAAAACCTAGACATCCAATTTGCCCCCCCCCCCCCCCCCGCAAAAGCATGAGAGCCATTTTGGGCATGGCTGAGTGATGTGACACCAGCCCTGCCCTCCTCCTGTGATTTCCTCTGTCTGGGATGTTTCCTTGAACGGTGATAATATATCTTGCTTGCCTGGATGGAGGGTGTGTGTGTGATTTTTTTTCGGGAGACCCACCCCTCAGGCTGTAAAAGCTTGTCCTGCCACAGAGTTTAGAAACCGGAGACTGCCCACCTAGCTCTTAACTGCCAAATTAGCTTTGGAAAAAGACACAAGCCCTTATTCACGCATGACCCACATGTGGAGCAGTCCAACAGTGAAGCTGGAGTGGGGCCACAAAGCTTGCTCTGCCCCTGACATTGCATCCTTGCGCTAGGCCTTGCCCCTTGAGGCCCACATGTTGCTTGCAAAGGGATCCTTATAAGGGAGGAGCTGCTCATAGGTATCTGTTGCACCAGAACTGCGTTTTAGCTAACTGAATATGGCGAAGGGCCATATAGCTCAGTGGCAGAGAATCTGCTCTGCACCTAGAAGGTCCCAGGTTAATCTCTGGCATTTCCAGGCTGGGCTGGGAGAGAATCCTGTCTGAAATCCTGGGGAGCTGCTGCCAGTCAGTGTAGACAATACAGTGGTACCTCGGGTTAAGAACTTAATTCGTTCCGGAGGTCCGTTCTTAACCTGAAACTGTTCTTAACCTGAAGCACCACTTTAGCCAATGGGGCCTCCTGCTGCCGCCGCACGGCCGGAGCCCGATTTCTGTTCTCATCCTGAAGCAAAGTTCTTAACCTGAAGCAATATTTCTGGGTTAGCGGAGTGTGTAACCTGAAGCGTATGTAACCTGAGGTACCATTGTACTAAGCTAGATGACTCAGGAGAAGGCAGCGTCTATATTATAAATTCAGGTATTTGGGCTATTAAATAAGCTTTTTATATTTTTTTAAAAAAATAAGCATTTAATATTTGCGTGCAACAACCAAGGCAAAACCAAACAAAAAATCAAATTCTCTTGAGAAAATCCAATTTTGTAAGCCCAATTAATTATGAAAGCATGTGAAACCAAATTTGCATTTGTTTGTTGATTTCTCATTCTTCTGCTTGTCAGAGGGAAGTACCTATTCAGAGCATATAAGCCTCATTCGCTGACAAATAGAAGGCATGATCACTTACCCACACCCTTTCTACTAACTGCAGACAGAAATAAGGGCTAGAAACATCAGATGAAAATGAAGATTGCCATATTCTGGATTCTGAAATCTACCAGAAACACAGAATTGTCTGCTTGACTGAAGCAATTACTGATGTATGGACTGTGATATACAGTGGTACCTCGGGTTAAATACTTAATTCGTTCCGGAGGTCTGTACTTAACCTGAAACTGTTCTTAATCTGAAGCACCACTTTAGCTAATGGGGCCTCCTGCTGCCGCCGCGCCGCCAGAGCACGATTTCTGTTCTTATCCTGAAGCAAAGTTCTTAACTTGAAGCACTATTTCTGGGTTAGCGGAGTCTGTAACCTGAAGCGTATGTAACCCGAGGTACCACTGTAGTCCCTTTTGTACCCTTGGTCACCATGAAATAACAGTCCGCATGTACCGTAAACTGAAGCAGTCCACATGTCCTTCCAATATACTGAATGTACAGAGAGTAGTGCCATTGGCCCAGCTCCTGAGGTCCACACACTCAGCACCCATGTGAAAGGATCCTTTGCAAATAGAACTGGATAGGCTTCAGATGCATAGGTTCTCCATACATAATTGAAACCAGCTGCATCAGTGGCTAAATTAACCTGTAAAACAAATGAAAAGGTACTAAAATCCATATTTGTTTAGTCTAAAAACATTATAGTTTCTTAGAGACTTGGGTGTTATTATATATTTTAAAAATAAAAATCTGCTTATCTCACATAGCCAGGAAGACTCTGATACATGGAATTTATGACTATAGTTGAATGCCAGCAATTGAAATTATCCTTAATTTCTATGCATGTTCTCTCATAGTTTAGACAAAGCAGTTATAACTGAAGAATAAAATGCAAGTGATAACTATGTCCTCAGGGAATGAACACATTATTCTTTATGGAACTGTCTGCTGTGTTCCAGACTAGAACAGTGGTAGTTGACCCACGGCTCATGGGATGGAACTAACCAAAAAAAGCCATTGACCAAAAAAACCCATGACCCACTTGCCCCCCACAAAACTATGCATCTCTTCAGCGCTGATAAATTGTGGTTAGAATCTCCCGGTGTAGTACTGAGCTAAGTGAAGAGGCTTCAATCACTCCACTCAGCCCAGTGCTGATATTGAGAAAACACAAAAAAGGGTAAGAGAAAATGGATATTGGCATTAAATTTACATATGCTAATTTATATGAGCAGATGCAAATATAGAAAGACTTACTGTAATTTAATTGGAAATACATTGCATCTCACAACACTGTAAGGGACCAGATGACCTGGAGGCCTAGTGTGAGCAGAAGGAATAAGAAAAACCCCAGTCTTTCCCCCAAGATCACTTGCCAATTTCTTTGTTATTCATACTCCTAAAATAACAAAAAAAAAACCACTGAAGCCATGATCTGAGGTAAAACAAGGTTGTATTATTTTTCCAACCCTTGGGTAAACAAACAATCTATGGCCTTTTAAACTATGGGGGGGGGGTATTCTTTTCGTTTGTTACTATATTTTTGTGCTTGTATATTGTAAATTGCCCTGTGATCCCAATATAGAAATTTAATAAATACTAATTACTAATAAATACTAATTACAAGAACAATGTAACACTCCCCCCCCCATTTTTCCAAATAGGAACGAAGCTGTTACCCCCGCCCCCAGTTGGAATGGAAATAGGAAAAAATACAATGCAGAACACAACATATCTCTCGCTCTCTGGCTGTCCTGAACTTGCGCATTGTTGGTTCCTGCATGCCATTGGATTGTTTCCAAAGTTAATCCTACTCAGAACAGACCATTAGAATCAATGGGCATGACTGACTTAGGTTCATTAGTTTCAGTGGGTCTACTCTGAGTATAACTTAGTTGGTGAGAAAGATATTGCTTCCTTTTCCATAATACCGGGACTGTCTTCTGGCAAAGGAAGAGAAAGCATGCCATTACTCTCCACATGGTGGCGTTGACAGTGTCCATTATTAGGATGGTGATAACCCCCACACCCTGCAAAGTGCTTTTGCCAAAAACAACCGTTTAATTTAGTCCTAGAATTAAAATAAGCAACAGCCACCCATCCATCCCCCATCCCAGTTCACTTCAATTTAAGGGACAAATTCAGAGGCAGTTCTAAATCTGTCCCAAATCTCATGGCTGTATACTTGTGTGCATTGCTTGCTGCATTAATATTCCATCATGTTAAAAAAAAATATGCATTAGAAAGTCAAATGTGCCTTCAATGTCAGTAGTGAAAGTCAACTTTTCTGCTTAGAGGTGAATGATAGCTGTCATGTGGAAGATCAAGCAAGCTTGTTTTCTTCTGCTCTGGAGGCTAGGACCCAAACCAATGGATTCAAGTTACAAGAAAGGCGATTCCAACTAAAAATCAGGGAAAACATTTTGACAGTAAGAGTGGAACAGACTCCCACAAGAGATAATGGACTCTCCTTGTTTGGAGATTCTTGCTTTGCAGGGAGTTGGACTAGATGATCCTTGGGTTGCCTTCTATGATTCTAATAAGTTTGAGTGGATGTTTAACATGTGTTTTCAATTTCTAATCACATTCTACTTGTAGTTGCTTTCCTTGAAATTTAAGTGAGCCAGGATTACAGATACTTTGTCCTACTAATGTCAGTGGACTGAGCTAGTTTAAATTCATGTCTGCTTGTTTGCAAACTGATGGTGGCAAGGGCACAGACAGTCTAAATTCCACAGTGCTAGGTGACTAGATAATATACACTGATAGATATAGGTTTTCTAAATATTTACCATTTCGGTTCACAGATGTATTCAGAGTTTCCTTTGCTAAGAAAATATGAGTCTCTGGAAACTGGGCCTAAATTGTTGCCCTATTGCTGGTAGCGGTAGAATCTGGTGTCAACAGCATGAGGTTCTAAACCACAGATACCAATCTATTTTCAGCAGACCTTTCTCCCAAATGTGCTGTTACTATTTAAAAAACACATTTGCAAATGTCTAAAGGTGAAAATCCAGTTATTAGGAGATGGCCCCTGCAACACAAATGTGGAGGATTTATATAGCAGCAACAGCTGCCACATGACACCATGGAGAGAGATAGGGGAGAGAAATAAGCAAATTTAGCACTTAACTCTATTTTTGCATACATTCAACTAGAACTGGTATCACTTGGCATGCTCAAATGAACAGGGTTAATAGAGATATGAAATTCTGACTGAAGTTCTGTGATAGTGCACATCCGCAGAAAATGATTCAATTTCTTTAAGAATGTAATCAAGTTGTGCAAGTTTGCAAAGCATGAAGTACTATCTTTTTTATTTTACATTATTCTACATTCAGTGATGTTGAATTAATACGTTCCAAAGTAAGAGTTCTCAATGATTCCCAACTCCTTTTATTTCATAAAATTTATACGCTGCTTGATTGTCAACAACAACAACAACCTCAAAATAGTTTGCAAATGATCCAGCCATTAGAACTTCAGCATTGATGTTGATTGATCAATTCCCTTTCTGACCCAGACGTAAAATAAGCATTGTACTGCGACAAAAGTGAAGTAATTGCTACACTAAGGCTATCTTCAAAGCTAGTGCACTAATTCCAAAGGCAATAAGGGAATGCTTTCCCTCCCCAGGTTTACAAAATACATGATTAAAATCTCCCTGCAGAGATTTTATGAGAACCAAGAAGACTTCACTTAGCAAGTGCTCCACAGGTAGAAGATATCTGCTGTTTTGTAGCTGACAAGTCTCAAATAAGATGCCAAGGAGAACTCTTTCAACCGTTTTTGCAACTTTATCATTACAGGTTCAAAATTAAAAAGAAGTCCCAATGAGTTAGGAGCTCAGCTGGTTCGTTAACTTTTCTCTCTAGCGCACCATCCTCAAGGGTTTGGATAGATTTCATGTACTGAAAGGATACAGAGTAGAGCTTTGTGAAAATTAGGGCGGGGGAACCTCTATTCGTTCCAGTGTACAAGGGCATTTTGTTCTGTGATTCTGATTAAGCCAGTGCTTAACTGAATTCCGGAAATAAGGTATACAGATATTTATGGGAACCTTCCAAGATTGATGGTGGTGAAATAGGATTTTATTTCACCACCATTAGAAGGAAGATCAGATGGGATGGCATTGAGAAAGGACACCAAATGCTAAGAATGGGAAGGAAGAATGGGAAAAATAACAGGAAAGATTGGATGCCAAAGTTTCATTAAGGGGAAAAAAGGCTCCTGAAGAAATAGATAGTCAAATAGAATTGAAGAGGAGTAAAATAAGACCCAATAGTAGATGAAAGGCTGTATAGCGGTACAGCATCATCACTTCATTCATCACGAAGCATAAGGAACAATATATTTTTTATAACTTTGTTTCTCTTGGCTTTGGTATATTCATTATATTTGAGAAGACTCTCTTCCGCTAAAAGGTTACTTAAGAAGGATATCTAGGAATGTTGTTGCAAATGTTATCCCACATACATGACACAAACGAACAAAGGCAGTCCCAGAAACTACTGAAAGTTTACGTCTCATGGGGCTACTTTGGGAAAGCATCTAATTAAATAAGAAAATGTATGACAACAATACAAAGGAAACTAAAGTCTATACTGAAGAAATGGGATATGTGCAGTTAGAATGTGGAAAGGATATGGAAGTGGCACCGATGAAAAGCTAGGAAAGGGTTAGGCTTCAAAATGACATATTTCACGTGTCATGCGTTTGTTGTTTGACAGCAGGTTTTCCCCTGAGAAGTGCCAGAAGGATTCTAGGAAAATTTCCCACAATGATGTGTTGGATCAAAAGAAATCTGCTAGACAGTGATTTCAGATCAGAGGAGCTCTGAATATTACAGCTAGCAATGTGGCAGTATCCAGATGTGAGCCAGATAATTTACAAAATATGCATTAACTATACTGCTGTGTGAAACCCAGGGCATAGTATGAGTCTGATTATGTCTTCTTCTTCTTCTTCAATCACACTAAGTAGAAAATTTAAAGACTCATTGCAAAAATAAATTGCGTTAAAAGATCTTTCATATATGGTATAGCAGTGCAATCCTATACACACACTTGGACCACGATAGCTATGAACAGCCACTGTACACAACATGTGCTGAACTTGGGAAGGGACACACAACCAGAAAATTTAATTATTATTCCCAGGGTGTCGTGGAAACCACAGTCCTCCAGTTAAGTGCTGAGCCTACATGCTGCTCACTCACAGTGGGAGCCAATCTATACAGGATGAGCTGAGGTTTTGTCTATCACATTGTGACACACACCCTCCCACAACATGAAAGGAATACAAGGAATTTGGCAGAGGCAGCAGTCAAAGCCAAGAGAACCAGCGGCATGCTTGCGGCATATACTAGAGAAAATGTCTAGAAAAAACCTCCAATGATAGGAAAGCCAAAAGTATTGCTACAGAGCATAAAGTATCATAGTATATTTACACACATCACCAATGTCATTGACTTAAGTAATAATTCAGTGCTAAAGCTTCAGCACAGGAAAGAGCACATGGTAGGTCAGCTTGTTTTGGCTCTATTTGATGTAAAGATTCAATTATGTAGTCTTCACATCTGGCTTACTGCTCCACAGAGGTGATCAAGTGGACTGGTTTTTTGATTACGCATGATCCATTGGACGGGTTATTGGACAGGTTTGTTAACATTTCCAAGAAGGAAACACATTTTCAAAATCAGCCAATAACAATTTAGTTACAGCAATGCATTTGTAAAATGCCTCCAAGTGTTTCATGAGATTCTGGTAAAGCAAGTTATGGAAATATATTTCTCACTTAAGGTATGTGAGCGGACCTACTGGGTTAGTTGTGACTGTAAATTAGATGGCTGATGTTCTGTATTTCCATTAGCTTTTTTTGTCATGGGTTCAATGACAATCCAGAGAAAATTAAGTGCTTTTAATGCCCCTTCATAATCCTCAACTGGCTGATACTACAGTTGTCATCTCTCACCATTGTTGCTTTTGCTATCCTCATCATTAATTTTATGCTATCTTTGCAGTGATGCCCAAGGTGACTTGCATGGAAATGGCAATAATAATGGTATCCATCAATAATAAAGCTATCATTAAAATCATAATAAACACAGAAAAACAGTAAAAGCCAGTGCTTCACTATTCTCCATGCCTGACTTAAATGCTTTTAATTACTTGCTTTTAATTGATAATTTTAACATTTTCTGTAAACCACTTTGAGGTTTTATTACTATCAAGCAGAATATAAATTTTGTTAAAGCATAAACATGAAAACAAAATGCTAAACTTAATTCCTCCCCTCCCCCCATAGTTCAAGGTCCTTTGATCTCATGAATAGCCAGCAGGTGCAAGTGTATGAGGCTTTTTTTGTCATGGGCATTAGAGGGGTTTTATAAACAGTCCCAGAACAATGGATGTGTGGAGAAAAGGAGCTAGACAGTACAAGGTGAAGCAAATCCAAATGTTGCGCTTTCCAGCACTGCTAGGGTCAATACTCTAAAAGGTATCCCATGCTAGGGGGTCATTAAGAAACCAAGTAGAAATAAAACCTGTGATATCACATTGTTCTTATACAAATCTATGGTGCAACTGCACTTGTGATTACTGTGCGCAGTGCTGTTTGCCTTACCTCAAAGAGTATCCTGTAGAGTTGGATAAGGTTCAGAAAAGGGCAACCCAAATTATCAAGGCGATGGAACAACTTTCTTACGCAGAGAGGTTACAGCATTTGAGGCTCTTTAGAGAAAAAAGCAAGTAAGAGGCAACATGATAGAAGTGTATTAAATTATGCACGATAAATTGAATAGAGAAAAGTTTTTCTCCCTCTCTCATAGAGCCAGAACTCATGGCTATTAATGAAGCTGAATGTTGGGAGATTCTGAACAGAGATAATAAAGTACTTCTTCGCATAGTTAAACTATGGAATTCAATCCAACAAGAGGCAGCGTTGGCCACCAACTTGGGTGGCTTTAAAAGAGGGTTGGACAAATTCATGGACTGGCTACTCACCCTGATGGATATGTTCTCCCTTCATTATTGGAGCCAGTGGGCTTTTGAATACCAAGGTTGTTGTGCTAAGGTCCTGCTTGTGCATTTCTCATACGCATCTGGTTGGCTCCAATGAGAAGAGGATGCTGGACTCAATGAGCCACTGGTTTGATCCAGCAAGCTCTTCTTATGTTCTGATGTTCTTATTCTGATACCAATTCCCAACTACATCTAACATGCTCTTATGGTGCTATCTGAAGCCTATTAGGTACTTTAGCCTGCTGGCCTAGAAGGGCCAGTCTTGTAATCAGATGAAAGCTGGTCACAAAAGTGGAGGTGGTCTGTGCCAAGCTTTGCAACGTGGTCATAAATGTGTGTGTGTGTTCAACAGGCATTTTTGTTCAATTCAACCTCAGTGGTCCACCATTGTGAATCAGCCAGAAAGGATATATTATATATACAGGAGTGTTATGTACTGAAGTTCTCACCCTGGGCCAGCAGGGGGATACTGTAGATAGTTATGCAAATGAAGGATCGAAAGGGACGTTCAGTGATTGGATAGTTTTAGAAAGTTGCTACAGTAACATTGTACTGGAGCTCTATATAAAAGCAGGCTGACTGAGCTCTTCAGTTCAGTTCTGGCCTCTGAATAAACATGAGCTGTTTGAAGAATCGCTGTGTCGACTGATATGGTCACCCGCAACTTAACAAGGAGAAAGAAAAAAACCCATTGCCACCAACAAATTACTATTGTAGTCTTTTATACCCACCATATGTTTAAAACAAGCCATCTTTGGTGTTTCCAAAGAGACCTTGATAATATCATTCTATTTTAATGATCAGCTGCTCAGCCACCATAAGATGAAGCAATGACAATGAAGAGTTATTTGCCAGGCTCCAAATGAAAAAGAACAAAACAGTCCCTTTTTTGGGGGGGGGGGGGGAGGGAAATGACTGCAAAAGCCATCAAATGCCTGGCTTCACATGGAAATGTGTTGCATCCCTTTCATTTCGTTGCCTGTCATGAATAAGAAAACTTAAAATCTGTGAGTATCATTTCCTCCTTCTCCTGGGAAGAGTAAATATTTGCATCTGCTACTCTGTTATTAAGAATATTTAAAGTGAACTATGATGACGGGGACATCCAATTATCCGATTTGCGTAGCTGCAGATATCAGATAAAACCTCAATATATTGTGAGGAAAACACTACCTTCCTTTACATGCCACAGCAGTTTAGATGTAGTTTGCTATAAAGCAGAGGTGGGAAACCTTTTCTAGTGCGAGGGCCACATTCTCTTCTGGGCAACATTCTGAGGGCCACATGACAATGATGGGTGAAGCCAGAAGCAAACGCAGGTTTCTACACACACTCACACATCCTGGAGAACCTCATCCCCTAAAGTTCTCCACACCTGCTTTCAACTCAGGGTGGTGAAGCTGTGGCCTTCCAGATGTTGCTGGACTACAATTCCCATCACCCCTGATCATTGGCCACGCTGGCTGGGGCTGATGAGGCCTGTAGTTCCCACCAGCTTTATATTCTTGGCTCATGAAATGGCACAAACAGTAACATGCCTGGTCAAGGGAGCTGGGGAGCTTTGTAGCTGTAACATATTTAAAATGTACGTTTCTGTAATGGTACTTATTAGCAATAAAATAAGGGTGATTTACTGGTCAAAATGAATAGCTGCCTGTGTGTACTCTGAATTAAAAATGCATCAGAATGCCTTGCCATATTTTGCTGCTGTGAATTATGCTGGTTAATTACAAGGATTGCTGCCTACAGCCAGCTTCTACCACCATTTTCTGTAGAATTTGACATGAGATAAAGTGGTGGGCCTGAAGACAGGAGTGCCTGGCGTGCTCTGGTCCATGGGGTCAAGAAGACTAAATGACTAAATGACTAAACAACAACAAAGTGGTGGGCACAATAGTAGCACACATGCATTGCATGCAACAATTTGAGGTTCAGCATCTCATTGGTAGGAAGGGCAGAAAGGCAATAACACTGGTGCAGATGGACTCATTATAAGGCAGCCTCATATGTCTATCATGCTCAAGACATGTGAATTAAATGCAGTGGGAGTGCTCCCCATCTCGTCTCACGACTAGACAAACATTATATCTTCACCTTTAATCAAGAAACTCCCAGAAACTCAATTTCATCAAGCTGTACATACTTATTTATATCCCTTTCAGTCACAACCTATCTATAGGTCTGCCTGTTATACACCTTCCTGCACATGTTTGGTTATATATAGTCTGTATCATGAAATGCTACAGACCTCTTGATTAAAGACACCACTACTTTTATGCTTGAAGATAAAACACCACTGTGGCAGAGGTAGATTTTTATGCCGTTTTTAATGGCAAGCTTCCCTGGGAATGGCGGGTTGAGATAAAATTCAATCTTCGTAGCAATCGGGATTATGTGCTAATCAGAAAGGAAGGAAGGAAGGAAGGAAGGAAGGAAGGAAGGAAGGAAGGACGAAACAGAACAGTACAAGAACTTCAACAAACACCATATGCTAAATATTGACAAAGAGCCAAAGAACAAACTGGATTCCTGTGGTCACAGTTAATCCTCCCCCCCTCCGAATAATATATTTAGAGAGATTTCAGCAGGAAACAAAACCTGCTACATTGACTAATTTTTCTCCTGCCATCTCTGTATTGCTCCTGCGAAACTTTGGGAGGGGGGGAATAAATTGGGGTCTTCCTTGAAGGCATCATTTGGTCTCAGCAGGTGGCCTGAAGCCTGAGCGTGAAAACATCAACAACACATCTTCCCAGTTCACACATTCCTTTGATCATCCTTGGAGCAAGGAAAGGCCACAAATATGCTCATAGCTCCACTGTGACGGGAGATCGGTCTGATGAGTTTCAAATGTTTCTATAAATTCTAGCAGGACTCTTTAAAAATAAATGACCAGACAGGAAACATGGAGAGCTGTGTCTCCATAACATTTTAAGGCATGCAGTTCTCTCAAGAATGATTGGAACTTCTTGGCACAGATGATAAGTTGCATAGTTCTAATTTATTTACAGCATTTTTTAAAAAAATTAAAGGTGAAAAATACCACACATCAAATACCTAGAGATGTATTCCTTGTTTATTAATTTAATTAATTTAAGCTATTCATACATACCCTTCAACATATTGAGTCCCCAAACTGGGACGTTCCTCTTCCTACCTGTGCTCCCTTGTGATTCACGTGACCTGCACGAGATCATGGAGCCTAAAAGACAAGCTTTCCTCAGAGCGAGATCTTGGCGCAAAATCAGGAGATCACGGCACCGAAAATGGTTGCTGTGCTCTTGCGCGGGAAACAGAGTACCCCATTTTTTTCTGGGACACTTGTGGGATACGCTTTATATAGCTCTTAATTACCAAAGTATCTAAGCAGTGTACATAAAAATGAAAAAGTATAGAATGGATAAGGTCAGTTAAAAGTAATCATTAAAACAGATGACTTCCTTCAAATGCCTGCTGAAATAGAAAGCCTTTGGCACATGCCTGAAGGTCAGCAGGGAGAGGAACCTGTCTAACCCCAGCTGTGAGGGGTTTCCACATAATTGGGCTTATGATGCTGGATGCATAACTACTGGCGTTTACTAGTTGTACATCTGAGCCACTGCTTTTGCCTTTTTTGGTGGGATATTCATAATGATGAACTAAATGATCTTCAGAGAGAGGTTTTGATTGGAAAGGGGCATTTCAGGGGCTTGACGTGTTCCCCCAAATGTAGCCACCTTCTTTTGCATGTTGGCTTGTTGATGTTCACGGTACCAGTGAGCTGCTGTTTCAGTGCTTATTCTTCTCCTCAAGTGATGCTGACGAAGTTCACAGATAACGGCCTTGTAATATGTATTTTCACTACTCATAATACTTGCTTTTATTATGAGTCACATGCCCTTACCCTGACATTCTCACTCCATTTGTAATTGATAACAAGATGTATTTTTAGCCGGTGTCCTACTTTGTGCCTGTGAGGTGGGCATTTATCAGTCCAGGCTCGCTGCTGGGGCATGCTCCGAATTTGATTAACCCTCATTTTGTGTCTCAACCAGAAGATGCCCAGCTTGCATTTTAGTTCAGTCTTAGCATCCGCACTGCTGGAGGAATGCGACTTCTCATTCCTAATTCTGCTGCTCACCCTTGCAACTCTGGCTGCTGGCAGGAACCTTTGCAGGCTTACTGACATCAGACTTCACTTTCATATAGCAAAGAGTGTCTCGGAGCAAAGTCAAAACACAGAGTCTTCACAGTAAATGAATAAAACTTTAGTGATGGCAAACATACTTCTTTATAAACACATAATGGAGGAGAGCAAGGTAAAACAGAAGAAGATTAGACTAGAGAAGCACACTGAGCTCATTGTATTTTTCCTTCCTGGCTCCAGTGTATCTTCCTGTAATTGATACAATATTTGTACAAGGAATGAGTCATCTAGAGGATGAGTCAGAATAAGTCAGCTAGCTGAATGAGTCTGCACTTTTCAGCATTTTTCCAACACTTTCTACACTTTACTGCTACTGCTCTCAAAGACCTTTGTCACATGACAAGGAGTACTAGGGGGATGGAGCAAATGTACGGCATTGGAATGGGTGCTTTAAAGCAGCAGCCAACTGGCCCATGTTGGGGTACAGATTTATATTACCCTGTGACACAGGAAGAGTGGCAGAGAACATACAATGCAACAAACCTTGGAGTGCACCAAGAATTTGTCATGTTTAATGGGGAACCTTGTTGGCCCCACCCCTCCCTGTTGCAGATTTTAATATTGCACAGTTTGAAGCGACTGGAAGCATAAGAACTGACCCCTTTGGGAAAGGAATAATTTTCCATGCCCATGAAAATATTATTCAAACTTTTACTGGCATAACTTTTACAAACGAAACATAAATATCCATACAATGTGTTCTGCTGTCCAGCACAGGCTCAGCAACTTTCAAAATATGAAATAATGCAAACAGTCCTATAAGCAAAGGTCTGTCTGTCTCTCTCCACAGCCTGCTTTCCAGCCTCCATTGGCCTTAAGCTGTTTACTCTCCATTCAGGAGAGCTACATATACATCCTTACTCCATGGAGCTTGGGAGACAGCGACTAAAGGCAGCTCCCTTTTAAAATGGAGATTTGCAACACAATACCTTCATCACATGATCTAAGGTTACAACACTGACATGTTAGCTACCAGAGAGCAACAATCAGTTAGTTAATTAATTATAAACTCAGCAAGAGCAGGATCCACTGTGGAAAAGTCTGAATGTTAGCAATGCACATTTAGCCATTTCCTATTTTAAATCTTCATGAATACATCTACATTTTCATTTCAGTGTGAATTAAATCAATTATACTTAACACTCCCTGTGGGCCAACCTTGACAGGTGGGTTGTCTCTGTCAGTGTGCCTTGACTCACAAATCAAGCAGGATTGAACATTTGCATCAGCTGAATGCTAAAGTAAGTCATTGACTAACGTCAGTACTTAAATCCCATTGAGTTCAGTGGGTCTGCTTGAAGAAGGACTGTGCCTGTATGTTTGGACTATATATTTCAACACAATTTTAAAAAATCTGGCCACTGCCCTATTGTCTTAAATAGGGATTCACCATTTGTAAAGGCTATTTGTGTAAAGCAATCAGTCGGATGATTACCCCACTATGACAGCATCTGAGTCTCGGCTTCTTTCAAAACTGAGTTATTATTTGCCATAAAGAAAAACAGGATGATTGAGGCATTAGCATCTCCCGCTTTTATTTACCAGTGAAACCTATCATATGACAGAGAATGACATCTTGAATAAGCAGAGATTTACCGAAGTGAAGCCTCACAAGCTAAATTAAAAAAGGAGATACTTCTGTTATGGAGTATTTCTATTAAAATCTGGAAATAATAAAATTTTAATATCCATTTTATAGCTTTTATACAGTATGTCATGAAGAATATGACATGATATACACTGCAATTATATGTGATGGGGGGGGCCCCTAGAAATGGTTTCAGACTCTACAAAATGATCGTGTTGATACAGTAGGTAATAAGATGTAGATTGAGTCTCCACACTTTGGTCTCCTTCCAAGGAACTCCATCACAATTGACTCATAGACATTATAATTTGACCCTGGAATCAACAGTGATTTATACCATACATCTAAGCATTAAAATTTATTTACTGACTACTTTTAAAATCCCATTAAGCAATTCCATTGAGGACCTCGGGGCTTTGGGTCGTTGTGCCTCAGGTGCCTTTTTCTCCCCAGTGCAAAAATGGGCTAATCGCCCTCCTATAAAATATCAGCAAAACATCACAGTTATGGAAATGAAACTACAAAGGGTGAATGTAGATAACAAGAAATGTTTCATGGATTCAGTACATTTCTAGTTATTTACACAGAGACGTGATCTAGTTGCTTATTTGTTCTTTTGGTGTGGTCTCTGGCATTTTGTGGACTGCGTTTTTTGCTTCTGTTGTCTTGGTTGTTTGTAATTGATCTGTTGTAACGGATGGGGATGGCTTTGTTTCATTATTTGATCATTTGCTGGTGTTATCTTGTGCATCTTTATTCTAAGTGGTTTCTTGATTTTGGTTAAATTATTTTTAGTTCCATTTTGAATGGCCATTCTATATAGGATGGTAATATGGCTCTTGTATACTCCAACATTTATTATGGGTTGTCAACTACCCTGACCACAAGAAGATAGAAAAGCAGTACAGATTAAAAATGAAATGTCATAGATGACGGCTAGGACGCAGGTGGCGCTATGGTCTAAACCACTGAGCTTAGGGCTTGCCGATTGGAAGGTTGGTGGTTCGAATCCCCGCGACGTGGTGAGCTCCCGTTGCTCAGTCCTAACTCCTGTCAACCGAGCAGTTTGAAAGCATGTCAGAGTGCAAGTAGATAAATAGGAACCGCTCCGGCCGGAAGGTAAATGGTGTTTCCATGCGCTGCTCTGGTTTCGCCAGAAGCAGCTTAGTCATGCTGGCCACATGACCCGGAAAAACTGTCTGCAGACAAACGTCATCTCCCTCAGCCAGTAAAGTGAGATGAGCGCTGCAACCCCAGAGTTGTTCGCGGCTGGACTTAACTGTCAGAGGTCCTTTACCTTTACCTTAGGAGCTCAGAGAGAAGAAATGGCATGCTGCATCTGCAGCAACACAACTGGATGCCTTCACCTATAGATGACTTCCAACTCCACATTCCCATCAATATAACAAACAACATGCATTATATGACAGAAAATGGCTGGCAAAAGTGTGCATATTATGCAAAGTTGCAGACAAATATGTGTGTGTGTGTGTGTGTGTGTGTGTATAAGGAGAAATGTGCACTGAATATGGGTGGATTTTCACAATGATTTTTTTTTAATAGGCAAAACCATTAAGAGAAATGTGATACCGTAAATCGAGCTTAAGACTAGAAAAATGAGAATTGGGGACGCGGGTGGCGCTGTGGGTAAAACCTCAGCGCCTAGGACTTGCCGATCGCATGGTCGGCGGTTCGAATCCCCGCAGCGGGGTGCGCTCCCGTCGTTCGGTCCCAGCACGTGCCAACAGTTCGAAAGCACCCCCGGGTGCAAGTAGATAAATAGGGGCCGCTTACCAACCGGAAGGTAAACGGCGTTCCGTGTGCTGCTCTGGCTCGCCAGATGCAGCTTGTCACGCTGGCCACGTGACCTGGAAGTGTCAGCGGACAGCGCTGGCTCCTGGCCTATAGAGTGAGATGAGCGCACAACCCTAGAGTCTGGCAAGACTGGCCCATACGGGCAGGGGTACCTTTACCTTTACCTAATGTGAGCCTCTTGGCACAAATAGAATTGCTTGCATCCATTGTGAAAGGATTGTTGGTCAAGATACTTGTATGGATTGTCAGTAGAGAATCATGATTTTTGTTGGGGTGTTGTTGTTTTTTGCAATTCCTTTTATTCTGTCACATCTGTAGACAGCTTTGAGAGAGTGCTCATCCAGGAAACCTTCAAACATTTTGCATTCCCTTTGGAAAGAAGTGGATAAAGGTCTGCTTAATCCTGTGAGGCTCACTATGGCAAAGATTCAGAAGCACCCAGTTAGATGATCAGTTTGAGGAGCTTATGCCATAATAGAAATACCACTCCGGTACATATTCAGGACTGCTGCACGAATGCAAGCACACCAGCGCAAATAAATGAATTGTCTCAAAATACCTAAGAATGGCTTGTGGGTCTATGGGGGCTACTAAACGCTGGAGTATCTTTTTGATTCCTGACGTATGGCTGATGGAAAATTCTAAGCAGTTGATGAAAGGTTAAATGGTCAAGATGAGGAAATGTCCCAAGGGCTGTCTTGGTGGTCTTCTTATTTATTAAATGCTCCATTTAATAGTTCTGATTCTGAAACCCACCTCTGGATATCATAAAGAGATAGCCTGTAATGTCAGAGGGGACTGCCAGGGAGAATATGATCCTGTCTGAAAGGCTAGCTTGTCACGGCAGAAATACCTAGACTTCAGAAATTTAAAGATGGGAGGTGCGCAGGAACAATGACATAGGTGCTTCTCATCTCTCAACTTTGAGCTGTGCATGAAATAAAGGTCACCCTGAGCACAGCAACAAAATGAGCATCTAATCATCAGGGACTGGAAATGGAAAAGTGCATAGTGGTAAGATGGCATTAAAACTACATGCAACAGCCTTTGGGAGAAAGCCCTCATTTGCAAGAGCTGAATATTTATAAAGCATAGCTTTTAGGCCTATTTACAGATTTGTAACACTGTCCCCAAAGAAATATTTTATAAACATTACAAGGTTGTGCATTACTATTCATACTTTTAGTTTCGCTACATCATTTTAGATGGGCAAAGTGCACTGCAGCCAGTCCCATGTGCTCCAATTCCATGGCGTTCTAAAATATATATATATCATAAAATCAATTGGAAAGGCTAGCTTGGAAAGTGTAAGGTAACAGAAAATGCTATGGCACCTTAGAGACCAATAATATGATTCTGTGATCCATCTAAGATGGTTGCTGCTGTGTTTCTGCTTGCACTAATGTGAGGTAGTCAACATGCTACGATCAGACATACGGAACAAACACCGACATATTGTTTGTTGTGCATTAGGCCTCCAAATGCTGTGACACAACCATGACAGAGTGCACAACTTCACGAACCCGACAATTTTCTGGCTACCTTTCTAAACTTCTTTTTTTTAAAGCTTTTAAAATAATAATAATAATAATACTGAAACTGAACAATCCAGTTCTATGTACATTAGTGATTGAAAGGAGGAGACAAAAAGAATCAAGCAGTAGCTATACATGTGACTCTAAATATGCAACAAGCAATATATTATTTATCAGCCTATAGCTATACTTTATAGACAAGCTAAGGTTATTCGTAGTCAGACTAAAACAGAAATCAAACCATAGTAAAGCAGAAGCCAAAACAGCAGCAAAGAGGAAACATAATTAAGATGCACCAGAATTTGCAGATTCCAAATTGCCACATCAGTGGGTTAAATTTGATTAAAAACAACTGGCTGTAATCAGGAGTGTGAATAAATGTTGTCTGACCTTAAACACAGGCGAGGAGGATCACTAACAATTATGAATTTTCTGCTGATATAAAGCAGGAGGAAAGAAAGTTCTTTTAGGGGCTCACGTAAAACATCTTTTTTCTTATATTTTCTGCCTACTGGCATTTGCTGCTGAGGCCATTTTATGAAGTCAACTATCATCACAAGTGCACTGTTTTTAGAGTGCCACGTGGTATTTTATTGTAAAGTAAATACTTCTAACGGAAGGGTAAATATTCCACTATAAACTATCCAACTATGGTTGGATAGTGTTCTCGAAGCTACCAGCATGAGTTTGACCAAACTGTGGGAGGCAGTGGAAGACAGAAGTGCCTGGCGTGCTCTGGTCCATGGGGTCACGAAGAGTCAGACACAACTAAACGACTAAGCAACAACAACAAATGGCTGCGGTGGTTGCCGTATTTGTGGGACCGGGTAGGAATTTCCCTACCAGGCAAATTGGCTATGACCTGGAGGTTTGACCTACCCTAAAGCAATCGTTGCAACTTTGGCGGTTTAGGCATTGCACAACCTTAGCCTTGGTTGGAGCTGGGGTTGTACCCTCACCTTCCCCTCCAGAAATAGGGTATCCCATTAAAGGGATCTGTGATGGAGTTGCTTCTGTCCATTTGCCCAGATGGGGGGCTTGGACCTCAGCAGTCCTAGAGGTGGGGATCCCTGTGGTGACCCCCCTATTTGATGTAAGTCATAGGACTTACCGGGTTGACCCTGATGTCATTTCTGGCAGGCAGCCTGGAAATAAATGCTTACCCAATGCCTATGCCAAACCACTTCATTTGTAGTCATTTGTGGCCTGATTTGATCCCATTCAGCTGTGTGGTCTTCTTTATTGGTAGCTCACCTGAGCAGAGGGATGGGGGTGGGGCAGTGTGCGGCCTGGGCCTGCAATGTACTTTTCTACTGTAGAAACACTCTCACCCTTTTCCAACAGTTTCTGACTGAATCTTTATACTGAAGTCAGATATTACAGAGAATTAGACACAATAGGGAGAGAGGATCAATGAGTCCTGGCTAAGGAATTGAGATAATGAATACCATGAGATGTAGCTGGGTGGCCAACTGGGTGACTTCAAAAAAGGATGAACTAAATTCATGGAGGATTTTGGCTATCAGTGCTTACTCATCAGAAATAGCTACATTTTACCCCCCATCAAAAGTAGTGTCCCTCTGAATGCTAGTTGCTAGAACCATGAGGGGAGAGGTGTTGTGGCTCTCATGTCCCTGGGGGCTTCTCATATGTTGACCATTGTGAGAACCGGATATTGGATTCTATGGGCCTTTGGTCTGATCAAGGAGGGATTTATGGTTTTAATATTGAACTTAGGTCAGTTTAAGACTAAGTTCGTTGCACCTGATTCTCATTGAAAAGTTTTAAGTTTATGTCTTCCACAATCACTTTACAGATTAGTTTATCTTAACCCCCTAATATTGCTCCCACAGTATTGCATGGGGTCCTCACTGTTGCACGGATGCAAATTCAAGAAACCCCATCACTCTGCTTTTTAAAAAGCCATAACAGCATCCATAACATCTAAAATGAAACTGCAGACATTTATTTTAATCTCCAAGGATTCATCTGTCAAAATAACTCGTTGTCAAGACTAGGCTCAACAAACATTACATCAAATGGATAAATTTATTTCGAAGCCTTAAATGAAGGCAAGTCAAATCCCAAGCTGAAATAAACCTGCTTTGGAAAGTGTATTTATTTATGTTTCTGGCCCAGCCATTGCCACTTCTATAGCGTAGCATCTTTTCATTCATTCAAAATGAATAATTTGTTTCAATAAAGTAATATAAAGCATCCAATCCATTAAGCACTGAAGCCAATAAATGAGGTTGTTTATAATGATTCTATATCACTAATGCACTAAATCTTCATCTTTATACTGAAGTCAGATATTACAGAGAATTAGACACAATAGGGAGAGAGGATCAGTGAATCCTGGCTAAGGAATTGAGATAATGAATCATTTTGGTTTGATTTCTTTGAAAATTAATAACAATAGACATAATTGCTAACTTGGGATAGCTGGGGTGATTATTTGCCTTTTGCAACTTGGACTTCTAAGAACCTTTATTTCCAACTAACTTTATTAACACTGCTACTGGCTGGATGTTGAACTATTTAATTCCTGTATAGGCTGTGCTGTAACTAGGGTGTAACAAATTGTCAAAGGCCATGAGTCAGCTGTTTCACCCACCTTGAAACTGGCCGATTTTGCTTGAGTTACACAGGAATCTATTTGTGCTGTTGGAGTATTGTCCCATTTATGATAAATGTATCTCTTATGTGGCTCTTTTACAAATCACGCTGTCTCTCCCCAAACTGGAAATGGTGATGTCACCCTCTAGCTACCTTCTTGCTCTCCCCAAGCCTGTATGAAGAGCTCTGGGGTTTTAGGCTATTATCTCAGTCAAGCATTCAAGCATGTCAACAAGAACCGGCTGAGCTTGAGGTTTCCCACAGCAGACAACAAGGTAACAATGGCAAAGGGGGAGTCTCCCAAAACCTATCCCTGAGAATAGGACACCATTAACACTAGTTACAGGGACACGGGTGGCACTGTGGGTTAAACCACTGAGCCTAGGGCTTGCCGATCAGAAGGTCGGTGGTTCGAATCCCCGCGATGGGATGAGCTCCCGTTGTTCGGTCCCAGCTCCTGCCAACCTAGCAGTTCCAAAGCACACCAGTGCAAGTAGATCAATAGGTACCACTCCGGCGGGAAGGTAAATGGCATTTCTGTGCGCTGCTCTGGTTCACCAGAAGTGGCTTAGTCATGCTGGCCACATGACCCGGAAGCTGTACGCCTGCTCCCTTGGCCAGTAAAGCATGACGAGTGCCGCAACCCCAGAGTTGTCCGTGACTGGACCTAACGGTCAGGGGTCCCTTTACCTTTACCTAACACTAGTTACAAGATGGTTGTCCTCTCTTTGGAGAGTCTCTTCTATGTTAAATACTGTGCTAAATATGAGGTGCCATCTGGGAACTGTAACATAGTCTTACCATAAAGCAAGCAGTATATGAAAGATTTAATGGGGGGGGGGGGCACTGGCAGATGATTCCATAATGGTTGCTATTCTACTAGGACCCGTCAAAGACATTTTGCTGTCAGAGGCAGAACGGGAAAGGGTGTGTCCCTGGAAGAGGCAAACCCTCTAAATGGGGGAAATCTATAATAATAATAAACAATTAGCAACTTGTTGTTTTTTCTTAATACACAAAATCAGCTGCCTGAGGTGGCCACCCCTCTCTGCCTAATGGCAGGTCCAGCCCTGTATTCTACCTGTCTTTTACATCTGTGTGTCATTAAAAATTAGTAGGGGCAAGGTGCCATTCATTTTTAATATTCACTTCAGATGTGAATATGTCAGAAGCACTTAGTTAGAAGGAACTCGCATTAAACTTGTTGGGACTCATTTTCCATTCAGCATATTTAGGACCAAGCGATAAGTGTACTTCAAGTTCTGTAGACTCAAATTAGATGTACAAGAATAATTTATGTGTATGCTTTTTTCAAACTGTTGTTTTTAAGTTGGGAAATTTCTAGGTTCCTGAGAGATAGGCCCACGTCTGTTTCCCCACTAGAGTGCTATTATGTATTGTGTGCAGTAGGCTTGCCTTTTCATGGGGTATTTCTGTTGACTTCACTATCACCCAAGAATATAACCTATGGCTGCTTTGTCTAAAAGTGAGGGGGGGGGGGAAATCCTGCATTCTTCCTCGACCAGCCTAACTACTTCAGTCCTCCTCAATTTCATGCTCTATCCCCATAGCTGAAAATGCTTTTTACAGTCGATCAGCTGAGGTCTTTAATTAACTCGACAAGTCAATGTTGAACACTCAATGGCTTTTCCTTCATTTAAGGTCCCAAGTAAATATTCATTGCGGACAAGCAATCCCCAGTTCAAGAACCAGGCTTAGACGTCCCAGCATAAGAAAATCAGCATTGGAAACACAGCAAGTTGCTTTATGCTAAGTCAGAGTATTGGTTATTGTTGTCTACACTGACTGACAGTGGCTTTCCAGGGTTTTAGGCATGGTCTCCCAACCCTACCGGAGATCTGAGATTGAACTTGGGGATTTCTACATGCCAGGCTCACTCTCTACCACTGAGCTGTTGCCCTCCCCATGGCCAGAATCTAGTTTCTACAATATTCTTCAGCCCAGTCAGAGACAGATTGAATAGTAAAAAAAGCTGAGAGTGTCTTAAAAACAAGAGGGTGTGCCATCTGTTTGATGGAGCACATAGAGTGCGCTATAATGTATATGAATAGCTAAGTGAACCATAATAGTTTGTACCTTATGCTGAACAGCAATAACTGATTTTTCCCGACCCCCAGTGGGTAGAATGTTTCTCCAATTTTCAAAACAATGTGAAGAAAAGTAAAATAGCAATTTGCAGATATCTTACCATCATTATTGAGTGATCAGACTGTTCTTCATACTGTGTGAAGACATACTACAAAATTATGGAAGCTGGGGAGGGGGAACCCCACATACTGTAACAGTGGAATGTAATATAATGTGTCATATATATTCAACTCCCCCTTCCCTTTCCTTGTTGTTTGAAATCGCTTCAGCAACTTCCTTTGCTACATTGCCAAACTACATCCATTCCTTTCAGAATCTAATACTAAAACCATTAAACATGGAGGAGCTGGGGAACTGAGAAGGAGATGTCTATCCAGCTTTTCAATCTTGGTTCTCACACGCCCTTAGTATCTGCAAAAGTGTCATGTAGATGGTGAATTCCTCTTAGGCCTATCCAGGTTTTTATGGAATATTTCTCAAATGAGTGCAGACTTAGTAACCCTGAGGTTGCTACTGATGGTCATATTTCAAATGAGCCACATCTGGTCTGTGAACTTTCTTTTTAGCCACGCTGATGAAAGTGCCAAATTTGTGTTCAAAAGTGCATGAAGAGCTCTGGGAGTTAATTATTGTAATTATCAACTTGGCGGACTTGGAATGCAGATATATTAAAAGGTGGGCTGTTAATTGGTGCCGAACTGTTGAGTCCCATGCCCTGCATCATAAACGACTAACTGAGAGCACAACCCCATTGGAAAGATAGCCAGTTTTCTGTAGCTGGCCCTGGCACACAGAATTTACAGATGTACTGCGTGAAAAGGAAAGCACACACATATTAAAGTGAAGTTATGTGACGAAAACATTGGCATGTGATTCTTCATGTTTACATTTGAACGATTCTGTACAGTGCATTTTGTATTGCACTGGGAAATAAATTGTCAAAGAAGAAAGCAGCACAAGGGAAGTATAATGCTAGGTACATTTTAAGGTTTATGGTCTATACAGCAGGACAATCGCTTAATACATGGCCATAGGAAAAGAGAAATCAGGTCCAGTCACTGCGACATATGCCTTAGTCACATAGTCTAGATTACTGTAATCTTTTCTACTTTGCTTTATATTGGATTTCTTTTTTTAAAAAAATAATTTTTATTAACCGACCAATCAAATCAAATCAAATCACATCACATAAATTCCGAATTACAAAGCCGAATTTTAAATTTTTGTTGAGGGGACCCATATTTCAAGTTCCAAAGGGGAATTCCGATCATCTTCTTGCTACTGCGTTAATATCCAAATCAGTCCAAATAAATATCATAATTCTATCCAGTCTTATCTTGCTGTTTCCACATCTCATCTTGTTCATACATTTTTTTCTTTTTTCCTTATGATCTCTTCTGGTAATCTCCTTAAGCAGATAAACACCAATTATAGTCCTGTGTGAATTTTTCCGTTCGTCCAATCCTCATATCAAGATGGTTTCTATATATCATCGCTTTCATAAATAACATCACTCTTTCCATCGTTTATCTCGCAAACTGTCGTTCTTAAGTCCCTCTGAGGAGTCTCACACACAATATAAAAACAGCTCTGTTCCTCCTCCCAGACTCAAGTCCTCCGACCGAGCTTGCCAACATGGTGATGGTATTTTTAACTGCGTCATTCCAAAGCTCTTATACATTCCACGGTCTTCTTAAAACATGCTTTGGTTAGAAAATTTATCTCCACACAGTCTTACATCCACAACTTAAGTCATTAAAATGGCATTTCTGACTTGTGAGGGGGGGGGGATTCTTGTTTAATCACATAGAGGAAAGAAAGGAAAGTTTTTTTCCCCTCCCCCATCCAGTCCCTTTGCTATACCGAATCTTGGCGTATCTTCTCATGATTTAGTCTTGTTCCTCCAACTTGTCTTGTTTATCAGAGATCTCTTCAGTTAGCAGTCTTTACTCCCCATCCTTCCTTGAAATACGTGCATTCGCTTCCTCCTAATTGATTCTTTTGAAGTTCTTGCAGCTAGTGGCGCGGATCAGAGACAGCGTCCAGGAGCGCCGAGATCCCACAGGAGGGCATTCTGCCTAGTGCCCCCATCCCCACAAATCCGGGGGTGGTATAGGGCACAGCAGGCAAGGGCAGCCCTCCACAACCTTGGGGGTGTAGGGAGGCTATTTACTCCCATCACAACCTCCTAGTTACCTCGTGTGGGTCGGAGAGATGTTATTGTCAGCCATCTTCTGATGCGCCCCTAGTAGCCCCTCTCGCTTTATATTGGATTTCTTGCCCAGGAAGTCCCAGGGTGGGGTACAAGTACAACATTAAAATCAGTTTTGAAAAATGGAGAGCCCTTGAATTGTTGCCAAATGGAGTGGCTAGAATGATTTCTGGTACTCATTACATTGACAATATCACTCTGGCCTTGTTAAATTCTTGCTGACTCCCAAACCCAGGTGCTGCTCGCTACCTATGACACAACTGGGACTAGGATATTTTAAGCAGGGCTAGCACCAGACTTTGGAGGACCCTTCCGATGGTGAGCTGATGCTCACCCCCTCAACCCAGGCAGAGCCCAGCTCTGTTTGTGGCAAAGGAATCCTCCACATGCCTTCTCTGCCATCATGCACCTGGAGATGATTCAACAGTGGTGCTTTTGAATACGAGCTATAATGTTGAGAGATATCGACACACAAAGTTAGCTAAACTTGGATGTGTACCCAGGATCTCAGAGCTGCTGCTGCTGCATCATTTTGGCTTTCAGAATAGACATAGCAGGACCTTCTAAAATTCTTGCAACTGGCTTGCATTGTCAAAATGGGGATGGAACCAATTTATTTATTTACCAAGTGCTTAGGGTTGGGCTAGGCACTGTCTAAGTGTAAAGTTCAAATATTCATAGAATTCTATCCAATGGTTGCTTTGAGCTAGGAGAAAATAATAATAATAATAATAATTCCACAAAAACTATATTATTACCGCATTGGCCTGTATATAAGCCGCACCCGAATATAAGCTGCACCTTTAAAATTGGTGGGGGGTGGGAAGAAAAAAGTACCCGAATATAAGCCGCTCCATTCCTCACTGCTCCTGGCTGCATACTGGGCAGTGGGGGGAGCCACGCTGTGTTGCCGGCGGCCTTTTGCCTTCCTCACTCTCTCCTTTCCCAGCCTTGGGGGAGAGGACGGGGGACTACGCTCAGGGCAGGCGCTGCTTTGTCGTGCTCCTGGCACTGTTTGCCCTGCACTCCTGGCTGCATACCGTAAGGTCACACATATAAGTCGCACTTTAACTTTTAATGGTTGGAATTTGGGAGGAAAAAGTGGGGCTTATACTCAGGCCAATACAGCATAACCACAAAATATAGGGTGGGTCCTGAAAATAAACAACTTGAGTGTCAAAAGCCAGAGTAAAGAGGTACATCTTCAGCATTTGCTGAAAATTGTACAACGAAGTTGCCAGAACCACTGCTGTGCAAGTCCCTTCAGCCTCCCTGAAAGCTGCCCCTGAGGGAGGGGGGGCCACTAGGTGGCGCGTTGGAAGATGGCCGACAATAACATCTCTCTGACCCATACGAGGTATTAAAGGGCTGCTATGGGAAGTTGGCAGCCTTCCTGGCCCCCCCCAAGGGTATGGGGGGGACTGCCCTGCCAGCGGTGTTCATAATGCACCCCCTGATCCGAGAGACAGGGGTGTGGAACACTTGGCACAAGCCCTCGATGGAATCAGATCTTCCCGACGCCGATTCCAATCAGCGCGTGCTGGTTGCTTCAGCTTGGAATTATAATTGGAACTAATTGGAAATAACGGATCGGAAAGAAGGCTGAAGCACATATATCAAGTGAAGCTCGACGATAAAGACTGCTGATTAATGCATCTCTGTGATCGGGAGTGACGGATGGATAAGTAAATCTTTTGATGAATTACCACCATGAGAATGTAAGGCTGGAACGAAGGGGGGGGGTGGAGGAAAAAACTCTCTCTATTTCCTTTGCATGATATGACTATAATAATCCTCCACCCTAGAAAGAAATAAGATCGTCGCGTTTTAATAACCATAAACAGAACTTTAAAACTGTGTGGGAGGAAATGATTACAATACGAGAAGATCGAATGGCGAGAAGGAGGAAAATTCCTATGACGCAGTTAAAAAAATATGGCGTCTCGCCAAGACAGGCTGGCAGGAGAAGGAACAGAAGGAACAGGGGGAGGAGATTCAGGACTACTTGAAAGAGAAGGAAGGTTGGAATGCAAGTTTGACCTGACAGAGCCCCCTGATTTGTCTGATTTATTGGGCTAGCCTGAGGAAAAATAATGGACCGACTGAAGATTAACCTTGTTTATGGAAGTATTTAACAGAGGTCGTTCCTGAATAATATGAGCTTGGAAGAGCACAAAACCCACATAGAGACGCCAAATCTTCAATCTGTTTGTGAAAATCATCAGAGATCGCAAAGAAAGGAATAAATGATAACAACAAGAAGAGAAAGTAAGTAATAAAGGTCTATCCGAATCGAACTGGATGGAACTGTTTAATAAAAGCAGCAAATAAGTGATGTCTGGAGTCATCTGGAATTTTGGACTCGTGCGGAGCTTGATGTATGGGTGCCCCCCAAAACTTTAAAATTTGGCTGTATAATCTGGAACTAATGTGATTTGAACAATGTGATGTGATTGGCCTGTTAATAAAAATTATTTCAAAAAAAAAAAAAAAAAAGCTGCCCCTGAGGGCAGGGGCCTGCAATAGTCTGGGAGGGGGCTAGAGAAAACCGGACACTCCATCCAGCATTTCCCACCAGTGCAAAGCCATTGAATACAACCCATCGGTTCCTGCCAATGGCTAACAAATGGCAGACGGTCTTCTGCCCTCAAGCACATCCTCCACATTGGCAAAAGAGGCAAAATTTACAAAACTCATAATCTGCTACACCAGTGATTGATCTCCCATGCTTTTTACATTAGTCATATAACTGACGGCAATGAATGAAATTTTTAAACGAGGCCATGCATATAAGGTTTTATGCTGGCGTTTATGCTCCTGTAGTTTCCAAAGTGAGAGAAGCAGCATTTCAGTGTTGCGAGGAGGATAAAGGAATTTCAGTTACCTTCCAAAACGTCTGGAGGGGAGGCATTCTCCCCACATCATTACACTGCAAGACACAGAAGATAAAACCAAGATGGCATTTCAATTTTAAATTATCACTAGGGAGAGAAAATGCTGCTGACTGCTCTGTTTCCTGAAGTGATTATGATAGTGACACGACCTGTTCAGGTGTTTTCTCAGGAGAAATTCCACTAACTGCCATTCCACTCTAGGCATTTTTTTTAAATAAAAAAAAATTCTTCTAAAATATAGATGGCTTTAACCTGACCTTTCGTAAGTGAAGAAAAACCTGGTGATATGACACCGTCTCATTATCAGCTCTGATCAAGCAATTTGCTAAGATGCTTGGGAGTTCCTGTAGAATGATTCTGCCATTGCATGGCCTTCCCCATTCATAAAGGAACCTGGCCCGCCTTGTTCCTCAGCTCTTCCCATTGTAATAAATGAGAGTCAGCGTGTGGCACTTTGGATTAGTACTGTGTGGAAATTGGCTCAAATCGTCATTAGCCAGTCACCTCGTCCAAGAGACATTACTTCTTATAGTCACTATAGGAATAAAAAAACATATAAGAACCATACTCACTGTGCTGCCTGGAAGGGGAAGGGAGGAGCTCCCTGTTCATACCAGAGCAAAATATATTTTTAAAAAATTAAAAAATTGTCCAGTGGGACCTTACAGACCAACTAAGTTTGTTCTTGGTATAAGCTTTTGTGTGCATGCACACTTCTTCAGAAGATGGCAGCTGCTGGTCAATGTTCTGTTCATTTGTGGGGTGGGAGGGTGGTAGTTGTTCCCCAGTAGGTTGACGAGATGGTTAGACAGTGTTCTCAAAGCTACAAACATGAGTCTGACCAAACTGCGGGAGGCAGTGGAAGACAGGAGTGCCTGGCGTGCTCTGGTCCATGGGGTCACGAAGAGTCGGGCACGACTGAACGACTAAACAACAACAAGGTTGAGAGATGTTGTGTTGTGAAGATGCTGTTTGTTGTTCTTTGTCTTGTTCTTGTGTGTGTTGAAAGTACTCTTTCAGGCATAGATGGCAGAAAAATGCTTCCAAGTCCCCGCAGAACTGAATCGTGTGGGGATTTGGCAGGGCAGAATGATAGTCAACATGAAAGGACTGATTCCTCAGCTGGGCTAAGTGTTTGCTGTGAGGGATTGACAATATTGTTGTTTTGATTCGTAGCCTGTAGGTTGGAAAGGTTAGAGAGTTTTTTGTTTTTGTTTTGTTGTTCAGCAATTCCAGTTGAGAGCGGTAAATGGTTTGTCTTTCCTTGTGGAACTCTTGCCAAGCTGGGTGATTTCTTGTAGAGTTGTCCAGTACAGAGAGGTCCTCCTTTATTTGCTTCTGTTTAGAGTACAGAACGCTGATAAGATGTTTGAGCAGCTTCTTGGAGAAAGTGTGGCATAGTTTCTTTGCATATTCAGTAGGATAGGTGGATTGTAGAGGGTTCTTAATTCTGAGACCCTTAGGTATAATGTCCAGGTTCTTGCGTTTAGTCAGAAAGGGGATATCAGTCTGTACCTGTGCAAGTTTCTTGTGAGGTTGATGGACTTCCATTTCATGCGGCTCAATGTGGTGCCTTCCATGGTTCTAGATTCAGGTAGGTAGCCGTGTTGGTGTGAGGCAGTCAAAATATATAAAAAATATTTTAAAAATTGTCCAGTGCCACCTTAGAGACCAACTAAGTTTGTTCTTGGTATAAGTTTGTTCTTCATGCACAAACTTGGTATAAGTTTGTTCTTCATGCACACGAAAGCTTATACCAAGAGCAAACTTAGTTGGTCTCTAAGGTGCCACTGGACATTTTTTTATTTTTTTAATATATATTTCGACTGTGTCAGACCAACATGGCTACTACCTGAATCACACACTGAAGTCTAAATTAGCAGCATATATTGGCGCTGTGGGTTAAAGCCTCAGTGCCTAGGACTTGCCGATCGAAAGGTCGGCGGTTCGAATCCCCGCGGCGGGGTGCGCTCCCGCTGTTCGGTCCCAGCGCCTGCCAACCTAGCAGTTTGAAAGCACCCCTGGGTGCAAGTAGATAAATAGGGACCGCTTACTAGCGGGAAGGTAAAACGGCGTTTCCGTGTGCGGCTCTGGCTCGCCAGAGCAGCGATGTCACGCTGGCCACGTGACCCGGAAGTGTCTTCGGACAGCGCTGGCCCTTGGCCTCTTTGAGTGAGATGGGCGCACAACCCTAGAGTCTGTCAAGACTGGCCCGTACGGGCAGGGGTACCTTTACCTTTATTAGACCATATTTTACAGGAGACTCAAAACCTTGCTACCACTGGCAAGAGAAGCAAATCCCAATATATATCATTATTTACTTGCTGCCTGCCATTTTGCAATAGCACCCATACAAGATTGCCACGGACTATATTCTGATCCTATTATCACACATGTGCAATCTCGGTTCTCACCTTCCCATTAATTCACCTTTATTGACTAACAGAGAGATAAATTACACATTTACTCTCTGCAATTGTTGCAGCTTTCCCAAATTGCCACTTTCTCTTCTGCTTCTTCATTGCTACAACCCCATCCATCAGTTCAGCGCTGAATATCTTATAGCTTTAGCTCCTGCTCCTATTTGCTTGGCTTCTTTAACTGGGCAGCACACCTTTTCTTTTAGAAAACAAAAAATATATTTCTAAAAGGGAACTGTGCCTAAAGTTTCTAGTCATATGATACTCAATTCTTTACTTCGCCGAATAGCAATTTTGCTACAAATAGGGTATTTTTAGTTTTTAGTTTTTAGTGAAGCAGGCACTGTGCCCAACTTCCCTAAACAATTTACTGGTCTAGCTGAAAGCTTTTATATCTCTAAAGTCATATACAGAGTTCTTATAGAGCCTTTAACAGGCTTTCCAAGTTAATAGTTTTACATAATTGAAACAGATCGAAGTGTCAATTGCATTATGAATCACAATGATCAAAAGGATTTTGTTTGGCAACATTTTCTCCTCACCAACCCTTTAGGAGTTATTCATGCAACACATTTTTTTCCCCTTCCACATGAGTTGCAATGGCGTTCCCTAGGACTATATCAGGAGAAACATAATGTGTGAATGAGAGGGTCACTGATATAACTAGCTACAGTACTTCTGACTTGCCCCTGCTTCCCCCAGCTCTTGGAAGGCAGAAGATGTGCACTACTATGGCAAAGTTTCACAGCTTCTCAGCTACTACAGAAATGAAGTAGAAATATGCTCAAAGCCTCCTAAGGTAGAATATCCAATAGAGAATCTTTCAGGCTGCAATTTAAGTTCTTCTGGAAAACTATAAATCTGAAGATTAATCGAAATAGGGGAGCTCTGATGCAAAGCCCGGCAAGCAAAATAAGCTCCAGAGGCTCTCTTTATACACAATGAACCATAGAAAGGTATTCCTTGTTAACTTTAGTATACACCAGAGGTTTTCACTCAGATTTGGGACAATCACGGAGAAGACTGTAACATACAGATGCAGTTTACCCCAGCATTTTCTAATTCATACAACAGCTCCCAGCTATATATGGAGGTCACACATTCACAAGAATCTTGGAAAAGGAAGACATACAAATGCATGTCTCTTTGTTCATGCAGAACTGAATGGAAAGCCTTTGCACATGAAGAGAGGCGAGGCAACCATCTCAGGTGGAAGGATCCCAAGGACAGCAGATCTGGCCTCCAAGGAATACATCGCCCACTGCTTCTGCCACAGATTTAATAATAATTCAAAGTATTACGTGGAAATAGTTCTATTTGGTTGTGTATTTTTCACTGCTCATATTAGCTATACAGGAACAAAAAGTACAGCAGTATGGTTGCATTACATTACTTAACATCCTTTACATGAAACAGGTTTCTCAATTAAGCTTCGTTTGTTCTTTTTGCCACAAAATCTAATTCCAAACAGTTGTTTTAAAGAGGGGTTTGCAGCCATTATAACATTTCAGGAAAAGGAACAGAAGGTAATTATTGTTGTATAAAACTGAAAAAGTCATTATGGGGCTGAGATGGAGACCAAACATGTTTGAAAATAGTTTCAGAACAGATAGGAAATAAAGCTACCTACATATGTTGCTTCCTTCATCTTAATTTGCACAATGTGCTTTTCCGTTACTAAAATTTGGCCTGATAACCAGATGACAGCCAATAGATTAGAAAAGTGCCTACAGTGGCCTTACAAGCCCTCCAGATATTTCAAGGTCTATGAAATACAGTGGTACCTCGGGTTACATACACTTCAGGTTACAGACTCCGCTAACCCAGAAATAGTGCTTCAGGTTAAGAACTTTGCTTCAGGATGGGAACAGAAATCATGCTCCAGTGGCACAGCGGCAGCAGGAGGCCCCATTAGCTAAAGTGGTGCTTCAGGTTAAGAACAGTTTCAGGTTAAGAACGGACTTCCGGAACGAATTAAGTACTTAACCCGAGGTACCACTGTATTCTGTTTGCTCGAATGTTGGGAGCTCTGTGATTTATGACCAGTGGATTATTTTCTAGAAACTGTATACAAATTTTTGTTGGGATATCTTTTAATTGCAAGGGTTACAAAGGCATAGAGTAATTTTAATTCACTGTACCATGCACTGGTATTCTAGACACTTAATTAGGAATCTATCATGCCTGATTTATTGGTGGCTTATACTGGTCAGGTCCAGAGTTTGGGGGATACTGAGCATGGCTTTAATGAAGCTCTACTATAGCAGCAGTAATCCGGCACCAGTCAAGAGGTAGCAGGCTACAGCAGGTGGACCCACTGTGTCTTCATTGGGAGCTTATAAGGGAATGAGTGGCATAGGTTTCATGCCATATTCTGAAACTGTGATTTGAGGGGCAGAACCAGGTCTCAAATCCTCTGTGGGACCTGAGGAGTGCTTCTACCAGGAGCCAATTTAGAGTCTTTGGGAAGCTGCCATTCACCTGCCTCTCTGCTCCATGTCCCACAATGGTGCTACATCACAATGGCCATTCTTTGTGCTCCTAAATTCCCCTTGAAATAAGGGTACATCACGAGGAGCTTCATCACTCCTGTTGCCTGTGGTGGTGAGGTGCCAAAAGCTACTAAGCTGCTGCCGTCATCACTGGAAAACGTTTGGGAACTTTTGTGCCTCTTGGAAAATAACCCCTGTTTGCTACTTGTGACTTGGGTGGTGAACCTGACAGGGTCATTTTTGCTCAGCCCTGTATGTTGCCAATCCAAGACCTCTGGAGAGCAGGCTCAAAACTGAAAATAATTCACTTCTCTTTAAAAGTGTATAGTTTGTTTCTGACTGAGGACCATTGCATGTATTGGCTAAGTGAGTTCTGCTGGAAGAAATCTGTTTTCAGTTAATTTCCTGATCCACCTGCCAATTCCAATTTCCTCCTCTTCTGGTTCTATGATAATTCATACGATATCATCCATTTGTTGATTTAATTAGTGACCATCAGCGAGCCTCAATTCCAATGTCCAAGTGTACAGTATATTACCTTGCCCTTTCAGTAGCCAACCTTCCTCTTATCTGCACAGGATTTTTACTCATATCCGCTTGAACAGGAGTAGAATCAACTGTGTGATGAAGCAGGGTCTTGGATTACACAAGCTGTTCTACTCTTGTTTAAGCATGCATGAGTAAAAGCCCTCCGTAGACCTTCCCAGCTCAAAACAGAGGAGGTCAGGAACTGAATTCTGAGACACTGAAGGCATGAATTTGTACCCCTGCCCCATATCCTCAGTTTTAGCCCATGTTGTTCAGGCAACAAACATGATAATTCGGAAGATAATTCGGAAGAAAAGTTAAATGAAAGATTAAATAGATGATTTGGTTCAGCCTGGAAAAAACTGAACCCTAAGTGTTTCTTACTTATGGTTAGGACATATTCTTTGTTGCAAAGAGTTGCTATAGAAACAGCTGCACTAATATTGACATAATAGTTAATCAAGTAAGTACCTGTGCTGTTTTAGATATCTAAAATATGCCATCCTTTACCCTTCCAGTTTTCAAACAAGGAGCATAATTCTATTTAACACAGCATACACAGAAACACAGGTTTGTTAAAAGAAATGAATAATGAAAATTAATGATGGAAAAGACATTCCTACAACTATAAACATAAATTCTAAACATTCAGTAGTGTACGTTGGATTGTTATCCTTTTCACTGCATAAAACAGTTTAAAAACAACTTTTTATTGTGGATTAATCTGGAATGACTTCTACACCCACAAATCAAGATGGTGATGAGTTTCTCTTGAACCAGACTCTGATATGACCTTTATGGGTCCTTATAAACCCAGAATTCTTCTTCGACTGCAATTAAAATCCAATCCTAAGAATATTTCCTGGATTCCCTTCCCCTATGATCCTCAAAGCATTCTCCCTGATAGATTGTCTCTCCCTTAATACCCTCTTTCCTCTCCCTTTGAAGCAGTGGCGTAGCATGGGGGGTGCAGGGGGGCCGGCCGCACCGGGCGCAACATCTGGGGTTAGGGTTAGGGGGCGCAAATCCACGGGTTAGGGGGCGCAAATCCACGGGTTAGGGGGCACAAATTACTTGCCTTGCCCCGGGTGCTGACAACCCACGCTACGCCACTGCTTTAAAGCTTACCTGACCAGGTAATGGATGCAGGAACAGAAGAAGAAGAAGAAGAAGAGTTTGGATTTGATATCCCGCCTTTCACTCCCTTTAAGGAGTCTCAAAGCGGCTAACATTCTCCTTTCCCTTCCTCCCCCACAACAAACACTCTGTGAGGTGAGTGGGGCTGAGAGACCTCAAGGAAGTGTGACTGGCCCAAGGTCACCCAGCAGCTGCATGTGGAGGAGCGGAGACGCGAACCCGGTTCCCCAGATTAGGTGACTACCGCTCTTAACCACTACACCACATGGCTCTCACAGCCATGGCACAGACATGGAGAGAAGAAAAGAAAAATGATTGTTCCTTTCTCCCCTGCCCTTGGAAGTTCTTTCATCCTGATGTCCTTGTGCTGACAAACTGTCCGCTAATGCAGTGCTTGGATTCACATGACATAGTGAGTCAAACAATGGCTTAGTGAGACAGTGCAAAGGCTCAGCCTCCCAGAGAGCATCTTGCAGCCCCTTTGCTCCTCGGTCCTTTCTACTGCTATCTTGAGCTAAGCCTAAGTTTGGCGTTGTGTGCCGTCTGACTGCTGTATATTTTACAGACTTTTAGATGTATTTGTTTCAAAGTTTCACAGAACCTTGCGTCACATACCAAAGTGTGCTGCCCTACGGGGGTCTTAAATTCACCAAGATAGCTAGAAGCCAGCTTGAAAATCCACAAAGCTCACAATTTTTGCGGATCATTCATCTGGAGAGCGATTATGCCAAGGTGTAGTACACAGCAGCTCAAAGCACGCTTGCTTCCAATGAAGCTACTAATTCTGGTTCTGCTTGTGTGTGAAGTGAGGTGATTGGCAGAGATTTTTTCCCCCTCCTCTTGAAGGCCTGGAAAAGAAAGAGACGGCAGGTGGCTGCCAAAGGAAAAAGGCTGACGGTAAGAAACCAATGCATAATACAAAACATCAATAGCTCCCCCCCCCCCCCGCTTTTGTTCTCAAAGCGGAAAAGTGTATTGCCTTTCCAAATAAGCAAGACAAAAGAACTGAATGGGTGCACCAGGATGGCTCAGAAAATAATGCTGTAAAGGCCAAAACAATGCCACTCTGAATAGTGTCCCTTGCTTAGAGTGTGACAAAATAGGCACTTTCCATGTGAAAATGGAAAGCATTTAGGTAATTATTGCAGAAACTGCCCAACTTCTTAGAAATGTAGATCAGCGGAATAGTAGGAAAATGGGAATGCAGACTTAACATGAGAGTATCTGTTATTGGAATAGTAAGGAAAGATAAAAAATTTCCAGTCCCCTCAATGGTCAGGTACCCATGCCTGAGGCTATTTGACTGTGTGGAACCTTGGAACTGGCTGATGCAGGAGATCTGGTTGCAAACCACTCACCCACCCCTGCCTTATGTTCAGATGACAAGTTAAGCTATTCTTTTCTGATGTGCTTATGGCCTGACCATTTCCTAAATTTTTATCCCCTGGTTTACTGTTTTAAAAGAAAACAGAGGTTCAAAGCACTTGCTCCGGAATAAAATAAATAGAGTGGTACCTCTGATTGCGAATGGGATCTGTTCCAGAGACCCGTTCGCAACATGAAAAGAGCGCAACCCGCAGCGGCACGTCTGCACACACGCGGGTTGCGATTTGGCCTTCTGCACATGCAGGTGATGTCATTTGGCGCTTATGCACATGCGCGAGTGGCGAAACCCAGAAGTAACCCTTTCCAGTACTTCCGAGTCGCCGCGGGACGTAACCTGAAAGAACGTAACATGAAGTATGACTGTATCATCAGCTCCAGGGTGGGCACACACAGCCCTTCCCTCCAACATCTCATGGTTGCTCTCCACCTCCCTATCATCTGCTGCCTGGTGGCCACCTCATTCTGCCTAATGGCCGCCCCTGCTGGGGTAGACCCCTTTTCTCCACCCACGAACCTCTCAAGGACAATGGGATTGCATCCTGAGTAGTATAGACAGAAGAACGAAATGTTTTCACCTCCATTGCACTACCCAAAAGCATTCAGCAAGGAATCCCAGGGTGCTTCATTCTTTTGGCTTTCACCTGTTTCTGAACGACAACCTCGCTATAGCATTCTTCAGCTTCTCTATCTAAAAGTATGAGATTTGGGAGGTAATCCAAGTGAAGGGGAAATGACCACAAACTACCTCTTATTCTCCACCAGTTAGTGCTAATTTCCAAATGCTATTTAAAATAAAAGACAAAAAAGGCATTCTAAATTGGAATATTTATGAATGTCTGAGTGCATGCCAGGCTGTTGCAAACAGTTTGAAAAATTAATGTGTCAAGATGAATTTTAATGAGAAATTTGCTGCTGCCCTGAAGTGTCCTGCACTGAGTAAAATTTTCATTTTTTTAATAGATGCAAACGGTAATCTGCTAACAGAACAATTTTATCCATGTTTTATATCCACTGCGCAGTTTTGGATTTCTCCTAACCTATGTCTTGCTGTGGTACTAGTGGTGGTGGTGGGGAATAACAAGAGTCGTCTACTAGCAGTTAGGGAACATGGTGGCAATATGTTGGTGCAATATTTACATTTGCAGAGAACTAGTGCAAGAGTCTTAGCACTTAGAATTAAAGACGTTTGAGCTGAAGAATTTGTGCTGAATTCCAAAACTAAAATCAAAACCACTAGAATGCCTATATTAAGCAAATCCAATTGAAAAAAACACATAAACATAATAGGCTGTATAATAACAATTGTAAAGTTCTTTACTAGAAACTACTTCTCAAAATTAGATACAGCTTCTCATAATGTCAAAATCTACCAGTGCCAGTGTTCAAATGATTTAATGTTGTACTCTTCTAAAGAATACGTCAGATAGAAAAAGACAAGAGAAGAATGAAGAAATTAGAATATGAATGTACTACGGGACTGACAAAATAGGAATTGGATTTTGTACATATTGGACTCGGTGGTTAACTGAATAAGCTACATTTTAATATGTTATGTCACGATGTTGATTTTGACATTATGAGAAGCTGTATCTAATTTTGAGAAGTAGTTTCTAGTAAATAACTTTACAATTGTTATAATATAGCCTATTACGTTTACGTGTTTTTTCAATTGAATTCCAAAACTAAGCTGAGCTCAGAGTTCTACTATGCAAAACTTAGTTCCCTCAGCTTTCTTCATTTAAACACTAAAACTTAGGGGTAGGGATGGGGTAAATTTTTCAGTTTCAGTTTCTCCCTGTTTCTCATTATTTCTCCACTCTTCAGTTATCCACATTTCCTTTCAGGTTTTGATATTTTTTTTTAAGACTTCATGAAAATTCATCTGTGTTTTAATGTGAATTTCTCCTAATATAAATTTCACTCACATTTTTGCAAAGCAACTTCCTCTAATATAATGTATTTTTGTATGCTGTTTTCACAAATATATGCATTTCCATGCATGCTTATATATGCATTTTTGTGCATCCATGTAAACTAAATTGACTTTCTCTCTCATTCCTATTTGGGGAGGGAGAGGCGGGAGGGAGCCCCGTGATCCTAGGGTGAAGGGTGGTATATAAATTTAATAAATAAATTTCATTTCACTTTTAATTTGTATACTACTATACACAAGGCGGTTTACAAGCTGACGAAACAATGAAATAGTCAGCAAAGATCACACACCTAATAACGATACGATCCAATACGAAAAAGTCAAAATAGCTTTTAACTAAACAACTCATATCAAACAAAACAATATTCAATGTTCCATTTGAATATAAAAGCAAACAATAAAATTAAATATCAGCAAATAATAATTGAACATTTTGCACTTATCAGTTACAATAAAGAATTGCTAAACTGTAATGAAAATAATAATAACGGCAAATCGCAATGCATAAGATACCACAAAACATGCAAAACCATGTAAAAGGATCAAAGTGATAAACAAGGACCGCTGATAAATAAATAAACTGCTGCCAAACCATCAGTCGGAAATCCTTGCCAACCTATTTCAAAACCACCCATAGATGTACAGTACTAGTAGATCCTGATCTACCTTCTGCTTGCCCCTGCTTTAAACTTCTTCAACTTAGAAAGGGATGGAATGCACCACTGGCAGAGGAAGAGGAGGCAGCGCAATCCCAGTGGGGTGCCATCATGGCTGCCCCCCTCCAACTGGGCGCCCTGCCCCTGCAGGCGGTGCTCTCCGCCCCCACCTGCTCTCCGCCCCCCGGTGCCGGAGTGTGAAGCTCTGCCACCGAAATGCACATCATAAAAAGGAAGCAATATTGAGAACCATCTGGTCCTTTCCCACTCTTCATTTCCCTTCTGTCCTGCTTTTCTGCTCCTTTCTATTTCTCTTTTGTTGTATGTATGGATGTGTCATTTGGCTGGAATGAATGGCTTATTAAAAGCTCATAATATCCAAAGCGATTTATTGGTACAGAAAGTTTGGAATTGTAAGGACAACGCTGAAGGGCAGGGAAATGAAGTGTGAATGAAAAACACTCAGGATAAACTGCTCCAAACCTTAAAAAAAAAAAAAAAAAAAAATCAATTGATCCATTTGCACCAATACGAATAAACTATGAATTTCACAGAGCCATACACTGATGACTGTTCTCTCTCCAGACTTGACTCAGCTCTTCACAGGCAACAATACTGTATGACTCTTTTATAGAGCAGGGACTCAGCTATACAGCTGCAAATAAAACGTTTTAAGTGTGTTGTAAAGTGCAATATGGGGACGCGGGTGGCACTGTGGGTTAAACCACAGAGCCTAGGACTTGCCGATCAGGAGGTCGGTGGTTCAAATCCCGCAATGGGGTGAGCTCCTGTTGCTCGGTCCCTGCTTCTGCCAACCTAGCAGTTCGAAAGCACGTCAAAGTGCAAGTAGATAAATAGGTACCACTCCGGCGGGAAGGTAAATGGTGTTTCCATGCGCTGCTCTGGTTCACCAGAAGTGGTTTCGTCATGCTGGCCATATGACCTGGAAGCTGTACGCCGGCTCCCTCGGCCAATAAAGCGAGATGAGCACAGCAACCCCAGAGTCAGCCACAACTGGACCGAATGGTCAGGGGTCCCTTTACCTTTTAAAGTGCAATATACATATGTGACCCTGATGTGAGCTATGACAAATTCAATATATTTTTCAAAAAGTTTTTTAAACAAGGATTTTCAGAGTGTTTATATATATATGTGTGTGTATGTAGATTCCACCCAGGTCTCTTTTGTCCCACGGGCATTTCTTACTAGAAGACACATGGCACACTAAGGAACTGTTTAAAATGCACATTTAAAACACATGGCTTCCACCAAAGAATCCTAGGGCAGTACTTTAAGCGTGCTGAGAACTGTAGCTCTGTGCAATTCCTTGGATTCTTTGGGGAACATAATAATAATAATAATAATAATAATAATAATAATAATAATAATAATAATAAAATTTATACCCCGCCCATCTGGCTGGGCTTCCCCAGCCACTCTGGGCGGCTTCCAAAAAAATATTAAAATACTGTAATACATCAAACATTAAAAGCTTCCCTAAACAGGGCTGCCTTCAGATGTCTTCTAAAAGTCTGGTAGTTGCGGTTCCCTTTGACATCTAGTGGGAGGGCGTTCCACAGGGTGGGTGCCACTACCGAGAAGGCCCTCTGCCTGGTTCCCTGTAACTTGGCTTCTCGCAGTGAGGGAACCACCATCATGTGTTTTAAATGTGCATTGGATGCACTTTAAATGTTTGGTGTGGATCTGTCCTACATGTAGTGTGTGTGTGCGTGTGTGTGTGTGTGTGAGAGAGAGAGCGAGAGAGACAGAGAGAGAGAGACTTTACACATTTGTGAGTGAAGGTTTTTAGTGGCAGAATTTAGAAGAAGCTGAACTACATAAAAATACTCTAGCTTTGCATCTTAAATAATCTTGCAGTTTGTTATCCTCACCAACTCCCACGCTTGGCTGGAGTCCCACATCCCTCTGTGGAAAGCTGTACTTTGTTCTGTGCACAATGTTCTGGCTGAAATCAATATCAGCAGCACTCAGCCCAGTGCTCTGGGATGCTTGTATTTCACCAGCATCCATCTCGTTTGAGATTTCTGAAAGCATGCACAGATGCATTGCTAACAAAATGTATTACACGGATCTGGCAGAGCACCTGGGACTTGCAACATGAAGGTATCCAAGATGACCAGTGGATCATGAACTGTGAAGCGCATCAACATCCGCACATGAACCCTGGAGAATTCTCAGTAATGAAAAATTCAGCCCAGAGAAGGCAGGTAGCATGTACTAACCCCCTGAACGGAGCTTGACTTCTCAAACTCAGTTCTAAAGAGGTTCCTTGCATCCTTTCAAAAGAAAAACAGCAGAAAAGGAGCTCTGCTGGTAGCACTCATCTCATTTCAAATATGTTCAAGCTCCATGGGAGATATTTTGGCAAAGAAAATACCCATAAGCCTTCTGCATTCCACCCTCAGTATAATTCCCGTCCAACTTGGGCCTGTCTCTGAAGCTGTCTGAAAAACCGAAGGCTGTATTTGCTACAGTCACAATGGTGTAGAATTCTGTCCTCGGGACAGCTGCAAATCATAGAGCAAGCTAGGGAAAAGAGATAAACTTCAGGCATAAAGTAAGAAAAAAAAAGGAAAATGAGTTGGTTTGTACCGTGAGACCTTGCAGGCCTTTCCCCACCTGGCCTAGGAGGGTGGGCCCTGATGGACTCTAGCTACAAAAGCTGCTGCTGAACAGACTGCGGTATTGCTCAGGGGGTTTTGTTGGGAGGGAGGTTGCTGTATACGCCAGTATGGTGTAGTGGTTAAGAGTCACGTAACCTGGGTAACCGGGTTCGCGTCTCCGCTCCTCCACATGCAGCTGCTGGGTGACCTTGGGCCAGTCACACTTCTCTGAAGTCTCTCAGCCCCACTCACTTCACAGAGTGTTTGTTGTGGGGGAGGAAGGGAAAGGAGAATGTTAGCCGCTTTGAGACTCCTTAAAGGGAGTGAAAGGCGGGATATCAAATCCAAACTCTTCTCTTCTTCTTCTTATTGCTATTAATTTTTTTGTATATTTTAAATCTTATTATGCTTTATGTGGAAATTGTTCAGTTTACTTGTGTACTTTATATGTTTTATTTATGGAGTAACTATGGAAATAAGATATCAGGTTCACAGCATGCTATAATTTAAGAGAAAATATTATGAAAATGGTATATCGGTGGCACCTCACCCTGGCCAGATTAGCCAAAATGTATAAGAGTAGATAGGAAAATTGTTGGAGATGTAAAGAGGGGAGAGGGTCATTTATGCATACTGTGTGTGATGGGAATGTGGAAAAATTAGGAAGTTTTGGGATGTTATATATAATGAACTAAAAAAGATGTTAAAAATCCCATTCACAAAATGAGCAGAAGCCTTCTTATTAGGGATAATGTCAACTGAAATAAAAGAAGTAGTAACACCTTTCTTTATGTATGCAACATCCGCAGCCAGAATTTTAATTGCAACGTATTGGACAAATGAAATTACACCTACAAAATCAGCAAGTTAAACTATTAGAATATCTGGGAATGGCAAAAATGACAGGAAGGGTAAGAGGGTATTAGATGCAAAAAATAAATCAAGAATGGATTATATTCAAAGAATATCTGAAAAATTACTGTAACAGCAAAAACCTTATGGCAGATCTTGAATGAGTCTTGCAATGTACAGATAATATATGTAAATTTATTGTTTCTATTTAATTTTTCTTTTATTTTTCTTTATTGTTATTTTATAATTATTTCTTTATCAAAAAGCTTTATGAAAATAATATAATAGTATGACACTGTGTAAAAAATAACAAGTGTAATTCAGTTTCTTTTGAGAACATTCAGAAGTCTACTTTAAGTCTTTAAATTTCTTGCATTCCTTTTTTTATTTTGTTGTTGTTGTATGGGCTGGGATATAAACTGTAATATAGTATTTTGTTGTATAATTTTGTGAAATATGTTTAATAAAGATTTCTTTAAAATAAAATAAAAAATGTTTTATTTACTGTTTATGACTACTATCGTTACATTTGTGAGTATGTACTTTTCTCAGGTTGCAAGCCACCTTGCACATGCGGCATACAAATAAAATTATACACATGCACACACACTGAGGGCAAAGCTGTGTATGCTGCCTCGAATTAGTGCGATGTCTGGCAAGCCAATGAAGGGACAGGGGAGTAGCAGCTGGGTGGGTCCAAGGAGGAAACACTGTGGTCCAAGTAGAGGTTCCTTGCCCTATGATGGGATCACCAAGAACCGCTGAAGGATTACAGTTCTATTTAGAAGAAAGAAGAAAGAAGAAGAGTTTGGATTTGATATCCTGCTTTATCACTACCCTGCCTAAGGAGTCTCAAATCGACTCACAATCTCCTTTCCCTTCCTCCCCCACAACAAACACTCTGTGAGGTGAGTGAGACTGAGAGACTTCAGGGAAGTGTGACTAGCCCAAGGTCACTCAGCAGCTGCATGTGGAAGAGCAGGGATGCGAACCTGGTTCACCAGATTACGAGTCCACTGCTCTTAACCACTACACCACGCTGGCTCCCATGGCGTGTTCTGGCAAGGCCCATTGACACTCTATTAGTTCCCAATGCATAGTCCAGCATCCTGTGTGGTGTTATAACATTATTAGCATCTCCTCCCTTAGAACATAGGCTGGGTGAAACTGCTTGGATTCACCAGGAAGACATTTCAGGCTCTTGCTGTTCATTGACTTGGCAGTGGCTCCACACGGCTGCTTGGTAGCAATATCAGAGGCAGCGTGTAGTAAAAGGGAGGGTTCATGGCAGATAGCAATCTGACTATGAAAATTATTTGTTCATGTTTCACTGACTTTGATACAGCCGTATCTCCTCTAAATGATACTTTTGTCTCTTCTCCCCCACCCTTTCCCCAGTTAGTCATCATTATTCTGTCATTTGGGTTGACTGCCAAGGATATGCCTTCTAACCATATGCATGCTGTAAGCCTCAAAAGCAGCTGTCTCCAAAGTGAGCCAGTTCGGGAAGAATAGGAAAACAAATTATATAAAAGTAGATTAACTTCTGTTTAACATCTTTTCAGACAACCCTGCCCTCCGCCCACCAGAACCAACAGCCTCTCTAATCCTACTTGTTTGTGTGCACTCTGCACTTGTGATCCTTCCTGGTGTGACTTGAATTTCAAATATGGAGCTTTATATTTGCCTGGTGAGCCATTGTAATTATAATCCTCCATGTGCGAGCTTGTGGGAAGTGCTCTGTGCTTCCGTCTCCTGTGTGCACTTCTGGGCCAGTCCAATGCAAAACATCTCATTTGTCTTTTTCAGGTCTGTTTGTGTGTGCACCTGCCTAGTTGCTGTTGCTATCTGTGCCATTTTAACCCCATGACCTGGGGCTGTGGAGGAAATCTGGATCCTAATTTAATTGGAAACAACTGGGTGGGGAAAGTCTTTTAAGGAGAGCACTGGAAGTAAGGGTGGTATTACCACTGTGGCCGGGGTGGGAGAGTGCTAGAGTCCTGTCTAGTCAAGTTGCGTGGGACCAATTCCAATCTGTTACCCCCGAGGATGTGGACAGGCTGCTTGGACAAGTGAAACCAACCACCTGTCTCCTTGATCCTTGCCCATCCTGGCTTATTAAAAGCTAGCCAGGAAGGGCTGGGCGATGGGCTTTGCGGGGTGGTGAATGCTTCTCTCTGTGAGGGAGCCTTCCCAGACCCGCTGAAAGAGGCGGTTATCAAACCGCTTCTTAAAAAAACCATCCTTAGATGCAGCCAATATGGTAAGCAGGCTGAGACCCTATCTGCCCGCAGACTGCCTCGCCAGAGTAGTGCATGCTCTAGTTATCTCTTGCTTGGACTACTGTAATGCACCCTATGTGGGGCTACCTTTGAAGGTGACCTAGAAACTACAACTAATCCAGAATGCGGCAGCTAGACTGGTGACTGGGAGCGGCTGCCAAGACCACATAACACCGGTCTTGAAAGACCTACATTGGCTCCCAGTACGTTTCCGAGCACAATTTAAAGTGATGGTGCTGACCTTTAGAGACCTAAACGGCCTTGGTCCAGTATACCTGAAGGAGTGTCTCCACCCCCATCGTTCTGCCCGGACACTGATGTCCAGCACCAAGGGCCTTCTGGCAGTTCCCATGCTACGAGAAGCCAAGTTACAGGGAACCAGGCAGAGGGCCTTCTTGGTAGTGGCACCCCACCCTGTGGAACACCCTTCCACCAGATGTAAAAGAGAAAAACAACTACCAGACTTTTAGAAGACATCTGAAGGCAGCCCTGTTTAGGGAAGCTTTCAATGTTTAATGGACTATTGTATTTTAATATTTTGTTGGAAGATGCCCAGAGTGGCTGGGGAAACCCAGCCAGATAGGTAGGGTATGTATGAATGAATGAATGAATGAATGAATGAATGAATAAAATTATGGTATCTAGTACCAATGAGCAGCACAATGTCCACTGAAGTTAAAGGGCACAACTAACTTATGTTATGGGGAGGCTACAAGAGTCATGAATCGATAGGGAGCTCTGCATTATAACTCAGCTATCAGTTGGTTTATACGTGGAAGATTGCTAAGAATGTACCTGGGAGACGTCACTGTATCTGAGGGGGGCAGTTCAATTGAGTTGTTTTGTTGAGTTGCCAGTTATGCTGTTTTTGTGGACTTCTGTTATATTTTTCTATTTGGCTGTTATCTGCTTTTTCAAAAAACATTTAAGGGAACATTTTGTTTTCCTTTTCATCACACTCCCTTGAATGTGTGTTATGTGTTTGACCTTCACTTGCAATTTGCTTTATTTTGACGTTTTGTAATGTTCTATTTGAGGTTGCAAAGTGCTTTGAAGTGTTATTTTATATTTAAATATAAAGCAGTATGAAAATGCTTTAAATAAATACACATTATATTCTATTATATAAGTTTCCACTCTCCCTTTGGCATCTTCCAAGTTAAAAAAAACAAAATGATACAATTAAGGGAACAATACAACCAATAGAACAGAATAATCAAAAACAGATCCAAGAGCATAAAATCAATTAAAACCACAGCAGGCAAGAGCAGCAGGATATGGAACCAACTGACTACTGGATTGTAGCTATCATGATTAAAAATAAACTGATAGCTGGTGGCACCTTTTGAGCCAAGGTACCAAAATCAAATTAATGCGTCTTTGCTGCTTCTGGCCCATTTCCAGCCATACTCAGTGCTGTGCCAGAGGGCAGAAAAATAGATTTTGGAGCTCTGGCTCCATGATAATAGACCTTACCAAAGAGGGCACCATCTAGAGTCAGAGTAGACACACCTGTTTGACTTTGGAATTCCAGCTCCATCAGTGGTCAGTTTCTACACAGGTTGGCAGCTACCTACACGGGAAGGAAAAGAGACAAGTAATCCAGGCAAACCAATCCTTCTTATTTGTTCACGTCACCTGCCATTTTGAAAATTTATTTTCCTCCCCTGGTTGCCTCCACTAAAATAGATCATTTGATGAAGGAAGCCTTCTTGCCCCTAAACAGCTTATCTGGCTCTGCCAGATAACATTATCTGGCTCTGCCAGTTGACATTGCTGGCATCCAGTTGACATTGGTGGTACCTTTCCTGGTCTGCAGTATGCATTCTCACTGAATCTGTGTTTTTGTGGGTTTAAATAACCCCAAAGAATTCTACAGTGATTGACCCTTTTGATTTGTCCATTTAGCATCCATTTTAGCCAGCTGATTTACCCAATTATCTGGCTTGGCATATGCAATATTTTCACCTCTCTCAACTTTTCAGTCAGAAGGAGAGTAGACACCTAGTTAAGCCTCTGTTTTTCCTTAATTTCTAGATTCCTTGTCCAAATGATGCATAATGTGAGAAAACTCTCATTTGAGCAAGATGCATGCATCTGCTTCAACACTTGCTACACTGCAGTTTCCACCACTGGAAGCAGTATGGCACATTTACAAATATACAAATACAGAATTAAGTTTCTATTTCCCCATAATTGTGAGGATCCTGGACTGAATCTTTAACCCTCCAGCTCAGAGCTTCCTGAGCAAAACTTTCACTTGAACTTTTAACCCTTCTATACCAAAGAGCCTCTAAAGCAACCACTTTTTCTACTCACATTTTACAACTGAAAACCAAACACAAAATGGCTGAAAGTCCTATTCCTCCACATTGTTGTTGTTTTTTTTTTCCTTTTCAGGTCCACAGGTTCCAGTCCCATTAACAGGACATTGACTGTGCAGGGCTTGTGTGGAGTTTTCATGCAACTGCATAAAATTATTTTGGACACGCCATACGTCAACTGCTGGCTTCTGTTATGGGATCAGAATGGATACATGGAAATACCTGGAAGTTCAAAATAATAAATAATAAAATAAAGACACAGTCTGTATTGTATTTATTGATGTTGTGTTGGAGAAGGTTTGCCACAAACAGCACAGACATCATAGAAGGGGGCACACAGAAATTGGTTCATTCGAGAGCCAGTGTCCTGTAGTGGTTAAGAGCGGTAGTCTCGTAATCTGGGGAGCTGGGTTCGCATCTCCGCTCCTCCACACGCAGCTGCTGGGTGACCTTGGGCTAGTCACACTTCTTTGAAGTCTCTCAGCCCCACTCACCTCACAGAGTGTTTGTTGTGGGGGAGGAAGGGAAAGGAGAATGTTAGCCGCTTTGAGACTCCGTTGGGTAATGATAAAGTGCGGTATCAAATCCAAACTCTTCTTCTTCTCTTCTATGTGGAAAAGAGAAAAATGGGTGAGAAGATGAATGGAGAAAGAGACAGGGAGTGCAGATGCAGAAGGAGATACTTTGCCATGGTTTGCTGCAGCTGAAAGGTCAATGGCGGTGTGTCTGCTTTGTGTGTGGGAAGCTACCACAGGAAATATTTTCCATAGGTTTATATCCCAGGGATAGAGAGCCCGTGGCCCTCTAGATGTTGCTGGACTCTTAACGCTAATCAGTTCCAGTCAGCATAGCTGGTGGTCAGAAGTTGCAGTCCAACAAAATCTGAAGAGCCACAGATTCCCCATCCCTGTTTTCTAGTCTGTATCAGCTACAAATGGAAGGTACTTCTTATGCCAGCTTGGCTTTACCTAGCCATTGTTATTACTAGTCCATTTAACAAATAAGAGCAGCTAAAACCCAAACTAGGTTCTGAGTTAACAGATTAAGGGGGTGTAAATCATGTATGTGAACACTCTATTTAGAAATTCAGTTCCCAAAAAATGAATGTTATCTCTATTTTTGGAAGCTGGGTATACATTGTAATAGTCTATGCTGGTTGGCGCCTCTGTGCCACCTATTTATTTGGGTTTCTGTGCACTGATGTAGGTGTAAATAATACACACTTTAAAATATGGATTTTTCAGTGGCATATACAACAAACATATGTTCTAGCGCCGTTATCCTGTGTCGTGCAAGAGAATAAAACTCAAGGCTTCTGGGGGTGTGCCAAGTTAAGCAATGGGGATTTGAGGTCACATCCCTTCTTCATCTCCTATAAAGCAAAGGAGCACCTGGAAGAGCAGATGGCAGGACTAACACTCGTGGGTTTCATTTTACTCAATTAAGGAACAGGATGGTTTTATCTGCTAAAGATACGGCAAGAATTCCAGTGCAAAAAATCCTCAGTATACAGTATTCCTCATCAGTGCCTTATCTTCCTAGCACAGACAGAAGAATCTGTTGAGGCTTTCTACTAGACAACTATATTATTACAAAGACACTTTCTGAAGCTGTTTTTATTAATAGGCATTCATTAAAGTAGGATGAACAACCTAACTCTACAGCCACGAGTAGGGAAGCTTTAGCTGTTAATTGTTGCGCTCCTGGTGAGCAAGGAAGTAGTGCCTTCACCCTGCAGCCACAATTTCAAACTCCATTTCCCTTCTGGATTTTGACGGAATTGGAATGTTTTAGTTGGGGGGTCAAATCTTCAGACGGCGCAGTCCTCTGAACGTCTGCAAGAACTGTCAAAAGGATTTAGCTCCCGTTAATTCGGCATTGCTTGAATTGTCACAGAAACTGGAAGAAGGTGCAAGGCAGCCATCTGGGTGAGGGATTGCTTGGAATGGAAATGCAGGAGCGGAGCTCTATGTGGCATGCTAGTTAGACATGCAGGTTTTTCTCTGCACCGTTTGGGTGATTCTGCAAATGCAATATAATATACAGATTCCCAGAAAGAGGAATCGTCATGGTTAAAAATCCTTTCAGTGAAATGGTTTGCTGCATGAAACATGCACGGCTGTTTTTATTTTGAGCAGTATGAAGCAATTGGGTTGAAGCTGGCAGTAGCAGGTATGCTATATATCCGGGGGGGGGGGAGGACCTCAAACTTGGGGGTTGAATGCAGCCTCCAGGCATCTCTGTCTTTCCCTTGGAACTCTCATAAGCCCAGCATCCCTCTCCCTAGACCACACCCCTCATTGACCCGTAGAGCTTCTTGCTTCGCTGGAAAGTGTCCTTGAGCTCTGATAATGCCTCTGGATGGAGTACAGTGGTACCTCAGGTTAAGTACTTAATTCGTTCCGGAGGTCCGTACTTAACCTGAAACTGTTCTTAACCTGAAGCACCACTTTAGCTAATGGGGCCTCCTGCTGCTGCCGCTGCGCCGCCGGAGCACGATTTCTGTTCTTATCCTGAAGCAAAGTTCTTAACCTGAAGCACTATTTCTGGGTTAGCGGAGTCTGTAACCTGAAGCGTATGTAACCTGAAGCATATGTAACCCAAGGTACCACTGTATAGTATGAATTTGAGTAGAAACTAGCCTACTGTACAAAGGTAAAATTTACATTCACTGTAAATCCACCTGATTTTTCAACAAAGCTCTGTAGAATGCCTCCCCTTCTGCCAAGTCAGCGAAAGGGGAGGTGTTCCGCCATCCAGCTTAGCTGTTGTGTGGGAGGGAGAGATCTTTGTTGTCCTCCTGGCAGTGTGGTGGGGCTTTCTCCTGCAAGGAGAAGCTAGCGCCAAGTCCTGCCACTTTGTGGGATGGGGAATCTGGAAAGGCTCTCTTCCCACCCCAAGCAGGGGAGACTCTACAAGGGCTTCCCAAGGAGAACACCTTATGGAGGTTGCCATCCCTCTTGCAGGGGTAGCAGCAGAATGTTTCACCTCAAGCCACCCCTGCATTTATAACTTACCTTTTCTGCTGTATGCTTCTCCCCCTCTCCATTTTATCCTCACAACAACCCTGTGAGGTAGCTTAGGCTGAAAGACAAAAGGCTGGTCCAAAGTCACATAGTGATTTTCATGCCCAACTGGGGATTTGAACCACTGTGTCCCAGGTGCTATTCTAACACTCTATTCCCTGGACCACACTGATTCTCACCGCAGGTCTGTATACAGCTGCAATAAATTTTAATGCAGCTCTTTATTGGGGGGAATGGCTTGTGATGCTCTGAGTTTTCATAGCTTTCAAAGAAGAGGAAGTGGAGATTGTTGCCATGTGCATTTTCAGAGCAACCAATGAGACATGGAAAAAAGATGACCTCCATTTGCTTGGACTTTAAGCCCAGTTTTGAAGCAATTGCAGAGTAGCAGCTGCATAAAGAGACACATCAGATCCAAAGATAAAATGCTTATTTCATTTTTGATAAAAATCATTAAACCACAAATCAACTTACTCTGGACTCTAGTCAGGAAATGACTTTTTATGGGCCATCTGCACATAACTGTCTCCTCATAAATCAGGATGCTGACATCTGTAATAAGCTTGGGTTCAATACCTTGGGATAAGACTCAACATAGTGATTTTATTAATTGCTGCAGCAACTAGCTTTCTGCCTCTAAATGGCATCACTATTAACACTGACTTTTCTCTTCGCGCTATATTTGCGCTCATTTGTCCTCACGCTGGCAGCCTGGTGTGAGCAGGATGATGGAGCAAGCAAGTGGGCGGGGTCAGAGCAAGATGGCAGGAGGGCAGCCCAGGCAGGCCTTCCCACGCTCCCCTGTCACTGTTTCCCTGTTGCTGCTGTCATTGGGTGGGTGAGGGAGAAGAATGTCCACCGTGCTGCCAGCACCTTGGCCAAGAGAAGGAAGCCTGTAGGGTTATGGAGTGTCAAGGCTCCAGGAAAGCTACTCCTTCCCTGGTTGCAGCAAGAGCAGAGAAAACAAGATACAGTGGTACCTCAGGTTACATACACTTCAGGTTACATACACTTCAGGTTACAGACTCCGCTAACCCAGAAATAGTGCTTCAGGTTAAGAACTTTGCTTCAGGATGAGAACAGAAATCGGGCTCCGGCGGCGCAGCAGCAGCGGGAGGCCCCATTAGCTAAAGTGGTGCTTCAGGTTAAGAACAGTTTCAGGTTAAGTACGGACCTCTGGAACGAATTAAGTACTTAACCTGAGGTACCACTGTAAAGTGCACACGAACGCTCATACCAATAACAAACTAAGCTGCTACTGGAAGGATTTTTTTTTTTTAAATTAATTTTGTTTCAACTACAGCAGACCAACACGGCTACCTACCTGTAACTAGAAACATGAGGATAAAATGTTATCATAAGCATAGAACATATTTGCTGCTGTTGCTACTAATCCTGCCAATGGCGGTTCATGGTGGGCTGTGGCTTTGAAAGCTTAGTCTCAGTGACCTGAATCTGCACTAAGAGACAGCCAAGATGGCCTGTTAGTTGGGGGGAAAGGAAAAAGAAATAGTTGGTCCACTAAATTTGTTGGAATTAATCATGACATTTATGCTACAGAAATTTAATTAGCGGGGGGGGGGGGGGGAGGGATATGGTAAAGATACCACAACAATTCGAGACAATTTCATTTCTTAGAAGGTGAAAGAAGCAACAAAAGGACCATGTCTCTGGGACCTGGTCCTCACCAACAGAGAGGAACAATGAAGAAATCAGGTTTCACCCTCCAAGTAAGTTGCTTTGTCACTCATGAGAGGCAAAGTACAGGGCCACTGTAGATTCTTACCCCATATGCCCAGTTACTATTCTTATGTATTTTAAAGTGGAGTCCAATGAGAAACACATACATGTGTTAGTACATCTTGATATCTACACCTAAGTATCAGTAAGCAACTTTTACATTTCATTCCTTCTTTCACTGGTTTATAATTTGACACATAGCGACGACGTACATCAAAATCAATGTATAAAAGTATTCAGTTCTTTTCGTTTGGGAAAGGATGAATTGGTGCATGCAAATATACTTTTTAAATAAAACTATTTCTGGTGGAACCATGTATTTTTAAAAACCCACCACTACCACACAAAAAATTACCTGCTTCACAAGGGAATCAGATGCTCCCCCCCCCCGCCGTTTTCTGGGCACATGGCTAAACACAAGACTCAAATCCTGTCAGCAATCCTCCAGAGATCAGATTATCTCATAAGAACTGATCTCTCTTTCTTATTGCTTGTGTGTGTGTGTGTGTGTGTATGAGGAAAAATAGAGAGATTAAACTGAAACTTGAGGATACAGCACTGCAGTTTTAGACGAGCTTCCCACTCCAATCTCTCCCCAGTTTACAAAGACTTATAAAAAAAATATATCACAAAACTTTGTATCCAGGAGATATCCGGTAGCGCTTATGAGCTCAAAGACGACAAGAAGGTATAGCAGTGGAAAGTCAAACACTTTCTGATGCCATTAACATTCAGCCCGCTCAGAGCTGAGAAAGCAGAACAGAATGTTATTATGGATATATTTGGAAGTTCCCAGCAGTAGGTAGTCTCACCTGTCTACTTCAGCATTTAGGTTCTGAGAGACATGATCCGTAAGCTTCCCAGCTCTATAATAATAGGCTACAGTAAAGAATGGTCTACTTGAAGTAAATATTGAGCCGCATATTGTTGGGAAATTAGAATTTTATTTATTTCTGTGTCTCTTGCGCTTCCCTGTTACTACAGTGCTGTTGTAGTCCACATATAGCCCAAACAGCAACTTCTACACGCAATGGGAGCTGTTCATAAGCTTGGCAGTACTCCAAGGTTTTACAATGTACAAAAATTATTTTAGAAAAAGAAAGGGAAGAAACTTGAAGGGTCAGCCAAGACAAAACTCTTGGGCAGAAATGTCATAGCAACAGGCCACGGTCAGAAAGAGGGGGGGTGGGAGTCAAATGCAAGGGTATGAAGTTTGCGTAGAGATAGCGTAGAAACATAGAGATGTTTGGGCTCCTTACCTTTTACGATGGCTCCTTTGGTGCCAAGTTGGTGATATACTTTGACTGAAATTGTCAGGGAGTAAGGACTGGAGGCCTTAATAAAGGGCCTCCTACACTTCCCTCCATTAATTTCAACACTTTTACACATGATGCTTGCCACTCCAAGGAAAACAAATAGTTCTACTATCTTTACAGCTTTTCTAGACCACTGTGCTGGGCTAGAGAAACACTTAATGTTATGTGCAGGCATGTTATTATGTGAAGAGGGGAGTCTAGGGGCTGGCTGGTTCTAAGTCATGCTTCCCTCTTGTGCATAAATGGGGCTCCACCACCCTTTGAAATCCCATTGCTGTCGAACTACTTCCACAATGGAGCTCATTGATGCCATCACTGTCAACCTTTAGAAAAACTAAAACTTTTTGAGCTGGGTGAGAGCTTTTGTTCTGATGGTTAATTTTAGATTGCTTTTTTATTGTAATGATGCTGCTTTGTATATTTGTAAGATGTTATCTTTGGTAAATTACCTTGAAGATTGTGACAACTGGAAATGCAGCTAATAAGGTTCATGACAACCCCCACTTTGTGTGATTATATATATAAACACGAACAATTCGTGTATGTCCCTGAATTAATTGCTTCCTGTCTTTGCAGAGTACATTTCTGTCACAGCCTTAGTACTTAAGAATAGGTGCACATTTGATTTCATTTAATGAGGATTACAAATAATTTATAAGGCTTTATGCTTGCAGAATTTGGGGTTTTCTCAAAGCAATGCCCTCGAGTTTTTCCCAAAAAGACAACAGTCATAACAAAAAGCATTATCTCGCTGCAGAAACATTTGATGTGAGGAGTACTGCTTTCTTTCAAACTTAATCCATGTGCATTCATAAATGTTTAAAGTTATACTGAGCAGAAGACAGGACATGTATTATTGTCATTTTCAAAGCCTGTGGGATAATCCTATCTGATGTTTTGAGAGAACTTCACAATGAAGTCTTCAGCAAACTCATTTAGTAATTTATACCCCTTTTCTAACTCTCACTTTGATTTGTATGGGAAAATAGTGTGTGAAATACTGTGGTGAAGAGGCAGGCTTACAAAATAAGGTGGGGTTGGGTTTTTTATTGGGGGAAAATACAAACACAGTAACATTTTAACAGAACAGTCAAAGGGAATCAGATTATGCCTTATGAGTTTAAGGATAATATTGCTCCAGTGTTTCTTAGAGGAGGAGAAAAACCTCCTATTATTATTGGTAATGATGATGGTGATGGTGATGATACTTTTCTATCCCATTTGCCTCCCAAACGAGCCCAGGGTGGCAAACAACCAAGCAGCAAAACAATGCAATTATAAATAAAATGAAAGCATATTTAAAACATGTTAAAACTTTAGAAACAAGAGCATCAAAAAACATTTTTCAAAAACAGTCATACCCTCAAAGCTAATAAGAGCAAACGTTTGGTGAACAGAACCGTTTTAAAACCCTAAATGTTAATAGTAAGGGAGATAGTTGCTTCTCACCAGGGAAAGAATTCCCCCAGCAGAAAACCACCACCAAGAAGGCCCTGTCATAGGTCAGGACCCACCTGGCACACCCATCATCCAACCTTGTGAATGGAAAAGCTCAACATGCGTTTTCCATTGCTTGCTGCGAGTCTTTATACATATTACAGTTTGTCCAGGTTAGGATAAGTCTCCATCCTGTTTGTACACTTAGGCTGTAATCTAAACCTCCCACTCCTCACCAGTGGGACTTTGCAGAACAGTGGAGACACTGCTGTGGTAAACGGTGGTTGTGAGGAGGAGAATCAGATATGATCCCAGCTCCAGGGCTGTCACAGTGCTCAAGTCTGGATCAGGCCTGGTGCTGTTTCTGATGGCAGAGAAGACCGGCTTGGGATTCAGCAGATCCCAGGCTGGCTCAGCCTCCCCACCTCTCCACCCTTGGAACACCCGTATCATGTAAATCTACAAGGCAAGCCTTCATTTCCAAATGGCATGTTCTTCAGTCAGTGTTACTAGGATGACCTTGGACCATGTCCTTTACAGCTACTTGCCACCAGTGGCTTATAGCACTATGGGTCAGATTTGGTTTTGTGTCACACAATTTATTTTCCTCATGCCTCTAGGCTGTCAACGAGGCAGCCATCTTTATATCTGCCTATTATCCCTCCTTTGAGGGTGTGGCAATCACACAGGGTCCCCGGACGTTTCAGTCTATTGAGCCCTGTGCCACTACTTTATTCCTCGCTGCCACCACCCAGGCCCTACCTGGTACAATACTGTGTCCAGTCAGGGTTAAATTGGAACATAAACTTCTGTTTATTTATTGCAGTTTAACAAGTGTGTGGTTTCATAAACGGTATCGGTGAATTACAATCATATGGTGCCTATCCAGACCTATAACTTCCGCTACCTGCTCTCACTCACTAAACCACCTCTCAGATATTTACTTGTCTTCCTAGCCCCTGACTCAGGTTATTTCACTACACTAACTCAACCTACCCACAAACTCTATCCCAATTCACTCCCACTCCAACCAACCACCCAACTCCCAACAAACTCACAATTAACTCCTCCCTTTCCCCCTCCCAGAGCTGGTTTTATAGTCCCTCTGACTCCACCCCCTGGGTCCTGATTGGGTAACCTGTTTAACTATTTCACCTCCAGCACTCTCATATGTTAACGTCACATAGGGATCCTGAAGTATACGTAATTTGTGGTCCAACAACTGAAAACACAAATGCGCTGCAAGTTCATTATGTTAGTATCGCGGGCATACAAAACAGCATAAATTGGAGTGCCAATGGGGTTAAATTTCAGAGTAGGTTAACTGCCACAGGTTTCTCGAGAGTTTCGCATTTCATTGCGGAAGAGAAATGATCTGACTGATACAATTAAAATACTTCAAGCAAATAACTCTCTCTCAATATATATATATATATATATATATATATATATATATGCTTTCGTAGATTTTCACGGGTACAGGAATGCAGGTTTTGGTGTCCTCGGGTGTCTTCCCGTGTAAAAGTTGGGGTGTCTAGGCGACGTTTCGACGAGGTCTCACTCGTCATCTTCAGGCTGGTGCTTTCGGCTTCTTGTTACTGGAACAGAGCAGGATCTCAGTGTTTGAGTTCCTATAAATACTGTTGAGGAGGTGTGGTGTATAGCCTCCAATGTTCTGGGCAGAGAGGAGGTTCCCAGGCTAGTGTGCCTTTTCTTCTTTTGTTCCTTAATTACTTGAGGGATATCTTGAGTGATTTCTTGAGTGATTTCCTGAATCCCACTTAGGTGGGTCATTAGGTGTGGATTAGTTGCTAAAGCCTTCGTGTCTTGAACTCTTGAACTTTGTGAAGAGTTTTTCTGAGAAGATGGCTGTACTGCACTTGGTTGTGCTCTGGCTTGGCTTCGTGTATAGGGGCGAGCTGTGGTTTTGTGGCCTGTGCCAGCCAAATCTGTGTAGGGATTGCAGGGGGGTGCAGCATCCGGAGGTGCCACCCTGGTTTGGCTACTGGATGGTGTCTGTAATTTATCTGTGGAGAGGGTCTGGGTTTGGGTCTGGTGTGGTTGATTGGTGATGGCGTTCTGTGTGCCTCTGGATCTGGTGTCAGATTTTGTGGGGAGGGCTAATTTCCAGATGTCTGGCAAGCGGGATGTGTCGTCACGCTTGTTCATGTTGTGAGGGTGTTTCTCTATCTCGATGGCTTCCATGATTATTCTCTTGTGGTGATGTTCCATGTTAAAGAGCAATTTGGAATCTGCAAAATTAATTTCGTGTCCTGTTTCTTTCATGTGTTGGAAAAGAGAGGAAGTTTTTTCTTCTTTTTTGACGGCATTCTTGTGTTCTGCGATACGTGCATTTATTCGTCTGTTTGTTTGTCCAATGTACGTGGCTGGGCAGACTTTGCAGGGTATTTCATAGACCCCTTGGTTTTCCAACTGAATTTTATCCTTGGGGTTTCTGAGGATATTGGCTATTTTTTGGTTGGTGCAAAAGGCTGTTTTGATATTGTGTTTATGGAGGATTTTGCTAATTTTATCTGTAGTGCCCTTGATATAAGGAAGGAGGGCTATGCCATTGTTTTCTTCTGTGTCTTGGTTTTTGGGGGGTGTTTCTTTTTGGATTAGCTTCGTAACCCTGTTTTGCTGGTATCCATTGGCAATTAACACATTTGAGAGATTCTGTAACTCAGTTGTCAAGTGGTCTTCGTCAGCCAGGCGTTTGGTTCTGGAGATGAGAGTCTTGGCTACGGAGTTTATTTGTGCAGGGTGGTGGTGTGATTGTGCATGTAAGTAGCGGTTGGTGTGTGTTTTTTTCCGGTAGATAGTGTGTCCTAGGGAGCCATCAGGTTTTTTGTAGATTAGGACGTCAAGGAAGGGAAGTTGGTTGTTGGCTTCTATTTCCATAGTGAATTGTATTTTGGGGTGTAGGCTGTTGAGATGTGTGAGGAAGCTATCCAGTTTTTCCTTCCCGTGTGGCCAAATTACAAAGGTGTCGTCAACATATCTGAGCCAAAGTTTGGGTTTGTGTTCTGACTTGTCTAAAGCATTGGTTTCAAAGTGTTCCATGTACAGGTTAGCGATGACCGGTGAGAGGGGTGATCCCATAGGTGCTCCTTCTATCTGTTTGTATCTTTGTCCATTGTGGATGAAGTACGTGTTGGTTAGGCAGTGGTTGGTCAGGTCCAAGATGTATTCGGGGGGATTGTATTTGTTTTGGATGGCTGTCAAGGCTTCATTAATGGGCACTTGTGTGAAGAGAGATACAACATCGAAGCTCACAAGTAGGTCATTGGGTTGTAGGTTTTGCTTCTTTATTGTTTCTATGAACTGGAAGGAGTTTGGAACGTGTGAAGAGATGGATTCTGCATAGGGCTGAAGTTGCTTGGCGAGAAATTTAGCGAGATTTTGTAGAGGTGAGCCTATGGAGCTGACTATTGGTCTGAGTGGTGTTCCTTCTTTGTGTATCTTGGGGAGGCCGTAGAGTTTGGGGCATCTGGATGATTTTTCTCTGGGGATGATTCTTAGCTGGATTTCTTCACTGATAGGAGAGGCTTTTATTTTGGATTTGGTGGTTTTTTCCAGATAGGTGGTGGGATCTGTTTTTATAGGTTGGTAGGTAGGGTCTTGGAGTAGATTTGATAGTTTTGCTTGGTAGTCCGATGTGTTCATCACAACAGTGGCATTACCTTTGTCTGCTGGGAGAATGATTATGTTGTTGTCTTTCCTCAGGTTGGTGAGTGCTTTCTGTTCTTCTTTGTGTAAATTGCTTCTGGGTGGTTTGCTGGAGCAGAGGATGTTGGTGACTTCAAGTCTGATTTTATTGGCTTCATCTGGATTGATTTTGGTTAGGCTAGCTTCGACTCCGCATATGATGTTTTCCGTGGGGATGCGTCTCGGGGCGACTGCAAAGTTGAAACCTTTGGAGAGTACTTTGGTTTCAGTTGAGGTGAGGATCCTGTCTGATATGTTATGTACTGTTTGTTTCATGGGTTGTTGTGGAGGGTGGCTGGGCTTCTGGCGTTTCTCTAGTTTGTGGAGTTTGTTGGTGTGTGTGTCTGTCTTGTGTGAGGTCTCCGTTTCAGCTCTCCAGACGGCTAGTTGTTTGCATTTGTCCCAGAGTGCAGGGTGGATTTTGTTACAGAGTTTGAGGTGAAGAGTGAGTAGATCTTTGTTGGTTTGGTTTAGTAGGTATCTTTTCTTGTGTAGTTCGTTTCTGATTAGAGATAGTTCAGTTCGTTTCAGGATCCTTTCGGTAGCTGGGGTTTTAGAGTGGAATTTAAGTTGGAAGCATGTGGGAATTAAGTTGTTGTCTCGGCAGTTGCGTAGGAACAAGAGATCACATAAGATGGTGGCTCTTCGGATTTCTAGTTTCTCGTAGGTTCTTGTCAGCTGGAAGGTTTCCTCCCCGTAGAGGTGAGATATTTGCTTTCGTAGATTTTCACGGGTACAGGAATGCAGGTTTTGGTGTCCTCGGGTGTCTTCCCGTGTAAAAGTTGGGGTGTCTAGGCGACGTTTCGACGAGGTCTCACTCGTCATCTTCAGGCTGGTGCTTTCGGCTTCTTGTTACTGGAACAGAGCAGGATCTCAGTGTTTGAGTTCCTATAAATACTGTTGAGGAGGTGTGGTGTATAGCCTCCAATGTTCTGGGCAGAGAGGAGGTTCCCAGGCTAGTGTGCCTTTTCTTCTTTTGTTCCTTAATTACTTGAGGGATATCTTGAGTGATTTCTTGAGTGATTTCCTGAATCCCACTTAGGTGGGTCATTAGGTGTGGATTAGTTGCTAAAGCCTTCGTGTCTTGAACTCTTGAACTTTGTGAAGAGTTTTTCTGAGAAGATGGCTGTACTGCACTTGGTTGTGCTCTGGCTTGGCTTCGTGTATAGGGGCGAGCTGTGGTTTTGTGGCCTGTGCCAGCCAAATCTGTGTAGGGATTGCAGGGGGGTGCAGCATCCGGAGGTGCCACCCTGGTTTGGCTACTGGATGGTGTCTGTAATTTATCTGTGGAGAGGGTCTGGGTTTGGGTCTGGTGTGGTTGATTGGTGATGGCGTTCTGTGTGCCTCTGGATCTGGTGTCAGATTTTGTGGGGAGGGCTAATTTCCAGATGTCTGGCAAGCGGGATGTGTCGTCACGCTTGTTCATGTTGTGAGGGTGTTTCTCTATCTCGATGGCTTCCATGATTATTCTCTTGTGGTGATGTTCCATGTTAAAGAGCAATTTGGAATCTGCAAAATTAATTTCGTGTCCTGTTTCTTTCATGTGTTGGAAAAGAGAGGAAGTTTTTTCTTCTTTTTTGACGGCATTCTTGTGTTCTGCGATACGTGCATTTATTCGTCTGTTTGTTTGTCCAATGTACGTGGCTGGGCAGACTTTCATATATATATGAATGCATATTTTAAAGAACCTCGAGACTTATAAAACTATAATCTGCTTTATGTAATCATCATCCTCCCACTTGGCCTCATATTTCTTTCCTCAGATTAATTTCTTGATTTATAATAACAGCTATTTTTGTGTGTGTAATAAAATACATAGAGCCAGATGCTCTGCAGGGATTTCCTGCTGCTGTTACTTAGCACTTATGAGTTCGCCTGTTGGATAATAATTAACAGCCACAGAGAATGGCATGGACCCCACGCTGGGGCGGTAAAATACCACATCACATAGTCATTGACCTGGTGTGTGTGTGTGACCCTTTATTGTTTAAATTGTATTTGACTTCATACTATCATCTAGCAGGAGGTACTATAATGTCTGTGAAGCGTATTAAAATGCTTTTAGCATTTTAAACAAGTCCTGACATTTCTATTGATTTCTTACACATACTTGTAAAACCTCAAAGCAGTTTTCACTGTTAACCTAAACAATTTTGGCTAATAACATTTTGCAAAATGTGGTCTTAACCATCTCACACAGTGTTTTGCAATCCCGTATGCTGTTTGGGAGCGTTGCGCATCGAGGTCCCCAAGACACCCCAAATAAAAACACAATGACACTTAATTTTTGTTTAAGGTTTTTGGCATAATTTTGGCCACAACTTTATTAAAATTAAAGCAATGTGAGTGGTTGCTTAGGCATTGGTAACACTAACTGAACCCGCACGGGGACAGCTCTGACATTCGCACCCCCCGCAAAGTCAGAAAGGGTAAGTCACATGGGGAGAGAGACGGGACTGGGAATCATGCCTCACCTCTCCCCAGCATGCTCCCAGGGGCTTGCGTGGCCCTAGCCCCTTGCCAGGGGGTTTCGGACAAAGGCATGGTGAGCCCCTGGGTTCCTTTAACGGAAAACCCTTGCAGCAGCAGCAGCATTTTGGAGGGGCAGGCACAGCCAAATCCATACCTCTCCACCAACCAATTCCCCAACCAATGCCTAACTGCAACCTTACAAGTTGTGACTATTTGCTACCCAGGAGGCAAAAACCAAATGGCACCAGCCAATCAGCCAAATGGACAAAATTCCTTCCAGGCCCCTGCCCCAAAGCAGACAACCCCATGACAGGCATAGCAAGGTCAAGCAAACAGCCTAACATTAGGGAAGGGAGGGCGGGTGATCCGAAGTACGCAGCGAAAAGAGGAAGTTTGTCACTGTGTGCAATGTATTTAACAAATAGGGCTGTCAATCACTAAATGGCAACATATAACTTTCCCGAATAACAGCCCGCCCCTGCTTAAAAGATGGCCAAACCTTTTGCCTAGCAACAATGAGGTGTCTCGTCAGCCCCCACCGCAACACGTGCTCTCCATGAGGGAAAACACGCTTTATCTGCAAAGAGCGGTTGAGTGTTAAACCTTTCTGGAAACTGCACCTCTGTGAGCAGGGGTCTCCTCTCAACACTCGCAACAAACTACAGTTCCCAGGATTCTTGGGGAAAAGTCATAACTGTTTAAAGTGGTATGATACTGCTTTAAATGCACAAGTGCAGATGGGGCCTAGCTCTCTCTTTCTGATGTCTAGTTTTCTGTAGGATGAGGATTTAGCATAGAAGAGAATATATGAGCTCCATACTGCAGTATGAAGTAATACAGCCCCCTCCCCCCCAATCTGCCAGGTTAGTAAGAAGCTGTAGTTTCAGTGGGTTTGGCTTTGTTTCTTGTTAAGTAAGCAAATGAGCTTCATTAATGTAAACGCAGTGTCAGATACAAGTTGGATCAGGGGTTTTGAAGTAGGACATGACATATTTCAGGGGAGGTCACTTTGTAAATGGAGGCTGGTGTAATTGCTGCAAACTTGCATTATAATGTAAATTAGTGTTAGCACAGCAATTCAATCTGTCGGCAGATTAAAAACGCCAGGCATTATGGGTGTACACGTATAAGGATATATAAATACCCCATTTCAAAAGGGAGGTCCCGATGAACCCCTTATGCACTAAAAGCAGGGCTGCAGGGGCTATCCTAACCCTTACCAGCTGCACATACAGCATGTACCAATGTACATTCAAAGACCTTCTCCATGTAAAGAAGAATACGAGACTAATCAGAACTCAGTTTTTGCATGGAGGAGGTCTCCCTGCATAGGACCCGCTGCCACAATGTGGGACTTGGAGATGGTGCATCCAGGTAGAGCAGTGTCAGGGGCAGGGCTCAGCTGCATAGCATAACAACTCCCTAATACTGTCTATGCTTTTAAAATGGAATGGGCTCCACAGAGACTGTGGAGACTGTTGTAGCACCATGTGTTTAGACACTCTGGCATATAGAAATCCAGTATACAGCATAAGAGCATAGGACCATGGAAAGCCTCCATAGCCACTAAGACAGGTCACATCTAGCACAGTATTGTCTACATCAGGCATAGGCAAACTTGGCCCTCCAGATGCTTTGGGACTACAACTCCCATCATCCCTAGCTAACAGGACCAGTGGTCAGGGATGATGGGAATTGTAGTCCCAAAACATCTGGAGGGCGGAGTTTGCCTACGCCTGGTCTACATTGAGTGGTAGCAGCTCTCCACGGTTCCAGGTGAGTCTCTCACAGACAGACCTGGAGATGCTGTGGATGGAAACTGACAAAGCACATTTTCTACCACTCTGAGCTACAGCCCTCCCCAAACTCCCCATACTTAAATGTGTGGGGCACATAGTTCCACCCCTACTATGAAAGAATTGGAAGTTGGCAACAGACTCCCCATCCTGGTATGTGGGTTGTACAGTTTTTTAGTGGTGAAAAGGCAAGTTACTACTAAAGGTTGCAATCACATTCATTAAGGGGTCAGTTATCTGGAAAAGCAAAGAGAGGTGGGTGATTTGGTTTCCACAAGAAAACAAAGGCGTTGATTGCCTCATGGGAAAAGGGAAAAGCACATTGTATAGGTGGTTTTTCTTCCCTCCCCTTGATATATGTAAAAAAAAATAAAAAATCCTTCATTTGATGGATTTGGCTGATTGCTATGCAGCGTATTGTCAGCGTGAACTGAATTCATCTACAGCATTGCTCTGTCAAGTAGGCAGGCAGCCGGGTGCAATTCTGAAAGTTGACAGGATGGAACCTCTCCCATCTGCCAATTATTGGGTGACCTTGGGGAATCGGTGGGCTGTAACGTCCACACTTCCTAGCTAACTCCTTAATCACTTGGTAGACTGAAAATAATAATGTAATTTCAGGAACTCAGTAAAGCAACTTTGTCTTTCTGGAGCGGCTCCTCCAAAGTCTGTCAAATTGTGTTTTTATTTCCTGCTGCCTTGATTTAAAAAAACAAACAAACAAGCAAGCAAGCAAGCTGGTGCCAATGTGTTGCTTTTATTATAACTATGTTTTCAATAAGGTATCAGGTGGAGAACAGCCTCTGTCCATCCCAAAACAAAATTCCCTTCACCTGTCACTTACTGGAAAGATAAATAATAAGGAAAAAATGCTTTGATAATGTGTAGGAGGAAATTTCTTCGCCGCAAGTGTAACGTGACAGCTTGAAGTTCTTGACAGTTAACATCTGAATAGCAACATGCTTGATGCTGATCCAGTCGTGTTAGCTGTGGGATCAGTTCCGAAAAGAATCTTTCTGAATCTGTAAACAATTTCCTGTCACACACATTATTTAAGAGGTGAGGTGGCTTTTATGAAATGATTCCTATGTGCCTCTCTCTTTCTCTATCTCATGTGCCATAGCGGGCAAATCCGCAGCATACATTTTGAGCACATGATGTCTCCCAAAGAGTTTTTTAAGGGTGCTGTGAATTGTACCTATATGGGGAAAACTACAATTCCCAATATTTGCCTTAAATGTATGTTGAGTATGCTTTAAATGTATGGTGTGGAGAGACCTGGAATCAGAACATTTGAAACAAACAACCAGACGTAATCTGCCATAGGTCCCCCATTCAAATTTTAAAACAAGTGTAGGGAATTGAGGCCCAGGGATTCAATGTGGACCTCCAGGACCTCTCTATCTAGCCCTTGATTTGAGTAACTCTTGAACTCTGATAATGTCTCTTGCTTGCCTGAGTGCAAGACAGAGGGTTTGAGTGTGTGTATGTGTAGAAACTAGTGCTGAAACCTATTAATTGCTCCACCAACTTTCACCTCTGGTCCTACCCTTTCTTACCAGAAGGTTGCCCAGAAGAGAATGTGTCCCTCAAGCTGAAAATGTTCCCCACAACTGTGACACAGGACAAACCAATTCTCAATAAACAGAGTATGAAAATACATCAAGAAAACCATACAAAAGATTGCCACACAGCAAGTGAGTCAGGTGTTTCCAGCAAGTGTTCCAATTAACACTATGGAAGGAAACAGAAAACCTTCAGGATTCATGCTATAGAAAATGACAGCCTGCAGAAGTAGAGCTCAAGCACAAAGCAGGTTGCCCAACAGTACTCATTGAATTCATGACTGTGCTGAGAAATTTCCATCTAAAGAGACGGTGACTTTATAGAACCCAGAGCCAGGACCATTTTTTCTTCTGTGATGAATTCCAGTGCTTTCTTCTGCTAAAGAAGCAACTTATGTCGATCTCAGGTTTCTCTGTTGCTAAATGTATTGTGACACTAGCATCCTCCACCTCACCAGGTTATTGGAGAATTAGCTAAAGATAAATGCACTGGAAAAGCAAAGGATTCCTAACTTTATCTGAACTGTTTACATCCTCCTCAGTATTGCTCATGCGAAAAGATATATTCTATGGATACACCAAAACAGACACTGCTAAATAGTAAAAAGATATAACGCACAACTGAGTGCAGTAAGCTTATTACAAAAATAGTTTCTGGAAATCAAATGCGCTTTGAATTACTTACCGCTATTCATCAGGGGCACTGATTATAATGAGGGATTCTCTGTACACTGAGACAGATTTGAATCTGCATTGTTTTCACATCTGTCTACCATGGGGTTGTCGTAAGTACAGTGAAGCAATGAAGCTTTTCAAAGATTCTTAATATAACAGCAATTCAATTATTTAAATTGTTTTTCCTGTGGGGTGGCCCCTTTCATTGTCCTTATTGTCCTAGTGAAGAGCTATTTTTTGCTTTGAAACTCATTGGGTTGGTTCCTAAATACTGCTTTGCAGGTGTAGGGCAACACCCCACCCTTCCCCTATGCTTGGGTTACAATCTGGATCAAGCCTTGCCCTTCCCCACCCACAAGTAACCACCCTGCATGTAAAGCCACAGCTATATAGATAACATGGGGCTTGGTCCTTAGACAGTCACAGGGCCGGCGAAGCCATTAGGCAGGGTGAGACCACTGCCTCAGGTGGCAGAAGCCCCTGAAGCAACACCCCCACGCAGGCACTTTGCCTGCCCTGCTTCCTCTGCCAGCGATGGAGACGCAACACTGACATCAGTGCTGATTTCAAACAAGATCTTGGTGGTGGTTTCAGCTGAGATCTTGCTAAAATCCTGTGAGATTTTGCAGAGATCTCACCCGACATCACCGAAATCTCACCTAAAATGGTTGAGATCTCACCCAAAAGTGGTGCCCATGCCAGCGCTGCTTATCCACCAGTGGTGGCGGTGGTGGCAGGGTGAGTGGTGCAGGTGGCTGGAACAGACATGGCAGTGCTGGTGATTGTGGCACTGGTGGTAACAGCAGGGCAGGGCAGAAAGTCCTGCTTGCCTCAAGCTGCAAAGCAAGGCACACTGCCCTTGGGGAGCCATATTTGCAGGAAGGAAAGAAGTGTGCACATATCCAGATATTTTGAAATGTTTAACCGGAGGCAATCACCTTGCTGAACAGGCAAGCTGGCTTTAAATGGAGAAGTAGCTTCCCTGTTGAGCCAGTTGATCAGCTACAGCTACAGATTATTTCCCTGTTTTGAACAGTTTCCAGACCGATAGATCTGATGAAGTTAATCCAAAGGCCAACTGCATTTTCTTTCTTTTTTCCCTCAGCCTCCATCCCCATGGATTCTAGATTAATAAATGCTGATATGCTGACTAAAGGAACTCTTAGGGACCCCCTCCACTGCCTTAGAAAAAAAATCTTACTGCTTTATGAGTGATACCTTGGAAGGCAGATAAAATACAAAATGACTGATAGCTTGGTATGTTTTAATTATTCCTTTCATAAGCTACAAAATTAAATTCTATGAAGCTGAAGACATTATCGCTTATTAAATTTTGATGGAACTCAGAAAGTGTAACTTTTAATGAAACTTTCCGCACCTTCATAACCATTTTATTTTTTGCATTTTAATCATTCCCCCCATCCTTTGCTTACCATACAATTTCCTCCCCCACACTGCTGCCAATATTTTTAGGGTTTTAAATGTGCATGTGTATGCATGTATGTATGTATGCATTTATGTTTATACAGGGGCTGCCTATCCTGCTTGCTCCACTTGCCAAACCCACTTACCTGCCAACTCTGCCTCCCCCCCCCCACCTGGTCCCCTCTTCCTCCCTTTACACCTTGCCCATCTCTTACCTATCCCCTCACAGCTTGCCCCAACCCAGGGAGTATGTGGGCGCAGGACTTTCTTGTTGCTGTTCTGGTTCAAGAACCACAAGGAAGCTTATGTCTAGCTTTCTCACTGGCATGCCCTCTAAGCCTTCCATGACATCAATGACAGTATAAAGTATTTGCTACAAAAATGTCTCGGAAAAGAGTTTATTTTTTCCATTTTGAGCTTTGTCACTCAGGGTTTATCATGACTAGTGTGCGAATTGCATTCTGGCTGCTGTCCTTGGGTGAATTCGTTCCTCCTTAGGACAATTATCGTGAGCAATTTCCTACCCTCTCCTTCGCTCATCTAGTGGCTATCCAAGGTGCCTAATGTCCTTGTTCTTCGTGTGACATGTTTCTTGTTAAGCTGAAAGAGGAAAGCACTATAACTCATCTCAGCGGATTGACAGAGCTGCATGGCTTCATTCCAAACCCCCACTCCAAGAAAATGTAATTCTTCACTTGCTGGTAGTAGGAGACTGTTTGGTTTTGAAGATGCATGTTCACAAAAATCATTTTTCACCAGATTTGGAATAGCTAGCTGCTCCAAGAACACAAGAGTTCTGGCAGTGTTATATAGGCTTGACCTTCCCATCAGTATTACAAAGCTTTCCTTTTTAAAGAATATATATATATATAGAGAGAGAGAGAATTCTCTACTGGGTGTAATGTGTTAGAAGCACTGCTCCAAACTGGACGTTGGATATTTTATAAAGACTTCAGATCTCTAATTTATTATTTGCACAGAAATAGATACAGTTGTTTATTTGGCCTCCAGAGTCAGAATGGTCATCTGAAGTGTTATTTTCATTAGAAGAGTCTGGGGAAAACTTTGAGCACAGGTGTCTCTACTTCTTGGTCTCCCCAAAACGGCAGCAAGAAGACAGGGTCTGAAGCAAAGGAAGTTTTAAGTGAACTGTGCATGCACAAACTGGTAAGTGCACTAAGGAAACTAGAGCAAAAAAATGCAGAACTATGGACCTTGGCCAATGATATCACTACCCACACAATGTCATCATGTCAGGTAGGTCAACAGTGCTTTGCTGATCCACACATGCAGTACTATTGGAACTGCCCAAGTCAGGATTCTTAAAAGATGGTAAGTGTTCGTATTTGTATGTATTTTACAAAGAATGAATGAGGAAAGGAAGTGGCAGTTGGCAGTTGGCACTTGTGCCTTCATCTAGGAGGCCAACTCTCTCTGCATCTAGGTCAGCTCTTTCTCACACACAACTGTGGCCTTTGTCCTTCTCACTGCCAGCATTTGCCCTCTGGCACAGAGCAGCTTCCTTTCTTATACTAGTGACCCATACTTAGGGCCAAGAAGCTGGCCTGGCTATTCCAACAATTGAATCCTCCATTAGATTTTAACCTTTACTGGATCCAGGAATTAGAAGAGATTCAGGTATACAGCCTAAACCCCCTCCCCTCATAAAAACTCAGAGTGGAAAGAGAATGTAGAGCCACAATAAAGCAGAAAAAGTGGCCAGCTTCTGTATGTAGTACTACTGAGTTCACATCAGCATTTCCTCCCATGTTCCAAAACACCACGAAGGCTTCTGGGTAGGACAATCCGACAGTGCAAGCTTTGCTGAACTGGAATGCGGAATAAGTTTCCCTCCGTTAGCAAAAATACATTCCAATCCCAACCAAGCATGGCTCTTATGGTTCCTTTCTTTTCGATCAATATATTCTACACCCAGCATGACAGCTAAACATATCATAGTCCCCAGTTCCTGGAGGGCAATACATCTATCTTAACAGCTGCCTTTTGGGTTTGATTTGATTCACCTGACCCGATTTAAAAAGCATATGGAAGAGACAACACCCCTAACACAGTCCTGCTGAGTGTTTGTCTCTGAGGCATCTCTGAAAATCCCCTTACAAGTCATGTGCTCAATGAGAAGCATGTGCTCAACAGTAATCTCAGCTGGTGTCCTACTAGATGGCGCGTAATACACGAACAAGTCCTAACAGCAGCAGCCGCTGAAAATGCGATTGCGTTTTCCAAGATGACAGCGTGTGAAATGATATTGGGGCTAAAACAGCTGAACTGCAGAAGCAAAGTGCTGTAATGTAGGAACCTATTACAGACTTATGAGGTGTGAGCATTTCCTAGCTAAACACATTGCAAACACTAATGTATTTTCAAGTCTACAGTGTGTGAAATGACAGACCCTCCTAAAGGAGATGAGGTGGCGGAGGAAGAGCTTTAATGCAAAAAGTGCATTACGAACTTATGAGCTGTGGACTTCTTCACTGAGAGGCAACATCAAGGAGCCACTGGTGTCTCGCCATTTAGTACTTACTGGATGCCATCACTCCTCCTCTGACTCAGCTGGCTTGTTAAATCGCTCACAACTTGGGAGTAGGGGAGACGGTAGCGGAAAATACCAAATGCCAACTTCAGCCTTCGCAAACAACACTGAAGGCAACAGTGAAAGGCTGATCCTGTTAGCTAGGGATCATGGGAGTTGTAGGCCAAAACATCTGGAGGGCCACAGGTTGGGGGTGCCTGGGCTAAGGCCTTTAGTAGCAGTGGTGGGCAGCCAGACAATTGCGGGCCTGATAGGCAGGTGCACACTTCTGGTGGCCTGGTGGTGCTTGGGTTAATTTTACTTTGGCTCCACTTGTGACGATGGTCTCACAGCAAGCCCAAAGAATATGTTGTTGATCCACTTTTAATGTTGCATCCGCATCCAGTCAACATGCTGCACCTTTTGATGTGGTGTCAATAAAGAGGCATAAAAGGATGACATTGTCTGCTCAGACTAGAAGTGACTGCATAGGTCTAGAGTTGCCAGTGTGGCAACTCCAGCATTTGTGAAGCATCTGAGCTCCACCATCCCACCACTCACAGCCATCTTTCTCATTAGGAGGTTACCTACCTGGAAAGTACAGAGAGTTTGGTAACTTTCTAACCTTTTCCACTTGTTCAGGATTATTCATGGCAACTCACTCTGAGTAAATCTCGATAAGTCAGCTCTTGTCTGCCCAGTTCAATTTCAATCAAGTCATTCTCTTTAGGGTTCTGCACTCTTACTTTAAGTACCAGTTCTTGCATATTATATGGAAAAGTTCCTGTGAGAAGCAGTGGCTGTAAGGGTGGTGCAGAGCCCAATACAGCAGCCATTGGCTTGCTGAGGTACATGTTGTCTAGGTACAGTTGAGGTCAAGAGAGCTCTGTTGTGAGATGTAGATGAGGGATAAACAGTATTGTGTTGTGTTGTGTTGTATTGTATTGTGTTGTGTTGTGTTGTACAGAGAGTTAAGGGAGGAAGCTGGAAGAGCAATACCCTTCCCCACTTCCTCTTTCAGATGCATGTACTTTTCAATATTCAAATCGGCACCTGAGCAGCTGAACAGCAAGTACAGGAACCAAGAGGGTAGGATGGAAAGGGAAGCAACCCAGGGGACTGGGGTGAGGAAAGCAGAGGAATTGGAGAGAGGCAGGGGAGAAAGGGTGCCACAGAAATTGGGGTGGAGAAAAAGTATGTGTGCCATATACTGGATGCAATAAAACATATTATCTTGCAATAATTCTTTTTCACTTTCATTCCCCCCCCCCATCAAATCACATATAGCATCTGTTTCCATTGACTGAACTATAAATTTCTGTAACCTGGTGCTTTCCAGTAATGTTATGGCAAAAAAAGATAGGGATCTGAGACATGACTCATCATGGAGCCTGATAATTTTTAGATGATGATGATGATGATGATAACAGTAATAATAATTTATTATTTATACACCACCCATCTGGCTGGGTTTCCCCAGGCACTCTGGGCAGCTTCCAGCAGAATATTAAAATACAATGATTCATCAAATATTAAAAGCGTCATTAAACAGGGCTGCCTTCAGATGTCTTCTGAAAGCCTGATAGTTTTTTATTTCTTTGACATCTGATGGGAGGACATTCCACAGGGCAGGCGCCACTACCGAGAAGGCCCTCTGCCTGGTTCCCTGTAACTTCTGTCCAGTCATAGGTCACTTGTGTCCTGCAATTTTGTTGCTATCATACATTAAAAAGAATATGTATTTATATCTTGCCTTTCTCCCCAAGCTGGGATTCAAGGCAGCTTGCAACATTATGAAATGTAAAGTAATAAAAAACCTAGTTAAAAACAATTATTAAAATACATCCAACACATTTTAAGGTAAAGGTAAAGACTCTAGGGTTGTGCGCCCATCTCACTCAAAGAGGCCGGGGGCCAGCGCTGTCCGGAGACACTTCCGGGTCACATGGCCAGCGTGACATCGCTGCTCTGGCGAGCCAGAACCGCACACGGAAACGCCGTTTACCTTCCCGCTAGTAAGCGGTCCCTATTTATCTACTTGCACCCAGGGGTGCTTTCGAACTGCTAGGTTGGCAGGCGCTGGGACCGAACAGCGGGAGCGCACCCCGCTGCGGGGATTCGAACCGCCGACCTTTTGATCGGCAAGCCCTAGGCACTGAGGCTTTAACCCACAGCACCACCCGCGTATAACACATTTTAAACCAGCAATAAAAAACAGTTGGCCCAGACAGCAGTCCAGTGATCAGCATTATCTGCACCTTCGTTTTCAGAGGCCTGCCTGAATAGAAAGATCTTAGCTTGCTGGTGGAAGAATAAAAAAGAGGGAATCAATCTAACCTCTATTGGGAGAGAATTCCACAATATGGGAACAGACATAGAAGAGACGGTCTCTCATATCACCATCAACCATGATTCTGAGGTGGTTGGGACCAAGAGAAGGTGCTCCCCAAGGATCTTAGCACTTGGGCTGGTTCGTAGAAAGATTTGTAGATCTATGGTTTCTGAGCACTCTTTCAAAATACCAGCTGTGCCCACAGGTCACCAAATTGTTTGCAACTCTGGAATAGACCCAGCATAGCCAATGGTGGTAAAATTACTAGAACCCAGCAAAAAGGCACAATATTTTGAGGAGACCCTCCTAGCTTCAACATTTGGGAGAATAATCTCTAGAATCACTCCAAATTCCACTTTAGTCACAAGTCAGTTTTATACAATTCTGTAGTAAAAATGAACAGTACTATTCAGCCAACTTGGTCCTAGGGATGCCCTGCTGAGTGTTATGGACTTGAAGATCTGGATTCAGATGCTGTTCATGAGATACCAAGATTACTTTGAACCTCTGAACTTCCAATCTCAAACCACAACTTCTAAATAATAGTGACCTGATTCACAGAAATAGGAACAAGTATGTGAAATAAAGATCTGCTGTCACCTGCAGGGTACAGCTAGATCATACTTGTAAGTGAGATAATGGTTGAAGCCTGGCAAATCCATTTAATCTATTCCGTCATTATAAACACCTGAAACCTCTCTGGCTTTTGCACTGGAATCACAGTGAAACGGTAACTGATGAAATAAGAACTGGAAGGAAACAGTATCCTTTCGTAAAAATCACCAAAGGTTAACAATATGGAACAAAATTTGATATGGCACATAAAAGAAAACTTGGACAGTCTAACAGGCTTAATACTGTTTTATGTCAGGCTTATTCATTTAGATCCAAAAGCTGATCTTATTAAAAGAGACACACACAAAATTCAGGCCAGGGAGAAGCTGTCTTCTAAACCATATCAACTTCTGAATGGGAGTCTGATTCACTGAAAAACTTCAGGGTCAAATTACTAGAATGCCGATAGATGATGCAACAAAGGGTCCTGCTGGCAGGTGCTGCTGCAGAATGCTGCAATGCAGCTCTTGTATAACCACCCTCACTTCTGTGTTTGAAGAGCAAGAAACTCATTGCAGATAGGGGGGGGGAGCACAATTTCAAATACTATCCACATATACTTAAGGCATACTGGCACTAAGAGGCTAGGCACAAAGAAATATCAATAGCTTGATTTACTACTACTTTTGCTAAGGGTTTGCTTCGCTACCTATGAGGCATTGTTATAATCAATAGTCCACCCTTGCTTAGTAATAATAAACAAAAGGAAATGTTTCTGAAGGAATTTATATCAGATCCTAAAGGTATCTGTACTCCATTCAGAACCCCAGAATATAGAGTTCTAAGCATTTTAGATGATTTCAAAGGAGATGATGTCACCCCAGCTTGTCGTTATTGCAAATAAAGACCAATTTAAGTGTGTGGGGGGGTTTTCCTTTGGAGTTTGCTCAGCTGCAATGGATTAAAAACATAAAGTGTGGCTTGCCATACATAACAGAACAGGTTTCCAAGGTTGCAGTCCTAAGCATGCATCCTGGCAACTGAATCTCACACTCCCTGGAACTTCCTTACAGCCTAAATTCAGACTGCAAAAGTTTCAATTTCCAATTCACATATTTGTTTTGTTTTTTGTTTTTAATGGTATCCAAATTAGCAGCTGCCTGATGAGCAAATTGTATTGGCTTTTAATTCATTTCACCCAGCTCAGATTATTTGATGAATGTGGATAATTTAATAATACTAAAGAGCTCATGAAATTAAAATTTGCTGCGTTGGAACAGTTTGTTAAATCTATACTTGATTTATTCCTGTTGGCTTAATTTAATATTCTATTTTGAATTGAATCCCAGTGTATCCACTTCCTTGCTTTTCTTTTACTTGTGCTTTAAATGCATAAACTAGAAAGAAGGCAAACATAGATTCCCTTTTATTTGTACACAAACCTCATCCCATTCCAACCATCAGCTCCATCATCTGTAGTCTTCCTAGCTTCACTGAGTCACTTATTTTAGCGGGCACTACCCAATCTGGATGCACACCCTTCACAAAGGGGAAAAATTAAGATAGATGTCTACAAGTGAAGATGAAAACTCAGAGAAACTGTAGCACAACCTAGACACACCACTGTGGAACGGTAATAGGCCAGTCACACTCTCTCAGCAAGCTATTTCCCAGGATTGTCATGAGAAGAAAATGGGAGGGAAGTTAGTTTTTATTCATAGCATTTATATTCTACCTTTTCTCCAAGGACCTTCTCCCCCTCCTCATTTAATCCCCACAACAATCCTGTGAGGTTGTTTATGCTGAGAGGCAGTGACTTGTTTAGGGTCACCCTGTGAGCTTCCTGACCAAGCGGGGACCAAGATTTGAAATCTGGTCTCCCAGTTCTTTGTCCGACACTCTAACCACTACACCACACTGCTCTCAGTGTTTGGAAGTGTGGTGGGAAAATGTAATATTTGTTGTTAAAAGCAATCTTTGAACTAGAATGATCATGCTTCCACCCCTCCCCAAAATAACCCCGCATCCTCTAGATACTCAGGCCTTTTATGATCATATACTTTCTGTTGATTCTGCCCCCCTCCCATAGTGATTCAAAATGTCTGCAGCATCCAATCAAACACCCTAATTGTGACTTCTTTACTTCTCTGTTAAAAGACACCATCTTCCAAAAATCTTGTGGAGGAACACATGTAGAAATATATCATTAACAGTAGAGCTACCTGCAACTAAACACTCTAATCTTTTACTGGGACATGAATAGAAGCGGACATATTAAAATCTGCAGAACTTCCTTCTGTTGAAATTTTACCTTTTTTGCCATGCACTATCATATATAATTTCTATTGCACCTCACATTGTGTTTAAAGTTTCTGTAACTTCATTTTTTTATGACCGAGATGTTCTGGGGAGCAGAGAGTGAATAGGCCATTTAATGAAATATTAATGTTGATAATTAACATTGGAGAGGCTTTGGGTGGTCTAAATTAGGTTTCATATGATCAATGCTGTCACATCAGCACAAATTTTATTGTCTTACTGTTTTGGGGTTTTTTTGTTTTTTGTTTTAACCTGGTGACATACCTCATCTATTAAAGTACAGTCTTAAGTCTTTCATTTTGCTACAGAAGGCAATGTGGCAAGGTGCTATCTATCAGCATAATGCACCAGGGAGGGGGAAAAAAGGTAATACTGTTCTGTCACTGCATTAAAGTTTCATGCACGCAGGGGAAAACGATCTATTTTGCCTCACTTTTACCCTCTGCTTTGCTTTCAAGTTGATTTTAAAGTTAGAGAAGTATTTTGAGGTAAGATTAATTGTTTCAAACTTCTCTTAGCCTTGCCATACAAGAAAAGAAAGTAAGGAAATAAAAGAATGCAAAATTAATTCACATTTCCAACTCCTTCCTTAATGGAGTTTTAAGGTCCATTGCAAGGAATCAATCAATACAAGGCTGAGAGCTCTGGCATGTGATGTATTCTATAAAATGGGGGCGAGGGCTGCGTGAAGCAGAATGAATGAACTGGAATTATTTCAGATTATAAAAGAAAAATGATTAAGCGACCAGTGGTGGTAATTAAAAGCAGCATTCGGAAAAGCACAACACATGCACACAGCCGTTTCTGATACCTTTTCTGCGGAAGACAGGCAAAAAATATTTTCATGTCATGCGTTTTGATGTGAAAAATAAAGGCCTTAAAAGAGCATTGAGAGCAACGTATTGTGGCCCAGCACATTTCATGCCATCAGTGCTCTTCTTTGGAAGGGATCTGACTTGATCTCTTCAATGGTCTTATATGCTGATGTAAAGCCTTGCCAGATAACATGGTTTTCAATACACTTCTGCATTGGGTTCGTGTTTCCTTTGGAATACAGTACAGCAGAGACTGCGGTGTCTTGTAATCATGCTAGTTGTTTGTGCAAGGCAAGAAAGTGTGGTCAAAAGAGTCTGAAAAGAGCAGCACATGGCTAGATCTTTAGCACTAGGATTGACCATCTTTGATTTGCGTGTCGAGGTCCCCAAGCCAACCCCCAAATAACTCACAACGCACACTTAATTTTTGTTTAAGGTTTTTGGCATAATTTTGGCCACAACTTTATTTAAATACAAAACCGTGAGTGGTTGTTTAGACATTGGTTAAGACTATCTGTCCCCCCGCCTGGGGACAGAACTGACTTCCGGGCACCACCGAAAGACAGTGCGGAAAACAAGTCAGGGAGAAATGGAGCTGAGTCACAGACCCTCAATTCTCATCCGCATGCTCCCAGAAGGGTTGCCGGCCCTAGTCCCATTCCAGGGATTGGACGAAAAGATGGCAAGCCCCAGGATTCCTTTAACAGAATTCCCTTTCCGCAGCAACCATGGAGGGGCAGGCACAGCCTATCCTAACCCCTCCTCCACCAATTTATAACCAATGCCTAACCGCAACCTTACAAGTTGTGACGATTTGCTACGCAGTAGGCAAAACCCAAATGGCCCAGCCAATCAGCCAGATGGACAAAATTCCTACCAGGCCCCTGCCCCAATGGCAGACGACCCCATGACAGGCAATAGCAAGGTCAATGCAACAACCCCTTACTCAAGGGCAGCGGGGGGGGGGGGGTGATCCGTTACACGCAGCAAAGAGAAAGCGCCAGGCTGCGTGCAGAGTATTTAAACATTTTACCCCTCCCACCAAAATTGCAACATAACTTTTACCCCAGCAACCCAGTGAACCAATCACTGCCCCAGGCCATCTTTAGAGACCCTGCCTGGTAACAGAGGGGTGGCTCAGCAGACCCCACCGCAACACGTGCTCTCCATGAAGGAGAACACGCTTTCTCCACAGAGCAGTTACGCCAGTGTAGATTCCCTCCCCCTCCTCTCTCATGAGGGCTTAAAAAATGTAGCCAGGCATCAAAAAAAGTGGATGCTATTTCTCCCTATACTTTGCCCCCTATGCTGTATCTAAGGAGGAAAACCGATCTGGAAAATGGCTATTAGTGAGAAAAACAGAAGGCCCCTTTCATCTGGTAGCCATCCAGTTTGATTGTGTGCCTGCTCACTCTGTTGTACAGGTGCCGGTTGTTTGTGTAAACAACCTCAGGGCAGCAGTGCTCCCTTTGTATGGTACTTTGTATTTAAATCTGATGCGGTAGCCCTTCAAACCGAGGGGTCCTTTAAATGGAAGACTGACAGCTGTAGAGTAGGACATGTGACCACCCTAGAAGTGAGTGTGATCCACCACAATCCGCTATGGCAGTAATAGGACATCTTTAAGGGTCTGTGCAATCAAAATTGCATGACGCAGTCATTAAGGGCAAGGGCAACTTGCTACTTAAAAACATCTACCTGGGGTTATAAAAATGGACCTAACTAGAGAACTCATTCAAACCCCACCAGCTCTTCAATTCACTTTTTACCAGGAAAAAACTTTTTTTAAAAAAGGTGATTTTCATTGTGCGACCAGGCAGTGACAGCCCCAGCCCCCAGGGATCATAAGGAAGGAATAAAGACTCTGACAATGTTATATGGAATTAAAATTAGGCCACAACTTTGTTAAACTTCCGAATGTAGGAAGACCTTGGCTTAGGCCTTGGGCATGTATCCCTCTCAGCCCCCCAGCCGGGGGGAACTGGGGCTCATCAGGGTAACTGGGATATGGGGGTGCTCTGTGAGACGTAAGTGTAGCAGGCAGCCAAGCCCATATCCCCACATGCAGGGTAGTTCACTGATGACCTTTCAGTGTATGGTCAGTGACACCCATTTATGTAACCCCTTTAAGAGGGGACCCTGGAATTGCTGCCACAGTGGGGTGAGTCACCACTTCAAACCCCCCCCCCCCATTATAGGGAAGAAAAGACTAAAGGATTCCACCCAAGGCCATAACCGCCAAAGTTGTGATGAATTGCTACGGGGAAGACAAAAACCTGCCAATGCAGGAAAATTTCTTCCCGGTCCTTCAACAGCAACCAGTCAAAGACCGCAGCAGCGCTCACTAAACAGGAAGAAAAAGTTGACCTGCAAACAAGAAAACATTAAACGTAGGGAGGGTGGGGGTGAATCTCCAGAGCCAACTGCCTGGATACTGTTGGCTCTACCCCCTTATATATATATGGGACTGGCTCCACCTCCCAGCAATGAAACTTGATTACTGAGGCTGGGTGTGAACCTCCAAAATTAACACTGAGAGGCCAGTCGGCCCCTGTTTGCCAGTAAGTTCCCTGGGAACTGTAGCACCGTGCGCAATCCCGCAAAGAATGAGGGCTCATTCTTCTTATATTAATGCATCCCACGAATTACTGCTGATGCATAAGCACACACTAATACGAGTTCCCCACCAGCATCTTTTTAGATGGGCTTCCAAAGGAGACTATTATTCTCCAAATGGTGCTCTGGTTATTTCACAGAAGATTAATTGTACATCGTGTTTATGTAAATATGAGAGCTAAGGTTCCTCTACACCCTTATTCATAAATTAAAAACAGCGCTTTCCAATGGTTGACGCTGTAAAAAGGAAATAGACCTTGACTCGAGTTAATGAGGCATTAGGGTTTGCCATAAGTATAATTTACTATAACTGCTTGAAGAGCCATCTATTCTTGTTTAGTCTGCTAAGCGACAATAAGTGAACCTAAAGTAAATTCCAGCAAACACTCATGGGTCACCTTACAGAATTTATGTACCATGGTGCAACATTATCAGAAACAATGGTAAATTTTAGGGCTCGCATGAAAGTAGCACGAGCTGCTTGGTTTGATTTTTCCAGCTGTCTATAATGGCTGGTAATTAAAGGGCACCACTTTCAGAAATAATGACCTCCAGTTTAACTGTAGCTCTCTGGTGAAGTGTGCAAGGTTACCAGAGTGTTCACAGAGGATGCCAAATGAATCATGAAGCAGCAGTAACTTTCTTCCGGAGGACACACTGTTCAGCAATATTTGAGCTCGGTTGGTACCGTGCAGAGCTGCTGCTGCTAAGATTGGCAGGGCATTTCAAAAGGAATGTTTTGCCTGGCACCATTGTTTCTAAAATTGCTTTATTACAACCACTTGCAATCCTTCAGCCAGTCCAACTTTTTCCCCTTGTTGTTGCATCAAACAAAGGTCATTGCATGTTAAAAAACAACAACCCAATAGCAGGGTGTTTTTACATAGAGGAGCACTCAGCAATGTAATCCCCATCTGCAGCCTGTAATTATATTTTCCTTTCTACTACCAGGATTCTGATTTACCACCCTAATTTGATTGTGTGTGTAGACTGATGGAGGGAGGAGACGGAGTTCCCATTTTAATAGTCCACCACACCACGTTTTGTCTTTAAAAGCTTGGCAGGATGAGCGGGGAAATTTCTGCCTGGTTCTGAACTTCTTGCTCTGCTCCTGAACTTCTGAATCGTGACACCTGAGCACTGTGTCTGCTGCAGAGCCTGTCCTTTGCCAGCCTGAATAAAGATCTGTGACTTACTTACAAGACCATCTGTCTGCATGTTTTGGACTGGAGACAGGACTCTTTCTTCTCAACCTTCCCTGGATTTTGAGTAGCTGGATCTGAATACCAAACCTGGATTTTCAATTCCTGTTCTGTCCAGGTTAAAAAAAGAGACAAGTGGCAGCCCTGGCCATATGCCTAACATGAAGAGACAATTAAAGTTTTCTAGTGGTTGTTGGAGATTTAAAAACACAAACCTTGAGGTCTCTTTAGACACCATCTCTGTCGTCTTTCATCACCAGCAGAACATCTTCCTCTTTCAACAAACCTTTTAAGCTGAAATGCTTCCCAGTCTGCACTTGTATTGGAATTGTTTTAAAGATATTTTTATTGTTTTATCACTTGCTGCTTGTCACCCTTGGCTCCCTTTGGAGGAAGAGTGATATATAAATGTAATAAAAATAAATAAAAAGTGGTTTTTCCCATTGAATGGAGAGTCCCATTGAATGGATACCCAACAAATTAAAGAATTTAAATTCAGAGACAATAAAGGTGCTTAATTTAACATTATAAATCCCAGCACCAAAGTGCCTTTGTGAGTTAGCCATACATTAAAATATAATAATGGAATGCCATGTTCTCCTCTTATCAAGTTGCTAAGTATATAAAATAGCTATTTTTACAGAAGTGAAGGTAATTAAGATGCAGAAACTGTTTGTTTTTTTCAAAAACAACCTGATTTTAAAATATCAGTTATGAATAATTGACGGGACACAGTGATATGAAATACATTTTCCATGCAAATTAACAGGCAAAAGCAGTAACTGAAACCTTAAATTCTCTGTATGAATGGGGGTGGGTGGGAATAGTTTTCCACAGCTTGAGAGAGTATTGGTTAGACAGCTGTTCTGACAGGTGAAGATAACATAAGCGAAAAGCTTGCAAGCTTTTGTTCCAAACAGATAAATGGTTTTCATTTAATAAGTAGACAGATGATACCCAATTACGTCGTTTCCTGTTGAATTCCAGGTTGCTAAGTGGGGAAAAAATCCATTTCAAGTGTATCACTTTGAATAACTTCTTTTTAAAAAATTAGCAACAGGATTGCATTTGGTAGTCAGTATTTGTTCAAATGGCCATGGTGAGTCAGGGTTGCCATGGAGCAACATGTGAAACAGTAGCTTCAGGGTGCAGGTTCCAGAGTGGACACAATTTCCTGCATCCAATATCCATCTCTGTATATCAGAGATGGAAAGAGAGAGCTCCAGGCAACAGCAAGGGTGTCATTTTAAATTTCCATTTCAAGGATAAAAATATGCAATGGCACACTGACTCCATGAGTTTGAAACAGGAATGAAAGGAGTGCATATTGCACAACCCTTACTAATGAGTTTCTGGCTGCTTAGTTCACAGCTACCTGTTGTGCAAATGTGATTTCTTTCCTCAAATGCGTTTTTTACTTGGTGCTGTCCTAAGCACATTATTATTCAGAAGTAAGTGTTACTAAAATCAGTCGCTGCCACCTGAAGCAACTGTGTTCAGGACTGGTGAGGGCAATGCTTAAAGAAGAGCTATCATTTCTTTAATGCCAATGAGGGTGTACACAGAGGCCTCATCCAGGCTGCCTTTTGCACCACATTTCTAGGCACACATCCACGCTTTAAAGCTCCATGACCTAGCTGCACTTCCTCCACAAAATCCCACTCTTTACAGACGAATTGGAGCAAAGGGCATCTGTGGAAAACCTGAATTGCCATTTGTTCCGATTCAGCGTTAAAGAGCAGGTTTTCCTGGTGAAAGCGGTGGGGCAAAAAACAAAACGTGCTGAGATGCAGAGGTTTAAAGCACAGACCTGTGCCTGGGAAATGCGGGGCAAAAGGTAAATGTGGATGAGCCCACAACTCTAGTAATTGAACGGAAAGCCAATGTAGTACATGCAACAAAATCTAGGCAATCCCCAATCAGTGTGGGGGTTGCGTTCCTGGTCATTGTGAGCTTCTGCAAAAAAGTGGGCAATTGAAACACGCTGCCCGCTCCACCCTGCCTTTTCCCTGCCCCCACCCTGCCCCCATTCTGCCCTTTTAGTGATGTCTTTTATTATGTTTCTGGGTCACTTCCAGGTTTGACTCCATGTGCATGTACACGATCACACAGGTATTGATCACACCTAAAATAGCCTGCAGATCTACTTCAAAGCTTTTTTCTTCTGGAGAAGAGAATAATGAACAATGAATTCTGTGATGAAATGAAATGCTTGCATTTAATTAGCTATTTGACCCTAAACAATTGCAAGTTTTTGAAGAGCAGGGGCTGTATTTTTATGCGTCCATTCTGCCATTTTATGTGACTGCTGATGTTGACTTATGATTATTTTGGTTTGGTTTTTATATATTGTTTTTTGAGATTTTAAAATGTTTGAGGTACCCTTCCCTGGGGCCCTTGGGTGAAGGACAGGTTATAACTATTAGAAATTTAAAAATAAAATAAAAAGAAGGCAGCAATCCTGTACACCCTTCCCTAGGTGTAACTCAATTAGGCCATGCTTAGAACTTCATTGCAATCCATTGATTTCCCTGGTACTTCAGAATATATAATGCTAAAATCATGTTCCTTGACTATACACCTTAATTTAATCTATGTTTCTTAGATTGGGGGTGGGGGTGGGACCTTTTTAGGCATAAGTGCTTTTATACCACTGATATAGTGGTGGGAATAATTCTTAAATGCACAATATTTTAAGAGAACTTGGATTTCAGTGGCTATGTGACTAGCATTTGTGTATTACGAATTTAGCTCTTCACATTTGCGGTGCTTGCAATTGGATTGGAAATTCACAATGTTAAGGTGTTGTTACTTCGAGACATATATGGTAATGCTGCAAACAGAAATTCAATCCTCCAATTTGTCAGAGAGAGAACTGTTGCTCTTTGCACCTGAAAGTGCTAACTACAGTAAACAAAATCTTGAGGGGAAACAACAGCAGTGGTGGGGAATTTTTTTGATGGCAAATGGTACAGCAAAGATAGAATAGGCACTTTCCTCAAATTCCACAATCCTGCTTAAGGGGGAAAAAAAGGTAAAGGACTTCTGGACGGTTAAGTGGCACTCATGGGGTTGTGGCACTCATCCCATTTTCAGGCAGAGGGAGTCGGGTTTTGTCCAGGGTCATGTGGCCAGCATGACTAAACCGCTTCTGGCACAACAGAACACTGTGATGGAAGCCAGAGTACTTAAGATCAGGGCCATGAATGGCTGGTTTTCCTGAAACAAGAAAGAGACTAGTACCAATCATGTTTTTAAAAAAGAATGCTTACTGTAATTGTCTCTCATGAAATATTCCCCATATATGCCTAGGAAGAGAGTCAAGAAACATGCCTAAATATAGCCCCTTTCATAGCCCCATTCATGGGGTTTAAAGGGGTAGTGGAAACACACCACCTCTGAGATTCCGTAGCTCTCCATCCCACTATCCATGCGCATTGATGTTTAAAAATCAGAAACCTACAAACAGAAACCTCTACATGAATAAACTTCCAAGGCAGCTATCATCCTGATTCCCATTCTCAATTCTTTGATGTTGGGGGCTGGGGAGTTGTAGGGTCAGTGGTCCAAAACTGCTGCCCCTTTAATCACATAGGACTGTCATGCTTTTAATGCACAAAAGAGCTCCTGACGATATTTAATATGCACCGAAGGCAGAGGACGCAGATGACGCTGTGGGTTAAACCACAGAGCCTAGGGCTTGCCAATCAGAAGGTTGGCAGTTCGAATCCCTGTGACGGGGTGAGCTCCCGTTGTTCGGTCCCTGCTCCTGCCAACCTAGCAGTTCAAAAGCACGTCAAAGTCCAAGTAGATAAATAGGTACCGCTCTGGCAGGAAGGTAAACGGCGTTTCTGTGCACTGCTCTGGTTCTGCTCTGCTGGCTACATGACCCGGAAGCTGTACACCGGCTCCCTCGGCCAATAAAGCGAGATGAGGGTCGCAACCCCAGAGTTGGCCACGACTGGACCTAATGGTCAGGGGTCCCTTTACCTTAAGGCAGAGGAGAGTTTTATTTTTTCATCCCAAGCTAATTTATGCCCCCATTGTAAGCTGAGCTGTGAGTTGGCTTGTTTTTTGTGTGGAAGCTGAACGAATGGTTAAAAAGTTGGTTCCCCCTGCTCCACTACATCAGCCAGTAATGATCCCTAAGCCCAGTGAAGTATACAGACTACTATTTTCATCAACATTCACTTGTGATGCAGATCACATCCAAAAAATGGACAGGGTATATGTGGAAACTGGTGCTGATGTTTCTGCCCAGGATTTACAGTATAAACTCCTGTTCACATATTATCTCTAATGGCTGGATGCATTTTCATCTTTAAAAAACGCTAACATAATATGAACCTGCTATGGTTTTACAGCATCCTAACATCCCATTCCAAGACATATTCCTCAGTAGTGAGCCACAGTGATGTATAAATGCTCAGGAATTATTCTTTAGATTCACAGCCTAATGCCACAAGCCTATTCATCTTTTCATAGAAGTAACTCATAGAAGTGTGTTCAATGGGTTCCCTAGTAACTGTGTTTAGGTTTGCAGTCTTATGTTTCAAAAGCTTATCTGTGTGATACACATCCCCCTCCCCCCAAATCTATCTTTCTAGCTTATTCACAGGGAATCTGATAGAATTTCAAGAAAATAAATAGCTTTTCCTGAATGTATTTTCACCCCTATTACACACATATATTCATATCTGAGATGAGGCTTAGAAAAATAGGATACTTGTCACAATGACCTTCATCGTCATTCTGAGAAAAAATGGTTTTTAAATGTTTGATTTAGACTTCTTAAGCTTAATATTTCTGAGAAGCGTAGATCCAAAACTACCCATGATACCATAAGATTAACTCGAGAATCAAATCTGATATCATTGCTTAATTTGCTTGGGGAATAATCCCCAAGGGAACACAGTGAACTGTGTCAGATTTCTTTTTATTGATCATGGTTATGTATTCATAAAACTAGATATTTAGTGCTTTCCCACCCTTTCAGAGCACTTTGCAGAATATTAATTAACTGACGATATCACACACTTGACCACATTTCTCTGTGCTTTCATAAAGTCTTAACCTTATGGTAGCATGCAAGAGAAAAGAAAGAGAATCTTACTCCCTCTTGCATGGTAGTGAAACATTGTCTCTTGCAGATATGGCGTCCCTTTCAGGTATGGTCAATGTTCTTACCTGTTGTCCAGCACCTGTGAATGAGCCACTGCCTTGCCACTGCCCCTCTTCCTCTTGGTAAGAAACAACGATGCGCTGCATTCAGAAGACAGGAGAGCCGCGCATCTCCACCCACACAACCCCACCCACAGCTACTGATAACCGTCACAATCATCAAACAATAAAACATCCTAGCATGCTAATAGGCCAGTAGCCTGCTTTCCTTCTTCTGCAGCTAGGACAACAACCTGCAGGCTGACAGAGTAGGGACAAGGAAACACATCCTGCCGCTGTCAACCTGCACTTGCCTGCATGCAGTTCCTGATCACCTGAGGCCAGCAGGTGAGTTTTTAAATATAACTTGATTTGTTTTATTCAGAACATCCTGTTTACGATTTTGCTGATGCTGTCACTTTCTGGCAATGAAAGGTAGCTTTCTAGATACAAGTAGGGTGCGTGGAAAAGCTAAGGGGCTGAGGTATGAAATTTTGAACTCCACAAAGCCCTTTGGGCTTTACATTCTTGTAGCAGGAGTATCTAACAGAAAGCATCTTGCAGTACCTATCAGTAGGGTTTTTTTTAATGGCAATTGGGAGTAGTATTCCAATGTATATGCACAGAATCCATGTCAAGAGGCTCTCAGAATTTCTAGTGTGTTCTTACCCTCCAGTGTATAATGATAGAATACTCAAATTTTAACTACAGCAATGATTTCTTTTTTAAAAAACCTCCACTATATATGTAATTTAACAAATCGCAGCAAGTCCACTGAAGGAATAAAGGATCAGTTGACTCTCTAGGCACAATGAAAGCAAATTTATCACAGGACTCAGTCTGGGAACTGTAGCTTACTGTTTGTTATAATGTACAATTATTGGCACTGTGCTTAGAAATGCATTAATAGTAAATGGATATTTCTAAATATTCCACATGTCAAGTACAGTATTTCATTGTCCAGATGATAATGGAACCTCATGTAAAATTGCTTTACCTTTATTGTTAATAACAAGGTGACATTTATGGAACTAATAAGCTGTGAAGCCCATTACAGTTTATTGTGGTATTTGAACACGAACCTTATAATGTATTCATTTACAGAAACTATTTGAGTCATTTAAATATCATTAAATGCTGAGCATAATTAAATAGTGTTTTCTCCTGTGATCTCAGGTGTGTAGAATAAAACTATTATTTCCTGAAGCTCAGTCACTTCAAATATATACTTTTTGATTAAAGCTGTGCCATTATTCAGAGCAAACATGGTAGCATCAGTCTGTAAGAGGTCCATAACCTCTATAGAAAGCAGTGAGACACAGAAATGCTTGAATTAAAAGTAAATCCACAAGGCCTGGTAGCTTAATCAGTGTATTTGCATATGTTAGAACTTGGAGTGTCTAAGACTCTAGGACCGGGGAACCTTCAAGATTTTTCCTTGAAACAAAATTGAGTTTTTGCTTCCAGCTGATAACCAGATAATCTACATTTCAGGATGAAACTTTGGCTTTTCATAAGAACATGTGAAGACCTCTGCTGATCAGACCAAAGGCCCATCTAGTCAGCATTCTGTTCCCCTTGTGGCCAGCTGGATGCCTTTGGGAAGCCAAAAGAAGGACCTGAACCCAAAATTGCTCTTCCCATCTGTGTTTCCCAATTGCAGTAGCCCTCTCCATAATGTGATGGTACTAAATGGCATAGACCTTCCCATGTTTTTGCATTTTTCCACCCCTCCTCAGTGTCATTGCCTGTCTGCAGCTGGGGGCTGGGGGCGGCAAGAAAGCATGTAATATTTCAAGAAAGAAGGATGGTGGAAGGGTCAAGTGATGCAGAAGCCATTTTCAACAATAGCTGCAGTTTTGCTGACACATCTCTTCTACATTATATTATCCTTCCTCCCAAAAACTCAGAGGTCTTCTCACCCCCGCAAAAAACCCTCTTATGACACTGATGCATTTGCTGACTCAGAAAATCTATACAACTTCCAGTCCATCAATCATTTTGAAAAGTATCCCTGATTTCTTTCACATTCACAGTTCTAAATCCCCCCCCAAGGGTTATATGAAGAATACATGATGCATTCTAATAATAAATAAATAAATAAATTTTATTTATACCCCACCCTCCCTGGCCAAAGCCGAGCTCAGGGCGGCTAACACCAATAAAATTACAATAAAAACATAATAGAAAAAAATAAAATAAAGCAATTTAAAATACAGGTTAAAATGCAATTTAAAATGCAGCCTCATTTTAAAAGTAGCCCATAGGTCAAAACCGTAAGGGGAAGGAAACATAAGGGTCAGACTGAGTCCAAACCAAAGGCCAGGTGGAACAGCTCTGTCCCTGTGGAAAGATATCAAGTCCCACAGGGCCCTAGTCTCTTGTGACCGAGCGTTCCACCAAGTCAGGGCCAGTACTGAAAAGGCCCTGGCCCTAGTTGAGACCAATCTAACCACCTTGTGACTTGGGACCTCCAAATTGTTGTCATTTGTGGACCTTAAGGTCCTTCACGGGGCATACCAGGAGAGGCAGTCCCATAGGTACGTGGGTCATGGCCACATAGGGCTTTAAAGGTCAAAACCAGCACCTTAAACCTGACCCTGTACTCCACCGGGAGCATTAGTGCATTAGTCTGATTTATTTGTATCTCCTTCAGTTTTGTTCATATAATTAGAAGAACTTTCTCCACTTAGGGTTGAACTTCTTATTAGCCACATAATATATAGTGTACTCTATGTTACCATGCCCCAGTGAATTCACACCAAATTTCACAAAATTCTTTTCAGTGTTATCTGCAGCAGAAGACGCTGCAATTCACATTTTGAAAGTCGTCTTCAAGAAGAATGAGAAGAAGGGAAGGCACACAGAAGTTAGATTTCACTATAACTGATGATGTGGTGGTTTTCTTCAACACCACAGTGAAGTAAGTCTTGTTAAGCAGTGCATAAGCCTCCACAACTTGATGAGAGATGTAATGATTACTGAAATAGAAGGCCTTGTTTCAAGCTGGTTTTCTGAATTCAGATTATAATCACGAAGAACTTCAAGTGTGAAATGTTTTTAGTAATGTCCTTGGATTCCATGATTTGCATAATCATGCTGTGCAGGCTTATTTTTATTTATTTATTTTAAAGAAAGGCTTTAAAGCACAGAAATTGCATAGAGCCAACTTCTCAGCTGGTGTCAGGCAGCTGTTTTGCCAAATTACACGAAGGAGGGAGACAAAGATTTTACACCAAGCAAAATCTGGCCCCGTTTAGAGACACACGATATACTTATGGGTTTGGCTGAGCTATATCACTAATTATAACTTTCAGAGCCAATTGATCCAAGTTATTAGTAGATTTCAGAAAGCATGAAAATCAAATTTATTATGTCACCCTTGCAACCCTCTCATCATTTGGTTCCGTTGGTTCCCTAGCTGGCTTCATCATAGTCCCAAAGCTGGTAATTTCATTTTATTATCAAGGTGATGTACATTAAAAAGGGAGGGTTTAAAAAACCAAATGAGCAGCAGAAAAGAATCCACTTCTAAGTATATGTGCAAGTTAACACTATTGGTTTTGACAGAATATATGAAGTAAGTCTGCATATGGTGGAGGCCAAATCCACCGTCACAACCTGTGCTTCACTTCAGCTGTGTGTGTAATTGCATTTAATTAAAATAAAACCAGTTGCCAGTAGAACAATGTTCAGGTTCTCTTTCACACTGAAATGAGAGAGAGGATCTTATCACAATTAAATTCCAATTTCACAGCTTGCTAACATTTTGCACTGCAAACATGACCTCACTAAGAGCATACAAGTATATCAATGAAGAAGTCTTGTTTACTATTTCATGGCAGGCCATGTTCCATTTAGTACAGTAGCCCTAATTTTAATAGTTGGGGCTGGGAAGGGGGAAAGCCTAGAATTGATTCTTGTCAGAGGAGAAGTTATTGTTTCAGTAGTTTTTCCAAGTTACGTTTCTCTGAACCTGGGAGCAATCAAAAGATTTATTGCTGAATTGCGTCACATCTGAAGCTGGTTCAATAATTTGCACCCGAAAGGGCCTCAGCTCTTCCCACAGTGTAGTTTCCATTCACTGAAGGAGGCAAATTTAAATATAAAAGGATTTATAATTGTCAATATACCGTATTTCTCAGGTTGACCTAGACCTGCACACCATGTTAAGCAGTGCAGCTGAATTCCCACAGTCAAAGTAATGAAGGCTGACAAATACCCTTCAGATCCAAGGCTTCCTCTGATGTGAAATTTTGCTCTGTCCACGTTCAGCATCCAAGCTCCTAATATCCCGCTTCCCCTTCCTTTTCTGTTCTTTAACCAATTGGATGCTTGCTTGTTTTCATTGGATGCTTGCTTGCTTTCTCTTTCCTGCCCTTGTTCTAATTAGCTATAATTCATTACAGGTATTTTGCTGCACCATATTCAAAGGCATTTATAAATTCATCAGATCGGATTCCACCTATAATTAGCAGGCTATGCTGTGCAACTGTTAGATCACAGAATAAAATATCATGGTTCAACACAAGAGCTAAACCACTCTTACTCAACTTGGCGAGCTCCAGATGTTTTCTGCTAGAACCCATATTAGCCCCAGCCAGCACTGATGGGAACTGCAGTCCCAGATACCTGGATTACAGATGCAAGCATCCTTGAGCATGACAGAGCCTGCTTGATGCTGGTAAAGAGTCTCCCTTTCCCTATGTTCCCTTCGCCAGCAGTGACCATCTCTCTCTGTCTCTCTCCTTACATTCGCTTCACTAGCAGTGACCAACTGTTGCACTTTTAGAAGAAACTTTTTTGCATAAAATTGCACACATCCAGCCCAACGTAGATGCCACAATGAGAGTTGAAGGTGTCCTTTGTCTCATTTGGTCCTTCTTGCTGAAATCAGTTTTAGTTGGTTTCATCAGCAGATGCTGACAGCATGCCTGGAGAGGTGCCTACTGAGTTTGTGGCCTTCATGCTCATCGAAGGCTTGCTGGAGTAATTTGTCACTGCTGGAGAGGGACATCCTCAGTGCCTACAGTACTTCTGTGAGCTGAAGATGGGTCCCTGTCTTAAACATATAGTTATAATTGACTCTATTTTATTGCTTCTTTGATATATAAACAAGGTAGAGTACATTAAGATGCACAATTGACTGCATAAACAGATTTGCAGACCCAAATAAGAGAGACAGGTTGTGATCCCACCACTTTTAAGTCTCACTGAGTTCAGTGGGAGGGTGCCTGCCTTTGAAATCTGTGAAATTTTAAAGTGCTTAACTTTGCCTGCATTTACTTATTTGTTAGCTCATTAAATTCTTATCCTTTCTACCAAATGGTATTCAAGACAGCTAGAGAGTAAAATAAAGAATTATAGTGAGATAAATGAAATTATCAAATCAATAATAAGGATAAAATCTCTCCGTTCAGTCCACACCATTTTCATGCTGGTTGTGAAGGGCCAAACCTCTCTTCTACTCCAGCTAACGTAGAATTCAAGCAGGCTTGATGAGGAGGAATGGAGTGATCTGTTCCTCTGCCACCAGCACAATCAACCACATGGAAGTCCAACCACTTGCCTGCATGAAATTCCTGGTCACCTGTGCCTACCAGGCTAGTATAAAAAGAGAGCAGGCTTACAGCACAGCAGGGTGCGGATAAAGCCCCCTGTCCCTTAAATGTCTTTTAGCATCACACTCTTTTATTTTATGTTTAAACAGAAAAAGCCAGACAGCTAACAAAAATGGATATTCAACCATAGCTTCAGCATCCATTTTCTGATCATATCTTGCTGTGTGTGACCTTCAACTTATTTAGCATTCAAGGTAAGCAGTACGTATAATGTGCCACTGGAGCAACAACACTAACAATGTACGGGTAGTTTCACAAAACCTCAAAGGACAGAAAAGAAACAGCCAAGAAGGTCATGGAGCAGTTAGTCTGGGCCACACTTGAGCAGGATGCTAACGAACGAACCATACATCACATGATCAACCATTTCTCTTGCTAGAAATACCAACTACTACTGGAAGGAAACAGCCCAAAATAAAGCAAATGTGTTCTGCAACCTCGTACGGTTCCTATTGCTGTTAGGTATACTTTCAAATAGGGACGCGGGTGGCGCTGTGGGTAAAAGCCTCAGTGCCTAGGACTTGCTGATCGAAAGATCGGCGGTTCGAATCCCCGCAGCAGGGTGCGCTCCCGTTGCTCAGTCCCAGCGCCTGCCAACCTAGCAGTTCGAAAGCACCCCCGGGTGCAAGTAGATAAATAGGGACCACTTACTAGCGGGAAGGTAAACGGCGTTTCCGTGTGCTGCGCTGGCTCGCCAGATGCAGCTTTGTCACGCTGGCCACGTGACCCGGAAGTGTCTCCATACAGCGCTGGCCCCCGGCCTCTTGAGTGAGATGGGCGCACAACCCTAGAGTCGGACACGACTGGCCCGTACGGGCAGGGGTACCTTTACCTTTACCTTATACTTTCAAATATCTCTCAAGCGCCCTTGCATTTGCCAAGCCAAGAGAGTTTTCTCTGATCACTGGTGCAAATTCTGCTGATAACCTCTTTTTCCATGTTAACACCTGTACCGGAGCTCATATTCCTTTTGCGTTCATAAACGCCTGTCATTTTGGCCCTCCTCCTTCCCATCTGTTCTTGTTTTAGTCCTTCAATTTAACAGTTTGAGACACGGCTTGGATAAATGCTACTGCAATTTAAATTTCTCCATTTACTCAAAGAATCAGAAGGGCAATACAATGTTCCTCATGCATCCCGTCTCATCTGCCTTAATCCTGTGATAAAGGAGCTGCAGCTGGCTGGGTGAATGCTGAGCTCCTGACCTTTCTAAATATATCCAGCCACCATATGTATTATGACTGCAATCCTTAATCCACCGGCAGGATTGTAAATTTAACTGAAATCAGCAGGATTGGCACGCCTGCTGGAACACTCAATATTGCCTTGAGTGTTAGGTGAGGGATTCAAGAGAGGTCTGCATGTGAATAATATCATAGGCACCACCACATTAACTGAAGGAAAGCATCTCATGCACTATAAGGCAGCTTCGTCCATTCCGAGCACTCTTTAAACTTTTTTTAAAACAATATCTTCTGTATCTTTCCAACAGGACACACTGTGGGCTAAAAATCTTACTGAAAGCAGTGCCAGATTTACGTATAAGCTAAACAAGCTATAGCTTAGGGCCCCACTCACTTGGGGGCCCAAAAAAAATTAAAGGGGGAAAAACTAGATGTACATTTCCAAGATATAAGATAAAAAACAAATAAAATAAATTCTACATGTAGCAACAGTGTTTTGTGTTGTGTAGGCTCCTATTTGTTATGTGCAAATGGCTTTAGATACCTATTAGGGCCATAAATTACCATATAGCATATATTCAACGCAAAAAAAAGTGACAATTTGTTGTTGACAAAGGACAGGTGGACATATAAAGCGCCCCATTACCTTCAGTAGCCTAGGGCCTCATCAAACCTAAAGCCGGCCTTGGGTGTGGATCTGCTTTTTATTAAAATTTCCCCTTTAAACATCCAGGATCCCTAACAGAGGCAGATTTTGGGCAGTGCAACCAGTACCACCACACTGGGCACTGATGCTCTTCCATTCTGACCACTGGGAGGAGTGCAGAGAGAAGAAACACCATGGTATACCTTCATCGGCACAACCAGACACTTTCATCTGCCCCAACTACAACAAAACATGTCTTTGCTGTATTGGTCTCTACAGCTACAGCAGGTGCTGTAACTCTCCAGCAGTTTAACTTCACCCCCCCCCCCCACCAAAAGGCACACTCCTCCATTGTCTCCCAAGAGAGCCAACAAGAACATCCATGTTCAATGGACTTTTCAGAGATACCGGCTTTATTTATTTATTTCTTGCAACATTTTTATATTGCCCAAAAAGGGCAGTTGACTTTTTAAAAAGAAAAGAAATATAAATAAAAAATATAAATGGTAATAAAATCAAATTTAAACAGCATCGGGGGGGGGGGACACAGAGAGAGTAAACAGTAGCACCATTTTCTGAATGAATGAATCATTTTGTTTGGACATAATAACTGGATAATATATTGCCTGCAGCAGAATTCTAAGCATATACTCTCAAAAGCAAGTCCCATTGCGCATAACCCTAAGTCTAACTGTGCAGTCTTAAATCTATGACAGATTAAATTTGTGACAGTTAATTAGGTGGACGCTTTGAAAACTACAGCCACATTTCCTTCTGTGGAAATTACTATAGTGAGTAGCCTGATGTTGATATGCAGTTTATTTTTATTTTCTCTTTTTTTTAGACATCTGAGCAAAAGAACCAAGATTGTGAAGATTGTTTTGAATTGACTGTAACTTGGTTTTGACGTGTGTGTGTGTGTGTGTGTGTGTGTGTGCATGTGAAAACCAGGTCATAATCTTCACAATGTGTGTGTGTGTATATATAAATATATAAAAGTTTCGAGCGTGCTACAGATGTCAGAGAGCATGGTTACCGACTTTACAAAAGCTACAAAGGAAAGCAAAAGGATTTCATTGATTTTTGGTCCTTTCAGAAAATCCTCGGCTGCTCTGAACAAAAGACGTATCACCAGGATCTTCTGTTATTTTTGTGAGCCAACAATGGATTTCTTTCTTTTTCTTTTTTTAGCAACACCAAAATATTAAGCACTGTTTCCTTCAGAATAAATGATAACTCATAGCAGTCTCCCCAAACTGTGGGACGTCAGGTAATTCACAATTATACTGATGCTTCTATCATTATCTTCAGCTTCAGATGGGAATCTGTGGACCTTTTCTTCCCTTTAATATACACTGGGGTTTTTTTAGGGGGGGGGGCAGTCTAAGTTTTTTAAAACTTCACATTCCACATGATTTCCTTTTGCTTTTTATACTGCAACTATTTTAACTAACTTTAAAACACCCCCACACACCCCTTTATGCAATTTCCTATTTTAAGGCTACTTACTACTGTCTATGGAACATTGCACCCTGTTATTTGCACAAAAGTATTGTTGTTGCTGTTTTGCTAGCGACAGAAGATACGGCTCTGTTAAGCCTGACCAGACTCATTTCATGGTTGTCAGTATAGATGGGACTTTCTAAGGCAGAAAAGCAAGCAGGTGTTGGAAAAGTGCGAAATCTTTCCACCAACTGAGTTTTGGGATCTAGGACGGCGAGCTTTGGTGAGCTGTCTATCATCCTCTTTCCTATGGCACTAGAGGTTCCCACCATCCTCTTATGGTGCTAGAAGCCAATGAGACAACTAACCACCCTCCTTGTGTTTCTTCTCTTTGAATCATAGGAATGCAATGTGATTGAGGACAAAAAGATCTGCCTGAATTTTCTAAGACTAGGCTTTGGGGTTGCATGGAGTGTTAGGGGGAGGGGTAGTACCTCTGGTGGGGAACGTGCTCCTGGGGTAGTTTTTCCCCCTTTAGTCCCCACTCTGCCCTCAACTCTCACTTGTGTCTCACTGAAGCTGTCAGCATGTGACAACGGCCACACCCTGGGAAACAGTTTTGACTGGCTGGATAAAGCAGTGAGATAAATTTACTTGGGCATAATGGAAGCTGTTCTATGTACTTGCCATGGAATTGGGAAGAGGATTTTTAAATCCTACACTCTTGCAATCTTTCAAGAATGAGCTAAGGTTCCCCCCCATATATTATCCTAGGCTAAATAAAGTGAGGTTTTCAACCAGATTTTGAGATGCCTTCTTTCTTACTGAATAGCATGGTATGATTTCCAAACAATAAACCAGTTTGTCTACTTTCTTATGCTGGTGCATCTCAACCCTGCAAGCCAGGAAGTTAATCTTTGGCCTTCCAGCTGCTGCTAGGCTACAAAGCCTATCATCTCTTACCATTGGCCATGCTGGCTGGGGCTGATGGGAATGGAGTCCAACAACAACTGAAGGGTCACAGGTTCCCCATCCCTGAGCTAAGCCTACCTGCCTGCTTAAACTGCTCTGTGTTCCCTACTGTTGGCAAATGAATAGGGTGTTTTTTAGGGCGGCGGTGGTGGTGGGGGTTACATAAAAACTGAGCCACCTCAAAAAGCCTAAAGGATAGAAAAAGAAGTATGGGGGCATTTCACATTAAATACCTATTTGGAGTACTTTCAATGACTTGTGTAGCTACAATTTTGGGGTGTATTTTTTTGGTATTTCATTGGGTGTTTACTTGACAAGTATTATTGTCTCCAAGTTTTTCATGGGTAGCAAATCATATAATTGATATCATCTGGAATAACATGCAAAGAAAAGCATATTTTCCAATGCTAGGTTTGAGGTCTTTGGCCAATTTAATGGGGATATGATTGAAAGAGCATTTTTTTTAGTGTGACATCCTGGAGTTCCTATAAAAACTGGATTGTAGTTTCCTTTCTAAGTAATTAACTGGGAACTTCTAGTCATTTAAGCTAAGTATGTTTTAATTCATTAAGTATGTTATTCTTGTTTTAGCTTTATGAAGTTATTAAATACCAATATGCAAGAGAATATATTCTCTTGTGCTGTAGACAGTGCAGGGTGGCAGCAGGCAGAAAAGTCACACAGCCCTAGAGCTGATGACCATTTTCGGATTACATTTGTTACCTTATGTACCTTGTAGGATGGCTTACTGTAATAGCAGCATATATAATGATCAGTTCTTCCCAAATGAACATATACACAAACAGACATCTACAAAGCTGCTGTGATTTTTAAGAACCTTGAAAAATCAGACCAAAGAATAAACAATTCCAGCATTCTGTTTCCAAAAATATATACCGTATTTTTCGCCCTATTGGACGCACCGGCCCATAGGACGCACCTACTTTTAAGGGGGGGAAATCAGGGGGGAAAATATTATTCCCCCCCCCCCGCAGCTCTGGGAGCAGCGGACAGGCTGCACGCAGCCTGTGCGCTACTCCAAGACCTTCTCCCTGCTTTTGTGGGAGGTGACGGAATTCCCCCACCTCCCGCAAAAGCCCACAGGAGCCGTGCGCGACTCCTACGGGCTTTTCAACCAGGAGGGAAAAGGGACTGAAATGGCCAGTCAGTCCCTTCTCCCTCCTCGGGGAAAAGCCCCCAAGAGCGGCGCGCTCTTCAAAGGGTTCGTGGCTCCTGCTGGCTTTTCTACGAGGTGGGGGAATTCCCCCACCTCGTAGAAAAGCCAGCAGAAGCCAGGGAGCCCCTTTAAAGAGTGTGCGGGTTTGCCTCCTTTTGCGGGAGGTGGGGGAATTCCCCCATCTCCCGCAAAAGCCCACAGGAGGGAGAAGGGACGGACTCAGCCAGTCAGTCCCTTCTCCCTCCTTGGGGAAAAGCCCCCAAGAGTGGCACGCTCTTTAAAGGGTTCGCGGCTCCTGCGGGCTTTTCTACGAGGTGGGGGAATTCCCCCACCTCCTAGAAAAGGCAGCAGAAGCCGCGGAGCCCCTGTAAAGAGCGTGCGGCTTTTGCCTGCTTTTGCGGGAGGTGGGGGAAATCCCCCATCTCCCGCAAAAGCCCACAGGAGGGTTGGAGAGTAGTGGGATGGCATTGCACGCCTTCCCGCTGCCCCCCATCCTCTGGGGCTGGTGAAGGGGGAAGCGCTGCTTTCCGGCCCGCCAGCCTCGAAGCCAGGTTGGGGAGTAGCGGGAAGGCGTCGCGCGCCCTCCTGCTGCCCCCCATCCTCTGGGGCTGGCCATGGGGGAAGCGCTGCTTCCCCCCCCCGCCAGCCTCCAACCCGGGTTGGAGAGTAGCGGGAAGGCATTGCGCGCCTTCCTGCTGCCCCCCATCCTCTGGGGCTGGCAATGGGGGAAGCGCTGCTTTTCCCCCCGCCAGCCTCAAAGCCGGGTCGGAGAGTAGCAGGAAGGCGTCGCGCGCCTTCCCGCTGCCCCCCATCCTCTGGGGCTGGCAATGGGGGAAGCGCTGCTTTCCCCCACCGCCAGCCTCAAAGCCGGGTCGGAGAGTAGCAGGAAGGCGTCGCGCGCCTTCCCGCTGCCCCCCATCCTCTGGGGCTGGCTATAGGGGAAGCGCTGCTTTCCCCCACCGCCAGCCTCAAAGCGGGGTCAGAGAGTAGCGGGAAGGCGTTGCGCGCCCTCCTGCTGCCCCCCATCCTCTGGGGCTGGCGAAGGGGGAAGCGCTGCTTTCCCCCCCGCCAGCCTCAAAGCGGGGTCAGAGAGTAGCGGGAAGGCGTCGCGCGCCCTCCTGCTGCCCCCCATCCTCTGGGGCTGGCAATGGGGGAAGCGCTGCTTTCCCCCCGCCAGCCTCCAACCCGGGTTGGAGAGTAGCAGGAAGGCGTCGCGCGCCTTCCCGCTGCCCCCCATCCTCTGGGGCTGGCGATGGAGGAGGCGCTGCTTTCCCCCACCGCCAGCCTCAAAGAGCAGACTCTCCTGGCTTCAGCGGAAGCAACGCAAAGCCTCCGGAGTGCAGGCTTCGGAGGCTTCGCGTTGCTATCGCTGAAGCCAATGAGCCTGCATTCGCCTCATAAGACGCACACACATTTCCCCTTCATTTTTGGAGGGGGAAAAGTGCGTCTTATAGGGTGAAAAATACGGTAGCTGTTTGCTTCTTGGAAGTCAGTAGATGTCTCCCACTGTTTTTTCACCAGAAACTGGCATTCAGACACATACAGCACCTCTATTTTTACTTGCGGTGAGATCCGTGATTCAGTGGATCTTCTAGACTCTTGGAACTCATGGTCTAATGCAAGTCAGTTGAGAACATAAGAAGCTCAGATAGCTCAGTGGGTAGAGTATGAGACTCTGAATCTCAGAGTCCCAGAGTTGTGGGTTTGAGCTCCACGTTGGGGAAAAAGATTCTTGCATTGCAGGGGGATTGGACTAGATGACCTTTCCAACTCTATGATTCTTTGACTTTCTATTACCTATTTGAATTCTCTAAAAAAACAATGGCAGGCAGCCTACAAGCAAATATAGTCTTCTTACCTGAATACAGATTTCTGCCAATAGCCTAGTTCAGGAGAGAGATGTTTACTAGGTTGCAAGTAGACCTACAACTTATTAGCATAGTTTGGTCCCTGCAATGAATCTTCCAAAACACCAATGCATTTGTGGGAGAGGAGAAGAGACAAATTCATGGAGAAGGCTATCAGTGGTTATAATGATGACTGTGTTTTACCTTTGCCGTTGGAGTCAGTAAGCCTCTAAATACCAATTGCAAGTCCAAAGAATGCTATTGCACTCTGATTGTACTTGCATAAGTGCCATAGGCAGCTGGTTGACCATTGTTAATTACAGCGTGATGGACTGGATAGGCCTTTGACCTGCTCCAGAATAGATGTTCTGTTCTTCTGTTTGGAATTCGTTAAGAAATTTAGAAGTCCACTTGTAGAACTACAGGAACATAGGAAGCTGCTTTCTCAGTATTTTCAACTGGAAGGAGCTCTCCAGCATTTCAGGCAGGAGTCTTGAAGAAACCAGGATCTGAAACTGGGTGTCTGAAGTGCAAGTGGCAGCACTCCACCCACCCCAATCCTTCCGCTGCTGAAAGGAAGGTGTCTCAGTGCACAGCGTTGTTGTTCATCTTCCCTGTGCCTGGGCAGAGAAGTTGAGTGAGCAGCAACACTCTGAGGAGTGCCCTGGCTCCCACCAAGTTTGGCAAGAGCCCAGGTATTCCTGCATGTTTATTGTTGTTCAGCTTCCCTCGGGGCAGAGGGAAGCTGATCGGCAACACTCTGAGGATTGCCTTGGATCCTGCTGAGTTCAGTGAGAGCCAGGGCATAGCAATGGTGACAATTCCCGTTTGGCCTAAGGTAACAAGATGGGACAGGTCCCCCTGCATTCAGAGCCTGCCACCTCCCACTAAACTGTGACCCTTCCCCTTGTACCTATGGTTTGTATAAAAAAATAATTATGCATCTCAAGCTACCACTGCTATGCACAGAGCAAAGAAGAAATGCACATGTCACAGTAGCAGCGAATGAAGAACTTACTGATCTCTTGGACATATTTTGATGTGCACCTATTCTGTATCAGAGGCAGACAATGACCAAAGGATGGAAGCACCTATCTAGTTCTGTTTTTGGACTAGTTTGAGGCTCAGAATAACACTCATTTTTATCATTTCAAAGGGAACAGCGAGTTTATATATCTCCACCCCTCTTTATCTCTCCCAGTGTAAGGAACAAGGGCCACACTGGCAATAAATATGGACCAGAGGAGAGGACCTTTCTTTGGCCTTTCTCCTTCCCAGAGATATACTGCAGGTCACATTAAATTGTCTTTCCCCCCTAATACTCAGTATGAACAGAAATAGCAGAAACAGGAGAATAGCATGAACAGCAGGAATCCACCTTTAAAAGTACATTTTATGTAAGTTACACTACTCACAAGCAAACACCACCTTGACATGGTTTGCTTGCACTTAAATTCAATTCTGTCAGGGGCATTTTAGCTTGCTCATTCCACTCCTGGCTTTTAGCCAAAAGCAGTACTTTTCCTTCCAGGTAAATTTATTTTGCCACACCATTTGCTGAGGGTTTTGTTTTGTTTTTTTGGTGAATGGTTGACATCACCTCCCTAAATGAAGTAAGGGGCGGGGAATAACAACCACAGATCCTTCGAGCCAGGAAATTATCATCCAGTTTTATGATTCTGGGGAATGAGCAGCAATTTACAATATGCAGTCAGATATCATAAGGCCCAGATGAGGCAGGGGAGGTGAAAAAATAATTCTTGCGCTTTTATGAAGAACATTAACTTCACACGCTGCAGGGAGTTAAATGGAGAAGCAGATGCTCTTGCTGAGTGGCTGAGAACTGGCTTTTGCAGGAGCAGCAGTCAACACCTGCCTTGGTAAAATGATGGCTTGGCACATCCATAGCTCTGCTGGCAGCCCTGCAACTCAAGAGGATGATAAGGATGCCTGACACAGGGAAACCATATTGTATCTGAAGGAACATCAAATGAGACAGGAAGGACATATTTCAACAAATTTCAACTCCAGCTACACACACACACACACACACACACAGAGAGAGAGAGAGAGAGAGAGAGAGAGAGAGAGATGGAGTCATCTGCACATTGTATACAACACTTCTTCCCCCAGTAGTAGCCTGAGCAACTCCTAACCCAAATAAGATGCAAATTTTGATCTGGAAACTCTTGAATACAAATCAACCTGGATATCCAGATGGGTGAAACTGATTTCTTTCAGTTTCTCTCTCCGCCTCCCCCAAACTTTAGTTCTGCACAATTCTACATCAGTTTTCTTTTTAAAAGCCCTCATGAACATTCATCAGCTTTCTGATGCGAATTTCTTTTAATGCACACATCTTGTATGCAATTTTGCCTAATATACACATTTCCCCCTAATGTAACGCATTTTGTATTCTGTCTTCACCAATATATGCATTTTTACCCACACTTTACCCCGCCATATACATTTTTGTGCCCATTAGTTGGCTGGAGAACTGCTCTGTAAAATTCAGGGAAGTGCTAATTTTGAAGGATTGGGTAAGTGTGAAGTGAATCAAATGTATTTCCCATTGACCTGGATAGCACTCCCTTCTCACTTCTAAAACCATCAGCTATCTCAGATGAAAAAGAAAGAAATAGTTATCTGAGGAGAGTTGAAAGGAATTAGAAAAGTAGTTTGACTGCTTAGGTAGACTCCTCTAGGGATTGTCCAAGCTCCATAGACCACTAGCTCTGTAGCTTCTTTGCTGTTCTGGTTGCTTCTGGATTTCATACCAAGAGCTGAAGTGTTGACTAAGTTCTGGGATAAGTTAGAGTGAACAACTGTAGCCTTCAGTTGTTCCCAATAGTCAACACAGGCCTTATTCATTTATTCGTTTTATTTGTCACCGAATACAAAATCTCTTTAAGCACTTGCATATTCTATTAAAAACCATTAAGTTTAATAATAAAACAACAACACCTAAGCGAATATAGCAGGCTTATTGGTAGTGGACAGATGGAATTGGACCTGTTACTTTTTTTTAAGTGACGTATTAGATACTTCATTATGCAATCTTTTGTAAAACTTGAAAGAAACATAATGTGTTTGCAAATCTGTGTATCCTACAATGGAAAGTCATCAGTTAGTCAGGACAAATTACAGATTCCTGCCAGTGTACACTCATTTTTCAATCTGTCTCCACACAAACTGTATGAAATTGCCCTTAGTGGTGTCCACAACTGCTTGCCTTTTAAAAAGTGGCAGCTCCATTTTGAAACCATCTGCTGTTATCTAGTCCCTGCAGATGTGTACCTGCAGAACTGGTTTTGCACATACGTGTTCATAACTTAGTGAAGGAGCCATCATGGTTGAAAGGTCATAACAAGAACTTTCATATCAACTCTCATCACCTCAAGCTAAAGGCTTTTCAGTGGAGGCAGTCGAGACACATTCAGCTGAAAATTGTTGGGCAATAGGTCATAAAGGGACAAGAAATGATGAAGTTGTTTATGTGACTCACACCTCAAATGTTCAGCGAAAACAACCCAACATGCAACTATAACACATTGCTTGTTTGAAAGTTGACATGGTTCCTTTTAGTTTTTTTAAAACCTCTTTATGTAACTGTGTGGAGGACTGTACCACATACTGGTCTCAACATTTAAACTGAGTCTCAGATGTTCCTACAAGACCGAGATATATGCATTTTGGTCATGGATCAGTCTTCTTCCTGATTTCTGCTCTTTATGTGTCTGCGAAGACTCCCCCCCCCTTTTTTTTACATGAAGGCACTAAAGTGACTTTGCACAGGCATTGTGGGGTTATAGAGTTACACAGAGGACTATCATGTGCATGGTTGCATGCTTGAATGAACACTCCATTCATCTAAAATTATACCTTATATCACACATGCTACTTTCAGAAAGGGTAATCATGAGGCAAAATAAAGAAGTACTGAACAATAAAAATCCATTAAATATGCATTGACTGCTTGCTGAGAATTCAAAATAAGTAGGTTAATTTAGCAGTGGTTTGCATCTAATAACCGCCTACATCTTTCCCCATACAAAGAGAGAATTAACACTAATTTGTTTAGGGAGATTCAGAATGATGGATTTTGGAAATGGATTCCCTAGCTTAGAACCTAGTAAGGACTCCAGGAGCTCTGCAGGAATGGCATTACCGATAGTTTCTTTCCAATTCCTGGGATTTCACTAGGCAGCATTTCAGAACATAATATTTTGAGAGGACCTCCTTGGTCCACCAGGTTGCTTAAGGAAACGGAAAGGGGTTGAGGGCTGGAAGGCATTTGGACCTTCGCTCTACGTTCAGATGGTGTCATTGGGAACACAATGGGAGAGACCTTCTGAGCAGCTAGATTTTTATGGGTTTTGATCGTGGGGGGGGGAGCTTTTTATTCTCTCACACATATTCTCAGTTGAGCAGGGGGAAATTCGCCCAACACTAAAGCAGTTTCTCAACTACTTTTGATAGGTTTCCAGTTGTTATTTATTTATTTAGAATTTATATACTGCCCTATACCTGGAGGTCTCAGGGCAGTTCACATGAGGCTATATATGTGCTTGAGGCATATGCAGAGGAAATCTCAGCTGTAAACCCACCCTAACATAGGCAAATATTAGCCACATAACAGAGCCATGGAGTGATGTCTATACTATGTGCTTGAGGCATATGCAGAGGAAATCTCAGCTGTAAACCCACCCTAACATAGGCAAATATTAGCCACATAACAGAGCCATGGAGTGATGTCTATACTTGAGCAGAGCTTTCGTTCCATCTCTTGATTTCTTTTCCATTGTTTATCCTTGCTATTTCCCAACTAGTCTCTTATGTGCCACTTTGGAAAAGCCCAGAGGGGTGCCCTGAGGCCTCATTCACAATGACAGTCTTAAGATATTCTTCTGTGAATTGATGGAATCAGCCATCCTCCACTAACTTGCTTCCATTATTTGAGAGTCAACTAAAGGGAATTGCTAAATATACTGAAAGGCCACCCTAGGGAGTGAAGTTGTCTTGCAGCATGAAGGCATCTGCCGCAGCGCTGAGCTAAAAGCACAATCAAGCACAATCAAGCTATTTCAATCTATCTGTTGTGCTTTCTTTTTTCCCGAACAAAGAAAACAAGGAGGAACAGACAAAAAGATTGCGTGTAGATCGTCAGATAAAGGCTGAAGTCACAAAACGCAACAGCTTACAATAAATTCCAATTAGGAAATGTTTTGAAGGCACACCTGACACAAAATCCTCAAAACACAATAAACTGAAAGATGGCAGGAAGGAAAAAGACTCATAACTCATTTCTTTACTTTGAAGCAGTTCCCATTCATATCAGTGGTGGGAAATCAATGTGTGCTAGACTCAGTGGCTGAAGCAGCAATCATATGCTCACAATGGTACAATTAGGAGCAACCATGTAAAGCAGTGATAGCCAAAATTGGCCCTCCAGCTGTTTTGGGACTACAATTCCCATCATCCCTGACCTGTTAGCTAGGGATGATGGGAGTTGTAGTCCCAAAGCAGCTGGAGGGCCAAGTTTGGCCATCACTGATGTAAAGGATTGCTCTGGAAGTCCTTTTACAAAGTTAATTAGCATGGGAATACAGGCTTCCTGAGGTGTACGTTTCTGCTCCTAGTCTCAAAAATATGGAAGTGGGTGGCGTAGAGGAAAACAAACTCAGAAGAGGGTGTGAGAAAATCTGCAAAACTCTTAGAAATCCTTGGGCATGATTTATTTTGCCATGACAGAAGGTGAGAGAGGTTAATGCTGGTGTCGACCCTACTGTTTGGCAAAGTGAGGCAGTCACCTGAAGCAGCTGATTTTGGATGTCATGAAAAGGAAGTGAAGAGAGCTTATAGGGAACTGCCTCAGACATATGCTGCCTGCAGAAAATGGGCTTGGCCTCTACTGTTTATGGACCTAATAGGTATCTAATTTACCCTTGGTAACTTGAAGTCCCATGGAGGGACGTCAAAGTGCCCAATCATGTGATGTGACTGTGAAACCAGATGCCTGACAGGCAATCCACCCACCTATAAAATTTGACCCACAAACCCAAAAAGATTCCCCACCCCCATGCTCTCCATCCTAGCCGGCTCTCTCCACCACAGTGCCCTCCCCTCTGTCTTTTGAGATTACTTCTAATTCTTCTTCACCGCTGGGAAAACACTCGCCCACACAAATGTAAACTTCATAATTTAATGCTCTAGTACCAGAGAAAAGGACCATTTTGAAATGTAAGCATTCACGTAGCTGTTTCACCGAGCTTCTTGTAAAAACTCCAGATTTTATTATTCACTTCCCTGTTGCTTTCCTTGTTGAATAGCAGGCTTTTCTCTCATTAAGTCAGTGTTGGTTCAGAAATGAAGAGCTTTTCCAAAGTCTTAGCATAACCCTCTTATCCACAATAAAATCAAAGTAAGTAACGTATAGATACGGCAGACTGGGTTTTGCTTCATTCTGTTTTGATCCTTAAATTAAAACATTTTTTAATCTTTCCTTTTTTTAAAAAAAAATATCTAAATGACAGCTGGCATGATGAATAAAATGGGTGCACGCACACACATGCGCGCGCACACACAAACACACACACACATGCAGCTTCTCTATCTAGATCATGGTCAAAATTGTAGATTGTATATCTAGTTGCTAATATGGCACACGTAGACACAAGCATACAGTTCAAAAAGGGTAATATAAAACTCAAAATCAGTATGTAATTGACCATTTCTTTAAATTCTCATAAGCAAACGTCAGAGCCATATTTTTATTTGCATTTTAATGCACTTGCCTGAGCCATGAGATTTCCAGACCCAGGATTACTCAATCTTTAAGAAAAACTGCCTTAGCTCAATGGTAGTGCTCATTCTTCACACACAGAAGGTCCCAGAGTTATTTTCCTGCACTTCCAGGTAAGGCTGAGAAAGACAGCTGTTGAAATTGTGAAGAACCCCTCCCATTCAGAGTAGATGATAACTAGCTAGATGGACCAGTGGCCTGACTTGGTACAAAGCAGCTTCTAAGGTTTCAGATCTTTCCAGGTGTTTGGTTTTATTGCACAGTTGTCACACGAGTTGTGATTGGACCAATGCAGTCAGGTGATGGCAGGGGGGATGGCTCAGAACCTGGTGGATCCTGGTTGACTCAGCTCCTTACCTGAAATGCTCCATTATGTACTGGTGGTACTTCTGCCTGCCACCACTTTAGGTGGCCAGAAGAGGGAACTCTGCATGACTCCATAGACAACAAAGGTGTCCTAGACTAGGTGAAGGGAGACCCCCACCCCCATTCAACACCCATAGTGGATCAGTATGTTGCTTCTTATTATGGTGCTGTAATTTGCTTATTATTAATTATAGGTGAGAAATTTTACTTTCTTTTACTTTTTACTTCTTTTACTTTCTTGGGTTCCATGATCACTGCAGATGGTGACAGCAGTCACGAAATTAAAAGACACCTGCTTCTTAGGAGAAAAGCAATGACAAATCTAGACAGCATCTTAAAAAGCAGAGACATCACATTGCTGACAAAGGTCCGTATAGTTAAAGCTATGGTTTTCCCAGTAGTGATGTATGAAAGTGAGAGGTGGATTGATGCTTTCAAATTATGGTGTTGGAGGATACTCTTGAGAGTCCCATGGACTGCAAGAAGATCAAACCTATCCATTCTGAAGGAAATCAGCCCTGAGTGCTCACTGGAAGGACAGATCCTGAAGCTGAGGCTCCAATACTTTGGCCACCTCATGAGAAGAGAAGACTCCCTGGAAAAGACCCTGATGTTGGGAAAAATTGAGGGCACAAGGAGAAGGGGACGACAGAGGATGAGATGGTTGGACAGTATTCTCGAAGCTACCAACGTGAGTTTGACCAAACTGTGGGAGGCAGTGGAAGATAGAAGTGCCTGGCGTGCTCTGGTCCATGGAGTCACAGACACAACTAAACAACTAAACAACAACAACGACAATTTTATATATCTTATCAATCATTCCTAGGGCAGTTTACAAGACAAGGTTTACAAGGAATATGGTTTTCTTTGCTCAACAAAACAAAATCCTTACATAGCCTCTGTAAGTCTCTCAGCTAAGTCTCTCAGCTGAGCTTTGCTTTTAAAAGAAAACAAACACTCATCCTAGTCACCCCTCAGCTCTCGCTGCAGTTCTCCAGCTGTGCATCTTTCTTTGGGGCAAGTGCATGAGATTTAAAGGGCAAAAGGAGGAGTAGAAAAATCAAACCCTCACATGGTCAGCCTCCTTGCCCTGGATGGATAAGCACTGCAGAGAAAGTTCAGATGTAAAAAAGCCTTGATTTCCCCCCCCCCCCCAATATATATATATAATCTTCTGTGCTTTAAATGTCACATAGTCATCCTATCTGCAGGCTCCAAGCTGCATTTCTGGCTCCAGGAAAGAAAAACCACCTGGAAAGTGCAACTTGATTTCATATACTCACTATTGGAGGTTGTAATGCTTCTGAATATCAGTTGCTGGAAACCACAGAAGGGGAGACTGCTCATGTCCTGCTTGCAGGCTTCCCATAGACATCTGGTTGGCTGCTGTGAGAAGACGATGCTGTATTAGATGGGCCACTTGCCTGATCCAGCAGCCCTCTTCTTATGTTCTAACTCAGCAGGAGGCTGAGATACTTGCAGCAACCGGGCAAGAGCTCATGACCTTAATATTGTGCAAGCCTATCCCACATTGAAGATGTTACAAACCTCACCATTCTGAAAGCAGCAGAAATTTCTTCTCTATATTCATGATGGGGGTGGTGTCCTTCCAATCAGAGAAGGAATCTTGCCAGCTTTTAGTGCTTTGCAGCAGTCTAACATGGAAGTGAAGAGGAAGAAGATGATGAGTTTTTATTTGATATCCCACTTTATCACTACCCGAAGGAGTCTCAAAGCGGCTAACATTCTCCTTTCCCTTTCTCCCCCACAACAAACACTCTGTGAGGTGAGTGGGGCTGAGAGACTTCAAAGAAGTGTGACTGGCCCAAGGTCACCCAGCAGCTGCATGTGGAGGAGCGGAGACGCGAACCCGGTTCCCCAGATTACGAGACAACCGCTCTTAACCACTACACCACACTGGCTCTCCATGGACAGCTGTGACTGTCCAGGGACTTGGAAAGCTTGGCCACAGTAGTCCATGCACTGGTTACTTCAAGACTGGATTGGTGCAATGTGCTCTGTGCAGGACTTCCCTTCCACAAGCTGCAGTTAATGCAGAATGCTGCAGCATGATTGCGGACAGGAGTGAGACCCTGTCAGCATATAACACCTCTGCTCAGAAACCTGCACCAGTTATTGATCTGCTACTGGGACAAGTTCAAGGTGTAACTATTAGTACATAAAGCTCTTAATAGTTTGGGACCAGTTTACTTGCGAGAATGCCTTACCGCATATATACCTGCTCATCCGCTTCGATCTGTAGAACTGGCACTGTTACACATGCACATAATGTTCATTTGTAATAAATCAAATCAGCACCTGCACTTGGGAGTTCCTTGCCTATTGACATCAGGCAAGCAACTTTACTGTATTCTTTTTGGTGTCTGCTAAAAACATTTTTGCTTGGTCAAGCCTATCCAAACAGGTAAACGCTGACATATGTTTCAATCTGGTTTTTAGTTATTGCTGATTTGAATTATTTTTTTAAATAGAAAGGTGACAAAACCTACTAAAGCTAAAAAAATTCCTCTCGATGCTTACCTGGGAGTAGTAAAGGGACTTACTTCTGAGTAAGCATGAATAGGGAATGCATAGTGCTTCTATTAGCGCTTTTTTTTTTGGCACACAAATTTATCACTGAAGAATGCATAATGAGCAGATGGCAGGTTATCTCATATTTATGACCCATACATTCCCTGCTAAAAAGTAAACAAATCATTTTTAATTAAATCATTCTGAGAGCTTTTGAATTGACATAATAATTTCATTCAAAAACAAGCTTGATATCATAACATGGACAGTTTGTAAGGAAACGATGACAAGGATGGCCTGTCTCTGCGTTAAACCAATTAGCAAAACCAAGACCCCGTTTAATAATAAACAATACATGACAGCTAAGGAAATAAAAATCAGAGCCAGATTATTACAATGGCCTCATTATGCTGCGTGTGTATAGTGTACTCTCTTAACTGTATTTTTGAATGCTCTATCTGTCTTTGAGAGGAAATTACAGCAGTCTCCTCAATTCTATATGCTGCATTTGTCCACTCCAATTGTTGGTTTCTGACCAGTGTTCTAAACACTTTTAATTCATGAAATCCTTCTGTCATAAAGAAAGCAAGAAATAGGATTAATACTTTGCAAAACTACTTCTCACCTTATGAAGGGATATTATTGTACAGTGGTGGCTGGTCCATTAGGGCAAATGGGACACTGCCTCACCAACCTCAGTCTGCCCTCAGCCAGTTCCCTCCTGCCTGCCTTCTTACTTACAACTGTGACGTTAACATATATGAGAGAGTGCTGGAGGTGTAATAGTTAAACAGGTTGCCCAGTCAGGACCCAGGGGGGTGGAGTCAGTGGGACTATAAAACCAGCTCTGGGAGGGGCGAAGGGAGGAGTTTGTTGGGAGTTGGGTGGTTGGTTGGAGTGGGAGTGAATTGGGATAGAGTCTGTGGGTAGGTTCAGTTAGTGTAACAAAATAGGCTGAGTCAGGTACAGTTAGGGGCTAGGCAGACAAGTAAATATCTGAGAGGTGGTTTAGTGAGTGAGATCAGGCAGCGAAAGTTATAGGTCTGGATAGGCACCCCATGATTGTAATTGACTGATACTGTTTATGAAACCACACACTTGTTAAACTGCAACAAATAAACAAAAGTTTATGTTTCAATTTAACCCTGACTGGACTCAGTATTATCCCAGGTAGGGCCTGGGTGGTGGCAGCGAGAAATAAAATGGTGACACAGGGATCAATAGATGGCGAAACGTCCGGGGACCCTGTGTGATCGCCACAACAACCTGTCCAGGGGATGGCACCACCTATCGGATTCCACCTCCTTAGTCTCAATGTTGCCCTTGTAGAACTTAGTATGGAAGAGGATTGGTACAATAACAAGACTTAGGTAGCTCTGTCTGTTCTGGGTTCTGGCTCCATCAACTGTGGGGCTCCCTGCTTTCCACTGCACTAAACCCAAGGGACACCAGTCACCGCTGTTATTGTTGTTGTTTAGTCATTTAGTCGCGTCCAACTCTTCGTGACCCCATGGATCAGAGCACGCCAGGCACTCCTGCGTTCCACTGCCTCCTGCAGTTTGGTCAAACTCATGTTGGTAGCTTCGAGAACATCTCGTCCTCTGTCGTCCCCTTCTCCTTGTGCCCTCCATCTTTCCCAACATCAGGGTCTTTTCCAGGGAGTCTTCTCTTCTCATGAGGTGGCCAAAGTATTGGAGCCTCAGCTTCAGGATCTGTCCTTCCAGTGAACACTCAGGGCTGATTTCCTTCAGAATGGATAGGTTTGATCTTCTTGCAGTCCATGGGACTCCCAAGAGTCTCCTCCAGCACCATAATTTAAAAGCATCGATTCTTCAGCAATCAGCCTTCTTTATGGTACAGCTTTCACTTCCATACATCACTACTGGGAAAACCCATAGCTTTAACTATATGGACCTTGGTCGGCAAAGTGACATCTCTGCTTTTTAAGATTCTGTCTAGGTTTGTCATTGCTTTTCTCCCAAGAAGCAAGGGTCTTTTAATTTCGAGACTTGTTTGCAAGTGTTAGCCATTCATTGGGTTGAATTTTGACATACTCAGAGCAGATCTTTTGAAATTAATGTGCACAACTAACTGATTTAAATAGGTCCAGCTTGAGCTGAATTCAGTCAATGACCAGCACTATGGAACTTTTCAATCATATTTAATATGAATCTAACATAATTGTTAGCTTATCTTGGGCATTGGAAAAGAGAATAATGGCACAATTAGAATCATCTGACCAATTTCAAGTTTTATGTACAAATACAAAATATGTAAAATATATACTCTTGTAAAAGTAAGCATTTAATCGGCCCTGACTTTTCTTGGAAAAACATTCACTTCCTAAAAACAAAGTATATTTTCTGAAAAAAGTTTCAGATATTCAAACTAATACAAAACTTTTCTAATTCAGTATAAGATTATAGGCTAATGAGGGATAATAGGAGCAAATGGTGTGCATTGTTATAAATGAAATAGATGCATGCCATCATGACATTTTTAGCAATCAAAGCTTGTTTACTTCTTTTATTTTCTGTTTTTGGTAATGCATGTTGCTGATTCCTGACAGAAGTAGATAGAATCTGTATCTATATCATCTATCTATCTATCTATCATCTATTATCTATCTATCATCTATCTATCTATCTATCTATCTATCATCTATCTATCTATCTATCTATCTATCTATCTATCTATCTCTCTCTCTATCTATCATCTATCTATCATCTATCTCTTCTGTAGTGTAGTTGTGTAGTACCAGTGCAGGATACAGGGTAAGAAATCATCACCTAAATGTAACAAGAGTGCACAGGCAGGTCAAATATACAGTATAAAAAGTGAGCTGAATTACGAGCTTAATCTCAGAAATCATGAACAGTGATGGGAAGTTCAGGGTGAAAAGTTTACCGACATATTGGTATTGTGAGCTCTCACATATAAGGCAGGAGACAGGTTTCCGGCAGAGCGTGCAAGCTCTGGCAGAAGTTGCCCTTTTGCTCACTTTTAATGAACTTCACCACCCTTACTTCATGGGGTAGGATTGTTCTTAACCTGAAACTGTTCTTAACCTGAAGCACCACTTTAGCTGATGGGGCCTCCTGCTGCCGCCGTGCCACCGGAGCATGATTTGTGTTCTCATCTTGAAGCAAAGTTCTTAACTCGAGGTAATATTTCTGGGTTAGCGGAGTCTGTAACCTGAAGCGTATGTAACCTGAAGCATATGTAACCCGAGGTACCACTATACACACATTTTACATGGGAGCAAGTCCCATTGAGCTTCATGGGACTTACTTCTGAGTAGACATATGTAACAGTCCGCTGTGCCTAAAAACAAGAAACCTGTCAAAGACTAAGAATTTTATGATCAGACAGGCTTCAGACAAAGAATGCTTATCTCAACAGAACATCTGATGAAATTGGTTCCTGCCCACAAAAGTTTATGCCACATTAAATTTGTTAGTCTTTAAGATACTACACGGCTTTCGACTGTTCATGAAATTTCAAAAATGTGATGTATCAAGAATGAAATTCACTTGTCCAGATATCCGTTAACATGTTGTTTGGAGATATTAGCATAATTCAACAGAACCTCTGGATGCAAGGCATACAAATAGCATCTTAACTTTGCAATTATAAATACTATGACTCATTTGTGTTAAGAGTTTTCCTGGTGAGAAATACATAAATACCATCAGTTTTTTGTGGTTTGGCAGCTCCATTTTATGAATCTTCCAGTACTTTTAACTTCCAAAAGGCAGTTTATTGATCTGTGCAGAGTAACAACTGTACTGCTATATTTTGATTTATGAGGGCAAAATCTTCACTCCCAGCTCATTTATTATCTTTCTAAAGAGGTGTGTGTGTGTGCCAGGAAAGTTTAAGTGGATTTGAGCTTAGTAATTAAATATTTTGTGAATTCAGTATTAATCAATCATTCCAAAATGTCTGGAAAATCAAAGTCTCATTAAAGAGGTCACAATACATAGGCAGTCATGGGGGGGGGGAACCTAAGGTAGATTTCATCTCTGAATGTGAATTTATATGGTCCATGCAGAGTGCAGAAAGAGCAGGAGTTGGCCGATATCACTAGAATAATATTACAATAATATCCCAATAGTTTGTGATTCATGGTATATGACGGTGTATATTTCTTTAAAACGTTGAGGTGCATTTTTATAGCAAATGTGAGTTCTGTTTTTCTACCTCTCCATCTCTTTTACTTTCAGATTGTAAACCTGAGAACAGGGTCTGTATTGGTGTATGGGGTTTAATCTGTAAGCCTGCTCTGGGAGCCTTTTTGGCTAAAAAAGCAGGGCAGAGCCACCCACTGACTGCATTACCAGAACACAGTTGGAGTGGGGCACCACACTCACTGGTGGAGGAATGGGGAACGGGGGAGCGCACCGCCCCCGGCACCATCAGGGAGGGGGGTACCATCGCGGCCGCCCCCTCTGACACGCGCCGCACACTCCCCAATCATGCCGGGCACCACGCCCCGCAAGCCACGCCCCCGGGATGCGCCCCATGCCCCCGCGGGCAACGTGCCATGCCCCGGGATGTGTGCCATGCCTCCTGGGATGCGTGCCTGCCACACCCCTGCCTGCTCTCCACTCCCAGTGCCAGAGCATGCAGCTCTGCCACTGCACTCACGGTCCCTCTTCCCCATGCAGGAAGCAGCAATGCTACTGGTGTCAGGGCAGAGCTAGCTTTAGGTTTGATGAGGCCCATAGCTACTGAAGGTAATGGGGCCCTTTATATGTCCACCTGTCCTTTGTCAGCAACAAATTGTCACTGTTTTTTGTGTTGAATATATGCTATATGGTAATTTATGGACCTACTAGGTATCTAAAGCCATTTGCACAAAATATGTATTTTATCGAAGTATGTATTTTATCAAACAAAATATGTATTTTATCAAAATATGTATTTTATCAAACAAAATATGTATTTTAACAAAGTAATTGTTGAACTGAAATGCAATTAAGAAGTTTATTAATAGTGAAATACAATGTTTTAGGTTTTTTTTAAAAAAAAGTCTGGAATGGATTAATCTGTTTTGCATTACTTTCTATGGGAAAGCACGCCTTGGTTTTGGAACGCTTTGGTTTTGGAACAGGCTTCCAGAAAGGATTACCCAAGGTACCACTGTGTATAGAAATGAGCATACCAGTGATATTTTAGGGAGCAGGCTAGCAGGCGGGGCCCATTACTTACATCATAGGAGCCTACACAACACAAAACACTGTTGCTGTATGTAGGTTTTATTTTATTTGTTTTTTATCTTTTGGAAGATAATTTTGGAAATGTACATCCAGTTTTTCCCCCTTTATATTTTTGGGGCCCCTAAGAGAGTAGGGCCCTAAGCTATAGATTGCTTAGCTTATACGTAAATCTGGCACTGTGTCAGGGAGCATCTCCATGGCTGTGTTCCACTGCGCAGGATGCTACCAGAGCAGGGGAAAAATGAAATAAGTAAATAAAGTTCTACGCATTATGTGGAATGAGAATGTAGGTGGAGCCAGCCAGATGCATTAGGGTAGCCCATAGGCAGGGCATGAAGGCAATCCCTCTCGCTTCCTCTCCAAAAAATACAGTCCAGGATTTTACCACCTTATTCAACCATTTCATGAAGCGTAATGTGCAGAAAAAGCTCTCAAGTAATGGTGAATGCGGAAGAATCTCATATGTTAAGCTTCCGTTTTATACTGACATGAAAGTAAGCCCGCTTTTGTGCAAAGATCAAAGGGCAAGTGAATGAAAAGTAAAGACGCACACAGCTGGACACTGGGGACACAAATCTACCAAAATGTAAGCTCTTTTCAGTCCCATTGCAAGTGTTAAGCACTTAGATCCCTCCCATTAAAATCAGCCCAAATTTAACTCTCCAACTGACTTAAAAGGGCTTGATTTTAGTTGGATCATGGCCTTTGTATAATTTAATATGGAAATCATCGACATTACAAACAAGAACAAAACACCCTATATAGACTAGGAAGGAATAGTCTCCCAAAATATTTCCAAGCTATTCCTCTGCCCTCAATCAGAAATATTTTGAAGCCAATCAAACTTTGAGAGTTACTCGCCATCATTCCTGAAATTGACCTTGAGAAAACTTCACATGGGCCTTTTTTTCTGATGCTTTACCAGTGCACTTGAGAGAGCAAGGAGAGATCAGCTGCCACAGGCTGGATCTAGACACGTCACATAAGCGGTTCAGTTAAGCACATTGTAAAAATCATACAGGGAAATCCTGTAGGGGAAGACGGGACTCCACAGCGCCATCTGGTTTCACAGTGTTATATCACATATACAACACATATAAAACGCCTTTTCTTTACCAGTTTAGCTGAGTCCTGTCTGGTACACATTGTTTACAGGGAAGCAGGAGAGGAGCTGGAAATCAGTGGGCACTTAGTGCATTAGTAAATTGGGAATTCATTAGTAAATTGGGAATTTCCCCTTCATGGATCACTGCCTTGCCGTGGCGAAGGGGCTTGAAGAACTCAGAGAAGCTATGAACTATGCCGAGCAGGGCACCCAAGATGAACAGGTCATAATGGAGAGTTTTGACCAAACGTGATCCACCTGGAGCAGGAATCGGCAAGCCACTCCAGTATCCCTGCCAAGAAAACTCCATGGACAAAGACAACAGGCATATAAAAGATATGACGCTGGAAGATGAGCCCCTCAGGTCGGAAGGCGTCCAACATGCTACTGGGGAAGAGCGGAGGACAAGTACAAGTAGATCCAGAGCTGATGAAGCGGCTGGGCCAAAGCCGAAAGGACGCTCAGTTGCGGATATGCATGGAAGCGAAAGGAAAGTCCAATGCTGTAAAGAAAAATATTGCATAGGAACCTGGAATGTAAGAACCATGAACCTTGGTAAGTTGGATGTGGTCAAAAATGAGATGGCAAGAATAAATATTGACATCCTGGGCATCAGTGAACTAAAATGGACGGGAATGGGCGAATTCAGTTCGGATGACCATCATATCTACTACTGTGGACAAGAAACCCGCAAAAGAAATGGAGTGGCCCTCATAGTCAACAAAAGAGTAGTGAAAGCTGTACTGGGATGCAATCTCAAAAATGATAGAATGATCTCGATACGAATCCAAGGCAAACCTTTTAACATAACAATAATCCAAGTTTATGCACCAACTACTGGTGCTGAAGAAACTGAAATTGACCAATTCTATGAAGACTTACAAGACCTTATAGAAGTGACACCAAAGAAGGATGTTCTTCTCATTATAGGGGATTGGAATGCTAAAGTAGGGAATCAAGAGATAAAAGGAACAACTGGCAAATTTGGTCTTGGAATTCAAAACGAAGCAGGGCAAAGGCTAATAGAGTTCTGTCAAGAGAACAAGCTGGTCATCACAAACACTCTTTTCCAACAACACAAGAGACGACTCTACACATGGACATCACCAGATGGGCAGCATCATAATCAGATTGATTATATTCTCTGCAGCCAAAGATGGAGAAGCTCTATACAGTCAGCAAAAACAAGACCTGGAGCTGACTGTGGCTCAGATCATCAGCTTCTTATAGCAAAATTCAAGCTTAAACTGAAGAAAGTAGGAAAAACCACTGGGCCGGTAAGATACAATCTAAACCAAATCCCTTATGAATACACAGTGGAAGTGAGGAACAGGTTTAAGGATTTAGATTTGCTCGACAGAGTACCTGAAGAACTATGGATGGAGGCTCGAAACATTATACAGGAGGCAGCAACGAAAACCATCCCAATGAAAAAGAAATGCAAGAAAGCAAAGTGGCTGTCCAATGAGGCCTTACAAATAGCGGGGGAGAGAAGGCAAGCAAAATGCGAGGGAGATAGAGAAAGATACAGGAAATTGAATGCAGAATTCCAAAAAATAGCAAGGAGAGACAAGAAGGCCTTCCTAAATGAGCAATGCAAAGAAATAGAGGAAAACAACAGAATGGGAAGAACCAGAGACCTGTTCAAGAAAATTGGAGATATGAAAGGAACATTTCGTTCAAAGATTACCATAATAAAGGACAAAAGTGGTAAGGACCTAACAGAAGCAGAAGACATCAAGAAGAGGTGGCAAGAATACACAGAGGAGTTATACCAGAAAGATATGGATGTCTCGTACACCCCAGGTAGTGTGGTTGCTGACCTTGAGCCAGACATCCTGGAGAGTGAAGTCAAATGGGCCTTAGAAAGCATTGCAAATAACAAGGCCAGTGGAAGTGATGGTATTCCAGCTGAACTATTTAAAATTTTAAAAGATGATGCTGTTAAGGTGCTACACTCAATATGCCAGCAAGTTTGGAAAACTCAGCAGTGGCCAGAGGATTGGAGAAGGTCAGTCTACATCCCAATCCCAAAGAAGGGCAGTGCTAAAGAATGCTCCAACTACCGCACAATTGCACTCATTTCACACACTAGCAAGGTTATGCTTAAAAATCTTCAAGGAAGGCTCAAGCAGTATGTGGACCGAGAACTCCCAGAAGTGCAAGCTGGATTTAGAAGAGGCAGAGGAACCAGAGACCAAATTGCAAACATGCGCTGGATTATGGAGAAAGCTAGAGAGTTCCAGAAAGACATCTACTTCTGCTTCATTGACTATGCAAAAGCCTTTGACTGTGTCGACCACAGCAAACTATGGCAAGTTCTTAAAGAAATGGGAGTGCCTGATCACCTCATCTGTCTCCTGAGAAATCTCTATGTGGGACAAGAAGCTACAGTTAGAACTGGATATGGAACAACTGATTGGTTCAAAATTGGGAAAGGAGTACGACAAGGCTGTATTTTGTCTCCCTGCTTATTTAATTTATATGCAGAATTCATCATGCGAAAGGCTGGGCTGGATGAATCCCTAGCCGGAATTAAGATTGCTGGAAGAAATATCAACAACCTCAGATATGCAGATGACACAACCTTGATGGCAGAAAGTGAGGAGGAATTAAAAAACCTTTTATTGAGGGTGAAAGAGGAGAGCGCAAAATATGGTCTGAAGCTCAACATCAAAAAAACGAAGATCATGGCCACTGGTCCCATCACCTCCTGGCAAATAGAAGGGGAGGAAATGGATGCAGTGAGAGATTTTACTTTCTTGGGATCCATGATCACTGCAGATGGTGACAGCAGCCACGAAATTAAGAGACGCCTGCTTCTTGGGAGGAAAGCAATGACAAACCTAGACAGCATTTTAAAAAGTAGAGACATCACCTTGCCAACAAAGGTCCGTATAGTAAAAGCTATGGTTTTCCCAGTAATGATGTATGGAAGTGAGAGCTGGACCATAAAGAAGGCTGATCGCCGAAGAATTGACGCTTTTGAATTATGGTGCTGGAGGAAACTCTTGAGAGTCCCATGGACTCTCAGAAGATCAAACGCATCCATTCTTAAGGAAATCAGCCCTGAGTGCTCACTGGAAGGACAGATCGTGAAGCTGAGGCTCCAATACTTTGGCCACCTCATGAGAAGAGAAGACTCACTGGAAAAGACCCTGATGTTGGGAAAGATGGAGGGCACAAGGAGAAGGGGACGACAGAGGATGAGATGGTTAGACAGTGTTCTCGAAGCTACAAACATGAACCTGACCAAACTGCGGGTGGCAGTAGAAGACAGGAGTGCCTGGCGTGCTCTGGTCCATGGGGTCACGAAGAGCCGGACACGACTGAACGACTAAACAACAACAACAAAAATTGGGAATTCTTCCTTGGCTCAGATTTTAATATGAGCTGAAGAAGAATACGGGATTCCTACAATGGCCACTTCTTAGAGGTAAGCCCACATCAAGGGCTGATCCCGGCAAGCATCGCCACCATCTCTACAGAAGATGCAGCTTGGCGAGAGGGGAGCCAACAGCTGCTCAATGCCCATTGGGAAGTGTTTCCTATCCGTTCCCAGAGCTCTTTGAATTCATTCCATTGTGTCAGTAGGCAACTCCCTCTGCTGTATCCTCAATAATATTAATACTCAACCCACAGTGAAGAGGGCAGACCTATATTCAAGGTATTTTCCCTGCTGGTTTTGCAAGATTCTCCAGCTTTTACATTCTCCATGGTCGAACAATTTGTTTTTATATTAGCAGCTACCTTCTTTGATTAAATGTACCATTCTCCCTTTTAAGTTATTTCAGTCTACAATCATTTTAAAATTAAATGAACCTTTGAGCACCCTTTGGGAATAGCTCATTCATCTAACAGTTCTTCTTTCTTTAAAGCACTATAGCTGCGAACATTTTATTTAATTAAAAAGCACTCTTTTGTCAATTAAGCCAAATGGTGGGACATTAACCATATTTTGTTATATTTTATTTAAAGAAGAAAACAGGATAGAATAATAAAGCACCTTTTCACCTCAAGTGCTCACTGCCAAGGGCAAAATTTAGTCTCTGTTCAGACAGCTGACAGCTTTAATTGTAACATTATGTTGGCTGTGATTAGATTCTGTTTAAGTAAAGCTCTCCAAAAGAACATTTCAGTGTTTTATCCAGTTCATGTCAGATTAGCCTTTCAGCAGAAAACTTCTTAATGTCATCCTGCTTTCCTGTCCATATCTCTCTAAGCTTTGGAAGCTGGTTTAATTTAAAAGAGGATGTTTAATTTCATTGGTTTCCTACCTCTTTAGGGGAGTTTGGCCAAGACAGAATACGTGCTCGCCTGTGAGGACTGAAAAATATTTAGTACCATGAAATCTCACCCTGTGCTGTAAAAACTGAGGCAGTCCAATGGGATTCTGAGTCACTGGTACTGAAAGCACTGAGTTGTCTGCTGATGTGTTGCTGGGCTGATCACAAGATATTATATCAACAGATGCATACAAAGCCCTAAATGAAAGAGAACCCAAGTAGCAAAAGAGTGGGTCTCCCAAAATCAACGATCTCGTGCCCTCTGGTCAGCAGGGGAGGACCTGTGACATTGACCTATGACAGAGCCTTTTTGGTGGTGGCTCTTGATTTATGGAATGCACTTTCTCTTGAAGTGTGTCTATCTCCCTCCTTATTAACTCTTAGGGGGAATTTAGAAACATTTCTGTTCACCCAGCTCCTTGGTGGGTGAAAGATGCTTTCCCCGAAATTATTAGCTAGGACATTATGGGATTGCTTGATAATATGCTTACACGTCCTTAATTGGCCTTTAAAAGATTAAAATAGGGGTTTAAAAAATATTTTTTATCCTATTCTTTTTTACTATTTGTTGTTTGCTGCATACTATTCCCTTCGCATTTTCCTTAAAGAGCGAAATAAATACAGGGATGCAAACTAAACAGGGTAGGTACAATGACCTACAGATCCACATGCACATATGGATTTCCTCCAGTACATGGATAAAAATTCCTCACCTATAGAAGAAAAGGACAAATTCCTCAGTGCATGCATGAGCTCCTGGATAACAACCATAATGTGTAAAAGATCCTATTGAGATCAGATAGGTGACTATAATCAGTAGAAATCCGTGGTCCTTCTAGCCCCTGTATAATTTTTCCCCAGTACCTCTCAAGTCACAACAGCAAGCTCAACTTTGTCACTGCTACTCATGCAAGAAGCAATTACTACCTCCACAGATACACAGAGAAATGACTGCCGGGTCCAAATTTGCAGTATTAAACTGCAAACCTTTAGAAAAAGAAGGTGAAAAATAAATCTCGCTTGCCTCTGCTAGATATTTTGTATTTCAGTGGGATGCGGTGGTGCATATGATATGCCTATAGTCTAGCACACAGTTGTGTGTGTGAATTAAGGTTACCAGATTGAGAGTTCATAATTAAAAGACACCATGGAGCTGCAGTCTTTGTTCTGTGATGCCTTGGCTGCTCCGAAATAAGGGGCACCCATTATATTCAATTATAGCCTATGGGACTGACATCCTTTGGAATAAGGGCAGTCTTTTAGAAAAGAGACATCTGGCAACCATAATATATATATGTTTCACTGAAAGCCCCTCCTGTTTATGGAAATGGTTAACTGGAGTGAGATAGCATGGATGGCGGGGGCAGGAATGTGTATGTGTTTGTCAGCACAGCACTGACCCAAGCAATCAAAGGAAAATAGTGTTTCTTCTGCATTGAGGACCATCTTCATATAACCAAAAACATAACAAATGGGACACCACTTTTTGTTTGCTAGAGGAAGCAAATATTCCCAATATTCCAGGGGGCACAATAAGGAAGAAAGCAAATATTCCAAATATTAGGTGGGCGCAAGAAGGAAGAATAAGTGGGAGCAGTCACAGTCAAAGTCACAGTCTGGGTCCTGCATGCAATCTGCTCCACTGCATTTTATAAATCATGTTCACAGACCTATTTGTTGTATGTTAAAAATTTCATTATCCTTGCTCATCTGGGTGTGCATTTTCTTTTTCTGTCAAGGAAAGTTGCAATCAATTTGGTTTGTAGTTATTTGCTTTGAATCTTTATACTTAGCTTGATCTTTTTTATTTACGGTTTACATTTTGCACCTCAAAAAAGGTTTCTCACTTTCTCTCAGAAAGCAAAGAACAACTATAAGTCTGTGGTGGGCATCGTGTTTGTGGAGCTGTGCCCAGAAATGTCCTCCCGCTGCAAAATACGCATTTGGCAGTTTTGGAGAGCAGCATCAGATGGTTTGGGAATCATATAACGCAGACAAACTATGCGGGTCCCGAAATTGTTAACACTTAATTAGAAGAATCACATGAATGTGAGGTAGAGCAGCACCATTTAAATGAAAATGTCTGCTTATCTATCAAAATGCAGCATTTATTACGCCTGATAAAAATCTCTGAGATCTGAAAACAACAGGTGTTGAGGCGATAAAAGTCAAGACAAAAAGTGGAAAAGGCTTTTCACATACTTTCCTCCAATTTCTACGGCAGCACAGCTTTTGACAGAGGGCTTTTGACTGCTCAATTTGATGGCCATACAAACTTATAAAAGCTGAAGCATGGCATTTTCCCAGGGGAAGGCATAATGAAATAAATGCACTCATGAATATGGATGGGAGTTGGCGGCCATCTGTTCACTAACAAATTTTCTTAAAGCAACTTATATTTGCACAGAAAAGTTGCGTCTTTATTTGCATATATAAAAAACTTAGTTCTTGATATTTTTTTTCTTGCCCCAAAGTGTTATTGTTATAGATACAAATTCTATCCCCCAATGTTAAGCAAGAGATCGGCAGGCAAGGCAGAGACCAAATATATCGTAACATTGCAATGGCAGGTGACAAAAACATAGCTATGGTGATTGTATTGCCTCAGAGACCGGGACTGAAACTTCATACGAGTGGTAGACAATGAGAAAGCTGAAAAACGTATGAATAACACTGTTAGCACAAAGGGATTGAGGAGGTAGGAGAAATGTCTCTGGCATGTTGTGGAAATCTGGGTGGATGCAGAGAGAGGGAATTTAAAACAAAGTGTTCCTGGCAACTTCACTCACTGAGGAAGTGAACCAGTGATTTTTATTTAAGCATAGAAAGCTTTCTGCTCATGCTACAAATCAACCATTTGTCCTCTAGTTTTCAACTTCAAAGAAGATCTCAAGGCTAAAACAAAACAAAACATGACCAAAACTTTAAGTAGCATGACCTAGCCCCGTAGTTAGACTTTTGTAAACTTGACATCCTTGTGATGTTTAAAACTTTCAGATTCATGGCAATCCAGTCATTACTGAGTCCACAGGTTTAAGGCTGATTTGACCATGCCTCTGACACACCACTCAATTAATTACAAGCCTACATCTACCACATAATTCAATACCAATATCTACTCAATATTCAATACCAAATGATTCATCTTAGATGAATTCATCTTAGATATGAACTTTAAAATTCCACATGTGCATATTCCGATAGAACTCTTTCCCCCAAACTGAAATTTGTGATAGCATCATTGATTAGAGATCTACAAGTAAAAAGTCTGATGTTTTAAAATCAAGTGGGGATTGGTTGGGATATTCTGATGATTCATTAAAAGGTATATAAACTCTTTTATTGAATGGTTCTAACCTATAGCATACTAAGCGCTCAAGCTTTCAGGACCCACATGCAGGAAGTAGCAGGTGCATAGTAGAATTAGTTTAAAGTTAGACTAAATGGATTTTGAGGACCCTGCCAATCTTGTGATTTTAAAGCTGTAAGATTGGATTCTGGGAGGAGGGGCGCGTGCAGAGATAGACCGTTAAAATGGTCATCCCAGTTTCTTTGTTTAGTAAATAGCCTAGTCAGTCCTGTTAAATAAGTTCCGTAATGCCAGCTAAGGCAATATATTGTGTCAGAAGCAAATAGCTGGGAACCCTTCTGAAAGATGAGCAGAATGGGGGCAAGCTTTTTGATGTCATCAAACTGTGCCTGACAGAAAACAAAGAACAGCCTAGGAACAGCTGGTCTCCTGACAGCAGCATCACTGTTTCATACCTGGACAGTGTAGGGTTAAGCCAGAGTAGTGGAGGAGTTGGGAATGAATGAGCACTCTGTGGGAAGAACAGCACTGACGCCACAAGTGTCCCTTCCCAGCCCAACACTCATTGTTGCCTTGTCAAAATAAGCAGAAGCAATCCTGTATCAGAAAGGTGGCTCTGCAGCATTGCCCAACCACACAAGCTGCTCTTTGGACAGTCCATACTGGGACCGGAGCTTAAAAGCGATGGAAAGGCCCAGCTTGCTCTCTGTGCTGGAGCCAGTGCTGATACATTGGGAAGCCCGTCTAGAAACCAAATCGGGGAGCATTAATGCTGCAGACCTTCTATCTTAGGCTCAGCCTGTGTGTGTGTGAATAAAACCCTAAATCACAGAAAATACCAGAAGCCTCCAGAGGCCATCATTTCAAGGAAGCCAAAGCTAAGGGGTGTGTGGAGAATCCTGGGATTTCTTTTTAACCACTCCGAGATTGGGCTGCACATTGTATTGTAGAGTTGGAATCAACACAGCTAGATGTGTCCAGTCAGTCTTTAGTCATGGCTGTAGCTTTCTTCCAACTTCTTCAATTTCTCTTGACTATATTCTGTGTAATGTTTCCTCCTATAAAGTTCAACTGGAGAAAGAAATGTGGGGCCATTAATTCCAAGGAAGGCCCACATAATTTCCCTACAAGCACCTACATGTTTGTTTCTCCCCTCAGTGCCTTGGATTTAGACTAAGAAAAGCAGGTGCATAGTCAAGAGTTGACTAGGCTAGACCTGTCAGGATTGTGTTGGGGCCTGCCTGGTTGCGACCTTCCATATCCAGAAACCCTGAGGTAGTTCAGCAGAGGAGGAGAAGGTTGCAACGCCATGGAGCAACGCCACAGGACAGGCTTCCCAGCAATATATATTTTCTCCAGAGGTTTTGGATGGCAGAACTTTGGAGGAGGTTAATGTAAAGGAAATCTCATTGTGGAACGTAGTTATATCATAAAGAAAAATAAAATGCCAGCTTTGACGGAATAATTCTTCAAACCTTTTCAAAGAGCTGGAATTGTATGCAGTCACACACACACACCCTTTTAGAATTAGGAAAGCGTCAATGGTTATCTACTTTATAAAAACCATATGTCAGCAGCAAACTCTTTAATCCTGTGGGAACTGACCCAGAAGAATCCATCTGCTACTGAATAATTAAGACTGAAGATAGACATAATATAGTAGAAGGAGCTCATGGGGCTGTGAATATGCCACCCGCTCTCTTTTTATATTAACATCCATCTCTAGCATACCAGAGAATCAACTGCCTATATGTCGCTGTTACTCTTCCCAACTTCCTCGACTACTTTCTGCCTTCTCCTCTTCCTTTGGCTGGAAGACAGCAACCGACTGCCAGGTATCTGGCACAGTAGTGGTGAAATGTACTCTCTCTCTCTCTCTCTCTCTCTATATATATATATCAGTTGGGGAAAGAGAAACACTCAGCAGCAGTGAGTGGGTACGATAGCAAGCAGTGAGAGGCAAGATCCGCATATCAGAAGCAGGCCTTAGTATAAAGATGGGTGATTCCGGCAGTGCATTCCTTCAACTTAAGAAGTCTACAGATTCTTCCCATATGGAAGGCTCTGGAACGGATCCCGTTCGCATCCCGAGGTACCACTGAGGAGCCTCAAAACGACTTCTCCAGGGCACAAGCCTGGGCAGTGTATCTGGAGGTCATGGGCTGCCCAGATGACAAGACTCCCCTCTCAGCCTCACTGATGTGGTTGAAAGGAAAACAGAGCAATACGTTTGGCACCAGCTTGGCTGCAGGAGTTGCTGCAATGCGGCAGACAATATGCCATCCAACCACCTTAGGAACTCCACTCCAGATTTGGGTACGGTTCCCTCCTTAGTCTTTTCTTTTCCTGAAGATGACTCACAAGCCAGCAGTTACAGACTTTTCCTCAGGATTTTCTCTCAAAGTCTTTCTCATGAATGAGGATGGCTGCAAGGCAGCGGAGGGATAGAATCAGAGTTTTCCTTCTCCTACCTTCCCAGGTTGACAAGCTCCATCTACTCCTCATTTCCCTCTCCTGGGTTTTCCCCAACCTTTGAGCTGGTCGAGAGGGTGGGGAAGCTATATTGCACAGCTAAAAGTCATTATGCTATCATTCATAACTGTCTAATGGGATACTGCCCATAGGGAACCCACTTCAGATCTATAAAACTATTGCCCCAATTCAGCAAGCAAGGAAGACCCATCTATGCAAGCACTGAGGATGTGCTGCCGCTGAGGATGTGATCTACATGTGGGCTCATTCATATTGGGATGCACACCTGTCTTGCAATGCACCTCCACAGGGCTGTCTTTAGCATATGCACTGCCGGGGTGCAAAGATCCGCCCAATGCCCCCAAATTTAGTTTCGCCCCCAAATAAATTTTATTATGCTTATGTCACTATTATCATTATCATTAGTGTGTGCCTCGAAAAGGAGTTTTTTTGTGTGTTTTTTGTTTAAAACCAGCTTTTCTAAAGAAGACAAAGAACACATTGGGAGTTGGTGTAAAGACTCCATGCATGCACTTACGGTCGTAGGGAGGTGTCTGAAAGATGAGACGGGCGGGCATTGTGCACATGTACAGGAGAGCCATCTTGGACAGCCTTTCATTGTGGGAGCAACCTTATTTCTAGAGGAGCTAGGAGGGCCCTTGCAAGCACGCATATATGAGTTCTTCTTGGGAAGGTTCCAAAGTCTGTGTGCACTCCCGTCGCTAGATAGGCGCATTCTCTTTCTGTTTGTGTCTCCCTCTTTCCTGTCACTCCCCCTCCTCCCAGCTTTGGTGAGTGAGACTTTCCAGAGATCTCTTTCCCCCCCTCTAAATTACTGCTACAAAGCACACAGTCTTGTTAAAATCTATTTTGGAATGTATTTCTAATTACGCCAAAATGTGTTTCTCGCTTAGCATTCGTTGTAAAATGAAGAAAAAATTCAGCTCGCAGAATTCTTAGTGTGTACTCTAGGCGTGTTTTTGTGGAAATGGAAAACTAAAATTGCGTGCTGAAATGCTTGTGTAGTAGAGTCCTAAGTCCTAAGTAGTTAGTCAAAGAAAATGCCGACAATTAGCGAAAATAAACATTTTTTAAAAATGATTTCTCTAAACGAATTTGAACTGTAAGTGATAAAATTAAAATGCAATTTGAAATGTTTCACTCGGGGTCAGCGGCACCTTTGACACGACTGATCTCACACTGCCTGCCTGCACTGGCAGGAAGGCAGTGCGAGATCAGTCATGTCAAAGGTGCCGCTGACCCAGCTGCCGCATAGCAGCTCAATACAGTACGCTTAGGCGGCTTCAGCGGTGGGTGCCTGGCACCCTCCAGAATTTGGCACCCAGGTGCCCTGCACCCCTTGCACCCCTGGGTATAGATGGCCCTGCTCCTCCAGGGCCCAGTGAACTTGCTGATTGTTCTTTCTAACGCATCTCCACTCTGGACCACTAGTGGCTGCACATGAACAAAATAAGACAAGAACCCACAAATTATCTTCTCCCTTGGAACACATTAATCCTGCCTACCTTTGAGATAAACTCTGTGACAGCCAATAAAACTGAGCTCTCTGAAACTATTATCTTTGGGAGGGCCAACAATTACACCGCTGAGCCATCTTCTTTAGTTCCTTCAAATGAAAAATGCATTAATATAATATGTGGCCAATGAAAGATTTATAACTCTTTTATGTACTTATTTCCATACATCTTTTCAGTTGCATCTAGTGAGTAACCTTATATATGTCTTGCCAGGTAATGGCTTGTAACAAAGACAAGCGTTTTTGGGTTTCACCATATAACATTTTTTTGTTGTTTTTTTAACAGGGCTGCACAGAGATTTGATAGTGATGTAGGGATTTCTTGCCCAATAAAAAAAGAGCAAGAATAAGGGATGGAGATGGAAAGGAGAAAAATTAGCAACGTTATTCTGTTACTATAGTGGCAATTCTAGACACACTTATATGGGAGTAAGTGCTATTGAGCTCAGTTGGTCTTGCTTCGGAGAATTGCACTGTGTGTTGATTGTAATATCCTATCGATTCTCCAAAAATAAACTGTATTGGTTAAAGTTTCTCTCTTGCTCATACAGCAATCCTTTGACGTATGCTTGAAATAATATTCATTGTAGTCATTTAAAATGAATTATTTGTTTGCAGAGTTGATGTGATACTGAATCTTACCATAAGTTCATTGATCTTTATCATCTGGGCTATCCATTTCCCTCATATTGCACATTTATTTCTGATCTGCTCTTTGCTACAGGGCCCAAGGACAGGGTTAATTTAAAAGAACAATTCAGTATAATATGAAGTAAAACATTCATTAAAAACCCCCTAATTCAAGCATTCTAATAATAATACAGTACAACACTGCAGAAAGTTAAAATGGCTCAGTAATCAATCTCCATCAAAAAATTTGCAGACGTCCCCACCCACAGATGGGATTTAGGCATGCTATTTTGTATAAGTTAACTTATAAATTGTTTAGGCACTTTATCATCTCATTCTTTCTGAATTCTGTTTGGATTCATTGTCAAAGATAGCAAGTCAAAAAACATTTCAGTGTGTTATGGTGTTGTGAAGAGTCACTGTATAGGAGCCACATGACTGAATGAGAAGTTAGACAGAAGATGACTGGTAAGATCTAGTGTTTCATTAGGTCTGAGAATGACTGTGGTTGTGATTTGGCATAAACTGGTTAATATCAGCTCCAGCATCTTCCTGGATCCATTACTGTGCTGTATTTTTGCAGTGGCCAAGAGCACTTTTGGCAATCTACTAAGAAGTGTGCCTCCCTTCAGTCTGCTGTGGACCTAACAACTATACTTCATGTCTTTGTTGTCTCACATATAGACCACTGAAATATATTTTGGGTGGGATTGTCCCTAAATACTTCCTTGGTGCAGAACATGATGAGCCTGCTTAACAGGAGCATGGAACCATCTAAATACAATGATCTGGCATCTAGTACAAACTGGTTTTCTTTCTCAGCTCTTCTGGGTGGGGTGGAGGATATGTACATTGATAACCAGTGGGAGAGATTGCCTCACCTCAATATTTCTGGCAGCTGTAGACTGCCTTTTTCAAAATGGACTATTTTTAACCAAGTAACATTTCCATCACAATAGAGGGTAAAGAACTGGATGGAGAAAGGGGAGGGGGGACCATCTTTGGTTTTAGGTACCCCTGGCTATAGGGCAATATATAAATGAATTCAATAAATAATAATAATACCCATCAAACTGGCAAACTTAAAACAAACAGCAACACAGATATAAAGTGATATCTGATTAATCTTAACTAAACCTCCCCAAATTACTAATGTTTGCACTAACAAGAGCATTTCAACACGACAGATACTGCTACCTGATTAAAAAGAGAAGAGTAATGCACATGATTTTAGTGTCCAAAGCTGAATGTTTAGTTTATATAGTTAATTTAGTCACTTCAGCAGTTCAGTCAGGAAGAAAGCTCCAGAGGGATAATTTATCATTATTTGTCAGCTCCCCAGAGGCAAATTCCTTTGAAGGGCAAAATGTGAGCAGGAGGGCAGGAATCAAACACTGTCCAATTTTTGATGCAATATTTTTGGTCTAATTTGCAGCTGTTATGATTAGGGCATTTTCTGCTGCTAATACTCCCAGCAATCTTGCAAAATCTATAAATGGCAAACATCAATCATTAATTTGGCACCGCCTAATAAAGACATCAATATGGTTCTTTTCCGTTTTTAAGATGTCCTGCTGGATGTGCATGTCTGTGAGGGGAAGAAAAAGAGTATTCTTTTTCTTTTTCAAAGCAAGCAATGAAAAAGAGTCATCACTTTTAATGCATCAAGCTACTCGTTGAAAAATTCTTCTATGAACATAATGGGAAGGCTGAATGGAGCATAAGCCACTCTGGTATTATTATAAATTTGATGCCACTGAGTTACACAGAGGTGCTGACAATATAGACTTAAATTCGAAGCCAACAACAATCAGAGTACAGATTTCCAATAATGCCAGTGGCCTTTTGATAGGGCTTAGCAAATTAAAACTTACTTAAAGACAATTTCCATGCACTGGGACTATGCAGTCATCACATCAATGCAATCTATCATCTCAGACTAGTCCCTTGCCTATTTTAATCAGAAACCAACCCCATTACGGTATTACAGAAAGCAGAAATATAATGGTGGTTTTTTTACCATTTTCTCCATGAATTCCATTAACATTTGCACACACTTATGCTTTATTTTTGCTCCCTTTATTCACACCAGCTAGTACCTTACTTCATGAGCAATTTAGTGAATGCATAGGGAAAGAGAACAAGGCATTTGGACTTTGAAATGCTAATAACAATACATTCAGAATGTCAACCCCCCCAAACCTTTTCATCTTCTTGAACATCTGCTCTGACCCTCCCACCAAACCCACTGGATTCAATACTTTTCATTGGGCATGAAGCTCAGCTATAGATGTTCATTATATTGCCTAATATTCTTATGTGTGTGAAATGCCTTCAAGATTTGGGACAAACAGGTTGTCCACCAACAAGCCAATGAGTATAAAAATGGTATCTACATTTTGTTGTGTGGATACCTGATGAAATTGGATTGTTTGGTCTAACCCCAAGATCTCCCCTTCTCTTGCATGCTTTCAGTGCATGATAGGATTTATATGACAATGTACAAAGTTACTTAACAAATTCAGCAACCATTGTTATACAGGGGCACTGTTATACAGTGGTTTCGCTCCTTCCTCCTGGGCCATGTTCAGAAAGTGGTGGTGGGGGATGAGTGTTCAGACCCCTGGGCCCTCACTTGTGGGGTGCCTCAGGGTTCCGTCCTCTCCCCCATGCTTTTTAACATCTATATGAAGCCGCTGGGAGAGATCATCAGGGGGTTTGGACTGGGTGTCCATCAATATGCAGATGATACCCAGCTCTACCTCTCTTTCAAATCAGAACCAGTGAAGGCGGTGAAGGTCCTGTGTGAGTGCCTGGAGGCGGTTGGAGGATGGATGGCAGCTAATGGATTGAAGTTGAATCCTGACAAGACAGAAGTACTGTTTTTGGGGGACAGGAGGCGGGCTGGTGTGGAGGACTCTCTGGTCCTGAATAGGGTAACTGTGCCCCTGAAGGACCAGGTGCGCAGCCTGGGAGTCATTTTGGACTCACAGCTGTCCATGGAGGCACAGGTCAATTCTGTATCCAGGGCAGCTGTCTACCAACTCCACCTGGTACGCAGGCTGAGACCCTACCTGCCCGCGGACTGTCTTGCCAGAGTGGTGCATGCTCTGGTTATCTCCCGCTTGGACTACTGCAATGCGCTCTACGTGGGGCTACCTTTGAAGGTGACTCGGAAACTACAACTAATCCAGAATGCGGCAGCTAGACTGGTGACTGGGGGCAGCCGCCGAGACCACATAACACCGGTCTTGAAAGACCTACATTGGCTCCCAATACGTTTCCGAGCACAATTCAAAGTGTTGGTGTTGACCTTTAAAGCCCTAAACGGCCTCGGCCCAGTATACCTGAAGGAGCGTCTCCACCCCCATCGTTCTGCCCGGACACTGAGGTCCAGCTCCGAGGGCCTCCTGGCGGTTCCCTCATTGCGAGAAGCAAAGCTACAGGGAACCAGGCAGAAGGCCTTCTCGGTAGTGGCGCCCGCCCTGTGGAACGCCCTCCCAGCAGATGTCAAAGCAATAAATAACTACCTGACATTTAGAAGACATCTTAAGGCAGCCCTGTTCAGGGAAGTTTTTAATCTGTGTATTTTTTGTTTCTATGGAAGCCGCCCAGAGTGGCTGGGGAAACCCAGCCAGATGGGCGGGGTACAAATAATAAATTATTATTATTATTATTATTATTATTATTATTATTATTATTATCTTTGCCCATTAAAGATATGGGCTGGGGCTGATGAGAGCCAGACTCCAACATCAGGAGGGTTACAGGCTTCATATCCCTGCACCAAGAATTGAGCAAGACTAGTGCATGGAGGAAATATGAGTGAAAGAAAATATGAAACTGCTGAAGAAAATATTTGTTATAGGCAGTGTGACCCATTATATTAGCGACCACCTGATGACCTTGTGGATAAACATGGTTTTACAGAAATCATGTAAAAGAGAGAGAAATAACTCAATTTACGATCTCTACACACCACTGCTAGTCATTATTTGAATTGATTCTTTTACACAATGTATGAGGAAAGCTAACAAGCCCTTCCTTGGAAGAATTTGCCATGCAGAGGGATGTAATATTATCATCTTTTTGCACACTTGAACTGGATGTTCATACTACTACTGTTTTGTTTGATAAGAGTAAATCTGAAATGTTATGTGCTTGGTTATCTCTATTATGTGACAATTAAATGTGATCACAGGAGAAGTGATACAAATGGGTTGCAAAGAACCAGTCTCTTTATGGGAAACTCTGAAGATATGTAGCCTGAATATGTTATGATATGGCCATTGCATGAAGAAAATTGCCACTGCACGCAATGCATTCACCACTGCTGATAGTAGTAGTAGTAGTAGTAGTAGTAATAATAATAATAATAATAATAATAATAATAATAATAATAATAATTTATTTATACCCCGCCCATCTGGCTGGGTTTCCCCAGCCACTCTGGTGGCTTCCAATAGAATATTAAATTACAATAACCTATTAAACATTAAAAGCTTCCCTAAACTGGGCTGCCTTCAGGTGTCTTCTAAAAGTCTGGTAGTTGTTTTTCTCTTTGACATCTGGTGAGAGAGCGTTCCACAGGGCAGGTGCCACTACCGAGAAGGCCCTCTGCCTGGTTCCCTGTAACTTGGCTTCTTGCAGCGAGGGAACCGCCAGAAGGCCCTCGGCGCTAGACCTCAGTGCCCGGGCAGAACGATGGGGGTAGAGACACTCCTTCAGGTATACTGGACCGAGGCCGTTTAGGGCTTTAAAGGTCAACACAAACACTTTGAATTGTGCTCAGAAATGTACTGGGAGCCAGTGTAGGTCTTTCAAGACCGGTTATATGGTCTTGGCAGCCACTCCCAGTCACCAGGCTAGCTGCAGCATTCTGGATTAGTTGCAGTTTCCGGGTCACCTTCAAAGGTCGCCCCACATAGAACTCATTGCAGTAGTCCAAGCAAGAGATAACTAGAACATGCACCACTCAGACGAGACAGTCTGCAGGCAGGTAGGGTCTCAGCCTGCGTACCAGATGGAGCTGATAAACACCTGCCCTAGACACAGAATTGACCTGCGCCTCCATGGACAGCTGTGAGTCCAGAATGACTCCCAGGCTGTGCACCTTGTCCTTCAGGGGCACAGTTACTCCATTCAGGACCAGGGAGTCTTCCGCCCCCGCCTGCCCCCTGTCCCCTCAAAACAGTACTTCTGTCTTGTCAGGATTCAACCTTAATCTGTTAGCCTCCATCCATCCTCCAACCACCTCCAGACACTCAGCTTTAGTCAGAAAATGACCCACGCTAGTGGCTGCTGCTTACCCTATTTTTCCTGTATATTACACTCCCCTGTGTATAAGACGCCCCCTATTTTTGGGGACTCAAAATTAATAAAATGGGGGGGGGGGGCAGATTGCCAAGACTTGTTAAGCTTTTTGGGGGAGGATTCCCCAGAGTTCTTGAGCTTTTTTGGGGAGGGGAGGATATCTCCCAGACTTGTTGAGCTTCGGGGGGGGGGATTTGACTGCCCAATCACCGCGATAGCCGCCAATCGACCGACTGCCCAGTTGCCACTACAGCAGCCAATCACCTAGCCTTATAAACGGAAAAATACAGTGTATATATTTGCAGTGCATCACTAGGTGGCAAGGTTGATGATCCTAGAAAAATGTGAATGGGGAACTCTAGAATGTAGGAGTCCCGCGCCAGACTCATTACTGAACATGATCCTTTACCACCATGAAAATTAGTGTCAATGAACCATACCGTATCAGGTGCTTTTGATGAATGGGGTGTAGTATATGGTACTTTGCAAGAGCTGCTGTAAAAGAAACAACAACAACAACCCTGTATAAATACTTTACTGACTGATAGTGACTATGGAGAGCAGCATAATTTAATTTACAAATGCAATGTAGTTTAGAAGTATGATATAATGTTAGAAGTTTTAAAATTGTGTTGAAATAACATATTTTATTTCTCATTAACATTATATTTATATTCTCATTAAGATCTATTTTTAAGACTGCATACAGAGATGTATAGTTTTTATTGTATTGTACTTCATTGTGTCCTAAGGCAGGAAAAAACACAATGATTTCTATGCAAATTAGTTCCATTTATTAAGCGTCTGGACACAGAGTTTTATTTTGAAATGTAGTTAAAAATGCAAGCAACAAGAAAGAAGAGCACCACACAACAATCCAATAAGATCATTAATTAACATCTTAAAAAAGTTATATCTACTGTAGCACCCATTACCTTCATAGAAATGTTACATCTATTTAACAAATCCACAAGCAAAGATTTCTTTCCAAGCCTGTGCCGGCGTTCTTGCTGGTTATCTTTGCTCAGACAAAATCTATGCAATTACTTGGAGAAGAATTACTTTGGTGGGAGAGAGAAGCAACCTTTAAAGGTCTGTACAACCCAATAATTAAAAGCCCCGTGATGAAAAACTGAGCATCGGAAGAGGCAAGCTAGGAGAAAGGACTATATTTCTTCTGGGATGAATTTACTAGACTACGAATGGCCTTGTAAAGAGTAAATTAGATAAATCACCAGGAAACATACAATAATAGGCACCCACTATACTTGTCAGAGGAGATATGTTAAAGGGTCATTAGCTTTTTATTAGCAGAGGAGGCAAGAAAATACTTTAACTTTTTTTTGTTGTTCATAAAATTGAATTGTTATCGGGTAGAGCAATCCTATATCCTCGTTATACTAGGGGCAGATATACATCCCTGCTACACTAGCAGAATGCCCACTTTAACCTCTGCATACTTAGTCTTGGAGGGGAAAGCAGCATAAAAACAGCACACAAACCCCTGGCATTCTTCAAAACAGCCAAATCCCAAATCTGGCTCTGTGCCAGATCCTTTACTTTGGTCTTGTTACAGTTCAGTACAGATGTTACAGTTCTGAATGGAGTACAGATGTTATAGTTCTGAATGGAGGAAAAGGCTTCTTGACCTTAGTATACACACATGTACATAGTGTTAAACAAGTGTGTTCCTATGTTAAATATAGGGACTAGGTCCATATATTACTCAAAGGTAATCTCCCCCGCAAGCGTTCTCCCGAAATGCCACCTCTTGTAGCCAGAGCCAGGCTGTGCTGCATATGTGTGCAAGAATGTGGAGCTGGGTGAGTCAATGGTCTTGACTCATTATAAGACCACTTCTTCCTCCTGCAGACTGATAAAGCAGACTGCAAGGAAAGTAAACGGGACATGAAAAGAAGAACAAAAATGAAAAAGTAAGAAGCTTGATGTTCTGTGGTGCATTCATTGCTAACATGATTGATAGACAAGTAAGCAACAGCAATGTTTAGGAGTACCAGTGACAAAGGTATATTAAATTGGAGTTTAATAGTTTCATATTTTGATGACACATCCCCGTATCTTTTCCAGGATTTCTGTTTGGTGCTGCTATTTTCTCCATTGATGCAGAAGGCAGAAAGATCACTCTATGTGTTGGTGCATGAGGGTAAAGTTGCAGTCTTCTAATCTCGCAAAATAATGCTTTTAGCTCTCAGGAAACAGCCGCAGCCCATCCGTTACTTTAAAGTGATCAAACCAGTTCATTCCATATCCCTGGAATACACCAACTCTGTGAGACAAAAGTCGGCTGAACATCAACAATGCAGCCTAAAGTGGGGTGAGAGTTTCTTGATGACAGAGAAAATGTGTCCTTTAGAGATTTGTTTGTTTCCCCCGTAGATAGGCACCTGTTGCTCTTGTTTTAAAAATTCAGGCACCCAGTGTAGACAGGGACAGGGAATGTGTGGAAAGATAATGCCAACTGCCCAAAGTTGTGCATTTAAACAGAAAGGACAGTCACCTTGCCGCTTCCAAGAAGTCATGATTTATATGGACGGCACATAATTCATTTACGAAATTCACTAACCAAGTAATTCGGCAGTGGCCCCTAGCTTAGAAGGCTTTAAAAAGCATTAGGTAGTATTAAACTGCAATAGTAGTCCATAGTATGAGAATATAATGGCTAAAGAGACCTTCTGCTTTTAGAATCAGTATAACTCTGAGCATGAGAGAGACAAGAGACTAAGGGTATCGTTGTCATGCCCTGCATTGAGCCAACTAGAGGCACCTCATGGGAAACAGTATGCTAGATTTTAGTCTGAACCAACAAGAAATCATATGTTCTTACAGCAAATAAGATCCTTAGGGGAAAAATAAAGAGAAAAAGATGGCCTGCAGAGTATTATTATTTTTTAAGACAAGAGGCTTAACATCTTTCCAAGCTCCCCTTTAATATAGATATTAAAAATGACTTCAACTATGTTCACCCATAAGAACTAATATATACAACTCATTAGGCAGATTCCTCTGTTTTGCTGTTGATAATTAGATTTAGAGTGTACGCCCCCATTATAATTGATTATTGATCACTTCATAATTTCTGGGACAAAGAATTCATTTAAATGATGCCAGCTATGATAAATGGAGTTTTAATTACATACAGTATTACAGGTCTTCTTAGACTTTATCAATATTAAGCCTGCATCCCTGCCCCTTCCTCTGACCCCTGCCAATGGCAATTTTATTTTAAGTGCTCAGTGAACAGGCATCGGGTTTACTCTCAGTAACCTCTCTCACTTGGCCCTTGTTTCCTAGAATAACCATTTCATCAAATATGCTACACATTCCTCACTTTACTAAAATAGGCCGCCAGCCCCGTCAGCTGCTGGGGCCAACAGGTGCTGTGCAAAATTGACAAGAGGTTTTCTTTTTCTTGCATGCCACTATGTGTTCCATGCAAATCTTTGCTTCTTTGAAGTTTTCCATTGGGAATTAAATTGGCATCAGAGCCCCAAGAGCAGGGATAGGGAATTGGATCCGGCCACTGGACCATGTCCAAAATTGACCTATATCCTCCATGACCCAGTTTGACAGGTGAGCTAGACCTCCCAACTATCAATCACCTGAGTGATCATCACTCTAAGTATGCTGCCAATTCTTCCTTTTGGGCTTGGATTCATCACATTTTGAATTTATCACATTTTTCTCTTGCTGGGCAGGGTGACAGAAAGACGTGTCAAATTCAAGATGTGCTGACACTGAAGCTGCAGCTGGACAGGAAGGATTCTTCCTTTAGAATTTGGTGCCACAGGTTCACTAGTCCAGCACCAAGTGTCATATGACATCAGGTAATGTGCAAGTGGCCTTCCATAAAAATCACCTCATGGGCCAAATGGGGAGGCCTGGAGGGTTTAATCATGGCAAAAGGGTTGACACAAACATAATCTGAGAATGTCATCCTCTCACCATATCCTAACTCCTGTAGTTCTACTAGTTTCAATTTTAGGCAAAACAATTCTAAGGACAGACACTTAAGCTGTCATAAACTGCACCTCTTTCAAACTCCATTCAGAACTGGAGTACCACCATCTGAGTTAGCCAAAGCCTGGTAGAGGGAAATTGCATCTTTAAAACAGAGTTTGACTTTTCTGCTGGTGTAAATTCTGCTGGGTTGCCAGGTCATGTTACAACTTGAGTGGAGTTAGGATTTGGTGGCATATGTCCCCCCCTGCCCAGTTCCACCCCTGACAATCCTCCAGAAAGCCCATTTTTCAGGGCTAATGCCATCATAAGCTTCATTGGTCTCAGCTCGCTGGCTGAGTCAGAATGAAGGATTTATGCAGGGATATCTCCAGATGAGCCAGGCTGTGGAGTGGACAGTGGCATAGCCCTGCTGTGTCAAGAAGCAGCTGCCTGATCTGGATATCCCATTGTAGTTTTTGGGTTTGGATTATGGAACATCTTCTCCAGGCAGATTTGTTTTTCAAAGAATGTTCTTCCTTTGCCCAAGCTTTATTATTATTTTTATTGATATTTTTCTTATGAATGATTTATCATTTACTACCTGTTTCAAGAGGTCTTGTAAATGTTTTGTGGTTTTTATTGCAAAGGATAGTGGTTTTTTACTGCTTACTGAAAGCTTCCTTCAGTGGTGGAAATGTGGCTTATAAAGCTTGTAAGTCAGGTTGCAAATCCTATACTCACAGATCTGTGAGTATTTCTCACTGAACTCTATGGGGCTGACTTCTGAGTAGACATGCATAAGATTGCATTGCAAAGTAAATGGATACAGACCTTTAGCACTACATATCAAGGGATCCCAAGAAAGTTCCATTACAATATGCCTCAAGTACCTTTGTGATTAATTTTATCCTGAGGTCCTGCAGATATTTTTTTTTGGGGGGGGGGGGGCTATATACAAAAGTATCCCATTGTTTATTCTATAAACACATCTAGGGGTTTCAGAGAATTTCAACAGCATGGAAATGGGAACAGAAATTGCCCATGTCTTGAATGGAAATCAACCCAGTGAATAAGATTAGTATTCACTGTTGTTGCTGTTTTCAGTCCTCAAATGGTACTTAATGACACGTAACTTTTTCCTCTAATTTGCATTGTGTTCCCTTTGCATTTAAGTGGATGGTGTGTGGAATAATGCCATGCTAACATAAATAATTGCATAATTAATTATGTAAAATTTTGCCATAGTGGACAGTCAGATATTTCCCCCTCCCCCAAAGCTGAGCTGCAGTAGAACAGAAACAGAGCTGGGTATGATGAGTATGGGATGCTTTATTACATTCCTGTTTATATCCTAATAGAATATTTTACCAAAAAACAAACAAACAAACAAACAAACAAACAAACCTCAGAACAGTTGGAATCTGCTCTTTGCAGTCTCTTATGTTTTATCACACAGTACAGAAGACTTGCTATACTTATAATTAGAAAAAGCCCCCATATTAACCATGTGGTTTTTGGGTTTCCCTTTCAAGGGCAGATAGAGCAGTCCCCCCTTGTAAAAGGAGACCTGACTTTGAAAGGCCCTTCCACACCACTGCAGAAACCTCTCCAGGACTAGCCTCTCCATTGTTCAAGCTCTGAAGTGGGAAAAGGCTTCAAGGAGGCATGCCAGGGAACGTATCAGTGGGTTGCCGGGGGAAGTCCCCATTGGGCCCTACAAATGGGGGGGGAACACAACAACCATGGAGTTGGTGTATGGATTTCCATCCTATTGGGAACGATGGGAGGGATATTGCTTTGGTTAAAAACAACAACACAGAAGTAAAAGGAGTGCAAGACTTCCACTCCTATATATCATTTCCACCCCACTGGAGTGAGCTGAATGAGGCAATTTGATTGCTTTCAGTTTTCTCCTCCATCCCCCCACACCTTTAGGATTTCCACCTAAAGGTGTCATTTCAGGGCAGAGTCAAAATTATTAGCACATTTGGACATTTTTGGCAAGGTTGAGAAGGGCCTCTTTTGCCAATTTTTAATGGACTGCCTATGAAAATATCCACCTACTCATCGGTCTTGTCTTCTTTAGTTATCATGCTGTTCATCTCAATAGGACTGATTTGTCCTTCATAACATAAATCACCTCACTAAATATTATTAGCTACATATTTTTATGACATGATCCCATTTGCTGGGAAATCTTGTTGCGTCTTATTGCTCCTTCTGCGTCATTCTGCTTGCATCGTTTTTTGCCTCTTCCAGGATTAGTCTTTGTAATGCCATCCTGCTCAGTATATGATCACCGATTCGTTGCTTCTTCTCAGTGCCAACTCGAATGGGCTGCGTAGCACTGTGAAGTCATTCTGCTGGCTACAAATGCGGGAAGCGGTAAAATTTAAAGCAGTCACTATGTACTTAGTGGTCTTAAAAACAGCAAGAGCAAAACACTGAAATTTAACTACCTAATGAAAAAACTATTAGGATATCCAGTCACACAAGCTTCTGTTTTCTTCTTGTTAAATTACATGAATGGCTTTGTTAAAAATAGAACATGAAGAAACAGCGTCCTATATGGCCACTGCTGTGAGGGTTTTATATGCAAATAGATGGATATTACAAACAATACCATCTGTAAGGGAGCAGTCAGAAAAAGATGGTGTTTCCCTTAATGGATAAATTCATAAATTTCATAAAGATACATAACGAAGGACACAACACCCTGGCCTGCATTATACATTTAAATCAGAATTATACCGCTTCTCCCAAAGAATCCTGGGAATGGTAGATTGTTAAGAATGCTGAGAGTCGTAGAGAGACTATACCCTGCAAAGAGCTACCATTCTCAGGGTGCTTTAACATTGTAGCTCTGCAAAGGAACCGGGAAGTCAGAAGGCAACAGCTTCCTTTCTGTTGAGTCCTACAAAGGAAACATAAAGACTAAGGCTGAAAGCCTGTGCCACCTCTCGGACTGGTTGTAAGTAAGAAGCTAGGCAGTTAGGGGGCTGGCTGAGTTTGGTGGGGCAGTGCCCCACTTCCCCTAATGGACCAGCATCCACTGGTGCCACCTGAAGCAGGTTGCTTCACCTTTATGCATGGCAGGGCAGGTCCTGCTCAGCATCCTCTCTTTCTGGCTTTTCTCTTGTGAGCATGAGGTTCCCTGCTCCTCCATAGGGCAATTGAGACATTGCTCTGTCGTAGGCGTGCGGTTCCCATAAAACGTCATGTCATAACATGACAGCTCTGTTCAATTAACACGCACTTGGAATTGCTAGCTAATTATTCTTCAGATTTTTTGAGGGAGAGCTGACTAATTTCACTAACTGCTTAAAGACAACCGAGCTATTAGTCCTTGATGCAGACGGTGAAAACACCGCTGTTGCTTAGCACAGCCTCAGAATACATTATTGGCGCGGAATCATATCGCACGTACGCTCAAATCACCTGGTGAAAGTTTTCTAAAAGGGAATCATAATAAGATTTGTGCAGCCAAGCCACATGTGGAAAAGGGGGGCCTGTGGATTGCTTAGTCACTGAGCAGAGGAAGCTGAGCAGGTCACTGAGGTGATGTACTCAGCGGCTGTGGAGGATAATGGAATCTGTCACCCTAGGCAGAGGTATTTGCTTCTTAGACAAGCAAAAAACTAGGATGGAAAAGCAATTCACTTGCCCTTCAGGCCTGAGAGAAGAAGCTGCTTAGAGGCACAGAGGGAAGAGGAAATCAATGGAATAGTGGAGTGAATAGCGGAATGAAAGAAATAATAAAAAGAAGAAGAAGGGAGGGGGGAAGAGAAAACAATTCCCTTCTCACTTGTTGACGGTAATCAATGGTGAATGTGAAGTCTGTCGCTTTTTAAAAATTCATTTAGCTGAAGGATTTTTCCTTCCTAGTGATGACATTTCAGAACACTCCTTTATTCAGCTGTGAGTCCAAGTATTTATACAAGCCCTGCAAACTGTCAAGGAACACACATTAACGACAAAGAGAACGAAATGAAACAATTCAATGAAAGGTTATCAAAGTGTGTTCAAACGCGCAGAACAGTGCAAGAAGGGGAAATATGCCTGTAAAGCAGAAGCCGGTGAATATGAATTCTGACTAGGACATAAGGTCATAAAGACATTTATGTGGAGTTCAGGTGGGTATTCTTTTTTTAACCATTTACACACAAAAAAAAACCTACAGGGGGAGGGATTCTGTAAAATTGATTCTGCAAAATTTGCCTTCCCTTTTTAAGCTTTATTAATAGGTCAAATGCAAACTATGGCCTTCCTGGCAACTCACGCCTCCCAATGGAGTGGCTATTTCATGTCTCCTTGAAACAGTCTAATTTTTACTGTATTTTGGCTGGTATTGTTTTTCTTTACAGTCATCGCTTTGTTTTCAGTCATGGATCCTGTGTTGCCTGTATTGTTTTTGATAAACCAATAAAAAACATTTTTTGAGAAAGAAAGAAAGAAAGAAAGAAAAGAAAAGAAAACTTATCTATAAAAGAGTGAAGGTAATTTTGAGCATGGCACGGTCTTAATTTCCCCACTAAAATTTATATATATATATATATATATATATATATATATATATATATATAATTTCTCTGAATACTAAAAACCTCAGAAGCATTTATATATACAATATGTGTTTTGGTGGAGTTGAAATTCAAGATGTGTGTGGCTACTTACACATCATCTTAAAAGAGAAAATGCATCAACAAAAAAACAGGGGGGAAAGAGAACACAAATTAACATATACTAATTTATAGAGATGCGCTTCTAGAGAGAATTACTATAATTTAAATAAAAATATTGGTACCAGAAGACCAGTATGCCGGCTAGGGATGGAGGAGAAATTCATTCAGTTCACATTTAAAGATGCATCTATCTCATGCACACTTTCTGAAACAAAATTTTAAAAATTCCTTCATGAACGCTCATACCAATAACAAACTTAGTTGGTCTGTAAGGTGGTACTGGAAGGATTTTTTTTTTTATTTTGTTTCGACTATGGCAGACCAACACAGCTACCTACCTGTAACTAACACTTTCTGAAACCATACATGGACCAAAACACAGCCATCCTTCAAAAATCACACTTCTCGAAATTTTGGATTACAGTTCTCCAACCAAGCAATGTGTTCAAAAATGCACATATAATGGTAAAGTATACATTAAAATGCACAGGTTATTGAAAATAATATACAAAAAGCAAACTATTGGGAAATTTTATTTGTAAATAAGTATACATTAAGGAAAACTGCATACAAAAAATGTGTGTATTGGGATAAAAGGCTAATGAATTTGCATGGGATTAAAAAAAAAACCCAAAAACCTTGCAAACTGATTTGGAAATGTAGAGAACTTAAGATGTAGTTAGGCATGTATACATGCTACAATAATGTGGTGAAGTGTATAAAATCCAGTGCTTGAAAAGTTCATTAAAAAAAACAAAACTAGTTCAAGTTCATATCCAAAAGTTCATGTCTGTCCAGAAGAAATATTTAATTCTCAAAAAGTTCATATTTGGCTACACACACACACACACACACCCCATTCAGAATGTTTCGAGACACTGTGCTGAAGCATAGGGTCCAAATCTAAATCAGGGCAACATGCAAGTAATAAGATGTCTGACAGACAGAATTACAACAGATGAAGGTTTCTTCGCAGTTGTATTTGCATACTAGAAAAGCAAATTTCTTCGGCAAGAAAGATACAGGAAATGCCTCACATTCCTTCCTACTGGTTGCTTAGCAACAGTGACTAAGCATCCTTAGCAACAGCAGCACTTTCACATCTGCCTAATAAGTCTTAGAATGTTGCCTCCACAGTTTGCTTTCTAACTTTCTTATGTATTGGATTGACTGATTTATTTATTTTTAATGAAAGTTAAGAGTCTGGGCCTCCTGCTTAGAGGTGGGGGCAGAAGTAATGTGAATCATAGAATCATAGAGTTGAAAGAGACCACAAGGGCCATCGAGTCCAACCCCCTGCCAAGCAGGAAACACCATCAGAGCACTCCTGACATTTGGTTGTCAAGCCTCTGCTTAAAGACCTCCAAAAAAGGAGACTCCACCACACTCCTTGGCAGCAAATTCCACTGTCGAACAGCTCTTACTGTCAGGAAGTTCTTCCTAATGTTTAGGTGGAATCTTCTTTCTTGTAGTTTGGATCCATTGCTCCGTGTCCGCTTCTCTGGAGCAGCAGAAAACAACCTTTCTCCCTCCTCTATGTGACATCCTTTTATATATTTGAACATGGCTATCATATCACCCCTTAACCTCCTCTTCTCCAGGCTAAAGAAGATGAAGATGAACTAGAAATCATTCAAAGCTCTAACTCAAAGTGAACATAATACACTTTTAGTTCACTTGGTAATTATAGGAACTACTTTCAGGTATACTTCAGAGATTTTTGAACTAGTTCAGTAAACTTTATTCAATTGAACTAGTTCATTCCAAGCAATGGCAACATCTTTGCCTCTACCACACAGACACACTTCAATGCGAACTCTGTACTCTGCATAAAGACAGGAGCATAATTGGCCATACAAGTAGAGAACGCAGGTCACACTGTGTAATAAAGGAATGAGTGGAGTTTCTACTGTTTTTCCACATCCTGTTGCAGAGTGACAGTCAGTGGGATGTGTGAATGAGAAAGTCAAGCACCCATCTTCCAGTATTCCCATATTTACACTTGTTTCCTATCAGTTTTGATCGTAAATGGCTTCAGGACTTTCTTAGTGGGAAGAGATATACAAATCTACCAAATCTAAACCTATAACTTTCTAAAAACAGTTTGGGCCCAACACATTGTCAAGTCATCCTTCTTCTTGTTATCAAATCTGAGAGCAGATCTTTGATTTCCACATGCCAAGCCGGTGCCAATCAAAATATAGCAAGTGGTATATATTCTGCATTCTTTAGAAATTGAGATATTTCCAGCTGGGAAGTCCCTGTATGAACACTGACTGATAAGGTTCATGGGATTTATTTCTGTAAAATGCCAGTGATTATATATTTTCAACAGTTCATTCCCAACATCAGCCACTGAGATAGGGTAGAAATTCCAAAAACAATCACAGGTAGCCAAAATGATTAATGTGAAAAAGCCTCTTTAACACACTCTCACACACACTCACTCTCACACACTGTATATTCACTAAACAACAAAACAGTCCAAAAATAAGCATGTAAAGAGTATTTGTCATTTCCATTTGTCCATATAACATTCAGAGAGCAAGTCTAGACACTCAGCACCACCAGAATCATGTTATTCATTAATCTCTAGGGCCCTCTTCAAAATGAATAATGAGCTAAAATACCATTCTAGCCACTAAAGGCAGACACTTGTTAATTCAAGCAGATTTCAAAAGGGAGGGAAGGAGGAATATCTGAGAAGGACATAGGTCCTTTTGGTCTGATCAAGCTCTGGTCAAATTGGCTACTAGCTATGGCCAAACCCTAGCCATACTAGGATGCTGTCATGGCTCGAAGGGGCAGTATCAATAATATCTGGCCAGAGGTTGCGGTGGCCAGTAGTTCTCTGTTATTTGAGATGGAGTGGGAGGAACTATTGTGACTTCTCTGGGCATTTGCAAACATTTTGGCAGGCCCTGCAGCTCTGGGCCAAGAGCTGTAGAAAATACTCCTCCCAGTCACAGCCTTTGTGGCAGGCGCATGACAGCAGGCACCTTAGTGTCTTAGTGTTTGGATCCCTGGTATGATTGCCATCTCTTGTGGCTTGGTTCACAATTATCTCAGTTCAATAATCCCAGTCTGCAAGTCAAGAATGTAACTAAAGCTTAAGTCTCAGTTTCTTGATCCAGGTGTAAGAGGAAACTGTGGTTAACAGACACCAGAAATATTCAATTAAAAGTGCAAGACAAAAAAGACAGGGGGGTGAGAAGAGGGAACACAGAGGCACCTTCTTAGTACTCTGTATGTTAGAATGATATTATCTAGGCCATTGCAGACCAGACACAAGGCTTTGTTTTTGAAAACCCTTTTTCCTACAGTGTATAGCTTGGCTTACTTGCACGAACCCTCTGGAGCTATTGCTTCGCAAATACCATTCTATAGTGTGCTCGATTTTGGCCCCTTGGTCTCTTCCAATTTTATGATCCTGCGATCATATATTAAATCATAGAGGAGACTCAGAGTGGGGGGAAATTAACTCAATCTGCCAGATTTCTGCTCTCATAAATTATGGTATGAGCATTTCTTACCCATTAAAATTGGGCTGTTATTTAAAAATGAGGCCAAGCCTGATGAAAAATGAGATCCCATTTCTATTCTTTTCAAGTCTGCAAGATTGAACTCAATAAACATAAAAGAAATCAATCATCACGCTTCATTATTATTATTATTTCTTTAAAAAATATTTTTCCCTTCAAAAGAGATGTATGCAATAAGACACGGGGTTATTATTATTACTGCATAGAAATATTCTAAAATAATATCCACAATAAAAAGAAACCAAAATGCAGAGAAAAATGCTGGGGAAAGGAGATAGCACAAGTGTGTGTGTGTGTGTGTGTGTGTGTGTGACTTACAGCTTTGAAAATGGTGTCCCAATGCATTATGGTGCCCTGTTAAGGGAGCAGCTCATGAGGTCAACTTTAAGCTTGTCCTTTTTTGTGGACAATGGGGTCCTTTGGCAGCTGCTGAGCCATTCAAGAATTATGGCACTCCTAGTGCACCGTGATGAGTTTCCCAAGCTAGTGCAGAGCTGCTTTATTTACAACATTTATATCTGAGGGCAAAGGAAGGAGGGCGAAAGCTGCCTCTGACATCTCTCCTAAACAAAGGGTGTATATATCTACAACAAGCTTAAATCAGTTGAATTGCTGTCCCATTACTCCAGGGACCAAAGGAAATGTGATTTCTGCCAGAGAGTGTGGCCTACATACGGATAATAATAATAATAATAATAATAATAATACCTTTATTGTCAATGTACAACCTGTGTACAATGAAATTAACTGAGCCTCCTTGCCTCCCACAAACACTCAATCTCATTGCATTCTGTGTGCTAGTATTCTTTGATCAGGGGCTGGAAAACTCCTTTTCCAGGTCTGTAATAGACTTTATTGATGAGCAGAGAACTCAGACAGGTGTGGGGAACCACTGTACCTCAGGCCAGAGCTGTGGCATCTTCTGGGCCCCATTCCCCTTCCTCATCCACATCATCCAGGTGAGCTCCCGGCCTGATGCGTTTCCATGCTAGGAAAGGAGAAAGAGACTCCTTTTCTTCCATGCCCAGCATAACAGCAAGGCGAGCTGCTAGAGAAGGAATGGAGCAGGGCCATGGCTCAGTGGTGGATCACATGCTTTGCATGCAGAAGGTATCAGGTTTAACCCCCCAGCATCTCCAAGGAGGGCCAGGAAAGGCTCCTTGTCCAAACCGCTGAGAGCTGCAGCCAGCCAGTGCCAAGAGGAATGAGCCAGGTGGGCCAATGATATAAGGTCACGCTCTACATTACATATTCCAGGAGGGAAAGAATGTTCTGGTCCTCCTTTAGCAACCCCCCATGTTGCCATGGGGAAATTGAGAAGCATGTTTCTCCCTGCTAAGCATGGATACTAAGTAAACCACGGAAGGAAGGAAAGAGCAATCTGTCCTTCCCCTGGCAGAATGCTGCACTCCCATGCTGGGTGAGTAAGAAGAGGTTTTCACCATCTATCTACAACATAAATCAGAAGTAACAACAACCAATTAAGCTAATTGTAATAATCCTTACCAGGCCCAAAAGTTGCCCCAAGTGCATATTGATATATCAAGACCGACTCTGAAACAAAGCTGTGAGCTGTCCATCAGGTTGGAACATATATCTACCATTGACCGGCTTTTGAGACAGCAGGGAGAATTATATTTCCCTCAAATCAGTGCTGATTCATAATCCTTATTTTGGGAAAAGACAATGCTCCCTTTTGTCTCATAAGTCAAGTTATGGTACATATATGGATGAGAAGCTATTTTTAAATGCCCCCAGAGACCGAAGTGAGAACGGCCCACTGTAATGAATGGAGAAATCCAAGATTTTAATGTGGTGGGGACAGGCACAGGTGTGTTCACCCTAATAAAAAAACATGATGACTTCATAAAATTGAATTACCCATACTCAGTCACCTGGCCTTCAACTCCAATTTATATACTCCCAACTAAAGCTAGGTTTACCCATAAAAAAATCCATAGCTGTGGAATACTCTATACTGTAATTTTGTGTTTTGAATTGACCTGAGATCTACGGGTATAGGGAAGTATACGACTAATAATAATAATAATAATAATAATAAATGTTCAATCAGGGATGGCCAAAGAGATTTTGTTGCCTGAAGCAAAGGACAATCCACATACTGTACAGAAGCTCACCAAAACTTACTTCAGCACTAGAGGTAGGGCAAATTCTCCATCACTCCTGAGCATAGCAGATCATCTTAGGGGATGCAGGGCAAGTTATGCAGGCACATGTGACCCTGTCCACTCCAACACCTCGCTGCCACTTTGTGCCACCTCCACCGGTACATCCACTGCCTTAGGGAGCCGCCACCTTCTGCCTAATGACAGGGCTGGCTTTGCCAGCAGCCAGGCAGGAATCTGCTAAAATGTCTCCTCTTTCCAGGATTCATTTATTTTTTAACAAAATGAGAAATTCGTTTCCTTTGTATAATTCCCTCAGGGCTTTTTTTTTGCTTTGAATGGCACGGCATAACTGCAACAAAACATTGCAGACAACGATCAAAATGTATACTCTCTGCTTCACTGCAATCTGTGTTACACATGATTGCGGGCTGCTGGCATTGTGTTGCCTAGGAACCCATAGCAACACAATTTGTCTTTGTTTTGCACATTCAGCGGCGATGCTTCATTATCTTCCTGGCCGACCTGGTCATAACTACAGCCCAGAGCAAGGTTTTTTTCTTTACAGAATGAGATCAACTGTGGTGGAAGCTACTAGTTTAATGAGAACACCTCTCCCCATACTGAGCTATCCTATCTTTCAGAATCATAAACCGAGGCTTTGATGAAAAGTCCTCTTACCTGAGAAGTACGGTAAGTGGGGCCTTCCCACAGGAGCCCTATTCTGTGGAATGCCCTGTTTTAAATCGGGTTTTCCCTGCCCCGCCAAGCTGCATGGAGGTTGGGGGGGGGGAATGATCTCTCTTCCAGCTCTAGTATGGGAGTCAGTAGATTAGCCTCTCCTTCCTTCTTGCCTGCTTCCTTCTCAGTAAGAATTCCCCATCCAGTGCCTGTAATAATTTAAAGAAAAATAAGATACATAGCTCCATGTTATATATTAAGCCAGGAGTGGGGAACTGGAACTGGCCTGTGGGTGGATCCTGATCTTTCCCGATCCCTCCCATGGGACCAATTGATGGGGCCAACCAATCTGTCAATCATTGGATGCCATAATGAATCAAACTGTGCAAGCAAAGGTGTGGCGCTTTGCAAGCCCCAGCAATCAGCTGATCATCTGGGCACAGTGCTTATTGCCATATTTCGAACAGTGAAAATCCGGACAGTTGTTGAGCTTTTTTGGCAAAGTTGCCAGTTTTATTTTTATTTATTTATTTTTTGCAAAATTGCAAAAGATGCCAGTTTTGAGCAATTTTTACGGAAAATTAGCAAAAATGACACTGCCGACATGGGCTGCCACCTGGGCACTGCTGCGGACTGCAGTATTCTAGATATGTCCAGGAAATTCCGGGTGTATGGCAACCCTACAATCCTCAATGATCAGCTGCTAGTCAACGCTTGCAAAGCACCGGGCATGGGGCTTTGTGGATGCTGTCAATCAGCTGGGCAGCCGTGGTTGCTAATTTCCTTTTGGCCCATCTTTATCTTTACCTGGCCTCTCCTGATATGTATTGTGAAGAGCATGTGGGTGGGGCTCGGCGAAAGCAACCTTGTAGGACAAATGGGGAGAAGCTACAAGCCAGCCATTCCCCAACCCACATGATTTAGTAAACATCAAGTTTGGCTCTGAACTGCAGTCGCCAGCAATTTCCAGTGGCAAATTGTTTATTTTATTTCATTTCCTCAAAAGGTTTTATTGAACATCAGGAACAAGAAAAAACAAAATTATTTATTTTTATTTAACAGGATTTATATATGGCTTAATCATCAAAACATCTAATCATCAAAACATCTTCAGGACCTTCAATGGTTTTCTTAATGATCTGAACCCTACAATCCATTGCATAGCTACTCAAAAGTAAACCCCAACATCAGTTCAAGGGAGCCTGCTTCCAAGGAAATATGTATGAGATGGCAGCCTAAAGCTGCTTTATGCAAACAGTGACATATTTCCATTGCTAATTTCAATGAAAATGTGTTGTTTTGTATTTTTAATTCTTGTTAGCACTGTGTACAAATTAGCTTGATAACGATGTTTTATGAGATTTAGCTTGTAAGCCACTTTGGGTTGTTTTAGTTAAAGAAATGCAGAATGTAATCAATCAATCACACTGGAATCTGATTATATTAGCTACTAATCAGCTACTAACCGCAGTAGTATAAGAAGAAGCTCTAAAAATCAGGGCTGTCTGTTCTATTAAGCAAAGTGAAGGCAGCTGCCTTAGGCAGCAAATCTGAGGCAACCATTAGACAAAAGTAAGATGCCAGCCATGTGCAGTGTAATCCTATAATGAGTACCTACTAGTTGTTGATTGGGTGGGTCCAGGAAGTGATCAGTACTTCACTGCAGGAGGGGAACGTACCATCTGCCTTGAAAGAGCTGTTGACGCATGCCCCCCCTTAAGAAGACCTCCTTGAACACAGAAGTGCTAAGTAATTATTGTCCAGTGGCAAATTTCCCCTTTGGGGACAAGGTGCTTGAGCAGGTGGGGAGATACTAGATAGATTAGATAGATAGATAGATAGATAGATAGATAGATAGATACCGGTAGGTAGATGATAGATAGATAGAGTATTCCAAGAAGGTAGCAATATCAGGAAACTTACCCAGGAAAGAGCTGTCTAGAATTTTGTACTGCCCGGGGAAGAAGAGCAAAACAGTAGCAAACATCAATGAGCTTAGGATGTCTGTGGTTTGGATGGGGGGCTTTATAAAATGTTAGCACTTCTGGGAAGATTTCAGAATACAGAACATTTTTTTTATTCCTCTATGGTGACTTTTTAACTTGATGCCGAATGCTGGGAGCTGCCAAGCTATTCCTTGCTCCCCATATAACTTTTAATTGGTGCTTGCACCTGTGTTCTTGTGTGACCTAACTGTGACTTGAAGAGACAAATCCTGGCAAAGATAAAGTAGCTCTCTATTTTCCAGCACAATCCTATTTTTCACTCCCTTCTAGTTTGGCTAAGCACTGTATTCATTTCTGGCTGGAATAGCCTCAAACAGAAGATCCGTCCCTGTTGAACTATAGTGTTACTTACAAGATTGGGGGGGGGGGGGAGAGAGAACACCCAACATCTATCTCTGCTTAAAGTTGTTTTCTCCTCCATCAGAGACAACTTGCTCTAGCACAACGGCCATATTATTATGCTTTAAACACATTGATCCATTTCATGAGGTTTTCACAGAACAGGAACGAAAGCATCAATTTCTCATGATATTGTTTTAGCTCTCTAATTACTTTGTGACTTACAGCTCCTGCAAATGAGGGAACAGTAAACAGCAAATTTCGGTCTTTTAATTAGCTGGCAGACAGCACACATTGTCGTAATTCTGGGGCACAGGCTTCTTTGATGAAATGCGCTCTGATTGTTTGAATGTGATCACTATCAAAAGGAATACAGCTTCATTTTACATAACATGTTCAGAATGTGAAGAGGAAAAGAGAGAAATAAGGGAGGGAGGGAGAGAATGGGACAAAACCAAAATACGATCCATTTCCTTCCTTTTAGTTCTGGACATTCATTCCAAAATGTGGGATAAAAATGTTTCAAGTCAGATGAGAGTAAAAGTGGGACTAGAATGCTAAGAAGCTGAATAAGAAGCAAAAAACAGGAACACAAAAGGACAAAACAAAAGGACAAAAAATGCAGGAATTGACTTGGTAGAGGTGCTGAGAAATGCAGTGAACTCCTGTGACACAGAATAGTTTCCCACCTGGTTCTGTCATCAACATTCATGCCATTAGCGATCATATGGGGATGGGGGGGGAGCATGCCCCACACTCCTCTCAGATTGATCCCCCCATCCAGAGAGACTAGGGCAACCCCATCAGATGGACAGGATTTGGCCCCTGGTCCTAAGGTTGCTCATCAAAAACAAAACAAAACAGTTCCCCCCCCCATGAAATACTTTTAAATTTTAAACTTTCTTAAATTATAGCACAACAAAAACAACAACCACAACCACAACATGGATTCAGAGCCTCACCAAGCCTTGAAACTCACTGACTGGCCTTGGATTAGTTGCACTTTCTCAGTCTAGTTTACCTGATGCAGTTGTTCTGTGGATAAAATGGCAGAACTTCCTTGTACACCGTTGTGACTTCCTTGGTGAAAGGACAGGGTGCAGCTGGGTTTATTTATTTATTTAAAAAAACTAAAGAGATATTCGTCCTAATTAAGAGGAAGGCTTACTTTACGCCAGGGGTTGGGAACCTGTGGCCTCCCAGATGTTGGTGAACTCCAACTCCCATCCTCCTTGTCCATAGGCCATGCTGGCTTGGGCTGATGGGAGTTGGAGCTTAACAACATCTGGAGGGTCTCCACTCCTGCTTTATCCAGTGATTTGGGAGCTTTATCATAGTTCCCCTGTTATCTGCTTGTTTAAAATTAACTGTACTTTTGTTCTGGGAGAGGGCAACTTGTATATTTGTACGATGCCTTGTTTCCATTGAAATGTTATGATTTTAACAAATCGCACAATCTAAACTGGAAATCAGTTACTTGGGTATTGTTACTTGAATAATTTATTTTGAATTGGGGATTTGCGAGTCAAAAATAACTGAGAGAGATTATCTATAGCGATGGGAATATAGCTGGGGCTCTGAGTGCTTAGATGCACAAGTGAAGTTTTTATAGATGTTCACAGCCTTTATGTGCAATATTCAAAATTAGAAATGTGGAAATGATTTATTTTTGAAAGCAGCCACATGGAAGCCTGGGAGTAAACAAACAAATGGGCTGCCGTAAAGTAGGCACTCTAAACATACATAAATAAAACAAATTCAATCCCCCAGCAGACCGTTGTTGTTTTTAAGATGTCTTTTTTTCTGGTGAAAGTTTGTCAGCAGTCCTTTGACAATTTAAAACAAGTTGGGCCGCCCCAACAGGGATTTTAAATAGTTTAATCCATTAGTAAAAGCATGTCATTTCCTCTCCTCATTGCCAGATATTTCCACAGGAGAAAAACCACCAGTGGATTGAATAAGAACTTTTTCCGTAATACAAATAGTAGCTGTGAGCACCATGTACCCAATCTGGATCTGGGCCACGGCCAGGGGAGAGGGTTAAAACCCCCTCACCCTCTGCTCCTCCCCCCACATCAGGGCCCTGATCCAGCTCAGGTTCACTGCACCTACAATTTGTTTAAAAATGGCATCATGAGTAATTTGGTCCGCTTTATCCTTTTCTTTCTTTGCTCTTGCCCTCTCATTTACCCAGCCTACCTTTAACTGAATTGGCTGCTATGAAGCACATGATTTTCTATAGCCCACTTGGCTGCGTCAATCCGTATGACTTTGTTTATAAGCATCCATGACATCAGCAAAGAGGAAGATGACATCATCAAGAAAAAGCACACTCATGGCAGTGAATGGTATTATTATTATTATTATTATTATTATTATTACAAAATGCAAATGATGCTGAAGATACCTTTTGACCCTCAGGAAAAAGAACACAAAACCAGGGAAGGTGTTTCACGTAACTCCTGACTAGGGGAGTAGCAGAGCTGAATGACTAGTGGAGCCATTGCTGCTCAACCAGTGCAAATGTGGTGGGCAGTTGTTTTCCTTTTGCTTTTTGCTGTGGAGCTTCTCCTACACATCAGTGAAGTTTAGCTGAATGGAGATAAACCTCAGCTGCATCCCAAAACACACACTCCACCCATAGTAATTCTGATATTGCTAGATCTTAAAGGTAAAGGTACCCCTGCCCGTATGGGCCAGTCGTGTCCGACTCTGGGGTTGTGCGCTCATCTCACTTAAGAGGCCGGGAGCCAGCGCTGTCCGAAGACACTTCCGGGTCACGTGGCCAGCGTGATGAAGCTGCTCTGGCGAGCCAGCACCAGCATAGCACACGGAAACGCCGTTTACCTTCCCGCTATAAAGCGGTACCTATTTATCTACTTGCACTTAGGGGTGCTTTTGAACTGCTAGGTGGGCAGGAGCTGGGACCGAAAGACGGGAGCTCACCCCGCCACAGGGATTCGAACCGCCAACCATACGATCAGCAGGTCCTAGGCACTGAGGTTTTACCCACAGTGCCACCCGCGTCCCTTTTATTGTGTTTTACTGCACATTTAAAGATCTATCTTACTAACGTCTTAATTTTACTTGTAATAACATGAATCCTGGTTCTTAGATACAGCATCTTCCTTTGATTTTCGATTTGCATTTATTCATAAGTACTTCTTTACCATAGGCATGGAGCTGTGGTTATATCTCTGGCCAGAATCAGTTGGATAGATCTTTAAATGTGCAGTAAAACATCAGTTAGCTGGAATATAGTTGTCCGTCCCCCCCCCCCCAATAGCTCAGCATATGTTTTTCCTAAACTCAAGCCTGTATCTTGGCTGCATTCAGGTTACATTCTGTTTATTGACAGCGTCAGCTGGAAGGCAACCTAGAATGCTGTATAATCTCAGGCACAGGAAAGAGTTTTGGAACCAGTTCAAAAACTGCAGACGGGCAGATGACTCCAGCCATGCAGAGCATCAGTGATGGCAGTGCATCTTAACCCGTGGCTGAACGCAGTATCCATCAGTGCTTTGTTTGCACCTCATCCTCCCACCAGAGAGAGGATGAAAGAATAGCAAAATCAATCATTCCTTTCTGCATGCTGCAAATGTCCAGTTGTTCTAAGAATCACAACAAGGTATATATTTCAGAAAGCATTTTCTCAGACACAAAGGATGAAGCTAATTGCTTAGAATGGAAGATAACACACTCACTGGAGACAGTGTTGAGCTGGGAAGCCTCATTCGGAGCTCGGAGAACAAGTTGTGCCAACTGTGACAAAAAATTGCACTTATGCCTACATTACTTAGTGTCTTCATTAGATTAGTAAGGGGAAACTAAAACTTTGGCTGGAGTAAGCAAAGAAGAACCAAGCTTTATAGCAGTTCTTCTCATTTTGGTGTTCATTTGGGGGGGCACCCAAGTGGCCTTACAAGCCTTCCAGTTGATGGGGAATGATAGTTATGGATAATTTTCTGTCATATCTACTCCAAATGGTCCTTGAGGATGCTAAGCATTTGGATCCATTTGGATCAGTTTTCAGGTCTGGTTTGGTGGTGAAAATGTTGCTCCGTTTGTCCTGCTGGGTGAATTATAAAAGGGAATGGATGGGGGAAATGCCACCCTGTAGGTCCTTCTGAATTTCTTGGCAATATTAATAGAATCATAGAATTGTAGAGTTGGAAAGGACCCAAAGGTTTGTCTAGTCCAGCCTCAGGAAACTCAATACTATTTTAGCTATGGTTTCCTTCTGGGTTACCAGGCTGATGGGCTTAGAAGCTACAATCTTATAGTGGAGAGACAGTCCCAGAAGGTAGTTCTGGGGGTATTTGTGCCTTATCGTCTTTGGTATACGGGGTGTCCCAGAGCTCTCTTCTGTCCTCTGCACTGTTTAATATCTTAAACTGGTGGGGGAAGTTATCCGGACATTTAGGATGTGTAGCTGTCTTCATCAGTATGAGCCTGTAAATATATATATATAATAATAATAATAATAATAATAATTTATTATTTGTACCCCGCCCATCTGGCTGGGTTTCCCCAGCCACTCTGGGCGGCTTCCATAGAAACAAAAAATACAGTAAAATATCACAGATTAAAAACTTCCCTGATATATATATATCTTGAAGAGCCATCTGTTTCAGCTGGATTTTAATTAAGATGGTTTTATTTGGATTGCTGAATGTTGGGTTTTAATTCTCCTGCTTATTTAGTTTCGTGGCTATTTTTATACTAGGCTGTAAATTGTTTTAAAATGTTGATTAATCAGTAATTCTTGGAAGTTGGCTGTTTCTGAAATTGAAACCGGCGTTTTGATCTAATATTATTGAATTGCTCCGAGTGATTTACTCCCGTGCAGTCACACCCAGAAGCTGAAAGATACTAAAAATGGGGCTATAAGAACCTCTTTCGCACGGGTAAACACAACACATCCAGTCTGAGACAAGTAAACTATAATAGCCAAGATGGCAAAAAGAACACTCATGGGTATATGAAACAGGCAAAGCCCAGTGGAGTCCCAAAGTGCTAGAGAATCCCCAGTCACTATCCTGATCCCTTGGTGTGGTCACTAATGACAATACTTAGTACTGACTCCATGTACGGACTGGCCTGTTGTGATTGGATTCCTTCTCATATTACTAGCACACCCTCAGCACTAATAGCCAATCTCCCCAAGGTATGCAGAACAGGCAAAGAAAAATCTCCCTATGCCAATTTGGTTGGCAGGCAACAAGTACATAAATCATATTTCACCTTTACCTAGCCAGCTAATCCTCCACAGTAGTGAATGGGTGGGAGGGTGGAGACCAAAACAAGCAGAAAACTAGGCTAGTGAGACTAGAGGTGGTCTTCAATAGCCCTCAGATACCCCACTTCCATGCCAGCCAATGTGCAAGAGTGTCATATGCCTGCAAACCAGCACCTGGGTGTGTCACTCCATTTTGACTGGAAACAATGTCACTGGACCTTCATTCGTCAAAGCTGGGGTGGCAGAAGTAGCCTGAAAATGGCAGGCAGATAATTATGCAATTTATCCAGCAGTCCAAACTTAATTCAGATTTCATCCATCTCTAGTAGGAACATTACAGTCAATGTTACTAATAAAACACCAGTATCAATGCTATTTCCCAGTGACAGACACTGGCTATTTTGGGAGCTCTGTGTATAGAGGAAGCAAGAAGTGGAACAATGAAAGTTTTCTTTTGCAAGCAAAGTGAAAACAAAAGGTAATAAAATGATAAAACAAGCACTGCTGAAAAGCTGTAGGAGGCTGATATTTTTTTAAAAAAATAAATACAAATTTGCTAACAAAGACTAATGCACTGTTGTTGTGCTGCAGTCTCCACACTTAATGATATAAATACATCTGTGTTCCTTGACAATACACAAGTAAAGCAATCATGTAAGCAATATGTGGGTGAGAGTATTTTTTGCTGACCTCCCCAGGCAATCAGCTTGTGGTCTAAGCTGTTAGGTTTCATTAGCACAGTTGCAGAGCTCCATTTGCTAATGTGGGCAATTAATCCATCCAGGCTTCCAGGGAGAGAACTGCCCAGCTGTCCACAGAGTACCCTAACACTGCCTCAGTCAAAGCAAAGAAGGAAGCAAATGGGAAGAACTTTCCTTTTGAGAGCAAGAGACCACATCGGACAGCCATACAATGTAAATGCACTTCTTGTTGTTGTTTTTTAAAAGCAACTTGCCGTATTTTTCTCTCTATAGGACACACCCGACCATAGGACGTACCTTGTTTTAGAGGGGGGTGGAACAAGAAAAAAATTTCTCCCCCTTTCTGCTCAGCGCCCCTTCAGCAAAGCGGCAAGAGAAATGGAGCCCCTTCCATTTCTCCTCCTGCTTCGCTGAAGGGGCTCTCCACAGCTCTCTCTCTCTCTGCTGAAGCCAGGAGAGTTCTGCTCTCCAGGCTTCAGCGAAAGCAACGCGAAGCCTCCGGAGCGCAGAGGGAGCGCTCCCTCTGTGCTTCGAAGGCTTCGTGTTGCTATCGCTGAAGCCAAGGAGCCTGCATTCGCTCCATAAGACGCACACACATTTCCCCTTAATTTTTGGAGAGGGAAAAGTGCATCTTATAGAGCGAAAAATACGATATATACCGTCTAGCTACAGTAGTCTCTAAGCAGCTTCCAAAGAGACGATACAAAAATAAAAATGAATTAAAACAAAAAAATCAGACATCAGTTAAAACGCCTGCTGGAATAAATGTGCAAGAGGACGGGGACTTGATTGGCCTCAACTGGAAAGGAGTTCCATAAAACTGGGCTCACAAAGCTAAATGCTTGTCTTCTGGCGGAAAAGACCTGTGCATTGGATGCAAAGGGGACCACAAACTGTGACTCTCATGAAGACCTTGGTGATGAGGCAGGGATGTCAGGGATTAGGTGGTCCTTAAGGTATCTTGGACCCAAATAATGAAGGACCTGGACTGGTAGCACATGGGCAGCTAGAGCGGACTTTTGAGCTCTGGAATTTTGTGCTGGTGATGATCTGTCTTCATAAACAGTCTAGCTGCAGCATTTTGCATTAGATGGAGCTTCCAGACCAGGCCCAAGGGCAGCCCCACATAAAGTGCTCTGAGATCTTCAGATTAAGGGATGGACAGATGTCTTTTAAATAAATAAGAGCATACCTCTCAAATGTGTGCAGTTCTGAATAAGACCAAGGTCGCCAAAAATGTGCCACTTATTCTTAATTAAGAGCATTCTTAACATTGACCTTCATATTTACCAAAATGTTGATTTTTTTTTTTACTTTAAAAGTCTGCCCAGAAAACCACAGTAATTAACTCTTTGACTGTTTTAATTTCGAAAGTGAACTTTATGAATATGGATACCTAAACTCTGAAACTACTTTTCATTACAAGTCAATATGTACTCGTCAAGTGACAAGGTTTTTGTTCTTTAGCATTCGACATGAGATGAATGAACTGCCATGCAGTTTCTGCATAGCTCATTCTGCATTGCTACTTGCACCATTCCAATAAAATAACTGCAAAAACCCGACACGGTTCAGGCCATTGCTGGAACCCTGTCCATAGCTACACATGATCATATACATGTGGAAATGATCGCACAAGAATTCTAGCATACTAGGAGTTTGAATTACACATAAAATAGTACTATATCAGCTGATAGTTTAACAAAGCGGAATTGAAACCAAGAGGCACAATTAATCTGCTCCAATGCCTCACACTTAATGGATTGTTGCATTCTGCTAATTAACTATAAATTTTAGCTTTAAGAAGTTTGTCCTGTGCAGGACCCAGTAGCTGAGGGAGGAGATGGGAAGGTCAGAGCAAAACAGGCAGAGAACATAGGCTAAGGATGTGACTGGGTGTTATGAATCATGATCTCCTTACAAATTAGTAAAATCTATTTCTCATGGATAAGAGGTTAGACACAATGGAATATTACAGGTTCAGCTTTTAGCAAAAGCACAAGAGAACCAAGTCATGGATTTCCAGATTATGTCTGGCTGCACCTTTAATTCATGAAATAGATATTGACATTAAAATAAATAAATTAAAAAATAATAAATGAGAGCATACATTTGTGCATGAATAGTTAGTCACTGGCACCTTCCATTAAAAGGTAGTAGAAAAGACTAGACTAAACTGGGTTCAATGTTCCAACCATCTGCGAATGCATACAAGGCATCTAATTGTTCATATATCTGGCCAAGGTACTGTATCTGTTTTTCTCACATGATGGTACAGCATGTTTGTTGTCTTTCTTTCCTTGGTTCTATATTGTTTTTTAGTACAAGTGTACTATCTGTGTTTGGTAATTGATTGCCCTTATCTTTTAACAGCTCCCTTTAAAGTGAAATTACATGTTCTGCAGTTGCACATTAGCCAGCGTTCAAGGAAGCACATTCTCAGCTTATAATCCTACAGAAGTATAGCAACATCTCTCAATAAAGATGTGAGTGGTTTTTGCGTGGTTTTAAAAGTTTAGGCCATATATGCACTATACATTTAAAGCGGTATCATACCACTTTAAACAATCATGGTTCCCCCCCAAAAATCCTGGGGAGTGTAGTTTGTTTATGATAATAGTTTATTCTCTTTCTAATTATGCTGTTTTAAATGTGCATTTTATATTTGACATCCTTTATAATATTTTATTTTGAAATCTTTAAGATAATATTTTAATCTCCTGTTAATTATGTTGCTTTGAATGTATACTCTATATTTGACTTTCCTCAGTAATATTTTGTTCTGGAGTGTGTTTCTTTCCCTGATGTTTTAAATGTAGGTTAGAAACTGCTTTGATATGAAGTGGTATAGAAATGATATAATAAATAATAATTTGTTAAGCGTGCTAAGAGTTGTTAGGAGACCTCCCTATTCCCTATACAGAACTATAATTTCAGAGTTCCCTGGGTAAGAGGAACTGACGGTCAAACAACTCTGAGAATTGTAGCTCTGTGAGGGGAATAAGAATTTCCTAAGAATTTTCAGCACCCTTAGCAAACTACACTTTTTAGGATTCTTTGGGGGAAGACACAGCTATTTAAAGTGGCATTTCTTTAAATATATGGTGCAGATGAGGAATTGCTTTTGTAGTGGGCAACTAGATACAGAGGAGGATAAAATTCCTAAACCATTGATAGTTATGTAGAACATGGAATTCCAGCATGCAACGTTATCCAAGTTGACAAAAGTTCCTTTATTTCAACACTCTCAAACACAAGTATATGCTGAATTGTGGACAAAGGATTGATGTGGGGAAAATCCCTTTCTTTGCTATGATATTAGAACTAAGACTGTAAAATGTGAATAATGGGAGCTTGTCTCAGAGGTTTGTCATGAAGGTAAGAAACACTTATTTAGCATATTAAATGCTCTGCTGCTAAGCTTTTTCAGACTTTCCGTTCACCCCTTGATAACTTGCAGAGTATTAAGTGCAGATGGAAGCAGCAGCGTGATGAGGTTTTTACCACCTTGCTGTGATGGAGATTAAAAATAATTATTCATTAATGACACCATATATTTTGGATTATGGCAAAAACAGGAACAGAGCAACATTGCCCCAGTTAACCCTCTAGAATGAAGGACTGGGACAAATATTTCCTTTTTTAAAATAGCTATGTTTTTATTAAAGCTTTGAACAATTCACTTTTTACCGGACTGAAAAGAAAGAGCTTGAAATGTTCTCCTTCAATGAGTATACTTACTCACAGGTTTTTGCTCCCAGCTCAGTGTACACTGCAGCCTTAGTAAAGCAGAAGAGAGTCCATTGTAGCATCTGAATAGTATCATTTGTCTCTCTTAAAGCAACAGCCCCGGTCCCTTATGGTGTTTGTCACAAAGTGCACAGCCAGTTCATTGCCTTACCTCTCTCTGCTCCTTTAAGTCTGTCCTCAAAACTTGCCCTTTCCACCTGGCCTTTTGCCAGTAGTGGACGGCACATTGGAAAGAGTGGGGGAAACAGTAGAGGCAGGTTGCCACAGATAGTGGAGAGGAGGAAAGAATGTGGGCCATGTACTTGAAGCTTTGTTATGCTGTGAATAAGAAGGTGACCCAAAGCCATATTGAATAGCACAATGGGGCTGCACCTCTTACCTGGCCTCCCTCTGTCTGAGTCACTGAGGAGAGAAGGAAGGGTAAAGCAGTGGCAAGGTTGGTGCAATGCAAACATGTCAGCAGAGCCAATCCAATGCTTCTTCTGGTCTGTTTACAGCACACCAACCTCACTGCTGCTTTGTCCCTCCCCCTCCCAGTATACAACAGCAACTCAGCCAGAGGAAGGTCAGGCAAGCAGTACAGCCCTCAATGCTATCTTTGGCTCCTCTCCTTAATCCTTATTCCCAACTGTGCATAGACATCATTCTTTGCAACTGTTTTGTGCCGTTATGATGACCAATGTTGAGGGATGATGGGAGATATAGTCCAAAGCATCTGGATGGAATCATGTTGGCTACCCTTGCTGTACACCCTTTCCTGCAAGTATGCCCCACTGAACTTTGGATAGACATGCACAGGATTACACTGTAAATTGCTTCCCTGGTGAATTTTCTGCATTAAGTGGCCATTCAAGACATAGGTGTCTTACCAGGAAAAGTGCTACGAACTCTTTCCCCTCACCCTATTAGCTACAGAAAAGCCATCCTGGATGTTTTTCTTTTTAAAATTCCTTTCTTATTCCTTTTATCTATTTTCCTCCACGTAGTGCAGCAAGGGCTGTAGAAATTCAGATTCCCCATGATTATTATCTAGCTGGCTAAACTGGTTACTTGGAATTAATAGTTCACTCCCACATATTAAGTACTGTAAAGTACTGGCTAACAGGCAACCCTTTAAGGAAACAATGCAATCCTCAAATGTCTTTCCACTCCCTGCTGATAAATTATGTGGTAATAAGGACTTCACTACTTTTAGTTTGTGTGATTAGCTGGTCTCTGACCAGAAGGATGTTGTACCCCCCACAGCCCAGGATCCAACTGACCATTGGATTTTAAAATGACATGTGGTCAACGGCTGACAGTAGTGATGGACCATGCCTGAAAACACCTACTGTTTGAGAGAATGTACTGGTTCTGCAAACTATTCATTAATTTCCCTTCCAACCTTCCAGCAGGTGCACACAGTGGGGTATATGATACTTCCCCCCCCCCATTTTATCCTCACAAGAACCAGTGGGGTAGGCTACGTTAAAAGAAAATGACTGGCTGGATATCACACCGTGGGCTTCAGGGCTGAGGGGAGAATTGAACCTATATCTCCTGGAAACTTGGTCCAACACTAACCACTAGCTCATACTGGCACTCATACCTGTGTGAGTACCACTTTAAAGGCCACTTTTCTGCAGGATTTTCAATTTGCCAGCCTTTTGTCCTGAGATTTGAGGCTCACTCTTGTGTACGTGTTTCCTGCAGAAAGCCTTTCACCAGGCTCCCATTTAAGACTCTTACAGTCCTAAAGCTGATTTCAAACTGACCATATGCTGGTATAAATCTGTACTTTCCTTAAGGAACGGACAGAATGTGCCACACAAGGGAGATATTGCAGGGAAACTAGGATGGATTGAACTATCCACAGCATTCAGCTGCCATTCTTGAGGCGTGATTATCAAGATGTTTACTCTAGACATGCAATTATTCAGGTCACGCGATTTATTATCACGGAGGAAAGACAGAGGGAGAGGAGGGGGGAAGTATATATAGTAGGAATGCCAATAAAGTAGGCATATTTTATTATTTTACCACATTTTCTTTTGCAAATAAAAGTCTATATTTTTTTCAATCCATTGTAATTTGGGATCCTCACCCGAAGCTCCACTCTCATATTATGGGTGACACTGAGGAAACTCATAAATGTAACTCATTTACTGGAGTTTGGTTAATCTGTGTTCCATCATAATGTGTGGGGTTTTCTTCACTTTTCCAAAATTTTGTGGGAGAATAAAATGGCTTTTTGGTCTGCTAATATTTTGGATTTGTCTTTTCCTAACACCTAATGTTTGAAGTAAGATTTTTGGAACATTAATGTCAAATTCAATCTAATCTGCTTATACTGGCACCAAGCAGGAGTTGTTTGAATTAGGGTTGAATATGCACATCACACTCTTAGAGTCTATGCACAAGCTCATCCATACTGTAGCGGTTATTTACAGGAGATTACATCTAGAAAAAAGAAACAGAAATTTTACCTTCAAACATAGGAGAAAAATCAAACTAAATTGTAGGTTATTTACATCCTAAATCTGAAAGTCCCATTAAACTTTTTACAATCTGAAACAAGTTTTATTTACCACACTTTCTGAAATTATTTTCCAGAAAGAAACGAATTGTTTCTACAGCAGAAATTTAGCCAAATATGAATTTTGCAGTCAGCTGTGAATTTCTGTGGTTGTGCTTCTTTTCTGAAGTAGACAATTCAGAGATTTGTTGAAGAGGTTAGTTGTAATCATACCCAAACAAGCTGCAGTGGTTTGTGATTTATTAATGTAAAGAAGAACGATTATCTTAGGAACATTATTGTATTTTCATACATACAAACTAAACTCTACAGTGTCCTGAGCACATTCATAGATCCCTATAGCTGCATTTCAGGTTTTCGTTAGAAAAGGTTTTGGAGTAGTATTATGCTTACCCCAGTGTGTTGTTTATTTTGGCCTTACAACACTTTTCACAAAGCTCAGATAGCTTTTGCTTCTTCAAGATGTTGTGCTCAACCTTGGCACTTAAATACGTACTGAGATTCTAATTAAGTCCTGGACATTAGGTGAGAGAGAAGGAATATCTACCCTCTACTGAAAGAAAAGAGTCCTGTAGTTTGTTGTGAATATGTGTTGCTGTTGCGAATTAGACTGTTTTTGTGAATGTCCATGGGGTATTGCCAGGCTCCGGGGACTTGGCTTCCACCACCCCCTTTGGCCGTAGATAAGCAGGACAAAACAAAAATTGTCTCTTACCATTTAAAGAGATTTTAATGATCACAGCTCAAGAACAAAGAGTCCATCTCAGAGTAAAGGTGCTCCCAATTAAGGTCCCACCCACTCCCCACCCAAGTCACTACCACTGCTTGCAACCTGATCTCACAACCTTTTTGTGCAGCCACCTTATCTGCTCTATGTGATCTTGGACTGATATGCTGAATATTTTCCAGAGAGAGAGAGTTTGTTAGCTCTCTCTCTTCCTATTCTTCTTCACTTTGCTGTTCACCCCCAGTTCTTCCCAACTTTTGTCTTCAGAACTATCCCCATCTGCAAAACACTGTTCCGAATCTATACCACTCCACTGCTCCTGGGCAGCTTCATGATCCTGGTCAGGAGCAGGGGGAGGGGGAGGCCCCCACCATTCCTCATCAGAGCAGTACTCCTCAGCCTGGTCTCTGATAGATATCTGGACATGTGCTAGTAATACCAGATTCTGATTCATTGGAGATATTAAGATCTGCTAATAAGAGTGTGTCCTTCCTCCTAGGTGCCATTGTGTACATTAATTACATCCCCCTAAATGCTGGTGAACTCAATGAGGCTTTTGTAGTATATGTTCTTAGGAGTGCAGTCACAGATTATTTTTTAAACACCCATTCTCCAGAAATTCAGGATCTAACCGCATGATATGACAAACTTCTGAAGTGTCTCCACTGAAGAGCATGATTAACCTTTAACTTCTCGAACGGGAAGCTGTGCTAAGACAGCTCACTCAGCCTTAAACCCTCAGCAAACACCATATTCTGCCAGCTACCTCTGTGTCTGTCATTAGTGCTGATGTTACCTTCTTTATAAAAAGCTAATGAGGAAGCTTCCCATGGGAAAGTTTGCCCTCCTGACCCAAACAAAACAAAGAGGTCACTTTGATAAGCAAGGACTTTTCTTGCTGCAAGTTAGACCATCAAAATCAATGACCTGCTTGTAAAGGACTGAAAAACTCTCCTGACAGGACAGCAGTGATGGGAAAGAAAAAAACAACCCTCCATCCATTGATGACAAAGGCAGACGGAAGCGAGCCAAAGTGTAGAGGCTAGCCTGAGTCATCAGGTGAAAAAGAAAATGGGAACAATATTTTTAGTAAAACACTTGGCAGTTATGAGTGGGAGACTTTCAGCAAGTCAGCAGCTGCTCTGTCTTGACAAAAGAAGGGCAGTTTCACACACTTTAAGTTAGGGACAAATAGGTGAAATGACGCCTTTTATAGAACTAATAACTGTTGACACAGCCTTAACAAGGATGCTCAAGGAATTGAGGATTTGAACAGCAAATTGTATGGAGCTGTTCAAACCACCAGGAGTTCTCCTCTCCCTTAAAAGCTTTTGTACACTGGGGTTAGGTTTTTTTGAGGGTGCCAATCTAAAGAATATAGAAAACTATCATGGGCATTTTTTTGCTCCCTCCTCTTAATGAAGGTCAGAAAGGAACATTGTTCATTGTTACTTTAAGTTTATCCAGAATACTTTGATGGTGGCAAAAGGAAGCAGTTCAAGAACTGCAGAAAGCCACTGTTCTTATCCAATACTGTGGTACAGCTGGATATAGGAATTCTGGAATAGCCCTGAGCAGCCGGTTCTCTCATTTCTGACTCTTGAAAATTATTTAGTGGTAGTGGCAGTATTAAAATTCATTATTTTTTCTCACTGGTATACAGGAAGCAGTCACTGGTGTGAATTTTAAACTGGCCTTTTCACTTAGCAGAACATACCTTGTGAAGAACACATATGCTTATAGCATGCATGTAAAGCAGTGGTGAGTGGCAGTTGATCTTTTCATCTAAGCAGTGTATCAGTAGCTGTTGTTCGCCACAGAAAAGTGAATCGTCATACCCTACATTGTGCCTGCTGCCAGCACAATGAATTTGCAATGCAGAAAGCCCTTAAATTAAAAGGATTGCTCTTGAGGGTGCTATTAATAATATAGTGTTGCAGCTATGTCAAATACTACCATATTAAAATTGCCAGATAGGCAATTGCCTTACATAGACCTGTACGTGAAAGCGCAGGTGCACTGAGTTATATCTGAGTCTGTTTCCCAAGGTGTGCTTTGACATCTACATACATCAAAACTGCAAATGCAACAAACTGCAGGTTCGAAGTGTACATTCCTAGAGGCAGGTTGGTCTACACACATAATACGGTGGCCTTAGTATTGTTTTCATTCAAATCATCACTAGTGAACAGTATAAAAGTATAAAAGTTGAATTCTTCCTTTCACTTGTGTGAGATCCTGTGTAAAAGAAGCGCAGCTCCTTTGCTCCTTTGTTGCATTGAGACAAATCAATATCATCTGCCAGCACAGCAAACATAAGTATCCATCCCATGGATAAAAGGAATGCTCAGAGGATAGCAGGATTTGACATGAATGCAAAGGACAGTCAATGCAGTGCATTAAATATAAGCTTCTTCATACATTAATTGTGTGAAGGGGTGCAAGTTTGTGTACAAGTTTGCGCCCCTCCCCATCCATATTTGAGCAAGACTTCATTTTTTTCTTGCCTCTAATCACTCCCTAAGTTTTAATGATCTTTGCATCCTCCTGTATTTAGTGGTGCTTTTCCTGATATTCCAGTTGAACTTCTGTTATTGTGGTTTTGAAGAATCCCAAGCATTCTGGAGATTTATGAGCCTTGTGACTTTCCCTTCCAGCTTTCTTTTGACTAATTCCCATATTTATTTATTTTTGAACTTTCTCTTTTTTCAAAGTCAAATACTACTGTGCGGTAGTGCCTTGAATAGACATGGAATCTGATAGCACTGCTGCCACCATTTTGATTCCTCAATGGTCAGTTCCTTGATCAAATGTTCTAGGGCGCAGTGGAAGCCCTCACACGTAATGTACTATCAGATCAACCCAACCCCCCCCCCCAGTCCACTGTGCTGGAAGCAGGGGTTGGACGGAACAGAAGAGTCCTTCCGCCCAGCTGCTCTTCCTGGCTCCACCAGGCTATCTAACCATTAAATTATCAGAATCTCACTTCAAACTCCACATTCTCTCTCTTGGCTAGCTGATGGTTTCACCAGCTCTCACAGGTTGCTGGGTTACCAGGAGGCAGACCCAGGGCCAGTCTGTCACAGAAAGGACTTATTCCTCCATCACAGGCCAAAAGGAAAGATGAGGCATGTTCACCAAGAATCACTGACTATGCACATTCACTCGCCAAGTCTCACTGCATGAAAAGGCGCTGGTACGATATGCATTAAATCCCCATCAAATCAGAATTAATGAAAGACAGCCATGAAAATAAGCCAAAGGAGTCTTCAGAGGTAGGCCGAATTAAAAAGTACCCACATTCTTCCATTTCATTTCATTTCCTGAGCGTGAGCTTATATGCAAACAAATGAGAAATAGTAAACAAAGGATCCCACTGTGACATTTTACAAGTAAATGTTGGAACAGGAGTTATTTTGGTACAGGCAGATCATTGCATACATCAACATAACATCAAAGTGCATCGTGGGAAACATCTGTCCATCTAGAGATCCTATTGTTGACTGTGATAAACCATTACATATTTTGAATGTCTGGATTTTTGGGGGGTGGAGGTTGTTGTTTTAATTGTCTTTTTCTTTTAATCCAAGGCTATGAACAAGTCAAATAACTTAGACTTGAAGAATTGCAAAAAATAATAATAACTGCCTTGCTAATAGAAGCTCACTAAAGCACAATTGTGAGGACTTGGCATATTTTACAAATAGCCAAGAGCTGTAAGCAACCTGGTGGCTTCTGAAAATCAATTTGTGGTAATTCTCATTAAATCAGCAAGAGGAACCAATAAGGATTTCAACACTCTCTTCCTTTAGTTAGAAAGCTATGTTGTACTCGTGGGATTCAGCAGACCTTACAATACTCTGCTGAGGCATTTTCCATTATTCCATTTCAGATGCTGCCCATATTAACAGCAGCTATTTGTGTGTAGTAAACATGCAGTAAGATGGCAATTGTGCATCGACTACATAATGTGGCTACAGACAGCCATCTTCCAAGCAGATCATTGGAAAGGAGCTTCAATTCCCTACCCAAAGCAAGATCTCTGATGCAACTGCAGCATGCCTGATAGACCCAGGCTCTGCTTAAAGACCTCCAGCAAAGGAAATAAACTGCCTCTCAAGGCAGACTGTTCAACTGTTCAACAGTTAGTGGGCTGTCCTTCACAAGGGTTATTTCAACAAGAGGAAGGATCACACATGTTGTAGTTGCATCCTGCACTGCTGATCATGCCTTGGGCAGGGAGTTGCATGAGATGACCTCCAAGGTCCTTTCCAAACCTATGATCTTCTTGGTAAATGGTTGCCTGTCACCACCACTTATAAGCAGATCATGTCACAACTTTTCATTTGGGATAATGGCAACTTGGAGCTACTGTTCTGTTCATATCCAGGCAAGACTCCAATATTGTGCAAATATAGCGCCTACCTGTCATATTTATTATAAACGCTGCCCATGTACTGGTAATCATCAAATGATAATCGTTTAAAAGGCTGGTAATTATTGACCCAGGCTGTTAAATAAGCAACAGAGAGCAAATAATTTCCCATGGCAATTTGTTTTTGAAGCAGAATTCTAGACACAGAATCATAAAATCATAGAGGTGGAAGGCACCCAAGTGTCATCTAGTCCAACCTCCTGCAATAGAGGAATCTCAGCTAAAGCATCCATGACAGATGGCCGTCCAACCTCTGTTTAAAAACCTCCAAGGAAGGAGAGTCCACCCCCTTTCATAGGAGTCTGTTTTACCTCTGAACAGCTCTTACTGTCAGAAAATTTTTCCGAATGTTTAGTCGGAATCTCCTTTATTACAACTTGAAACCATTGGTTCGAGTCCTACCCTCCAGAGCAGGAGAAAACAAGCATACTCCCTCCTCCATGTGACAGCCCTTAAGATATTTGAAAAGGGTTATCATATCTCCTCTCAGTCTCTTTTTCAGGCTAAACATACCCAGCTCCTTCAAACGCTGTTTATAAGGTTTAGTTTCCAGACATGTGATCATCTTGGTTGCCCTCCTCTGCACATGTTCCAGCTTGTCAACACCCTTCTGAAATTGTGGTGCCCAGAACTGGATACAGTACTCCAAGTATGGTCTGACTAAGGCAGAATAGAGTGGTACTATTACTTCCTTTGATCTGGACATCATACTTCTGCTGATGCAGCCTAGAACAGAATTAGCTATTTTTGCTGCTGCATCACACTGTTGACTTACGTAAAGCTTGTGGTCCACCAAGACCCCTAGATCCTTTTCATATGTACTGCTAGTAAGCCAGGTGTCCCCCATCCTATAATCCTATATCTGTGCATCTGGTTCTTCCTGCCTAAGTGCAGAACCGTACATTTGTCCCTATTGAAATTCATTTTGTTAGTTCTCCAATCTGCTAAGGTCATTTTGAATTCTGATTCTGCCTTCTGTGACATTGGCTACCCCTCCCAGTTTGGTGTCATCTGCAAATTTGATAAGCATCCCCTCAATTCCTTCATCCAAGTCATTTATAAAGACGTTGAACAACAACGGGCCCAGGACAGAACCCTGCAGCACCCTACTTTTTCCCCAGGATGATGAGGAACCATTAATGAGTACTCTTGGCGTTCGGTTAGTCAACCAGCGACAAATCCACCTAACAGTGAGCTTGATCAACCCACATTTTACCAGCTTCCTCATGAGAATATCATGGGGGACTTTGATAAAGATGTGGTATGTCCACAGCATTTCCCTGAACCACCAAGTTTGTAATTCCATAGAAGAAGAAGAAGAAGAAGAAGAAGAAGAAGAAGAAGAAGAAGAAGAAGAAGAAGGAAGAAATCAGATTGGTCTGGCATGACTTCTTTTTGAGAAACCCATGCTGGGTCTTAGTAATCACAGCATCCTTTTCTAAATGCTCACAGACGGACTGTTGAATTATCTGTTCTAGGACCTTCCCAGGTATCGATGTCAAGCTCAGCAGTCGGAAGTTACCTGGGTCTTCCTTCATGAATGCTTCTTTGTTGGAACACAAACAAATAAGTGTGTATTTTAATTAAATATAATTCACCCACTCCCCATTAGAGTAGCAGACAGCTGGATGCTTCCCTTCATTCTTTGCACTATTAGTTTTTTTTAAGAAAGAAGCCACAGGGGGGAATCTCTCAGCTCTCAAGCTTGTTTATGATTTCTGAACCTACTGCGATACTCAAAGAAGAGTCAAAGGTTGCCAATTATTTTGCCCTCTGGAAGAAAACAATCATTTCTGCAACAGCTGGTGCTTAAACACTTCACTGTCTGATAAGCCAACTTGTCTATGACATATAAAAGCTAACCATGGTGGAGATCATCTGGTGATTTGAATATTCCAGAAAAAGTGGAATGCGTTTAGACAAAGGGCTCTTCCGTTCCTCCACTTGTCTCATGCTTAGAAAGCATTGATCCAAGCAGTTTCCCCCTGGACCCACTCCTTTCCCAGGGAAAACCCATCAATTAGCTCTAAATCAGAGCAAATCTGCAGAAAACCCAAATTGCCATTTGCTCTGAGTGCAAAAGAGCTCTTTCCCCTGGACGAAAATAGTGGGAAAGGTGGATAAGCATAAACACCAAATCCTAAACTTTTGAGTCAGGGTATCTGCTTGTACCCTTCCCAAACTGATTTAGTTTGGTTTAGCATGTTTCTGATATGTTTACTGATACTAAGAACAGAAAAGAGCCCACTGAATCAGGGCCCATCTAGTCCAGCATCCTGTTCTCACAGTGGCCAACCAGATGCCTGTAGGAAACCAGCAAGCAGGACCTGAACGCAAGAGCATGCTCTGCTCCTCCAATTTCCAGCAACTGGTATTCAGAAGCATTACTGCTTCTGACCATGGAGATGGAAACCAGCCCCCATGGCTAGTAGCTGCTGATAGCTTTATCCTCTGCGAATGTGTCTACTCTTCCTTTAAAGCCATCCAAGTTGGTGGCCATCACAGCCTCTTCTCGTAGCAAGTTCCATAGTCTAACTATGCACTGTGTGAAGAAGTTCTGTCAGTCCGGGATCTTCCAACATTTAGCTTCATTGAATGTCCACATGTTCTAGTGTTAGGAGAGGGAGAAAAAACTTTTCTCCATTTTTTCCATACCATGCGTAATTCTAGAAAATTCTAGAATGCCACTTCTTACTTGCCTTTTCTGTGAACTAAAAAGTCCCAAATACTGTAACCTCTCATCATAGGAGACTCACTCCATGAGTTTGATCAATTCTGCAATATCCTTTTTTGAGGTATAGCAACTAGAACTGTACACAGTTTTCCAAATGCGGCTATACTGTAGGAATAGACAACAGCATTATTATATCAGCAGCTTTATTTTCAATCCCTTTCCTGTCTTGTCATAGCTGTGGAAGATCTTTGTAGAGTGAGGTATGTTTTTCTTATGTGTTCAAAAGATTGGATTATTTTATTGCATTTTAATTTGGTATGTTATGTGATTTTTGTATCTATTATAGGCTAATATGATTCAGCACTTGGAGATTTGCCAGATAAAGCAATTCATACATTTAATAAATTTAAATCTAATCCAATATCAACCTCTCAGGCATTTAAAGGAGCAAACTCCTGCCACCAGGCAGAGGCTTTTTGTGTCGTACTTTAAAGCTGTCCATATCAAGAAAGGAAGCAATCCATAATAGAGAATGGGCCCATCTATTTTTCCACTTAAGATGTTGGCTTCTATTGAAATTAGTGAACAAAAGGTTGGCAGGCATGTATATAATTCCTTCATAATGTAAGTGTACAATTATACTTATTAGCCAATAGACAAATGTGATTTCGAAATACAATAAGTATCAATATGGATTACTCTATCTTGCATCTGTGAGTGCTCTTGTGATTCAAAGCACAGGAACTTCTAATAATTGTATAGGGCTCTCAAATGACCAGTTATTGATTGTATTATTGACTCTTTAGGCAGCACAGCATTTTATTTACTTATTAGCTTTGACCCAGATTTGATTGTTTCTCTTAAGTCAACTAAGAGATTCTAGGCCATTCATTGAATGAATATTCTTGGAAATAGTATATTCATGACATTTTATTTCAAAGAACAAAAATCTATGGATCTGGATGTTGAAAAGATACAGAGTTTAGAAATAGCTGTGCACAGCACCACTGTTATTTTCCATTAGATTTATATGTGGCAATTCTTTAATTTCACTATTACCTCTCACAGCTGGACTTTGAGAAACTTCTGAAGTCTGATGTGATGCAAACTGGGATAACTATGTAGCAAAGATACTGTACTAATTTTATTGGTGCAACCTCTAGCTTGGAATAAAAAAATCTATTTTGCTCATCTCTGTTAAAGTTACATACAAAAAGAATATGAATTAACGTTTCTGTTCCTTACCGGAGCAAAGTCATTCATTATGTGGAGTACCCTAAAACCATCCATCCATTGCAGAAGAAGAGATACAATTACATTTAGCCCTAGAAAAGACCAGCCAATATTTGGGAGAGTCAGATTATCCAAATAATTGACATGACCCTTAGAAAAGTCAAAAGACAAACCAAGATGAATTAAAAGAGCGGATTTTACTAGCAGCTGACATGGAAGACAGTGTATTGGTATTCTTAATGTGAAGGTTAATAATAACTTTTGACTGGCAATGGCCCTGAGTATGAAGAAAATTTATAGGAAGGACTAACAGGTGTTTTTTATTACTGAAAGCTTTGGACCAGAAGCTAACATAAATATCTTTCTGAAGGAGGGTCAAATATCCCGAAGATGTGTTAGCATAAAGAATCTTAAACCAAAATCTGAAGGCTTGGGACTGAGCCCTGCTTTCACTAGGCAGACAGAGTACTTTAACCCACTATAACTGTACAAACCTAAATTTCCGGGATGCTCTTGAATCTCTCCCACAAAATAGTCTGGAGGCACCACAAATGGCAGCAAGCAAAACTTCCAATTAACAGTGTCAATGTTAAATAGTTCTGACATTTCTAAAGTTTTCCAAATGATTTAAAATGTAAAGATGAATAGCATTTTGAAAATGTCAAAAATCAGCCTTTTCCTCCTCCCTTCTTTTTTTAAAAAAATGAAAATGTCATTTGGATTATTTTTGCCAGTGTGCTCTGTTTCATTAACAAACAGATCAACATCAATTAATTTATAGCACAATCCTGTACTGAGCTCAATGAGGCTTACTCCGAAGTAAATATTACAGGATTGAAACCTTAGACTTGTATGGAACCAAAGCTGTCTCCCAGGTGTACAGTGGTACCTCGGGTTAAGAACTTAATTCATTCTGGAGGTCCGAAACGCTGGAAATCTGTTATTCCCAAATAGTTCCATTAACCTCAGTCTGTTTTAGTTGGCCTTAGTTTCATTCTGAGAGAGAGCAATTGTTAAACAGAGCCATGGATTTCAGAAAATGTGAATAACTTAGCAGAATTTTGTTTCTGCAATGTGTTTTGTACATTGGATTTGACAATCTTGTTGCTTTGTTTTGAAATCAAAGTAATGCAATGTGACAAGAGATGATTCTCACTTTTTCTGCCTTGTCTGCATTTCAGCAAATGATATAGATGCAAAAGACTCTACCCTATTAAAAAATCACCTGCTCTATTGTTTCTAGAAAGCTGGGCAAGCAAAAATTCCCCCCCAAAACCATCTGATTAGAAAGAAATGTTCTTGCATTGACAGCAAACATCCCATTGCTTCCTCAGGCGTTTACTGAATTTTAAAATAAATGGAAGTTAGTGGGATCAGAGCTGGTACAAGGTATTTGGGGAAGATGTTCCCTTCCTAGTTCCAGTGGACTAGCACTGAATCTTACTTCCACACTAGCAACAATAGGTTTCCCCCTGTAAAATAATTTTTGCATAAACAGTTTCACCAAAAATTTGGATATATCATTGTAACTATACTTGTACTTGTCCAAATAAATACAAAAACAGTGATAGATTCCCCTGTTAATTGTGACCAACGAAACAGATGGGCTACTTTTGAAAGTGCCACAAGGACCCATCAACATGGAACACAAATACATCTTTTTTATATCTTTTTTAAAAATATCAATTTGTGTATTTAGAAATTCATATCTGGCCCAACACAAAGCTTTCGAAGGCCAATACTCTACATATTAGAACAATACAACTCACCACACACCTAAAATCCATCCCGGTTATTCCACCAGTTACTAAATTAGACACTGTAGAAATGTATTATTATCTGCAGCTGGCAATTGGCAAGGTCTCAATTCAGCCTTCACAGTAAATCCAGCCCTTATCTTCACTCACAGATCCAGGACTAGCCTCAGCCTTTCTCCATCTGGACCTTAAAGCTTGACCCAAGCAAATATTCCCACAATCTGAACCAAGATTGATCCTATGTCCCCCACCTCCCCAGGGCACAAAGAGCTGCAGATAAATGTTTATCTTGATTTGCAAGCATCGTGCTATGGAGGGTTTTTTTTGTTTTAAATCAGAGGCTGTAATTGTGCATCTTTGTTTGGGAAACTCTGAGGGGTTGCCTATCGTCAGTCAAGGTGGAAGAGGGAATTATGAGTGGGAAATGAAATAAAAATATAATGGGGTAGTCCTATCTCTAAAGCTGCAGTTGTTGCCACTTATCAGTACACTTCCTATGTCTCAGCATGGAGGTTTAAGGGCCTTAGTGGGAACAGCTCACCCCTGTGGCCTCTCCTCAGCCTAAAGCTATATAGTTAAACACGTAACATCCTGCTGCTGTTGAGAAAAGGGGAACACACATATTCTTGAAGAATTGGATTACCATGTGTGCCTTCCAAAACCGAAAAGAAAGTAAAGCTTCTTGATTTGTGATCTTCGTTCTCAACTCATCACTTTGCGGCTGTCTGCCCATCCTTCCCCATCTCCCATTTTCAGTTAACAACAAAGAGGCGTGTAGTACTTTAAAGACAAAGGGCACAACCTATTGTGGACTAAAGGCCACTCCTCTAGCAAAGTGGATAAAGCACTGCAAGGCTCTGTGACAGATAGAATAGCTACCCCTGTCTACATTTAGAATGGATTCTCTGTATGCAGAGCAGTTTGTAAATTCTGAAATAAGTAAATAATAAAACATCCTTGAAAACGGAAGATCAACTCACCACAGGCAAACGTCCAACCAAGTGACTAATGAGTTGCAGGAATACACCCCCCCCCCAAGTATCTAGATCCTGAAATTTAAGATAACACTTTGGGCATCTGATGAATTGGCCTGTAGTACATAAAAGTTTTTGGGTGATTCCCAATAGTTTCCAACAAATAAATCTGATGGACACAAAAGCTTTTGCCACAATACGTTTGTTAATCTTTAAGATGCCACAAGACTTGGTTGATTAAAATACAAAGCCAGCTTTCAGATAAACCGTCTATTTGTGCATAACCCAAATTCACAGGATTCTTCTACTTTTTGACACAGAAGAATCACTTGAATCAATCCTCTGCTTAGAATATCTGGACATGGTGGGACACATCAGCTCAACAATCACACAAATAGGATTGCCTGTGCATATGAATGAGATTTTTGTTTACTGCGTACTGGTATTTGTTTTCTGCAACTTAATTTGGCCACATTCGATATGTCGAGGTATAAAAAACAAAGCAGGGCTGAATTCATGATCATAGAGACCATAGATTTGACTGGCAATGGCAATGTCACCCTGTAGGGTCAGATAACCTATTTAAATGGTTAGTTCCCACAGACTGAGGGCAATCTGTTGGAATAAGAGACCCTGTTTTCATAATAACAGATGTGTACGTATCTTGAGGTACTCCTTGATTGTCACGGTAGGCCTCTTTCTTGTTTTTGCTGCAAAAGACTGACACAGCGACCCTTCTAGAAATTCTTGCCATAGAATGAGGATCACCAGCTGGTGCAATATTTTGGGCTTATTTTTAGTTATCAAAAAAAGAAGAAAGCATTAGTGCATCATCCTTTACTTAAAGCTCAGCACTCAAACTACATTTTGTGGATTAACAGTTTAAATGTCTTCAGAACAAGTAGTTTAATAAGTGCAGCATTTACCTGAAGACTACAGTTTGGTAGTGCTTTTTCTGAGCAGTTAACAACCTGTTCTAATTTTCAATCTGCTGCCTTTCCTCATAAGGCTCATTGCAGACAAATCTTTATCCAATTCAACCGAGGGACTTAAAAAATGCAGAAAGTGACACAAGGTCAAATATAATGATGTTATGGGACTCTAGAAGTGGCAAAGGAATGTTCAGCTTGCTTTGATATCAGTTCCTTCCTTCCCAAATGACTACAAATGTCGCTTTCCCAATTTCCCACAACAATAATATCCTTGCATTTATCAGCCAAGTGCCAAGTGGGAAAAGTGGTATCAGATTTCAAAGTGGAATACCTTTATTGGTCAAAGTTGGAAGAACCATTTCTCTTAGAAGCTTCTGCTTCACTGGATAAATTTATGCTCCATGATTCTAAGCTGTTTTAGTCTTCTAAGGATTCTAAGATAAATCAGATTCCTACCAGAAAGTTTAGAGATAGGGTGGGTTTTCCCCCCTGATAATTTTCCCAATCATTTTAAGCTATGTTGAGCCGGGAAAATTATATTACTTTAGTTATTAGTACAGCAAATGTGACTTACGGTCCAATCCTTTTCCATGCATGGATCTCAAGGATCACAAGTAAAACCAAAGTCCTAAATTAACTTAAAGTACCTTATAGCCATTTCCCTATATTCTTCTTGCCATTCCCAGTATATCAGAATATTTTCAATCATTTTCTTTTCAACCATTTCTTTCCCAGGCGGATGCTAGTGAATGGTGATAGAATTTTTGGCCCAGTTTGATTACTGATATTCTATATGAATGAACATTCAAGTGTCATGATTATCACTACTAGCAGTAGCAACAAGAGTATATCTGATTGTTTTAGTAATGGCAGCAGTAGTAGCCAAGCCCCTACCACAATGGCCAAAGGTCATGGATGATGGGAGGTGTGCTCCAAAAATACCTAGAGGGCCAAAGGTTATCCACCACTGCTCCAAACTATAAAGGCAACCTAGAGAGAGTGACAATGCTGGTTCGGGGCGGGGGGAGACCAAGGAGGTGAAAAAAGCCTCCCTGAATAACCTCAGGACTGCAATTAATGGTGCAATTAATCTGCCATTTCTAAGAGCAACCTCTTACATATCTGTATGCCTTAGAACCTTCCTTAGAAGCCTGCTGCTTGGCATCCCCCATAGGCTTACTGCCTTGGCTTTCTCTTGGCAATGAGTTCTCCAGATCAACTTGAGAAAATCTTGATGTCTCTGTTTAAATTTCCGTATCTATAAAATGGGAATAAGTCACTCTGTGCACTAGAAGTGCTATAAAAATAGTTTGTTTTGCTCTTTTCTGAAATCCATGGCTCCCATGAGCTCTTTTCGTCTCTCAAGATACCTCTGGAAAGTGAAATCCTAATGTAGAAATAACACAGTGAGGCAAACCCTGTTTACTTGCAGTAGGCTATGAGCACTTACATCCTCATCATTATACAAATGCCTGTAGCTGCTCTGCCACAACCCTCTCAATCATCTTCCCGAGAAAAAGTGTAGTCACAATTATTATTACTATTTATTATTTATACCCCGCCTTTTTCCCTGACGGTACTCAAGGTGGCTTACATATAAAAATGAGAACTGCTAAAAACACAAAATAAACAATAATTTAAAAAACAATTATACATTGTTAGGAGTTAAAGTAGATACATATATAAAATCTATTAAAAACCATACAAATAATTACAATAAAAACTGGAAGTGAGAGCTGGACCATAAAGAAGGCTGATCGCCAAAGAATTGATGCTTTTGAATTATGGTGCTGGAGGAGACTCTTGAGACTCCCATGGGCTGCAAGAAGATCAAACCTCTCCATTCTTAAGGAAATTAGCCCTGAGTGCTCACTGGAAGGACAGATCGTGAAGCTGAGACTCCAATACTTTGGCCACCTCATGAGAAGAGAAGACTCCCTGGAAAAGACCCTGATGTTGGGAAAGATGAAGGGCACAAGGAGAAGGGGATGACAGAGGACAAAATGGTTGGACAGTGTTCTCGAAGCTACCAGCAAGAGTTTGACCAAACTGCGGGAGGCAGTGGAAGACAGAAGTGCCTGGTGTGCTCTGGTCCACGGGGTCACGAAGAGCCGGACACGACTAAACGACTAAACAACAATAACAACAATTACAATAAGACTAGCATGGAACCAGCCCTTTCATTAAAAGCAGTCAGTTCCCAAAAGTCTGTAAAAATAAAAAGTCTTCACCTGCTGGAGGAAGGACAACAAGGAGAGAACTGATCTCGCTTCCCTAGGAAAGGAGTTGCAAAGTCTGAGAGCAGCCACCCAAAAGACCCTTTCCCATGTCACCACCAAGCGTGATTGTGAGGGTGGTAGGACAAAAAGAAGGGCCTCCCTTGAAGATCTCAAAACCCAGGCAGGTTCATATGAGGGAATAAGGTTTTTCAGAGAGCTTGGACCTAAGCTGTGTGGGTCATAACCAGCACTTCAACAACTGGTCAGTAACTATCACAGACTAGTTAGGACCAGGCTGGACTTTTTTAGGAGTGGATGCACCACTGCTTCTTTTAAAGCACAGGGCACCACCACCACATCACCACCATATCCTCTCCATTTTGGTAGGTAGCCGTGTTGGTCTGACACAGTAATTAATTAATAAATAAATAAATAAATAAATAAATAAATAAATAAAATTGTCCAGTAGCACCTTAGGGACCAACTGGAGACCAACTAAGTTTGTTCTGGGTATAAGCTTTCGTGTGCACGCATGTGGTATCTGAAGAAGTGTGCAGATCCTTTCCAGTGAGGGATGTGTCACATCTAGCACACAAAATAACTTTGCATAAGCCACAATATAAAGATATATTTTTAAGAGCACCCAGCAAAAAACAAGGCACTTTTTCTAATCATTACACTGTTTGCGATGTTTTTATAGTTTCTTTGTACATCTGTATTTTCCCTCTGCGGTATGAAACATTTTTCACCCACTGCTCCCTCTTTACGTGATCACACCTGTTGACACTTCTGCCAAAGAGAAGATTGTCTGTACAGCGAAAGAAAAGAAGGCACAGTGTTAGCACTGTCCGCAGAATGAAAAGTAGGGAAGATATATAGCGGGCGGTGCCTGCCTAATCTATCAAGACATGAGATGTCAACATCTGTGTAATAGAGATATGTACAGTCTACAGAGCCTGTGTATATATCTTAATAAAAGCCTGGTGGACTCTTTCTTTTTCTGTTGTACCATCTCTACATGCATATACATGTACAGATGGATAGATGATAGATACACACACAGTAGGTTCCGATATACAATATACTACTGTATAGTGGCAATGTGTGTGGTGGAGAAGGCTTCCGTTGTCTTTGGTACAATGTCGTCCATTCTGCAACAGAGACCCATTTGTCTTCAGTATAGCGAGAAGCCATGCAATCTAAGCTGCACTGAGTGGAACATAGGAAGTTGCCTTATACCAGTCAAGAGTATTTGTTCATCTAACTAAGATTGGCAGTGGCTCTCCTGAATCTTGGACATAGATCTTCCACATCACCTGCTTCTTGACCTTTGGGATACATAGCGCCTTCTTTCCACTGACCTATGGTCCTTCTCATCAAGGGATGGAAGGATCCGTTAATTTTGGTTCTCTCAATTTATGATCTCTCCAATCTTAAATTCAATTCTCCACATATCTGTAGCAATTTGCAATTTTTTTTTTAAAAAAATCCTCATTGAAAATTCATCAGCATTTTAGTGCAAATTTCTCCTGATGAATACATTTTTGTATGCAGTTTATTAAGGTACCCAATTCCCCCTAATTTACTGCATTTTAAGAAGTTGTTTTCACTTATATACACATTTTTATGCACACTTGCCCTTGACATTTTGTAAACATCTCTTGCTTGGAGAACCACATCACAAAGTTTGGATAAACGTGGATTTTGAAGAACGTTTGTGTTGTGGTTCTCATATTGCTTTAGAAAGTGGAGCTTTGATAGCTTCGCCTTTGAATGTGAACTGAACCAACTCCCCCTCCCCATCCCTTCCCCCCGTCAAGAGTAGCCATTTAGCTTCCTTGCTGTGCTTTGTGCTGCAGAGCAACCCGACTTCTCTGGAACGGTTACAAAATCAGTCCACCACTCATTCATGTAACTGCCATCTGGATACGTCTAGTGCCCCATACTGGCTAAATAGAATTAGAGACAAAAGGGACATAGGCCACACCATTGGACCACTTGCTCAGATTATCTACACTGAGTAGCAGCGGCTGTCCAGGATTTCAGACACCGGAGGATTGAACCAAAGACCTTCTGCATGCAAAGCAGATGCTGTATCACTGAACGACAGCCCTTGCATGTTTGGCAATAAAACAAGAACAAAACAAAACTGTTCAATGTTCATTGCAATGGAGCTCTATTTTTTAATGCCAAGCAAGCTGAAGACTGTGCCTCGCATATTGGCTACTTGAATTATTGGGGGGCCGAGGGAGTTTGTTGGTTATATTTTGCAGTCAAGTTCGATATCTCTGATTGTAAACTTTGCTGAAGAATATGCAACCATCCTCTTTACATTAAAAAATAATGAGCTGCTTCTCATTTGCAGGTTCTTAAGTGCACACAATCTCCCAGTCACTGGGTAATACGAATGCCCCATCTCATAAATACTAAATGAAAGCAGAGATCTTCACCTTCACAAAGGCAGGACTGAAAGCAGTCAAAGCCCCCAGGGAAACATATTTCTTTCAGGAAGCATTCATTTCAAAAGCTCTGAAAATCGTACCAGCATAAACACAATGCACAGGGACTTGGGGGAGGGGGAGCAATAGGAACTGACAGACAGAGCTAAAGATAAGTGGACCCTTAAACAATCCTCACCCCACTCCGCTCAACTCGGTTCATGTGTCGCCCCGGAGTTCCTTTTCCATTTCTTTTCCTAATGTAAAATCTGACGATATTTTTGGCAAAGCCAAAAATCCATCATTTTCTCACAGGTAAACAACACAAATGCCCTTTTACCAGGCTACTGCCATTAAGCATACCACTTGTTGAGATATGTGCCGAAAGGCAGCTGCGGCTGTATGAGTGAGTAGGAGAGCATGGAGCTTTGCCCAAAGTGTTGAATTCCTATTCCTCTTTATATACTTGGGCATTTTCTTTCATCATAAAAAAGGTCATACGAGACCATTATGGATGAATGTCTCTGCTGGAAGTTCGGTCTACGCTGAAGCATACGCTGTACTTGAAATATCACAGCTAATGGCATTTGATTATAGAATGGAAACTTTAAAAGTTCACGTCTTAAAAGTTGGAGTGGGACAGAAGCGTAAGTTTTATTAAAGAATCCTAATCACACAATCCTGTGCTTACCTACTCAGAATCAAACCCTGTTACTTCATGGCAGGCATTTCTATAGGACTTCAGCCTTAATGACAGATACATATTTTTGTAAAAAAAACCCAGGGATACTTGAACACAGATCTGCAGGCAGATACAAGTCATATGACGCTTTTACCATAGGCAAAAGCTTCTGTCTTTGTGACCTGGGCTGAAGTGGTATGCATCAATCACACGATGCCCTTGCCATAAGCCAGGCATGGCCAAGCTTGGCCCTCAGCCAATATAAGAAAAAGTTGACCATAAACCCAGCACTCTTGAGAATCAGTGCTACCTCCAGCAATAGGTGGCGTCATATTGTGAGCTACAACATAGCTTCTTTGCCAGCTTGCTTCTTTCTTTTTCACAATCCAGGCCAAGGAATGCTGAAAGAGCCTCCAAGCAAATAATGCTGCCGCCAGGAGTAGCTTTGTTTAAAAAAGCCGGCTGCCATTGTAAAAAGCCCAATTGTAATTTTAAAATCTAAACATTTGGACAGGGGAGGAGATATACACTTTGCTGTTGAGACTTGAAGACACCACTTAAGATGAGACCTTGCCAAGCTTCCAACCTAGAGCAGCCCTGGACTACAGGCAGCTGAGCATACACAGCATTAAACGTCCCTTAGTTTTAAATGGTGTTAGACTTTGGAAAGGAAACGGAGGTCTATCAATGACTATGCTTTGCTTCCACAGTTGTAGACAGTCTGCTCCTGGTTCCTGGCTGGCATTTGTCTGCCTCGGGAGGCAGTAGATGGGTGTGCCTTCAGGGGTGAAGACCTGTTTTATTACAGTTGGGGCAGATGAAAGTATCTAGTTGTGCTGCTGCAGAAAAACTATGGTGTTTGTTCTTTTTGCGCTCCTCCCAGCAGTCCTTCCTCCTCTGGTCACTGCTGTGGATACACAACTTGACTGCTTGTCTCCAGGCACTGCAGTCAATTGCAAGGGTTAATGTTGCCAGCTTCATGTCACATTTGTAGACATCTTTGGAATGCAGAGTTGGTCTGCCATTTGGCCTGGTGCCTGAAGCCAGCTCCATGTAGAGCATGTCCTTGGAGATTCTGCCACCTTCCATTCTGTGGACATAACCAAGCCAGTGTAGACGTCACTGAGACAGGAGCTCTATTATTTTCAGAACTGGGGTGGCCAAAACTTAAGGCAAGAGCTGACTGCGCCAAGCTAAATTGCATCAAACAAAATGCAACTCTGCCAATTGAACATTTTCCTGCTCTGTATTATATGGAATAGGGTAATAATCAACATAGGAAGTCCATATGTCAAAACCTTATAGGTAGTTACTACATCTCAGAACTGAATTCTGCTGTGACTGTGAATAACAAACATTAGGACTGGCTCTTCTGGACAGAATCCAAAAGTGATTTGCAATTAATTAGGAATTCTAGATTCTTGCCATGGTTCCCACTTCTGAAAACAGAGCGCTTCAGATCATGTTTTTTGACCAAACTCATGCTTTCACAGAGCTCCAATTCCAATTGTTGCCCACAGCAGTTTTAGATGGATGCTGGAACAGGGCTCCATACGATGAAAGACTCTGAATATGTAGCCAACCTCAGGTGGAAGACATCACACGCTACATTTTGATCTGACTTTAAATCTAAAAGATCGATTCTTGAAACCATTGCTAACTCTGGGAAGCAGGCTCACTATGGCAGAAACAGTTCATTTTTGTGTGTGATACTAACAGATTTGACACATATAGTGGCACTTCATGCTCTGTCTGCAAGACAGATTAGAAAGAGAGAGCTAGACAGCATTGCAATAAGTTGCGCAGAACATTTTGAGGTCTAATGGAAGTTAAGCTTGGTATGGGCTAGCAGATGATACTTATGAATTCTGACTCTCTTTCTTCAAGCTATGGATGCCTTGTTTCATGTAATTGCTGTATATTGTGTGTGATGATGTGCAGTGTGGCAAATTGTAATGGTTGAAATTGTTATGGCCTTTGGTTAATATGATAAACTTTGGATTGACTGATAGTAAAATACTGACTTTGAAGGTTCTAACACCAGGCTTAAAGTCATTTCCCTGGGGGATAAAAAAAAAAATAAGTGATTGAGAAAAGCTGGGAACCTGCCACCCTCAGGCAATCTGCAAGAAAAGTATAGTCAGGAAAAGCAGGAAAACAAAATGTTGTTTTAAATTATTATGGCTGAAAGAATACATATTTTTGTTGTCACATTCTTAAATGGATAGTGCTTTGATGCTCCCTTCAGCTCTAGGTTAAAAGACCATGCTCTGTTCTTATTCACTCAAGAAGTTATGTCCCTCCAGGGAATACTTTGAAACAAATATGTCACTCTCAACCTGGGTCTATTAAACCTTATTTTTATTAACCCATTCAAAACAGTTATTGTTCCTTACTGATAACGACTATATAAAAAATAGCATAATCCAAAGGCATGATCTCAAGCTGCTCTGACTCTGCACCTTATGGAATTAAATAAAGAAAGTTGATAGCGTATTAGACTAACTCAAGAGGCCTGAATCCAAACTACTCATTCTCAGGGCCATTGCAAAGATCATAAAGGATAATTTAGGAGTGGACAACCTATGGCAATCCAGATATTGTTGGTCTCCAGTTCCCATCAGCCCCAGCTAGCATGGCCAATGGATGATGGAAGCTGTACACAGTTACCCATACCTCAAGGCAAATCTAAAAAAATGTAGTATAGACACTGACAACTGGGAAACACTGGCCTGTGAGCGCTCCAGTTGGAGAACAGCCTTTACCAAAGGTGTCATGGCCTTTAAAGACACTCAAACTCAGGACACAAGGGAGAAACGTGCTAAGAGGAAGGCACGCTTGGCAAATCCACACCGTGATCAACTCCCGCCCGGGAACCAATGTCCCCACTGTGGAAGGACGTGTGGATCCAGAATTGGCCTCCACAGTCACTTACGGACTCATTGTTAAAACCGTGTTTATGGAAGACAATCTTACTCGGCTACGAGTGATCGCCAAAGAAGAAGACCTAGAATATCATGTATGATGCATTAATCCCCTTGAAGGATCTCCAACCCAAATGCATGTCCATTGAACTTAAAGAGAATTTAATACCTATTGTTATTATTACTATTACTATTGTCAGAGGTGGATTTAAGGGAGCACAACTAGTTCGCCCACACTAATTGCTGAGCCAAGAGGGCGCCACAGCGGATGCTGCAGCAGTGTCTTAGAACGGAAGGCGGGAAGTAGGAGGGCACCAAATTTTGTTGTCACAAAGCTTGCTGCTGAAACTTTAAAGCCCAAATTCTGCCACTGCTATTATTATTATTTAATATATTTATATAAGAAGAAGACGTAGAGTTTGGATTTGATATCCCGCCTTTCACTCCCTTTAAGGAGTCTCAAAGCGGCTAACATTCTCCTTTCCCTTCCTCCCCCACAACAAACACTCTGTGAGGTGAGTGGGGCTGAGAAACCTCAAAGAAGTGTGACTGGCCCAAGGTCACCCAGCAGCAGCATGTGGAGGAGCAGAGGTGCGAACCCGGTTCCCCAGATAATGAGACTACCGCTCTTAACCACTACACCACACTGGCTCTCATATACCACTTTTTGTCACTAGAGACATTAAAGCAGTTTCACACGTGACCTCAAAATATGACTGGAACCTAAGAATGGAATCCAGTGAGCAACTGAACATGCTTAAATGTCATGGGGACCAAATACATTTAACAATATGGTGAACTCTTCTCCAGTCATTTCAAAACCCTATTTGTTGTTGCAGATAGTGGAATTTTCAGGGAATAACTTTTGAGACTTACCAGCAGCTGCAGTATTTTCCAATGCCAGCTGTAACACTCAGAAAGGCATCACTTGCATTTCATAGGAACACACACTTATAATCCAAAACTGACTGCAGTTTCTCTGAGTTTCTAACTCACTATTTTCAAAGCACATAGCCTAGAGGATTCATTTAGCATGTTGAATTCCTAATATTTAAATTAGGGCGAGATAAAACTGGCTTTAAATCAAGTATTTATAGAAGAAGTTCATTTCTTATTTAAGAATTCCACTTTTAAAAATAGCATATTTGCACTGAAGCGCCGTCTGAATCTATTGTGGCAAGTTCTGCTTCTGTATTTCTTTAGCTAATTTACCATGTAACAAACATCAGGTTAGATTAGGTGGATATGTATTATATTTAACACCTCAGCTTTCATCCAATGAGCTCAGAGTTATGTGTCATTAGCCTTGTGAGGTACAGGATAGTCTGAGAGAGAGGAACTGGTCCAAGGTTACCTGGCGCATTTCACGGTCTTGTGGGGATCTGAACACAGCACTACTGCTGAAGCAAAGCAGGTCATTTCCAGTAAGCTAGATGTAACACCCATCTTGGAACCATATGCTAACTGTTAATCAGCTCTTGATGAAAAAGCAGGGTATCATCCGTATAACAAGTCCATCGGCCAGGGTGAGGTGTGCCGCACTGGTGCGGCAGGAGAGGATGGCAAGTGAGGTGGGAAGATTCAAGGACAAAGAAACATTTAAACATTTCAGTGTAGTGTGGATATACAACCAGGAACACTATCAACACCTCTCTTCAAGAGCGTTGGGTATTCTTCCACAGTTCTCCACAACATATTGTTGTAAGCAGGGATTTTCAACTCTTGACAAATTGACGAGGAGGTGAGAGTTTTTGCTTGTCTCAAATCAGACCCAATATAAATAATATTACCCAGCAAAACCAAGCTCATGCCTCTCATTGAGTTTGTATATATACTTAAGGTACATGTTCAAGAGGCTAGTTTTTAATTATATTTTGGGATTGATTCATGTTCTTATGTAACTGCCTTTTTTATATACCGTACTTCCAGGGTGTCCCATGATCGTGTTATAAAGCAGTTGTGTTCTATGTTATAATTCAAGCACCATTGCTCCTTTTTGTTTTCCAATGTATTTCTTTGTAGAGTATCCCCTATCACACATTCTTAGTCACATAGGATAAGGGATACTCTATATTTCTTATCAATAAAAAAATTGGTGTAGCATGAGCAAATTTTTATTCTGAAAGTGTGACCCAGAGAAAAAAGTTTGAGAACCATCGCAAATAAACCATTGTATGTGATACAGCATGAGGCATCATTTTGGGGGGTTGCATTAGCATCCTACCTAACCTATATTTGATAAGTACATTTATAGATTCTGATTTAATATTGAGGTCTGAAGAGGTGAGCGCACACATGCGTAATTCTCTGTTGAGTATTAATGAGTTATTTTGAATGATGCAGGGCACACACTCAGCTGACATTGACATTTAAAATGTGTGCTGAGTATTGTACAAACAGAAGGATTGCCGACTACTTAGCATTACGCAGCTGTCCTACACGGTGCCAGCTTTCTCTGCCACCGGATTTACCCACTGGTAGGAAAATAACAGGGAAAGGAGGATTTTTAAAAAGCAATAGCCTTCTATAAAGCTTTAAAGGACACGACTGCTATGATCTCAGCTTGCTGGCTTTATCTCTACAAGTAAAATACCAGCCTAGACAGACTGATGGATTAAATGCAAAATAGTGTTTAAACTATAAATATGCTTGTTTTGGTGTTTGTTTATGAAAACGCAGCATCGTATTATGTATTTAGTGCAGCTACGCTGGAGTCAGAGCCTGTTCAGAGTTGCAATTTTGGTAAAGCTCCAATAATCAAGATGCCATTTCCTTTTCTCTAATTAGAATTTCCCGCAACTTCCAAAAGCGTAATATCTTGACTTTATATAAAACTATAAAATAAGGTGGCATAATTTTGTCAACCGCTCTCCCAAAATATGGCAAACTGAAAGGGAACACATGGACAGAGTTTTTAAAGGTCATATCAAAAGGTCTCTGATTCTGCACTAGACTGCTTGAAATCAGACAGTATTTGCACGTCCAGGTTCTAAGACAAAGCCATCAAACTGCATCACAAGATAAGCCAAGATAGCTCTGGCTAGGCCAATGTTTGTGATGGACACACAATGAACGGGCACAGGTTACCTTGGCTGAACCTTCTTTCTCCTTCTGCCCTCCGCCCCCCCATTACCTGATGGCACTCAGTCATGGATGCACCAAAGCAGAAATTATATTTAGAATTACTACAGGGCATTTTGAGTGTGCAAAATATATATTATGCCATTAACTTTTACAAAAGCTCTGTAAAGTAGGACAGCATTGCAATCCATTTTGGAGTCAGGAAGGGGCAGGGAGAATAGTGGCTTACTCAAGAGCAGCTAATGAGTTTGTGGCTAGGATGAAGTTGAACCAGGGATGCACCTAGCCACCACACAAAATCAGGGCAATCCATTGAAACCGATAAAAGCAGGTTTAGGACAACAAAAGGACGTATCAAAGCAGGGATGGGGAACCTACAGCCCTACAGATGTTGCTGGAATTCAGATGCCGATTCTTTTTTTTTTAAACCAACCCAAGGCAAGGTTTTCTGTTTCTTACACAAAAAAGTCCCCTGGCAGCAACACTATGTTAAGTTGTGTGTTTGTGTGTGTGTGTTATTGGGTTGTTCTTGTTTTTATTTTGATTATGCATTTTGTGTTTTTATATTGTGATTTTATCCTGTGAACCGCCCTGAGACCTGCAAGTACAAGGCAGTATACAAAACAGAGGGAAGGAAGGAAGGAGGAAGGAAGGAAAGAGCAGCAGATAAAACTTAACCAGTATGGCTTCACCAATCCCAGGCCTGGAAACTGAATAAGGCCCTCTCCAGCCATTCCTCAGGATTCCTCCCCCCACAGGCCACCTACCCACAAATATCCTGCTTCACTGTTGTTGACGCTATTTGTGTGCTGTAATATGTCCTTGGATTCTGATAATGCCCATTGCTTGCCTGCAGGGAGACTAGAGAGATGTATGTGTGTGTGGTGACTAGTGTAGAATCTATACAAAGGTTATATTTGCATTCATTGCTCTGCTTTGGCCCCATCCACCAGTGGCATGTGGTCCCCAGAAAGGAATTGGTTCTCAGATTGGTTCCTGGATTGAAAAAAGTACTCATCCCTGCTCTGTCGTACTGTTTCCATTGTGCAGTTTTAATGCTTTGTTGTTGTTGCTGTTGTTGTTTAGTCGTTTAGTCGTGTCCAACTCTTCGTGACCCCATGGACCAGAGCACACCAGGCACTCCTGTCTACCACTGCCTCCCGCAGTTTGGTCAAACTCATCCTGGTAGCTTCAAGAACACTCTCAAACCATCTCGTCCTCTGTCATCCCCTTCTCCTTCTGCCCTCCATCTTTCCCAACATCAGGGTCTTTTCCAGGGAGTCTTCTCTTCTCATGAGGTGGCCATGCCTTTGGTAAATGTAGCGAATCACTCTGTTTATCCAGCCACCAGATCCCCCTTTCCTCATTTCCACATCTTTAAATTATGACTTGCTAGTCACTTGCCTTACTTACTTTCTTTAAGCACTGCCTCATGATAAGAATAAATTTAAGAAATGGACTTTTTTTGGCAAAATATAATGAATCACTACCACTTCCATATATTGCTGAAATTATCGCTTGCATGTTGTTCAGCTAACTGAACATGGAGTCCGCAAGGGAGAAGTAGCATTTATGCTCTGTTTATCATGGCTTTTGTTCTTAGATTTAAAAGATAGGGGTGTAATTAAAGTTGCTAGGTGTTTTTAAGTGCCTATCTGGAGAGCTGATGGAGTTTCTATTAATAGAGTCAAATGGGGTTTGTTCATGAAACGTTAGGGCCATGTTCGTTTGGGGAATAGGAACATCAGGTGAAGGAAAAGCTTCAGGCATGTTGATAGAACAGAGATAATGATGCTTTCCTGAATTGTCTGAACTGCTTTGAAAACTCCTCTTAAAGTGACTTCTAGGCCTTGGCTAGGGACTCATAACCAGGAGCTGGGATGATGAAGAAGAAGAGTTTGGATTTGATATCCTGCTTTATCACTACCCGAAGGAGTCTCAAAGCGGCTCACATTCTCCTTTCCCTTCCTCCCCCGCAACAAACACTCTGTGAGGTGAGTGGGGCTGAGAGACTTCAAATAAATGTGACTAGCCCAAGATCACCCAGCAGCTGCATGTGGAGCACCAGGGACACGAACCCGGTTCCCCAGATTACGAGACTACCACTCTTAACCACTACACCACACTGGTACATTGGGATGTACCAATTTCCTAGTTTCCACAGGATTGCTGTGTGTCCTACTTGGTGTCGTGAAATGTGATCCTAAATAGACAGGGGTGCCTTGATACACTCCTTATGGTATGGTATAGGAGGCCTTATGGTATGGTATAGAAAGTGAAACGAGAGGGACTGAAGCAGAATAAAAGCCTGTGTTAGTAAGTTTGTTAGTATGGCTGCACTGTAGTTATCTTTAGACCAGTGTTTGTCAAATTGTGGGCCAGCCTCAGTGCCACAGCCACCCAGTGCCTTGCTTTCCTGCCCCACCTATCTGTGCCATAGACCTTTTGGTTGGATCTGGGCCAGCAGCTGCAACTTTACATTCTGGGTAAAGGTGGTCAGGAGACAGGGAAGTTTTGGGGAGGAGGAAGGCAAGACCTCTCTCTTCTGAGTGGAAAGGGCCAGTGGGAGGTGTTGAAGGAAATTAGCAAATGAAGTAAAATGTTAAATGATGGTGGCGATAACAGCAATGATAATAGTAAGAGTAATAATGCAAAGAAACTAGCAGTAGAAAGGGAAGATGAGGGGGCTGCCTAGGAGAGGGGAAAGTATAACTTCTTCAGAATTTCTGATCAGCAAACTCTAAATTAACAATTCTGTTTCTAAATGTGTATTTAATCTATACATATAAATTAGCACATGCAAATTTTATGCAGATTACTGTCCACTGTTTTGGCAAGGAGCAAGGAGCTATCCTATACCAAACACACATCAGAACCACCTCTCACCTTCATTAGAGAGTCTGAGGTATTTTGTTGAGGCAGCATTTCTTTGTTGTATAGAACTCTGCATAAACATTACTTGTGGAACACCAGCACGCACACAAAAGAGAAAAAAATACCCATATGACTAGAGCCATGTTTTGTTTTAGACATCTGGAGGTCATAAAGGCCAGCTCATTCATCAAACACATGGGGCGTCTTCACAAATTACATTTGTTTTAAATGGATTTTTAAAACATCCAAAAATATTAACTGTGAATATGGGAAGCCCATGTATTTTACAGAGGCACACATCTGACAGCTGGGATTGGATCCAGCTCCTAGCTGACTACACATACTGTCAATGGCAAACTTGGGCTTGTTAGTGTACAGTATGTGAAAGAGCCTTCATCATACATACTTACGAATACACCCTCTTCATTTTGAAGTGTCAGACAGTTACAGCTGCATGCAACAGCAACTATTATACCTCCAATCACAAAAAAGGCATAAAATGATGGAGCTGGAAGGGACCCAGGGAATGAGGCTATTCCAGGTGGTCCTTAGTCTAATGAGCTGCTAGTGTACCAACAGTTGATTTTACAAAGATAGTTATAAGACTCTTACCTAGATCCATATGTAGGCTGAAAGAGAGGATTGTGTGTGGCCCTGTGTAAAGGGCCCTGTGTGGCCCTTTCATTGGCTGACTTTTAATTTCATAACTGCGATTAACAGACCAACCAAAAGTTTTTCTGACCTGGGCCAGTTCAATGTGTGTATGAAAGTTGGAGAAGAAATAGATTAGTCTTTAAGGTGAGAAATCGTCAAGCACTCTCACATAGGACTTTACTATACTTTAAGTATCTCTTGTGTGAAGCTACAGTACCACTGTTAATGCAGGAGAGAAAATGGAGGAGACACATTTTATTTGTAGTGTGAATGACCACTCCAGCCACTGGTAGGTATTACATTTGCATCATCAGAAATCTATTAAAAGCAAGAGCCGCTTTCTAAATCTTGTATGCAAATTCCATTGACTACGAACCCATGCAAAGATCCAAACTATCTTGCAGGAGTACTAGCTAGGCTGGCTATATTAATGCCCATTTTAAAGAGTCTTTTGTCACACATAAGGAGCCAATGAATGGTAGTAAATGGGCTTTTCTACAGGGGTTCAGAGCAGAAACATTTATGAGAGCAATAATATGAATTCAATGTAGTAGCCAGCAGTGTGCCTTCTCATTGGCCTTCTCATTAGCTCGGTATTTGAGCTTATGTGCTGCATAGAAATGGTCCCAGATTCTCATCACTGGTACCTCCAGGTAGGAGGGCTGGGGGGAAACACCTGGAGGGCAGATGCCAGTTAGCGAAGACCAATATGGTGCATTCAGGATATTGTGGACTTCAGCTCCCATCATCCCTGAACACTGGCCATGTTGATTGGGACTGACAGAAATATAGTCCAAAGCCCCCAGAGGGCACCATGTTGACTTCTCCTGGTGAAGCCAACACAGCTATATGGACCAATGAACTAAGATGGTGTATGGCAGCTTCCTTGTGCGCCTACCAAAACAGTTTTGACCATTTAATATGAGCTTTATCTGGGCTGCTTCAGATTATGCCGTGTTGCACAGCAAATTTAGAAGTTAAGAAAAAATAATTCAGTAGATGCATATTCCCCAATGATTTCATAGTTGAGTACTTAGTTCTTCATTAAAAACAAATATGTGTGCAACGTTTCCCCTATAGCAATATGCTTGACAGCTGTTTCCGATTGCTAAACACACACACACACAAACACATGTATTGCATTATTTAAAATAGGGGCTGCTTTTTCCAGATGTTTAGATTGCGGATTTGAAAGTAATACAAAAAGGTTTCATCGCAATGCCTGTAAAAGGTCTACAAGGAAGCAGCAACATCTTTCTTTTTGCTGGCATTGCATATCTTTTGCTTTCTATGCGACACAATTCTTTTTCTTGGCCTAAAAAATAGTGCACTGTTATGCTATGCATCTAATGCTTTGTGACAGAAATGGGAAATTTATTCCATTAAAAATGGTATAATAAATCCAAAAAAAGATAGCTCCTGGGATGAAAATCTATTCACAACAGAGAAGGTTTTGCAAAAGGAAGCTTCAAATATGATATCCGTTTATACCAATTACACATGATGGATAGTAGCAAAGTAACACAGAGACTGACTGATGAGAATTCAAGTGGCAATGGAAGAGAAAGCAGCATTCTGAAAGGCAGTGATGACTTCTGTTCAATATGCTCATGTGTTAAAATTCAGTGCATTCTTAGCATAGCCCAAATAACCTTTCAAACCTCAAAAAATAAAATTGGTGCTCTGCATGCAATACTGCCTCAAAGCTTGAAGCATAATTAAGCCAAGACCATATTGGCTGTGGATTTAATTTATCTTCATCTGATTAAAAGGAAGAACTTTCCTTAATATCAGTGGTGAACTGATTTTCTTCTCTAATTGGTTCCTAGAAAGCACCTTGCTGGCGATTTCATTATCTTTCCAATGGCAAAAGCAACAGCTGCCTATAAACATTGTGGTATTTCTGAGAACTACGTCCTAACTTCTTTCAAAAAAATAAGTTTGATTAATTTTAAAATTATAGGCTCAGGGGTTAGTGAATTAGGGGACTGTGAAGTGTGCTGAATTGACGGCCTTCAAATCAATACACCATTCAAATCTTTTGGTACACCATAATCATGCTTTTGCAAGATAACAGTGTGTGACATTTATAAACATTAAAACATTGAATTCCTCAGGTTTCTGCGAAAGCTACCATTTTGCATCACCTGCAAGGCTTTTTTTTAATTCCGGAACTTGCTGGACCTCTCAGATGGGCACCATTGTCATTCTAAGAGAGCAAGAGGGGTTCATGGTGAGATCCCACACCTCTTTTTCTAGAAAAATAGCGCTGGTTTGGATGTCTTCCAGGCATGGACCAAATAACTCCTGTGTCTTGTATATGCCCAGTAATATTATGAACCTTCCTTCACCACTTAAGGTAATTGTATAGAGCATTATTGAACATTTCCTCTTTTGGGAAAGTCACAACATCTACAACCAGGAGTGGGGCTTTATCAGCTGCAGCCCTAAATTATTGAATAATCTCTTGTTACTGGTTTGCATATTAATATTTACTTTAGCCTTTAGGAAACAATACAAGGTCCACTTGGTTTACACAATTTTTGTCATTATAGGCTAGCCTTCCTACACTGCTGAATTATTGCTGACACTGGTTTAGGATTTCCTGGTTGATGCTGCTACTTTCAGTAGGGCTATGCGGGTAACTTTGCAGTCTCTTTTGTCGGCTACAGAGCAGCCCTCCTCCTTTCCTCATATACTAGGGAGTGGACAGGGGGGAGGGAAAGAGTCTCTGTATTGCTGAGATGGGTCTCTCCTCTCACTTCCCTTGCTGCACTACAGCCTTGCAGCACAGGACTGAAAGATAAAGAAGCGTCTCCCCCACCCCCATCATTTGGGCAACCACCTTCCAGCCCTGTGCCGTACCCTCACTCTTTTTGCTTGTGAACTTTTGCAAACCTCTAAAGAAGCAAGTAATGAATGGTAATATTGGACTAGTAGGAGCATTTTGCCTTTTAAGTATTGGCCTGGTGACACTGAGAGCCACGCTACACGTTATAATAAGCACACATTTTAAAAGCACAGTGAAACTGGCCACTTTTATTTGGAAGAAAAAACTGTAGGATCCTGCTAAAAATCATCCCCAGGCTGCTATTTGCCTCCCAAAGTAGTATTTACTCATCCATTGGGAGCAAGCAGCAGCCAGTGGGCAGAAACAGAGGGGAAGAATTTTCAGCAGGAAATTGGTGAGGGCCCCTGATCTGGCATGAAAACGTGTTTTAAGCAGGTTTTAAGATGTGTGTTTATCATAGCAAATAGATTGGCCCTTTAGCTACCGTATTTTTCGCCCTATAAGACGCACTTTTTCCCCTCCAAAAATGAAGGGGAAATGTGTGTGCGTCCTATGGGGCGAATGCAGGTTTTCGCGGAAGCCTGGAGAGTGAGAGGCGTCGGTGCGCACCGACACCTCTTGCTCTCCAGGCTCCAGGAAGCTATCCGCAAGCCTTGCGCACCTGGGGGGAGTTCCCCTGGGCGCGCAAGGCTTGCGGGCGGCAGCCTGCAGCGCGGAGCATGGGGCGCCCTTCGGAGGACGCCCCGTGCTCCGCGCAAGCGTCAGCAAGCCTTGCGCACCGGGGGAGAACTCCCCCCCCCGCGCGCAAGGCTTGCGGGCGGCAGCCTGCAGCGCGGAACACGGGGCGCCCTTCGGAGGACGCCCCGTGCTCCGCGCAAGCGTCAGCAAGCCTTGCGCGCCGGGGGAGAACTCCCCCCCGCGCGCAAGGCTTGCGGGCGGCAGCCTGCAGCGCGGAACACGGGGCGCCCTTCGGAGGACGCCCCGTGCTCCGCGCAAGCGTCAGCAAGCCTTGCGCGCCGGGGGAGAACTCCCCCCCGCGCGCAAGGCTTGCGGGCGGCAGCCTGCAGCGCGGAACACGGGGCGCCCTTCGGAGGACGCCCCGTGCTCCGCGCAAGCGTCAGCAAGCCTTGCGCGCCGGGGGAGAACTCCCCCCCGCGCGCAAGGCTTGCGGGCGGCAGCCTGCAGCGCGGAACACGGGGCGCCCTTCGGAGGACGCCCCGTGCTCCGCGCAAGCGTCAGCAAGCCTTGCGCGCCGGGGGAGAACTCCCCCCCGCGCGCAAGGCTTGCGGGCGGCAGCCTGCAGCGCGGAACACGGGGCGCCCTTCGGAGGACGCCCCGTGCTCCGCGCAAGCGTCAGCAAGCCTTGCGCGCCGGGGGAGAACTCCCCCCCGCGCGCAAGGCTTGCGGGCGGCAGCCTGCAGCGCGGAACACGGGGCGCCCTTCGGAGGACGCCCCGTGCTCCGCGCAAGCGTCAGCAAGCCTTGCGCGCCGGGGGAGAACTCCCCCCCGCGCGCAAGGCTTGCGGGCGGCAGCCTGCAGCGCGGAACACGGGGCGCCCTTCGGAGGACGCCCCGTGCTCCGCGCAAGTGTCAGCAAGCCTTGCGCGCCGGGGGAGAACTCCCCCCGGCGCGCAAGGCTTGCGGGCGGCAGCCTGCCGCCCGGCGCATGGGGCGCCCTGAAGCAGAGCGCCCTCGCGCCGGGCAGACATCGGCCAGCCCCACAAGCTCGGGGGACAGCGGGGAGGCGCAGCGCCGCCATCCCGCTCCTCCCTGACCTGGTTTTGGGGGGGAAATAAAGGGAAAAAATTTTTTCCTTTATTTCCCCCCCAAAAAAGTAGGTGCGTCCTATGGGACGGAGCGTCCTATGGGACGAAAAATACGGTAACCTCTTTAGCTAATTTTAGTGCTTTTATACAATATTGTTACAAGCCACCCCAATCCCTGAGTAGTGTGAGATTCCAAAGGTCTTGGCATTTAACCAGGGTTTGTGTTTCCTTTGGAGACTATGGTGTCTTTATACACACATATACAGGCAACTCCCCGTTTGTGTGAGGGTTGCGTTCTGGATCATCATGTGCATCAGTAGGGTGCGCCTAAGTCCGTTCTGCCCCCTTCTGGGGCTGAAAACAGTGCACACGTCAGCTGTTGTGCAGCAATCAAATGTGCACAAAATGATTGCTGCCTGTAGGATGGAAGGGTGTACAGCATTCACAGTCCAAAAGGAGCCAGCTTCCGCAGCAGCAACCTATCCAAACTGGCAGGCAGCATTGTCCTGAACCACGGATTCAAAGCAGAAGCTAGCATCGTTCATAGCCTCTTTGTAACAGCTTGTTCCAGTCGGGCCACAATAGCTTTTGCCCTTCAGTCCCTGCATGGAGTTCTGCTCCTCGACCTCCTTCCCAGCAGCACTTGATTACCTCAGTACCCAGAAACCTAGAGGGTGGCAGGGCACGCACAAACCTGTAATTATATATTTGTTTTTATAGCTGATAAGGTTTTAGTAATTTGTTGCTGAGATTCCTTCTCTTGTTGTAAACCACTACAAGCATCTGGTGAGGTGAACTAGTAATATTTTAAATAAATTAATGAGAGAACATAGAAAACTGCCTTTGTCCATCCAGTTTTGTCTACAGTGATTGGGACACAGGTGGCGCTGTGGTCTAAACCACTGAGCCTCTTGAGCTTGCCGATCAGAAGGTTGGTGGTTCGAATCCCCACGACAGGGTGTGCTCCCGTTGCTCTGTCTCAGTTCCTGTCAACCTAGCAGTTTGAAAGCACACCAGTGAAAGTAGATAAATAGGTACCACTGCATACCTTCCGATTCTGTGGACAATCACCGGCTCCCTTGGCCTGAAAGCGAGATGAGTGCCACAACCCTATAGTAGCCTTTGACTGGACTTAACCATCCAGGGGTTCTTACCTTACCTTAACAGTGATTGGCAGTGGCTCCCTGAGGTGTGCTGGTCCTGGGGGGGGGGGGTTTACTATGCAGTGTGGTTTAAGTCCGGTCCTAGGTCGAGGATAAGGAGGCTGTCCGTCAGGGGGGTAGCGAGGTCCAAAGCAAGGAGTTGGGCGTGGTCAGGAACTCAGGAGAGCAGGTCATGGTGATGGCAGGAACAGGATACCAATTGATGTTGCTCCCACAACCTGGGTCTGGGCTGACTGGCCTTTATCTCCTCTGAAGCCTAGGGCGGTCCCGGCCCACAGGTGACCCGCCTCTCCTGGCCTTAAGGTGAGCACTCCTCCTGCGAGAACTTAGTTCCCTCCGCCTCTCTGCCCTGAGCCTCTGTAGCTCCGGAGAGCCTGGTGGGTTACTGGACCCAGAGGCAAACTCACCTTCCCCTGACAGGGCTGGGAGAGGCGCACCTGCAGGCAATGGGTCCTCGATTGGAGCCAGAGCGGATTCAGCTGGTGTCTGCTCCCGAGGATCCGGCACAGGTGAGGGCCCTTCAGGTTCAAGCCCCAGTCCCAGCTCAGCCGGCCCTGGATGTGGGGACTCCTGTGCAGGCTGGGATTCCTCAGGTTCAGCCTCTGAATCAGATTCCCAGGCCATCACATGAGGTTTCAGACAGGACATTCCCAGTCCTAAACAGAGATGTTGGGGATTGAATCTGGGACTTTCTGCATGCACAGCACATGCTCTGCCTCTGAGTTATGGCACTTCCCCCTAAAGCACATTGTTAGTGCCAAATTAGACTTGGGAATAGCTGCATCCCTGGCCAGGTACGGTAAGTTAAGAACTGCTTCCAGGTATGCAAGCAGCGAAACTTTACAAAAGTTGATGTTGTTTTTCACACCTTTTCACAAATGACTAACATTGATATGTGTAGTCAAGCAAGCAAGCAAAAACATTTATAGACAGGCAACTGTGGAAGAATTTATTAATAGGCTGAATGCACAGCAATCATTACTGCATTGCACATTACTGCAGTGCACGCCCTACATTTATGCAGACACCCCAGCGGCCTAAAGAAGGAGGGGAAGAGCGCAGGGTAGGAGCAGAGGGTAAGAGCAACATCGCTATTCGTCTCTTTGAACACAAGTTTCTGGGCATCGCAAGTGGGGAGAGTGTGGCTGAAGGGGTGGTTCTGCTTTAGGCAGTACCACAAAGAATGATGAGGCAAGAAATTGGTTTCTGAGACTCACAGATGCTTTTGCACTTGAGTGAGTCCTGCTTGTGAGTTTCCCATTTGCATCTGGTTGGCCACTGTGCAAACAAGATGCCGGACTATGTGAACCATCTGCCTGATCCAGCAGGGCTGTTCTTATGGTCCTAAGGTTGCTTGGTCCCTGCTCCTGCCAGCCTAGCAGTTCGAAAGCATGTCAAAGTGTAAATAGATAAATAGGTACCACTCCGGCGGGAAGGTATATGGCGTTTCCGTGTGCTGCTCTGGTTTCACCAGAAGCAGCTTAGTCATGCTGGCCACATGACCTGGAAAAACTGTCTGCGGACTTCGGCTCCCTCGGCCAGTAAAGCAAGATGAGCACCACAACCCCAGAGTCATTTGCGACTGAACTTAACTGGCAGGGGTCCTTTACCTTTTAAGGTTGGCAGAAACCAACGAAAGGGTCTTTTTAGAAGTGGCCCCACCATTCTCCCCTGAGAACTTTAGTTACCCCCCTCTTCTCTTTAGCCTTTAAGCACTTCCTAAAGAAGATATAGATAGATGATAGATAGATAGATAGATGGATGGATCTGGTAGATTCCACCATGCTTTTTATTGCGGGCACCCACACTCTGATGTTGTTTCTATTTGGTTTTGTCAGATTGCTTTGCTTTCAACATTTTAAAAATATTGCCTACCCTTAAGCCTTGACCTAAAAGGAGGGCCAGATACGCACACAAAGGCAACATCGCAACCCTGTCTACTTGGCAACAAGCGCCACTGAGTTCAATGGGACTTGCTACCCATGTATAGGAAACACCTCTTTGGTGCAGACACTGAAAGGGGAAGTGCCAAATGCCCTACAATTCCACCTGCTCAGAAGAAGGCAAATACAGACAGAGAGACCGAGCTAACGTGTTGCACATTCTTCCATGGGGGGGGGGGGGTTAATCCACCGAGCAGAAGCGGTTTCCTTTGTGCGCTCATTGTCTGCCTGGTTCCAGCATCCCAAAGAAGCAGCCTCCCTCCCCGCTCCGTCCCCCTGCTCAGGCCCCAGTGAAAAGGGGTCTGCGAGACGCGGTGGGGGTGGGGGCTCTTGTCGCTGCCTGTCGCCCACCCCACCCTTCGCCGCCGTTCCCACAGCAGCCCTGGCAGCAGGGCAGAAGCCCCTCGCGGCCCCCTCGAGCAGGCTCCCTCGCCTTCCCCCTTTGTTAGCAGCCCCTACAGATGGTGCCCTGCTCGGGTCTCGGGTGTATTGCAAAAAGCGGGCGCGGGGGGGGGAGGGAGGGCGCGCGGCGAGCGGCCAATGGCGAGGCAGCCCGTCAGCTGACCTGCTTTGCTTACACCAGGTGCACGCCGGCTGCGGGCTGTGCAAAGCCGAGCTGAGGAGAGAGGAGGAGGCAGCGGCAGAGGCAGTAGCAGCAGCAGCAGCAAGTGCGCGCGGCGGGAGGAGGGAAGGCGCCCGCGAGCACGAAGAGACCCCCGGCCAGCGGGGGGAGGAGGAGGAAGAAGAGCGCGCGCCTTGCCGCGGGGGCCCCGAGTGGAAATTACAGCCGCGGTCGCCTCGGAGAAAGGAGAGGCGACGGCAGGAGAGGGGGGCGCGCCCCGCCGTCCTTCTGGCCACAGACTTGTGGCGTTTGAAACTCGAGCTGCCGGAGCCTGGCTAAGCGAGCCTCCTCGCCACCGGGGATTGTTGTGCCTTTCCGGGCGCGGTTTAAGGAGCCTCTCTTGCGTCCCGCATGGGGGGGAGGGCCAGCGAGGCTCGTTCCTAGCGGCCCCTGTTCCCTCTCTTTGGGTAAGTGTGTCCTCCTCCGTCTGGGCAGCGGGGAGGAAGGGAGATGGGTTACCTGGGCGGGGAAGGGGTTAAAGCGGAAGCCAAGTTGCTATGGAGTAGTAAGCAGGGAGAGAAATGCTCTATAGTATATATGCTATATCTCTAGCATGCCACCAAGCCACCAGTGCCGGGAATTTGTGGGCTGGCAGGTGGTGGCATTTCACTGGGCAGAACGATAAGCGAGCCCTCCAGGGAGCAGAGGCTGAGATGTCACCTAGCAGGGATTGCTTTTGTTTGGAAAGGCTGCGCAGGGAATTGGGACGCTTAGAGAGCGTTGCCTAGCGGAGAGCGTCCAGAAGGCTGATAAGCAATGGGCAAAACAGATGGAGCAAACAGCACCCTGCCCTCTGGCCCTGGATTTCTGGCCATGGTTAGAAGGGGAAAGGAGGGTAAACAAGGGGGCGATTGTCTTCTCTCCCCTCCCCCTTGCCCCAAAATTTCTTTTTCTTAAGTGTTGACTTGCGGTTGGAGACCCTAGAAAGAAGAAACGAAGGTCGATCTAACCTGGTTTAAGGGGGAGGAAGGGAGTAGTTGGGTGTTAGCTGTTCTTTTTTGCAATAGGTGTGCTGATTCCAAAGGCTCGCTGCCTCCATCCAGCTGGCTAGAAGACTAAAAAGGGTGTGTGTGTGTGTGTGTGTTGCTGTTGCCCTCTCTCATCTAGCCCAGGCAGACCAAGTATGGAAAGTTTGCCAGCTAGTGTCCTTTGTCCTCTTCCAAGGCAGGAGGGTGAAGAGGATGCTGGCTGGTAGCAGCTATGATGAAAATCTGACCCCCCCCCCCCCAAAAAAAAAATCTTCCCTGAGCCAGACAGTTTGCTAGTTTGTGGTTTCAGCCAAAGCATGAAACTCTTTCCCCGCCTTGTCTTTTTCTGCAGAGGCTTGAAGCACCTCAGTGGGATGCATGTGCTTAATCTGCAATTGTCATGCTCTGCATTGGGGAGCTGGTTGCTGTCAGGAAAGTTATGCCCAGTGATTATTTCATGACTTTGGGACTGTGTTTGTGTACCCTCCAGGGGAGGCTTCTTCTTTAGAAAAAGAAGAAGAAAAACATTAGAAGAAGAAATTAGTCAAAGTCAAGAAGATGTTTTCTGGAATATCCTCTGATGCCTGAATGACTTCTGTTACCTTCCTCTGTCTTGCTCTTAAGAAACACTTTACTACTTAACTTTGTCCTCTTTCTTTCTTTTTTACTTCCTTCTGATTTTTAATGGACTTGCTGCATTGAGCTGCTAAGGCACAGGCAATGGGAAAAGTACCAGGCTGAAGTTTCTGTGATTCCCATTTCTCATGGGGAGGAGGAGGAGGCTGGTGCTGTGTGTCCCCCTAAATCTCTGATTTGCATGCAAATGGGAATGCACCCTGGCAGATGTCTTGCCTCATCCATTCACATGAAGGAATTTGAAAAGACAAGGAGTCTTCAGTTTAACAATAGACCTTAAGAAAATGGTATAAAGGCTTAGTGTGAGGGTTGCTCCCCCACCCCACTCTTCTGCACCAGCTCCCCTTGCTGTTTGGACATTTATATGGCAAGCTGTCTCTAGTAATCTGACCATGATAGGGTAAAATATGCTCCCTCTGGAGAAGTTTGTTGCAACCGCGAGATTCCAGGTAGGATACAAGATCCAACAAGGGCTTTTCTTCCCCCAAATTTGTTGAAACTGATGGCCAGACAGCCTGGCAACTTGAAGACCAACATCGACATACAAACCGGTGTGCCTGTGTCTGAGCCATTATGTGAGAAGAAGGAGCATCCAAAAGTACAAAGTCCTGGAGTTGTTACTGAGGTTTTAGACAGTGAGGACTTTAGGCCCTCTGCAAGGTCACCTAGCCAGTAAGCTAGAGGTACAGAGCTGTCCTCAATAGAAGCCAGTTTCTGAAGGAAGCCATTCTCCAGTGAGGGAAAGGAGATCTTTGAATTGCACCCAGAGGAATGTAGTAATCCTTTTGGGGATGGGCCATAACAAAGTTGTAGAAGGTCCCTGGTTCAGTCTCTGACCTTCCAGATAAGACTGGGAAATACTTCCACTGGAGATTCTGGAGAGCAACTCCCAGGCAATGGGAACAATACTGAGTTGGATGGAGCAGTTATAAGGGAGCTTCCTATGTTCCTATCATGAATTGAGGCAGGGCTCTACCCTTAGATATTATTTCCAGGTCTTTCAGTTTCTGCCTAGTCTCATTCCAGCAATAAGCAGCCTGTTTTGGAAACCATCAAATGAGTAGGAGTTCAATCTATCTCTCTATATTACTGTTCTATATAAAACTGTGCTATCATTATCTGAGAGCTTCAAGTAAAAGGGTAGAGTTGCTTCTTTCATATCCTTCCAGATGTTCAGAACTTTTTCTCTCCAACTGCATTCCAGAGGGGAGAGATTACTTTGTTTTCCGTTAAGTTTGAACCGAATGTAGCTTTGCCCTTAAAGACGAACTGCAGTTCCCTCCCTTTCTCTGTGTTGTTCATGACATTGACATCAAATAAAGGATTCAGTAAGCTTCCTTGCCTTCAGGCCAGATAAGACAAGATCCTGAGTCAGTAGGTTTTAATGGTGACCTAATCTTTTTAAATTGTTGTGCGCACCTCTAAAGACTTTGAAGTGCTTAAGGGGGGGGGGGCCAAAACCACATCCACAAAGCATTCAGTGTGGTTCAGTGTGAAATGCTAGAAAATACCAAGGCAATTTATACATCTTCAAAGCATGCCCTTTCCTCTGCCCTTTCAGGCATTAGTTTGGTAGACAGCAGCTGGCGCATTTCACCTTCTGGCTTTGTGGAGCCCTCATCACAGACTTGTGGTGTGGACTACACGTGAGCATGGATGAATATACCTCCTTGTGTGCCAGGCACCAGTTGCCTCCTCTTTTGTTTAGCTGTATAGCCGAAAGCAAAAGACCCCATTCACCAAGAAAGCAGTTAACCCTTGGGTTCCACAGTTTCATTGAAGAAGGCGTTTCAGTGAGCTAGCGGGAAAGAAGGCATTGTATTGGTTGTATTGGCATTGTTTCGGGGTGGACAACAGATGTTCGCCTGCTAGTTTACATGTTTCGCTAAGTTATTTAGTGCCGGTTCGTTGCGTGCTTCCCAGCGAGCAACTGGCTAGAAAAAGAGGCAGAATCAAATGAAGAGTTTGCAGTACAGTTTGCAGGTGGGAGAAAGAAACATCACCACTGAATGATCACCCCCCCCCCCAACGAACTGTTTGGGAGTTGCCAAGGAATACATCAGAAAACTCTTTAGGTTGTACGTTATTTTCTTCTTTGTGAGATCCCATGTGAAATTACTTTGCTGCTCAATGCATCCATTAACTTATTAAAAAGTGGAAAGGAAGTGCTTTTAAATACGTATTCAGGGGTTGCCTTCAAGAAGATGATTAGTGGGGTAAACGTGGCTGCGTTTAGCTGCCCCCACCCCCAAACCTGTGCAACTCCGGTTGTTGCTGCATTGGACTATGACTTCTGAAGCATGACATCTGCTCTACATTTGAGGACTTCCTGTGCAATTTAGAATCCTTCATGATCAGTTTCCCAAACTGTGGAGTCCCCATGTGTAGAGCTGGCTCCCTTTTTTCAAAGTTATAGTCCCAAACAGCAATGAGCCATGGTAGGCTGAAGCAAGCACTTTGTGCCACACTTGCCCTGTTCGCAGGAATCCTATCTCAAGAGGGCTATTATTTCATGCAATCAGATCTTGCCTTTATACTTCCAGTGAATTGTGAATTTGAAGTTATTGGCCTGTTTTGTTTTGTTTTAAGGTGATGGTGTACACGAGCTTTTCATAAGAGAGCCATCCCATGTAGGGTTTCTACATATCTCTTGTTTCAGCCTTGCAAATAAATCCAGAAAAGTTACTAGCCCACATCTCCTTATGTAGCTGCGTCCAACATTTGTCGTATAAAAGTGACAACTTGTATAAAGATGCATTTCCTCCCTCCCTATGGATGACTCTCTGTTTGGAAGTCTGGCTTGTTTTTGAGGTTTCCTACTACTTTTAGTATGTTGCAAACAATATTTTATGAAAGCCTGAAAAGTTATGCTTGCAGTGTTTGTGGTGAGTTCTGGATCGTGGATTCTTCACAGGCCACACAAGCCCCTCTCCTTTACTTCCTGACTGTATTCACATGGGCTGTATTCACATGCCTAACTGAAACATTTAGTGCTCATTTCCATGTCATTTGGAAACAGTTGTGTTTTTTTTCTGGGTCCAAATAACATGGAAAGAGTGCTAAACTTGTGGTGTTTTCCACTATAGTTCCAGAAGTGGCTTTTACATCCTGAGAAAGCTCAAGTGCAATGTGGAAAAGATCAGTTAGGGAAACTCTGGGGAAACTGAATAAACTGCCCTAGATGAGCCATTTCCCCTTTAAATATTGCAAAAGGGAGGCAGGTGTGGCAAAGCCATTGCAATGTCAAACCCTGCTAATCTTTTAAAGGCTCCAAACCTTTGCAAAACCCAGCCAGCAGAGCCCCTGGGAGCTGCCCAGGGTTCTGATTTCCCTGCTGGGCTGGAGTGGAGTGGAACAGAGCTGGTGGCTCTGGCATTGATTTTCACTTTGCCTGTGGTCTCCAAGCCCCAGCAGAACAGGACAAATGGTCTCTAACCCAGGGCAGATGAACCTAAAGCCCTCCAGATGTGGTTGGACTTCCAGCTCCATTTGCCTCAGCCTGCATGGTCAGTGATAGGGTGGGTGTTTGCAGTCTACCAACATCTAGAGAGCCATCAGTTCCCAACTTATGCTTTAATTTTAAAGTGTTTGCTCTTCAGTAGAGCAACAATGTGAAAGTAGGCTTTTCTGCCCCTAAAGTACCCAAATTTCTAAGTGGACCATTGATACTTACACACATATAGAATCTGCTTTGACTTCAGAATCCTGTGTTGGACGATGTCGTTCATGGCTCATGAAAATAAGATGGCATACTTGCTTGCAAGAGGCCTGTATGACTAATTTTAACAATCCAGGTCACAGGCTTAGACACTTTCAATTCCAATGCTGGTAGTCACAATTACTGCTTTAGCTGCTATTTCTATTTCGCTGTTACTTTTATTCGAATAAATGTGATGGTCTGTGTATTTCTCTTAGCAGTACTTCAGGTGAGTCAAAGCTAAAAGTACTAGAATAGCATTGCAATTTAGTACAATATATCGAGACAATTTAAGAGTCCACAAACTTCTTCTTCTGCAGTCTGTTTCTCTTAATACATTGTGTTGTAAAGTGTAATATAATACAATAAAAGCCTTAATTAGAATTGTTCAAACATTAAGGGAAGTATTAAAAATAAACAATTACAAGCTCAAGATTAAATGTAAATCAACTTGCATAACTGTAGCTTACTGTAGGAAATCCTTTAAGTTTTCTGAAACTTTTAAGACAAGTAGCAAACTTTACAAGTCAAATCAGGCATTAATTTTAACATAATCAGATGCATATTTGGTCAGGAGAACCTATTTTCCTTAATGCAGTTTTGTTCCGTTCACTTCTGAAGCAAGGTTTCTTAAAAAGAGGAAAAGGTCCCTTATTCTTTCAGGCCCCATTATTTTATAAATATGTAGTTAAAAGCATTGTGCACCCAAATTATTGAAAATCTGGATTTAATTTTTTCTACTCATCTTAGAGCTGAACTGAAATCTATTGCACATACTAAGAACTTAAAAAAACCAAAACCCTGTAAGTATGCCTGAAATTTTTAACAAAGAGGGAGTTTCAGTTTTACAGTGCATATCTGCTTTGATGCATAATAAAACATAATAAAAACAAAAAGTAAACAAATCCATAATCTCCTTCCACAAAGGATAACATATAATGTTAATCAGCCAAAGGCCTGGTTGCAGAGGAATGTTTTTGCCTGGCACCTAAAGCCTTCCTGGGGAGAGCATTCCACAAATGGGGAGCCACTGCAGAAAAGGCCCGTTCTCATGTTGCCTCTCTCTGGACCTCTCATGGAGGAGGCACGCAAATAAGGGCCTCAGATGATGATCACAGTGTCCAGGTCAGTTCATATGGGGACAGGCGGTGCTTGAGGTGTTGCAGTCAATAGGTTTGCACCTGTATTTTTTTAGTTCTGTTCTTTTGGTTAGCCTTAGGGACCTGATTCTCAGATGTCACTACTTGTAGATCAAGTAGTCTTTGGAGGATGGCCTGAGAATGTTTCTTCTAAGGAAATTGGCTTGCAAATACACATACCAGGATTTAGTTTTCCCAGTATGTGTATTTGCAATCTGAGTAGGTAAAAAAACCCAGGAAGGATTAAGGTAGGGTCAGGTCTTGAGAATAGCTTTAAAGAAAGGGAACAGGAGAATAACCCTTAACAAAGGACATTAGAATATTAGTTTAATATATACATTCATTCAGAAAAAGGAAAAGGAAAAAACCAGAAATAATGAAGATACTTGTAGTAACAAAATCTGCCTTCTCTAGTGCTACTTTAAGCTCCTTTATTATTTCTTTAAATTTGGAGCTTTTCTTAATAAAAACAAACTGTAATTTTCAGACTCGAGCCATCCCAGTTCACCAATAATACTCTTTGGCAGGCATGTGGTCCCCACAGCTGTCCTCTCATTTGTGTATGAAATAGAAACACTGGTGTCATTTGTAGGTTACCATAGTTACATGAACAATACACGTGTGATACTTCATCCTTCCAAGCTAAAAGGGTTTCTCAGTTCTGTGCCTAGAAAATGTCTGCCAGGCAAGGGGGACAAACCTATGGGAAGGGTGACTTTAAACATTTTTTTAAAGCACCCCCTTTAATTCACTTTCTACAATGTTAATTTATTGCAATTCTCCTTTTCAGTTTAACAAAAGCTAATTGCAGGCCTCCAGCCAATTAAGCACTTCATCCAGCAAGCTGCCACACTAATGTGGGTTTGCAGGTGTCCTGTAGGCTCAGGAATCTGGGGCTGATTTATGCTGTTGTGTCACAAAGTAAGCTTTACCTGGCGTTCAAGATTTACAGGATATTTATATATGAGATGTTCAGCTTGACTCCCAAGAGGTTGCATAGTCCAGCAAAAGGAATGGTGAACTTGGATTGGGGTTTAAAACTCTCCTTGGCTCCTGGCTTCATCGTGTGACAGAGAGTCACCTGCCCACAACCCATCTCCATTCCCTGTTCGGTAAAATATTAAAAGTACCGAACACAGTGGGGTTGGCCTCTGTGCCCAGAGGTTTAAAATCTTAAGGTTTTGGGTAAAGGATTCTGTGGAAGAATTGCCACTTCCTAAGCCTGCTGGCTTGCTCCAAGCAGGGAGGTGGTGGAAGGGTGGTGAGGGGTTTTTCTGAAGCCTCTCACTGACAGCAGTGGAAGGGGAAATCAATATGTCAGTTTCAGGACTTTGGGGGGCGGGCAGTGGTGAGACTAATCAGATTGGATTTGTTCTTCCAAGCCTGCAACATCCTCCAACAGATATATTTCAGGGTAGTGGGCTCAGGAATGCTAATGGTAGTGGTCACCTCCCCATCCATCCTCTTTAAGTACTAGGGATGCTGTTCCCCATATCAACCAGGCCAAGTCCTGAGATCAGTAGTGGGAGGGGGTTGCTAACGTGTGTGGCCCATTGTGTGGGAACCCAAAGTAGGGCCTTTTCCACGGTGGTGCCCAATTTTGGAATTTCACAGAGGCACAGATGGCCATGAAATGGATGGGATTCTGCTGCCTTGTGAACACTTACTTGATTTTTTAAAAGCTTTTGGAGGCCCTGTGTTTTGTTTGACTTAACTTTTTTAGCCTCTAGTCCTTCTGCATTTTATAATTATATGCGGTTTTATTGCTGGTTTTTAATATTTCTATCAAGTCTTTGTGATTTCTGTCGATGTGTTGTAAACTTCTTTGAGGTCTTTTTTTAAAATGAAAAAAAGGTATACAAGAATGCAACATAAATAACAAGTAGTTAGAGCCTCCTCCTCCTCCAGGATCTCATCCAGTTCTGATTTGGTACTGCCAAGAATGGCTGTAGGCAGGGACAGAGGAAGGGGTGTGTAGTGGATGCGGGCCACCCCAGGTGTCGCCACTGAAGGGGGTGACAACACTCACTTCAGGGTCTACAGCGTGCCCAAGCCATGCATCTCTCCTGGGAGAGACGCAGTGGTTCGGTGCACACAGGTTCCATGCTGCCCAAACGGTCCACCCACTGCCTCCCCCTCAGTTGTAGGGCAGCTGAGTGAGAGGAGGAAGGCAGACTCCGGAAGGCCTGCGGTGCGGCCCACCCCTATGGGCGGCTCACCTGCCCCTGGGCGCACCACCCCAGGAGCCTGAGGGGCTTCCTCCGCCACTGGCTGTAGGGCATGATATCCTGCTTTAGCTGAAAGTAAGAACTCTGATTTGAAAATGGTGCTTTCTTGATCACCAGGCTGTAAATGATGTTTGGACTTATTTTGTATGGCAAAAGCAAGGGTGGAAGGTGATTCCTAATTCTTAATAGTAATATAATACTAACAGGAAATCCCCACATTTCAGGAAGAGATAAGCTGTACCATTATTATGCATCATCTCCTGGTGAGGTTTAGACTTGCAGTAACAATTTCCTTCTGCAAAGGTGGGAGACCTCTTAGAATTGTCCATCCTTTCAGAGGCTGAAGCATCTGGATGAAATCCTAAAAGCTCTCAGGGAGCTTCCCACTGCTATGGTTGGTGTTCCTGTTGAAGTACTTTTCCACGCAGACGCTGTAGTTAGTTGCTAGGTTTCTAAGTGGGCCTGCCTGTAAGAAATTCACCTTCCCTGTTCTTAAACAACAATGCAGTTTTCCAATCCATTTGCAAGGATAACTCAGAGTGATGGTGCTAACCTTTTAAATGGCTTAGAATCCAGGTTTCTAAACAAGCACCATGTTGTCCTGCGGGACTCTTATTTGAATGCTGAAGTAATCTTCAAAGCTCTCTTCAGTGTTTCCCTGCCTGGCAAATTCTGTGGGTTGTGACTGGATCATAGGACCTTTGCAATGGTGCAACCTTCCATTTGAAATACCTTGAAGCTGATTATGTTGTCATTAAGACCACTTCATTTGGCCAGCCTTTTCCAGTATGTCACCTAAGCTGATTTTAGATGTTGACTATCAGCCATATTAAGGGACGCGGGTGGCGCTGTGGGTAAAACCTCAGCGCCTAGGACTTGCCGATCGCATGGTCGGCGGTTCGAATCCCCGCGGCGGGGTGAGCTCCCGTCGTTCGGTCCCAGCTCCTGCCCACCTAGCAGTTCGAAAGCACCCTTAAGTGCAAGTAGATAAATAGGTACCACTTTATAGCGGGAAGGTAAACGTCGTTTCCGTGTGCTGCTCTGGTGCCGGTTCGCCGGAGCAGCTTCGTCACGCTGGCCACGTGACCCAGAAGTGTCTGCAGACAGCGCTGGCTCCCGGCCTCTAGAGTGAGATGAGCGCACAACCCTAGAGTCTGTCAAGACTGGCCCGTACAGGCAGGGGTACCTTTACCTTTATCAGCCATATATGTGCTATGTGCATACCCACATATTCCTCTGTTACAATCAGGGGTGACTGGTGGACGCTGGACCTTGTCAGGCAACTAGGCAGGACTTGGGACCTCCATAAACTTCCAGACCCATAGTTCACTTCTAGATCTACTTTTAAAGAATAAAGTGATGTGATATTAATTGGACTAGGATCTGGGGGAACAGGTTTAAAACCACTACACAGACATGAACCTTGAGTCAGACATGGTCTCTCAGCCTAACACATCTCAGTATTGTTGTGAGGATATCATTGGGAAGAGGAAAATCATGAGTGCCACTTGGAACTCCTTGGAGGAAAGGGGGAGATATAAATGCAAATAAGAAGATCTTCAGCATGTTTCGCCCTGTTTTTGAAGGCAACAGGGAGAGGGCAGGTTTGGAAAAATACTAAAACAAACATTAAGAAATCAAATAAAAAATAATTTGGGGCACAACCAGGATATTATGGCCTAGTCATGTTAGATATTACATGCAAGTCCATAGCAATTCCATTGTGAGCATGTATGTCTGACTTGACTGGGCGAGTTGTGTGACCCACATGTAATACATGTGCCTATACTGTGTTTAGACTCTGTACACAATGTTCTCATCTGCAGCTTTCTGCTTTTTGTAACAGCATTTTAATTTTGCCAAAGTGTGTGTGTGTGTATATATGTATGTATGTGTGTGTGTGTGTGTGTGTGTGTATAGTCCTCGCAACAACCGTGCAAAGTTGGCTACCATGCAGTTTTTAGCAAAACGGAAAGAGCAGTGCTTCCACTTTAACAAATCCACAAGCTTGGAGGAGAGCCAGTATATCATCTAAACAAACAAACAAACAAACAAACACCCAATCCTACAACAAGACATTTGCTGGTTTTCAGCTCTGCTGTAGATAGCAACTAGGTGGATAGTTACCCCTTTGAAAGTTTACCAGACAATTTTATATATAAATACTGAGAGTAATTTACCCAATAGTAGCACCATACAAAGATGCTATAGCAAAGGAATTATGGTCCCCGATCAACATTCTGTTACCTAGTGCACTGGTTTGGGGGTGGGGAGTATAAAGATGAGACTCTTGCCAGTTGGCTTCCAGAAAAGAAAAATGTGCAAATAACAGAGATGAAGGACCAACCCATTCCAGGCCACCCACAGCATCTTCATACAGATTTAAGCAGGCAGAAGAGGCCTACTTACAAACTGTGTGCCTCAGAAATAAAGAGAAAAAGCATATACAATGTGCACCTCCCTCGCCAGTGAGGAATTTCTATATTTAATAAGAACAGTAACTTTAAAAAAAAAAAAAAGTGCCTTCGCGGCTGCTTTACTGCTGTCCACGAACAAGCTGCCTTTTGGAGAACTACAGCTAAAATGCAAGGAAAGATTTGTAGTATTGGGTCATGTCTTGGTTACATGTAACATCCTTACATTACTTGCTGCCACGGGCTTCTTCAGGAGAAAGCCTAGGATGCAAATTCAGTAGTGATGCTGACGATGTCAAGCTTATGTTCATACAAGCCAATCATGCGTCTAATATTCATTCATTCATTTGGCAGCTACTAAATTACTGACAATGGCAAGGAAGAAACACAGCTTCTGTAACAAGCTTGAAGTATGCATGCCTTTATCAAAAGTTGTCCTTCAGAAAGATACTAGATTAGCCCACAATTTGTTTTGCAGCACCTTCACATTAGATAGACAAATTTCCAGTTCAGGTTTAGCTACATGTTTCTCTATTGCATCACTACTTATCATTTAGCACATATTGTTTTAGGATTGGCTGAGCAGTGGAAATAACTGATGGATGGAAATGGTTGCAGCAGTTCAAATGGAAAGCTAGGGAATATGCAGGGAACAGAAAACTCTGTGGGGGTTTTTTTTGGGGGGGTGTTATTTGGGGAGAAGCTTTTTATTTTTGTTTCAGCTTAAGCTCCATGTTGCCCTGAGTGAGCATCCTCTACTGATCACCACCTTCCCATCAGCCTCAGTCAAGTATGGCCTCTTGTTGGGAATGGTGGGAATTGGAGTCCAATCACATTTGGAGGGCACAGGCAGGGAAGGGTCATCTGTCACATGCTTCATGCTGTTTTGTTGTGAGCAGCCTTGGGCATTCTAGCTAACTGAGGAGTGGCATACAAATGTGTTGAACACCGTAAATCACTGTTTCAGCCCCTTGTACTTGTTGTATAACTTCTGTCACATAATTTGTCCTGCAATAAAGTGATTTATCTCACTATATCATATATTAGATTGTTCGCGAGAGAGATCCTTTAAAGGGTATAAGAAATGAAATACTGAAAAGGATGAAATCAATGGCAGTTTTGTCATTAATGCCCTTCATTTTTCACCTTAAGTGGCATTGCACTATACACCAAACATTTGTCAACAGCACTTGCAGAACTTTGCTTGGATTAGAGTACTTCAGAGATCAGGAGAAGTGGTGCAGGTGCTCCTAGGGATCCAGTCTTTTGTGCAAACTTTGGTGTAGTGTTTGATTGCACACCTTTGCTAATCTGCTAACCAAGCAAGAGAGCCAGTGTGGTGTAGTGGTTAAGAGCGGTAGTCTCGTTATCTGGGGAACCGGGTTCGCGTCTCCGCTCTTCCACATGCAGCTGCTGGGTGACCTTGGGCCAGTCACGCTTCTATGAAGTCTCTCAGCCCCACTCACCTCACAGAGTGTTCGATGTGGGGGAGGAAGGGAAAGGAGAATGTTAGCCGCTTTGAGACTCCTGAAGGGGAGTGAAAGGCGGGATATCAAATCCAAACTCTTCTTCTTCTTCTTCTTCATGGCAACACCGTTGCACATTGTCCCTTGTTGAGGGTGTACAGCTAAACAGTTCTACGTCATGGTGAAAATAAAACTATTTCTGGTCTCCAAATAACTTCCAAAAGAGTTTTGAAAGTTAGGAAACTGTAATGACATGCTTTCATAAGTAGACAGCTGCAGGTAACTGTCACGTTTAAATAGAAGGTTCATGAAAAGCTACCAATTTTGTAAGTGAAGGCACCTCACTGTGGATCCACCGGAGTGCTTCTGAACTACTGAGAAATGATAGAACAGCAAAACCAGGGACAGGCCTTAAGTAGACATGCATTGAGTAAGGTGGTGCCATGCATTGTCAGATCAGGACTCTGGCTACACAAGTAGCATAGAATCATAGAATTGTAGAGTTGGAAGGGATCTCAAGGGCCATCTAATCCAACCCTGTGCAATGCAGGATTCTTAACTAAAGCAGCCATGACAGATGGCCATCCACCCTCTGCTTAAAAACCTCTATTGACAGAGTTGGAATCTCCTTTCCTGTAACTTGAAGTCATTGGTTCAGGTTCTATCCTCCAGAGCAGGAGAAAACCAGCTTGTGCCATCTTCCATGTGACAGCCCTTTAGATATTTGAAGGTGACTATTGTATCTCCTTTCAGTGTCCTCTTATTCAGGCTAAATATTCCCAGTTCCCTCAATGGCTTGGTTTCTAGACCCTTGATCATCTTTGTCACCTTCCTCTGCACACATTCCAGCTTATTAATATCCTCCTTAAATTGTGGTGCCCAGAACTGGGCACAGTACTCCAGGTTGGGTCTGACCAAGGCAGAATAGAGTGGTGCTATAACTTCCCCTGACCTAGACACTATACTACTGTTGATGCAACCTAGAATAGCATTGGTTTCTGTTTGTTTTCTTGCTTTTTGGCTGCTGCATCACACTGTTGACTCATGTTAAGCATGTGGGCCACTAAGTCCCCTAGACCCTTTTCACACGTACTACTGGCAAGCCAGGTGTCCCCCATCTTATATTTGTGCAGCTGGTTATTTCTGCCTAAGTGCAGAACCAGACATTTGTCCCTATTGAAATCTATTTGGTTAGTTTTGGCCCAGGTCTCCAATCTGTTAAAGTCATGTTGAATCTTGATTCTGTCTTCAGTGACATTAGCTACCTCTCCTAGCTTGGTATCCTCAAATTTGATGAGCATCCCTTCAGTTCCTTCGTCCAAGTCGTTTATAAAGATGTTGAACAACAAGGGGGCCCAGGACAGAACCCTGTGGCACCCCACGTATCACTTTCCCCCCAGAATGACAATGAATCATTACACACACACAAATTGTCTAAAGCAAAGGACAGGATGGCATCTTCACCCCCCATTTCACATATAGAGAATGACTGGACAGGCAGTTGAACCTTCCCTGTGGTGACAGGACAGTGTAATCCACCACACTTGAGGACAGCAGGCTACCTTACAGAGTGCAGGCCAGGATATGTGGTACACAAAACTCTGTCCTCCAACAAATAGGTTTGCACTGTTGCATCAGGTGTTAAGCATCAGCAAACAATCAAGTCATGTTAAAGAGCAGCCTTCCCCAAATTAGTACCTTCAAGATATTTTGGACTGAAACTCCAATCAGCCCCAACCAACATAGCTAATGTTTAGGGATGTTGGGAACTCTAGTCCAAAACACCTGGAGGCACTGTTGAGGAAGGCTGCCATAGGGTAAAATACTTAATGTATTTTTGTGGTGTTGTTTTTTTTTTAAGATCTCCAGTTCAGTTCCCAGGGTTGTTATGCAGAGCTGAAACCCTTATTACGTAGAGTGAAACAGATAAGTTGCACAAGGATAGCCATGGCAGTCCTCCCCATACACCCCTTTACTCTTGAGCTCCCAGGGCAAGTGCTGTTTTCTTGGTATAAAAGATTAATGATAGATCTCTTCTGCAGAAAATAGTCTCTTTTAAAAGCAGGTCTATTTACTTTATTTTATTGTAGTACACTTATATCCTGGCTGCCTTTGCTTCCATTGGGAAACTCAAGGTGGTGACAAACAGGAATTCCCACCTGGTCTCCCATCTAGGTTCAGACCGAATCCTTTAAACCTTAATGAAGCTAAGCTGGTTTGTAAGCCACTATATCGGGTATTTCTAGAATATATGGAGATTGCAGTGATTTAAAGCCAAGCAAACAAGAAAAATACACTAAACTTGAGTACTGTCAGTTGTATGTGCTGTTCCCAAATGAATGCACAGAAGTTTGTTACCTTCACAGAATACCCCTTTTATCACGGTTTCAAACCTACAAATGATGTGTATGTCCATGTTGGCAAGTGGCAAAATGCAGCAGTAAATATTTTCACATTGGTAGAAGGCCTCTTCAAATAACTTCCTCCAGGACGTCAGTTTAAGCCATAGCATTATTTGGCCTGTGTTGATTATGTACAGCAGGCATGACATTTCCCCTCGGTTGTAGCATTTGTACCAATTTCTGTTCAAGATGCCTGCTTTGCTCAGACAAAATTTGGAGGCAAAGTTACAAAGTTCTGACACAGAAGGCAGAGCGGGCAGGCGGGAGGCCCAGGTGAGCTTCGGAGGTTTGGTGAGGTGTGAAGGGAGGGAGGTAAGTATCTTAAGCAAGGTGGGGTTGATGAGTGAAGCAGACAGGTGCACACAGGTGCTACTTACACCTATGCAGGTGTTCTGCAAAACAAATGTGGTTTCAGTTGTGCTGGTAACACTCAGGATGCCTGGCTGATGTTTACCGTACCTTTGGACAATAGTGAACTAAATCACTATTGAAATCACACTCTGAGTACACCTGTTGAAATCAATGGGCTTGTGCTACTTTCATTGGGCATGGCCATAGAGTTAGGTGTGCCCAGAGGATATGTATCTACCAGTGCTTTGTAATGTATTTATTTTTCAGTCTATCCCTTAATCTGGGTTGGTATTAAATCTTAAAACCTTTATCACCATGTGCCTGTTTCCTCCATGGAAGACTGTGATGAATGCCTCCTGTTTCACAAAGTATGCTAAATATGTATAGTTTCACCTGTGCACATTTTATCTTAATCCAAGAGATGAGCAGGAAAGGGGCGGGGGGAGAGAACCTCAGGAGATTTCCATGCTTTTGTAAAGTAGCAGAGGATGTGCATAGTCAGAAACAACCATGTATTCCTCACCAGAAAGAAATTAGTCTTTGGTGAGTGGGTGGACAATGTGCAGGTGAAGTCTATGAAAAACGGGGGTAGCTTTGTTGATGGACGGGGTTAATTGGTGGTTATATACAAATTATCCCCCCAAAATCAAGCAATCAGTCAAGCAATCAGGAATTAATTTAAAAAGACAGAGCTATACAATAGATGATGGGTAGCTCAGGTCTTGTCCAGACAAAAGCATGTAGATTGTGGGAGGCTGAATTCATGTTTTTTAAAAAAGATATAAACTGTCATGTAAGGAAGCTGTGGAAGTGTGGCAATCATGACACTGCACATCGACTTATGGGATAAGGTGCAGGCTTTTGTTGTTGTTTAGTTGTTTAGTCGTGTCCGACTCTTCGTGACCCCATGGACCAGAGCACGCCAGGCACTTCTGTCTTCCACTGCCTCCCGTAGTTTGGTCAGACTCATGCTGGTATCTTCGAGAACACTATCCAACCATCTTGTCCTCTGTCGTCCCCTTCTCCTTGTGCCCTCCATCTTTCCCAACATCAGGGTCTTGCCACTATTTTCAGTAACGGATAATGGGAAAATGTGTAGGCATCACCTTTGACTCACCTGATTTTTAATAACCAGCAAAATAAACCTTGAATTCTAGAAGTCAAGTCCTCTAATAATAATAATAACAATTTCCATAATGATGTAGTTATAGCAAATCAAGGGATCTTTATTTATTAACAAATTTTAAAAATCTGTATCTATTCAAAAGAACCTCAAGGCAAATATACCAAACAGGAACCAGATCAATACAGTAGATTAAGAACTGCCTGAAAGCCTATTGAAATAGCATGATACTGTTTTAAAATTAACAGTATATAAACAATAAAGCATCCAGGCCCAGATTAGCCTTCTGGGAAGGCCTGATGTAATAAAAAGATATTCAACAGGTGCCCAAATGGTTGGCACCTATCTAATATGCACCAGAAGGAATTTCCAGAACACTACACTATTGCCCTGCTCTGTGTCATCATGGAGCAGAGCCCAGTGTTATGGGGCACATCAGGAAGTTCCTCTCCTGATGACTGCACCAGTGTATAGCGAATTGTGGCAATTGCGATTTGCCATTTTATTTTATGTTTAATTGCAATACTGAACAATTTATTGCAGAAGAGCTGTAAACAAGAGGAAGAGCCATTTAGGTCCCTCCTCCCTCATTTTCAGCTGTTCTGCAAAAAATGAAAGGGCACATGGCTTTATATTGGGGAAAACACTTAGGTCCCCCACCAATATAAATCCTTGTGCGCTTTCATTTTTGCTATCGTATTGTTGAAGAGTCAAGGCTATAAAAATGGATGAACTGTTTATACGTGTATTTATCACAAGCTTTATGTTTTTCCGATAGCCTTTGTCATTAATATGTTAATTTAATAAATGCACACTTAGAAACTGTTGTTAAATTTGATTTTACAGTCCAGCATCCTAGCAAAGGGTTTCCTAGACACTGGGGAAGCCCCTGGCGAGAGAGTGCAGTGAAGAATGAAAGTCACCACAAGCAGAATAGTAGCATGTAAGCATCAGGCATCCTGGAACAGATTCTGAGATCAGGGAGATGGCATTGTCTGTGGGGTTCCAAATATCCATTTAGAAAAAATCTATTGTATCCTAAGAATTTGAAAACAAAACCCAGCCTGGAGTTTTTACACATTGGACAAAAGGCATTTCTGTGACTGCAACGGGAGTCACAGGACAGAAAACATTGGATCTGCCTTTTCATAATGGCTTTGATTCATACTTTTGTCCCTGAGTGGTGCAGAGGACACACCCATGCAATGAAGCTTTCCTGACTTTCCCTTTCCTCTGCAGCCCCCTCTGCTCTTCTCCAATCAGCTGCTGTTGGGGGACACTCAAAAATTATTTTAGATATTGCGGGGGAGGAGCTGCTGCAGTTGGAAAAGGTTCGTTACCGTATTTTTCGCCCTATAGGACACACTTTTTCCCCTCCAAAAATGAAGGGGAAATGTGTGTGCGTCCTATGGGGCGAATGCAGGCTTTCGCTGAAGCCTGGAGAGCGAGAGGGGTCAGTGCGCACTGACCCCTCTCGCTCTCCAGGCTTCAGGAAGCTATCCGCAAGCCTTCGGAGCTCCGCGGGAGTTCCCGTCAGGCTCCCAAGGCTTGCGGATAGCAGCCTGCATTCCAAAGCCTGGAGCGCCTTCCCGCCGGGCTCCCTAGCCTTGCGGATAGCAGCCTGTTCTGGGGGCTGGGGTCGGGGGAAGCTCGGGCATCCCCAGCCCCACGCCTGGGGGGGGGAATTCCCCCCCTTTATTCCCCCCCCCAAAACTAGGTGCGTCCTATGGGCCGGTGCGCCCTATGGGGCGAAAAATACGGTAATCATGTCCCTTACGTGAACAGAGAAGCAATTTAAGATCCAAGCTGGTCATTACACAACTTAAACTACAGTATTTCATGTAAATACAATGCATATATTTCAGAGTCTCCTTGCTTTTGAGTGGACAGACGTTCTGTATGATCATCTACTGGCTGCGCTTTGAATCATGTTGGTTAGTTAAAGTGGGAAAGAGGAAGGCACAAAAGTGAGCACTTTCTTGGTTGTGTGCAATAGGAAAGAACGAGTTCCTGATTGCATCTGATAGCTAAAATTGTGAGCTGTGCTACCACTTGGAACCTAGCAATATAAGAAACATGAAGCTAGCACAGCACCCATCTTCCTGTCATTCAAGGTTTGGTACAACTTTTATAATTAGGATATGTTTCCTTTTTAATGGGTGCCAGCTGAAGGGGTAGCTGAGGCTTCATTTGTGTACCTCTCTCAAGATGGTTCTTAGTGCATGGCAGTCCACATCCTATCTTGAGTTGGGAGCAGGTGTGGAAGAATTCAAGAAGCCTGTAGCAGCATTTATCACCTAATCAACTGGCTTCTGCTCACTGCTGCATAGAACATCTTATGAAATTCTTGGCCTGTTTAGATGCTGTTTTGAAAGCCCATAACGTAACTGCACAGAGAGAGCACAATAGTTGAAGGTGGTTCTTCATTGTAAAGTCAACAATTACACAATTACATTTGTCTTGTCATTTTACCCCGTAGTCTTTAAACAAGGGCATATTTTATTCCCACTGAAAGCAAAACCAGAAAGCAATCTGGTATAGTAGATAATTTGACAGCCCATTATTTGCAAGCACTTATTATTTTTTAAGTTCTAATATGATTTGGTAATGCTTTGCTAATGACATATACATAGCTAGAGAATGACAGAAAGGGGCAATGTTGCAAATTCCCTGGTTGACTTTTGCAGAATGCCAGCATGCAGTAGCTGCATTTTAAGACTTCCAGTTATAAGAACTTGCCGCAGAGAAAGAAACACAAAAGTTGCTGTGCTGACAATACATTAATCTTACATGGTCCAATAAAAGTAATAACACAGAGGCTTTAACATAAGAGGAGCCCTGGCGATCAGACCAAAGATTAATCTTGTCTAGCATCTGCTCTCTCACAGTGGTCACTAAAATCCTCTGATTTGGGACTTCCAAGGAGAAAGCTTTCTTACAGAATACAAGGATGTACTGGGTATATAAGGGATAAGGTGGTATTCCAAGTAACCTGATCCTGAGCTTTATAGGTCCTTATGAAGCCTTATATTGAACTTGGTCCAGTAGCAGATAAGCAGCCCATGCAAATCTTGCAAAAAAAAGGGGGGGGGGAAGCTGTTATATGTCAATGGTAGTTTGCCCCCCACAAGCACTCTAGCTGCTGAGTTCTGCACTATCTGCAGCCTCTGGACCACCCTGAATGGTAGCCCCACATAGAGCACATTGCAGTAATCCAACCTTGAGATGATCAATGTATGGATGATTAGTGATCATGCTGTCCTAATCCAGAAACAACCATGCCTGTTTTACCAGCCAAAACGGGCAGAAGGTTCTTCCAGACATTGGAAAATCCTGTGCCTCCAGCAGCAGAGCTGGATCTAAGAGCACCCCCAGATTATGGACCTGTTCTTCCAGTGAAAGTGTGCCCCATCCAGAGCAGGCAACATACTAGTTTCCTGGACCCCAAAACCACTCATCCACAGAGCCTCTGACATGTCTGGATTCAAACTCAGTTTATTAGCTCCCATCCCAACCCATCACTGTATCTGGACACCAGCCCAGGGCTTGCTCAGCGGCTCCTGCTTCAGATATTACAGAGAAAGAGAAATACAGTTTTGTAATGGTTTTCAATTCTACCCTTCAATTTTCTCTTGGATAAATGGGAAAATACTAATGTCCAGTTTATTTTGAGTTCATTATTGGATCTGTTCCTTTCTTTCCTCGAAAACAAGGATGAAGAGGAAGGTAGATAGGCAAAGGCAGTTCCCTCTTTCATTTCCCAGGGATCAATTTTGTGGTGTTTGGTCTAAATCCATCTTTTCAGAGCCTTTTAGACAAAAGAGTTTTCTCTTATTTATTTCCTGAAATCTGTTAAAGCAGTTCCATACATTGTTTTGTGAGTAATTGCTTCTCTGAATCGGCTTGCATAAACCAACTTGATACAAACAACTGCCATGTGAAATTATACAGTTTCTTTAATTGCTTTAGCCAGAGGCCATTTCAATAGCATCAACAACAGTACAAATAATTACATTAACAATCATGTTGGCCAGAGTGTTCAAACATCAGAACTCCCGCTCTTTAGCATAATACACCATTATTCAAATAAATTGTCTAATAATTTCACAGATGATCCCCCCGAAGAAAACTCTATTAGCTTTTGCAAACCGAGACCGGATTTCAAATGCAGCCAATGCAAACTATGTTCCTTTTTTGTGTAATTGTTTTCTCCCTAGCCCTTAATGAATATTATGTGTTATAAAACAATATGCAATAATATTTGAAAATATAGACTTCCTCATCCTGGGCTCTAACCAGACAGTTATAGATAGATTTTCAATATCTTAACATAATTTTTGAAGCTGCTTTATTTCCCTTTTTTTGATATTTGTATTTTAATTTAGTGTATTCAAAGTGTGAGCAAGTGGCAATCGAAGAGTGGTTTCAGTGACTGGATTTGTGTAGAATGTTGCATGGAGTTGTGATTATGTTGTTTCTTCTGTTTTGAAATGACCTATTTCTTTCTTGCCATTCACAGGCAGGTCCTGTGCGTATACTTGTACTGAGAATCTCAGCAACCCTCAGGACTTGTGTGCTGATAATGTATTGTATGGATGGTTTTGACTCTTTATTATGACTGTGTGTTCTGTAAAAACAAATCACAAAGCTCTAATTAAGGTTAGGGGTTGGTGGTGTGTACAGGGGAAAAGAGAGAGAGAGGTTATTAGCAGTTGATTATCTTGTTTCTTTAAATTTCTCCCAAAGATGGGTAACTAGCAAAACAATTGCTTTTGAAATAATTTTGTGGCCAAAATCTAACTGTATGATGGCCCACTTCAGTTGTTTGAAATTTGCCATATAGTATTCATTAATATTATCATATAGTGTCTATATGGGGGGGAAATGTATAGATGTAGGGAAGTTTTTTATGTTTAATGCTGTATTATGTTTTTAATATTTGGTTGGGAGCTACCCAGAGTGGCTGGGGAAACCCAGCTGGATGGGTGGGGTATAAATATATTATTATTATTATTATTATTATTATTATTATTATTATTAATTATCCCTTTCTAGCTCACTGATCCTGACCACTCCTTCCTGGGGTTCTCCATTAATTTCCGATAATGCAGAGGAAGTGAGGCAATTCAACAGTACCACAAAATGAAAGACACAGCCATTTATATGCAAACATAAATTAGTCCCTGAAAGCTACCATCCTGAGAGCAACCAGGGGTAAGACAAAGCTTTAGTAGCAGAGAAGTCTTCAACTTTGTATTTGTTCAGTTGGAAACCAGTTCCTGCTGTAATTAAAGAACATAGACATTGGGAAAGACTTTTCAAGAAACAATAAGGGATACTTTAAAAAGAATTCAAAGAGCATACTGTTAAGAACATATGAATGACCAACCATTAAAAAAAATACATTAGAGGCAGGAAGCTGGGTAGGAAGAGGCAGATGGACTTTTGGATGACAGGGCAGTCAAAGGTGTGCTAAAGGAGATTTTGGAGGAGCTGAATGAAATCTTTTGCATCTGTCTTCACAGCAGAGGATGTAGGGCAGATCTACCTGAGCTAACTTCTGCAAGAGGAGAGCCTTAGGAACAAAAATAAATAGACGTGACAAAAGACAAAGTTCTAGGTCTCATTGACAAATTAAAAATTGGTAGATCACTGGGTCTGGATGGCATCCACCTGAAAATATTTAAAGAACTGGGTAAATGAGCAGTAAAATGGCAAGCAGAATTCACTGTAAGGAAATGTAAAAAGATGCAGATTGGAGCAAAACCATTGAAATTTCCTACATACGCTTGTGGTTGAAGTGGTGGCTGACGAGGAATGAAATGTTGGGGTCTTCAGAGATAACACAGTGAAGATGTCAACGCAGTGTGCAGCAGCTGTGTGAAAAAGATGAATTGCGTGTTCAGGATCATTAGGGAAAAGGTTACAAATAAAACTGCCAGTGCCGTTGCACAAGTGTGGCCACACTTGGAATACTGTGTACAGCTCCTCCAAAAAGATATTTTAAAGTTGGAAAGGGTTCAGAAAAGCAAAATGAAAATGATGAAGGGGCTGGAGCAATTCTCTTAAGAGTAGTTCTCTTAGGCTGCAGCGCTTGGGTATTTTTAGTTTAGAGAAATGTGAGCAAGAGGGGACATGATTTGGGTGTGTAAAATTATGGGGTAGAGAAGGTGGGTAGGGTGGTGTCTTTCTCTCTCATAATACTAGAACCTCGGACCATTCAATGAAGCTTCAGGACAGACGAAAGGAAGTACAGTGGTGCCCCGCAAGACGAATGCCTCGCAAGACGGAAAACCTGCTAGACGAAAGGGTTTTCCGTTTTGGAGGTGCTTCGCAAAACGAATTTGCTATGGGCTTGCTTCGCAAGACGAAAATGTCTTGCGATTCCTGGTGTTTTCCCCCCCCTCCCCCCCTTTTTCCCAAGCCCCTAAGCCGCTTAACAGCTGTTCGCTAAGCCGCTTAACAGCTGATCTAAGCCGCTAATAGCCTTTAAGCAGCTAATCCGCTAATCCCTTAAGCCTTTAATAGCCGCTAATAGCCTTTTAGCAGCTAATCCGCTAATCCGCTAATCCCTTAAGCCTTTAATAGCCGCTAATAGCCGCTAATAGCGCTAATCCGCTAATGGGCTTGCTTCGCAAGACGAAAAAAACCGCAAGACGAAGAGACTCGCGGAACGGATTCTTTTCGTCTTGCGAGGCACCACTGTACTTCTTCACAACAGTGCACTGGAATTTGCTCAAACAAGATGTGATACCCACCAACTGCGATAGCTTTAAAAGATGATTAGATAATTCCATGGCAGTTAAGGATATCTGTGGCTACTTGCTAAGATGTCTGAGAGGCAGCGTGCCTCTTATACCAGTTGCCAGGAATCACAAGTGAAAAGAATGCTGTTACACTTGTGTCTTGTTTGTGGCATCTGGTTGATCACATTCCAGACTTTATCAATCTTTTTTTTCCATGAAGTCAGCAATGAGTGTTGGGGCCAAGTATTCCTCCCTCCTGTCCTCCTGTCCTCCTGTCAAGTGAGATTTACATTATGAAGATCACTACTCGCATTGAGGGGACGCGGGTGGCGCTGTGGGTAAAACCTCAGTGCCTAGGACTTGCCGATCGCATGGTCGGCGGTTCAAATCCCCGCGGTGGGGTGTGCTCCCGTCGTTCGGTCCCAGCTACTGCCCACCTAGCAGTTCGAAAGCACCCCTAAGTGCAAGTAGATAAATAGGTACCGCTTTATAGCGGGAAGATAAACGGCGTTTCCGTGTGCTGCGCTGGTGCTGGCTTGCCAGAGCAGCTTCGTCACGCTGGCCATGTGACCCGGAAGTGTCTCCGGACAGTGCTGGCCCCCGGCCTCTTAAGTGAGATGGGCGCACAACCCTAGAGTCGGACACGACTGGCCCGTACGGGCAGGGGTACCTTTACCTTTACTCGCATTGAGCCAGAGTTGTAATTATTATTTATACCACGAGATTCCTAGTAATACAATACCACTTTTTGGACAGTAGAGAACAGCATCACTTTTCCCATTTGATTTTTGCAACAACTCTGCAACAAAGCAATGTTTTAATCCACTTTGAACCACTGCCTACCATTATAGGCATGCACTTGCCTTCAAAATCCTTATTTCAAGGTCTGCCTTTACCCATATGAACTGATTTGGATCCTGCAGTCATCATCTGAGGCCCTTCTTTGTGTCCCCCTTGCATAAGAGGCCTGGAGGGTGGCAACACAAGAACAGGCCTTTTCTGCATTGGATCCCTGTTTGCGGAATGCTCTCCCCAGAGAGGCTCGCCTGGTGCGTTCATTACATATCTTTAGGCAATAGACAAGAACGTTTCAGGCCTTTAGCTGATTAAACATTCTATGCCCCTTAAAATGTGTTTGTGGGAGATGTTTTGCTTTTGTTTTATTATGCATTTTGTGTTCTCGTTTTGTATTTTTATGTTATGAACCACCCTGTGATCTTCAAATGAAGGGTGGTATACAAATAACAAAGACAACATAATGCAGTCTGCCACAGATCAGCATCATCCTGAGCAGAGGTTTTGGTGCCATATCTGTAGTGCAGTGTATTTGTGAAACTTGGCCTCCTTCCTATAGACTCATTGCTAAATGAAAGTTGGCTAGGTAAACTGGCATCTAGATTTTTATTTCAGACTACAGACCAAATACATTAAAAGGCCAAAAGTGTACTTATAAAAGTACTCAAAAGTCCAGTGTAGAGTTCACTTCTTTTTTCTTTCTTTTCCTCTCTCTCCCACGATTTCTGACTTACTCTCCTCCTTCTAAACTGCTTTTGCACTCCAGTCTGAACTGCAGTTCACCTGAGTGCAAAAATTAAAATGGAGCACGGCATGCGAAAGCAATTGCAATTTAGTGTGTTAAAACTGAAACAGACTTTCATTAATAGATATGTACAATCAATCACTTCTAGCCATTGTTTAGAGAGAGAGAGAGAAAAAACTAGTATGCACATTATTCATAAAGAACAATTTCCCAGTTAAAAGAAAATTACATTTTCCTTCTGTAAGAGATCACTTATTTTAAGAAACAAAAGGAGCCACGCATTCAGAGTGGGCCCATTTTCGTGGAACTCCCTTTCGGTTCAGGACAGATAGGCTCCCTCCCTGCTGAACTTCCGGTACTTACTGAATACTTTTTTTTATTCCAGCAGGCTTAGTTTTAACTTGTTTGGGTCTCCTGCTTAGAGAAGACTGTGATTAAGTGGTATTCAGATTATTGGCATAAAAATAATGAAATGCTTAATAATTGCTATTCTGTACAGAAATGTACAGTTGCACAATATGTGATATGCAGTTGATAGGATATAAATATTAACACCAGAATCGATTTGAATTTGCGGCTTATCCTGAACCTTGCTGTGCTTTATATGTTTTACTATAGGCTTTGTATAAGATAAGTCTCCATAAACAGATATAGCCAGAGCAGTTTTAAGCACATAATTGAGAACAATCATTCTCCTTGCTGAATAGAAGTTATATTCATGGAATCAATTACTGTAAACTAGTGAATGATATCTGAAAGGAAGAAAAATACTTTGTGGATTAACAGAGTTATTAGGAGTCATCTAGCGCCCAACATCTATAGAAGCTTCCCATTCATATTTATGAGATGAATTTCTCTGCATGTACAGTGGGGAGTGGCTGAATATGGAACCCTTGAGAATTGGCTTAGATGATGAGAGGGAGAGAGAGAGTGCACTGAATTCGCAAAATGATGCTGATTTCCTTTTTGGGTAGAAACAAAATAGCCAGTTTAAGTCTACCACAAATATTGTGCACATGCATAGAGTGTGCATCACATCTGGACAAATATTGAATCCTGAGACAGTGCCTTGGAGGGACTTTGGTCTTGCTAGAAATGAAGAGGGATCTGTAAAAAGTTACACAAGTTTGATGACCCAGACATCAAAATGCTGCAGACAGTTGTTTGCTCAAAGCAATAGTAATTTCTTGCAGTTTACTGTACAGAGAATCACACCCACGTGGGATGTTGTTGGGAAGTCACAGCAAGCAGCAAAGTGGGGAGAAAGCAGAGGGAGAATCAAATGTGATTGACAGGTCAGGCATGTATTCAGAGCAAATGATTTCACCCAGAAAATGAATCCTCCCCAAAATCAGCTTTGAAGGTGCCTAGCACAACCCCCACTAGGCTTATTTGTCTGCAGTTTGGTAGGTTCTTTACCCAGGGGGCACGTCTCTCATGTCTGAAGTTTTCAGACCAATTGCCCACAAAATGTATGGGGAGGTCAAGGGATTCCTTTTTTTTTTAACCAACACAAAACTGCAATGGGAGAACCACTCCGGCTGAAATTTTGCGGGATTCATTCCCTCTGAAGATGTGAGTGGCTGCAAAATCTATCCATTTCTACCTAAAAATAAAGAAGTTATAGATAATATCATTCACATTTAAAGGTCCTTGGCATAAACAGGGTCCTGGACCTATTTGCCTGTAATTGGGCTGGCTTTATCCACTGTGGAGGAATAGAGAGCCAGTGTGGTGTAGTGGTTAAGAGCAGTAGACTCGTAATCTGGGGAACTGGGTTTGCGTCTCCGCTCCTCCACATGCAGCTGCTGGGTGACCTTGGGCCAGTCATACTTCTCTGAAGTCTCTCAGCCCCACTCACCTCACAGAGTGTTTGTTGTGGGGGAGGAAGGGAAAGGAGAATGTCAGCCACTTTGAGACTCCTTAAAGGGAGTGAAAGGCGGGATATCAAATCCAAACTCTTCTTCTTCTTCTTCTACCAGAATGTTAATCCACTCCTGACAAAGTTATTGCCGTCTTTTGATTTCCCAGAATGAATAGGCAGGGAAATGGAGATATGGACCCTAAGCTGAACTGGGCAACTTATGAAGCACTAGGACCAAGACAGACTGTTTTCTAATGCTCTGAATTGGGTTGGAAGGAAATCTTGTCAGTGGGCATCCCTCATTTGTACAGTATTTATTAACTGTGTGTGTGTTCGTGGATTGGAAATACATAACTATGGACTAGTAGAGGGATGGGCAAACTCTGGCCCTCCAGATGTTGTCAGACTGCAACTCGCATCACCCCTGACTACTGGCTTTGCTGGCTGGGATGGTGAAGAGTTAAAGTCCCGCAACAGCTGGAGGACCAGAGGTTCCTTTATCCATGGTCCAGTAGCTCCATAGAAACTTCCATGTTCTTATATATCTGATGCATCTCCATAAGTTAACATCTGGCCACTCAAGCAAGCACAACATTAGCACAGGAAGCTGCTCATAGTAAGTCAGACCATTGGTCCATATAGTCTGCACTGACTGGCAGTGGCCCTTCAGGGTTTCAGGCAGGGTTCTCTCCCAGCCCTACCTGGAGATGCTGGGAGTTGAACCTGGGAACTTTAGCATGCAAGGCAGATGCTCTGTTGTTACTGAATTACAACCCCTTTCCCCAATCATGTCACTGGAGACTACTCCAAATTGTCACCCTATGCAGTTAGAAGCAGTTCAGTTTACATGAGTAAACAAAGTCAAGAGGGACCAGAATCGGTGTGGGGAGAGACACCAGTGAAATACCATTGTTGGGGAAATATTTTATGACATTGAACTCCAATCCAAATGTTGTCTGTTCTGTTTACGATTAAGAGCAAACCACTGAATATTTGAATGGCAATTTTGAACATTTGTAATAGTCAGGCATTTTTAGAAGTTCATTAAATCAATATTGGCTGCATATAGAAAAGCTCTAATGATAGTGTACTGAAAATAAAGTCTCCAGAAGACAGAAGGCTTTAATTTAGGAAATACATGGCATGCATTTCATATCTGTTTGTTTCTTTTCAGATGTATCCCAATATATCAAGGAACATAGCTTCCGCAGAGTGAAAGAACGAGGCTTGGTGAAGAGACATCGCATCGCTAACTGTTCACAAGAAAATAACAAGAACATCTTCCATCTTTTGAATGCCTAAGCATTTGATCTACTAGTACTTGCAAGTAGTAAACCAGAAGAACCTACTAGGAAACCGCTATGGCTGGGATTAATTTTACATTAAGGGTTTGCCATTTGGTTCTGGGATTACTCGTAAATCAATTTAGTGCATCTTCCATACCGAATAATGAATGTCCACAATTGTGCGTCTGTGAGATAAGGCCGTGGTTTACACCCCAGTCGACCTATAGAGAAGCTACAACAGTTGACTGCAACGATCTTCGTTTAACAAAAATCCCCAGTAATCTTTCCAGTGATACTCAAGTTCTTCTCTTGCAAAGCAACAACATTGCCAAGACCACTGATGAGCTCCAACAGCTTTTCAATTTAACAGAATTGGATTTTTCACAGAATAATTTTACTAGTATAAAGGACGTGGGGCTGTCAAATCTTACTCAGCTCACTACTTTACATCTGGAGGAGAATCAGATCACGGAGATGACAGATTACTGCTTACAGGATCTGTGCAATCTTCAGGAACTTTATATAAACCATAACCAAATCAGTACCATTTCTGCAAATGCGTTCTCAGGCTTGAAGAACCTTTTAAGACTTCATCTTAATTCCAACAAATTAAAAGTTATTGACAGTCGCTGGTTTGATTCTACACCCAACTTGGAAATTCTGATGATTGGGGAAAATCCTGTCATTGGGATATTAGATATGAATTTCAAGCCACTCTCAAATTTAAGAAGTCTGGTTCTGGCTGGTATGTACCTGACTGACATCCCTGGAAATGCTCTAGTAGGCTTGGATAGTCTTGAAAGTCTCTCCTTTTATGACAACAGATTAGTTAAAGTTCCTCAGCTTGCACTTGAGAAAGTTCCAAATTTAAAATTTTTGGATCTTAACAAAAATCCAATCCACAAAATCCAAGAAGGAGACTTCAAAAACATGCTTCGGTTGAAAGAACTTGGAATCAACAATATGGGAGAGCTGGTCTCTGTTGACAGGTATGCACTAGACAATCTTCCTGAACTTACCAAGCTTGAAGCAACGAACAACCCAAAGTTATCTTATATACATCGTTTAGCATTTCGGGATGTTCCTGCTCTGGAAAGCCTGATGCTTAACAATAATGCCTTGAATGCAGTCTACCAAAAAACAGTGGAATCCCTGCCAAACTTGCGTGAGATCAGCATTCACAGTAATCCCCTCAGGTGTGACTGTGTCATCCACTGGATAAACTCAAACAAGACTAATATCCGTTTCATGGAGCCCTTATCAATGTTCTGTGCTATGCCACCAGAATACAGAGGGCAGCAAGTCAAGGAGGTGTTAATACAGGATTCCAGTGAGCAATGTCTTCCAATGATTTCTCATGACACATTTCCAAATCATTTGAATTTGGACATCGGCATGACTGTCTTCTTGGATTGTCGGGCTATGGCAGAGCCAGAACCTGAAATTTATTGGGTAACTCCACTTGGGAATAAAATAACTGCTGAAACCCTTTCAGACAAATACAAGCTCAGCAGTGAAGGGACTCTGGAAATATCAAATATTCAGACCGAGGATTCAGGGAGGTACACATGTGTGGCTCAAAACATAGAAGGAGCAGATACAAGAGTAGCTACAATTCGAGTGAATGGAACACTGCTGGACGGTACTCAAGTTCTGAAAATATATGTCAAACAAGCAGAATCTCACTCAATCTTGGTGTCTTGGAAGGTTAACTCTAACGTAATGACGTCCAACTTGAAATGGTCATCCGCTACAATGAAGATTGATAATCCTCACATTACCTATACTGCTAGGGTCCCGGTGGATGTGCATGAATACAACCTCACACACTTGCAGCCTTCCACAGATTACGAAGTCTGCCTCACTGTATCTAACATCCATCAGCAAACTCAAAAGTCCTGTGTTAACGTTACAACAAAAAATGCAGCATTTTCCCTTGAGATTACTGACCAGGAAACAAGCACAGCTCTGGCTGCAGTCATGGGATCCATGTTTGCTGTTATTAGTCTTGCCTCTGTTTCTGTCTATGTTGCTAAGAGGTTTAAGAGGAAAAACTACCACCATTCACTGAAAAAGTATATGCAAAAGACCTCCTCCATTCCCCTGAATGAACTGTATCCTCCACTTATTAACCTCTGGGAAGGTGACAGTGAAAAAGACAAGGAGGGCACTGCAGAAACCAAGCCAACTCAAGTGGACACGTCCAGAAGCTATTATATGTGGTAACTCAGATGGTATTTTGCTTCTGGTAGTAAGGAGCACAAAGACTTTTTTGCTTTATTCTGCAAAAGTGACAAGTTTGAAGACTTTTGTATTTTTTTGACTTTGCTGGTTTTGTGGCAGAGTGGTGAGGACAGGTGGATATTTCAAAATGTTTTTAGTATAGCGTATCGCAATTGTTTTGACACACACAAATGGCAGCTTCACTTAGCTTCCAATTTTTTTTAGTTCTGCTTAATTTAACAATGCTGTTCTAACGAATGCTGGGTGGGGAATGGAAGGCTGGGATTGCCCTTTGATTTACAAGTCGCATGACCCCTTTCTTCTGAAGCCATCAACAGAAAGTACAGTGTCCTGCAAAATCTTAACTCGACCAACTTGAAAATACATTAAACCAGCTTTGTCATAATCTGGTCTAAGGACTCTTTTACTTGAGATAAAATGACAAGATTTTGAACAATGTTAGTTGGCTGTACTGTAATGTTGTATCAACTGATTTGAATGTTTTTTGACTATGAACAACAGGTTTTTTTCCTTTTTTTATAGCTGAAGAGACTTAGGTAAAGCTAACAAAGCAATTAAGTGTGTACACTTTTTCAATGTAACAAACTAAATGTTAATTGCTCTTTTATTATATTTAGTAGAAACTTTTAAAGAAAACTTAATTTTTTTCTGTGTAATCCACCAACACCTGGCATAGAATGAAGACAGAAGTATAATAAATTATAGTTTTTGTTCTGTTTATTTTTTTTTAGAACAATTGCAATAATGTATCTTTTTAGTTGCATCACCAGCTTTAATGGGTGATTATGTTTTGACATAAAATATATCCAATCTTATATAAAATTGTGGGTCTCTGGGTCAAATTAGATTTCATTTTTTTCCTAAAAAAAATCTGTTTTATCAAATGTGAGTTTTAGTCACAGTTGGTTTATATATTAAACAAACAAAAAACAACCAAACCAACAATCTATGGATGGGTATTTCATTGGAAGCACGTTTGCTGAAGAAAAAAACTTTGTATGTCAGATGCACAACTTGTTATGTTACAGTCACATCAAAAGCATGTTTAGTGTTTTTCTTTCTGTAGTGTATGAGCTACATTCCAACTGGAACAAATGGTATCTTTCATTAAGAGAAGGAAGTCAAGCTATCGCAGGTTGCTTAATGCCCATGAAGCTCAATGGGACAGACTACTGAGTAAATGGGTTTAGGATTGCTCTGTAGGACAATGCATGCATACATTTAGATGTGATCCAAATTCTCCTCCATTGCTCTCCTGCGGCAACACAAGTTATTCTTCCAAAATGTTGATATACCAGTAACTCTGCGCTAAAGGGAAGCTTTAGCTAGAAGCTTGTATTTTGCTCTTACATAAAGAGTTATTTCTGATGTAAGCAAGAAACCAGAGCTTATGTACAACATTGATGTGATATATCAGGATATTCAGCAGATGATGCTGAAAGCTTTCCCCCTTTCTCTGTCTCTCCTATTCCAGTTACATGAAAACATGATTTGAAGGCACAAAACCCCCCAAAATTAGGGCTTTGAACATTTTAGTCAGCTTGTCAAAGAGAGAGATTAAGAGTGCAGGTGCAACTGCCTTTGCAACAAAAGGAAATTAGTTCAATAGATAGAGATAGTGTGCTTTCATATATTGAGAGTGAAACAGTAGGTGTGATTTTAAACACCAAAAGCTCTTAATTCTTGCCTACTCCCCTCGTACTGTTGTCAGTACTATGCATAAAACTTCTGTGCAAGACCACCACTGCCATACCCTCATACCCCTCTTAAGGTCTAACTATTTACACATATGAAATATATTTTAAAAATATAAAAAATTGTCCAGGAGCACCTTAGAGACCAACTAAGTTTGTTCCTGATATAAGCTTCCGTGTGCATGCACACTTCTTCAGATACACGAAAGCTTATACCAAGAACAAACTTAGTTGGTCTCTAAGGTGCCACCGGACAATTTTTTTATATATTTCAATTGCGTCAGACCAACATGGCTACCTACCTGAATCTATTCACCCATATATACAGGGTGAGTCTTTTAAAAGAGACCCTGTGGAACATGTGTACTCTGTATCCATGGGGCCTCTTTTAAAGGACTAACCCTGTACAATCTGAGCCTACAATGGAGGGGTTCATGGCATTAACACTCCAAGAAAGTCTTGCTTCAGCCATGGGTGTAGCCTTGGATCCAAACAGACATGAGACATCATGCTCTGCCTGCTGCTTTTCTTTTCCCAGTCACATAACTCCTTCCTAACCTAAGATTTGCTGGAGGAGACTCTTGAGAGTCCCATGGACTGCAAGAAGATCAAATCTCTCCATCCTTAAGGAAATCAGTCCTGAGTGCTCACTGGAAGGACAGATCCTGAAGCTGAGGCTCCAATACTTTGGCCACCTCATGAGAAGAGAAGACTCCCTGGAAAAGACCCTGATGTTGGGAAAGATGGAGGGCACAAGGAGAAGGGGACGACAGAGGACGAGATGGTTGGATAGTGTTCTCAAAGCTACCAGCATGAGTTTGACCAAACTGTGGGAGGCAGTGGAAGACAGAAGTGCCTGGCGTGCTCTGGTCCATGGGGTCACGAAGAGTTGGACACGACTAAACAACAACAACCTAAGATTCCAACTCGGATTGCTTTAGACTCTCTACTCTTAAGCTCTGGCTTTATCCACCCATTTGCCATCTCTCACGAGCTCTTTGATACTTTGGCTTTTTAATGGCTCATCAACCAGGAGGCTAGCTTGGTTTAATTAGCTGTTTACACTTGCTGAATTGAGGGATTAAAGTAGTCTATCACTCCATTTAACAGCCCAAGGCTAGATTGGATTCTAACACTTCACTGGATCCAGGGATTATAGTGGTCTGGCCATTTCCCAGAATTAGAAGCCTTAAATTCTAACACTTACTAGTTCCGGGGATTTAGAAGTACCTTAAGACACACGGATCTGGTCCCAGTTTTAAGACCACAAATTCATAACAATACTAAACTGTGTGGCCATTCAATGAAACTCAATGACGGAAGATTTGAGGCAGACAAAAGAAAGTACTTCTTCACATAGTTAAACTATGAAATTCACTCCCACATGCAGGTGATCAACTTGGATGGCTTTAGAAGAGGATTAGATAAATTCGGGTGGCTACCAACCCTGTTGATTACCTTCACTGTTGGAGGGCATGTGCTCCTGAATACCAATGGCTGAAAACTGCAGGATTGGGGTAGTGCTGTTGCTTTAGGGCTTCCCATAGGCATCCGAGTGGCTACTGTGAGAATATCATGCTGAATTAGATGGGCCATTGGCTTGTGCAAGTTGGCTCTTATGTTCTCATGTCTAAACCATGTGGATTAATAAATACAAGAGAGTGCCTTTAAGCTAGGGCTGCCATACGTCTGGATTTTTACAGACCTTACCAGGATTTCAAAGGTGGAATTGACGTCCAGGGGGGAATATCCGAAAGGCGGTGCTTTTTTTTTTTTTTTTAATAGTAAATTTTATTAGTATTTTCCGCACAACTACAAAAATTAAATGAAAAATAACAATATACAAAAACAAGCATATGAAAAACAAATCCAAATCTTACAAATTAATAATATAAACACTAAAAAGGAAAACAAACATTGACTTCCACCAATCCCACAGCACCTCACTTACCTCTCATTGTATCTTCCTGTTTTCCTTATCTCTATCCTAGCATCTAGATATAAATCCCTCTTTCTTATCCTTTCACTTCACAAGGTTATTCCAGACTTAGCCAGATTTCTGTCCTCGAACCTTGGCTTTTAAGGTATTCGTTTAGGCACTCCCATTCCTTTTTCACTTCACTTTTTGGCTTTTGTCTTATTATATCTGTCAATTTGGCTAATTCTAAATATTCTGAATAAGGGACGCGGGTGGCGCTGTGGGTTAAAGCCTCAGTGCCTAGGGCTTGCCGATCGAAAGGTCGGCGGTTCGAATCCCCGCGGCGGGGTGCGCTCCCGCTGTTCGGTCCCAGCACCTGCCAACCTAGCAGTTCGAAAGCACCCCTGGGTGCAAGTAGATAAATAGGGACCGCTTACTAGTGGGAAGGTAAACGGCGTTTCCGTGTGCAGCTCTGGCTCACCAGAGCAGCGATGTCACGCTGGCCACGTGACCCGGAAGTGTCTTTGGACAGCGCTGGCCCTTGGCCTCTTTGAGTGAGATGGGCGCACAACCCTAGAGTCTGTCAAGACTGGCCCGTACGGGCAGGGGTACCTTTACCTTTACCTTAAATATTCTGAAAGCTTACATAACCATTCTCCCCTAGTGGGTAACTGAATTCCTTTCCAGTACTTAGTCACCAAGATTCTTGCTGCAAACGTCACGTATAAGAAAAAATTAGTTTTGTCTTTTGGAATATCATTTAAAATTCCTAAAAGGAATGCCTCTGGCCTTTTACTATATGATATTCTTAGTATTTTCTTTTATTTCTTCGTGAATCATTCTCCAAAATTTCCCAGTTTCGGGGCATGTCCACCACATATGATAGAAAATTCCTTTTTGTTTCTGACACCCCCATCACTTATTATTTGTTTTATTCATTTTTGCCAGACTTTTTGCTGCCAAGTACCACCTATGATGCATTTTCATATAGTTCTCTCTTATTAGGTAACATGCTGTAAAATTTATATTTTTTGTCCACAGTCTTTCCCATTCATTATATTCAATTGAGTGGCCCAGATCTTGTTCCCATTTTTTAATAGTGTCAACTTTTTCCTCCTTTTCTATTTTCCAATTTTGTAACAATTTATATATTTTTGAGAGTGTCTGTTGGTTGTTGTATTTGATTTCCTTTTCCTATACCAAGATTTTTTTATCAAACCCCTTAAGTTTATTATCCTTCTCAAATATTGTTTTTAATTGGAAATATTCTAACCAATTCACCCCCCTCTCTTTTAATTATTCAAACTTCTTCACTATTGGGCAATCCTTTATCTCTTCTACAAGTTCCCTATATGTTAGCCAACTGTCTTTCATATTATTTCTATGCATGGCTGATGACTCTATAGGCGATAGCCACCAGGGAGTTTTGGCTGTTACTATTGTTTTATTTCTTTCCCAAACTTCGAATAGGGCCTTTCTCACCAAATGATTAGTAAAGCCTCTATGTGTTTTATTTTATCATGATCCAGGTAGCCATGCCACCCAAAAACTTTGTCCCAGTCCTCCAGGTCTAGGATTTCCGTATCTGTCAGTAACATCCAATCTTTCAGCCACATCATGCATGCAGCCTCAAAATACAGCTTGGGGTCTGGGACCATGAACCCACGACTTTCTCTGGGCTCCATCAGTACTTTCAACCTTAGTCTTGGCTTCTTACCTTGCCAAATAAAATTAGAAAGATCCTTTTGCCAGCCTTTAAAACATTTTGTCCCAATAATTATTGGGATCGTCTGGAAAAGAAAGAGCATTTTTGGGAGAATTGACATTTTTATCAAGGATATCCTACCCCATAAAGACAAGTTCAATTTATTCCATTTATTTAAATATCCTTTTATTTCCTTCCACTTCTTCACATAATTATCCTTGTACAAATTGGTATTTTTATTTGTAATCCAGATCCCCAAATACTTAGCTTTCGTAGTGATTTTAAGGCCTGTTACCCTTTCCAATTCTTCCTCTTCCTTTACCCCCATATTTTCATTAATAATTTAGATTTTTCTTTATTTAACTTGAAACCTGATACTCCTCCATACTCAGTCAATTTCTTTAAGGCTTCTTGTATACTTTCTTCTGGATTTTCTGTAGTAATAATTACATCGTCCCCAAATGCTTTAACTTTATATTGTCTATTACCTAGACTAATCCCCTTAATTTTTGGGTCCTTTCTTATTGCTATTAGGAGTGTTTCCAGTGTCACAATGAACAAAAGTGGGGATAGAGGACATCCTTGTCTGGTGCCTCTTTCAATTTGGAATTCTTCAGTTGTTTCATTGTTAATTATTAACTTAGCTTTCTGGTTTTCATATATCGCTTTAATACCATTCAAAATTTTGTTCCCAAGTTTCAAACTTTCCACAGTGTGAACCAGAAAGTTCCAGGCCACACTGTCGAAGGCTTTCTCTGCGTCCACCAGTAACGAAGGCGGTGCTTTTAGGCAAGTAAATCGAAAAATTACAAAAATTTGAGTTTTTAGGCTCAACAACTTTGGGGGTGTCCTGGCTTTTACTTTGTGAAATATGGCAACCCTACTTTAAGCATATGTAGAATAACTTGCCTTGCTTCTAAAGGTTTTGATAAAAAAAAAAAAACCCCAAAAAACCCAGGCACAGCTCTGAAACTTCTAGTTTGGCAGCTCAGCAGGAGAGCACAAGGCACAAAAAGATTCTTGTTAATGACTTGTTTATATTTTGTTTTGGATTGTTTCCCTTCTAATCCTTCAACAACTTCCTTCCTTTTTTTGCAAGAGCTCTCCCTTGGAGACCAGGGCCACTGATGATTATGTCAGTATGATTCAGATCAAGCACAGGCAACTCAGCAAGTGGAATTTTAATTTTAACCTTCACTATAATCTATCTTGCTGACTTCTTTTTCTGCCATGAGTAAATGAAAGCTATCTCCCTTAATGCCACTCTAGTTTTTCCTGTGCAATGTAATTTGACGCACTGAAGAAGATGAGGCCCAATTCAATTTGGTTCATTTATTGTGATGCCCAATTAAAAGCCTGGCTTTCCTTCCCATCTGTAAAAGTAATGAACACATGGCTATCGAAACTGGTGGTTGACTGCTGAGCAGAAAAGCAGCTGTAGAAGTAACTTTTGAAGATTGAGGCTGCTTCATATAGAACAGCCACCATATGGAGGGGTGTGCAACTGTGTGTGTGCAAGAGATAATGCAATAAACCACTTTCTGTTACTGCCTAAATCTGCCACCTTCCCGTTCACTACCCAATAAGGAAAGCTATAGTCTCATTGCAAAAATAGCATTAACTGTATGTTTGCGAGGCCTTTCATGCTCATCTGATTTACACTCAAAATCATTTTCAGATTACCTAGTCTCATTGCTGATCAGGTGAGGAGAGAACAGGACTGTGCTTACTGACCACACGGTAAACCTCCATGTGTTCAGTTTACACAGAGTGACAGTAGTGTCTGGCCTTTTGCAGTACTGTAGTCTGTGCTGAGAAAACTAACAGAGCTTGTATCCCTGTGGGCTACACTTTTCTCTGAACATATACATGGGCACAAGCCTGATTCAGCCCTTCATCTATTTGAAAGCGCTAGAGCAGAGATGGGAAGATGTTTTCAGGCAGAGGACCACGTTATCCGGTGGGTAGGCAAGTGGCGAAAGTGGAGCATTGTTACCTTTATACCACAAGCTACATTCCAGCTGTGCAAACATCAGATCTCCATCCAGGCAAGCAAGAAGCATTTTCACAGTTCAAGGATGCAGTCCGACCAGGCAAAAGCACTCGGGGACAGTGTGGAGCAGAGCCACTGAGGAGTGCAGGCTAAGGCAACTTGGCCCACCAGTTGTTTCTGAACTATAGTTCGCCATTGGCCATACTTGCTAGGGTTGCTGAGAGTTGTAGTTCAGCAGCATCCATGTAATTAGGTGCCTTTTAACCCACAGTGTGTGAACAGTTTGCCATTTGATGACAGCTTCCACATAGAGCAAGAAAAAGCTGACTTCTACATGTGGTGGTGTAACATGGTCCATCATCTAACTCCATTTGAAGTTTATGTTTCCTACAAGTTTAGCTGCCCCATCCTAGAATTCAGTTGCTTTGTGGCACCTTCCTGCACTGTTAGATTCTTGGTAAAAAATATATATGTGGATATCCAGTGATGGTCACAGAAAGAGCCCATATAATCCACAATGTTCCTATATGTCCCTCCTCAGCCCTCCATTGTTAATTACTCCAAATTTTTCTTTCCATAATGGCTTTGCAACACTATTGTCTGCCTAACTTTATTTTTCTTTTCCTAACAGGACAGTTCACATAACTAATTTTGCGCATAGCTTGCATGCTTTCACCGTCCATCATGCTGCTCAGTTCCTCTGGCAAGTGGATTGCCTATTCTGTCATGAGTGTGTTATTATTTTTCAATTTTGCAGCCCATCATTCCAAACAAGTGGTGACATGACAAACTGATTTGCACTCCTTGCCAATTATTCCCATGAAGCATTATAAGTGTGCGATCTGGGCAAGTAAAGAGAATGGGAAGCATCTGGCTACACGTGACCTGGCCCTGATCCAAGGGTACATATATTTATAGACAAATCTTTCCTCTTTCTTGCTTTTCCTATTAATTTTAACTTGAAATGGTGCCGTTCCATCTACCAAGTTTCTTGTGTACCGTGCAGTCAGTATCGACAACAGTACTTAGATTAATCCACCTATAAAGAATATATCATTTAACCAGTATTGAGCTGCCCAAAGAGCTGATGTTGATTCTGAGAGATGAGGGAGATGGAACCTAAAGAGCGCTCCAGGCAGCTGTTAATAAAATTAGAGCACGGTGAATAATGCTAATTCTGCTCAATAAATAATACTGCCAATACCAGTGGTAATAATGTGAGTGTTAAAAAATTGAAAACTGGCATTCTTCTTTACTTGTGTTCGGGTTGCCGACCAACTTCCCCCATTTAAATGACTATTTCTCAAGAGCTCAAATCCCTTCCCGTCTTTATAGCCTAATGCTCCAGCCTATAACTTAAGAGCATTAAAAGTCTGCACTTCGATAGCCCTTCATTTTACACCCCGAGCTGCAGTTTACTCTGCAGCACAGCACTGGTCATATTTTCAGTAGCTTCCGATGCAATCTGAGGCACTCCTCAAGGGAAGCCATAACTTTATTGGAAAGCAACGTTTAATTTCTGCTAACAACTCAGGGAAGATAAAGCAGACTTCGGTCAGTACTGCCCTCAGCTATACATTGTTGGAATGGAGATAACGGATATTACCCACACAGGTTCGTGTACCATATGCCTAGAGAAAGGCCAATGTGTATGGAAAACGGAAATACGATATAGAAGCAAAAGAGAATTAAATTTGCTGTCAGAAATGTAAATTTTATCAGCACCAGATCCGTATCCTCCATCATTTCACAGATAACAATAGAGGCATTCAGTGTGTTTTTAGAAACTCCTATTCTTACATCGCTAATTGCTTTAATCCATGGCCCAGCTAGCACATTTTGCTGGGCCTGCTGTGTCATATGTTGCAGCCTTTTGCCCTGAAATGGCCTGGCCTGGCCTGGCTTCTGATGCAGGACATGTTGATAAAAATGGCCCAAACCATTTACTGAACAAACCCTGCATGCTTAACCTCTGAGTGGATCTAACTGAAGGAACAGGCTGAAATCTGCAGTATCCAGCTGTGGATGCATTGATATTTTGTTTTTAAAAACATCCTCAACTCCCCCCCCCCAACCCCCAAAATTGATTGTTTTACCATGGACAGACCATATCCTTAGAACAGGCATGGGGAACTTACCCTCCATATGTTGCAAGACTTCAACTCCCATCTGTCCCAGCCAGCATGGCCACCATGGATGATGGGAGTTGCAGTCCGGCAACATCTGAAGGGCCACAGGTTCCCCATACCTGTTCTAAGGATGAGGCCTTTTTACGGACACCCCTCTATCTGGGCAAGCTGGAGGCATTCCTCCCTGTTCAAGGACACATCCCAGCCAGGCCAAAGAATCTGAAGAGCATGTGAAGCAGGGCCAGTAGGCTAGGGAGAAATGTGACCAGAGGAGAGTCTGAGGGCTGGAAAAAGAGGCTGGAAGGGTTCTCTATAGGGTGAAAACAAATGTAATGTAAAGGTCTAATAGCTACTGCATTCTTCAGCCATTCTGCAAACCTTCCTTCACAACTGAACTCAGATCACCATACCAGCAAGCTTTGCACTGGCTCATACCATCATTTCCCCCAAATTATCCTCATCTTGAATGGAAAGTCTGAAAATTATTTGCTAAATTCCAGATCACATTTTAAATCTGACGATACCTTCTTTCTCCCTTGAGCTTAATTGTCCATGGCCCCAGAGGTGCATTGGTGGGATTTTTCTCTCAAACTGAACCACTTAAAACCATTGCCTACTTTTGTTTTGGAGGCGCAAATATGCTCAAGGCTCGAAGCCCTGCAAGAAATAGTTTTTCAAAGAACAAAAGACAAGAATTCTAAGTCATCACTTCACAAGAAATGATTTTCCTCATTTTCTTTTTCCTTTAATATCCTAGGGAGAAGAAAATACTGTAGATCAAAAGAAATCATTAATCATAATCTTTTTTTCAAATATTTTGGGCCACCTTTCCAATTGTTCATAACTTCTCTTCTGTGAGAAAAAGCAATAATTGCCAGAAGTTCGAGACTGAATAAGCCGTTAACAATTAACTCAGAAGATAAATCTTGGAAATCCCTTTTCCAAGTCTGTCAGACATTCAAAGGAAGAAAAATGCCATTCTGCTATAACTGATGAAATCTGTTGAATTGCCTGTCATCTATGTAGTTTTCTCAAAATACAATTTTAAGAGAGGGAGATGGACCAATTGAATAGAACTGTAACCCCAATTCCTACATTAAGCTACCCTTGTAGGGGAGCTATGGGACCAGTATTCAAGCTGTGGAGAGATGTAGGAGGGTGAATTCCAGTGCCCCCAAATAGTGTTTGGTGCTCCTAGTCTATGGAGGTTGTAAAGAAAAACCACTGAGCAACTCAACTGAATGGACTACAACAACAATTTATTTGACAAGAGGAGAAGAAAGGATGAAGTGTGAGAGGAGCAACTCAGATGAATCTGCCAGATAAGGTAAGCCTTTAATCTACAAAAAGGAAAAGAAAGGAAGGGGAAGAAGGATGGAGTGCAATAATTTAGCTATCCACAGTTGAGTGATTGGTGTCTCTCAGAACTGACTCTCATTAGACATAGTCCTGGGCTCAGTCTCTATCATGCTCTTGCTTTGGACCTGCTGCTGGATACACATTGCAACTGGCCCCACCCTTTCAAATGAATAAGGAGACCTTCCTGCTGCACCCCTTTCTGGACCCTACAAGTCCAGCGTGCTTTTACAAGTTGACCCCAAAGGTGCTTCCTGACCATGGAAGTGGGCCCCACCGTCTTGATCTCAGAATCACAACCTTCAACTTTAAAGGTTCCTAAGAGTGCTCACCAAACCCATTCTACCTCATTACTTCCAGCACCTACATGCCTATGTGACTAATTAACATGTTTAATAACCCACTAAGTACACCCACCCCTAGTTGCCTCTCAGTAGTTAACAGCTGAGGAGTGAGTCAGCACTTTGTCATTGTTATCTCCACTATGGTGAGATGCACTGAATTTCTATCATAGTTCTTATTTTTACATTGGCATATTAAAAAACTATGCATATATCTGCCCTCTTCTGAGTGGATGAGTGCCCTATGTTGTGGCAATGCACAAGCGACTCTCCTCAGAACTCAGATTTCTTTCACAGTCTCCTCCGAAATCTTTTCAACCCTCTCTGGGAGCTACTAACAACCAAAAGGAACTGTGCTACAATCACCAAAAATGAGGAAGACCATTCCACATTCCAAAAATGAGGAAGACCATTCCACATTAGACCATGTTGAGGTATCATATTCACCTCAGTGTAACCCTACTAAGGTTCTGCTTTCGAGCAGGAGGCAAAAATTGAGTTGCAAGCAGCCACTGATAGGTCTTGTCCTTGAACAAGGTCTCCAGTAGTGGCTATCTACTAATATCAGGCCCGTAGTCTCCAACCTAGTGCAATCAAACAATGAAGCATTGATACTTAATATCGAATCATTTGCTTCAGCCTAGGTTTACCTCCAGATCCTGTCAGTATTTTGTGGCAGGGATTCGAGCACCAGAAAACTTAACTTTGTGCAATTAAAGAGGATTGAAGTGCTCTGTCACTCTAGTACAACAGATCCACTAAAAAAAGGGGAAAAGATTAGGAAAGTGACAGTGAAATACATTGAAAGCTCTTCTAGTTATTAACTAGAAGACATATAAACACCACACAAACAAATCAGAATGAATGTTCAATAAAGTCTAACATCCACATACACTTCGCACAAGCAAATCAGGATGAATGCTCAGTATATAGGTCAACTGGAATAGCCATAGATCCGATAGGTTCAGAAGGCTGCAGTCCCTCAAATTTCACTTCAAACTTTCCCAAGAAAAATACTGGATAGAGTCCAGAATTTTGAATATCTGTTACCCTTTTCTGTGCTAGTTGTCGTTAACTACGATGCACACCCAATGGTGCAAATGATTTCCATTTATACAACTTCCCCTTCCTCTCCTCCTCCTGCCATGTTTTGGGGGCAGGGGGACTGCAGGGAGAAGCTGTGGAAGGGGAAGTTCCATTTGGGACATTGGATGTCTATGCAGGGTCTGAAGCTTCAGTGTGTGTGTCCATAGGTGCATGATGTGTTCATGTAAGAAAACAACAGTGGTGCAATACGATATGTAGCTACTCAGAAGTAAGACTCAATAAGCTCCATACATTTACCCCGAAGTAAGTGTGTATAGGATTGCAGCCCCAATCAACCATGTCTCTGTTCAGCAGCTGCATAAGGACAATGTATAAGGTAGAAGAATAATAATAATAAATAGCATACAGCTTTGTTTTCTTGGCTGAAGTTTGTTTGTCTGTTTAAAAACAACTTGACAATGAACTGATGTCTTGGATATGACCCTCTGTTTCAGAAATATATTTCACCTTCCTGTCCTACTACAGCTATATTGGTTTCATTGATTTGGTTGTCAGAATGCCTTGAAGCCATCCCAGGAAGAAAGTGCATTCGAAGTGGCATTTAGAAAGTGACTGATATTGGTCACACGTTCTTATTTCCTCCAGACTTTCTTCCCTGCTTAAAACTATCATACCTTTTCAGCTGCCAGTTTTATTTTTCGGAAGGGATTCCATATGACAGCTGCTCCAAACCATTATTTCTCCATAAATATCACTTGCAAAGCAGAACAGATGAATGTATACAAAGCAGTGGGATTTCTAGCTCCAGTGCACTGACCTTTGGGTGACTGAGCTACAAATATGACACCCCTCCCCTCCCCGCTTTACATTCATTCAGATGTTATGGCTTTAAAGGTCAACGTGCCAGGGATTTACGCTGCAAGGAAAACCCATGAACCAATGCCAATTTTAAAGGTTGTAATTTTTAAAGGGATAACTATCTCTAGCATAGTACGGCTGAAAATGACTAAATTCCCGCTCTAATTTGCTTCTTTAATAGTTGCTCATGATAGCATAAATATTTATTGCTTGTATGAGTAGGCAATTGCATGTCGGATAAAATACACAAACATAAAAGCATAAATAAATGCAATCTCCACTTGAAATCAGTGTCAACCTTAAAACTTCTTGGGGTTGCTCTTGATTTTAGTTCAGTCAAATTAGCAAGCAAACCAGAGCAGCACACGGAAACGCCATTTACCTTCCCGCCGGAGCGGTACCTATTTATCTACTTGCACTTTGACGTGCTTTTGAACTGCTAGGTTGGCAGGAGCAGGGACCGAGCAATGGGAGCTCACCCCATCACAGGGATTCAAACCACCAACCTTTTGATCGGCAAATCCTAGGCTCTGTGGTTTAACCCACAGCGCCACCCGCGCCCCTTATCTTGGCCCTTATCACACACCAAAAAGGAAAGCCCCATTGCTGCCCCCTCTGCTGTTCCCCACAGGATGGCCTTAAATTCTCCCTTTGCCAGCACCGGTTACAGGTAAGCTGGTTTGGGGGGTGTCCTAAGCTGCTGCTCTCCCCCATTCACTTCCTTTGCTGCTGCCAAGCCAGCCCTTTCCGTAAGCCAAATGGATTGGGTTGGGAATGTTCAGGGGAGAACTGGAGGACATGAGCAGTCCCATGTTCACCAGCTCTCTCCTGAAAATGTCTTAGGATTTTTGTTTGGCTCAGCCAGGCTGCAAAACTGGAAGATGTTATTGTCGTTAGTTAGTTAAGCCGGAGAGAAAAATCACTGGCAACCAAAGGGTGGGTTAGACACACCTCACTCCTGTTTTCTGGCAAATTCCCTGAAGGTTTTCTTCCATCAGAATGTCATCTTGGCTTTTAGAACACACATTTGCCAAAGTAGCATGAAATTCAATCCACACTGTGCTACCACTAGCGTTGAGTGGCAATTTAACAGCACTCCGTACTTGTGTGTTGTTCATAATTTTATAGCACCTTATAAAAAGCAGAAAGCCTTTACTAGACCTTACATTCATTTTCATGACAAAATTTGTGAAATAGGTCACACTGCAATTATTGTTTCCCAGAGAAATGAATGGCAACACACATCCTGATTCGATGTAGCTAACTGGATGAGGAACTACAGTATATGTGCAAAAATGTGTTATTCAATTCTTCCTTCAGTTCTTCCTCCTACAACACAGTTGAGTTTAAATCTAGAGACAGATGAGAAATGATAACCTGTCCTTGGGATGTACCAGCTCATAGGAATGCAAGAAGCTACCTTATACTCAATGAAGCCATTGGTCCATCTAGCTGCATATTGTCTACACTGACTGGCAGTAGCTCTCTGAGGTTCCAGATAGGAGTATCTCCCAGTCCTACCTGGAGATGCCAAAGATTGAACCAGGGACCTTCTGTGTGCAAAACAGATGCCCTACCAAACCTTCACAAACTGAATTCAGATTTTAGGTAGAAACTCAAAATAACTGAACAATACTCCACACCAATAAAATAAAATCCCACTCATGGACTGCGAAAAGATCAAACCTATCAATTCTTAAGGAAATCAGCCCTGAGTGCTCACTGAAAGGACAGATCCTGAAGCTGAGGCTCCAGTACTTTGGCCACCTCATGAGAAGAAAAGACTCCCTGGAAAAGACCCTGATGGTGGGAAAGATGGAGGGCACAAGGAGAAGGGGACGACAGAGTGCGAGATGGTTGGACAGTGTTCTCGAAGCTACCAGCATGAGTTTGACCAAACTGTGGGAGGCAGTGGAAGACAGGAGTGCCTGGCGTGCTCTGGTCCATGGAGTCACGAAGAGTCGGACATGACTAAATGACTAAACAACAACAACAAAGCCAAGTCTTCCTGACCTAATGTTTTCTATATATAGGGCTGCTACTTTATTTTGCAATCTGCAATCTGTTTGCCGCATGCAATCTGAACTAATATTGCCCGGGGACTAGTTTACCACTGCAGTGAAAAATAAGTTTCTGTAATGCCTTCTAGCTCTACTAAATTCAACCATGGTTGAATTTACAGAATAATTTGGTACAGAACCACAGCAACACCCTGCCAGCCGCATGGGCTGCACTGCAAATGCATGTGCAACAATAGGTGTCGGGCACCTAGTAACATGCAGGTGCGATAATAAGTGGAAGAGTCGTAGCTTTCACTTATTTGGGAAAGGGTTAGAGCTCAGTGGTAGATCAGCTGCTTTGCATGAAAAGGTCCCAGTTCACTCTCCAGTATCCCCAGATATGGCTAGGAAAGATTCCCTGCCTGAAACCATGGAGAAACTGTGCCAGTCCATGTAGCAGCTAGATTGACAAAAGGTTTCACCCAGTATAAGGCAGCTTCCTATGTAAGTACATGCAGTTGTCCTAGAAAGGAGATTAGAATACACAGCCTCATCCTTTAAGCCAAATATACCTTTGGAGACCCACTGCTTAATCCTGTAACAATCCAACTTGAGTCAGGCCATGGTCCTCTAGTGCAGAGCTTTCCAAACTGTCTGTCACGACACCTTAGTGTTTCAGCTGCAGTGTGTAGGTGTGTCGAGCGAACGCTCCCCGCAGCTGGAAAGGGGTTAGTTTAACCTCTGGTTTGGTAGTAGAACTGAATTGCTCTGTTGCTAAATGATTCATGTCTAAAGCGTGTGTCGCCAACATGAAAAGTTTGGAAAGCTCCCCTCTACTGGCTCCCAATGCACTAGTTTAAGACCAGTGCACCAAATGGTGGCATTTCCCTGTCAAAAATGATTGGGTGATTTCACCCTTAATGAGAGACAACACTGGTATAAGAGATTTCTAGGTTTCAGAGTCGATGCCAAAGTCTTCTGACATGATCCATTAACCAACCTTTACTTCCTATTGACTTTGGTGAGCTTAACTAGCAGTTACATTGATTTCAAAAGACACACTTTCAGTACAGCTCAAGTGCATCGTCACACTTCTTTTTCTAGCCAAGGGTAGAACAGAAACTAGATCCAGAAAGCTGTGAACTGGAGGGAAATGTTCTGATGTTCGTGCCAGACAGCAAGAAACTGCAACTTAACATGGGGACAAAGATGACAGCACACTGAATTTTTCAAAAGCACTTTGGACAGACTCCTGAATTTGACACATGTAAAATTTCCAACTGACTTCAGCGCCAGTCTTAAAGGAGTGGTGATTATTATTGTTATTATTTATTAAATTTGCACGCTACCTTTCATCCAAAGAATATAGGGCAGTTCACAACATATATATAATATATAATGTTGTATATATAATAAAAACAAGAACAAACACAAAACAAGCCAATAACCCCCCCCCTTCCACAAACACATTTAAAAGGACATAAAATGTTAATCAGGCCTGGTTATGAAGAAACATTTTTGCCTGGCACCAAAATGATATATAACGAAGGTGCCTGGCGAGTCTCCTGAGGGAGCATTCCACAAACAGGGAGCCACCCTCCGAATCTTTCATGGAGGAAGCACACAAAGAAGGGCCTCAGATGATGATTGCCGGGTCCAGATTGGTTTACATGGGGAAAGAGGATCCTTGAGATGATTCTAAGAGAATTTTCTGTAAGACAAAAACAAATCTCTCAGCATAATAAACTAAGGCTACAAACCTGTGCTTGCTTACTTTGGATCAAGCTTTGAAATGCTATTACAGTAAGATTCCAGAATACAAATAGTAGCTTAAAAATAAACAAAATGTCAGCTCTAGTTTCTACACCATCTTTGAAGAAACTACAGTAGTAAAGCCTGAAGGCATGAATGATTTAATCTGAATGTAAGAGGAATAGATGTAGTATTCTCTGCTTGGAAAAGAAAATACTCAAAGCAGAGATGTATCTTCAATGAGATTCAACATAAGGGACTTGATTTCTTGACCGATGGTTTTTTAGTGCGTCTGACACTTTTCCCTCTTGAATCCATGCACTGACCAATCCACTCTGGGATGGTCTTGTCTCCTGGCTGACCTTTGCTCAAACTAGCAACTGTGGATGTTTGGATTGTCATAACACCGAGTGCAGGGATAGGAAACTTAGGGCACTTCAGAAGTTGTTAGACTCCAACTCCCACCAGCTTTGGTCAACATGGCCAATGGCAAACAATTGTGGCCCAGCAACAGAAGACACAGTTTCCCCACCCACGCCTTCCTAAGTATGTCTGTTCTGGCGCTATGATTATTTAGGTAGGGTAGATGTTAATTATCTGCAAAACAGCAAAGTGTTAATTGCAACAAAATAAAATGAGCAAAAATGAGCTTTCACTTTAACAGAGGGCCTTTGTCTTGGCTGAAATTTTACTTGGAGACAAATGATCAATAACCACTACCGCTCAAGAAGAAATAATATTGTTGTGCTGTATGCTTTTAAAAGTGCTTAAGGCAGTGTTTTAGTAGACGTTATGAAGATAGTTAGGAATAGGTATAGCTCTCATGGGATGTGGGTGGCGCTGTGGGTTAAACCACAGAGCGTACGACTTGCCGATCAGAAGGTTGGCGGTTCGAATCCCCGCAACGGGCTGAGTTCCCGTTGCTCGGTCCCATGTCCTGCCAGTTCAAAAGCACGTCAAAGTGCAAGTAAATAAATAGGCACTGCTCCGGCGGGAAGGTAAACGGCGTTTCCGTGCGCTGCTCTGGTTCGCCAGAAGCGGCTTAGTCATGCTGGCCATTTCTTTTGGCCTCTAGTCAGAGTAACAAGGTAGAACTTGAGACATTTGGTTTAAATTCCTGGCTGATTTTGGGCATTCCTTCACTTTTCACTGCAATGCTGGCCAAGTGATTTGGGGTCACCCATGGGCTAGGCATGGGCACTGGGGTGAACACTGAACCCCATTAGGGCCACAGTGTGCTTGTCCAGTTCATGGTCCAGGCCCCTGTTAGCAAGGGGGAGTTACATCTAGTCCTTGCTGTAGGGACACAGGTGTCGCTCAGGAGCGAGGAGGAAGGTGACAGTATTTTTGAAATACTGTATCTGTTAATTTGCAACAAATTATATTGGATGACACCAGATTTATATTCTATGCATCAGGTTCTATGCATCAGGTATCTGCATCTCAAGGGTGCTTTGACTTCAGCCAACAGCTTACAAAATCACACCAATCTTAGCCCAAACTGAAATGGGAGCGGGGGTGTTTCTCTGTCCCTCCCACTCATTGGAGGCTGTGGCATTCGCAAGGCTGTTGAAAAATGTCAAGCAATTCAAGTCTACCAACCTCCTTTTATCCAGGCTCCATATTATGCAAAACTAGACAGCCAAAGTCATAACATTATTTACTGTCAACGAAGGCCATATGAACCTGATTTCTTTTCCTTTTTTTAACAACACAGGCACTATGTGTTTAACAGCTGCAGGTCATGCAAAGAGGTGTGGTACATTCATCACAGGAATGCCTGTTATGCAGCTGTTAATGGCACAAAACCTCATGGGAAGTTTATACCAGCTCACATGATTTGTCATCCATCTAGCTATGCATAACCACCAACATTTCTCCCATGAAAATAGGGACGTCCCATTTCATAATGATAATTTTACTATTTATATCCCCCACACATCTTACCGGGTTGCCTCAGCTCATCTGGGCAGCTTCCAGAATATATAAAAACATAATACAACATTAAACATTAGAAAAAACTTCCCTATACAGGATTGCTTTCAGATGGCTTGGGGGTCGGATAACTCCATACCCACCAACATTTCTCCAGTGAAAAGTGGGACATTCTGGGATCAAATCAGAAACGGGACGGCTTCTCTAAATCAGGGATGTCCCTGGAAAATAGGGACACTTGGAGGGTCTGGTTACATATAATGTCCACTTAAGCAGCAGCTGTCCAAGATTACCCATCCTTTCTGGGGAAAGGACACAATTCAGTGCTAAAACTGCCTTCCATACAGGAGGTCCAAGGTTCAGTACCGAATATATCAGGGTAAGGCTGGGAGAAACTTCCTGTCTGAAATCGTGGAGAGCCACTACCAGACAGTGTAGACATTATTGGACCCAATGGTTTGACTCAGTACAAGGAACTTCCTATGTTCTTCTTTCTTTATTTCTTTCTTGGATACCTTTCAGCTAAAATATGGCAATGGCAACTATAGACTTTGGTTTCTGGAAGTCTACCTGGGGTTTCCTGGAGACCTGTGCCACTTGCAAGTCAAATGGTGAAATGAAAATATCCCACGCTTTAGTGATTTCAAAAACTTGAGAAAGGGCATCTGGATAATAAAGTCCTTTGGGTATAGGCCGGTATATAAATTCAATTCATCATCATCATCATCATCACCACATTGTTCTTGGGATACAGTGGTACCTTGGGTTACAAACACCTCGGGTTACAAACACTTCAGGTTACAGACTCTGCTAACTCGGAAGTAGTACCTCGGGTTAAGAACTTTACCTCAGGATGAGAACAGAAATCATGTGGCAGCAGCGGGAGGCCCCATTAGCTAAAGTGGTACCTCAGGTTAAGAACGGTTTCAGGTTAAGAATGGACCTCCAGAACAAATTAAGTATGTAACCAGAGGTACCACTGTACACGTTACACAGCACTTATAAATCAGTGACCTCAAAGAACTTTGCAGGCAATTAATTACAGTGATCCCAGCTCAGTTAACCTTATAAAAGCTTAATATTAGTATTAACAGAAATTATATGCTTTTCGCTCCAAGAAGGGGAATATTTAACCTGTCCTTCAGTTGATCTGGTGTCCCTAGATGTATCTGTGATTTAATGGGCAAACATAAAGCTTATCATTTGCCAAAGAACATAAATCCATATTGCTGCATAGAGAGGCTGTGCCGTGCTTTATGCCTGACGGTTTATCATTGGCAGCCAGCAAACCTCTGACTTTTCTAGAGAGTAAAAGAATTATTCTGTAAACTCCTTTTAGCCTTTGTGAATATATTGCTTTGCCTCTTTGTCCACCCCTTGTCTCAACCAACAAGGCCCCATTGTAGGCCTGGCACTTAACTTACCCCTCTGGAAGACATGACTTTGTGACTGCCCGGCACATAGGCAGTCTCAGTCACCTCATCTCTGATAACAGCACTTGGTGTCCTTTAGGGGAAACAGGCCCAATGCTAGAATATTCTAGACAAGTCACTCAGCTGGGGGTTGCTAACACAGCTTTCGGTTGTAAAATAAGAGGTGAAGGATGAAGAATTTTATTGTTGCTAAGCAATCGTTGAGTCTGAATCAGGGCTGCCAGTGGCGTAGCGTGGGGGTGCAGGGGGGCCCGGGCGCACCGGGCGCAACATCTGGGGGGGCACTCGCACCTCTCTGCCCCTACCTGGCTCACTCTCTCTCTCTCACTGCAGTGCTGGCTGTGCGAATCCGATCCGAGCCGCCGGGTTGCCGCCCACTGTGGAGGGGAGGGTGCCAGGCGTGCGGTGCGGAGAGAGATCGAGGGACTATCTGGGGGAGGGACAGTGCAGCAGGGGGCGCAAATTACTTGCCTTGCCCCAGGTTAGGGGGCACAAATTACTTGCCTTGCCCCGGGTGCTGACAACCCACGCAACGCCACTGAGGGCTGCCATCAGGGACTGGCAAGGTTGGGCACATGCCGCCAAAGGCTCCATACACCCCAGAATTCCCTGGCTTCACCTTTCCTCCTTTTTCCTGTTGCTACTTGTTTGGAGGTCCAGAGGTGATAACGAGCAATTGAAGCAAGGAACAACAACAAAACAACAACAAAAACAGATCAGGCCTGGTCTGGGGCTTTTCCTTTTCACACACCTTCATAGTTAGAAAGCTCTAGACATTGCTATAAACAGTCCAAAAGAACAAGTGGGGTTCAGAGGAGGACACACTACCATTGATCAATGTTTTACCCTGAACCACATTATAAGAAAATATACTAAGAACAGTAATAATAATCTTTATGTAGCCTTTGTTTATCTTTCTGCTGCATTTGGCACTATTAATCAAATTAGACTGGGGAAAATTTCAAATTGCCAGCATCGACTGCAGACTACTGCTATTGATCCAAGAACTATATCAACACAGAAATGAGGGCCAGAGCAGGTTGAAATGGTGGTTTGACTGATTCTTTAAAAATGTCATGAGGAGTGAAGCAAGGAGGCGTCCTGGCTCCAACTCTGGGAAACAGGATCTGGACTAAATGGACCTTTGGTCTAATCCAGCTGCAGCACTCTTCTTATGTAAACCAGCAGCAAGCAATCAGCAGCAGCAATTGCAATAAGGAGGATGAAGCCCCCTGAAGAGGGGAAATTATCTTTCCTGAGCTCATCCCACCCCCCAGCCTGGAAATGGAGTGGCCTAAACAGTATGTTGCTTTGATTTCAAGGCAATTTAATTTGGTCTGATTTAAGCCTTGCTATCACCTAATATAAGGTAAAGGGACCCCTGACCATTAGGTCCAGTTATGACCGACTCTGGGGTTGCGGCGCTCATCTCGCTTTATTGGCCGAGGGAGCAGGCGTACAGCTTCCGGGTCATGTGGCCAGCATGACTAAGCCGCTTCTGGCAAACCAGAGCAGCGCACGGAAACGCCGTTTACCTTCCCGCCGGAGCGGTACCTATTTATCTACTTGCACTTTGATGTGCTTTCGAACTGCTAGGTTGGCAGGAGCAGGGACCGAGCAACGGGAGCTCACCCATCACAGGGATTCGAACTGCTGACCTTCTGATCAACAAGTCCTAGGCTCTGTGGTTTAACCCACAGCGCCACCTGCGTCCCTATCACCTAACATAGGGCTCTCTTTATGTTTCCAAAAGAGATGCTACAGACCTTTAAAATATTATCTTGGGTCTGCTAACCAACCCAAGGAAGGAGCCTAGCATGTGACCTATAAAAACTGTGCCACCACAGTCTTGGAAATAGCATCTAGGACACTGTGGTTGTATTTATGGAAAGTCCAGATAATAGGCTAGGTTCTTTCAGTGCCTCTCATGGGATGGTCACAATGTACCAGAGAGAAGACATTAAGATTTCCTAAACTATATTTCAGACAATCGAAATTTTCCTGAAAGGTCTATTGACCCTTAAGTCATGGTGTTAGTCCTACAGGATATACTGCACATATTATTTTTTTAAAAAAAGAGGGTAACAATAAAAACTGTACTCTGTACCTATCAGCAGTATTGGGCACACATTTCTGAAGTTGCCCCAAATAGGACCTTTATTGCTGAGATTTAGAAAAAACAAGCACTGCCTGAAAATATGGCTGCTTGCCATAAATACTATATGCATTTAATTCCCCCCTGACCACACTAAACATGCCCCCTCACCAATGCTTCTGCCATTATACAATTTGTTACTCTTTAAGGTGCAACATGACACTCCTGCTTGTTAAAAAAACAACCCCCCCCCAAAGAAAACACATTTAAGAATTCGTAGGAACATATAACATTAATGTCAACACATACAAGCTGAACTGTGCAGGTCTACTTGTCTAGCATGTAAAGCAATCTGGCAGAAGTGGGAAACAATCCAGTAGAAGTGGACACAATTTATTCCCCAAGCATTTAAGACAAGCTGGGGAGCCAAAAACACTGCTGAGCTAGCAGAAACCTCTTTGGTGACTCATCATAGCTCTTTCTTTAATCCAGATTTTAGTTCAGAAAACTCTATTTTTCCCAAACACGCTTCTTCCCTTTCCGCCTCTCCATTCTTCTCCATATCAATAGTGATTTCTTATGTCCATTCCTAGCATTCCCAATTGGATTATTTCAGCAGGGAGCAAGGGTTTGGCTTGGAAGTGGAAGGAAAGAATACTGGAATGGGATTGGGAATTTTCCAATCCATAGTTTTCTTTTCTTCTACCTCTGAGGCACCCCACACCCCACCCACTCCCCCCTGAAATGAGCCATCTAGCCTCCACTCTACTTCAAATGAGAAATAATAATAAATATCTCCTCCAGTCCAGACTCTCCACTCCTGTTGTATAGCACTCCAGTCTCCCTTAGATAATTTTTGTCTACATCTCTGCTGCAAGCAGCAGAGGAAACAGGGCTCGGCTCCTGCTGGTGCTCTTCATGTGCTCTGCATACTTCTGCAGCCCTATATATCATGCCCTCATAACCCTGCTTCTCCAGCCCAGCTCTCCCTCTGCACTCCATTTCACCACTGAGCCCTAGAGATGGGGGTTAATTGGGAGGGGGAGGCAGGAGCTGGCTCCTGCTAGACTGAAGCTTACCAGTTGCAAGCACTGTGTGTGTGTATATATATATATATAAAATAAAGGTTCTCTTGCCCACCTGGAGATTCAAGCCCTCCTCTTGCCACATGGGGGCTGGGGGCTGGAAAAGCAAGAGACTTCAGGTCACCCCTGGGCATCTGGCAACCCTATTTGTGAATGTTGAACTTAGATATAGTGCATCATTCATAGACAAACTGCAGATAAAAATTAAAGGAAAAGAAAGCTTATGTGTATCAAACAAGCCCAGAGAAATAAAAATAGCACTTCCAATTTTGTAAAGCAGTAGCCATTATTTCCAAATAAAGAAAACAGGCTACTGTTGTAAGGTCAGAAAATTATCCTCTCCTCATTGTAGAGATTTCAAGCACGAACAGCTTTGTGGGAGGAAAGAAACAGACTGACACATTATAAAGGGCAATGTTTTGCCAGCTTCATCTGCAGAGATCTGCATTCTATAGATGGAAATGTATCCATCGCAGTCTTTTTTACCAATGGTTCTTGTTCCTTTCGGCATTTAATAATGGGATTACAAGGTACAGCGGCTAGCCAAACTGAAACCTGCAGATGACAATATTATATGCTGCTATATCAATAAATATGCAGAAATAATAGCCTGAACTCTTCCGGACGAAACAGTGGTCCATCTTTGTTTTCTAAAAGGTCAAGAGGAAATGAGATTTCGTTCTGCTTTGTAGCAAGATGCATGCATTTGCTATATTTGTTGAAATGCAATTGACCTAGCAGACCACACAAAAGCAGACTCCTTTCCCTTTGGGCCCTAATTATCTTTGCATCCTGCCTGCTCTTTATATTCTCTAGCATTTCATCTCTCGCCTTGATTGCAGGCAAGTATCCTTTGACAATAATTTGTAATAAAAGAAGCTCACTACAACTGCAAGGATTTTCAAAACAGACTGCTTTAGCATTGTAGAAACAATTCTGCTCCTGAATAGGCCAAAAAAAGTAGCACAAAGCACCACACTTTACAATTATAGCACATTATGTATTCTGCCTGGGCGTTTTATTCTATACACTGTATGCAACAAGAGCAGGTCTTACTGAAGGAAAACCAACATGGTTTCTGCAGGGGTTGTTGTTGTTTAGTCATTTAGTCGGGTCTGACTCCATGGACCAGAGCACGCCAGGCACTCCTGTCTTCTACTGTCTCCCACAGTTTGGTCAAACTCATGTTAGTAGCTTCGAGAACACTGTCCAACTATCTTGTCCTCTGTCATCCCCTTCTCCTAGTGCCCTCCATCTTTCCCAACATCAGGGTCTTTTCCAGGGAGTCTTCTCTTCTCATGAGGTGGCCAAAGTATTGGAGCCTCAGCTTTAGGATCTCTCTTTCCAGTGAGCACTCAGGGCTGATTTCCTTAAGAATGGAGAGGTTTGATCTTCTTGCAGTCCATGGGACTCTCAAGAGTCTCCTCCAGCACCATAATTCGAAAGCATCAATTCTTTGGCGATCAGCCTTCTTTATGGTCCAACTCTCACTTCCATACATCACTACTGGGAAAACCATAGCTTTAATTATATGGAACTTTGTCAGCAAGGTGATGTCTCTGCTTTTTAAGATGCTGTCTAGATTTGTCATTGCTTTTCTCCCAAGAAGCAGGCGTCTTTTAATTTCGTGACTGCAGTCACCATCTGCAGTGCTCATGGAGTCCAAGAATGTAAGATCTCTCACTGCCTCCATTTCTTCCCCTTCTATTTGCCAGGAGGTGATGGGACCAGAGGCCATGATCTTAGTTTTTTTTTGCAGGAGTAGTCCTGCCTAACTAACCCTTTTGAGTTCTTAGAGAGTGTCTCTGAGCATACAGTCAGGGGTGACCGAGAAGACATTATGAAAGGAAACACAATGTCTCCAACTGGCCGGTCCTGACCCTTACATGGGTCCTGAAGTCACACCAGCTAGGTTGAGCTTGCTGAGCTTAGAGATGATAAAGGGAGCTTCCGTTGCCTCAGTCTCCTGCATCTCTGGGAGTGAAAAAGCAGGAGGAGGAGGCAGACACACAAAGGTTGGAAGTTGAGGAGGTGTGTCCAGTGACACTGGCTGACAAACATACACACCCCATTCCTCTATATCCCTTTGCCCATGTGTCCAGGCCAAAATCTCTGTGGAGAGCTAAAAATGTCTATAGAACAATGTATAACATCACAGTTATACATGAGTTTACAAAGTGCCCTCAGTAAAACAAATTGCTATTTTTAAACATCATTCCCATCTCCTTCTCTTACTCCCAACATGGGATGGGAAAACTGATTTGCACAGCCAGCAAGATGTGTATAGCTGTAACCTCATAGCTACACGCCTTCTAAGTGTTGATAAAGTGTTCAGCAAGTGCTAAAACGTTACTGTTTATAGGAATCTCAGAGACTATACACAGGGGAAGGATGACTAAGGAGCCATTACCATCTTTAGCAATTCAGCACTTCTTGGTTGGAGGCAAGCATTGTCCCTTGTGTGTTGTTTAAAGCCCAACAACTTCTTTGAAATGTTTTATATAACAAAGGCTGGGTTTTCTAGTTCCACCTCACATATCTGCCCATTTTAAACACATCAGATATATTGGTGCTATTTTGACTTAATACTACCAGCTTTTATTATCCAGTGGCAGTGACTGCTAAATCATCAAAATTGCATCTGAAAATTCGAAGCTACTACCTGCTTAAATAGAGATTCAAATGCATCCATATCTAATCACATAAAACAGACCAGAATGCAATCAACTTTGACACTCAACATGGATATTAATCTATGCAACATTTCATTACTCTGGAGAAATGTGCACAAACCAGAAACAATATTACTGTGGCTAGAAGACAATCAGAAGAAGACAACTGAGGATAGACAATACCAGCTGACATGATTCATGTTTGAAACTTTTCTTAGGCAAACAATTAGCAGATCCTGACAACAATCCAAGTGAACAGGATATCAAAAGTGGCCTGGTTTGCATGAGCAATTCCCGGTTTAATAAGGCAGTAATAATAATAATAATAATAATAATAATAATAATAATAATAATAATTTATTTATACCCCGCCCATCTGTCTGAGTTTCCCCAGCCACTCTGGGTGGCTCCCAATCAAGTGTTAAAAACAATATAGCATTAAATATTAAAAACTTCCCTAAACAGGGCTGCCTTCAGACGTGAACAAGGTGGTGTATGGATATATGGCGATCCTTCGGAGCCATTTCACTCATCCTTTCGTTCAAGCCGCTGTACAAGGCAGGCTTCAACTCTCTGTAGCTTTCTGTAACCAGAAACTATGGTTAATGGCTTACAAATAAGCCAGGGCATTAAATAATGGCTCAATATCCTGCTTTGTTTGTAAATCATCAACCATAGCTACATATGAATGTAAGGTTTCTTTCACTGAGTGGATTCAAGAGGGGATAACTTTGTTGGGTTGTGAAACCAATGAAGAGTTTTGCGCCATAAACTTTTCTGCTGCAACCCACTTTGTTGGATGAATCTGCTAAAGTGAACTCCAGTACACAAAAGTTACAACATAATAAATCTGTTAGTCCTTAAAGTGCCACAAAGCTCTTCATTGGACGAACTCCACCAAGTACTGACGAAGCTTTACAAGGTGTGAATCATCTGACAGAGGACACAGTTCTTTCAGGAAGGGATAATAATATGTGCTGAAAACTAAGCCAAAACCACTAGTGCATATTGTCCAACGTGAATTATGTCATTCTGATTATAGCTGATCCATAAAAATCAGGTTCACACTGCTCTTGTGCCATTAACAAGACATGCAGAAAGTTGCATAGATGTGCAGGGAAATCCAATGGATATGTCATCAGAAGTAAGCTCACTGAATCTCACTCTTTTGAAAGCAAGCAACAACCTGAGCAGCGGCGCTGACTTGGGCCCCAGATTATCAGCGCCCAGCAATCCCGACATAACGTGACATCACCCTAGGAAGTGGTGCCAGAGGTGCTGTGATTCCTAGGACACCACTTTCAAAGTCCCCGTGACCTTGTGAGGAACTGGAGGTCACATCCAAGGCCTTGCAGGGCCTTGAAAGTGGTATCCCAGGCCCCGCAGGCCCTCATGAGGAACCAGAAGGGGCATCAGAGGCCCTGTGAGGCCTAGGACACTGTTTCCAAGGCCCCTTGAAGCCTTGGATGGGAACCGGAAGTTGCATCCAAGGCCCTGAGCACCCACAACAACAAAATTGTGGGAGCCCTGGAGTTGGTGCTAGTGGACCTGAACTTTACACTTCACTTTTCCTTAGTGATGCTCATAGGAAGACACTGAACTGCTTCATTTGTATGTTATGCTGCTTTTAAGGATCAGCCCAGGAAAAAAAGCTGGCAGACCATTGTGCATACAAAAGCCACACTGCTGTTTATGACATGCGCTCCCTGGATAATGGGTAGCTAACTTTCCTTTTCATTATAGTATACCAATATGAAGAGGCTTCAGCTGTTGCGATGCTTCCCTCAGTGGTTCAGCAACACCAGAATATCCATTTGAGAGACTTTTACGTGTCTAAAAGCAGATGGTAAATGTTTTTCCTGTTCTTCACCTTGGGAGCTGGAATATTCAGGGAGCCCCAACCATACACTTTAGGAAAAAATATCTGTTAGTCTGTATTGACTAATAAAAACTCATGGCTATGCAAGACCAGTATTAAGGACCTTTAGTACCATCAGTTAATTGTTATCCTTCCCTTTGCTCCAATTGCAACAAGCTATGTGTGGAAAGAAATGTATATGTGCATTCCTTTTACACCGGATACGCGGATTCCTACTCATTTAGCTCATTGGATGAGGTGTGTTATATAAAGCAGTAGCTTCAGTCATGGCCAGCTAGGGGGAAATGACTGCCTATTTATTGTTCAGAGCAAGGAAACATGATCAAAGGAGACCACCTAGTAATTAAGCAGGGCTTAACTTGAACAAGGAACGAGCCCCAAATTCCATTTTAAATGCGGAATTCTAGCTGGAGACCATCTTAAGAAATAACAGAGGAGAGAGTGTCTTCCCTTCTCATATGCAAATTTGAGTCAAAAATATCATGGAGTGCTATATGACCATGATCACTTGGGACTGTGATCTTGCACCATACTAATACAGTACTGGCTTTGCCTAGCACTGAAGAGAGATAGATAGATATGAGAGAGAGGGAGAGAGAGAGAAATGTAGCATTAGGGATTATTAGAAAAGGGAGGAAATACAGCCACAGTGAACAGGACAAAATAAATGATACCAGTTCCTGCAGAATGTGCCTTAGATTCTTCCTGAAGAGAAAACTATCCTTATTGGGGACATAGCCTAACCTACCTCACAGGATTGTCATCAGGATGAATGTGGAAGGAAAGAGTATGTATGTAGGCCACCTTGAGCTCCTTAGAGAAGAGATTGGATATAAATGTAAGAATAAATAAATCAAATAATAATGAAAATGACTCCCTGATAGTAAATGATGGGCCAACAATACTCTGGAGCTTGTATTTTCCATTTCTTGCTGTTAGAAGCTCATTCCCCTTTTCAAAATTGAGATGTATTTTTGCTTGGGAAAAGAGACAGTGAAACTGGCACAGGAAGGGAGAATGTGCTTTTGTGCTTCTATTAGCTTTCTGGTGGGGAGATACTTAAAAAAACAAACACCTAATGGGTTTCAAGGCAGACTAAGGAGAATTCACCCATGACTAATGTTGAATACTATGTACAGTGCCACCTAAAAAAAGAGAGAGGATATTATAGCACTCTACAAGGTAGAGAAAACAGCAACTAAAAAGAACAGGAGGGTGGAACACTTTCCCCTCAGAGGGATGACTGAATCGTTTTGAGGCTTTTAAGTTTAGTTTGGGTTTTTTAAAGACAGGCGTGATTGAGGCTTTTAAATGTTATGAACCATGTTGAGAAAGTGGAGGTCGATTCCCCGCCTTTCCATAATCCTAAAAATCGAGGTCACCTAATGAAATTGATGGGCAGTAGACTGAGAAGTACTTCACACAACATATAATTAACTTCTGGAATCAGAAGTTATGGTGATGGCTACTAGCTTGGATGGCTTTCAAGGGCACAGAGACAAATTTCTGGAAGAGAAGTCCATCCGTGGCTGTGAACCATGATAGATGAAGAGAACCTCCATGTTCAAAGTGGGGAATGTGCAACGGGGAATGGTATCTGCTTTCATACCTGTGTGTCACACCTGTGTGTCAGCTTTCGAGAAGAATCTTGTGGCCAGTGTTAGAAGCAGGATGCAGGGTTAGAAGGACCGTTAACCCAGCAAGGATCTTTTTGTGCCCTTAGTGCCTAAACAAAGCATGCTACAGAGATTAAAAATGTGCCCACATTCCATGCACATTGATTCCTCAAAGCATTTACCTCCACCTTTTAATTCAAGGCAGTGTGTTAGAATGCAATATGCAACAGGAACTTTCCTCAGAGCATATTATAAAACAAGGAAATGTGTAACTCCCCCACCCACCCACCCACCCGCCACCAAAATAGTGAGTTATATATAGCCTACATTTGTCAGCAGCCAGTAATTTGCCATTTTGCTTTTCTAAGGAGCTTCTTCTGTCTCAGCCAGTCCTTAGTTTTCAGTCTAGAAATCACGCTGAGTAATGACATTTAACAAAAACTTATTCTAAGTCACAGGTTATGTGATGCACTAAATAAATTATAGCGAAGGTATCAGTTTGTCATTCATCATCTGTTGAGAGAGAGACCTCTGCCTCTTCTCTACGGGAAGAAATGCATTGGTGGTTAGCATTAACAATGGCCATTTTAATGCCAAATATCTTTCCCAGCAGCCATACTAAGTGACGATAAGCATAGCCTAGGCTCCACCAACCCGGAGCCCTCTGAATGTTTCGGACCACAATGCCAACCCTTCTGCTCACATTGCTCCTCTGCCCAGTCTCTGCCCTGCCTGCCAAAACCCTCCAGTCCACAGTGCCAGCCAGCTGAAGCAGCCCACACAATCAAAATGGACCAGGAATCCGGTCCTGGTGAGGGTGGGATTATAATATGTGTGAGGAAAAGACAGGCATCTGTCTGTGAAATGGTGTGCAGTGGGAAGAGAAAAGTGTGCAGCAAATGGTGCTCTTTCCTTGATTTCAGCATATTGAAACAACCTTCAGGGTTGCCACTGATAGCATGCATGGGTGCACTGCCTGATGGCAAAGGAACTTGTCAGCCCATGCAAGAGCTGTGGATTTCATGGGGCATTTTGTCTGCCAAGCCAAAGGTCAAAGAGGTAAACCTTTCCAGTGGTGCTCTGCATGCCCATTCCATCATCATGCATGCATGCACCTACGTTACGAGACAGTAAAGAAACTCAGGAATAGGTGTGCTTAAAGAACAACAGCGCTGAGAGAGGTTGAAACCCACAGTTCATGAAAGCACCCTTTGTCTTGGGGTAGCAAACCAAGGTTTATTATCTGCCAGCCCCATGTAACCAACAAAAAAAAGCATTTTACTGAGAATTAGAGTTGACTTTGTGAGCAGCTGCTGGGACTCCCTCGCCACTGCTTGCCCAAGTAGGCATGTTGCCAAGGCTACTGATGCTCCTTTTCATTCCTGGCTGCCAGGCTTCCTTTTCCTATGTGCTTGCACAAGGATGGTTTTCCCATGCCGCATGGCGCTTTTCTCTTTCTGTCTCTCTGTCTCTCTCTCTCTCTCTCGGCAGGCTCTCTCACACTCTGAAAGACTCATCCTCCCTTTGAGCCGTTCGCAATCTCATTTTTCCTTCAAATGAGACACTTCCCAGCGTGCATATCTGTATGGCATCATTTGAGCTTCACACACACACACACCCCTTTGTAACAGGAGCTATTTGAATTTTATCTTTTTTTTCACAACAGGACTGGAGAGCTGAAGCAGCCTGGTAGGAGAGGCAAGATCAGAAACCTTGACCTATATTCAGTTACCCATATCCAGCTGATGATCAAATTTGAAAGTACCTTCTTTATATAAGCAGTTCTTTTTATATGTATAAAGTGTGATCAATAAAACGTTTTCATTTATTTATATCCTGCTTTCCCACAGTGGTCTCCTGGCACAGATCATTTACCATGGTGAGCAAGGTAGCTCCATCTTAAAATGAAGCCAGAAACCAGACCGAAATGGGCCCTGATAATCAGTGTCACTCAGCAATGCCTAGCACTGCACAGCCATCACCCACTCAGGGAAGGCAAATGGTGCCTAGCAACTCAAACATTGCTCTATGCCCAGACACATTTAATCCCTCATCCTTACTTTGCCAGCTAGTGAGGTAAGAAGAAGACAGCGTGGGCAGAGGGTGGCAGTGGCTTTATGTTATTGGGTTCCCTACATTTCCCAATTAATAAGCAAGTTGTATTAATTGGAATGATGTCTTAAAGCTACCTTTCTGATTACGGATGATTATGTGCAAGTGTGTCATCAACACTTTCCCCTACAAATTATGAAATTTGTGGCATGTGTTTTTGTTATTGTTTTTAAATCCAATCTTTATTGGTTGATAATCAACAGCAGACATACAGTGAAAACAGAAGAAGAAAACACACAGCACATAACTCACAAAGAAAGAAAGAAAGAAAGAAAGAAAGAAAGAAAGAAAGAAAAGAAAAGAAAACAGTACAACGTGAAAACACAATAACATTTCAGCCATCGACTTCCGACCTCCTTGGTGTGGGTTCTTTGTTTCCTTGTTACTTGCCTCTATTTTTCAATAAACTTAACCTGCATTCAGTGGCGAAGCTGCGTGCTCCACTACCTGGGGCAGAGAGCAGGCGGGGGTGTGGCTGGTGCCCTCTGGGGGCATGGCACGCATCCCGGGGCATGCCACACCACCTGCAGGGGTGTGGCACGCGTTCTGGGGGCATGCGTGCCACCTGTGGGGGCATGACGTTTGGTGCGCGGAGGGATGCGCGGTGCGTGTCCAGGGGAAGCTTTAGCAGCCAATCAGAAGCAATGTCAGATGTTTGGGTTCCAAAGAACATTTGCAAACCAGAGCACTCACTTCCGGGTTTGCGGGTTTGGGAGCCAAAATGTTTGAGTCGCAAGATGTTCGTCAACCAAGGTACGACTATACCATCCTTGAGCAAAAATGGTCATAGTGTGGTTTACAAACCTAAGGCAATATTAAAACATAGGGTTAAATCTATTGCTGCCATTCGATTTGTGCAACAGAACTTTCCCCTTCTCTCCCCTGAAGACCCCTGGGCACTCTCCAAATCTTCTACAGATGGCTGTGGGGACAGATAGGGGTGGGCACAGGGAGAGCAGAGGAAAGTCCAATTACATAAGCGGAACTGAATTTGTGCAGCACTGGAAACAAACAGAAACACTGAAATACTTCTAATAACTTATATAATTAACAACATCATAAAAATGGCTTAACCCATCAGTCTTTAAAAGTTCAGCAAATATATGGGTTTTTACTTGGCACCTAAAGGCTGGGGATAGACAGGCTTCAAGGGGTGTATGTGTTGTCATTCCAAAGAGCAGAGCCACCACCAAAAAGGCTCTCACAACCATATATATTTCACCAAATGTGGCTGACCTTGGCAGTTTCTGCTACCTAATCACAAGGTAGATTATGGCTCTTTATTTTCCAAACTCCATTTGAAACATAATTATGTATGAACCCATTTCTGCATTACAGTTCTGCAGAGCATATGCCACATTGCAAGGATTCATGTACAATTGTACACATATGGTGTTATTAAACAAAGACATGGAAAATAAATGTTGCCACCTTTCAATTTGTATCATCCAAGGACTGACTACTTATGCTGCAATGCAGGGAAACATTTGAAAGCCTGCATTGCCCCCAGTTCTTCACAGTAACTGAAGAAACGCCAGCTGATTTCAAATGAGTCATGCTCAAATCAAGGGCAGTATCTGGCCTTTATTAATTAAGGGCATGACTGGGGGTCTCCAAGCTGTAAAATCAAATAGAAACCAAGAAAAGACCAAAGCAAGGGGGGGCAGGGAGGAGAGAAAGTCAGTGAGGCTATTTGGGAAACAAAGGGACAACATCGAGCTTTTCATTTTCTGTAATTTGTATGAGCAGACTGTAATTTAAAATTTGAAAGGCATTGCATTCAAAATGTTGTTGGGATACCTTGTTTTTAAGATGAGATTTCATATAAATATTGCAGTATAATTGACAGAGATCACATTGTTAATAATCACAATCATAATAACTGTACTTATTAGTTACTTTTTTTTTACATTTTATAATCCCTAGTTATGGTGAGTGATGATTAATAAATGTTGATAGTTCTTGACTATACAGTATTTCATTTGCATTCCTAAAAAGTTGGGTTGGGGCCAACAACTTCAGACCCTCTAAGTGTCCCTATTTTCCCAGGACAATCCCAGATTTACAGACGCCGTCCCAGTTTCTGATTTGATCCCGGAATGTCCCACTTTTCCTTAGGACGTCCCTCTTTTTCAGAGAAATGTTGGATGGTATGGTAGGACATCCCTATTTTCATCAGAGGAAATCAGACATTTGGAAAACCCTGCAAACCACCACAGCAAACCTGGTCAACTACTTCTTCCTGAACTCTTGTGATGTTTCTGTCCTGTTTTGGAGAAGTGCTCATAGAGGCATGAGGCCTACAGCAAATAAGATAGGACAGGTAAGGTTCACGGTCAGTATTTGTGCTAATTTTACTTGTGATAATACTACCCTGAATGAATGTATACCTGCCATCTCAGGGCAGGCCAAGATCTGATCTGGCAATATAGCCACAAAATCAGAGTAGGTTAAGATTTTTCCGCAGGCCGGTATCCTTCATGCAGAGGATTTCCAGGACTGGCTTGTGTGAGGGATGGGAACGGGTGATTGATAAATTCAACCCCATCCACACACAAAGACTTTCAGGCACTCCAGTCTATCCAGCTTCCTAGATCGCAGCCTGTGGCCCTCTGACCCAGAACTCCCTTACCTGCAATTTTCCTCATTTGCATAAATACAGAAAGCAGTCCGCTTCTACCCAAAGTAGTAATCAAGCTTAATCAAGGGGAAGGCTTACAGAGAGTTTTCATCTTAATCTTTTTCAGTGTCATCTTTTGGGTATTGTTCTTCTTTGCCTACAGAAACATCTCTCTCACTCTCACACACAAAAGCAAGATAAGTTGCCAAGGATCAATGGACTATGGCATGCATATAAAGACTTTCACAAGGAAACTGAAGTCTGGCTTGTCTTCTGCAGCAAGACACACTCCAAGGAGCTTGACATCCATTAAAGGAAACTAGATTCCACACACCCCCCCCACCTCACTCTCCAGAAAAATCTGTTAGGACACAGAGAAAGGCCTTTTATTAGCTTTCTGCATAAAATAAAATTTTAACAGCATCATTTGCACTTCATTGAATTGGAAGGTTTTAGGGGGTGAAAATAGCAGTCAGTTTCACAGATGACCCCAAAAGGGTGACAATTTCACAATATTTCCCTCATTTGACTCCAACTAATCCTCTTCGGGCATTTTTCTACATGAAATAATTGGATAAACTAAGGCAGGAAAATAAACAGGCTTTTATCTGTAGCATCCCTCGAGATCTCAGGCAGCCCAATGCCCTTGGGGCAATATCAGCAGTTAATGATTCTTCATTCCTCCAGCAGGAAGAGGCTTAATTAACAAAAAGGCAATGTTTCACAGACGCGGCTTCCTTTTTTTGAGTTAATGGTGCATAGTGCTCTCCCAATGAGTTTGACCAAGCTGCAGGAGGCAGTGGAAGACAGGAGTGCCTGACATGCTCTGGTCCATGGGGTCACGAAGAGTCGGATATTACTAAACAACAGTGCTCTCCCAGTGACTTTTTCAATTGGGGAAGAGAGATACAGAATATTGGTGCTAAAAATGCTGCAAGCTTTCAAACTCACACAGATTCATTGCCATTCATAGATGTTTTGGGAAATAAAGCAGGCCAAAAGACATATTCATTTTAAGAGAATGTTCAAAATATATAGGGAAAGCGTATTTCTTATCTTGCTCCACTTTTCAAAGTCCCATGTTCCACTTTGTGGGAGACAGCTTTTCCCTTTGCAGTCCACAAGATGGGGGATATCCTTTTTCTATATCATAAGTATAAGAGCGTTCAAGTACAGAAGACTCTACATTTGACCTTGGGCTGTTGTCATGCCATGGCCTCCACATTACTTTGCCTTGTTGTCCAAGATGCCCATGGCTCACATGCTTTGCATACAAAAAGACTCAGCTTCAACCCCAGGCATCTCCTGGTAGGCCTGGGAATGACCCATCTGAAAAGCATAAGGCAGCTTCTAAAGTAACTGGACTCATTTGGAATGTATGCAATTGCCATTGGCAGAACGGTGATAAACACTTATCAGTCATAGGATGGGCATGTCGCTACATGCTTGGTGAATACCAACAGCAGGAAATCTGCCTTACACCAGTCCTGTAAGCACACTCCTTGCTATCTGCAATACGTTGACGTGCAGATTTTTCTACATAATGTGTATTCTCAGCATCCGTTGCTCTGCATTATTAAATTACAATTTTCCTTAGGGACAGAAATGACGATCTCTGTAATGGAAACAAAATCTTAAAGCAGGCAGGCAGGAAACCTTTCTGCTGCAGGCTGATATTATAAGCTTATCGTCATATTGTTCAGCAGCGCAAGAAAAAACCTTTCTTCCACCTGCTCACATTCAACTTTGTAGGCAGGTTGCTGCTGAATTCATGTTGATTTTTCTTCCACAAGGGTCAGCGAGGATGCCAGTTCAAAGCATACCTCAGAACTCTTTGTTTTTCATTGATATTAATGTTTTTCACCATAGCAGCCTTATGACACATTAATCCTCATTATCCTGTTCTTCAGAGCAAGAAGACTTCCACGGTAAGCATGCAGGAGCCCAGTAATTACACACTCTGTGCCTACATTTTATTTTCACCTTGGTAAGCAGCGTTGGTTAATGTCTTGTGCACAATGAAATGATACAGGAAATAAGAAACATACTTATAGCCCTATTTACTGACTTCACTGAAACCACATGAAAATTGCACCCCTATGAATTGCAACCAGGGCTCTGCGTTAGAAGAGTTTTCTTGTACCACTGACAGTTTCACATTGTTAGGTCAGGATATGACTCAGCCCAGGAGAGCAGCACATATGCATCTCTTCAATCATGGCAGCTGCATATACTAGCATCGCTCCAGTTCACACGATGTATCCACCATGAAATTTGGGACACCCATGAAAAATCATAGCAATGATTTCATGCAAGATGCAGCCAACTATGTGAACTAGCCCTTTGTTAGCACAGGAATAGAGTGAGGACCAACATCAACCGAGAACCTCCACGCTCCCAAAGTGTAGATAAGAGCAACTCTGATTTTTTTCTACGGGTGTTTGTCTAGCCTATTCCTTTCTAGCAGCACCTAGAGCTGCTTTGACTTACAAAAGGGGTATTGGAATGCATACTGCATAAACTAGCTAGAGATCTCATGAGGAAAAGGGGGATGTCCTGTTTTCCTCCAGAGTATTCGGAGGGTATCCAACACTGTCACATGGCATCACATCAACTCCCAAGTTTTTCCAAGAAGTGTGGCTGTCAGCAACCAACTGTCTCCACAGCTTCTTGCCAGCCACACTTCCTATTGAGACCAAGTAAGGCAGAGTTGTGGAATGTGCAGCTCTCCAGATGTTGTTGGACACCCTGTTCCCACCAGTCCCAGAAGGTTAGGAATGATGGGAGCGTAAGTCCATCAACATTTGTAGGGCCACAGGTTCCACACCACTGCCGTAAGGTAAGCAGTAACCTGAAATTTCTCGGAGAAATGTATGTTCCCTACCTCAAGAAAGCAGTGGAAAAATCAGCTCCCTTCATATTTTTCTGAGCTGCAGCTCCCACCAGCCCTAGCAAGCATGGACAATGGCCAGGGATGGTGGGATTTGTCATTTAGCAACCTCTGGAGAGCCAAAGGTTCCCCACATCTTCCCTATGGCAGTTTCATATATGCACAGGTCACAACTCCATCGTTCTTTCTGCTCATAATGCTTATAACTGCTGAGGCACATGTTAAGCTGCCATTTCTAGCAGTAGTAAAATCAGCAGGTCACTCCCCCTGGCAGCCCCATGCCCAGGCAAGAGCCGTCATGGTCACCAAAAACTGCAGAACTGGGCATGGTATTGCACAGAAGAAGCTGTATAGATATCATTTTACCTACACCTTGACTCTTCATGGCATGCATTGCTCTTCTCCTTACTTGCAGGGAAATCTAGCACAGCCTTCCAATTTCATTTCCTGTTGTTCAGGTGACACTAAGAACCCCGGAGCTGCCGTGCTGCGTCCAAAAGGCTGTCGTCATTTGATGAAATACCATCATTGGGAAACACTCCCAGCTAGCCAACATAACGCTAGTTAACTTTCTGTGCAGCTGGCAAAGCATGACTGTGTCTGAAGCCTCTCTCCCCTTTGTCAAGTGAGCATGGCAAAGGTAACCTAGCTGTTAAGATAAATGTCTTTTTTCAAGCCATGTCAGTGCAGCAAGTAGATAAGTGTATAAACAGGAACGTCCTACAGATACTGCAAGCACCGATTTTGAGTTCTGGGTGTTTTTGTGTGTGGACGATTTCAGAGCAATAACTTTTCCATGGGGGCTAGAAAGAGTATACATTTAAAAAGGAGAACAAAGGTGATCAACCATAGATTAGATTTCTTGCCCGCAGATAATTTATTCTATATCAACTTTCAGGACACACACAAGCTGTAATCCTTCAAAAAAGGTGCTGGCAAACACCCCGTTTGTGTCAAGCGACCTTTAGCTAGTTTCTGTTTAAAATATATTAACTTAAATATTCAGGTTGGTCCCGTTCAAAGACATCCTCTTAGGCTGGAACTAGCTATTGTGGACAATGTGGGACAGCCGGGGGGGGGGGGGGAATAGCAGTTCTACATTACTATCTCTTCCCTCCCTTGTAAAATTCAATGGATAGTATGACACTATTGCACTGCACTCCACTCATTGCACTTCCCTGCCTTGCGAGGAAGAAATAAACTTGTTGCACAATGATGTCACACCACATATTTAGCAGCAGTAATAGATATTACTGAGGAGACAAGGGGGAAATGAGGTTGCTGGTGTAGCAGGTAAACCGTGCGGACTGTAATGACTAGATCCCACCTTCGTATTCTTAGCATTATGTAAAGAATTGGGTGAGGCTGTTACAAATTCAGCTTTGCGTGTCGAGGTCCCCAGGTCCACCCCAAATAACTCACACATCACACAGAAATTTTTGTTTAAGATTTTTGGCATAATTTTGGCCACAACTTTATTAAAATAAAAATTTGTGAGTGGTTGCTTAGGCATTGGTTGCGACTATCTGCCCCCACCATGGGGGACAGACTGACATTCCGCACGATGCGAAAGTCAGAATGGGGGAATACACTTGGGGGTTACGCGGAGCAGGGAACCTGCCCTCACCCCAAATGCAACCAGGAGCTCATTGCTATGGCCCGAGCCCCCTTGACAGAGTGGACAAGCAATAGTTAGCTCCCAATTCCTTTAACGGAATCCCGTGCAGCAGCAGCATTAGAGGGGCAGGCACAGCCAATCCATGCCCCTCAACCAACCAAACCATAAACCAATGCCTAACCGCGAACCTTACAAGTTGTGACGATTTGCTACGCAGTAGGCAAAACCAAATGGCCCCAGCCAATCAGCCAGATGGACAAATTCCTACCAGGCCCCTGCTCCAAAGCAGACGACCCCATGACAGGCAATAGCAAGGTCAAAGCGAACAACCCTAATTCTAGGGAGGGAGGGACGGGCAATCCGATGCACTGGCGAAAAGAGGAAGCCCTAGCCTCCTGCAAGGAGTTTTAGTATTTCTGTCTGTCAATCAATAAATGGCAACATTAACTTCTTCCCAACAACAAGGGAAGCCCCAATCGCATCAGTGGTCAACAATCAATTAGCCCGCCTTCCAACTTTGGAGTGTCCTGAAGGCCCCCACCGCAACACGTGCTCTCCATGAAGGAGAACACGCTTTAATCTGATGATTCACTTCAGCAGAGCTTAAATACATTCAGAAAGTCTATCAATAGTCTGAGCTATTTTAACTAGACTAAAGGATGAGCCCATTTCTCAGCAACATCTAGTATTAGCTCAGCACATGGTATTAGTATTATTAATATTGTCACCATCATTTCTGAGTTACAATTTGCAGTGCCCAGAATTTCTTGGGGTGGGGGGAGAGAAATGTGTTGTAAAGGCATGCAGCCAAAACAATGTGGGAGAAGGGGAGGACCTTCGTAATATGGCCCCTTGAGCGAGGACAAAATTCCAGCACCCCCTCCCCAAAAAATCTTATTTTCACTATAATTTCTTTTGGTACAGTTGCTTTTATAGATCTTCCCAATAGGCCTAACTTGGTGTAGGCAACCACTTAAATATAGGCATTATTATTATTATTATTATTATTATCATCATCATCGTCGTCGTCGTCGGTGTTGTCGTCATCGTCATTATGCGTTGGCTCAGCGCCCTCTGCAGGGGACACACCCATGCTGCCCCAAATCTGGCGCTGATGGAAAGCCTTGTGGAAGGTTTGTCAACATGCCCTAAAATGTCAAAACAAGAAGTATTAAGGAGTAGCAGCTGCACACATGTAAAGTTATTTGTTCCCTTTTGAATATTCTATTGGGTGCCACCCAGAGTGGCTGGAGAAACCCAGCCAGATGGGCGGGGTACAAATAAATTATTATGATTATCATCATCATCATCCACCATGAATGTGAATTCAGTTCTAGGACTGATGGTTTCGGTTAAATATATGGGGACAAATGGGTGCCCGTGAATTTTAAATGGGTCTCCCCAGAATTGCACTCCCCACCCCACCCCCCACCCCCAGCATTTTATTCCTTCAACTCTGGGCAAAGGAAAAGCTCCACCCTTCTATATATCTTTGATATTTCACAGAACTTCCAAGCATACTTTTCTAAAGGGATTCATGGAGTAATTGCTACATGTTAACAAGCCATGTAATGAGATAACAGCATTGTTAATTCATAGCTGCATTTTTTAAAAAATAAAAAAGGATAATATGCCTATAAACACTCCCTTAGTGAGGAAACACTTTTCCAGAAGGCCCTTGAAATGAACGAGACGCGGGGGGGGGGTGTGTGTGCTGGTTGGTTTCGTTAAGTTTTTTGAGAGGTTTTTTTTTTTTTTTTGCATTGAAAGACTAGGTTTATGGCTTGTAATGCAGCCATTCAGTTGGTCATACAAGTGTCTTCGTCGGGAGCAGGGTTTACATTATTCTTCTGAGCTGCTGATTACATTAATTATGAAGATGATTTTAATCTTCATCTTCAACCTCCTTTGAATCCCAGGTAGGCGAGAAAGAAGCTTTAGGGAGCAAAAGGGCAGTAACAATGGCTAATTTGTTTCCCCTTTTTTTGCAGCGGCTTGCTAAAAATTGCCCTTCACCCAAATTCCCTCAAGAGATATTTTTATAGATGCTCAGGCGGGGGTGGGGGAGAATGATTATTGTTTTTGAAAAGCTGAGATAAAATGCTTATTGTGCAAAGAGTGCTGTGCAATCAAGGTTGCCCTGATAACTCTTTCAATGTAAAACATATCATAATCAGCAAATATGGGTGCCTACAATTTAAGAAAGCCAAGTTTAGGATTTTGGACGAGGAAATACTCTGCTTTAATCAAGAGAGGAAAGACAAAGGAACCCTTAGTGAATTTCAGTATGACATGAGCACACTTTTGCAGCCAAATAAAAACAGTATCTAATGGTGCGATCCTATGCAGAATGAGCTCTAAATTTGACAGGCGCACAAACCTCTGGAGCAGTGATTATTTTGAGAAAAGCTCTTGGCCGCCCAAAACAAAGTGCCCAGGAAGATTTAGGGCTCATTCAGACTTGTCCTGTTCCTAGAAAGCACAGGTCTGAGGGTTTTCCCCTTGTCCTTTTCATGGAAAACCCACTCTTTGGTGCTAAATTGGAGCAAACATCCAACCAGAGAAAGCCCAAATTGTCATTTGCTCTGAGTGCTAAAGAGTGGTTTTCCCTGGAGGAAAGCAGCAGGACAAAAGGATGTGTTGATAAGCCCTTAGCCAATCAGCTAAAAATAAAATAAAAAATACAGACCATGACCTCACTTTCATTCAAATGTCTTAGTGTCACCTGAACCTCATTGCAAATCTCATTGTGGCATGTCAGTGTTCATTTGTCGAACCAGACTGATAAAAGGACCCTTTTAGGTCCCGAGAAAGCCATCTTGTTGAATTTATCTGGAACTTCCAAGCCACCAGCTACAAAATTGCTTAATGGCCATGAAGTGATGTGCATTCTTCACATTACTGAAGCATTCAAAACTTAATTATATTGTTATACATCATGGTTAATTCACCACAGCGGAAAAAGGATCACTTAAAGATCAATTCCGAATCTTTTATGCAAGAAGCATTAGGAAGGGTCACTCCGCCTCAGCCAGCTACATATTAATGCAGTCTCCAGTATACCCGATAAAAATCTCCTTTAGGCTCTTCTCTTATAGCAGAGTGGTCCCTTTGTACAAAGTAATTGCTTTTACTCATCTCCTAGAATGCAGTACACATTGCAGGCACTTGCGTTATTACCAGACAAACATTCCCTGCAAATGCAAAGAACCCCAGAGCTGTTGCCAACCCAGTACAAGTTATTCCAAACACATAAAAACATAAAAAGAGTCGTTCTGGATCAGGACGGGGCCCATCTAGTCCAGCATCCTGGACTGCAGCCATCTTGTTCGGCAGGAAACCTTCTCTGTCACCACATATTTGAAAGTTCTGCAGAACAGCATAATTAGAGCTTACCTTACATATTTTATGGCAAACTCCACCAGATATTTGTATAAAGCAGTGGGCTGAATGTTATCAGATAAGAGCAAAGTATTTCCATTGAGCTACTATGGAGTTATAGTTAGTGCTGCACAGCTGAATTTCTTTGGTATACATTTGCTCAAGGAAAAAAATGTGTCATCGCTGTGTGCGAAAAAAAATTCTAACAGTATTTATATTCCCCCTGCTGCTGAAAAATCATGACTTATAGTTTTGTGTTGCCTAGGGTTGTACAATACAATCTTATGCTATGTTAGTAGAAATTACGTGTTTTAGGACTCAGCAGTACGGAGCCAGTGCAGGAGAATGGTTTCTGTGATATGGACATGGGGAGGTAACATCATTTAACAAGGCCTTTGACCAACTCTGCTGGCATTTTTAGTTCTCATATTCCCGTAGATCTCATGTTTAGTTGAAATGGATGTGTTTTTTTCTTTTAAAAATGTTTAGGGGTACTCTCATTTTGGCCCATTTTGACACTGTGGAACGCCCTCCCATCAGATGTCAAAGAAATTAACAACGATTTGACTTTTAGAAGACATCTGAAGGTAGCCCTGTTTAGGGAAGTTTTTAATGACTGATGTGTTAATGTATTTTTAATCTTCGTTGGAAGCCACCCAGAGTGGCTAGGGAAACCCAGGCAGATGGGTGGAGTATAAATAATAAATTATCATCATCAAGAAAATCACCATTTTATAGTTCAAATTGGGAAAAACTAATACAGTAAATGGACAAAAGTACAAAGATTCACAAAATATTTCGGGGTATGCATACCCATGCGTACCCCCAGAAAAAAGGACTGGTCAGAGAAATTATTGACACTACAGCATGAAAGCTGAAATGTGTTTGAGAAGGGCTGAGCAAGTGAGGGCTGGGATGTGAAGGCAGGAATTAGGACAGCTTACCTGTGCCCTGACATCCTACATTCTCCGCTGCTTGTCATTGGCTGCTGCTGGCAGAAGGTGGAGAAACATTTTAGACTGAAATGTTAGAAGATGGCCAAATTTTCCTTGATGTTATCGAGGAGCAGTGGCTGGGCAGAGATTAAATGCTCAGTATGCCACTTCTGGCAATGGCATCCCATTTAATGTAGCATATAGATCCAAGCTAGAGTGCAGAATAAAAATTACCCTTTACTCGGTGACCCCAGAGTAAAAAGTAATAGACATCTAATTAATTTTGGCTTGGCTCCATGAATGATAATGGATGAACGCCAAAGGATTACAGAGGGAGAACCTGGCAAGTCTGCTGAGCTCAGGGAACCTGACAAAAACTGTCAAGCTATCATCTGAGCTTCTCACCACATTTCAACCCTAATTTTGAGAGTCATTGAGGGTTGTTTCCAGGTGACATTGAATGAGTGTACAATATGCGCACACAAATACTTGAGCTGTACACTCGCATCATTTTTCGCAAGTAACATTCAACAAGTATACAGTCGGTGTTCACAATAGCTGAGCTGTACACTCTTTCACACAAACACTTGTAAATTTGTAGAGACAACTCAAAGCTATGTTCAGCGTATGTGAACAAGCCCGCAGTTTTGCCCATAAAATGTTTAAGAAGTCCCACAGGACATAAATTTAACGCTTATGAACATTTTACGCCAGTCCTTATTCACTTTTACTTGCTTCCGATTTGTTCTTAGGCCCAATTCAAAGTTCCGGTTTTTAATTCTCTCATCAATTTTATGTTATTTTAACATCTTACAACATTTTAAAAGATTAGACATTGATATTTTAATTGTGAATGTTTCAATTTTAATATTGTATAATTGGTTCTATACTTGTAAACTGCTTAGAAGCATATTTTGGCATGAAGCAGTCCACAAATCAATAAGAACAATATCAGTATCTGCTTAGGTGGCAGCTGGTCAAGGTTTTAGACCTTTTGAAGTTGTTTTAGCTCTCCCTAACACAGATGGTTTTATAGTGGTTGGGAATCTGTTGTATCCCCCCCCCCCCAGGTTCTGTATTTTACTGCTGCATGTGATTGCATTGTTCTGCTTAATCTTGTTTTAACCTTACTAAGGTCCTTACAATCCAAACTCCAGATCCTCCTGGATCACTGAGTCAGGATCTGGCAGATCTCCCGCTCAGTGGAAGTAATGCCAGCATAAGTCCCTCATATTGGCTCAGGCAAAATCAGCTTAGTCGAGGCCCACACAAGGGGTGTTTCGGGGGGGGGGGGTGGAGACATTGTTGGGAAGTGAGGAGCTTACCTTGGAAGCAAACTTTGTGCAGTTCAGTGACACGAGTTGGCATCCCAGCAAAACGTACACCAGCAAAAGACCAAACTTGTTTGAAGGGCTTGTTTCCCCCTCTAATATGCTTGGGTTGGCTCAGCCAGCATTAGCCTTGCTCTTGAATTTGGATCTGGCATGGTGCAAAGTAGTGTTAAAATATCCAGAGCTAAGAAATAAAGAAAAAGATTTAATATGTTTTAGTAGTCTAACTTTTGTCTGTTTTAAAGCATGGCTGTGATTCCTCCCCCCCCCCCTTGATTTTACTGTTTTATCTTTTGTAAACTGCTCTGAGTTGTTGTTTTTTTTTTAAAAAAACCCAACAACAATTAAGCAGTGTATAAGTTTTAGGAAATAAATGAACAAATTTAAAAATAAAAATAGATACTGTTGGTGTGTCATGTAACTTTTATATTGAGGCTGTTACTTGCCTATGTAGATTCCAAGATTGGCAAGCTTAAAATGGGGAGCTAACTAGACGGTTCATCCTTGCTAAAGATTTTAGTTCGTGCTGCTGATGGCGATGCTCTGTTTAATTATGCATGCTATCTGAGCCTGAATTTTTAATAAAAAGAGACAGATGTGGAAAAAAAATATGGTAAGGGGTGGATTTTCCTACAGCAGCTTTCAGTCATGGTGCAGAATCCATAATGCATGAAATCCAATTGAAGCTGCAATTGTAAATCCATCAGATGGGAATAAGCAATCTAATACTGAGCCCTTGGTTTTCACTGTAAAACTATAGAACTTGTATACTGGGAGGAAAATGCAGGAGCTGGAGAAAAACTCATTGCAATTGCAAGCAATATCAGCTAATGACCAGTACTTGCACAGGGCTTTGCAGAAGGGCTTTAGATAGCTGTGTTGAGAAGCAGGTGGAAGATGGTAGAAAGGGATTTGCAGGAGAGCTAGCTGCTCTGGATCACATATAGAGTCGTTTGGAGGACATTCATTCATATTTACAAAAAAGTTTTTCTAGGCCATTCAACTCCAATCCTAAGCACTTAGCAATAGTAGCCTTTGAACCAACCTGCCTGCCTAGGAGATAGGCTTTCAAATAGTATTTATTTGTTTGCTTTGCAGCATTGGAGTAGACGGTGAAGGGTCCTGCCTTAAGACACTGACAATTTAAAAGTCATCAGTAACAGAGGGAGCTCAAAGGTGAGGGTTAAAAGGAATAATCTGCATTTTTATATTTTGGTTACACATATTTTAAGGCACTGTGCCTCGGTTTTGGGGGAAATTGCAAGAAAGGCAGAGAAAGGCAACATCTTCATAAGAGCACTGTGAGGCAGTGGCGTAGCGTGGGGGTGCAGGGGGGGCCGGCTGCACCGGGCGCAACATCTGGGGGTTAGGCTTAGGGGGCGCAAATCCATGGGTTAGGGGGTGCAAATCTACGGGTTAGGGGGTGCAAATTACTTGCCTTGCCCCGGGTGCTGACAACCCACGCTACGCCACTGCTGTGAGGAAAGTCAGGACAAGAGATTGCAACGGTCCAAGGTCACATGGCAGTGCTGGATTAAACCCTGTGGAGGCCCCTGGGCAGTTGAAATTTGGGGAGGGCTCTTGTGCTCTAGTGGGATAACACTGAAGTAAGAAAGCTTGATTGTAGTTTTCTTTCAAGATCAAATCAATATTATTTTGATCTTTTGTCGTGGGGTCCCTAAAAGGTGTGGGCCCATAGGTTGGTGCCTACTCTGCCTTTTTGGTAATCCAGCACTGTCACCTAGGACATTATGTGGGCAAGCAGGGATTTGAACCTAGTCCAAACCTGTCTTGCAAGCAGCAAAAAAAATCTTTTTCTGGTTTCCTGGACTTACCTGTTAACTATTTACAAGCCTAGGTAATAATTTTCCTCTTGGTTTTCTGAACATCACCCTGAGATCTCATCAGGTACCAGAATTTTGTTTTTCGGGATTTGGTCATTCTAAACTGGGGCCTTCAGAAAAGCCAATGGCCTTGAGTGGTTGCAGTGGCGTAGCGTGGGTTGTCAGCACCCGGGGCAAGGCAAGTAATTTGCGCCCCCTAACCCGGGGCAAGGCAAGTAATTTGCCCCCCCCCCCGCTGCAGTGTCCCTCCCCCAGATAGTCCCTCTCTCTCTCTCCGCACTGCACCGCACGCCTGGCACCCTCCCCTCCACAGTGGGCGGCGACCCGGCGGCTTGGATCGGATTCGCACAGCCAGCACTGCAGTGAGAGAGAGAGAGTGAGCCAGGTAGGGGCAGAGAGCTACGAGTGCGATCGCCCCCCCCCCAGATGTTGCGCCCGGTGCGGCTGGCCCCCCCTGCACCCCCCACACTACGCCACTGAGTGGTTGTTTCAGACTCCTTTCGCGTAACTGATTTTTACTTCTTTAATAGGATTTGCGCCTCACTTTTCACAAACAAGGTGGATCACAGCAGTAGAAAGTATAAAAATGCATAGAAGTAATAAAGGAAGCAGAAACTAAAACCATACCCTCAGATGAAAAAAATCAGGAAAACAATGAAAAACTCAAGAAAACAAACTGTAGTACCAGGTTAGGTTGGGTTAATGGACCTAACAGGCTGTGGATGCAAATCACAAAATGTGGCTTCTACTCAATCACCATTCACTTAAAATGAGGCTTGTGAAGAGGCAGCGAACTGCAGAATTAAATTGGGGAAATCATAAGAACTTGTTCCACAGTTATTATTTCCAGGCAAGCAACAGAATGGATTGTCAAGAAACTACCCCTTCACTGTGAAACATGCCCATCCTTCAGTGTTTTACTGCAACCCTTGATTTATTTTTAAACTTCTTGCTGATGTCAACTTAACTGATGTCTATAGTGTAGTAATAGCTATTTACTGAGCTCTTGAACTTCTCCTCCAACCTGTTAGTGCCTTAATTTTGCCACATAATTAGTTTCTTGGGGATAATGGGTACTATTCCAAAGATCCTGCTGAAACAAAAAAAACGAACAAACAAACAGCTTCTGTAGTTATTATAAAACACATCTTCTCCACCTGTTAGTAAGGCCTGATCTCAGTTCCATTGTGTGAAATACATTTTTAATCATTACATTATGGGGTGAAATGTCCAAAACGTTCACACTTGCCAAAATAATATTGCAGAAAAAGTCCAGCAAGCTGATTTGTATCATGACATAGAACATAGATGTTTTGCTTTCGAAGTCAGCATCTCTGTTATTACAGCATTTGCAAAAACATGTACAATATTTATGGGACTAAGATAGATAATATAGATTAATTCATAAGTCCCTTATACATAATTGATTGTGTATTTAAACAGTAAAATAGTTGTAACCGAACAGATAGTGCAAATGCACTCAGTTAGAAGTTTAAGGGCATTTGTAGTGATCGTTAAGAGAGTAAGCTCTTTTTCTTTTTTTTTAAAGAAGCACCCTAGTCTTTCTCAGTGATGCATTTAAAGAAAGGCATAAGCTTGAAGAAGAAAAACATCATTTGTGGAAGGTCAGGGACGCGAGCTAGAAGAACATTATGCATGAAATAGGGACTGTTGTGGTTCACATGGCAGAATGCTGTACTTGGAAATTTGAAAAATGGGTGGAAATATATTGGACCTTTTAAAGGTTTTATTTATGGATAGCACATGCAAGTTTCCTCCACATGGCATGGGGAGGATTGTATACTCCCATTCTAGCAATTGTATGCCTCGCTGAAAACAGGATGAGAGGGAACATCAGTGAACAGCCATTTTGTCATGGATACTAAAGGCCTTTCAACACTTGCAGTGGGGGCGGGCATAAAGGTACACTTGTCCCAGGTCTCAGAGCTGGGGGGTGGGGGTCCATCAGGGACTGGCTGCTTTTTTTGTTTGAGTTTATAGCTTTATTCTAATTAGACTCCTGCCCTGGGCCTCAGACAAGCTGGGCATGGGAATGGTGACCTGATTGCTGCTTGATCCAACATTTTTAGAGTAAATTTCTGGCTGATTGCCGCACCTTTAGACACATGTTGCTGTTATTAGAGAGTGAGTGTGAGATTTTCCTTTCCACACTAAAGGCAGGCTGTACTTCCATGTCTGTAGCATACCCCACAAGTCTGGAAAAACCAGGACATTCTCCAGCCTGTACATTTCAGAGTTATGAGCATACACCTGGGTATGGACGTTTTGTGGCTTTTTATTATTTATTTAATGCCTAGTATTTTAGAATTCTCATATTGAGCTTAGAAAAAGAACTCCAATATATGTCTGTCTGAACTATGGCGAACCTCACTACGGTGATGAAATTTTTTCTGCTGCTAATGACTGCTGTCAGTCAGTACCGTCATCTCTATCTGCCACATCTCCCCTCCAAGCTGAGCTCTCGAACTGACAGCTCCCACCAGGCAGAGGGAAGTTGTACATAAGAGATGTCTTCCAAACCTGTTGTCATGGGCCAGGAATCAGATTTACCTGCTGAACAGCAGCCTGAAGAAGCAGAAGGCAGAGTGATTCCACTTGCTGTTGATCAGCCTTCTAGTTTCTGAAGTCAATCAGCTGGCTCCAGCCTTCTAAAGCAGGGTTTCCAGCCTCAGTCAGTTGCTGGAAACAACATTTGTCGTTCCTGGCCAGACCTTGCTGCTTCTTGTTTTTCATGACCTTGGACTCTCAGGTTTCTTGACCCCCAGACCATCTGACTACATAAACTGAGATACTCCTGACCTTAGGACTGGACTGAACCTTGCATACAGACTCTGCCTCCAGGCAAGTACCCCCCTGAGACTTGATATTAATATTGAGGATCTATTCACAAAAAAAGAAATTACGATGGAAGAAAAAGTTTTCTTTTCAGTACCTAATTCTGGAATACTTGCTGAATACTGATATTATCATTTGGCAGCAAGCAAAAAAACAAAAAAATAAAATAAACTATAAAAACCCAGCAACTATGCTACTATAAATGGTAGGTTCATGAAGGCCTGAAGAATAGGGCAGGAAAAAGTTGGAGAGGGACCGGTGGGGATTGATTTAGTAAATTAATCATAAATAAATAGTCCACAATTACTAAATGATAGCTAGAGACACCTCTAGAGTGTGAGAGCTACTTTGGCAAAAGTCTTAACTTCCTCTAGGGAAGTAATCTAGGAGTGTGGGTGTATAAAAAAGTATCAATAGGTTGCAATCGCATACACAGTTAATTGTGAGATTACCATTAAATTTAACAGGACTGTTATCAGACTAGATACATGTATAGAAATCTGCTGTTCAGCATTCTGTAGCTAAAGGTTGCCTAACTACGGAAGACAGTGGTAAAGATTCAGCTGTGTGTGTGTGTTAACAGTAAATAAACAAGCAAATCAAGTTCATTGTTGTGAAACATACACAGATGGTTTTCCAGGATTGTATGTGAACCATTAAACACAGCACTAGCTAAATAAGAGCAATTTTTTATTGAAAAAGGGATATTGCTTAAGACGAGAGATGGAGAGCTCAGCTAGCATCAACAAGCTTTTCTTGTTTTACTTTAGCAAGACAAGATTGTTGATACACACTATCCTCACTTCCCACATCCCATTTTGCAGTTGAAATGGTCATACCATGTTCTACTACCCTTACATGCAAAGGCTTCAAAGTTGTTGTTTTTTAAAAATTAATTCTTAATGTGATTTCTAGGAAGAGAGGAGGAGGTTTATATAATAGCAGTGCCAGCTTTGCAGCACAATTCTACACACAATCCTTTTATAAGTGTGGGGTGTAACAACAAAGCAGGGATTAAGAACAAAGCATGCAAATCATCAACATTTTTCACGCATCTTTACTGCTGCCACACAAAAGCTATAGCTATGTTATTATTGTGCTAGATCAGACCAAATGCCTGCCTAGCCCAGCATCCTCTTGCAGGCCACAACGCAGCAGACTGAGGGGGTGTGAATTAACAGCACGAATACTGTAAGAAAGACATGACACCCCCTTGTGATCAAAATGCCCACAACTTTATTAATCACAGATGTACTGTAGATCACCTGGGTACCCTGAGTTCACCCTGGAATTTTGGGGATGGGCTACCCATCCTGCTAGCTTTCGACTAAGGTACCAATCCAATGCCTTTTCCCTACAAAGTTGTGATAATTGCTATGAGGGAGGCAAAAAAACTCCACACGGCCCATTACATCTGCAGGTAGATTGCTTTTGGCCTCAAATACAGTGACTGAAAATTTCCCCAGCATGTATTTACTGTCTATTTTCCATAGGGCGGAATCACAAAATACAGGGTGGGGGGTGGGGTGGGGGACAACCATTTTGGACACTGCTGGATAGCAGCACAGCCAACTTTTATGCCCCACAACCAGACCAGATTGAGAACTGTCCCTGGCAGGTCCCCTCTCTTCTGGGTCTCTGAGTAGCCCATTTTAATTTTAATTCATTGGTGGGCAATCCTTGCAGCCAGCCTAGGCCAGTCCTGATGCCAGCCAGCGACACAAGGTGATCACCCTTGGCCTCTGCCACCACTGTCAAAGTTACGATATGTGGTTTTTCCCTACAGTGGGCAACAAAAATGCCCATGGAAAGCCTACAAGCAAAACATGAGGGCAAAAGCACTCTCCCATTATTGTTCCCTAGTGAATGGTATCAGCCATTTGAAGCAATGGGATTTGCACTTCTGGCATGCATGATTATACCCATTTAAGAGTTTGTGTTCATAATCACTCAGTTTGCAGAATAGTGAGCTGGCTCCTGAGAATTATTTCAAGTCTGAAACATGGGGGTGGAAGGAGCCTAAGAAGTTCAGCTCCATGAGTATTCAGTTTCTTATCTCACCTCCAGCCAATGATGCCATTTATTTAATGAGAATAATGGGGCAATCTAATGAAATGTACCTAGCAGGAAAGGTAGTGGATAGGGACAGAAGCTCTTCAAGGTCTCTTTCAGACCAAGCTCCCTTCTTCTGTGTCCCCTTTCCTTGTGGTCACAGTGATAGATCTCACCGAGTCACCCATTAGGCAGGACACCTTTTCAGCAGCGGGGGAAGGAAAATCACAACCGAGTAAATTTAAAATAAAGAACCACCAGTTTGACTCTCAAGCTCTAGGTGGCTGTGAGCAATCATTGCTGTGTCAGCTTAACTGGACTAGCGACTCTTGGCTCAGCACAGTGGATTTCCCCAGAGTCCTTCCAGGAGAACAATTCCTCCGCTCCAATGCATCAAGTGCAGCCGTTGTAGATGGTTTCCTATTGACAAGCACGTTAGGTTAGATTGAAGCCCTTCCATTCTAGGTCTCGGAAGGCCCAGTCAAAAGGTTGTTCTGATAAACTTCTATTTCTCTGAGATAAAATCCCAATCAAGGGGGAAATGAAAGAAAGCCATTTTACACAGAGTTTTGGGGACAACAAAACTACTTTATAATTAAGAGTTTGGCACTTGTCTTTCAGGGCCTGCCCTCTGTGCTGCCAGCCGCACTGCAATCTTCAAATCAACAAGTCAAATAGAAACATCGCCACCTGACCCCACCCCCACTCACCTTTTCCCCCTCCACCTCTTTCCCCCTTTTCTGCCTAATGTCTCAACAAATGAAACTGGTTGTAAAAAATGTTACTTGAAAAAAAAAGAGAAAGAGAGATTGCATATACTTTTGTAAGCCAAGAAAATCATCATATATATATATATATATATATATATATATATATATATATATATAATCTCCCCAAGTCTTTAACCTCCTTTTCCTGGAGTGAAAAGATGGAACATGCCAAGAGTTGAAAGGAAAGAGGGCTTTTTGAGGAGCTGTAAAAATATGTAGAATAAATGTGATGTTTCTGGTAGAAACAGTTCTTTATGGGTTGAGCTGTGCATATCCTGCTATACTACAAACAGCAGAATTGTCCCCTGTGATTTCTAGTTTGTTGCAGCCTGTGAGATTTGCGGTAGGTTGGCAAGGATTTTTGACTCATAACTACTTAACAATAGCAGCAGTGAAACCGTAACCCTAACCCCCACACACCATGCTAAATGCGGAAATGGTGGGCAGAGGTAACAGTCCAGGGTAACAAGGAGTAGCTTTCACATGGAAGGACTGTGAGCTCCATGAAGTTCTGATGCTCAAAACCAGAGGTAAGCCATAGATGGTCCCTTCCAGATGTTGTTGCACTTCCAGCTCCAGTCAGTCCCAGCCAGCATGGTCAATAGCCATGGGGATAGGAGTTGCTGTCCAGCAAACCTGGAAGTATCACATTGGCTCCCCTTACTCATAACGAATTCCTGGGCCCAGAATTATTTAATTCTGTGGATATGTCTTTTGCACAGAACTCTGGACGATGGGGTGTATATCAGCTCAAACGTAACCAATGGTCTTCCTTGAAACAGTTGTGCTCTGAATTAAATTACATCAATAAAATTAGTGGATAAATTAGTTTTTTATTCAGGGACTTAGAGTTGGTCACCGTTCTTATATTTCCCCTGCCTTTAAATGCCGTACATCATGCTTCTGATTCCGGCTTCCTGTTCCATTCATATAGATGGGCTACATATTTTAGTTGAAGTAAATTATGACAGAAGATAAGAACATTAAAAGGAATAATGAATTGTTTAATTACCCTTGAAACGAGACCTTGTGAAGAGCTAATAAGCTTTGGAGTGTTTCTGTTACTAGTCAAATTAACAATCAAAAGAATGTGGAAATGTTTGCATTACTTCTGCAGGGTCCAGTAAATAAAAGGCTGGGCCCAGAAGTTTGGTGTCCAAAGAAAGATAAAGCATCTTCTCTTTTTTTCTACTCTTCCCCTGACAAAAGCTGTTCATCCTTATGTTGGATCCTGCAATATCTCCAGACCAGGGAGAATCACAGTCAGTGGAGGGCCCAGTAGGACAAATGGTTTCATTGCCCCACCAGTCTGTCTGCCCTCAGCAGTCCCCACCTGCCTGCCTTCTTACTTACAATGAGACCAGAGAGTGGCACTGGCAGTTAACTTCTTCCTCCTTAGCAGGGCCAGATTAAGACCCTTAGAGGCCCTAAGCACTTACATTTTTTTGGGTGCCCCCATATATCTAATTCAGAATATAAACAATAATGAACCATAAAATAAAAGCTTATTTTTCAAAATGAAACAAAACCCACAGTAAGAAGGAAAGTCATGCTTCTTTTTGTATAAATCATGTTTGCTTTTGTTCAGCTGCACTATGTGGTCCATGGTAAATCCAGCAATGGGATATTTCTGTGGTGCCTGACTTCCCTTGATGCCCTAAGCCTGTGCTTGTTTTGCTTAATGGTTAATCCAGTCCTGCTCCTTAGTCTCAGTGTTGAACTAGTAAAACTTAGTGGGGAGCAAGATGGGGAGAAAATAGATTTAGTTGGCTATGTGTGTCATTGGCTCTGGCTCCACCTAGTACTAATGCCATACCAGTACTAATCGACACCAGCCACCATTCACAGGACAGCCCCAGCGGCATACCTAGGGATTGGCAAAACTCACCCCAAAACACAGGCCCAAGGTGGAGGCCAAAATTCACTGATCAGGCTATGGAGTGTATGATGTATATGTGTGTCACACCGCCCTGCTCCTTTCATGGTGAGATCAAATGCGGGCAGTGGCGTAGCATGGGTTGCCAGCACCCAGGGCTTCACAGGGTTGCGGGGAGGGAGGGAAATGGATACAGTAGGCATGCACATTCAACTGCCTAATGGCATCTGCATCACCCAAGAGATCGCAGCTGCCGAGATAAGAAGAGTCATTCCATTGCCCAGAGAGGTAACTTCCTGGTTTGCATGGAGAAGCTGATTTCAACAGAGCCCAGCAACGGAAGTGCACAGCTGTAATGAGACAGCTCCAGGTGTTGAAATTAACAATTTTGTGCCCCTGCACTCTTCCCTCATGCCACTGAACATGGGAAAAGCTTCTCCTCCTTCTCATACTGCAACCCTTCCTCCTCGCCTTACCCTCATTCTGGATGCTTCAAGTGCTTGGGTCATGTAAAATGTCGTAATTTCTAACCTGGCTACTGCTGTAAAGTGATTTTTTATTTTTTTTTAGGGGGTTGGGCTGATACAGGTCCTTATGGGGACGCTACTACTGCTGCTTGCCAAGGACACAGGGGACCCTTTGTGCACACCTTTGTATAGGCCTTCTTGGATGCTTCCGAATTTGATCCCAAGTTTTATAATTCTGGGGAGTATTCGTTCCCCACAGCAACCTCATTAAGCAGCCTAAGTCTCAAATCTACTTACAAAAGTTATATCAGAAAGCCTTGAAGCTTATGCTCCCCAAAGGAAGTGCCAATCAGCTCCCACCTGGCAACATAATTTAAGGTTTTGTTCTCCGGTTCCTTCTGTCAGCCTCTTGGGCATAAAGGATGGCAGGGAGTAGCTTCCATGAGACTCTCGAGTTTGAGAGAGACCCTGAGGAACTTGCTTCTCTAGTCATTCATGCTCCCATCCCACTGTGACACAGAGCTCCTCTACAGAAAGTTGTTGTCCTCTGCTCTGCAGGGCAAGTCACTTTCCCAAGTGTTAAATGAGGGTTACTATACAGAAACTGGGAAGAGATAGAGATCATAAAAAATAGTGAGGTTCTTAAGGCTCAGCAATATCTGGAGGGCCACAGATTCCCCATCCCCACTCCAGAGCCAAATAACTTTCCATATATTGTATTTTTGGGATACTTAGCTATACTATAAGGACTCTATGGTCCTGATAGTTGTTCAGTACAGTGGTACCTTGGTTTAAGAACAGCTTAGTTTATGAACAGCTTGGATTAAGAACGTTGCAAACCCAGAAGTAGGTGTTTGGTTTGTGAACTTTGCCTTGGAAGCAGAACATGTTCCGCTTCCTGTTGAGTGTGTTCCATTTGTAAATTGAGTCCCCTGCTGCTATGGGAAAGCACGCCTTGGTTTAAGAACGCTTTGGTTTAAGAACGGACTTCCGGAACAGATTACGTTTGTAAACCACTGTATTTCTATGCCACCATGATGTTTCTGAAGTCCATTCAGTATAGATCTCTTTTCCAAACCATCCCTTCTGGGTGGATATATACTATGCATAATGCAATGTTTCCTAAAGATGCATAGGACTGGGCCAAACATCAAAAGTAAGTTTAGCATCTCTTTTATTCTCATATAAAGGGTTTGGCTGGGATACAAAGAGCTACTTCAAATTGAGTTAATCCATTGAAATGTTCCCTTTCTTTTTTTCTTTGGCTCCATATTGCAAATGGTTTCAGATGAGGTCTTCCATGCAGCATGGAGACATTGCTGTCAGAGAGAGAAAAACAAAAGCGTTTGCAAAACTGGTTTCATGGTTCTATAGACCCAGCCCTCTGTTTCCTTCCCAACACCCCCCATCCACCCAATCCCAAAACTCTTCTTCTTCTTCTTTAATATTGGAGAGGGAAAGAAGAACAACTTGTACTCATCTTTAATCTCACCTGCCAGGAACCCTCTTAGTCACTAATGCTTTTATTTTAATTTAAAGCTGTATCAGTCCTTTAAAACACAGGCTTATAATAGTCTTTGGAATGTTGACAAGTCCTTGGCTGTAGAGGCAAATGGAGCACCTTTGTAATCTATAATTGCTTTTTCAGCCTAGTTAAAATTATCTGATTGCAATTGTTAAGATTCTTTTGTTTAAGTTAGAATATACTGCTCTGATGCCGAACTGCCGTGCAGATTTGACCTTTCAGACTTTCACTGGGATCTCTGGAGAATCTCTGTTTTATGACAGTCGTGCAGGCAGATCCCCCAGCTAATATTGGATCCATTTTGATTTAAGGGCACTATAGGGAGCTCAGAGCTAGAACCCTCTAGGCTGGTCCTTGTCATATTTTTTTACACTCAGGGGTGCAATTGTAAGTCATCGCATTCCTCTATGTGAAGAAATTTATAGCCACGTCGGTTTGCGAATTAGGCATAACTTTCTGTTTAGATAATTAGGTAATTATTTAGTTAGTTACTTCTATCCTCAAATACTCATCAGAGGAAACAGCATTGACAACTGAATTATTATTATTATTATTATTATTATTATTATTATTATTATTAATTAAGTCCTAAAAGAACCTCTTGCTTGTCTGGCCACAGCACTTTCAGGGCTCACCAAAAATTGTTTCACAAGTGAGCGTACACCACTCATTAGCCACAGTAGAGGCAAGAGGTTATCTGTGGCTGGGAGTCAGCCACCACCTTGGACAGAACCAGCCTTGAACCATCCAGAGACTGTATATGCAAGGATCCAAATGGGAAATCACCCATTTCCATATATGATTCCTTGGGTGGTATGCAACTTCCTCATTTCATCAGCACAAGATTTTCCACCTGCACAATGAAACTCCCACACGCTTTCTCTCCCCACACACCCCTCGTGCTTTCCCTGAAACTGCTGCAGTAGGTTGGCAAAACACCCAGAACAGATTTAAGGGCACAGAGGAAGAGTTGCAGTAACCACACCCAGACAGGCTTAGCATAAGCAAACTGGTGGCCTCATGTGCCTTCAGACCATACCCTGGGACTACAGTCATATAAACCATCTCCACTAGCTTATTTGGGTCATCTGTGATTAATCTGTGACGACTAATTCACACCTGCAAATCAAGTGAGCACACAGCATCCTTGGACAGCTGATGAGGAGTCCCAGCAGGTCTCAGGAGAGTCTCCCAACCACAGGTAAGCGCATGCAGCTTAGCAGCTTTGCAGCCTCAGGCAATATATGTTGATACAGCCTTTTGCTAAGACAACCTCCTGCTTATTTCTGACGACAAAATGCTTGCCTAGATAAAAGCATCTTGCATTGCTTTCAGAAATAATTGTGGTTTTTATTAAAAAGAAAAATAGGTTCCATTCACTTCTGAGCTTTTCAGAAATGCTTTCATTTTATTTTTATAAAGATTGCCGCAATCTTTAAAATAGCTATGCTTTTGAAGTTAAGATTTCCAGCCTTCTAACGCAGCAAAATGACCACTAATGTACACAAATATCCTTCTGTTTATTACCATTTTTAAAAGGTTTATATGGATTATAAGGAACTAAACTTCAAAGGATCCATGAGACTTACTGCCAGACAGATAATCTTAACACAGGAGTAGGCAACCTAAGGCCCGAGGGCCGGATGTGACACAATTGCCTTCTCAATCCGGCCCACGGACAGTCCGGGAATCAGCGTGTTTTTACATGAGTAGAATGTGTCCTTTTATTTAAAATGTATCTCTGGGTTATTTGTGGGGCATAGGAATTCGTTCATGTCCTCCCCCCCCAAAAAAAAAATAGTCCGGCCCACCACGTGGTCTGAGGGACGGTGGACTGGCCCACGGCTGAAAAAGGTTGCTGACCCCTGGCTTAACACTTCTGCTTCTGTTAACAGATGGAAGCAGCCTCCCATCAGTGGCGGTCCCAGGAGGAGGAGGTGGAGGAGCTGCAAGTCATAGAAGCCGCATGGACACTACATTTGGCTCTGTCCTCAACTTCTCCAAAGTTCTTGACATCACACGCCCAATGTCAGGACATCGCAACACGCATTATGTCACTCGCAGTGTTATCACCCTCACAAGCTGGTGCCTCTGGTTCACAGTCATATAATATTCCAAGTGACCTTGAGCCAGTCACTGTCTAAGCCTAGTCTGCTTCACAGGGTTGCAAGGATAAAATATACTGCCCCATACCCATGTTTATCACCCTGAGCACAGACACTGTGTGAGATGATATCATCCTGCTCTGAAAATATCCGAAAGCTGTGCTGCCTGGGGGTCCCTTTCCTCTTCGCTTCTGATGTTACATTTGTTGTCATTTAGTCATGTCCGACTCTTCGTGACCCCATGGACCAGAGCACGCCAGGCACTCCTGTCTTTCACTGCCTCAAGCAGTTTGGTCAGACTCATGTTTGTATCTTCGAGAACACTATCCAGCCATCTCGTCCTCTGTCGTCCCCTTCTCCTTGTGCCCTCCATCTTTCCCAACATCAAGGTCTTTTCCAGGGAGTCTTCTCTTCTCATGAGGTGGCCAAAGTATTGGAGCCTCAGCTTCAGGATCTGTCCTTCCAGTGAGCATTCAGGGCTGATTTCCTTAAGAATGGAGAGGTTTGATCTTCTTGCAGTCCATGGGACTCTCATGAGTCTCCTCCAACACCATAATTCAAAAGCATCAGTTCTTCATTCAAATGTTACATAGCTAATCATTTATTTTTTTGCTATGTGCTAATGCCAGTTAAGGCAAATGAAGCCTATTCAGAGTAAGGGCAATGACCCTGAAGAGGTGGACCTTTTTTTAGTCCTTTCATAGCAATTCCAGGAAAAAAAATTCATTGTAAAGGGAAGCAGCTTCCAATGCTGATGAAAACATTAGCAAACCACCACCATCACTTTGTCTCAGCACTATATTGTGCAAAATTACCAGACCTGGATAAATAAATGATTCATGTGAGTTAGTTTTGCATGAATAAATGATTCATTTCTTCTCTAAGCCTTGTTAGGGTAGAATACGAAATTAATGCTATTCCACGTGAATCAAAAATTCTATTTTTAAAATGCTGACTTAATTATGAGTGTTTGCTAAGCCTATCTATCTGTCTGTCTGCCTGTCTATACTGTATCATATTAATGCTGCTGAAGAAAAGAAAAAAAAACCTGAACTAACAATAGGATGGCCCATTTATGGACATTCATTATAGATGAGCTATTAGATATTGATGTTTCCATGTTTTTCCCCCATTCCCCTTTGGAATTGCAGCTTAACTGCTGTTCCAAACACTTTCTTAACACTACTCAGAGTGAAGGGGTTTATCAAAGGAGTTCTCAACAAGCTTTGTATCCCGAGAAACAGTCATTATCAATCAAAATGCTTTCTTTGAAGTGGTCTTGCCTCACCAAGAAATAGAAAAAGTGCAGGATGATACAAGCCCAGCTCCCTGTCAGTTTGCATTTCTGAGTGCAGAAAGTATTGATATGATGTGCAGAGATCTTTCCTATTCTACTTAACTCAAGAGGGTTCTGGAAGCTTCTCTCTGTGTGTGAAACAAACAAACGGAAAGTTCATGATATTTGGGTTATACCTTCAGAGAAGCCGAGTACAGCTGGCTTAAATTGGTTCTGTTATCTCTTTTAGTCAATGTCATGCTGACTATAAATATAGGCCAGAAGGAGCCTGGGCTTCATTTTCTCTTTCTATCTCTTTTCCTTCTGGTGTGGTTTTCTGTACATAGTGTGCTTGGTGTTAAGGTTTCGACTTATTGTAAATTTAAGTTAAGTCTGTGGCAACTGGATTTCTTATGGACAGTGCCAATCCTGAATGTATTAGATTTGTGACCATTCTGCTCATGCGCCTTCAGTAGCAGTAAAGCTCCGCTGGATGAAATATAACTGCCTCTTGTCTATTTTGGAGGAATTCTGCAACGTGTTTAAGTTTTTACTCTGCTATTGAGTAGAATTCTGTGACATTCCCATATGTCACACAACTTCTAGGTATTTGGATATCTACCTAAACAAAGCAGATCTCCCCTGAATGTAAGGCAGAATAAGATTTAAATAAAAGAGCTTTAGCACCCATTAAAAACCTCAAATTGTGGAGCCATTTGAAGTTTTCTGAGAAGGAGTTCCTCAAGGGCCACCAGTGAAAGGTCCTGTCTTCTGTGCTGAGGATAAAACCAGCCTGCAAACTTCTGATTAAAAACAAAATTTCAAGATATTGCTCAAGCTGTAAGATTACAAAATTTTACAAAACAGTGACAATAGAAGGGGGCAATAATTACTTTTTGTTTAAATCATGAAATATTCATAAATAATATTCTCAGTTTTTTAAAAGTATCTTCTATGCATCCCCAAAATGTTTGCCCCAATGTTTTATTACTGGTGGAATGCCAATGCATTTAAAGTCTTTCTAGAAGATGCCTACAGGCTGAAATAAACTTAAATCAGGAAGCCAGATTATCAACCTATTTTTCAAAAATGCAGTTTACATTGTGTTCCTATCCCTTTCCTTCCAAATGCATATGGACATTTCATCTGCAATCCAAATCTTTCAGCGCAGATGTACAACCGGCAGCCATTGGACAGTGTCCCATCACCATATGGTGTTCAGCCCACTTAGCTACAGAAATAAACTGAAGCAGAATTTAACATTTAACTTGTAGTATTTTCTCTACATTTAACCGGCATATGGAAAACTCTCAATCCTTCTGCCACATCAGCACCCACTTAGGACACATCCCTACACACACTTATCTGAGAGAAAGTCCCATTGAATGCAATGAAGCTAAATTCTGAGTTGGCTTGTATAGGTTGCACTGTGAGCTATCACAGCAAGATGAATCAGTTTCTCACCTCAAAAATCAAAATTTACACAGTACAAAAAGTTATGAGATTTCTAATAACACCTCAGTTTGGTAGAAGTTTTGTAATAATTCTAAACATATTTGACTAAGAAATCAAGATAACGAACTTTTAATGAAAGAATGGAAATGGTTTATTGAATATTTACAAACAAACTGTAAACAAGTAAGGACATTGGCAGGATTATTGTAATAACCTGCAGTTTCATAAGAGTATACATTTAAAGTAGATGAATAAAAGAATGAGTTTTTAATTTAGAATGTGCAGGAAATGTAAAAAAACAAATTTAAAGAACCACAGAAAAAGTAGAAAGTCGAGTTTTGAAATGTTAGAATGATTGTAAAGCTACTGAAATGTATATAACTGAAAATTAAAAATGAAATGTATTTGAAATATATACTAAATATATAGAATCCTGTAATATGTTGGTCCTCTTTTATTCATGGAAGAAGCTTGGGTATGGCAGATTTTTGCTGATTCCCCCTTCTCTCCATAGCTCAATGCCATCCTAGTGTTCCAAAGAATCCACAACTCCCCAAAGAATTATTTGGGTGGAATGGACATAGACACATTACAGATTATGACATCCCTGCACCACATACTGATTTTCAGAATGCAATAACCCGAAATATTCTGCAATAGCTCCCCCCTTATGGAATGTTCCTCTCAGAGAAGATCATCTGTTACCTTCATTATATATCTTTAGGCACCAGGCAAAACATTCATCTTCTCCTGGGATGATTAAATAATCTACAGTGGTACCTCGTGTTACATACCGTCCCCCTTACGAACGCTTTGGGTTATGCACTCCGCTAACCCGGAAGTAGATGCCCCTTGTTGCAAACTTTGCCCCCGGATGTGAGTAGAAGTCGCGCTACAGCGGCGCAGCGGCAGCGGGAGCCGCCATTAACGAAAGCGGGCCTCATGTTACGAGTGGTTTCCAGTTACAAATGGACCTCCGGAATGAATTAAGTTCATAACGGAGGTACCACTTCATGGCCTTTTAAACCAGGCAGGTGTGTTGTTTCTATTTGTTACTATGTCATGCATTTTTGCGCCTATGTCCAGGTCCATTGAACTCAATAGGACTTACTTTTGAGTAGGCCCTCATAGATTTGTGCTGCCTTACAAGTAGAATACACTCTGTTTCATTTATTAACATTTAGAACAACTGATTTGCAAATAGCAAATAGTACCCCTCACTTACCTTCCCACCATTTCAATACTGGGAGATTATTCACCAACAAACAACATATTATATTATAAAAAGGGTCAGAGGCCATATTGTATTATTTTTTAAAAAAATACTTCAAATAAATATTTTAGTGGTACTTCCCTCTTAGAAGATTCCAGTGTGCTTGAAGAGCATCTGACTTGAGCATCAGCAATAAAAGACAGCCTGATCTCTAAATCTGTGAGGGGGGTGGGGGTGGGGAGGGTGTTGCTTTCTTGGCAGTATACAGTATGTGTGCAAAACTGGGTTATTGATTGGGCCGAGAGCCAGAGATGAGAGCAGATGGAAATGGCATCATCTGAATCCTGTGAAGCAAAGATAACCTTCTGCACATTTGGACACATGTTTTCATATCCTTTTTTATTCAAGAATGGGTAAATGTCCACAAAGTTGCACTGCTTCTTTTTCTGCTAATATTTCGTTTGCAAGTTTCAACAGAATTAACGTTAAAAAAGAAGAAATATTTAATACAAAATAACTCTAAATCAGAAATTCTCCCACACTTTTAACATTCCATGCCTAAATCAAAAAGAAGTTTTCATCCGAGATCTGAGATTCTGGCTCTCATATGTGCTCCCCATGAAGAAGAAGAAGAAGAAGAAGAAGAAGAAGAAGAAGAAGAAGAAGAAGAAGAAGAAGAAGAGTTTGGATTTGATATCCCGTTTTATCACTACCCGAAGGAGTCTCAAAGCAGCTAACATTCTCCTTTCCCTTCCTCCCCCACAGCAAACACTCTGTGAGGTGAGTGGGGCTGAGAAACCTCAAAGAAGTGTGACTAGCCCAAGGTCACCCAGCAGCTGCATGTGGAGGAGCAGAGACACGAACCTGGTTCCCCAGATTACGAGTCCACTGCTCTTAACCACTACACCACACTGGCTCTCTGAATCTGCCGATATCCCAAGGTCAGCTGCAGCTGATCTTTCTCTCATCCCATTATGTTCCATTGGATTCATTCGCCAGTAAGTGTGGATAAGATTGGACTCTGAGTCTATTGATTGATTTATTATTTTGTTTATCTGAAAAGTTTTAGGACGTTGCCACATTCTTTGTTTTTGAATGTTGCTCGTTGCCTCAGGAGTCCTAGGCTGAGAGAGGACATAGAAATGTTTTAATAAATTAATTCATTGTTCATTAATTTTATTTTAACACCAAACATGGACTGGACAGCCTTTCAGATGGAGGACTGTGCACTGATAGTCCTTCAAACAGTAGACTGCCCCGAACAAATTAGGACACATGACCACCCTAAGTATAAAAAAGCAGAGGCAGTAATGTTAGAAATGCTAGACCTTAATTATTTCTTTACAGCTGAAACTTAACCACATTCATGTGGAAGTCGATCCTGTTGGTGCCTTTGGGGAAAAGCCAAAAGCATGCCCCAATCTCCCTTAAACGCAAAATTGATTGCACAGTCTGTTCCCTTTTTTACTTTACCTAGGTTTTACTTTACCTAGGTCTTATTTGCAATTCAAACACCATTAAAAGATTTGACAGCATTGCTCATCACAAGTGGAAAGTATTGTGCTTAAAAAAACACAGAAGCAGCATTAAGGGGCAGTTAAAACTGATACCACAAGGTAGTTAAATTTGGTTCATTAGCCAGCAAGTGATATGAAGTAGACATTTTGCTGAGGCCATGACATAACCCCTGGAGATAATTATGGCAATGCTCCCTTCTGTAAAATGGAAAAACTTATGACTCGGCTCTCTCTGTGTGTGGAGAAGGAAATGAATACTATATTATTTACATATTAAGGAGTTACATATTATTTACATAATAAACAGTTCTTAACAATTATGTGAATTTGTGGTGGCTTTCTTGCATTTTCTGTCCAGATGAATAGAACTGAAAACTGTTTCATACGAGGTCATTGTGATTTCTTTCCTGCCTCTCTGAAGAAGATTCTTGACAAATTTGTTATCACCTTAAATCCATCAACAAAAGAGATTTGGATGTGATCATGAGTAGAGGTGACAAAAAGTCAGTGCTGTTAATTGCAAGATGACTGGGTGCTAAAAAGCTCTGCAAGGCCATTTGGATAGTTCAGAAGCAAACTAATTGAGGTTGAAGGCCAAAGCAATAGTTTCCCTACCGCCAGAAAGCTAGAAAGCAGTGAAGTTTTCTTCCACTTTGCGGTGTACATTAATCTAGAGAAGCACTTACATAAAGTGCTTAGAACTTACCAGTATAGTCTCCAATGTATTGCATGTTTTGTGGTTGCAGCACTGACACAGAGATAATATTTTTAAAGGATCCTCATCCACAATATAAATACTCAGTGGAATCTTAGGGCTCATCCACACTTCCTCTTGTCTGACGGCAAACATGCAAAGGGACTCATCTCTGCCAAAAATTGCAAATCCAGGACCTCATTGGTATGTTGAGACTGTTAAGTATAATTAATTTAATTGACACCGAAATGGGAATGTCTGTGTATTGGTGGAAGGGTTTAACGGGAATATTCTATTGAAGCTTTTAAGCAAGAAGAGCTCTCTCTGAGTTGGTTATTGATTGTTGTGCTTTAGCACTGAACATGTGAGTGAATAGCTTTTGGATCATGTGAGAAGTATTGAATTGCAAATTCACCATCTTGAGAGGGTGGTGGCTGGTTCCTTTGTCCTAAAACTCTCTGAGAGTGAGGGTGTAAATGAAGCTCTCCAGTTAAACAGTCTAAGGCAAGATACAGACTAAAATGCAGGCAATGGAGAGAGAGAGAGAGAGAGAGAGAGAGGGAGAGAGAGAGAGAGAGAGAGAGAGAGAGAGAGAGAGAGATGTTTGTCTGCTCTGATTATAAGTTTATTTTATTTCTAAAATGCTAAGCCTGTGCTGGACAGCGCAAGACTTTGTATAGTTATCTTGGAAGTATATTTGATGCTTTTGTTCTGTGTTTTGTTTTGTGGTTGTTTTTTTTAAAGTTCTGCAAGTAAAAGTTTGGATAATATCTAATGGTTCTGGACAATCCTTCATTTCCCAAAGGACTCAGTTTTCATGCATCCTGTCGCTTCGAACTGCTCAATATGAATATCTGCAATACAGACTTTACAGTCAGTGCTGTTTTCATCCAATAAAGTGTTCCAGTTCTGCAATACTTGTTTTGCTTCTCATCCATAGCTTGCAGAGAAGCCAACTGTTTGCAATGCATATATCCTATTCCATTTATTTCTCCAGTGAAGTTCCCTAGGGGGGAAAAAATATCTCTTTTAGCTAACTATAGAAGATCACCCTTTAAATCAATGACCTACATCCCAAAGTGTTACTGTTAGCTGGTGTACTCAAAACAAACTTGCCCCAAAGGAATGCTACTGGGAAATGTTCTTTCATCACTTGAGGGTCTCCGTACAGGGCCATCATTCTGCAGACTGAAAGGTTTTGCATCCTGTTAGCCAGACAAGGCATCTGACCTTCAGCATAACAAACATTTTTTGATGACTGCAGTAACTGCCACATGTTTCAACGGCAAAACTTGCCTATTCCGTACAAAACAAGAAAGAAACACTTCACACTCCAATATTACACTCTGTCAGCTCTGTAGCAGGTCATTAATCATGGTACCACACTTTTCTTGCAATGTTCTTCAGGCAGACTTTCTTTTGTCTTCTCTTTGCTTCCCTTCTCAAAAGATTCCTTAAGAAAGGAATACCTTAATAAGAAAGAATGAGAGAGAGAGAGAGAGAGAGAGAGAGAGAGAGAGAGAGAGAGAACTAGTAAGGATTAAATGCCAAAGTTTCAGGCAATTATGAGTCAGAGCAATTATGTGATACAAACCTGAAAATATTTGTGTCAATTCCATGAAACCTCAAAGCACTTAAATTCCTGCTCTGTTCTAGTGAGAGAATAAAGGAGTACTCATTAAAAATAATGCATCTGCCCACTTCTAAATTGTTTGTTCACTTGATGCCTATCACTGTAAGGTCCACTTCATTTCTTCTCAGGTGGTGAGAGAAGGGGTGACTCTTTTCTCCCTCAGAAGCAGAGCAGAGGAAAAGTTTGAGATATTTGCATGTGGTTCCAATGATGTGAAAACACCTGTGTACATATGGTACAAGATATCCCATTTTTAAAATTTTTTATTTATAACAAATATACATTTCAGCAATAATTCAACATTTCAAACCTCTAAATCCCTCCCCCTCTTTCTGCAGCTCAAATTTATTTTCACCATCCCCTGCATATTCCAAATTGTCTCAACTTATTCTTTTACTCACCTGGTTTCATATATGTCTTAGAAACTGCACGTTTTTAGAGTAGTCCTGCTAATGTCTTAATTTATTTGCAATTTGTTTGTAAATATTCAATAAACCATTTCCACTCCTTTAGAAAAAGTTTGTTGTCTTGATTTCTTATTCTTCCGGTAAGTTTTGCCATTTCTGCATAGTCCATTAATTTATGTAGCCATTCTTCTCTTGTTGGGACTTCTTCTTCTTTGCAAGAGTGATATTTGCCCCAAAATGGAAAGATATCCCAGAATTTGATCAATTATTACTAACTCCTATAAGATATGGTGGAGTCAAAGCCTACACAGTAAATCGGATGAGGTGATGACATTTGTTCATATTTGTGCAATGTCATAGAGGTTCTGATCCATGGTGCCCATGAGACTCAACAGGGAAGTCTATTCCCCACCCACACTGCAACACATGAAGATTTTCTACCCTCCCAGAATAGAAATCACACTAAATAACTCCAGATGTCCATCAGGACATTGATGACTTTGATACTCTGCTGGATCTCTGCATCTCATATGTGCATCCCAATTCCCATCGCATCCAGCAAGGGAATCAATCCATAGGTGGATTGTACTGACAGTGTAGGCTCTTTCTGGGGGTGGAAATGAAGCCATTTCTTCTTTGTCCCAGAGGCAAAGGCAGGATGACACTATTACCGATATGACAACTGTACTTTCTCTCGAAAGGTTCTCAAACATTATTTAATATAATGCTCTTCCTCTTTCAGTGACCTTTGTAACAGGGTAAATATGGCGGTGCAATATATAGGTGCAGTACTTTTTCAGCTTGACTGCAGCATGCATCATAACTCATAAGTCTGAGCTACGCTGAGAAGGGCTTTTGGATGGAAGCTCGCTTATTTTGTTCTAGGTAAGTAAAGATGTCAAGCACACCTTGAGGAAAACAGATTTCAGATCTTACTGCAAGCACACAGCGGCATGGTTACAGCCGGAAAGACTGAGCGGCAGAGAGGAGGAGGGAGGTGCTTTAATTGATCTAAATGAAGCATGTTGATTCAGGTTAACAACCATTAATCAACTCTCCTGAACAAGTAAATGAACTCTAAATTAAACAAATCCTGCAGCATGCTCCCATAAGTAGCCTACCCCCAAAACAAATTGGGCAACCCTATTTTAATTGCTACTGTCTGGAAAGGCAACAAGTGAAAGTTCAAGACTCAGAGGAGTGCAGGCACATGCAAACAAAAGGAGAAAACAGAAAGTATGCTGATTATGCAGACATTTGGGCATCTCTAAGCCATGTCTCCACTCACATTGTTGTCATCTAGAGAGGGAGCACAGGGTTATGCTCCAGCCACGTAAGTCTGAAGGGAAGAGAGAAGAAGGAACCTGCTGTGGTAAAGGCCAGATGACACAACCTAGCTAGGAATGGATGTTAGGAGTGACAATCATCCACTGCTTAACTGCATCTTAACTTTAGGATTTATTTGCAAACATCTCACTATATTAATAACAGATGAATTCATACCCTTCAACATTTCTCCAATGAAAATAGGGACATCCTAAGGAAAAGTGGGACATTCCGGGATCAAATCAGAAACTAGGATGGCTTCTCTAAATCAGGGATGTCTCTGGAAAATAGGAACAGGGCCATCTTTAGCAGATGCGGCGCCAGGGTACAAATATCCACCCAGTGCCCCCAAATTATCACGTGTAGTGTTGGGGTGGCCATAACTGCGTAATGCCAGCCATCCAAGGGGGGCGCAACTCCCCCCACACCGCTGTGGGAGAGCAATCCCTGCAGAGGCTTGGGAGTGAAGTTGCACCCCTCCCAAGCCTCTGCGGGCGGAGAGCGATCTCTGCACAGGAGTGGGAGGCTTTGGTGGGCATGCAGGGAAGGGGGAGGCCGCAGGCACAGCAGCGCAACTCCCCCACTCTCTGGGGTGCCCCTGAGAGGCCAGCGCCCTGGCGCAACACACCACTAAGCCCTATGGGAAAGACGGCTCTGAATAGGAAGACTTGGAGGGTCACTGCATTTGGGTTTTTAAAATAGTACTGTTCATGCTATAGAAAGGATAGTCAATGCCAGGGGTAGAGGGTGACAGCAGCAAGACTTACCGCTGTCCTCTTCTTGTTCATGGGTTTTTTTGCACATAGCCTACAGTATGTGCACATGGTGGTTGTGTAGGCTTCAAGTAGGAGAGCCAATTAGGCTATGGAGATTATGATAAGGCCAGGGCCAGCCCAGGATGTTTTGTTGCTTGAGGCAAAACAGAAGATTGTGTCCCTGCACCCACCTCAGAGGCAGTGAACAGTGCTCTCCTCATAGGCCCGGATCTGCCGCTCCTCCCAGATGTGTCCCCAGATTGCCTCATGCCCCGAGCCTCATGCCAATGTAATTCCACTTTTCCCCACACAGATTCAGTTTGGTCACATGAACAGGCCAAATACAGGACAAATGGGTTGTGCAGGTGAGGGTGAGGGTGGTGAGAATCACTGATTTGTCCATTTCAGAACATGGACTTTATAAATGCTTCCTTCTTGAAACTCTGACGACTTTCTCTCAGACAAGATCAAATGTCTATCCTTTTCCTTCTTTCTCCACATGTTTTCCCACGTTCAAAAGTGTCAGTTCTCAGGATAAGCTCAGCTTCAGTTGATAATACCACAAATAATCTTCTGTACTGAATAACCTTTCAACATAATGATGTCCTGCGAATCAACCCAGACCAATACACTGATTACTTTTGATCCCTTCAAAAAGGTGCACCAAGTAAAACAGAAATTGAATTCTAGAATATGGTCTGTGATCTTGCAAACAGAGAGAAATTCTTTTATCCCATACACCTAAGGCTGGTTTCATTGCTCATACTCCACATATACCAAAGCAATCCTAAATCAAGTGTTAGTCTACCAGGGGCACTGTGAATTGGCTGGGGTTTTCAGTGTTGCTTTTGGCTGTATAAAGCCTAAGCTCAGTTTTCAGCTCAGCCATAGGCTTTCTGGGTAACAATAGATGTGTATTTCTCTCCCTATCTCAATTGTCCATCTGTGAAACATAAATAGTGGCTTGATGTTACAGGGCTGTATAGATGACAGAGAAGAATGATAAAGCTGTCCATACTCTGAAAGGGTTGTAAACACTGAAAAGAAGCCATTCTTTTCTGGTGCCACATCCTGGGCTTCTACCTTGTACATCAAATCAAACCATTTTGCAAATAACTGAAAATTGCAAACTGCAATTCTGTTCTGTTTGTTATGTTCCAGAGATCAGAATGATTTCAGCTAAAGTAGGAACGGTTTTCCCAGTAGTGATGTATGGAAGTGAGAGCTGGACCATAAAGAGGGCTGATCACCAAAGAATTGATTTTGAATTATGGTGCTGAAAGAGACTCTTGAGAGTCCCATGGACTGCAAGAAGATCAAACCTATCCATTATTAAGGAAAGCAGCCCTGAGTGCCTGCTGGAAGGACAGATCCTGAAGCTGAGACTCCAATGCTCTGGCCACCTCATGAGAAGAGAAGACTCCCTGGAAAAGACGCTGATGTTGGGAAAGATTGAGGGCAGAAGGAGAAGGGGACGACAGGACGAGATGGTTGGACAGTGTTCTTGAAGCTACCAGCATGAGTTTGACCAAACTGCGGGAGGCAGTGGAAGGCAGGAGTGCCTGGCGTGCTCTGGTCCATGGGCTCACGAAGAGTTGGACACGATTAAACAACTAAACAACAAATAAGGAAATAAATTCACCATTTTTCAATAGAGCAGCTTCTTCTCAAGCTGGGTTTTTTGAGGGAGGGGCTTTCTGTATGTTTATGCCAGCTATCAAATGAACACAACCTGCAATTTTCTGCTTTTTATTCTAAATATCCAGCTCAAATGGTAATTTTACTTGACTGGATAACATAGGCTTGATTGTTAATGTGCTCTTTGCTGGCAATTGAGGTCATTCAAAAGTGTGCTCTTTTATTTCTCTCCTTTTTAATATATATGTCCAAGATTTTCACATCTTTTAAGGGCATATGTGCAGTGATTTATACAGGGAACAAACACAGACAGCGTTTTCTTTCTTAATAGATTGTGGCTGTTTTCCCTCCAGCCCTTTGTTATAACATATTCCTGAGGCTTTGTTCCTCTGGTAGCGTTTTGAAATCAAGTTTAAACTGCTGGAAACACAGCAGCATATGAACTGGAGCTACTTGAAAAAAAGTAAAGGAAAAAGAAAATTTAAAGAGGGGTAGCAATTCATGGACATGTTCTGAATCTTTACTATGCATATTTATAAACAAGCAGAAGAATTTGGTGCAGAAAACTTTGTGGCTATTTAATATCCAGAAATGTAACAATCAAATAAGCAAACAGACACAAAAAAAATGTTGGCTAGTTCAAACCAGCATTTATAAACCAAACTTCAGGATACCGTTGCCTGAGATGGTAGGCCAAACCAGGCAAACAAATACTCTCAAGACAATACATCATTTGGCATCAATTGGTTTGCAATGTTTGTTCCAACTATGATCACAGAAGTAGAGGGAACTACTCAAATTGTATCCGATTTTTTAAATTATAAAATTATTTGAAGTGTTTTGAGTTCACATGACAGGGACCCCAGAACAGCTTGCATAAGACCAATAACGTCAATAATAACCCATTAAAATCAGTTAAGATAGAAGGTTTTAGCAGAAGATTTGTCTGACCTGTGTGAATTTGGAGGTGGAATTGTGGAACCATGTGATTTGGAAAGCTGACTATCATTTGGCTGTCATGGACACGTGGCCCTTAGAAGGTTGCCCAGAAAGCAATGAGCTTGGGTTAAAAGAAAAAAAAGGGTTCCCCAATTCCACCCTTGCTCTTCTGTTTACCAAGCTAGAAGATGTTAATGACACAAATCAGTACACTGCACTCTATGTTGTTGAGACTGAACATGGAATACTTAACTGAAAGCTGTCCATGGTATCTCCAGGTAGGGCCTGAAACCTTTGAGTGTTGCTGCCAGTCAGACAATACTGAACAAAATGGAATAGTAATCTGACTTGTTCCTAAGTGGGTAACTTCTTGCACAGTTAAATCCTGTCTCTATTTCAGCTTGATCTCTAGATATAAATATTGTTATGGGTTTGGCTGTGTTGATTATATTAAGTTGCACCAGACAATTAATGGATTTGCCACATAACAAACACAAGACTTGTGGGTTCTGATGGGCTAGATGGCTCGCAGGTTGTACAGGCCTGGTATACCTGAAATGGAAACAGATCCGATGAGGTTTGTCACTTCCCCTTCCCCTTGCTTGATACTTGCATGCTGGACATAAGGTACGTTGTGTTTACACCTTATTCTTTTGAAGAAGAAGAGGAAGAGGAGGAGGAGGAGGAGGAGGAGGAGGAGGAGGAGGAGGAGAGTTTGGACTTGATATCCTCCCTTTAACTTCCCTTAAGGATTCTCAAAGCGGCTCACAATCTCCTTTCCCTTCCTCCCCCACAACAAACATTCTGTGAGGTGAGTGAGGCTGAGAGACTTCAGAGAAGTATGACTGGCCCAAGGTCACCCAGCAGCTGCATGTGGAGGAGCGGGGAAGCGAACCCAGTTCACCAGAGTACGAGTCCACCGCTCTTAGCCACTACACAACGCTGGCTTTTTTTAATTCTTCCAGACTAACAGCACTTGGCTATAATGAGCTTATTTCATCCTACCAACAAAGAACAAGCAGAGCAGTAGAAATGTTCCCTTACTGCAGCATTGAAAGGCAAAGCTACCAAAAACTGAAGTGGATGGCACCGAGGTTTTGTAATGTTGTTTTGGCTTGCTGTGAAAAATAATGATCTGTTGATCTGAAACTGTCATTCACACTGAGTGCCCATTACGTTAGCATCTGTCTCCTCATTGGATCCCTCTCTGAAATATATGCTAACTGCTAAAAACAAAGAGGAACCTCTTGTGGCATAATCTAAATTGTATTTGTCAAGACTGGCAAGAAAGAAGAAGAAGCCACTGATTCACAGCAGATTAAAAGAAGTACCACTATTGGGCTTAGACACTAATGGGAAATCACTAATGGTGCAATCCTATACACTCTGCTCGGTGGGATTTACTCCCAGGTAAATGTACAGAAGATTGCAAGATGAACAGTGTCATCCTGTACTTGCCTATTCGAAAGTTAGCCCCATTAAATTCAATGGGAATTATTCCCAGATAAGTGTGTACAGGTTGCTGCCTTAATCTAGAAGTCAGAAGCTCAGAATGACTGAGGTATTTTGAAGCCACTAGGAAGCAATATTTGTATACTAAACATTGAATAAGTTCAAACTTTTAAAGGTAGTGAGCAGAAGGTCTTGGAGATAATACAGGAGGCCTTCACTTTTCTATATATGTGCAAGTTATCGTACGTCTAGACATTCTGAGCACTATTCACACCACCTTCTGGAACATAAAATGTTGCCTTTCACAAGGTCATACTAAGAACACAAGGACATAAGATGAGCCCTGCTGGATCAGGCCAATGGCTCAGCTAGTCCAGCATCCTATTGTCACAGTGGAGAACCAGATGCTTATGGGAAGCCTAAAATTCTGAGCACTAGAAGACAATTTTTCTATTTGTGAGCCTAGAAACATCTGAGCCCAGCAAAGTCTCTCACATAATTTTCTGGCTGAGAGCCTTCTAGCTGGGGAAGTCAGGGGTTGACCCTGGAAACTTCTGCAGGCAATGCTTGTGCTCTAATCCTGAGCTACAGGTGCCTCCCCTTAATCATCATGGGTGGCACCCACTATTGATAACAGGGAAATCTGTAAATCCCTAACTACTTTATCCTTGACTATTTCAAGCAGAAAGGCTCTCCCCTTAGCATGTGATGCTATTATGGCAAATTGCCCTTAGCTGCCCAGGTCCCCCTTTCAAGAGAACCATTTCAAATTTTACTTGGATGTGTGTGGGGGGGGGGGATTTCAGAGCATGGAGAAGAGGGAAGAGATTATACCCAGGAACACATTATTAGTCTAGTGCCTAGCTGAATAGATTCTATCTTTAGGAGCAATAATTTACAGTACCAAAAATGGAAATAATATACTTAAAAATAAATAAATAGGAAGAATACATACACGTGCATGCACGCGCACACACGCACACACACTTACTTTATTCTATAAAAATGACACCTGTATTATATCTCATTGTCACTTTAAATCTCTTGGGCTTCCTTCCTTTCATAACACTCTGTGGCCTTTTATTTTGTCTTTCTTCCAGCTTTGTCATTTTGGGCAAATAAAAATATGTGGATGGTTCCACATCCCATACCCTTTGCCCTTCAATATGACGGGGGGGGGGGGGATTCATCCTCTGCCAGCAGCAACGACAAATCAGACAAACTTGTGGGATCTTCTGGAAGGATTTCAAATGCTTCTCCTTTCCACAAGATCAGTCCTCGATTTCAGTCTTTAACTCTAGGGTGCCCTTCTCTGTGACACGTTGTACAAATTAAAAATGTTAAAATGTGTCCCAAATCAATGCACAGAGCGGGAGGGAAGTCTCAATTGAGCTTTTTCAAAATGGCAGCAGTTCTGCCCCACCCAGTAGGAGGAGGCCATCAGGACAGTGAGCCAAGGAGTGGGGGGGACAGCTGGATGGCAACAGCTGTAAAATATTAACCAGATGAGAGTGGCTACATAAAAGGCAAGATGTGTGGGGGTGGGGGTGTTGGAGAGGCCCCAGGAAATTTAACAATGGAATGAACAAAAACCGGAAGAAGAAAAGGGACAAGACAAGAAAGGCAGAAAAAAACCTGGATGGGCTGCAATTAGAATCTGGGAGGAAAGAGATTAAGTCAGTAAGGGAACATTACAGAATAACATGGGCATGTGAAGAGAATCACTACACTATAGGCAATTAGACAAGGAACAGGAAGGAGAACCCCACACCTTGGAAATAAAAATAGAAAAGGGATCCTCTGATGAAAAAGGTATTTCCAAGCCCTAGGGTTGAGGTTTCCACCAGGCAATCTCTGGAGTTAAAGGACCACCTGGGGTTCTGAGGATCCTAGGGAACCTAAAGGAGGAGATTCTGACACCAGTCTCTCTCTCAGTTATTATTCCTTCTTCGTTCAGAATGGGATATTTTCTTTGAAGAGCTAGATACGATTGTGGAAAATGAATTGTCTCCCTTGTTAACAAGGTTGTTGGGTGTTTCACTGGCCCTGGAACAGCAGCCTGGTGTGCTGAAATGTAGCTGGTGAAACTTCCATTGAATTTGGTCGCTAGATCTGACCTCAAAACTAGCATGCCATATTCAAAATGTGAATGCAACCCCTTCACATATGCTTAAAGCAACCTTCATGTATTTTAATTGATTGCTTGGTTTTATGGTAATATGTTATATATTTGATGTTAGCCGCTCTGAGCCCAGTTTTGGCTGGGGAGAGGGCAGGGTATAAACAAAATTTATTACTATTATTATTCATGTGATTATCAAAAAGTGGATGCAATCTCTTGTGTTTCCATGGCTTCCTCTCTTGCACATTCACCCTAAATGTCCATGCGCTGATTATGGATGTCTGCAGGGTGAAAACATAGGCTTTCCCCGAAGTTGGAACGCTTATCACACAGGATTCCAGCTCCACTGGAAATACACTGACATCCATGCAGACACCCATGCTCAGCGCATGAATATCAGGGGCCAAGTCAGCAGCGTAGCCTCACGCCCCAGTAATTCCATGAAGGGGGCTTTAGATTTCTGATAGTAATTGCTGTTTCATTTCCGATCTCTTCCTACATCATGGTAACACTGCAATTTGCCTTTTCACTGTCATAGTTCACAGAGTTGACAGTACAAAACACTAATGGGGAAGAAAAGCCATTATCCTATTAGTCTGCGCTGCTTATTGGCAAGAAGCAGAGTGTGGCTGGTGTTGCTGTGAGGGTCTGGGGTGAAGCCTTGATAACAGCCTGCTTGCACATCAGTGAGAGCTCAATGCTGTCTTTGTTCTTTTCACTGAAACAATAACAGCAAAATGTCATCAACAGCTCTTCAATTAGTTCCATGCCCTGCAAAGGAGAAGTCTAAGGATTACTAACCCTGCTGGCTGCTACTCCCCACATACCAACTGTGCTTTGTAGACTGAGGAACAAAACCGGCTAGAGTTTATTATTTCGGTGTCTAACAACTCTCAAAGCCAGATCTGCAGGACAGGAATATATTTCAGATGAAAGCTTGAGTCATGGCTATTTCTGGTCATTAAGTAGCAAGCTATTAATTAAAAGCAAAGGAGTGTTACAATAGTTGCCCTCATCAAATCCCGCTCTGTATAATTGCTCTTCTCCAATACAAACTTTCTAATCATTTCATTTCAAATGATCACCCTTTCCCCGCCCTCCCTCCTTCAGTTTCTGTCAAATGGCTGCCATACTCCATTAACACACAACCCCATCCCAACTCCAAGATGATTGCGCTTCCAGTGATGGGTGAAATGATTTTGTATTGCTGGATTCCACAAAATCTCACTCACTGTAAATGGTTGCCACAGAGAAGAGAGACCTCAATTCTTTTAACTTAAGACACTGCCTTTCAGATGTTCAAGATCCCTTCCAGTGAAAAATGTGTTATTCACTCTATATGCGACATAAAAACAAGCTTTAATCTCTGTCTGTCTGTTGGTTTGTCTGTATCTCCGCCTCTCTCCTCCAAAACCCGTACAACCATTTGTTCCCCACCAAAGTGGGGTGCATACTCTGAACCATTTATGGGGCACTTCAATTCTTACAATTATGTACGTATTATCTTTAACCATGCAATATCTACCGCTTCCTTAATTTTTAAAGGGCATTTTGCCCAAACCACCTCCAAAATGTAACCAAAGCAAGAAGCCCTCCTGGATAATGAAAACAACTGCAATGAACATGAGGCAAAATGTGAGGAATCCTCTACTGATTTTCAGTACTGAAGTGGGACCCAGGTATAACCCTAAGACTTTCTCTGAGGTGTAGCCCCTGTTGTTTATGGAAGATCAATTTTATATCAAATGAAGTTTTGTTGATTTTAACATTTGTGCTGATGGTTTTATTGTTTTTAGAGTTTGTTGAATTAATTTTATTGTTTTTAGAGCTTATGTGTATTTATTTTATTCTGTTTTATCTTGTACATCTCTTTGATGGCTTTATGCCATGAAACAATCTATAAATTAATTTAATAATTGTGATTATAAATATAATAAACCAGAAAACTCTGGCACCTTATCCTGTGAGGAAGATGAATTCTCCTTGAAACTCACAACTGGGAAATGTCCAATAAACCTCTCAGGGGTTTTACTTACACTTCACTCAAAGGACCCAATAGTGCCATTTCTGTATGGAGGGGACATCTGTCAGGTGGAACAATGATATAATGTTATCACATGGCTGTAGATTAGGGAGAGGCAAGACTTCATCAGACTGGCTGAGGCTAACTGCCATTTTGCTCTTCCTTTCCCAGAACTGTCTCCCAAATGTCATTCCATCTAGTGGGTAAACATTTATGTAGAATGAGTGCCTGAAAGTGCTTCTTCTCATGAAGGATAAGGCTATCAACAGCTGCTAGACACCTTGGTTATGTACTACCTCCACTATCAGAAGTCCTGCTTTTGAGTTTTCTGTAGGCATCTGGGTTGGTCACTGTGAGAACAAGATGTTGGCATAGATGGGACATTGGATTAGATGGACCACTGGCCTGAGGCAACAGGCTCTTCTTGTGTTCTTAGAATGCATATTGAAAATGAAGTGTATTTCTATGTTATTTTCCTCATCCAATTCTATCCATTCTTACTAGATATAGCCCATTAGGTACTAAATGTTTAGTGACTGTCTCAATTAATTGGTAGGTGTTAATGATCTCTCCAGGGAGATACTTAATTTTGCACTGAATTTAACTTTGCTTTTTACTTTTTGGGAGATGGGTCCTAAAGGTCTGGATGAACTAATTGCCTCCTGTTCCCACTGAGAGTCCCAAAACTGTAGTCGCTGAAATAAAACATCATTAAGGGTAGGAATAACATTAGGAACAAAGGAACCTGCTGTGAGACAGACTGTTTTACAGAGTCGGACTATTGGTACATCTAGCTCAGTACTGACTACACGGATGGCAGTTTCCCCAACTCTCTCTGGAGATGGGAAAAGTAGAACCTGGAGACTTTTGCATGCAAAGGAAGTGTTTTTCCACACAGCAATGGCCCTTCTCTGCATCTTTGAAAAATTATGTCTGGATATAAAAGCAGCAAGCATTTTTATATGACTTTTATAGCAGTGATGGGGAATCTGTGGCAGTCCAGATGTTGAATTATAACTCGCATCAATCCCAGTCAACCTGACTAATTGATTAGGAACAATGGGAGTTGCAGTCACACAACCTCTGTAGGGCTACAGGTCCCCCACCCCTGTTTTAAGGAATGTATCATCTTAAAGTCTATGCATGTTCACTCATAACTTAAGGAAGTTCAACTGTGTTCAATAGGCCTTAAGCCCAAGTAACTGTGGGTGTGATTGCAGCCTCACAGTGGAAGCCTATACATGCTTACTCAAAAGTGAAGACCCTTGTGCTTGATGTAGGTTGCAGTCAAGTAAATGATAACTCAAGAGGCAGCCGAACCTGTGCCAAAGTAGTCACACCGAAGTCACATTTCGGTCCACCATCTTGGTTCAAAATGATGCGCAGAATCCAAGCAGTAATGAAGTTCACTGCCCCCACCTTGGGAACCTTCATGCTGAGTTTTGGGACAATATCTCAAGAGGTGAGAGAATCTATGCCAGAAAATGGGCAAAGTCATGCCACAGTCATGTTTCAGGCCACCCTCTTGATTCAAAATGGCAGCTGGCATCCAAACAGTGACAGCGACTGCTGCCACCAGCTCGGGAAGCCTTGTGCTGAGTTTGCCCATGATATCCCGAGAGGTGACCAAACCTATGGAGAACAGATTGACAGACAGACAGACAAACACTTTCCCAAATTGTGTGTGTGTGTGTGTGTGTGTGTGTGTGTGTAGAATTTCATGTAGAATTAGTCACCATTTTAAACAAAAACAAAAAACCTGACAATGTATGATGACTCGGGCATAAGTAGGCCCTCAATGCAAGGAGCAGGCAGAGTTTGATTGGGTCAGCACTGCCAAATCCTGTGTATTAATCTGTTTACAACAGTTTCCTCCTCCATTGCTATTCAGGAGCAAAAGGGTGAATTTTAGTAACCTATTGAGCAAACTCAGCCTTTGTCCTCTGCCAAACAAACATGAAGGGGTGAAGTGGGTAGCAAAGGTGAGGGGTGAGAAAAAGGTCCATTGAGCTCCCTCACCTCATCACCCCAGATTCATCATCTCCCTACCATCAGGACCAGGGCCTCTGCTCTGCTCTGTGCAGCTGCAGAATAGAACAAGTCAAAGTCATTCTCTTCCTACTTCACAGAAAATACTCTGTTCCATTGACATAGCAGGCATCCATCAGATCCTTTTTAACAAAAAGCAGCAGTGGCTGGTGCTTTTATGAATCAGCCCTCTGTGTACAGCTGCCTTGCTGGGCGAGGGATACTAAGCACTGACGCATTCACGACTTTTCAGCAAACTCCCCCCCCCCCCCATGTTACCAAAAGAAAGAAAACAGAGTTTTATGGGAAGCCTTTTTTATGCTGCGACTTCCGGTTTAGCTGAAGCTCCAAGCACCAGGAGTGTTGCTTGCTCATAGTCCAAATGTGGCTTCCGTACGCAGGGAGGATTGGCAGATTCCTCACGCAGCAGAACCATGCAAGCTGTGAGAGGAGTCCATCGCAATCAGTATTGCCAGTATCTCAGAAAATGGATCCCTCTCATTTATTCTTGTAATAATTTGCATCCTGATATTTTCCCCGCTTACAAATGAATCGGCCTTGATTGTTCCGGCAATAGCAGGAAAGAGTCATTTAAAAATCTGCCGGCATCAGACTGTGATAATCTTACACCAGAGATATGTAATGGGACCTGCCAAGAAAGTGTCCATTGATGGAAAAGGCCCTCCACATCGCTAATGAGGTGTAGGTGCTGGCACTGTAGATAAGATGCCTATAAAGTGCTCACTTGATAGAGCGCATGGACCAAAATGGTCCTTAAGTGCACCAAGTGGCCACTATGCCTTATAATTGGAGCCAATAAAAAGGAGTGTTTGTTTAAAGTATATAGGAAGCTTTTAGTGGAGAATTGTGGAAAGAGAGGCAATAAAGCAGTTGCCAAAATTAATGTGCAGAGCGAATTTTGTGAGTTTGTTTGTGCTGGGTTGTTTTAATAATATTTCTTCTATAATATATGCACTTAGTTTGATCCAACCCTGCAACTTTTTATTCACAACTGGCAGATAAATAAAACTTATTAGAGCTAATTAACGCAACCAAATTGTTTATTTATTTGTTGATAGTCAAATCTTTGTGCTTTTGATCCAGTGGTGATGACCACTAATGTAAGAGGAGGATATTTTCCCTTCTCACTGCAACCCCCTGTACTACCTTCCACCTTGTTTTGCAGGGTCATTTCACCCTCAGAAGCCGATTCTGGGCGGTGGACACTGGGAGGTGCTGGTGAGAACATTTAGTTAATGTTCTTTCTTTCGGTTGCTGATGTTCTAGGGAGTGATCCAAATCCAAGATCCATTTGGGTTTGGATGAGTGAGTGAATCTCCAGCTGAGCTAGCTGATTCTTGGCATAGCTAGCCTACAACTCATCCAAGACAGCAATAATTTGACAACATCAGGGAAGTATCACAGAACTGATAAAGTGAAAGGATGTGTGACTAGTCCAGCATAAATCCACCACTAATGTACTATTATTCCATCAATGGCATGCTGCAAAATATACCTGCTCCCCCCCATAAAAGTCTGCAGTCTGGAGTGGTGGTCCTTCATCACATTTAAACATTTACTCATGAGGATATTAAGTTCCAGTGAAGGTTGTCAGTTGGGGGACCTCCAATGAAAATGATGGTGTTTGATGCAACGTGATATAGATGTTTATGCTTGTGATGTTCCTGGTAGAAATGGTTGTTTCACATAGGAAAATTAACTCTCCTTCTTTTAGCCACATTCCATTAGCTTAAGACACAGCATTTTAACTACAATGGGATAGGGAAACAATGATATCTAATGCCAGACCTTGGCACAGACTGTGCAAATTAGATCAGGATAAGCAAAAAAGAAAAGAAAAGAAATCTTTTGAATTAAATTTCCCTTGCGTTAAATTGATTAAAGCCCATCTTTAGACAGATACAAATGAGCAGCCCAAAGTTGGCAATTTAACCTCATTGGCATGCAAGTGATGAAATGTTCCACCCTGTCAAGTGCTATCTCAGAACATACCTGACTTACCCAATATCTCTTCCAGGTGCTATGTCTTCCGTGAAAAATTCTACTTGGTCCAGCAAGCTACTTTGCCATAACAGAAACATTCCCCATAAGAAATGGTGTCTATCGTAACCATGCATATTATTTTACAGATCTTGATAGTTCACTCTTAGAGATGGATTGATCAGTCTATTTCTGTTCTGTCTCACGTTCACAAGTCTTCTTTTCTACATCTGCTCTATCCTGATTCCATTTTTATTTGCAGTGTTAAACGAGCACACCACACATAAATTTATATGGAAAGAGAGATGCCATTTCTCTCTCTTCTCCCCATAAACCCACAAAATATGCTCAGAGGTACCCCCAATGCAGTGGAAGAGCAGCATTAGATAAAACACATACCGGTAATGTACCATGGAATTATGAAGCTGTTCAAGGCATGCTTTTAAACTTTTCTATTAATCTCCTTCCCACCCCCACCCCCTTTTGGGGGAGGGAGTGTCCTAAAGGATTTGAATGTGGATTTTTAATCTTCAACTTGAAAACTAGAAACCACAATGGATGGGATTTAAACTACAGCTGGCATAATGAGGAGTCTCCCCACACCTCTGGCTGGCAGAGCAAGCCAGGTAATGGCCCCAAATGGAGCAGAGTGGGGAGTCTTCCAGGACTTTGGAGATTTATGAAAATCTAATGTAAATGACACATGTAAAAGAGAGAGGCTGAACTTGAGAAATGGCATTCTTAGACAATTTCCGATGGCCTGAATGTGAGTTGCTTTTGTGGTAGTTGGGATTCTGTGTTTTTTTTACAGGTTGGTGGATAATGATAGATGCAGCAGTAGTTAACCACAACCCAGAGCAAATGAGCCACACATTCCATACTTGTGGAGTGTTTTCTACTCTAGTTTTTTTCATGAGAAATGCAGTATCCAATGCTCAGGTGAGAAGGGACAGCTACTGTGATGGATGTTTAGGAAGAACAGGTGCTTATGTCTGGTTCTTCATCGGCTTCTACGTGGATTCTTTTTGGAGCGTATGTTACCCACAATATTAATGTCTACCCAGGCTTAGCAGTGCTTTTTCAGAATGCTTTGATATTTTTCAGCACCCTTACCTACAAATTTGGAAGAAGTGAAGAACTGTGGGCTTAGCTTAAGAGTACTTTTTTCATCATCTTGCTTAGTGAGTCTTGTATGTAGATATAACTTACATTTCTGTTTTATAATTTGCCAGATAGATGTTGCATTATACCATTTATTTATTTATTTATTTACTTATTACTTATTTTTGGAAAGTGAACTGATTTAAATATTCTGCTCAAAGTTAGAAAACTTCTGAAGGCAGCCCTTTTAGGGAAGTTTTTTTAAATATTATGTTGGGAGGCGCCCAGAGTGGCTGAGGAAACCCAGCCAGATGGGCGGGGTATAAATTATTATTATTATTATTATTATTATTATTATTATTATTATTATTATTATTACAGTCGTACCTCCACTTACGTATCCCTCCGCTTACATAAACTTGGGATATGTAAGCAGCAAACCCGGAAGTATATTTCTGGATTTTTGCCATGTGCACATTCACAGAAGCGCTCTACCACCCCACGCGCATGCGCAGAATCGGTCCCTCCAGTTGTGGAAACCTCGGGATCCGACCACAGCTCTGGAATGGATCCCATCCGCAACTGGAGGTACCACTGTATTCTGTTAAACACAATTCTACGGTATTGTGAAAATGCAGTAATTATTTAAAAAATAGATCATAAGCAGTTTACAGCGTACGTTAAAACATCACATGTAACATTACATAATATTAAAATAAAACATTTCTAATGAAAATCTAATGCAAAATATAATACAGATCTATATTTAATGCAGGATAATGAGCAATAAAACAAAGCATTCTCTTAAACATAAAAAATATTACAAGTGAAAATGAATCAGAAAAATACGAAAAGTCTGCCTATTAAAATGCCATTAGTTTCTTAATGGCAGCTCTCTTGCTTGCCCTTTTCCCACTTTCTAAAGCTCTCCAATGTGTCTTGCTTTATTTTATTCCAGAAAAATACTTGAATTATTCACAAATGCCACTGCATTGATTAATTTTGAATGACGGGAGATTTTTACGCAAGTTCAAGAAGATGATGAAGCAACAAAATACCTGCTCTCGACTTCAAGATGCATAGTGCTATTGTTTTTGATCTACATTTCAGATTTTCTAAAGCCTCGTGGCTTTCTGGCAGCACTCAATACCAGAAGCAAAATCCAGTGGGAGCTTCCTTCCTGAAAAACTTAACTTGGTGCTTATATTCAGGAAGGATCAGGTTTCATTTTCTCTGACTGTTATTTGCAGCAATCAATATTGAAGTGATGAGCAAATGGTCACCTGGAGTTTATACTTTGATGGGGATGCAGAAGTAAACCCATCATTTCTTCTGGCTCCGAAGACCTTAATCTAAACATCACGGGAATTATTTTTCATCACTGAAATATTTATGGGATGGCCATGGCCATTAAAGAACCCTTCCATTATTTCTGTATGCCCCGTTTCCTTTAAGCATAGCAAGTGCACAAGTTAATCACTCGCTGGTGACAGCCAGGGAAAAATGTTACACTATTATCATACATTCTGGCAGAGTCCCGTTATCTCAGAGATAGAAAGCTTTAAGCAGCACAAAGAGACTAGAGTGAGATGCCCACTTCAGGCATTATTGCCATAAGACGCAAACTGGGGTATAGTTGGGTCTGTGCAGGAGAGCCAGATAGCCCCACCCCTAGGTTGCAAGAATTCTCAGAGCCTTAGTAAACTTCTGCAGTGGAGATCTTGCAGGGTTCTCGGTCATGCAGAGAGTTTCTACAGAATCTTATGATTGCAAAAAGTTTACGCAAGGGGCTGGTAGTATTATGTACTGAAGTTCTCACCCTGGGCCAGCAGAGGGATACTGTAGATAGTTATGCAAATAAGGGATCGAAAGTGACATTCAGTGATTGGATAGCTTTAGAAAGTTGTTACAGTAACATTGTACTGGAGCTCTATATAAGCAGGCTGACTGAATCCTTCAGTTCAGTTCTGTTGTGGCCTGTGAATAAACAAGAGCTGCTTTGAAGAATCACTATGTCATCTGATATGTTCACCCACAACTTAACAGGTAGGATCCCAACAGGCCGATTCTACCTGTGTTGCCCTTGCTCACATTAGACGATGAAGAACTCAAACTCACATTGCATTTTCTTTCAAAATTGTTAATGTTTAATTCAGTATGGTACATAGGCTAAACAAATTAAGACACTTATCCAACAAATGGCATGGGTCCTGTTTTTGTGAGATGGGTTTTAACAGTCAGGAAAGGATATATTAATTGCAGTTTATCCCTCCAGGTGCCCACATGTGTGGTTTGAACAGAGTTTCAAATCCCGTCCTTGGCAGCAAAATTTAAAGCATAGGAATTAGCCTGTAAAGCTTTGTTTTGAGCCAGTCCAGCAAATGAAGTAAGCTGGCTTCCCCCTTCTTAACCCACTTAACAAAGATGCTGGCAACAACTTGGGAAGTCTTAAAATATAATTTACTTATAATCTTGCATTGGTTTACAACAATGGCAGCAGTAAAAACTATGCAGGCAAAGTATTTATATTTACAGTATAATCAGCTTCAGGCATGGTCCTGTTAGCTAGGGATGATGGGAGTTGTAGTCCCAAAACATCTGGAGGGCCGAGTTTGCCTATGCCTGGCGTAGGTCTGCCCTCATGGCTGGTCACAGGAAGACAGAGAGCAACAGGAAGTACTATATGTTCCTTCCTCTCCATGGGAGGAGGAAAAATGACATCACACAGAGCCCTTTCTACCAATTGTATTTCTATGGTCTGAGTACGTGCCCATCAGCAATACAGATCTGTGGACATAGCCCCTTCTCATGCTAACTAGGAAGACTATGCATTTGTTAGGTTTGGCTGCTAATCTACCATAGTTATATGGGAATGGGGTGGGCACAACTTCAGCATGGCAAGTAGGAGATTCCTTTGGACTGAGCAGGCAAATTTTCCCTCAAGAGAAAAAGGTTGTTAATGTCTCTTGCAAATTACATTCCTGCCTAAGCCAATAGACATTTGATTTAATGTCTTCTTATACTTTGCGAAGGATGGTATCAACTAAATTTCACCCCTCCATGTCAAATATTGCATTCCGTCACCAAATATGAAACTACAGATGAGATGGCAAAGAAGATCCATCTTGATAAGTGCATTAAGCTACAACTTATGTCAATCATCACAGATTTAAGAATGCAGATGTAAAGAACAGTAGTATATTCTGTTGGCATATTAAATGGAACTGGCCTTCGTATATTATCTGTTCTTCTGTTTGTGTATTTATGAAACACATTTGTAGCTTTTTATTTTTATTTATTAAATTTGTATAATGCCCTTCATCCGAAGTTCTCAGGGCGGTTCACAGCATAAAAATACAAAATGAAAACACAAATACATAGTAAGAACAACAAAAACCCATAACTCCCCTCCCACAAACACATCTAAAAGGACATAGAATGTTAATCAGCTTGACCTTCATGAGAAATCTCAGGGTGGGGTACAATAAAAATTACTATCCCCCAAATTTCTAAAGCATTCAGGGAACAATCCTATACACAAGAAGCTGGCATAAAGCAAACCCATGTAAATTAACCTGGCATAAAGTTACACCAGATCCAAACGCCATTAAGCAGTGGGGCTACTTCTGGCTGAGCCAGCCTTAGGGTTCATCCACGCTTCCGCTTGCCCCATGCTTTCTAGACAAGAGTCCAATCAGTTTTTCATTTGCCCTGTGCTTCCCCCCAGGAAAACCTACCGTTTACTGCTAAATCATAACAAATGTCCACTGGGTTTTCTGCAGATTAAAGTTTGTTCCAATTCAGTGATAAACAGCAGGTTTTCCTGAGGAAAGTGGTAAAGAGAATGAAAAATATCCTGGGACAAGCAGAAGAAAACACAGAACAAGTGGATGTGTGAATGAGCCCTAAAATAGTGTTTGAGTTATGCTGCCCTTTTTCCATCTTAATTTACACTGGGTTGTCAAGTCAGATCACCAAGTTGAATGGGTTTAGGATCTAGCCTAAATTGAATGGGTTTAGGATCCAGCCTAAGTCCCTCCTCTCTAGCATCCACTCCCACCACACCTCCAGAATTCCTCCTTTTCAGGCCTTTCTTTTGCTGGATTGAGATCTGTCAGGCTCAGCTCAACCCGCTGAGCTGGGATGCAGAGATATGTGAGTATAACTCTAGCTGAACTAAGGACGAGCGATTTCAGCTGGCATAGCCCAGAAGCACTGAGAGTCTCCTGGCCCAGCCGGATATCTGCTGGATCCTAACCCACTCATCCTGGTTATGATTGCTCCCTAAACAATCAATCAAACCATAAATCAATTTACAAAAAGTGCAGATAATAATAACAACTGGAGAAGAATTCACTTCCACATATAAACATTGGCAACATGAACACCCCCAGGCTCATAAATGAGTCTGTACCTGGTGCCTGAAGGATAAAAGTGCAGGCAGTGCCTGTGCCAGACCTACTTCTTGGGGAAAGGCAATCCATAGACAAGGCACCACCAGAAAGAATGCCTTCCCCCAGAGGCAAATGGGCCATGTGGGGAGAGGTACTTTTCTCAGGAAAATGCATATGAACTAGACCCTAGATGAAAACATAGCTGTCAAACTTCCCTTTTTTTGAGGGAAATTCCCTTATTCCAGCGCCATTTCCTGCTGCTTCCTGCTGCTATCCCGGATTGTTTGATATCCCATAGACTGTCCCCAGGACAGGTGAGGCTGCTGGTCCCTTATTTTCGAGCCTGCTGATCCCTTATTTTCAAATCTAAAAGTTGACAGCTATGGATGAAAACAACTCATAAATTTGTCCTGAGGAAACTTTCATAGATCAGTAGCTCCCACATCACCTGCCTGTACACTGCAGAGGCCTGCTGTTTTCCCCCTCCAAGTGCCCTTGCTGTCTGAGGTGAGATGGGTGGCAACTGGCAAATGGGGTATTCTTGGCTATCACACCCTCCTTTGGAAAACTCTCCTCAAGGAGGCTCATCTGCTACCATGGCAGCTCCAGGTTTCTCCCGGGTGTTTCAAAAACTTTGTAACTGCTGTATCATTGCTTTTATGCATTGCTAGGTTTCATTGTGCAATTTGCAAACCGCACTGGAAACTGATGGTTGAGGGGTGGTGCAAAACCCACCAAGCAGATATCTATAGTTCGTGTTCCTACACGCTTACACTTAGAATTTCAGTCCTCAGTCACTGACAAAGAAGTCATCGGCAATAAAACTGCAATAGAATCTGGTAGCCTATAAAATAAATCTGAAGCATTAAAGAAGAAAGACTTCAGATATGAATAGGAAGAGACGCCACTTACTTCCGCCACGTCTAATAGCTGTGGCTTCAATCCCTAGCCTTGCTTGTCAGCGCTGGAACTGCATGCCTATTTATGCACATGTTGGAAATACACAATGATTACCTCAAACCAGCAACATAATGAAATGAAAAGTGGTTTGTATCTCCTCTGTGAGACAGTTGCCCTGATTTAGATGAAAAGCCCACTGCAGCTAAATACTGCAGGATTTCTTCAACATGACACTGACCCTCACTAAAGTATGTTCTATGAACTTCTTTGTTTGCAGACCCTCCAACTGAGATTATAGCAAACAATTATTGCCCAGCAGCTACGGAAATTTCATCATGAAAATGTAACCTCCTTTAGCTATACAGGATCTTCAAACAACAAAGCAATGGCAGCAGTATGACTTAACACACAACTGTTGAAAAGAAAAAAGTTTGGGGGAGCCCTCATAATATCAGTGCAGTGAAAGCAAGCAGACCTGGGGGGTTTTCTTCATCACTGCAAAACAGAGCAGTCTCTGCCAGAATCAATGTCTGCTGTCCAAGAATGTCCCACCAGCCAATGAAGAGGTGACCTTGAATGTTGCTGCTGTCTGAGCCCAACAAGGACAGGGCACTAATACTTCCCTTCTGTCATCAGAGAGGTCTGTTCAGGCTTTCTGTTCATGTGAAGGAAGAGGGTGTTCATACCTCTGAATGCACGTAGGCCCTCTTCTCATATGTGAGGAACATGCAAATGTCAGGCATATTTGGAATTGAAGGGGGCCAGTAAGTATGATTGCTCTCACCCTACGGCCTCACACCTTTGGTAAACATGTGAGAAGTTGAATTGCCTCCTTTTGCCTTCTCCTCATTCAATCAACTAATTTTGTTGGGTGATCCTGAATAACAGGTAACCTCAATTGTGTCCCTTTCAGTCATCTTTTTCCACAACTGAAAAGGCCCAGCTGAACAGCCCAGATATGAAAACCCTTACATGGAGGGGATATTATGATTGTTTTATTTTTCGGAAGAAGCAGTTCTTGTTTTTACAGAAGGTAGAAACAGGCGGCTAGATCATTCTAACCATTAATCTAATGCCGCCATACAAGGCAGTCAGGTTTTGTTAATAGCTTTTATACTACACTTAACTTCCAATTTGTTGAGATGTCAATCTGGGAGGCTTTGTTGGAAACCAATGAGTTGAGATTACTCCAGCAATTACCGACAATAATGGATTACTGCATTTGACAAACCTGTAAATATAAAAAAATCTCTCTCACATACCCCTTTCCATTAGAGAAATAATCTGGAGGAGGGAGTACACTGGACACATAGTATCTGAGAAGTCACTATTAATATATATGAGAAATTTATGCAGCATCCTTTCTGCAGTGGCTTCTGGGTAAACCTTTAACAAAGGAAATTGATAGGTTAAGCAATTGCTCTGCAAACTCCTTTTAAAAATATTTAAAATGTCCACTGAATGCAGCAGAGCCAGATCAATTCAAAAGACTAAATTAAATGACCCTTATTCTAGTGATAATCAGATGCTCAGTGGGTTGAATGGCTGCCTCTCCTGACAGGAGTGTTGTGCTGAAAACCTATCCTGCATTTTTTGCCATTCTCCATTGATTAATGAGACAAGAAACTGCTTTCAGAAATTGCCAAAAGGAAGAGAAAATTTCAGTGAAATTCTTATGAATGGAGTACAAGCTTTTTTCTTGAGCTTTCCATACTTCTGGGGGCTTTTAGTTGGGCCTTTCTGTCAGGGTGTAGAAACCAAGCCTTATGAGAAGCGCTTGAAGGAGCTGGGTACGTGAAATATACTCGGAGTCGTGTTTAGCCTGGAAAAGAGGAGACTTAGAGGAGATTAGATTGCCATCTTCAAATCTATCAAGGGCTGTCACATGGAAGAGGGTACAAGCTTGTTTTCTCCTGCTCTAGAGCAAAGGAGTTGAACCAATGGCTTCAAGTTACAAGAAAGGAGATTCTGACTAAAATACAGAAAAACTTTCTGACAGTAAGAGCTGTTTGACAGTGGAATAGTCTCCCTCGGGAGCTAGTGGGCTCTGCTTCATTGGAGGTTTTTAAGCAGAGGTTGGATGGCCATCTGTCATGGATGCTTTAGCTGAGATCCTTCCATTGCAGGGGGTTGGACTAGATGACCCTTGGGTCCCTTCCAGCTCTATGATTCTGTGATTCTATAATTCGATGCTGACTGGGAACCTGATTGCTGTGCACTGCTATTGTTAAAGTCAAGCTAAAGAGATCAACCCAGAAACATTTTTATAAGGTAAAACTAATGAAGCTGGCCCATTACCAAGAGGATATCTGCCTGTGCAACAGCACTTCCTCTCCCCACATGCCCCCAACTCTCATTGGTAATGTGGTCCCCCAATCCTCCACAGCAGATTTAGGGGGATGTGCAGAGTACACATGAAGAGCAGGGGGGAAGCCTGTTCTGTGGCACCCGCTAATGTGCATTGTATCAGTATTTGTCCAGTTTGTCTGAGTTTCATGGGGCAAGCAAGTGAGTGGATCATTGACTGAGTTGTGGGAGTGGTTGCAGAGTGTGGGCAATGTGATTAGAGAGTGTGCTAGAAGTGTGAAATTTGAGCACATTGGTTAATAGTCTTGTTTGATTGTTGTGGAGGTGATGATTATGTAAGGGGTGCATTTGAGTGGAACTGAGTGAAATGTATTTTTTGCTGCATTTATTGTTGTATAGGAGGCTGGAAATTGAATTGGATTGGTTTGTTTAATTGTATGATTGATTAGGCATATGGTGGGTTGAAAAGAATGAGCTTATTTTTCTGTTGCTTAGCTATTTTTTTCGAAAGTGGGATCAGTATTATGTATTTTCGTAACTGATTTTCATCTGTAATGTTTTATGCTGATGTTTTAGAGGCTGTTTAGTTTAGCTGCCTATTATAGCGTTCTATAATGTGGGGATGTTTGGGTATTTGATTTTTATTTGTGATGTTTTAAATGTAAGTGGTATATAAATTGTCAAGGTAAATACCAAGGCATCTGCAATAGATCCACATGCAGCAGTATAAAAAGCTTTATGCAAATGCTCTGGTTCAAAGATTCATCTTTCAAAGCATCTTTCTGATACACCACTAATCAGAAGCGCACGAGGTAAAAAAAAAAAAAGTACGGATGTTCCTAAGTTTTGGAGAGTTATCCAGTTTCAGGATAATTAAACCAATTTTTTTTGTGTGTCTTTGCAAATAGCCTAAAGGAAGACCATTTTAAAAAGTGTATCTTGTCCAAGAAAGTGCTGAGTATCTTTAAACCAATCAAGTAAAATGTTGTTCAGCAAGAAAAAGCAAACTTTAATGGTCACTTGTCACATTTAAATGACAAAAAATGGGATGCTCACTACATTTGTCAGGCTGACTGCCCATCCAATCTCCTATTATTTCTGGTTTTAGCAAGTTGTTATTACATTACACCTTGCCTCCCCTCCCCAATAATAATAATCCAAGCCATTGGATGTAGCCAACGGTTATTTCCCCATCATTTCCATGCTGTGGAAAAGTTATGTATTCATCTGAGCAAACATCGAGTTGGCTGATTTCTTTTGTAAAATCGACGGTTTAAGAAGATTTGCATTTTGCATCTACAAAAAAAAAAGAAGCTACATCTGTTTTCTGTACTTCGAAACTGTTTCCTCTGCTTACTCAGACCTGCTGGAAATGTGCTTACTAGTTCTATAAGGCAGGGGTGATTGAAACTGTGGTCCTCCAGAAAGGGGCTGTCTATCCCATTTCACCACCTGAGGTGAAATGGAAATGTGCCACTCCCTGTAACCTGAGGTTACCAGACGTCCCCATTTCCCGGGGACATCCCCCAGATTTACAAATCTGTCCCCAAACAAAATCCGTCCCTGGAATGTCCCCGGATTTCATTTAATGTCCCCGGATTTATATTTTAAGTGTTGTAGATTTTTTAGTAGGGAATGAATATTACGTGATTGGTTCAACCGCAGAAGACACATCATATGGGGACTTCTGGCAAGGCAAAATGGTGGATGCCACGGCAGCGAGCAGCTCCTGAAGCCAACCAGAGCCAACTGCGCTACGAGGCTGGCTTCAGGCTGCTGAGACTGCTGCTGCCGCCGCCACTGCCAAGGGGACACCAGAGACGGCTGACTGCTGCTGCCACCGTCATTGCCAAGCGGGCACTGGGGGAACCGCTGCCCCCCCCATGACCCAAATCAAGCTGGAAGCGAGAGCACCCGGTCACCCAGCCGACTGTCCAGTGGCGTTCCAGGGCCAATGCAGGGAGAAGGAGAAGAGGAGGAGGAGGAGGGGAGAGAAAGAGGAAGGAGAAAAAAGAGGGGAGCCCCAAGCTTGTCATGCCACTGAGGAGGAGAGGTAGGAGAGCACTGGGAGGGCAAGGACATGTGGTCGGGCCCAGGCCCGACCTAAGCCTACTCCATGGTGGCTAGCACTCCAAGCTGGGGCCCAAAGGAAGGCCACATGACAGAGGAGACCACAAAAGAGAAGATATTACTTCTTTTTTAAAAAATAAATAAATTACTTTTTTAAAAAACAACTTTTTTCTCTTTTCAAAAAAAAAAAGTGTCCTTGGATTCTTTGAAAAAAATCTGGTAACCATACTGTACCCCCCTCTCCCACACTCCCACATTCACTGCATGCCAGAATACCCCTCTTGGAGCATTCTGCAAGGCTTTGACGCTCGTCTTCTCTGCCCCAAGGGCAGAGAAGATGAGCAGCCAAGCAGCACAGCAGAACACTCCTGGTGAGGTGGGGCATTCCACCAGCAGTAGAAGGAGTCATGGGCGGGCCAGCTCTGCCTCCAGAAGTTTTTGGAACAACGTCCATCAGGACCAAAGCTCAGGGAAGATAGGAGCTGATGTTCTTACAATCTATCAACATAGCCAAGACACTCTGTCAAACTATACCATGTACTGTGAAGAAAAAATAGATAAACTATTTGGGATGCTGAGGTAAAATAAAAGTTTTCAAAAGCTAAAATGAAATAAATCAAATGAACCTAAAACCAATAAATATATTGAAATTTATCCACTCTTAAATATTCATTTGTTTTGATGAGTATCTCTGAAATCATATTCACACCCTTGAGGAACCGCAACAAAATTTAGCTAATGTGTAATATGCATAATTAGCAATCTGCATTTTCTAACTTGTAATACCGGTAGTTGATGTATGGTTTTGCTATTGATAATTTAGTAATTCCCACTTCACGTTTCTGAAACGCATTAAGTATATTCTGTTTGAGGCCTGGCCAAAAGGACAAAAGCCCACCCTTATTTGTGATCTACATCGTGACCTGGCTTTGGCCATTTTGGCACCACAGAGTCATAAATTGCAAAAAAAAAAAAAGCACAAGAGCGTCTGCAATGTGCAGTGCTTTTGTGTCCTCCTTTACACTAATGGTCTTCCTCACGTTGCCTTAAAATTCCTAACCAAAATAACATGACCTATTTGCTACCAGAGAAAAGGTTGCTCCCTAAAGATATATTTTAGAGGGGGTAATTCAGAATATGGAAATGAGTTATTAGGACAGGGGGGGAAGAGCCATTGTATTAATTGTAGATGTACTGCAGGGCTGGCCCACCCCCAAGGTGAGGCGAGGCATTTGCTTCAGGTGACAAATCGGCCTCCTCTGCCACTGCCCTCCGCTCTGCTCTTTACTCCGTGTACACCTCACATCAGGCTATATGAAGGACCATATTTTCCACATGAAGCTGTCCAGGCTCTAGGATCTTTGGCAGAGCCCCAACACCATCTCAGCCAAGGATGGTGGGGATACCAGAAAGGGCCTTCCCCGTGGCTGTTCCCAGGCTTTGGAAATCCCTTCCTAGAGAGCCTTGACTGGCTCCCTCCTTGTTTTCCCTCTGCTGGCAGCTAAATGCTTTTTTATTCTGACAGACTTTTTGGGGAATTGGCTGCTTTTAAGGAGTCGGCTCTTAACAGTGTGCTGTTTGTGTATATCTACTGTACCTGCGTTTTAATACGTATTTTAAATATTGTTTTAATTCCACTGATAATTTTATTATTTTTAGCAATAACCTTTTCTATATATATTTTAGCTATGTGTGTTTTTATCTGCATTTGCTTTAATTTTTGTGAGCCTCCCTGAGTCCTGGTTCTTGGTTCTAAATATAATAATGAAAGAAATGTCAAAGAAAACATTGCCATTTCGCTTATAGGTCCAGATCTGAGCAGGCCTTTTGCATCTGGCCAGGGAATGACAGAAATGAAATTGTCCTTTGCAAGGTTCCCTGGATCTGCCCTCCCCCTACCCAAATCCCCACCCAGTCTTATCTTGCAAGAGACTCCAAGGTATATGGCATTAGAAAGCTGGTGCAAAAGAGCAACTATTAGATTAGTGCACATTTAATACTTATGTAATAAATGTCTTTTAATGCTAAATTGGAAGGTCAAAATCTTTGGTGGACGAAATGAAATAATCTTAATGAGAAGTCAAATTGTATTTTATACTTCACTGATAATTGCCAGACAGATCAGCTGCCACCGGCAATTACTGATTGCTTTTTGTTCGTGGATATTTTTTCTTAAAAGGAAGAAAATTAGTGATGAAGGGACTGATTTTTTAAAATTAAAACATTTATGTGGCAATAAAAAAACCTGGCACAAATGCTGTCCAAGTGAGACTACATTTTGTATCCTGTTTAAAAGATAAATGAAGAAAGGTTGTAAGTGGTTGGGTTCCACATGCTTTTAAACTATGGAATCAAACAGAACCTGAATGAAAAACTGAAATAAATCTTTCATTTTTACTGAGCTGAACTGGAAGAGAACTTAACAGCTAATTGAAAGTCTCTATTGAACTTGATACAGAATAGACCAGCACAGGAAATACGAGTTTGTTGGTTCCAAATTAGGGTTTGACCAAAAAACACCTGTTGTGGTACATTCACAGGCTCCCCCAAATCAGAATGTGTGAATGAAATAAAACCAACATGTGGGTGCTTTCCCACTGTCTCAGGAGATGGGCAGAATACCAATATCCAAGTTGCAGTTTCGTAATGACAGCAATAGCCAATGTAGTACCTTATAGATATTGTTAAAGTACAGTTCCTGTCAACCCCATCATGGTTGGGGGCAATGGGAGTTGTAGTCCAACAACATCTGGAAGGTACCCATGTTAGCTACCTCTGCTAATGATAAACCTTTTTGCTGGTGCTTGCCATGAGCCCCATGGAGATATATTGGAGGAGCTATATTGCCATGAGCCCCATGGAGATATATTGGAGAGAGCTTCATGAGTTGGAGTTTGATTATCCTGGAGAGGGACCTAGTAGGCCCGGATGGGCAGCAATGGGTCTCACAGAAGGTCTTGGATTGTCCAGGGTGTCAAGCCTGGGGACAGGGGGTTGTCCAGCCTACAGACACTTCCTGGCATCCTCAAGGGGTGTGTCAGCCATTGGATCAACATCTTAGTTCATCGGGCCATGCATTACATCTGATGCACTTTTAACCCTTCCTTTGCCTACATTCCGTAATGATCTGAGCATTACAGTTTGGGGTCAAAACCGCAATCCAGGTTCCATTTCCTCATCCACCAGTTCCTCATCCACCACAAGGTTAAGGGTGACTAGCTCATCCTAAAATAAGGTTCCTATACTTCTTTGCCTAAGGATCAGCATTAAAGCAAATAAAAGGAGAGAGGACCTAACAGACAAGAAGTTAAGCTGTCAGGGGCAGCGTCTGTAGCTCAATGGAAGAGCACAGAAAATTCAAGGTTCAGTCTCTGGCTTCCCCACAAAGGACTGGGAAAGAACCCTGTCTGGATTCCTTGAAAACAGCTTTCACGCAGTGAGGGCAATACAACGTTAGGTGGATCGATATTCTGACTCGGAATAAGGCAGAGTCCTGTAATGCTTACAATGTCAGTGGCAGTAGAAAGAAAGGAATCCAAAATAACTAGGTGTAATGTGAACTATGAGCAATGGCAGCACAGCAAAACGAGGAACAAACAGCTACCCGCTTATCAAGTTGTACTTTTTATTTATTTATGACATTTTTTTAAAGTGCTCTAAAATAAAAATTTAAAAATGGAAGGGCGGAAAGCCCATTACAATTGGGCAAAATATGCATCCTAGTAAGAAATGTGTTCACAGGGACCTAGTATACAAAAGGGATCAAGTAAAAAATGGATGAAGAAAAATCGTATGGAAATGACAGCCTATAAAGCATGAATTTCACAGCGCTTTATCTTCCCAAACACAAAGCAGAATCACTGAAAGGAAGGATGCCACTGAGGTTACTGTGTAGGCAAGCACTTTGGAAGAAATGGCAGCTTTGAATGCCGGAGTGGAAAGCAACCACTGAGCATTGCTGCACAACTTTCCCTTGTTTAAATAGGTCTCCCAAGGTGTTTCAACCACTTCTTTCAAGGTGCGCACCCTTGAAATGAATGGAGCATGCCTGGCAGTGATTCTCCTTGTGCATCATTCAATTCCCAGCACTCACTAGATTCTTATTGTCCCTCCTGTAGCATTGTTGAGCTGATATTTCCAGTAGCACCTGCGTGTTAAGGCACTTTGGATTATAGGATCAAGGCCAACTTTTTAGGCTAATAGGTACATAAAAAATGCATTATATTAGAACAGAAAATATATATCCCACCTTGTACAGGAAGCAGTAAAAATATTGTGCTGAACTGAAGTACTCCCGAGTCCTTTATAATTGTCTTGCTGTTAAACAAGCCTTGCCTATTGATTTGCTAACAGACTTGTTCTTTGCTAAACTGGAGGGATCCTTTCTTTTTACTGAGTAAATTCATTGTTGTTGTTGTTGTTGTTCTCTTGCAGTTGTGGGGGGTGAAATAGTAATAAATAGGGTATTTATTCATTTCCTGTGTGTGGAATATCTTGCTCGTGTTCACTGTATAAAAAAATACAGTTTAATGGCAAAGGTCCAGTCTGTGTCCTGAGTGTAGCAAGCATATCTGCAACCCCATTAAAGCACAGCTTTATGTAGGCAAATGTAGGGGTGCTTATTTAGGTAAATTATATGCATTGAGGAGAGTATGTTGGAAAGGAAAAAAGAGATGCCATCAATTTTAATTATCATTTGTGTACAATGCCATGATAGTTTTCTGTGAGTTGGTGATTTATAAATATTCTTATAAATAAATAAAAATGACAAAAGAAAAACCCTGCTAGCTCAAACTAGAAGCCCATCTAATCCAGCGTGCTGCACTGCATAGTGGCAAATCAGATACCTCCAGAATTCTGCAATGAGGACACAAAAGCAATAACCTCCTCCAGTAGCCTTGTGTCTCTGAACAGGGTGGTTCAATGTCATCTAGGCATCCTGGCTAACAGCCATTGCTCAGATTTTCTCCCACTGGGACTACTGCAGTGCCCTCTACATAGGGCCACCTTTGAAGGTGACTGAGAAACTACAGGTAATATAGAATGGGGCTGCCAAATTGGTGACTGGAGTGGCTGATGGCACCATGTAACACAGATCCTAAAGGTTCTACATTGGCTCCCAGTACGTTTCCTAGCACAATTCAAAGTGTTGGTGCTGACCTTTAAAGCCCTAAATGGCTTCGGCCCTGTATACCTGAAATAGTGTCTCCACTCCCATCGTTCAGTCTGGACAGAAAGTGAAATTATAGGGAACCAGGCAGAGGGCCTTCTTGGTAGTGGCACCTGCCCTGTGGAATGCCCTCACATTAGATGTCAAAGAAATAAACAATTATATGACTTTCCAAAGACATCTGAAGGCAGCCCTCTATAGGCAAGTTTTTAATGTTTGATGTTTGTCTTACTGTGTTTTTATACTCCTTAAAAGCCGCCCAGAGTGGCTGGGGCAACCCAGTCAGATGGACAATGATGATGATGATGATAATAATAATAATAATAATAATAATAATAATAATAATAATGGCCCTGTTCTACATGAATTTGTCCATTCCCTCTTTAAAGCCCTCTAAGTTTTAAACATTATGTGCCCATGAATTTCATAAATTAATTGTTTTGTATGAGGAATTGCTTTCTTTCATCTGCCCTGAATCTCCTTCCAACCATGACTCTGAGTCCTAATAGTAGGCAAGATGAAGATAAATGTCTCTTTCTCCACACCATGCAAAATTTTATTCAATTAACCTTGGGGCTGAAGATGTTGCTATAAGCGGTTTTCATGTTCACCCAGTGCTCCAAAATGCCAGGAAATCACAGCTGTTAAGAAACATGCCATCAATGGATGTTATTTGAGCAATCTTCATATAGCGTGGTACCTTATCTTGTGGTTAGGTCTGGCTTCACTGGACTTTGAAGCTGTTAGTGGAAGAGTGATGACCCTAAGTCCCAGACTTGACCGTTCACTAGAATAAGCACATGGGATCTATGCAAGAGGAGTTTATATTTGATATCCCGCTTTATCACTACCTTAAGGAGTCTCAAAGCGGCTAACAATCTCCTTTCCCCTCCTCCCCCACAACAAACACTCTGTGAGGTGAGTGGGGCTGAGAGACTTCAGAGAATTGTGACTAGCCCAAGGTCACCCAGCAGCTGCATGTGGAGGAGCGGGGAATCAAACCCGGTTCACCAGGTTACGAGTCCACCGCTCTTAACAACTACACCACACTGAAGCTACTATTCTACATTACAAGTCCTCAACTTCTAACTACGTTTTGAGAGCTGCCTAACTCTGCCTTATGGTGGAGCCACTGCTACTTGAAATGTTTCCAGTTTTAAAAAGCAGAGGGGCTGGTAACCTGGTTTGTTTTGGATTCTCATTGATGGCTACATAGGTGCCTTGGGACTCGTGAAAGAACCTAATAAAGAAATGTTCAGAACATGCAGGTTTTCAGCCCTGCTTGATATCGAAACACATTTTATCCCACCTTTTATGAGAGAACCTGCCTTGGTTACACACTCTCTGGCTTATTTTGCAGAAGCCAAGAAACTTGGCTGAATCTCAGACCCTTAGACATTACCCATGGTTTGTATTTATTTTCGCAGCATCCAAGTGACTCTTAACCACATACAGTGGTGCCTCGCAAGACGAAATTAATTCGTTCTGTGAGTTTTTTTGTTCTGTGAGTTTTTTGTCTTGCGAAGCACCGCTGTGTATTGACGGTTTCCCATAGGAATGCATTGCCAGTTTTTAAAAAAAGGCGCAAGACGTTTCGGCTTGCGAAGCAAGCCCATAGAGAAATCTGTATTGCGAAGCAACTCAGAAAACGAAAAACTCTTTTGTCTTGCGAGTTTTTCGAGGCATTCGTCTTGCGAGGTACCACTGTAGTGGTGACAGTTATGAAGAAATAGTCCGAGCTAGCATGATTTACTGATGGAGTTTTGCTTCCTGGGCATTAAAGACTAGAAAATGTCACCTAAATATTTTGCTGGTACAAGGACTTTGGAAGGTAGAGATTCCGTATAGGAAACAGAAGTATGTTTGCATGGGCAAACTCTAAAGCAACAGTTTTCCCATGCAAAAGCTTCCAGGATGTAGGGTGGGCAAGGCTTTCTGGGGCCAGAATCAACTGTGTCTGTTTTGGGAAGTCATTTGGAATATATGCACAACTGGATAATTGGAAACCTCCAGAAACAGCTATAAAACTCACAGACCATGAAGGACACAAGCCATGAACCCACAGATTGGCATCACTTATTTCCCATCACCTGATTACTCAATGCTTGTTAACTCAGTAAATGGATGAACTGTCTGCATGGGAAAGTCTTATGCCTGAGTTGACCTAAGGTGATAGAAAAGCCGACTCGTGATGGTTCAGTCATACATATAAGATACGACTTTGTACTGCACTGCAGGCAACGTAAATTTGCATGTGTGAAGCAGCTCTCAGAAGACAGAGCTCCTCATAGATATAGAAATGTACGCTAAACAGGGTGTTTTTAGATGCTGCATATTATAGATCAAAATATGGACAGCACTTCAGAAAACATTATTGATTTTTCAAGCATAAAGTCAAGCTAATGTACTAGTAATGGGGCAACCGGGGCGTTCAGTGATTTGCAAGGATCTACGCTACACCTTTTAAATAAAAAGTGCAATGCCAACATTCTTTACATAATAATCACGGAGGGCCCATGAGAACTGAAACAGACTGCTACCCAAATGATCCACCATTGGGAAATATGCCGGAGCTGTGTTCTGAAACACCTATGAAAGTCAGCAGCTGTGGGAAGACACAAGATCTACCCACCCGGGAAGAATGGCAGATGAAGCTGATGGACTACATGGAAATGGCGGAAATGACTGGCAGAATCCGAGACCAGGGAGAAGAGTCGATGGAAGAAGATTGGGAAAAATTTAAAGTATATTTACAGAAATACTGCAAAATTAATGAATGTTAGGAAAATACTGGAATGAAGTTATAGGGTTTTAGCAGAAATGTTATAAAGAATTAAGCAAAAACTGATTGTTAATGGGTTAAAGTGGAAAATTTAAAGTTAGACTGTGTTAAGATAAACTATAGAACAAAAATTGAGAAAGAGGGAAAGGATTTGCTGAATTAGCTAATTTGAACTAGAATACAAAAAAGGGAGGTGTGAGGAAGTCGAGGAAACAAGTAAATGAAAGATAAAGATATGGAAATTGGATGTGTTTTTAAATGTTTTGATTTTTTTTCTTGTTTTGATGTATTGTTTTTTCTTTTTATTTTTGATGTATTGTTTGTTAAAAAAAAATATTGCCTTTTTTCTTTTATACTTTCTTTCTGTAACTTTAAAACTTCTAATAAATATCATTATGTATATAAAAAAAAGAAAGTCAGCAGCTGTGCACCAGTCTTTTCTGTACATTTAGATAGCCTTCACTGATAACTGATCTGGGGGTACAAGAAAGAGAAGATATTTTTTTTTAATTGTGGTAACGTGGTAATGAAAAATAAAGTTTGGACCTTCTAGATGCCAGGTCCTATATGTTCAAGGACTACATCTCAGCTCTGCTATGTTGCAAATGGCCAATGATGATGTCACAGACTGTTTCGGAAAGAGGCCTCATCCTGACTTGTAGGGAGGGAAACCATAGCTGGGATGGGACTACAATGTTTCTTGTTAAAGAATAAATGGAGATTAGGAACTGGAACAAAACTCCTTAGCCCATTATCACTCCCCAGAGTCTACTTCCTTCCTGATCATCAAACCCATGTAAACATCAAAGGCGCCTGACTCAGCTGAGTACTTGGAAGATCAGGTCGATAAGAATATGAGGGATGTGTTTAAATGGGCATAACATGACAGGAGCGGAGAGTCTGGCTGGAAAACCGTTCCTATACTTCAAGTATAGCCACCAGATAACTGATCTTAAAAAGTGAACTATGGAGGAAGAGAAGAAGACTAACTAAAGAAGACAAAGAAGATAACAGTATATGCCCAGGTCTCGTTACTACATGAGTAATATTTTGTAGATCCCCAGGTCAAACAAAGGTGGAAGCAAAACCATTTGACAAATGCTGTGTAATCAGTATCTCAAATGGTTGAGAGATAAACCTAACGTTATGCCAGGCATGACCAAACTCAGCCCTCCAGATGTTTTGGGACTACAATTCCCATCATCCCTGACCACTGGTCCGGTTAGCTAGGGATGATGGGAGTTGTAGTCCCAAAACATCTGGAGGGCCAAGTTTGGCCATGCCTGCATTATGCTATCTGTACACTTTCCACTAACATCCTGAACCATGTGGGCACCTAACCAAATTGTGTGAATGGTCTGGGAAATTTTCAGTCACACCTGGAAACTCTCCAAGGGAACTGGAGATAGGAAGCAAATATCAAAGAGGACAGTCAGTAGACCCAACCAGAAACTAACCTGATCGGCCCTGGCTTTACAACATAAAGAACCAATACGATGTCATATAATTGACAGAATGCCTAATTTAAGATTGAAGAGATCTGGTTTCAAGTCCATGCTAAGCTATGATTTTCACTTAATGTGAAACAGTTGGGTCAATCTTTTCAACCTGATTTACATCACAGGCTTGAAGGATTGGTGTGGAATAAATTTATAAACACTTCTTTTTTTAAAAAAAAAAAAAAAGAATACAAATTTCCTATTATCGCACTTTCAGGAATTCTGCTGTAAAATTTCAATTTTTCCTGTAGATACAAGAAAAAGCAGCTAATATATTACAATTGTATCCTACTTTCAGAGAGCAGCTATATTTCACTGTATTTTTTGGTGGGCGGGCGCCATGTGTTCTGCTTTACACAGGATCTCTGTTTTGAATAGCAGGCAAAGGAAAAATCACTTATTTGAAGGTGTTTTTTCTATGAGCCCAAAGATAAGGAAAAATAAAAAGGGAAAGAAGGAGCCTTATAGTTGACAGCAACAGGTAACACCACCTGGTCAGCAGACTGTACTGATACACAAGTCATTTGGTGCCTTCCTCGCTTTAGTTCATTATACTATGGTATTTCTATTTAATTTCTAGTAATTATGGACACACACATACACATTCTGGCATCGGTAGTCACATGTAACTGTGGAGGACATCAGAAGCTGAATGAAGGCTTCTGTCTACATTGCATAATGAAATTGAGGATAAAAATCAGGACTTCTGTATGTTGATCTTCTATAGGATCATCTTTGCCGCAGTCGTAACATTTCCAGGTTTGACACCTAAATGGAAAATCATCAAATTTGATCTATTTCTTTTGACTTGAAAGTAGTCAAACAGATGTGGAGAACACTATGAGTTCTGTTTGACTGTAATTTCCTGGAAGCAGCAAAGCAAATATTTGCACACACATTCAGGAGACGCTAGTTGGTGTGCCACCTTCTGTGAACCTTGGTGATGAATAGAGATCTGCTGTGGAAAGGGATGGTTTGCAGTACAAATGACACCCTCCTTCCTTTCCCACCCCTGCCCCCAAGTCATCCCATAATAAAGTCCACCATTCTGCTATTTTTAGCTGATAGAACAGGTGGCATGTGGAGTAAAATAATTTAGGAGCATAGAATTGTAGAATCATAGAGCTGGAAAGGACCCCAAGGGTCATAAAGGCCAACCCCCTGAAATGCAGGAATTTCAACTAAAGTCTACACGACAGATGGCCATCCAACCTCTGCTTAAAAACCTCCACAACCTCCCGAGGGAGTCCGTTCCACTGTCAAACAGCTCTTACTGTCAGAAAGTTCTTCCTGATGTTTAGTTGGAATCTCCTTTCTTGTAATTTGAAGCCGTTGGTTCAGGTCCTACCCTCCAGAGCAGGAGAAAACAAGCTTGCTCCATCTTCTGTGGTGTAGTGGTTTAGAGCGATAGACTTGTAATCTAGGGAACTGGGTTTGTGTCTCTGCTCCTCCACATGCAGCTGCTGGGTGACCTTGGGCCAGTCACACTTCTTTGAAGTCTCTCAGCCCCACTCACCTCACAGAGTGTTTGTTGTGGGGGAGGAAGGGAAAGGAGAATGTTAGCCGCTTTGAGACTCCTTTGGGTAGTGATAAAGCGGGATATCAAATCCAAACTCTTCTTCTTCTTCTTCTTCTTCTTCTTCTTCTTCTTCTTCTTCTTCTTCTTCTTCTGTGTGACAGCCCTTAAGATGTTTGACAGTGCCTATCATATCTCCTCTCAGTCTTCTGCATGCAAAACAGATGCTCTACCACTGAGCTACAGCCCTTCCCCACAAGGTCCTTCCTCAGAATGCCACTTCTGTCAGCTCCCGCTGATCTACTGCCCATCTGCGCAGCATATGTAATGGGGAAAATAAATATGAGAAAACTGTACTTACTGAAGCAATACGCAAACTGAAACACACTTCTTCAAATTCTGTGGTGCGGTTATCCAATTAAAAAATGCCTTCTGTGAGCAAACACGTATATATTACTAAAATGACATTGTGTGCATTATATTGGAGAAAAAAATACGTGTTCAAATGGCAGAATTCAACACAGAAATGAGTTTCTTATGAGAAATGCGCACAAAAAGCATGCAAATGCATCAGTCTGGAGGGGTTTTTTGTATGCATTTTTGTGCAGAAACGAAGTAAACTGAACTCAAGAGTTGAAAAACGGGCAACAGACAGTTTCTTCGCATCCCAATGAGTACCTCTATATAGCTAAGCATATAGCTAGAGAATCACTGCTCTAATGAGGGGTAGCATATTTTCTTTCTGAAAGCCTGGAAAATGAAAGGGGCAACACATCCCAGAAAAAAATCTCCATGGAAGATTTCAGCACTAAGACTGAAAATCCTTGATGCAGGCTATTAAGGGAGACGCACTGATATGTTTTCACCACAGAAGAGAAGTATTAAAATTTTACAAAGCTAAAATGAAATAAAGGCAGCAGCCAATGCCATCTGCCAGAACAAATCGATATATGAGGGACCACCTTTCATTTAAGATTCAAGATGGTCACACATATATTGATTTGTCCTCGCAGATGGCATTGGCTGGAGGGGGGGGGGTTGCCTCACAAATTCCTGCCAGAAGAATGCAAAGAAAGCCAGTGTTTTAAAATTATGGAACAGCATATCATGTTAGCTGTGCCCTAAAGATATATAAATACCAATATATATATATATATATATATATAATTTGATATTTTCCTTTTGAGTACTAAAGGAAAAAACCTGAACTAACAGGACAATCAATAGGTCTGCATATTCCTTCAGACAGCGTGTGCCTAAATTATTCCACAGACAGAACAGACCAAAGCAGTGGTGGACAATTTCTATATGACCTATTCCCTAAACATTTATCTGTAGGGGAAAGCATGTTCTATCATAGGTGAACATTGTCCGGAGAACTTGCTCCCCCACCAGAAGCCATGATAGCCACCAGCTCGGATGGCTTTGAAAGAGGATTGGACAAAATCATGGAGGATAAAGCTATAAATTGCTGCTAGCCAAGATTAAGGCTGTGGCCTGCTTCTACAGTCAAAGATAGTATCCTTCTGAATACCAGTTGCTCTTTTGCTCTGCTTGCAGACTTCCCACAGGTATCTGGTTGACCTCTGTGAGAAAAGGATGCTGGACTAGATAGGACATTGGCTTGATGTAGTGGGCTCTTCTGCTGTTCCTATTCTAATCAATGTATAGTTGATTTTCTCTTTTAAAAAATCACATAAATGAGTTCTTTAATACAGTGGAACCTTGGTTCTCGAACTTAATCGATTCTCGAAGTTCGTTCGACTCCCGAAACCGTTCAAAAACCAAGGTGCAGCTTCTGATTGGCTGCAGGAGCTTCCTGCAGTCAAGCGGAAGCCACATCAGACATTCAGCTTCCGAAAAACATTTGCAAACCGAAACACTTACTCCCGTCATTCAGGAGCCGATTTGTTTGTCAACTAAGCCATTCGAGAACCAAGGTTCCACTGTATTGTTGTTGAGACGCTGCCACTTCCACAGTTAACCAGAGACAGTGCAGTGGCCCTCCATGTTTTATGAACATTTTATGCGCTCTCTCTCTCTCTCTCTCTCTCTCTTTGTGTCCTGGCTTCAGTAACTGTCTTTCCCTAGGCCAGATTTGGCAAGTACGTGGGGAAAATCAACACATTCTTACCAAGTACTTCATCACACACATCCATCGCCACAAGATGAATGCCAGCATCACAGCAATGTGGCCAGGGAGCAATTATCAAGGTCGGAGTTCATGAGAATTATCAAGCAAAGACCATGGTATAAGAGCAAATGGTTTTCTCTCAAATGAGGAGAATATTCAGAGTCACATGACAAAACTCAATCACGGGCAGCTTCAATGCAATCAGCAGGGTCTATCCACCCAGTGGTATGCTTCCCCTCAGAGCTTTGTATGAAGATTTGAGGAGGGGTCACAAGTGTTTTCAAAAACTATGTACAATTTAAGTTTAAAATTTATAATTAAAAGTCGCAATATTTCAATCCTTTTGAAAATTCAAATAAAATAATTAGAGGGGAAGCATGGGACATATATGTCTGCATGGATTAAATAAAGGGTTAGAAGCACTGAGACTTAAATTTATGGAGTATTTCAGAAGAGTGGAAAATGTTTGCAGAATATCTGAAGAATAATTGTAAACAGGACTTTAGCAGGATTAGAGTAAATTCAGCAGTTTACAGTATACGAAGATCTAGTGAGGAGGGGGGCAATAGAACATACAGAGTAATTAGGCTATGCAGTTGTAATGGATTATTAAACAGAACCATGAAAGGGGGGCAAATGAAGTCAACAATTATGAATGTATGGTTTTATTGAATGGAATGTGAAAATTTGTAATGGAAAAAAGTATAAATAAAATTTAAGAAACAAAGAAACACTGAGACTTTTCTTTCAGCACACTCATCTTATTAGTGCCGGATAATGTCTCAGTGCTGAAAAAACGAGTTCACTCCTTCTCAATCATGTGCACAGCTTCCTCTTTCGAGCTAAATTGCAACTTTTGCTTTTTTGGTGGAGAGGGACAGTTTTGGTGGGTTTCTATGAGAATGTGTGGAGGCTCTTAAAAATGGGCTTTTCTTTTTAGGGATGATTGGTCTTTGACACACTTGTAATGACTATTATTATTATTATTATTATTTATCAAATTTGCCTTATACCTGTAGATCTCTGGGTGGTTCACAACAGAAAATTACAATTAAAAAACAAACAAAATACATAATAAAAACAAAAACAAAGACAACCGAATAATCCCCCCATTGTCTTCCAATATGTTTACAACATTTTATTTTTGGACTCTCACTACAGGAACTTTGAATGTGATTCAACTAAGTTGTTGTGTGAAAAGAATGAGGTTCACTTTTGCAATGAGACTCCCCACCCCCCGGCCATCTGCTCTGGAGGGTTGAAGGAACCTCCCAGAAAAATGTTTTTGGGAGGGTGAGGAGAGAGGAGAGGGCTGAAAGTCCCATTGCGCAAGTAAATCTTGTCTCCCACTTAGCGCTATGTTGAATTTCATCCACAGTTCTTTTTCAGTGTACTGGAAACAGTGCACCAGAAACTACTTTTTTCCCCTAAAAGCCTTTAAAAGTGTAACTTCTAGTATGCAGGCATTTAACAATGACCTTCATCTGGGCAAAGGGCATATCTTGTAGCTGTTCCACAGGTAAATGAAGAATAAAGTTTTCGTCCTTATGCTACGTCAGGTTCTGTGGTTCTATTTATTTTGTTATTTATGGCATAATAATGCTTTCAGGTCCAGCATACTAATGTTGTCTCATAAAATATTAATTTCTCACCAATATATTTTACAGATAAGCACCTGTTTGTCTGCAAAGTGCTGCATTGATTGAAACAAGATGAGCAATACAACATTTTCTGGAATTCATATATCATATAATCCTCCATTGATGTACTGTCCTGGATAATATTCAAATGTACAGATATACTGCATGGTGACCATGGAGGAGATATATTTTGTCATTTAATAGATTCCACAATGGCTTGCAAAATGTGCATTAGTCGTAAGTACAGTCTGCTCTTAACAGACCAAATTGTTATAGGTTGATCCTTTGTTAATGCAGCGCTGCACAACTTGATTGATTCAACTTGTAATTTGTCAGTTCTGTTCTACAGTTTTGGAGCCACTGAAAGGAGAGCATCAACTTCTATTTTCATTATTTTCTAGGCAGAAGCAAAGTCAAGGTAAATTGCTTAGGGTTATTAAAAGGTGGAAATTGAAATACAGGCATGTTAAACAGTTGACTCTGAGAGAAAGTCTATTCTTTTCAGACGCTAATAGGATCATGCTTCGTTTCACACTCCCTTTCATCAAGAACAGAAGTTCAGAATTCAAGGTGTCTTGTACGCAACATAGGGGAAGATTCCTTATCAGTGGCGTAGCGTGGGTTGTCAGCACCCGGGGCAAGGCAAGTAATTTGCCCCCCCCCCCCGCTGCACTGTCCCTCCCCCAGATAGTCCCTCGCTCTCTCTCCGCATCGCACCGCACGCCTGGCACCCTCCCCTCCACAGTGGGCGGCGACCCGGCGGCTCGGATCGGATTCGCACAGCCAGCACTGCAGTGAGAGAGAGTGAGTGAGCCAGGTAGGGGCAGAGAGCTGCGAGTGCAAGTGCACGCCCCCCCCAGATGTTGCGCCCGGTGCAGCCAGCCCCCCCCTGCACCCCCCACGCTACGCCACTGTTCCTTATACAAGAGACCTGTGGGGTCTTTGCAATAATACGTTTACCTACAGATGTGTAGACATTATGGTGACAGAGTGGTAGTCCTCAATGTGACATCTACGCAGCAGCTCTAACTCCTAAATTTGTCCATAAGCCAAATGGAAAATGTCCTGTTTCAGCAGGTGTATGGCCCAATTCATCCTCCTCCAATCTGGTACCTTCCAGAATTAGACTACAAACCCCATCATCCTTAACCATTGACCATGAGGCTGGTGGAAATGAGAATCCAACCAGGGGCATACCTAGCTGTTGGCAGAAAAATAATGCCACTGCTCAGTGTTTCCCAGCAAGATTGCTGAGAGGGCGGCTGCATGGCATATGTAGAGGTCAGATCAGCTTTCAGACCACAAATGACCTGCAATCTGTGACATATGTGCGAGGTTAAGCATGTGGCAAGGAAATTTGCAAAGCCTCCTAAAGGGTACCACTACCTCTGCCTTTCGCCTCCTTTCTAAACACACACAAGAGAGAGGGGGGCAGGCCTTGGCTCCTGGGAAGATTAGTGAGGTACCTTGGAACTTTACCATCAAGTACTTTGTGAAAATTAGGAACAGAAGTCACATCTTAATATTTCCAGAAGCATGTTTCATGTATACGTGTAAGGTGGTTGCTGAAGTATATCCTATAATGTAGCAAAAACTAAATGCATGAGTTCAAGCAATAATAATACTGTCACCAAATTAACTGATGACACTGCTTATAAAGCTTTTGGTTTATTCTGCAGATATTTTTTTACCCTAATTAAACTTAAAGCTGTAATTAGAAGCCGCAGCAGAAAAAATGCCTTTTATTTTTTTTAATTCCCTAATTGCACATGTAATGAGGCAAGTTTTAAAAACAGTGTACCTTGGTGCTTACATTTCAATGATGCTTTTACTATGGTCTGAGTGGTAATGCTCTCATTTTTGTTACTCGGTGATGCTTTTCAGCAAAAGGCTTTCAAAAGGATAAGGATAAAAAGAAAGCCTTAGATCCGTAAAAATAATTCATCATAGTTCATGTTACAAAATGAAAGCCTTGAAACTCTGAATTATAGGATATGTTTATTTTGTATGGCAAAGCTCTCTGTTAAAGGAGGCAACCATATCTCCCAATCATGTTGCTTTTTCTACCTAAACAGAATAGGCTTCCAAAATCACAGTTCAGTTCTTTATAACATCAAAGTTAGCAAAGAAGCTTTGCTTTATTCTTCGTTATCCAACCATTCCCCTGACTTATAATAGAAACGACACTCAGAATAATGAAGAACAATAGAACAAGGTCTTCAAGATTTGTCCCCCCATTTTTTTTTTTTTGTATTTGTATAGATTTATTTTTTTAAAAAAAGGGAGTGATTTATATAGTTGCATAGGTAACCTTGAAAGGTTGCTGATACAGAAGCTCCTGCTTTTAAGCCTGCAGGTAGCATAGAGCAATAGATCTTACCAGTATGAGGTATCGCCAGTTCACTTCAATCAGCAGTTTGTAAACTCTTGATTCTTTTGTCCTGCCATACAGCATTTCCTCAGAAAACAATGTGTTCATAACTTGGAACTCTCAATCCTCAAAGGGTTCACCATCAGGGGCTATGCGCTGAAAAGCACATGGGAGAACAAGGTAGTTATGGGCCATTGACGGAAAGTGAAAGAAGGTGGCAAGCGGTTATATAACAATAGGTTATATAATAATGAATAGATTACAGTTAGTACAAGGGGGATCTGTGACAAAATGTTACAGTGCAGAGTTTTACTGTCTGTGGCAAGGATGCGCCCTTCCATTCTGACTTATTATGGTCAGTCCTCATTATTTTGCCCCCGCCCCCACCCCTTTCTAATGAAGTTTCTTTTTGCACTTTTGCAAAAATTGGAGTTCTTCCTGCCTTATAAAACCTGCTAATACCTCCCACTTGTGCATGAATGGTGTTATTTTGGCTACATAAGGATCAGCACTGAGAGCATTGGTTTGTTCCTGGTGAGCACCATTTACATGTCTAGGATGGGATGCAGGGATGATCTCCCCCTCACATTTGTGGTGCATCTAGCCTGTCAAACAGCCTGTTTGTCAGTCTGAAGGGAGCATGGTTCACAACACGAGTGAGGAACCGTTAGCCCTCCAGATGTGGCCAAACTACAACTCCCATCACCCCCTGCAAGCATGGACAATGGCCAGGGCTGATGAGAATTGTAATTCAGTGACATCATGATTTACATTTACATGACATGATTTACATGGATAGGACAGGGCTAATGGAGGCAGCAAAATCTATTGGTGGGAGGAATTAGATAGCTTAAGCACCCACTTAGGCTGCATGAAAGCCACCAAGGGCATGGAGCCTATGGACCATGGGTTGCCCAGATATGGTCTGTAGGATAAAGTACATCAGTGAACCAAATGTTAGGAACAAGATGTTTACAGCAATAAGAAGAAGAATTGCTTCAGACATCCTGATTCAAGTACACTCGTATTAGCAGTCTCAAAAATAATTTTTGTATTACATCAAATACAGTGGTATTTCAGGTTAAGTACTTAATTCATTCTGGAGGTCTATTCTTAACCTGAAACTGTTCTTAACCTGAAGCACCACTTTAGCTAATGGGGCTTCCCTCTGCCGCCGCACTGCCGGAGCATGATTTCTGTTCTCACCCTGAAGCAAAGTTCTTAACCCAAGGTACTATTTCTGGGATAGCAGAGTCTGTAACCTGAAGCGTATATAACCCAAGGTACCACTGTAGCTGCTTCCTCCTTTCAGTGGCTTTCAGTGGATGAAGGACTCAGACTTGGATAATAGATATATAAAAATATTTATTGCTCAAAGCAAAGTAAAAAAAGGTGACAAGGGTAAATATGCACAACAGGTGCTAGGCAAGATTAGAGAAACTAAAACTGTGATCCTGTTATATGTGAATGGAGTGAACACAACTTAGCGCAGCAAACAGGACTGGGCAAGCAAACTGGCACAGCTCTAGGAACGCTAAGCCCGACTGATCTGCTCCCTCCTGAGCTAGTATCATCTTTTCCTTAGTGACAAAGGGGGCATAAGTGACACTTTGGGAACAGATGAATCACTAACCTCCTCTTGGGAGACTGAGCTGGGGGGCTGGCTCTGTCAGCTCCAGAGGCAGAGCTGGCATAGAAGGTGGGAACCATGCAAGTGCCAGGGTGAGTGAGGGGGTGACAGAATGGGATGAGAGAAAGCCATCCCACTGGGACCTTCCCCATCCAGCTCCTTGGGCTTTCTAGACCTCAGTATGACCTGAGCCAGTCCACAGGATCATCTATGGATAGCTCCTCCCACCCCTTGTCTTCTCCTAGACAGTCCACCCTCCTCAGGGTGGATGAAATACAGTTCCCAACAAGAGCCAACTAGATGCTCCTGCAAAACACGCAAACTGGACATGAAGGCAACATTCTCCCTCTGCTACTCATGAACAACATGCATATAGCCTCTGAATCTGGAGGTTCCATCTCATCATCATGGCAAACAGCCATTAATAGATCCATTCTCTCATCAACACAATTCCATTTCAAAGCAAGCCATGCTACTATTTTCTACTGCAGTTAGATGCGACTTGCTACTACCCACCCACACTCCTGACCCTCGAGAGAGTTTCTTTCCATTCCTCTTCCTACCGCTCCAGAAAACTATTTCCACTAGATTAAAACACTGTAAAATAAGCAAGCAATATTCCACAGAGGTCACATCCGAGTCTAGATGTTTTATATTGTCACTTATGACCATCTAATCTTTAGGCAATACGTAACTGGGGTGCTGCTTCAGTCACCACAGAGGACAATATTTAATTTTTAAAATTGAAGCACTTTATAAAATGAAGTTCACCCAAGACAAATATAAAGCAATTAAATCCTGGAGAAGGAAACGAAATGTGTAAATAGAAAATGGCTTTGCCTGCACTGAGCAGAAGTCTATGGAAAGTATACAGATAACAATCTGAGCCTGTATCAACAGTGTGGCATTCTTGTCTGGGGTGGTGGGGAGCCGATTCCTGATTAATTTTTCACAGTGAGAGACAAGCTACTACTCTCCTTGGCACTTGATACAGGAGGGCTTAGCTCAAGCGGCGTGCGGGAGTCTCGGTCATCACAGTTTATGGGTATTCAAAAACTGGAGGGAGTCCAAAGGAAATAAACAAAGCAGATGATTTGAGTTGCAAGAGGTAATCATGCAGAGTTTATGGAAGAACAGAGAACACAATAGCAGTTTTCAAGCATCTAAAGGATAGTCTCAGAGGGAAGGAAAAGAAATAAACGGAGTTTCATTCTACAGCCCTTACTGTAATATCCAGGGTTCAGGTTCCAATGTTTTATTGTGCCCTCTTGTTCCAGTACTTAAATCACATGTGCTACTGGGTCAATGCTTGATGAAAGCCCCTAAACAAACCACTGTCCTGCTACCCAAAGCCTTTTGGGAGTTTGGCATATAAGAAATTATTATTATTATTATTATTATTATTATTATTATTATTATTATACAGCCCTTCATCCAAGGATCACAGGGCTATTTACAAACACTCACACACAAATATGTGACATAGTAAACAGAAACAATATCCCCACACAAACACACACACACACGCAGTTTAAAAGGCCATAGATTGTTTAATTGCCACAGGCCTGGGAGAAGAGGAATTTTGTTGCCCCTATTATTTATTTAATTTTATACCACTTAATGCCAAAATAGACTTCTAAGTGTTTGTGAAGCAACAACCCAATTGCACAAGCATTGACATATAGGCATCCATAATTAAAACACACAATAAAACAATCCCATTTAAATATTAAAATATTAAACAATCCCATTAAAATATAAACATCCACAATTAAAATATGCAATATAACAATCCCATTAAAACAACAGTGCAATGAACTAGCCTTTTTGTTTTTAAATCTTGCTTTCTTTCTATAATATACCTCTGTAGCTGTTGAAACAAGCCTTTGGGAGTATTGGGAGTAAATATTCTAATTCTAAGGAGCAGCTGTTGAAAAAAGCTGTGTGATCTCTTTCATGGATGTTTTAAGCCATGGCTGTTTGAGCATCCATTGAGGCTGTTTTTAAAGGGGTCAGGAAATAAAAGAGGGAGTGGAGAACTCTGGATTTGTGAGGAAGATCATCCGTCATCCTAACGAGGGAATGTAGAGGTTGAAAGTAAGAGTCTAACCTAAATCATTTCTAAAACTTGAATGCAAGGGAATGAAATAAGCTTTGAAGTATAAACATTCTAACTTAAAAATATAGCAAAAGTAATCTGTAAAGCAACAGATCTTATAGATAATGAAAAGAAGTTAGCAATTAAAGCTCCAGCTTTAATTTAAGATACAGGGGGTCATAATTGGATGAACTGAGGAAATATTACGACTATTCAGTTTCATTCTCTTCCCACACCCCAAGTTCTCTTCTCAACACGTCAGTCAGCATTCCATACTCAGTGACCTCGCTCAATCCTCATTGGTCTGTTTGAGGGTGAACACATTGGTGCCCAGTCCCAGATATATTAAAACCTTGGATTTCACCATTGATTTCTGGGAACAGATCTCACTTTCTTCCCTAAGGATATTTTTTAAAAATCTCAATGGTCTCAATGACCAAAAGATGGGTCTCTCTATATCTCTATGCCTCTTTCTCCATTCCCCTTCCCATCTGGTTATTTTCATGCCAATCAGTTAAGCTCATTTGGGCACTGAGCAAGCTCAGGTCTCACTGAGCAGTTTTGGGGCTTTCTCCCCCCCCCCTTTGGATTAATAATAATAATAATAATAATAATAATAATAGAAACTGTACTTCTGCAAAACTCAGGGTTCCTCTGAGTCCAATACACCCCTGGCTGCTGTCGTTTTGGCTGCATGAGTTATGGCACTCTGAAAATTTAATAAGAAGAAGAAGAAGAAGAAGAGTTTGGATTTGATATCCCGCCTTTCACTCCCTTTAAGGAGTCTCAAAGCGGCTAACATTCTCCTTTCCCTTCCTCCCCCACAACAAACACTCTGTGAAGTGAATGAGGCTGAGAGACTTTAGAGAAGTGTGACTGGCCCAAGGTCACCCAGCAGCTGCATGTGGAGGAGCGGAGACGCGAACCCGGTTACCCAGATTACGTGACTACCGCTCTTAACCACTACACCACACTGGCTCTCAAGAATTGTAAGAATTACAATTATAGGGTGGTTGCCAGCTCTCAAGGACCGAAAGCGTAAACCACTGCAGCAGCCTTATGTCATTCCTCCTTCTCTCGTAGTAACATTTTGCAATACAAAATGTATGAAATGACATCCTCACCTTATGAGTTTTCCCACTCCGTGAGCATCAGCCAAGGATATGGAGAAGGACGGGGAAGTTGGCTGTGTAACAATTTCACTTTTCTGGGAGAGACAAGAGGAAATAATATGGTGCTACTGTATTTAGCAGTGGCCAGGAGTCTCCCATAATGTTAAGTTATTTGCGGCATTCAGTCCTAACACCCAGCTGTACCTTTCCATATTATCTGACTCAGGTGAGACTATGCAGATGCTGAACCAGCACCTGAATGCAGAAACAGATGATGGCTAAAAACTAAAGGTGAATCCCAACACAATAGATGCACTGCTCTTGGGTGGCCTGTGTTAGGGAACTGGGGAGCCTGAAGACAGTGGAGTCTCACTGTCCCTGAAAACAGATATGTTGCTTCAAAGTATTTCTGGATTCTATCACTATAGGTCCAGACATGTCATTGGCAAGTAGTCTCAATTTCCAACTCTGACTGGCATGATTGCTGCAGCTGCTCCTGGGCCAGGATATCCTTCCAAGTAATCCACCCTCTGGTGACCTCAAAATTAGATTACTGTAATGTGCTTTATATGGGTTTCTCCTCGAAGATGGTCTGGCATCACAGCTAGTGCGGAATGCAGCCACCAGAGTGCTGCATGATGATATGACTATCCAGAATCATATTAAACCAATTCGGCTCAAGTTGCACCAGCTGTTCATATGCTAGTGGGACCGATACAAGGTTTTGATATTAACCTATAAAACCCTAAATGATATAAAATCCCAATGCCTGAATAAGTGCCTCTCTCAGAACCTACTATTTTGAGCTTTAAGATCTGTTGAAGGAGGGGCTCTGCTGGTGTTCCTGTCAAAAGGGAAAGGCCTTTTGTCATGTGATGCAGTGCAGGGTCTTCTCTGTGGTGGCACCCCACCTCTGGAACATGCTCCTTCAGGAGATTCAGTTGGCCTCCCCACTGATGAGTTTTTAACAAAGCCTTAAGATGCACCTCTTCCTTTGTGCCTTTCTGAGTGCTTGATGTGGTTCAAGATCAAATGGACTGATGTGGTTCGCCTGCTGCAACACTAGGTTTTTTTAAATGTTTTGATTGATGTTTATGTGGTTTCATAGCATCTACTGTTTTAGCTGTTGTTGTATTTTTTGCCAATCATTTTTATTGATTTTCCAATATAAACCCAATTACACAAATTAGTTCCAAATTAATTAATTAATTAAGAGGCTTCCCGAGTACCATTCTTGATGGCTCTTTATAATCTAATATTACTGCATTTCATATTCTTATTTATTTCTATTACATTCCATTTTTTCAAAATTATCACATAAATAACAGCTGTATTCTTAATGATTTCTATTTGTGTTATTATATTATTTGTGTTGTTCTTGTTTAGTCGTTTAGTCGTGTCCGACTCTTTGTGACCCCATGGACCAGAGCATGTTATTATTTAACTTTTTTTAAAAAAAGGCTTGTGGTAAGGAACCATAGCTTTTCCTTTTAATTTTAATCCTGCATGTGCCACATCCAAAAGTCAGTGGTTAGTCTCTTGGCCTTATATGTCCCTCTGATGTTTTCCTCTTTCCTGCGGCATTTGGGGCTATCGCCTTAGTCCGACTGTTGTTGTATTCCAGCCTGGTTGGGACGGAGCTGCAACTTCTTATTTCTCCAGCTCATCTCCTTCCCATAATACTCAAGCAGCTCCAAAGCAACAACAGCAGATCCCTCCCTTCCACTGGGAGAATCAACAAGTTCCAGAGATTTGCCATTTCTTCCTCTGTCTGGGAAGGGAGTTGAAAGGCAGTGTCTTTCCTCTTCCAGCATCCAAAAAGCCCTCGCGGCACTTTTCCTTTTGCTGCTACCATTGCATTGCAAAAAAGGCTACATCTCAACATCTTGATGATCTCTTTCAGTCTTTTTTAGGGGTGGCATGCCCAGAAACATCCTTCCAGACAAAACAACAAGGCTCTTCTTTACTGCTTTCAAGCCTCATGCTTGAAATACATCTCTTGAATCTCAATGTTACATTGTACATCAAACCATCCTCAATTTGTACGTATATCTTAAAATTCAGTATTAAGAGAGGGTTGCCAAATCATAAATTCAAAAACTTCCATAAAATATATCAGAGAGCCCCTACCCTCCTCCATCCACCTCCAGCACAAAATAGAATCTTCTCCCAATTTCAAACCTCAGTTCCATGCAGCTGATTGTTCCCAGTTATAATGTCCATCTCCTCCACTGAGTGCCTATTCTTAATGCCAATTAAAACCCAATTATAAGGAGAACCTACGCATCATTTGGGGGGGTTCGCATCAGGCGAAGTGCATAGCATCCGTCCCTGCGCTGATCCATGTGAGGACAAACCGTTGTACCTCCCAAGAGGTTTATAGAGGATAGTTTAACCCCTTCCACCCCCTTTTTCAGCCTGTGCCTCTCTCCAATGTTGAAAGAGCCATCACCATGGCAGGACAGGAACCAGAAGCCTGTTTTAGCTGTTGTACGCCACCCTGAGATCCTGACCAATGAAGGGTCAGCTAAATAAAAGTTATCATAAATAGTATGGGCATGTGTGTGGGACCCTTCTCATCACACCTCACCAGCCTTCTTTCTTTTTATGCGCCAATCCCTTTGCTGCTGAGCCACAACCTGCCAAAGGACTTCAGGAGCATTTGATGGTTACACAGAAATGAAAATAATTGGGAATCTTGAAAAGGAATTGAAGCTAAACTGAAACACTTCTTCTTCTCCCTGCCAGTAGCATTATTCCTTTGACCAGTGCAGCCTAGTGAGTAAGATAATGGGCAGAGTTCATCCCATTAATCACTAAGACACGACTAAGGGATAATTGGTTTAATATATGGGCCTGGCCTTCAGTATAGTCATGCAAAGCAGGATCTGAATCTCTCTCTCTCTGGTTTTTCAACAGAGAAGTCACCCTACAGCTCAATCCTATTATTTTCTTCCTCACCTATTAAAAAAAAATATTTCTTGAAAAATAATTTCAGCTAATGATTCCCAAAATCCAGGAATGAAAAGCCTGAAGAGCAATCCATGGTTCTTTTCAGCTTGCCCATTGCACACAATAGCTCAGCAGGGGCTGGCTAATAGCCTTTTTCACCTAAAGGTAAACTGCTGCAATACTGTGCTAGAAAATCTCTTTGCTTTGTGCTAGGAGAGTGAAGTTGAGGTGAAATATAAGCCACTTAGAGTGCATATAAAAATGAAGGATATTTAAGCAATCATGGTTTAGGACCTGCTTGTAAGTTCCTCTCCTGCCTCTTCCCACCCACCCTCTCTTCTTCAGGATTTTGGATTTGCTGAAATGTGTTAAGACAATGTGGTAATATCAAATATTGTCTGTAAAGTAAGCAAATTAGCTGACATGCAAGGGATATGAGAACAGGATTTGTTTGATGGTTTTAGAAGGTACCGAAAAGAGTGCACTGAAGGCACCTGCTTGATCTCAATAGGCAGGGTGTTCTGAAGTATAGGCACTGCCACACTAAGCAATCAAGTTCTTACAAATGTGGATCAGGTATTCCATCTCACCTGTGATAGTGCCAGTTCCACCAATCAAAGCAGTCACATGAGCACATGGAGGGTAAGGTGATTCCGTAGGCCAACTGGTCCCAAGTTGTTAAGGGCTTTATCTACTCCATCTCTTTTCAGTCAATCAGATTAGGGGACCAAGGTTGAAATGGTTCCATCTAACAGCGAGATCAGTGGGGAGGGGTGCAGTTGGAAATGGAGTCAAAATGTGGCCTTAGAGAAACAAGAATAAAGTATCACCATGTCTGGGGAACATCTGCAGAAATTCTGCCCCCTCCCAAAATGAAAATCTTAGGGGGTTACCAAAAACCCAGGAACATTGAGAAAGTTAAGTGTCAAAAAAGAAAAATGAAAATTGAGGTGGGATGGGTAATGGTCTGCCCTGCTTGAAGGAAATGGTGGGTTGGAACTAATAAGAGGTAAGGAGAGAAGAGAAAAGAGGGAGGAGTTTTGTCACACAAGCAGAATGGTGTCTTTGGACGCAGCCTATTGTGGCTAATGAGAATGTGTCTTATTAGAATAAGGCCACTAGCCAGGAAGACGTTTATGCAACGTATCTGCTCAAATAAATGTGCAGAGGGGAATTAACGGAGAATTTCAGAATGTATTTGTACGTCAATTATATTGGGGATAAATTAGCTTAATTATCCTTAAGGCTGGAATGCTGACCGTTTCACTAAAAATGTAGAATTAGTTGGCTTTCCTCCATGGTAGTTTCCTAGCTTATTAGAGCTCAGCCTTCAAGGAAAGTCGTACAGAGAAACAGATCAGCGGCCAGACACACAAGGAGCGTCCACATATAGATGCACAGAAGAACGGGAGCTTGTTAAGGGAAGTGACATAACTTTAAGCTTATCATGCTATCCCGTAGCAGAAAACCATAGCTGCCATGGTGGGAAGCAGTAATGCTTTCAAATACCAGTTGCTGGAAAACATTCACCACCATCAGGAAATCTGTCTAAAGTCAATTAAAGATGTTTTGAAAACCAAGGGTGGAGAAAATAGGGTTGTTGTTGTTTTTGTGTGTGCCTTCAGCTAAAGCATCACATGCAGGGCCAGTAACCCTAGCCTTATAACCTGTGGGACCAGACCAACCAGCCTCCTGTTTCACATAGTGGCCAATCAAATGATTATTGGAAGCCCACAAGCAGGACATTAAGGCAATAGCTCTCTCTTTCTCTCTCAGTCCCCAGCTTCTGGTATCTAGAGGTTTGCTGCCTCTGAATCTTGGCGGCAGTTTCTTGCCATCACGACAAGTAGCTGTTGATAGCCTTATCCTCTAGGAATTCTTCTCATTCCTTTTTAAAGCCACACAGTTACCACAGAGGTTGCCAGCAGCCCTTTTCTGCCTCTCCTGCTTGCTTAGCTCAGTTCTGCTGAAAATCAAGCTTTTCTATCAAGGAACATTTCTAGAGTGGGGCAGATGGGAATGAGCTGTAAAATGAGGAAAGAGAGGGAGAGGCAGAGATGACCACAGCTTCTTGCAGATACTGGGTTTGAATTCTATGGTTGTTTGATCATTAAAGGCATGCTCTGCTCAGCATGTATTGACCTTGTGGGCTATTTCTCTGATATGCAGAGAATTCCCAGTGATGTTAAAATACGACCTGATTTGATTTGATTTATATTATATCAACCCCATGAAACTCACTGGTTGTGTTTGGATATTTTGCTTAGAGCACTTTAAAAAAATCAGTTGTTGGCATCCATGACTTTCCCCATCCAGAGTCTTTGTAATGAATAGAGATTGCCATGAAGGGCAAATAAAGGCTTTCATATTTGTGGATATCCAGGTTCTGTTTCACTAGCCCTTGACAGGCAAAAGCCTGAGCACACAAAATCTCAAAGTGTATAGATGGGGGTCAGGAATGTGCAATATCAGGCAGGGTATTCAGGTTCTAGGTACACCAATAAAGTAACGTTTACTATTGGTTTACTGTGTGTGATGTTGGCCGGAAGTTAAATCTTTATCTCTAAGTAGAACATAAATATGCATGGTTTATATTCCATCATATTAAGGCTGCCAAATGCTGTGTTACTGCATAGAATATGCAGGGTGCCCGCATATTCTGCCCACCATAGCTTGCAAAACTCTAAGCACTTCTGGTCCTTAGAAGCAAGGTATATCTTTTCACATTTTGCAGACTTTCAGTAACTAGACATCATGGAAACAGTTTCTCCTTGCAGCCAACTAGAACTGGATACTCCTCAAACTTTGTGGCCCTGCATTGGGCAATTCAGAGAACTGAAGTCAAGGGCAGGGGAGAAAAAGAATGTGACTTCATCAAACATTTTATCAGTGTCAAAAGAGCAGTCCTTTTGGCAATTTTTCGGTGATTCCTTCAAAAAGATGAAATGTTTCTCCAGTTAGAATAATAATAATAATAAATAATAATAAATTTTATTTATACCCCGCCCTCCCCAGCCAAAGCCGGGCTCAGGGCGGCTAACAACATTGCCCTCTCCCTCAATATGTTTCATTCACCATCAGATATGTCTGTCTGCAGCCAAATCTTTGTTGACATCATGTTGCCACCCCAATGTAGTCACTTACTGTCCAGGATCATCCATGAGACCCATTCAGAATGGCATTAATTCAGCCTCAGTGATAGCAGCAGGCAACCGAGTCCAATTAGCTGTATAGCCCAGTTGATCCCTGACTGCCTGGGATCCCTCTAGGGCAGGGCAAGGATGTTGTAAGCAGAAGGGGGAATGATGTCACAATAGCCGATAAAGAAAAGAACAACAGTTAATGATGTGCTTTTTTACAACAAGAAATTATTAAAGTCACATATTTAAGCAGTTGAGGAAATGTATCTGCTTCCCCAGCATTGTATTTTACAATATTGTACAAATTATATAATTCCAGGTTTGCACTCCTAGGCTAGCCTTCACAAACCTGGTGCCCATAGATGCTTTGAACTGCAACTCCTATGGCTGTGCTGGCTGGGGCTGAGAGGAGTTGCAGTCCAAAATGTCTGGAGGCTACCAGGTTGGCAAACCCTGGCTGAGGCTCTCCTTGGTGCAGGTTTTTCAACAACTTCCAACAAGACAGAAACCCTGAAAAAACATTCCCCTGTTAGTGACAGTTTTGAATGCGAATGTCTCAGGTGAGCAGACGATGCCAACTGGAATTATAAGAGCAGAAAAGTGGTGCGTGGGAGGAGGTGGTTTAATGAGGTGAGGAGAGCAGTTAATAAGACTTTTTCTACTGTTAAGCATATTTCATCCATGTCTAGACTAAGGCATTGTCAAACTTCTGAGTATAGTGTTTGTGTGTGTGTGTGTGTGTGTGTGTGTTAAGCTTAGCCTTTTCCAAAGTCTGTGCATTTTCACAGCTTAGACTTCAAAATTCATCGGCAAAGGTCTTCATAATACAACCAACGTGATAGGTACCTGCTGCTCCTGTTCCATAATGAGCTACCAAGACCCAGTTGGAACTCAAGCTGTAGAGGCTCTTGCTTGGGTAAATGGGTGTTATCATCCCCAGTTCAATCTTGTTGCAGCAATAGCGGGCAAGACTGTATGCCTTACGGTGGTTGCTCTAGTTTTAATGGGATGACATTGTACTTGTATAATACTGAATGGAAGCACACTGGAGAAGAAGGCGCTTTCCCCCAGCAAAGGTGAATGATTTCTGGATTGACAGATTCTCTCCAGCTTCCCCCTGTCTAGTCACAGGCAGCAGGTTTTGAAACTGCTTCCGATTAATGAAATAAATGGGGATAACCAAAGGAAATAAATGGAATGAATGAACGAACGAATAAGAAATAAATGGGGATAACCAATGGATAACTGTGGTGACACTATAGGGTGGAATTAGAAGGCCGGAATGCGGTATACATATAACTTCATAACGGCAGTTGTGATATGTTGAGTTTGGGGTACCATTGACATCTTGGTTATACACCCCGCCTTGTATGTTAATACCAGGAGTTAACACTTAGGGCCCTTCCTCTTTCAACCTCAGACAGTACCGTGGTACCTCTGGTTATGAATTTAATTTGTTCGGGAGGTCCATTCTTAACCTGAAACCATTCTTAACCTGAGGTACGACTTTAGCTAATGGGGCCTCCCACTGCTGCTGCTGCTGCCACTGCGCCGCCACGCAATTTCTGTTCTCATCCTGAGGTAAAGTTCTTAACCTGAGGCACTACTTCTGAGTTAGCGGGGTCTGTAACCCGAAGTGTTTGTAACCTGAGGTGTTTGCTACCCGAGGTACCACTGTACTACTTACCTACAAATTCTCTGTATCACTTTTTATTAGTAGTTGTAGTAGTATTTTGGAGCATCCTTGCCTCCGAAGTTTGCCTGCTCCCACCAGCTACGAAATGAATGACTGCATGAATAATCACATCCCCCTGAGGCGTACAGTGTGCAACACTGACACTGCTTAATTGCTTTGTGTGGAATCTTGTCATAAGAATAAATCATGCCAGCATAATTGGTTGCTTAGCAGCACAGCCATCTTTCCTCCAGTATCCTGCACCATCTGCCCTTTTTGTAGATGTGTATGCAGTTGAACACAAGGCCCTTAAACGCCAGCATTTCATGCTGAGACAGCACATTTTACTGTGTACCAGTGGAGACCTTGCGGCTACTAATAGCATTCAGGCAGCACCAGGCTTTTTGTTCAAATGAAGAAGATTTGCATTGGGAGAAAGGGGCTGTGGGAGGAATTCAACAACACACGCTTCTGATTGTTCTGTCAGCACAAAGCATTTCATCTTGTCAGATGGCACAATCCCTCCCCTCTTGCATGCTTTTCTAGGAGTCTCTCCTGATCCTCTGGGGTGGCTTTAGGAAAGGTGCAGGAGGAGAAAGCGAGAACCTTTACAGTGACCTCCACTAGCATGCGGGGTTAGTTGGATCCTGTATTGCCCCCCACCACCCGAAATAAATATTAAGCAGGGGTGTTAGGCAGCATTTTTTTTGATCCCGTGATATTGCCTGCTTCTCAATATTGGGACAATTTCTGGGGGGAAATGCATGGTGGATTAAAGGTGATACAATAAACAGCTGAGCAATGTTTCAGCAATGTGTATCAGCTCCATTCAATGTGAGAAATCTATCTAAAATTAAATCCTTTTTTGTCACTTTACTCAGGGTTGTACTGTATGTCTCTTGAGAAACACCCACCCACGCATCAGATTTCTATGTGAACCGTCTACTGGGAGTATGACTGTCTAGATGGGAGTTCACATAAGCCTCCACACATTTTTGTGGGATCAAACCAGTCAGTCCTGCCTCCAACAAAGACATGAAGACCAGCTTTATCTCCTGCATGTTCAGGAGCCATGTGAAGCAGCCAGACACACACAAGGGCTCGTCCATGCACTGGAAAATATTGGACCAAGAAGGATTCTCCCTACCACTGATTGTTCCAGGGTATAGCTAGAATTATCTATAAGCCCCTCATATAAGTTTTCAACACGTGAGGGGATTTTTGTGAGCGCCACTCTAGAAAGCCATAATTTCAGCAGGCATTATGTATAGAACTATTGATGTGGGCAGGGTTGGGGAGGCATAAAAAAGCTGAGATATGAAGTGAGATACCATGCTACAATGAGCCTGGAAGTCTTCCATTAACTATACATTTTCTATATACGCAGTTTGGAAAACTGTGGTTACCAGGTGCAGAATAAGCTTCATTTTGCTCCAAACCTAGTAACCATAGTTTCCTGGTTGAAACATAGTGGGAAGCTATGGTTTCCTGGTTCAAATGAAACGATGGTGAATTAAAGGCTTCTAACGTTTAAATTGGTAGTTTAGCTTGGCAAATTACCTGCTTAATTGTGGCTATACATGTTTGTACTTTGTAGCACAAATTGCCATGGCTTTCTAGATCTTTCCATTTGTTGATTATGGTGAGCCAAGAAAGGAGAAGGGAAAGGGCAGTACATGGTGCCAAAAGGCTAGTTCATATCTTTGCTTATTTAGCTGAGATGCGTATGTCCAAACCAGGCCAAGAATATATCATTTTAGAGAGCTTCTCCAATAGTGGATGAGATCAATATCCATCACTGAAATACGAACTGCTATTTGTCTATTTGTTCACTTAAGTTCTTTTTTTAATTGTATTTTTTTTGTTAAAGCAGAGCAACAAAACAACCTGGGGCTCTTCAGAACTCTGCAGGCAGCATTTTACACATCCTCACATTGTTAAGTCTATTATAGACATGTAAACATGTATTATAGGGACGCGGGTGGCGCTGTGGGTTAAACCACAGAGCCTAGGACTTGCTGATCAGAAGGTCAGCAGTTCGAATCCCTGCGATGGGGTGAGCTCCCGTTGCTCGGTCCCAGCTCCTGCCCACCTAGCAGTTTGAAAGCACTTCAAAGTGCAAGTAGATAAATAGGTACCACTATGGCAGGAAGGTAAACAGCGTTTCTGTGCGCTGCTCTGGTTCGCCAGAAGTGGCTTAGTCATGCTGGCCACATGACCCGGAAGCTGTACGCCGGCTCCCTCGGCCAATAAAGCGAGATGAGCGCTGCAACCCCAGAGTCGGCCACGACTGGACCTAATGGTCAGGGGTCCCTTTACCTAAACATGTATTAGCATCAGTACTATTTTTCTAGAAAAAGTGGTTCCAGAACTCACCATGAATGCCTCCCTTGTTCTCTTATAATGGCAATGGCACCCACCTGAGAGGTGCCAGAACTGAGTTCCGGCTGGGGGGAAAAAGCCTTGATTAGGAGACATGTAAAGGCATATTAAGAGGTCTGTAAAGCCTGTCAGAGGGCACAAACAACCATAATAAAGAGAGTGTGAAGCCACTATTTTAAAAAATGCACAAGGCAAGAATTCACACCACTCAGTCAACTCTTAATTATTTTAAGGTAAGAAAGAAACCCTCACATCCACTCTGCTTATAAGAGAATACGGAGAAATCACTCTCTCACACACAAAAAGCCACCAGACCTATTTGTCTGCAGTTTGGCAAGCTTAATCCATTCTGGGAGGGCTCCTTTTCCTGTAAAGTTCATCTATTTTGGCCAAAAAGGAGGGAAGTTATAGACATTTTTAGGTTCCATGTTGTAGTGATTGGAGATCACAGAGCTTCATTTTACACAGAGCAGCTCAGAAACTGAAACACAGATTGAAGCAGAGAAAACACATAGTGACTGGATTTCAAAACATGTGTGTGTGTGCGCACACACATGCCCATGGAAACAGAGAGAGAGATACAAGGCAAAGCTTGGGAGCCATGCACAGTCCTGGTAAATGTACAAGGAAAACCACATGGGGTGCTCTGCTGGTATATCTACCATAGTGGCAGCAAATAATAGCCTTCCTCTGCGGTAGCAGGGGCTGGCACAAACCCTAAAAGAAAATCCATCAGGATTTCACCCCATAAAGCCTTGTTTTAAAATATCTATAGAAAGATGAAATTTTCTCCTGGGTTGTGGAGTTTGAAGCGTTAGTTGGATAAATCAAATAATCATTTAAAAGGCATCCAACCAAATGTTATAGTTTGTTTATAGCTTAGACAAATCAAAACTTCTCCCTAATCAGGGGCAAATTAACCATACAGAAGAACATCCATAATTCATTGCATTTTGCTGTTACTTAGAATGCTGTGAACTTCATTCTGTGTACCTCATGAGGTCCTTGACTCTCTTCCCTAACTGATGCCTCCATCAGCAAAAACAAACAAACACTGCTTTGAAAACCCAAGGGAATTGCAAAAGTGGCTTGCAGTGCAACACAGGGGACTGATATTCAAAAGTAGTGGAGGAAATCAAAAGCTTTTTCTCTGTGTCTGAAATTTTGGGGGTGCCTGCAAGCATAAATGATGACCTCTAGACTGAGGGTTTTTTCCTTAATACTGTAACATAATATGAGTCCTGCTTAAGCAGACCAAATGCCTATCTAGCCAAGCACCCCAGATCCTCCAAGTGTCCCTATTTTCCAGGGGGTGTCCCTGATTTAGAGAAGCCGTCCCAGTTTCTGATTTGATCCCAGAATGTCCCACTTTTCCTTAGGATGTCCCTATTTTCACTGGAGAAATGTTGGGGCATATGGAGTTATCCAATCCCTGAGCCATCTGAAGGCAATCCAGTATAGGGAGGTTTTTTTAATGTTTGATGTTTTATTATTATTTTTATACCTGTTGGGAACTGCCCAGAGTGGGGTATAAATAGTAAAATGGGGTGTCCCTATTTTCATCAGAGAAATGTTGGAGGCTATGAGCATCCAACCCAATGCCTACAGAAGTAGAGTGCAGATAGTCTTCTCCTAACTGTCCTATGCAACATGTTATTCAGAGGCACTTATAACAACTAGTCATGGATAGCTTTATCCTCCAAGAATTCGTACCACCCCCTCTTAAAGCCATCTAAGTCGGTGGCCATCACCATATTCAGTGTGAGCAAAATCCATCGTTTTAACTAAGTTTTACTTTGGGGAGAGGAATATCAAATAGATATCGCTGGACTACAAATTCTCCCATCCCTGACCACTGATTGCTGAGGCTGATGGGAGTTCAACAACAACAACCATTTTTTATTTATACCCCATTTATCTGGCTGGGTTGCCACAGTCACTCTGGGTGGCTTTCAACACATATAAAAGCATAATACATCATAAAACATTAAAAGTAACAATCTGATAGAAATAGTAGCAACGTCCTGGAGGGTCTGTTTTCAACTACGATGGTGATGGCATCCATTTTGCAGGCAGGGAGCTGCAGTTGGAGAGGTCACCACAGCAGAGCCACAGTCAAGCTGAGGTTTGAATGCCGTTCACCTAAGTCCAAGTAGAACACTCTGCCTTGCCCTCCTCTCCAATTTTCTGTGCTATTCCTGGAGCATCCGAGTTGCTCTCTTTCTTTAAAGAGAGTGTTCTTTACAGCAGAGTTAAGTACACCTGTGCTCATTCTGTTGACAGCAGAGAGGAAGTGAAAGGAGGCGAAATAAGGTTCCTTTAACTGGAGTGAGCATTCCTCTGTGTATCTGTACTCCAGGGGACCCTCAAAATTATTGCTGCCTCGGTGCCCCTATCAACTTTAATTTAGCCTTGTTTGACAGCCATACTGGGAGTGAAAAGGTAACTCTGAATGCTTGGCAATTCTGATTTGATCTGAGCTGCAACACCCTTCTTTTGACTGCATTGTGTCTTTCAGCATTTGAAGCCAGCACTTTTTGGTTCCTTAAGTTCCTCCCCACATCATCACACACACACACACACACACACACACACACACACACACAGCAGCAGCATCTGTATATAGTTGCCTTTGTTCTATAACCAGCATGTATCTGCCTCTCTCTTAAATTCCCCACAGTCCAAGACAAGGCTGGCTGAGTCTATTGGAAATTAGCATTGACATGCAAGGAGAAGTGTGACCTTGGTGACTTCTATGCAATTAATGACTACTGTATTCATCTGGGCAAGAAAATGTTTAACCCCTTTTGCACTGGCAGGACTCTTCCCACCCCCCACCCCTTCTTCTCTGCTAGGCAATGACCTATAAATAATGCATTAGCACACTGGGCAACCAAACTACTCTAGTTCTTGGTACCAAGAGGTTAGAGAGCAGATTGTAAGGTAGCATTGATTTTCTAGAGGTTAGTGACTTAATCATTAAGAGGAATCTCTGCACTGACAGTCTAATGGAGTGCAGAAAGTGGAATGCATCGCAGATTCCTTCATACTGTTTTTCACCTTGCACTGCCAGAAATACAGACCACTGGCTGTTTGTTACTGGAATATTGTAAATTCTGATTTTTTTTAACCTACTTATCCAGCTTCCATGGCTTCATAAATGAATGACTAAAACACAAATTAATACGAAAACAGGGGAGCAGCTAAAAAGGAAGTTCCATTTGCTTTTGTTATCCAGCATATATGTGATTCTGAATCAGAATTTTGCAGACTCAGTACTACATATCTATCAATCGTACATATTAATAAAAGATAAAAATTATTTTAGTGAGCAACCTAGAGGGGCATATTAGCTGTGAATGTCTGGCTCTTTGTGTATTTTCAGTGTAGCGTTTGGAATTGAATATCTTTCTAATCCTTCTTTTAAGAAGAAGAAAAGACATTTACTGGTCAGGTCTTTCTCAAGTTTAATCAAGTTGGATCGCTTCTATACAGATTGTTGATGACACCAAATATATAGTTTGTCATTTAAAAAAGATCAATGTTGGGTATTATTCATTGATGTGGTGCTCTGTCTTTTTTTCAGGCATCCAGCCTGAAAGAAGCCATTAAACACCACCAGACTCACAAGCTACTTGATTGATTGTTTGACGTTCAGCGTTGAGTTGGGCATTGAGCCCCTTACACAAAGGCTATCATGCATCATGTCAAGGTGAAGGAGGGAAGCCATAATGAACTGCGAGAACCAGTAAATTCAAATGTAAAGCTTGCAAGAAATTTGCTGTAGTGAAACAAGTTGTTTTGAGGGTTCCTATAAGAATGGAATGAGGTTATTTGGCTTAGATGTCCAGATACAATTCAAGTCTTTTGCTGGCAAAAGAATCCACTAGTAAAGTGGGTATCATATACAGCAAAGACAAGTCCTGCCTGTGGTAACACAATAAGAGGTCAAATGATTGCTGACAGAGAGAAGGGGGAAACGGCAAAGGAAATTCAGAATACTTTCTCTGAAAACTCAGGGCAACACTTCCATCTCATTTGGACCAAAGGTCCAACTAGGACAAAAGTCCCAAACTTAAACATTTCTCATGAGGCAAAGTAATTTCAGGAACATGGAATCTTGTACCTCTAAAAGTCAATATTAAAGATGGGTTTAGGGGGAATTGTGATGTAATATTCCCTCTGTTTCTGATGTTCGGACTTGCAAGATGAGATCCAAAACAGCCCAGTGAAAACGCAGGGTGTCAACAATTGGGGAGCAGAAAACTGATTGTGGATGAGGAGAAAATGGCTTGGCTGAAATCCTGAAGAGGATACCATTCCACTTCAACATTTTATGGCAGGTTCCACTGATCTGAACATATAAGAAATTCATCAGATGTATACAAGCTTCTCTTGTGATGATGATTAACAATATCTGTATGTTGAACGTTTTGCAGAACACCCACATCTGGCACCTCTAGCTTACAGTTTTGATGGGAGAGGCGATGCTCCTTACCTGACCTCCTGTTACCACCATCGCTATGGTGTACCAGCAGCAGGAGGAGTGAGACTGGAGTGCCAGATTAGCTCCACCTGTGCATTTGAACTTCACTACCAACTCACATTCCTGGTATGCCACAACACTGGAGTTGACAGGAGGTCAGGTAAGCAGTGCTATCCCTGCCAACTAAGAATCATATGCAGCAAGCGGGTGGGGGTGAGACCTTGGAGACGCAAGCACCAATCAGCACTGACAAGAATGGGATAGGTAGACTCTGTCAGGAGCTCGTCCTACACTCGAGTAGAACCCTGGTAGAGACACATGCCCGACTGGCATGTTCTCTCCCTCCTGGTCATTCGTTTGGGAGCTTCAAAAGCTTTCTTCTGCCCAAACATCACAGCAACCGATGCCATCAGACACCGGCACACTTAGGGATCTGCAGAGTCTTTGCAGCTTGCGTAACAGACCTCAGCAACTCAGCATTTTGGCTAATCTACTTATTTACATATAAACACACACAGAGCACTGCAGCATGGCTCCCTCTCTCTCTAGCATCAGACAGCAAAGAGAAAAAAGAACAAAGGACAATAGTCCCACTTCACGGAACACAGTAACACAAACATCCTGTCTCCGTCACTTCCCACTCTGTGGAGTCAAAACATACACCATCATGTGATAGACAAATATCCCATGACTGCAATCATGGAGCAGGAATTCTAACAGACTCAGCATAAAGAAGCTTTGTGCATTCATATGAATTCTTCCAAATCTGAAGCATCAGCAAGAGAAAAGCTGCAAATGATCGGTCTGGTGTCCAGGATATGGGATGCAGGAAATACAGGCAGATGATTATTCCAGGAAAAGAAACTAAAATCAAATGTTTAAAAATAGAAAACTGAAGAGCTGTACAAAAAGGATGTTGAAAACTCAGCACAGAAAAAAAACTTAACCAAGCGTAAAATTATTCCAAGCAGCAAGAATGCAATCTAAAAGCAAAGTTTACTCTGTGTGTGTATTCCAGAAAAGAAACATTAGAACAACAATAGCTAAAGCTGCTTGTATAGAAAAAAATGGAGCCACTACTCTCTCTTCTCCAACATCCCACAAACCTTTTCCTGTTCACTGATTGGCTCCTTTCTTAACACACACACACACACACACACACACACACACACGTATACACTACTATTGATTCTGTATGGATAAATGACAGGCCACAAATTCAACACCTGCAAAAAAAAGTTTTCCAGTGTTTGGGGTGGGTAAGAATCAGAACTTTATTAGCAAAGCCAACAGGCCACAGCTATGCAAGAATTAAAAATAAAATAAACTGAGAGTAAAAGGAGGATAAGAACAAACAGAAGGAGGTCCGTCAGATGAACAAGTCTTTCACTCAGATGGTGGCCCTCAATTTCATAGCTCTCTCGATGTACCTCGCGACCTTCTCTGTTGTCTGACTATCCGTATCAGATAAGAGAAAAAACAGTATAATGTCCTGTGAGCGGCCAGGGTTGGGGAGAATGAGTGGAGTAATAATCTCATTCCTTAGGTCTTTGTAAAGGGGGCAGGATAGGAGGACGTGGGACACTGTTTCCGTGTTACCATCTCTACATGGGCAGAGTCGTTTTTCAAATGGAGTCTTTTGGTAACGACCTTCGAGTACGGCAGAGGGAAGAACATCCCATCTAGCCAATGTAAAGGCACGTCTGTATTTTGGGATGGTTAATTTAAACAAATATGAAGCTGGAAAGTCAAAATGGGAAGGGTGATAGTAGGTATACCATGGGCACAGTTTCTTTAAGATAGTCAGGTTGTTTTGCCGTTCAATGTCTTTCAGGCGCTGGCCTATTAGACTCTTTGCTTTAATGAGGCCCATTGATAATAGGGATTGCGAATGCAGACCGCATGTAAGGAGTTTTTGATGCACAGTTTTGAACCACATGCTTTTATGAGGGTCTTGCATTACTAGAGGCAGTAGACCAGATGGATTTAAATTAAGACGAAGCCAATAGTTGAGTGTTCTTTGCCAGGTCTGAGTTTCTACAGATGGAAGGCAGGCCTCGAGTCGTAAAGCAGCGTTTGGAACACAGGAGGGGACGCCGAATATCTGCCTTAGGAATTTAGACTGAACAGTTTCAAGACTGGAGCAGTGGTTCCCCGTCCAGATTTGTGCCCCATACAGTAACTGCGCCAGAGGTTTTGCTTGGAAGACTTCAAAGGCTGCTGGGATGTATCTGCCCCCCTTCGTGTAGAAAAAGCGCGACAGCATCTTAATACTTTGAGCTGCTTTTTCTTTGGCATATTTTTGATGGGCATCCCAGGACCCGGTCGACTGGAAAACGATACCCAGATATTTGAAGGCTTTAACCTGTTCAATTATCTGGTCATCCATCCTCCAGCTGTACTGTCTGCATTTCCTTGCAAAAACCATGGTTTTGGTTTTCTGATAATTTATTGCCAGTTGCTCTCTCCTACAGTATGCTGAAAATTCACCTATGAGCCTATTTAAGCCTATTCTTGTTCGAGATAGGAGTATCGCATCATCAGCATACAAAAGCACGGATATTGATTTGTCAGCCAGTTTGGGGGCATGGAAGTCCGGAGATGACAAACAGTTGACCATATCATTGATGTAAAAGTTGAATAGAACTGGGGCCAGGATGCAACCTTGCTTGACCCCCTTGCTGACAGGAACTGGTCCTATAAGGTGGCCGTTTAACGAAGTTCTTACATGCAGCACCGTGTCTTTATATAAACAGCTGATCAGAAATAATAGTCTTTTGTCTATACTTGATGTGCTCAATTTGTCCCAGAGTCTTGCACGTGGAATTGAATCGAAGTCAGCCTTTAGATCAATAAAGGCTGCGTATAGCACCCCACGGGATTTTTTGGCATATTTGTCAATTAAATAGGCTAGGGTGAAGCAATGGTCTATAGTGGATCTGCCCTGCCTGAAACCCGCTTGCTCTTCCGCTAGAATAGCTTCGGTTTCCAGCCAGCTAGTTAGCTTAATATGAAGATGTTTGGCATAAAGTTTGCTGGGTATAGGCAGAAGGCTGATTGGTCTATAGCTCGCCGGGTCTGGCATGGGTCCTTTTTTGTAGATTGGAATAACTATTGCCTCTGTCCAACCATCTGGAAGTAGACCCGTTGAGTCAATCCAAGAAAATAAAGAGGCCAGCAGGGGGGCCCACCAGCCCATATTGGACTTCAGAAGTTCGGCAGGGATGTAATCATTCCCTGGGGCCTTATTGTTCTTTAATTGTGCGATTAAGTTCTCAACTTCCTTTACAGTTACTGGTGGCCAATGAGGTAGGTCCTCCAATTGGATGCATAGTTTGTAATGTTGGACTTCCTGGTCATAGAACAAAGATTGAAAATGGCGCAACCACTCCATTGGTTCCACTGTGCAGATGGAATTAGTGCGCTCCTGGTCCAGTAGACCAGATATGGTTCGCCAAAAGCAAGTAGTATCTTTCTCGTGCGATGCCTTAACCAAACTTTGCCATGCGGCTCGTTCAGCTTCCAACTTCTTTCTCCTTAATAATTGTTTGTAGGACCGTCTCAGATAAATATAAGCATTAAGTAGAATGGCAGTCCCTGATTTCCTATATCTCTGGTAGGCTGATCTCGTTTGTCTCCTTGTTTGCCTGCACTCCAAGTCAAACCAGCTAGCTCCGTTCTTTGCCCTCTTTGTAGCGGAGCTATGTATCGCTGTTGTTAAATTGGATTTCAGTCTTTCCATAAGTAATTTAAAGCGTTCCATAATCGCATCTACTGAATTGCCTGTCACAATAGCGGATCGAATAAGCTTTAACTCCGCTGACTGAAGGAGGAGGGTTAGATTTTCATTCAATATTGGGGACCATTTGAGTCTTTTGGGAGCAAGTATACCCAAATTTACAGAGGGTATATATTGTGGCTCGGCAATGGAATAGTCAAAAGGCCGACCTGCAAGCTCTAGGATTAGAGGTAGGTGGTCACTCAGAGTATTGTGGCCTACTTGGAACTTCCTTACAAAGCTGTGGGCAAATCTTGAAATTAGAATATAATCTATAACGCTTCCCCCTGCCTTGGAAAAATGGGTATATTCCCCGGGACGATCCCCCTCTATGTTGCCGTTTAATATCAGCAGTTCCCTCCGTCTGGCAGCCTGCACTAGGCAGAGACCTGAAAAATTACTTCTGCTATCTTTGGACAGTCGTGTCGCACCAATATCCGTCTGTTCTTCAGGGTCCATAAATAGGTTGAAGTGAGTGTATAGACTGATGTCATCTGTTCCTATACGAGCGTTAAAATCTCCACACACAATAGTCAGGGCAGACGGGTAAGTAGATTCAAGAGGTTCTAAAAACGCCTCTAGTTCAGCCCATGTAGCCTTGACAACGGGTTTTTTTTGGCCTGGGGGAATATAGACATTGACCAGCAAAAGGGTAGTTCTCTTGAGGCTAAGTAGGGCGGCTGTTGCTAAAGAATTGCAGCTGGGTAGGGCTGTTAGAGAATGCGCCAGCTCCGTAGAAATAAAGCAAGCTAGGCCGCCACTAGATCTGCCGCCCTTTGGAGATGGAGAGGCAGGCAGGTAGTGGCAGTTATACCCATTGAGAAATATGGGGTCGTTCTGCCATGTCTCCTGAAAGAAGATGATGTCAAATTGCTTAAGGTAGCACATAAATTGTTGGTTATTTTTCTTGGCGTGCCAACCCGCAATGTTCCAAGACAGCACTTTTAGGCCCCGGGCCCTTCGGGGAGCTGGATCTATGTCACCACCACGTCCAGCAGTTCTTTGGTGTCTAAAAAAACACACCCATTGGCTCTTTTCGAGGATGACTGCTTGGAGAGAGTGTATTGATCCTCTCTTCTTGGTGAATTGGGGCTAGATTTTGGAGTTGGGGGGGAAGCTAATTCATTCGGAGACAGTTTAAGGTAGCTGTGCCAGGAGCTTTGAGATTTCACACATTGATTAGGTTTTACTTTATTGTACATCACAGGGGGCTCAGATTGTAATTCCACGTCTACACATTTGAAGGTGCCTCCCACTGTCTTCTTATCCACTAGACATTTGGGAGATATGGGCTGCACATAAGGGTCCTTCATTGTCTCACCTTGGTCATCCTTTTTTACTAGTCTGCTTCTAAGTAAATCAAGTCTTTTCAAGATCTCAGTTTGAGCTGGAGAATGCAGTGACCAGAAACGCTTTATCAGCGAGAGTTCTTCCTCCCAAGCGGAGTCCTCACTGTCACACGTGAGAGGCCAGGCGCCAGTTGGATGTGGGGCTTCCTTTTTTTCATTTGGTACTGTTTGATGGAGATGATCCTGCTGGAACTTATGCTTTCTATTTTGATGGTTTTGATGGTTGGTTTTTTCCCTTTTGTGAACTTCCATTCCTATGCCCTTGGGCCCCATCAGAGAGGTTAAAGGAGCTCTGTTTTCAAATGTTCTTAATAGGACTATTCTTTCTTTTTTGAATAGGTTTTTAGCTCTAAACATAAAACTGGCCAGATTGTGGTCTAAAAAAGTAATCAATGCTCGTACCGAGCAATCATCTTGATGTAAATACTCTATAGCGGCTATGTCAGTTGCTTTTACTACCCCCGGTAAAATGCCACTTATAATGGACAAGAAATGGTTTATACGGTCCGACCCTACATAAAATCTGGGCGGTTTGGGGTAATTAGCAAAGACGAGCTTTTGAGGGGTTAGGACTAAACTCCATTCTCTTTTGGGACACAACATCTGTCGAACTTGAGAGGAGTGGTTCCCCTTAATAGTTTGGGTCGCCAGCGCACCTCTGTCTGCAGATTCTGTGCTGGCCATAAGAGGACTCTGAGGCGGTATAACTGTAGATGGATTAGGTCCTTTGTCCCAGCTCGGAGTTAATTCTTCAAGACTTGGTTTAGATTCTTTTATGGATGTATTTACTTTACGTGTCACATTGGTGGCACTCGAGTTAGATTTGTTTGTTCCACTTGTGGAGAGGGATGGGAGAAGGTTAAAGAGCTTCTGCCAATATTTTTTACAAGTACAGTGAGTTGTCTTAGGCCGCCTTAGGTTTTTCATATTTTTGCTTCTCTTCGTCTTACGCTCAGCTTTTTTCCTCCGGGGTTTGGTGGACAATGGTGGATCCGGGCTGGCTAGGGGATTTGTAATCTGGTCTGAAGCGCTCACATGTTGTTTGAAATTATCCACTAGAGTCAGGAGGAGCCCGTTTGTTATTGCTAAAAATTTTTTGACGTTAAGGAGATCCGTAGAGATCTGGCGTATCTGCTCCCGAAGATAATCACCTCGCGTTTCTGTTCCATTGTCATTGGCTTTCAACCAATAGGTTGAAAGGTTACTTCCAAGTTCCCGCGATGGCAAATGCGGATTAGCATCAGGTGTGTTGGCTGTATTAGCCTTTGTAGCATTCTCTGCTATGGCAAGTTCTTGGGCCAGATTTGTTGGATAGTTTGTCCTCTTGTTGTTTGTTTGCAAGTCCTTTAGCTGTGTTGACCAATCCAGCACTGTGGGTGGCAAAGGCATAGCTACATCTAGAATACTCTCCTTCTGAGTTCTCCTACCCGAGTCTTCTTGGGGAAAGTAGCTGATAATTTTACTTTGTCTCTCTCGGCGCTCCATCGGGCTCTGTGGTGAGTTAGGCAAAATTCCTTGGTCCTTGTATTTTTTCCTAGTGAGGACCATAGTGGATATATGAGTATATATGGGTATATGGTAGAGGGTGCTTACTTGTCGGCGATTTATCTTTTGTTCTAAGCTGGAGTAAGTAATAGCAGAGATGCCGGTTTGTGGAAGTTACCTCCTAAACCTCTCCAACCTCACCAACTTGCTAATTTCTCCAGCAATTTACATCGGGGCTTGTGAGGTGTCAGTCATTTAAGATGTTAGAAAATATTGCTGGTCCTAGGCTTTCATACTATAACTCCTTTCTTTCTCCCTCATTCAGCAGCCTCACGACGTAACCAGTAAAGTAGCTAGGCAGTATAACAAAGAGAAAAGTCCCCTTGGAGTGATTATCGAGTTAAACTTGCCTTATGTTTCTTGGGGTTGTAGCTGCTTCGGTTCCTTCCTTTTTTTTTTTTTAGATGAAAAGCTCGGCGTCCTTCCAGAGGAGTAGCTGGCCTCCCCGTCTGTTAATTACCGTCTTGAGTTTTTTTCCTTTCCAGTGACGGGGGATCCCTTCACGGCAGGGGAGTCAGGCCAGACCTCTTCCCTTCCCCACTCACTCGTTTCAGGAGATTACTCAGCTCCACAGCACCAGATGCACAGCGGGGGGTGCGGCAAGGCAGCAAAGCTGAAGCTCGAATCAGGTGATAAAACAATAAAGCAATAAAAGCCCAGAGGGGTTTGAAAACTACTTAAAACTACTTGGAACTTAATCTAAAACAATAAAACAATAAAAGCCCAGAGGGGGTTTTTTTTAAAAAAGACTACTTAAAACTACTTAAAACTTAATCTAAAAACAGACGAAGTTAACTAGGCTACTACCTCCGTCGCCATCTTGCTTCGCTCTCTGGGGTGGGTAATGTGATCTCAAGCCTTATTGGAATATAGGGAGTCTAATGAAGGTGCCAGCAGTGTTAGCCATATGCAGCAACAAATCTATGTTTTTCACACTGGTGCGTTGTCTTAGCTCGATTAAGGCCTTGTTAGCATTTCTGCTTCTCACACACTCCAGACAGATGAACATTTCTGCCCTCAGGACAGACATTCTGGGCTACTTATGTCATGCACAAGAGTCTCTTGACCAAAGTTTTCTTCCATGCAGAAATACACACCCCCCCCCCAATTGAGTTTATTGATACATATGATCCTGAGTTCCAGGGCATATCTAGACAGATATGCATTTTTCCCTTTTGCAAAAGAAAATCACTCTGCAAATGCTCAGGATCATTGTTGAGGAACTCCTTTAGTCTATCTGGATGAAGAAACTCTACATGTGATAGGAAGTGCACAATCTGACATGTCAGAATTGAGAAACAGAAGCTGGGCATCCTGGGCATCCAAATATCTATAGTACTGATCTTTCAGAACCAAAGAAAAGCATGCCTTCCAACAAGTCACAATGAATAACCAGGTTGCCATTTTCTGGGGCTGCACTCCCTGCAAGTCATGCTTTTGGGGGTGAGATCACAGGCCCCAAAATGGCTGCAGTGCTCTTGCAGGACAGATTAACTCTTTTTATGTCTGCCACTGTCCTGACAAAAATCACCCCTTTGAAGCTGCTATTTGGATTTCAAAGAAAGCCACCATTGATGCCATTAACTTTGGAGAGGCCATTTTTCATTGGGACCAGAACATGACAGAGAGAGAAAGAGTTAAACTCTCCACATCAACACAAACATTCTGAAGCAGCTGAGACTCCTCTGCAGCTGCTATTCTCGTTACAAAAAAAGGGTGCACATAAACTGCATTCTTGCAAATAACATCGTGCCTAGTTTGACCCAGAACCTGGATTTTCAATCCAGGTTATGGGGGGCGGGGATTACTATTATTTGTATGGTCCAAGTTGAGATTGGCTTGAGAAATGGAGTAGAATTCTGAACTGCAGAAACTTAAACATGTTTGGAATTAAGACAGCTTTTCTCTCCTGAGTATTGGGAGGTTGCCTTTTAACTTGCACATTACAGTGTAACAGACAAGTATTTTGTGATATTACAGTATTTCCAACATTTCCTATGAGTAGGCAAAGTTATTTAGTCTGTCATTAACAGAATGGCTCTTTAAGGACCTCAATAGTTTTAGAAAATGAAATATGAATCCTCATCAGGATTATTTTTTTAAAAAAAGTCTAACTGAACTCAACAATTAACAGAAGAAACAGTGGGATACTAATCATCTAGAGGAAGAAAACTACATTGCACATCTGATGAAAACAGTAGGAAGGCACAGGGGAAACAAGAATGATGCATTGCCAATGGCACTCTATCTTTGGGTATCCCAGCACTGTCAAGAGGCTGGCATAGACTAAAGAGAGAATCGCTTTACATTGTCTGTCAGAAGGCTGGAATATCTGCCACCTGAGAAATCCTGAGTCTCTGAAAACTAATCATATCCAGCTTAGCACAACAACATTGAGAAAGAGAGATAACACAGCTTCTAAGAACTCTTAACTTCTTGGGGTCACTGTATCACAGAAGGGCTTAGCCATACTAAAATTCTCATTCCCCAAGCCAGTCTAATGCTTAGCCAGAAGACATACCAGAGCACTTCCAGCAGATGTTACCTAGAAACAATTATATGTGGCTGACAGGTGAGATGCCCCCTTGTAGAATGGGAAGTGTTGCAACTAAGCACAAAGCCCATTGAAAGGTATGTCATGTTAACAAATCCATCCCTAGTGACCTATCCAGGGACTAAACTATACTATAGCACACAGGATTTTTAAAAATGCAAATAGTATCAAATGGGGGCAAAGCCTCCTGGAGGTATGAATTGAGAAGATATTGAGTGGTGAGTTCAGTCTTGATTGTTTCACCAAACATGAATTAGCTTCGGTGACGTTGCATATATTTTAACCCAGTCAGAGCCATTCTGGCACCCATAAACACCCCTTGGACATCACTGCTTCATTCTCCCCCCCCCCCCCTCACTGACTAAATTTTGGCTTCAATGAAAAATAAGGGTCTTTAAAAGGAGAATTCCCCGATACCAAGATCCAAGTTTGGGCAAGTACTCTTTGGTGAGAGAAGCCCAGCAGAACTTTTAAATCGCAAAATATGCAGGAAAGTAAAGCTTGGAAATATAGACTATTAGTGCCTTTTCAAAAAAAAAAACCCTCCGTCTTTCCCTAACATAGAAAATGACCACATGTTTGGTAAGTTAAACATGGTTTACTTACAAACTCTTCATGTGGGTTTCCATACATCAATCAAAAAAGTTGCACAAACAGTAAAACTTGGCTTAGTTACAGTGATGAAAGTTCCTAAATTATTGGTGTAGAAACTCAAGAGTGGCTTGAGTGGCAGCTACCAGCTCAGACCTCCTCACATGCTGAACTTCTATGAGGGGTGAACAATAGGCTTGATTACCATCCTCTCAGGGTGAGGGGAAGTGACCTAGCTAAGCCCGAAAGGACAGCTTACTCTATGGTGTTAACCCCTTCGTGCATTAATTAGACTTAAACATGTTGGTTATATGAGGCTGGTTATCCCACACTAAATAGGATACGTGGAAGCATATATGGAGCTTTTCACAGCTGAGCAAGGATCTAGATGAAGACAACTTTTTCTATCAAGGGTTGGATTCCTCTTGGGGGGCATGGGATATCTTCTGTTGCATGGAACCAAAGACCAAAGATCTCTGGATTAACTGCTCTGGAGTATAAACTGCCCTGTTTCGGTTTACACGATGGCCAGCTCCCATTAGAATTCCCAGTCCTATATTTGTCTAGTATAACAGATATATACTAGACTGTATTGATGTACAGTGACTATTTTGGATAGCAATTCCTTCCTTTCTATTCCCAAAACATTACAACCAGGGTCTGCAGGGGGAGGGGGTTAGGTCTTCCTTCCAATTGTTCTGAAACTACACAGAAGGGGATCATTTTAAAAAAGCAAGGAAACATAAGGCAGAAACAGGAAAGAAAGAACTCTGATGGGATGGAAGAATGGGCTGCATAAAATGAAGTTGCAGACCACATTTGTCTTCTGGGCTTCAGCTTGTCCACCTGTGCTTAAGACTAAGACCACACTGGCTCTCAAGACACCACCTGCCCCATTAGCCCTGTTCATTTCCCAAGCCCGTTCTTTTTCATTCATTTTTAACCCCCTTTTATCATGGTGGTTTAAGCAGACCGTAAACCACAATTCTGCAGAATGAGCTCTCAGCTCTGAAGAGCTATTACTAAGAATGATTATTATTAAATTGCTATTGCTAGTATTACTGTTATTAAATTCTGTTAACTATATGGCTGTCTTAAATGAAATTGAAGAAGGGGCAGCTCCACTGCACTTGCTGTACTAATAGCTAGGATGCTGACAGCCAGCTAACAAAAGTCCTCCTGGCTATGCTTTTCATCTTGTGTGATCAGCTGTTGGAGTTAGGGGGACAATCTTTCAGAAGTCTGCTTCCAAACGCCTCTTGCCATATTTTCCAGCTGTTCTTTTCTCCTTTTCAGCATTCTAGAAGTTCTACAGAAAGGACTGATCATAACTAAAATCCAGCCTTATCACTACTTGGGGGCAGAATCTTTGCCGACCTCTCATTCCAGAAAGGTCTTATTACTGGGCAGCACCACATCATGTAGAAAAGAGAGTCCCAGGCCTACTCCACATTGCCATTGCTTCAGGGAGAATGGTAACAATTTGTTGTGAAGCCTCCTTTTTGCTGGATAGATGCATCTTTACATAAATAGCTTAATGGCTGGAAGTATCAAGGACCACCTCCTGTGTCATGTGGGACGTTCAGATTCCCTGTTCCACTCTTCTCATAGGTGGGACACATCAATTTTGATCCCTTCAAGATCCACCAGTATAGACAAGACTCTAGACTGACCAAGCACTGGTGGTAATGTTGCAGACCAAATGATTTTCCTGTGGGAAAATTATTGTATGCATTGAACAGCTTGGTTCAGTTCAGATAAAGTTAATGGCGGGGGGAGTTTGGAGATGACAATATTTTTGCCTCTGAGTTGGCATATGCAGGCCACAGTTTGAATGTAATGCAAGTCAAAGCATGGCTTAGCCTTGGGTAGTGCCACGGCAGCAGGACTGAAGGAGTGCCACCACTGCAATCTTTGCTCCAAGAACCTGAGTGTTCCCTCATTCGTGCCAAACCAAGATTTGGTTTAGCATTGCATGCAAACCAGGCCTTAATTGCTGAAGGGTTAATTGCCTATGTATATGTTTTCCATTGCTTTCTTGTGCTGTTGGGTCCAAAGACATGTGTGGACTGTATTTCAGCAATTGGAACTTTGGAAAAGTTTGCCTAAAAGTGCTCCTGTAACTGTTTGTCAAATAAATATGCACATGGATCATCCATAAAACTTTTGCCTCTAAAACTACTTTACCTTTCATCCGTACTTGTCCCAGCATGGGGCCTTTGAACACCAACATTTTAAAAGTCGTCTTTTTAAGTGGCAATGATTGGTGTGAAAGCCAAGTTGAAGAGTAGGGGGATAGGTGTAATGTGAAGAGAGAAATGGGGACTTAGAACTACGCCTCCTTTGACTTTCCTAAAGCAAATCGCTCTGTGCCAATCAGAAAAACCCAATATGACTTCGAAAGCAGTGGTTCTCAAAGGGTGTGGCAGGAGAGGGTGGCAAGCGTGGCAGGTAGATTTGAGGACAATCAAAGAAGCATTTAAGCATTTCAGTGTAGTATGGTATAGTATAGTATGGTTTCATTTTTTATTTGGGGGGCAGTATATGGATCTTTTCAATATGAGAGCAAGAGCATCAAGTGTGGGGGGAATGATTCTGGTTCTTATGTAGCTGCATTGTTTTGTGCTTTCTGGCTGTCCCATAATCATACTATAGTGTTCTATGTTATAAATCAAACACTGCTAGGAGTTGTTTCTTTCTGTTTTCCAATGTAAAAAGGTAAAGGGACCCCTGACCATCAGGTCCAGTCGTGGCTGACTCTGGGGTTGTGGCGCTTATCTCGCTTTATTGGCCGAGGGAGCCGGCGTACAGCTTCCAGGTCATGTGGCCAGCATGACTAAGACGCTTCTGGAGAACCAGAGCAGCGCACGGAAATGCCGTTTACCTTCCCGCCGGAGCGGTACCTATTTATCTACTTGCACTTTGACGTGCTTTCGAACTGCTAGGTTGGCAGCAGGAGGGACCGAGCAACGGGAGCTCACCCCATCATGGGGATTCGAACCGCCGACCTTCCGATCGGCAAGCCCAAGAGGCTCAGTAGTTTAGACCACAGTGCCACCCGCGTCCCTTTGCAATGTATTTCTAATCAATAAATAAATTCAATGTGGCACAAGCAAATTTTTTATTCTGGAAGTGTGGGAGCGTACACACACAGAGAGAGAAAGAGACAGACAGACAGAGAGAGAGAGAGAGAGAGAGAGAGAGCCTGGATGTGCTATAAAAGACCTACGATTAATGCATTATCCTCCCAAATCCTTGTGCAGTTGTACCCCAAAAAAAATCAAAAGGGAGGTTGTGGTGTGTTTGGGAAAAGAAAATAATTCCTTTTGCCCATTGAAATATACTCAGTCGAGAGTGGATTTCATGCTCTTTATTCAGCTCAGAGTGGGAGGAGGAATGAAAGTTCCAAAAAATATGGCGTCTCGCCAAGACAGGCTGGCAGGAGAAGGAAGGAACAGGGGGAGGAGATTCAGGACTACTTGAAAGAGAAGGAAGGTTGGAATGCAAGTTTGACCTGACAGAGCCCCCTGATTTGTCTGATTTATTGGGCTAGCCTGAGGAAAAATAATGGACCGACCGAAGATTAACTTTGTTTATGGAAGTATTTAACAGAGGTCGTTCCTGAATAATATGAGCTTGGAAGAGCACAAAACCCACACAGAGACGCCAAATCTTCAATCTGTTTGTGAAAATCATCAGAGATTGCAAAGAAAGGAATAAATGATAACAACAAGAAGAGAAAGAAAGTAATAAAGGTCTATCCGAATCGAACTGGATGGAACTGTTTAATAAAAGCAGCAAATAAGTGATGTCTGGAGTCATCTGGAATTTTGGACTCGTGCGGAGCTTGATGTATGGGTACCCCCCAAAATTTTAAAATTTGGCTGTATAATCTGGAACTAATGTGATTTGAACAATGTGATGTGATTGGCCTGTTAATAAAAATTATTTCAAAAAAAAAAAAGAAAGTTCCCCCAAAGTATCTGCTTTATATACATTATTTACACAATGGGCTGTACATGATTGACAAATTCCAGAATTCTCTTGTAGGCCAATTAGGTTGTGGGTTCACTTGAATCTGGAGCCGGATTGGGTGGCTCCTGCAGACCAATCATACTGCTGCATTGTTCTAGGGCCAATCAGACTGCTGCATTCTGAATCCTATTGTTCTAGGACCAATCAGACTGCTGCATTTTGGATCCTATTCAACCCAGTACATAACACCCATTAAAAATGCACAGCCTCTCCAAGGGAAAAGGCAACAGATTGTGCTCCTTGAGATTTCTTCAGGTTGCCAAATTCTTCTGCATTCTTCCTATTTCCCCCTTATCAGGCTTGTGTGACGTTATCATCCAGAACACAAACTACCTTCAGATTTGCAGCACAGGAGATGCTCTGTGTGGCAAGCAATGGAAGAATTTCCCTTCCAGTGACTCTCTGGGCAAAAGTATATCCCTTTTGAGCTAAGAAATCTCTTTTCACAGGTACACAGCATATCCCTTTCTCTTTTGTGTAATCTCGTCATTCAGTGCTAGTGTCAGTGTGGGTTTTCACTGTCCTCTCACAGTCATGCTCTGCCACTGCTTTTAATAACATCTGTCACTTCGTTCTTCTGTCACCTTCTTCCACAAGCATCAGTGCGGAGGAAAGCACTCAAGACGGTGGTGTGCAAATTCGCAGAGGCACAAGCAGCTGTCGGCTGTCACAGAGAAGCAGGGAGAGAACAGCGCTAGCTTAGCACAATTCTCTTCACCCCCTTGCTATGCAGCAGAACTTAAAGTTGCCGTGCTGAGCTGCTGGCTATTTCAGCTCTCCAGGAACTAAAATGTATGCTGCAAAGCATTATCAGCAGAAGATTTTCTTCCATGCACACGCATATTTCAGGAGGATTTTCCACATGTAGTAACTCAAGCTTCAGGAGATCATGTGCAAAACAGCAGGACTCTCTTTCTGTTGAAACACAAGAGGGTGTAGTGGTTAGAATGTGCAGTGAAGACAAGAGAAGTCCAGGTTCAAATTCCCACCAAGCTATGAAGCCTTGGGCCAACCACTTGCACCCAAGAAAACATGCATAGGATTGCACAGTAAGTAACAGACTTATTAAGGCATTAAGAATTTGAGGACTAGTAGTTAGAGTGCTGAACTAGGACTTCGGGGAGCCAAATTCAAATTCCCATTCAGGTATGCAACTTCCTGGGTGACCTTTTGTCTCAGCCTACCTCACAGAGTCATTTCAAGGATGAAATGGTAAGAGACACACCATGGATACTGCTCCTGGCAGAACGGCAGGATATAAATGTAATAAACGAATGTATGAAATAAGAAGCTTCTTTGTACCAGGTCAGACTATTTGTCCATCCAACTCAGTACTGTCTGCTGTGACCAGCAGTAGCTCTCCAGGCAAAGGTCTTTCACATCACTGGTTATCCAGAGTTCCTTTGTGTGAACTGAAGATACAGGGCAGGATTCAACTAATGTGTCTGCTGCTAGAGAAGGAGCTTTTACAGGCTGAAGTCCTACAACTTATTTCTCAGATCTTTCTGTCACATACACACACACACAGAGAGACAGACAGACAGACAGACAGACAGACAGACAGACAGACCGATGATAGATAGAGATAGATAGATGATAGATGATAGATAGATAGATAGATAGATAGATAGATAGATAGATAGATAGATGATAGATAGATGATAGATAGATGATAGATGATAGATAGATAGATAGATAGATAGATAGATAGATAGATAGATGATAGATATAGATAGATAGATAGATAGATAGATAGATAGATAGATAGATAGATAGATGATAGATAGATAGATAGATAGATAATGATGATAGATAGATGAGACAGAGAGAGAGATATCCTTTGAGGCCTTGTAAGGACTGTCCTCTGCACATAAATGTGCAGAGCTTGACAGATTGCCACTGGCCACCAAACAGTCTGACCAGCAGCTCAGCACTGGTGACAGACCATTGTCATCTGCTGCACCTGAAGGCAGCAGGCTAGCTTAGTGGATGCAGGGCAGGCCTTGTGGCACACACAGCTCAGCCCATTCCTTGTCTCCCAGCATATGTTCCCTGAGGCAGCTGTCTCATGTAGCCTAATGATAGGACTGTCTATACCCCAGACACAGGTTTATCATTTCAGTGAGATCAATCTCCTCTTATTCAGCCTAGAAGCAGATAAGAATGGCAGCTTCACAATCTCTCAACTTATTGTAGATGCAGCATAAACTGGAAGCATGGGCAGATAGCCACCCAAAAATGTGTGCACTGACATACCATGATTCCTACTATGTGAATTACATGACTGATACTTGTTCTGTACTTGCTACTGTCCTGGGTTCTGAGGTACCACTGGATTAAGGCGATGAGTGGCAGGCAGGCTGAGACTGACAAGGAGAGGAGCAGGAGGATTGTGGGGTGGGATGATACTGAGGAATAGAGACTGGAGCAAGCAGGTGCTTCGGCCTTCTTGAATCAGGCTGCCCTGGCCAGGGAAGGAGGGCTCTCATCTCCCTTCTTCCTGCCCAGGGATAGGAGTATAGCAACAGAATGCAGAGTGGGGATCAGCCCACCATGGGAAGAAGGGGGATTCAGAAGGGGAGGCACAGCCTGGAGGTCCAGTAGCCTGTGGCACTCCTATCACTCGGAACAGATGCATCCTCTCCAATGCAGCGAATGTCCTCGCAAGGTACAATAGTCTCATGAGTGAGTCTCCTTGCACTCGTTTAAAAATATGGTGGGAAGGGATGCTAGCTCGTTGGGGCGACTCCTTTACTTCCATGCAGGTCTGACCTCCTTGACTCCTTAAACTTGGGCCACTGCTTCTAGAGTGGCTAGCCTTGTCTTTCCTGTCATCTAGCTTGACCATAGCAGTTTCTGTGACTCATGACTTGCTGCTGAGCCTATATCTCTTCTCTGCCACAATAAAGATTTCTTCCTTACTCTCAGGTCAGAGCCAATGTCTTTATGGGCTTGACAGGTGCCAGAACATCTACCACCAGCAGTAAGGAAGAGTAGGGACAGGCAGGGATTAGGGGAAAGGAGTCTCTGTTACATGCAGACTTCAGTGGATAGATATATGCTGGATGCACAGTTTCAAATCCACTGTCTGGTGCATCGTTAGATCAGCCATGGTCCATTTTGTCCTTCCTAGTTATATCTGTTGGATATTATAAATGAAAGGGCACATTTCATTCCAGAAACCAATTGGAAGGGTATGGCCTCATCAGTATGTTTGGTGCCAGGTCACTCTGCAAAAAAAAAAAGCATGCAGACATAATTGAAAAATCTATAATACGTGTATGAAGACTACAATTATTATTATTTGAATTAAGGATGTTAAAGGTATAGGTTAGCTAGGACACAGTGTGTTGTTTTGTTGGTCCAGTCCTTAAGGATAATTCAGAGACGATGTGAGCATCCTTAATGGCCTTTTAAAAGCCACCAATATAATTATTTAAAAATGATGTCAACACAATTTAAACATGCGCTTGCAAAATCCACATCTCATCAGTTGTTCGAGCAACTTTCCATAAAGGAATTGTGTGCATCAGTAAGAATGAGAAAAATAAATTCAAAGGGAATGTTAATAGTGCCTGGCAGGGTCTCTCTGCATCCCATCTGGAGAACATTGATTCAATGGGCAATAATAGGCATAAATGTTAGAGGAATCCTCATTCTGAGGGTCAATGAAATGCTAAATCATAATAGCATCCTTATCGTTGCATCAAGGAGTCTTGGTCTACCGATTATATCACAGGGGATGTCATTATGTTCAATCATGTCAATGGGAGATGGCACATTTGAAAGAGAGTATACTTGGAATAATCTTGCTCTATGAGCAGAGAGCCAGTCTGCATACTAAAATGCCTAATAGACTAGTTGTTACAGAAAAGGCATCTTAAATCTCAATATTTCCATTACCTTTTGGTTAAAACTAGAGATATACAAACAACAGCAGCAAAGGAACCGAGAACCTTTGCCAGCCTCATCAAATATCCTTGAAATCCTTAAATACGTTTTAAGCAAAATTCCTCCGCATTTAGAAAAATCAGTGCCAAATCTTTTTGTAATCCCAAATTATAGTTTTTCATGGCACACAGATGTAATGGTTCAATAATTCATATGAAAATCACCACAGGAAATTACTGCAATAAAATGTGCCCCCTCCCTCAATGAACCAGATGCCTGCTTGCTTTCCTTTCTCTGTTTTTAGCACACACACAAACCAAAGCCATTCAAGTCTTTGTTAATCTATGGTCTTCAAAATTGCATAAAATAATTCAGATGAAGAGAAACTGATTGATTCCTGTGGCACATTTTCCCACATTCAGGCAATTTTAAAGGGGGTTCTCCTTATCTAAAACATTCTGTTCAACGCAAGCTTGATTTGCTGGTTCCTTATGCATTTTTCTCAAAGTGAAATGAGCTCTTGTGAAGTTTCACTTGAAACAATTTTGGAGAATTCCTTCTAAAATGCTGTTTTCAACCATGCACAATATGGTTTTGAATATGGAGATGAATTACTTTTCTAAGTAAGCCTCTGATGTGCTTGGAGATTGGCTTAAACAGACAGACTTTCAAAAGATGATGAGTGCCTAGGAACCCTCTGAAATGAGTCACCTTCAAAGCATCTCATACTGAAAAAAGTTCCCAGGAACTTCAGTAGGATTTTTGCCAGCTCAAACGCTTTGAGGATTACACTGCCTAACATGACACTCAGAGGTCAGCATTTATGTGATAAAGCCATGGAACATGCCAAATAATGTATTCACAAGTCCTGAAGAACCTTACAAAAACTGCATTGCATGTATAATGTGACTTTAAAATATAGGCAGCATTGCAATATTTTCCTGTTGGATGTAGCAACGATCATGAACTTGAATTATGACTTGATTTTCATATTGTGTGTGATTACTCTTAGCGGTTCATTTAAAAAATGACTTGTTTCAAATCTAGTAAAATTACTTGTTTAGGGAATAAAGACTACATAGATTTATTTAGAGTGGAAAAGAGCATTAAGCTGCCAGTGATAGGAAATCATCAGACATCAGGCGTGCCGAGTTGTGCCCAACATTGAGGGCCCCCGTTGCACATGTATGACATCACACACACAATGCTCCCCACCCATAGTCCAGGCAGCCCGCCCCCCAGTCCATCCCCCAGCCACCACCAGCCACCTTACCTTGTACAAGGGACATGCGGGGTGAAGATGCTTCATTCTGCGTGTCCCTGGAGGAAATCACCAGCACGCCTTTGGGAAGGTTCTCTGGTGATCCTCAAAGAGATCTTGCCAGAACCTGCCACTGCCGCTTCACAGCGCCGCAAAACCCAAGTAAGGGAAGCTCCTTTCTGTTTTGCCTCAGATGGGCTGCCCCTGCTCATAGTCAAACCTGTTCCCATGTAAATCCATATCCCTAAGAACTTCAGGAATAAAGATTTAAAGGGCTAGTAGTAATATCTGTATACAAGCTACAAGCTAGCTCTACTGGACAAATTGATCGTTCCCCTAAACATGGTGAAGACTGGGAAGCAGAGTGTATATTTTATAGCCCACCTCTGCTATAAATATACATTCATGCTGGAACATAAGCATGTGAAATCCAGTGCATATAGGCCCAGATAATGCAGCTGGATTTTATCTAGAAAAAATTAGCTGCATGATCTGGGCCCATGTGCATTGGATAAAGTGCAACCATATCATATTAGCTGCATAATTTATAATTCAGTTTAGCGTATAAAAACAGGAGAAGAGCATTGCTATATATCACATTAGAGGATTCTGCAGCTTCTCCTCCTTAAGCAGCAGCTAGAGCTTCACAAATTAGCAGGTGATTGTGCTTATTTCCATGCCATGAAGAGTTTCACTTGCTAATGTATAGAAGTGAAAAGCGCAGGAACAATGCAAGTCATGAGTTTCCATTTGGCATTTCACCACTTAACTTGGTGCACAAAGGTTAATACATTTCATTGGCAGGTCTCATCTATAGAGTTGCCTCCTTTTCCAGGACATGACCTCTTTTTCATGGCTATGTAAAATGAGTGTCATCATAGCGATCCACAGCTTCTACAAGGACAGCCATCAAGTGTAGGATTTGGAAAATTCTTTTCTCTCTCTCTCTCTTTAGTTTGGCTACTGTCTCTGATCTGGGCTTCATTTTGGTACTACCTATCTTTGCCAGATAGAATTGACAACATGCTTCATCATCACAAATTTGTCGCTTGTTTGTTCACATCACAACCACAATAGCATATGGGCCCTTCTGTTAATTTTCCTTGTGGAGGGAGCACAGGGACTGTTGCTTAGAAACCAGGCATGGAAAATAACAAAATGGTTTACAGGAATGTGTCTGTCTTACCAGCTGCTGTCAGTCCTTCAACTTTCATGTGTACTGTGGTACCTTTTATCGGCTTTGGAAAAATGTTATGGTATGAATGAATTCACCCATCAGTGTGTATTAGTTGGGCTAAGCAATATCTTAACTGCCAAAGACTTTGGGATGGGTTTTCTATAGCCTAGCCTAAGAAACAAACCATTTTAAAAACACAAACCAGACCTAATTTGAGCACTCCTACGTGAGCATAGGATGACCTCAAAGCCAGAGTCTGCCAAATGTAAGCTTGCAGAGCAGCTAGGGTTTAAAGAGCCATTCCTAAGAACAGGATCTGTGTGGATATCTACCATAAATGTAACAGCCAAAAATTAACTTGTGACTAAAGAAAGTTTAAGGTAAACAAATCAGCCTTCAAGGAAAATAAATTGACTCCAGAGTCAGTTGTTTTCTTTCCCTTTGCAGTCTGTATGAGTTGGGTTGCTTCTGATAATCAAATATTAGGGCCTTTTATTTTATTCTTAGCATAAGTATCAGAGTAAACAGAACCTATAGCTTATGTCCCAGTACTAAAAATCTGCACTGGCATTGTTTTGTAACACTAGTGTAGCTGTTGCTTCTCAACCGCTCTAAGAACTTGCATCAACTGCTGAAGCAGGTATTAGGTCACTGTTTCCCAAACTTGGGTCGCCAGCTGTTTTTGAACTACAATTCCCATCATCCCTGACCACTGGTCCTACTAGCTAAGGATGATGGGAGTTGTAGTCCAAAAACAACTGGAGACCCAAGTTTGGGAAACACTGCATTAGGTGATGGTCTAGGCCAGGTGTGGGGAACGGTTGACCCTCCAGATGTTGCTGAAGAAGAATTTAACTGGGAACTATTATTATCTTGCAGAGCTTGTCAAAAATCCTTAAAAGCTACTTTAGCATAGAGGACCATGGAACCACATTGCTCATCTAGAAAATAAAGTTTGATGACTATGGCTGAAACAACAAATTTGTAGCCCTTTCTCAGAAGACTCTGGGGAAATAGATAAAAAGTATCACTAATTGCAAGCTCCATAAACAGGATTCTGTGAAATACAATGAAATACAGGACAATGGAATATTTAACCATCAAAATGCTGCCTTTCACCTTCTCTGCATGGTGTTAGTTGTACTTCAGAACCCCTCTGAGGATTTATTTTCATTTCTTTTACAATTTGGATGCAAGATATATAGCAAAAGACTGACAAAGATAAAAGAAGCCTCATAGCAGCTCTGTAATAGCCATATAACTAGCCTACTCACATAAACAGATAAACCTCTGGCTTGATACTGCTGAAAAATGCTGTGCTGTTCAAATGCCAGTGCAATTCTGAAGTTTGTTTTCTTAAAAGAATCAGTTTAAGAGAAGAGTTAAGGCACAGATTAACTCACGTACCAAAAAAAGCAGGGAATTTGTTAAGTTAAGATTAACTCCCCTGCCGTGTAAAGAGCAGTAACACATTATGCAGGCACATATTGTGCTTGCCACTTACAACTCAGTCCCTATTCATTTTTCAAGCCCTGTCATATTCTATTGCAGGTCAAGAGCAACACTGAAGTGGAGAAGGGGCAGTAATATGTAAATCTTTAATAAACTTTTCAATACTATTTTTTCCTACTGCCTTTTTCACTGCTGCAATGCTATGCATTCTTAGTTTGGAGTAAGCCCTGCTGGACTCAGTGGACTCACTGAAGAGCAAAAATGCTTAGGAGTGGGTGGTTTGTCATTCTAGCCTTTTTAGAGAGAAACTGAGCACTTGGCCTAAGTTCAGCAGTCTACCCAGATCGCCCGCCTACCCTATCCCAAATTCTTCATCACTCAGAGAGAAAACCCCGCTTATACTACAGGCATACCTTGGAGATATTGCAGGCTTGGTTCCAGACCACCACAATAAAGCGGATATCAAATTGCTGAGACTGGTAAAGTCCATACCATACAGAGTAGTACTGGGAAAAGATGGAAGTGTGGGGAAAGAGAAAACTCTAGAATACACCAAGCTACCAATGAGAGGTGAGAGAGTGCAATGGTGAAACACACACTCAGAGAGAAAGCAGATGGTAAAGAACAGAGAATGAACAATGAACATTCAGAGAGAAAGAATGAGGAGATGAGAGAGAGAGAGAGAGAGAACACAACAGCAAAACACTCTGAGATAACAAGGAGACACCTACACTGAGACAATAAATTGGTTTCATCTCAGTTCAAAGCCAAACAATGAAAGTCAGCCACACAATTTACTGTCTACAGAAAGAAAAGATGCTTCAATAGGGGTGACTCCTAGCACTCTGCAATCATTGCACTTCCTCTTTATGTAAGCTACAATCAGAATTGAAATTTACTTCCCCTGCCCTTGGAAGTGTTGCCCTTTTTCTCTGTGTACATCCATTATGGTCCATTACCCAAGTGGCCATTCGAAGCTCAACACGCATTCACTATTAGGGGCGTGCATAAGATGCAGATGAATCCTGGATGAAGAATGAAAGCTGAGCCACTTCTGACAGAGTCAAGGTTGCCCAAGTGAGATCTATCTGAACCTCCCCCAAACAAAGTGGAGACCTCTGAACTTCTTCAGATGTTGTTGTTTGCAGGCAGGAAAAACATTTCTCCATAACTCAACATAGGAGTAAACATTCCAGGGAGGGAGACCTGTTTTGTGACTGATAGATCCAGCTTCTAAACAAAGGAGATGATTTTACCAGTGCTTTGGAAAAAGGGGGTGCTGAGTTCATGTCCTCTTGTTCTTGTTTGTTCCAGGCTCTTTCCTGGTTCTGTTAGCAGTGCTTGTTTGAAAAATGCTAGGCATTCAAAGCCTTCTGCCTTTGTCACATGGCCACACATCCACTTTTGTCAAATAAGCTTGGCACTCACTTTATGGTGCCATTTGTGGCCTCAAGATGTTAAAAAAAATAAATCACCACATCTCCCTAGCTCCTGCCCTGTTCTTCTGAAATTGGATAGGTTACTTTCCTAGGGGCACCTACACTGCGCATTCCATTTTCACAGGGAAACTGTTGTCCACAAAGCATAAGGAGGGAAGCAAATCACTTTTAAGTCTCTCCTTTATTTAACTTTAAAAGGTGCCCAGCACACACACACACACACACACACCAACTGGACCTGTTTGTCTCTAGTAAGAGCCACTTTTGGGTATAATGTTCCATACCCTCCAACATCTTGCTGATGAAATTCGGGACCTTACCCTGAATTCAACACACTTGAAATCATGCCTTCTCCCAATGCCTCCCTGCTCCTTCCACAGATACATCCACCCCTCAATGATGCCCCACTTCACACAGGAAACCTCAGCAGAGGCTCCGCCTCCTCTCACCCAGGCCCCCTCCTTCCCTCAGAGCTCACCACTCCCCCCCATCCCACTGATGGGCCCCGCCTTTGTGCACTGCTGCCACCACTTCACCACTTCTCCTCTCCACCCCAACAGTCTCTCGCCAGCCCCCTCCACCCACCCCACCCACAACACACCCACACACTCATGCACATGAGTGTCTTTGGGTCCCACACTCTCATGGGAGCCAGCTGACTCATGCAAGAGCGCAGGACCAAAAACTGGGACATTCCAGGATCCCAGCAAAAGCTGGGATGGCTTGTGCAGTTCTGGGATGTCCCAGTCAAATTGGGATGGTTGAGGGGTATGATTTGCTGCACCCCCTCCATTGAAGACTCCAGGTGTAAATATGTGTACAATAAACCATATTTCTTAACTACACTAGCCTCCCCTGTGCCTTGATTTTCCCAATGGAAACACAACTATGGAACCCCCTTGAATTTTGCTACTGCTTGGTGGAGATTAGGGATTAACAATATTCTCTAGTATTGCAGTCACATCAGGCACATAGACACCTAGACGTGGTACTATCCTTACAGAATAAAAGACCAGTCTCTCTTCTAACAAAAAGATGAGAGGGTGGGGGTGCTTTATGAGCACACTCTGCTATCCTTGTTTGGCTTACTGCTCTGCGTCAAAGTCCCCAATTCAATCCAAATGTCCTGGCCTTACCTTTGTAACAGAGATGGAGATGTCATTATCTTTTATCTGTCCTGTGCTTATGCTCTTTCCCCTCTTCGTGGTTATTAAGGGCATGATAGGCTTTTGCAGTGGGAAATACCAAGATCATATTAAGGGCCTGTTATACTGAAAGAGCTTTCTGAGAACAAGTTTGTGAATTATTCCCTTGATGTGATAATTGCAGCCAATGGACTCTACTTCAATGTTTTTTTGCGTAGTCAAACAAATCATTCCGTGGAAACAGAGGTCATCTACAGTTGCACATTCCATGCCTCTAAATCAAAAATTATCCAGCAGCCAATTGGCCCTCAACCCAAGCGAAGCTACTCACACATTTTGGCTGGTTCTGCAGCACACACTGCCCAGAATGGCACAACAGCACTATTAAATATAAACTGCAGCAATGACAAATAATAATGGCAATCCATACACTAAGAAGGAAACAGAAACTGTCATGATCAAGCAGGGCAATAATTGTCATCCATAAAAAGGGACTTTGCTCGCACCATTAGCATGTTTATACCACTTTAACAGTCATGGCTTCACCCAAAGGCTCCTGGAAACTTTAGTTTACCTCATAGTGTTACAGTTCCCAGCACTCTCAACAAACTACAGTATGATGTGGATGTGACCATAGAAACAAAGGTTTGACTGTGACAATGAACTCCCTGCCTGGCCAGAAGATTCAAGTCCAAGACTTGAGGAAAGCAGGAGCATTTTCTAGGATTTGGGCTCAAGAAAATAAAACCAGTTACTCTGCACTTGTCCCTGGCCTACATTTCCACACCGATTTGCAGCAGCTGATCATCATGTAACTAGTGAGAAAATAAGGAACATAACCAGTAAATGGTACACAAAGCAGCGGGAGGAGAAAGCTGGATAAAATGCTAGCCACAGATTTGTGGTCTGACCACAATTTCTAGTATCCTGGAATACGCACTCCATGTATAGCTGTGTTTTGTGGCAATTACCTTATGAATATCTGTGTACCCAAAGGAGAGTGACTCCACTCTGACCCACTAGGCTGGAAAATTGGTTTATATTATGTTTGAGTTGAATTTAATAGGATGCAATGGCTTCTAGTTATGTATAATGATGTTTATTAGTTTTCCAGAAGGAATAAGCATCCATATTTTCCAGAACCTTGAAAACGAAGCAGATCTCACGGTGTGAGTGCAACAAGCACCACTTACATTTTGTGAATAAGGCAGACCTATTGCTTGATAAATATTGTAGCAAAGAAACATGCTGAATCTAAATGTAAAAGTGAATATGAAAGTCTTCAAGCAGCAACAAGAACTGCCAAAACACCACCAGTAAGCAGCTGCTAATCAATCTAAATAAGAGGTCTATTTTAATCTGATGCTTAGTCCTATTTGATGCTTAAAGGTAAAGGGACCCCTGACAGTTAAGTCCAGTCGTGAACGACTCTGGGGTTGCGGTGTTCATCTCACTTTACTGGTCAAGGGACCCGACATTTGTCTGCAGACAGTTTTTTCCAGGTCATGTGGCCAGCATGGCTAAGCCGCTTCTGTCGAAACCAGAGCAGCACATGGAAACGCTGTTTACCTTCCCACCAAAGTGGTACCTATATATCTACTTGCACTTTTTTGGCGTGCTTTTGAACTGCTAGGTTGGCAGGAGCTGGGACCGAGCAATGGGAGCTCACGCCGTCGTGGGGATTCGAACCACCGACCTTCTGATCGGCAAGCCCAAGAGGCTCAGTGGTTTAGACCACAGTGCCATCCACATCCCTATTTGATGCTTACCTGGCCAATAAAAATTCTCTACAGCAAGCGTAGCTTCTTTAGCCTAGAAATGCTTGTTCAATTCTTTTTCACGATCATGTGTTATTTTTTTAGCATTATATCTTATAAACTAAGTACATCCTGACCTTGTTGTTGACACATGTCAAGGTAATAGCATTCGGCTGTGGAGACACCTTTTGGCATATTTACAAATTTCTGCTCTGTCAGGAAGCCAGTGAAGTGCAGAGGCTAATGTTCTGTTTGGAGATCTTGGAGATGATAGATAGATAGATAGATAGATAGATAGATGATAGATAGATAGATAGATAGATAGATAGATAGATAGATAGATAGATGATAGATGATAGATAGATAGATGATAGATAGATAGATAGATAGATAGATAGATGATAGATAGATAGATAGATGATAGATAGATGATAGATAGATAGATAGATAGATAGATAGATAGATAGATGATAGATGATAGATAGATGATAGATAGATATAGATTATATAGATAGATAGATGATAGATAGATAGATCAATGACATGTCCTAACTCCCAGTGACCCATGAAGCTCACTTAACACTGTAATCCTCCTCGTTTCTACTCAAAAGCAATCCCTGAGTTCAATAGGATTTACTCCTGGGTAGGTGTATATAGGATTGCAGCCTGAGTGACACTGGGCAAGTCAATTGGCTGGTCCACACAGTCATCAATTCTCTTTATCTGAAAGAGGAGAAGGTGGGTGTACCTTCCCTCAGTCATGACCATGTGGTGATATGCTAGACAAGAGCTTCGTAGTTGGAGCAGCCCGCTTCTCTATTTTTCATTTATTTAAAAGAATAGCTTCCGTTTGTCAGAAAATTCCAGGGGGTGTACAAAAGGGTGACAAAAATTCAATCCCTCCCCACGTTTCTTGTGATGCAAGAAATTCCATGAATCAGACCAGAAGCAGCTCTATGGCAGGGCTACAGAGCTGGCCTTCTGACAGTGCTGGGGCTGCTGCTTACTGGGATGGGGCTATGGCAGGATAGAACAGAGGCATGGTTGAGGATGCCCAGCCATACTGGTGGGAGCACCAGATTATCTCCACCAATGTGTGGAGCAGCCTGAACATCACCACTGCCTTGCCCTGTCCGAGTAAGCTGCAGTGATGTTGGTGTTCGGAGGGGAACTCCCACATGGGCAGCTACTGAATCAGAGCCATGTCTGTCTGGCTTCACACATAAAGTCCCCAAGTCACACAGCAATGTCCATGCCCTCCCATTTATCTGCCGCACAAAGCAGTCCGAAAGCCATGTACGCGTATGGCATGGATTGCCATCCCTTAGTGTGCTTAGTTACAAAGATCAAGTGAAACAAACTTAGCTGTGCCACTGCAAGGTCCCTGGAGGAACACCAGGATGGAAACATAAGAAATGACTTCAAAAAAGAAAAGGATAAAAAGTGGAAGGGAGAGAAAATATGATAATGTATGTGTGGCTATTAATAAAAGTTGCTAATAAATGCATTCATGAAATGAGAGGAGCCGCAAAAATGTTTGTTGATGTCACCGACATTTGGGCAGACCTATAATGATGAACATCAAAGGAGCATGTTCAGGAAGGCAAGGCAAAATGAGGCACAGTTTGTTTTGGAGACTGCAGGAAACTGCAAACATTGTTTTGGAGGCCACAAACTCCAGCTCCAGGTTTTAAGAGCAGTGAGCATGTTAAATACTAGAATAACATATGGGCCCCGACTCAGAAGTCGGGTGGATTTAACACATTCTAACATCCTGCATACTATCAAACGTGTTGTATAAAATTTTCTCAGCAATCATCGTAGGTACATCTGATACTTTCCTGAAAGCCCAATGTGGTTCATTTGACCCCAAAATAAATTTGTGGGTTTTTTAAAAAAAATCATAAAACTTATATGACACTTGATTGTGATTTACAAAGAGAATAAAACAAGAAAATTATCAGTATAAACAATTAAAAACTACTATTTAAAATATTCAAAAAATAAAATAAATTTGGCAATAACCTAAAAACATACTTATTGAGTTGTGTGTGGCATTTCCTGATGTCTTCTTTTAAGTTTGCATTTGTGAGTGTATTCATAAATGCAAACTGCTGCTTGACAGATCCATTTGTTATGACTATACTTTGCCTCAAAGTTCCCTAGGCCAGGTCCCAAGGCCCATTTTTAGAGGAACAGAGGGAAGACAGTGCAAGGGTAATGGTTAATTTTAAAGTCTATATTGAAGGTCACCACAAAGTGAGTGTCAAGAAGCTGTCTAGCTGTTAAGGGAGCCTTTGAAGATTTTTTTTCACCCATTTTTTGTAAAAAGAGGTAATATCTCCAATTGAAAGGAGGCACAGTAAGAGTAGTGATTCATGCATACGCAAACCTCAGTGAAGAGTTTTTTATTCCATATAGGACAAATAGGTCCAAGCACCCTCCACCCTTGAGGTAGAGTAGTCACCATCTGTGATTTTAACTCTCTGCCCAAATGCGCAGACAGTCCAGGCTGACAGTTTACACTTTTAAAGGACAACAAGGCTTTTTTTTTTGCAGGGCTTGCTTCAAAAATCTGTGAAACCTCGCTGGTAGGAGCACCAAGAGGTAGTGGTGGGGAGCCAATTCAGCCTAGATAAACAACTGGGACACCTTCAGAGTCCGATTGTTGTTTAGTCATGTCTGACTCTTCGTGACCCCATGGACCAGAGTACGTCAGGCACTCCTGTCTTCCTCCCGCAGTTTGGTCAGACTCATGTTTGTAGCTTCGAGGACACTGTCCAACCATCTCGTCCTCTGTCGTCCCCTTCTCCTTGTGCCCTCCATCTTTCCCAACATCAGGGTCTTTTCCAGGGAGTCTTTTCTTCTCATGAGGCGACCAAAGTATTGGAGTCTCAGCTTCAGAATCTGTCCTTCCAGTGAGCACTCAGGGCTGATTTCCTTAAGAATGGATAGGTTTGATCTTCTTGCAGTCCATGGGACTCTCCAGTCTCAAGAGTCCGATTAAGTACATTTATTTGATAATCAGAACAGAGATTCAGAAATGGAACATTGTTTTCAAAAGAAAAGAAAACACAGAAGTAACTAATTGACTATTTATGTGTAAGGAAACCTTAGAAAAACATAGCAACTCATGTTTCAAAGTAGCTTAAAGGCAGATCATATTTCAGATCAGCTTCCAGGTCTCTTCCAGAGACAGGCAAATGCTGCAGATCCATTCCAGCCTTTTCCTTCTGCCTGTGTCTATTTTTGTTTCATAGCTCTGTCCCTGTCCAAGCTCTGCTCGCCACCTCTTTTGTGAAGAGAGGTCTGTGGGGGTAAGGGGCTGCTTTTGTGACACACAAGCAAGTAGGAGGACCCATCCTGCCCTCAGCCCTCCAGATCCGTCCTGCCTCTAGTCAGCTTGGTGTGGGTTGTCTTCCCTGCAGGAAAAATCTCCTGTTTTGGCTTCTTGACCACTCTTGTGGTTCTTTTGTTAGCTTTCTGCCTCTTTACTTATTTCTCGTCCTTATTTTTTTCCATCCTGATGATTTCCAGCCTTTCTTCTTCCTTCGTTCATAATTTTGCATGTTGAACAAGAATTGGATTCATCAGTTAATTAAAATGATGTGATTGAGGAATTTTAAGTCCAGAATACCTGGTGAGCAATGTCAGGAAGATGAAGAAGTATTAATCTAAAACAGATTAACTCATTATCTGCTTAACAATACAGTCAATTTTCATCATCTTTATCTTTGTGTACACTTTTATAGTGCTGTGCTGTTTTTATTATCTGTACTTTAATAGATCATTTTATATTTTAATTCTATTTCAATTTAATTACTTTTTAATCTTTTGTGTTTTTCTTTAATATTTTATGTTTTTGCATTTTGTATTTTATCTTTGTTACAATTTGTTGTAAGACACATTGAGTCCCAGTCTAGAAAAAAAGGCAGGATAAAAATTAATAATATGCCTGGTAAACAAAAAACAAAAAAACCCAAAAACCTGTTATTTTGTGTCTCGTTTTTTAAGTTTGCATTTTTTAAGTAAAGATGCTAATCTGAAAAAAGTTAAGTTAATAAATAACAACAACAGCAACAACAGCACATGCAGTGTGTCATTGTCTCCTCATTAAAAACATCAATTATCTTCTTCACATCTATGGGCAGGTGAAAAGAGGTCCAAGTATGATTTGCAGACAAGATTGGCTGCATGCCTCTTAGTTAGAAATTAAGCCATGCCACATGAGACGTTTTTGAATTCATGCACTGATTATACCTACACATCCATTGCCAAAATCGAAACACAAAAACTTTAAAAATGTGAGGAACACTTCGCTTCCTGTTGCGTGCAGTTTTCCTTCCCACTTCCAGTCCAAAATCAATTTAACTTTTCATTATCCAAAACACCCTTTTCTCTAAATTAAAAGAACAAAGCATTCCAAGTCATAGACAGAAAAAGTCATTAAACATTTTATTGTATTTATTTATTTGCAAGCATGTTCTGTGGTGTTCTGATACGCCTTGGCTCAAATGAAACAGCAGGGTATTTCAGATTTTCATTAGTAGAACAAAAGAGAAACAAATAATAAGGAAGAGGAGGCAAATGAGCTAAGAAATGGTAAGGTGTGGGAAAAGAAAAGAAGCCATAATTTTGTGACAACAGGCAAAATATTGCAAAAGAATGTTGGCAAAACATAACTAACTTGATCTTGGAAGAGCCATGCCGAGAATGAAGCAGTCAAAGGAGGTGGTTGTGAACCATCCAGGAAGTTAATCAGTTTCTTGTAACGAACATGGCTTTACTGCCATCTCTTGGTCAAGTGTTTAGATAGCAAGAGAGGTTGGGAGGTTTATTATGGTGTCTTTTTATTTTGCTGATACTGCAGTGCTAGAGGCCTTTGGACTGGAAGAAATTGAACTTCTGCTTTGCACAGATGTAAAAATGAGAATTATAGGGATGGATAAAGGAGATGATTAAAATGGCCATCGCCTACAAAAGCTGATGACAAACATGGAGATGAATGTGATTACAGAAAGCGAAAGCTGTGTACGAAAAAATATTTTTAACAGGAAACAAAATATTTTTAACAAGCTGCCACCATATTAGCAGCAGACCTGTCCAGCAATGCTACATTTACCACTGTATTGGTGTAACAGGTGCAAGGAAGGGTAAACTTTCCTTGGGGGGGGGGGAGGGAACAAAACAAAAAGAAACCTTATGGATCCGCAGTCCTGACCCTATATCCTCAGCAGAGTACTGAAAATGATCAGATAGACAACCACTAGCTTATCAATTTCACTCTTAAAAGGTTTTTAAAAGAGAGTGTTCATGAATTGTACACTGTAGCAATGCCCTAAATCAGTTTGTGAAGCTGGAAAGCTTGCTATTGTAACCAGAATTTTAATGAGTTGCAAATTATCCATTTTCTACTAGGTGACAGAGTGGAGTAGCAATGTTTACTTCACCTTAGAGTGGTCACTAATGGTTCCTCGTTGTCCCGGTAAACAGTGACATGTCCTTGGCCTATTCTTGTTCAAGCCATTATAAATGACTTGGATGAGGGAATTGAGGGAATGCTCAGCAAATTTGCAGATGACACTAAACTGGGAGGGGTAGCTAATGCCGCAGAAGACAGAAATGGGATTCAAGATTACCTTCAGAGATGGGAGAACTGGGCAAAAACTAACAACATGACTTTCAAATGGACAAATGTAAGGTTCTGCACTTAGGCAGGAAGAACCTGGTGCCCAAATATAAGATGAGGGACACAGTTGTGAAAAGGATCCAGAGGTCTTAGTGGACCACAAATTTAACATGAACCAACAGAGTGATGCAGCAGCAAAAAAAAAGTGAATGCTATTCCAGGCTGCATCAACAGATGTCTAGTATTCAGTTCAAGAAAAGTCACAGTCCCGCTCTATTCTGCTTTGGTCAGAACCCACCTGGAGTACTGGGAGCCACAATTTAAGAAGTATATTGACAAGCTGGAACTTGTGCAAAGGAGGGTAAGATGATAAAGGATCTGGAAACCAAACCTTACAAGGAATGGTTGAAGGAGCTTGGCCTGGAAAAGAGGAGACTGAGAGGAGATACAATAGCCATCTTCAACTATCTTAAGAGCTGTTACATGGAAGATGGAGCAAGCTTGTTTTCTCCTGCTCTTGGGGGGGAGGGGATGGGTAGGACCCAAAACAATGGCTTCAAGTTACAAGAATGGAAATTCCAACTAAATGTCATGGGAAAAGTAATGATGGTAAAAGCTGTTTGACAGACGAACAAACTCCCTTAGAAGGTGGTGCACTCTCCTTCCTTGGAGGTTTTTAAGCGGAAGTTGGGTGGCCATCTGTCATGGATGGTTTAGTTGAGATTCCTGCATTGCAGGGGATTGGATAGATGACCCTCCGGAAACTCCCCCAACTCTGCAATTCTATGGTTCTATGACTTCCTGGCAATCCTGCCAGTGTGTTTACACAGCACTGTTCTCCCTGTTGCTCCTCCCACCCTCCCTCCCCATAAATAGTAGCGACTACGCTGTGGGGAGGCCAGCTGGATGCCACCACCCCATCCAACATTCACTACTGGCATTATTATTATTAGATTTCTTGCCTACCCTTCATTGTGAGATCCCATGGCAGGTTGTAATAATTTAAAAATGCAATATGAAAATCTGTTAAAATGAATGTGTTTTAATAAGCTTCTCCTTTTCTATGATAGTATTAAACATATAGTACAGTGGTACCTCGGGTTAAGTACTTAATTCGTTCCAGAGGTCCGTTCTTAACCTGAAACTGTTCTTAACCTGAGGTACCACTTTAGCTAATGGGGCCTCCTGCTGTCGCCGCGCCACCGGAGCACGATTTCTATTCTCATCCTGAAGCAAAGTTCTTAACCTGAAGCACTATTTCTGGGTTAGCGGAGTCTGTAACCTGAAGCGTATGTAACCCGAGGTACCACTGTATAGTATACAAGCAAACTACGCTGCCAAGCATAACATCTGGTTTCATTCCAGAAACGTCCCTTTGGTGGGTGTCTTTTACAAGCCACTTCTTCCTAATAGCTTAACTTGTAACTTGCTAATTTTGCTAAACCGTACTATTAAAAATGTGTATTATGGTCCTGCCGAAATTAGCATGGAGCTATAAGACACTATCTATCCATAGCTTACTTCACTTTCTTCAGTTGGGTCTAATCAGCTAAGGAATTTGGAAATCAGATACTGTATCTTGTAGATCTCCTACAGCAGTCTGATATAATGTACCACATTCATCACTAAACAAAGAAACAAATCAATCAGAGCTGCTATGGGAGTGGGGGAGAAGGCAGGCAAGCATTTTATTTATTTATTTAGTCCTGCATGAAGGGCTGATAACAAGATAATATTCAACATCAGCCCAAGAGAAATGTTATCATTTCACATAAGGCAAATAAATTAAAAACTGAAAAGCATAACTGGCAGTTTTTACAAAAATGAGACACCGGGACACAGAACGTCAGCGCTAGAACAGTGCATTAGGAGTACACAGACCTATAGACCTAGGTTGTGTTTAAAATTTCCAGACAAAATTAGTTATCTACTTCTTTGTCGTGAACTTTACCTAATACTAGAATAACCCAGAAGAGGTCCAGCAAGGCTGGTATCAAGGCTCTTAGACTTGCTTCTACTCTGCACGTTTATCTTATTCACCTGACAGTGAGGAAGAAGGGTCATTCAGGGAGCCCCTAAAGGGTTTCTCCCTAACAGCCTTGGAAAATCTGGTGTCCATAATGAGATTAGATTATCTATTAGAGAATAGTTTGTTGGAGGAGGTGTGTGATGTTTGGTTTGTATCACATGTGGACCTGTGATAAGGTGGCCACAATCTGGGAAGTAGTATTCAAAGAAATTAGACAAAATATAGAAAAAGGACTTGACTTTGATTGGATTTGATGGGATTGTTTTTGCATTCTTGCTATTGTTGTGATTAAAGGTGTAAGTCCTATATACCTTGATTGGATTTACTTCTGAACAGACATGTCTAAGATTTCCCTAATAATTCTTAATGTTTAAATACAATTAAGAAATTATGCTTATTTATGATTGAGAAACCACTAAGCTTAGGGGTTTTTTTAAGCCTGGTGTTATGGACTACTTTTGTGATGTTACACAGGATTTTCACTCCCCCCCCCCCCAAACAGTGAATTTCAATAATTCATGCATCCCCCATTAGTCAGACTTGTCTGGACTACTGAACCATTCTAAGTACAGTAGTAAATGCTTCGCTGGTATTACAGTGAAAATTTGAGATATACTGTTACTATGGCAATAGCAACTTGCAGAATTCAAGGTTGTTGAGTGTTATGTTAAAAGAAGGAAATCCAGTTGAGAAAAACACAACATTTGGGGGAAGAAGACAGTGGGGAAAGGGAGTGAGGTAGTGAAACATATTCTTTTATACAGTGTATGTGTGGGGTTTTGTGTCTGCGTCAACTGAGTAGGTTCTCTTTCTAGTCACTTATCACACTTCCTTGACAGTGAGAGGGATGGGGGGAGAGTGCTTGGCTAGTTGTCTTTAGTTGGCTACAGTGAGGTTTGTTTGCATATGTGAGGAGGATATTGTTCGGTCCAGTTAGCCATATTGATTCGTTACATTCGTATGCTGTTGGTGGTTTTCATTGAAGCAAAATCCTTACCACAGGAAATATAATTTTTAAAAAAATAATTTCTCCACATAGGCCTATGTGATTCCAGCTTTCCTCCAGAGCAGACTGCCCAGTCTTTCAGCTAAACTTCATTACGCAATGTGTTTGCTCCAATTTCTTGGGCAAGGATTCTATCTTATGTCAGACATTCTTAAATATTCAGTGTCTATTAAGCAATGTGAATGAATGGATTCACAAAAACGAAACTGTGGCCTTGGGGAAGAACCCTCAGGGAAAGTAACAAAAAAACTCACCATATTATCTGCAGTTCTCACCTGAAATTTCTCCAATGTATTCTCAAGCAACTGCAACCCATCTTGGAAAATGATGCCTCCATTGGGCCTTGGTATGCACACCTGTCTTTCTCCTAGGCAGACCCTCAAGTTGAAATGACTACTTGCCACCAGCAATGGACCATCGAAAATGAAGCTAAGGGAACCAAACCTTGAAACAACCCCCTGTGCCAATTATTTCCCCATAACAATGCTATATTATTGGACCAGATAACACAAGAATTATTTTTGGATGCTTTTTCAGCTGCAGAGTCCTCTAACGTGATCTACAACAATGGTCTTCTGCTGCTTACATAAGCCAAACTGAATTATAAATTGCATAGATAATCTGATATGATTGCCCTCAGTTACGACTGGAACAAGTTTCTCACAAGAGGCAGACATTCTTCTCCATCAAGTGTTAAGACTGTTGTGTTGTGAATGTTTGCTTTAAGCAAAATGAGGCAACCAATAGTCTTGGGCTGCAATGAGGACCACCTAGTTGGTTTAGGGGCTAGTTGGGAGTGGTTACCCTAACTATCATTGCTTTTGCCTTTGGACAAAGAAAAGTCAAGTGACATGCTGACTTATTTGACTTTGCTATATTCCGTTAATTTGATTGTGGTTCCAGCTCTAGTTTTGTTCATTAGGGCTGCCCGTCTCATTAGTAAACAGCAGGAAAGCCCTAATGCTTGTGAATGCCTTGGAAGTGATCTTTGACTTCCTTTTTGCTTCTCAGATCAGGAGAAGCCAGCTGTGACCTACAGATAATGAGCTTGGCCTTTCAAAAGAGGGGCACGCTGACAGCCCAATGGCTCTGCAACATTTCACAGTAGAGGGACTACACAGAAGTTTATAAAATGAGCAGCTATTAAGTATACTTTCAGATACTTTGTGAGCTAGAAAATAATTAATGGAGCTAAAGGGTTGACTGGGATTGGCTTTGCAACTGAATTAATGTTCTGCATTAATTTAGCTGTTAGAGAGAACACACATCTAGCTGTGCTGGGAGCAAGAAAATGAAACTTTAAAACCTAATTGTAATAGCTGAGGCATTAAACTAGTAAAACAATTATTTCCTGTCATTCCTCCCCCTCTCATCTTCTCCAACATCTTTTCATGGTCTATGCAGTCTCTATCGCCTGTACAGGTGGGTAACCACTCACCATTGCTGCAAGGAAGGAATTTGATACATCACCAAAAAATGTTAATATATATAGATGCAAAGTTAAAAAATAATTGCTATAATTTTAATAGAAACGCAATGTATCTTGCCATAGTGAAGAAGACTTTGAGTAGGTAGCCTGTGTGCCTGTTCAGTCTGCTGTCCAGGTGCTCCATTCAAGGCCCCCCCTCTCCCTTCTCATGTTTCTTTATCTTTAATTTAGATTTAAACCAGACAGCACACTTTTTTTGTTTAGGCTCACTACAAAATTTGTATGGTAGTTTCCAGAGGGTGATGCTTGGGGAATGCTCTTCAGGCCCATGGTACTCCAGATCGGATGGGAGGTTGCTTGCTCCTGATGAGGTTACACTTCATTTGAAAGAATGGGCACATAGCTTAGGGCTTCTTCTGGATGCTTTGCTGCCGGTTGAGGCTCAGGTGGCCTCAGTGGTGCAGACCGCCTCCCATCAACTTCAGCTGGTGGCCTCTGTCTGGACAGGGATAGCCTAACTTCTGTTGCCTATGCTCTGAAACTGTTGCAACAGAGAGATGCAGAGGGCGAGAAGAGAAGTGGGGTTACAAGTAAGTAATCCAGTAAGTTTACAAGTTTGGCTGTGGCTGCTTTGTTTTTTCCACACACACACACAAAAACGACCACCACAAATCCTACACACTGCCTCTCAATTTGCACCAAAGGAAAAATGTGATCTTGTTCTCTCCTCCCAGCCTAAGTTCAACACATGCAGACCCAAGTGGTCAGCAGACTTTTCTGAAGATGCCTTATTCTTCCACTTTAAATTTTGTTTGTTTGTGTGTGTGTGTGTGTGTGTGTGTGTGTTTAAAAACCATTTTTCTTTTGGTTGGGATGAGACACACTGCTGCTATGCTTTAAAAGTACGGTGTTTTCCTACACACACAGTGAGTTTTCTACAGGTAGCTCTCAAATGCCTTCACTGTACTCTTCTCAGCACCTGCAGAAAACATTCTTAGAAAGCCAAGGTAATTTTAATTGTAGAATCACAGAAATGTAGAGTTGAAAAGGGGTCTCGAGGGTCATCTAGTCCAACCCTCTGCAGTGCAGGCATCTCAACGCACAGTCTCCCATCCAATTTGAAATCAACCCTGCTTAGCAAATGTGACAGCAGTTTTATTGCTGCTTTGTAATGTTTTAAAATACAGCTATGGGCTTTTTTATGTTCTTTTAGCGTTTTATCTTTTTGCAAACCCGCTTTGAGCGTTTTGTTTTTGTTTTGTTTTACAATCAAGCGGTGTGCACATTTTACAAAATAACTAAGTAGAATGCCTTCCTGCAACTTAGCCCGCAAGCGATATTCCATGCGCGACTCTCAACTCAAGTCTTTGGCTCTTTCTTCCAGCGACGCTTCCGGCGTCCATCTCCAGCTTGTCCTTCATTGGTGGCTTGGCCTTTCATTGAACGAAGCCTTGCGCAGAGCTGACCAATCCTAAGAGAGCAAGGGCGGGGGAAAGAGTAGAGTTAAAAGAAAAAGAAAAAGCCCCCGCCGTATTGGCTCTTCGGGTTGACCCTTAGAGGCGAAGTATGGACGTGAGTGGAGGGCTGGAGAACTTCCCCGTGGCTGTGTGGCCGCGGCTGGAGGAGCCGCCGGCGTTCCAGGTGAGAGCGGCGACCTTTGAAACGGAAGGGCGGGGGACCGAGAGGGCGAAGCCAGTTTCAGCAGCTGTGCGAAAGCTGGTGGGGAACGGCGGCCATTTCTCTCTCTCTCTCTCGCAAAGGTCGCTGGGAATTGTAGTTCTTTCCGGGTCTGCCACTTACCTCTGGTTAGGAGAATTTCCCCAGGTCTCTCAATACAGAGGTGGAGAACCGCTGCTCCTTCGGGGAGAGAGTTTACAGGGGATTAAATGATGAGGGTGGCCGAGCTGTGTATGCCACACTGAGTTCCTTTGGAGAAAAGGGGGGTTGTATATTATTATTATTATTATTATTATTATTATTATTATTATTGCTTTTTTCTAAAAAAAAATGTTTAGGGGTATGCTTCCCCCCCAGAAAAAAAGCACTTATTATTATTATTCACTTACACAGATGTACTCAGAAGTGTTGCATAGGATTGGGCTGCGCATGTACAGGTGTTGTACATGCAATGTTTGGGACTGAAGCCCACATAATATATCACCCATCACTGCAAGAATAGTTTTGTGCAATTTCATTTAATCAGTTTATTGCATTTGCATGCCCTCTTTCCCCCCACCTTCAAACAAGCTCAAGGTGGCACACATGGCTCTTGTGCTCTCCCACCCACTCTCCCCATTTAATCCCCCACAACAACCTAGCAATGTGAAACAAAATAATAATAAAAATAAAAATTCCTTCCAGTAGCCCCTTGGGGACCAACTAAGTTTGTTATTGGTATGAGCTTCAATGAGCTTCTGCAGTGTATCTGAAGAAGTGTGCATGCACACAAAAGCTCATACCAATAACAAACTTAGTTGGTCTCTAAGGTGCTACTGGAAGGAATTTTTGTTTGTTTGTTTTGACTATGGCAGACCAACACAGCTACCTACCTATAACTTGCAAAGTGAGTTAGGCAGAGACAGAGAGGTCACCCGGGTAACTTTGCGGGTGAGCAGGGGTTTGAACCTTGGTCTTCCAAGTCCTAGTCGAGTGCTCGAACTACTACACCACACATATATTTAGTTAGCACATTTATAACTTGCTTTTCTTCCACCATGGAACTCAAGGCAGTGTGTATTGGGGGGGGGGGGCACTGCTTAGTTTCCCACCCAGGCCCTTAGCAGACCCAGACCTGCCTTCAGCAAGGTGTCCACTTCCTGTGGTCTCTCTAAAGTCAAGTGTGAAGTGAAAATTTGTTTTACTTGGAATACTATTCCACCTTAGTCCTAAACATATTAACTTATAACATATTAATTTTATAATGAATGATTTTAAAGTGTTGTTTGTACTGTTTTATTGTTGTTAGCCGCCCTGAGCCCGGCTGGGGAGGGCGGGATATAAATAAAATTTATTATTATTATTATTATTATTATTATTATTATAGAATGGTAAAGTTGGGAGGGACCCTGATAATCATCTAGCTCCTTCATCTGCACGTTCAATGCAGGAATATGCAGCTGTCCCATATGGGAATAGATCCTGTAACCTTGGTGTTATCAACACCACACTCTTAACTGAGCTATCCAGTTGGTCCCAGTTAGAAAGATCCCTGCATCGCAGGGAGTTGGACTTGACCTTCGTAGTCCCTTCCAACTCTGCCATTCTATGATTCTAAGTAGGCCTGAGTGATGTAAGTTTAATTCACTTTGGTACAGTGGTACCTCGGGTTACAGACACTTCAGGTTACAGACTTCGCTAACCCAGAAATAGTACCTCGGGTTGAGAACTTTGCTTCAGGATGAGAACAGAAATCGCGCGGCGGTGGCAGCAGGAGGCCCCATTAGCTAAAGTGGTACCTCAGGTTAAGAACAGTTTCAGGTTAAGAACGGACCTCCAGAACGAATTAAGTTCTTAACCTGAGGTACCACTGTATTGCAATCTCCCCTGTCTTTTGAAAGTATAGATGCCATTGTCTTCTGGCAGGTCTCCTATAACTTTAATCCTCCTGTTAAGGCAGGAGTTCAAAAGTTGAAGGTATTTGCACTGCTATTACCTCCAGGTCAATTTCTAGCTCTTGTGCGTATGCTAAAGCCGCTGGAACCCTTCCAGACACCAGCCCATCATTACGTGGAAAAGCAGGCAGGTTTCCTTTGCTTCCTCCAGTGAGTGCTAAATGACCCTGCACTAGCAGTTACATCCATGAGATGGCACTCTTATCTTTGGCAAAACCGTTCCATCTTATTGCTTAAATTATATTAGTGTTCTTTGAAAACGTAATTCACAGGCAAATGTTTAGATTTCCTGTTGCTGTTTGATTTTAAAGTTTGTTAATATTAGATGTGTTGTTTGTATGAATGCTGACCTTATTATAAAATGATTTTAAAAGGGTTGCAATGACATGTTTTTCCAATACGCGTGTACACTGTGTACCAGATAAAAATATTCTTACATCAGTCGTCAACATGAGATGCTACAAAAAGTGGGTGAACTTTTGAAATGTTTTCTCATTGAAATATACTTTGAAATTACATAATCTTAAATTTTGGAATAGACATGATACATCAGAAATTTATTCCTCCCAGTCAATTTGTAGTGAAAAATCATTACAAATTTAAATTTGGATTAAATATGGCAGGGAAAGGGGAAAGGAACAAGAGACTTATGGGAATATTTTACTTTTCAACATCAACACAATCCCTTCCAGAATATGTGTCATCTATTTCAGGGATGGGGAGACGATGGCCCAGTTCTCTGAACTGTTAAGGTCATAGTGAATCCCGATTCTGTCTTCTGCGGTATTAGCTACCCCAATTACGCTCAGCTTTCCTTTGTCTCTGAAAATGAAACCTAAGAGGATATGATCACTTCCTCCCCAGGTTCCCAGTACTTACACTTCGTCAATCAACTCCTCCCTGTTGGTGAGCACCAGGTCCAAGCTAGATGATCCCCTTGTTGCTTCTTCCACCTTCTGGGAAACGAAACTAGCGAAGCTGTGATAAATCAGTATGTACATTATCACAGCCACGTATTGATGAAAATTAAATAGGAAATGCATTAAACTTCAACCATCTCCTTTCTGTATTCTGTCATGTAGAAATAAAGCAAACTTTATTTCACATTCTTCTAATGTTCTTAAAGGGTCTATTTGCCATCCCAAACACGCTGAATCATGGCTGGTCCCTTCAGATAAAATTAGAAGCACGAGATTTGTGTGGGCTTGGCAGTGTAATTTTATCCTTGCTTTGGCTAATGAGCTACTTTAAGGGAATTAAATTATTAGTGCATCCTCAGCCATTCCATGTGGACTAGCACCTGCATTGTAAAAATAGATCTCTGCAGAAATCCTCCAGGGAGCAAGGCAAAATCAAAAACGCAAATGCAGAAAAGCATTTAGTTGTGTATGCTTGTAAACATCAGGATGTTTACATTTCATATGTTGATGTGTATTTCAGCAAACATACTGGCAACCTTGAATGGAGAATTCAGCTGTATATGTATTTACCCAAAAGTCAGTCCTGTTGAGCTCAGTGGTGCTTTCTTCTCAGTAGACATGTATAGGAGTATGCACTATTTGTATCATATGCTATGGCTGGTTTGTTTTTAATGTAGAAGACACTACACAATTATCTGTTTTCTTTTGCAGTACAGCCCAGATCATGTGGCTGGAGAGGGAGGAGGACCAGACCCATCGGAAGTCTCCCTTAATGGCTGCAGCTGCCACTCCTCTTCCTGTCTCGCCTCCACGTGTTCCTGCCTTCATTATGGGGGAAACTATAACAATCAGTGCATTAACTGTGAAGGAAATGAACTCGATTTTTCGAAGCCTGTTTTTGAATGCAACACTATGTGCCATTGTGGAGAGTTGTGCCAAAACAGGGTGATTCAAAGGGGCTTGCAATTCCGGCTTGAAGTCTTCAAGACTGCCAAGAAAGGATGGGGTCTCCGCAATCTGGAGTTTATACCCAAAGGAAGATTTGTTTGTGAATACGCTGGGGAAATACTCAGTTTCGGAGAAGCATGTAGAAGGATACAATTGCAGACATCAAGCGATTCAAATTACATTATAGCAGTAAGAGAACACTTCTGCGATGGACAGATAATGGAGACATTTGTGGATCCCACTCACATTGGTAATGTTGGTAGGTTCTTGAACCATTCCTGTGAACCCAACCTCTTTATGGTCCCTGTCCGAGTAGACTCCATGGTACCCAAATTGGCACTTTTTGCCAACCGTGATATTTGTGCCAATGAAGAACTTTCATATGATTATTCAGGTAGATACCATAATTACTCGCCTGAGAAAGATCAAGAAGAGCTGCAGCAAGTGGAAGTATCTAAGAAACCCTGTTATTGTGGGGCCAAATTATGTGCAAATTTTTTGCCTTATGATAGTTCATTATTCCACAAAGATGACCTAAGAGGCCGTGCTGTAGAAACACTCTGAGAATAGAACCAGTAACATGTAATGCTGTATATATATCAATTACATTGCAAAAATACTAATGCCCTATTCTGGTATGAGGGATCAGTGCATGGAATCAGCATTCCACACAGGTAGATGATGGAGGTGTGTTTCCCTATCTAACATTGCAATGCTGACTGAAGTGGCTGGATATACCTTTTGATGCACATGGAACAAGTGACTTCCCAGGCCACTACTAGCTGTCACATTTGACTAATTGCACTCAGCCAAAGCTGGATCAAGGCCTCTCTTCCTGAAATAATCCTTTGGGGACTTAATGAACTTTCAAAATATATTGCTGTGGAATGAATGACTCACCATATTTATATCCAGAACCTAAACCTAGAAATGGGACATGATGATTTCATTGAAACTTGCTTTTGTGTACATGTGATTAGCAGTACATACATATAACCAGTAATTTTCTAGTCTTGGATTGTACAGCAGTAAGTTATTCCCCTTCTATATCTTGTTCTAGTCATAAAAGGATAATGCATGGCCCTCCATAGGTTGCTGGACTGCAACTCCCATGATTCCTGAACATTGACCATGCTCTCTGGGACTTATGAGTCCAACAATATATGGATAGCCACAGGTTTCCAACCCCTGTGATTAAAACATTACGGACATAACAAATGAATGCCAGTGTGAGTAGATTCCTCATCAGACCTAAAATCTATCAATATAATTTTTTTTAATGAAACAGTATGTGTATACTATTAACCGCTTAACATAAACTGCTGTCTCATATACCTTTGTAATCTGCCTGGGGTTATCACCAGGCCCTTTTCCCTAGAGGTGACTTGGTAATCTCAAATGACTGTCTAATAGGCAGTCCACTGAGTTCACACCCATCATAATATCTAAAGCAAGTTACCTCTATCACTACCTCCTTTAAATATCCTTTACTTTGCTGATAAAAGCATTGATGTGGGTTGAGATTTATTATGCATCCGGACCAGAAGGCATCAAGTATGTTGTTGTTTAGCTGTTCAGTCGTGTCCGACTCTTCGTGACCCCATGGACCAGAGCACGCCAGGCACCCCTGTCTTCCACTGCCACCCGCAGTTTGGTCAGATTCATGTTTGTAGCTTTGAGAACACTGTCTAACCATCTCGTCCTCTGTCGTCCCCTTCTCCTTGTGCCGTCCATCTTTCCCAACATCAGGGTCTTTTCCAGGGAGTCTTCTCTTCTCATGAGGTGGCCAAAGTATTGGAGCCTCAGCTTCAGGATCTGTCCTTCCAGTGAGCACTCAGGGCTGATTTCCTTAAGAATGGATGCGTTTGATCTTCTTGCAGTCCATGGGACTCTCAAGAGTCTCCTCCAGCACCATAATTCAAAAGCGTCAATTCTTCAGCGATCAGCCTTATTTACGGTCCAGCTCTCACTTCCATACATCACTCCTGGGAAAACCATGGCTTTAACTATACGGACCTTTGTTGGCAAGGTGATGTCTCTACTTTTTAAAATGCTTTATTTTATTTAGGCAACAAAAGCAACTCTGAACATAAACAAGTGAGAATGTGCAGCCATTGAGTAAAGAATAGGAAATAATTCTACCCAATAAACTGGCATGGTATGAGACTGTCCTTTCCACTCACCATCTTGCTTGTCAACTTTTCCCCCCGCCCTTTTTTACTGACTTGTTTAACTGTCCTCAACAGATATTCTCCACTGATCACATTTTCTGAGTCTTCCCACCATTCCATCTTGCTCTCTTTGTTGCACTTCTACAGTCCTGTTTTCAGAAACACATACTGCCCTTGCCTTTTCTTGTCTCTGTTGCAGTCAAGTCAACATAAATTATACCTAGTGATTATTCTAATAACTCATTCAGTGGGGACTGGAGGCAGAGCTCTGCTTCTGTCTTGGCCATTTTCCTGCCTTCTTTGAATCTTACATTCCTTTCCCAGAATGGAAATGTGTCAATCAGTGCCCCGAACTTGCATACCAGTAGAACAAATACCCTGATACTGGTGTCGAATACACAAGAATGTATATTATTATGATCAAAAATGATTTCCCACCCCTTCAATTTTGGCTCTCTCTAAGCAGAGAAAGGAAATCACTGTAAGCAATAGCAGTGCTACACAGTTATTTTTGGGAAGTGAAATATTCAGTCTCGTCATACATATATATATATATATATATACCGGTATATACATATATATATATATATATATATATATATATATATATATATATATATGAAGCCTTATTTCTGTGATCATTCAATCTGCCTTCAACAAAAGCCAAGGGGCCTGTTTTCCTCTTATGTGAATTTTTCAGTCTGACTTGGAAGCAGCAACAAGCTGAATGTGCTCCTGTCTTGCTAAATGCAAGGAGCTTCGTTTAATGAGATTCAGAAGCAATACAAACACAAGTGAGTGAGAAGATTAAAGATTTTATTCTAAACAGCAAACATTACCAAGCAAGAACTTCGATCTGCCACTGGGAAGCCCTCAAGAAGTGGCAAAGTGACCCCCAGGTAGCCGCCAGTTTTTGCACGACCCTCTGGCCATCAGTTCATGCACGAGCTTCTCAGAACTATGCTCCAAAATTTATAGATAGCTAACTTGTTAGCCTACGTGCCTTGCCCGACTAGCTAGTGCAGATTATTAATTAGCTAGCCCCCTCTTCCAATACCGCATGTTCTTCCAAAAATGTCTAACATCAGAGAAGGTATCCTGCGTTACCACTTCTTCCTTCCGCCAGATTATACATTAAAGGCTGATCTCAGCCACCAAATAACTTTAACAAGAGATAGGGGACGTAAACAGAGGCAGGAAGAGATAACCATGTTAGATCACTAAACTCGAAATACAAATGTATTTGTATACACACACCCCTATATAGCCATCTGTTAGCACGTCTAGTTATTCCTGAGATTGAGATTTATTATAAGGCATTTAAAAAGAGAAATGAATGAAATATTATACTGTGATGATGCCCATGTTTAAACTATCTGTGTTTCAAGCCTTAAAGACATGAGCCCTGCTGGATCAGACCAAAGGCCTCCCTCATCTAGTATCCTGGTTCCCACAAAGGCCAAACAAATATCACTGGAAGCCCACAAGCAGGACACTGGGATGATAGCTATCTTCTGCTGTTTTCCCCAGAAACTGTTAGGAACATTATACTGAGTCAGGCCCTTTCTCCACCTGGCTCTGTATTGTCTACACCAGGGGTCAGCAACCCGCGGCTCCGGAGCCGCATGTGGCTCTTTTACACCTTTGCCGTGGCTCCGGGGCGGATACTAGCGAGGGGAGGAGGCACATCGTGTGCCCTGACACTCCCCACTGTGGCGGGCGCTGTACTGGCTGTGACGTCGCATGGGGGCGGTGTGTGCATTAGTCACGCACCGTCCTGACGTCACCTTCCCGCCCGCTTTCAGATCAGAGGGCAGCGGCGTGCATGCAATGGTTTTGCGGCTCCCAGTTTGTTTTTCCTTCAGAAACGGGTCCAAGTGGCTCTTTTTGTCTTAAAGGTTGCAGACCCCTGGTCTACACTGACTGGCAGCAGTTCTTCAGGGTTTCAAATAGGAAATCCCTCTGAGCTCTACATGAAGATGTTGTGGATTGAAATTGGAGCCATTCTGCAAGTAAAGCAGATCCACTGCCTCTGAGCTATGGTAGGGTTACCAGACGTCCCCATTTCCCGGGGACAGTCCCCGGATTTCATCTAACGTCCCCGGGAAACGTGGCAGTGGCAGCCCAGAGCCAGCCTTGTAGTGCAGTTGGCTCTGGCTAGCTTAAGGAGCTGCTCGCTACCGTGGTGCCCGCCATTTTGTCTCGCTGGAAGTCCCCATATGATGTGTTGCGCACAAGACACATCATATGGGGACTCGGAGTAGGGGCTGAAGACACGGTGCTGGGTGCCGCCGGTGGGGTCGTTGAGCTCGGTGTGCCACTGCAACTTGGCGCTCAGCCCGCTGTCGGCACCGCTTCCCAAGGCCATCGGTTTAGGCTCCGGTTCAGCCTCCGAGTGGTGCTTAGGCGGCTGCAGCAGCTGCTCAGCTTCACCATTGTGCTCCTCGACTTGCAAGTGGTGGCTCAGCTTGTTGGCCAGCTCGTCGTTGGCCATCGTGGATGAGAGGTGAGCCGGAGAAGAGCTGATCTGGCCCAAGCACACCTCCTCCCACTCGCTTGCCCCGGACCCGCTGACTGGGCGTGCCACAGCACGGATGGACGGCCACTGGACAATGCCTGTGCAGGAGACGCCCTGACAGACGGGCAGGGCAGCAGCAGGAGGAGGGGGTTCTGCTGATGCTTACCCCCGAGTAAGCCTGTAGGGGATCACAGTGCAAAGAGGGAGGGAGGGGGGGAAGCACGGCTAGCGCTCCAAGAAAGGCTGGGTCCCAGAGGAAGGCTGTGCAACAGAGGAGACCACAGAAGAGAAGATATTATTTATTTTTTTAATAACTTTTTTCCTCTTTTAAAAAAATATTGATTGATTGATTGATTGCGTCCCCGGATTCATTGAAATAAATCTGGTAATCTTAAGCTATGGCCATTACCCGCCAAGAGCCATGCTAATCCTTGCAAGCATCATAACTAGCTCGGCATCTATCTGACTTTGTAAGATAAGTCTGAACTGTCCCCTTGATCGCATCTCTGCTGCAAAAGCTTGGGTGGGGATATGAGCTTGCCAACCACCCACTTTTACCACCAGGCTGACTCCTGAAGCAAAGCACTCCCACACCAGCAATTCATAACAACTTCATTACTGCAAAAGACCTCGTGTTTCGGTGGATGGAAGGGAAGGTGGAGGTGGGCAGAGGAATCTCATTTTCATCGCAACTCCATATTGTAGATTTTTTTTAGCTGGGAAAATACAGTTCCTCAGAAGCAGAGTTCTGCTCTTCCAAATGTCATCTGGATCAGCTGTTGGGGTAAAGAGAGAAGTTTGTTCTCTTTGAGGATAATGGGTGGTGCTCTCATTTCCGGTCTGCCTGTAGCAGGTTTACTTTACCCAGTGCACTTTTTTCTTTTTTTGCGAGACAAGTTTGGGAAACCAACTGGGTCACAGTGGACAGATGGAGATTAGCTAATCTTATCATAACATAACTGCTACCATTGCCTTTTGAGGTGCCACGTAAGCAGTCTGAAATTCAGTGCCCTGTCAGACATTTCCCTTTTCGTTTTACACACCGACATGTGTCTATTGTATTACTTCAAGTATTAACCACATTTGGGGAGGGACCACTTCCCCCTTTAAAAATGAACGTTCACTCACAATGTAACACTTCAAACTTTTCCTCTTCCCTTTTTGTGTCAAAATCCACAAGCAGAAACAGCTTGCGTCATTGTTATAAAGGCATTCAGAAGTATTTTATCTGCTTAGATTTCTGATACAGAATTATTATAATTATTACAATTGTGTGTATGGGTGCACATGTATACCTTTAAGAACACAGGAAAAGCCTGCTGGGTCAAACCTTGTAGCCCACTGTCTTGTTCTCACAGTCACCAAACAGATGCCTGTGGGAAGCCAATTCCAAGCGACTGGTGTTCAGAGGCATGCCGCCTCCAATAGTGGAGGTAGCCATTGTTATCATTGTCCACAATTTCTTTCTAATCCTTTTTAAGAGCCACCCTAGTTTGTGGGTGGCCCTCCTGTGGCGGTGAGTTCCATAGCTGAACTATGCAGTGTGTAATGTGATTTATTCTCTCAGTCCTGAATCTTCTGACAAATTGCTCAGCCACGATCGAGAGTGGCACTTTGGAAGTACTTTTCAGATAGCCTCCCTCCCCCACAAAGTGCAGAAACTCAGAAGACGTTCCAAAAACGTGTAATATGCCAATGTAGCAAAATAAGTTAACGTACAGTTAGGCAGGTCTAATAATTATGATGCCTTTTCTGGAAAAACTGGAGCTCCTTAGTAGGTGGGAGCATCGCAATGGAGAAATGCAACTTGGCCGCAAATAGTTCTCTCAACTACACCTGCTTTGCACTTAAGGGCGTAACCTATGACTGCCACTGAAATGAATAATGGTTTTGTGCCAGGACCAAAGCCAAAGCAATTTGTTTCATACAGCTTTTGTAGTTGTGGTTTGGGTTTCATTTTTTATTGACTGTGCTGTTTGTAGCTGTCTTGGGATCTCTTCATAGGCAGGAAGAAGAGATCTTTCAAACAAAGAAGTGATATGAGCAGTGAGGAAGTCATGTACAGTGGTACCTCGGGTTAAGAACTTAATTCGTTCTGGAGGTCCGTTCTTAACCTGAAACTGTTCTTAACCTGAAGAACCACTTTAGCTAATGGGGCCTCCTGCTGCTGCTGCACGATTTCTGTTCTCATCCTGAAGCAAAGTTCTTAACCCGAGGTAATATTTCTGGGTTAGCAGAGTCTGTAACCTGAAGCGTATGTAACCCGAGGTACCACTGTACTTCACAGATAATGTTACAGTTGGGGTGAACGCAGCAAGTGTGATGAGCAGGGAAGGAAAGCAGCAGCAGAGTCAGCTGTAACTCTGCATCATATTCAAGTATGAGATCAAAAACACCCCCTTTATGAGCTTTGGCTTTAAGCAGCTAAGAGTCAGTAACAAAACTGCAGTTCTTCTGTGGTGTTTACTCCAGGCTTTGTTCTCAGCAATGACATGAATACACTATTGCCTCTTCTAAACCACCATAGTTTTCCTAAAGTTTCTTTACTTCTGAACCAGTCTTTTAAAAGTGTAAAAAGAGAACTGCTGTTTCCGAGCACAATTCCAAGTGTTGGTGCTGACTTTTAAAGCCCTAAACGGCCTTGGCCCAGTATACCTGGAGGAGCATCTCCACCCCCATCGTCCAGCCCGGACACTGAGGTCCAGCGCCGCGGGTCTTCTGGTGGTTCCCTCACTGCGAGAGGCCAAGTTACAGGGAACCAGGCAGAGGGCCTTCTCGGTAGTGGCGCCCGCCCTGTGGAACGCCCTCCCACCAAAGAGATAAACAGCTATCTGACTTTTAGAAGGCATCTGAAGGCAGCCCTGTTTAGGGAAGTTTTTAATGTTTGAAGTTTTATTCTGTTTTTAATGTTCTGTTGAAAGCCGACCAGAGTGGCTGGGATATGTATAAACAAACAAACAAACATGTTTTATTATTATTATTATTATCACCATCATCATCATCATTATCAGTTCAAAGGCCCATCTGATCCATCTTTCTGTTATCCCATTGGCCAAACAGATGTCTGCGGGAAGCAGATCTTAAGCCCAACAGCACTTGTAATTCCCAACAGTCATTCAGAAGCTTACTGCCTCCAATACTGGAGATTTGCTGTGACACCTTAATGCTGCCATTCTGCTACAGGGCAGCAAGACAAATAGTGCAATGCACTCCTGAGTTCCTCACCTCCATATTCCTTTCCAAACGTAAGGAATATAGCTGTGTCTTTCATCTAAAAACTGCAGAGGTCATCAAATGAAATCTGAGCTAGCGGGGCTGAAAGCTTTCAAAACAGTAAAGTAATTTCATGACCCTGCTGATATTTAAACATAGTATACCAGGGGGCAGTTCTAGTGGTATCCAAAGATGACAAATCACTTTGTTTATACATATCTAGCTGTTGTTGCTATTTAATTCCTGCTCAGCAGAAGACTTCCTGTATCAATGAACATAGTTTACTGAAAAACCATATGAAAGAATTGACTGCACTATCTTTTAATACCAGGTTTTGATTTGGCCATGCAGAGCTGGCTTTGTTCTAGTAAGCGAATTTTTAGCAATCTTTTCTCTGGTATGGACACCAGTCAGAATCAACAGTTAAAGAGGTGCAATGGAGCTCCTATTTCTACCATCTGTAAGACTTGCATATAGGTGCAGCTTAGCGTTTGCTCTAAGCATAATAAAGCTATTTGGAAAATACAAAATAAATAGTGGAGTAATCTTGTGGCAGAGATTCATGAGAAGCAGCTGCAATCTCTCTTATCCCTGCCTCAAAATTGAAATCACAGCCCCTTCTCACACATCTCTGCTGCAAGACTATTCCACACTTTCCCATGTATTATCTAAGATTTATCATGCTTAGATAACTGTTGCCTTCCAGATGTTGCTAGACTCCAATTATTATTGGCCTTTGGCTAATTAAACAATCTATGGCCTTTTAAACTGGGGGTGGGTATGGTTTTTGATTGTTACTATGGTATGTATTGTTGTGTTTTTATATTGTAAACCCCCCTGCGATCCTCGGATGAAGGGTGATAATAATAATAATAATAATAATAATAATAATAATAATAATATCAGTCTCCGTCTTATGGGCAACAGATAGGTTATGGGATTTGCCCTCCAACATCTGGTTCCTCGCCCACATTTCCACTCATTTATTCCTAGAGTGTGATCTTATTATTTTTCCTACCTTCCACAACCCTCAGTGGTACACTTTCATCTTCCATAGGGTTTTTTTTTTTTTTGAGGGGGTAAAATAAAAATGGCATTGAAATGCCATTTATTGCTTATAAATTCTAAGATGCATGGAGGAGGACCCAGAGGGATAGACATAGATCAGCATGGCTAGCCACTCAACCAAAAAAATAATGGCCTAGTCAGGGCTTTGGGGTGTTTTTTTCACCCGCTCAGATGATTCTTTCATAGCCATTTTCCATAGGCTCTGTTGAGCTGGGATAGCTAGAGTAGTAGACTAGAACGAAGAGAGGTTTACAGCAGCAGCTGATTTGCTATACATTCCCCCCTGTGTTAGAACCTAAGGGCAGACTCATTCCTTCACAGCTGCTAGCACCAGCCACAGGCAGTAGCAGTGTGTGTTTCGGGGTGCTATTGGAGTTACTGCTGCATGTGGGGGATGGGGAATGATTGCTCCTTCCTGTTCTCCCACATGGACTTGACCTCACCACCCTGCTGGCCCAACCGTGCCCAGGTAAGTGTCAGCAGGGTGCACCACTACTGGCCACAGGAGTCTGCCAAGTCCTGCTCCCTGCTGGACTAGCTCAAGATATTTTGCTGCCTGAGGCAAAAGAGCAGATGGTACCCTCGCCCAATCCACATACAGAATTCAAGCAGATCAGCATGTTGATGTGTTACCTGGGTGATCCTCCATTGTACCTGAGGGCAGCTAGTTAGCTCAGGAACTGTAGAGCATGCTAGCTCAGGGGGAAAGAATGACAAGCTGTTGTGGTCCCCAGCATTGGCTGTCTGTCTCATGGCCAAGCTAGCCCTGGCTCCCTTCCTTAGTACAGTGGTAACTTGGGTTACATACGCTTCAGGTTACAGACTCCTCTAACCCAGAAATAGTACCTCGGATTAAGAACTTTGCTTCAGGATGAGAACAGAAATCGTGCAGCAGCAGTGGGAGGCCCCATTAGCTAAAGTGGTGCTTCAGGTTAAGAACAATTTCAGGTTAAGAACGGACCTCCGGAACGAATTAAGTACGTAACCAGAGGTACCACTGTATCAGAATGCAAGTTTGCAACCTTGGGATACACCAACAACCACAGAACGGGGAAAAAGGATGAATTACCTACACTTAACAAGAAGATTTTCAAAAAGTTCATTACTCAGATGTAAAATGTGACAAATGTCTTCTAGAATATTCTCTAAGCAGTATCTAGGTAAATGAAGTGTCCTTGTTCATTCCATCCCCACCAGTCTGTCCCCCCTAATTGGTCCCTAGATGTTGCACTACAACTCCCATGATCCACTTCCAGCTTAGTCAATGATCAGAGAAGATGGCAGTTATAGTCCATCAACATCTGTAGACCCAAGGCTGAAGAACAACCCTGACCTAACAGGTGCTGCCACAAACTAGGAGTTCTCTGACTGTAGGATCAACAAATGCTGAGGGACTTACTTGGTTTCCTTACCTAGAGTTTCATTCTATTAAATATACAATTTTTCAAGAGATGAAGGTTGCGGTCCTATATTCACCTTAGGGTAAGTCAGTTTCCAATGTAAAATACAGGCTTTCTGTGTAAAACCGGAGCTGGGAGTTCCTGGATGCCAGAGAATCAGCTATCTTGCACGCCTCTGCTTACCCAATACTTACCATTACCAATATCTCTTTAAAAGCAAGACTGCAACTGACAGACACCAGAGCAAGAGAGAGATGTCATGCTTACCAAATGCATAGCTCTACAGGCATGAAATCACAAGCTACTGGTTCAGATGCCATCCATTTCACTTGTGTTCTGATTTTACAGATGAGTGGGTAGATCCAAGAGCAAGGCTTTTCAGACTTGTTAATAAATATATTCAAGAGGCTTTAGTCCCATACAAGAGATTTGTTCAGCCATATGTCAGGAGCTTGAAGGGAACATTTTGTTTTGTTTCATACGGGTGGAATATTAAACAGCAGAAAGTACCAGGAAACCAATGCTTTGAACTATCTATAAATGTTCTAAAGTAGGATTTAGTGACAACTGCATTTCTTTCAGCACCCCTTCTTCCCAACTATCTTTCAAAATTAGATTTATTTGAAGAATTAATATTCTGCTCTGTTAAAAATATATATCTTCATAGTCTTGAAATCTACTAATTGTAGGGATTAAGCACAAAAAGGCACATAGAAATTTAAGATTAGATATGACTTAGATTAAATCTAAGATTGGATGTTTCAAAATACTTATATTGACTTGGGTTCTGCTTGTGCATAAACACACATAAACACACACCTGCTTTGATCGTCCCCTGTCAAGAATCAGAAAACCAGGAAACCATGTCTGAACACAAACCAGGGATCATGTATTGTTGCTCCTTAACAAGTCACAAGAAGCCATGGCTTGTTGTTGGTTTGCTGATGGTGGCTTGTTCAGGAGCAGCAATCCAAGAATGCTGGTTTGGATGTACTACAAAGCCAAGACTTCCTGGTTCGCTCATCTCATTCACAACCAGGGGAGAAGGGAAACGGAAGCAATTAAGTACACTGTTCATTCCTGCTAACCCAAGATAGGGCAGAAAATCTGCATTATCATGGCATACAAAGGAACCAAGGTGGGAAAAGGATCCCTCTGTTTAAGGGTCTCTTACACCTAAATGATTTGCATATTAAATAGTCAGATTGAGCCACATCTGTTATCACAACTGGGAAATTACTTGCATAGTGCAGGAGTAGTGTCCACCACATCGTTGCCATTATGCTGGTACATTGTAGACATCTGTGGTCCAAACCACAGAGCCTAGGGCTTGCCGATCGGAAGGTTGGCAGTTCGAATCCCCGCGACGGGGTGAGCTCCTGTTGTTCTGCCCCAGCTCCTGCCAACCTAGCAGTTTGAAAGCACGTCAAAGTGCAAGTAGATGCAAGTACCGCTCTGGAGGGAAGGTAAATGGTGTTTCCGTGCGCTGCTCTAGTTTCGCCAGAAGTGGCTTAGTCATTTATGGGCATACACAAGTAATTGCTAGATACACCAGCAGGAAAGACCAAGGAATGGTTTTAAGCTTGTAGATATGTTTTGCGTTAACTGAGACAGGTTGCCGGTTGTGGGTATGGTACAAAGGATCACTCTGTGCCAGTGGAGAAGCAGGAATTGTAATTTCATCATGAAATCCTATTCATTCTTGAGAGCCCCACTGAACATAGTGAGACTTATTTCTGAGTATGCATGCACAGGATCAAGCGGTTTTCTCAGATTTCAGGGTGTAGCTGAATGAACTTGAAGGATGGGAGTCAAGGTTCTACCCACCTAGTTGCTTCTCAGTTATTGTTGCATGAAGCAGGGTTCATAACTGGAGAACTGCACTGGGGCACACTTCCCAACACAACTTGCCTCCTGCAGTGTCATGCCACAGCACAAACAGGAAAGCCTTTGATGATAACTTTAGACAGCAAACTTGTGCAATCAAAGGCTATGGGATGATACAACAGCTGAGCACTTTCCGTTATGATCAAAACAACTCCCTCTGACATAATCTAACACAACAACAAAATCCCCATCTCCATCTTTCCACGTCTCCAAATCTTGCTGGGGCACTTCTTCCCTAGTAGACTAACACACGGCAATTTGCTAAATTCACAGCTTGACTGACAACAATTACTTAGGACAGGAAATGCCACAAAGGCTGAATAGCTAAGCAAGCAAAACACTAGCCCAATGCAAGAATCACAACTGGGAACAGAGTGTTTAATTAGAAGCTATGATTTATTTATTTTGATTTTGTATTTTTAAAAGAAAATACCAGCACCAGGAAGAAAAAGGGGAAGCACTTTTCTTGCCCAAAGAAACATGGAAAACAAAACACATTGCTTGATCCAGGCAACAATCTTGACTGGGTTGTCAACCTTTAAATGTATTTGCTAGAAAGTTGAAGATGGGTGAAACTGCTAAATAATTACCAATGGATTTCAATATGAGATCCAGTATAGTGAAGAAATCCCTGAGCATTATAGTGGCAGGAATGAGTACTGGACATGTTCAAATTTCTATGCTAAACTGTTGGCATGAACTTCTTAATGCTTTTAACAAGACAATTAGATAAAGAAGTGTGTTACTAATTTCTCAGTGTGTATTTGTGGATGAAGGTCTGCTTCATATTCTGTGCATTTTGTGAAAACTGGCATCTGAAGATGCCCTTGCAGAGGTCGTTGTGGGTAGCTGGTGGCTTTAGTGATGATTAATATGAGGTATAAAGCAGTGCCACTCTTGCAAAAAGTCATCTGTTGCAACCCAAGCTCATGCTACTCTTATCTGCTTAATAAGCTTCTCTGCTAACAATGTAGTCTAGACAGTACCAGATAGTCAAAGCTATTTCTTCTTCAGTTCTCTAGCACTTTGCTATAACTTGCCCCACTGTCAGCAAAACAAATACAGGGCTGGCCCTACCATAAGGCAGAATGAGGCTGTGGTGATTGATAATCCTTCTGGCACTTTAACATCCTTGTCTCATTTACCTCAGTGAAAATTCTTCTTACTTCCATTTTACACATGGAAACCAAGGCCAAAACTATCCAAGTGTTTGCTGTTGATTAACTTAGTTTGTCTCAGTTTTGTGCTATTTACTAGGCCACACCATGTGCAGGTATATACAAGCTAATACTGGCAGTTTCCATTACAAAGAAGTCACTTCAATGGTTTGGGTTGGTTATTCTGCCAATCTGTACACTTACTACCCAGAACTCCACCCTAAATGGTTTTACAGTGAAAATGTCTCTGTGGCATCCAGTTCTATTGTATCAAAACACCAAACAGCTACGATATCCTTCTTTGGAAGAAGAACAGAAAACCGTAGAACAGATAGGCAAAAATGAATATGCTACTCGAATTAAATGAATTTAAAAACCATGTATTTTACATCATGAAATGTGAGAAGCTTACAGCACACCAGCTTGCTTAGCATTAACAGATGCTTAATTCATATGATTAGAAATATTTTGTCAAAGGTGGGGAACTTGTGGCCCACCAGATGGACCTCCAGCAGCCAATGGTCAGGCATGACAGAAGTTAGAATTCTACAACAGCTGAAGTGCCATAGGTTCTCTATCCCTAAGTAGTAATGGCATTTCAGGGGTTAACAACACGGTGCCCACCAGATGTGCTTAAGACTCCAACTCCCATCAGCCCCATGGCCAATGGTCATGAATGTCAGGAGTTATGATCCAGAAACATCTGGAAGGCACTTCATTGGTTATGCCTGATTTATTGTATTTCTTACCCAGCATAAGGTTCCTGAGTAGGTTACAATTACCTGTATATAAAATGCAGAATCAAAATAAGTTAAAAGTTAAAACCATTTACAACCAGAAGACTAGTGTGTATACACACACACACACACACACACACATGCTTTATAGTGACTAGAAACAAGACGGAAATTTTAAATTCTTACAGCAAAACGTTTTGGCTTCCACCTTTATCAGTTCTCAGACCGAATGACATCAAAGATATTAGTTAACTGCTTCAAAATTCTATAGCTAGGTCTCAATATTAGCTCATTTAAGCCTCACAGCTTATTTTCATCATCATTTTCCCTATCATTATTTTTTATGTATTTTCCTCCCAAAAGGGCCATTGACTAGAGAAAGAACTTTCTGCTGTCCTGCAAAAGGAGTATCCTTAGTATAAGTCAGTGATGTGCAAAAGTTCAATGGCAGTTTGGTAGGAAATATCCAAAGACACCTAGAGGGTCCAAGTTTCCCATCTCTGGTGTACACTGTGTCTGATTTTCACCCTACCCCTCCTCATTCCACACACCAACACTTCAGATGTCCCTTTCATTCAACCAACAATCACATTTGGTCCAGAAATGCCAACGTTACTCCTAACTAAATGTATATAGGTTTCAATCCTTAGTGAAAGTACCTTAGATTTGGCAACAAGGATAAACTGGAAACATTAAATGCATTGTTTGTGCACATTTTTCTAATTTGGGTCATTTGTAGCTCCTATAAGGATTCTACGCACTTTGTGAAAACAAATTTGCAAATAATTCATACTGTATACACTGATGCCTGCATCTTTAGGACTGTAAATCCACAAGGCTAATTAAACAAAAGTTGATTCCAATATTGCAGGAAGTTGGCCACTGAAGGTCGTATCTGGTATTGGGGGGCCACTTGGAAGCCACACACTGAATTATTATTAAAAGAAATAAAGCAGCATTTCACTTCCTGCTTTTGTAAATCCATCTCCTAATTGAAGCCAATTGCCTGTAAACATTTATTTTCCTTATTAAGAGAGAACCCCCTCAATTCATGTCTATAATTCTTCTCAGTTCTCAGACGTAAAACAATCAAAGTTATTACTCCATACATCAGTGCTAGATTTCCGGAAACACAAATGGAAATCCAGCCCGTTTCCCCCCTCCCGCCAAGGTTCATTAAAGCAGAAAGTTCAGCGTTTCAGTTTTCATCTTTCCAAGCAAGACATCCTTCACTGAGCCACGGTCCTTCTCTTCCTTAAGCGCTTCTCGCCTCGGGTGAGATCTTTCAGTCCTCCACAGCTGCCAGCCAGCCTTTGTCACTTTAAGTAGTCAGGCAGAGTGTCAGCGGCACAGCGGAACCCCAGGTTCGAAGCAGAGCTGTCAGGGGTGTTTTGGCTTCGGGCTGTGCATCGATACCTATAGCAGTAGGACTGAGAGGGACAAGAGCGACATTACCACGGGTGTCAATTAAAGTGTGCCAATTCATTAGCTGAACATGGCAAAGTAGCTCTGCACTGGGGAGATCCTATATTAGCAACAAGGAACATGTGTCCCCCCCCCCCAAAAAAAAATTGGTGCCTGCCCAAAACGAAAAATCATAAACTAGATAAATTAGCCCGTCTGCTAAAGGGATGGTCTTGACAGCCTGCCTCTTTAGGATGAGAAGAAAAATGGTTAGGTTTTCTCCTGTGCACTACTGATGTAAAGGCTTGGCACCAGTTTCACATTTCACGGCTTTTTCACTCAGGCAAATAGTACTGGAGCTCAACTCCAACAGAGAGCCAGTGTGGTGTAGTGGTTAAGAGCGGTAGACTTGTAATCTGGGGAACCGGGTTCACGTCTCCGCTCCTCCACTTGCAGCTGCTGGGTGACCTTGGGCTAGTCACACTTCTCTGAAGTCTCTCAGCCCCACTCACCTCACAGAGTGTTTGTTGTGGGAGTGGAAGGGAAAGGAGAATGTTAGTCACTTTGAGACTCCTTCAGGTAGTGATAAAGCGGGATATCAAATCCAAACTCTTCTTCTTTTTCCAACAAGCAAAACAACACCATCTGACTTTAAGAACATCCTCCAACTCTACAATTTTATGTTTCTATTTTGGAAATGGTTCCAGATCATCCAATACCCTGATTCTCAAGTAGTCACAGATTGGGCCCCTTCACTTCTTCTGCCATAGGAGACTATCAAACCTGTAACGTTTTCCTAGGTGTATGATTTCCCTTGCCCAGCAGCATCTGTGGGAAGACGTAGTCAAGCCAGGGCTGCTTTTCATGCGTCTCCTGGCACGTGATCTGAAACCCCTTTAGTGGTCAGGGGTCTTGGTGCCAATGTTTTACCACCTTTGAATGAGCCTCTAAGAAGAATTGTCCCTTTTTCTCCACTTTAGCTTCTTTTAAAATCCTCCTCCACACTTTTTGCCCTTTTTAAAAAAAAATATCCTGTCATGGACTGCGCCTCCCTAGCAATCGTTTCAATCTCCTTGGGGAGGCCTGCCTTATCTTTTGAGAAGTGCAGCTGTAAGAGAATGATAGGAATTTTGTTGCCATAGTGATCTCAGCCCCTTGTAATCCTTTAGCATATCTGCTGCGGCAATATGTAAGGCAGCCGTATCTGTGTGATACAGTGATATATTTAGAGATGGGGAAGTGGTAACAGAGAAATGCTGTTGGTGTCCATACCTGATGTCCACAACCACATACCTAGTAGAGATTCTGGGGTCATGGGGTCTATCTGTAATATACATACATACATACATACATATATCATACATACATATATCTTCTCAGAAAAACTCTTCACAAAGTTCAAGAGTTCAAGACACGAAGGCTTTAGCAACTAATCCACACCTAATGACCCACCTAAGTGGGATTCAGGAAATCACTCAAGAAATCACTCAAGATATCCCTCAAGTAATTAAGGAACAAAAGAAGAAAAGGCACACTAGCCTGGGAACCTCCTCTCTGCCCAGAACATTGGAGGCTATACACCACACCTCCTCAACAGTATTTATAGGAACTCAAACACTGAGATCCTGCTCTGTTCCAGTAACAAGAAGCCGAAAGCACCAGCCTGAAGATGACGAGTGAGACCTCGTCGAAACGTCGCCTAGACACCCCAACTTTTACACGGGAAGACACCCGAGGACACCAAAACCTGCATTCCTGTACCCGTGAAAATCTACGAAAGCAAATATATCATATATATATATATATATATATACACACACACACACACACACACACACAGTGGTGCCTCGAAAGACGAAAAGAATCCGTTCCGTGAATCTCTTCGTCTAGCGGTTTTTTCGTCTTGCGAAGCAACCCAATTAGCGGATTAGCGCTATTAGCGGTTTAGCGGCTATTAAAGGCTTAAGGGATTAGCGGATTAGCTACTAAAAGGCTATTAGCAGCTTAGTGCCTTAGAAAAAGGGGGTGGGGAGCGAAAAAAAATCCCAAGAATCGCAAGACATTTTCGTCTTGCGAAGCAAGCCCATAGAGAAATTCGTCCTGCGAAGCGCATTGAAAAACGGAAAACCCTTTTGTCTAGCGGGTTTTCCGTCTTGCGAGGCATTCGTCTTGCGGGGCACCACTGTATATATATTCCCTCTAAAACAGCTAATGGGACACAAAACTTTTTTCCCATAATTTTGCAATTGCCTGTTATCCCTATTATCTGAAAACTTTCCAAATTGCATCCAAATGGATTTGAACTAGGGGAAAAAACCCTCATGCTTACAGAGGACACAGTTTCAATATTTGTTACCTGCTCACCCCCAATCCACTGCAGCCCTCCAAAAAATGTGCTGCTGAGAGTTGGGGGACCCTCTCGAACAGTTTGGGAAATGATACTGAAGGTGGTAGGAGTGACTGGCGAAATGCTTTTCACTAGTGCAAAGCACCCATTGGATACAACCCATTGACTCGAAATAAATCCCAATATCTTATTTACATAATTATTAAAACACATTAAAGTCAACAAAGTTGGCAGTTTCAACAGGCTGGAGTGTACTTACCTGAGAATACTTCCAACACATCTGTAAGTATATCTGTAACCCTACTGTAGGTATGTGCTTTAAGAATTTGCAAGGGTGGCTCAGCATGTACAGATCCACGGAAATCAACTAATTTGGACTTTAATAGATAGCTGCGAGCACTGGCTTCAGGTTGCACAAGGGAGAAAACCTTAGTTCATGGGGCAAAACTTAACCACCTATTACGTTCAGTCCGGACACTGAGATCCAGCGCCAAGGGCCTTCTGGCGGTTCCCTCATTGCGAGAAGTGAGGTTACAGGGAACCAGACAGAGGGCCTTCTCGGTAGTGGCGCCCACCCTGTGGAACACCCTCCCTTCAGATGTGAAGGAAATAAGCAGCTATCCTATCTTTAAAAGACATCTGAAGGCAGCCCTGTTTAGAGAAGTTTTTAATATTTAATGCTGTATTGTTTTTAACACGAGATTAGAAGCTGCCCAGAGTGGCTGGGGAAACTCAGCCAGATGGGCGGGGTATAAATAAATTATTATTATTATTATTATTATTATTATTATTATTATTATTATTATTACTATTATTGTTGTTGTTGTTGTTATTATACAAACTCTTTCTATTGATCTTATTTAGAAGCTATGTGATAGTATAGCAAATTTTAAAATCCAATTATCCATTACCATTCACAGAAAGACATAAACCTGCATTTCTTGTATGTGTTTGCCACACACACACACACACACACACACACACACAATCTGCATTTGATGCGAAGACCAGAGCTGCTGTCCTGGGATTCTTGGGAGGAAGGGTGGGATACAAATCTAATAAAATATAACAAACAGACCACTGGTTGGTTTGTTTTTTTGCCAACAGAGGCTTATCTCAAAATAGTACACACATTATCACAATATACCATGTGAGATCTTGATTAGAAGGGCCATCCAGTACCTAATCCTGCAGCACATAATCACATGTGATCACAGCTGGATCACTCAGTCTATAGCCAGTAACCCCCAATGGGATTTATAGCTTAATAAACAGATTCAACCTTTCTGTCTGAGCTGTAGCCCAAAATGTTTACTTAATGACAGTGATTAATGATAATGACCGGATGTACTTTGTAAGGCAAATCCATAACTGGATTTGGTTTGCCTGTGGCCACCCTATTAATTTGTGGCAGAAGACAGAAACTTACCGAATAAGGCAGAGGGTTCTGCTTTCAGTTTGTCGTGTTTGACTATCTGAGCAGCACTACATTTAGAAAAGCCAAACATTTCCTTATGCGACTGATTAAATTGATACAGTCAGCAGTTGTTGGGACGCATGACATCAAGATGACTTTTCCCATTAAACGAGATCAGTCATCAACAGTGACTACTCATTTTCCTTCTGCATTAAAACTCGGCTCACGGGTCAACAACTGCCTTTGAATTAAGATGACCTAGAACAGAGAGGTAATGACATATGTCTAGGAGAATTTTATTTAATTGACTGAAAATTTAAGAAAGAGGAAGGGTGGACCATACAGCTGTGCCCTGGGATTTCAAAAATTGCCAGTCAGTGTAGAGATTCAATTAATTTGATATAGCAAGGATGGGCTAAAAGTGACATGCCAGAATATACAACACAACCATCAGCTACAAGACACATGTCAGTGTAATTTCATATCTCCTTTCAGCTACTGTTGATGCTGAGAATCCTCTTTCCCTCCGGAAGCTTCTCTCAAACTCATCACAGTCCCAGTTTTCTTCACTCCCTCTGCCCCTGGTCATCCACTGCTTAATCTATTTCCCTTTCCCCATTCCACAATTCCCGAAGCTGGGCCCGTAGCCATAAGGTTACTGCTGCATTCCTTCTTCTAGCTTTAATATTTCTGTACCCAGAACCTGTAGGCCGTTCACGTACCTCAATAGGCAAGCTCTATGTGTTATGGTCATTTCCTTTCCTGACCAGCAAAATCTAGCTTCCCCTCAACAGTATCACTGTTGCTGCGCTCTCCTTTGGATGCTTCTGCTTCTCCAACACACCCTGCCCTGGATACAGTGGCAGCGGGATGCGGGTGGCGCTGTGGGTTAAACCACAGAGCCTAGGACTTGCTGATCAGAAGGTCAGCAGTTCGAATCCCCGCGACGGGGTGAGCTCCCATTGCTCGGTCCCTGCTCCTGCCAACCTAGCAGTTAGAAAGCACGTCAAAGTGCAAGTAGATAAACGGTATTTCCGTGCGCTGCTCTGGTTCACCAGAAGCGGCTTTGTCATGTTGGCCACATGACCTGGAAACTGTACGCCGGCTCCCTCGGCCAATAAAGCGAGATGAGCGCCACAACCCCAGAGTCGGACACGACTGGACTTAATGGTCAGGGGTCCCTTTACCTTTACAGTGGCAGCGCTGACTTCCTTGCATCACCCTGCCACTTCAAGCCCCTGGTCACTCCCTCTTCTCGCTTACAAGTTCATTTCGGGCATGTCCCTTTCCATCTCTGTGTTGCTGTGGTATGTTGTCATTGTGCCTGGAACGGCCTCCCACAGTGCCTCCAAGAGACCACCTCCCTATTTCCCTTAAGTGTCTCCTCCATGACAAACTGGGGGGCACCTGCAGGACTGTAAGACCACAAGGCCTCCATGAATTGGTGGGCAGAAGAGAGACTGTAAACCAGCCCGCCACAATTGGGCAGGTGCTTTACCCTCACATTGAAACAAACAGGACGGGCTACCTAATCATATTCATGCACTGCAGAGGGCTTGAAGTAGATCACCCTTGGGATCCCTTCCAACTCTATGATTCTATGCTTACTCTGAACAAAGTTGCAATGAATGAGTTCAATAGGCCCTTAAAAATGTGTAACCTTCGTCTAGATCGTGTCTGACCTTTGGGTTTTGCTCTTTTTTACAAGCTATAATTTTAAAATCCTGGCACAAACCGCGTATTATAATGTTAAGCTTGGGACTGGCAAGGTATAAGGTGGGAAAACACAAGGCAATACAACTGCAAGGTTTGTGTGGTGCTCCTTACAGGTAGATCACTTTGATTGCTTCATAAAGGCAGGTTACTTTGAACTGTTAAACTTGCAGAGACATTCTTAAACAGCAAGGAAAAGTGTTGTGTTAGTATGCCTGCAGTCTATCATAACACTTTGTCAGTTTCTCTGTTTATAGGTTGTTTTATTTTCACACCCAAACACTGTTTACTGATAGGCAAAAGACAAAGAACAAATCTGCATATAAGATCTCTAAGTAAGCTTATGCCATTTGACCTCTAACATTTATTGCTGGGCGTATGAAATCTTTTGTACCGTTGTCGTGCTGAAACAAAAGCGGCTTTGAAGAGTATTCTACTATAAGTAATAGGAGGAAAGGGAGGTTGGGAATTTATGGGCTCAGGAGGGGATAATTCAGGTTGGTACTTTCAGAATTCAGAGAAAGCTTCTTGGCTTATTTCAGATAATCTCCTGCAGATTTAGTCTCAGTTAGCTTACCTATGTCTAAACCCTAGAAATGGATAGACAATCCAGAAGTAAAGTTTAGTAAAGGCTCTGCACTGCTTCGTTATACTGTGCTTTCTGACCCTGAGATAATAGATGACTTTTCACATGCTTAAAAAAAAGAAAAGAGAAAAGACTACACTATCTTCAGTAGACTCTAAAATGGGCCATATTACTCATCTGTAAAGAAAACTGCAATGCCGCTGTTAATTTAATCAAATCTGCTAATTAATGTGTGACATTGATTTCACCCCAAAATAAAACCTGGAACATGTGATCTGAATGTAGGAAATGCAAGCTTCCTATGAAGGATAGGTTACAGATGAGAATCTTAAAGTGTGTTTTAAAACAGGACCTTTCAAAGCACCCAAGGAAAATGAAAAGATAAACACAGTAAGATTACTTTTTAATTAGAATAAATAAAATTGGTGCGATAGCTTTGACTTAGGTGTTGTTGTTGTTTTAAGAATTATGCTGTGTAGTTCATTGGAATTAGCTAAATGATGGAGATGGAGGAGCATGCATTTCCTATTACAACACTGTGCAAGAACTGTTTCATATCAATTACTGGTTGCTAAGAATGTAGGGTTTATTTCTTTATCATTAGCTTCTCTTATATTCTCGAGTCTTTTTCACAATCTATTTAACAACTTCTCCCAAAACTTTTATATTTAAGATGAGAAGAATGCAAAGGTAGACTGCTTGTCTTGTCTATGTACTCAATTCTTCACCATAAGGCAAGGAGGGGAAATCTGTGGCACCTCAGATGATATTTGAACTACAGAGCCCATCATCCCTGACCATGCTGGCTGGGACTGATGTGGTTTGGAGTTCAACATTATCTTGAGGGTCATAGGTTCTCCTCTTTTGAAGGTGAGTAGTCCAGCTCTAGCAAAAGTTAGCTTCATAAAAATTATTGGAGATCCCACAATCTTAAATTTAGCTTTGTGGCTGAGGTGGCTTACATTCCTACCTGCAATAACTTTCCAGGCCAGAAAGCGTGCTATTTTAAAAAAGAAAAGAAGGGAAATTAAGCATTTAGCTAAGATTTTCTCTTGGTTTTCTCTTAGGTTAAAACACATCTCAACACCCAAGGTTGGGTGTGAACTACTGTAGGGTCAGCTGAGGGCTCTGTTTAATTACATAGCTCCAGCAGAATATAGTTCACTATCATATAAAAACAGCTAGCATCCTTGATTTTGGAGGCCTAAAAAGTACACTATCATCAGGCTCAGCAATTGAGAGTCTCCGCATTAGAAAACCAATCGCTTGGCTGTCATCCTGGCATTGTAGTGGTGACAGGAGCCAGAATCCTAACTGGTTGTAAGACCATGTTTTAAAAAACAAAGTACAGGTGTCCTGGGATCTTCGAGAGGTGGTAGGTACATATACACAATCCACCGATAGCTTCTTCCCTCAATAGCACACTCCTCTTATTCCAATCAAGGGGTGCAGGTGGCGCTGTGGGTTACACCACAGAGCCTAGGACTTGCCAATCAGAAGGTCGGCAGTTTGAATCCGTGCGAAGGGGTGAGCTCCCATTGCTCGGTCCCTGCTCCTGCCAACCTAGCAGTTCAAAAGCATGTCCAACTGCAAGTAGATAAACGGGTACCATTCCAGTGGGAAGGTAAACGGTGTTTCCGTGCACTGCTCTGGTTCGCCAGAAGCGGCTTAGTCATGCTGGCCACATGACCCGGAAGCTGTAAGACGGCTCCCTCGGCCAATAAAGTGAGATGAGTGCCGCAACCCCAGAGTCGGCCACAACTGGACCTAATGGTCAGGGGTCTCTTTACCTTTACCTTATTCCAATCACCATAGCTCTAAATCAACCTGCCAAAGTAATCTTCTTCTTCTTCATCATCTCCTTCTTCTGGGGATGCGGTTGAGGACTCAGAGGGGGAAAGGAATGCAGTGCCATCCCCAGAAGCCCATCCACCAGATGAGTCTGTGGGGCTGGCTTAGATTTGTCAGCAGTAGGGAACCTCCAACCCACAGGCCAAATTAGCCGGCCAGGCTTTTCCAGTTGGTCTAGAAGCCCATTTTGGCCAAGCTATACCTACCTGTTCTTCATCTGATGTAACATCAGGTACGAGGAAAGTGCAGGCATGCCTGGGCCCTAAGAGCTGCAGACATCGCTGATCAGCTGGAGGCACTTGCAAAGCCCAGAACTTGCATAGATCCACATGACAACCAGAGGGTTTTTTGGGGGGAGGGAGGCCTTCAAACTACTGCACAGGCGAAACTGAGTTGCCTGACATCCTTGTGACATCAGGTGACTAAAATCAGGTGGCCATAACTAGTTGTCAAACTGGGGCAGGGAAATAAGGATCTGTCTCACCCACCAGATCCACTTCCTCACCCCTAAGAGTGAGATAGGCCTTGTTTGCGATTCAGCATCGTTCTCCTTATATCCTTAACATAGTTGCACTTGAACAGGCCCTGGTAGAAGCTCGATTTAAAGAAGCACTTGTGCCAGCAGTTGTGTGGGTTGGCCACTGGAGTAAAAGGAAGATTGTAAAGTTCCTTGCTGTCTTAACTATGCAAAAGTGGGACAGCTAAATTGCCGTCAAGCTAAAATTAGGAGACAATTGATATTTTATCTCAGCTTAGATAAATGGGAATTCAAATTAACAGTTCATTGTTTTATCTCCCCCACCCCGCCACATTTGTCCACCCAGAAGTGCTTCTTTTCAGATGTGCACCACGAGATGCAATTCTCTCTGTGTGTCATTTTATGTCACTAATTCTCAGGCGTACAAAATAAGAGCCTATTGCACCGCAGCAGATTGACAGCTGCCTTTTAGCATTACCTTGTGGCACATATAGGATCCTCCTTTCTTCACTCGGTCAGTCCCGGTTGAGGGTCCTTTCTGTGGATGGAAAAATACCAATGACTGATCATCTGTACAAAACTAGGAGCAAACACCACCCAACAGAGAGGTAGAAAGGAATTAAGAGATGTTCTAATCTTTGTGTAAGCAAACTACAGCTGCTTGGCAGGCAGGAGGGGGAGGGGGGTTTGAAAAACCTTGAAAATAATTACATTGCTCAGGACTAGAAGACAGTCCGGCGTAATTGCTCCAGCCAAAGCGCAGCAGTGACTGCATCAGTGTCTAATTGCTGCTTTCTTCTGTCAAGTCTACAGCAAGCATGTTATTTGGGTTTCCCTGGGTAAGTTTATAACATGCTGCTCAGAGCTCTGTGACACTAAAGAAATTGTGATGATGGATTGAAAACGTATTAACAATTAGTATTGTTAGTCCAACTTGCTGTGCTCCTATGGCATATAGCGTTAAGATTTGTGCCAATTTAAGAGATGCATCACTGTTATACATTCACCTATTTGGTGGTAGTCCATATTGCCATTGCCGATCAGAAGGTCGGCGGTTCAAATCCCCGTGACGGGGTGAGCTCCCGTTGCTCGGTCCCTGCTCCTGCCCACCTAGCAGTTCGAAAGCATGTCAAAGTGCAAGTAGATAAATAGGTACCGCTCCGGAAGGTAGGACTTGCCGATCAGAAGGTCGGCAGTTTGAATCCGCGTGAAGGGGTGAGCTCCCGTTGCTTGGTCCCTGCTCCTGCCAACCTAGCAGTTCGAAAGCACGTCCAACTGCAAGTAGGTAAGCAGGTACCATTCCAGTGGGAAGGTAAACAGCGTTTCCGTGCACTGCTCTGGTTTCACCAGAAGCGACTTAGTCATGCTGGCCACATGACCCGGAAGCTGTACGCCGGCTCCCTCGGTCAATAAAGCGAGATGAGGGCCGCAACCCCAGAGTCGGTCATGACTGGACCTGATGGTCAGGGGTCCCTTTACCTTTACCATATTCCCATTATGTGTGCCGCTACCAGCCTATCGCTCGGGACCTGAGAAGCATATCGATCTCGCCCCACTCCTGCTTTCAGACAGGTAAAAACGACACACATTAACTATCACATGCTTAAACAGATATTGTACAGCTAGAAAATGTTCTATGGTGGAAAACTAAAATGAACCATGCTCCTGCGAGGAAAGGTTATCACATCTGGGGCTTTTAAGTTTGGACAAAAGGTGAGTAACAGGGGGAATGGCAGAGGTTTATAAAATCTTCCATAGTGCGGAGAAAGTGTATTCTCCTTTTTTGTATCGCTAGAAGTCGGGTCATCCAATGAAGCAGAGTGTTGGAAGATTCAGAACAGACTTCTTCACACAGCACATACTTAAAACTATGGATTTCGCTCCCACAAGGTGTAGCGATGGCTACCAAGTTAGATGGCTTTGGAAGAATATTAGACAAATTCAAAGAGGATAAGGCTATGCCATACCTCAACTGACATAGGCAGTGTACCTCTGAATACTAGTTTCTGGCAATTGCAAGTGAGGAGAGCATTGCTGCACTGAGGCCCTTTCCCATAGGCCCGGTTGCCCACTATGCTGGACTCGATGGGTCTTTGGCCTGATCCAGCAGGTCTCATCCCATGCTGTCAGGGGTTCAGGAGCAGAGGCACAGGAAAGGGAGGAAATAGAGAGCGAGGGGGAGGAGTCCGAAGGAAATGTTAGCGATGACAGCGGTCCGAGGTCTCTGAGTCTTTCCAGCAAATCGGAAGATTCACAGAAAGGGGCTCCCATGGTCAGGGCAAGGGGGGTGCCTAGGGGGACACCCCAGGAAGAAGGGGCCAGAGGGGACTCAGAGAGCAGCAGTTGGAAATCAGGACCAGCGTCCACACCAGAGTGCAGTAGGGGGGAGGAGTCCCAGGCATCGGGATCAGGCGGCGCACTGCCAGCGGGAGGACGTGAGTCAGGATTGGCCACGCCTCCATCGGGGAGCGAGGAAACGGTCGAGAGGAAGGTTGAAGGCTGGGTGCGCGCGCCAAGTTCAAATGTACAGGAGGGCGGCGCAGTTGGCAGCCCGGATAGGGAGCCAGGTCCCAAAGCCCGCCGAAAAGAGCGGGTGGAGTCAGGGGGGTCAACGTCAGCGTCAGAAGAATCCAGGAAGGAAGGGACCCCGGGGGGTAGCAGGACCCAGAGGAGAAAGGAGAGACGGAAGAGGTGGAGTAAGGCTAGAATCTTAAACTGGTGTACAGGGGGCGGAGATTCAGATGGAGCTTCGCCGATCTAACCCTAGACGTAGAGCTGGGGCGCTGCGGCTTGAAAATGGAAACTGTACTTCAATAAAGACTTTTGTACATTACTACCGGCTAGCGTTGGTCCTCTGTGAGCTGGGACCTGGAGCCAGCTCTGACACATGCTCTTAAACAGCATGGCTCTGGGGAAATTTTGTTTGCTTTCGAAAGTACTTGCTTTCTGAGATATCACAAATGGTCGAAGCCCTGGAAAGCCAGTATTCTACTACCAACACAACCTTGCTTGCCAAGGCACCAAATAAAAGGCCTGGAAAGAGATTATTCAGGAACAATTGCATAGCTGCTAATCAACCCAATTTTGAATTGACAAAACACGGCATTCCTCAAAGAGTATAGCTGGGTAAGAATCATTCCCTTGCGATTTGCCAGGTGCATGTACTTTAGCATTTTGTGATTTAATCAAGATTACAGGTCAGGCAGTAGATAACAAAACCCTGTGTGGAGTTTAATTAATTAAGAATTAAGGTTTAAAAGGACTCATTCACCTCAAAAACATACTGGGCAGAAACTGTAATAACCAACTAATTCTGGAATTAATCTTGAGCCACCTTAATTCTGTCATTTGCGCTATGACTAGGCTATGTGCTCTATTCCATTTTTTTTTAATTGACATTCTGTACTAAGGTAACCCAAATGATGCTCCAAGAATAGTCGAGCTTTACAACCTGTATAAACAAGGCAAATTAAAGGAACTGGTAAAATTATATTGTTTTTTGGTTTGGGGTTGTTGCTGTTTTAAAAAAGAAAATCATTGCTATCTTGAAGATTGATTCAGTAGAAACTGCAGGATATAAAGCTTTTAGTAAATATATCTGATCATATTTTTTTTGTTTATTCGGCTTCTGCTAGTCAACATAGAAGTGGGAAGAGGTACACAAAGGACTAAAGCAGTGGAAATCTGCCAAAACAACAACTGGCCCTTTCCTGCTTTGGCTCCTGGGACCCTCAGAAAGCTCTGCAGCCCTGGGGAACAGCAGCTTCCCAGCAGCTGCCAAAAGGTGATGTCTAAAGGAAATTACTAATGCCGGGAACCTACAGCTTTGTGTAAAAAGAGTGCTTTAGAGCTGAGGGGGAAATGGTGTGCTGAAAAACGTACCAAAGAGGGCCAACAAAAATGACCAATGGGCTGCAGGAACTCCTCTATGAGGAAAGATTAAAACATTTGGGAGTTTTTAGATTTTAAAAGCTGGGGAGTAAGGTGAGGACAGGATAGAGGGTGAATAAAATTATGCATGGTGTAGAGAAAACAGACAGAAGTTTCCTCCCTCTCCCATAATTCTGGAACCCAGGAGCCATCAAAGTGAAGCTGAAGGGTGTAAGATTCAGGATACTATAGAATTTTCGACCACAAGATGTATCTTACACAGCTTTAAAAGGGGATGGTGGGGGGGGAAACATTGAAGGTAAGGCTGTTCAGGGGTACCAGCCATGATGGTTGTGTACTACGTCCAGTATCAAAGGTGGCATGCCTTTAAACACCTGTTTCTGGGGAGCACAAGGGCAGAGAGTGCTGTCATGCTTCAGGACTTCCCAAAGGCACCTGGTGGGCACATGGAATTCTACCACATGGAACACATGGGCCTTTGGCTGATCTACATAGCAGGGTCCCCTAGGAACAATTTGCAAAATGGTGAAATGGGATAGGGTTTAAGATGCTGGCAAGGCAAGGACTGTAACAGAACCATACTCTACAGTGCATGCTAAGGTGTTGTTGGGAATGGCAAGGAGAGAGAAGTAAAAGAAAGCTTTCTAATATTACAAACCTTGGGAAACTTATGGTTGAAAATGATCTGTATGATGTTATTTCATAATGTCATTGGAATGATTAGTAATTAGCATTGTTAGTACTACTATGTGTTCTAAATGCATCCAGGGTCTGAGGACCAAAAGAATCTCAAGAAAAGCATATAAGCAAAAATAAAAAATGAAAATGAAAAGAGAGATCTATGCAGTAATAACTACATACTTCTCTCTTTTCATTTTTTACTTATAGGCATTTAAAATGCAGAAAAAATAAGGTAGAAAAAATATGCACCCCTTTGTTTCTAGTATTATTTGGGAACTCCATTCAGGTCCTTTAGCTACATGCAAGTAGCTGGAGCATCAAGTTGGTTTTTTATAAAAAAAAAAAAAACTTAACAAAAAGGAAAATAAAGTCTTGAGTCAGAAAGAACATCAATGCTTGTCTTGCTTCTGTTTTTGTTTGTTGATGCTGCTGAATCACAGCATCCGTGAAGTCCTTGATTTCAGAACTGCAGGGAATGAGCATGATTCATGCTGCGGTTCCACCAAGACTGAGCTGGAGTCCTAAGAGTCAGAGGAGGGGACAGAGAGATACTGGGACAATGGTTTCATCTTGAATAGGTGCTCCTGGTTTGGTATGCACACCTGGGGCTGGCCTTGAGGACAATTCCATCTTCCCACTCTGAATCCTTGGGCTGAATCGCCTGCAGAATGCCAGGATCACGACACCATTCTTGCCTCAAAGGATACTGCCCACACACTTTCAAGCCTACCTTCAGTCTAATGCTCTATATACAAGAATTAATACACCGATGTGTGTTTTATATAAGAAGAACCTGCTGGATCAGACCAGTAGCCTATCTAGCCCAGCATCCTGTTCTCACAGGGGCCAATCAGATGCCTACAGGAAGTCCACAAGCAGGACCTGAGCAAAACATTCCCCACTTCTGTGGTTTCCAGGAACTGGTATTCAGAAGCATAATGCCTCTGTCAGTGGACATTTGGATCCCATCTTTCCTTCCTTGTGACTGGCTCAAAGTCACTCAGAAAGCTTGATGGCTGACTGAGAATTCAAATCTGGGTCTCCTTTGTTTTCATTTGGCACTGTAAGCAGAAACCAAAGCAAATTTTGTAATTCTCTGCCTGCTACCACATCCCAATCTTTTTCTCCCCTGTACCCACTCAGAAGAACAGCAGTTTATTTGTTTGTTTGTTTCAATGGATATGCGGAGGGTTGGGAGACAGTCTCATTGTTCGCTACAAAAGAGATAATAATAATAATAATAAATTTTATTTATATCCCGCCCTCTCCAGCCGAAGCCGGGCTCAGAGCAGCTAACATCAAATGTATAACACATTAACATAAAATCAGACAATCAATTAAAATACATCCTCAAATCAGATCAGGATCAGAATAAAATCCAATCAGATTGCAACCCGCAGAGTTAAGGTTGGGGACCTTAAATGCTCACCAGGCCCAACTGTTTGTGCTGAACTTATATGGGCCTGTGAGAAAAATTGGGAGGCCACTTTCATGCAAGTTCTTATGAAAGGGGAGTCAGACTGAACCCCGACCAAAGGCCTGGCAGAACAGCTCCGTCTTGCAGGCCCCGCGGAAAGATGTCAAATCCTGCAGGGCCCTAGTCTCTTGTGACAGAGCATTCCACCAGATTGGAGCCACAGCCAAAAAAGCCCTGGCTCTAGTTTGAGTATGTTGGATACAATCCTAAACTGAGTAGACCCAATGAAATTAATGGCCCTAAGGTAGCCATGTCCTTTAATTCCAATGTGTCTACTCCGACTAACATTTGGCTACAACTCTTAATGTCACCAAAGGTTTCAGGTTCATCCTACTGGTTTCAATCACAATCTGCTGAGATATATGAGTCAGGGAAAAATCCTTCTAGAGGTACTTGTAGTTCTCAGGGTCTGTGCCTTTTAACTCCACTAATATAATTTCTGGGAGTTCTATTGCCTTAAAGAACCTCTCAAACTGTGTACAAAATGTGGAAAGGGACCTGCCCACTGCCTGAAACAGGGTTCCCTGTAGAAACATTGTGCCGTCAACAAAAAGTGTGACTGAAAATCCAGAAAGCATGTCTATCAACAGCAACACTGAATGTGACCCGATCTTAGGGTAGTCAGTCTTTTGCTGGTGGAAGAAGAGCAACTGATATGAAAAGCTTTGCAGTCTCTGATTCCACAAAGGGCTCAATCTCTCACAAACATGGTGTGTGCTCAGGATTATAAAAGGATAACCTCTGCTACTAAAGCACAGATACAATGAGCAGGGAGTTGTTTGGATTAAGTGCCCCCTCGAAAGCTATTAATTATATGAAGAGAATGCAAGAGAAGAGAGTTTTGGCAGCAAAGCAAAAATTAAAGTGAAAACTGCCTATTGCAAAATAGGATTAGTACATAGCCACGCATTACTGAGCCACTTGAGCTGTACCTTCTTCAGGCTGCCTATTGCATTACACAACATTATCCCCTTAATGGAATCCCCTTTCAAGTACAAACAGTATTTATTACAGTAGAGCGAATTCACTGGTAAGTAGAAAATATCCCATCCTAACAGATCCACTCCCTCTGCTTGTTGGCCTCTATTTATTTAGCCGCAAATATGCTTCTGTAGCTCATTCTCTCTTCACACATACCCTGACCCTAAAAAGAACAGTTAAGGGCTAGTTCTGGAATGGCTTACCTTTTAAAAATAAAAATACCCTCAATCATACATGTGTAGAAAAACCATGCAGAATCTTAAAACACATTCTGGAAAAATCTAGGATTAAGCTAAGCCTTTAAAAGTTTGCCTAAATTTAGGAGTGTAATAACCACAACCGATTTATTTTTTAAAAAACACAGTTATTGTTTTATTTTTATTTTTTAAAAAAAACACCTCTCCCTTTCCAAAGACTGCCATTTCTCCCAGATAACACGTGCAGGTCCTCTAGTGTCTTTGGTGACATTTGCATGTAATACTGCATCATGGTTTAATGGGAGGAGCTGCTGCTAGCCTCTCATTCTCACGATTTCCCTCTCCTCTTCCTGCACGGCCAGGAGAATGACTGCAGCAGAGTTTCATTTCCATTTCCACAAAATCTGGCTCGTCGTTAGAAATGGGACCATAAATCGTGGCTTAAAAACTTGCCGGAGCTTGCTTTAAACAAGCCAAAGCATGAGCTATGAAGATAGCATGTTGCAAGCCTATTAAGGGCAGGCTTGTCTGTGTAGCTGTATTGCTGGATCTCCTGTCACCCTGACTGTCCCTTTCACTTGCTATCCATTATACCATAGTTCACCCAGAGGGGTAGCCAACGTGGTACTCTTCAGACGTTGTTGGACTACAACCCCCATCAGCCCCAGTCAGCATGGCCAGCAGTCAAGAGTGATGGGACATGTAGTCCAGTTACAACACATGCAGTTAGGTTATCCGCAAGGTCACAAAAGTAGTGGCCTGAATGTATTTCTTTTTCTGCTGGTTTTTATTTAAATTGCGACGACAGATGGGCTTCATATATCAGTCATTCATATCAGGATGATCTGCCTGTGGTTAAAAGGAACCTGAGTAAACAAGCTGTTTCTGAAATATAATTTGCAAGGAACCCTGACAGAGTCATTTAGATAAACAATCCTTGAACTGAATTGGCCTTTCCTTTTTAAAAAAGAGAGATTTTTTTCCTTTGTTATTCTTTTATGCGGATTTTTTGTTTTTACAATATTTACTAAAATTTCCACCAAAACTAGAAATCAGTGAAGACTCGGACGCAGGACTGCTTCAGAACTGCAATGTGATCCAACAGATCCAGCAGGCACCCCCATCACTGGACTGGTCCTATATAGAGGCCCCAGCGCGCCATATGGGTAGTATATTATTTTTACAACAAGCACTGAGTCAAGTTCCCACCTAAGTTTATATGCAGGTTAAGGTCATGAAAAGCTAATATTTACTTGTGCTTGCATCTTGCTGCTTGTTTGCCTTCAGTCATAACGAAAGCCTGAAAACCAGCCTGGCTGATTTGAAAGAGACAAACTAAGGGCCCTATTTGACACCTCCCGAAGACCTTCTGATTATATGTCATTATGCATGCACTGTTATTAATTCCTTCAATTATTAAGTGCCAGCTTGCCGCTGTACAAGCACAGACTTAAAAATAGTTCCCTGCCTGAAAGTGGCTTACAATTTAGCTCAGAGGACGGAGACCAACACTGGAGGGACAGAAGTTCACACACACGTTACAAGTATAGTATGGCTCTGCAATAATCCTGGGAGAAAAGAACTATGGAGAGACTAAATTGGGGGTGGGGGGGTGGGGAGATAAGGTGCACTCTAAGGGAAGAGCTGAAAATAGATACCTAAGTTGAGTTGAAACACTTTTAAGAGTTAGAAAGATTCTTGGATGAAGAAAGAGTAAAAAGATAAGAAACAAAAGGTTGGGCGGGTAAGGAAAATGAAGGAAGAGTTTTGTTGAGTAAACACAAAGAATTTATCCCAGAAAGGAAAGCTGGATTGAAAAATTCCACAGGCAATTTATTCTGGACTGGGTTATTTTATTTTTGGTGAAAAGTGAGGTATAATTTATTAAAGAAGAAGACGACGACGACGACAAATGCCATCCCGCTCCCCTGTCCAATTTTTGCTTCTTTTTAAATTCAGATTTTTTAATGGAAATGGTAAACCTGGACTAAATGGGGAAATGATGTGAGATGGCACGTCGATGAGGACAGTGCTATGTGGATGTTGCACAAAACTTGCATGTGTGTGCTACGCCAAGCCCAAAACAAAACTGCTGTGTGGAAGTGCACCGAGTGAAGGAAACCAATGAATGATGGCTAATTGTGGCAGCTGAGATGAGAACAAGGAAGGCCAGGGAAAGAGGGATGCAGTAACCAAGGCAGGCAAATCAATCAGGTCATCTATTGCAGATTTAGGGATAGACAGATGTTGGCTATTATAGGAAGAGACAAAAGAAAGGTAGAATTTTATTTTATACTTTATTGATAGAATTTTATTCCTCCTTCTGGTAACCCAGAAACTGATTCAAGACTCGGGTGGCAATAAGCATACACCATCCAAGAGGGAAAGCTCCCCAGAATATATAGTAAGGCTATACGGGAATTATTCCCCCTCTTGGGAATAACTCTACCCACGATTCCAAGGGTGGCTGGGTGGACAGATGCCTGGCACTCTGGTTGGCTTGCTTTGAGGGAGGGATCCCATTAAGAACATAAGAGGAGCTGGCTGGCTCAGGTCAATGGTCCATCTAGTCCAGCATCCTTTTCTCACAATGGCTAACCAGAATCCCCAAGGATGCTTGCAAGCAGGACCTGAGTGCAACAGCCCTCTACCCACTTGTGACTCCCAGCGACTGGAATTCATTGGAACACTGCCTCTGTCAGTGGAGGGACTGCACAGCTACTATGGATAGTAGCCAATTCACCACTGGGATCCTACAGGACTGGGGAGGTTTCTTCTGCTTTTCCCATGTAGAATCTTGAGGCAGGGGAGTGCTGCTTTATCTGTCTGGCCTAGAGTTAGTCAAGAAGAAGAAGAGTTTGGATTTGATATCCCACTTTATCACTACCCGAAGGAGTCTCAAAGTGGCTAACATTCTCCTTTCCCTTCCTCCCCCACAACAAACACTCTGTAAGGTGAATGAGGCTGAGAAACTTCAGAGAAGTGTGACTAGCCCAAGGTCACCCAGCAGCTGCATGTGGAGGAGTGGAGACGCAAACCCATTTCCCCAGATTACGCATCTACCACTCTTAACCACTACACCACACTGGCTCTCAATAGGGTGCTCTTCAGAAATTGTTGGACTGCAACTCCGATCATCCCTGACCATTGGCCAGATGGCCTGGGCCTGGTGGGATCTGGAGCCCAACAACAACTTGAAGGTACAACATCAGCTACCCCTGGCTGAATGCTAGGAGCACCCAACAGAGAGCCTAGAGACAAAATGGAAGCAGTGCAGAGCCACAGAAAGAGTTTTCTAAAGATAATTCCACACAGGGAGTGTAAGCAGCACTGCTGAGAGTTGGAGCCCAAAATAGATTGGGGGGGAGGGGAGGTATCAAGTTGAAGCCTGGTTTAGGGGAAACAAAGCCGGGGTGGGTGGGTGAGAAGGCCAATGAGTATGTTTACTACAAAAATTAGGCAGGCTGTGGCCCTTGTTGGCAGACTACAGCCCTGCATCTGCTCGGCTTCTTTGCTGGTCACAGTGAATATTGTCTGTGAGCACACCATGTATTTAAAGCACCATTAAAGCTCTCTCAAAGAATCTGGGAACTTCGTCCATTAAGGAGACTGGGAATTTTAGCTCTGTGAGGCATAAACTACAGTTCCCAGGATTCTTTGGAGGAAAGGTGTGTGCTGAAAATGCACTTTAAATGTATGGCGTGCGGGCAGCCCTGGTTTCTGTGGGTTTTGTATCCCTTCCATTCAGAACCTAGGTCCATCCCTGAGGCCTAGACTCAAGAAGGAAAACTGAGGGGAAAGTCTTTAGGCCAGAAGGTGGTACTCAACCTGGAAGCCTGCTTCCCTCCTTCAGACCTGCCCTGCTTCCCTCCATGGACCAGGAAAGGTCCCTACTAAGCCTGGAAACTGGCTGAGGTGGAATACGCAAAGACAGATTCAAGGGAAAGCAAGTCTCATTACAGCACCCATAAAAGCTTGTTTTACAAGTGCTTCTTTAAACATTTAAACTGTCCCCCATCTGCTAACACTTATGAAACAATCCAAAATGCATTTCAAAACACCAATCTGTAACTGTCCACGTATAAAAATGGAGAGCTCTAACTTGCTGTGGCGCCACGAAGCTAATTTAGCCTTTCGGTGATGAACTGCATACAGTTCTGCCCAGCAACCATGCATTTCCAAGAGCTGAAAAGGGCTGGAATTAAAAACCATCTCTAGGTTAAGAAGCATGGTTCATTTATCACATTCATGCTTGGCTGCTTCTCTGCAAGCTGATAAGTTATAGTTGACAAAACAGGAGGAGACAGTCGTTCAAGTCCTTCCTTTTTCTCACATACAACGGTACTGTTAACCAGCCCTCGCTCCACTGGAACTATCAGGGAAAATGGCTTGGTTTGCTACTGATAATTCAAAGAAGCTATGCTGTTTCATTCACAACTCTGTTAGCAAGCATGATCAGGAAACACCAGATATTGAAACAATGTCATGTCAAAATTCTAAATTCCTAAAGAAATAACCTAGGGTCCTTGGAGCTATCCCAGCGGGTCTGCAAAGCTTTGCAACTAGCGCTCCTCAGCTCATTTTCCCCTCAAGGGGAAGAGATAAAGGCTATCCCATTGAGATTGCCAGCTGTGCTTCCTGTTGTCCTTACCCTCAAGGGGAAAATGGGTGGCTCAGAGTTGGGCAAAGGTGCCCCAACTGCATGGGGGAGAGCAGCTGACCCATCGTTTGAAAAGGGGAATGGGGCAACTGGTTGGCTGCGTGTGCATCAGGTAGAGTGGCTCTCACTGCTTCTGTATGAGGAGCAGGAAAGAGAAGTGAATGGGTTTTCCTTGCATAGGCATCCACATCCATCCATCCATCCATCCCCTTCTCCCTTTTCCTCCTGCCTGGTAAAGTGACAGATGCAACCCCTGTGAGGTTCTGCAACTGTATGATCCCAATGAGAGCTAAAGTTACTACAGTAGAGGTGGCCCTTCACAGTTAGTACTATGGCTCCCTTCTAAAGAAAGAGCTGTGTCTCATTTGCAAGGGATGGGGAAAGAGAGGGAGAGAAAAAGAGTGTTCAGAAAACCTGGAGAAGGGGAATCAAAGCTGAAAATCTGAAAGTTCTGTTGGCATTTGGAACCACTGATCTAGTCCACTCCCTGCCAAGGAAGTTGTCATGGACTTTGAAGACACTCAAACTCAGAACACAAAGGAGAAATGTGCTAAGAGGAAGGCACACTTGACAAATCCACACCGTGATCAACTCCCACCCGGGAACCAATGTCCCCACTGTGGAAGGACGTGTGGGTCCACAATTGGCCTCCACAGTCACTTACGGACTCATTGTTAAAACCGTGTTTATGGAAGACAATCTTACTCGGCTATGAGTGATTGCCGAAGAAGAAGAAGAAGAAGAAGAGGAGGAGGAGGAGAAGGAGGAGGAGGAGGAGACTATGGAATCTTTCATAGGTGGCCATTCAGCCTCTACTTGAAAAACTAACTCAAACAAAGAAGATTGCACCACCTTCTGAGGCAGTCTGCATCATTGCCAAGCAGCTTGTGCCATTAAGAGTTGTTCCAAATGTTTAGTCAAAAGTTATCCTTTCTCATCATGTGAACTCATTTATTCAGGGTCCTACCCTCTAGAGCAGCAGAAGACATAATTTGCTGCATCATCTAGGTCACAGCTCAGTATTGGACAACAACGATCTTATCTCTCATTAATAGTAATCTCTTCAAGGCTAAACATAATTGGCTCCTTCAACCTGTCCTAAACTGATAACTTGGACAAAAAAAAAAAAAAAAATAAGGATGTAAATCTCCTCCACGGCAGAAAGTGAGAGAGATGTTGCTCTAGCCATGATTGGATCCAAAAGCTGACAGAATATGCCGAATTAGATGGTTTATCAGAAAAAATAAAGAATAAATCTAAACAGGAATTTGTTTCTAAATGGGAGGTTTTCAAAGAATATCTGAAAAATAAATATAGTAGTTTAAATTCTGTTGCAGCATTCGAGGAACTTCAGTAGTAGTTGCAAGGTGGATATAAGAAATTAGATTTATTGAGAATAAGTTTAATTATGAAAAAAATGTGTATTGGCAATAAGTAATATGAATTTGAAATATGGAATAGACGGGAAGTTGGGTCTTTAGTGTTAAGACCATTAGATGTTTTATTGTTTGCTAAGAAAATTATGTGTCTATGGTTATTTTTGTGTGTAATTTGGTATTTGGGTTTTTTTTGTTGTTTTTTTCTTGTTGTATAAATAAAAAAACTTTATTAATAAAAATAAATAAATAAGAGTTGTTCCAAATGTTTAGTCAAAAGTTATCCTTTCTCATCATGTGAACTCATTTATTCAGGGTCCTACCCTCTAGAGCAGCAGAAAACATAATTTGCTGCATCATCTAGGTCACAGCTCAGTATTTGACAACAACTATCTTATCTCTCATTAATAGTAATCTCTTCAAGGCTAAACATAATTGGCTCCTTCAACCTGTCCTAAACTGATAGCTTGGACAAAAAAATAAATAAAAAATAAGGATGTAAATCTCCTCCACAGCAGAAAGTGAGAGAGATGTTGCTCTAGCCAAAGGCCCTAATCCCATGCGCCTTGCTCTCATACCATACTCCGGGGCTGCCTACTGGCCCAGTGTCATGAGGAGAAAACCAGCATGGGGTGGTGGTGGGAAGCAGAAGGAATCACAAGGGGGATGTTAGGAAGAAAAATAAAAAGAAGAAAGTCTTTGAAAGTGGGAGATGTGCATTAAATTTGGAAAGATATGCCTGTATTTACACAGCTGTGTGCTCCCGGTCTGTGCCGCAGCAGCCTTGCACCAAAATGAAAAGAGAAAAAAGACAGAAAAAGCTACTGTTCAGGATGGTGCTCAAGAGCCCAACTTCTTCCATTCCTCAAGCTCTGATGCCTTGACCCCAGCATGAAAACAGAAAGCCTTACAAGAACAAAGAAGCGGCCTGATGGAAATCTTAATTAGAGTAATGAAGAATTCTTGATTATTTAGGCCACCCGGAGAATTTGTGTTTACTACTTTACGGCAATAGTGTTTTGTAGGTCTGAGCATCAAGCTTTGCTTGCGCTTTCCGATTCAGTGGCTAATTAAAAGTTCCTGTTCCAAACTAGCAGATCTGCAGAATCTTCACACGTTGAAGAGGAACATGGCATGACAGGCTCCTGTTCCTTTGCAAGAAAAAACCCATTTTGAGCACCAGCTCAGCTAGATAAAGCCTATCTAGTTTTGCATCCTGTTTCCCACAGAGGCCAACCAGATGGCTCTTGGGAAGCCTATGCTCAGGGCATGAAGGCAATGTAGAGTCTTTAAAACTCGCCCGCAGAGGACAGACAGACCCCCCCCCCCATGACAGGAAGGGTGTGGAGGGATGCCGCCCTCCACCCCAATGTGTTTCAAGAGCAACTCTTGACAAATGAAAAATTCACTCATGAGAGATAACTGGAAAATCAGCTAGTCCATCTCACAGAGCCCAAAGTTTTCATTTTTTTAAGTTTGGTTAAGTCAACGTGTCTAGAATCTGCAAATTTCTTCAAAACCGCTCTTAAGCAGATAAATGAGACAGGCTGGCAACTTCAGATATATTTTCAGAGATAAGCAGATTCTAACTGCCTCAAATTCAAACAAGCATATAAGGGCTCCTGTCTGTGGGGATTCAGACTGTTTTCATGAGTGAACTTGTTAAAACCTTAACCCTGGGGGAGAAAAGAGAGTTGACTCTGAAACACATCAGGAATGAGGGATGTATTCTATACAGCTGTTTTAACATTCTTTTCTCCTTGGATGCTTCTACAGATGCTTGTTCTCTGCTTTGTCTCCAGACTGGACCATCATTCACTTTGAAAGACATCTCTGCAGTGTAACACCTTTGCAAGAAGGAAATAAACCCAGACAGCTGCCACATCCACTCTTTACTGCAGGACTAGCCAAGATGGAGTGCCCTTCAAATGTTGGTAGACTGCAACTCCTATCATCCTTGACCACTGACCATGCTGGAGGAGGGCTGATGGGAATCCACGTTTGGAGGCCACCTGCTTTCCTAGCTACTGCTCCGCTGGTGTTCCACCCCTAACACTGGGCTCAGGCAAACAATGCAGCTCAGAGCTGCAGGGAGGTAAAGCAGCCACAAACCCAAGTTGAGGTGATGAGGATCTTCAAAAGTATTCAAAAATGGTGCTTTTTCAGATAATTCCAAAGCATTAATAGGACATGGGTGTATCAACAACAAAGATAGGCGTCTAATGCAACAGCCATGTTGAATAATATGAGACTGCATAGATATTTCAATCCAATGTCTGCATATCAAACAAAACAGTACAAAGGAAGAATGGGAGACTCTCTACATCGGGGGCTGCCAAGGTGGTACCCCCTAAATTTTGTTGGACTCCAACTCCTATCGGCCACAGCCAGCACAGCTGTAGTCCATAGTTGTAGTCCAACAATATTTGGACGGCAACACCTTGGCCACTTTTGCTCAATACAGATGTGGGTTTGTGTAGACACCTCCCTGCCCTCCTGGTTTGCCCTTGCTATCCAACATTGGCATGTGGTCCTGGGAAACTTGCCCAGCAAAGAATATGGCCCTCAGGTTGAAAAAGGCTGCCCACTCCAGATGTATAGGAGTCCCTGCGTGACCTTCTATGCAGCTATATTTGAGCCTGCTGACTTTTTAACGCACCGTGATCTCTAGAGGTGAAACATGACAAGGATGTGCTGCACTCGGAACAGTTTTCCCAACACCTTCACTGCTGAAAGCTTTACGCCCCAGATAGTCATCTGTCAAATTTTAATTCTGTCAGAGATTTCATGCAGGAGTACAGACAGCAGGTTGGTATTTATACCACATTTCCCATCCAAGGTTTGTGAAGCTGCTTATAACGAAGCATACAAAAAGTGCCCTTTGTCCTCAAAACCACCATATAAGGTAGATTAGGCAGAGAGACAGAGACAGAGACAATGAAATGTATGCCAAGGTCATTCAGTCTAGCATGCAGGTGGGCAAGGACCTGACTGCTTGTTTCCCTGGTCCTTTTCTCACTACCTATGGTACCACTGGTCTTTAACTGGTGGGTCCTGACTCGTTTCCTAAGGCAGTGATGGGGAACCTGTGGTCCTCAAACAACCTTTTGAAGACCACAGGTTCCTCACCACTGCCTTAGAAATGACACCTCCCACCCATCCCCCATGACCATTGGCCATGCTGGCTGAGATTGTCAATCAGAGTATTAGGCTAACAATCTGACTCACTGAAAAGAAATCATCTAGAGACTCTCAAACCTGAGGCTGCAAAGACAGGACAATTCAACAGAGCCGTTTTGTGCCAACTCAAACATAAATGCAGGCAGACAAGTGATAAAGGGGTGGGTGGGTGTGTGCACAATATTTAAAAAGAAGGCACATGTATGATTGTTATTTGACTGCAGCAGGTTTCACTTTTCTTTCTAAAAAATAAGAGGGAAGTGAGCAACCTTCTGGAAAACCATTCCACAACCTCAGGGCTACGAATGTAAATTAATAAAAGGCTTTAAAGGTCAATTCTAGCACCCTGAGTTGGGTCCCAAAGCAAATTACAGATGGAGTGGGTGGCTGTGGAAAAGATCCTGGGGCTCCTAGTGTAGACACCACCATTGTATTAGGTGCAACCTGTTGGGAATTTTCCATTCCACCTTTAGTTACAGACATGGAACTGTTACATGGCACATGTCTGTTTACAATCCAGCATTGTTTTACAAGACTTTACACCGGAGCAGGACCTGCACTGTCACATGCAGAGATATAATTGGAGAAGGAGCAAAGCAACAGATGAGTGCCTTCTGATATGCTTATCAGTAACAAAATGCTCACCGGATTGTATGTTTCATCTGCAGAATGCCTAACACCCCACCAATCCGAGGTCCACTCCCAGGCATTTCCCACGATGTTGTACAAGCCATAACCATTAGGCGGGAATGATGTTACCTGCCAAGAAAAGAAAAAGAACAAAGGGTATTGGAGAACAGAGAGGTACACAAGCCAATACAATATTGTTGTTTTTATTTTCCACTTTTCATTTTATTTCTCCCCTGATCCAGAAGATAAATAAATCCTGGTCCCTGTCTGAAGACCTCATACCTCACTGGCCATTTCACCTATCTGTATATATGACATTAGTCATTAATGGGCAGAGCTATCCAAACCCACCATCCGCTGGGCAAGGTGGGGTGACTGGGGAAAGCTGTCCCTCCAGCTAGCCCTACTGGGCTTTATTGGCATCTTATCAGTGGCACCAGTGGCACTCTGCTGGTGCAGAGCTCTCTCTTCTACTTGCCAAATGTGTGGGCAAGCGTCTCCTCTAGACCTGGGCGATTTTTCAATATATCGTTCAAAATCAGTTATGCAGTCCACAGCACAATAACGGTTTCATAAAATGTTATCTGGCAAACACTGCGATTTTGAGAAAAACTGTGCTGCCGGCCAGTGCTTCTTAGTGCTTCCTCTGCCTCCTGCAGCGAGCGACTCACAAGAGCAGGCATGGCAGCCGTCACTTTTTGATTCTGCAATGAGCCCCAGCTCAGCTCCTCTGCCTCTGCAAAAGCAGGTGAGGATTATGAAAGGAGCTGGGAAAGCAGCAGCCAACCAGCAGCAGAACTTATCCACCCTCACAACATACTTCTTTCAATTTTGAAGCAAGCCCGGGCTCAGCAGGCTAGTAGCCTGTGTGACAGGTCTGTAGGTATGGTTTACAAAGATGCTGGTCTGAGCCTTTGCCCCTTCCTTACCCCCGTGAAAGAAGAAACCGGGGTTGCTTTCTTCAGAGTCAAAACAAAAAACATTGCCCTGCTACTTAGCTCTTTTTCTTTACTCCCGTCTCCCCTTCTGCCTGTGTTTGTGTGTGAGTGCATGTGCTAAGCGTCTCCCCTCCCTGATGCCTTCCCACCACTCCTGTGTAAAAGGACAAGAAACAAAGTTGCCCTGTTATGTAAGGCTCTGTATATTCCAGTCTCCCCTTCTGTCTGTGTGTGTACGAGAGTGAGAGAGAAGCCTTTCTCTGCCCTCCCTGAAGCCTTTTACTCCCATCGGAGGCTTTAATGGAGCCCCTTTCCCCCGTGTAAAAGTAAGAACAAAAAACCAAGCTGCTGTGTAAGACATTGTTGGTTCGCCTTAAATAGCTTCCCTCATATAAAAAAGGAAGTTAACAAAAATATTATCTCATTGCTTGCTAGCCCTTCCTCCTTTCCTTTGATAAAAAGAGAGAGATTGGTGGGATGGGGGCTTTGGGGGGGCCCTCTCTGGGTGGGGGGAAAGGAGGAGGCAAGATTTAACAGTTGCTGCCTTATGCTGAAATGGGAGATTGGAAGGTTGTTGTGAGGTGAGAATGATGAGGAGGGTGGGTGCTTATCTTTAAGCAGTGCAAGCAAATGTGTGTCTGCTCAGAAGAAAGCTCTCCTGAATTCAACGGTGCTTACTCCCAGGAAAGTAGAAGTAAGTTTAGTTGAACTGAGTGGGGCTTACTCATGCATAGAACTGCAGTTCACCCTCTGAGTGGGGAAGGAGACACTAGTAAATTACTGATATTACTCTTAAATTGGTAGAAAATCATATGCATGTTAAAGTAATATTTTTACTAAATCTACTACTTCTGTAAATTTTAAATTTGCCCCTGAAACTGCAAAGAACATTAATATTTTATCCATAAATCTTTAATGGTTTAGTTGAAGCATACTATCAATGAGTTAATTTTCATATAATTATATACATCAAATTTAGATTTTTGTTGTTGTTGTTCAATATTTTCCCAGATTATTTGTATTCACTATGACTCACCACTGTATTCTGGATTGTCCTGGACCTGAATATATATTTGGTCCAAGCCCCAAACCAAAATCCTGTCTGGATGCATTTTGGCTTGCCTGCTGATCAAAGTGATGATTTCATTAGTGTGTGGTGATTTAGACCCATAACTTAGTAGGAGTTCCCAGGACACTACCATAGCTCCATCTTATTTCAGATACCTCTAAATAGCTCCATCTTATTTCAAATAACGTGATATATCAGTATATCATGATGTTTAGCTGGTGATATACAGTGGTACCTCAGGTTACAGATGCTTCAGGTTACAGGCTCCGCTAACCCAGAAATAGTACCTCGGGTTAAGAACTTTGCTTCAAGATGAGAACAGAAATCATATGATAGCGGTGCAGTGACAGCAGGAGGTCCCATTAGCTAAAGTGGTACCTCAGGTTAAGAACAGTTTCAGGTTAAGAATGGACCTCCAGAATGAATAAAGTTCTTAACCAGAGGTACCACTGTATTGTGATACTGGAAACCAGATATCGCATCAGTGGCAGTGAGAGGAAACACCCAAACGGGAACTGAACCAGCCTGGGATCTGCTGGATCCTGAGCCAGCCTCACTGCCATCAAATGAAAGCATGAGAGCCAATCTTGGTCCAATCACTGCACCAGTTCCAGGCTGCCTACCTGCTTTCCTGCCAACTGCGTATCTAAAAACCAACATTTCCAGATTGGGCCTTGGCAGAAGGTTAGCAGCAGAAAAGCAGAAAGGAAATATGCAAGGTCATGAACAAGGACACCATTCAGGTGTGGAATGATGTCTAGGCGTGGGTTCGGCAATGGAAGAGCAAAACAATCGAATTACAAAATCCTTGACATTTTTTCTTACTAAGCGACAATGGGCATAAATCACCATCACGGATTGAAACAACTTGTTCTCATTGCATTTACAAGAACAATTGTTAAGTTGTCAATCGTCTACTTGCTGATCCTGACATTTGTGACCAGGGAATGATTTGCAGCAAGAAAAATGACACCCTGCATAGGGCAAGCAGACAGCCGGATGTTTCTCATCAACAAACCGGTTAGTAACTTCATTTGCAATGTAATAGGAATGAGGCTTCAGTCATCAGTTCATAGAGCCAAGTAGCCTACATCTTGAATACATGCCTTTTCTACACAAAAAGAAAGGAAAGGAAAGGAAAGGAAAGGAAAGGAAAGGAAAGGAAAGGAAAGGAAAGGAAAGGAAAGGAAGAGAGACTACCAACTTCCTGCTTCTCATCTTGTTCCGGTTTTGTCTCTTCCTGCATTCATACTAAGGATTAGTGCGGCATGTGGCCATTTTTTAAATGGAAAAGTCCCCATTTTCAGGTGGGGTAGTTGTCATGGGAAAGAATTTGTTGATCAGCTTTTCAGCAGCAAAAGAGAGAAAAGGGCCAAATTGCACTCTATGCCTTTGCCTGAAATTGATTTATGTTTCCCATGATCTCCCAAGTTTATACACCTTTGCACTGATGCTTCCAGTTTATTTCATCCACCACACTTACGGGTGCAGTGCCCTGGTATCCATCTTCCCCAGTGTTGCTTGTAGGGAATTCTCCCTGCCAGATATTAGCATAGTGCCGACCACTTGGGTGAAGCTTGTTTCCCCAGGGGAAAAGTCTGTTGGAAAAAGCACAGGCAAGTGTTATTCAGGGCAACAGTAGGCTGCTTCTGGCTTGGAGATGAGAGAAGGTTCAAAAATGAGAGAAAAGAGTGGCTATGAATTTCAATGATAGTTTCATAGCTCCCAATGACGCACAGAGATAAGTGTTTTTAATCCATAAGAAGTAGGTCAGAAACATGTACCCAACATTTTCTACCTATGTGACAGTTTTAGCAAGGCAACATTTTAACATATCAAAAAGCAACACTGTTGATCCTGTTACCCAAAACTTATCTCTGAAAAGGAACAAGAACTGGGAATCTGGAACTCTTATATAGTTGACATCCTGGGGGTCCAGATGAACAGGATATACAAAGCAGAATGTAAGTCATACGAACAGGAGATTAAGGCTGCGCTCTTGTTTACAAAAAGGGGACACTGTATTATCCTTCTGATTTAGACACAAAGTGGCTTTAAGAAACAGAAGCAATAATGGGATTAAGTTTGGAGATTTATACATCATGCCTTGTGGGTCACAATTTCCACCATGCAACATAAACGGCAGAATTTAACCACTCCCTGGCATTAGGAAATGTTAAAACCTGTATGAGGAAGTCCCTTCACAGCTTAAAGGAATATGGGAAGGGACTGGGCCTCAAATGGCAATCCAATCCAATTCCTTTCCTCTTCCCCCTTTTCACAGATCCCCATGTGCATTTATTAAAGTTCTATTATGTTGATGCTTCTGCATATAGCTGTTTACCATCAAATAGAAAAGGCCATTTCTAATATGGCAGCTACTTCTCCCCATCCAGGTTTTCCAGGAGCTAGAATAATCAAAAGTCCCTTCATCACAAGGTGATGGGTGGGGGGAGTCTTCGTTAGTTACAAGATTTGTAGGACTCATATTTAAACTTAAACAATTTAAGTTATTAGGGGGCTGCATCTTGTCTATTTAGAAGGTGAGACTAGCAAGACTTAAAGACCAAAGGGAATATATAGGATCAACTTAAGGAAGCATATACAGTGGTACCTCTGGTTACGTACTTAATTCGTTCTGGAGGTCCGTTCTTAACCTGAAACTGTTCTGAACCTGAAGCACCACTTTAGCTAATGGGGCCTCCTGTTGCCGCTGCTGCATGATTTCTGTTCTCATCCTGAAGCAAAGTTCTTAACCTGAGGTAATATTTCTGGGTTAGTGGAGTCTGTAACCTGAAGCGTATGTAACCCGAGGTACTACTGTATAGGAAAGGGCTTTCTTTGTTGTTTTTGCTTCCACTTGCAAAAAGGAAAGGATCAAAAGTAAAGAACCTATTCTCAAGGCCCCCTCGACAGCTATATTCCCATTCAGCCTCCGTTGGTAGCCGTTTTCCTGCCCAACTGCAAAATGCCACAGCGTCATTCCAAGAAACATGAAGAACTGGATGATCCATTCTGAAAGACAAATAAAACAAAAAAACAAAATGGCGTGATCAAGGGCATCAGAGGTGCTAACTAACCTCAGCACAGGTCCTACACAGTGAAACACTAAGAACGTCACACCAAACCATGAAACTGCTTGACACAAAAATGTACAAGCCCACCAAAGCATATTAAACAAATGCAACCTGCCTATTGCTAGTATTCCCCCCGTTAGGCTCAAGTGGGTAGAACGACAGAACACAACACGAACATACAAAGATGACTGGAGGAAAAAAGAATGTGAAGCAATGGCTCAGAAAAGCGTGAAAGGTGGAAATGGCAAGGGAAGTAACAAAACAGATTTTGGCGTATATATGAGCAAAGTAGAGTCACTGAAATACAAAGGAGATCAGGTACCTAAAGACCAATGTGGTGGCACTTTTTTGAAGTGTTATTCAGACCTTTGGAAACCACTGTCATTTTGTGTGCACAACATAATGTCTAAAACGATATGGCAAACAATACTCTGATGAGTTCTAAGCAATCTTTGTTGAATGCTCATCATTATCCAAAGTTGCTAGAAAAAAGAAAAAAGAATGGGACATTGAAAAATTCATTTTGGGTTGAATATACATAGCTTAATAAAACTATAGTTAATTAAGCCAGGAAATAGAAGTGCACACTCCCCCTGTCATCCCTCACCTGACTTCCTTCATTTGTGCTCTCACGCTGGCCCAAATCTGGTTGATCTGCAACTCTACATGATGTCCCAAATGGAGATTTGTGGTTTAATAATGTCCTGTTTAGTCCTGTTTAACAATGGTCAAATTGCGGTTTGAGATCCTGGTTTAGTAAACAGACATTAAACCACAGAGGAGGCAGAGGGAGTATGTGTGGCATTCTGACACCCGCTTCTATCTTAATACATTATGTTTTCTTCAAGAAGAAAAGCAGGAACATTCCGTCCAATCCAAGCCAGAGAGTTGCACCGCTAACTTGATTCACAGAGAGCAATGACGTGTGCGCATGCCACAGGACCAGCCAACAGTAACCAAAGTGCATTTAGCAATGCTCACTCACCTCTCCCCTCTGATTCTCCCCCCTTCTCCAACGCACACACACACACACCTCCCTCACATGCGGACTACATGTTGTGAGTTTTCACTCCTGCAGTCCCAATAAGATAACGGTCTTGCCGAAACAGTTTGTCTGAATCTCCCTTAGCAAACAACACTCTCTACACGTCACAAATTCAGCAACCCATTTTATTCATCTGTATTTGGCTTCTTCTTTTTTCAGGTTTTTATAAAACCTACAAAGGAAAGTATCATAGAACGCTGCTCTATAATAAGAAGGTGTCTTACACTGCCTTCTTATTATAGAATACTATTCTGGAATAGCATGCCTTTGACCTGTCCTAGGTCAGGATGACAAACTTCCAGAATGCAGTAGGAAGAAAGGGAGCAGCTTTCTAGAACTGTTATTTAGCACTAATTTTGACCTCTTTTTTTTTTTTAATTAATTATCTCCTGACAACTGGTGTAACTATTTTTGATGTCAGTTCATTCTCATTCCGTCCCATCGGAGAGCAAGTGACGGAATTGTCCTGAGGAGCAAGCATCAGATGATATTACAGTGATGTGGTTCTTGTCTTAAAGGATTTGAAGAATACGCCAAGTTTTGCCAGCCCTGAGGGGGAGAATCTGATTAATGCATGCTAATGACAGACTCAAGGCCACTTCATTTGTTGTAGCATTCCGCAAAGCGATTCAGGTAAGAAAAATAAAGGGTGGACATTGTGATGTTACACATAATAATCATGGAAAGGGGTGCAGGGAGGAGGGAAGGCATAAATTTTGAGAATAAATGAAGTAGAACAAAGCTTTCCATGAATGTTTCAGGCCTTTTAGGTCATTTTCTGCTCTTCCGTCCCATCCCTCCCATTTCCAGCTACCTTGGCTTTTTGTATTTTGACAATATAAATGAGATTCGCTACATACTTAATTCAACCTAATAAAATAGTCTAACAGAAAATGTACCTGTGAGGCAGCTTAACAGCTCACATTAAAATTGACAAGCAAAAACTAATATAAAAATACATACAACTTCAGATAATAGAGCAAAAGCAGACCATTCAAAGTAGCAAATATGAAGAACCCAAACAGCTGTGACACAACTTTTAACATATTCTACAAACAGCCCAAAAAAATCTCAAATATGTGTTCTTGGTACTGGGGATTAGGAGTGGCCTTTTTATTTTATTTTATTGATTGAATGAATTTATATACCGCCCTATACCCGCAGGTCTCAGGGCGGTTCACAGAATAAAATCAGAATACAAAAGTTTCTCTTAGGGTTTGTTTTTAAATCTCCTGTTTTTATCTGAAGTCGTATGCATTTTAAAGTATTTTTTGCAACCTTTCCCAGTTTGGCATTCTCCAGATGTTTTTGACTACAAATCCCATCAGCCCCAACCATCACACCAGGGCTGATGGGAATTATGGTCCAAAAGGTCTGGAAAGCCCAAGGCTGAGGAAGGCTGGTCTGCTGTTTTCATAGCACACCAGAATACTTCACCATATTACAGTGCTCCCTGATACAACATGGTAGCTTTATTGGGGAGAAATGAAAAAAAAACCCTGCATGCCCTCCTCAAATACTCTGTAAAGAACATGAGGAGGATATAAACAGAAAATAGGTTCACAGATCCTATGGTACTCATAATTCCTTGCCTTGTGCATCTACAAAGCAATGCGTATCAATAGGTTAATGCTGTTCACTAGCCATGGCACCATGGTGCCATTTTTCAAAGAAGGTCTTAATAACATACAATGAAATGTTTTCTTTATGTTTATTGTTTTTGTTTTTTAGCAAATAAATGCTTCTGCCAATGTTCACGGGAGGAAAATGGAAGAAAAACATGGAAACCTGAAAGGAAAGAGATAGGTCAAATAGCAGGAAGCCAAATACCCTAGGGATCACATTACTCACAGGAAGATGATGAACTTAAGGGCCATTTCTCACTAAGTGTTCAGTATCTGGGAAGATGTCCATGAGCAAAGTATATGCACCCTACATCAATTATGGGTACAAATGGCTTTCAAAAACTGCTGCTCTTCCTTTTAAAGGTCAGAGCAAAGCCCTTGACCTCTCTTTAAAAAGCCGCATTAGAAATAATGTGGCTTTTCATAATTGCTGAAATGTACATACATCCTCAATTCAAAATATCCAGTGAGAAGCAGCCTTAAATACCACAGCTGAAACCCAATACCTATCTGAGGCTCACCTGTTGGAGATATTAGAATCAGGACCCTCTGGGTGCTTCCAGTTAGCTCCTTTAACAGGCAGCCACCAAGGCGCAACGGCCACCTAAAATGAAACAGGCAAAGAAAGTGTTGGCAGCCTATCAGAGGTCATTCAATAAGGAAGTTATCATTGGCAGTAAAAAGAGGGGTAGGAAATGACTGGTGCAGATTTTTAACTTTGTGGCAGTTAATGGTCTGTTTCAGATAAGTGTACATGAAACGACTTTCGAGTAAGCACAATTACTTTATGGAAGCTGTGATTTGTCCAGGAAGTCTCTAATTAACCATAGTTTCCTGTTTCGTCCAAACAAGGAAACTATGGTTACTAGCTTTGGAACAAGCCAGGATCAGAAAACCGTACTTTGATGTTAGACTATTGTGTGGCCTCGCATAAAACAGCTTTCTATGTTCCATTATCCTTTTCCATCGATCACCTTTGGGTTTCTTTTCCGCCTTCCTCTGTCTGAAATGCTACACCAGGAACGTTTTCTCCCATTTGGAACACTTCCAGCAGCAGTCCCAAGAACATGGCTGAGTACACGTCATCCAACCTAATTCCAGTTGCAAGGGCTCAGAATATCCATAAAGCCTTGCCTAGGGATTTCTTACTAACCTTCCCCACCCCCAACATGTGTGTAAACATCACAACAACGTCCCAGTTTCAAGTTTTAGGTATTCCACCATTGTAAAAGCTTCAGGTTTTTCAGTCATCAACAAGGATTAGAGCTTTAATCTCTATTGCTTTTGCCCGTATTGCGTTTCTAAAACTGAGAAGAAAGCAGAAACAGGGGTAGGGAGCGTGTTAACTCCCTGGCTGCTGGGCTTCTTGTTGCTCAGGGCCTGTTGTTTCCCAACCCGTGCTACTCAAGATCTTGTTTTTCCTTAAATAAAATTTGAAAAGTGCAGCTGCACAAATGGCAGGGGGTGATGGGGGTTGTTTTCCAACAACACCTGGAAAATTCCACATTGGCTATCCGTGCTTTTTTACATGTGGAGATGCTGTGATGAGATCCAATTCATACTTTGCGCTGCAATAAAGAGAAAATGACAGTCACCCATTGCAGGTAAGCCAATTTCCAATGTGAGGTACGTCCACAATTCACAGGACAGTGCCTCTGCGAAAACAATGTCGCAACCTGAGAATGAAAACTTCCAAGTGCCTATTAAGTCAATTATTTTCCAGCATCCTCTAAGTATGCTTCAAGCTGCTCTGTTCAAAATAGAGTGAGCTGCCTAAACCTTACATCCTTCCCAAAAAATTCTCAGAATGCTGTAAAGCTTCTAATTGTTATAAATCTAATTAGCCTCTGTACTAATGAGGTAAGAGATATAAGAGCCCCAGATCATTTAATACCACAATCCTTCTCTTGCAACTAAGGGGATTAATTGCTTTCCTAATACCTTGCATTCTCATGCTTCGGATCAAAGGAAATGTGTTCTACAACAGAAGCAGCAATACGTCGGAAAGGAAAAGGGTTGGGGCAGAAACACAGATGTAGGAAGTATTGACTACAGAGAAAAACATGGACTCCACTGTGTTCGACTCTCTGTAGAAGGGCTCTATAGATCAACAGACTCAATCCTCTGCTTCAAAGATAATGTATTCTGTACCTAAACACTTTCTGCCTTTGGTACTTTTTGAGTAGTTTTGGATGTTGCCCTAATCATTCAGTCACAAAATAACAATTGCAATGTAGTTAATAAGCAGATAGATTTTTTAATTTTCCTACAGCAATAACACAAATCTTAGCCCTGTAGGTTTATATGATGATGTCTTGTAGGGTCAGGAATGATGTCATTTAAGGCAGGGGTGGGAAGCTGTGGCCCTTCAGGTGTCGTCAGACTCCAGCTCCTATCATCCATGAGCACTGGCCATTCTAGAAGGGGCTGATGGCAGTTGGAATCTGAGAACATCTGAAGGGCCCCAGGTTTCCCACCCTGGCCTTATATAAACCTAAGAGCATTGGGCTGTCTAGTCTAGTGCTGACTAACAATGGCTCTAAAGCAGGGGTAGTTAACGCATGTCTCACAGGCTATATCTGTCCCCCGCAACCCCCAAACTTTGTGCCTCGTCCCCTCAATGTCTTTTTTTGAAAGAAGTAGATGGAAGACTACAAAAGAAGCTGGGAAACACAAAGAACAAGGTCCCAGAATTGGGGTGAAAGGCATACGATGGGAGTCACTTGTGGGATTCTGTGATAGGGCATTAAAAGGGAAACTGGAGCACAGATGGTGCTTTGCAGAGATGCTATGGGGTTGCAATAAGTTTTGACGTGTGCTTTGGATTTTCCACTTGGGTTCAGGGTACCAAGTTCCAAAGGAAAGTAAGGGTAGATACCGAAGTATAGAGGAGGGTTCCGGTCTACCTCAGGGTCATGCTTTCTGATTTAGTGGTCTTCTCTCTTTACCCCAGATTTTCAGAGACTGGGTGTGACTACTGAGTGGTGAGACAAAGGAACTTATCCATACTCCGTTGCGTTCTCTTACTCCTTCATGTAGACCCCACAGCTGAAACTTGGCACTGAAACAGGTCCTGCTACTTTGCCCTGGCTCAAATTAAACCCTGCCTCTGTTCGGGCCTTGGCATATGATTATGACCGAGTCCTGATCCATTAACAAGCACAGGCTCAAGATCTCAGAGGGAAATGCTTGCATAATTGCAAATGCAGAGATATGGTGTGATGTATTTCACAGGCAGAAACCTCCAATCAATCGTTTTGCATTCTTGTGCGTGTGATCAGCTTACAAAACCCACATCACCATGACCATAGATTAGCTCCATCACTGCACTCGCAAAGAAATCTGTGTTCTGTCGACAAGGCATTATTAGCCTTGCCAAGTCATCAGGTCACGGCCAAGCTTCCTTTAAAATGTTGAAACATAGCAATTTCACTTTTCCGTAAAGGCCGTTTATTTTCTGAAGTTACATAATGCCTAAAGCTGGCAGCTGCATACCAAATACTTGAATTCAAAGCCAAATACAATACACACTTGGGGTAGAGGGAATGGGGGGGGGGGAGAGAAGAAAAATCACTATTTGTTTCCTCAGTGTCTACCCCCACTCCCAAATCTCATTTAGGGTTTGAAACTCCTTCCGGGAAAAAGAAATGCGCCCAAATAGGAATGATGGGTAGACAGTGGCGTGTTTGTGTTTGTGTGATTACGTATACATTTATTTACTTCCCACCCTTTGTCATAGTGTCCCAGCACGGGCTACAACAATAAAATGCAATATTAAACTCAGTTTAAAGCAACTTACAATAACATCTGTCATGGATGCTATAACTGAGATTCCTAGGGATGCAGGTGGTGCTGTGGTCTAAAACCACTGAGCCTCTTGGGCTTGCTGATCGGAAAGTCAGCAGTTCGAATCCATGTGGTGGTAGTGAGCTCTGGTTGCTCTGTGCCAGCTCCTGCCAACCTAGCAGTTTGAAAGAACGCCAGTGCAAGTAGATATATAGGTACCACTGTGGCAGGAAGGTAAACGGCGTTTCCGTGCACTCCGGCTTCTGTCACAGTGTCCCGTTGCGTCAGAAGTGGTTCAGTCATGCTGGCCACATGACCCAGAAAGCTGTCTGTGGACAAATGCCGACTCCCTTGCCCTGAAAAGCGAGACAAGCAATGCACCCCATAATCACCTTTGACTGGACTTAACCGTCCAGGGGTCCTTAATTGAGATTCCTGTATTGTAGGAGGTTAGACTAGATGACCCCAGGATTCCTTCCAACTCTACTCTTCTATGATTCTTCTATGAAATAGAGGCTTATTCCCTAAACACCTAAGCCAGGGGTAGCCAATGTGGCACCCTCCAAATGTTATGCCCAGCCAATTCCCATCATTCCTGCCCATTGGGCAAGCTGGCTGTGGCTGACAGAAGTGTGTGTATATCGAGCTTATAACAAAGCACACTTTAATCTGCACCCGAACAACCCAGGCTATGTCTCAGAACAAGATCTTTAATTCTTTTGTGGGCCAGGTTCCACACAGCCTTTGCTTACTGCGAAAGGTCTCAAAACCTCTTTCCTCTCAATGAAACGTTTGTGATGATGGAATGTACTAATGGAGAGACTGTTGCTTGTGCAACGCAATACTTAATCTGATAAAAAAGCTCCATCGTCCTGTATGAGGAGAGTTCCTGCTCTTTCAGTTAGAATCAGGACTGCAGCTTGCTCCCAACAGCTGCAAGAATGAGAAACCCAAAGGTTGGAGCCTACAGCTGAGGAGACCGCACCTAAAAGCTTAATGAAGGAGTCATGTTGCTCTAGCAACTGAGCTATTGGCCTCAGTGCTGAGGCCACCAAAGTATGGACCTTTTCATGTGCAAATCCATACATCTTTGGTGTAAAAGTGTGCATGCAACAAAACATGTCTACAAACACCAGTCTCCTACAGAGATGCTAATCACGGAGGCAGGTTTGCTGCCAATGCAATGTTGGCCGTAGAGGGAGTGGATCCTTTTACGCTCTCTGTTGTTCCCCTACAAAATAAGTATGGTAGTAGCCAAAGTTCTTGGGAAAACATGGGGCAAAAAACCCTGCAAGAACATTCCATAGCGCTTTGCTAACTTAAAATATGTCATATAAATCATCAATAGTAAATCTATTTTTTCCCTACAGGTCTTGGGATACTTGCCACAGCTGCATGTTCAAGCTTTACTCTGCCAGAGGTAGGGCTTATAAATTACAAAAAACAAAACAAAACATTTTGGTCCCTTTATTGTACCGTTGCTAACCTGTTTACTTTGATAATTTCGATTCTTACTAACGCAAAACTGTCATTCTGTTGCATTAAAAGAATTATGGAACATCGCTGGCGTACATTTGTTTTGAAGCTGACTGTTTACAGAGTGGTTATTTACAAAATCATGAAAATACTTCTAATTCCCTTAGGTTGGCAAGACTGCGTGTTCTAAAACTGGAAATGGTTCCAGATTTGAAGAGGGAAATGTCCATTTAAAGAGACATCGTTGCTTTGTTTACCACCCTTTAACTCACAATAGCACCCATGTAATACATAGCAGCTAATGTTTGGAAATCCAAGGGAAGTGCATTTAAGGATTGAGCATTCTTCTCCCTCCCACCCAAAACTGCCATCTTATGCATAGTGACATCAGGAATTAGGCATGCACACACACGCATGCACACACACACACACACACACACACACACACTACCCACCCACACACTCCCTTGCAGAAGTGACTGTATAAACTGTGGTCTCTCTCAAGCATGGATATCAAACCTATTTAGTTTATCAAATAAATGTAGGCTTCCTCAGTTCATGCATTTGTTCTGATTCAATACAAGATTCATACATGTTGGTAAATGCATGAGCCTGAAGCACATCCAGAGTAGCGTGCGGAGATAATATCCAAACAGCTTCTTAAGTCTTTTCCCTTTGACATCAAAACCAAAGACAATTTATAGAAAATAAAGCCAATAAAATGAGGTCCGATACTATAATGCTGGAGGTGCCTAACAGTAGAAAACAAATCCATTAAAATGCCACTTTTTAATAAAAGAAAACGAATGTGGACATTCTGTTTGTCCTGTTTGTTAGGAAGCTTTAGTGCCTTACCTTTAGTTATTTCCCAAAAGCTCAATTAACTAAATTGAAGTGAATTCTATTGTATTCTCTCACGAAATTTATTGTCTTGAATGTTACCTATCAGAAGTAGCACAATCGACAAAAAGAAGAATGAAAGCTGGACTTTTGATTAATGTGACATATTTTGGCAATTTTTGTGTATTAAAAAAAAAACCTCTCACAAGGGATCCAAACTTAGATTTTGCAGTTGAAGCAAACCAGAAGTGACCCTGGAAATTATATGACTCAGTTTTTGGTTGCTGATATCAATGGATGCAGAAACAGTGCACGGAAAAGACCGTGAAACCACATGTTTGTTTGTGGGCTTACCAAAGGAATCTGGTTGGCTGCTGCAGGAAAGAAGAAGAGAGGCTAAAAAAGGCTTTTGGTCTGATATCCAGCAGGGCTTGTCTTATGGCTAATTATATCAAATCAACCTCTTTCATACAAATAGGTGTTTTCTTCCCAAGCTGCAGAGCTAGCCGCTGCTGCTAAGAAAACCACTCCCTAGATCAAGTGGTTGAGAGGGCCTTCCCCCCTGCTCCATTTGAAGTTTATCATTAACCACACACTTGGAGCAAACCAAGAATTGTGCCCCCCCTCCCCAGAATTACCATTTCCTGCACCCTTAATAAACTATGGTTCCCTAAATTGTTTTGCCAGGGGGTGGGGTGGGGGAGTCATGAGCTTTAAATGTGCGCTGAATAGGCTTTAAATATACAGTGGTGCCTCGCAAGACGAAAAGAATCCGTTCCACGAGTCTCTTCGTCTTGCGGTTTTTTTCGTCTTGCGAAGCAAGTCCATTAGCGGATTAGCGCTATTAGCAGTTTAGCGGCTATTAAAGGCTTAAGGGATTAGCGGATTAGCTGCTAAAAGGCTATTAGCGGCTATTAAAGGCTTAAGGGATTAGCGGATTAGCTGCTAAAAGGCTATTAGCGGCTTAGATCAGCTGATAAGCGGCTTAGATCAGCTGTTCAGCGGCTTAGCGAACAGCTGTTAAGCGGCTTAGGGGCTTGGGAAAAAGGCTGGGAGAGGGGGAAAAACCCCAGGAATCGCAAGACATTTTCGTCTTGCGAAGCAAGCCCATAGCAAATTCGTTTTGCGAAGCACCTCCAAAACGGAAAATCCTTTCGTCTAGCGGGTTTTCCGTCTTGCGAGGCATTCGTCTTGCGGGGCACCACTGTATTCTGTGTTATCTGCTCACAGTTTCATTATCTTCAAATTCAAGAGCAGCAGCGTTGGTTCAGGCTGTTGTGGAGCGACTGAAGATGAGCAAACCAAAGCTGGACAAAACAGAGGTTATAATGGTTGGGAGCCCCACAGTCTAGGGGGAAAGACTTCCTGGTTCTTGTATCTTCCCAAAATAGTGAGTCCATAGGCCAGACAGTAGCTCTAGGCAAAGGATGGGGAACCTCGGGCCCAGGGCTCAAATACAGCCCTCCAGGCTCCTGGGACTCCCCAGCCACACCTCTCACTGGCCCTCCTTGGGCATTTGTGCCTGGATGGAATGCAACCATGAACTCTGACAATGCCTCTTGCTCTGGAGGATAGAGAAGGCTGCATGAGTGTGGGTAGAAACTAGCCTACTACGGAAAAGGTAAAATTCACATGTATTGCTCTGCCTGCTTTTGCCTCTGGCTCCGCCCACAACTAGCATTTGGCCCTAGACGGGTTGCCCAGATGGGTGTGTGAGTTGAAAAAGATTTCCACTCTCGCTGCATGTGTCAGAAATCCAGTTTGTCAGGACACACCACTATTTGCCTCCTCATTAGCTGGAAGATGAGACACTGCAGTGTAACCTTAGGGTAGCCACCCTTAAGGACAATGCCCAAACTGTACATGCTGTACAATGCCGCTCTCAGCCTCCTATTAGGAGCAAGGAATAGAAAGGATAGAAGACCAGAATTCTCTCAGACCAAGGAACATCCCAAGATGTTTACCCATGAAAGAGGGTGGGGTGCACAGCTTTCAAATAAAAAAAGAATGGGAAAGGAATCTAAAATGATAGGAAAATTACTGGGGAGGGAGAAAGGTAGTTTTGTTGGTGTTGTGTTCAGCATTAAGCTTCTTTAGTACAGTGGGAAAGCATTCATCCTTCTGGGCAATAATATGGTGTTTTTTAATGTACTAAAAATGGTGTGGGCATGGGGAGAAACTGTTGCCACGAGGACTACCCAGCTGGTTTTAGCATCACTGACTCAGGGCAACCTCCACTCATGTCTGCCCGCTTGTCTTCTAACACTACGGAGAAAATTTGGGAAGCATGCTGGGGGGGTCAGTGAGAGGAAGGTAGAAGCTCCTTTGGTCAGCAGATACCAGTTTACACCATATTTGATCTCATCCTCAGGCTGCCACCCTTTGCTCCCAAAGAGTGTGTCTTCATTTCCTGTGAAGTGACAAGCACAGCATTTTCTCTACACAGGAACAGGCTCTGCAACAGGCAATACAATTATCCAAGTCCCATCTGTAGGATGACACCTCAATAAGTACCTGCCTGTCTTTTTCACTGCCAACCTCAATTCTGTCTCTGACCCCAAAGTAAATGGGATCAGCTTGCACATTATCATCATCCCACGTACCCGACAAAGCTTCCCTGTCACTCTGTGGGCAACAACCAATGTGGCAGCTATTTTATTTTCAGTTTTCCTCTTCCAGAAGCCGGAACGGAGACAGCCTGCACAATGCCCATTGCTCAACCCCACCTCTGTCAACTAAGGCAACAACAAGTCTTCTTAGGATTTCAGGCCCGATTTATTTTTCTACCCACGCAAAGTAAACAAGACTATCAGCCCACCTGTCTCACGGCATGTTCCCTGTCCACTTCAGCGTATTTGACAGCCCCGATCAGAAAGATATGAACTTAAATACAGGTACATGTGCTCTTCCAAATAGACTGTCCGCAAGGCGAGACACCTTTGGTGCTCACCTGATCCACATTTCTCTCCAGCTAAGCTTCTCTGCTTCCCAAGCACATCAGACCCTGTACTGAATTGACCTACTTCTGTTCAACGTTCTGCCTCCATAGCAACAGAATTGCGTTAAATTTGAAAACAGCAGCCACCGACCATACAGAGATACCGCAACGCAAATAATACCAAGAGGGAAGAGTTGCTCAAGACAAAAAGAAAAGAGGGCCTCCTCAGGTTGCGCTAACCTATGCAGATGAAGTATTTCCAAGAGATTTTATAGAACATTGTTCATCCAAAAAAAAGGTAAAGATGAAAAAGTTACAGTCACACAAACCAATACACACTTGCTCCCCAGACCTCTAGTTCAAATACTACAATGGAGAAACGAGACACATATTACCCCAGGCCCCATTATTGGTTGATATGCAACTAGTTCATCTTCCTAGTGGTAGGACTTCTTCTGTGCAACAGGACTTCCCATGCAAAGGCATACAATGACAGCATATAATGGGTTGATGCTGAGTTGGTTTGGAAGTACTTCAGGACAAACAGCATTTAAAAAGGCCATGCAAAAGCCATCATGGAGAAGTGTATACAAAAACCAGCATGTAGGGAAGCAGCAGCCCAGGGGATATGGCAGGCAGGTTTCTAGGCTAGAGTAAAAGATCAGAAGATCTAAGGGGGCCACATTTTATAAAGTTTTGATAAACTGCTGTCATAACCAGCTACTTAGAAGAATAAAAACAAACATGTCAAACTATCCTCCCTTTGATCCTTATTGGTCTGTATTCTTGTGCTCTGCAATTTTTCCACTGATTATCCAGTGCCAAACGAATTAATCCTGCCTGCTTTTTGGATCCAACTTTGCATCCTTGGACCGGGAACCTGATGCAAAGTTGACTTGCCTTTCCTAACGCCTGTGCAAATCAATATTTTTAGGTATGACCCTTGTTAGTTCCTTAGATGGCGTCAATGACTGTGATCATAAAGCCTGAATGTCAATTGTGTGAATTCCTCAGCCCTGGCCTTGCCAGCACCATCCAATTTATACCCGGGGGGGGGGGGGGGTGTCACACGCAGTATTAACTTACATACAACTGAGCGCTCGAAGTTTAGAAAATTAGCAACAAAACTGCATTGTATTTAATGCTTTAAATGTAAGGCTATTTAAAAAGAAAAGGACAACAAGCAGCAAATATTCCTCCAGATGTTGCTTTTGTATTCTCCATTCCAGCCTACATACTTGAAAAGGGAAACACTTTGGGGTGAACTGTTAAATAACAGGTTAAGAATGCCAAACCACAAGAAAAGCAAGTCCCTGCATCACTAGGCTGCTGGCCAAAGTCATCAGAATAATATCATTTTTCCATGCCTACCCAGATGATGTTCTGCATGCCAGGATGTCCTAATAATACATATTGAAAAACAAGGCAAAGGACAGTCCTCTAAAAGTTACTCTAACCAAATAGGGGAAATCGCTGGAAAGAAGCAACAGCGTTTTAACACTTTGGGCCATGAGCCAGTTCCAACTCACTTCCAATTGCAAGCATCAGGGACAATGCTTGTTGAGTTAGGCCAAGGACCGTGACATACGGAATAGCTGCTTTTTTTATAAAAAAAAAAAAAAGGGCATTCTGCCATTTGACTCAGGGTAGTACAGTAAAATGTGGAGGCACAGATTAGCAAACAGAATATTAAAATGGTTGTTTCCTGAATAGCTCTCTAAGGGAGAGATGGACAATCTCCCAATGTTTATTGCAAGGTTTTGTGCTGGTATTTCACATGTGTTTGTTTTTTAAGGCATGCAAACAAATGCTGGGGGAGGGGGGCATTAATTACAGCATTTCTACTTCCCTGCCAAAATTGACAATTCCTTGAGGGGGAAAACAATATGGCAGGGCAAACATTTTTAGAGAGACATGCATTCCCTGCCTGCCTGCCTTTGAGGGGATCATTTTGTTGCCAAAAGGCAAATGTCACTATCACCCCTGCCCAGCCACTACAAAACAGCAGGCCTTGAAGTGCTGGCCTTTGTGGTAATAATCAGTTTTGGGTTCAACAGGCCATGCCATTTTGAAAAACTAAAATTGTGCTCTAGATACAAATCCATAACCTTGAGCCTATGCAGCCCTCCCCTTTTATGTGCCTGTGTGATGCTGAGAGTCAGCATGTTGTCGTGCAGGCATGGGGACCCTTTGACCTGCCAGAGGTTGCTGAACTACAACTCCCATCAGCCTCAGCAAGCATGACCAAAGGGTGATGGGAAATAATTGAGCTTGAACTCCCAAAAGATTTAAGCTCCAGAGCCCCATTTGGAAGCAGTGACGCCTCTTCAGGCTTCCTGAAAACCAGAGCTTGACACTTAAAACTAAGCATTCCTGGAACACACACACACTTCCCAGATTTACCATATGTCTGTCAGACTTGCCCAATTCCCCTCCATCCCACGAACAGGAGCAGAGTCTGGCAATCACAGAATCCTTTGCAATTCACATTTATCAGAACCCTTCATCTTCAAAGGATGCAAAAAAAAAACAACAATAACCATGGAGGCTGCTGAACAAGATCCTTCTAGCTGTATTTAAAATAGGCCATCTATCTTGCCCTACAAGCAGCAAGCACATCACCTCAAAGTTCGCCAACAGCAGAAGCAGGGCCCATTTCCCCAAAGAGTTGAGGGAGGTGAGGGAGTTTTGTTTTGCCACATGTATCGGGTCAGAGTCAACACTCCGTTGGTTTCTTAAACTGTGGCTTAACAGATTTGTTAAGCTTCCTCTCTCCCCTTTTCTTCACAGCTTCCACTTTCTTCAGCGATAAAGAATAAACCCGGCGAGGTCTAATTGCACCTAGAAGCTCTGCACACAATGTGCTCCAGTGTGTGCTATTATTTATCCAATGCATAATATTTTCCTTTGAGAGCACAGTGGGAGCATGGTAAGATGAATCACTTCTGCGAAAGCTAAACTGATTAAGGTACAAAAACACTAAGTCACCTGGCGCTCTCCCCGAACAGCCAGCCAAAATGCAACTGAAAGCCCACAAGGGGCCCCCTACATGTGTTTAAGGGAAAATTAATGTGTTCTTGCCCCTCTCGGCAAACTGTATTTCTCAGGTGAAAAGCAGAAGCAAAACAGAGGGACAACATCTGTATAGCACTGCAAGGCACTTATCCTGACTCTGAACAGCTTATCTGCTCTGTAAGCCTTCAAGTCACCTAGCAAGGTTTTGCTTTTGTTATACAGGTATAATCACCACCACCTTGAATTTTAGGGTTTTATTCATAGAAATGTAGAGCTGGAAGGGACCCCAAGGGCCATCTAGTCCAACCCACTGCAATGCAGGAATCACAGCTAAAGAATGACAGGTGGATGGCCATCCAACCTCTGTTTAAAAACCTCCAGTGAAAGGCAGTCCACAACCGAGGTGGTAGCATTAAACAGCTCATTCACCAGTGCAGGGATTTCTCCCCGCCCCCAAAATCTGTTCTGGGAGTTCCTACAACCCTCTGGAGGTGATTTGTGGGCAGCAGTGGCTTCACATAGGGTTGGTTATAATGTTTTATAATGTTGCACTATTTTAGTGTTGTTAGCCGCCCTGAGCCCGGCTTCGGCTGGGGAGGGCGGGATATAAATAAAATTTATTATTATTATTATTATTGGGGAAAGAGAGAGGGGAAACTGCATCACGCTAGTTCTATTCCTCGGGACGCAGGTGGTGCTGTGGTCTAAACCACTGAGCCTAGGGCTTGCCGATCGGAAGGCTGGCGGTTCACAACCCCGCGATGGGGTGAGCTCCTGTTGCTCGGTCCCTGCTCCTGCCAACCTAGCAGTTCGAAAGCACGTCAAAGTGCAAGTAGATAAATAGGTACCACTCCAGCGGGAAGGTAAATGGCGTTTCCACGTGCTGCTCTGGTTTTGCCAGAAGTGGCTTAGTCATGCTGGCCACATGACCCGGAAAAACTGTCTGCGGAGCGGACAAACGTCAGCTCCCTCGGCCTGTAAAGCGAGATGAGCGCCGCAACCCCAGAGTAGTTTGCGACTGGACATAACTGTCAGGGGTCTTTTACCTTTTTTTTTTTTAGTTCTATTCCTTGCAACAATTTAGTCGAATGCCACCCTTAGTTTTCAGTATCACAGCCCATTCCCACATCACATGTTTGTAGATGCTGGCCTATAGGAATGTGTGAGTGCATGGGCTATCTAGCGGTGCAGCAATAACGCTGCTAGCGCATCTGCAAAGATAAGCAGTGTCTAGTATAGTTTCAAACAGGATAGGAGAGGGTCCATGTGTTGAGATTCCTGCATTGCAGGGGGTGGGACTAAGATGACCCTCTGGGTCCCTTCCAACTCTATGATTCTATGATTGGAAGTTGGCTTCCTGATAGTAGCAACAGCTGGGTTCACTGATGTCGCTGTGGATTACCCAGACAGTGTTGGGAAGAGGCAGCAGCGACGTAGTGGAGGCATGTACACTTCAGTGGAGTCAGTCCAATGCAACCCCAACTTCACCACTGCCCCAGGACAGTCTACAGCGATGCTGTTGTCAGGAGGGTGGCTCCACCACACTGACTGCTACAGCACTGTGCAGCTCAGGATACCAAGATCCATCTTTCCCCACATGAACAGATCCAGACCCTGCAATCGTCATCTGAGGCCCTTTTCCATAAGCCTCCTTCATGGGAGGTCTGGAGGCTGGCTACAAAAAAAAAGTGCCCTTTCAATAGCAGCTCCTTACTTCTGGAATGTTCTCCCCGGCACCATCTTTAGGCACCAAGCAAAAAAATTTCTTTTTTACCTGTTTTTTTGGCCCTTAACTTTAAGTGTTTTTAAGTATGTGTAGCCTCTTTCAGACCTCATTTATATAGCTGTTTTTCTTTTTTAAAAAGTTATTATTCATTGTGCCTTTTCTAAATGGTTTCAGTAATTCTATTGTGTTTGTAGATCGCTTTGAGTAATTTCTATGGGTAAAATGATCAATAATTTTGCATGCAAAGCTGGTGCTCTACCACTGAGCTACATTTCCTTTCTAGGAGCTCCCCAAAAGCACCTTGTAGGTGTCAACCAACTAATTTGCAGGCATCTTCAGAGCCTGTGAAAGATAGATGGACAGAGATGACAACAATTACATCACAGGGGGTTGGACTAGATGACCCTTGGAATCCCTTCCAACGCTACAATTCTATGATTCATATTACTGCTTACAAGGAAAGACACAGCTCTGTTTGCATGGGTCACTGCATCAACCCCTAGAAAGGAGAGAAAACCCAGCCACTGAATTCCTGCTCCATGATTGCAGTCATGGGATTGTTGTCTATCACATGACGGTATAGGTTTTGACTCCACAGAGTGGGAAGTGACGGAGACAGGATGTTTGTGTTACTGTGTTCCGTGAAGTGGGACTATTGTCCTTTGTTTGGTTTTGGTTTTGCTGTCTGATGCTAGAGAAAAAGGGACCCATGTTGCAGTGCTCTGTGCGTGTTTATATGTAAATAAAGTAGATCAGCCAAAATGCTGAGTTGCTGAGGTCTGTTACGCATGATGCGCAAACTCTGTGGATCCCTAAGTGTGCCGGTGTCTGTTGGCATCAGTCGCTGTGATGTTCAGGCTGAAGAAAGCTTTTGAAGCTCCCGAACAATCGACCAGGAGGGAGAGAACATGCCAGTCAGGCATATATCTCTGCCAGGGTCCTACTCGAGTGTAGGCTGAGCTAGAAAGGAGAGAAAATCCAGCCACCACCTCCTCATTTATTTCTTATACTTTTTCCTTTGTACTTGTATTTGCTCTTCTCCCAAGGCGTTTGAGGAATACAACGGACAAAATTAACGTGAACTAATAATCCTTGAAAATAATTATGATAATGTTTCCTGTACTGAAATCTAACACATCTTTGCAGGTCTCTGCATACTTTGATTACAACGGACTTATTAGTATTATTACTATAAAATGTTCACAGCCTTGAATTATCAGGCCAGAACACAATAGCTAGGAAGGTATGTGACTCACAGCTTGATGAATTCCAGTCTTCACTTGTTCACTCAACACACCTTCAAATACAAAGGAATCTCCAAATCTTTCTGCCTGAGAAGAAGAAAGGGGGGGGGGGAGAGAAGAAGAGGCAACTCTAAGTCAATTGGATTTGCATGCTTGCAGCACCAGTGTTTTCATTTCCAAAATGCCAAAAGAAGAAAGCATCAAGTCAGACAATTAAGCGCACAATGGCCTTTACTTAATCCTCCCTAACAGCAATTCAGAGTTTGTTGTTAAAGGAAGTAATACGCCATGCGGCAGACTCACAGGGAGATGACAAGATCACTCTGCTCAAGGTCATGATCGTTCCTAAAGCTATTTTTCTCCCTCATAGACTACGAAATAAACCCTACCCAGTGAACTAAACTGTGGTCTCAACCTCCCTTTAAATCCATCTCAGCCAAAAGAAGGGAGCTTAACACCACAGAAGTTGGCACTGATACACCCAGGAACTTCCTAAAGCCATTGTTAAGATATAAAGTGACTCAGACCCCGAGATCTTCTTCTGAGGCCCTTCTTTGTATGTCTCCTCCACAAGAGGCCTGAAGGCTGGCAACATGAGAACGGGCCTTTTCTGTGGTGGCTTCCTGCTCCTTGAACACTCTCCCCAGGGAGGCTTGGCCCTGGCACTTTTGTACCAGGCAAAAACATTCCTCTTCTCTTAGGCCTTTGGCTAATTAAACAATCTATGGCCTTTTAAACTGTGTGGAGGGAGGGTATTGTTTTTATTTATTACTATGGTATGCATTTTTGTGTTTTTCTGTTGTAAACTACCCTGTGGTCCTTAAATGAAGGTCAGTATAGAAATAATAGGAAATAATAGTATAATAATAAAAAAAAAAACAACAACTGTTGGTTCTGATTAGAAGAGCAGATGGCAGCTGCAGCAAACATTTCTACTTCCATTGATTGGGAATACTATTTTATAATATTTCAGATTCAATTATTATTATTATTTAGAAGTTTATTTTTAAAAGCTGAAATGAAACTTGAGGGATACAATCATGCTCATATCAGAGATATTATTAAGTAAGGGAGAAGCTGAAAGAAAGCAGCTTGATCAGAAGCATCTAATGAACTTGTCATTAAGGTGGGATTTGAAGACCAGCAAATCCATGGGAAATGGTTCACTATGCAAAAACATTTTATATTATTATTATTAAGTAGAGTGCATCTTCTCAGGGCAGGACCAGAAGTCAGCGGCTATCACGTATACTTGTGGCGCCAGAAAATCAGTCAAGCAAGCAATCCTGGAAATGGCGAGAAAGAGCTGGAAAGTCCTCAAGGCTCATGAGGAGTCTCTCCTCAGAGCCTGGAAAGAACGTCAGTGAGCCAAAAGTCCAGAAATAAGTATTTGAAAGGCTTTTTAAAAAGAACCTATGGGCTCCCAAAATGGCGCATGGGACCTCTCACTGCTGCAGCGCTACCCTGCTCAAACTGTATTGCAGCAGGATCAGAAGGGCTGTTCCCTGCCCTTTCTGGTGATCTGGAGGCAAAGGTACAGTATAAAAGAAAAAAGTTATTTCTGATGCCTCTTAAATTGCCCTAGTTCCTTGCTCTGACGAGGCTCCCCATTTCCACACATTTTGCTTATGTGCACAGGGGCCCGGAACGTAACCCCCTCTTAAGTGGGAAGTCGCCTGTATTATATTATTTATTTTATTTTATCTTAATCCATCACATATGAAAGTTACTGTTTTCCTGCAACGTTGCTGTGAAAAAGCCCCCCCCCCCCAAACATTTCTGTTCCCTACCTCTGTGAGGTAGCCAGTGGCATTCACAAACTTCTCAAATTCTGCATTGCTGACTTCATAGCGATCCATGAAGAAATGGTCAATGTAGACTCTCCTGGCGGGTGACTCTCCATCTTGTTGTATAGCAGGCTCATCAGTTCCCATCGTGAAAACTCCGGCTGGAATAGAGGCCATCTGCAAAATGAAGGAGGCTGTTTCAGGAAAGTACATATCAGCAAAGCTCCTCATTTTCCTTCCATGCTGGATGTGGAAAGAAGCAATTGCTGTACTTGTATGGTCGCCGGTGTGCCACTGACCAACAACTTTACACTGAGGTCATATTGGGTAATCGTCAATGTTAGTGCTTCTCACAGTAGACCCATTGAAATCAATGGATTTAAGTTACTTAAAGGGGCTGGGGGAGCTTCAGGTTGTTGATAGTGGGATATCTGAAGCTTTACTGTATTACACAGGCAAAACAGAGTGGGGTGGGGAATCAGTAGACACTGAATGCAAAAGAGGTAAATGACAATGGGGGTATATATAAAGGTGTGCTTCAAAGAAGACTGAGATGAAGTTTGAAGAACAAATGAAGACAAAATAATACAGACTATCCTGACTGCAGGGAGGCAGAAAGTCTATTTCTGAATAACATTTGGATGCCATCTTGAATCAAGATGGTAACTAGACCTTTCAAAACAGCACTAATATATTGTAAGGTTTATTGTAAGTCTCAAGCAATAAGGCTGTCAGTGAACAAAAACTGCAGTCTATATTCAAATAAACCTCCAAACTGTTGTGCTCTAAGACTGGATCATCTTTTTATTTTCTATTTCTTTCTTTATCCCTCCTGTGCCTGGACACAACCACCTAGCAGGCAAAAATCCAACAGGTAGAACATTTCCCAACACAGAGATTTAGCTCCATTAGATTTCTTTATAATCAAGCCAAACACAAAATGGGCACGAAAGTTAGCAGCGCACCCAGAACTGGGAAGTTCCCTAAAGAAAAAGAGACACCCATGCTTTCAACAGAATTCTGTTTATTTCCTAAGCTTGGGCTGGATTTAATATTAGCAATACCTCCTGCATCTCTCAAGCACAGCAGTTGCCTAAATGCCTTGTGATCATCATCAACAGAACCCATCAGCTGAGGAGTTCTGTGTTCTGTCTTCCTTGGTTTATTGCTTGGCGGGGCGCAATTATTTGTGTGTGCGAGTTTCTTTTGATCTAAATAAAATGCAAGACGATGACGAAGGTATGAACTGCAGCTCTGCCTATCTTCCCATTTGTTGCTGACTCACTACTGCTAAGGTAGCTGTTCCAAGTTGGCTCAGAAATCACAGATTAATAGCTCACCCCTCGGTTATCTCTGGAGCACACACAAGAACAGGAGCATTTCAAAAATTAAAGGCAGAAGAACAAAAACTCTTCTTTTATGCTTCAGCGACTGAATCATCCCACAATGACGTATGCAGGCAGATTCTCGCCCGTCAATGCACAGTTTAAAACAAAAACAACAGCCTCTCAATATTGCCCTTGAAGCTAAATTTCAGCGTACCTTTAATTATGTACCTGCGTGGATTATTTTCAGCCTTAGCTGTAAAGGAAATATAGCTCTTAAGGTGCATGCTCTTCATTTCAAAGAATCACAGGACTGTAGAGCTGGAAGGTACACCTAGTCCAAACCCTTGCAAGGCAAGAATCTCTACTAAAGAATCCATAACAAATGGCCAACCAACCTCTGCTTAAAAACCTCCAAGAAAGGCGTGTCGACAACATCCCAAGGGAGTCCAATTTGTATTGCTTTTTAACATCAGTGTTGGTTTTCAGTCTCCGGCAGAATTCAAACTTGTTTATGTTATATAGAGGGGTGAGGGATCTGCTTGCAGGCCAGATATGGCCCACCTGGCCTCTCCCCCTTGGTTTGCCAGGTCCCCAAATGTCATCCACCTGTCACACATCTGGCATTATAGTGATGTCAGGTGAGGGGGGCAGGTAAGATCAGCTGCTTGTGTAGCACACATACCCATTTTGCTTCTGCCATCACATGAGTGGGTCAACTAGCCATGAAGCATAGTACGACAGCTGAACCTCAGACCAGGTTTTGTTTTGCTCCAATGAAATATGGTCGCTGGGCGGCCTGAAATCATGGCTTGCTGTTGAATCCATGGTTGCAGCTTGTTAAGGATGGAATAGATCACGGGCCCTGGATTCAGACGTTACACTGAGATAAACTGCTTATGGTTTGTTTACTTGCTCGTGCAGAGCAGAAACGCTGTTCACAGCTTCTGAACAGCGTGGTGCAATAACACACTTTACGGCCCAGAGCAGGGGTAGCCAATGCGTCGTCTCACTGTTGTTTGACTCCAGTATACCTGAAGGAGCGTCTCCACCCCCATCATTTAGCCCGGACACTGAGGTCCAGCATCAAGCACCTTCCGGCGGTTATCTCACTGCGAGAAGTAAGATTACAGGGAACCAGGCAGAGAGCCTTCTAGGTAGTGGCACCCATCTGTGGAACGCCCTCTCATCAGATGTCAAGGACATAAACAACTATCTGACTTTTAAAAGGCATCTGAAGGCAGCCCTGTTTAGGGAAGTTTTTAATGTTTGGTGTTGTATCGCTTTATTATTATTAATATTCTGTTGGGTACCATCCAGAGTGGCTGGGAAAACCCAGCCAGATGGGCGGGGTATTAATAATAATAATAATCATCATCATCATCATCGTTCCCAGCAAAACCAATGATCAGGTATAATGAGAACCATGATCTAACAACATCACAAAATTAACCCTGTCTTAGGGTTAACATGTGAATATATGTCTATATAAATCATTAGAGATGCATTCTGGACATTTCACTGATCATCCTTCCCCTCCCCTCCCCAGCCTTATGTCATTACAACGTGTCAACTGTTGAATGCCTGCTGAAAATTTTTCTATTCCAGCAGGCCTATGCAGATGATTATGAGTAATCCCCCACAATGGCTTACTGATTTGTTTTTATTTTTTTTCCATTTTAACTTGTTTTTAACTTTTCATGTTTTTCACTTATGGTTTTATACTGCTGTGATATATTTTTATGACACAGTGGTATATAAATACTTTTTTATAAATAAATGAATTTTATAAGAATTGTAAAGGGGGCGGATACTTGGGAATGAATGACTGCAGGATGCCAATTTATCGGCATGCCATTCAGCCATTTCCAAGGCAGCCACCAATCATTCTGAGGCTGGAAAACCATACAAGAGTCCAATTTTTAGCAGGCGCAGAAAGAGAAGTTTCTTTTATAAAAGCTTCGGGTGCAGGGGCCGTGCCAACAATATTTATTTATTTATCGTAAGAATTTATATACCACCTTTCATTCTAAACCACAAACTAAACATCCACAAAAATTTGGATGACACATGATATAGACCTACAAGTGTTACTAATGAATTAGCATACTTAAGATATTCTACTTGCATGTAAAACACAACAGCTGGGGCAAGCACAGTTTGGGAATGGTTTTTTTCTTTCTTTCTTGGAAGGCAGTATACAAATTGATTAAATAAATAAGTTGGAAGACCAAGTTTCTAAATTTTGCAGGGAAGTTCCTTGAGTGCACATGTTTTCTCGCTTCAGAAATTCAACCTCCAACACGAGGAATGGTCAGAGCTCTGCACGCTTGTCTCCAAACTGACTATAGGTTTAACATGTGATTTATACTGTAAACTGCCATGTGAGTGAGTGAATGAATGAATAAATAAATAAATGTGAGGAGGGTGCCTGAGGAGAGCAATCATGGAAGCCAAATATGAGGGAACAGCAACCATACCACAAAGATAAGTTACTAGAATAAGCTCCAGTTCAAAATTTCAGACACATTCCAAGACACAGGATAAAAAACTGGAAGTGTTATCAGCACAGAAGCAAAACATGCAAGCATGCAGTTTCATATATTAGCCCTTCGCAGAAGAACTTGGAGTCTTTAAACTTCTTAATGGTGAAATTATTTTCCTTTTAGGTTGTCCTTGGCATTCTAAGGTTTGCTGCCAATGTCTGAAAGAGCTAGAATGAACGGAAAGATCGCTTTTTATTTTATAGGCTCTGACTTTTATTTGTTTTCCTATCAAACAAACAATAGTTGTGCTCAATGTATTAGCCAACATGCAAATATGTAATGTACAAATGGGGAGGCGGTGTAGGGGAGGATTATGTTCACAAATCATATTTTCCTCAGTAAAAATGAGTTTTAGGAGTTGAGACATCCAATTAATTAATATCCTCCTGGCACAATGCCACAATGTGCTGAGTTTGCAAAGCTCTTTGCAAATGGAAAATTGCTTTTGCTCAAGCCAAAGTTGTTCTAAAGTCACGAGGAAAGGTTAGCGAGATAAATAATGGTAGCTCAAAGACACAACAGTGCTTTTAGTTCACCCTCCATTCACCTCATAGTGCACTCCTTTAAAAATAGGGTAATCCAATAGACAGTGACTTGTCTAAGTCACACAGTAAAAGGCCACGAGGAGATTTGAACCTGCGTCTCCCACAACCAAGACACAACATGGGGAGCCAACGCAATGTATCTCACAAAGTGACCCTGGACCAAGTACTATCTTCACAGGGTTTTTCACAAGGATAAAACTTGAGGAGAAGAGGATGGACAAAACCATGTATGCTGCCTCAAGCTCCTTAGAGGAAAAGCAGGATAGAAATGCAATATATGAATAAACAAAACACTCTGATCACAGCACCACACTGACTTAAAATGTTGTTTCTATCCAGTATTATGTAACATAAAAACACCCTTGAGTATTATTATGAAGTATACTTGTGTACTTTGTTGCGTCTTTAATAAGGAATCAGCTACATATTTCCCTAAACCAGGGACTACAACTCCCATCATCCCTAGCTATTGGCCATGTCAACTGGGCTTCATGGGAGTTGCAGTCCAACATCCTCCGGAGGGCTACAGGTTCCCCATTCCTCCCCTAAGCAAATATGTGGTGGCAAGGCCTCCTGCACTTGCTGCAGCTACAGTACCACCTCAGGTTACATACGCTTCAGGCTACAGACTCCGCTAACCCAGAAATAGTGCTTCAGGTTAAGAACTTTGCTTCAGGATGAGAACAGAAATTGTGCTCCGGCGGCGCGGCAGCAGCAGAAGGCCCCATTAGCTAAAGTAGTGCTTCAGGTTAAGAACGGACCTCTAGAATGAATTAAGTACTTAACCCGAGGTACCACTGTATATGGGGTGGGTATGAGTGGCCCCAGCTCCTTAGCTTCGCGATTTATAGAAGTTTCTGGCGTCACCTACTCAGAATATGAAAACTTCTAGGTCCCAGGAACAGCAGCAAAGATAGCTGTACTCACCATACTCTATTGGGAAAAGGAAGACCAGAGAGAGATTCCCGGCCATCAGTTCTGCTCTAGTCATTTCCAGACAATGAATGGTAAAACGTTGAGAGATGAAGACTGGCTGCTCCTGCAGTCCTGGACCACTAGCACTTATTGCTGTAACTTAGAATTATGGAACAACCAACAACTGAGACTGCAAGTTCAGTATGAGAGGTTGTGTGCAGTTCTGGGAAGAATTTATCAAAATGCTGCTGTGCAACAAAAGAAACAGCCAGGGGCATTCAGCAAAGAGTAATGACATGAAGGGGCATGCTTGTAAAGTGCTTGCCACAAAGCCGCTCAAATTAATCAGGACAGAATTGGCAGAGCTGAGCAAAGCATCAAATATACTGCCCAATTACACAATTCATCCTCTTGCATGGCGTCAACCCCCCGATTCTAATAACTCCAGCAGCACACAAGATCCATCTACCAGTAGCTTTGCAGATCCAATTCCTATTCAGCAAAAGGCATTGACAGGCACACGCAACATTCTGTATCGCATCACCCAAAACAGTCCTCCATTCTGCACCAGAGCCCTGCCAGAACAGGCGCTTGCTCCTTCAGCAGAGCAAAGGCAGCAGCTGGGCTTTTGCTGACAACCTGAGATTGCTGGTTTGCTGATCAAGTGTCTTTTCACTGTGTCAACTCTGTACTTCAATTTGAAAAAAGTTTTCAGTACATTCAGAAACACACCCCACTATCTGTATCCGAGATATTAGGACAGCACATGAGTATGAGCTGTCCTAAAATCTCGGATACAGAAGATAACAAAATCTAGAAAGTTCATGGAGTGCCTGGGTTTTATTTTGCTTACCACTAAAATTAACCACTAGAAACGCTGACTGCACAATTCCATGCCATCTTTCCTGAAGATAATTTGCAAACCACTTAAACCAGACCACAGTGTGGTTTATAAGGTCTTTCAAGCTAGTAACTTTGCAGTTGCTTCAAATTAGTTCTATTGATTTTACAGAAGCATGACATTGGAAATGACCTGATAGGTAGTAGGAAGAAGGGCTTTGCCCTATACCGGGGGCCCTAAGCTGTGGTCCACCAATGGTCCACAAACTTCATTCAGCTGGTCCACAGCTTGTCTGTGGATTTCTGGTTAAAGATGGGAGATGGCGCACAAACCATATTAAATGTTCATGGAATTCAAACTGTAATACAATAAAATATAAAGGTATATAAATATACCGGGACGCGGGTGGCGCTGTGGTCTAAACCACTGAGCCTCTTGGGCTTGCCAATCATAAGGTGAGCAGTTCGAATCCATGCGACAGGGTGAGCTCCCATTGCTTTGTCCCAGCTCCTGCTAACCTAGCATTCGAAAGCAAACCAATGCAAGTAGATTAATAGGTACAGTACTGCTGCATTAGGAAAGTAAACAGCGTTTCTGTGCACTGTGGCACTCAATATGGTGTTCTGGTGTTCTGTGCACCATGACCCAGAAAAGCTGTCTGCGGACAAACACTGGCTACCTCAGCCTGAAAGCGGAGATGAGTGCCACACCCCATAGTCAAATTCAACTGGATTTTCTGTCCAGGGGTCCTTTACCTTTACAATAATAAATAAAATAAAATACCTTTACAATAAGAAATAAAAGAAGCAAGAAAATACTATTAAAAATCATATAGCATCTCGCATAGTGCATTACAATTGCCACCACAGGCAGAAAAACCATTGCATGGTCTGCCAAGACCCTTAGCAATTATTGGGATGGGGAGCATCTTCAAGAAGCACTACCAAACTGTTCTTGAAACCCTTTAAGGAAATAGATTCCAAAGCCCTACTTAAGTTTCTTCACTTGAATTGCTCTTCCTTAAGTAAATTCAGAACTGCTGCGCATTGTATTCTCCTCAGTAATGCAAAGATGAGCAATTGTAAGGTAATAAGGCAAGCACTTATACCTCTTCTTCCTGGAAGCCTTTTAAGTATTTGAAGGCTCTGCAAATAAGATGCAGAGTGAACCCTGCAATTTATGAACGTATTGTACATGTGTGCTATGTAATACATTCTGCCGCTAGCAGAAATTGCCCACCAGCTCCTAGATAACTACCCACTGCCAATACTGCAGTTGGCACACGCCCTCCCAAAGACACCTACTATATGCAAAAAGCAGCTGCAGGCTAGAAGACTGATTATATAATATAGTAAGAAGGTATCTTCAAATTGCCAGAAGCCCCAAGAATAGGGCAGCCACTGACTTAAAGGTATGGTTCCTATCTTGATTTAGTGGTCTTAGGAAGCACTTCAATGACTTCAACCATGGAGACTTGGGAAAAGCTAGGGCACCACACCTATCCAGATGCCACGTTCAGACATCATGAGGAGACATCAATGTCCGGACTCTATCTTTGCCAATGTTGTGTGAACGAGTCCTGGGATTCAATTTCACTTCTTTTGCAACCATATGGTCTTCTAGAAACTTGCTTAAAATCATACCCACAAAATACAATCATGCCAATAACCTTAGATTTACCATGCTCCTTCCAGAATCCTAAAAGAAAGCTGGAAATCTAATTACCTTACAACCAACCCAAAAAAGACTGGCAGAACTGTACAAGCATTCTCAGAAGTGAGTTCTATTTAGCACTGACAGTGGTCATCCCATGCCCAGTCATGCCACGTCTTCCCATTAAAATTAACAACACAATCATATATCTTTTCATTGGGATAGACCCTTTATCAAGCTGCACTTAGTACCATGCAACCAGACCTTTATTCTACTAGACAGTTCGAAATTCAGTGGTCAAGAAAGCAACAGCATCAAACTCTAGGGTAGCTGTGTGCAGATCTGAAGACAGTTTCATATCTTATGTGTGGGCTAACATATTTTTAAGGATCTGAGCATTCCAACACTGGACTGCATGCATGTTCTGCCTGAATGAAGGAATCCCATTTGCAATCCTCAGTTTCAGAGTCCTGGACTCTGCATTCATCATCTGAGGCCCTTCTTCCTGTGCCTCCTCCACATGAGGTCTGGAGGATGGCAACACAACAACAGGCCTTTTCTGCAATGGCTCCCTGTTTGTGGAATGCTCTCCCCAGGGAGGTTTGTCTGGCGCCTTCATTATATATATTTTAGGCTCCAGGTGAAAACGTTCCTCTTCAACCAGGCCTTGGACTGATTGATAATCTACAGCCTTTTAAAGGTGTCTGTGGGAAGGGGAGTATTATTTTATTGTTTTTGCTTTAATTATTTACTTGTGTTTTTATGTTGTGTTTTATTCTGTGAACCACCCCAAGATCATGTGATGAAGAGTGTATATAAATTTAATTAATAAATAAAATAAATAATACCCATTGAGGGCTGAGAAAGTGATTTGCCTGAGATCTTTGAATGCCATCACATTAATGGTGCTCCTGTTTCAAATCAATGAGTTGTTAGGCATTATTACTATTATTGTAAGTATTATAAGGCCTGATTAAAGAGAAATGTTTTCATCTAGTGCCTAAAGATATGTAATGAAGGTGCCAGACAAGCCTGCCTGAGGGAGAGAATTGCACAAGTGGGGAGCCACTGAAGAAAAGGCCCATTTTTATATTTCCACCCTTTGGACCTCTTGTGGAGAAGGCACATAAAGAAGGGCCTCAGATGATGATCACCGGTTCTGGTTGGTTCATCTGGAGAGTAGTGGCAGTCCTTGAGGTATTGCAGTCCTGAGCCATTAAAGGCTTTATAGGTCAAAAACAGCATTTTGAATTGGGCTCAGAAATTAACTGACAGCCAGTGCAGTTGGGCAGGCATGGCTATACCCAACAATGAACAGGAGAATCTAAATTCCAGACCAGATCAAATCTGTGAAGCAATCAAGCTCCTAGGATCCTCATGAGCTGCGAAAAAGAACTTGTACAAATCATTCCATTTCTGCTTTCTGAGGTATAGAATGGTGATATTATTGATAGAAATAACAAAAAGTCCACAAGATGTGGGTGTTGTCACAGGAGAAAAAGATACTTAAGTTTATTAATGAGAAAATGTGGCCTCTTCACAACAAACTAAAGAAAGGTAGCTGGTGAAATGGTATTTTGATCAACCCAGCTCTCATGTGATACGTTAGCTGAAGAGGAAAACCTATGGCTACCTCCACAATAAGGGCTTATCCACATTTCTGTTTGCCCCATGCCTAGAGAGCATAGGTCCAAGAGGTTTTCCACTCATCGTGCTTTCTAGGCACAGGTCTGAGTGATTTTGCCTTTGCCCAGCCACTTCCCTAGAGCTCCTCAGTCAGCCTGGCAGGCAGGAAGAGATGATGCAAATTGTAGCCCTAATTATCTGGATGACACCAGGCTGAGAAAGGCCAGTGGATTTTTTCCGGGGGGTACTCAAGGGTACACACAGAGGAAGGCTATAATATGCCTTAGACTTATAAGCACACAGCCACACTTGTTCACACAGCACTTTTAAGGATACCTCCTGGGTAACCTTGCCTGAGGTCCTATTAGGATCATATTGTAGAGTTGGAAAGGACTCTGATTGGGTCATGTAGCCCAACCTCCTGCAATGTAGGAATCTCAGTTAGATCATACATGACAGATGGCCATCCAGTCACCAAGGAAGCCCACCACCTCTTCTGAACAGTCAGAAAGTTGTTCCGTGGTACTCTCCTTTCTTACAGCTTGAAGCCATTGGTTCGGATCAAATGCCATCCGCAGAGTCCACTGGAACAAGTTCACCAAACTTCGCCGTGCTCCTAATCTGGTCTCTGCGGTGCCGCCATCTGTACCGCCCCCTTCTTCTCCCCACAGCTATCCTTCGACCGCTTTCGCTTGACCCACCTACCTGCCTGCCCTCCTCTTTCGATTGCGGGCTTTCCGGCCCGCCTCTTGGCTGATGGGCGACATTCGCCTCCAGGGAATACTTCCTCGCGGCTGCTTCTTCGCCGCTCGCCCGGTTGGCACTGCTGCAGCCACAAGTGCCTTGGCCTCCCTCCAAGCACACGGCGGCGCGGAGCCACACAGCCCAGCAAGCGAGAGCGAACCAAAGCGGCCTGCGCCCGGGCGCAGCCATGTTGACTGGGACGTCACGTGAAGCCAAAGCGGTCAGCTGACTTCTCTCGGCGTCTCTTTCGCCCTCCTCCTCCTCCTCCTCTGCCTTCCCTCTGAAACTTTAAGCATCTTTCTTCGGGATCACGGATTCCAAGGGAACTGGCTCCCCACGGTTTTCGTCTCCCGCGGCAAATGATTGGGGCGGGGGGGGGGGGAGAAAAGTAAAAGAAAGGGCTGGGAGCGCGAGCCCCGCTCCTCAAAGAAATGCAAACCTGTTCCTTCTTAAACCCATTTCCTGCTTTCATTCTCGCAGTCGCGCTTCGTTATGCATTTACCTCTTGACCATGTTATTCGGTCCACTTGGCACTTTGAAATCATAACCATGCGCGCAGGTAGCAGGCTGGGTTAAAGCATGCGGCAAACGGCTCCAGAGGTAAAAGAAGCGGAACACCTGCTGAATTTTGTTCTAGGTTAATTTGAAGAAGCGCAGGAGCCCGTCTTCCGTTGCATCTGGCTACGTATTGCCCTTGCCACTTTGAAGGCTGCCCTCTTTTTCTCATTAAATACGAACGTGTGAAGCGACCTTGGAAGTAATCGTTGGTTCTCGCTGCCCACGTTATGCGGGCTCTATGAGCATCTCATCCGTTCCCCCTCTTACGACCCTTTTTGACAGCGTCTCTGAGAGCAGAGTATTGCGCCTTGTGAATGCAAAGCACGAGCGCTTTCCCTGACCTGTGGCTCTTCCCGGAAGCTTCTGCTGCATAAGAAATGCATCAGATGCCACTTAACATTCTAACCTCAGATTAAACCGGATTGCGTACGATACTCACAAAATAAATACAAAGAGAATTAAATATTCCAATCTGTTTAAAAACTGCATTATTAACCTGAGCTGGATCCTTTGCACAAGCTAAAAAGAAAAAGTAAGCCCTACCTCCTTTGCTTGTCTTAGAGTACCTAGCTGACAGTTATTGATTCAGTAATACAAGTTTGGTCTCTAATATTGATGGAATATTGTTAGATTGGGTACTATAGAAAGTCTCAGGAAATTATGGGAAACTGATTGTGGTAAAGAAATAGAGGAGATGGCCTAGAAGTAATTGCACGATCAGTCAGTCCCAAAATTAGTTTCCTCACACACCCAATAAATTGGCATGTTAAAGGTGACACATGGATGGTGTGGTACCCACTAAAACTCCAAAATCAACCAGGTTTCTCATAACTGCCAGCCTAGGGACATACCAAATCTTTTGGTCTCTCTCTTCCAGGAATTAAAGAATAAAACTAATCAACACATAGATCCAGACCCACAGTTCCAAATATTTTTTTTCCGTTAAAACAAGATCAAATGCAGATCAAAAAAGTAAAGCCCCGATCAGCCACTCAGTGATCACAGTTCGGAACAGTATGAAAGGGGCCACAAGGGACTGTTAACATAAACTTTTTGGGAGTATTACAGTTGTGGGGAAAACTAACACACAAACAGAATGGCCAAGGGGAAGATAAATGTTACGACTTGTAGAAGTCAGTTGGCCCATGAACCTGTTAGAGCAGGCTTCCTCAACCTCGGCCCTCCAGATGTTTTTGGCCTACAACTCCCATGATCCCTAGCTAGTAGGACCAGTGGTCAGGGATGATGGGAATTGTAGTCTTAAAACATCTGGAGGGCCAAGGTTGAGGAAGCCTGTGTTAGAGACTTGGGCCTACCATTTGTTGTTGATATTACACCACCCCGTCTCTCGCCTCCCATTCTTAGTCATTGTTGCAATGTCTACTGTGGCACCCTCTCAGCTTGGTGTCCAGTGTGAGAGAATTGGTTGTGTTCCCCTAAATCCATCTCTGAGCAGAGTGTTCCAGCAGAACATCAGAATTTTCCTGCTCTCTAATAGTCAGTCTTTTCCAGAGTTCCCAGGTAAGAAAACTGCTATCTCAATCAGTTCAGTTTAGAATATAAAGTCTCGTGGCACAAGCATAAACACGCTAGCTACATAAACTTTAGGAGATGCTGACACGTCATGAACTAATCTACTATAATACAGTTCTTCTGGTCTTAAAAGTAAACCTTGTAAAGATACAAGTATACAGAGAAATCCACTAGCACTTTACCATGCTGGCTCACCATACTATATTGAACCATACAGTACATAACCTTCAGCTTCTTTGCTGCTACCTTGCACTGAGCAAAAACTCTTCTCAGTGAATACAGCCTTGGCTTTATACCCACATCTTTATACCCCATGTACATACACACATTCCTTAGAGAAGGGGAGAGTAAATAAATTGTGTTCCAGGCAGTTAGCCTCGGACTGTTTCTAAGCCACTCAGTGCAACTGGTGTACTAACTCTAAACAATCCGGACAGGGAGAATGAGCAGCTCAAGACATGGACTAGTGCATTTTCACCCATTTTTCCAAATTACACCCATGATAAAGATGGACTATTTTCCCTACAAGAAGCATTTAATGTTATTGTGTATGTTAACTAAAAGGACAATGGCAGAGGACCACTATCTCAGTATACTAATGTCTGGAATTCATAACAGCTTGTTTATGCTGAATTAAAGAGAAATATATTCAGTCAAGTCAGAAATGGGAAAATAGTAATTAGAAAAAGCTGTGAAACTACAATGGACCAGATCTTCCAAACTATGGATGTACCTAATTGTTTCTGAAACACTGTGCCAGTTTTGCAATGTCTTGTGTTTTTGCAATTATGAAGTTAGTTCAAAAAACTTGTATTGTTTCCTGTAGCTCTTAAAACACTGCACACTGTTTGGAAGCTCTTGCAACGTGATCATAAGCAGATTTATTGAGTTCAACAGAACATATTCCCTAGTGAGTGTGTTTGGGACTACAGCTCTCATGTATTATTCATATTTTTCCCCACAGTGAATCCCAATATCAGAACTACTGTTTACCAACTTTAAGCATAATTACAGTTCATTACTTTTTGATCAGGTATTGGATCCTTTATGTTTATCTATTTATTTTCGGTCATATTTACTTTACAGATTGGGGGGTGGGGCAGGGGAAGATTAATATGCCCTCGTGGACTGTAAGACTTAAGCATAATTATACTGTAATGTCCAAGGGAGTGGCCATGTTAGTCTCCTGCAGCATAAGCAACTGAAAAGCCTTGTGGCATTTAAAAACTAACACATTATTGTGCCATAAATGTGAGTGCATCACAGCTCACTGCTTGAGATAAATAAACCGTTACACGCACACTGTTAGTGAGACCACATCTGCACTATACATTAAAAGCAGCATCATACCACTTAAAACAGTCAATATTTCCCCCCAAAGAATCCTGGGAACTATACTTTGTTAAGGGTGCTTAGCATAGTTAGGAGACACCTATTCCTCTCACAGAACTGCAATTTCCAGAATGGCTTAACAATAAATCCCTCTTCTTAGTGAACTGGAAATTGCAGGAGAATAGGGGTTTCCTAACAACTCTCAGTGCCATTAACAAACTGAGGTTCCCAGGATTCTTTTTGGGAAACCATGTGAGTAAAAAAAGTGGTAAGATGCTACTTTAAATTTATAGTGCAGATGGGGGAATGGGGGGGGGGGAGGATGAGCCTGTAACCTGTGAAGTCAGAAGGAAAGGAAATGCAATATTTAATCTCACCAACTACGCAGCTAACCATGTGTGTGAGACACACACACAGCAACTCATAATAAGGCTTCATGCACCTGATGAAGTGGACTGTAGTTCGCTAAATATTGTTGTCTAATAAATTTCTTAGACTTCAAGCACAGTTATGTGGAAGTAAATCCCACTGAAATCAATAGCAGCTGTTAATGGATAATCTTGTTTATGATCTCACTGCCACATCCCCTGCCAGCCACATCCCACACTGTCTATATTTTGGGGAAAGTCTGAGGAAATGAGTCTATAGGCTCCCCCACCCCATCACCAAGACTCATCCTATTATCTCCATTTTACCCATAGTGTGAATGTGTGTGAGAGAAGAGGAGAATATAGCCTGCAACCTAGAATACGAAATCAATATTTCTGGCTATGCTTCTTGTAAATAAATAGTAGTTAAAGTGTTTTGAAGGCCTGTGAATTTGTGACATGGGAGATAATCCTTTAAAACAGGGGGCACTACCTAAAACAGAAGCCACCTGGAAGCCCTAATTCTTGCTGTTGTAACAATTAGATTACAGCTTAATATTTGCGAGAAGCGAGGTTAAAGGGAACCAGGCAGAGAGGGCCTTCTTGGTAGTGGCGCCTGCCCTGTGGAACACCCTCTCATCAGATGTCAAGGAAATAAACAACTATCCAACTTTTAGAAGACATCTGAAGGCAGCCCTGTTTAGGGAATTTTTTAATGTTTGAAGTTTTATTCTGTTTTTATTGTTCTGTTGAAAGTTGCCCAGAGTGGCTGGGGAAACCCAGCCAGATGGGTGGGGTAGAAATAATAAATTATTCTTATTCTTATTATTGTTATTATATTTTCTGTTAGCAATTCAGCTCAAGCTCTGAGCAGCTTTCCAACCACTGGCGTCCCTTAATGAGGATGTGCATGTTCACCTACATGAAAAGACATACCCAGATGTTGCAACAGAACTCAAGTAATAATTACAGGGTAGAAAGCAATACTCATCCTGATGTGCATCCAAAGTAGCTAAGGGTATTGAAAACCTGCCCCCACGAACAGCTCACCCAGGGTAGACTTGGTAATATGGTGCCCTGAACAAGGACAAAATATTTCTTATTTTCACAATAATTCCTTTTTAATCTTTTATTATTTGCACCCCCTCAGCTCGGCACCCTGTGCAGGGGAACCACCCACACTGCCCTAAATCTGGTGCTGGCTCACCCTAGTTGCACTGGGATGAGTTACAATTTCAAAAGCAAAAGCTATCTCCCGTCTGAAGGGTCTGCACATAGTCCTGGTTCTATAAAAACTCCATAAAAAAAATCTTCTATAAAACTTCTATAAAAAAAATCGTCCTTTCCAAAACCAAAGCATTCCAAAACCAAGGCGGCTTTCCCATTGAAAGGAATGCAAAATCAATTGATCCATTCCAGACTTTTAAAAAACAATCCCAAAGCAAATTAACACGAATTTTACTATCTAACGAGACCATTGATCCATAAAATGAAAGCAATAAACAATGTACTGGAGCCATACAATCAATCAATCAGTAGCTGAACTGGGTTTCACACAGTCACACACATACAAAAAGAGCCACAAAAACAAAAACGCAAAATAAATAGCAAAAACAGACAGACCTCGGCATAACACTCAAAATGGAAGTGTGGCACTCAAAACGGAGCATATCCGGCTTCCAAAAAAAGTTCTCAAACCAGAACACTTACTTCCGGGTTTGCAGTGTTTGGGTTCCAAGTTGTGTGAGTACCAAGGTGTTTGAGAACCAAAGTACCACTGTATTATTATTATTATTATTACTACTACTACTACTACTACAGGAAAAGAGTTGATGCTAGTCCTGTGCACCTTACTTACTTACTGTAGTATGTTAAAAGTTTGGGCAATTGTGTCTATGTGAAAGGGAAACTACAGTTCCCATGATTATTATTTTTTTAATGTATGGCATCAATCTGCCACACTGTCATATTCATTTCAGTGGAGCTCTTTTTCCAAATAAGGTGCTTAAGATCTAAGCATGGAAAGCTGCAGGGGAGATGGAAGATGTTGAGAATGGTGAGTTCAACAGGCAGGCAGGCAGCCAGACACTGGGAATGAAGGATCAGCCCTCAAAAGAAAAGAAATATTCATTAATTCATTTTTACAGTTAAAGCATATTAAATGTCAGCTTAATTTGAACAGAACATTTATTTTGTCCTGTGAAATAAAAATAAGCAGCCTCTTATAATGAAGGCATAGGAATGATTTGTTGTCTTTAGGATTTGGATAGGAACATATTAACAAAGTTCTTTCCCCCAGCCTTGGAAGTTTCCAGGGAGTTAAGAATACAGAGCTGAAAGCTTGCACAAGCATGGTTTCCGTTTATCTGCCTTGGTTCCCTCCAGCATTGTGACATCTTTAGCAAAGCAAGAGAGTAAAACAAAAACAAACTGAGATCAAATTTAATTAGGAACCCAATTTTCTCATGTTGTTTTTTGGGGTCAGGGCTGTGCTAAATATCCTTTCATCTTGCAATAATGGGTTGTTTGTATTCCCTGGTGTGAAGTGCACAGAACAATCATTCCACCACTTTTTTGGGTGAGGAACAGAATTCAGAAACTACGTTCAGAAAGGATGCATTCACAGTATACCTCTAAAGCACATTTAAAACACATTCTCTCCCACAAAGAATTCTGGGCAATGTAGTTTACCCCTCATAGAACTACAGTTCCCAGCAACCCTTAGCAAACTGACACTGCCCAGAATTCGTTGAGGGAAGGAATGTACTTCAAATGTTCTGAAAGGGTATAATGTGGACACAGTCCAAATGTGCATCCAATCCAGTAGACTTGTTCCCAAACACAACCCTCTAGCCATCACCCTGTGTTGCTGCTGATCAACAGGCATTTAATAATATTGTGATGAGTTTGACTTCTAATCCCTATAATCCCAGCAACTGTGAAAATATAAATCAAGTTATCTTTCTCATGAAGTGGTCACCTGGGAGATGGTCCATTAAGAGAGCCAAGGAAAGGGGCCTCTGTGCCAAAGGGAGTTGGATAGTAAGTGGGACAAAAGCCAGAGTTTAGAATTGAAAAGTATGTGTAATGTGTCACCTGGAAAAAAAGCTATAGGCTGAAGAGGCAGAGAAGAAACAGTAGCTGATTTATGCTTGAATCAAAGCCTGTGGCTACTGGAGAAGCAAGACCCTTTTGGGATGTTAATGCTGTGAACACTTCCATCATAGGCTCAGGTTGTATATATGTGTAAATAAGCCATATATCATAAAGACGCCACAGTCTCCACTGTGGCTCATTCCCAGAAAGAAACACGAACCCTGGGTAAGCACCTGGAACACTGGAATCTCGCACCACTCAGAGACTGGGGTGGCGTGCAACAATATATTGCTTTCATGGTTGCAGGCAATATATTTGTATGCTTCTCAATTTGTATTGTATTATTTTATGTACTGTGGCTTGCCATTGTTTTATTGATTATAGTTTAGACATTATTTATTGTAACTTTTGAGTGGATTTCTGTTTAACTTTTATATGTTGATATTATTATTTTGTACTACTCTAATAATTGTTAAATGTTACTTTTTGATGTAGGTTGCTTATTTTAAAGTTTTGTTTTATTATCACATTTTTCTATTGCGTTAGACTGTTATAAGATGTACATTTTTTGTTTCTTCAGCTTGTACACCGCCTTGAGTATTGTAAGATAGAAAGATGGTATACAAATTTTAAAAAATGAAAAAATGATGACATTGCTTTCAATATATTGCTTTCTAGTAGCTGTCATGGTTAATAGCCATTTATAGACCTATCCTCCACGGATTCTGGCACTCTCGAATGCAACTATTTATTTATTTATTTTATCCACTGAACTTTGTTTAATGACTTTTTTTGGTGGCAGATGAAGACATTCCTTATCTCCCAAGTCTTTTAACATTTTGATGTTGCTTTAGATTCATCTAATTTTAGTCTCTGTTTAAAACTGACAGCAGTTAGGTTTAACTTGCATGCTGGGTGGAGAGGTTTGCATAAGAACATCCCTAATGGGTCTGACTAAAGGTCCATCTAGTCCAACATTCTGTTCTCGACAGTGACCAAACAGATGCCTTTAGGAAGCCCATAAAGCAAGACAAGAGCAGAAGACCTCACTCCCCAGCAACTGGTATTCAGAGGCACCGCCTCTGATATTGGGGGTAGTACAAAGCCACCATGACTAGTAGCCCTTGGTGGCTTTAGCCTCTATGTATTTGTCTAAGCCTCCTTTAAAGGCACCATCTGATAGCAACTTATGGCAGCAGATTCCATAAAGAAAATGCACGCTATGTGAAGATGTGCTTTCTTCTGCCTGCCCAGACTCTCCGGCCAATCAGGGGATGACCCTGAGTTCTAGTACTGTATTATGACCTAGGGAGAAAATCTTATATATTGGCCTGTTAATCTCTATCAACCTTCTAAGTGCTAAGAAAGATTTCCCCCCACATTTGATATAGGCATGCAAGAATACAGTTGTCTTGGTTGTACCGTTAAAGAATCAACCCTCTGTCCTGTTTACTTTTCTGAAATATGTCGGCATGGGATGTGAATCTGTTCTGCAGCATTACCTTACATTTCCCACGTTTCCTTCTGAGAACATTTTTATGCTACCATCTGGTGTATTTCTGTTCCAATGGCCCTGGAGATGTTTGAATCAAATTTTTAAAATGGATTTCTCTTCTAAGAAGAATTGGCGCAGGGCATGAAAATGTCAGTGCGGTGTAAGATATGCTGCTGCCACCATCAAAAGAGATGTCCTGGCTCAGGTTTTCAGATGGGCTGGCTTAACATGTCACTAGTGCATCTGCTAAACGCTAGTAAAAGTCTGCTGCTGGAATGGCTAAAAAGAGGCAGAACACATTTATACCATAGTGCAGAGCTTCCCAATCTGTGTGTCGTGACATGTTAGTGTGTCAGCTGCAGTGTGTAGGTGTGTCATGTGAATGCTCCCCACACTCCTCCCAGGGCTGGAAAGGGGTTAGTTTAACCCCCAGTTGGATGGTAAAACTGAATTACTGTGTCGCAGAATGATGCATGTCTAAAAGGTGTGTCGCCAACATGAAAAATTTAGAAAGCTCTGCCATACTCTATATCCCTCCAGATTGTCATGGCCCCTGGGGGTGATGGACAGAGACGTGACCTGGGGTGGAGGAATCCAGTGAGCTGGGAAGATACCTACCCAGATCAGAGAGCCTGAGGAAGAGAATCCTGGGGAAGGTCCCAGGGAAAGGCAGGTTTTCATCACCTTGTCCCATCTCCTTGCCAGTATTGCTGTGCTAAGTTGTGCCCACCCCTTTCCCAGAGTTGCAGAGAACGTGATTGTTATGTACTGAAGTTCTCACCCTGGGCCAGCAGGGGGATACTGTAGATAGTTTTCACTCAGGTCCACATATGCAAATAAGGGATTGAAAGTGACGTTCAGTGATTGGATAGTTATAGAAAATGGTTACTGTTGCGTTCTAGTGGAGCTCTCTCTAAGCAGGCTGGCTGGACCCTTCAGTTCAGTTCTGTTCTGGCCTGTGAATAAACAAGGGCTGTTTGAAGAATCGCTGTGTTGTCTGATATGTTCACCCACAACTTAACAGTGATATTGTTGGATCAACATCTTTGCTTGTGAAGGCATGGGTAGCACCTGCTATGCCTCTGAAATGCATCAAATCTATGTATCTCACTGACCTCAGACTGATGGCCCAGTTATTATTATTATTATTCCTTTCATCTGAGGATTCGCAGGGTGGTTTACAATAGACAAATACATATCATAGTCACAAACAAAAACAATAAACACCCACTTCCTGAGTTTCAAAGGCCATAGTTTGTTTAATTAGCCAAAGGCCTGGGACAAGAGAAATGCTTTTTGCCTGGCACCTAAAGATATGTAACAAAGGTGTCAGGCAAGCCTCCCTGGGGCATGTATTCCATAAACGGGGAGCCACCACAGAAAAGGCCCATTCTCATGTTGCCCCCCTCCAGACCTTGAATAAGGGCCTCAGATGATGATTGCTGGTTCTGGGCTGGTTCATATGGGGAGAGGCTTTTCAACTTTACAGTGACCTCACACCTGGCACAAGGAATTAGTGGGAAATGAAGTTCTATTGGAGAAGGAAATTTTAATTTTACAATTACTATAGCAGTGCACAGTTTCTCTCTGGAATTTGGTACCACAAGATGAAGTGAAGGCCACCAACTTGGATGGCTTTAGAAGCGGCTAAGACAAATTCATGGAGAATAAAGCTATCAATGGCTACAAGACACAATGACTGTATACTGTACTTCCAGTTTCAGAGCTGGTATGCCTCTGATTACCAGTTGCTCTGAATTACACATGGGAAGAGTGCTGTTGCACTCAGGTTCCACTTGCTTGTGGACTTCCCACAGGCATCTGGTTGACTACTATGAGAAAAGGATGCTAGACTAGAGGGGTCTTTGATCTGGTCCAGTAGGGCTCCGCTTTTGTTCCTCTGCTCTACATGTCGCTACAGTAGAGTATAGGATAGGGCATAATCACAGCATACCACCCCCATATGCAAATCCTATCCAGGGATGCTGTTAATTAGATGAGGGGGCTGCACGGTATGGGGGAATATTTTTTCTAGTCTCAGACATAGCTGTCAACGTTTCCCTTTTTTCAAGGGAAATTCCCTTATTCCAAATAGGATTCCTCGCAAGAAAAGGGAAAAGTTGACAGCTATGGCAGATTGTGCACAGTTAGAGCACATTGGAAAGAACTCTACTGGTGGGGACCTTGAAGACAAAGCACTCTGCACACCTAGCCTGTTGTCAGTGTCCTTGGATCCCCAGATTTTGCTGAACTACCATAATCCCCAACCAGTATAGCCAAGGGTGAGTGAGAGACGATGGGAATTGTATTGCAACATCTGGGGCCCTGAGGTTGAAGAGTCCTGGGGAAGACACAGGAGAACATGAGCACATTTCATTCAGTGTATCTGCTTTGGTGAAACTACCACAGCCAGGCTGTGTATGAATGTACTATATATTTAAATGCTTGTTTAAGAAAGAATGCCAGTGGGAAATTTTTAAACAAACGAGCATGTTCCTTCTTTCCCTTGCCTGTGGGAAACTAAGTTGGGATCTGAGAACTGTGAACAAGTAGTAATAAGATTGCTAATGGGAACTGTGTCTAATCCTATTAGGGGGATTTTTGAATAAAATACACTTTTAAACAACAGTAAGTTCCAACTGATGGATGTTGGCTGTTACATAACCTTGTTTAGTTACAACTCCCCCTTTAAACAAAAAACAAAAAAACCTCTGCAGCTACGTAAGGTCAGAGTGATTTGAACAATATAGAAGGGTGGGGAAGTATTTGTTAAGGATTTCCATTTTAAAAAACAAGCACTGCTCCTTGGGTTGCCAACCACAAGAAGTTTGTAGGGCTGCAAAAATGAAATAAAGAACATTTTAAAATAAGACATGAACTTCATATAAATGCACTAATATTCTAGTAGCCCTTTGCAGCATATGAAGTGCTTTACTATTATTACATAGTTCACGTATATCTACTCACACATAAACCCCATTGCATTCAATGGAACTTACTCCCTGGTAAGAGGATAATAGAGCTAGAAGGTTTCATCAGGGTAATCTAACCCTATCTGCTACAGATGCAGGAAATCCATTTTTACATCAACTTTGATCATCCACACCATACATTGAAAGCGCACTTTAACCTTCATTGTTTCCTCCAAAAGAATCATGGGAACTGTAGCTTGCCCCTTGCAGAGCTTGAAAGCTCTGGTTTAAGCCTAGATGTCTTATGCTGGGTCAAGCTATAGGCACGTCTAGGATTGTTCAGTTTGTCTATCTTCCCAAGGAGAAGTTCTCCAAGGCTTCAGCCCATCCTAACTGAAGCCACCCAGTGCATCACTGGTGCAAATGTGAATATAAACAAAGGCCGAATCTTAACACACTACTTCCTGTGGTACATAAGTTCAGTGACCTTGTCCCCCTACTTGGGACAAGGACTCCAAAACAGTTCTGCAAACTTCAAAGAAATTCTACAATGTGCCCATTGCTATTGCTAATAAAAGTAACTTTCCCCATTGCTTCACACTGTGCAGTGTTAGTCAAAAACCATTTAAGGGGGTTTACGATGCCATTGACAAACCACTTAAACCATCAAGCTTGCATTTAAATGGGATTAGATCTGTTGATTGCATGGGTTAGTGGAAGTGCTGTGCATTATTAGTGCCAGTGGTTGGTGGATTGTAACCATAAAACCTTTGCTGGAAATTAAGGTAATCAACCACAGCCTGCTGCTCCAAGGTCGAATCCTGCTTAGCCTGATCCCCTGCAGAACTCCCAACATGACTGACGTGCTTCTGGGAAAGCAACATACTATAATCAGAGACCAGGACAGAGTTGGCACCAAGATGTCTTGATAGTCGAGGGAGGAAATCCAAATGGCATCCTCCCTCCCATTAATTAGGAAGTTTTTCAGTGCAAACCCCATTAAACTGAAATCCTACACTATTGCACAGCCCACATTTCTTTCAGGACAGTGTTTTGACCCTCTTGACTTTGCCTTTCAACTTATTTTTTATCAATCTCATTTGGGAGAAGTTTCCTCTTTTGAAATAAAATGTGACCACATCGCATTTTCTGGGAAATTGACTATTTACATGTATATTTAATTTAATAGCACTATGGCCACTGCTCCCAACTGCCTCAACAACATTTACATCTCATGCAAGCCATCCATCGCCACATACAGTAGTTTCCCCCAGACAATCCTGAGAACTCACAGAGCTACAGCTCTCAGCAAACTTAACAAACTACAGGCACCATTATTCTTTGGAGAGGGGGATATGCTTCAAATGCATTGTTAAACACCACCCTTCTCCACAGCAGTGCAAGATTCCAGGGGTACCAGGCATGCCTACCCAGGGCCTATGTTTCCTTTTGGAAATGAGGCACAGCAGAGACTGCGGTGTCCTTATGATATATGGTTTATTTACACCTATATGCAACCTGAGCCTGTGATGGAGGGGCTTGCAGCATTAAAACTCCCAGAGGTTCTTGCGTCTTCCATAGCCACAGCAGCTTTGGCATTATGCCAGCCATTGCTCTCAAATATTGCTCTTTGGCTCTCTCTCTCTCTCTCTCCAGACTAGTTTACTAACTCTGTTGCATAACTCCTAACCACAGTCCCTAAACTCTAACCTAAAATGCTAGCATTGTCTTTTTAAACTATCTTCTGTGGCGAGGGAGGGAGCCCACTCATTTGCAGGTGAGATTCATCTTTGATCCTTGCTGTTGTCTTAATGAGTCATCCCCAGGCCATCACCTCAAAAGGAAATTATCCTGACTTAATTAGTTTTTAACACTTGTTGATTCCCTAGGATGAAAGAGGTGTCTTATACACATGCAGGTCTTGATGAGAGTGTAACATGTGGGAACCGGACACACAGTTTTAACACACAAGCCTTAATTATTGGTCCCAGCCACAAACTCATAGCAGTATGGGGTGTTTTTATGTCCTTTGTCACAAACTAGCATATTGCTGCGTACTTTTACATCTGGCTGATCCTTAGACTAATGAGTTGTCTTTCTGTCATCACTCCCCCCCTTCCTTTCACAATAGTTATTACAAGGAGATTTCCAATATATACTACATATGCATGTTGCTCAATCCTGTCCCAAAACAGACTCTCTCTCTTTTTTAATGTCACAGACGGTTGAAATTCTTGGCTGATTCCAAGACAGCTCAAAGGACAGTTGGCCGCCTCCAAAAAGTATTGGGAGGGGGGCGAGGAAATAAATGCTCCAAACAAAATTCCTCTGGAAGCATGTCTATGAAACTGAATGGAAACACATTTTCTTCGGGAAACAGGAGTACCCCCTCCCTACACTGGAGATGGGGAAGGTGGGCTGCTTTTGGGCCAAACAATTGGTTTGCAGGCGGAAAGCGGGGAGGGGATAAAGGAAAAAAGCTCAGCCAATAGCGGCTTAGGAAATACTTTTGGCTTCCAGCGCTCATTTGCAACACATTCCTTTTGATCTGACACAGGGAGTGTAACACTGCCCCGTCCGCGAGCCTCCCTCAGCAGCCCACCCTTGGAGCGGGGTGCATGCTGGGAATCGTAGTTCCGCGGTGAGGCCCCGCCAGCTAGCAGCGGGCGGCAGGATCTCTCCGGCGGAGACTACATTGCCCATGGAGCCGGCGGGGACTATATAATCAGCCGCAGAGAGCCCGAGAAGTGCAGTAACCATGTGGATGTGCTGCTGAGCCAGCTCTTGGCTGAGGAGGGTTGGGAGCCGGAGCGGGGGCTAGCGAGCCTCCATCCCTCACGGAGCTCCTCGGCAGGGGCAACAGGGCTTCCTCCGGGAACATGGGATTACAAAGCGGCTCCTAACCCGCTCCAGCTCCAGGGCGAGCCGAGCCCCTTATGCAATCAGGTAAAAGGCTAAAGGCAGCGGGGGGCGGCAGTGACAAGAGACCAGAAGCAGCAGAAGTTGGCTTTTCCCCTCCAGGGGGAGGCTCAAAAGCCCAGCCTCGACTCGCCTTAGTTTGCAAGCTTCTTGTTGCAGCCCTTTACAAACCTCCTGTGGGGGGGGGGTTGGTTGTTATTTAAATATATATATATATATGGGGCTTGCCTTTCTTATTATCAGATCACCCTGATCCTGTTTATACAGGAGGGGTTGTGGCTTTGGCGGCGGCGGGGAAAGAAGCAACAGATCAAATAACGCTCCCTTTTCCTTCCTTTCTTGAATCCTAAATCCAGCCCCCCCCCCATCGCCCAAGTTTGCAACTCTTGACAGCGACAGGAAGAAAAAAAATGCTGCTTGAATCATGTGGGGAAGGCATCGACCTCTCTTGAAAGGCGGCGTCCCCCGGCTTGTTAAAACTTCATGGCTACTGATGCAGCAAACTGATAAGGAGGCGGGTGTTAGAGCGGGGATCCGAGAGGTGTGATTGTGTGTGTGCGGTTGGTGTTTGGGCGGAAAAAAAAAGAGACGGGTTAAAACACGAGTGATTCCCAAAGGTCTCGGCAAGATGTTGCGGCTCGACATTCTCTCCCCTTCCGTTTTTAAACTCGCCTTCATTTCTTGGAAACACTGGCAGATTTCCCCCCTCGGATCTCTGCTGTCGTCTTAAGCGAGAGCCGAGCCTTCTCTAGCCTTCTGTAGGTCTGTTTTTTTGGCAGCAAACTTCTGACTTGGGGAGAGCAACACGAGTTCCTAAGTTATTAACTTGATTGCTTTTGCATCAAACAGAGTGGAAGGAAGCTGACACAAATTGGCCCGAGTTAATGTGGGAAGGGCCTTTCGGAGTTTTAATGGGTTCATTTTTTTCTTTTTTTTTAAGGTTCTTAAAATTCCTTTCACTCTAGTTCAGGGCAAGGATTCCAAAACTGTGGTCCGTGGACCACTCGTGAACTTCATTCAGATGGCCCACAGCACACCCACATTACAGATTCATATCGGTTTTAAATTGTATTTTTTACGGCTTTGTATGTGTCACACATTGCATTGCAGTTTGAACTCTGTGGGATTCAGGTTGTGATACGTGGTATAAAACAAGCAATAAAAATACCATTAAAAATCATACAGCGTCTAGCACAGTGCATAGCAGTTGCTGCAACAGGCAGAAATATCATCAAGTGGTCAGCCAAGACCATCAGCAATTTTCAAGTGCCCCATAGGAGGGGAAAGGCTTGGGAAGCACCTGTTTAGAGATTTAGGTGTCTAGTTTTTTTGGGGGGTGGGAGGTTCTAATGCTGTGGAAGTCTGTCAGAATGATGCCTTCTTGGGAGAAGCAAACAAAACACCCAGGTTGTGTTCACACATGCAGTAGTCCATGGTGCAGTACTCCTGTGGAGGTAGCTGGAGGTAGTTGGGTACATGCAGCGTGCAGGAACGGAATTTTTGACAAAAAGGAGATATATGTAGTCTTTAAGATACCTGTTCCCTACACCTGCACCTGTTGACAATGAATGAAACAATAGGTAAAATGAGAAATAATTGTCAGGTGGTGGAGTGTTTAATGTAGTGTTTAGTTTTTACTGATGAGGGTGCTGGAACTGGATACAAAATTCCAAATGCAGGGGCACCATATATTTACATAAGGGCATTATGATACTGACCATTTTATTTTCAGTCCTTTTACTAATAATACATAGCAAGGAATTGACCATGTTTACTGCCACAGTAGACCTTGATGTTTTAGATTGAAAGTGGTCTATAGATGTTTAAATAATATTTTCATTGAGCTTGCCACCAGACCCCTAAGATTTCTTTCCTGGAAAATTGCAGATAAATACCATCTGCATGTGTACATGCTTGTGTGCGCTTAATATATAACATACCTAAGTTTGTGATTGAGAGTGTGTGCATTACTTTACAGTTGCTTATATAAAACACCATTTGCTGTTCTATTGCCCATTCAGCCAGCATGAAGTAATTCATTTAGAGCTCTTTGCATCTGTATAATTTGGTGTCATCTTGGCTACATTACTGTTCACCCTGACTCAGATTAAATAGCATTGGTACCAGTACAGATCCTTGCTGGGGCACCACAGTTTACATTCCTGCACTGCAATTATTGTCCACTTAATACTTTATGATCTGCTGCTTGTTTGTTTTGACCAGTTGCTGATGCATAAGTGCCCCTGTCTTATCTAGTGACTGCCACTTCACCTTTAGTGACAGACTTTTTGAAAGCCTAAGTATGCGCTGTACAAGAACATCCAGTCAACCTGTTTATCACACTTAAATCTAAAAGACTAGTGATACAGGACTTCCCTTTGCCCAAGGCATGCTGATTCTTACTTAGCAAAGCGTTTCTCTCTCTCCACCAATCAGTATTTCAGAATTCCATCTTTAATACTTCTTTCTGCTATTTTACCTAGCTGTTAGGCACCACAACACTTCGGTTGTCAAAAATAATTCCAGAATGAAACCAGGAAACGGTAGGCCTCTTGGCCTGTCTTCCAGTCTTTAGGTAAAGAGACTGATGTTTGTAGTGATGATGTTCCATTGCACTTTATAACTGTTGCACAGTTTGTTGCAATAGGTAACACATTGCACAACAACCCTATGAGTGTGGGTGTTCCGTTTTAAAGATGAGCAAGTTGAGGTTGAGGGAATTGCTGTGATCCTCTCCCCTTTATTGCTGTTCGTAAGGCTTATTAAAGGGTGTCTCCATACATTCCAAGTATCCCTAAAGTTGCTTGGATGATGGGGAGGAGTAGAGAAAAGCTTCAATTTAAGCAAAGCCAATATTTGCATGCATGGATTTGATGCTGATCAATATTCCACTTTAATCATTTGTAAATGAAACCCTTTGTAAATGTAATATTCTCTCTCTCTCCCCTGCCTTCACTTTTTAGATCCTTCTGATAGGTGGAATAAGCTTCTCTTCTAAGAGTGGAGTCTACTTTCAGTGACCTTGCTAGATCTGTAGGCTGCACATTCAAATCAATGGGATATTGACTTGGTCAGTACTGCATCCTACCCGTTATTAATACAATCCCGTGCATGTCAATTCAGAAGGAAGCCCCATTGAGTTCACTGTCTGAATTCATCACAATGAAGTCTCTAGCTGTTGATCACATTATGCTAAAAGACTGAACTATCACAAAGCAGGTTAAGTATAATGATAAAGGCTCAATTTCAACAGTCACATTACCATGTTTGGTATAAAATGAGGTAGCTTTCATTGCAATTAGGAGTGGACAAGCACAGCCACTTTTTGTGGTGCCCTCTACATGTTGCTAGACCACAGCTCCCAGCAGCCCTCACCACTGGCCATGGTGGCTGGGGCTGATAGGAGATGGAGTCCCACGGCATCTGTAGGAAGCACCATGTTGGCTCCTGCTGTACTAGAAGATGCACGTTAAGTGAAACTGGTGTATGTCGTATCTTTCTTTCATTTTCAGAAGGAGAGGGAAAATACTATATTTGCGCCACAGTGGGGCTCTGAAAAGGTTGCATGCACCATACCATTTAGGGCACTGTTCAGATTTCAAGGTGCTACCCTTGGGAGTGGGCAGAAGTCGGCTGTTGGACTTGACTTAATGGAGAGTCAGAGATGGTGGAGAGCAATTCTCGCTGAGTCAGTGTTACGTTATTTTCCAAAGTGCTTCACGCACATTATGTTGTTGTTGTTGTTGTTTACTCGTTCAGTCGTGTCTGACTCTTCGTGACCCCATGGACCAGAGCACGCCAGGCACTCCTGTCTTCCACTGCCTCCTGCAGCTTGGTCAAACTCATGTTGGTAGCTTCGAGAACACTGTCCAACCATATTGTCCTGTCGTCCCCTTCTCCGTGTGCCCTCAGTCTTTCCCAACATCAGGGTCTTTTCCAGGGAGTCTTCTCTTCTCATGAGGTGGCCAAAGTATTGGAGCCTCAGCTTCAGGATCTGTCCTTCCAGTGAGCACTCAGGGCTGATTTCCTTAAGAATGGATAGGTTTGATCTTCTTGCAGTCCATGGGACTCTTAAGAGTCTCCTCCAGCACCATAATTCAAAAGCATCAATTCTTCAGCGATCAGCTTTCTTTATGGTCCAGCTCTCACTTCCATACATCATTACTGGGAAAACCATAGCTTTAACTATACGGACCTTTGTTGGCAAGGTGATGTCTCTGCTTTTTAAGATGCTGTCTAGTCTTGTATTGCTTTTCTCCCAAGAAGCAACCCTGGAAGGTAGGTCTTGCTTCCATGTAAGGCAAATGAGTCTGTGGTCCCATAATGCAGATGAGAAGCTGAAAGGTAGCAATTTCCTGGCAGCCACCTAGTAAGTTCACATGGTTAAAGTGATCCCTAGGTACATTGTATCAGATAAATTACAAAAGAACTATTAAACTTGTATCTCGGCTGGGCAAAGAGGCTGTTACTTTGAATATTGTCAGTGTTTCTGAATTGCTGTTTTTCCTTTTTGATCCCTCCCTCAACCCTCATCCTCCATGGTGCCTTTTTAAGAATGTGCAGTCTTGTGCTAGGATAGGCCTCTTTAAACAGTCATTTGAGAGTGCATTGTCCCTTCTCTCAAGCTTTTAAGAATACTTGATACATAAGTTAAAGGATGTATTATATAAACACACATGAATGTTGTTGCAGATTTGGCTGTAGATGGTCTTAAATGGTCAAAAGATGGGCAGTTGCAGCTGGCTAGTTCTGAGGGTCTTGGTAACTAGTCTAACAGTCTAAATATTTAGTTGTTTCCTGGACTACAATAACTGGGCCTGAGGAGGGAAAAAAACCACATACTTCTCAATTGTGTGTTCTTTAGCTTCCTGTTGACTTCTTTTTAAAGACTAATCAGACACTGCTCAGAATATTTCATTGCCGGAGCCAGAAAGCACAAAAAAAGTCCCCACCTGTAACAGGAATAATAATAATAATACAATAATAATACATTAAATTGATCAGTGTAGTACTCCTCTAATAGGTCTCCAAAATTTACAGCAGTATGCTGTCTGGTGAGAAGACTGGTACTACTGGTAATTGTTAGAGACTTTTATTTGTGTCTGGATGTTAGGAACGTGGGAAGCTTCCTTCTACCGAGTCAGACTACAGATCCCTTTCACCTAGTTTCGTCTACACCGATTGGCAGCAGCTGTCTAAGGCAGGGGTCTATCCCAGGCCAAACTGGAGATGCCAGTTAGATAGCTACCTTAGATAGCTGCTGCCTGGATTGAATTGGGACTGCTACCATCTGCATGCAAAGCATGGGCACCCAGTGTGGTTAGGTGAGAAACATAAATCCGGTCATTACAAACATTCTGAGGCTCATAGATGATGCTCTTGTAATTGTAGCAGGAGACAGACAGTTAGATGGTAGCTACCATGCAGAATTCTCACGTAGACATGGACAGCATGAAAGCCCTGGGAGTGGATATCGTCTAATGGAGCAACAAGTACATCAAGGGTTTCTCCTCTGCTGAAATCTCATTGGTGAAGTATAAGCGGGAGAGTGAAGGTGCAATAAAAGCAGGAAATTAGGATGCGTGTGGAGCTTTGAGACGGATACAGCTTTTTATCCACTTCAGCCGAGCAAGCTTGGCTTAGGACTTCGTATGGAGTCCTAGCTAAAAGCCAAGGGTCTCCACAAAAGAAAAGCAACGAATCCTAAGCCATTAGATTTGTTCCCAGGTATTTGCTTAAGAGGTGTTCCCTCAGGTTGACAGTGGGCCTTGAGGGCAATTGCTTTCCTACCTGGGTGCCTGAGAAGCTAGACCAACTGTTATGTATCTTCTGTAATCAGTTTTATCGGCTCTGTGAGGAGCCCTCCCACCCTGCTCTGAATGAAAGTGTAGGCTGTACTTCTTTTTTCAAGGCACACTTGTATTGCAAGAATTGTAGATTCGTGGCCGGCAATTGGATTTGCAACAGTTAATAAACCAGAGAGGAGTTAAGTGCTTGTGATTTGGATAGCATATAGCTAAAACTGTATATAGCTAGAGCTGTTTCAATTAGTTATCCAAAGCCATGAATAGGCACCCTTTTTGAAACTGCAAGGTAGCCCATTTAATATTTTCTCCTAGCTTCCCATCTTCCTCTTTGCCCAGTCACTTGTGAGTTGGGAGACAGGTTTGTTGTTTCTGGGCAGAGGTAATGTTCCTGAATGGCCTGCTTCTGCCTGTTGTTGTGTGGGTTGTGCCAGGGAAACTTGAGGCAAATGTTCCCACTCTCTTAGGATGATGGGGAGATAGATGCTTCATGGGACTTCCCTGTTCTGAGGGCATACAGTAATGGTTACCTTTAGTAAAGCGATTTGATTTTTCAACGCACGTTCCAGCTCCTCTTGTGGCATCCTATTGCACAGTCTGAGAAATGCTGATTGAGAGTCTTGGTGAGGTTGCTGTACAGTCAGATGAGCTAATTTGAGATGGATAGCTTTGCCAAACTGAAGTCTTCTGCACACCAGAAATTACATCCAAGATGGCATTCTTTTTGGATGCTGGACAAGGCAACTAATTACTCTGCTTGCTTGAATGCCAAGCCTATCATAGAAGAATACAACTTGGTGTGTACCTGCCATTCTTCTTGGCAACCTCAGGGGAGGAAACTGAACTGGAGCAATCTGTTGTGGTATTCATTCCATGATAAAACGTTAAGGTGCGTTAGATGGAGAGAGTGCATGTGGTTGACCCACAACTATGAATAGTGAAGAATCAGTTAGCCTCACTCATAACCATTGCAGCTGGCAAAGGGTGCAGTATCACAGACAATAAATGGACAACATCAACAAGGGCTCCTTTTGTTTCTGTTTGTGGGTGAGCTGGGTTTAATCTGACCCGGATCTCAGCCTTGGAACTCCTCTTTTGACTCATTTTCCCACTGCCACCGAGCATATACAAAGTGCCTTTCTCTCCCTGCTGAGTAATGCTATGACTAGTCCCCTTGCATGTTGGAATTGCAGGTTCAACAAGCTTAAACTCCAGGTACCGCCACCTTTATTTGTTTCTAAAGCATCACAGTGAATGGGAAGGAGGATGTTGTCTCCATTTCAAAGTGAAACGCAGCTGGGCATGGGATGGCTTTGAGAATGTCTGAAGTATATTTCCCACCCTCCCTGGAATCCCTTTACGGACAGTTATAGCTGAACTAACTTTCCCAGCAGTAAGTGTTTGCTGGAATGCATTTGCTGTGCCACAAGATGAGCTAAAGTGTGCCTTGGAAAAAGTAAGGTACCACCTTGAGCATTCCGCCAGCTGCACCAGAGACAGCCCCTGTGTAGCATCACTCTTCTCTTATGCCAATAGATAAGAAGTATGCTTGTGCCTGGACTGGAAGCTCCAGCTGGCGCAAAATTCTGTGGCTATACTTTTGATGGGGACTAGTGCTAGCACATAACACTGGGGCTCAAAACTTTGCACTGGCTGCCGCTTGTATGCTACTGGGGCAGGCTCAAGGTTCTTGTATGTATTTATTTGCAAGGCCCTTAACAATTGGGGTCCAGGATACTCAATGACTGCCCAGTCCCTTATATCCCCAGCCTGATCCCTGAAATCTTCAGGTGAATGACTGTTAGTGGTCCCGTGTGGCTTAGATGCATGGCTCGTATCCCACCAGGAGCTGCACATTTAGTATTGAGCTGACATCCAGTTAAGTTGCAGCTTCCTCTATGCAGAACTTCTGTGGCCTGTTGAAGACTCTTTAAATATCCCAGCAAGCATTTTAATTGAAGTGTGGGTTTATAGTTTCAACTGCCATTTGCTTTTTGTATTGTATCCTTGTAAATCACGCAGGGGTGACTGCAGTTAAGTGGTACATAGATTGTTTAAATAGATAAAAGAAATACATCATGCAAAGGATGACGGCACGCGAGATTTTTTGACTGCTGCCTGTGTTAAAGGTGCAGGGGACTCTGAGGCATCACCACTGTCCAGAAAGCATAGTCCTCCTCCAGAGCCTTATCTGCCCTGACAAAAGGCGGGTAGGGTGCCAGATGATGATAATAAATGGATTACTCCACAGTGGTAAGGGATGTGGGTGGCGCTGTGGGTTAAACCACAGAGCCTAGAACTGGCCAATCTGAAGGTCAGCGGTTTGAATCCCCGTGACGGGGTGAGCTCCTGTTGCTTGGTCCCTGCTCCTGCCAACCTAGCAGTTCGAAAGCACATCAAAGTGCAAGTAGATAAATAGGTACCGCTCCAGCAGGAAGGTAAATGGCATTTCCTTGCGCTGCTCTGGTTCGCCAGAAGCGTCTTAGTCATGCTGGCCACATGACCTGGAAGCTGTATGCCGGCTCCCTCAGCCAATAAAGCGAGATGAGCGCCGCAATCCCAGAGTTGGTCACGACTGGACCTAATGGTCAGGGGTCCCTTTACCTTTTACCACAGTGGTAAGAAAGATGTCTGCTCGTTTTTCTTGGACCAAGTTGAGAAAAGGCTGTGAGCATACGATTAAAGAGTTCATCCAGCCACCCCACCAATGCACTACCAGGGATCACAAGATAAATGCAGGTTTTAGGGGGCAGAAAGCTCCAGTTTCTACGAAGGTTGATATGCAGCACCTGAGTACTTGGCAAAATGCTTGGGAGCACATCTCTGAATGATTGGGTTGATCGTGGAAGCTGCTGGTAGCAAGAGTACTATTTCCTTTATACCAGATGACAGTTCTGTTATTATTCCAGGCATGGCTTCTCTGTTCTGAAAGCTAATCTTCAGGTATTGACAGGCTTGCAAGTTCTAAATAAGGAATTGTCCCTGTGACTACAAAATGTGCATTATCTTGACTCCTGTTTTCTGCTTAGTCGGTGGTGTCTGTGGCTGAGACTCACAGGTACTGACAATTAGTGCCGGAGCACAAGCTAAAAATACTTGGTGTGGCAAGGCGTTATGTACGCTGAACTTCTCGTCATAGAAAAACTTGTTAACTACAGAAAAAGTTGGACTGAGGGGAAAAGATTCAATGTGTGGGGAGCAAAACCAGTGTTAGTTCTAGTAGTGAGGCTACGCAAAGCAGCTCACCGATTTTTAAAAAAATAATCTTTGTTTTAAAACTTACTCAAATGTTTATTTAAATGACTGAAATTATAGGGCTTTGGAGTAGCTAAGGCAGGTCTGCACCCTTGCTTCATCATGTATGATAGTCTACTGGGGCTCAGTAGCCAAGCTTTGGTTTTTGCTTCTTCATTTTTAAAAGATGCCACACAAAAATTCCCACCACAAAAAGATATCACACAAAAAATCCCTCTTAGAAATGGGCAGGCTCTCTAAGGAGCTAATAAGCCATATAAAACACACAAAAAAGGTGTTGGGTTATCTCTACTTCTCAGTTTTTGAAAAGCATTTTCATTTCCTTGTGTGTGAATCTGTGGGCTGCATTTTTACCACACCATGTCTAAAAGATAGATGTGCCGCCAGGGCCCAACAACAGTTTCATGTGCATCAAGGTTGGGCCAGGACCTGTACCACTAGTTGTCTATCTCTGGCCTAAACCAAGCAACCTGCCGCATGCAAGAGATGAAAAACTCTTGTCAGAGCCTGACCATCCCACCGGTCCTTGGCTAGTCCAACCTAGAATGGGGTCCCTCAGGTTGCAGATACCCTATCTGAAGATGAGTACTTATGTTTTCAGTGAAAGAGACTGTGTTAAGATTTCTGTTTGTATGAGGTTAGGACCCAAAGACAGAGGAGTGCATAGCTTGTATGCCTTGGGACTGAGTTTGGCCTAGCGGGAGAAGAGTGAGTATCCTGGTTGGGAGCAATGGGATGACGCCCTATGTATATCTCTGAGGGGCAGGCAGCTTAAAATGACTTGAGATTCTAGGACTCTTTGTTTGCTTTGCTTTCTGGTAGCTTTAGATATGGACACATCTGGTTCACTGAGTGAATCAAGGGATGAAGGGAAGTAAAATCTATCAGTTTGTGAACATTTGTGCTAAGTTCTAAAATGTGTCCTTTCCTTCCGATTTGCTAAAAGGTGCCGGGGAGGAAAGCCAGTCTAGCTGGTTAGATCCTGCCCATGGAATCTCTCTGGTGCTGGCATACATTTGAATGAGTAAAATTATTGGCAGGGATATTGGCACAAACTTTCAGCTGGTATATCCCTATAAATCTTTCATTTGGCAGTTGGCTGGCTCATGAAGACACACCTGTTTAAACAAGCATTCTCCTGATCTTAACCTTGTGATCTAATTGCTGTTTTATCTGCTTTCTTATGTTGTTTTAATAGACTTGTTTTATTAGACCTCTTAATCATGGATGTTTTAAATGTTTTGATGAAATTTCATTGTGTGTGGATATGTTTTTGTAATTGGTTTTACACTTGTAAGCCTTCAGTTTATTGCAATTAAGCTGTATTAAGAATTTGTGCTGCTGCATGCTGGGACTGCTAGACTTCAAGCACCCTGAGGATGTGTTGCAGTTGCATTGAGGGCAGACTAATGTGTCTGCAGCTGCTTCTCAGGACCCCAAGTTATTTACCTAAGCGTGCTTGCATGCATGACTTCAGTGAGCCTACAAGCCAACATGTTGTGCAAGTTAGTTTTGCAGGCAGTGTTTTTTTTCTGGGGGAGACGCAGGGGTATGCATACCCCTAAACATTTTGTGAATCTAAGTTTGGTCTCATTGAGGGGCAATATTTCAATATGAGTAGGAAAATGAGAGTACCCCTAAACATTTTCTTTTTAATAGAAAGAAAGACTGTTTGCAGGTAATGTACGGCAAGAGAGATGACTCTCATCCCTGCCAACAAATAGCTCATGAAAGGCAGAGGACATTATGAATCGAAGATCATGGGTTATTGTGTAAAATTAGGATTGCTGTTGCATCAATGCAGGTTTAATGTTATAAAATTGGTGTTTAAGTGGAATGTTTTTATATGCTGGATTAGAATTGCTAGCGCACAATAGCTTGAGCTGAAAAGCCAGCCATTTATAGCAGATAAAGCAGTGTTGCATTTTTTTTAATCCCAGATTGCACTGTGTAAGCTGAATCTGCTCATATTGGGTTGCAAAAAAAGGGCTCTGTTTGGGCCTCCTGAATTGTAATAGCAGTTCTCTTCTGTTCACTGCAGGGCAGATCCCTGTTATTTGGAGTTGAGAGGGACGCACACGAAATTACAGAAGTGTTCTCTTTTTCCTGAAAGCCATCTGTGCGATATGACTGCTTCCTTTGACTGGGTGAAGTATCAGTCAAGGCATGGACAAGTGTATCTTACAAAAGTTAGGGGTCTGTCTCCCTTAATGTGGAATATGTTGCAAGGGAAGGCACCTAACATTAGCATTTGCACACATTCAGACCATATTCCTCAATGTACAATAATCTATCCTGTCTAGTGCTATGTGTTCAGCCCAAAGTCTTTAAAAATCTTTCGATGCTGAGCTAGGCCTCTCCCAGTAAGTTGTACTGTGAAACTTGGGTCTGAGCCATCATAAGGGATCCTCCAATTGTGGCTGGCCTTGGTAGCCAACTATGGCTAGTAACTAATGCGGCTGGGGTTTCTCTTTTTATGCTTCCCAGGGGCAAAATAAGCATGTTCCTCTTCTGGCTTCTTGAAAACCTGTTACTCTTTGCAAAGAGCTGAGCTGTGTTGCAAAATGCCATTACACAATATCCTTGCGTGATCAATGAAGGGTGCTCTATCAACATTAGAAATCTCATTTCAGATCGGGAGAACTCAGCCCTCTATTCAATACTGGCTGGCTCAAAGGAGACTGGTCTGTACAAAAGTGGGTTGAAGAAGGGCTTGCTTCTCCTCTAGCAAGTGCCACGCTCTACCTCTCACAACTATGGCTTGGGAAACCACCTTTGTGTCAGATGGCTGAGCAAGCTGGCTATTAATGGAGTCTGAAAGCTGGGTTTCTGGAAACAAATTCCTTCCTTTAGTATAATGCCAAACTTGCTATCTGCCGTAATTCTGTCCACAGTTGCTCCTAGTAAGTTAAGGCCCTCCAAATGTTACTCATCCTCTGCACAGGGCTTCCTAGCCTGGTAGACAACTCCCATCATCTCTGTCCATTGGCCATACTGAAGAGAAGTGATGGAACCTATCTGTCACTTTCCAGGACTCAAGAAGTAGTGTGAAAAATATGGTATTGGTCCATAATTTGATGGTGGTTTTATCAATCCTCCCTTAGCCCATCCCTTAGTTGTGCTGAATTTCATCCTGTCACCTGCTAGCTTGCCCCGCTTAATTCGTTCTGGTTAGTTAGGAAGAAGTCAAGAAAAATTGCTGTGTGACACATTGTGCAGTCGCTTCACACTTGAAGGGGCAGCTACTGCTTTTTAAATGGGCTTAAACTGTTGGGAGAAAAGTTTTGTATGTACTGCATAGAGTGCTGAATGGAGTCCTGCCTCACCTACCTGCTATCGATTGTGCCTTCATTATCAGTGCTGCCCACAAACAGACTTTGAAGCATTTTAGCACTAACTCCTTCCTCCTGTAACTAAGGTCTTTTCTTATTTAAGGGCCGTCCCCTGAGGAAATGACTCTATGGGGAGGTATTACGTAGAAATTCTAGTCAACTTCTCAGGACTTCACTTGGTTCAGGAGAGTTAACACTTGTGTATCAATAAGTGTAAAAAAGAGAGAGAGAGAGAGACTGTCTCTTTTAAAATGTGGTTGTTTTTTGTGGAGTGTTATTGGGTTGTTTTTATTTTGATTATATACATTGTGGTTTTATATTTTGATTTTGTTCTGAGACTTCCGGGGGTAGGGTGTTATATAAATTCAATTAATAATAATAATAATAATAATAATAATAATAATAATAAAGTCCATCCTTATATCCCTTAAATACAATGCCCTGTCTTCAACAGGTGAAACAAATAAAACCAGTTGGGTCCATTTTAGAGCTGCAACAGAGAATGTCTTTCTCCTTATTCCCCTTGACAAGACCTCAGAAAACTCAGAGTCACCCAATGAAATTAGCTGTAGGTTTAGGACTGGTAATTTATTCACACAGGACCCTATTAACTTAGGGTCCTCCCTTCCACAAGATGGTAGCTTACTAGCTCAGATAGCTTTGAGATAGGAAAAGACCAGTTAATAACTATCAGCCATGCTAGTTGTATGTAATGTTGACATTCAGATGCAGTGTATCCCTTAGTACCAGATGCTTTGAGGGTGAGGAAGCAGAGATGATCGCCATGGAGGCATTTGATTGGCCAGTGTCAGGAGAACGCTGGTCTTGAGGATCTGGCAAGACAAACCTGCTGTTAATTCTTTTAAAAATTATTACTTCCCCTGACCCAGTCAGAATGGTAATAATTGCATCTGGACAGAAGGCAAGCAATGAATAGGTTTATATATTTTATGTTTTAAGTATCAAATTCTGTAGCACTGGTTGGGAGCCTGGTGCCCTGCAGATCAGACCCAACCGTCATAGCTAGTGATCAGGAATGATGGGAATTGTAATCCAACGACATATGCAGGGCACTGGGTTCTCCACCCCTGTCCCACAGAGACAAAAGCCCTGGTTAGGCATCCATTTAAAGCCACGTGGTGTGAAAGTGGGGAAGGTGCAAAGAAATGCATACCAGCCCTTTCCCAATGCATTATATTGAGTCATGAGACCCCTTTTTGTCTAGAATGTGTTGCTGGATGGCTGGAACTAGAAGATTGTTGTTTATCTTTTAAAACCAAATATACATGTTGGTTCATATTAGCATTTTGAATTGTAAATACAGGAACTGTGAAAGCTAATTTGTGGTGCTTTCAGGGAAGATATCTCTCACAAAGGCTTTTAACCGTAACTGTATGTATCTGAAAGCAAAAAAACCAAAACAACAACCTACCTCTAACTGATCATGTTGAGGACCAAGTTGTCGGTATGTGTGCATTTCAAGGGTATTGTGGAAGATATATTAAGAAATGATGTGGATTGACAAACTTTAACTGTAGATTAAGGACTGTTACGTGCCTTAACGTTTAACATTCACCGATGTTGTAATGTGGCTCAAACAAGAATACAATGTGGTACACAGAATTTCCTAAAAGCTGCAGCCCCTTGCACTGTATATTTGTGCAGAGAAATGCATGAATCTCTGCTGTAAGCTGTGAAGCAGCCTTAGTGAACAAGGTTAAAAGCTGTCTCCCTTTGAAGATGCCTTTTATAGAACCATACATATGATTTAATATAAAGATTAGCAAGAACCTCATCTTATCTTTTCCTGAGTGAAGGGATTATGTGAGTCTGCATTCAGAACTGTCAAGCAGAATAGAAACTTTTTTTTAAAACCTATAGGTATGGTGAATAGTAGAATTACTTCACCATTTTAAGTCATGGCATGGAAGGCATATGGTGCAATACTATTATTATTATTATTATTATTATTATTATTATTATTATTGTTTTACTTTATTATTAAAAAATTGTAAGAAATTATCTTAAGTAGATTACAAAAAATAAAACGAAAAAGCCATGTGGAGTTTACTCTGTCCTGTATCACAACTTTCTCATTATGGCATTTTATATGCACGGTGCATTTCATCCAAGTATGGGCAAAGAGTATGTACATTGCAGGCTTATAAACTGTCTATCGTTTTAATGCAACTCTGGAATTCAGCCAGGAATTTGACAATTCAAATCTAGGTTGGACAGGCAGGGCTTAGTGGAATCAGACACTTGGCTACTTTTCTTGGGCTCTGTGCCTTTAGAGTTGGCTTCAAGAGCTCATTTGGAATTTGTCTTCTGTGACCTAAAATAACCTGTTAGATCCTTTGGTTATTGTTAATACAGTAAAGATTAAATAGACTATAATTCATTGAAGTTGTCCCATTGGTGCAAGGACTTCCACCTCTGCTGTGGAACTTCCTCTCCCTGTCACTTCCACATTTCCCCACAAATCTGTTCTGTGGTTTCCTCCTCAGGCCCCCTAGATCAGATGAGGGGCAAGTAGAGGGAGTTCTGTTGTTCGGGCAGAAGTCCTTGCTCTAATTCATGGGTAGGCAAACTAAGGCCCGAGGGCCGGATCCGGCCCAATCGCCTTCTCAATCCGGCTCGTGGACGGTCTGGGAATTAGCGTGTTTTTACATGAGTAGAATGTGTGCTTTTATTGAAAATGCATCTCTGGGTTATTTGCGGGGCATAGGAATTCGTTCCTTTTTTTCTTCAAAATATAGTCTGCCCCCCCACAAGGTCTGAGGGACAGTGGACTGGCCCCCTGCTGAAAAAGTTTGCTGACCCCTGCTCTAAATGGCTGCTTTCGCTGAATACAACCCATTAGGAATGGACATCAGGAGCTTAGCAAACATAATCAGAAATAAACCCGTTTTTGAGTTAACTTTCCCCCGCCCTGTTAAATTTATTTAGGGTCAAGTGCAAGTTGCTGAAACGTAGGAGAATGTCATTTTAACTGACTCGTGTTTTGCGTTACATTCTGCCTCAGGGCGAAGTGGAAAGCTAGCATTATGTGGGCCGAAACTAGAGCTTCGTAATTATTTTTTTATCCTAATGGGAATTGTTCCCCTCTCTAAAACTAGATCTCTTGGCCCGCCCATGGCACTCTTCATATAAAGCATGCTCTTGTTCAGGTGATTGCTGCACATCCGTTTCATACAGCCATCCCGATACTTTATTGCGGAGACGGGATATTTGCACAAGCAGCTGTAAGAGACAAGAGGCTAGTTTTGCTTGCATTAAGATCACCTCCAGCCTCTGCGAAGAGAGGACAGCTGCTGCTTCTGCTGCTGCAAAGAAGAGCAGCAGGCAGACTTCCTGCAGGGATCCAAAACAGCAAGGAACTGTTCCCAGTTTTTTTCTTCCAGGAACCTGAAGTCTGAAGAAGGGCCACAGCTACATCCGAAATGAGGTGCTTTGGGGGAAGGTAGAAGGCATTAGAAGAGGGGTGTGTGGGGTAACACATACTGAAAAATAAAATAGGTTGGACTAAGAACATAGGTTGATGTATAAAGTGTGCTTTTTTAACTGTACAGTCGGTAGTATAAAACGTAAGTCTGAGTAGACCCTCTGAAATAATGAACTTAACTTACCCACAGTATGACTTAGTTTTACACCACTCAGTAGTAATTTTGGCATAAATCACTTTGCATATCAAAAAAGTGTGCAATGGTGGATTGGATTCAGCGTTAAACTGCTGAGAGATAGAGAGAGAGAGCGCAGACATGTTAAAAGGCTAGTATTTGGCTACAAATTGAAAAGATCAGAGTGTACTCATTCTTGCTTTGTGTGTGAGAGAGGGGTGTGTGTGTGTGTGTGTGTGTGTGTGTAGATAGATAGATTAGATAAAATATATGAACATGGAGATGAATTGCCCCAACTGCCTTGTTTCTGTTTATATTTTATTTTTGATGTGTCCTTCTCTACCTTCCTCTTTAATATTATTAAACACTTTTGGCAGTCATGCTTCCTCACCAACTTGTGGCTTTTAAAAGACTACACTGTCATTTTCTTAGCCACCAGGTATAATTTTGAATAAGCATTTTGCTTTTAATGAAAGGGAAGAGATTGAAAGTTGCATCAGTCTTGCTCTCCCAAAGTATAAAAAGATGTTGAGTCTGACAGTGATGTGCGTGTCAGTCAGGCTGCAAGTTGGATGCATGCATAAAATAAAAAGCCCTTCACAAAGAAAAACTATATGTGAGGTAGAGAGAGTCAAATTGAAAAATCTAGGTTGGTACCCTTCTTGTGGATACCTAGTGTCCTGTGTTTTTGGTTTCTGCTGAAAACCTTTGCGTTTAGATAAGCCTACCCAGATGTCTAGAATGTTGAGGTAATTTTAATCTGTTTTAGTATTTAAACTATTGTATGCTTTAAAATAGTGTAATTTTTTCTTGATTTTACTGTTTTATCTTTTGTAAACCGCTTTAAGGTTTTTTGGTTTTTTTTACAATCCAGTGGTATATACATTTTATGGGGCGGGGGAAGTTCTGACAGTGTTTTTCATTGTGTGAGCATCTACCTGCAGTCCAAAGTACTCCAGCCCCAGACCACAGCTTCACCACCTCAATGAATAAGATCACATCCACACCATACGTGTGAAATCGCATTACTTCCTTGACCCTATTTTTGGGGGGGAACTGTAGTTTACTCCTCATGGTGCTATACCCGCCACACCCTGTGTAGTCCAGGGGTTCTTAAACTGCAGTCCATGGACCACTCGTGGTCAGCAAGTGGTCTGCGGCAGGTGGTCTATGGAAAGTCTGTAAAAACACAAAGACCATCCAGCACAACTGCTACAAAAGGCAAAAAAAAAATCGTTAAATGGTTTGCCAAGACACTTGGCAGTTTTCAGGTGGTCCATGGGGGGTGGAATCTTGGGGACCACTGATCTAGAACATATGCTAAAGAAGCATAATTCTGGTCACGTAACTGAAGATTTAGTAGGTTAATGACCAATTATAATTTGCAGCCCTATTGGCTAGAATCAAGCAAATGTCTGCTGGGGATGGCTGAAGTTAAAATACTATATAAGACAAGGAGTGATGGCAATGGCTCTAGGGCAATTGCCAAATGTGTGTATTGTTAAGGAATGCCCTGATAACAGTGGCTCAGAAACTGATAATGGTGATAGGGAGGAATATTTATGTCAAGTGCTTAATTACTACAGTTTGTGTGTTGTGAAGTATTTCCTTGACTGAGTACTTCTGTGAGCTCTTTGATCAATCCTTCATTCTTGTAGTGATGCTTTTATGATTTATTCTGAGCTCTATTTTGACCCTGTCTAAAATTGCCTCCATTGTTTGTAGTAGGCTTAATGTATGGGAACCCTTCCATTCCCTACCTTCCTGTTATACTTGAATAAGGGCATGATAGCCCAGTCCTAAAGATGGGGTCATAATTGCCGCATGCATATGACCCTTGATGTTGTCCCCTGTTAAAATAGTATTTAGTATTTTTGAGGGAAAAGTAACTTGGTGAATTACTCTAGTCTGAGTCAGCATTGTGACTTGAATATATAGATATAGATACAGTGGTACCTTGGTTTTCGAATGTCTCCGTTGATGAACATTTCGGTTTTCAAACACCATAAACCGGGAAGTGAATGCTTCAGTTTTCGAACACACCTCAGAAGTTGAACATGCCACACAGTTTCTGCTGAGTGCAAGATGCTGAGGCCTAGCTGTCGGCTACTGAGTTTTCGGTTTTCGAATGTTTCAGAACTCGAACAGTCTTTCGGAATGGATTACTTTCGAAAACCAAGGTACCACTGTATAGTTATGGAGTGGCATAATGATATCTGCTAGATTTTGGACCCAGCTCCATGTTACTGACATTGTCCTCCAATCTAAATTAGTATTGAGTTCTGTACTACTCACAGCATTCCTGTTTTTCTCACTAAGGAGCTGAATTCCGTGGTGGCTATATCTAGCTTTGTTTCAGCCCTTGAAAACTGATTGCAAACTGCCTTGAATATGCATACAAGTTATTTCTACTCTATTCCAAAGTAGTTCTCTTTGTTTTCTAATGGAATCTCATTGTTATTTAGAAATTGTGAATATAGGTTCCCTGCCTGATAGAAGGACACTACCTATTGATCTACAATTGGAGATCATTTCCAAATCATAAGAGGGCCACCCTTACAGAGCCAGTGTGGAGCTGCAGAAAGTGTGCCGGACTAATACCTGGGAGACCAGGGGTCAAATCAGCCATGACACTCACTAGGTGACCTTGTGACAGTCAGTGTCTTTCAGCCTAGCCTGCTTCACAGTGCGATTATGATAATGCAATGGGAAAGTGAAGAATTATGTATACCACCTTGAGCTCCTGGGAGGAAAGCTAGGACAAAAATAACGATAGCTACAGACATATCCTGAAAAACAGATGGTGGGGACAGCCAGAGAAGGGTATTGCTATCGTTCCCTGCTTGCGATCTCCAAACAGCATCTCTCTGGCTGTTGTCTGAGGAGGAATTTGGGGCTTGACAGACTTGGCTGAATCTAGAAGGCAGTTCTTAGGAATAGTAACCTTGAATTGACATTTCAGGAGTAAAGGATCCTCTGAACCTAAGGGGTACTTATTATATATTTGGATTGCTTTTAAAGATTTAGTGCTGTAATATTGATGTAATATTTTGAAAACAGTTATTGGTGACAATTAGGACCAAGTGTAATATAGAGCCGTCCTGTTTAGTGTTCAAGTCAGCCACATCCTCCTCCCAGGATACCTTATTCTATTACCCCCTTCTGGTTTTCCTTTCCAGCAGTTGGCTGGCATTCCTTGCATGCTCCAGCCTCATTGTGCTGTTTCTGGGCTTTCCCCTTATGATTCCCGCCCCCCCCCCCCCCGATTTGTTGTATGTCTGCAAATGTCAATGTTCTCCAAGGCTGCTGATACCTCCTGTTGTAGGTGGGTGGTTCCATTTTTGTTACATAAACAATACTCCTTTCCCCTGAAAATTGGAAGTGAAGAGGATGGTGCGATTGCTGGAACAACTAAAAGCAACAGGATTCTGTATGCTAGAATGCTTGCTAAGGATGCAGGAGGGTTTAGTGCTGCTGTTTGTTTGTTGGGATTTAGGTTAATAACATATCTTCTATTACACACACACACACACACGCACACACACGCACACACACACACACACAAACACACACACACACTTTGGTTGGACATTCAAACAGGTAGGAACAATCTGGGACAGTAATTGTAAGTGGCTTAACTTTCTCTAGGGTAAAAGTGCTTTCTGATGTGTTTTATTCCACAAGGATGCCTATAAAATCACTAAAGCCTATTTGTAGGGAATGAGTGAGAACACCTGGTATAAAATGTTGTTAAGAACATTCTTCTGAGCTCAGAACGACTTCAATTGCTTCTTTCAAAGGAGGTTTAGGCCATTTGACTGTCATTGCCTGTGGCAGCTTGGAAGAATTTATAGAGCCCGCACTCCCACTAAAGTTGTTGCAGGCAAGATGAACTAACACACCAAAATTTCTCTAATCAGGCTGCATGAGAGATCTTAAAATCTAGTTTCAAAAAGCTGACCATTCAGTGGATATTGGATGCCTCTACTATTTAAAACTCTTTCTTTTACCATCTTCGCCCAAATATAAGCCACACCCAAATATAAGCAGCACCTTTAAAATTCAAGGGGGGAAAAGAAAAAAAACCTGAATATAATCCACTCCCTTAAAATTCTGCAGTTCCATTTTACTGTATGTCAGTTTCAGCGATGATATTGTAAAAGCCAATTTTTGTAAAAAGGTAAAGGTAAAGGACCCCTGACAGTTACAGTTAAGTCCAGTCACAGACGACTCCGGGGTTGCGGCGCTCATCTCACTTTACAGGCCGAGGGAGCTGGCATTTGTCTGCAGACAGCTTTTCCGGGTCATGTGGCCAGCATGACTAAGCCGCTTCTGAAAACCAGAGCAGCGCACGGAAATGCCGTTTACCTTCCTGCTGAAGCGGTACCTATTTATCTACTTGCACTTTTTTTGTGTGTGCTTTCGAACTGCTAGGTTGGCAGGAGCTGGGGCCGAGCAACGGGAGCTCACTCCATCATGGGGATTCGAACTGCCGACCTTCTGATCGACAAGCCCAAGAGGCTCAGTGGTTTAGACCACAGCGCCACCCACGAATTTAAGCTGCACTTTAACTTTTCATAGTCGGAATTTGGGAAAAAGAAGTGAGGCTTATATTCAGGCCAATACGGTACTATTAGAATTTGTAAAATTACGTCCTTAGCCAGTCAAAGTAGTCAGCACTGATGGATTACAGCAGTCCTCTCTAAACTGGTGTTCTCCAAATTTTGGAATAAAATTCCCATAATCCCAAACACTGGCCTTTGCTGGCTGGGGTTGTTCAGAGTTGTAGACTCCCCTCCCCTTCTCAGCGTGGCTTCTGAGAGATCACAGGTTAGATTCAAATTGCTTGTAAACTCTTTCAAGTTTGTTACACTAAAAAGGCCCTCAGGACGAAAGAGAGAAACCCACACTAGCCCAAATGAGCTTAAACAGCTTGAAATCTCTCTCTCTCAGGTGTGTTTGTGTGAGCTGCAAGTGCTGTCCTTGGCTGATCTCACAGTTGGCTTTAATATGCTTGATCTGTACCTTTCACTGTAAACAAGTTAATGTTCAATGAAATGGGAATAGTTCTCCCCCTTATGATGTCTGGCCTGTGTTTTGCAATAAGTGCCACATTTCTTGCTGTTGAAGCCATTTCTCCACCAAAAGAGAAATAATCTCAACGCTTGCATGTCTACTTGAGCCGTGTCATTAGGGGTGGGTGTTGGGAACTGGTGGTGGAGCACTTGGTCACACTTAAGAGCTACAACATGCTGGCTTGTTCCTGAAATTTTTAATTAGTCACAGGTCTCTGCAGGGTCAGCGGGTGAAAAATGAATAAGCAGAGCCAAGTGACTGTTAATGAAACACAGCACACAGAGCGGTTTAGTTCAGAAACAATTGTCATTCTTTCGCTTCAGTTTTTATACTCCCAAGTGTCTGTATATTTGATGATTTCCTCTGTAGGAGTAAGGCATAAACCTTTTTTTAAAGAACAAAAATAAAAAACCCCATTTGGTATTTGCAGATCAGAGGCTGTGTTTACATTACAATAAAAATATTGGATACTACTAGATTAGCTTCCAAGCAACTCTAATGCTGTGTTTAATAATTTATCTATTTCCATTGGTTTTTTGTTTGTCCTTGTGTGCACTTCTTGCTGAGAGAGGAACCGGGGCAAACTTTTACAAGTGTTCCCCGTATCATGGGGGCTCCTTCCTAGTTGCACAATCCCATGCTACGCAGTTGCATGTATGAATAGTGCAACCACACGAATGGAGATGACTGAATGGGTTATTTCCAGACAAGTACCCTTTTGTGAGGCTGCTGATTGGCTGAGAAAGCTCTGTATGATTGGACCTGCCAATGTGGGCATACTGTTCATACATTGACCCCTGCACTATGACCTTTATGCTTGCTATACAATTACACCTAGCAGTCTCACCATTAATAAATAATATACTTCACAACCTGTTGAATTGTCTGTGGACAACTAGATTTAGGTTTGCTTTTCTTCATTGAGGCACTGAGTTTAACACTTGCTGGCGAGCTGTTTTCACCTACTCTTGAGAAAGCAATGAACTGGAGGGCCTGTCAGTTCAGCTGCTGCATTGCATGAAATCAGAGAGCAATAATAATGTGGTGCTGGACAATATTTCGAAACTGATGTCCAGTCAACCCAGCATTTTTCTCATATTGCATGGGTTTTTGAGCGTCAGTGATAAGCTGATGATTCCCTTGCATTAGTATTTTTTGTAGGAAAAGATGATGCCCAGCAACATTTCTAGAAGACTATGGTAAAGCTCATATTGAGATAGTATATCGAGTCAAACCATTGGTTTATCTGGGCTAGTTACCTGCAGGATGTCCAGCAGAGGCCTTTCCCATCACTGCTACCTGATTATTTTAACTGGAGATGGCAGGGATTGAATCGGGGACCTTCTATTCCACCACTTAAGCTTTGCCTCTTCCCTAACTCACAAAGGAGAGGACAAAAAGCCACATATATCATTCGACTCAATTCCTTCTGGATAATCCCTAGCAACAGTAGGTTTTAGGTACCTAAACCGCAGGCTATAATTCAAACCTGGGCATTGCATATATTATGAATAAGTTTAAATGTCTAGTTTTGATCATGAGTTACTGAGTTTGTGGCAAGCGGTATAAAGTAAAGGTAAAGGTACCCCTGCCCGTACGGGCCAGTCTTGACAGACTCTAGGGTTGTGCGCCCATCTCACTTAAGAGGCCGGGGGCCAGCGCTGTCCGGAGACACTTCCGGGTCACGTGGCCAGCGTGACATCGCTGCTCTGGCGAGCCAGAGCCATACACGGAAACGCTGTTTACCTTCCCGCTAGTAAGCGGTCCCTATTTATCTACTTGCACCCGAGAGTGCTTTCGAACTGCTAGGTTGGCAGGCGCTGGGACCGAACAATGGGAGCGCACCCCACCACGGGGATTCGAACCGCCAACCTTTCGATCGGCAAGCCCTAGGCACAGGCTTTAACCCACAGCGCCACCCGCGTCCCCTTGTCAAGCGGTATAGTGATGGTTTAATCTGTAGAGGTGGCACTCAGCCAGGGTAGATAAACTGTAATGGACCTAACTTAGTCACATTCATTAATTTAAGCCAGTAAGGCTTAGATATTTGATGCTTGTATTCCGGAGAATGCAATAATAATAATAAAAATAATATATGTAGTTACAATAAATATGTGGCAAAACTTCCATTGACTTTAATTGCCTGCCCTTAGAGTATAATGGAGCAAATGTCTAATAAATAATGATGAGTTTGTTTTCTCTCCCTTAGGGCCAACAAGCCAGAGATGTCCGACAAAATGTCAAGTTTCCTGCATATTGGAGACATATGTTCTTTGTACGCAGAGGGATCAACAAATGGATTTATCAGCACGCTGGGGTAAGTGAGCCATTTTTCAGGTGCTGCAGGGTGTATTTAATGAGCTGGCAGTGGAGGAAAAATAGGCATGGTTGTCTAGAAGCCAACACTGTCATCGCCATGTGTTTAACAGCGCTGGGTGTCTCTTTCCTTCCCTGCAGCTATAAATCCTTGGGATAAGAAGTTCCCCAGGTGAGTGAATCTGCTTCAGCAGAATCTAAACATTTCACTTAAGATAGATTAAAAAAAACAACAACTGCAGCAGCTTCATCATCTTCATTTTGTTGCTCAGGGCAGAATATTGAAGCCCGGAGCTCTGCGGTTTACTATCTAGATGAGGAACTGGCAGCGGAATCCAAAGAGAGAATAACACTATGTTTGCTGCCCTGGACTCCAATTTTTGATGAAAGGTGGATCATGATTAAATAAACAAGAATAAAGCTATGTTTTGAAGACATCAGTGTTTAAATTAGCATATCCTGCTAATTCTATCTGGGCAGAAGCACTCAAAGAGGACATGGAGAGATAGACTCAAGGGCCACTTAGAGAGGTCTAGAGGGCCACATTTGGCCTTCAGGCCTGAAGTTCCCCTCCCCTGCACTAAATGTTGAGTCCTCTGAGTAAGTAAAGCCAGGAAAGTTGATGAAAAAGGTTGTGCATTGTTAAATATGATTCTCTCCCCACACCTACCAACCTGTATAATTAATTCATATGTGGAAGAAGTGCTTTGGTGTATTTTCTTTTCTTTTTTTCCTATGGAATGGCATAAGTTTAAGCTTTCTGGCCAGGGCTTCTCTCCTCCTCCTCCTCAGCAGAATTAATTTGTGTGTTTTGAGGATCCCAGTGTGAAGTTCTAGAAGCAGATGTCCAGTACAGTCAGAGTATATACCTGGCTTTCGACCAAGTGAAGATGCCTGGCGCCTGACATCTCCACCATCTGGGAAGCATAGGACCTGGACTGTTTTAACACACTAATACCCCCCTCCCCCCACCACCGGTAGAATTCTATCAGTTATATTTTATCTGCACAATCAGAATGAATTTCTGCAACCAGTAAGAGCTGACAGTAAGTTCCTGACAGTAAGAGCTGTTCGACAGTGGAATTTGCTGCTAAGGAGCGTGGCGGAGTCTCCTTCTTTGGAGGTCTTTAAGCAGAGGCTTGAGAACCATATGTCAGGAGTGCTCTGATGGTGTTTCCTGCTTGGCAGGGGGTTGGACTCGATGGCCCTTGTGGTCTCTTCCAACTCTGTGATTCTATGATTCTAACCAAAATGCCTTTTCTGTGCAGCCTGAGCAGGAGCAGTCACCATTAAGAAAAAGAGGTCGGAATAGGCCAATGTATATGTGTACTTCCCTGGGTAAACTTATTGTTTTTCTTTAAATTCTCAAAGTTCTATTCGTAGCTCAAGGTTTCATCTGAACTAGTTGGATGTTTAACTGAGAATCAATCACAGTCTGACAGTCATTCGAAAAAAGAAGACTTTATAGACATCTTGCCCCCCAAAGTGGCAACTAGACGTTCTGTTTTGGTGACTGCAACCTTGCTCAGCCTTGGATACTATATTTGTTGTTCTGCCTTGGGCAGCAAAGTCTTGAGTTGGCCATTAACCACCAGAACACCCTGTCGGAGCAACTGTGCAAGGGTTTACATGTTAAGAGCTCAAGAACAATGGGAACTGAATATAGCTAAACACAGTAATGATATTTTGTTCAAGTAAATATTTCTCTGAAGCTGAATCCTGCTTAATATTCCTGTGAGATGATGACTTGAAGCTTAATCACAGCCTTGCTTCTGTTTTTCTAAATACAGTGCTCCAATGGCTTTGGTTCCTAGTTTGTAATATACCTAATTGCCTTTTGAACACTAAGCAAGCTGTGTAATCTTTGTTTTGATCATCTGTTTGCCTGGAATAATGCTCCCTTGCCTATGATCTATTTTTGGAACAAGGTGAATCTTTCAGCTACTAGAATTAGCTGTCTGGATGCTTTTTGCAAGACTTTTTTTGAACTTCATAAAATTAGGGTGGCTTCTTGCTTTGATACTCAGTTCCTCCTACCCTTTCCTGAGCAAGTCTTTCACCATCCTTTGATACTTCTGGGGAGGTGGGAGGGCAGATGCAACAGAGAATTTCAGCATTCACCTTTTCACGTCATTGCGCTGTAGCAGTGAATAGCTGTCTAGCTGATATTCCCTCTTGCTTTAAAGTTACAGAAGCAATGTTCCCTATTGCATTGGGTGTTTTTATCCTCCTTATCCCCTGCTGTGGATGAAGATCAAGTATGGCCTTATTCATAGTCTCAGTGCATATGTTAGTCCTGTTAAAGCAATACTATGGCTGAGAGTTGGACTCTTTCCTTCCTTTTGAACTTTAGTTTAGAGAGGGGGGGGGAGTTGTGAGGGAGCCATATAGGATTTATTTCCCTCATATGAAAGCCCTAGGGTGGAAGGTTGTTTTTCATTTGTCAAGGGGGCAAGTCATAACTGCAAGTCCTAAGCAGAATTTCTATGACGTGTGACCGACTGGACCACAGAATCCATTAAAAATATGTTTTTTAAAATAACTGACAGTATCAACATATCTTCAGGGCATTACAGTGGTACCTCAGGTTACAGATGCTTCAGGTTACAGACTCCGCTAACCCAGAAATAATACCTCAGGTTAAGAACTTTGCTTCAGGATGAGAACAGAAATCATGGTGGCGGCACGGTGGCAGCGGCAGGCCCCATTAGCTAAGGTGGTGTCTCAGGTTAAGAACAGTTTCAGGTTAAGAATGGACCTCCAGAACGAAGTTCTTAACTCAAGGTACCACTGTACCTAGTTTACACATAGTGGTGAGCTGACCAGGTGCAGAGAGAGCCAAAATGCTTGGCTCCTCCCAGTCCATTAACTCAGTGTAGCTCAGCAGCGAAGGCAAAGTTTGGCTTAACACGTCATCAAATTGTGGTTAAGTGCCCCCTTCCTTCACCACAATCATTAGCAAAGAACAAACCATGGGTATAAGTCGTGGTTAAGGAGGAGAAAGCTCAAGCGTGGCAAGCTGTGCTGAGCTACAAGGAAGAGCAAAGTGGCTGGGATCTCCTCCCTAAGAACCAGCATGTTTACTCATTTGTGCTAGGTCATGATTTGGCTCACTGCTGCAAACATGGCCACTGAAACTAACGTTCCTATGGACTACACAGATTGTTGTTGAATGCCTCCCTGGTGGAGTTATTTTCACTTTAAGTGGCTTACAGTGTGCTCCTAAGTGTGCATACTTGGAATTGTTCACAATACAATAAAAGGATATATTTATTTTAGTTTTAGACTCTCTATTAGAGATTTTATCTCTACAGGGGTCACTGCTTGCCACTCAGGAAAACCCAACTGGCCAATGGTCACCTCAACATCGAGTGAATGCCCTGTCTGTTCTCCATAAAGTTTACGTGGTAATCCACCCAATATTGTGCTGATATAGTGGCATCTAGTGTTGATCTTGATTCATTCATGACCCGAGACACCAGAAGCCAAAACTTGTCCTCTCTTCTCTGTGCTACTGCCAATCCTAGTTCTTGCCACTGCCTTCTCACAAAGCTTACTTTTTTGACCTTTAGAATTTTCTTATATGCTGCTCTGCTCCTTCCCATATTTCCCTTGTTAATTTCGGAGGGTTTTCCCAGATAGGTTCTAATTGCACTTAGCAGGCAAAAGGATATATAAACAATTACATATATAATATATGTATATAAAACCACTGCATATATTGTAATTTTTTCCTATTAACTCTTCTCACGAACCAAGGGCGTTTTTATTGGAATCTTATCTCTATTATGCTTCACATTGCTAAAAAAGAAAAATTATTGAGACTGGAAGAGCATGCTGGGAAAATAAAAATTTAGAAGGGGAAGAAGGCCAAGATGGCACCTCATCTTCTGCCTTCCTAAATCTGCAGCTGAACTCTATCACTTTGAGACCCTGAAAGTTGCCATTAGAATGTCTTCATGAAGTATCCCTGCCTTGGCTAGTGGAACACTTGGATAGACAATAGACTTTCTTTACAGTACTTGGTCCACAGATCCACCACATGAAGGTGCCTTCTGAAGGTCAGAGGATTATCAATAGATGATGAGAATGGATTTGAGCACCGTGATGTACAATAATAGTGGTTTCCTTTCCTTTCCTGTTTCTCTGCATCAAAGTATGTCTGAAATACTCCCTCTCTGGGGACTTTCTGTCTTCCATGTCAGACAGGCGGGGACTTAGAGCAGAACCTTCTTTCTGGTGGAAAGCATTTCCAAAGAGGTCTTAAAAATAAATAAACGTCTTTTGCTGTAGTCCATCAGGCTAAGGCAATTTTATTCAGACTGGCATATGGAATATGAGACTTTATGGATGCTCTGCTCATTTTTACAAAGTTGATACACTATTTTATAACCGCGGAACGCCTTCTCCAGAGAGAGAGGCTGTCAAATATTCCTTGTGCTTTAATAGTCTAATGAAAACACCTGGCTGACTGCTACAAATGTATCTCTTTTTGTTTTATACTTTGCAATGCCTCTTTAAACTGCAGTAAATCAAGAGATACGCTGTCATTTATTGATCACCAAAGTCCATTTTATTACTGCAAACATAATAATTAGAGGGAAAGAAATTCTGCAGGTGACAACCAGCTCATCAGCTTCTGGGGTCAAAGTAAAACAGGGTCAATTATTCCTTTTGCTAAGTTAGTTTGGTAATGTGAGCCGTTGTTAGAGTGTGTGGTGTAGTTGTTAAAAGCTACCATGTTGGTCTACAACTGGGGAGACCTGCGCTCAGATTCCACTCAGCTGCAGAACTCACTGGGTCATTCACTATATTTTTCATCCTAAATTTACTTCACAAGGTTGTTGTGTAGAAGAAATGCAGGGGGAGGGATGAAAACGGAGGGGGAAGAACTCTGCAACCAGCTTGAGCTCCTTGGGGGAAAGATGATATACAAATGAAGGGGGGGGGGGAGCATAATAGCTCTAGTGCAAGATGGTTGATGGCTGTGTAAGCAGCCACTGGTCAAATCTGTATCTGCTTCTAGCCAAGGAGAGCGGCTGAAATGATGGCATTTCAGATTGGGAGCTGGTTGAACTATATGTTGAACTTTGACTATATGTGTGAGAAGAGTTACACAGAGTCTCTAAAGATCGAGGGAAGCTTTTAGCCACTTGAATGTCACTTGGTTGACTGTAAACATCTCTCATGCAAGCAAGACTTGGATAGGAAAATATTGGAAGGAATTCAGCGTCACGCTGAGGTAATTGTTCCATTTGGGCTAGCATTGCAGCTTGCCGGATGGAATTATCTCCCCTCTCCTCTTCCCTTGCACTGTTCGGGGCAGGGTTGGGGGTTAGAAGAAGCCAAATTCAAGGGGGAATAGCCCCCTTGCACAAGCCCATGGGGGTTTCCATGGACAGGACTCACACTTTTTTTGTTTGTGGCAGTAACTTCCACTTGTTAAAAATGTAAGGCAATTAATACACCACTTCTCAGGCAGACCTCACAAAGCTGTTTATGATAACAATAAGCAGTGGTGGGAGTGGGTTTTAAATAACAGGGCTTTTTTGTGGCACTACTCACAAGTATGGAGTACCCTTGCCTCTTATTTTGCTGCCTATGGCGGCCATTTTGTGCTAGCACCTGTGGCATTTTTATCAATGTCTGAATAGTGGCACCTTCCTTTTTGCCAAAATGAAAAGCAGTGAAAAGTGTTATACTGAAATGGAGAAGACAGCTGTTGAGAAGTAGCTGCCATTGCCTCTTTTACTTTCCTCTGGGCAAGATGATCCCACAGAAGCCCCTGTGGTAACTCTTGGAGGTGGAAGTGGCCACTCAGGGAGCTGTCTTCTACACCCAAGTTCAGATTTATTTCTTCCATATTTTTTGGGATAACCTTTCCTTCTGAAAGGATAGACTTAAGGGTGTCAGTATTGGTGTAGTTCAGAGCTACTTACTAAACTTTAATAAACTTAAACTGTTTATTTTAACATAAATCACAATGAAGACCCAGAGACTAGTAACTGAGTCCACAAACAACAACTAGGAGCTCTCCTTCTAAACCTGTCTTTAGGAGGCAGGTGGACTTTTCTACAATTATTAATTCCTACCTCTCTCTCTACTGTGGCATGCACTTTACCATGGGTTCATAACATTTAAATTAATTGAATTAAAATAACAACAACAACAATAATTTATTATTTGTACCCCGCCCATCTGGCTGGCTTCCAACAAAGATGAAAAATACACTAAAATGTCACATATTAAAAACTTCCCTGAACAGGGCTGCCTTCAGATGTCTTCTGAATGTCAGGTAGTTGTTTATCGCTTTGACATCTGATGGGAGGGCGTTCCACAGGGCAGGCGCCGCTACCGAGAAGGCCCTCTGCCTGGTTCCCTGTAACTTGGCCTCTCGCAGTGAGGAAACCGGCAGAAGGCCCTCGGAGCTGGACCTCAGTGTCCGGGCAGAATGATGGGGGTGGAGACGTTCCTTCAGATATACTGGACCGAGGCTGTTTAGGGCTTTAAAGGTCAGCACCAACACTTTGAATTGTGCTCGGAAACGTACTGGGAGCCAATGTAGGTCTTTCAAGACCGGTGTTATATGGTCTCGGTGGCCGCTCCCAGTCACCAGTCTAACTGCCGCATTCTGGATTAGTTGTAGTTTCCGGGTCACCTTCAAAGGTAGCCCCACATAGAGCGCATTGCAGTAGTCCAAGCGGGAGATAACCAGAGCATGCACCACCAGAGCAGAGACAGTCTGCAGGCAGATAGGGTCTCAGCCTACGTACCAGATGGAGCTGGTAAACAGCTGCCCTGGATACAGATTTGACCTGTGCCTCCATGGACAGCTATGAGTCCAAAATGACTCCCAGGCTGTGCACCTGGTCCTTCAGGGGCACAGGTACCCCATTCAGGACCAGGGAATCCTCCACACCTGCCTGCCTCCTGTCCCCCAAAAACAGTACTTCTGTCTTGTTAGGATTCAACCTCAATCTGTTAGCTGCCATCCATCCTCCAACCGCCTCCAGACACTCACACAGGACCTCCACCGCCTTCACTGGTTCTGATTTAAAAGAGAGGTAGAGCTGGGTATCATCCGCATACTGATGAACACCCAGCCCAAACTTCCTGATGATCTCTCCCAGTGGCTGCATGTAAATGTTGAAAAGCATGGGGGAGAGGACAGAACCCTGAGGCACCCCACAAGTGAGAGCCCAGGGGTCTGAACACTCATCCCCCACCACCACTTTCTGAACACGGCCCAGGAGGAAGGAGCGGAACCACTGTATGACAGTGCCCCCAGCTCCCAGCCCCTCAAGACGGTCCAGAAGGATGTTATGGTCGATGGTATCAAACGCCGCTGAGAGATCCAGCAGAACTAGGAAACAGCTCTCACCTTTGTCCCTAGCCCGCCGGAGATCATCAACCAGTGCGACCAAGGCAGTTTCAGTCCCATGATGAGGCCTGAATCCCGACTGGAAGGGATCCAAATGGTCCGCTTCTTCCAGGCGTGCCTGGAGTTGTTCAGCAACCACTCGCTCAATCACCTTGCCCAGGAATGGAAGATTTGAGACTGGGCGATAATTGGCCATCGTGGCCGCATCTAAAGATGGTTTTTTAAGGAGCGGTTTAATAACCGCCTCTTTCAGTGGGTCTGGGAAGGCTCCCTCACGGAGGGAAGCATTCACCACCCCACGAAGCCCATCGCCCAGTCCTTCCCAGCTAGCTTTTATAAGCCAGGATGTGTTTCAAATATGTGTTTCCACATTCTAGTCAGTCTTTCTCAACCTCTGCACCACACTAGCTTACAAGCGTGTGAAGAAAACACAAAGCACTTTTAAACTGTCTGTTGAAGCTGTTTAGAAATCAGTCATTGCCTTCTTCAGTTTTCATTTGGAGACCAGTAATTTCCATATAATAGGACTTTTAAAATGGTGTCTGTCCTAAACGACATCCGTATTCTCTCATCTGAAGTAATCCAGATAAATGCTTACTTGTGTATCAATTTCACATCTCTGTGCAAACAAGGACATTTGTATTCTGAAAGGTGTAATGTTTAAGTCAGTCACAAATACCTTTATTTCATGTTTTGTGATAGTTTCCATGTGCGAGAATCAGAGTAGTTCCACCACAGGCTTTAGCAATTACTTGGCCTGGATTTCTCGGCAAACTGAGTCTGTGTATGCAGCTATAAAACATTACAACAGGTCTTGCTCTACATTTACAGTTTGCATTGGGCCAGTTTCAATAAAACTGTTGCATTTACTACAACTTCTCTGCGTCTTCCTGGGTCCAGGAAGTACACAGCAAATATCCGTATCTTTCTCCCCGCCCCCATGCCATAAATCTGTTGGGTGGTAGCCTACCTGTCACTGAGCAGGAGACACAAGAAACGGCACTGAACAAAATTTAATTTTGTTCAGGGTCATAATGAGCACAGTAATTATTTGGGTACATCATCAGCCTCACAGAATCTTGAAATGAATTCATAAAGTTATTCATAAAGTGTGCTGGACTAGCTCAGTGTCTTAAAACCAGTACCGTGTACCTTGAAGATGGTACATGTTACCATGTACTTATGAGCAATGCCTATGATGTAAAAAATGACCTGGAGTTTTGATACTGAATATTTTGGTTTTTGTTTTCCAATCCATCTAAGGATCAGGGACCTGATCTCTCATTTCCCCACTTAACAGAAGATGAATCTGCACGTTTAATCAAATGGAAAAGTCACACACACACAAACAAACAAACAAACAAACAAACACTTTATTGACCACATTAAACTTTGACTTATATACTTAACCCATTTTATTGAGACTATTATTTTCTGCTTAACAAGGTTTGCGGTATCTATGTGTTGCACAGCAGGAAGAAAATGAACTCCACTCTGATCTTTGAAGAAAGGAGACTTTTGAACAGTGACTGGGTTTTAGTTCAACATTTTTTTAAGGAAGATGGTAAAACGGACAGTCAATTCTGTGTAGCTCAAAATCTTGTGAAAAATAAACTTTCCTTTAAACTTCATTGGCCATTTTTTTCATTTCACTGGTTCTCTGCCTTCTGTGGGACTTCAGTTTTTGGATAAAAGTATGCTCCAGTAGCAGATGGTGTGGTGCAGCAGCAGTCAGCCTTGTTGCTGATGCTTTACCTCTAGGTAAGGTAAGAGAGGGTACGGGGGGCAGCAAGGTCAGGTGCTGAATTGGCTCCCCCAGTTCATTTGCACCATGCCAAACTCACGGCTGCCTTCTCTTCCCCTTCCGCATAAGCAGCAGTGATGTGATCAGCCAGAGGCCAAGTGAGTGCAGCCACCCCACCCTGCCACCTGCTGCTGCTGTGCTCATTCTTCTTTGCTGCATAAGGCTTCCCAACATTTAGTGTGGTGCAATCCAGGGTGTTAACCTATTCATGCAGCAATCATTTGTTCACTGTAGGTGTGATGAAGAGTAGGTTTGAGCCTATTGTCCTTGCCTCTAACCTATTAGGTCTAAACAGAATTTGCATGACTACAAATCATTGGAGTGCTGATTCCCCCCCAGGGTTCCCAATCCCATGGAAAGCTAGGGCAGTTTTCTGACAATCTTTTAAATGCTTTCCATTTTTTCTCTCTTTCAGACTTGTGGATGACCGGTGTGTTGTACAGCCAGAAACAGGGGACCTTAACAACCCTCCCAAAAAATTCAGAGGTGAGATTTCTCAGCCATCTGCTGAAATGTTGATACGATACTCCTTTGTACTTGGGTCTAGCTTGTCCAAAATAACAGCTGCGCACATGAAACAATAGTTTCGGTTATTTGTTCGCAATATAATGGTGTTTTGTCTTTTGGGTTGAGGCTCCAAAGTTGGTGTTGGTTGCCAATACAAAGAGTATTGCCCTGAAGCAGCCTTGCACATTTGTTTTGATTGTACTTTAGCAGACTGACTTACCTCTTCTAAGAACCCACATAAATCTGAAAATGTGCAACAAGACATCTTTGTGACTAACAGGATGTCTGTGTAGTTTCACTTGCTTTTCTCCAGGTGTGAAGGATAATACTCATTCTAGGATTGAATAAACAAGCAAAAAAAGATGGGTTGGCAGACCATTGACTGACTCAGACATGACTCTTGGCTTAATCTCAGCAGTGTGTTGTGAACTTACAACCTTTCTCCTTTAGATTTTTTATTTATTTTTGCGAATGGTGGGCTTTGTCACGGGAATTAATCTAGTTCTTTTTAAACAGCAACAGTAAAATGGAGATATAACACTTGGTCTTCTTTTTTGAGGCAAATCTTGTTATAGTTTTTTTAATGTGTTTTATTTACTCCTTCTGGCACTTTGAAGTGACTGAATTCAATCATCCTCCATGGGGATATTAATTGAATTAGTGATGCTGCTGGGTATTCTCATTGGACTTTGATTTTCAATGACAAAACACTTTGGTCTTTGGTTTATAAAAGAGGACTCTTGAATAAGAGTCCTCTTTTAACACAACTGTTAACACAACTGAATTTAACACAACTGTTAAATTCTCATCCAAGGAGTGTCCCGTAAGGCATTTCTATCCTATATTCCTAGATGAAACACATTTTATTTCGACCATCTTTGTATGATAGATTCCTCCCCCCAACCAACTAACCATCCTACTACAAAATTATGTGTGCACTGAGTTGGTTGCACTGCAGTGGTGGAATTATGTGTTCCACACAAAATTAAACCAATGTTGTGTTGATGGAACTTGAGTACTTAAAGGAGGTGTGAGTGGGTGGATGTTTAATGGGGTGCTTCAGACTAAATGGAAATAAAAGATCATCATATAGTGAGATACACCGGGGGCGGGTGGTGGGATGGTGGAATTGCTGTTTCATGCATAACACAGTCGCTTCACATCTTGTTTTCAAGCAACCTGTACTTGGGTTATTAATCCCAGCTGAGGGTGTACTACTACTACTACTACTACTACTGCTACTGCTGCTGCTACTAATAAGAATAATAATGTAGAAACTACCTCTGTGTAGTAGTAGTAGTAGTAGTAGTATTGTATGAAGCATTGTTTATGATTTAGAGCTAATGGTTTGGACACATACCTAGTAATTGCTAGAGGAAATGCAAGGTCTACTCAGTAGGGAACTCTGCAGTGCCCACTTCAAATGTAACTAGATATCATGTGCTTTCTTACTATGTGAACAAGCTGCACCAAGTCTTGGGTTTGTGTGCTTCTCTTCCACCCCCCACCCCACTCCACCCTCCTCCTTTCACGCATCAAAGGGCACAATGAGAAGTTTTCACTTCCACTTTACACAAACAGTTCTCGTTGTATCTGAAACTGGAGAAGGAGGGGGTTAAACTTGGTGAGAGCAAACCAGGTTCAAACTGTGGCTTTTTGGACAAGCCACACTTCCATTAATTCAAACAGAATGGCGGGCTGTGGTTTGTTAAAAAAAAAACCCTGGAAGCCTACAGTTGCCCTTTATAGCTGTGGGAAAAAAAGGAGATGGGAGGAAAGACCATGTGAACCCAAAGCTCACCAAGCCTATTTGATTCCCATATATTCTCACATTTTCATGTGTGTGTTCATGTGTCCGAAGAGAATAAGTGCTTTGATGACATATAGAACACTATAGATTACTAAGAGGCAACAATGGAAGTAATTATTGATAATCTGTGGACCCTAGTGATGTCATTGCTTCATCCTAGCATGGTGAAGTGGTGTTTTGGGGGCACTGGTTGGAGCAAAGAGTTGACTCCATTGGCAAAACTAATCAACACCTTTAGAAGAGTTTGGATTTGATATCCCGCCTTTCACTCCCTTTAAGGAGTCTCAAAGCGGCTAACATTCTCCTTTCCCTTCCTCCCCCACAACAAACACTCTGTGAGGTGAGTGGGGCTGAGAGACTGTGACTGGCCCAAGGTCACCCAGCAGCTGCATGTGGAGGAGCGGAGACGCGAACCCGGTTACCCAGATTACGTGACTACTGCTCTTAACCACTACACCACACTGGCTCTCTTTATCCTTCATTATAAGCAGTTTTCACTGTAAAAAGGTAGTGGGGTTCATTGTTGCTTCCCATGACCTATGAACAAGTATTGGGCAGCTACAGTCAAATTAGGATTCCCAGTTGCAGGCATGTTGTTCGAGCTTCATGTCTTTGTTAAAAGAAACATGCTAACACTTGCATGCTACTGCATAAAATGTAGAGTCCCACACTCTAGTCTCATTTCTTAAGATGAGTCGGAGGGAGGCAAAGATGGTCCCTTTATTATCTACATTGCTTTCAGCAGTTCAGAATTATTCCAAAGACGCTGGCATTGCTTTTTATCTGCGCTGTCATGCGTGTGTGTGTTTCAGCAGCGTACTGCTTGACTAGCATACTGTTGCCGCAGATTCAGCCACGACACCTTTGTAATTACCCATGAGTCTGTTTGGGATATGAAAATGAGTGGTTGTTGAGTTTCTTCCCTGACAGAATAAGACTTGGAAGGCTCCTTTTGTCTCCATGATGACTTCTTGTTCATGTGGATCTTAAATTATTGTGTTAAGAATTTGTATTTTATCAAATCAGGAAATTGGTTGAAATGTGAGATGGTTTAAGAGGGAATTTTATGATATCTGTTCAATCCTGCTTTCCTTTTGGTTATGATAATTTATCCAAAAATTAGAGATAAGAGAGAAATTCAGTTCAGTTTGCATTTAAAGGCAAACTTACCTAATTTTCACCGTCTGAAATATGACGACACAGCCATCTATTGGTATTTGTACTTCTCCGGATTTTGCAATGCTGTTCTCTACTCTAAATGCCGTTTACCTTCCCGCCTGAGCAGTATCTATTTATCTACTTGCACTTTGATGTGCTTTTGAACTGCTAGGTTGGCAGAAGCAGGGACCGAGCAATGGGAGCTCACCCCGTCACGGGGATTTGAACTGCCGACCTTCTGATTGGCAAGTCCTAGACTCTGTGGTTTAACCCACAGCGCCACCCGCTTCCCTTTTACAAGTATAGTACATCATACTTAATCTGCACTTGTAATAAATTGATCTTTTAATGTGGAAGCGTACATAGTTTAGAACTCACTGCCTATTGATATCAGGCAGGCACCTTCATTGTACACTTCTCAGCGTTTTATTTCTTTTTAGCTACTGTTGATTTATATAACCCCTTGAAAAAAGAAAGTGAAGTTGACAAATTTGCCCATTCCTGCCACCACTAGGGTTAATTCTATGCAGGTATTTTGCATGAGGGCTCTCTGTTGCTGGCAACTCTGTTCTACATATTGTTCAATTCTACAGGAGCTGGCTGTGTTTCCGCAACCTTAATGGCGGACATACTCACTGCAGCAGGAGGTTTCTGATTTATTACATTTTTAATTCCACCATTCCTTCAAGGAACTCAATATGCTGTGCATGGTTCTTTTCTTTCCATTTCTTCCTCACAAAAACCCTCTGAGATATAAGTTTGGCTGAGAGGCAGTGACTGCTTCAAGGTCACCCAACAGGTTTCATGGCTGAGGACGAACTTGAACCCTGGAATCCAAGATTCTGGTCCAGTGCTTACCACTATATCATACTAGTAGGATCCTGATCAGGCTTTTGTCTCTGCCATAATAACAACACAATCCTGTACTTGTCCTCTCAAAAGTAAGCCCAGGTGAGTTCACTGGGACTTATTCTTGGATAATTGTGTATTGGATTGCAGCCCAGGTTTGCTGAGTTTGGTGCCTTTTACAGCCTGTTGTTATGCCTACTTAAGTTCCTTTGAATTCCTTTTTAACCAGGCCTTCGTCTGACTTGATCTACATCCTATGCACTTTTTAAAATGCTGGCTCTTTTTGGGATTTTTAATTGGGTTGTTGTTTATGTTTTGATTTTATGTATTTGATATTTTATGTGAACCGCCCTGAGACCTCCAGGTATAGGGTGGTATAGAAAATAAATAAATAAATAAATAAATAAAATAAACAAATAAATCATTTTTGACTTACTCTTGGGTAATTTTGCAATGGATTGCAATGGTAACCTTTACAGTGGCATATTTAACTATTTGTGTATTTTAAATAACATGTGGAATAAGCTTATTTCATTTGCCTCCCCTCTAGCTTTCAGAACTCTTGACAAACACAAGGCAAAATTGTGAGTTTAAGCCTGTTTCGCAGGTAGCACGTAATGTGAAGCCAAACCACAGTTTAGTGTGAAAGAGCAGGTTCTCAGAGAGAAGCTCTTGGCCACTGCATTCCCCCACTGATCCTCCTGCTGCTGCTTGAGCTATCATGCTACCTGGGGCTTAGCAGTTCATCTGAATCCTGGTCTTGCTGTAGACAAACCATGAGCAATAAAACAAGCACAAACCTTGGTTACAACTTGTGGTTTCTCAGAAGTGAAGCAAACCATGAGCCCAGGTATAATGCTGAGCCAAACCATGGATTAGCCTTGGGTGGTGCAGCAGGAGCAGGACCTGGGCAGATGTACATTGCCCATTGTCATTTTTTTTCTCTAGGAACCCACAGATTTGCTCCTCCATACTAAACCATGCATCACGAGCAAGCCAGGTCGTTGTTTCCTTTAAAAAACCCTAAAAAACCTGTTCAGCTATTCTTAAGCTGCAGTAGCTTGCGGTTCCGTAATGTAGGAGTTCTGCATTCATGAATATATTAACTTGCAGAATTTATGGGTAAACCTCACCTTGTAACTGCCACATCCCTGGCTGTGAGACTTGGGCATATGTTCCAACTGATTATGACGGATTTTCCCACAATTTTCCTACTAAAATCACACCTTGCTCGATCTGGTTCCCTCTAAACTCCTTAGTATCTTAACATTCTGAAACATGAGCACACTTGGAACCAAAATTTCCAAACCACCTTCAGTCTAGTTTGCAGCCCTAAAGTATGGCAGTATTTTGGTGTCTTAAAAGGATGATCTAAGCACTTTGTGGACCATTCTGCAAGGTGTTTCTAGCAGCATGGAACCACCTGGTTGTGAGTGGGAGTTGGCATTATTTCCTCAAGGCTTGTGGAGAGCTGTTGCCATCAGCTGTCCAGGAAGAATGTCGCAGAGCATCTTTGTGCTGGAATGTTAACAGCTTTCTTCAGTTGTGATAGGGATCTAGGGTGATGAGACCTTCAGAAGCTGGTAATTTATTTGTGGTGCTTCCCTTTAGTTCAGTAACATGACCGCATGGCTCTCTGTATCTAATGGTTAATTCCATAAGTAAACCATTTCTTTCTCCCTTGGAGATCTATTGTGACAGAAATGTTCATCACATAGTCTGACTTACCGAAACTCTTTCTATGAACTTGTGCTTAGTACTGTTGATTTAGAGTCACTTGCGCCTTATGTTGCTAAGTGACACATTTTTTAAAGCATGCTGTTGGAAGGATGGAGTCCATGAAATGTATATAATGAGGGAAATCCTCATAGTGAAACTTACGGCAAGTAGTTTTCAATTCTGTTTTGGCCTTTTGACACCAAACCATACCATGTTTGCTGAGGTTTCCAAATACTGGTATCACGCAGTTTTGTTTTTTGTTTTTGTTTTAAATAATGCCTGCTTAGCAGGGTATAACTACTGCTGAGTGTCTAAACCAAAAAATAAATAAATACATATTTTGGAGAGGTGTCAAAATACTAGATAGCATGGAAAAGTTCTGCTTAGCTTTGTGCATCATGCACAGTTTACTAGATTATGAAATTAAAAGAAGTTTAGGGCCATGTCAAAAGTTTAGCACACACACACACACAGACACACACACACAGATTTCCTGCTACAAATTGGACAATGAACACAGAAGTCTATAGGTTTTTCCAGCAGACTTGCTGATTGACCTCAGAGGCTATAGTTGCATACTCCTGACTTCTCAGTATTCTGTACTGTGACCATTTTAAACATGCTTGGCAGTTTTTATCTTTGTGGGGCTAGTATCTGATTCATGTTGCTATGTACTTTGAAGGCCATGGGTGAATATAGCAACATTGGCTGCTGGGCGATTATTTGGCAAGCTAAGGGAGCGACAAGTTTGCTTCTCATTTCTTCTGCCCCAAGATCACCAAGATCACTGTGACGTCAGGGAACCTTGAAATGATTACACAGCGAAATTTCAAGCACTCCCTACAATTTCCCCAGTTTGAGACATGATGTGATTTGTCTCATCACCACCATCTCTAGGGCAGTTACATCGCAATCATAGTAGGCCACAACACATTCTGTGTGGCACTGACAATTGGTTAACCAACTTGTAGCCTTCTAGATGAAACTGGAGACTTGTGAATGATGTCACTGGCTACTATAGGAGTGCAGTGTATGCTCTAGGTCCAAGTTAGAGGACCAGAGTTATCTCCATATTAGGCTGCTCTCTGACTCAGATGCTAGTCTAGCCGACTGACAAAATCCCCTTAGATATCAAAATGACTCTTGGGCTTATATGTAATAGGCTTCTGTGGATAACATGTTTGCATTTCTGGCTCATTCAGGGCAAAACAGGACTTTATAACTGTCGGAATCCCAATAGGTCTAGACTCATTACAAGGTTAGATCTCTGGTAGGTATTTTTTTGCAAAGGCTTAAGCATTGTTTGCTAAAACATTCCATAAACTATTATGGTGCAAGTTTGTGGCCTCTACAAGTATTTAATGTATCTTTAAACATAGCAGTTCAGATTATACTGTACTTTGATTCCATTTTCAACATGTTTGAGCCCCTCTGCTAGTTTTTGAAAGGAAGAGGGGGAAAGTTATCATTTTGAAACCATGGGTTGCTTTGCATACTAAATTTTTGAATCTCTGACTTTTCAGTTCAACCCTATTCATATTTTTATGATGCGTTTCCAGAAACTTGGGTAGATTGATGCTTTCTTGTCTGACCACATGGGAAGTTTCTGAAGTGTTATGAACTTCTTCTTGGGTGGTGTCATGGTGATGCTAATGTTAGGCTGAGAGAATGGCCTGGAGGGACATGATGCAGTTCCTGTACTGAAGTGCACTTCCTGTAACCTACCTTCAAGGAAGCCACTTGAGAAATGTAGGTAGAGCTCCTTGGAGGAAGAGTGCAATGCATGGAGATATAGGACTTAAGAAAACAAAATCAAATCAAATGTCTTGTGCATATCCAATAACAAATTTTCAGCTTAGGCCTGACCTTGCTGATGTTTACTTTGATGTTAATAATGTTAGAGGCTGGAGCTTTCCTCTTCTTCTGTTTCATCTGCCTTCAGTGAGCTTAGTGTGCCGCATGAATTGGGGCTGCATTCCCTCAGATTACAACTTTGTGGGAATTGAACATCTTCCTTGAAGTTCGTTTCTTTCTAGACTTATGAGAAGGAAGGGCGACATATCCACCATATTGTATATATTTATTTATTCTTGCTGCTGCCCTCTCCAAATATTCAACATGCATACACAAAGCACAATTTTTAAAGCAGGATGAGAAACATCTGGTCCTCTAGCTGTTGGCCTCCTACTCTCCTCATCCTTGACCATTGGTCATTTGGGCTGGGGCCAATGGGAGATGGAGTCCAAGGACATCTGGAGGGCCACAAATGTTAGACATCAATGTGGCAATAAGCATTTAAGTTCCTTTTTAATGGTTCCTTTTTCTCCAATATGGAAATAAACTGCAAAGGTACTGCACGTTTGTTACTCTGAAATACAAGCTGCAGCAGAGATGACAGCAGCAAATGTGATAAAATTGAAGCCTAGGGAGCAGCATAGAGATGGGAGGTTTAATTTGGCATTTCTGAACATCTAAATCTCCCCAAATTGAAAGAAAAAAAGGCAAATATGTTACTTGGTGTGTCTGGACTGCTGCGGTTTGCCGAAGCAGCGTACACAGTATGATTTTGAATGACTGAACATTTTAGCCCTTGTAAGCAGCTGATTTCTATTCTTAAATGAAAGTGAGATATATTCAAACAATAGGAATGAAAAAACTATAGTTTCCAAACGTAAGTAGAATAAAAAAATAATTGAAAGTGTTCAGGGAGTAGTATATGTGGGATTGTTCCATTTTGCCTTTTAAATAGCTTGCATGGCTTGCTATGATAGGGGGCTGATAATGGTGACATCAGTGCCATACATTTAGGACACAGTTATACCACTTTGACAATCATGGCTTCCCTCAAATAAGGCTGGGATATGTAGTTTAACTCCTCCACAGATCTATAATTCCCAGCACCCTTAAACCAAAGTTCCAAGGATTCTTTGGGGGAAAGCAATATGTTTTAAATATGCTGCTGCTTTCAATGTGTGATGTGGGTGTGAAGGATGATGCAGAACAAAGGAGAGCACTGTGTCATATTAAGAACATAGAGTCATTCCATATACCAGGCCAGCTTGGCATCTGTAGCAGCTCTCGAAAGTCCTTCTGGCTGGAGATAGCATGGATCAAAACTGGGACATCCTTCATGCAACACGTATGCGATGATGCTTACCTAAGTATTAGGGTTAAGTGAACCCTTGTGAATCAAGTTGTGCTGCAGGGCCTAAAAGCTACCCGGTTTACTTCATGACTGCTTTTAGCTGTGACCCCTGCTGAGTAGATTTGAAATATGCTTGTAAGGTGGCATTGTGCAGCCTGAAGGGAGACATTGACAAGATCTGCCTCTAAATAACTGGGAAACAATGAATACCAGTGGTAGCCAGTTCAAAATTGGTGAGTGTGTATTTAAGGAGCTTATTTAACTCCTCCCTCCCCCTCCAACCTTCTTCACTTTTGCAAAGAAGCACATAATGTTTTGGGTAGGGCTGAGGGCAACCATGCCAAAAGGCTGAGTTAGCTATAAAGTAGAACACTCCGGCAAATAAATCTTGCTCCAGTGTTGTAGACAAAGGCATATTGCAGATTTGTTGCCATAGCTGCTGTGTAAAATCTGACCTTAACTGCAGTAACACTATGTTAGAAAGAACTAGATAATCAGTTTTCTAAAATTAGTGTGTTCCCTACTTAATAAGCTGGTATGAGCAAGATATTTAATGAAATATTATACTTGGTTACAATATGCCATGGGACTGAAATACTTTGGATCTATGGGGAGTTGAGCTCAGGACGGCTTAGCCTCACTTATAGCTTCATAAAAGCCATTAAAAGTGCATAATGAAGTGTGACTGTGAAAATAATGTTCAGGTGGTCTGAGTATCTTCCCTGAAAGACTAACGGTAGAATCCAGTGTAGCGCTAAGGATTTCTGCTTGAGCAATGGAACATTCCCTGCTTCCTCCTGCATGCCCCCCAAATCTGTTGTAAATATTTCCCCAGCCCTCTGGAGCTGATTTGGGAAGGGGTCAGGGTATATGCTAAGGTTACCAGACATCCCTGTTTTGCGGGGACAGTCCCCGGATTTACAAATCAGTCCCCTGACAAAATCCATCTATTTAGTAGGAAGGTGAAAAGTGTCCCCGCATTCATTGGAAAAAATCTGGTAACCTTAGTATATGCCCAGAGAGGAGGAAAAGTCCTGATGCACAAATGGGGAAATCCTTCTGCTGATAGGACGGTACAGTCGTACCTTGGAAGTTGAATGGAATCCGTTCCGGAAGTACGTTTGACTTCTAAAATGTTTGAAAACCAAATTGCAGTTTCTGGTTGCCTTCAGGAAGCTCCTATAGCCAATCAGAAGCCACGGAAGCCCCATTGGACGTTTGCCTTCCAAAAATAGTTCACAAACTGGGACAGTCACTTCTGGGTTTCGACGTTCGCAAGCCAAAACGTTTGGGAACTAAGCTGTTCGAAAACCAAAGTAGAACTGTATATTGTTAATACATCTGTGTAGGCCAATCCTAGTCATATCAACTCAGGAGAGAGCCACCGTGGTGTAGTGGTTAAGAGCGGTAGACTCGTAATCTGGTGAACCGGGTTCGCGTCGCCGCTCCTCCACATGCAGCTGCTGGGTGACCTTGGGCTAGTCACACTTCTTTGAAGTCTCTCAGCCTCACTCACCTCACAGAGTGTTTGTTGTGGGGGAGGAAGGGAAAGGAGATTGTTAGCCGCTTTGAGACTCCTTAGGGTAGTGATAAAGCAGGATATCAAATCCAAACTCCTCCTCCTCCTCCTCCTCTTCTTCTTCTTCTTCTTCTTCTTCTTCTTCTTCAGGAGTTCTATTTAATGAGCTTACTCCCAAGGTTAGGATTGCAGCCTACAATTTCAGGGATTATAAATCCAGAATCCTGCACAAATTTGGTGTACACAGGTTGCCCACCTTTAGCTTTCTGAATTATGGATATTCAGAACACAACAAATTGACATTTTCAAGGTTGGTTCCCTGATGTTCCTTCCAGCTGAGATTGTAACATACCAAAACAAATAAAATAAAATAAAATAATAAACAACTGACAAAACACATGGTTGTGTACAGAATGTTCAGTTCTCAGCATGCCTATGGCAGACAACATAACACTATACTTACTTAGCTTTGTTTTATTTTTAAAAAGCAGTATTTCCTTTCCTCTCTCAAATAAGCACTTTTGAAAGAGGAGACAGGGCTGTTTGAAAATCATTAAGGCCAAGTAATCCTTCCATATACGTGTATGCATATCCTGTTCCTAGTAGGACTGTTAGTTCCTGAAATATGAATTCATACAAAGTATGACTAGATTGCATCCTTGCTATCTGTTTTCATGATGCATATATGTTCAGCTTTTACAACAATATATCCAAATGTTTTAGTATATTTCCTTTTTTTAGGTAAGGGGAAAACCATGAACAAAATGTAGGGAAGGAATGCATGTATGTGTGAGAAGTTTTATCAGTTTGTACAAGTACAGTGCAAATGATGGCAGGCTCAGCAATTCTGTTCTCTTTATGACCCCTCCTCTGTACTACACTGAGTAAGCATTCATGGCCTGATACTCTCACCACTTAATACATTATTACACTAAGTGAAACCAATGGCATCACTACCTGCTGCATTCAACAATTATTTATTTATTTTTAAATTTTCTATACTGGCCTTCATCTGATGATTGCAGGGTGGTTTACAATATAAAAACACAAAAATACTATAACAACGAACAAAGCAATGACCTTCCCCTCAGATTAAAAGGCCATTGACTTCCTGCTGTCAGTGTTGTTCGGCTTTTCCTCTTTGTCTTCTCTCTTTCTCTCTACAGTTTCAGTACACCTGCTTGTGCAACTGTAATTATATCTGTATAGCAAAACCATCCAGTCCTTGACTTCTGTCCTTGAGTATGCTGGTTTCAGTCATTTTGTTATGCAAGCTATGAAAACCTGCCTGTCCAGTTCGTCTGTGCTGGAGACTTTCCCTGTATTCAGTGCGTAAGCTCTGGAGGTGAATTTATAGTTTTCACTAACAGCATAGCAAACCACAGAACGAATGTTGTGTCTTCAAAGATAAACAGCTTTTATACAAACATTAGGTATGCTTCGGTTGCAGAGCATCTATACCCCATCTATTGTGACTTACTGGTGGATTTCAGCCTGGGGAAAAATAGAACTTTCAGAACTTACTTAATCATCCTTAATAGTTAAGGAATATAGTGCATCACCAAGTGGTCCAGTGGTGGATTTTACTTGCCAACACTTTGGGCATGTCCTGATGGTTGCTTCACTCGCCTCTGATTTTACATGCCAAAGCTCCTTGCATTGCATGTTGACTGCAGTAACCGACACAAAGCAATTTATTGAGGCTGTTTTCTCTTTTCTCTGCTGCGAGGAGTTACTGCTATGTGTTAAATAAGCAAAACCGTTCATCCAGCGGACAAACATTTGATAAAGCAATTGTTGCAAATTCGAGTCAGTTCTCTGAAATTATGAGAGTTCATAAATAGAAACCAGTGGCTCCATAGTTCTATGAACAAAGGGCCATGTATCTTTGGCTTGGCTTTTGTGTTGGCTCTTAATTGCCACCTCCCCCCCCCCCCGAGTGTTGTGGCATGTGCCAAGAACTCAAGGAAAGGGAGAGGTGTTTCCTTAGGCTTCACATTGGGCTTCTACTGAAGGGAGAGCAAAATCTATTTCTCCCAAGTTCTCTGCAAGTACTGTAATGGAGAGTTTGCAGAGCAAATCTTTCTGCTTGGGCTGTGGGACAGGAGTAGCTGTTGGAGTGAGGGGAAGGCAAATGTCGCTGTTGACTTACCTAGTAGATTTGTGGAAGCCTCACATGCTGCAACTGTTTGCCTGCATTTATTTATTTAGAAAATTGTTACCCAATCAAAATCAGATCTATCACTGATTTTTGTTTTGTTTTTGGATCGAGCAATATTGCCTTGCAGGATAGATTTATGACTTCTGGTACCTTCATGGAAGACCTAAAGCTCCATTAATATATGCGACCCCCTAAGATTTCTCCTACATATTTTGAAAGCTGAGACCTTGACTGAAACTATTCAGCTGATTGTTCTGTAAAATAGGGTGTATAACTGGATTGAATCCTTGTCCTTTTTCACTTTGAGTTTTGGCAGCTTCTCTTTGTACCCCCTGCCTTTCAACGTAAGCTAAAGATGTATTTTAACTGCCAGTACTGTACCTGGCAATAGAGATATAATTTTCTTCAGCAGGTGATTGATGCATGATTAGCATCTTAAGCATGGACAAAGTAACATTCTGTCCTCCACCAGAAGACAGAATTCTTCTATTAAGCAGTACAATCTTTTATTTTAAGCCAAAACAACTTTAGATAGAAAATATAGACTAGCTTGAGTGTTTTTATTCTTCCAAGGGGCTGATGGATTTTGTCCACTGTACTGTATTAAAAAAAGATTGGTTAAACTGGGAGGTAGTGGCTGGCCCAAGGTCACTCAATGAGTTTCATGGCTGAGTGGAGTTTTGAACCTGGGTCTCTTTTGCCTGTGTTCAACACTTTACTCAGTACATCACACTGGCTCTCAACAGTGGTACTTAATAGTTCCTTGGCAGCAGTTCTTCATGTATAGCCAGGCTAGACTTACCTTAAATAACCCTCACTTTGGCATAGGTTTGCTCCACTAGCAGATGAAATGGGTTTGTCCTTCTCTGTATTGCCTTGGTACATTAGTTGGTGTTCAGAAAAGTTAATGGCAAAGTAGGAAAGGACAGAGGCTGTGATGCTAAAAGGAGGCAATGGAGGATCAGGTAATAGGCAAAAGGGAATAGAGTGCAATTGGTCAGCAGCAGCCAATTAAAACCAGAGATTTGAGTTACCATTTGGGGGAATTTGGGGGAATTGTGGATGAAGTAGCTAAACTAGGGCTAAACTTTGTATCCCTGAGAGAGAATGTATGATGATGATGATGCTAATCATAATCATATTTATACCCTACCCATCTGGCTGGGTTTCCCCAGCCACTTTGGGCATCTTACAGTATACTGTATATAAAAACATACCAAAACATAGTATATTAAGATTATATAATATGAATGTGCATAATATTTCTGAAACCAGGATATTAAAATTTTAATAAGAAGATTAAGCTAACTTAATTTTGGATAAACTTCATCAGAATCTATTTTGTATGATATCCAGAGGTGAATGGAATTAAATATTTTTGACTTGGTCGAATGTAAATTTGTTTTTCAATTGAAAATTGGAATCATTGGGTGAAATACAACACCACCATCTCTTTCAGTTGTTCTACCTATACAAGGATTTCAGCTTGCCAGGTAGAACTATCCCTTCCACCCCCCCCATGCTGTTCTAGGGGTTCTCCTGACTGCCCCAAGCCAATTTTGGAGGGATGCAATGGGGGGGGGGGAGTCCCATCACACAAGTGGAAGTCCTTGCACAAGGCTTCCACTGATAGGGCTGGTTATGTAAACCTCACCCAGTGTGTTGTATTCAGTGTAAGTCCTACTCTGAGTAGACCCACTAAAATTAAGGCATGATTAATGAAATAGCAATGTTAGAATATAAATCTGCATAAAGCTGTTTCCAGAGCTATAGAAACAAACCTCACATCAAGTAATCGCTAATTGAAATAGGAGGGTTTTCAACGTCTTATTTAATATTACAACTGAAGGGCCCAACTGTATATTCTTGGAGAAGGGGACTAATAAGACCCTATCCCTAGTGCCTGCCAGTCTAACTGATCTTTAAAGGTGACCAACAAAGAAGAGCTTGGATACTAATCTTACAGCACAGGGAAATTCATATGGGTACAGGTAGTCCTTCTGGTCACAAACAGTTTAACGAAGAAGCAGGCTTTTTTAAAAGGGTGTTTCCCCACTGCTTGCTGCCTTTACTTTATTATTTAATCACTGCTGATGCCTATTGCTCAACGTGCTTAAAAATAAAAGATTGCAGAGAGTTCCAAAACAATCTATCCAAACTGGGTGAATGGGCAGTTAAATGGAAAATACAATTCAATCTAAGCATGTGTAAAGTGATGTACATTGGGACCGAAACAAAAAACAAAAAAACCAACCCCATTTTTTAAAAAAAAATATGCTAATGAGATATGAATTGGTGCTGACAGAACACAAAAAAGACCTCAGGATCATAGTGGATAGCTCAATGAAGATGTTGACCCAGTGTGTGACAGCTGGAAATGAACTGGCAACCAGTTCCACTGTTTTTTATCACAGGGACTGTATGCATTCTGAATGGAATCAGGCCACTGCATTTTCGACCAGTTGAATTTTCTGAGTTGTCTTTGGAGGGGAGTCCTGCATAGTGTGTTGTAATGATCCCGTCTGGAAGTTACCAGAGCACGGAGTACAATGGTCCAGGTCATCTCTGCTCAAAAGGAACTGGAGCTGAAAATAGGCAGCCATAGCTACTGAGGCCACATGAGCCTCTAGTGACAATGTCATTGCTTTTAAGGAAAATGTAGGTTTTTAGATAGGAAATCAGATTTTAGCTAAATGGCGTAGGATTAAAACGGGAGGATTAAAAGCTAAAACTTGTGCTTGAAGCTCAGGGGTCAGTTAATTTTTGCAAACAGCTTCAGTAATAAGTCAGGTTTCTGGCTTTAAATTTTGAGATTTTCTTTTGCCTGGAAGAAAACCTTTTCCGTGGGAGGCCTAATATCAGATGGTGGCATTTTAATTGGGAGCCAGTTTTCTTCTGTGGTAGCGAACAGAAATTGGCACAGTACGGTGTAGAATGAGATATCAAATGTCACTGCTGATACAGTCCTGGTGGACTGCTTTTGAAGTAGGAGGACCTTGTTAGTTCTCTAAAGCACTAACAGCAAGAAAACAAGTGGTGGAACATCCAGTGCAAGAGTTTCTGTTTCCTGTTCTCCTTCTGCCCTTTCCGTTGATCACACACTTCATGTTAATTTAGCTTATTCAGGATGCAGTTCTTTACCCATTTCCCCCAAGAGGAAACCCTGTTGGATTCAGCAGGACTTGCTTCTGTGTAGAGGAGATGATGATGATTTATTGAATTTATATACCGCCCTATACCTGGGGGGTCTCAGGGCAGTTCACATAATAAAATAAAGATATAAAACCACAAAATACATAATAAAAATAATGTGGGATGAAGGAGAAGTTTGCTTGGTTTGCATTTTGATGCGAACCTGTCAATTTTGCTCTTTGCACAGCGATACTTTGGATATTGTAATGCAGTTGTCCAGCAACAAAAAGCATCCAACCGTATGTATTGGGGAAATAGCAGGTAAAAATAATAGATGGAATGGCTTGTAAAACGTTCGTGAGAATGAGTATAATTTTTCATGCAGGTTTGTCTTTATTTCAATGAAGGATGGGAAAAAAATGAGGTAAACTGTACAGTACTTTAAAACTGAAAGAAACCAAAATGCATAGATTTGTTCATTTCTACTTTTGAATAGACACATACAGAATTATCTTTCAGTCTTTTATCCTAATGTCATTTGGTGGCTAACAGTTTGTCAAACAAACAAACAAACAAACCACCAATAACCTATAGTACTAAAAGCATAAAAGCCACTTAGCTAAAATGAAAAAAAAAAATGTAACTTTAAAAATAGTAAAATGTCCCAGTAACTCAAAAGTAGGCCTAATACTGCTTTTGAAATAGGCACAGGCTCAGGCGAAGTCTTCAGAGGCAGCGAATTCTGCATTGATTTTATCTTCGTGTCCTTGATGTTCTAACATGGCAATGGTATCAGGGGTGAATTCAGAAATCTATAGATGTGCAAAGCCTTGCAGCTCTGCATATGAAAATGGTTGGACTTGTATTTTTTCACCTGAAAGTCCTTTGCATAGTGCATAGTGAGACAAGCTATAGAAGGCAGAAGTACATTGCAAGATCCCTGTTTTTATTCTGGTACAATAGCAGCAGCAGTGGAAATGTTCTGCGATACGAGCTAGTAAAAAATGCTCAAGATAAGCTCTGCACCTCCACCCCATCATCAGCAACCTGTGTTGCCAATAATACTGTCAGCACATTTTAAATCCTAGGTCTCAAAGACGAAGAAGAAAGAGGATGCTGGTCCCAGTCTATGAAGACTGTAAGATGCAGCACCTCAGATTAACCTGCAAAGGAATTGACAAACAGTGAAGTTCATGCTAAGTTGTGCATCTTGTTCTCTGTGCCTCACACCTGAAACCAGTCTAATTGCCACATTTTGTAGCTTCTTGGCAGTTTTAAAGGCCAGCCTCACATGCAATATATTAGTCTGGTCAGGAGGTTCCTAGGGCACACCCCATAATGATAAAAATCCTCTCTTTTTTTAAAAGGAAGGGGCATAATTTACAAATCCACTTGTTGATGAAACATGCTCCTGGACACTACCTGCACTTGGGCATCCCAGAGAGAACCTGGATTTAGGAACATTCTCAAATCACACATTAGTTCTTTCTGAGAGTATTATCTAATTTTTAGAGCAGGCATTTCCACCATCAGTCTTGGAGTGTCAACAATTGAGACTCTTTCCATTAAAGCTGATCAGGGAGGCCCTGGACATCTTTGCTACTGGCTTTGAAATGCCTGCTTGATCTTTCCGTTAAAGCTGATCAGGGAGGCCCTGGACATCTTTGCTACTGACTTTGAAATGCCTGCTTGATTTTACCCTCTATCACAGGACTTCTGTTTATTGTTACTGAGAGACTCACGTCAACCATGTTTCCTCCTGGACACTGAGCAACTGATTCCTTCAGGAGGCAGCTAGAGCTACTCTTATGTTTCTTCTCTCTCTTCTAATGCTCAAGCACAGGGGTAGCCAACCTGGTGCCCTCCAGATGTTGTGGACTACAACTCCCATCAGTCCTGACTACTTGTCACACTGGTCGGGGCGGATGGGAGTTTTAGTCCACAACATTTGGAGGATACCATGTGTCTAACCTTGCTCTATTGCAATCCTCTTGTCTTTTGCAAATTAGCACCTGTTCATTCACTGTTCCTGTCCAGTGGGTAAAATGGTCATATTTTAAATTAGAGGCATGCATGGTCATGTAGTGTGAATTCTACACTCTGCTTTATTTATATCCTGAAAATATGATGGGTAAAGTGTTGTGTGAATATTTGTAGAAAATTGAACCATTAGTGGATGGAAAGGACTCTCTCTTTTATTCAGATACCTGTTAATATGTTCAGCATTGCCAGGTGCTTCTGCAATATCTTCTGCCCACCTAGTATAGCATGTGATGTAGCCTGTGTTTAAAAATAGCATGCATCAATCCTGTCATAAGTGAGAGGCACTGTAAGTCTTCCACGATGCTCACACTGTAGAAGCTTTCTTTGGGGAACCTTCAAATTAGGCCCCAGTTCTTTGATTCATGTTTTCTGCAGTGTTTCAGTGGCGAGTGTCTAAATGGGGAACCGTGGGAACACCAGATGTGTGGGGAGAAGCTTGAGCCACTGACTGGCTGCTCAAACAGGAAATGCGAGTTGACTGCTGGTTCTGTTTCTCTTGGTTGACAAATGTCTTAGGCAGCTTCCCAGAGCAATATACTAAATGATTGTGCTGGAGGACAACTTAATGTTGAATCATACTTTAACCACATTCTCATTTCTTTGCCCCAGCTTAGCCGCTTCCTCTCTTTTTGCTACCACCCATGCATTTATATTCTTATGGCTTATTCTATTTACTGAAATATAGCTTAATATCCTGAAAGTGATATGCAGAAATCACTTTTGTTTTTAAGGCATTCAAAAGATGTGAGACATTGAAGCACATTATCATTACTGTAAACGCACATCCATTAAACAGGACGCCTTTTTAAAATCCTGCTTTGTAAGGCTCTCTTAATTTGAATGCTCCTCATATTGAAGTGGTTCAGCAAGTAGGATTTTCAAAGACCGTGCTATTTAGGGCTTTGTAACTGAATAGGCAATGAGAATAACTTCATATTATTCTCCTGATGTAGGTTCGAAGCAGAAATCAATTTAGTTTTTGAAAGAAACGTGGTTTCTGAAGAAGTAAAGGTTTTAAAGCTGGCAAAGTGTGCAGTCCTAGTTAAAATTTTGCCATGGCCTTGAACTTAATTGACAATCTTAGATAGTTCTTTCTCAGGGCACTACTGTTAACACAGGGACTGCCAATGAAGCTGAATGTTGGAAGATGTAGAGCAGACAAAAGAAAGTATTTCTTCACACAGCACATAAGTTAAGCTGTCTATGCTCCTCAACATTTTAAATTTTTTCCTCAGAATTTATCTTGCAGCATTTACATTCCAAGGTGTGAATACCCTTATGTCTAGAGCATTTTGTATGGTTTTTGCTTAAGTGTTACAGTGGAAATGACAGTCACCTAGAAGAGAGGTGTTAAAGCACTAAAAGAAAAAAAAGGGGGAACCCCCACAAAAACACAAGTGTCTAATGTAAAGTACTGTATATTATACTGGGGTGCACTCTGCATTTTAAACTTGCAGTTGTTTATCTAGTGATTGCTTGTATCTCATGAGCAACAACAGCACAAGCAAATATTAAGCTTTAACTACCCTGCTGAAAAAGACAGGATAGGCTGTTTAACTCTAGACTTTAATATGTTCTTCTGTGTCTAAAAATATGTGGTAGCATTCTGAAGCCTGGTTTAAATGCCTTTAGGTCCCTTGTTCTGGCAGACCTTGCTTCCGTTCATGGTTTCTGAACATTTGTTCTTCCCATCTGAGAACCACTCTAATAATGCTGGTATAGTTGCATTTTCTATTATCCAGCTGTCTGATCTTTAGCACACACCACCAAAAAAATAAAAAATAAAAAATACCCACAATGAGGCCTGCTTCTTTCTGGCGTTTAGCTTTCACTTGCCTTATTTGGTAACGCTCTGCTCCTTGTTGCTTCTGGAAGGAACTGTTCTGCTAGTTTAGGGACTATTTTTCCACTTTCGTTTCCCTTCCTCCAAAGTTAAGGAGATTGTTTTCAGTAATAGGGAAATCTTCAGTGTTAATCAACTTGGATTATTGTGGATAGGAAATAGGCTTGGTGGGAGGTTGTTCTGCCTATATCTGTGTCATTGAATCTTTAAGCGTTTGAGAGAATTAAAAGTCCACTTAGTTCAATGTCTTCATGCATGCCAATTCCTCTGAGAATGGCTTTCGGTGTTCTAAAAAGTGCCGGAATAGCTGAGTTGACGATATTGTGCCTCTTCTGTAATTTTGGAAAGGGAAAGCTGTGGGCATGTTAAAGCATAAGGCATATCTGGGTCGGGAGAACACTAAGGACACGTGTAGGCAAACAGTCCAGGTAAGAACCAAAGACTTGGATCAGACCAAGGCAGAAGAAGAGAATTGGTGAGCAGGGTGGGTCTTGGAGACCTGAGAAGGCCAACACTCCTGAATTTATGGGCTGGCTACTAATTCCATGGTTCCCATCATTGTTGCTCCTTCCTCCCCCTGCCCTTCACAAGCATGCAAGTAGTGATGGGCCAAAGAGAGCAACACCCTCCACTTCCCTTGCCCCTCTCCTTTTGGGCAATGACATGGAGGCAGCCCACTTGGAGATGGGGCCCATTGCAGGCATCTTTCCCCAGGACCCTATATGGAACAGGTGTAGTGCATTGGAGACAATCATGGAGCCCTGAGTTGGAGCTGCTTACCAACTTGCCCAAAGTCTCTTTCTGTTTACATTCATAGGGGAAGTTAGAGCTATAGAGATTTTGGAAGCTTCAGTGGTCACAGGTGAGCGTTATATTCCAAGATAGGTTGAGGCTGTGTGGGAACAATTAGACCACTCCCATGTTGCAGTTAGGCCCGTCTAGCAGACTTCCCAGAGGCATCTTGATTGGGCATTCTGAGAACATATTAGTTGGAGAACGCTATGCTGGATCAGGCTGAAGCCTATGTTCATTTTGCCACACATGGCTTTATTGCACTTAAAAGTTTGGGGGTCGTACCTTTTAACAGGTACTTATCTTTCAATATTTGGAGCGATTCAGGTTTTGTCTGTTGACTTTTTATCTCAGATTACAAGAGGATTGCCAAGTGAGAAACTTTCTCTGTTTCTTTTCGGAAGAAGTGGGAGACAGTTTCAAAGCCACGTCTCTAAAAATGTCTTGATGGAGAAATTCCATGCTATGTTACAATAATTTTTGATCCTCTGCCAAAAGATTGTAGTTGTTTAATGTAGACTGTCTTGGGCCTCCACTAAGGATTTGAAGGGCTCAGCAGGGCGGGAAGAAGGGAAGAGAAGGGTGAATTCCTCTGAGCCTGAGCAGTTGGGTCTTTCCCTAAAAGCATCTAAAATTAAACAGGAACTGTGCAACATTCAAAAAGCAGCTTTGAGCCATGTTATTCTACAGGTTTCAGAGATATGCAGAAGGGCACTATTGAGCAAAATAGGGAAGTTGCATTAACAAAATAGGGAAGTAGTACTACCAAAAAATTAGTAAGTATGCTTTGAAAATGATAGTTTAAAGCTGACTAGTTAAGTAGTAGTTTCAGGGATGTATTTTTTTATCCTGTTTAAGTCTTAATATTAGACAATGTACTTTATCAGCTTTATAAAATGACCAGTGGGCTTTGTTCATCTCTTGTAGATATGGGGAAACAACGGGTTTTGCCTGATCTTTCTTTCTTTCATTCTCTCTCTCTCTCTCTCTCTCTCTCTCACTCACACACACACACACACACACACTTGCATTTTTAGGCAACAAATTCATGAAGCTGCTGATCATACAAACTAGCTCTTAAATGTTGGGGATTGTGCATGTCACCTCACACAATCAAGACTGCCGATAGAAGTTTGACAAACACTGACCTTTTAAAACGTAGTTATCTCCTCTATAACTTGCTTTGCTTTCTGAGACTCCCCAAGCCCTTTCTAACTAGCTGTCTGGTGAGTGTTAGAGAACATCACATGCAGCTAGGTACTATTTAAAGTAAAGGACACCTGACAGTTAAGTCCAGTCGCAGACGACTCTGGGGTTTCGGCGCTCATCTCGCTTTACTGGTCAAGGGAGCCGACGTTTGTCTGCAGACAGTTTTTCCGGGTCAAGTAGCCAGCATAACTAAGCCACTTCTGGCAAAACCAGAGCAGCGCATGGAAACGCCGTTTACCTTCCTGCCGGAGTGGTACCTATTTATCTACTTGCACTTTGATGTACTTTTGAACTGCTAGGTTGGCAGGAGCAGGGATTGAGCGACGGGAGCTCACCCTGTTGCGGGGATTTGAACCGCCGACCTTCCAATCGGCAAGCTCAAGAGGCTCAGTGGTTTAGATCACAGCACCACCCACGTCCCAGGTACTATTTACCTTGCTGCTAAATATGAAAATACAGAGCAAAGAAATACTGCATTATTATTATTATTATTATTATTATTATTATTATTATTATTATTGAAATCCCAGTTTGCTTTACCCATCTCCAACTTTTCTCCATTTCACTCAGTTATCTCTTGGGCCAAATACTAGATTGCATTAAAAAATTAAGAAAATAAGAATCTGATATTCTACAAGTGGAGTGCATCAGCTAGGCTCTGTTTTTTCCGTAAACTGTTTCTAGGAGTTCCCAAAATGCCCCCCCCCCCCCGGAACTTCTGAAAACATTCACTTATTCATTTACATTGACCTCACTTGCCTCCTTTCTCTCAAGCATCCTCAAGGGCCCCCCTAACATTGTCACGTAGCCAAATCTGATTGTGTGTGCAGTGCAGTGCATTGGGTTTGCTGCATGATCCTTCTTTGGGTGAGCTGCAGAAAGAGGAAACAGCAGCCATCAGAGAGAATAATGGTGCCAAACAGGATTGGATGGGGGTGGGGTGGGGTGGGGTAGATATTCGCATAAACTGGATTTTTCTTTGGCAGGGGACGGGACAATAGCTGCTCCACCTAGTTTGCTAGCTTCTGACTGAGAACAAAATGGAGAATATTTGGGGCAGCTCTAATTCTGGTAATGGGGATTCAAAGCTACTGTCCTTTCTCTAGCTGGGAAGGAAGAGTTTGGGTATTCCCACTGTTCTGTCACCAACTGATATATGCTAGTCAAGAGATTGCTGAATATGGTGCATTTGTTTCAAATGTGGCTTTCCTGTTTCTGCTCAGAAGTTTCTACACAGCCTATATCTTCCCTCCTTCAAAAAGGGGGAAAGTCACAATTGAAATTTGCATACCCTTTGCCACTGCAACATTATGCATATTTTGTACTTGGTTAACCGTACCTGAATATAAAATACCTTGCAAGAATTACAGTTCTTGTTGAGCCTTTTGTGGCTGTCTGCATTTTTAATGCAAAGTTTCACACTACTACTGAAAGCAAATAAGGAGCAGGCGACGTTGTGGCCACCTTCTCCATTTATCAGTTATTTTCCCTGTCCCATGCCAATCTAGGAATGAAAACTTAGGACAAAACTAGATATGGCATTTGTCACATAGATTTGTCATTGAATAGCCTTTTAAAAAAAGCAAATAAGCTAGTATTTGAGGGGTTAGGGTTATGAGTTTGGGTTCGTGAGGGAAAGAGACTAAACTATTGTCCCTGTCATGGCCTGGCTTGTCCTCCCACTGTTTTCTAAAAAAATCAACTACTTACAGGCAAACCAAATGACACTTTTCCTGCTTTCTTCAGATTTGCATTATCTGAAGCTTTTTAAAGAGCTACCCATTTATTAAAGCATGCATGCAATCAATTGGAAATTGTGGCAGTCGGACCAGGGAAGTCTGTGAATATGAATCCCTTAGTAGAACTATAGAGTGCTGTTTGTTGCTAGACCAGATATGCTTGAGATTCTGTTTCCAGAAAATATTGTTTCTTCCATAGGGATTTTCATGGTATCTCTGTCTAATATTGATATACACAGAGACAGACAGAGATTTTGTTTCTGTCATAAGGACGGGGCAGGATGTTAGCATATATCCACACTGCAATCTCCTGCCTGCCATTCACTGTTCTCCTTTTAATGATTCTATTTCCAATAATTTTGAAGAATATAAAACTTAAATTTCTTGAAATAATAGCTAGTGTGACTGGTGACCTCAGACTTGCAAATGGTTTTTTTATTATTATTTGAAAGGAGCTGTGAACTTAGAATCAACCTGAATTCCTATTATTATAAATTACTATCGTGGAATGAGAACAGGTGGATTGGTATTTCATAGGCACTTAATATATGACCCGCATACTTAAATATATATTGTGAAAAGCATGTGTGACTGATATGAAAATGCAATTTTGCTTCTAAATGTCTTTCTCCACATGCCTTAAAAAAAAGAAGTCACTTTGCAGGTACCGTATTTTTCCATGTATAAGAGGTGGATTTTTTTGCTTATTTTTTTTAGTCCAAAATAGGGGACCGTCTTATACACAGGGGTCATCTTATACACAGAAAAATACATTCCAGCACTTCAGCTGCCTGTTCTACTTCTGATTGGTGTTCGCCATCTTCATGCCTTGCTTGGCTCTGAATCCTTCTCCCTGTCGCTAGCTATCACTCACCCATCTGCCCTGCCTTGCCTCCCTCCCTCAGCGGCAGCACATTTGGGTGTGAATTTCCTAAAAAAAAAGGTCAACAAGTTTGGGCAATCTCAGGTGTTTAAAATATTGATTTCTTAATTTAGAGTTAAAAAAAAAAATAGGGGACGTCTTATGCATGGGGGCATCTTATACATGGAAAAATACAGTAATCTAACCCAGCTGGAGACAGTAACCACAATTCATTGCAGAGATATCCACATGCAATCCTGTTAAAATTAATGGAGCATTTTACATTGAAATAATGGATTATAAATATATTTTTTAATTAGCCAGCACCCATAAGTTGACTAATGTTATAAGTGTGAGTGAGGCTAAAGAACCAGATAATTTATTCATTAAAAAATTGAGGGTTTTCTTTTATCATGCATTGGTGCAATAAAGCACAAGTAAATGTTAATCCTTATTTTACATTGTAAACAAATTTAGCATTTCAAACATTAATTTAACGTGTTTCAGCCCATTTGATCATTTATTTATGTATTTATTTCCTCCTTTTTGCTCACATACATTTTTTATATTTATAGCGTTAACTTTATATTATTGTGGGAAATAAGTAAACAGAATATAAGTGCATTTAGAGCTGTGTTGGCCTCTGAGAGATGCTTGACCAGCCCTCTCTTAAGTGTGTTTGAAAGGAAATTCTAGAGTTTCTGGAAGTGGCTTGTTCCATCTGTTCAAGGGTCATCGTATTTAATAAAACGTTTCTAATATTGTACCTTTTCTACAATTTACCTGGATAGGGCTGCAAGTGGGCATGGCCGTGGCAAAAGTTGGGGCTGAGTGAACACACTGCCGGGAGTCCAAGACTGGCTCATCACTCACACTAGATTCAATCTCCTTGAGGCTGCCTCTGTTCCTCTGAAAGGCTCCCTTCAGCTTTCCCCTGAAAGCTTCTGGTCAGGTAACTTGAAGATCCCAGGAAAATACTGCAGTTGCCTCCTCTGAAGTCTTCCTGTGGCCAGCTGTTGGCGACCTCAGCTCTGGTCAGAGGCTATCCTAGAAAACTGTCTCTGGAGACTTCCTGTCCTTTCTGGCTTCTCAGCTTCTGCCTCGGCGCTTCATTGACTAGCCCCCTTCCCTCTCAAACAGTGCTCTGCTTGCCCTTATGGTATTTCCAGTTAGATCCCTCTGGCCAGTCATTAGGTTCTCCTTGGAATTGTGAATCTGCGGCAACTAAGGACTGATTGTTTGTTTTATTTTTTTAAATAGAATCTCCACTATCATAATCTGACCCTTTCCCAACTCTCCTTTCTTGTATAAAAGCCAAGTTCTGGTGTTAATTGCCATCACAGAAAACCTTCCAAGTATGTAAAGATCTTTTAAAAAACACCACAAACCAACAGCCTAGCTGTTTCTTGGGAAACTGCCAACTGAACCCCTATGCATTGCATCTCTTCCTGGCTTTAGTCAGAAATCAACTGACAGTTTATCTCTTCATACAGTTCACTCTTTACCAGTGTTAAAATGTAACAACAGGGTTTTGTTATAAATATCCTCTCACATTGCAACTGTTTCTTCACATCCTTCTGGTAATTTAAATGCATGGTTTTGTTTTCTGTATGTTATATTTATTCTTTGTATGGCATCCACTGATAAGCTATGAGGTATCAACACGTCTCTTTCAATGCTGTAACTTTTTAAATGGCGAGCCTGAGGTGAATGAAGCACAAGTTAAGCTGCTACACACACACACACACACACACACACACACACACACACACAAAAACAATAACTGAAAAGTACATCCAGGTGGTGCTGTCGTTTTACTGTCAAATATCAGTTAAATCAGTTAAATATAGTCTGGTGCTTAAAACATGGGAAACCAGGTGTCAGGTTAGCAAACTGGGGGGAAACAATTCAAAGTTGCAACACTATCACAGAACTCACCCCTTTTTTCCCCTGGGAGCATTCAGACAGAGAGATTGTTGTGTTAGTTTTCCTGCTTATAATGCTAGCACTTCTGTCCTTGCTTCTAATGTCCTTTACACACTGCATTACCTGTTTCATTATGGAATTCTGGCTTTTTAAAACTGTGCCCAGTAGAGTCTCCCTCCCTTGGAACATGTGAGCAATAGGAATGAGTGGTGTCTCCCTCCCTTGCTGCTTCTCAAAGTGGTGGGGAAGGGGCAAGAAAGCATGATATTCTCTCTACTGTGGAACCTGGAGAGAGGGTGAGTAGGCAGGTGGAGGCAATAGCTGTCTTGCTCACACTTGCATGTTCTGGGCCCAACCCATGGCATTACCTAGAAGTTCTACTCCAGAAATGAGGAATATGTGGATCTCCAGATGTTGCAAGACTACAGCTTCCATAATTTCTGACCTTTGGCATTCTGGCTGAAACGGATGGGAATTCGAGTCAGTCAACTTCTGGAGGACCACAGGTTCCTTAGCTTGATCTAAAATCTGTGCAAACCTAAATACATTCCAGTTGGTTGGGAAATATTTTTGTCCCCTGATTCTCCAAGTTGCTACATTATTACATTCCTGGAAGTACCATTTGCTGATTGCTAATGGCAAATGAATACATTTCTCTCTCTGGTAGAAATGAAGATTCTTTGTGGCTGGCACGTTGATTACAATTTGCAATACAAAAATACCAGCCTGAAGTGTACCTTCTGTGTTAGTCACAGCTGTCAATCTCTGCAAATCATTTGGATGTAAATTCGAAACATTAGTGTCTGGGGAAAAACTCAACTTGAAAGCTTAACCCCTCTTCCATTTCCTTCTTTTTAAAGTCAAATATTCTTGCTTTGTTTTTGTTTTGATTAATGGAATTGGGAAGGGGTTGTTGTTGTGATCATGGTCAATAAAATGGAAGATTCTGTTCTTCTTTTCTGCTCTTTCTTTTGATCTAGAAGAATCTCAGTGTGGTTTACCTAAAATACAATGTACATCCTTCTATTCCCTGTTCCGTACTGCACCCCACCCCCATATTCAGTTCTCATGAGGCTGTTGCCTGGATGCATACTTCTTACTTCCTCCTGTGGCCCCTAGGACTGAAGTATTTTCATTGTCCAATGGCAGGATTATGTTTGGAGATCTTCTGTATCTAAAACCCTGCAGATTATCTGCTAGGGTTCAAATCTAACTATTTAGCTGTGGCTCCCAAGATTTCCTGTTCTCATTTTGCCAGGACTCTTTCTGAAATGAGTTTAGGATTATAATTGAGCGGGTAGGATAGTAAATAACTTTCAGTGATAAGATCCAGGTGACTTGTTGTTCCAGGTCTAAATGATTTGAGCCTTGAGCCATCAATGTATTTTATCTACTGAAGAGTATTGGGACTGACTACCTGCAGAATGGGATAATAGGTTAGATTGGCTCGTTTCTTGTCTTTTTCAATAACTTGATGTGGGATACTAAGATCCCTTGAAGTAAGTTTCCCCCCTTAATTTAGTAAGAGGCTTCAGATGATCCTATATCTGCTTATTAAGCTGAAACAATGCACAGGCCTTTTACTCATGCACAGAGCCCCGCCATGCAAGCTGTGATTAAATTTCTTAATTAACCATCGTTTCCTGTTTTGTCCGAACTGGGGGACTATGGTTAACTGCTCTAGGCAAACCAGGATATTAAGCCATATTTTGAAGTTGATTGTGCAACTGCATATAACATTGCATTGTCTATTGCATTACATAATGAACAGCCTAAAGTTTTATTTCTGCATAATTGCAAAGAGGCACTTGGAACAGCTGTTCTATTTTTCACTTTTCTGGCAGCTAGAAGTTCTAATGGTTACTTGGAGCACTCAATTCTGAAAGAGCTTGATTTAATTTTTGCATTATCTGTTGCTTAGCAACTGATGAGGGGGAAATTTGTTCTGATCTAGGGAGAATCTCTTTTCCTTTTCTCTCCCCCTTTCCCAAGCAGTTATATCTAATTGTGGCTTCCCAAGTTGTTGGTGGAAATAGCATCTTGAACTTGCTAAAACATGTTCTATTTAAAAACCCTCACTGCTGAAACTTACAATACATTAATATATTTGCTTCATGCCACAAATACAAGCAGCAGTCAGTGATTGACAACCTAAACTCCATAAGCAGCCCTTAGAAGGTCACTTACCTGTTTCGCTACTTAAATGGTTAAATGTCACATGCTTGCTCACTGGTGCTTATGGCAAAACAGAAGGAAGTCATAGGTATTAAATGTCCAGAACCTGTCTACAGTTGCTTTTCTCTCTCAGCTTGAAAAGCCTGATGGCATAGTCATGGGTCCTTTAAATTATAGCTGCTCAGAAGATTGGTACTGCTGTGAGGGATGGCAAAGTAATCTTTACTTTGGATGTAGATATGAAACTTTGCACATTAGTGGCGCTCACACATTCTATGGTGGAATGTTAAGCCAGTTGTAGAAGAGAGTATTGCAACTTGTATAAATCTCTGCGAGCAAACAACTATTACAACCTTTTTAGTATTTGTCTGTTGCCATAAGTAGATTTGGCCCATAATTCCTGTTTAGGTCCATTTATCCTATTTAAATACATTGCTTCAAAATGCAATTATTTTGGTGTTTGAAAAAGCGTTTCTTGCTTGACTAGATTTTGTTAGTTTTAGCCATAAGCTGTTTTAGCTGTAAGCTTCAACAAGAAAATGTCAGACCAAAGGAACCACTTAAACAATAAGTAAATCTAAGTGATCATGGAACCAAAGCATAAACAACAACGTTAAAATGTACACAGCAATTTGCTCGTAAAGAAGGGAGCTATTTTTGGTGTGGTTTTTTTAAAAATAAAATAAAATAAAAGCTTCCATCTGAGCTTCATTCAAGCCACAAGAGGTTTGCCATTGTTTCACAGCTGCCAAGGCAAAAGTTTCCATAGTTTCAACTCCTGTCATTGTTTTCACTGACCAGGATAGATTATTCTTTCTGCTGGTCTGAATAATTTTCTTAATTTTTCAGTAGCTTATTCATTGCATTTTATGAGATATAACCCAATCTCTCCACAGGAACTATGGAAATAAAAAAATTTATCAGGTGAGGGATATCAGATATCTGATAACATATCAGAGCCACCCTCTATCCCCATTTTTGTTGCCTTCCATGATTTAGAATGTGACTTTTTGCAGTGGACAACTTCTTGTATCCACGAGGATTCCTTACACATTTTGCAATCTGGATTTTACAAGATGTATTCACGGAGGCCTTATAACTATTTGAAAGCCACAGACCCAGGAAGCTGGATCTAGCATGCTTATAACCCTGCTGCAGCCCCATCAGATGGTAGCTTTCCCCATTTCCATACCTCCTGAAAAAGGCTACAGTGGAATTGTAGGGAACATTGTACCTCTACAAGTATGATGCCGTAACTTAAACAACACATAGAATCATAGGCATGTATATCCTTTCTTTGTCTGAAATTGTGGAGGAAACTCACTGAAAACGCAGAAGGCTTGGAACACTCCTTGGCATGAAATCTGATAGGGCTATTAATAGGTGGAATTAATTGTTGCATATCAGGGTGCCTTTAATCCTGCCAATAAATAAAATCTCTGCCCCAAAATAATGTATTTGCGTTTGGATTCCAGTTTGTGTTCAGTGGCTACATTTCCTGAAAACAGTACGTAGAAGGCACATATAGCTGAACCATATGAGCAACTTTGTGAAATCAAACATTTGAGTCAGAAAAAGATTGCATCTGCTTGCTTAGATTAAGTCTTGAAAGTAAAAATTCTACTGTGTATGAACTTTCATTTCTGCTAGGTAATATCCCAGTTTCAGCCCTCAACAAGAATTGAGGGGATTTCCCTTAGGTTAGCTGCTCGTAAAATAGACCTGCCAGATCTTATTCTGAAAACAAAATTGCATTAGTTGTACTGTCAAAAGGGTGGGTAAAATTAAATAGTTGTGCCTAATGGTAGCCAGTTTGTCAAGTCCTGCTAGTGCAATAGGGCTTTGCCCCCTTCTCCTCCCTTCTTGCCCACCTGATAGGCTCTGGGGAGAACCCACAGATCGGCATGTGGGGCAAGAAAAAGGGAGATCATTCCATCAAACAAGCAGAAATGGTTGTACTGATGCAGCAATCTTCTTAGTGCTACTTTAAAGTCCCCTATTTCACTTCCATATAAGAGTAGGGCATAAAAGTTTGATTCCAGAATTATAAATGTCACAGCCTTCCTCTGAGTTTTCAAAAAATATTATATGAATCATCAATTTATCTTTTCAAAAAAATAAAAATCAAGCCATATCTAGATGGCCAAATCTGGATCTGTGTACTAGAGCTAAAGAGAATTAAACCTGGAAAGCACAAATTCTTTTATCACGTGCTTGATTATATAGAAATCAACATACTATTTGTGTTTTGCAGATTTGAGGTCAAATACCACCATTCCGGTGTTTAAATCATGGAATAATGAATTCTTCGGTTTTATACAATGGCTTTGTTTTCCTTAAAAAAAAAAAAAATCTCCCAAATGTCTCCCCAATATTTAAAATTAGTGTACGCTATTAAAACTAATAATAGTTGATAAAACTAATATCATGTAACTATGGCTAAACTATGTCTCTTTTTCATGTCTCTTTGTAGATTGCCTCTTTAAGTTATGTCCCATGAATCGCTATTCTGCACAGAAGCAGTTTTGGAAAGCTGCTAAGCCCGGAGCTAACAGCACAACTGACGCTGTATTGCTCAACAAGCTACATGTGAGTATGGTACTGATCTTGATCTTCATCTTATGCCACTTTTAGATTTCAACATCTTATGTTACAGTACTTTTAGATAATCATTTTTACACACAGAGACAGACACGCATATATGTAAGACTGTTGCCATGCTGCAGTTCATATGGCTGTCAACAGGCAGCCATGCCAACTCCTTTATGGTGAACGACACGCAGGTGAGCAGGCAATTAGTGCTGGTGGCAGGTTGCCTAGGCAAGCTGTTTAATTGAGTGGAGTATCACTTTACAGAGCGGTTTACTAAGCTACTCTGGGAAGCACCTCCGCTCTCCTTTAAAAGGGGGTGGGGGTTGTTGCGATCTTTGAGGGGAGGTGCTTGGGGCAAACTGCGAGGGGATGGGGAGGTGTGAAGGGTGAGGGGGGTCTTTGTTTAGGTGTGGACAAAGCTGGCTAGCAAAGAGGTAGGCAGGGGTCTTCTCAATACATGCTTTCATGTGAACAAATCAAACCCAGGTCAAATGGGGCGGGGGGAATCAGAATTGATGATACTTTTTCTTAACATCTGCAATCAGCTACATGTATAAGAGAGTGCAAGAAACTAAGAGCATAGAAATGAGGGACATGGGCCTAGAATAGATTCTGCATGCGTAGAACGAGAGAGCTCCACAGGGAAACAATGCCTACCCCCTTTCAGGTAGGGGAGAAGGTGTTTTCCCCAGACCTGAATCATTAAAAATGTGGTAGCAACTTGGCAAGGAAAGGCTGGGAAACCTCTTATTACACAGTAGTTTCTCATAACAAGCCTGTTGCTGAAAGTACTCATAGTTTAGACAGTTACGTTGGTCAGGTTGACTGTGCCTGAGTCTGCTTTTTTAAAAAAATTAGACTTTCCAGTTCTCATCTCTGCAGTAAGCAAATCTCTTACTATGAAAGTGTGGTGTGAGTAACAACATATAATTTTTGAAAATAAACTTCTCTACATGGGTAGTGAACAAAACTGGAATAAGCTTTATGTCTATCTTACTTTGAAAATGAAGACTTCATAATTGAAGTCAGATGCTTTTAAGTTCTTTTATTCCTGCAGTTTGTAGCTGGCTTTACACAAAGTACATAAAATACTTTATAAAGTAAGGTAAAGGGACCCTGACCATTAGGTCCAGTCGTGACCGATTGGACCATTAGGTCCAGTCGTGACCGACTCTGGGGTTGTGGCTCTCATCTCGCTTTATTGGCCGAAGGAGCCGGCATACAGCTTCCAGGTCATGTGGCCAGCATGACTAAGCCACTTCTGGTGAACCAGAGCAGTGCACGGAAACACCGTTTACCTTCCCGCCGGAGCGGTACCTATTTATCTACTTGCACTTTGACGTGCTTTCGAACTGCTAGGTTCGCAGGAGCAGGGACCGAGCAACGGGAGCTCACCCCGTTGCGGGGATTCGAACTGCCGACCTTCTGATCGGCAAATCCTAGGTTCTGTGGTTTAACCCACAGCGCCACCCGCATCCCTAAAATACTTTAAATGAAGTACATAAATACAAGGCAAAGGCTTACAGTCAAGTTGAAATGGGAGTGTATTTTAAACAAGTGATTATTTTATTATATTCCCATTATTTAAAAATTACTGGGCTTTTTTTTTTATTTTTAGGAAACCTATTTGAAATGTGTGTTTAAAGCCCTGAACCTTTAAAGCCCTAAATGGCCTCAGCCCAGTATACCTGAAGGAGCATCTCCACCCCCATTGTTCAACCTGGACACTGAGGTCCAGCTCCGAGGGCCTTCTGGTGGTTCCCTCACTGTGAGAAGCGAAGTTACAGGGAACCAGGCAGAGGGCCTTTTCGGTAGTGGAACACCCAGTGGAACGTCCTCCTATCAGATGTCAAAGAAATAAACAACTATCTGACATTTAGAAGACATCTGAAGGCAGCCCTGTTTAGGGAAGTTTTTAATGTATGTTTTAATGTATTTTTAATCTTTTGTTGGAAGCCGCCCAGAGTGGTTGGGGAAATCCAGTCAGATGGGTGGGGTATAAATATATTATTATTATTATTATTATTATTATTATTATTATTTCCTCTTTTCCCTAATTCTTTCCTTTCTGAGATGGATGAATATCCTTTCAGTGACCAGTTTTGTGACATCATGATTAAGACTCACTAAATGTTCAGTTTTGTATATAATACATTCCATTCAGAATAAATGTATATAGCTCTTGCATTGGCGCCATGTATTTGGCATGCTTTGGCCTGAAAATACCCCTGCACGTATCGATCTAGCTAGAACAAATCAAATGCTCATTGGACTATGCTAAGTTCTTCTGGGAAAGGAATGAGACATGGTTAATCCAAAGAACTAGCAGAGTGTATAATTGCCAAGTGTATTAACTCTTAATTTATTCTTGGGAAATAATTAATAATGGGTTTACCCTGCATGTGAGGTCAGTTCCACATATGAAAAACTACCTTCACTGGATGCTTGTAAACCTTCACTGTAGTCACAGCAGGTACGAGTCTGTCTTTTAAAAGCAAATTCGCAACGGCCCACAGTGTCTCATGACCAACTTATTCTGAAACAGAGGGGTTTCAAAAACAGTTGAAATGACTTGGGAGTGTTCAAAGCAAGCAGATTTTTTTTTTTTTTAAAGATCTCTGCCTCAGCAAGTCATGGATCTCAGTGCTATACTTAACTGTGGCAGACAAGTGATGGATTTCTATAATATACAAGAGTTTTAAAAGGAATGGCTCATCAGGAAAAAGATCTGAGCATACTATCACACCAACCAGGAGATTTTTTTTAACAATGATAATTTGTTTTATCAAACCTAAACTACACACATGAGTATATAAAAAGAAAAGCATTTAGGAGGGATAGCAGAGTTTGTTTTTCAGGGGTAAATCTAAAGGAAAACATATTTACTGGTTCACAGCTGAAGCATGTGCCTGTAGACCGCAGACCTAGACACCACAATTTCCTGTAGCAGTAAAAGTTTAATTACGGCAGTTTTATTACAGCATGAGCCTTCATCACAATACATAATGCCATAATAAAACGAGTTAGCCTTCAAGATGCCAATGGGCTCTTCTGCTGTTTGTGCTGCAAACAAACTAATATGGTTAGAAGATGCCTAAGTGGTACCATGGTGTGTATTATTGCATGAATCTCTTGCCAGCATAGAAGCACACAAGCATCTTAGTGTGTGAGGACTGTTCATTGAGAATTCCTGGCGCAGTCTTTGCGGAACGTGAAAGCAGTTTCCTGTCTTACTGTTTTTGTGTCATGTGGGTTTGGAGTAATCTTTAAGGAAACGTTAAAACTCCAATATTTAATCACTTGCATTTTTGGCTTGTGTGTCTACCAATGGAATTCAGCATCTTCTGCTGCAGATCAACCAATGCGAAGGGTCAGGTTATTTTAAGCTAATGCCATTTAAGGGATTTAGGAATCTGGGACGCTGAAGTTTTTGACCGGCATCAAAAATCAATGCTCCTTTTGGAAAGCTGACACCTAGTGGCCTTTTCATATAGTGCTTGGTTTGATTTGTTCTTCAGCATCAAAAGTTGGTCGTTCCACGCGTGTGCCCCTTGTGTGTAAGCCATTACAGTACTGTCATTTTGTGATGTTTATACTTGTTAACCCACATCTAGTTCTTTGCCACCTCTTCCAGCAGCTCAGGACCTCAATTGAGAAGTTTACTCTGGTTGATGGTTTTGAAAGCGCTGTGACGTTTCCAAGCATTACCGATGATGAAAAATTTTGTGACTCCAGGACACTGATGGAGTTCACACATTACAACACTAAGCCAAACCATGGCTTAGCACAAATTAGCAGTTGTGTGTGTTCCGGGACCAAATATTGTGGCCGAAGTGATCTTCCTCTGGTCCTGCTGCTCCCATGCTACCCAGGGCTAACCAAGATGTCTTCCTGACCCAAGTCTGACTGAAATGGATCTAGATAAATATAATAGCTTTGCTACTAGTAGACAGTAACCCCATATTTTAGGTTTCTTAATCTTGTGAACGCTTTTTAATTTAACACTTTTGGGATTCTGAGTATCAAGAGTTGTGGGACCCTATACCTCCATTTAACACCTTTCAAAAAATGTTCTCTTCTTGAAAGAATGAAGTGTAAGATACACTTGAAGTATTCTCTTTCATTTTGATTTTTGTTGTTGTTGTTTAAAGGATGGATTAGAGGAATGCAATTGTTTGGGTTTATATCCTCCTTCTTGTATAACCTTGTATGGTTGTTCCAAAATATCCTTCTTGGTGTTTTGCAATGTAAAGCCACTTCCAGCATGTTTTAATGGAAAGCTGACTACCCTGTTTAGCAAGCACGTCAAAAAGGAATGTTTGTCTTAGGAGACATTCTGTGAAATACGAAAGATGACTTTTCTTCCACAGTGCAGGACTTCTTGTTCCTTTTGTAGTGCACTGTAGGCCACCACTGTTCATGATGGAACTGAACTAGCAACAAACCATCTAGATGTACATTTTAGGTCCAAGCTTTCTGAAAGACTGCATTCCCTCATACGAATGTGCCTGGGTTTATATACTTGAGGGAGGCCTTTCTCTTAATCCTGAGAAGGCCTTCTTCATGGCTGCTCCAAAACTTTGGAACTCCCTCCCTAGAGAAGGTAGACAGATTCCATCCTTGTACTGGCTGCTTTTAATGAAAGGGCTGGTGTTGTGCTGTTTTTACTGTAATTATCGGTATGTTTTTTAATGAATCATGTATGCGTGTTGTGATGGGATGAAGAGCTGCTTGTGTGTAAATTGCAATCCCTCAGAGTTTGAACAGCTTCTCAAACCTCTGCCTGTGACGGAGCCCCTCCAGCATGGCTGCGTCAGTCGCTAGCAGAATCCGAAAGTGGTTGCTTTCGGAAACGTTTCCAACATAAAAGCTCCTTAACGGAAACACGTCTTCTGGCCTCTCTGCGTGACAGTTTCCGGCGAGGAACGGGTGTCCCTATAGGAGGTTCTGAGACATCCCCACTATTTTCACTGGAAGCATCTCTGAGCCATTCCTCCGACTCTCCTTCCCTTGACATTCCTGTTCGCCCCCTACTGGTTCCTTCTTCAGGTGTTACGTCTCCCTTTACCTCAGAGAGCCTTGGCACCTCCGGTGCTGCCGATGGCAGTTCCCTGACATCCACCTCCCCTCCAGGGCCCCCTTCACCCTCTCCCGTCTCCTCCCCTACAGTTTGGGAGGGGGTAAAACCCCGGAAGGAACCTTCCTCATCGTCTGAGGTTTCGAACACCTTTCTCCACTTGTTGCGGTTCCTAGTCTCTCGGTACTCCTCGTCGTCTGAGTCCGTTCCTTCTTCCAACTCCGACTCCGCGAATCCTTCCAGTTCCTCTTCCTCGTCTGTGGTGCCGAAATACTCCCTCCTAAACCTTGCTGCCAGCTGTGGTTTCCTTGGGAATCTTTGGTGGAACGTTTCTGTTAAAATCTCGTCATTGACCTCCTCTGCTGTCACCCAAGTGTTTTCTGACTCCGGTTCCCCTTCCCACGCCACTAAATACTCCACCTGATTGCCCTTCCACCTGGAATCGAGGATTTCCGCTACATGGTTACTGCTCTCCCTCTCTTCCAAGACTGGTCCCCTGGTGTGCTCCCCTTCACCTCCCCCCTTGTACGGTGACAGTAATGACCTGTGGAACACTGGATGCAATTTCATGTGGTTGGGTAACCGGAGTTTGAAAGCCACTGGGTTGACCTGCTGAATGACCTCAAAGGGTCCCAATCTCTTGGGTCTTAATTTCTTACAACCCCCTTTGAACGGCAACCCTTGGGTGGACAACCACACCTGATCCCCCACCCTTATGGTTTCACCTTCCCTCCTGTTCTTGTCTGCCTGCTTCTTATATTGAGCCTTGGCCCTTTCTAAGTTGAGCTGAAGCTGACGATGGATCGCTTCCATCTCTTCTACAAAATGTTCGGCCGCTGGGACGCTCCATCTCTCGCCTCCCTCCCCCGGGAATGCCCTGGGGTGACACCCGTAATTGGCCAAAAAGGGGCTCATCCCTGTGGACACATGCTCCGCATTGTTGTAGGCAAATTCTGCCAGCGCCAGCTTTTCGACCCAATCATTCCCTCTGTCATTGACATAACACCTCAGATATTGTTGGAGGATGCCATTTGCTCTTTCCGCCTGCCCGTTGGTTTCACGATGCCGGGCCGTCGAAAAATTGACCTCCACTTGCAGCAAGCTCATGAGCTTCCTCCAGAACCTGGAAGTAAATTGTTTCCCGCGGTCCGAGACAACCCTCAAGGGGGCGCCATGCAGCCGGAAGATGTGTTCTACAAACAACTTCGCTGTTTCTTCCGCTGTGACTGCATGTGAACATGCTACAAAGTGGCACATCTTAGTTAACAGATCCACTACTACCATGATGGCCGTCTTCCCTTTGGATTTGGGCAGATCCGTCATAAAATCTATTGATACCGCCTCCCAAGGCCGTTCTGGCGTGGGTAGTGGTTCCAATAACCCTGCCGGCGCCCTTCTTTCCCCCTTGGCCCTCTGGCATTGGTCACACCCTCTTACATACTCCTTTACATCTTCCCTCACCTTGGGCCACCAAAACTCCCTGGTGACCATCCACATGGTCTTGTGTTGTCCAAAATGTCCCGCCGTGGGACTATCATGCAACTGCTTGAGTACCCTCCCTCTCAATTCACCTTCTGGTATATACAGTGCCCCTTTGTAATACAATGCCCCATTTCTTTCTTCAAAACCCTCCGGGCTCTCACCCTCTCCCCTGAGGCCTCTGAGCTTATTTTGGGCATATTCGTCAGTTTCCGTTTCTTCTACCAGCTCTCGTCTCCCCACCAGCACCGCCCCACACACCCAGCGGTCCTCAGGAATGACATGTCTTTCTTCGCTTGCCCCCTCCCCTTCCAGGTACTCTGGTTTGCGTGAGAGAGCGTCCGCCCTGACGTTCTCTGGGCCTGGTACATAACAAATCTCGAAGTGGAATTTGGAAAATTCCTGTGCCCATCTCACTTGTCGTTGGTTGAGTACTCGAGCTGTTCTCCAATACTCCAAATTCTTGTGGTCGGTGCACACTTGCACCTTGTGTTGTGCCCCAATCAATAAATGTCTCCACCTCCGGAACGCTTCGTGAATGGCAAGTAGTTCCCTGTCATACACCGTGTAGTTCCGCTCGGACTTATTCAGCTTCCTCGAGAAAAAGGCACACGGTCTCCACTCCGACGTATTTCTTCCCGGCTGAAGAAGCACAGCCCCCACCGCTCTGTCCGACGCGTCTGTCTCCACCCTCATGGGCTTCTGTAGGTCCACATGCAGAAGTTGTTCTTCCGAAGCGAAAGCCCTTTTCAGTTCTCCAAAAGCTCTCTCCGCCTCCGCCGTCCAAACAAATTTCTTCTTGCTACTGAGGCAGTCGGTGATGGGCGCCGTCAAGTGTGCAAAATTCTTGATGAACTTCCGATAAAAGTTCCCAAACCCCAGGAATCTTTGCACATCCTTCTTGGTTTTCGGTGTCTTCCATTCCAGCACCGCCTGGACCTTGCCTGGATCCATGGCCAATCCTTGGTCTGACAGGCGGTACCCCAGGAATTCCACCTCCTTGGCATGAAACTGGCACTTCTCCAGTTTCACCCACAGCTGATTGGCTTGCAGCCGGCCCAACACTTCTCTCACGTCCCTCACATGCTGCTCTTCATTTTCCGAATACACCAACACGTCATCCAAAAAGGCCACACAATTCTTGTAGAGCAACGGCCCCAGGACGTGGTTGATAAAACTTTGAAAACATGCGGAGCCGGCTTGGAGACCGAAGGGCATTACGAGGTATTCAAATGCTCCCAAAGGGGTGAACATGGTGGTCTTCCATTCATCCCCCTTCCTTATTCGTATCAGATTATACGCCCCCCGCAGGTCCAGTTTTGTAAAAATCTTCCCCTTCCTCACCCTGGTCAGAATGTCATCAATTCGGGGCATAGGAAAGGCCAGGGGTTCCGACACGGCGTTTAGGGCCCTGAAATCCACTACAAGTCTCGGCTTATCTGTGTTTTTTTTGTCCACAAAAAACACTGGGCTGCCCCCCACCGCTCGGGACTCTCTGATGAAACCCCTCTTCAGGTTTTTGTCAATGAACTCCCTCAGCTCCTGCATCTCCCTGTCTGACATGGCGTACAGCTTGCCCACTGGGAGTTGAGCCCCAGGGAGTAGGTTGATTTGACAGTCAAAGGGTCTATGCGGCGGCAGTTTGTCCGCTTCTCTTTCGCTAAATACGTTGCTCAGATCTGCATATTGCGGAGGCACCTCCCCTTGCTTCATTACCTCCATCCCAGCTAAGGTGAGCTTGGCTCCCCCTGGATCCTTTCCCTGCTTGCAGTGTTCTAGGCAATGCGCTGACCCAAAGGAGACCACCCTCTGGTGCCAGCCCACTAGAGGATCGTGTAGCGCCAGCCAGCTCATCCCCAAAATTATGGGAGCTCCTCCCAAGGTGGCCACATTAAACGCTATCCTCTCGGTGTGCCTTGCCACCCTCATTATCATGGGGACTGTCTGTTGGTTCACTTCTCCTCCCAACAACTCTCTGCCATCAATCGTGGTTACCTGCAGGGGTTTACTTAAGGGGAGGGTTTGTATCTGGTGCTCAGCTGCGAACTCCTTACTCATGAAATTACAGGAGCTGCCTGAATCCAGCAGGGCCTTGATCTGTAGGGGGTGTCCGTTTGGCAGCTCTAGCAACACCTCTATCACTAGAGCAGGTCTGGGAGGTTCTGGTGCGGGCACTCTCACTGCTTTTGAGCCTGGCTGCTGTGCCCCGAAGGCAGCCAGGCGTTGGCTTTTACTTGCTCTGTGCTTTCCTCCTCCTCTCCCCCAACAGCTCCTGCCATGCCTTGCCATTCCTTTCTCCGTGGACAGACTCTGGCAAAGTGTCCTGGCTGTTGGCAGAGATAGCATTTCTTCCCGCCCTTTCCCTCTTTCTTCCGCCCTTCACCGATGTTTGAAACTGTGCGCGCATGCGCTGTTCCCACTTCCATCGGCTCTGCCGGCGGGAAAGGCTGCTCTGGAATGTCTGGAATGCGGAGCTCCCTCCAACGTTCTCCTTTCCCCTCCCGCTTCTCCAAAGCCCTCGCTTCCTGGCGCGCTCCTATGGCTAGCGCGGCTTTAGTCAGCTGGTCCATAGACTCTGCTCTGGGGTTCCGGGAAAGTTCATCTTTCAAGGACGAAGACAGACCTTCTTCGAAAAGCATTTGAATGGGCTCAGAAGACAAGTCCCACCCCAATCGATGAATCAACATAGTGAACTCAGTCCAGTACTCACGGACAGTCCTGTTTCCCTGTTTGCAAGCCATTAACTGCCTTCGCACCCCTCCCTGCTCAATGTCACTGGAAAACATCAGGTCCATGGCACGAAAAAACTTCATCGCGTCCTTTAGGATCTCATTATTTGCTGCCATCAAGGGTCTAACCCAGTCCTTCGCCCCTGATTCGAGATGGCTAATTACAAAAGCCACTCGCGATTCCTCATCAGGGAAGTCATCGAATTGCAGATTGAGAGCATATTGCATCTCTGTCCTAAAGGCATGGTAGTTCCTGGGGTCCCCCCCAAATTTCTGCACCAATCCTGGCATCTTTCTGTTGAGTGGGGTGGCTTTCTCCCTCCCCCTCTCTGCATCCTGAGCCCTCCTTTCTTCCAGCCTCGCCGTCTGCAAGGCAAGCTGGACTTCCAACGTCCTATACCTTTCCTCCAGGCTTGGACCTCCTCCAGCTGCCCCTCCGGTTCCTGCTGGTTCGCTCATGATGCCTCTCCCTGGCACAAGCTAGCTGTCGGTGACTTTCGGATTGCTGTGATGGGATGAAGAGCTGCTTGTGTGTAAATTGCAATCCCTCAGAGTTTGAACAGCTTCTCAAACCTCTGCCTGTGACGGAGCCCCTCCAGCATGGCTGCGTCAGTCGCTAGCAGAATCCGAAAGTGGTTGCTTTCGGAAACGTTTCCAACATAAAAGCTCCTTAACGGAAACACGTCTTCTGGCCTCTCTGCGTGACAGTTTCCGGCGAGGAACGGGTGTCCCTATAGGAGGTTCTGAGACATCCCCACTATTTTCACTGGAAGCATCTCTGAGCCATTCCTCCGACTCTCCTTCCCTTGACATTCCTGTTCGCCCCCTACTGGTTCCTTCTTCAGGTGTTACGTCTCCCTTTACCTCAGAGAGCCTTGGCACCTCCGGTGCTGCCGATGGCAGTTCCCTGACACGTGTGTTTCAATTTTTGCCGCCCCCCCCCATTTTTAGCTGTTCTTATTTGAGCTGTAAGCTACCTTGAGTCACTGTCAGGGAGAAAGACGGGATATAAATAAAACAACAACAGCACATATCACTTTAATTCATAATGTTGGCTTTTATATATTTGTGTAGCTCTGTTTTTGGGAAACTTGAGTCCTGATTTGGTTTTGGGATGGTTGTGGTGTTTTTTTTTTGAAAAGTACAGTGGTACCTCGGGTTACATACGCTTCAGGTTACACACGCTTCAGGTTACAGACTCTGCTAACCCAGAAATATTACCTCAGGCTAAGAACTTTGCTTCAGGATGAGAACAGAAATCATGCTCTGGTGGCGCGGCGGCAGCAGGAGGCCCCATTAGCTAAAGTGGTGCTTCAGGTTAAGAACAGTTTCAGGTTACGAACGGACCTCTGGAATGAATTAAGTACTTAAACCGAGTTACCACTATATAAGTAAAGCTAGATGGTTTTAAAACTAGCATTCAGCAAAGGGCTGACCTTTTAGACTTCCACAGTATTTTTCCTCCCTAAAACTCTGTTCTTTCCAAGCTTCACCACTGCCCTGCTCTCCAAGCAGTCTTCATAAAATACTTTTGTTTGTTTGTTTATATGTTTGTTTACTAAAGCAAGCAGTTGGTCACGCAGTTTCCCATCCTTGCTTATCAGCATTCTTTTTTTCTTTGCAGCATGCTGCAGATTTGGAGAAGAAGCAGAACGAGACCGAGAATAGGAAGCTGCTTGGGACGGTTATCCAATATGGCAATGTTATTCAGGTATGCTGCAGCTGTGTTTTAAGAAGTCTCCGTGAACCTGGCACCCATAATTCTATGCAGCTGTATATGCCACACAGACTGGCTTGAATTGACATGAAGTTGCAACTTTATTGTTTTGCAAGCAGAGGTGCACAAGCATCATAGCCTTTCTTTGACTCACAAGAGGTTGTGCTTTAGTGACACTTGTTGCCTTGTGTTGTCACAGCCCTTTGGGCCTTGCACTTTTTATCCATATATATGTAGGTATTCTTCTAAGGGGTTAATGTGGTGCAGCACCTAGAGTGATGGGTTTGAATATGAGAGACGCAGGTTAAAATCCCAATAAGTACCGTATTTTTCCATGCAGATTTTTCCCTTATATGATGTTTTTTATGATAAAAAAATGCTAAAAGCTTAACAACTCTGGGCAATCTCCCCCCATTTCCTTAAGTTGGGTTCCCAAAAATAGGGGTCGGCTTATACACAGGGGCGTGTTATACACGAAAAAATATGGTATTTGGAGGGTGTTAGATTGGTTGCTAGCTTTTGTGGCCTAGGCATCTTTGTAGCCTTTAGCATTTTCCTAAAGCTGATACAAGGGTATATGCAGTAATAGCTGTAAGGTATTTATAAATATACTGAGTGAACATTTAATGCTCTTTATAGCACCCTATATAGCTCTTAATTATATTGGTATTCTACAGATTTTTACTCCATAGTGAGCAGTATTCCTTCAACTATGGAGAATTTTTTGTGTAGGAGGTTTCAGCTTTTAGCTTGACCACTCCATGTAAGAAATGTCTTGGGATAATTTTAAGGGGGTCTTAAAAACTGAATTGTCTTCTGCTTTCAACCTCAGTATGAAGGTACAGTATGTGAAAGCATTAAGGAACGAAAGGAATTTTCTCATCGTTCCTATGAAAACTTTTGACTATTGTAGTCAGTGGGATAAAAGTTTTGTTTTGTTTTTGTTTTAATTGTGTTTGTGGTGCCCTTCCTCCTCTTTCCCCCTTTTTTTCTTTTTAACTTCTAGCTTTTGCACTTGAAAAGCAACAAATACTTGACGGTAAATAAGAGACTTCCAGCTCTGCTAGAGAAGAATGCTATGAGGGTGACTCTGGATGAGGCTGGCAATGAAGGGTCCTGGTTTTACATACAGCCATTCTACAAACTGCGTTCCATAGGAGATAGCGTAAGTTTACAGGATTGTCAGAGAAAACGGTGTGCGGTGCAATATATTGCAAAGCTGTTTCATCAGTAGCTTACTTTCTTGTGATTAATTAAATGCACAAGAGTTTATACAGTATACATGTCTCTTTTTCCTGGACTGAAGAGAGTGGGAGGTGAATTGCTATGGCAACAAATGTTTTGGAAACAAGGGACATTTTTTAAAGACTGGAACAGTAGCCATCTAAATCTCCACTTACTTCAAATGGTTATGAAAACACTTAAGTTATTTTGTTGATGTATTAATTTGTTCTTAAGCTAAAATATAGCAATGCACCAAGCATTTAGCTCCCCGATCATAAAACGATTGGGAACTTTTTAAAAAAAATACTTTCATTGCAGCAAAAACTGGGGGGGCAGCATCCATGAAAGTTGTGTGCCAAAATGAGCATTAGGTGACATCCTTTGTTGTCTGCCCATCTGCACAACAGAAATCTACTTGTGCAACTGGATTTCTTGTTCCCCTTTTCTCCCTCCAGCCCCCTGGGCACCCGCCAAAATCTGCTCCAAATAATTTCCTAATCCTCTGGAGCATAATATGGAGGCACTTGTGTGGCTGCATGGGGAGAAGAGAGGAAGGAGAAACCCTGTTGGATCTCACCCATTCACTTTAAGGTGCCATGGTAGTCTCCATTGCTTTTTCTGTAACAGTTTAGCATGTCTGCCCCTCAGTTACATGGGGCTAGTATTGTTTATTCCTTTAAAAGTTGTATATATCCCCTTCAGTAGAGCTGAATATGTAATAGTTTGTGCATTTTAAGAATGAAAATATTAAAATGCATTTCAAAGCCTGGGGGAATAAAAATCCATTTGCCTCTAACAATATGTGTCAGACACGTCTCTCTAGGGAAGGAAATCGACCTACGGTGCCTTCCCTGAGAATGTGCACCCTCTGGTCACTGCACACCTTATCTCAGGCAGGTTGGCAGTGGTAGGCATTCCTTTAAGAACCTGCGTCCTAAGTGATATATTGTCCTAAGTGATATATTGAATTGTGTTTGGAAATGGACCTGAAGGTTCTTTTAATACTATTGAGATGCAATCTCTAATCCAGGACTGATTTGTGAGAATGTATTTTGCTTTGATTAAACATTCCAAATAGTCTTCAAAGACAGCCTAACATAGTATATTAGGCAAAACCTGATGTTACTAGAACATACTGGCTAGGCTGCCTTTGTCCAATAGAGGCTACAACTGGCACGTCAACCTAATCTGAAGAAAGGCAGAGAAAAACCTAGGCCACTTTGGATACAACTGAATCTAGGAGTACCCCCAAAATACTAGCTCTTTGAGGGAGAATTCTCTCTCTCTCTCTCCAGATAACTTTCCCACAAAAACTCAGGGCTGAGTTTCAGTTTATTGGCCTTCATCCAGTCCATTGCTGATTCCAGGCTTTTGTTGGGAATCTTTAACACGGCGCATTATAATTTTTTCCATGACCTTGATTTTCCACATAGGTGATTCCACATAGGAAGATGTAGGACTGAGACGTTTTTAATATGTTTTGTTTTGCTTTATGGAAATAACATGAAAGACATGGCAACTCCAGTATACCCTTTCTTGATAGGGATGGTAGATAATTGCGTACTGTAGCTGCGAGATTCTGAAGCTGATGAAGTTTCGATGCACCTCATCTGCCCCTGTTTGGCCAAAGCACTTTAAATAGCTAGTTTTCAGCAGAGGCTCCAGATTATATTGCTGTACGTATTTTTGTGAGAGTGATTTAAGTGTAGCTTTATTGAGGATATGAACCCTCTTCAGGCATTATTTAAATGTGTTTGTTAACACGTGAGGAAGAGCAGCAGGGACACGTGCATAGCCTTTACACTTGGTTGCCATTTCTGTCACCTTCCAAATTATGGAAGGCGACAATATGGCAGGGAGAGCCTCCTGTCTTCATGGAGACTCCCTGTACCTGTTAGACCTCTGATTGTTCAGAGTTCCGAAGTCCCCTGGAACCTACAAGAGCCAGTGTGGTGTAGTGGTTAAGAGCGGTAGTCTTGTAATCTGGGGAACCGGGTTCGCATCTCCGCTCCTCCACATGCAGCTGCTGGGTGACCTTGGGCCAGTCACACTTCTTTGAAGTCTCTCAGCCCCACTCACCTCACAGAGTGTTTGTTGTGGGGGAGGAAGGGAAAGGAGAATGTTAGCCGCTTTGAGACTCCTGAAGGGGAGTGAAAGGCGGGATATCAAATCCAAAAACTCAAACTCTACAAAAGGTTTCCTGCTTCAGGCAGCTGCCTTCCATGAATGACTTGATAAGCAGCAAACTGTAATGATGGCGGTGGTGGAGCTGGTACTTTCCATCCTTGCTGTCTCCCACCCTCCCATGTGTGCGAACGCTTTAAAGTAATGTCTCAGTACTGCTGTGGAAATACTGCTCAGGAGTCGAGGGCTTGATTTAAAATGCAATAAGCATTCTTATTTTTAAAGAGAGGTTTCCGTGACTCATGATAACATGCACTAGCGAAGGCGGGTGGCATCGCTGAAGTAAACTATTGTTCGCTATTTTGCGTTTTTGGTTAAACTTTTTGATGTTGTTGAGTCATGTCTGTGAGAGAGATGATAGAATATTTTAATCTCTGCACTATCGTGGATGGAAAAAGACTCACTTTGTCAACTTTCAGATTAACCTCGAAGTATGAATGCTGGTGGAAGGAGCACTAGAAAAACTGTGCCTCTGTCTTGAGTTCCATTGCTTGATGGTCAAACAGTCCATCCGGAACTTTGTTTTTCAAAGTTTCCACAAGGCAGAACTGAGCAGCAGCTGGTTGTTGTATTTGCAGAGATCATGGCTCAACCATTCTGTGTTTCTTTTTCCCCCAAGAGGCAAAAGCGCAACCTGAAACCTTCATGTGCACCTGAAAGTGCCTCATTTGAATGTCTGCTAACTCATCCCACACTCCATCTTAAAACTTAACAAGATATGGATATGGAGGACTTGACAAACACCAATTGTTGTTCTCTCTGCCCTACCTGTTTTGTGTGTGTGTGTTTTAAATAAAACCATCTAGCCTGAAGAAGAGTTCTGGGAAACTCAAAAGCTCACACACTTTTTCATGACATTTTGGTTGGCTTAATAATGGTATTACTCTGAAATGAACTTGTAGAAATATTCTTTTTATTATTCATATTATTTTTTTGGATTTTTATCCTGCCCTTCCTCTTGAATGGGACAAAGGGTGGCAAACAATAAAACCAATACAACAACATAAATGGGGGACCACAACCAAGAAGGCCCTGTCATGTGTCAGTGTCAGCCATTCAGCAGCACCACTAACAGTGGGCTTCCTTCAGAAGGTGACATTTTAGGATGCTACTTGGGTTATCAGGCTATTTATGGGTTTGTACTCTAGCACTAACACTCTTTAATTGGGCCCTGAAGCTCACTGGTAGGCGGTGCAGCACTTTCAGGACCAATGACACACAGCCCCATTGAACTGTGCCATGCATCAGCCTGACAGCCTCATTCTGAATCTGGCTAATTCAAGCTAATTCAAGGGCAGCCCACAAAGAGAACATCGCAGTAGCACAAACAGGAGGTCACTAGAATTATAGGGGCAACACTGTACCTTTACTTTTTTGTTTTTCAGGTCGTCATAGGGGACAAGGTGGTATTGAATCCTGTTAATGCTGGCCAGCCTCTGCACGCCAGTAGTCACCAGCTAGTAGACAATCCTGGCTGTAATGAGGTAAGTTAAAACAAAATATCCAAGCGAATAAAAAATTGTTGGACTATAAACTGGTTTGCAGATTAACTGGAGTGGTTTTTTAAAGCTGCAAATAAAGAGTATAAATGAGATGTTTCAACACTTACATTAATAGTAATACTACATTAATAGTAATATTGCTATGACACATTTTTCATCTGTAGCTCAGTTAGCTTTACTAAAGATGTTATTGAAGGACAGAGCCTTGAATTGACCAATAACAGCAAAATTCCCAACTTGCTTATGCAGAAGTAAGTTTGCTAAATTCAAGAAACCTACCCATGTCTTATCAGAAGTAAGTTATAGTGATTTCAATGGAACTTACTCCTAGGGAAGTTGGGTTAAGCTTACCTGGAGGCAAGCCCTATTGAATTCAACTTGGATCTACTTCTGATTAGATATGAGTAGGATTGCACTGTAAGTCTTTTCGAATTCTGAAAACTGAAAACTTCTGCATAAGCATGCTGTAAATTTGGCTGAGCAGCTACATTCAAGTTGTTCAGAATCATAGCCTCAGTAAGGTTGTTCAACTAAGCTTTGTTGTCTGTTTCTCTCCCTGTCTCCTAAACTGTAAAGATTCCCTTTACAGCTCCCACACTTAACTATGCTGCATGATTGAAATTAGCTTTGGAGTGTTTACGCTTTCACCAGAAATTCCATTCATTAGACATCTCTCATTAGATAAAATGTAAAGAAATATACAATAATAAGAGTACATTCATCTGTAAAAAAAGAATATACAACGGGATAGACAGGAAGTCCAAAGTGTTGGTACATATATGATTTTGGAATCGTTTTTTGTCCTTGTTTCTTTTCTTTAGGTATATAAGCTTTGTATATAAACTTTGTATACATGCTGAAAATTATAATAAGCCTTGTGATGTAATATGATAATGTTTACTGATGTAACATAAGAACGTTAATATATAAATAAAACTGAAAAAAAGACAGCTCTCACCATGGTTAGCAAGCCCTCAATGAGAGAAATTCCTAGTTAGCATCAGTCATGGTTTCCATTACCTTTCCAAATGTTTCATGCACACTGCCACTTGCCTTGCAAAATTTATATCACCTATGAAGCTTGTGTGTGTGTTGTTTTTTTAAAAAAGGCAACAGCTGAACAAAAGTATTTCATAACAATTCATGTGTCTGCATGTTTCTGTTTTAATTGCTTATGCCTGCTTTTGTTACAGGTGAACTCTGTGAACTGCAACACAAGTTGGAAAATAGTCCTCTTTATGAAATGGAGTGATAACAAAGACGATATCTTGAAAGGGGTAAGATGAACAATGCGCCTCCTTGCTAGGTTTTAAATTTAAAAAGTATTTGTTGAGCTTCCTACCCATTTGCTTTCTCATTGCCTTTGCAGGGAGATGTGGTGCGGTTGTTTCATGCAGAGCAGGAAAAATTTCTGACTTGTGATGAGCACAGAAAGAAGCAGCACGTCTTCCTGAGAACCACTGGGAGACAGTCAGCTACTTCTGCAACTAGCTCAAAAGCTCTGTGGGAAGTTGAGGTAAAGATGGGAATAGAGATTTCTGAATAGGTTTGTTGTGAGTATTGCCTTTATTTAAAACCTAGATGGAAAGCTCCACATACACCAAAGCTTGTTGCGCTTCCCATCCTATATTTTTTCCTCTACCTGGAAACACTGTTTAGATTTCAAAAACAGCAACATGTTCTCAAGGACAGGTTATTAACTGGATTGGATACCTGGCCACCTGGTGTTGTGCCTGGAAAGCTAGTGAACACTTTAGGAGAGCTTTTCCCCTCACCCTTGTCTCACCTGATTTCTGTTACACATTTCAGGTTGGCTTGATGTTCAAGCAGTAGGCTGGTGTTTAAACTTCCTTTCCACCTGCCAGAGTGGCATTTCAGAGCAGCACCTGCAGACCAGGTTAGAGGGTGCTAAAAACAAGCCCTCTAAACTGTTGAGGCTAGGAGGATGTTGTGTCTTGACCAATTATGTCAAAGAGAACAACAACTACCAGACTTTAGAAAACATCTGAAGGCAGCCCTATTTAGGGAAGCTTTTAATGTCGGATGCATTACTGTGTTTTGATATTTTGTTGGGGGCCGCCCAGAGTGGCTGGGGAGGCCCAGCCAGATGGGTGGGGTATAAATAATAAAATTATTTTATTATTATTATTATTATTATTAGTAGTAGTAGTAGTAGTAGTAGTATTAATCACAGCACCATTTTGCCTGCACAACATTTATTGTGGCACCAATAAATGCACAGTATACATCTCCACAAACAAATACATCCTCAAATATGGATGTTACATTATCTCTCAGCGAGGAGTCCAGGCACCAAAGACAACCCTTTCCTCCAGAACTCAGTCCATTTCACCTGTGGTCATAGAACCACTCCTTCCTGCTCTCACTCAAGGCAGCTATCCACCAACACCAAGCCATTCTTTTTACATTCACTGGTGCCAATGTTCTTTCAGCGTAGCATTGCTACCCATCATAGGAAAATGCACTATCCCAAACATGTTGAGATAACCAAGCACTCTTTACCTGAAACCTCTGGAAATATATTTGGTCATAGCTGTTTAGACAACTTTTTTCTTGTTGATCGTCCCCCTTCTCTTCCTCCTATCTATTATCTTTGGCCCATTCTCTTGATTACCCTCTTAAGGACAAATGAGAGGTGGTTTCTGGAAGGGCATCTCTTCTTATTGCTTTACAGGTAGTACAACATGACCCTTGTCGAGGTGGTGCGGGATATTGGAATAGCCTTTTTCGGTTCAAACATCTTGCCACTGGACACTACTTGGCTGCAGAGGTCAGTATCCCGAGAACCTTTTCCTTACGTGCTGCCTTCCTCCTTTGTTTTATAGGTACTGTTACTCAGGATAAGTACTGTGTAACTAAATTGAGACTTGGAAAGAATATCTTAATCTGAAGGGGTCGCAAGTTAGGCAGCACCGACATTTCTTTGAATTAAGCTTGAAACAAACACTAAACTCTCTCCATAAGTGACTTTCTTACTATAGAGTTCTGTGGATGTACTTTAATAAAAAAGTGCCCTGAAAACCGTGATATCTTGAACTGGTTGATACAGTCACCTCAAAAAAGATGTTGTAGAGTTAGAAAAGGGCAGCCAAAATAATCAAGGGGGTGGAGCTATTCCGCTATGAGGAAAAGTTGCTGCCTTTGGGACTTTTCAGTTTAGAGAAAAGACGCGTGAGAGGTACCATAATACAAGTTTATAAAATGATGCATTGCATGGAAAGTGGATACAGAAAAGTTTTTCTCCCTCTCACTAAAACTCATGGGCGTCCGATGAAGGCTGAATGTTGGAAGACTCAGGACAGATAAAAGGAAGTTCTTCACACAGCACATAGTTAGTCAACGGAACGCTATCCAACGGAAGGCAGCCATGGGCCACCAACTTGGATGGCTTTAAAAGAGGATTAGACAAATTGATGGAGCCACAAGGCTAGTGACAGTCACAACGGCTGTGTTCTACCTCCACTGTCAGAGGCAATCTGCCTTTGAATACCACTTGCTCGGAATCACAAGTGGACAGACAGCTGTTGTATTCTTGTCCAGCTTGCAGGTTTCTCACGTGCATCTGGTTTGCCACTGTTAGAGCAGGATCCTGGACTTAGATGGGTCATTGGACTGATCCAGGAAGCTCTTCCTATGTCCTGCACAAATTTGCTCATATTAAAGAGCTGAGCCAGCACACTACATTGATGGGTTTTTCTTTTTTCTTTTGCTTTAGCCTTACAGTTGCTTAGCTTGCTTTTGTGAGTGGCTGGCCATAGCACGGCTATGATAGCATTTTATGAATTTATTTATGCTCCAGAATAAAATTCATTGTGTACTGTGTTACAGATTTTGGGTGGGAGGAAAGCTAGTTGTTGTTTTGACCTGCTTGTGATTCTCTTCCATCAGGTAAATCCTGACTATGTGGAAGATTACCAGGAATGTCAGTCCTCAGTAAGTATAGGCAAGAGTATCCTCTTGCCTCTAATCAAGGGGTGCTGACCAGTGCTCAAATTATTGGGGGAGTGGAAGTTAAGGGGGCCCTTAATGAAATCCACAAACTCAACCCCTGCCTACCCCCCAAATGTTAGCTAAATTATGCCCCTGATATGCTTCTAGAGTTTCTAAAGTAAGTCTCTAAGGGGGCAGCACAAAAAAATAAGGGGGCTAAGCCCCGCCTGCCCCCTGTAATTTGAGCACTGGTGTTGACACAGGCCCTGGTATGATTGGCAAGCATGTAGACAAATCAAAGCTTACTGTGCAATCCTAACCATGTCTACTCAGAAGTAAGTCCTATTTAATTCAGTGGGGCTTACTCACTAAGCAGGGTTAGTATTGCAGCTTTTTGTTAACCTCTTAACTGATGAAGTATTTAACGTGGCGTTTTCCACTGCCGTCTCCAGTGATACGGGGCTGTGGTAATCTTTAGTTACCTAGGTAAGATACCTAGCTAAACAAATCTGCTATCCTTCTGCCTGCTGTATTCTCACCTTTATTTATCCAAGCATGTTATAAAGCCCTTCTTACACCTTGGTTAGAACAGTGTTTCTCTACCTTAGAAACAGGGAAACTATATCCCTCCATTGAAATTGTAGTCACTCTCCACTCTTGCTTGTAATAAATGATGTGTCTGTTGATAAGTTTCCAGAACAGTGAGCAAGCATTTTCTGTGCTGCATGACCAGAAAAAAACAAGGAGCTGAATGTTCCCCACTCCTGATTTAGTCTTTCGGAAGTATGGTATATGCAGATGCTGATTGTCCTCCAGACTGTAGGAGGTTGAAGGTCATGTCTCCAATGTACGGATAATAGTGGGATGTGTGTGTGTCAGCATTTGAATATGCCAAGCTAGCTGTTGCAGTTTGGAATGTTTATGTGGTGCAGGGAGCACATTGTGTGCGAATAGTAGAGATGAAACTGCAGATCTTTGTCCGTGAATTGAGCAGCAGCATTTTCACAGGGTTCTAAGCACTTGGAAGCGAGATGCTGTAATTTAAGGACCTCAGTGTGTGTGTGTGTGTGTGTGTGTGTGTGTAGAAAGAGAGACAGAGTAAGTATATGTATAGATACAGGAAATTGTATCCCATCTCCTGATTGAGGATATTGTGTAGGACAGTGGGAGTGTCAGTAACCAGAAGGACATGATTTCAGTGCTAAATTAAGGAGACTTGTTCAGCTCTTTCAGAAACTATTAAAAGGTTTCTAATGGTGGTTTGTGCACAGCAAATCACAGAGGTGGGTATTCTGTGCTGTTCATTCAGCGCTGCTCATTTACTGGCTGAAGGGATACATCAACAGAATGGGGGATGGAGGTGGTTTTAAGAGATCCCTCCCTGCAGCCCCCTCCCCCTGCATTTAGGACCTTCCAGAGCAGATTTAGAGGGTTGGGGAGCCTTTAGGAGGCAGCACCGAAGATTAGCTCCGCCCCCTGTACTAATGACAGTTTCCTTCCTGGCAAACAGCATTGGATTACCACCCCAGGCCCCAAACAAGACTCTCTCCTATTTAGAGTTGTGAACTCTTGGCGAGGGCAGGGGGAATTTGGAAAAGCCCTTAAGGACACTTATCAAAAAATTGTAACTTCTGGGGGGAAAAAGACTGAGGAAGTTCAATAACATGTTAGTTTCGTTACAAGGTTGCTGATTTCGGATAATTTTTTCAAAAGAAATTTTGGGGTTTTCCCCTTTCTGTTTCTACATGCTAATGCTGTGAGAGATGCTTGTTGCTCATAGCTATTTCCAGAATTTTATCATGCTTTGCCTTCTGCAATAACACAGAACTTGGGGGACAAGAGGAGAAGTGGGGATGGGAATGCAACTATAAGCAGCAATTGTAAGCTGTTTTTGAACTGTTTTAAACACTCTGCTTTAATTGCTGTAACTTGCCCGGGGACTTTGCATGAAGGGTGGGTAAGTCATCACTGCAATCATCATTAATATGTCAAACTCAAATTCTATTTACCACTTAATGTCCTGGAATGCATGATATAGGCTGTCACACAAAATAATGCTGTTCATATATTTTTTATATGGTTATGAAGAAGGGTCCTGCTGAGTGTTCAAAACACACTTGAAGCGCCCTAGCCCTGAACCTAAATATTAGTGAAGGGGGGGAGGAATTAAAGTAGTTCACTCTTTTCTTTGCTTCCACCCAAAACCCTTTCCCCACTTTATAGCTGTGTTAAACAGGGTAAAGGTAAAGGGACCCCTGACCATTAGGTCCAGTCGCGGATGACTCTGGGGTTGCGGCGCTCATCTTGCTTTATTGGCCGAGGGAGCCGGCGTACAGCTTCCGGGTCATGTGGCCAGCATGACTAAGCCGCTTCTGGCAAACCAGAGCAGCGCAGGGAAATGCCGTTTACCTTCCTGCCGGAGCGGTACCTATTTATCTACTTGCACTTTGACATGTTTTCGAACTGCTTGGTTGGCAGGAGTTAAACAGGGTAGATTCAGTCAATTCACCAAAGTGGTGCTGATCCAACTTGCATCCATCTAAATATAGAACCCAGCTGCTTTTCCTTGCAGCCAGCATCCCCACCGTCATCAACATGTCTAATTTCCAACATTCCCCTGTCAGCTTACAATCCGACAATGCTAATTGAAGTTGAAATCAATCTGTAAAGCAGACAATGAAAGAACTGCTGAGAATAGTGCTAACAAGTGAAGCAAGTCTATTTCATCCCTTTTGCTGAGAGTCAATCTGCCTTCAGCCATTCCATTCAGGCTGCATCCCCACTGGTTGTTACAAAAAATGTATCTAAAAATAACCAGCTTCCTTAACTTACCCTTTTCTTCCTCCCTCCACAATACATTTTCCTTGTGTGTGTTTTATTTTAGATTGTAGGCCTGAGAACAGGGAGCTTTTTTTATTACTTTTGTAATAAAATCTGGGAGCCCTTTTGGTTAGAGTGGTAGAAATGCTTCAAATAAGAAAGCAGAACAATGGAAGCTGGAAGAGGGCTAAAGTACTTAGGTTCAGGAGAAGGAGGCTGTTGCAGCATGGTCCTTTTAATGAGAAGAACTAGCTTATTGAGGTTCAGAGATTGCTGCCTTATATGCTCAGAGCCAATGGCTGCCAGTTTCCTCATTTTCTTTTTTCTTTTGTAGCTTCAACACATTTTGCCTGCACTACAATCTGTAGGAAATGCTAAGTTTTTGTGGGGTCACTTTTGTGGTTGACAGATACTGTCAGAGTCTCCTTGGGAGGGAAAGAATAATTTAACAGGCCTGGTATTTTGATTTATCAGTTTATTACCTGGGTTTACTTTAAATCAAGTAAAATAGCAGGAAGCCCAGGAATGCCTAATTTAACTTATTTCTCGATTCTAGTTCTTTGATATCCCTTCTGTGTAATCAGGGATTTCATCTGGGGGCTTGTGCACTCTGAGCACGATTTCCCACTGTCCAAGGGTGAGGGGACTTTGCTAGATGGGTGTTGAGCCACTAGGGTGCACAACAGGGTTGTCCACAGTATTTACATAATGCTATGGACTTTGGGGATAGGATGAGTTGTCTTGCCAGTAACTGTGTCACAAGGAAGAACCAGTAGGTCCCCATGATTGTGGCACAGGTGGGCATGATTGTGCCCATGTGGCACTGCTGTTGTCTTGGCATAAGGGCTGCCTCGTTATCTTCTCCTCCTCTGTTACATATTACTCTAATACAGAAAACGCAACATTCCAAAAGCCTTAAGGGGAAACTCTGTGCAAATCAATAAACAACTACGTTTCTTACACACACAGAGGTTGGAGGTCTTACTAGCACTATTTCCTCTTTTCTTGCTTTTAACCACCAGATGGCGAGATTAGACCGTAAGCAAGATAAACACAGTGTGAGGCAAATTGATTTTTTCCCTTTACAACAATGTAATGGTGTGTGTAAGAGAAAAGGCGAGATGGTGTGGAGATGGTCGCTGGATACAAAAGCATATGGTAAAATAAGACATCAAGGGCTCAGTCAGTCTCTTGCGCAAAAGGCACAATTTCGTCTTTTGGAACGTAACCTGAAAGGTTAAAATTTCCCTTCAACCAAGTCAGGCTCCTTTAAGTTCTCTTTTTGAACTAGAAACACCTGGCAGTGTACTCAACAAGACATCGGGCCAAAATCTATACAGGTGATCTGTGCTGCCTCTTCTAGATCTACATTTTACTGCTCCGTCCATACACTGCAAGGGCAGTGTGGTGCCTCAACTAAATTACCTCCCCTCACTCCAAACTCCACTTTTTGTAAGGGCTGGCTTTACCTTCCTTCATCTGATTTGTTCGGTGGTTTGAATTTTGCTTTTCCTCTGCCTCCTTTCACTTACAGCGCTGCGGAGTGCTTTTTCGCTATGGTTTTCTTGCACAATGTTTCTAGTTCATTGTGAGGTGCTTTTGCAGAAGGGATTGTTCGCATTTTCTGTGGAGGAGTTGCAAGGGATTCAAGTTTGCCTCTAGGAAGATGCGTGGACGAGCCGCTTGCAGTTACTTATTTTATGTGCATGCACCCATAGAAACTGTTACTTCCTCCAAGTAAAAATTGTATGCCTTTTTGTATTTAGGGTTGCTTTCTTGTAATTCAGCTTCCTAACAATATTTATTATTAATTAATTAATTAAATTTACATATCACCTTACAGCTACAGATGTCAGGGTGGTCCAGCACCTTCATATTTATTATAAAAATTGAAGAAAAGATAATTCATTTTTTCCCCTTTGTATTCTTGGCCTTTCCAAGAACCTTCAGTTTTTTTAATTCATAAGATTTATTTTTAGTGGGGGGCAATTTTCACTATTTCCCCCCTTCTCTCTGCAGCCCTCTACACCACCTTTCATGCTCCTCCAGAGGGTCTCTCAACCCTCCAAGTAGATTTTCAGGGGGCTGCAGAGGCAATAAGGATTTCGCCCCCCAAAAAAGCCTCTCCCTACACAAGCGGAATTCAGGGGTTAAGAGGATATCAACTTGCCCTTAAAACAATGAGAACAAATATGAATTAATTGTTGGTTGCCAAAACTTGGCAGCTGTCATTTTGGTTGCCTAACTTGGGTAGAATTATCCTTTCTAGGAGACTGAGGAGCTCTGGAAAAACCTAGGCTATGTCTTGGCTTCTCAGTGACTTTGACACAACCCAGCTTGATGGTTTACTGTTGCTTCTAAGTCTTCTGCCCAGTTCTAGTTAACCCTATTAGATTGTGATGTGCCATTGAGTTCTTGTGCCTGTATCTATATTTGAAATGCTTCAGTTATAACCATGAGGTACTCTGCCTTCCAGCCTGGGCAGGCAGCTTTGCAATGTTGATTTGATTTGCAATTTCTTCCACAGCTGGATCCTGACCAGGATGCATCCAGAAGGGGCTTGCATAATACTCCAGAGAAGATGGCATACTCTTTAGTCTCTGTGCCTGAAGGAAATGATATCTCTTCCATCTTTGAGCTTGACCCCACTACTTTACGAGGGGGAGACAGCCTTGTCCCAAGGTACGATGTTATAAATGATGAAGGTGTCTGCAGCTGTTGTGAGACCACTTTAAAATGCCAGACTATTTTCTAGGCAGTCTTAGATAGCTGCGGCAGACAGTTACAAAAGGTAGCACTTTTGCAGAAACAAATTGTGACTTATTTTCCAGTGCTTCCTTGATGTGTTTATGGCTAGGAAACAGCACTCCCCCCAAATCTGGGCCAGTGAGTTGGGGGCCCGCCTCTGGAATAGCTGAGGGCTGCAGGATGAAGCATTGCAGCTGCCAGCACAATGCTGGATCTCACCTTAAAAAAAACAGTGTTATATTACACCTCTGCAACTAGCATCCTGTTTGTACCTGGGAAAGATCATTTGAAATAGTGAATCAGGCTTCATAGAAGTCATTACATACTGAATACCTTGCAATTTAAGACTTGGCTGCATTTCATATTCCAGCTGAAATAAAACCTTGCAAGTAAAAAATTAAAAGGAGATTGAAAAGGTGTTTTTATTTGAAAAGTATTGGCTTACTGAGGAGCTTAATAATATAAATAATACCTGGTTCTTTTTAGGAACTCCTATGTCAGACTTAGACATTTGTGTACAAATACCTGGGTTCACAGCACAAATATCCCCATTGATAAAGAAGAAGAAAAACCTGTGATGCTTAAAGTAAGTCATGCAATGGAATCTCATCTCTTCTGCTACCAATAAAGCTATTTCAGAGAAGACACTGATGAACACAATTCTTATTTAGGACATGATTCACACAGCATTGCTTGGGCACAACGCCAGTCCATTATTAAAATGGAATAGTAGAAGAACATAAATTAACACTTTGCATCTTAAATAAGTATCTCTTGGAAGACCTTGCAAAGGTTTTTGTGTATCAGGTACGATACTCGTGCTGAGTGCTTGTTCATTTGTCTAACGGCAAGTCCCTCTACTGCCTCAACACTTAAACCCTTATAGTAGCTAGTCTCTCACCCAATTATTTATTTCAAGCATTGGTGTACTGCTTTTCATCAGAAAAGTTAACAGTGTGGTTAACAAATCATCTTCCTTGTCCCCGCTGCTTTTTTCTGGTTTAGCACTAGAGTCAAAGGGGAAAACAGAAGTCAGATCATAGCCCATAATTAAAAAATAAAATAAAATCCAATGGATAATAGTAGAATATTCACTAAAAACAAACTGAAGAATCTGAAGCAATGAGTTTGGCTTGAACTATGATAATTGAAGACAATGAATTGCCTATTGTGGTAATGGAACTATTCCTACCACAATTTCACAATAATGTTTGGAGAACCTGAGCATTGTTTCCCTAGGGTCTTCATTACAAAAGCGTTTTCTCTGTGAGATTGTGACTAAAATTGCCTTGTTTTTAAAGATTGGCACCTCTCCAGTAAAAGAAGACAAAGAAGCTTTTGCTATAGTACCAGTTTCTCCAGCAGAAGTCCGAGACTTGGATTTTGCAAATGACGCAAGCAAAGTACTGGGTTCCATTGCTGGCAAGTTGGAAAAGGGGACAATAACCCAGAATGAACGGAGGTAAGGAAAAATAATAATGCGAGCTTCTTAATGGAAAAAAGATGTTCTCCAACATAAGACGAAGGTTGAAAGACAGAGAAGGCAGCTTTGTTTATTTCATTCATTAATTTAATATTTAAGTTACTTACCGTATGTACTGCTTTTCAGGTGGATGCCACAGAGTGGTACAGAAAAGTAGCATTTGCAACAATAAGCATCAAGTTACTTTTAGTTTTTAAAACGTGCTAGGGATTGTTAGACAAGGAGTCAATAATAAAACTGTTACATATTGTAATGATTTTGCATGTGTTTCTTGTACCAATTTCCTTGATACCTATGAATTTAACAACCCCTCTCCTTCAACAATTACTCAAAATATAACTTTGAACTTTTAAATGTAATACATTTTTGGAGTGGCTCTGAATACAGTGCTCTGTTTTTAATATGAGCACCTTTTCTTCGTTGTAACTCAGTGGCTTGTATTTATTTTAAGAGGGTGATATTTTCACTGTTCATATTATATTTTGGATTAACAGCTAGGATTTTCTTTCAAAACAAACAAACTGTAGGTCTGTTACAAAGTTGCTGGAAGATTTGGTATATTTTGTTACCGGCGGAACAAATTCTGGACAAGATGTACTTGAAGTCATGTTCTCAAAGCCAAACAGAGAACGACAAAAGCTAATGAGAGAGCAAAATATTTTGAAACAGGTACAGTAAATTGTGTTTAATAAGGTTGTTTCTGATGACATAGATGTCACAAATAGAATAGCTGATGGTCTGGACTTCTTGGGATAAGGGGCTTGTAAATAGAGATGCCACAACATAAATCCCTGGCCAGAATCCCAGATTTCAATTGAGAAGTATTTGGGAAATCGGACCCTGAATAAATGGGCAACAAAATATCAAATGTTTTTCAATGTAAGTTGTGAATAGTGGGGCAAATATCTGAAGTTGACATCTACAGTGATGGGTGAGAGGGTACTGGGGGGAGAGAAGTTGAAGTCATAGTGAATATCTCTACAAAAAAGTGTCAGCCCATTGCATGACAGTAATGAATATTTGCTCCAAGCAAACATAAAGCCAGTGATTGTTCTTGTTGACTTCCCGGTTATGGTGTGAGCAAAACAAACTATGATACTTGATTTGGGCATAACACTCAGCCAAGGAGTGTGGCTGATTGCTCCCGCACATGTTAGGAGAGGAATGAAGTAAATCAATCTGCTCATTCTTGGTAAACCTTTAACCATGGTCTACTGTAACATGTGAACCAGCCCTTATATAACTGATTATAAGGGGAAGTTTGCTTGTCTGGTGTCACCTGCCATGCTCAGAAGCCTATTTTTTAAAATGCTAATTTGCATATGTATGGGGTTTAGCAACTTGGCAATATAGGCTTCTCCGTCATGTGATTAGTTGCTGTAGGCAAGGATCCTGGCATGTAGACACGGCCTCTGGTGAAACAGAAGTGGCTGTCAGTAGACAGGATCACTTCAGTCTCATGGTAAACTTAAGGCAAGACTCTGTGTAGATGATACTCATGGTTCTAATGCTGCAATGTTAATGCTGATTCATTTCTTCTTTCTAAAATAATTTGCCAGATATTCAAGCTATTACAAGCACCATTTACTGACTGTGGAGATGGACCAATGCTGAGACTAGAAGAACTTGGAGACCAACGCCACGCTCCTTTCAGACACATATGTCGGCTCTGTTACAGAGTTTTGAGACACTCCCAACAAGACTACAGGAAGAACCAGGTTAGCAAGGAGTTTGAGACAGTCTGGTGTGTTTCTAAAATGTAACCATAAAGGACAACTGAACTGCTTGGTGTAAAGGCTTTTGAATCATTTATATTCTTTAGCCTCCCCACCACCACCCAATAATGATCAGTAATAACAATTGTTTGCTGTTGAACCCAAACCGGAAAGAACCGTGACTTACGCAAAGAACAATTGGGCTGATTGCAAACTGGAACTGCAAATCCAAGTTAGACCGGGCAGTTCATATGGCAAAAGGATCATGCACACCCTGCTTTTCCTAAAAACAAAAAATCACATCAAGAAATCAACATAAATCAACATGATTTCACATTTCCTTTCACTCTAAGGTTTTTAAGTGATGTAAGCATCTAGTATGTCTCTCTCTCTCTCTCCACCCCACCCACTTTCTCTTTGCAAGGAATATATAGCCAAGCAGTTTGGCTTTATGCAGAAGCAAATTGGGTATGACGTCTTGGCAGAAGACACCATAACAGCACTGCTCCATAATAACCGCAAGCTGTTGGAGAAGCACATTACTGCTGCTGAGATTGATACCTTTGTTAGCCTTGTAAGGAAAAACAGAGAGCCGAGGTAAGAGAAGACTCTTCCTTCTACTGCTTAGACAAAATAAACTGTGCATAAACACTTCTGTAGGTTTTCTGAAACTATCTGAACGATTGGTCAGTAGTCTGATTTCATGCCTGCCTGGGTCTTTCTGCTTGGAGAAATTGACGTGCCAACAACACTCGTGAGCTTTCCACACAATGTCATGAGTTGTAATGATGCACAAGGGGCACAACATAAGTTATCAAAGGGGTTATTGTTACAGGTAGGTAGGGGTTATTATCAGTGCCTGTGCCCTGTGCTGTTGTCAGCAGACACCCAGTAAATACTTTTGAGGGCACCTACTTCTGTCATGTGTTATAATGTCTGGATGCAGCCTAATGGGGTGGAATCTACTGCTGATTCAAAAATGAATAAACACTGGTTTTGTGGGAGTCATGATGAAACCTAGCCTTATGAAGAACAGTTGAGGAAGTTGGGTATGCTTAGCCTGGGATAGAGGAGACTGAGAGGAGCTGTGATAGCCATCTTTAAATATCTAAAGGGCTGTCACATGAAAGATGAAGCAAGCTTGTTCTCTCCTGCTCTGGTGGGTAGGACCGGTGGTTGGTTGGTTGGTTGGTTTGAAGGGGGATACTCAAGGATATGTAGTAACAGCACCTTTGTTTTTCTTCAAATGTTGAAAGTGTGGCATTTGCTGCAACTACTCTTTCTAAAAAAAGATCACTGGGTAGGCCCAAACCAATGGATTCAAGGGAGATTCCAACTCAATACCACAAATAACTTTCTGATAGTATGAGCTGTTTGACAGTGGAATGGTCTCACTCAGGAGCTGGTGGACTCTCCTTCCTTGGAGGTTTTTAAGCAGAGGTTGGATGGCCGTCTGTCATGGATGCTTTAGTTGAGATCCCTACGCTGCAGGGGGTTGGACTAGATGACCCCCAGGGTTCCTTCCAATTTTACAATTCTTTGATTTTATGATTTTTAAAAATATTTTTTTGTAGAAAAGGGGATTTTAAAAATGAGATGTCTGATGACAAGAAATGATTTGGTAGGTTAGGTGCATCTGGTAGGTTGTTTGTTGCATACCCTAGGCCTTAATCTTTTGAGGGCCTGTCGAGGGGGGGGGGAGGTATCTTTTATCACCTTCCTTAATACAGCTCTTTAGCATCTGAAACATTGTACAAAGTTTAATGGGCTTTGGCTTTCTCTCCCCATTAGGTTCTTGGATTACCTTTCAGATCTTTGTGTGTCCATGAACAAGTCTATTCCGGTGACCCAGGAGCTGATTTGTAAAGCTGTGTTAAACCCAGCAAATGCAGACATACTCATTGAAACCAAGTAAGCTGAGATGTTTTTCAAGAACTTTATTTTAGAAATAAGAAGATTGCAGTGTTCTGAGCCTGACAATAATGACACATAAAAAATTTTCCCTCCAGTTTGGGGAAAATACAGATAATACGTAGATTATTATTTTTGATGGAACAATGGATTCTTCAACAAGCTTTTAATCCTAGAAGTAGGTGTGCCATGAAGTAGATTTAAAATTAACAAAAGGCTTTACCCTATGCCATGGTGTGCTGTTGCCATTGTATGTAGTGTTGGCTGGTAGAAAATGGCTTTCTGATAACAAATAGAAGAAACTTCATTAAGATATTTAATATAAATAATTGCTTTTCACTCTTGCTCAATTCTTAGACTGGTCCTGTCTCGGTTTGAATTTGAAGAGCTGTCGTCTGGAGAGAATTCATTGGAGGTTGGTGAGGATGAGGAAGAAGTCTGGTTATTCTGGAGAGACAGCAACAAAGAGGTCCGCAGTAAGAGTATCAGAGAGCTGGCTCAGGATGCTAAAGAAGGGCAGAAGGAAGACCGGGATGTGCTCAGCTACTACAGGTTAACACCGCAAGCGATATTTGGCTACGGCAGTGTAACCTGAAGTGTATAGACAACTGACTCTAGCTATTTGTAATGTTAACCAGCTTCTAGAAGACTTCAAGGTTAATTGATATAATTGGTTAAAGGGATAGCTCTCAAACGATGCTTTCCATAACAACAGTTTCATACATCTGTGATATTGGTTCTTTGCAATCAAGCTACATTTTTCACTGATCATTGGCAAATTTGGTTGTTCAAATCTACTTTTGTATTATAAACTCCTTAAAACTGTTTGGAGGCTTCACGTTTGTTTGGTGGAACTTGTCCAAATTTCTAAAATATATACATAAAATACATTGGGGGTTTTTAAAGGTTCATCAGCAGTTCATCTGGGATATTTTTCAAATTGGATTTAAAGAAATGATAGTAATGTTGAATTATATGCGTATATATATATATATCCGCATATATGTAATGGGTCCAGAAGTGAGAAATTTAGCCACCTATGGACTGCTAATGTACTTCTGCTCCTGAAGAAGTGTTATTTCTGCTGCTGCATCAGAATATGCATTGTATTGTTCCCTCTGAGGTATCTTTTAATTTTCAGTCCCAGGCAAGCAAAATGATACTTTTCTCCTTCTTTCCTAACTCCCAAAGGTACCAGCTGAATCTTTTTGCTAGGATGTGCCTTGATCGGCAATACTTGGCTATAAATGAAATATCTGGCCAGCTAGATGTAGATCTCATCCTTCGGTGCATGTCCGACGAAAATTTGCCTTATGACTTGAGAGCGTCCTTCTGCCGGCTGATGCTGCATATGCATGTTGACCGTGATCCCCAAGAACAAGTGACACCAGTAAAATATGCCCGGTTGTGGTCAGAGATACCTTCTGAAATTGCAATCGATGAGTGAGTATTTTGTGATCAAATGGTTCTCTGAAACGAGGGCTATCAAATACCTAGATGCTTTTTCGCTCCTTTCCACAGTGCCTTGTAGCAGTCGTACTGTGAGACCTTATTCAGGAATGTCTGAAGTGACTGCTTGGTGGCTGGCTTTTGGAAAGCAGGAATGCTTGCTCCAGGAGCCACATTTTTTTAAAAAAAATTATGCTAAAAATTGTTACAGAATGGAGCTAGATGGACCAGTGGTCTGACTCCGCATTAGACAGTTTTCTGTGTACTTTCTGACTGACTCAAGACAAGGAAAAGAACCATAAGTTTCCTATGGCATTCACCCATTTGAAGTTTTTCATTTCATTTCTTCAGCTATGATAGCAGTGGGACTTCCAAAGATGAAATCAAGGAGCGGTTTGCACAAACCATGGACTTCGTTGAGGAATATTTAAGAGATGTTGTCTGTCAGAGATTTCCTTTCTCCGACAAAGAAAAAAATAAACTCACCTTTGAGGTAAATATCTTTTTTTAAAAAAAATAAAGCTGAGTTGCAAGACCTCTGAATACAGTAGATGCTAACTCACGCTGGAGCTAATCCTAAATTGCCCACATAGTTGGACTAATAGTATCAACAGATGAGACTTCCTTATACTAAGACGGGCAAAGCACAACAATAACAAGTGAAACTATACAAAAAAGACCAAAAAGAATAGCAAGTCATTAAAAAGCAGAAAAGCCCACAGAAACAATTGCAGGAGATCTGTTACGAAATATTGAGAAAAGCTCTCTGAAAAAGCACTACCTTAGGTTGGTATCCAAAAATCAATGGTAAAAAAACCTAAAAAATATGAACTGGCAGATTGAAATCCAGAATATTCAGTTTCTATATATAATACATCTGTATATGCAGTAAAACACAGTAGAATACTTACTAAAATACAGAAAACACAGCATGGTGTGTTATGATGATATATTCTGAAAAATAAAGGATAGCTGCATCCTATTCAGGGTGTTACCAACTTTTAATGCTCCCAGTGGCCCAATCAATGAGATAGGCTTAGAATTAGTAACTAGCCGGATCTTCCACTGAGCTTCATCTCCACAGTTGAACTCTACCAGTGTACCACATTGGCTCCTTTGAATAGTGGGTTCCAGAAAGTCAATACTCAGGTGCTTTGGTACATATCATAAAAATTGTAACAAACCATTTTTTGTTTCTTTTTTAAACAATAGGTGGTAAACTTGGCCCGAAACCTGATCTATTTTGGCTTCTACAATTTCTGTGACCTGCTCAGGCTAACAAAAATCCTCCTAGCTATTTTGGACTGTGTCCATGTTGCTACGATCTTTCCTATCACAAAGGTTGCAAAAGGAGAAGAGAGTAAAGGTATGAATGGCCATGGGGCATAGAGGAAGAAAAACATGCTATTGAAGAATGATTGGTCTCTGTCGGTGCCATTCGTTTTTGTCACCCTGTGTCAAGGAGTGGGGGGAAGCAGGCTTGTAAATTGTAAAAGATAGGCTATCTAGCACTGTTCCTCTTGAGAAAGCTGACTCCTATCGTGGAGGCTTCTTATCATGAAAGTCAGGTATAGGGAACACCTAATTTTCCATCCGTATTTGACAAGGTTCCTCTGGTTAATGATGGTGGTTGTTTGTTGCTCCAGGTTGCAGACAATACTCACAGGAGTTTAAGTTTCACATGGCTTCTGCATTTTTCACATGGCTTCTCCTTTGCTCTCAGGCTGTGCCAGCCAAAGAAACAGTCAATGCTAGGCCTGGGCGATATATCAATATATGAGGAGCAGACCGCAATGTCAGCTATATCACTGGTGAAACCGCCACCGCTCCTGAGTCCCTCTACTAGCGACTTCCTCCAGCGAGCATTGCTAGCAGAGGGACTCAGGAGCGGTGGCGGTTTCAGTAGCGATACATCATCATATATCATACTGTGCAGGGGAGAAAAAAAGCTGCATCCACGAGGCGCCGGTACAGCTTGTTCCTCCCTCTGCATCTTTCAAGTGCTTGGCTAAGAAGTGTGCGGCTGCCACTCCCCTCAGCTGAGCAGTTAAATGATACCCCAGCCCGGCCCTGGCTCTCATGCAAATGGGGAGAGCACCGGGAATGGCTCTGCCAGAGATGGGGAGCCCTCCCCATCCCTGGCAGAGCTGCACAAGAAATACCCGGTACTTTTCCCCCTTGTCCATGAGCGGGGAGCACCAGGGATGGCTCAGCCCTCCCACGCTCCAGCTGAGCCATACAAACAAGCTGCATTTCCCCAACCCGCTAGGGCCAGGCGCTGGGCACCCGTGGTGAGTGCTGTGGCAATTGCACCCAGCACCTCACAGGCTGAGGCCAATGTGGCTTCTTTTTTCAACATTGCGGTACATCGCCAGACCGTGATGTTTGGCTGGTGATCTTGAAAAGCTGTTATCACCCAACCTTGTCAATGCACATTATTAACATGTGCATATGCTCATGAGCTTGCAACTGCATGATTGAACGTGGACTGAGCATATGAGCTGGTGGCACAAAATGCATGCCATCTCATTTATACCTGTTGTGCAACCTTCAGCATCTCATTTATACCTGGCTTGCATCTGTTCCCAAATGTTATCAGTGGGATGCATCCAACACTATCTGTACACAAACGGAATGGACTTCCACTCATACAACATATTCTTACCTTGCTCTTCCCCATCCCCAGCAGCCCTCCATGTAATCTCAAAATCTGCTCTGGAGGGCTGAAGGTACCTCTGCAGCAGATTTTCGAAGTGCGTAGTATGGGACAGGAGAGGCAGATAAAGATCTATTTCTTCTGCCATTGTTTCACATGGTCAGGGTAGAGGAAGAATAAAGTATGAGGATGCAAATTTTGGGGGCAACTCCCATGTTGCATGTAATATGTGGATTTCCCCTCAATACGATATAGCGATAGGGTTTGTTTCTTTACTTACTGCATTGGTGCCCCACTGAAAAGGCTTTCAGTGCACCTTACAAAAATCACTAGTAAGGCAGTCCCTGACCTAAGGCTTACAGTGTAAAAGATATGTCACACAAGGAGAAAGAGTTGGAGAGGGAAGAGGAGAAAAAAACAGGTCCCAGTTCTTAAAGTAACTGCTGTTATAACTACAACCTGGAATAGAAATTGCTTCGTACAACACAGTATCCATTAAATGTTCCTGCTACTTTCTGTAAGTGTGGAAAGTGTTGCCTATTTCACAGCATGTAGAATTTTTATAACAATGTTGTATCCTTAATTGTGTTATATCAGATTTGTTTGTTTTATTTTTCTCTGCCTCTGCATGGCCATTTTGTATCTCTGCAGATGAAGGGCGATCTCAAAGCATTTTAATAAATAGCAGAAGACCATAAATATGTTATTTCTGCAGTTTGCAGATTGCACATGTTGCATCTGATAGATAAGAAGCAGGTACACATTAAATCTGATTCCAGTCTACAGTAATGTGTGTAATAGGCTGAGACAGGTAATGCTGAGACAGGTCTTACCTTAATTACTGTATTACAAAACTTTATCTTGTATTGTTTCTCTGAAGGGAGCAATGTGATGAGATCTATCCACGGTGTTGGGGAGCTGATGACCCAAGTTGTGCTCAGGGGTGGAGGGTTCTTGCCCATGACTCCTCTTGCTGCTGCCCCAGAAGGTAATGTGAAACAGGTTGAACCTGAGAAAGAAGACATCCTGGTAATGGACACCAAGCTGAAAATCATTGAGATACTTCAGGTATACTTCAGGTGACATAGCTTAGAAAACTATATTGACGCAAGAGCTGTACTGTCATGCTTATGTTGTTTGGGGATTTTTTCATTCTAGACCATTGTTCTCTTTTTGACAGAATTAGAAATGAATAATTTTTTCACTGGATGGATTGCGTGTAAGCTTTATTATTTTTTTTTAGAAAAAGAATTAATAAACATTGTTGCAAGTATTAACAACAAAATACTAATCACAACTACTAATTGCGAACAGTTGCAAATGTTTAACCCATGCCCTCATTAAAACCAGTTACATTAAAACCATTGAACCAGTCACATTAAAACCATTAAAACCAGTTACATACTTTAAAACTTTTGTGTGCAAGGTAACTTCAAATAACCCAGCTCCTATAAAACATTGAGCAGTCAGGTTGAAATACAGACATTGTTCAAGAGAGTTGGAGCAGAGCAATCCAGTGGAAGTGTTCAGAAAGCTGAATGCTCCCATAACAGTATTTCCAAGGCTTCGTTTGAGTTCCACTGCAGATCCTATTTTGAAAGCTACGGCTTTGCAACAGGCTGCCTGACATTCAGTGTGCTGTGCATTTTCATCAACCCAACTGGGGAAAGGTTTCTGGGTCAGAGTGCACAGCCCTGGGATAACTACTGAAAAAATATATTATAAATTGGAAGGAAACTGAAACTTTTTGTGTCTGCTCTGTAGCCTGTGCTACTCTTAGATAAATGCCATGAGGAAGGGACTATAGTTCAGTGGATAAAGTACATTTTTTTTGAAAGTGGAAGGCCTCAGGTTCATTTTCTGGCATTCTGCAGCTAAAACATCAGGTCACAGGTGACAATAAAGGGAACTTTCTACTCAAAACCCTGAGGAGCTGCTGACAGTTAGGGTCCAGAGAACTGGGCTTCGTGAGCGAGGCAGTTCCTTTCGTTCCCTAGTTATGCTTATACTGATTTATTGGTTAACTTACCGAAATGTATAAACATGAACTGACAGGGTAGTAGTGATTGATGCTGCCAATGTGAATTAAAACAGGAAAAGCCAGAATGACCATCTTCTTATTTTTACTTAGCTACAACAGGAAAAAATCTGATATATTGTGTTGTTTTGAAAAAGGTGTTTTGTGTTTTGTTTTGTTTTGTGTATGCTTTTGTCTAGACACAATATGCATCTATAATATATAATACAAACTAGACCGGTAGATTTTGGTTTTCATGGTAGGAGTTACTTTCGATATCTAATATATTTTTAATGCATGCTTTAAGCACGTGAAAGGGGAGGCCCTTGCTTTTAAAAACGCAAAAGGGGGAGGTAATGAGTTGTGCTATTGAAGCTTCTTCTTTTTTTTCCTTCTTTTTAAAAACACTATGGAATCATCAGTTCATTTTGAATGTGAGATTGGATTATAGAATCTCATGCCTTCTGTGCATATTTAAACATGAGTTTGATGAAAGCAATGCGCAGACACCTGATTCACCTACAGGAAGCAATAACCAAGAAATGCCAAATGTACCAGGTCAGTTACAACATGTTCTCTTAAAAATGCTGTAAAATTTTTCTTAGGTGCCGGTATGTGCCAGTTGGTAAAGGTGAAGGGACCCCTGATCAGAGCAGTGTGTGGAAACACCATTTACCTTCCTGCCGGAGTGGTACCTATTTATCTACTTGCACTTTGACGTGCTTTCAAACTGCTAGGTTGGCAGGAGCAGGGACTGAGCAACGGGAGCTTGCCCCTTCGTGGGGATTCGAACTGCCAACCTTCTGATCAGCAAGCCCTAGGCTCTGTGGTTTAGACCACAGCGCCACCCGCATCCCAATGTGCCACTTGGTATATTCCCTCAATAATGACTTATTGAACCATTTGTGAATAAAGCAGAAAAACAGCCATTCCATTGTCCATGTGGGTTTTTTTTTAATTAAGCAAGATACAATAATATGCTATCAAACTATAATGGTTTTATTAATTTTGGGATACACTGCTCTAGATTGTGGACTTCATTAGTTACCTCCACATCTTGAACCCTGTGAGGAAAATTTCTGTAAAGAAAACCCTGTGAAGAAAATACAAAGGAGAAAGAAAGTACAAAGATTATCTGTATGCATAGTTATTGAGCTAATCGTTTGCACTATTTATTTCATTTTTAAACTTTTATTTCCAAAAAGAAAGTTTAATAAAGAAATCATATGTGCGCAGTCTCACACTATGGAAGACATAAGTTCCCTTTGAAACTATGTAAGGTGGAGGCTGCACAAATTGCTATACGGCTCCTCTGGAAAAATCCAAGGCTGCCTTTAAATACTGCGTGTTTGTGTACGGATGCAGGCATAAGTTTGCATGCACACAATACCCTCATATATTCTACTGTATAGTTTGAAACAGCTTCACACAGTAGTTGCCCATACAACTGAAATGGATGCCAACTGGATTAAAATTATACAATTATACAATTGGATTGAAAAACAACCTTTTGGATCTTATTTCACAGAGGATTTCCTTGCCTTTCAGCAGAGGATTCTTATAGTGTAGTTTCTGTGATGGAAAGAATGGTAGCTTGCTTCCTCTGCTCCCCTTAATGAATTTTAAGCTATATTTTCAGCTTGGCATAGAAGACAGAACTGTTTGTTTTGCTTTACAGGAGCTCTTGACTTTGAACACATCGAAGAGCAAGCAGAAGGGATATTTGGAGGCAGGAAAGTAAACTATTGCGATTTGCATTTGTCTGTTCTGAACCGTATGTGAAACTGCTTCTGGACAGTTGCAGGTCACAGTTCTTCAGAGGAGCAAGTCACTTGCACTAATCATTCATGTACCCATTTGCTCATACACTAATTGTTACTTTAATTACCATGAATGAGTTAAAAGAATTATCCATGTATGTTTCCTAAGGTACTTACTAAATGAGAGGGCAGACCGGGGATGTAAACTGTATTCTTGCAGCTATGATTTCATGACCCCAATGTCTGTCCCCCTCCCCTGCACACAGTGGGTGGGGGTGTCTGTTTGTGGGGGATGGGTGGGTGTTAAGAATACCATACAGCAGAACAGGGGTGTGATACAGTATAGCAGCTGCTTGTTCAACAAGACATCTCCTTCCTCTCCTCCCTGCTTCAGCTCCCTGTGCAACCCCAGAATCTGCCCAGGAGCATTGTGGGAAAGAATAAAAACTGGGTATCCTGTTGTACAACAGATTTTGGTGGTGCAAGCAAGCAGTGATTGCTAAATGTCACCCAGGATATTTAATGGGATAGATACACACTCCTAAAATGAAGAAGAATGTAAATCAAAGAAATACACTTTTAACTGATGGGAGGAGGAGAGTTTGCCAATGACTGGGTAGCACTGCCAGGTCAGACAGCCTTGCTTGTGTTTGCTGTTAGGGGAAAAATAACTTTTTAAAAAAATAATGTTTTCAGAATGGCAAAAGGGGGAAAGACTTTGCAGAATCCAAGGTGTTAGCTGTGGAGGGAACCCTGGAAAAAGAGTAACTATGATGAGGGCTGCTCTTTTTTAAAAAAGTGTCGATATCATGGATGTTGCAGGACTACAACTCCCATCATCCCTGATCACTGGCCATGCTTTTTGGGGTTCATAAGAGTTGGGAGTCCAGAAACATCTGAAAAGCCACAAATCTCCCACCTTAGTCTAGATTAGTTAGAAAAAGGTAAATACTTTTTTAGGGTGTTGCTAAGTTTCAAGAGAATAAACGAGGAGGTGAAGTGCTCACAGTGCTGAGATTGTGGTGGTGAGTTGGTGAGATTGCTGCATTACAGGGAGTTGGACTAAATCAGTGGTTCCCAACCTTTTTTTGGGCCATGCCCCACCTAAGCATCTCTAAAATCCTGACACCCCCCCCCCAGTGACATATCATTTTTATTATTCAAAAAATGAACTATTCATATGGAGGAAGCCTAAAAGGCCATTAACTTGGTCAAAACAAGCTATCAAATTGCCCCTCTGTGGGGCATGTGCCCCACGTTGGGAACCATGGGACTAGATGACCATCTGGGTCCCATCCAACTCCACAGTTTTATGATTCTAATATGAAAAAGGGTGCCCTTCCTCCATTGCCACTGGTAGCTTACACTGTACAGTGATACCTCAGCTTTTGAACGTAATCCATTCTGGAAGACTCTTTAAGTTCTGAAACGTTCAAAAACCGAAAACTCAATAGCCGACAGCTAGGCCTCAGGATCTTGCACTCAGCGGAAGCTGCGTAGCTTGTTCGACTTCTGAGGCGTGTTTGTCAATGGAGACATTCGAAAACCAAGGTACCACTGTATTTGAATTTGTGGTGGTTTCTGGTTCCTCTCCCAACATCAGATAGACTAACACAGTTATGGAAGCTGCCTGGAAGTTCTTAAGTGGAACCATTTCCTCCCCATCCCCCCCACCCCCAATTTTACTCTATATATTTTTATTATTTTCAGTGAAGAGAATACACCGCTAGATTTGGATGATCATGGTGGCAGAACTTTCCTTAGAGTATTACTCCATTTAACAATGCACGACTACCCTCCTCTCGTGTCTGGAGCCCTTCAGCTACTCTTTAGGCACTTTAGCCAGAGGCAAGAAGTCCTTCAGGCCTTTAAACAGGTAAATGTAGTGTTCTATACCGTCTACACTTTCACTCTAAATTTGTGTGATGATGCAAGGGTGTTATGCAACTAATGGATTGCAATTCATGTAAGGTCCAACTGCTTGTCACCAGCCAAGATGTGGACAACTACAAGCAGATAAAACAAGATTTGGATCAGTTGAGGTCAATTGTGGAAAAATCCGAACTCTGGGTGTACAAAGGCCAGGGACCTGATGAAACGATGGATGTAACGACAGGAGAGAATGAACATAAGAAAAAGGAGGTAAGAATAGCTTTTGTCTTTGTTGCATTGCCAGCGTAACGTAGTGGTCAAGAGCAGGAGAGTTCAAATTTCATCTCAGACTGAAGCTATATACAGTAATGGTGGCTTTGGGGCAAATTGCTTTCTTGAAGTCTGCATTTTGTGTGCTACCCTCTGCTTCCGAACAAAGTTGTTGCCTAACTCAGATGGCTTTTGTGAAGGTTGACTGGGTTGATTAAGATGAATAACATTTCAATGTTGTACACAACCTTAAAAGTATTATATTTTAAACATAAGTTCTAAAAGACTTTAGCAAAGTTATGCTAGAATCATAGTTTTATCATTTTGATTTCCCTCTCTTCTCCTCCCACCCCTCTCTCCGTCTTCTTACACCTTTGTTGCTGTTGTTGTTGTTGCTGTTTTCTTTTTCCACAGTTTATGTTTATTCCCCCTGCTCCCGGCCAGTTGTATCGTTGTTCATGTTTGCGCAATATATTATTAAAGCTACATTTACATATTTATTCATTTTTAATTCATGGGAATCCTGAAGATTTCCTCTAAGAGGTTTCTTGGTCTGTTTCCCAGTTGCTTTTAACTCTAAAATCTGATTGTCTCCTTTTTTATTCCATTCATCATGTTATATATGCCTCCTCTAACCTCCGTCCCCTGTCCCTATGGCTCAACCATCTCTTCCATAGCTATTCACATTAAACTAAAATTTAGAATAAAAGACCAATAACACAATGTACATATGTGTAATATCTCCTCACTGTTTACTTGCAAACAGTACCACTAATCATACTGTGCCTTTAATGTAACTAGTATTTTTTTTAAAATGCTGCAGTTATATTATTGTGCTGCTATAAGATTTATCCATTTAAAGGAATTGGGGGGGGGATGGATATATATGCCTTAGGTAAATAGCACGAGTGTGTGACTTGATAATTTGTGAACACTCACTATAGAAATACCTGTTAGCATTTCAGTCCTCCGTAGCTGGATGTGTGATTGTTACATCACATGTCAGTGTTTACTTTCTAGGCTTGGAAATTGTGAGAACGGAAGTCAGTCTTATCTCTCTTCCGCTGTACTGTACTTTTGTGCTTTCTTTCTCTCTCTCTTTTGGAGAAGAAGTGAGAGGACGCCATGGTTGCTTTGTCCTGTATATATTGCTTAGTAAGTCACTTAGAATGCTACACTCACACTCCACAATCATTTCTGCTATACTCTGCTGAGTGAGTGTGCACATGTCTTTTGATATGTGTCGCTGGTGTGCACCGGAACTGATTTGTGAATGTCCTGGGCTCCGCTTCATTAGGAAGACGCCCAGAGAGGTCTGTCTCATTCCGGGGGCTGCATGTGCCCCCCAGGCGTGTTCCGACAACACCGCTGTTAAGTTTGTGTTAAAACTGAATATTGGTAAAGAGAGAAAGGTTGGTAGAAGTTAAAAAACTTCTGGAGAGTTTTTGGTGTGAAATAGCTGCTAAAATTTGTACTAATGATCACCAGAATTGGGGGTGTGGAGGAGGGGAATGTAATACATTAATAAATCTTGCTTGTCCCCTAGGAAGGCCACAGCAAATCACGGAAACCTGAAAGCACTAGTAGCTATAATTACAGGGTGGTCAAGGAGGTAAGACTCATCCTTTCCCAGCTGCCCATTACTTTTGCTGCCTTCTTCTTTTCTATGAGTTGAGGAATGCTATTAATATATACCATGCACCTGTCTGAATATGGAATATTCCTTGCCTCCTAGAAGATAATAGGCCACTGCACGCAAAGAACTCTGTGTGTATACTGGAGCCTTTGTATGCCAAATGAGTTGTTGGATCATGGCACCTGGGTGCATAGTATTTATAATAACTTGGTTTAACTAAATCATTAAAATCTCATAGTGCTATGGACTAGACTAATGAAGTACGGACAATTAATGTACGTGTTAATGGTTTATATAATGCATGCACTAAAATGTACTCAAAGTGCAAGCTTTAAAATAATCTACACAGGTTTACTACTGGCTTTTAGAAAGAAAGTAAGAAAAACCTTATGCAACATTCTTGTATAATTTCCATGGACAGTCTTTCAGTCTTAACATTAATTCTAGGGTTATATTCAGGGTTGTGTGTGAATGAAAGAAAAGCTACATGAGGTATAAATTAGGCAAAAGAATCAACTTTGTCCACAGCATTCTGCTTCTTTTGGTCCTTTTGGAAAGGGCAAGGAAGTTGTGTGATGCAAAGAAGGCTTGATCCCTATACAATGGAAATAATACTTACTGACATGAGAGTTTTGCCTGGCATTGTCTAAACCAGCCTCTCTCTCTCCCCCCCCCCCACCTACAAGTGTTTTGGGTTGAATCTCCCATTAACTCCAGTCAGCATGGCCAACAGGAGTTGTAGTCTGAAACACCTGGAAGGCACCAGAAGACTTGTCATTGTAGCACTAAAAGGCTGACACTCATTTTCCTTGGTAAAGGAAAGCCAAGATACCTTAGCCAGTGCCAGTTTCCTGTACATGCATGGTGCAATACATGTCACCCAAATGTAATTGCTGTGTCAGTTGCATGCAACATGGTGTACTCGGTTTTGTCTTTATCTCCTTAATTTCACTCTGCTTGTTTATTGTTATTTTGTGATCTGTTGAAAGCGAGCTTTTCCTCCAGCTTGTCTGGGGGGGGGGGGGCGTTAGTATGTCATCTGGCTCTAAAAGAAATGTGTTTCTGCAGATTTTGCTTCGACTTAGCAAGCTTTGTGTACAAGAAAGCATCTTGGTCAGGAAAAGCCGGAAGCAGCAACAGAGGTTGCTCCGAAACATGGGAGCTCACACTGTGGTCCTGGAGCTCTTACAGATCCCGTATGAGAAAGTGAGGTTTGCATGCATCAGTTACTTTACAATCCATCAACAAACCACTAAAGTGTCTTTAGATCTTCCTAAAAGTTGTCTCTTACAAGTTGCATTGAACATCAAAGGAGCAGTTGCTAAATATTCATGTCTTAAGGAATAATTCATTTGTTTTGGGTTTATTGAAGCAGCTTCATACATTAATTATTGCAAGGACGAACAAAATAGGAACTAAGGTTTATATAGTCTTTCCTGGCTGTCTCAAGGAGGCACTAGGCATAACATTACAAAGGTGCCCCCAAGGTTTCTGAGTTTCTCTTGTACAAATTCTTCATAAGTCAGCTGAGGACTTTCCAAGCCTCCTTTTTACTGTGGAAAAACAAATTGAAGCTGTATAGTTCACACAGTGGTCATTATTCTAAGGCTCAGCAACAAGTTGGTTTACCTGCTTTAAATGTCCTTATAAAAGGGCAATATGCTATATCTGCTTCCAGAATGGTCAGTCAGATGAAGATAATGGAGGCAAATGTTGCTGTGGTTCAGAATGGGGTGGGGGGAGCATATGTATTCCATTTTTAGTCTTGAAGTCCTCTAGTCCACACAAAGAAAAGCATTGTGCTGGAGAAACTGAGAAGGAAGGAGATTTGTGCCTCCTTAGGCAAGGAGTCTGGACTCATAAATTTGGGGGGGGGGGGAGTAAAGCAGGAGAGAAGCAAACATAGCAGCCCTACAAGTATTTTAGTTAAGAAGCAGAAAAATAAAAATAATGCAACTAGTTCTGGCTGATATTTCAAGGCATATTGTTATAGATCCTAATCCTAATCTGACACACTGCTTGAGATGTAAAGGTAAAGGTAAAGGACCCCTGACAGTTAAGTCCAGTTGTGACAGATTCTGGGGTTGTGGCGCTCATCTCGCTTTATTGACCGAGGGAGCCGACGTTTGTCCGCAGACAGCTTTTCCAGGTCATGTGGCCAGCATGACTAAGCTGCTTCTGGCACGGAAACGCCATTTACCTTCCCACCAGAGCAGTACCTATTTATCTACTTGCACTTTGACGTGCTTTCAAACTGCTAGGTGGGCAGGAGCTGGGACCGAGCAACGGGAGCTCACCCCTTCGTGGGGATTCAAACCGCCGACCTTCTGATCGGTAAGCCCTAGGCTCAGTGGTTTAGACCACAGCACCACCCGCTCCCCATTTAAACATTTACAAAGCCTTTAAAAACTTTATCTCTCTCCCCCTCCCCCAATTTATCCCAGTTTGCAGAATGCTTTAAAAAGGGAATGGGAATGGTATTTTGAAATTAGAACTGAGCAGACAGGTCAGTTTGCTTAAGCACCTTGTAAATCAATTTAACTTTAATTTATTCTTGAGCACTTGTGCCTTGTAATTCCAGGCTGAAGATACAAGGATGCAGGAGATCATGAAGCTCGCCCATGCATTCCTGCAGAACTTCTGTGCTGGCAACCAACAGAACCAAACATTGCTCCACAAGCATATAAATCTGTTTCTCAACCCTGGGGTAAGAAGTTAACTGAAAAATATAGAAAAGAATGCAAAACTTTTCCTGATTGGGGGCTGTAACCAGAGTTGCTTGAGAGTGGAAATCCGCTTTTGCAAAGTAGCTTCCCACACCACACCCCCTGTGTTCTCCAAAAGCTCTCCTGGGGGCTGCTTCTAGTTTTCCAAGCTGCTTTGTTTAATTTCTTACAAGCCCATCACCACAGCTATGGCATTTCGGCACTTTACAGCCTTTCCATGAGTTTTCCAGATTTTCAGCAGGACTACCATTCATTAGACAGAGTGGGACAGTCATCTCAGGCCGCAAGGCTGTTCTTTAACCCCTGAACTATTTCTGCTGATCTCAGGTGCATGGAGGACAGTGTCCTTTCCCCAGTGTTGTAGTGAGATTGTGCTTCTGTATGTGGAGGGGTGGGGGAGGAAATCTGTAATAAGTTCAAAGGAATGAGATGTCTTGTATTGTGCACACATGGCCTGCACAACGTATGCTCCTTATGCACTACAACTTACTGTGCAGCCTGCCTTTTTCTTCTTCTTTCTACTGGTTTGTTGGAACTGCAAAAAACAGGAAAAGTTGTAGTGTACCTGGAAGGCCACAATACATTGCTGCTAAGTTGCTTTTGGCATTGTGTAGGCCTATTGCGGGGGTTTTCTAAGGAAAAAGAGAGTTCAAGCAGTTCAGGGACAGAGGAAAATATCCTCTAAATAATTCTGTGTCGATATGTTCAGAATGCCTGATTTCTGAATCTTCTCTGACCAAACTCGCCTTCCGTCAGCTTGCTTTCAGAAGTTTCTCTGTTAGCACTACTGTTCTGCTCTAATATGCATTCCCTAAAAGCTTCCAAAGTGGTGTGGTGTTGACTTTGTCAGGATTCACATTTTTCTCTACTACTGTCCCTTTTAATAGATCCTGGAGGCTGTAACGATGCAACATATCTTCATGAATAACTTCCAGCTTTGCAGCGAGATTAATGAGCGGGTGGTTCAACACTTTGTGCACTGTATTGAAACTCATGGACGGAATGTCCAGTACATTAAGTTCCTGCAGACAATTGTTAAGGCTGAAGGAAAGTTCATTAAGAAGTGCCAAGATATGGTCATGGCTGAGGTGAGAAGGCTGTGTATACATATTTGTGAGCATAAAATCAGCCTGAGGAAAATCCATGCAAAGAGAAACTAGTTGGTGGACAGGCACTGCTACCTAGGTGTCAGCATTATGAAACTTCAGTTTAATTGCAATGGGTTGTCTCCAACAAAGTTGGAATTGAATTATTTGTTTTCTGGCATTGCACGCAAGCCGTTTGCACATAGGTGAGGAGGATGTATTTATTGCTAACTCAGGAAATATCAGAGGAGTGTACAGTAATATGTATGCAATAACACATGAAGCACAGGTTGTTGTTGTTGTTTTTTAAAAAATAACAAAATGGTTAGCTAATCAGGAATATTTTATTAGGAAGTTTCTCCTTAAAGAAATCTGTGTGCCATCATCACCGATGTCCAGCAGCAAAATGAAATACTTTTTGATTTAACCAATCATATTTCATTATATTAACTAGCTGGTTCTTTTCTGTTTACCCTCAATCTGGTTATGGACTGCTGCTTCCGCAATTTTACTTTTGTTAAAATTGTGTACATTACATTTTAGTTGTGTATGTTTTGAAAGTTTGTAGCTTGCACCAGTCTGGTGCTTTAGTGGTGGCTTATAAATTTAGGAAATAAATAAATAAGCGATCAAAACAAACATCGTAAAGTGCTTTGTGCACTGATAGAGCTGTAGAAATCATTAATCTTCAGACAGAGATAACATGCATGTTGGTGCATATGAAAACTTGATTACTTTACATTTTCTCTGTTTTTTATGTTTAATGGGACCATAATGCTATTCTTTTGCCAGCTCGTCAACGCGGGGGAAGATGTCCTTGTTTTCTACAATGACAGGGCCTCTTTTCAGACACTAGTGCAGATGATGAGATCAGAACGGGACAGGATGGATGAAAACAGTGCTCTAATGTATCATATCCATTTAGTTGAGCTGTTGGCTGTTTGCACTGAGGGCAAAAATGTCTACACAGAAATCAAGTGCAATTCTCTCCTCCCTTTGGATGACATTGTTAGGGTGGTGACCCATGAGGACTGCATACCTGAGGTGAGGTTCTGTCCATCGTTCTTTCTTCCCCTTCCTCTTTCGTTCATAAGTCTCATCCAAATAACTCTCTGGTCACTTCTATCTATCACTTAAATTTAAAGACCTGCTGCTCCCTGACAAGGTTTCTAAGAGGGGCTTCTGTAAGTCGGCAGAAGGATTCCAAGTTAGCTCTTAAGTATAGAACTTTAGAATAAATTCAAAACCTACCTATAAAACAATCGTTTAGCCGCATTAGCATCACTGTGGTTGTCAGTATCCCTATAATACTGGGGGGGGGGGATACAGAAAGAGGGTTAAATCCTGTTCACTGCAAATTATTCTTGTTATCAGCAGAACAATTAACATTATTATTAGAGATAATTAGATGGCCAGCCATTACTAAGGTTTTCTTATCGCCTGTGTTTTCCTGTCTGCAGGTTAAAATTGCCTATATAAATTTCCTGAATCATTGCTATGTAGACACAGAAGTTGAAATGAAAGAGATTTATACAAGCAATCACATGTGGAAACTCTTTGAGAATTTCCTTGTTGACATCTGTAGGGTAAGTGTTTTCAATATTTGGAAATATTAAAAAAGCTGAGTGACACAAAGCACCCATAACTGACTGCTAATCACATCACACCATATAGTTAACACTCATGAAAGTAATATCCATTGCCTTAGTTTCATACATTTTCATTCATCCATGGCTATAGGATTCAATGATAATGATGATGCATGGCCCAAGCTAATTATATGTACAGAGCACATCTGCGCATGCCTTGAAGGCTCTTCACACAATCAAGGTTCCTAGCACTTTAGTCCTTCTCACTCTTGGGTTGCTTCTAGCTGTAACAAAATAAAGTACGGCAAATTGAAATTAGGTGGGGTAAAATTCTTTGTTCTCCTGACACGCTGTCTCTTCGTTAGAATTTGTGGGAACTTCTGCCTTAGTTCATGTTGCTATAGTGTTGTACAAATGATGCCTACAACAAAATGTTGCAGAGTTTATTCTCCCTCCTAAAATGAGCGTTTCTGTTTGGCTCTTCAGTTGGCCACTCCCTTTAAGTAGAGAGCATTCTATTCTCTCCCACCCTCACAATCCAATTTCACTTTCTATTCCATGACCACAGAACACGCTCTGTCCTCAACGGGCTGTTTTCTTTTGCTGCCTCAGGTTCCCCCTCTTCTTTTTGCAAACCTTGAAGTTCCCTTGAGAATTGAGATATCTCACATTTGTCAGTAGCACAATTTTTACTACAGTCCTGGTATCACTCGTTATTGTCAGGAGTTTGCTTTCAGGAGCAAATAGTCACTTGAGTTTATATCTAGTACAGTCTATGGTATTTCAGAAAGTGCATATCGCAATGATATCAGCTTGCATTTGTCGGGGAATTATCATTATTGTATAGGGTTTTGTTTTTATTCTGTTTTGTTTTAATGTGAATTGTTTTCCAGACTTGCAACAACACCAGTGACAGGAAGCATGCAGATTCTGTATTAGAGAAGTATGTGACTGAAATAGTGATGAGTATAGTTACCACTTTCTTCAGTTCCCCATTCTCAGATCAAAGCACAACTCTGCAGGTAAGAAACCAAGAGGAATCATTTACACCCGCACACACGAAAACATATTTTGTTCTACTATTTACTATTTGCTCCACCTGTGAAGCAGAACTGCATTTGTGCATCAGACTAGAACACCAACATGAGTTTGAAAACGGTGGTGTCTTCTGATAGTGTTTCTCTGTGGTTAACTTTACGGCAGTGAACCTTACAAAAGCAGTGAGTCCATTGCTTCGGTCTTTTCTCATTTCCCTAAAAGTGTGGGGGGGGGGTGAGAGCTTCCTCTTCATCTCTAGTACTCATTTAGTAATGCTGGAGTATGGGAAAGTCCCTGAAAAACAGGAACAATTTGACACATTTCCCCTCCATGCAGACTGTGTGCATGTTTCCTGCGATTGCCCCAGTCCCCATGACTGTGACATGTACTGCTGCCTATCAAGTTGAGCATTCTGTTTCCTATAATGGGCAACCATATGCCTGTGGGAAACCGACAACCAGCTCAGGGAAGCATTAGCCCTCTCATACTGCTGTTCCCAGAAACTGGTATTCAGAGGCATGCTGAGGTAGAATATTAGCCATAGTTACTAGTAGCCATTGATAACCCTCCATGAACTTGTCCACTTTTGAAGTTGGATGGCTGTCACGACATCCTGTAGCAGAAAATTCTGGCTGTTCCAAATCTCCCACTATTCACTTTGGAACCTCCAGATGGTTAAGTGGTCTATAAATAGGAAAAATGTTATTTAGCTTCATTGGATGAGCCCAGGTTCTAGTACAGTGGTACCCTGGGTAACAGACGTTTCAGGTTATAGACTCCACTAACCCAGAAATAGTACCTCAGGTTAATAACTTTGCTTCAGGATGAGAACAGAAATCGCACGGCGGCGGCAGGAGGCCCCATTAGCTAAAGTGGTACATCAGGTTAAGAACAGTTCCTGGTTAAGAAAAGACCTCCAGAACGAATTAAGTTCTTAACCCGAGGTACCACTATATTAATGAAAGAGGGGGTGGGGAGGACTTCTCTCTATCCATTTTCTCAACACCTTGCTCCTGGTAAACTGAGAAGCTCTATACATTGTAATATTTGGTGTGAATTTCTCTAGGCCCTTAATCACTTTGATTGTCCTTTTCTACACCTGTCCCAGCATTATAAAAAAAGATTAGGGCCAACATAAAGTGAACATTCATGGAATGTTTATGTTGACCCGTGCCTCCTAGTCCTGAACAATGTCCTCTTAGGGTGAGGTGGCGCAGATTGATGCAGAAAAATTCAGTATCATATTTTATGTAACAAAAAATGAGTCAAATAATATATTTTTTGCTTTATGCATGGCATAACTAATCAATATTATAATAGCAATCAAAAGAACCATTGTAGTTAGAAGATAACAAGAATATAATGACTTGAGTAAAAAATGGGTTTTGTCTCATTCTGCCCCACATATGGGGCACTTTGATACATTGGATGGGGCACTTTGATACAAAGCGTAAATTTTATGAGAATGGTAACTATTTACAAAAATTTAATGAAAAAACAGTTTTTATTGTGAGAGATCATAATCAGCCTTACAATTTATTACTTAAAATCTAAATAACGGAACAAAACCAACAGTGTTTCACACATATCATAGACTTTGTGGTTTTCTTAACAAAACATCAAAACTTGTATGAATCTTTCGTCAAACACTTCTCCATTTAAAAAAAAACTTTGAAAAAACTTTAAAAAGTATAAGAACTCACATTAGATCATAAAAAAATAGTAATTTAAACAAAATTCTTATAAGAAATAAGATAATTACTTAATGTTTAGCTTCTATTGCACATTATATCCACTGAAGTCAATAGAAAAAGTACAAAGAGATGATGTTTGAGATGTGCCCTTTGAGAAATTCAGTTTTGGCAACTGCAAAACAACATCCTTGAAATCAACGCTTGCCTTATCTTCTACAATGGGGAAGACAAACATACAAGATCTTGGTTTTTCCCTGAGATACGACATTTGAAAATCGGTCATATTATATTTAGAAATGATTTTGGCCTCGTAGTAAACAACAGTTTTCTTTCTTTTCAAATTTAATGAGTAGAAAATCTCCAACATTTATATTTTCAGGATTGGGAACATCAAAATTTATATCCTCATCTTTTGGCAAAAAGAATAACTAGTTTAGAGATTTCATGCAAACTTGTATATTGGGGCACTACTGTTACACTAGCGGGGCACTTTTATACATATCAATGTGCCCCGTGTCTTAGTGTATCAAATGCCCCAATGGGCATTTTCAAAAAACTAACACTTATTAATAAAACTACTGAACTTATTTAAAAACCACGTGTAATCCTGATTACCGAGTGGAATAACTTACCTTTGGTATTTTTAAATCTTAACTAAACGATGTAAAACAGCGTTGGAACACTTTTACATTTCACGTACTTTTCTAGTTGGCTGCACTAAAAACACACCTACTCTCATCAAACGCCAACAGCTAACTGGCGGGCAGCGTGGTTGCAACTGTTGCACTCGCACATGTATAGACACATTTTAGTGATGTCACGACATGGATAACGTTTCTCGAAATTGAAATGTTGCTGGTGTATCAATGTGCCCCGTGCATCAATGTGCCCTGCCTCACCCTGCAGATAATCCCGCAAGACTAATGCGCAGGGGGTGGCAGAAAGCCTCATTCTTCCCCTGTCTTCCTTTGTACCATTTCTTGCACGACTGACTTTTTCCTTCTTCCAGAGAGCTGTGTGGCAGCCTTGACAGCTGCTCATCGGCTCCTGTCACAATAGCAGCGAATGGCTGAATTCAGTGACACTTTAATAGTAGAGGAAACTTTCCGAGTATCTGTCATTAGTCCTCTAAATAGTTTTTCATATGGTGCCTTGTGGGTGGTTTACTATTCTCTACACCCACCCCCCACCAAATGCTTCAGTTCCCACATTTTGCAGTGGCTGTTGGAAACTCATTCAAAAACACGGCTAGGTTTATGTTTGGATTTCATTGCATTCTGGGGATATGAGCAATACTGGCGGATTAGCAATTGGGATGCATCTGCTGCTGGGTATATGCTGATATGCAGCTGCCACAGACACTCTGTTGTGGATCACTTTGTGCATTGGATGTAGAACCATTTCTGTCTAAACCAGAGAGAATTGTGAGAGATATTGCATTTGGAGAGGTTAAATGGAATCAATTTGTCCATGCAACTGTTTTGGGATTGTGCCTCTCAATGGATCCCATAGAAATACAGGGACTTTCCCCACAGTTACACCAGGAAAATTGTTACTGTCCCCATGTTGAAATAGAGAGGAAGATGTGATGGCTTGAAAGTCTATCCACAAGTGCTTGAGCTTAACCTGAAATAACATGGATGGCTGTATTTAAATTGACTTCTCTCTAATGTAACTGACATTTTTAGTTCCTGTGGGTAATGACTGCTTTTATTTCCTGCCCATGCTCTTTCAAAATATGTTTCCCCCTTCTTTTCTCTAATGCTTTTTACATACTTTCTCCATATAACAGCAATCAGTCTTTGCCAAACTAAAAGAGGTACATTTTGGAAGCTCCTGATCTGCTTTAGTTTCTGTGTTAGTGTCACTAACTTCCATTAGCTAGTTGAGATGCTTAAGATGTAGATAATAGGTATAATAGATATTCCTATGTATTAATTGGTTTTTTTTCTACTATTGGTAGGCTTGTCTACACATCCCTGGAAAATCTTCCTTTTGGGGTTGTTAGTCCTTGCTAAAATACAGAGCTTGAACACAATTACTACTCCTGCTCTACAACACAGTAATTATATTACTGGTTTAGGAAATGTCAGTCATGGGTGAGATTTGGCACAGCAGACTTCTGATAATCTCGGGGTATCCAGCCTATCCATAGTGGAAAAATATTACAATATATTCCTGTATCTCTTTGTTCCACACCAGTTGGTTATGTTGCTTTCAACCCTGAAGCTAGGAATGTAGATTTTAGAGACATTTAAAATATATAACATATTTTTCTGTGTATAGGACTATATTTTTTCCTGAATTTTTGAAGTTTAAAGTAAGGGGTCATCTTATACACGGATAGTGCATAGTGCATTTTCTTAATTTTGAAAAATCTCTTAATTTTGGAAAAACATGGTAAGTTGTGTTCCAGAACGATCAAAATAAAAATAATTAAGGAACACATTTAATTGTGCAATAGAGCTTTAATATTTTCTTCATCCTTCCTTAAGTTTTAATAACATTATAGAGCCACCTGCTGGTCAGTTGTAAATTTAATTACTTTTTTTCTCTGTAAATTCTTAAAGAAAAATGTTTTTTCTATCTTTTCCTTTATCAAATTAGCATGTGCTGAGCATATCCTAGTTAAACTTGATCATCAAAATCAGTCACAATCTTTTTACTGTTTTACAATGCATATGTAGCTCAGAAGCTCAATTTGGTTTTGCTTTCAAAGTGTCTTTGGACTCCTGAACAAACCCACTAGTTTGCTTAGCATCCTGACAGACCCCTTAGTTCTCCAAATAGAAGAAGAAGCTTTCGGAACTGTTCTCCTGCCTCAGACTTATGCTTGTGTGTGTGCTTGTTTCAGACTCGCCAGCCTGTATTTGTGCAGCTCTTGCAAGGTGTGTTCAGAGTGTATCACTGCAACTGGCTCATGCCCAGCCAAAAAGCATCAGTGGAAAGCTGTATCAGAGTACTTTCAGATGTAGGTAAGAAAACTGTGTGCATGCATTTAAACATAATCTATGCAACATCTGTTACTTTATATTACATCAGTGCTTATCAGAACATCTGTTGAGTGGCAGCAGAAGCGCTCCAAGGTCCATCTTCTCCCCTTCCCTCCACTATTTTTATAGTGGTTCAAGTGATACCTTTTATTGAGACAATTTGTACTGATGAGCCTAGGAGCCTTTTAAGATTTACAGGCCAAGTTCTGGGCAATCTCAAATTTTACTGCTCTTAGCAATAATAGCAAGTCCAATAAAATACATAATTTGAACTGTTGTTGGTTACAAAGACAGAGATCAGGCACACAACACACATGAGATATTCAATTTCTAGTTGATTTTTGAGATGTGGCTGGCTTTAGTCCCAAGGCATGTGGGACAATAAGCAGATCTGGAGTACCATCACTTAATAAAGTGGTCCTGAAGTTGCCTGGCAAGCTCTTGTCAGTTTGAAAGAACAAATAGACTTTCTTACTAAACAGATAAATGAGGGATGAAATAACCATGCCCTACTTCGAATACTCTCTATATTTAGATGAAACTATTTTGCCATTCTAAACCTTCTACAAATTATTATGCATACAAGCCATGACTTTTTATTAGGCTGTTTTTGTTTATGTTTTAACCTTATCACTCAGCTATCCAGGCTGACTTGTCTCTCTTGGTTACTGGTGGATGTTCTTCGTAGACCAAAACAGCCCTTCCATGTAATTGCTGCTGTATGCAAAATATACATATGTTCTGGGTACATACAAAATATTTTTCTTTGCCCTTGCTAATACCTGGCTTCTCATGTGCTGATTGATGTATATCAATGATGTATATATTGGTGCAATTGATTGGATTTGTCATCAGATTCAAATAATGTCTATTTCTATTGATTTATTTTTTTAAAAAAATGACAGCTGAATTCACATACTTGCTCAGGAATTCATTGGCTCAAATCAGCTTCATGCTGGTGTGTAAACTTTGTTGAGTAAATAACTATTTGCTGGTTCCTGAAACTGGTTTGAGGCCACATCCATAATTGGTAAAAGCTGAATTTCATTGTGTGCTATGGATGCATGACCTGACCTGACGCAGAAAGATTAGGTCAGGGGTCAGCAAACTTTTTCAGTAGGGGGCTGGTCCACTGTCTCCCAGACCTTGTGGGGGGCCGGACTATATTTTGAAAAAAATATATATATGAATGAATTACTATGCCCCACAAAATGAGATGCATTTTAAATAAAAGCACACATTCTATTCATGTAAAAACACCAAAGAGGCCCCACAGATAACCCAGAGATGCATTTTAAATAAAAGGATACATTCTACTCATGTAAAAGCATGCTGATTTCTGGACTGCCCGCAGGCCAGATTTAGAAGGCGATTGGGCCGGATCTGGCCCCCAGGCCTTAGTTTGCCTACCCATGGCTTAGGTTCTGAAATCCAGAATTGAGAAGATGTGGAAGGAGACCTCCTCTGCTCTTCCTACAATTTTGCAAAAGCGTATATATCTGGCTGCTGTTTGCATTTTTGTTTTTGGCAAAAATATTAACAACATTCTCAAACTTGCTACATATGTGGTACTTGGGGTGCTTTTCCATCAGTGCAGATATGTGCTGTTCATTCTGCATACTGAAAACTGCTTCACATCCTTAGCCTATGGTTGTTCCTGCTGCAAGGTACTGCCAAGGGGCCATGCTTTTCTGTATAACTGAACTGTGTTTAATATACAGTTGTGCATATATTCTTTTTAACTTTAACGTGACTCGTGTAGAAGAATGAGATGGTTATAAAGCATTTTTAAGAAATTAAATCTAAGTAGAATAAAGGAACTTTAATGGCTAGAACAGTTCATTACCATGGTAATGCACAAATATGCTTGTGGACATTTATGTGCATAATATAGTTTTAACACATTGTTCTGTTTCAGTTGATGTGTGTACTAATTGTATGGGTCTTACCAACATAGAATAGAGCAGAGCTATTACTTCCCATGATCCGGGCTCTATGTGTCCATTAAAATAGCCTGAAATACTAGATGCATCACACCACTGGCTCGCGTTCAACTTGCGATCAAGACACCTAGACCTGGTCTCTCCCCAGTCCTTGCACCCTTTGCTATTATTTTGTACTTAAGATGCAGGAGTTTTCATTATCTCTGCTAAATTCCAATTCCAGTTCCAGCTGTTAAGATCATTTTGAATCATGATTCTGTCATCTTTGATGTTGGCTTCCCCTCCCAGCTTTGGGTCATAGGGAAATTTGATAAGACACCCCCTATATACATCCTTGTCCAAGTCATTGAACAGAAAGTTCAGGGTACTGTAGTGGAGAGAACAGGTCAGAAAATCCAATTACACATGCAGCCTTTCATCTGCACAATTTTTGATCCAGCCCATGCAACTATTTCATAGTGTGCTACAACAATATGTGTGTGTGTGTGATTACACGGAGTGAGAAACAACATTTGTTTGTTCTACTCACAACAATTCTCCACCTCCCTCCCCTGAGGTGAACAAAATTCCTTGTTGGAACTTGCCGTAATACATCTAGATTTTGTATGTTCAATATGAATAAGCACCTTATGAGAAGAGAAACATTCTGAAATGCACATTCTGTGACATACTGTTGGATCATGGAGACACTTTCATTTGTCTGTTTCAGCAAAGAGCAGAGCAATTGCCATCCCGGTTGACCTGGACAGCCAAGTAAACAACCTCTTCCTGAAATCTCATAACATAGTACAAAAAACAGCAATGAACTGGAGGATGACAGCAAGGAATGCCGCTCGGAGAGATTCGGTGATGGCTGCTTCTAGGGATTACCGCAACATCATTGAGAGATTGCAGGTGCGTACATAGCACAGTGGGACAGAAAAAAATTCCAAATTTCAAAAAATATTCTATTGGGGTCTGGACTGGCAGTGACTTCCCAGGAATGAGCCCTTGGGGTTCTGGTAGATAGCTTCATGAAGCTGCAAGAAGGTGAAATTCATCGTTGGGGGTCATTGGGAAATGGACTGAAAATAAAACATAAAACTTTTAATAGAAACATATACAGTGGACACTCGGGTTGCGAATGTGATCTGTACGAGATGCACGTTCACAACCCACAGCATTCACAACCCGCATCTGCACATGCACGAATTGCGATTTGGTGCTTCTGCGCATGTGCAAAGTGTGATTTAGCGCTTCTGCACATGCACAACCGCCAAAACCCATTTCGGTACTTCCAGGTTTCGGTGGTCCGCAACCCAAAAAACGCAGCCTGAAGTGGCTGCAACCCGAGGTACGACTGTACTGAGACCACACTATGCATAATGTGTACAGTTTCGTTGCATCACTTCCAACAGGCTATTCTAGTGCTAGAAAAGTTTCAGAAAGGGGCAACCAAACCACTTGGTACTTCTTAGTTAGGAGAAAAGACAAGTTAGAGGGGATGTGATATAGAGGTGGAAGATGGTGTGGAGACTTCTCTCTCATAATACTAGAACTCAGATTCATCCAGTGAACCTGAATGTAGTTCTTCACACAACGCTATAGATTTCACTCCATAGAATCAAAGAACTGTAGAATTGGAAGAGATGCCGAGAGTCATCTAGTCCAACCCCGAGCAATGCAGGAATCTCAACTAAAGCATCCATGACATAATAATAATAATAATAATAATAATAATAATATAATAGTAATAATAATTATTATTATTTATACCCTACCCATCTGGCGGCTTCCAACAAAATATTAAAATACAATAGTCTGTCAAACATTAAAAGCTTTCCTGAACAGGGCTGCCTTCAGCTGTCTTCTAAAAGATAGCCATCCAACTTCTGCTTAAAATCCTCCCATTAATTTAAAGACGATTAGACAAATTCATAAGACTAGAGGATAACGCTGGTAATTGCTACTGGTCACAATGGCTATGCTCAGTTCTCCCCTGTTGGAGGCAGTACGCTTCTATGTATCTGTTGCTGGGAATCAAAAGCAGGAAGAGTGCTGTTGCATTCAGGTCCTGCTTGTGGACATCCCATAGACAAAGTTGGCCACTGTGAGAACAGGACACTTGACTTGATGAGCCATTGGCCTGATCCAGCCAGTAGTCTTCTCATATTTATTTTTTAAAGATTTAGGTTGTATTTACACGAATACGGGAGATGGTATTAATTGCTTGTGCAAGAGATATTCAAGACAGCATGTCTTGCTTCTGTTAAGCCACACATACTTTCGTTAACAGGGATGTGTCTTGCACAATGAGCATTGTATTCAATGTAATTCAGTACTGCACAGATAACACATTTAGAAAGCTGTGTGAAGTCCCTCCTCCCATACCACAGTCTAGAAGACACAGACCATTAAATTGGTGGGAATTGTAGCAGTGGGGATGAGGAATATTCAGCGTACCAATCAGCCATGCCTTCTTCCAGATAATCCATTACATTCCCCCACCCCAACAGACACTCTGAGTTTCATGGCCAATGAGCATGTTCATTCATGACCTCTGAAAAGCTCATTTTTTATTTCTTTTTCTAAATCTTTTTAAATATATGTACTTCCTAAAACATTTGGGTTTTCCCCCAAGCCTGCTTATAGCTTCCTCTTCTGCATAGATGGTGCCATTTGGGCTAAATAAGGATTGCCACTCAAAACTATGAGTTTCATATTAGTATATAGGAAAAATAATTTCTTGAAACAAGTGCTTTTGCTAGATTAAAGCTCTGCAAGCTTGCAATATGCTGAAAAGACCTAGCATTCCCCAATGACAAGTTGGGGAATTCCCCAATGACAAATAAAACATTATTTAATTTTTTTTTAATTATTACAAATCAAACCAAATTACTTTAATGCGATTTCTTAAAATCAGGTTTCCGCTCCTGTTGCAGACATATGTCCATAATACTCCCTGTTGCTGCTTCATTTCTTATTTTGTCTCCAGTTGACATCCTTCACTTGCCATTAAACGGTTCTTCTAGCTGACCAATTTTCACCTTACAAACAGCAGCTCTGTTACATCTTATAAATATATAATCCATTTCATGTGTGTAATCCTACATTTTGTTCCAGACTTGGTGTGTTGAGAGAGTTCAGTTCTTTCTTTCGTTCTTGTTCAATTTTTTGCAGTGTTTATCTGGATGGTACAAGGTCACATGCCATTTCTTTCCACTGTTCTCAAACTAACCTACGAACCACAGCCATAAATAACTCACAGGGTGCACCCCAGGCTTCCGCCATTAAGTTCCCCTCTGGAGTTGTTTCTCGGCACACAGTTAACAGCAAGATCTTTTCTCAAATTCAGCCTCTCTTCCACATCTATTCGGCTGCAGGATATTCTATTTCCCCCCCTACTGCAGTCCTCTGACAACACCCCCATCCAGAAGTGGTCATAGTTAAAGTCCATTCAGCCTCGATTGAGGGAGGAGGGCATAGCAGAACCTCATTAAATTCCACATTGAGCATAAATTAAAAGGCTCCCCCCTCTTTTTCAAAGTGTCAAACAGAGTAACAAAGCAACGACTACACACGTCTCTTTCATTGTGCAGTGGAGGACAAGAAAAAGAAGGACCATTTGGAAACCATAAAGCGCAAAGCACCTTCCTTTCCCAGCTGTTGCAAGGATTCTCAAGCTTCAGAAAAACAGTCAAATACCTTCAGAGAGCCAAGCCCAGTCCTTTTGGCAGCTGATTGATTGCAGTCCATTAGCATATGTCGCTTCATGAGCGCCTCTTGATTAATGCCAATTGTCCAGATTAAGGAGGAACTACAATGCTACCTTGATTCTCAAACTTAATCCGTTCTGGAAGTCCGTTCCAAAACCAAGGTGCATTTTCCCATGGAAAGTAATGCAGAATGGATTAATCTGTTCCAGGCTTTTAAAAACAACCCCTTAAATAGCAGTTTAACATGAATTTTACTATCTAATGAGACCATTGATCCATAAAATGAAAGCAATAAACAATGTACTGCAGTCACACAATCAATCAACAGCTGAACTGGGTTCCACACAGTCACAAAAACGAAACAAAAAAAGAGCCGCAAAAACAAAAACGCAAAATAAATAGCAAAAACAGACAGACCTCGGCGTAACACTCAAAACAGTAGTGTGGCACTCAAAATGAAAGCGTAACACTCAAAACAGTAGTGTGGCACTCAAAATGAAAGCGTAACACTCAAAATGGAGCATGTTTGGCTTCCGAAAAACATTCGCAAACTGGAACATTTACTTCCGAGTTTGCAGTGTTTGGATTCCAAGTTGTTTGAGTACCAAGGCACCCAAAGGGTGCCCATCAATGGTTCCTCTTCATCCTGGAGAAGAGTGACTAGTGGGGTGCCACAGGGTTCTGTCTTGGGCCCGGTCTTATTCAACATCTTTATCAACGACTTGGATGATGGACTCAAGGGCATCCTGGTCAAATTTGCAGATGACACCAAACTGGGAGGGGTGGCTGACACCCCAGAGGATAGGATCACACTTCAAAACGACCTTGACAGATTGGAGAACTGGGCAAAAACAAACAGGATGAATTTTAACAGGGAGAAATGTAAAGTATTGCACTTGGGCAAAACAAATGAGAGGCACAAATACAAGATGGTTGACACCTGGCTTGAGAGCAGTACATGTGAAAAGGATCTAGGAGTCTTGGTTGACCACAAACTTGACATGAGCCAACAGTGTGACGTGGCAGCTAAAAAAGCCAATGCAATTCTGGGCTGCATCAATAGGAGTTCTTCACAGACCACGGAGGGCTGCAAACATCCACCACTGACTCATGGGCGTAGCCAGAATCCCCTTTAAAAAACATTTTAGTCCCTACGAATTTCCCAATGTTAATTTTAAACTGTTATATATCTGCACTTCAGGATATAGTGTCTGCTCTGGAAGATCGCTTGCGCCCGCTTGTCCAGGCTGAGTTGTCTGTATTGGTGGACGTCCTTCATAGACCAGAGCTGCTCTTCCCAGAGAATACAGATGCAAGAAGGAAATGCGAAAGTGGAGGTTTCATCTGCAAGTGAGTGGTGGAGTTGTGTTTACTTAATTCTCTTCCAGTAAATCCTGGTCCTTTTTCCTTTTAGGATGTTGCACCGTATTCTAATCTCAGCTTGTTATCATTTACCTTTGGCGAGATATTTGCAGATTTGCACATGGATCAGGCTGTCAGTAAAAGGTTCTGGATACAGGCAACATCTTTATGATTGAGGAAAACTATACTATACCACAGGTTCTGTAACAGGAACACTGATCAATGGGGCCCCCCAAAACATGAAGTGCAGCTTCAACAACCTGGATGCAGAATTATAGTTCACCCTATTTCCTGCCATGTGGGCGGTATCAGGACCAGCAGGACAGTTCCATTTTCTCAAGTTCCCAGGATTTCAATGACAAAACTAGACGTGTGACTGCCCTCAAAAACAGCCTTCCCTCCATAATGACTTGTAAGGAAAAAAAAGTGTAATGTCATATTAGCGCAGTTCACACATAACTCTTTAAGTATTAACCATAGCTTGGCATGAAGAAACAAATATGAAGGCTTCCAGAGATATGATCCTGGCTGATTTGCTCCTCCCTGGTCGTTCTACTCCTGTGGTGCACTGAGCTAAGCTGCAGTTTGCCATAGTGTGTCCTCTGAACCCAGGCTCGTGGTTTAGCTCTCTCAAAACAAACCATGAGCTGTAACCATGTTTCTTTATCCCTGTGGTTTGCTGTTCATGGTTTGTCTGTGGTAGCTACACCACAAGTCCAGGATGGGACAGCAGGTCAAGCAATCCTACAGCTTAGCGCAACACAGCAGTAGGATGATTAGGGATGAGCAAGGTGACTATGATATTCTCCTTGGGAACCAATATGTTTGCTCGTTCATGCTAAGCCATGATGAATGAGGTCATTGCCATATTTGGAGTTTTCTCATTCTCAGAAGTGTGGGGACGCCATGTCATTTCTATTTGCTAAACTTTATGTGGGATTCGGTGGGGCTGCTGTTTTTGGTAGAAGCTGTGCATCTCTTGTAACAGTTCAGCCCTAAGTGCCCAGAGGCTTGCCTTTCTTTAGGTTGTAGTTGTGTTCCTTTGTTCAGTCCTTCAGGACAATTCACAATGAAAGAGTCTGATAACTTTTAGACCAGAAATACTTTTAGAGCATGAAAATAGGTAAGTGTCCCAATAGCTTCCAAAAACAGCACCCCAGAATCACATGGTTCATTTGCCATCAATGAGGACTTATGTTGAATGAAATAACATAACAGCACGTATAGTTTCCTTATTCCATATTTGAAGCAGTCTTTATTTTATCATTACCTTGTAGTCCTTACATATAGGAGAATTGTGAGTCAAAATTATCTTCTTGCGTGACACCTATCACCAGTAACACGGCAAATATAAACAACAGATGAATATGCCACATGCTAGCCAATTTGTTTTCCCTCTTGACCCTTGATTTTAAATAGCCACAAATGCCTTCCTAACCAATTAGAAATTCTAGTACTGAAACAAACTGTGATCAATTGGTTGTTTTCAGGTTAATAAAACATACTAAACAGCTGCTGGAGGAAAATGAGGAGAAACTTTGTATTAAAGTATTACAGACACTCAGGGAAATGATGACCAAAGATAGAGGCTATGGAGAGAAGGTACTTTAATTTACCGTATATTATCTTGTCTTTTATTCTGTCTTTCTATTTGCAGTGTAGTAAAAGCAACATCAGTACTGGGTCCTTATCTTTGTCTACTTTCTGCATTGTAAAAACATCTGAAACATTGTTGTGCACAATTGAATTGCTGCTGTTGTTATTATTATCCCAGGTATTTGTAACGTAGGCTGGGAATACCAAAGTACCTCAAACATACCTTTTTCTTTGCTGTTGAGGATAACCGATCATAGAATGGCTTACTTGGCTTTTTATCACATCATGAATACAGAATCAAGGGGAAAGCGATTCTGTTTTTTTCCAGGGGTTCCCTTCCTACTCACTGTGTAAACAAATACTGAAAATACTGAAATCAGTGAAAATACTTGTACGGCTGCTAGCCTAGGATAACCAATGGTTTAAATCAGAGGTGACTATCCTGCAGCCTTTCAGATGCTGTTGGACCTCAACTCCCACCAAGCCCAGCCAGCCAGCAGTCAAGGGTGATGGGAACTGTAGTCCAGCAAAACCCGGTGGGCCAAAGGACAGCCACCCCAATGTAAGCCCTAAATGATTGTTCTACTATACTTCACATGGCCTCCCAGGAGCCTTAGTGTAAAATAAAAATAAAAATGCACATGATCTATGAAGTCCACTTGTATGAGGATAAACTATATGTTACATCTGAATCTTAAGGTTATGTAAGTTTTGAGGTGCCAGTGAAGTTCACTCAGTTAAGAATCAGATAAGAAATTCAGGGGCTTCGCAAAAAACTAGCACGCATGAGAGGTGAGCTCTTAAAACCCCTGACTTGGAGGCAGAAAAGCATTCTTGGCTCCCTCTGTATTTCTTAGTCCCAGAAGCCCTCCCTGCCAGCCATGGCTACACATAGGGAGGGGACAACAGGGAGATTTTACCTTTCTGTCATTCCGCCTTTGTTCCCCAAATATATTCTTGAACAAAACCCATGAACCTTTCATGCCTCTTTAAGAACTCAGGATTAATATTTTATCTGGTATTAGGTCCTCTTTTGGGCATAGGACTTCCACGCTTTAGGAAACAATAACAACTGGTTTCGCTCTAAATCATCTGCATGGGATCACTTTTGTTCTAATGCTTATAAGTATGTGGTAGGCATAAAGAAGATTCTACTGTCTCAAAAAAGTAGAAGAAGAGATCCATTACTGCTTTTGTTTTCAGTGAATTTGGACAAGTACTTACTTCCTTGACTCTACTTAAACATTGCATTCCTATGATTTGCCACCTTTTTTCTGCATTACAGTATCCTACAAATACAATATTGGCAGTGGTTGTGGGTAGAGTATTCATTGTGGATCTTGGTGCTCCTATCACCTGGTTACTTGCAATTTCTCTTGTATTAATTCTTGTTTTCAACTTTTTCTCCTCCTTCTTTTCACTTTCCAGTTGATTGCACTTGGTGAATTGGATAATGCTGAGGTTTTGCATTTCTTTCTTTCCCCCCCAAAATGTAGTGTTTGTAGCCTTGTAATATGTTGTGCTGTTTTGCCAGTGCTTAAGCGTTGTGGTTCGTGTACTTGTACTAGTGACGTAGTAGAATGTAACTTGCCAGTGCCTGCAGTGAGGAAATAAGCGATTATATTGTCTCTTATCCTTCAACATTAATTTTGTCCAAATGTCCTCTGGAGGCTACATTTTTATCCTCTCTTGAAAGGTAGAATGGAGAGGTAGCCATCATTTGCATTAGTAAACATAATGTAACCCCCACCCCACCCCACCCAAAGATTATTTGCGTGCATATAGAAGCAGCTAATGAAGATGCAAGAATGGAGGAAGTTTTGTCCCACTGTCTGCCATTCTGAGTAATTAAATGTGGGAAAGACAACTAAAATAAGGGATCCAAATAGTTTCACTATTCATGAATAGACTTGAGCATGTCTAGTGAAGTTTTTGAGCTCATGCCGTATCTCAAATTGCCTTTTAAAGGACTTTCGGTTTCCAAAATAGTTTGCCATGCAGCAGGAAAGACTGCTATTTTGAGAAGTGCTGGCACTAAGCATGTTTAGATATGCAGAAGTAGTTGTGTGATGCCTTGGATCCTGGAAACTGACTGTTGCTACCAGGGAGACACCACCCTACAACAGTGCAGTCCAATATTAACTGTTTATATTGTTGATTAATTTCCCTATGCTGACACCTAAACAGAGTGAGTCTATCAGTGGGTCAATGACTAGCTGACCCAAAGTTTTCATTCTAATAGGGAGCTGGGATCAGTGACGTTGAAAGATTTACATTTATCTCCTAAAGTGAAAAGCGGCCATACACCCTAAAACTTGGAATGGAAAGTTAATCTAGGTAACTGAATGGGAGAGCAAAACCAAGTGGTGAATTTTTTATTGTGGATTAATTAATCAATTCTGAATAAGACTGCAGCTTTGAAGGTGACACCTATAAAGCTAAATCAACAAACCTTTGCATATGGGAGTAGAACTATTGAATTCTAGAGCTTACTCTGAGTAGACATGGGTAGAACTGGGGTACGCTTTAGATAACTTGAAAAATGTACATTTTGAATGCATGAAGACATTCATTGATGGGTGTTGAAATGTCTCTTAAGTGTAGCAAATTTTCTTATTTCTCCATTGAATAGCTCTGAGAAAATGTTGAAGCTTTATTTAGAATATTTACATCTCACCTCTTTTGATCCCAAAGGTGGCTTAAAGTAGTTTGCAATAAGATGCAGACAAAGTCCACACAATTCAGCAACCCTATGTCCCCTAGCTGATAGCACAGGCCAGGATACGTTTTGCTGCAGTCCCAGGACAACTGGCAGTTGTGTCTGGAGAGTGGTTGACTGGGAACAAGCCTACTGCAGGTGCTCCTTCTCAGGGGAATGGATAGGGCTAGGTTGCTTTTACTTTGGCTCAAGGTAGTAGTGTTGGTCATCTTCTCCGCTGCCAAAATTTCATTCCAATCCAAGTTGACTGCTGCTGTTTAAATGTCACTAGGATCTGGTCTGTGTCTACATTGCTATTAGGGACTCTAAGACCTAGATACTTCCAAGGTTCTGGAGGAGAGCATAAGCTAAGTGGCAGAGTTGATCAGGTGTAAGCATATTGTAGCCTTTTTGTATTGATATGTAGGCTTTTTTTTTTTTTAAAGAAATTGTACTAAAGTGAACTCCTTCCTAGAATGCTGTAATGGAAATCTGCTGTCTGCAAGATGCTAAGTTTTTCTTCAGCCTCATCCTAGACCACATTGGCTTCAAAGTATAGATCAGCTTTCCCCAACCAGATGCCCTCTAGATGTTTTGGATCGCAGCTGCTTAAGGGCTGATGAGAGTAGCACTCTAAAACATACTGCGGGCACTGAGTTGGAGAAGGCTGGTGTAGAGAAGCTTCATGTATTTCTCTGTCTAATTAATTTGCGACAAATTCAGATGGAGTTTGGGGCTGTTTGTTTTTTTGCTTTGATTTTCATTTAAACTCTTCCTACTTCCCCACCCAAGTCTCTGGCCATTGTAGCCTGCTGTGTTTTGCAGTAAATCAACTACAGTGATCAGGCTCGATTTAGAACTTAGGCTCTTGATTTCAAGTAAGAACTTTGTTGGCTGCCTTGCATGGAAGGGATTTCATGCTTCAAGCAGGTGTGTTTATAAATATAGGAAATGAGCGCTGTCTGTTTATTAAAAGTGTCTTCTGGCAGTAGTCTGGATTCCTTGAAGCCTCTGTAAGGAAGCAGCAGTGTTTTCCTTTGCGTAATTTCCACCAGCCACTGTAAAAGCATGGAATGAAAGAAACTCACCCTTTTAGTGTTCACTCTGATAAAATACGCTCTTGCAAGTCCAATTATTTGCTCATCCTCTTTGCCAGCCCAGCTATATGTCTTTGGTTTCTGACATGTATAGAACTGCAGGTCTCTTCCACAAGGTTTCATGCACTAGAACCCACCTTGTCCAATGCAGAAATAAAAGCAGCAGTACTTAATTTTGTGGGTGTGCATCCTCCATTTAACTAGTGCTTTGTACTGATCACCAGCAGCACATACTGTGTGACACATTAAGTCAAGAAAGGGATCCTGGCTAGGTTGACAAAGAATAGCAGTAGCCTAGTGCAATGGTTAACTCAGCTGTGGAGTTTTCCAAATAAGAAACACCCCATTTATTCCAATGGAATCTCTGCTTGAAGTGCTGGGCTTTCAACTTAACACTCCATTGCTGCAGTTGTGGACTGGCTGCTGATAAGCAAATTCCTTTTGGAGCATGAACCATTGGTTATATTAAACCTAACCTCAGAACAAGTATCAGTAGAAGAAAGGTGAGATAAAATTACAGTGAATAGTAATTATGCAGTCATGAAACTGCTGGGTTAAGGTAGAAGAACGGCAAAATAAGAACTCTCCAGATCCTGGAAACTCCTTCAGCAGTTCTGCTAAGAAAAATGAAGGAAACAGAAAACATTGGCGAACAATTACCCTAATGTGCACAGTTAGTCTTGGAATAGAGGCAAGTACATGCCATCTTAGGTGAATCTGGCCATACTGGACAAAAGGGATTGAACAAATGGGAAATGAGGAACTAACTAATTGGAAGGGGCCACCTTGGAAGGTTGTGAACTTTCCTTCCTTGGAATTTTTTAATCAGAGGTTGGATGGCCACCTGTCACAGATGCTTTAGTTTAGATTCCTGCATTCCATGGGGTTGGACTAATGTCTCTTAGGGGTCCCTTCTAACTCTATGGTTCTATGGTATTTCCTACATAGAACCAGCTTCAGAGCTTTGTTGCCCAAGGACCTTATGTGAAATGGGTTTCTGTGCTGGGGGGGGGGATATATATGCAATGTAGGACTAATATAATTTTAGTTTTGTATTTCTGCTGGTTACATAAATGGATTAAGTGCCCTGCCAATTAATTAGCTCCTGCCAACCTAGCAGTTCGAAAGCACGTCAAAGTGCAAGTAGAGAAATAGGTACCGCTCTGGCGGGAAGGTAAACGGCGTTTCCGTGCGCTGCTCTGGTTTGCCAGAAGCGGCTTAGTCATGCTGGCCACATGACCCGGAAGCTGTACGCCGGCTCCCTCGGCCAATAAAGCGAGATGAGCGCCGCAACCCTAGAGTCGGCCACGACTGGACCTAATGGTCAGAGGTACCTTTACCTTTAATTGATCTTGGAGGTGTGTTGTTCCTTCAGTAGCGACTGGATATATTAAATAAGCTTTATCCCTTTTTTTAAAAAGGAGGAGGAAGAGTAATTGAAAATCTTAATGGCCTTGATAAAGAAAGTTGTAAAGCAGAAGGAATCAAATGGAATGCTGGAGTGAGATAGCGTTTAGAAGAACTGATCTCTCTTCTGAAACTATTAAACTTTGCCTGAAGGGGGCATTCTGGTGATGCTGAATGGAGCAGAGAGATGTCCTACTTGCCTTCTCTCTCTCTCTTCTCTCTCCCTCCCTCCTACATTGCAGTGAACTGCTCAGTTGGGCACCTGCCAACAGCCAAGCAGCAGTTACATAACAGGCATCTTTTTTTTTTTCCTTCCTGGAATTTAGGCTTGCTGCTGATGTGTGACCTTCAGCAGTAATTGCCAATAAAATGTGGTGGAGCTGTTTACTGTTAGTTCAGCCCAGACTCTGGCTGTCAGTATCCCAGACTATGCTGGCAGATATTGCAGTCTGTGTGGTTGCTAAAGCATTTCTTTTTTAAAAAAAAGAAAAAGAAAAAAGCAGCAACATTAAAATGCTAATACAGCTTCAAGGAAGCATACAGGGAACTGTGCCCAAAGCTATAATAGTGCTGTAAAAGCAAGAGAGGTGGTGGTGGGGGGTTTGCATGCAGAAAGAAAGAGGGAATATTTTATAACCAGCCCTGTGCTGGAGAATTTGCTCGTCTATAAAAGACTTTGGTCCAGATTACTAAGCGTCTCATTATGCTTAAGTGATTGTATTTAAAGGGAGCTCCCCCATCCCCGCATATATTTTCATGCGTACATCATAAGCAAATTTGCATTTATTATCAAAGACAACTGATAGGATAAAGGGAGTATTTTTGAGCCTTTGCCTTTTCGGCTGCATGCCAGGCACGCATTCAACAAATGAAGTTTTTCCCATGGCCACTGTTTTATAACTGTTGGGTATCTTGCCAGAAGAAAGGGCAGCAGCTCCAGTAGGGTGTGGAACGAGAAAGGGGGAAAGAGAAGCATTTCAAGACTAGTCATAATATTGAGTGTTTTCAGCCAAGTGTTTCATGCCTCTCCTCTCCTCTCCTCTCCTCTCCTCTCCTACATAGAAGCTGTGGATCAGGGGTCAGCAAGGTGTACCTCACCTGGGCCGGTTCATTCCAGCGGAGATCCCTCTGTGGGCTGGATTGCGTGTGTGTGTGAGCGCCCCCCCCCCCCCGATTTCCAGTGTCTGTGTCTGCACAGACGCGATTTCCAGTGCCGTGGAAGCAAGTCCCCCTGCCGCACTGTGCTGGTTTAGTGCAGTGCGCGAGGACTTACCAAGCAGGCGATTTGGTTCGGGGGCCACTCGTGGGCCGGATAAATGACACCCGTGGGCTGCTTGTGGCCCATGGGCCTTAGGTTGCCTACCCCGCTGTAGATTGCTGTTGGAGGGGAGGGGTCAGTCCACTAATGTAACTAACCTTGCCAGCATTGCCTTGACTTGTTACCGACTCAGGGAAGGTTTTCGTTTTAAGTTCCTCCCTGCATGGAGGGAAGAGGGAAGTAACACACACACATGTGCAACTCTGTGTGAACAGAGTTTTGTCACATAAGGACTTTCCTCTCCAAAATTTGCTCTGGAATGTCTCCCAAGTTGCTGGAACACATTTTGATGGGTGTGGGGCTGCAGAGGAGAGGAGTGGGAAGCTTCATTGCGCAAGCAGATCAGTATTTTTGGATACAAGCATGTACAAATAAATAATCTGGGGAACAACATACTATATTAGACCCCAAAGACAAAGTATGTATGTGCGTGCGTGTGTGAAATTTTTCAATTCATGTTTTTGCATATTTGCTTTTAATCTGTTTTTACGCTTTGCATGTCACTTTAGAATTTGTTTAGGAAAAAATATGCATTGGAAATAGGAATGCTGAAATTTTGGGACACAGTTAAACTTGTAATTTTGCTGACTAAAAGTACTTTAAGGAAACTGCCCTAAGCCACAAATAGGGATAAGAATAGCTCCAGGTGTACTATTCAGGTTATGTCTCCTTGAAAACGTTCTGTTCTCATTTTAATGGTCACTTAAACTGAAGAGTAATGAAGTGGACTTGTAATTATTTTGTACCTGTATAGTCAAGTCCCCCCAAAATGCACTGGTACATTCTTTGAAAGTATGAAATATATTTTAATGACTGAAACCATATTTCAGTGCTACACTAACAAGACTGCTTCTGTCTCAAGCTTCAGTGCTCCCATTCCCTCTTTTCTGATGCATCCCAGAAGAGGAAATAAGTAGCATTATGCCCAGAAAGGATAAACTGTGCTTAGTTTAAACTATGGTTCTTTGAAACAAGCAGAAATAAGTTTGTCATTTCTGAAGCTAGCATATTCCAAGGAACCATAGTTTAAACCAGCCTTCTCTCACTACCAAAGTCCCCTCCATATATTTTTTTAGACTACAACTTGGCTGGGTTAACTGGGGCTGCTGTCCAAAACATGTGAAGGCCATCAGATTGGGCCACACTGGTTCAAACTAAAGGTGGGCCAAACATTATTCTCCAATTTCACAGGTCCATTCGTTACCTGCAAAACCGGAGGTAACATTTCTTGAGCTCTTGACCTGGAGGAACCAATTAAATTGGGGGCGGGTACACAGCGGGTGGCGCTGTGGGTTAAACCTCAGTGCCTAGGGCTTGCCGATCGCATGGTCGGCGGTTCGAATCCCCGCGGCGGGGTGCGCTCCCGTTGCTCGGTCCCAGCACCTTCCAACCTAGCAGTTCGAAAGCACCCTTGGGTGCAAGTAGATAAATAGGGACCGCTTACTAGCGGGAAGGTAAACGGCGTTTCTGTGTGCAGCTCTGGCTCGCCAGAGCAGCATCGTCACGCTGGCCACGTGACCCAGAAGTGTCTGCGGACAGCGCTGGCTCCCGGCCTATAGAGTGAGATGAGCGCACAACTCCAGAGTCTGTCAAGACTGGCCCGTATGGGCAGGGGTACCTTTACCTTTACACTTTTTTAACTGTACAATGTGGCCAATGAATCTTAATTAGCCTTAAAGTGCTTTTAAATCCTTGTGTTTGGCCTAATGTTTCTGCTAGCTAGGATGTGGGGGCTTTTAAATGGTTTTAAGAACAGTGAAGACTGCTCAGTTTTTATATGGCATGCTCCCCAACTCGCTTACGCACTCACCCCAAAAATCCAAATCATTTCCACCTAAACCGTTTATGCTTGTCATACAGCAAGGATGGGGAAACTGCCCCCCCCCATAAGCCAAATATGGCTTGCATGGCCTTTGACCCACAAGGCTCTTCTTGCCAAGCCATATCCTCTACATATCTGCCTCCCCTTACCCCCAGGGCAGGCAATTAAGGGTGGGGCTCGGCTGAAGGGTTTCCAAACACAAATCATAGGGCTTGAAAGCACTTTGCATAGTGATTACCAAATGCATGGCCTGTTCAAGAGGCAGCAACACAGGCATCCTACTGCTTCTCTCTCCAAGATGGCTCCCTGCCCCTCTTCCTGCTTCTTCCTCCAAGCTACCCTTGCTTGAAACCTCTTTTTCCTGTCCCCTCAAACACACACCCCGTCACCTTGGTAACATCTTATCCCCCAGGCTGAAGGATTCCTCTCCTCAGTGGCCCATCAACACCTTTTCTCATGTTAACAGGTTTTCTCTTTACTAAGCCTTTGCAGCTTGCATTCTCCTTTCCTATCACAAATAACTAAGACCCTAGCATTCATTAATTTCTAATCTATAATGTCTAAATTCTCTCTTGAGATTTGTTGTTTCAGCAATATATATATATATGCTTAACCATTACAGTAACTTTACTTTGCTAAATCTTTGATAATATGTAAATAGTTGGCCAAGAAAAGTCCCCCTTTACTTAACAACAGTATAGCAAAACAGCAGGGAAATGCTTTCAGAATTACATTTTTGGGGAATGGAACTCGTTTTTAACAGCTTGTACCTTGCAATCCTGTTGTTAAAAGGTGGTAGTATTGGAGTGAATGGGCCGTGGAGTTGTAGGCAAGCTATTTAACATTTTTATACACTTTGGACCGGAAGAAAACTATTTTGTTTAAAACTTCCAGTATGATCTGAAAAGACAATAGATATACCAGAATGAGCTAGATCAGGGGTAGGCAACCTAAGGCCTGTGGGCCGGATGCGGCCCAATCGCCTTTTCAATCCAGCCCATGGATGGCCCGGGAATCAGCGTGTTTTTACATGAGTGGAATGTGTCCTTTTATTTAAAATGCATCTCTGGGTTATTTATGGGGCATATTTTTTTCCAAAATATAGTCCGGTCCCCCACAAGTTCTGAGGGATGGTGGACTGGCCCATGGCTGAAAAAGGTTGCTGACCCCTGAGCTAGATGTTAGGTGAAGGAGGATAAGCTCCTACAGCTGCTTCTCATTTAAGGGTTTACAATGTCTCCTGAAAAACAAGCATCCATCTTCTTGGAACTAGTTCAGGAAAAGAGACCACTCCAGAAATAGTTGGGCATTGTACAAGATTGTCTGGGAGTTAGCCGCTCATAACGTTCTTTGGCAATACTTTAGTTTACACGTATTTTCAGAAATAGACCCGAATCTTGCCGTTCCATATATTTAAACATATTATGAGAAGCATCCCTTTTTCATGTAACATGACCGAATTCCAAGTCATCATCATCATCATTATTACTTCTACTACTGCTGCTATTACAGGTTATAGTCCAGTGCTTGGTATGTCTGTGTGGTGTTGTTTGCCTTCAGTTTACTTGTGTTATCTAGGTGTTTCCTTGTGCATGCGGTATTGGTTTGCAATAGATGTTCATGTTTTTAATGGATTTTGGTATAGTCATTTAAAGTTTGAATATGTTCCTTAGTCATTTTTTAAACATTTAAATGCTGAAAGCATTACTGATCAGCTATGCAGACATTCTGTTTTGCTGCTGCTCATAGCAAATCTGTACCACATATATTGTGGAAGAGGAAGGTTTGGTATTGGAAAAGGTTAGAATTTAATTGTGTATTCTTGGACATGGCATTCCTGCTTGTGTATGTCTTGAACGTTTTTTCTTCCATTATTTTGGACTGGAGGTGAGAAGTCCACTGTAATTAAATTAATAAAAGGGAACTGTATGAACTGGGAACAGATATTTAACACTACATCCCTAGCATATTGATGTGTATACGACTGGGATTGGCTTTTGTGAGCAAGATATGCATGTGGACATTGTGCTAATGACCATGTACTTTAGGCATATGCCTATTTTTCCAAGGACCTTTTTTATTTTTTTGGATGGGGGACAGGATTCTGTACTGTTGTCAAATTAGTATTTTGTCTTGTAAAAAAAAAGTCAATATCTCCATGTGCCAATCATTGGTTTACGGGAAAGATTGATGACTAATGAATTTTCTTTTTACAATTTTGCTTTTAACTAGCTGCCACAGTCACCAGAAATGGAAAGCTCCATAGAGGTCTGTCACTCGCTCACCTATATTTGTAAAACATACAAATATTGGTGGTTTTTAAAGTAGCTGTGGTTGGATGTCTGTCTGTCTTTTTGGTGGTTCCAGTTCCGTTCAGATCAGTGAAGTTTAGCCAGTGTTCTCTGCATGTATTCCAGCTGCTTGGATTATAGTGCTAAGTGGACGAATTCATCCTGCTTCACTAAAAAAGAGAGAGAGAGAAATGGAAAAACAAAATAGCAAAGGGCTATGTCTATTAATTCTGATAGATGCCTAACTACATCTTACTATCAAAGAAATATTGAACAAAAGTTGGAATATTTAAATATAACTGCAATGTACTTAGTCTCTTGAAATTCAAAATACCTATCACCTTGGTGTAGCAAGAGAAGCCTGTACTTGGATCTCCATTTACAGTAGATTGCCCTTGAGCTATGTGTTTCTGTTTTTATTATTTACCTTTTGAACTTTTATACTACTTTTCATGAGGCTTTTGAAGCGGAACATGATGCCCATTAGGCCGTGTAATCCTGCTTGAAAATAAGCTACTTGTACTTTAAACAGATTTACCGACCTTTTCTTACAGGATGACTCAGTAACATAAGGAACATGCATGTATTGGGAAAGTGTGGTTCAGTGTTTTGTATGCGTAAACGTTGGTGACTGTCATGTGTGAACGTTTTATCAGAGAGAGTACTTTGCATGTTACTTGCAGACTTTTTACTTTTGTTTTGGGGTGATATCCAGTATTAGTCATACAGTAGATTTTGGTCAATTGATTTCAGTGGGTCTACTTAATTCAGGGTACCCCAGTAAAGGATCCAGAGGGAAGGTTCTGTCCAGTGTTCCAGATGGGGGCCGTTGGGCCAAAGAACACCCTACTGGCGCCCTGGTGGGATTGCCTCATTTGATCTGCGTCATGGGGAGATCCTTGAATCCCCCATCAACCCTGAAGGAGTAATCAATCAGCAAGTGGGTTGGTTGATTTAGGATACACACTCAGTGCCTATTCCAAAGTCTACTACATCTGTAATCAATGAAATTGTGGCCAATTTAAATCCCAGATTATTATCTTGTCATCATTCCTGCTATTACAAAATCACCACCCAGGTCACTGGCTCATTGTGCTTGGAGCCACAATCACTTATATGCACCCCTTTCTTCCTCTTCTCACAGACGAGAGGAAATTAAAATCTGTTGCTTTTAAACTAACCAGAGTTCCCAGAATTCAGACATAGCACACAACTGTGATTGGTTTAAAATCAGAAGTGGATACTTTGTGTTTTCTCCTCAGGCCTGTGCTAGAGGGAGGAGAAGGGGAATGTCTTAAAGCCACAACTCACTATGGCTTCTGCATGAAACACTAAACCATAGTTTATCTTATATACAAACCAGACCAAATTTCCAAAACATTTCTTTAAAAACTAATAATGAAGACTGGCAATAAAAGATCTACTTGTAGTGTTGGCCCTTCTTTTAAAGTTAACATTTCTAGTTTACATCAACCAGAAATGAAGCACTTTTTCTTAAATTCCATTTTTTTGAAACAGATATTTGGAGTGAATTGTGTCCAGAATAACTGCACATTAAACTGTGACGTGTCTGTATATTGCATAGAGGCAACCATTGGCAATTTCTTTTTCTCTTCATTCATTATGGTTAGGTAGAGAAAGAATGTTAGAGCCAGTGCTATCAAGGCTAGATGAATGTTGAACAAATTCATTGCAGCAACTAGTTAGTTATTGGTGCTAAATTTATTTAGTGTCTCTTTAGTATCAGACTTTAAAACAGAATTTTTGCATACTCGCCAGGAGCTTGATCAAAGTCTACCACAAAGACAGCTTGAAGATCATAAAAGGGTACGTATATTCTATGGTGGTGTTTAGGTTTAATATGTTGGGTGCTAATTACACCTGGGCTTTCTTTGTTCCCTTTTCTCACTTTTTAAATAGCATAAAGAAAATGTGGAAGTAGCTGAAGGATCCATCTGTTTGTTGCTGTTGCAAATTTCAAAAATATTATTGAACAAAGATGACAAATGCTATTTGATAGGTCCAGATTAGATTCTGGAGGCTTTCGGATGTTAGAGAATGTGTGGGTGTGTTCTTTTATTTATTTTTAATGGTGTCACCTGACTTGTGACATATGACATTGTAAATTAAGTTAATATAGATGTAGATGCAGTGACAACTGGTAGTAAGTGTTTTAGAAATTAGGACTTGCTTTCAGGGAAAAAACATTGGTGCAATGTCTCTTTCCTTATATAATGTGTTCTGTACCATAGATGCAGGGCTTCAGTTTTGGGGGGAAGGTTACAGCATTAATGAAACCCATTAATATCACCTTGTGTGCTCCTCTCCCCACTTGTAGTTAAACCATGTCCCACAAATTCTTCTAAAGCTGTAATTTAGAGGGCTTATCTCTCTAGGGGTCCTGTAATATTGCAGTATTCTGCTGCATAGACTATTAGAAACAGAGGTGTCTTCACTTGACCAACCCATAGTCCTAAAGCTCAGGATTTATTTTAACATAATCAGTTGGAAAACTCTTGCAGCCAATGCTGAAATATAGCAGCAGAATACACAAAATTATTTGTGTTTTTTCCAGTAGCCTACTGTCTGCCTATTTCAATGCATGATTTTAGCAATGTTATTTCTTCCTTTACTGGAAGTAGCACAGGTGCCCCATACTAATATTATGAAGAGGCATGCCTTCTTTTTCCTACTGGGCTTGAGGATCAATACTACTGTTCCATATACTGTAGATCAGCTTTTGCCAATATTTTAGGCCCCGTGGGCACATTTTCAAACAGGAGGAACTATTGTGGGTGCTGCGCACACCCTGAACAAAAACCGCATACTGCAACCTGAACTTCAGCCAAGACAGATGGAGGGGGCCTACAGGAACTGAGAAAGACTTCTGTGGGCCAGTTGTTAACGGCAACTGGTAGTAAATATTGTAGAAATAAGAATATAAAACTCAGCTCTAGCACTTCATTAACATAAATCAATTTTCTCCTAGGGGGAGGAAATACAATATAATTGGATGCCTATTAAACTTGCCTGGGTCTGTTGTATGTGCTTTGCTTCCAGCCTTGCAAACTGTGCAGGATTGATGTCAACATAGACAGCTATGCAGATTTTGTTGTCTCCTTCTAATTAACTCACCCCATGATTGTTTGAACTGGGTTTTTGTGAGGTCTGTATTGTCATTAATGCTTCATTGTGATGCTGAACTACTACTTCTTCTTCTTCTTCTTCTTCTTCTTCTTCTTCTTCTTCCACCACCACTACCACCACCACCACCACCACCACCACTAAATATCATTGATTTATTAATAATCTTCTAAACAACCATCTAAAGGCAATTTGCACTAAAAATTATTAAAAGCAGTTAAAGCACAAAAAATATATTTAAAACAAGACAGAAACCATACAAAATAGATGTTTCTGTAGCTAGGAAAGCGTGACAGAACAAAAATATATTTAGTTGTTTCTGGAAAATGCAGATAGTGGGTACTTAACAGAATATTTTGGTGGAACATGTTCCACAATGTGTTTTTTTGTGGCTGAAATAACTCTAGAGAGAAAGGTGGAGTTTGGTCTCATTAAAAATGAGATGCTTAAAATACATTTGAGTCTCTGGACTGGCTCACTCACTGTGTCGCAGATCATTGTTCCATGGTGGAAGGAACGGATTGTGTTCTTTTCCTTACCATGTCTACGAGGCACTGTTGTACCTCAGCGACAGAGCACATGCTTTGCATGCAAAAGGCTCCAGGTTCAGTCCCTGGCAGACAGTAATGAGCCGGGTGGACCAATGATCTGAATCTGAATAAGCCAGTTTCCTCCACCACAGAACAATGTCCCTAGTCAGGTAAGTAAGTGTATAAGTTGGACTTCTGTGTTTGTTCTAAAGGTGGCCAAAATGCCAGTGCATCTATTTTCTACTACATGGAAAAATATGAAAATATTTAAGCCATGAAGTTTATTCTGTTTATAGAAAATTATTGTTTTTCTGTCTCCAGTAGAAACCCGGTTGTTTTTAGATTCTGACAAACTGCCCTATGTCAGGATTTTTCTAGCCAGTTTATAACCCATTTACCTTTAACATGGAGGTATGTTAGAAGAATGAACCACCTCGTTGCAGCTGTCAAACGAATGCTAGTGTAACGAATAAGGACATTTCCATAACTCGTTGCTTAAGGCTATCTAGGGAGAGGAGTGAGAATCTGCAACTTAGGGTGCAATTCTCCTGGAAGTAAAGAGTAAGGAAGCGTTCAAACTAAACGGGTCATTTCCTTTTCAATTCCACTTATTAAATATATCCTTTTGCTTCATTAGTTTTTCACAGGTGAATTCAGTTGAGTGAAGAACAATGATTACTAACACGGAGAACTGCCAGTCTGGGAGCCATCTAGTGCCTACTTAAAAGCTTACGGCCACTCCATTATGATGAGCATAGTCACTTTCAGAAGCAGGTGTGGGTCTCTCTGGGCTTAATCCATCCAGGTTTGTGGATGGGAAAAGTACTAGGAAGTCCCAAAGCCAATGATACCATTTAAATATGCTTCATTGAACAAGTCCCAAGTGCAGGATATCTCTTGCTATGAGGGAGTGCTTAAGAGGGATATTTTTATTAAAAAACACACACTTCATTACATGAATTATCTTGAAATGGGCCGCAAATAATGTTTTGCAAACATCTGGAGAGCTCTCAAGGTGGTTCATCAAAGGGCAACTAATGTACAATGCCTATTACTGATCTATTGTGACTTTTGGCTTCTCAAATCTTCACCCAGCCCTACAACAACTTACTGGAGAGGAGCTAAAAAGTGCCAATTATGTGTGTATGGCAGCACCAATGGTTCATTTAGGCAAGGAGATGGAGACAAACAAGTTAAAGAGCAGAATATCCCTCCCTGTCCCCGCCCCCACCAAAAAAAAGAAGCCAGGGAAGGGAGTGCCAGATTTCCCCAGGAGGGAGTTTCAGAGAAGAGGACACTGTCATGGGGAAAGTCCTCTCTTGTGTTCATACTGGCAGCTGTAGTGAGAGAAAGGCCTCTCCTCCTGACTGGCACCTACTGGTTGGAGCATATGGTAGGCCCGCCAAATCACCACACAAGTATCTGTACCTTGAATTGGGTACAGATTAGTGCAGTGCTCTCTGAACTGTAATGATGTGTTGTCCTTTAGTCACTGTGCTCAGAAACTGAGCCACTGGATTCTGCCACAGCTGTAGCCTCCAAACCTTTTTCCAAGGTCAGGCCCCAAGTAGAGGCCCATTGCTGTAATCTATATCAGGAAAGCACAAATCCTGTATATCAGGGATGTTGATCCTGGGCTCATTTTCCCATTTGGCCTTGCGTCCTCCCTCTTTCCTTTATGCGTGCACGATTTCAAGAGTGGCAGAAGAAGTTTCCGCTGGCGGGATGACTTCTTGTCTATCTATTTTTGTTGCTGCCCTGACCCCTAAAAAAAGGTTGACAATTCCGACCAACCTCCCTAAAAAAAGGTCATTGCCAGTTTTTCATTCTGTGAGTAGATCACAGTCTCTTGGGAGTTGGACGTCCCTGCTGTATATGAACATCTGCACTCCTCTCTAAACCATCATGACCAAAAAAGGCTGAGATACAAAGACCATACCTAGATCTGGTATTGGATTCATTCTTTGAGGAGTTGGGCATCTTTTTGTTTTCAACATATCACCTTTTGTTTTCTTGGACAGTTGGTGAGAATTTTGCTATCTAAAGTCATCCAGTCTACAGTGAAGATTCACAGCCACTTATTCCCATAATTTGCTGGCAGATAAATTAGTAACTGTTTCCAATGTTGTGAGGTGTGTGGGAGGAGATGAAGGGGGCTATAGGTTCTTTCTCCTGTTGTGTGATGTATCTGTTCAAATGACCTAGATATCCTACCCACCATGTGGGGCCTTACATCTTGGTGACTAAGAGGTCAGTGCTCATAGAGTGTGTTTATAGTAGGGGGACTAGCTGTCTGATTTAAAGAGGTAATAGGCCTTAAAATCTATGAATGTAACAAATCAGGGATAACCTGAACCACAATAGCTTTATTCTAAGTGTAGTGATCATATTCAAAATACTTTGTAGGTAATGACACTTGTTACATAGTAGCAAATAAATTTGTATCAAGTCTGAAATTAAAGAAGAATGTTGCCTTTCAAAATATGCTTTCATAACACTTAATGAATAAATAATAACTGGTATTAGTTAGAAAAGGTCAGGATAAATTCTGGAAATAGCATCTTTTTGTTACTATTTCATAATATTTATCTCAACTTATGGAGACAGATTTTTTAAGTGAAGGAGTATATATCTGGCAACAGTGTTTTTTAATTATTATAATATTTTAATCCCTTAATAACATTCTCTCTCTTTCTCAGCCCCATTGCTGTTGTCGTCTTGCTGTATAATTGTACTAAAAATAACTTTTGCTAGTCCTGTTGAGTCCTGCAACCCTGCTACACTCATAATTTGTCTACATGTTGTTGTTCTTTAATTTAATATCTTGTTTGAATTAAGGGTGAGGCACTCAGACAGGTTTTGGTCAACCGTTACTATGGCAACGTCAGAAGCACAGGAAGAAGAGAGAGCCTGACCAGCTTTGGCAATGGGCCTTTGTCTCCTGGAGGTCCTGGCAAAGCTGGGGGAGGAGGTAGGATGTTCGCTGTGCTAATTATGAATTTTGTGTGACTCTAGCCTGCCATGTTGAACGTTCTGTCTCTGAATAACAAATCAGTTATTTAATAGCTTTGGCAGGTTGTCAGCAGGTATTTTTTTCACATTGTCATTTACAGAAGAGAATTACTGCAGTTCCTTAAAAAGTTGAAAATTAATCCACTAATTGCCTTCTCCATCCTTCCATTTCTAGACTTTTCAATTATATATATATATATATATATATATATATATATATATGCTTTCGTAGATTTTCACGGGTACAGGAATGCAGGTTTTGGTGTCCTCGGGTGTCTTCCCGTGTAAAAGTTGGGGTGTCTAGGCGACGTTTCGACGAGGTCTCACTCGTCATCTTCAGGCTGGTGCTTTCGGCTTCTTGTTACTGGAACAGAGCAGGATCTCAGTGTTTGAGTTCCTATAAATACTGTTGAGGAGGTGTGGTGTATAGCCTCCAATGTTCTGGGCAGAGAGGAGGTTCCCAGGCTAGTGTGCCTTTTCTTCTTTTGTTCCTTAATTACTTGAGGGATATCTTGAGTGATTTCTTGAGTGATTTCCTGAATCCCACTTAGGTGGGTCATTAGGTGTGGATTAGTTGCTAAAGCCTTCGTGTCTTGAACTCTTGAACTTTGTGAAGAGTTTTTCTGAGAAGATGGCTGTACTGCACTTGGTTGTGCTCTGGCTTGGCTTCGTGTATAGGGGCGAGCTGTGGTTTTGTGGCCTGTGCCAGCCAGATCTGTGTAGGGATTGCAGGGGAGTGCAGCATCCGGAGGTGCCACCCTGGTTTGGCTACTGGATGGTGTCTGTAGTTTATCTGTGGAGAGGGTCTGGGTTTGGGTCTGGTGTGGTTGATTGGTGATGGCGTTCTGTGTGCCTCTGGATCTGGTGTCAGATTTTGTGGGGAGGGCTAGTTTCCAGATGTCTGGCAAGCGGGATGTGTCGTCACGCTTGTTCATGTTGTGAGGGTGTTTCTCTATCTCGATGGCTTCCATGATTATTCTCTTGTGGTGATGTTCCATGTTAAAGAGCAATTTGGAATCTGCAAAATTAATTTCGTGTCCTGTTTCTTTCATGTGTTGGAAAAGAGAGGAAGTTTTTTCTTCTTTTTTGACGGCATTCTTGTGTTCTGCGATACGTGCATTTATTCGTCTGTTTGTTTGTCCAATGTACGTGGCTGGGCAGACTTTGCAGGGTATTTCATAGACCCCTTGGTTTTCCAACTGAATTTTATCCTTGGGGTTTCTGAGGATATTGGCTATTTTTTGGTTGGTGCAAAAGGCTGTTTTGATATTGTGTTTATGGAGGATTTTGCTAATAGAAACAATAAAGAAGCAAAACCTACAACCCAATGACCTACTTGTGAGCTTCGATGTTGTATCTCTCTTCACACAAGTGCCCATTAATGAAGCCTTGACAGCCATTCAAAACAAATACAATCCCCCCGAATACATCTTGGACCTGACCAACCACTGCCTAACCAACACGTACTTCATCCACAATGGACAAAGATACAAACAGATAGAAGGAGCACCTATGGGATCACCCCTCTCACCGGTCATCGCTAACCTGTACATGGAACACTTTGAAACCAATGCTTTAGACAAGTCAGAACACAAACCCAAACTTTGGCTCAGATATGTTGACGACACCTTTGTAATTTGGCCACACGGTAAGGAAAAACTGGATAGCTTCCTCACACATCTCAACAGCCTACACCCCAAAATACAATTCACTATGGAAATAGAAGCCAACAACCAACTTCCCTTCCTTGACGTCCTAATCTACAAAAAACCTGATGGCTCCCTAGGACACACTATCTACCGGAAAAAAACACACACCAACCGCTACTTACATGCACAATCACACCACCACCCTGCACAAATAAACTCCGTAGCCAAGACTCTCATCTCCAGAACCAAACGCCTGGCTGACGAAGACCACTTGACAACTGAGTTACAGAATCTCTCAAATGTGTTAATTGCCAATGGATACCAGCAAAACAGGGTTACGAAGCTAATCCAAAAAGAAACACCCCCCAAAAACCAAGACACAGAAGAAAACAATGGCATAGCCCTCCTTCCTTATATCAAGGGCACTACAGATAAAATTAGCAAAATCCTCCATAAACACAATATCAAAACAGCCTTTTGCACCAACCAAAAAATAGCCAATATCCTCAGAAACCCCAAGGATAAAATTCAGTTGGAAAACCAAGGGGTCTATGAAATACCCTGCAAAGTCTGCCCAGCCACGTACATTGGACAAACAAACAGACGAATAAATGCACGTATCGCAGAACACAAGAATGCCGTCAAAAAAAAAAGAAAAAACTTCCTCTCTTTTCCAACACATGAAAGAAACAGGACACGAAATTAATTTTGCAGATTCCAAATTGCTCTTTAACATGGAACATCACCACAAGAGAATAATCATGGAAGCCATCGAGATAGAGAAACACCCTCACAACATGAACAAGCGTGACGACACATCCCGCTTGCCAGACATCTGGAAACTAGCCCTCCCCACAAAATCTGACACCAGATCCAGAGGCACACAGAACGCCATCACCAATCAACCACACCAGACCCAAACCCAGACCCTCTCCACAGATAAACTACAGACACCATCCAGTAGCCAAACCAGGGTGGCACCTCCGGATGCTGCACTCCCCTGCAATCCCTACACAGATCTGGCTGGCACAGGCCACAAAACCACAGCTCGCCCCTATACACGAAGCCAAGCCAGAGCACAACCAAGTGCAGTACAGCCATCTTCTCAGAAAAACTCTTCACAAAGTTCAAGAGTTCAAGACACGAAGGCTTTAGCAACTAATCCACACCTAATGACCCACCTAAGTGGGATTCAGGAAATCACTCAAGAAATCACTCAAGATATCCCTCAAGTAATTAAGGAACAAAAGAAGAAAAGGCACACTAGCCTGGGAACCTCCTCTCTGCCCAGAACATTGGAGGCTATACACCACACCTCCTCAACAGTATTTATAGGAACTCAAACACTGAGATCCTGCTCTGTTCCAGTAACAAGAAGCCGAAAGCACCAGCCTGAAGATGACGAGTGAGACCTCGTCGAAACGTCGCCTAGACACCCCAACTTTTACACGGGAAGACACCCGAGGACACCAAAACCTGCATATATATATATATATATATAAAACCAATTTCTTGCCAGTTCCCAAAATCTGTATGTAGAAGTCCATTCCCAACATCTTGTCTTTCGTCATATTTCACACGGTTTTTGTTTGTTTGTTTTTTTAAAAACCTTTATTTGCATTTTGAAGGACTTAGTACTGCTTTCGAAACAGAGGTGGCTTGATGGCCTACTGTTAACAAGATGGTGCCTTTTCCACAAACCTTACATGACTTGCCGTAGGGTCCAAGCCCTTGCTATTTAAAGAGGTTTCTGACACATGGATGATAATGATGATCAGTTAAATTTATATCCTGCCCTTCAATCCAAAGGTTCACAGGGCAGTGAACAAAAAAATCCCATTAAAATACAAAAAATCTATACGGATCCACTGTCAGAAAGTTTTCCCCGATGTTTGCTTGGTATCTCCTGTTATTGAGAGGCTGTAGCTCAGAGGTAGAGCATGCGCTTTGTAGGCAGAGGGCCCCAGATTCACTCCTCAGCAGCTCCAGATAGGACTGGAGAATTCCTGCCTGAAACCCAGGAGAGCCGCTGCCAAACCGTGTAGACTAGTGTTTCTCAACCTGTGGGTCCCCAGATGTTGTTGGACTACAGCTCCCATCATTCCTAGCCAGTGGTCAGGGATGATGGGAGTTGTAGTCCAACAACATCTGGGGACCCACAGGTACTGAGCTACATGGACCAATGATGGTCTGATTCAGTATAAAGCAGCTTCCTATGTTCCTACTCCAGACCAAGATTACATGTTAGAAGTAGCCCCTATGTGATTTTATTTTATATAAGAATTCATGTGACTTCTTCACAACTGAAAGTAATTAGAGAAATAAAATGTACTGTTTGTCTCCTTTAATGTCCTTTATATGCCCCCCTTTTTTTTAGATACGTTTTCGGGCCACAAACAGTTGCTCTGTTTTTTGGAAAGGTTTTTTTTATGGTGGTTGTATTTTCCTTCTTATTCTCTGTTGATTTTGTTTGTCATGGCTGTTTAATTGCATTTATTGTTTGTTGCTGTACTGTTAACTGACTGGTTTAACGTCTGTTAGCTGCCGTGGGTTTGTTGAGGAGCGGGAGAGTATGAATGCTCTTTACATAAATCAATCAGTCTTAATGACAGCATCATCTGCTTGTATTATTAAGAGGCAAGCATGTTGTTCACACTTTAATGGTTAATAAAGCTGTGAATAAATGGAATATGTTCACAGTTACACTTCGATTCATTCATTTTTATAGGTGAGTGACCAATGTTTTCAGATAGAAATAATTAAGCTGGGTTCATGAGAGGCTTCATTTTGCTCAACCTGTGTGACTTACCTTTCTGTAGGAGGTGGGTCTGGTTCCAGCCCAGCAAACCGAGGTGAAATGAGTTTGTCAGAAGTCCAGTGTCACCTGGATAAGGAAGGTGCATCCAATCTGGTCATAGATCTCATCATGAATGCCACCAGTGACAGAGTTTTTCATGAAAGCATCCTTCTGGCTATTGCCCTTTTGGAAGGTGGAAACACTATTATACAGGTAGGAAAAGTGCTTGTGTACTCCTTTTGATAAGCTTTGTGGGTTTAACATGAAAGTCGGTGAGCCCAGTGCATTTTAAAGAGGTGGGATCCATCATGCTCTAGTCAATCTGCTGATATTGAAGTACAATAACTTTGCTTTCCACTCTTTGCTCTAGGTTCACTGCTGGAGGATTTGGGGAGGTAGCCATACTGGTGTGGCAGATGAGAATAGAGCCAGATTTAGTACTCAAAGGAAAAATCTAACAGGGTTTTCTTAGCCGCAGCTTCCCATGCAGGTCTGGGGAATCCTGAAAATGCAGCATGAGGGAGTTAGTACTGATTGTGTAAAACTTACTAAAGATTTCTAGACAAACATAATTTTGATAAACTGTTCCCTTTAAAAAAAACACAACCGCATGCAGCAGGATTTTTTTTAAAAAAATGCTGAATTTTGAAACTTTATCAAATAGATTGTACTCTGCTAGTTAGGCTATGTTCAGCAATATTGATTTGCATAAGACTGCAGTTTCCTTAGTGGCTGGGTTTTTCACATCTATGCCCCAAACTCTGAGCAATCTGAATATCTTAAACAGTCTCGGCATGCAAATATTGCAACATCTGCTGTCATGTCTGTATATTTCTCTCTGTGTACAAGGGTTTATGCAAGACATTTTGGTCCCTGAGTTAGAACAGCACCTTTCTCCATCCCCCCCCCCCCCGCAACCCTGCATCCCAATCAAGGTTCATGAGACAAAAAGTTGACCAAGTTATTTCGGCACCTTGGGCAGAAAGTCTCACAAACATTCTCTTTAGTAGTAAAAATGTAGACAAGCAACTGCTCAATCTAACACTGGTGAAAAAGAGTGTTCCGTGCCGGGTTGCCAGGTCATGTGATCAAATTGACTAGGTTTAGGATCCAGCTTACATCCTCCTCTTCTAGTCACACCCTGACCACACCCCTGGAACACCCCTTTTGGGGGGAATCACACCAACCTTAGCTGAACTCTGAGCTATGATGAGCAAGTTCCAGCAGTGTATCTTTGGCTGAGCTGGAGTTAGAGACTTAATGTTGGCGGAGCCCAGAGGATCTGCTGCATCTTGAAGCCGCTGATCCCAGCAGATCTTGCTATAGGATTTCCCCCTTAATATAATTTGAAGACTTGTAGCTGAATCTGCAGTATTTTGAGCTGGTGTGATCAACATAGCTCCAGCAGTTTTTTTCATTTTGCACGGTGTTGTACTTCACAGCATGCACAGGTTTGAACTCATCGTTACTTTGGAGAGCATTAAAATACTAGCATATTATTCACAAATGTTGTCATAGCCAGCTCCCATCTTAATTACAGTTTTTTTTAAAAAAAAATATCTCTTGGAAATAGCATAATAGGCTCTTCTTATGTGGCTGCCCCAGATTTCACGAAAGCAAAAACTCTTTATTGTTTGACAATGCCTTTGTGTGACAATCCACTCCATGTTTGCACTTTGATCCCCAAAGAGGTTTTTTTGGGTGCTGGCAGAGCGGGCTGCTACAAACGCCACCTGTCTCTTATCTACCATTGCTAACATTTGGATGTATGGAGCTGCATCGTTGTGCACAATGTATGTGTGCTCTTTTTCTTTTTAATGCACATTGGTCTATTTTATTAGGTCTTTTTTATCTGAGTGTGTGCCTTCACTTGGAAGTCCGTCAGCTAACTTCTTTTCCCCTAGAGAAGTCACACACTCTTCCTCCGATATGGTATCTCCATTCTAGAGATGCCTCTATATGCAGTACTGTGTCTTAGAAATCACATTCTGAAAGTTTGGTAACGTTGCTGCTGTAGTGATAATATTGCCTTATCTCCGTTCGTTTGAACACTAGGTGGTTCTCATCTGTAACTAAGGCATATACCGAAGATAGTGTGTTTACAGTCACACATGAAGGCCCAGATATTCCTGTCTTATCTGCAAAGTCTATATAACATTTATTCAGACTTTTCAGATGATCCCTAACAAGATTAAAGTCCCTGACAAGCAGGCAGAGGCAGGCTATTGAAAACAAGGTCATGCTACTTTTTGGTAAGCACAGGAATCAACAAAGATGTTATATAACTTCTATTTATATCCTACTTGCTCACTAGCTGCAGGCATACAAGAGAAGCTGAGGAGGGAATTTAATGAGCTCTCAAGGCTTGCTCACCTTCCCAGGCTGGTAGAGACAGCTTGAGTTTTTCTGCTGGGTTTTTTTTTTTAAGTGCGTCAGCAAATGAAGCTGGTGGCTGGTGGGTGGTGTGGGAAGATGGACTGACTAGTTGCTATGGTTTTTCTATAATTCCCCTCTCTTTCACTTTCTCCCCCCCCCCCATTTTTTTGAGGGTTCCTCACTTCCAGGAGCCTGTAAAACATCCTTGTTTCTCACACCTACATAAAACTCCCTCATTCAGGAAGGAAGTAGGATGTGTGCTGCCTTGTATTGATAGTGCTGCGTGGTTTAAAGGCTCATGTACTTGTGTGGGTATGTGTTTGTGTGGAGCTGTGTTTAAATGTATGAACACAGAGGCTCCGTTTTTTGTTTTTGTTTTTTGAAGCAGTATTGAAATGGTAGCCCCACAACTTGCACATAACCAGAATCATCTGCTGCATTCTATTAGATGTTTAATCCTCATAACAGAAGCAGAACTGTAAAGTGCACACATTCAGCCTCCAATCAGTTGCTTTAAGGTCTCAGAGTCCTTTTGTCCTTTCCTTCCCCCCCTATCTCTCCTGTTTGGTTAACTGCCTCCTTTAAATTGGAGACAATCAGGATTTTAGGTGTGCCTATTGAGGAACCATCAAATGAAATACCTTTTTCAGGAATCAAATGTCACAGATGGCCCCATCCGACATCCCTTTTATTGCTTGCAAAGGAAGACAAGTAGCAACCCAAGCCGATCCTTAAACAATTTTGTCCCTTTGAAAGTGTCTGCTTAATCAGGTTTCTTGTTAAAATGTCATGCATCCAGTTCTGATGATTGGCCTTTTGGGAAGCATCAGGAATACAACCGAACTGTGCGTTTGATTCATATTAGAACTTCATACTCTGACTACGTGATGTCCCCATGACACTCTCTGGTTATTTTAAAACCAGATTGTAAGCTTATATTAACTCTTAAGGCACAAAGCAGAAATCCCCAATGAGCTTCCTTTTTAGGCTGAGAAGGATGACTGCCACCAGAACATTTCTTGCTTTTTTGGGGATACTTGAAGAAGAGCAAGGGTATTTAACAATTATTAAGTATATATTAAGAAACCATTGGCCAGCAAATGGTTTCAGGCCAAGAAAAGTGCATCTTTGATGTGCCTTGTTGGCTTTGAAAATAGAATTTAATATTTGACAGTTAACAATGAAGGTTTACTTATCTTAGGGAAAGCATACAGGGCTGACTCCCATATCTTGATAAACAAGTTCTATGTATGTCCAAAGGGTCTTAGCAGTGATTAATGTGACCAGGTTATGCCCATCCCCTTACAGAAACCCTTTATCCAAGCTAATCCTTTTTCAGATCCTCTTATGATTTGTCTCTGCGCATTTTCTTCAAAATTTAATGGGAACCTAAGGTCCCATTTCATTGATTTGTCTTGAATCTAAAAGCATATACAGTGACTGTACAGGAGAGAAGCAGGATTGCGCCCCTGTTGTCCTCTACCTCCCTGTGTATGGTTTTGTGCCTGTGGGTGCAGAGCCTATGGATGCTTATATGTGAAAAGTATTCATATTGCATGTTCCATGTGAGTTATTCAAGGGCAAAATACCATGAAAGACATTTTTTATTTTTATTTTGGGGGGAGGGAAATGCATATGACCAAGCGTGAGAAACCCTATGCATGAAATATTCCTAATGAATGTTTCTGTAATCACATTACTGTTCTCTTTATGAAGGAATGTGGATAAATCCTACTGCTCTTACAACATGGGCTTGCAACAAGCAAAGCCTATGCAGTAGCAAACCTCTAATTATCAAGTCCAAGCAAAAACCACACCACCTGATCCAAATTTTCCTGTTTCCTCTGTGTGTGTGTGTGTGTTACAGTATAAATAGCTGTAACTGCAGGGCAGACCTAGTTAACAGCTAACTGGGATGATAATGTTCCCCATGTGTATGGCAAATGCACACGCTTCAAGATCTGAGCAAAACCTGATACGCCACATATATGCAAGAGTAATCCTTAAGCTACCTTTAACTAGTCCATTGCATCTGAAATGTTGGAGGTTTTTTTAATATAAAAAAAGTTTGGCCCCTGAACAGTTGAATATGCTTTACCAGTTCAGCAAACCTGCAGCGGTAGAGAGAGGTCCAGGCTGAGTGTCCACCTTTTAAACTACGGTTCTCTAGTGTGCTTTGGAATGAAGACATCAATCAGCAAGGCATATGATCTGCTATTCAATACTTCCCTGAATCTTGAGAGGGCAGATTTGTGGCTTCAGCCAACTAAGATGCAACCCTTGACTTATAACTGGACACCAATGTTTATTATTTAGCAACAGCAGCAGTTTGATGGACCTAGATAAGAGGATTAATTAATGTGAATGAGTTCCATTACACTGTGCTTCTTTGCATTGTAAATAACAGGACAGTGGTGAATGGCCAGATGGGGGAACTGATGAAATATGAGGAGGAATAGGAAGATATAAAGGTGAAGAGGGAGATGGCTTGCATTAGCAGATACCAAAATGAAATCTGTTCAAGTCATAAGCTGCAACAGGATGCTATTTAATAATGAGAAGTGCACTTGTGGCAGTTATGCAAAGCAGAATAGGGGTGATAAAGTGAGCAAATAAAGAGAAAAGGATCAAGGAACAAGCAGTTATATCCTCCCCCCCCCATTATTATTATTATTATTTTAGATATTCTGAGTTAGACCAAAAAGTGCAGCTAGGATGGTTGAGTCTGGAAAAGCATGAAAAATGAAATATATAGCGCACTAGGAAAGACACAAGTCTATAGGAAGGTTTGCTTGGTTAAATGGAGTGCAGAGCAGCCTTCCTCAAAATGGTGCCATGCAAATGCTTTGGACTACAATTTCCAACAGTCCTAATGTGCTGGATGGGGATTATGGGAATTGTAGTCCGAAACATCTGGAGGGCATCAGGAGTGGGGAGGGTGGGAGAAAAGCTATGAAAGGCAAGAATTCAAATATGTGAATTACTATGACTTTTCTGAAATTCTGTGGCAATCAGTCACAATCATTATCTCAAATGTCCTACCAGAAGAAAGACATTCAGTTTAGAAATCAAAGTGTGCTTGGGCTGCATGTGTAGTTACTGATGCCCATCGTTTGTGAAGCATGCCTCATGACCTCTGCACGTCATGTGATAGTTCTTGTGAAACAAAATACCATCTGATTATCAGCGGTTCCTCCAAAAAGCAGTTTCAATGGCAGCAGGCTTTGCCATATGTCTGGCATTGACTCGTTCTCCCAAGTGTTATACCCCGTCACCATTGGCATATGGGACTGTACAGTTTTCTATTAAACATTTTCTTCTTTTTTTTTCTAAAAAGAAAGAAGGAAGGAAGGAAGGAAGGAAGGAAGGAAAAAGGCAAGTAAGTTCCAGGGTGAACTTACCATTCGGAAGTAGAAGGGTTCATGCAGCACCAGAAACAAGATAAAAGGAAGTAAATGTGCGGCTCCAAACAGTGCCTTTAGGGAAACATGGGGAAGTTGTGATTTCCCACTGTTGAGACATGTCAGGACCTTGTTAATAAGAGGAAAAGGAGGAGAGGCAGTAGCAATGTAGGCATAAGTGAGTGTGAGGTGACAAAGAACAGCAGGTGGGCTGAATACGTGACCTCAGCAAAAAGTCTAGAAAGCACTTTCAACAAGTTGGAATTGGAAAAGGCTGGTGAGTGGCTGCTGCTGCTGCTGAGGCCTTGGGGAAACTCACAGGGGTTTCTTACAAGGGGTTTCCCAGAGTTTTGCTTGTTGACTGTTTTTCTGAGACAACCCTAATTAATAATTGGCAAGATAACAGGGGGATGTTTAGCAACCTTTAAAAAGCAAGCAAGCAAAAAGAACCACTTGTTTGATGCCATGGTTCAGTACTTCTTTAGAAAAATAAAGGAATTGAGGTGCCTGTACTCAGACCTTTCATGCATGGACGAGGCAGGACAGTTGATCTCCCTTCTATATATAGAAGGAAGATATGATTACATTAGCTCATAACTCTTTATTGGGGGATAGCTAAAGAAAACGTTGAAAACCCTAAGTCTGGCAAGAGTCACAACCTTAGTGCTCCCCTCAATATCCCAGAACCAGAAAAGGTTACCTTCAAGTTGTTGTTGTTGTTGTTACATACCATCCTTCATCTCAGGATCATAGGGCAGTTTACATAGCATAGTAACAATCAAAAACAATACAGTTTAAAAGGTAATGGACTGCATAATTAGCCACAGGCCTGAGAGGAGAAGAATGTTTTTGCCTGGCACCTAAGGATATGTCACAAAGGTTCCAGGTGAGTTTCCCTGGGAAGAGCATTCCACAAGCAAGGAGCCACCACAGGAAAGGCCCATCCTCATGTTTCTTAGTCACTTCACAGGACAAAGGTGCTTCAAACTTTTGGTTCTTGTTGACGCCTAGAAAATAGCACAACATTGCCTCTTAGCATACAGCGTGAAGGAATTAACCCAGGTGGAATTTGCTACTTTAGGATAATCTTCATCCAGTGTGAGCTGTAAGCAGAAGTGCCCTATAGGATATATAGTTTTGTGTGTGAAATGCAATGAAACAATATTTAAACCTGAGAAAAGATATAGCTGCCAATAGTATGTGAAATACACCACGGCTTTCACTGTTTCCTAAAAGGCGATATTCTTTCGGCAGATAAAATCTGACATGAAACACTAGAATGACTTGTGCAAGACTATAAACTGTCATTTCCAGAACCGATGTGTTGCAGTTTCTAATATTTATTCAGTCACTTTAAATAACTTGTCGTAGTAGGGCATTTTCCACAATTTTTAATCGGATACAAATGCCAAACTGAAGCAGTTTTTTCGGATGCGTAAAGTATGAATTATATATTGTTATCACAGTGTTTTGGTTTTTTCATCTAGATGCAGTTAACCAGTTACTGCAAGCTAACTCAAGACAATTCAAAAGAAAGCATCTGATTAAATATTTCAGGCAGAATACAGTCAAACTGATGTTCTGACTCACAAAAAAATGTTTTCTTGGAACTGAACAAACCATGCACTCCACCTTGAGCTCCTTGGAGAAAAAGGTGGAACATAAATGCAATAAATAAGTAATAAATAAAACATGGTGCACTATCCATTATTTTAAATTAAACAATTGCACCTTTGTTTTGGTTTAGTTGTTTACTTGTGTTTTATCTTGTATTTTATTCTGTGAACCGCCCTGAGATCTTTGGATGAAGGGCAGTATATAAATTTAATAAATAAAATAATTATTTTTTTCTCCAGAAAATAGGTTGTTGCTAGTTGTGTTTTGAGTTGTAGTTCTCTAACAAGTTAACCCAGATCCATTATGGGATTAAACATTTCAATCTATTTGTTTTTAAATTGTTATGGTCAGTTTATTGACCATGCTGGTATAGCTTTAGAAGCCAAGGCAGGGCAACCTGTTTGCAAAACAAGTTAACACAGCTACAGAAATAATACATAATATGTGACCACCGTGTAATGGAAAGGGAAGCACATAAGTGTTTTAATATTTTGTATGAAATTAAAAATTTTAGGGTTAAAAATACTTAAGAATGACCCTATTTTCATCCATGAAATGTTGGAGACATATTTCAAAATCTTTATCTAGCCAGATTCAGCATACTGGAAGCAAATCAACATCCAAATAAGGACAAAGGAGGCATAATCTCTGAGCAAATAAAATTAATAGCATGCAGTTTGCTGTGGTTCATGTTTGCTCAATATTTGTACCCAGCTGGCTTGTTTGAGGAAGGTCTTCTTCTTGGAAATGTCCAGGACATTTTAAACACATGTTCATTATACTTTTGAGGCTGGTTGTGTACGCAGCTCTTTTTTACTAGCAGTTAAATTCTGTGTTTTGCAGCTGCATAATGCACCCTGTTATGTTGCTCCACTCCTTGAATTCTTTGTAATAAAGTAGGTAGCCTAATCAGGTTTTACATTTCTTCTTGTCTAGTAAATTATTTAATATAATTTATTTGCTGTCTATCTAATTAGAATTAGATTTGTGGACCAGTTTCAAGGCAGCTTCTTTCAACTACTGCCTGCCTGTGCTTGCATTGATAGAGGCTTATTGATAGTATCGGAGCTTAACTTGACTCAGCTGCAGAGCATCTGAAAGTACCTCTGAACATGTGCAGAGTTCTTCCATTACTTCATCCTCCCTTTATCATGTATGTATCTGGGGTCCGGGAGAAACTTATAGTTGAGACTGTATGGCTTCCAGGCAAGCTTAAGGATTTTACCCTGCATTTTTGGAAATTAATTGGTGCATGTCAGGAAAGGACCATGTGTCTTAGGAAGATGGCTGCAGCATCCTCTTCCTTTTGCTCCTTTGGTTTAAAGAATATGAGAATTGACTTTCTCATCACACACTTAAGATTCACCTAGTCCAGCATTCCCAGGGAAGTCTGTGCACATGCAGAACAAGTCAATAAATTGTTTGTCCTTAGTATCAAAAATCTCTTCTTCCGAAGCTTCACATAGTATTTGTGACAGCTGCCTTATCTGCCTACACTTCCATAAAGTAAGGGGAAATGATGTTACCCATATTTCAAAGTCACCTTGCCACACAATTTCTCTGGAGAGTGATTAAAGGGCACCATGCCGGGGACAGCCTTGTGTTCTCTGCATCTCAGAGGATGTATTGCCATCCTCCTCTTTTCGATTTGCTTTTCCAATAAATCTGACTTTGTGTCAGTCTGCTGTAGGAGAAGCTGTTGCAACATGAGCCACTGCAGAATGCTAACTAATTTCATAATACTCCGCATAAGGTGACCCACTTACAAGTTCATCCTGCAGTCATGCTTTAAGCTTTGTTCCTGATTTACGTAACAGCATATTGGTTTCATCAGATAGCTGTCAGATGTAGTCCCTGGCTGCTTGCTCTAGCTTCCTCCATGCACACAGTCTTTGATCTGTATTCCACACAGTTTTGGGGGAAATGGTGCTTTATTTGACTTCTCCACATCGAAATGATATGAACACTAAATGTAAGTGAAACACTCACGTTAGGTCTGACTATGACTAGAGAATAGTCTTTCCCATGCATCAGCAGCATTCATGCCAGGTTGAAAGAGTATTCCCTGTCCCTTCTGAAAGCATCATATGTAGTATATCATATCAAACCGGCAAATTCTATAAGGTAAGTGCTAAACAAACAAACAAAAAATCCCTCTGCCCAGAAGTGCTATCCCCTAATCCCAGATGTATTGAGAAGTGACTAAAAATGCAATCTTTTGTAGCCAAACTTACATTTCACATCCTTTGAAGGATCTGCAGTGTTTTCTCGGTATTCCATGATTCGAATATCTCCCTTTCACCAGCAATTATAAGCATACGACCCTGGGGCCAGCAGCTGGTTTCACAGGAGGATTACTTTGAGGAGAGGTAAAGGTGGCGGCCAAACCTCCCTTACAAAGCATATTCCAAATAATCCCCATTTCCATAACATTTATTCCCTCGTTTCTTGCCCTGAATATTGCAGTTGGGAGCATTTTGATACTCTTTAAGAGCTGCATTTGGCTCTGGGGCCTTCACTTGCTTTATTTCATTAACAGAAGCTCAGTCAGTGACTGTGGGGTTCACTACATGGTATCTATGTTCCATTGGATTTTACCATTTAAGGTGTTCTGCATCTCTGTTATTTCTGTAGCACTCATTCTTCTGCCGACTAACGGAAGATAAAAAGTCGGAAAAATTCTTCAAAGTTTTTTACGACCGCATGAAAGTGGCTCAGCAAGAGATCAAGGCTACAGTCACAGTTAACACCAGTGATTTAGGAAATAAAAAGAAAGATGATGACTCGGACAGAGATGTACCAGCCAGGAAAAGAGGTAATGCTCCATTACAGTGGTGTAATGAAGACTATGAAAATCAAACCCTTCAGTGAAGTATTTTATTGATCCAGAGGTTCTGGTCCACAACATGGAAGTTAAAAATTCAGCCCTACCATGGCACTGCTTTCCTCCTTCATCCATTTGGGATGTGGCAGTTGCTGTAGTGGTGACAGGTATTTTTAGCATTAATGGGCCAGCCAGCTTGAGTAGCTTGACATGTTGCTTAATCCTTGTTTTTAACACTCTGCTCTGCGTGCACTAGGTCTAGGATTCTGTAGCTAAAAACAGACGTCCCATATTCTCCATTTGTAATAAGAGAGGGATTGAGATGGGCACTTGCACTCTCAAACGTCTCTTTTCCTTTGGAATCATTATAACGTACATGTCTGATGCATCAGTACATACTGTTTATTGTCAATAACATGACACTGGAAGAAACAGAAAAGGTTGCTTCCTAGGGGCACTTTACATGCCTACGGTCAGGTGTTCTGTTGTGGGGTTGGTGCCCCTCATATATGAGTTTTGTTGGTGTCAGTTGGCATCAAAATGCCAGCACATATTCTTGCATTACCTCCTATTTAATCAGGATTTACCCTCACTACTGAAAATTCAATACTCGTTAGAACGCCCTGCTGCTAGTGTCTCGTTTGCAATATCTGAAGAACCTATTTGCATTATCAGTGACCCTGCAGCATGTACTTAGGCACCAGATGCAAGCATTCAGGGTTGGGCAGGGGGAATAGCATGGACATGAGCATGACAGGATCATAGGGACACAGACCAAAGTCCATCTAGCTCAGTATTGTATACACAGTATGTCCCAGCACTACATGGAGATTCCAAAAATTGAACTTTGGAGCTTCCCCATAAAACTTCTCAAATCCTTTTTTTTTTTCCTCTAAATCTCATTTGATTCCTGTACTGTAATGGTGGATGCTTATCTATTCTTTAGGGAACAGCCTTCACATTTACAGAAAGGATATTGCTGTGTCTTGTGTGGTAGTATAAACCAAATCAGGCTGTCTCAGTAAAACTTGCGGCATTAATTTGGATAAGACTTACTACAAAGGTAGATGTGTCAACATGCTGGAAAATGTTGAATTGAGTCTGCTTGGTTGTTGTTGCTAATGGACCTTTGTCTCTGTGTTCTGTAGCTTTGAGAGAACCCATGACCCAAATAACAGAGGAGGTGCGAGATCAGTTGGTTGAAGCCTCTGCTGCTACAAGGAAGGCATACAACACTTACAGGAGGGAAGCTGATCCTGACGACCATTATTCAGCTGCAGATGGCGCACAGTCTGCAGCAGACAAAAACAAAGACGAACTGGAGATGAGTCCTGTTATCACAATAATGCAGCCCATCTTGCGGTTTTTGCAGCTGCTGTGTGAAAACCACAACCGGGACCTGCAGGTAGGCTATGCAGCATCCTCAGGCTCAGCTCTACAAAAAATGGTTTTCTGCCATCCTCTCAGTAGAAAAGCAGACATCTCACTTGAGCTGAGGGCATACTTTACCCCTAAATGAACAGCAGTTCCTTCCCAGGACATGTTGTTGCCAGCTCATTGAGGAGCAAAGTGTTTCTCTGATGGAGTGTGGTAGCTTGGAACTGAAGCCCATGTGATATCAAAACTGTCCCTTCCTGAGTGGAAACCTGCTAGAGGCGAGGAAGCATGGGGAGATGTTGATTCATGTTGTTGTTGTTTAGTCGTCATGAACCACAGCATGGCTTGGAAACTCTTGACTTTCTTCTCAAAGCTTCTTCTTTTTTTATGTCCATGGAGTTTTCTTAGCAAAATACTGGAGTGGTTTGCCAGTTCCTTCTCCAGGTGGATCACAACTCTTGGCTATGACCTGTCCATCTTGGGTGGCCCTGCATGGCATAGCTCGTTATTCAAGCCCCTTCTCCACAACAAGGCAGTGATCCATGAAGAGGGTTGATTCATGTAGCTTCCCTCTAAAGATTATCCCTGATCATCTTGATTCGGTGTGGTTTACTTTGATCCAAGAAGATAGGTCTGTCTACAGCACTGTTTTATCTGTGTGGCCCAGTTTTGATTGCGATAATTTCACAGTGCTTAACAATAGATGGGCTGTTTGTTCTGCATTAGGCTTGTTAAAGGTTCCAGGTCTAACCAATGAACTGAAAACCTGACAATATGTTTTCTTTGAAGCTCCACAGTCTTCGAGACTACTTTGAAACATGCAATGCTGAGATGGTCCAGGACATACTTTCCATTGCCAAAAGCTATAAGCAAAGCATCTCAAACAAATCTCATAGGCATGAGCTGGGTCATTTATAGTTTCAAGCCTAAAACACTATGAATGGATTCATACGAAGCAGGAGATTTTAAAGACACCCTGGACCCAAATCAGTTAAAATCACAAAGATCAAAAACAGCTCCTTAAAATGAGGAGCATGAAATCGCTTCAGAAGTGGCACTGTGTTCTTCCTTGCAGCCTTCCCTGGCCAGTATCCTGGTGGCCACATTCTTAACCACCTGAGGTCCACCCCAGTGACAAGACTCAGGCAGGGAGGCAGGTACACAAAACCAGGTGCATACACTCAAAAGTGGGTGACTGATAGAATACCTAGCAAGAGAAGTGGGATCCTAATAGACCCTCATCAAATTTTGGCTGCTGTTGATGATGGGTTGTAGCCAGATGTGTTCCTACATTCACTGAAGGCTTGATTCAGTAGAGGCTTCAGTGCATGGAACAGGGAAGAAGGCAATTTTAAAAAATATACCCTCACACACACCCATCTCATGCTTTTCTGGATGGTTTTTCTAACCCTCTGGAACAGATTTTTTTGGCGGAGTGGTGGTGGCTAAAGACTGAAGGGTGCGGTCAGCCAAAAAACCAGCCAGCTCTCTGCTTCCATTCATGGGAGTTTCCCCTTTTATCAGAGAGCCCTCCAAGAACAAGACACTGTTGAATATAACCCAAATATAGTGAATGCCTCCCTTAGATGTGGTGGACTAAATCAGGATCTCATTGTTGCACACCCAGTTTTATCCCACTCATCCAGGTTCAAATGCTTTCGAGTTACCAACAGGGCATTAAATGGCAGCTAAAGCAATGGGCAAGAAACATTGCCCTCAGACTTCCACTGCTGGAAGGGGATAAGTGAATAGCATAAAGATGTCTGATCTCTCTTTCCATCTTCAAGCTTGCTTGTCTTATCTTCCCCTATCCCAGATACCAGCGTAATTTCATCTGTCTCCCCATGTCATAGGCAGACATGTGACAAGATTTCATAAGGGGCAGAATAGTAGAAGAACAAGCCTCTGGGGTTGGCAGTGAGCCTTGACATGTGTCCAAAAATGCTTGCCCCAGATGCTGACTTAGGAACAAAGATACTTAGCAAGCATGAGGGAAAAATAAAAGAATTAAGCTCAAAGAGGGAATTTCTAACTAGCTGTAATCTGCAGGAACTTTGAGTGGGTGGAATGAAAACTTGTTGCTCTTTATAGATCAAAGACAACTAACTAAAAGGAAAGTTTTGAGGAGAGTGAAATGAGTGTAATTGACCTATAGGCACTTGCAAAACATTACAAAAGTCAAAAGCCCTAAATATTTATCTATGGGTGTGTTGAGAGGCTTAGATCACACTGAGATCATGTTCATTATTGCTTTTAGAAAGTGATGTGTGAGTGGGAATCTGTTGCAAAAAAATAGCACATTTTGATTTCTTTTGACCAGCATCAATGTTCAAAAATGAAACTGAACTTTCCCCTCTCCATTATTTCATATTCATCTATAGAATTTCCTGCGTTGTCAAAACAACAAGACAAATTACAACTTAGTGTGTGAGACTCTGCAGTTTCTGGACTGTATCTGTGGAAGCACAACTGGAGGACTTGGACTTCTTGGGCTGTACATTAATGAGAAAAATGTAGCATTGATCAACCAGACACTGGAAAGTTTGACTGAGTACTGCCAGGGACCATGCCATGAAAACCAGGTAATCCAGTTATTGCAGTAGAAAACGTGACGTAGTCGCAAAATTGGGAATCTCATGTACAATTTGGAACCCTAAGAACTTATCACAGAACTGTTGGAAGGGACCTCAAAGGGGCATCCATTCCCATACCACCAATCGTTCCAAAGTGTGCTGCTTAACTACAACACCCCAAAGAAATCAGAAATGAGAAGTCTAGAACAGAGCATCCTCATCAGTGAGAACCCCCAACTCTTTCTTAGTGCAGGCGAATAGCTGGTCTCAGCATGAGACTCTGAAAATGCCTAAGTGCAAATAAAGAATAGTTGGATTTGTAGTAAGGTAACAAAAGGGACGCGGGTGGGGCTGTGGTCTAAACCACAGAGCCTAGGCCTTGCCGATCAGAAGGTTGGTGGTTCGAATCCCCACGACGGGGTGAGCTCCTGTTGTTCAGTACCAGCTCCTGCCCACCTAGCAGTTCAAAAGCCCGTCAAGTGCAAGTAGATAAATAGGCACAGTTCCGGCGGGAAGGTATACAGCGTTTCCGTGCGCTGCTCTGGTTCATCAGAAGTGGCTTAGTCATGCTGGCCACATGACCCAGAAGCTGTCTGCGGACAAACGCCCGGCTCTCTTGGCCTATAGAGCGAGATGAGCGCTGCAATCCCAGAGTCGTTCACGAATGGACTTAAATGTCAGGGGTACTTTACCTTTACCTTTAACTTTACCTTTAACAAAAGGGAAGCCCAGTAGTTTAGCTTACTATGGGCTGAAATGAAAGTAGCATTAAGTAGAATGCTCTGTGAGCATTTTGATTTCTCTTTGCGCAATGGGACACTTTCCCCTCCTCCTGCCCCTGTTCCCCTCTCCCCGGCTCAGTCTATTCTGGGGTTTTCTCCAACTTTCTTGAGGAGGCTTTGGGACAACATGGGATAGCAATTCCTTTGCATTAGTGTAATAATTTAGTTGAATTCTTCCCTATGGAACTCTTCATGGGAGTGGTGGGCAGAGAGAGACTTAACAGGCCTTTGGGAAGAAAGGTTATGTTTTCTGGTTAGCCACTTAAAAAAGGTTTCTTCTTTTTACGTTTCTTTCTCCCCTGTGCAGAACTGCATCGCGACTCATGAGTCCAATGGTATAGATATAATTACAGCATTAATTCTCAATGATATCAACCCTCTGGGAAAGAAACGGATGGATCTAGTATTAGAACTGAAGGCAAGTGGATACTCAACTCTGAAGATGGACGGTAGTATCACAAGGAAGAAGCAAAAGCTTCTATCCAGATCTTGATAATTCTAGCAGGCTCCTTGAGTGCCCTGGGCAGTTTGCTATCACATGGGATTTTTTTCTTTAAAAAAATCATTTTAAAATAAAGACTTCATAATATTTTATTTCAAGCTGTTTGCCTGTTCTTAATTTAATATATGGAATGTATTTCATACATTCAAAACCTGAGTTTCAAAGAGAACTAAGTACAATTACTTAGCTATGATACTGTAACTTGCAAAATTATTTCAGCCTGTTAAGGGGCTTAGGACATGTGATCAGAGCTGTATACATAACCAGTCCTGTGAAAGAAACCATCAGGTGGTCTTATGCACAGCTGTCCTACAATTTAAGGCAGAATATAGATGTTGAGGGAACAGGACAAAGGAGCCAGTCATCTATTGATCAATAGCTACTTTGGGCAAGCCATCCAGTGCCGATCCTGATCCATTGGTTAGGCTCAACTTTGAGTTGCAATTAAATCAGTGGAGCCTCTACTCTGCGTTAGTGCACAATTGCTGGACGTAGTTGCTGACCTTGCTTCCAGCATCAACTTCTGCGTTGTGAATTTAACATAATTTTTATATACAGAACTTAACATAGGGGGGATTTCCAGTGCTAATTGCAGTTGGGAGAAGCAAGACGATAGGAAAGGGAAAAGTCCCATTGAGTCCCCTCACACTATATTGGAGATGGGTCAACTACCATCTGTGTCTAGTACACAGTGTTGCAATGTGCTGTGCATACCCAATATTACAGGAGGTGTAGAGTGATCCTGTAGTGAAATACTGTGGTTTGATGTATTCTCTCCCCGCCCCCAAAAGAAATCCAGCTTCAGTCTGATTTGAAACCATATCAGGAAACCAAGCAGGCAACTTACACCATGGAAAACACCTGTGCCCACTGAAGCAGACAGGCAGTGGGTGGCATGGATATATACCAAAGCATACTGATGTGTACAGCAAAGTTCAATTGTGACTTGAAATGCAGTAGGGAGAAAGCTACCCGACTGTGTCCTAAGGTGGTAATGTATACACAGTCTCACCTGATTTCAACCAATTTGCGGTTCTTTATATTTTTCCCCTTTCAAGCTGAGCTGCTATCCGTATTCTGTCAGCTCACAGGTTAACAGATAGGTTGTTTTTGTTTTGTTTTGTTTTTAAAAATCTTTTAATGTATAAATATCTATACTTCCGCATATTTAGGGAGTGCCCCAAATGCAAAAAAAAAAACACAACAACACAAAAAACCCCATCACCTAATTGTTTATAGTGGTCCTGTTCTGCTTCCAAACTGATAGACACTTGACTTCACAGTTTAAAAGGAGGAAAGATGCAGCTATCTTTTGTGTGTTGCCTGAAACCTACTTTCATTGTATTTATGTATCTAAATGACATCATTGCTTCTTAGTAGAAATCGTGTTAGATTTCAACTTTATGATACCTTGCGGTCTTTCACATTTGCTCATCTTCGTTGCTTTGACAGGTTTATGTAGCTGGAAATAGTCACATATATCTGTGGGTTGTCTTTTTTACTTCTTTCAGTTTTTTATAACACATTCAACTATTCATCAGATATCTTTCTTTGACTTTTACCAGAACAATGCCTCTAAGTTACTCTTGGCAATAATGGAAAGTAGGCACGACAGTGAGAACGCAGAAAGGATCCTGTATAATATGAGACCCAAAGAATTGGTACGTTTCCAAAGATATGCCTCCAGATTTTCAGGGGTTGTGGTGGCAAAGGCGAATTTGGCAGTATGCAGTAATCTTGCTGCTGGTTGGGTGGCTAAGTTCATACTAAGTTCAGGATCTAAGTAAAGTAATTACTTCCACTCACTGAACTCTTGAAGTGGACTGGGGGAGTTCACACGGGTCAGTTGAGGATGGGGAAATTAATTTTTCCAAGTGAGATTAAAAAGTAAAAGGGTGCATCCAGAAAGCACTGTTTGTGCAGCATCAGAGCCTATAAGGATTTGAGAAGCATTGTTGTACAGTTCTCTTCTGACAAATTCCTGTGAAATTATCTCCTGCGCAACTTGGGGCTAAGAGCTCAGTAGCTCTTGGCAGCCTGGAAAGCTATGGTGGTCCACTCTGCCTGCTTCTTTGAAGATCAGATAGCAGAGGGAGGGAAAACATCTGAGGTTCCATGACGGTCCTCTCTGCACCCTCAAATTTATTTTGATGTAACTGCTAATCAGCTGCATAGTAGTATGGCTGCTTAATTTGCAAGTGACTCATTGAGATATCACAAATGGGTAGTTGGCAACGCTGTAAAAAAGAAATGAAAACCTTGCAAGCGTGAAGTGCACTGATCCATCACCACCCATATGAAAACATCCTGTGTTGATGAGGGGTGACAGTGTTTGGATTCAAATAATCTATCACAACTAGATATCAATTTGACGAGTTGAGACAAAAGCCATTTAACAGTTTCTAAGCGTTTTGTTCCATCCAGCATTAATAAACAGCAAAACGTCAAGCCTGGGATTCCAAAGTGCAGGGCTGAAAGTCTATAAACTCGCCACATTGTGCCTTGGTTATGGCAGTAGTCCGAGACGGGTGTGTGATGCAATGTATTTATTATCCAGCAACAAAGGGGTGAGCTGGGGATAAAGTTTCAGTCTTTATTTTGGCTCCTATTCCACTGAGTCAAGTGATTTGTAATGTAGACTCAATTTGACAGCAAATACCAGCTGCTTTAAAGACAAAACAAAACGGAAAAACCAACCTTTTTATAACTTGAAACGGAGACCTCTACTTCAGGAGGGAGGGAGGGAGCAATAAATGTGAAATTCCTTTAGAGGAGTCGTCCACTGGCAGTATGTTTTGGCTTTGGCCTTGGTATTTCTGTCTCTCACACCACCACCAACACCACAGTTTTGAGTGTTGTATTTATCTTTTCTCCCCAGGTTGAAGTGATTAAGAAGGCTTACCTGCAAGGTGAAGTTGAGTTTGAGGATGGAGAGAATGGTGAAGATCTTGCTGCATCTCCTAGAAATGTGGGGCATAATATTTACATATTAGCCCATCAGGTACAATTGCATTTATGCAAGGAGAATTTTGTGGCACATTCTACGAGTAGCAGGGCCCTATACCCAAATATAGGCATGGCCATGTGCAACCTATCATTTGGGCTCAAGTGCACAGATTCAGGAAATCTGATCTCTGTTGGGACAGCCCAGATGTTCTGATTCTGCACGCCGATCATGTTTTCGTACACAAATGACCAGGAGAGTCATGAGGTCAGCATAGATTCATTCCACTGGCAGAAATGTTGCATGAAGTTTCACAGACTGGTGCCTCCCATTGGTGCTGTTTGTCCTAAATTTCTGGTTTACCACTGAAATGCTACATCTGTAACTTAGGGAGCACAGGTTCAAAACAGCTTTAGGCCACTTCAGGGAAAAAAAATATTTTCAGTTACCCTGACCAGCCAGCACCTGGAAGAATACAAAGAAAATGCAAGTACATTTTCATTGAGATGCAGGCCGCTATCACCAAATGTACTATTCATTTATTTTAGCTCGCTCGTCATAACAAAGAGTTGCAGAACATGTTGAAGCCTGGAGGTCAAATTGATGGAGATGAAGCTTTGGAATTCTATGCTAAGCACACAGCTCAGATTGAGGTAAAGGCTACAGTAAATTCTGGGTAATCGTTGCTGTGCCAGTTCAAGGAAAGATAAACCAAGAAATTGTTTTAAAATTAGGCAGGAACACCAGCAGAAGTGTCCTGTGCAAACAATACAATGCAGATTTACTACATCAAAATCAACTTGCACCTATGGAATACTATAGCAAATACAACGCTATCCAATATGTTCTAAACTGGCTTATACTCCATCTTCTTTTGAATTTAATTGAGTTTGCCAATTCTTTTCTAAATCAAACATTTTTTAAATTTAAAAAATGGTGCTTGTGGCGAGCTTTAGACAAGACGGATTAGCCACATGTGGCACATTCTACGAGGCTACATGGCTCTGTGTAATTGTAGTAGAGATATACGCACAAAATTTCATACTGTGACATATCCCCCACTTAAGCAGGGGAAAGACTGTTTGGCTTTATTTGTTCTGGGTAAACACTGCTCACTGAGGGCTGAGTGTTGAAGACATTTGGTATATTTGCAAATACTGAATACCAGAACCAACCTGTATCCCAGCAGAACTGTTGCCCTATCTCAGATCCCAATGAGCAGTCCTTCTTTGTGATTGTACTCGCCAGGACAGAAATCTGTCACCTTCCCCCACCCCCGCCCCCACTGTCATTGCAGTCATTTTGTCCTGGTATCCATGTGAGTTTAGGCACCTCGTTTTTTAAAAAAGCACTGCTAATGAGAGACATGGCACAGGATTTCATCTTCTTGTATCTGTTCTTCTGTTTTTAGAAATTCCAAATGAAAACCTGTTTTTTTTATCCCATCTCTTATGGATGTTTTCATTCTTCTAAGCTCTGATGAGAGTATCATTCAAAAACAAAGAGAGAAAGGTCCTTAGCTTTCAGGACACCAAATAACCGTTAACTCGTTTTTTTAATGGAAACATAATTTAACCACCCTTGCCTAACAAAAGGAATAGTTGGCCATCAACCATAATGATATATTTATACGCCCAGCTTTTTGGACTTGAAATGTTACTGAAACAAAAGGGAGAGACCTACAGTAAAGGGTGTTACACTAATGGAAATCATGAAGTATTTTTGTGAGGAGAGTAGCAGGTCTACTGCATAAGTGAGGTTCTGATAAAGGAAGAGTTTGCATCGTTTTAAACATGCTTGTTTTAAAGGGGCAGCCATACGAAGTAATACTTAAATCCTCTCTTCTATAGATTGTTAGATCAGATCGCACCATGGAGCAAATAGTTTTCCCTGTGCCCAGTATATGTGAGTTCCTCACGAAGGAATCTAAACTACGGGTGTACTATACTACCGAGAGGGATGAGCAAGGCAGTAAGATAAATGACTTTTTCCTGAGATCAGAAGACCTCTTCAATGAAATGAACTGGCAAAAGAAACTCAGAGGTAAACTGGATTGCTGCCAAAGGCGATTTTTCAAGATACTAATTCTTGATCTGAGAGACTGCAAAGTTCTTCTCTGTGTCAGAGAAGCAATTTCAGCCTCTGGGCAATTTTATCCTCACACAAAATTATTCTCCATGTAATTTTGCTTTCAGTATCTTAAATATTTTCAGAAAGACTTGGTTTAATCATTAGCTGTGCATATTGTTGTGTGTTTCCAGCATTACATTTCCTGATTACTATTGTGAAAACAAATGCTTTGAAGCAGCCAGAATATTATGCAGATGGATATCATTGGGAAGGGAATGGCCAGCCATTAATCTTAGGGGCAATTTGCCCTAGGATCCTTGTCAGATATGTTACATAAGGACTAAACTAGACATGACACAGGAGATCTGTGTTCACAATCTCCTGTGGGGTTTTGCTTTGTTTTTTACTTCAAGCAGCTGCATTGGGATGCTAATTTGGGGAAGTAGCTCTCTGAGAAAATGTGCTACACCCTTTTCTGCACTATTTCCTGGATGCAGACCTCTTAATGTACAAAGCTACTATCAGCTCAGGGTGGAGTTTGGGGAGAGAATATAGTACAGATTGCCTGCAGGGCTAATAGCAACTCCAGCTGTCTCACAGTGCTGCTCCTCTGACCAAATTAGCATTAAAATTACATATGTATATAATCACAGGAGACGCTTATCACCGTTCTCCTGCATCATGCCTATGCTCTTGCCCATGTTCAAACTACAAAAGCTCACATCTGTGACTATTGTTTTTGCGGCTACATCATTTCAGCTGATATAGTGGCGAAAGGAGAAGAACTTGCAAATAAGAACCAAACATTACATTCAGCAATACTGGCCTTAGGTAGGCAGGAAGTCGAAACCTCTGAGACAGCTGCATCTGCTTGGCACAATGGTCCACTTACCGGTATATCTTGGTTGCTTTCTCAGTTTGAGGTTATGACATTTTCTAAAGCTCACATTCCACTGCATCATTTTGAAGTTTGGCAATGTAATAATCGGGGACCAAACTTGATGTGACATTAAATCTATAAGATATACTTGATGTTTGTTTACTAAATAGCTGGAGTGGGGAAGGGTGATCTAGATCAGGACTATAGCATGGAAGCCGAGGGATATTATTTACCTGCCACAGTTCGGATTGCACCACTCTTCCTACACAGCCACAGAATAGCATCTGTGGCTGGGTGATCCCAAGCAGGACCATAACAGGACTAAAGGGTCAAATCTTCTCTTGTCCTCCATCCTGAACGTTGTGGTCCCAATCTGGTCCCACAGCTACCATTTAGTAAACAGAAACCAGTCACGCATTAAATGCATAATGCAATTATCTGGTTTAGCTCTGAAGCAACCACTTCCACTGCAGAGAATAAAGACTGGAAATGAAAATGAGGGTGTGTCGGTCTCAAAAGTTCACACAGTGCAGAGTGCCATGGCATGCAGTCAGCACATTCTGACCTTTTTGTGTTTTTTAATGCACAATCAACTTTTGCTCTCCTGGTGCTTGTAAACCACGTGTTTATATAAAAAGTTGGTTTCTGTTCAGTATGGCCTTTGATCTGAAAAAAGGTTCTCTAGGAAGCAAATGCCCTGAACTTATGGACTCTGCAAACAACAATTAAAGCACAAACTTTAAATCAAATAATAAAGATTACTACAGTTCACAGTGTGTGATTCTAGGAAAAGTTGGCAATACAATGATCTCTGTTGATTTATTCATTGTTATGGGCAACCTTGTACTTTGAATCCCTTGTAAACATTTTTAACTTTTGTATTTTGCAGCTCAGCATATACTGTACTGGTGCTCGCGCAACATGTCCTTCTGGAGCAGTATTTCCTTTAACCTTGCAGTCCTTATGAATCTTTTGGTAGCATTTTTCTACCCTTTTAAAGGAGTCAAAGGAGGTACTAGTATTTCAAAGTTATAAAAAGTAGTTTTTTACAAAAACCAAAGCACAATGCAGGTGGGGGGCGGCGGCTAACTTAAGCATCTTCGTACTGGTGAATTTTTATCAGTTGTATTATTAAAGCACACTCTACATCTCAAGGGATGTAGGGGTGGTGCTGTGGTCTAAACCACTGTGGTTCGAATCCCCACAATGGGGTGAGCTCCCATTGGTCGATCCCAACTCCTGCCAACCTAGCAGTTCAAAAGCACGTCAAAGTGCAAGTAGATAAATAGGTACCGCTCTGGTGGGAAGGTAAACGGCATTTCCGTGCGCTACTCTGGTTTCACCAGAAGCGGCTTAGTCATGCTGGCCACATGACCCAGAAAAACTGTCTGCAGACAAGCACCAGTTCCCTCGGCCAGTAAAGTGAGATGAGCGCCGCAACCCCAGAGTCGTTCGCGGCTGGACTTAACTGTCAGGGGTCCTTTACATCTCAAGCAGTGTGTCAGATTAGGATCTGGGAGAAGTGTTGGCTCTCAAAATGCACAGTTCTAAAGGTGTTTTATCTCAAAATGCAAATTTTAATATTCATTTTGATGTTTTTGAGCAAAGAGCATGCATGCTAGTCCAGATGGTACACTTCAAGTTAGACTGGAAGCTGCAAATTTCCCTACTTAAAAATGGTTTCAGCAGTTCCTTGCCTCAGGGAACCCTGAGGGTGGTAGCTGTATAAAACAGATCCCACATTCAGAATTTTCAGCAGTCTCACAAAACTAGAGTTCCCAGGAGTTTTTGGAGGACGTCATGACCATTAAACTAGTATGGAACCAATCTATATCTGCAGTGTATATCTGCCTCAAGAGAGCAGAATATCACAGAAAGTTATGTTCTGAGTGCACTCCATAAACACTTCAGCCAGTGGCTATGGAATGGATGTTAGGTTCATTAATATAGCCTGTGATGTTAGAGCTGCATCCTACCAGCTTTGCTCCACTGCAGCTACTTTGTAAACCTAAAATAAGGGTGCTTCACAATGCATGTTGCAGTTAAGTCACATTTCTATGTGGCTTATTGGGAAAGAGAAGTAATAACATGCTTTTGCATCAATGTTGTCGTGATTTCAACTGGAGTTGAGCTCCAAGTTCAGTTGGAGTTTTATTAATATGACAGCTTTCACATTTTAATGCAGGTTTCTATCCATTATTTTGTATTAATTTATTAATTAGTACATTTATATGAGGCAACTGAGCACAAGGTTCCCATTACTGAGACTTGAAAAGATAATGAGGGTGCAGAAATGGTAGAAAGAAACCAAAACCAGGTCTTTAACCACACAGACAGACACACACACACACACACACACACACACACACACACAATGTTCACCACCGTTTGACTTGTGGGCCTTTGACAAGTAAGCTAGTTCTCACATGTGGAAGTGGGACTTCACCAATTTTGGCCATGGAAGGAGAAAGTGTTGAGTGCTCACAAACTGGCAACGAGGGACCCTTGCAATGAGAACTTTGGTGTTGCAATAATTGCTTCATATTATTATTTTAAGCCCTTTCCCTTTAAGGTGTAATGTTTGTGAAACTATACAAAAGCCTGTTTACAAGGCAGGGAGAGAAGTAGGGTGAGTGCGTGTCCCACTTTCAGTATAACTCCAATTCCCTTAAAATGATGGCAAGCAACTGTGTATCTCTAATGTCAGGTGATTTCTATTGGATCCCATAGGACACATTCCTAGCTAGGTTTTCAAGGTATTTATTTAAAATGAAAAGAGTATTTTGACTGATGTTGGCTACCACATTGGAGTTCATGTCAGATGCTTTCTGAAACAGGAACAGGAGCAACAAAAGTGAGCTGTTTGCGCCAGGGCCATTTCAGACTGATCAGTGGCTAACCACAACAGACCTTTAAGTACTCAACCACTTATCGGTCCAAAAATATAAGCTCTAGACAAAAAGGTTAATAAGCAATACTAAATGTGTATATCAGAATATGGCACTTCCAAGGGTAGTTTTGAAAATTTTGTGTCAGGTGAGGAGGGATGCTGCCAAACCAGGGCAGTTAAATTCCCTCCTCCCTAGAAGGTTTGTCTGGGGGCTGTGGGGAAGGCTGGTGCATGTTTACTATAATCTACTGCTTAGTTATTTTTAAAAAATGCCTTGCTCTGTTGCCTATGCCAGTCTGTAAGTTATAGATGCTGTTTGTTTGCATATTTCAAACTGATATTGTTTGAGATATTGTTCTTAGCAGCCCAGGGGGCTTTGTGGAGCAAGGCAGGATAAATTTTAAACTGAATAAACAATGAACTGTCTTTGGGTGTCTTCCTCTCCTCAGGTACGTTGGAGCCCCACTTGTCAGGCTTACTTTGGACAGCCATGCTGATATCATTTGCCATAGTTGTTGCCTTACCTAAACCCCACGGCATTAGAGCCTTAATAGCTTCCACAATACTGCGGCTAATATTTTCTGTAGGCTTGCAGCCAACATTATTTCTTCTGGGGGCTTTCAATGTAAGTATCAGAAGTCTCTCTGAAATGTTCTTGCCCTGCACCATGAAATATTCTCTACATGCTTGTATGTTAAAAATTCATTGTTCTGCCATAAATCATGAACAACAACCCTCCCCCCCGGGTTTCAACCAATTGTGACTAACCTACAGCCCTCCAGATGTTGCTCCCGATCATCCCTAACCACTCACTGTGGATGATGGGAACTGTGGTTCCGTAAGGTCTGGAGAGTCACTGGTTAGCTACCCCAGTTTAAAAGAAGAATGCTGGAACTGGTGTGTTGTGTTAATAGGTTTTCTAAAATATGCTCAAGAATGGATGTTCTCCAGGCATTCATCTTCTGTCCTGTTCTCCACAGGTTTGTAACAAAATAATATTTCTGATGAGTTTTGTTGGTAACTGTGGAACATTCACTCGAGGATATAAAGCCATGATCTTGGATGTGGAGTTCCTTTATCATCTACTATATCTTCTTATTTGCGCAATGGGGCTTTTCGTTCATGAATTTTTCTACAGCTTGCTGGTAAGCGTTTAATCCCAACAATTTATATTTTTGACTGTACTTGATGACTGTAGATATTAGTGACCCTGAATGATGCTAAATGGGTTTAAGCTGACTTTCAGATGATTCCCAGCACCAGCCATGGCAGAAAGCAGCTCGGAAATTCAACTGCCCCTCCATTTTCCAAACAAATACTCAAAGGGACAAGAGAAGGTTTTAGGTTAGACATACAATATTTTCAAGAAATCATTGACAGTTACCAAAGCAGCAAAGATATTCAGCATGTGATCTGGTCATGTACTTCACAGCAGTTAACAAGTGTTTACATAAGCAAAGGCAGTTCAATGTGAAATAAATCTTTTACATGTGACTACAAAGCAGCTTGCTTTTATGTCCTTGATCTGCATGCACGGAACCTCATTTTTATTCTAAGCCAGAGTAGAATTTATGGGCGAATTGCTGCTCAATTCATAAAGCAGCCTAAAGTTATGAGTTGGCCAATATATATTGCAAACTTCAAATGACATCACTACAGAACACTGAGAACACCTATTAAGAATGTAAAAAGAGTCTACTGAATCAAGACAGTCACCCATCTAGTTTTCTTCTCACATCCTGTTCATCTCTACTACAGATGTGCCAAGGGCCTGAACCCTCCCCCAACATTTTTGCCACCCCAATTGTGGGGTGCAAATATGGCAGGCATTTTCGGCAATTTTCAGGAGGGGATGACAAAGGGATCAAAATAGAATGCTTGCAGTAGCTCTTCTGGTGACAGGAAGAAGACATTTTACCACCACCTGATCCTGTGAATTACGCCGTTTCATCATTACAAGTAGCATTGCTGGGTTTAAAGAACACAGACACCTTTTCTTAAAATTAAAAAAAAAAAAACCACCCCAATTCCCTTTGTAATGATGTCATGTGATAACAAACCATCATTCCCAGGTGGGTGGGGAAGAGTAGGCAGCTAGTTACGTAGGGATATTGCCACTGCCACAAAACCTGGGGAGGGGGAGAGTGAGCATGATTGAAACAGGCCTCTTTCACCTCAAATCTCTCCTCACTTGAAAGTGGGGGATATTGTTGGGAAACTTTTGAAGTGACCCTTAATTATGATCCATCCACCTCTGGGTTCTGTTACCTGAGCAAATTGAGATTGGGGGACATGCTGTTTACAAGGTAACATATAGTTCTGTCAATGGACTTCAGGGTGACTAACTTCCTTTGACTCAGGCTCACTATCTTCTGGTGTTACTGCAGTCAAAGATGCAGCAAATTTTCCATCAGGCTGCATTGTGGCTTTTCACTGATACATTAACTACTCATATGGGAATTTCCATGTCCAATTTCAGTCTTTGATTATATTGCAGCCCAATGGTATGCATACGGAGCAAACAGGCAGTGGAGAAAAACCCGAAGGATGCAGTGATGCGATCACTATGACACTATTTGTGACTTGGCATATTTTGTAATTCATGAGCTAGAAACCAGCTAAGTTCAGCAAGGTTCTGGAACAAGAAAGCCAGCTATGTTTATAACTTTTGAGGGGATTTTGAAAGAAAAGCTCTGGCCCTCAATACACCCCTTTACTATGGCTTTCCATGTTCTTGGTTTAATAATGTTGCTGTTTTCGTTTGTTTTTTTAATTTTGTTAGAGTTGTTTTTAGAAAGTGATTCTAAACTGTGGCCTCCAAAAATTAATTACCATGAAAAGCATATATGTCAAAATATTGCGCTGTTCATGTTGGTTACTAGGTATCGTGGTGCAACTGTAGTTAAAAGTGAACTTATTAAACATTCTGAACTGCCCTTTTTCCAGCTTTTTGACTTGGTGTACAGAGAAGAAACTTTGTTGAATGTCATTAAAAGTGTCACTCGCAATGGACGCTCCATCATCCTGACTGCTGTTCTTGCTCTTATCTTGGTTTACCTGTTCTCGATAGTGGGCTACCTGTTCTTCAAGGATGACTTTATTTTGGAAGTAGATAAGCTCCCTAATGAGACGTTGTCGCCAGGTTCGTACCAGAATCATCTTAAACCTCCCTCCCCCCTGCCCCCCAAAGTTTTCTATCCGTGCAAATGCACCAAGGGGGTTTATCCTGTGAATATTATGCTCCCTCCGCAGATGACTGCCTGCTAAAATCAGATTTCCTTAGAGAACATTCTGCCAAAAATTTAGGTCTCGATGCTTTGAAAGCATAGATAATGAGGCTGAAAATAAAACATGACTGCATCAATATCTCCTTTAGAGAATAATGTGGATGTTTTTTGCCCTGTAGCACACATTAGTAGGGATTATCTAGTACTTTGTGATCAAAACTATGTGCGTGTGTTTCAAAATAGCCCATGGTGACCCAGCAGAGGACCAAATATAATCATGTTATGTGTTCTAGACATACTTGTGATTTTTAAAAGATCATATAATCGTCTTACATAATTTCCTTTTTCTGCTTCCAAGTTGTACATTTTTGGCAAAAAGAAAAAAAAGAAAACTTTTTTGGGGATGCCTAGGATAGCTAGGGACGCGGGTGTCGCTGTGGGTAAAACCTCAGCGCCTAGGGCTTGCCGATCGCATGGTCGGCGGTTCGAATCCCCGCGGCGGGGTGAGCTCCCGTCATTCAGTCCCAGCTCCTGCCCACCTAGCAGTTCGAAAGCACTCCTACGTGCAAGTAGATAAATAGGTACCGCTTTATAGCAGGAAGGTAAATGGCGTTTCCGTGTGCTGCGCTGGTGCCTTTACCTTTACTAGGATAGCTTTACGCAGCCCATTGCTCTTGGCTGCAGCTCATGCTATCCCTAACCATTGGCCCATACTGTCAGGGGCTAAAAGGTATCAGCAGTACTTTTTTTTCAGGGGGGGTGTTCAAGGGTACACAGTACCAGCACCTCTTTTTCTAGAAAAAAGCACTGGGCATCAAACTCCAGGGATATCTGGAGTGCACCAGATTGGGGAATTCTGGTCCAGGAAAATTTAAATGCAAAGAGTAAGGAGATGCAAACTGGGGAGAATGGCAGAGAAGAGCTAGGCATGCAAGTGGAACCCTATTTCTGATCGATGGTAATTCAACTTAACCCTATTTAGGTGTCTCATATGCCTCTAGAAACTCCCCACATGCCTGGACACCTGCAGTTGCTTTTCCAGGCACGGGTGGAGCAGAGAAGCATGCATACAATTCGCCTCTGTTGCATCTCTAACTTTCTGTAGCCAAAATAAAGCAGATTATCAGCAGAGTCACAGGAAAAGTCCAGAGTGACTCACTGTGCAGCTTAAAGGTTAACTTGGTCTGGAGCAAAAGAAAATGGGATGGGAATGTTAACTTTTGCTCTGGCAAAAGTGTAATAAGTACCATATTTTTCTGTGTATAAGACTAGATTTCCCCCCCTTAAAAATGTCAAAATTAGGGGCGTCTTATACATGGATACATCTCCCCCTATTTTCTTAAATCTTAGTTCCCAAAATAAGGGGAGTCTTAGACATGGGGGCGTCTTATAGACAGAAAAATTCGGTATATGCCTGCATGCTGGCCAATGGAGTATGAAGGCAGTTAAGTGCTGGTTGGGTTGGGAGGGAGTTTAAAGAAGGGAGCAAATTGAACCAAGCTGACTTTTGCTGGGACCTGTTGTGTGGTGCGATTGTGGGAAGGGTATTTTGGCTAGAAATCGAAGCAAATAGATCAGATGAGGAAGGGTGGTGGTAGCTAATAACTCCTACAGCTGCATTCTGTTTAACAACTGTGGGGCTCAGGCGGCACTCAGGGTCAGAGCCATAGCTAGGTGATCTTGTGCCCCTGTCAGAACCGTCCAGATTGCGCCCCCTAGCCACAGACAAATTAGCTCTCCTCCAAGCCTCTCCTCCAAGCCGCCCCCCCCCATACAATTCCTAACACATTTCACCTTGTAATGAATTCTGATTGAAGGAGGACACCAAGATGGGAGAGGATGACCTAAATGATGGTATACAGTGGTACCTCTGATTACGTACTTAATTCGTTCTTAACCTGAAACTAATTCTTAACCTGAAGCACCACTTTAGCTAATGGGGCCTCCTGCTGCCGCTGTGCCGCTGCTGCGCAATTTCTGTTCTCATCCTGAAGCAAAATTCTTAACTCGAGGTACTATTTCTGGGTTAGCAGAGCCTGTAACCTGAAGCGTATGTAACCCGAGGTACCAGTGTATAAGCGTCTCCCTACTTACGCGCGGAGAAGGGAGAAGGGCATGGGAGCCAACTCCTTGGGGCCAAGGTTCCTTCACACACACCCTAAAATATTTGTGGAGGTCTCCCCCCCCCCCCCAGTTAATGGGCATTCCCATTCAAATAGTATGCATTCACTCCGTCTTGTGGTCAATTATACAGGGTGGTGCTTATCTGCCCCTCAATATATTTTATTCAGGTTGGCACCCTTGAGGGAGGGTGTGTGAAAGGAGAGAGAAGTGACGTGACTCCAGATTAGACTTGGCGCCTGGAGAGGCAGGGGCGCAGGCAGTGAGGTGGGCCGGGCAGTGTCAGGGGCTGAGGCTGGTGGACCTTCCCAGCCCCGACCCTGAGCAAGGTCTGGGAGAGGCAGAGCCAGATGGCCAAACAGGATGAGGCACTCGGGGCTGCCCCACCAGGCCAGCTACCAGGAGGGCCAAGGGGCGAGGGGGGCAGCCCAGAGCTGGCGCCGCCCAGCACGCCCTCCACACCACTCTGCCTGGGCTGTGGGCAGGGAGTGCTGGCTGGACAGGGCGCCTGGCAGAGGGTCTCAGCAGCTGATTTTGTGCCCCCCCTTGCCTGCGCCTCTAACATCCAGATTAGGCTGGTAATCCCCCACTCACAAATAAGGATAGCAATACTGGAAAGGTTTTGCACGGCTGGCTTACAACACTTATAGCCACAGCCATTCATCAGGTGGAATGAATTAGAGGAATTTTGTCATGATCTTGTTTTAGCTGTCCTTAGGTGAAGATGGCTAGAGTTCAAGTCAAGAAAAGTAAAGAAAAAACTGTGTTAACTTTGGCTCAGAGAATTTTTTTTTTACTTGAATGAGATCTGGGATATAGCCCATAATGGGCAAACCCACTAACACCCCCCCCCCATCTCATGTGATAAATGCCAGACCATCTCTCAAACAGATTCAAATGAAATATTTTCCCTGCTCCATACATGCTACCTTTCCCATACAACAAGTACCCCAGATCAAAAAAGAAGTGTCACAAAGCCATGTCTGTTTTGGAAATGCAACATATATGATGACTGTGAGCTGTTGTTCAGATTTTTAAGTAGGGATATGGAGTAATTGTATCATTTTGAATGAAGTAAACAGGAACAAACAGGGGCGGAGTGCGCGGACCCCACCCGTTTACCTCTCAACGGTTTCACGCCCTCTTGAACTCTCTCTTCAAAGTTCTTTTCAACTTTCCCTTACGGTACTTGTTGACTATCGGTCTTGTGCCGGTATTTAGCCTTAGATGGAGTTTACCACCCGCTTTGGGCTGCATTCCCAAGCAACCCGACTCCGAGAAGAGGCACGCCGGGGGCCTCTACCGGCCTCACACCGTCCACGGGCTGTGCCTCGATCAGAAGGACTTGGGCCCCCCATCGGAGCGACGCCAGGGAGTGGGTCTTCTGTACGCCACATTTCTTGCGCCCCACCGCGGGGCGGGGATTCGGCGCTGGGCTCTTCCCTGTTCACTCGCAGTTACTGGGGGAATCCTGGTTAGTTTCTTTTCCTCCGCTGACTAATATGCTTAAATTCAGCGGGTCACCACGTCTGAGCTCAATATAAAGTATCAATGGTTTTGAATGTTAAACCCTGGTGAGCTTATAAAGAAAGCTGGCAAAACTTGTACAGTATGCATTTTCCTTTGCCTATAAATTTTATACATTTTTATTTGTTTCAAGTCCTCTTGAGAGTCTATTTAGACTGAACGGCAACACAGACATTTTAAAATTCACAATAATTATTTTTAAAAAAACAACAAGTGGTAACTGTGCATGCTAATGGTTGTGTAAGAACTTTGGCGTATTGTTTTTAAAACTACATCCTTGGTGTCTTAATTTGCACACATTCAGATCAGCATGCTGAAGCTGGTGAGGCAATGACCGCAGAGTTCCTGTATTCTAATGTATGCAGAATAGAGAGTGGGGAAAACTGCTCTTCTGTTGTTCCTTCGGCAGGTAAGTATCGGGTACCGGTTTTTAAATGCAGCTCTCAATGCATGGTTTCTATGTCATATGGAACCTACACACACCAACTTCCTTTGCATGCTAGTCCTACTGCATACTGAGATGACAACACATGATGCTGTGCTAGAATCCCAAGCTTGCATAGAGCATTGGACCCACATAACAATGTTGGTTGCTGCTGGTGCTCTGGTAACCCATGCTTGGTCTTACCAAAAGGCTGAGAAGCAGTGCTCTGGTATTCATTGCCGTTGTTAGAGGCAGCAAATCGGCATCATACAATGTTTACACGAACTAGTGGAAACTTAAGAGGTACAATCCACTCCCACCCAACCTTTTCCTTGGGATCCACATGCTCAAAGCTCAGCCCCATGGAAGCTGCTCTATTGCATCTAAAAGGAATGCAGTGTTCAGATGCGGTGTACACTGTTGCCCTTGTGCCCTTCTTGCAAGCCTCCAGAGAGGTTCATGGCCTGCTGCTGGAAACAGAATCCTGAGCCAGGCCTGATCTAGCAGAGATCTTTGTGTATTCTGATGGAGCAGCAGCATCTAGTTACCATTACTTATGCTTCAAAGCCTTTTGTCTCCTTGCAGATAAATTTGCCTTTCAGAACCCTTGCCTGCCCACCCAAAATCATTTTCTCCCCAAAATTCAATTTCCACAAAGAGGTGTGTCCCCCCCCCCAGCAGGAAGTTTACTGCAGAATCAGTGCTTCTCATGCACACAAGTTTTGTGCCCCATTGGTCTTAATTAAATGCCAGCCCATCTTTTTCTTATTTCTCCTTTTTATTGCACATATAATCTGGCTTTCCTTTTACTGAGGAAAATCCATAATAATAATAATGTTGTTGTTGTTTAGTCGTTTAGTCATGTCTGACTCTTCGTGACCCCATGGACCAGAGCTCGCCAGATGCATAATAGATGCATAATAGATTATTATTATTATTATTATTATTATTATTAATCTATTATGCATCTGTAGTTGCCACTGGTGTGGAAGTTTGTTAATGCTTCCTCTACTTTTTTTCGGGTGGGTGGTTTGTTGTACATGGTAACGTTTCTGTGGCTGTTCTCTATTGCCATGCTTCTACTTCCATTTGCTCCTCACCTGAGCACAACCTTGCTATTTTTTATGGCCATTTTTTAAAAAATTAAAATGTGTGATGTCTTTCATCAAAAGAAGGTTCAACCCTGCAGCCGCCAGCCTGCCCACAATCCAAAATAGCAGTGTATACATAAAACTAAAATTTCTTAGAACCATTGTGTTTTGTTAGGGGAATCAAATACCTTATCAAATAAACTTTATCCTTTAACCAGTCTGCAAACAAAAAATGCTTTAACAACTTGAGAGAGTGAAAGTAGCTGTTTCCACCAATTGCTGCATGCAGAAGGCACGTTAGAACAACAACAATCCAGCTCAGAAGAGCTGTTCTCAACCTATGTGGGAGATTACCTTGGAGACTGTAAACACTGTACATGCACCAGGAGTTTTTAAATTTATTTTTAATACAAAGGTCTTGCACAAGACCTCTTTATCAGAGTTTCAGTTTACTCTGCAGCACAAGACCTCTTTATCTGCATTTAAGTATATTCCGCTGCAACTTGTTTCTGCTGCTAAAGTTTTGCTGTTCTTCTGGGTCTGCTTTTATGGGTCACTGTAATGGTCTACTGTATGCAGTTCTTTATTTTATGCTATGCCGTCAGGTCTTAATTTTTGACTCAGACGCTCTTATAATGAACAACTAATAAATGATTATTAATAATAATAATAGGGACACGGGTGGCATTGTGGGTAAAACCTCAGCGCCTAGGACTTGCCGATCGCATGGTCGGCGGTTGAATCCCCACGGCGGGGTGCGCTCCCGTCGTTCGGTCCCAGCGCCTGCCAACCTAGCAGTTCGAAAGCACCCCCGGGTGCAAGTAGATAAAAGGTAAAGGTAAAGGTACCCCTGCCCGTACGGGCCAGTCTTGACAGACTCTAGGGTTGTGCGCCCATCTCACTCAAAGAGGCCAAGGGCCAGCGCTGTCCGAAGACACTTCCGGGTCACGTGGCCAGCGTGACACCGCTGCTCTGGCGAGCCAGAGCCGCACACGGAAACGCCGTTTACCTTCCCGCTAGTAAGCGGTCCCTATTTATCTACTTGCACCCAGGGGTGCTTTCAAACTGCTAGGTTGGCAGGCGCTGGGACTGAACAGCGGGAGCGCACCCCGCTGCGGGGATTCGAACTGCCGGCCTTTCGATCGGCAAGCCCTAGGCACTGAGGCTTTAAACCACAGCGCCACCCGCGTCCCGTGCAAGTAGATAAATAGGGATAAATAGGGACCGCTTACCAGCGGGAAGGTAAACGGTGTTCCATGTGCTGCGCTGGCTCGCCAGATGCAGCTTGTCACGCTGGCCACGTGACCCGGAAGTGTCTGCGGACAGCGCTGGCTCCCGGCCTCTTAAGTGAGATGAGCGCACAACCCTAGAGTCTGTCAAGACTGGCCCATACGGGCAGGGGTACCTTTACCTTTACCTAATAATACAGCTAAATTTCAGATTGGTGCAAGACCTCTGTATTATGATTATTTTTTCAAAAACACACGAACAAATGGAGATGGGTGTTGTCCAGCCCCTGAAAAAGGCACAAACCTCCACTGATCCCATTGTGAAACATGGGAATATGAGTTGGTTGTGTTTTCTCTTAAGAACTTCCTGTGGATACATTTTGAAAAGTGTAAGATTGAATCTGCACAATGAATCTGAATGCTGGAGGGTTTGGGACAGACAAAAGGAACTACTTCTTCACACAGCAAAGAGCTAAACTGTACACCTCATGCCCACAGGAGGTAGAAATGGCTACCAACTTGGATGGCTTTAAAAGAGGATTAGACAGATTCATGGAGGACAAGGCTATATTTCCCCCTCCAAAGTTGGAAGCAAATACAGTGGTGCCTCGCAAGACGAAAAGAATCCGTTCCGTGAGTCTCTTCGTCTAGCGGTTTTTTCGTCTTGCGAAGCAAGCCCATTAGCGGATTAGCGCTATTAGCGGTTTAGCGGCTATTAGCGGCTATTAAAGGCTTAAGGGATTAGCGGATTAGCTGCTAAAAGGCTATTAGCAGCTTAGTGCCTTAGAAAAAGGGGGTGGGGAGCGGAAAAAAATCCCCAGGAATCGCTAGACATTTTCGTCTTGCGAAGCAAGCCCATAGCAAATTCGTCCTGCGAAGCACCTCCAAAACGGTAAACCTTTTCGTCTAGCGGGTTTTCCGTCTTGCGAGGCATTCGTCTTGCGGGGCACCACTGTATGCTTCTGAGTACCAGTTGCTGGAAACTGCAGAAGGCGATAGTGCTATAGTGCTCAGGTTTCTGCTTCAGGCTTCCTGCAAGCATCTGATTGGCCACTGTGGGAAAAGGAAGCTGGACTAGAAGGGTCACTGGCCTGATCCAAGAGTCTCTTCTTATGTTCTTATGCCAACTGCACACGGAAAAAAATGGGATCTGAGTGGCTCGTTGGCAAGGGATCACCCCCCATCTGGAAGCATGCAGGAGCGGCTGATTGTTCAGTCACAGTTATTATGGTGATTGACTTTTAAGTAGTGCCATTTCCCCCATCATTTTCTGCAACATTTTTTGTTTGTTACTGCAATGAATAATATATGCTATCAGGCCCAGATGGACTTTTGGCATCTTAGGAAGTCAAAGTGCTTTAAGATCTCAAACTTCTGAAGGTCAGTGAGTCCTTTTAAGACTACCCTGGTTCATTCCTTAAGACAAATTAAGAAACACAGAATGATTCATCCCAGTCACCTTGAGCTGGAGGAGGAGGAAGTGGTATCGGAAGACCTGACGAGAATGCAGTCATTCTTGGTAGATTGCTTCTATCCTTGGGGAAAAAGGAGACATGTCGTACTTTTTTAAATAAACTAAACAGAACAGAAACATTTTCTGTATGATTGTGGTGCATAAGTCGAATCACTCTGATGGTCACTTTCCCTTTGATACATTGCTGCATTATTTAAAAAAGAAGAAGAAGAAATACTCATAATTTAACTTGGACTCTGCTTTTTAAACCACCACCACCACCCTGCTTTCTTCTCTGTAACCCATACCACGTGATCTCTTCTGTGTCTCCTGTTCTCTGTCCATAATGTTCTCTCTCTCTCCATTGTATGTACCCCATAGCTTGATCATACCAGCAGACACATACACATTCTTCCTTCTGTACCACCACAGATCTACACTCCTACATTTCTGCTTTTCCACTACCAGCTCTATTTAGCCCTCTTAGTAAAGAAAACAGCTCTTCTCTGCTTACAAGGAGCATACACTACCTTAATCACATCTCCTTTAAAAAATGGCTTTAAACTTGGCCAGTCATTGCATTCTCTGCACCTCCATCTTTCATCCCCTCCTTAAAAAATTTCTCTGTTGTGCCTTTTTCTGTTCCGTCCTTGTTGAATTTGGTGACAGTAGCCCACAAGGTGCTTTGCTCACCCTGCGACCCAGGGAGCATTGGAAATGTCTGCGATATGCAGCTTGGCTGCCTAGCTGCATTCCACGGACAAAACTGTCCCCAGCTGCATCATGTACCTCTGCATCCAGGAAGAGAAGGGCAGTGCAGATGCGAAGGCACAGGCAATTTTCCATTTCTACCTGCACATCTGATAGATGTGGGTAGACTTTCGATCCGAGGTGGCTAACCTGTGGCTGAACTGCAAATCCCATCATCCCTGACCATTCCAGAAAGACGTGGGAAAGAGCTGCAAACAGCATTTGGGATTCTTCCAGGAAGCTGGAGATCATAGGGGGACTACAACTACCCATAGTCCTGCTCCAAAGTAACTCTTGTGAGCTTAAAAATTACATTCAGAGAGATTCAGAGCTCTGCATTAGTAACGAGAAATTGAGATTTGTATCTTTTGTGTATGTTCACATGTGCAAGTAGCTTTAGCTACTATGTTCAATGTTTCTAGAACTGGTAAAGGACTATATTAAGATTCATTTAAGTTTGCTTTAGGATTTTCTATTCATCTATGTCTTAAAAGATTACTTATATCACTCTTGTTGTGTACTGGAGGTATTTTAAAAGTCCCCACAACTCGGTCCATGGTGGCTGTGCCCTTATCACTTGATGGGGTGTGCTGTTGCCATATTCCTAATGGGTGCCATTTTTTTACACCCTCACAACTTGTGTCGTTCTGTACCCAAGGTGTGGCATCTCAAGAGGCGAAAGAAAGGGAGGTCTGTTCCTTTGACTTCATGAGTATCTTCAAAGTGGTGGTGCAAATTCAAGCAAAGATAAAAATGTACTAGATGAGAGTTTTCCAAACCAACCTTGTCTCACAATGGTACCCTAACTTGCTTTGTTTAACAGAGCTGTTTTCTGAAGAAGCTGAGGAAGAGGATAAAGAACATACGTGTGAGACATTGCTGATGTGCATCGTTACTGTGCTTAGCCATGGCCTGCGGAGTGGGGGTGGTGTTGGAGATGTCCTCAGGAAACCTTCCAAGGAGGTAAATTGCCACCATATGTGAAAGGGGATGTAGTGCAAGAGAGAACCACATAGGGTTAGATGCCCATTAAAGGATTAGAACACTTTTCCATGGGGGGGGGGGGGGAATATGTCGCTGCATCAGTTGGGAAAAAGTCTAGTTGTGTGCCATGTACAAAGGAGTTTGGTTATTTGACTTTAAGTGTAGGTGTGTGTAATTGCCTTTACTAAATGAACAGGTTCTAGTACTGTCAAGAGTAAGGGAATGTGAGTACCTGGAGACTTATACTTTAAAAGTACTCTTAAGTGGAAAAATACTGCTGTAATAATTAAGCTCTGTGCAAGCACTCCCCAACAATGTTGTGGGTGTTTTTTTTAAACTATATGTGACATACAAGCATCTTTTGGTCACGCAAAGAGGTTCCTATGAAATGCAGCAATATCAGAACTACTGTAAGAACTTTTATAATGTTATTGGAATGCTAGCACTGTAGTAGTTACTAACAATTTTAATAAGGCCACAGGTACAAAAAATAATTTCTCTCCACCCCCTACAAATAAATAGCAAGGCTTCCCAAACACACATCTATGTATGCAGTGGTCACAAGTTTATGCCCCTCTTGATATCATTTCTCTTTTCATGTTGCATTGTGCAGCATGCTCTTCTTTGCGCCAAAGCCTTTTAGGCTCCAATTTTGTTTATCTTAAAACTATTTTATTTTAGGAGCCCCTTTTTGCTGCAAGAGTGATCTATGACCTCCTCTTCTTCTTCATGGTGATCATTATTGTCCTCAATCTGATTTTTGGTGTTATTATTGATACCTTTGCGGATCTAAGAAGTGAGAAACAAAAGAAAGAAGAAATACTAAAAACAACATGCTTTATTTGTGGTAAGTGTTGAACCCAGTGCTATGAAACTAGCAGCTGTTCTGCCCCAGAGTCAAATGCAGTAATAGTAATGTATGGGTTCGACAGTGGATTCAGTATTTACCTGATGATGATGTTTGTAATCACTTGTATAATTAGTAGAATGTTTCTTACTTTTTGAATGAATGAAAGGGAGGAATCTCCATGTAAATCTGAATGACTGATTTGATACTGTAAAATATGTTGATTTGGTAAGGGGACTTTCCATTCCTGTTTTATGTCTGCGTACATGTTTTTAAAACTATTTTATAAATGAATTGCTTGTGGGTATAAGCTTACTTGTGTATTTGTAAAATGTGCTCCTGAATGGCAGATAATAATTGTGTTTTCACAAACTCAGTGTTAATAATGGCATATAAATAGTCATCAGATACTTGTGCAGAGTTGAGATACTTCATTTTCAAAAAAAGAGAGTTGAACTTCTTCGAAGCTTAGAAAAGACTGGTTTTTATAATGTGTTATAATGTTTCTAGGTGTGTTTCATGCTGAGCAGCCGCATTTTATACGGGTATTATAAAGCCCATACAATTTTTTTCTGCAATATATGGAATACCTTGAATTTTTTAAGCAGCGGAAAAAAGTGTGCTACCTAAAGCAGTTTCATATACAACAGCTGCAGAACATCCTCCTCCCCCCGCAATGTGGCTGAAACCAAAAGCTCCAGTTGGGTGTCAAGACATAATTTTAGCAGAGAACCCGTGGTAGCGCCCCACTTTCTGCAATTTGAGCAGACATAAATACTTTACCTCCAGCTGAGTTCAGGGGCAACACATCGTTCTTGGTTGCAGGAGCAGCACTGATGCCTTAATTGGCTGGGGACCAGTGAGGTCACAAACCCAATTCACTGTTCTTCCCTGAAGTAGGTTTTGTTTAAGATTTTAAGAAATTCCTCCAGCCTTCCAGAACAGATTTGGAGGCACATGGGGAGGGAAGAGGAAGTCTCATTGCACAGGTGAAAAAGTCTCCATGGCTGGTTGCAATCTACGATATCTAAGGCGGGAAAACTACTTTAGTTGCTTCAGCTGCTTGTGGTTCTGACATTGAATGGTAGGGTGAGGTTATAAGGACCCAGGCACCCACATGTCAACAGTGGGAGGTCAGTAATGCGGGCTGCTCTGGCCAAACTGCCTTCCTCCCCCTAACGCATCCCGCTCAGCAATATGAACAGATGACAGACCAGTGTAAATGGAAGCCTTTGTTCTGAAGGGACAGGTGCCCTGTACCAGTGCATTCGGCCCTCAAAATAAAGGTGGACAAATTTGGGAAATCCTGTTACCTTCAATGTGTTCTTCCCATTGTGATAATTTTTCCACTGTAAAATTCTTAAGGGAGGTGACTTGCCTGTGTGTCCCCCTCTAGGTCTGGAGAGAGACAAGTTTGATAATAAGACGGTCACTTTTGAAGAGCATATTAAAGAGGAGCATAATATGTGGCACTACTTGTTCTTCATTGTCTTGGTCAAAGTAAAGGATTCTACGGAATATACCGGGCCTGAAAGCTATGTGGCTGAAATGATAAAGGTGAGTGCTGGTCCTGAGCTGTGGCTTTTCCAGACTTCTTTGCTTTTGTTTTAACCTAATGCTAATCCAATTTGTACCATTAAGTGAGACCTAAGGAAAAGAAGATGGGGAAAGAAGATGGGGAAACCGAAAGTATCCCAATCAATCAAACAAGTCTAGTATTGTTTCCTTCATTGTTGGTTAAACATGCAGAAAGCATGAAAAGGTGGTAAATGCTCCAATTATTTTTCAGGTGACTGTTTTTCCCCCTACCACCCTAGTCACTATCCAGAGGCTGTAGTGTGCCATTCTGTCTGCCTGTACATTGGCTTTTTCCAATCCCAAATACAGTGGTGCCTCTCAAGACGAAATTAATCCGTTCCGCGAGCCTCTTCGTCTAGCGGTTTTTTCGTCTTGCGAAGCAACCCTATTAGCGGATTAGCGCTATTAGCGGTTTAGCGGCTATTAGCGGCTATTAAAGGCTTAAGGGATTAGCAGATTAGCTGCTAAAAGGCTATTAGCAGCTTAGCGCCTTAGAAAAAGGGGGTGGGGAGCGAAAAAACCCCTCAAGAATCGCAAGACATTTTCGTCTTGCGAAGCAAGCCCATAGAGAAATTCGTCCTGCGAAGCACCTCTGAAAATGGAAAACCCTTTCGTCTTGCGGGTTTTCCGTCTTGCGAGGCATTCGTCTTGCGGGGCACCACTGTACCCATCAGAAGAGGTGGTGGTGGTGAAGATGAAACATTAATTAATATACTACTTAATTGCAAAATAGTCCAAAAAAGAGAGGTTCTCACTTTTTCATTAATATGGAGTCATTGTCAAATATAGCTAATTTTTAAACTAGGATTAGATTGGGTTCTGTAATGACAATAGCCCCATAATATGCAAGCAAAGGAGGGGTGAATTCATTTTAGGTTCCTTTCTGATTTAATATTAAATTAATCAAAGGATTCTTCGGTGAGACCCAAATGTTCATTGCAGCAATCAGTGCTAGCGTCTTCATAACTGAAGTTGTTAAGCCTTTAACATATTTATGCAAGGGAGCCAAATAAACAAGGCTAAATAGCAAAGTCTTGCCGTTGTGTTTTGAGATCAGTCTCCTAGCAGACAGTTTACTTTGAAACAATTTATAATAATATAAAGACATTTTCTCCTCTTTTCATCACAATTGTCTTATGAGTGAGAAAACTTTAAATCAGGACACATTTATTACGTGTTCCTATCCTATATACTTCATGTTGATTTATGAGGGTTTTATTTTAAGTCACTTTTCTGTAGAAAAAAGTGGACCCCCCCCCCTTTTTGGTCATACTAGATTAATAAGTCCTGAAACAATGTTCTCTCTTCATAGTCTGATTTGCTGATTGGCACATTGACTGGTCAGGAGAGTGAGCTGCATCTCCCCCCCCCCCCAATAGCTTCTGCATCGAAACTTCCTATGAGGAAAATCCAATTAAATGCTGGTTTTGCATGTTTCTTAAAGGCATGGAACTGCCCTTTTTAGGTGCAACATATGCTAACTTGTTGGGAATATAAATCCTGTTGTCAAAATCTCTTATTAGGTAACCTATATTATTTCAGGGTCATTGAATTCTTATGTCCTGGTTTTGGAGTGCTTCCTAAGGGCTTAAAGAAATCTTGTGAGTAGTCACCTGACAGAGGATTAGTGGTGAAGTGAAGCATGCTGCAGCCCTCTGTGTAAACAGCCTGTTATTTTATGGCTCCTCGGCATGCTAGAAAAGCAGCGGCCAGGGAAATGCAGCATTCTGTTGGAATGGATTTTGTAGTTCAGACGGAATGCTAATATAGCATATGGAAAACCTTTCTAATTCCATGTTTTGCTGGAAAGCTATAGTGTCTTCCTGCCAAAGTGCCTAGACTTAAAAAGGTGTAACCTTTGTGATCATGTATGTCTGAGAAAAGCATAGGAATTTGCAGACAAAATCTCCGTAAGAGCATCTTGGGTGTTGGAAGCACTGTGCATTGAACTTGTGAATTAAGTTTAAAAGTACTCATGCATTGGTTCACAGTAAGAGTAGCAGTAAAAAAACTGTGCAGGCAAAACACTTGTATTTACTGTTTAACCTGCAAAACACTTAAATTTATAAACATTCCTGAGGCTGGAGCAAGCAGAGGCATGTCTTCATCCAATGCTGGTCAAAGGAAAAGAGATGAACAGGAAGTACAATGTGCTCATTCCTGTCCAGGAGAGATGACATCACACGGAGCCCTCTCTACCAATTGTATTTCTGTGGTTTGAGTATCTGCCTGTCTTCAGGGCAGCTCTGTAGACTTTGCCCCTTCTCAGGCTAACGAGCAGCAATATGCATTTGTTAGGTTTGGCTGCTAATCTGCCACACTCATAAGAACATAGCCCATCTTATTTAGCATCATTTTCTCTCAGTGCCTGAAGAGATGCTCATGGGAAGCCTGCAAACTGAACATGAGCTCAACAGCACTCTGCCCACTTGTGATTCCCAGTAACTGCTGTTCAGAAGCATTATGCTTCTGACTGTGGAGGTAGGACAAAGTAATCATGGCTAGTAGCCATTGATAGCCTCCTGTGGGAGCAAGTTCCATAGTTTAATTATGTGCTGTATGAAGAAGTATCTGTCCTGATTCTTCCAATATCCAGTGCTATAGTTTCATACACTTGTAAGATGCATGGGCAGTCTGTTACAAAATGCAATTAAATCTAGTCAAATCACAATGTTCCTGAATTTTCTGTTCTTCGTCACTTACATATGCTGTAGCACATTTTCAGCATTGTGATGCAGTATCATAACTGTAAACAACTTATTTCCTTAAAGACTGTTGGAAGAAGGCTCATTGTGCTTTTGCCTAAATGTCTGTTTTAATCGAGGAACGAAGCAGAACTTTAAAATGGGTTATGTAACGTGGTTTTTTTGTGTTGTTGTTTTTTTGCACCCTGCAGGAGTTTGTTCCAAAAAAATATGTTGATCATGGGAGTCGCATACATAATAGCGGAAAGGTTTTGGGCTATAGTTTTCCTTAGGATGTGAGCACAAGAAAAGCCAGCAGTTGAACTCTGCTAGTCAAGCATCCGTGGCACAGCATGGCTTGAGGGTGACTTAAGTGGTGTGTGTTCAAGAGAGACAGAGAGAGAGGCAGGCAGGCAGAGAGAGAGAGAATATATGTATGTTTTGTTTTTCCAATTTCATCATAGGTCCATACCTAGGGCTCAGTAAGAGGGACAGAAGTGACATGGTGCACCAATTGCCCAAATAATATAGCAGATTCACAGGCTGGGGGTACTGCTTGATCCATCGCCAGAGGTCCCAATGACCCTTGGCCAAGAGTACTATTCACCAGTTCCTGCTGGTTATGCCAGCTGTGACCACACTGGTAAACTCAAAGTTAATTTTTTATATGGTTTTTATGGTACGGTTTTATGTTCTATTGCTGCAAAACACACACACACACGTGCTCTGAAAGAAGTTAGAAAAGCATAACAGTGGCATACACCATAGAAATTAAGATATCGGAAGACGTTTAAAAATGCAAAGAGCTGGTTGGGGATCCCTTCCCCTGCTTCAGAAGCTCAGAGAAAGTGCTCAGAGAACAGGGACTTGCAAGTGTTTCCTCTTCCCTGTGCTTCTATGTGAACTTCTCCCTCTGCAGTAAGATGTGAATGCTTTAAATGTGGAGACAGTTTTAAGTCTAACCGCAGGAGGAAATGTGAAACTTCCACTTGTGGAAGTTATGGAGAAGTGAGGAAACGAGATGCACGGGTCACTTTTACTTTCAGACACTGATACATATTTAGCCCAAGTTACTCTTGAGGCCTGGTTCAAATGTTTTACAATGTAGCTACAAGATGGAGCCATTTGACCAGGGCCCTGTGAAGTTGCAAGGAAGTTCAAATGCCTTTATCACAAGTGAGTCTGTCAAACTGGGAGAGACGTCTGCATGCTGTCTCTTCTGCTAGATTCTGGGGAGGTATAGTGCTGGCGTGGTTCTTTCCCTTGTGATTTAGCAGACTCATGGGGAAAGAGCATCAAACTGTTCTCTAAGCCACATGGGGCCATGCCCACATGGCTGTGATTATTAGCTGCACCCTACCAAAAACAGAACATCTGAATTGGCTCTGAGAGAGAGGGAAATCTCAAGAAGAGGTGGTCCGCTGCCTTTTAGGGAAGACCACAATAACATTTCTATTGTGTGCAGTAGGTAGCTGCAGCCATAGTTTCTAATTACCTGCTCTTGCAATCTTGGCATCATCATTGCATTTGAGTAGAGAAAGAATTCGAACAAACCTCCTTTTTTGTAATATTTCCTTTTGTGGTACTACAGTCCAAGAAACTGCGAAGAACAGAAACATGAAATTTTGGATTGAGTTAGCTGGATTACGGTGAGACCTGGGTCTCTCTGCACAGGTTAATTAAATGCTTCAACCTAAGTTGGGATATTTTTGCCAGTGAGCAGAACACAGATTCCATTTCATTGTATTGGTTGGATGGCCATCTGTTATCGATGCTGTAGTTAAGACTCCTGAATTGCAGGGGGCTAAACTAGATGACCCTCAGGTTCACTTCCAACTCTAGGATTCTGTTATTCTAACCATCCTGTTTAATGCTATATTTGGCCTAAGCTTGAGGTCGCTGAACTGCTGATCATGAGCAGAATCTACTTTACTCTTCTCCTGAGTAAATCCACAACAGTGAAATTTGTTGGTTTTGATGGATGTTGTTTAGGTAAGGGAAATTCAGTGGATTGGCCTCATTTGTATATTTTCTTTGCTATGCGTGTGATATGTATTCGACCCAGAATGATAGCTAACTACCAGTGTACCCATACAAATGAAGAATGAGTGACTAAAATTACGGTAGGGTACAGTTTAATTGATGCTTTGTTGCCACCCAAATGTCTAGAGAACCAGTTCACATAATCACATGCTTAAATAACTTCAGAAGCAAAGGAAAGCTATTGCTGTGATGGGGTTTTTGTTTGGGGGGGGGTCATTTTGTATAACGCCTGAGTCCTTTCTAATCCTCTGGATCCAGCAAGGATTAAAATCTAACGGAGAATTCCATTGTTGAATTAGCAGGGCAAGGGTCATAGTTGACACCGAAGTACTAAAGTATGGTCCTTAGTGTAACAAAGGAAGCTCCTCTGTGCAAGGGATGATGATGATGATGATTTCTGCCATCTGACCGGGTTGCCTCAACCGCTCTGGGTGGCTGGGTGGTGAGTCCCTCCCTCACCTGGCTGGTACTGAGAAAGACAATAGCCAGTATGTGAGAGAGAGCAGGGCTAGAAGCAGGCAGGAGCCAGAGAGTGAGCACCATGCTTGACTTCTGCTGGAATCCAAAGCTGTGACTATGGGAGAAGCAAGAAATTCCAGGGTGTTAATGCATGAGACATATATAGACTGAATATATGTGTAAATAAACCATATATCCCAAAGTCCCACATTCCAAGGAAACCGAACCCTGGATTAGAACCTAGAACCCCTGGTATCTCGCACCACTTGAACATTGGGGTGGCGTGCAACACTATGTTTTGTCACTAGTACTGGGCCCAGGTTGCTGGAAGCTGGGTATCATTAGGCCTGAGGATTAAATGTGCGTAAATGTTAGGGTTGAAACAAATGGCCTAAAAAATTTGGGTGTGCCACACATCAGCAATTGCTGCAGGGAGGAACAAGTCTGTCCTGTTCATATCTAGTACGTTCTGTCCTCTAGACGTAAAGTCGGAAACTGCATTTGAAGTATGCTCGAACTAGTTATTCAGTCTTTCTGCTGTGCCACTGCTTAGCTTATTGGAAGTTAAAAGAGGGAGGGAAAGAGATAATTGTGTGTCAAATCTGAGAGTGCACATGGTCCAAGTATTTATTCGTTAACTTATTTAAAGCATGTCTTGCAAAGATTGTAAGTAAGACAAATCTCTGCTCTTAGGCTTACAATCTGACACACAAGGAAGAAGGAACAGGGGGAGAGAGAGGACAAGGGAAGCAAGCTCCGGGACTAATTCTTAATCTTACACTTCTTACAACTAGCTAGGATCCCATGTTTGCAGGGGGTGGACCAAAAACAGCCACTTTTTCCACAGAGATGATGGAATTGTACTGCTTCTCTTCTCTCCCTCTGCCCTGCAGCCTGATAAAAAGTAGATATAATAAACTTGTTGCTTTGCCTTGGCTGAAGCTGGCCATACTAATGGCTGCTTTTTAACCATCAAATGGGAACATTAATTACCACCTTCCTGTGGTTGTCACGAAGATTAGTGGAACAAGGATTGCAGCCTTTACATGCTGCAATAGGAACAGTAACAATTTCCGCCAGTGAGTGGCTTAGTGTGGAACACTGAAGTGAGCTAATGCGCTAGATTTAAAGGCAGCACACCAGTGTTAGACTGATAAACTGTGGCTCTGCCTCACTGTAAACTTTCAGGGCAGGTGTTCAGTTGCCTCACTCTCTTGCTAATCTATGAGTTATCTGTTTACCTGGATTGTTATCTGTTATGTTCAAGTGCATTTGTTGCTCTCATCCAGTACGCCTCCCTCCAAGTCCTGTGTGTTGACTCAGTTTTAACCCCTTTATTATTGCCATCTGTTTATTTAGCCAGAAACCCTGTGCATGAACCTTTCTCAATATGGTTGATGCCTATGCATGATCTATACAAAAGCATGTAACTTATGGACAGGAAGGAAGTTCAATGGCCGGGGTCAAAATATGTGCATGCACATGGGCGGGACTGATGGTTTCCCCATTCTGTAGTAATCTGTCATGCCCCACTCTGAAGGGTACCCTGTCCCTTGGCATGAGAGGGGAGTTTCTGTTATAGGAAGGATGGGCCATTCCTGCCAATTTCAGGATCCTGGTCCAGAGAGACAAGGTTAGAGAAGATGCCATTCATGGCAACACTGAAGTTTCACATTTTGTGTGGAATTGTCCATTCTTGTAAATTGTTTGGGTCCCAGAGTGCTATGTAGAGAGTGCCGTGTTCAGAAACAGGTTGCATTTCATTGACAAAAGAAATGCAGGGGGTGGTAGAATTACATTCTTTGGATTATAAACAAATTTGTTTTACTTTAGTCCATGAATGCTTATGTCAAAATAAATATGTGTTGCTCACACTGCTGTTTGTACTGCCAGAGACTAATGTGGCTGACCCTTCTGGAAATCTGCTGCTTTTTGAAATGTGGGTATGAAGTAGTTGCTAGAATTTGGTGATGATCAAACTTTTCTTTTCTAAGTCTCCCTGAACTGAACATTCCCATAGAGAGCAGGTGTTTGGGACCTTCCATCAGCCTTTCAGGACAAGCCCAGGCTGCCAACATGTCTGTGAGGAAATGAAAAATCATAGCCATTATCCCGGTAACCCTGGCAAGCTTTGCTTGTGCTGACTAGCTGAAAGCTGTGCCCCAGAACCATCCCCTGTGGGCATGATCACTCCAGTCATAGTGGGATGAAGAGTGCAAAGGGATTTTTGTAAGTAGGGCAGCAACTAGAAGTTGTGACAGAGTAGTAAGTTAAGAACTCTCAAGTTCTTGAATACTGGAAGTCTCTTGTTTCTGTGCCATTTGCAGATTATTTTTTTGCAAAACAGAGTACTAAAATTTGTTATTCATAGAAGCTTAGGTCCAGAAGGAGATTGTGAGTGCAGAAATTCAGGTTCACGGTTTATAAGAAACTGTTCGTGTCCCAAAATAATAACAGGGGACAGAAATTTCATATAATGTTTGAAATTCTCAAAGGGGGGGGGGACTCAATCTGGCTTGCATTTAAATGTGCTTCTACCAAATCACTCTTTCCAAAACAGTGTGAGAAACAAAATATAGCTGCCCTTCAAAATTCACACTTATCCAAATTTTGCAGTGCAGTTCTCCAACTAAAATGCATGTATTAGGGGAAAGTGTGCATAAAAGCAATTATATTGGTGAAAATAACATACAAATACTAAGGGGAATCACTTGCCAAAAATATATGCATGAGTACTCAGTACGGAATGTGTTTATTAGGAAAAATTTATACTAAAATGCTGAATAATTTTCATGAGGTTTTTTTATTTTATTTTCATTTTAATCACAAAACTGCTGTAGAAATGTGGAGAATAAATTTAAGATTGGGGAAATAAGAAACTGAGAACTGAAATTGACAGATCCAATCCATCCGTACTCAAGAATATTAATTTTGCTTCCATTTTTCTTTCTCTTTAAGAAAACTGCATCTTTCAATCACAGCTTCCCCAGTCCAAAATACTTGCAACATACATTGGCTTGGTTCTTAGCCCATCTTGTGTGCTGCCATATTCTGTGTACCCAGCCTAGATGCTGTGGAGCTCTCCACTACCTGCTTAGCCCTTCTACTCAGATAACACCTTGGTCACTACCCACTTTATCCATTGCACAATAATTTTAGGGTGGAATTCATTACCATGGGCAGGTTATAGACAATCCCTGTTATATGTGCGTATGCTAGTGTTGTGTTTTTCTAATGATCCATTTTATGCAATCGGCCAATTAATTCCAGCCCAGCTGCACATGATATAATGTGTCCTGGTTTACTTATGTAATCCCTACAGTACCAAACAAGAACTAGGTTAGCGGAAGGGCCAGCACTGTCATAGTATGAAACACAAAAGGGAACCTCCTTTGGGCAATCCCTCAGCAGCTCTTCATCACTGGTTATGTAAAAGCTGGGCAAGGTTTGCTCGTAATGAAAATTACTTCATCATGGGAAACAGCTGTGAGCTGTGAATTTCCCTGCAGCCAGTGAACTATTTTAAATTAAGAAAGGAAGAATGAGCTCTCAAGTATTTGTCTTGCTTGGCCTCTGGGTGGAGTGGTGGCTTACTGAGAAGAACTCGTTTCCTAATAGCGAAGGGCTGCTACCTGGAAAAGTTTCCACCAAGATCAATGGTCTGTTGAATTGCCTTGTCTCCTTTTCTGCACGCAGGTTGGCATGTGGTGTTGGGTGTGGTTAAAGTTGCTTAATATTAGAACTAAACTGAACTCAAAGCATTGGAAGCAACTGGCTAGCTTTCTGCGTCTGAGAAAGGCCAATGGAGAGAATCATCAGCAGATGCAGGTGTGCTCACTCTCGCTCTCCGTTTTCTTTTAGAGGTGTGGAACCTACGGCTCTCCAAATGTTGGACTCCAAGTCCCATCAGTCCCCAGCCAGTATGGCCAATGAACTGGGATGATGGGAGCTGGAGTCCTACAACAACTGGAGGACCACAGCTTCTCCATCTGTTTTTTTACATGGCAACAGGAAGACTCTCTACCCACTCCAGAGTTCATTTGCCCTTTTCATGTACAGAATTGTTGACCATAGTTCTCATGTTACATATGCATTGATTTTCAAATAAATTTTGAATTTCTTTACAGTTCTTACAAGACTGCATCTACAATTCACAGCATGGCTACAAGCATAATGTGGAATGGCTTCAACTGGTCTTTCCCCATAATCATGGCAGTAGGCTGAACTGCTTCAGGATGCTTTTAGATACATCCCTGTCTGAGTTAGGGATAGTCATTCTTTCCACATAATGACTGTGCGTGGTTAGTAAGATTTCAAGAATGAAAATTAAAAACTGGGAGATGGATCTCAGACTTGGTTATTATTCAGTGGAGGTTTCTCTATCTTTTAAAAAGTGGTACAAACAATAACTCTTGGATATTTTTTCTCCTAGCCACTGTACCCAACAGATCCATGCAGAATGCAATAAATACTGCTATTCATATATTGCAAGAAGTTCAGGTGTCTTTCCCCCAGAAAGGGATACTGCATTTTCCAGCACTCCGATATTTATCACTGTATAAAATAAAATTCTCCAGCCAGTATGTCCACCACAATTGTTACTGCAGGTGTAGGATGTGGCGATTGCAAGTAAGTAGTAGTCACGAGGCCCTATTAGATATGACATGTGTTAACCATAGTAACACAAACTACAAACTCCATTTCATGTCTGTACCATTCTAGGAACTGTTTAAAGTCTTTAATTTTACTTCTTTGTAGCATTATTTTATGAGGAAATGTGATGAGATGAACAGAGCTACCTTTTCCACACCGCAACAGCACATTGTCTTTGAAATACATCTGTTGCCATGCTGTTTTTTCGTTCTTTTGAAGAAGGTGCGCTCCCCCCCACCAGCCCCCCAGTGCTGAACCCATATGCCATGGTTTAAAAGAGGGTAAAAGTGCAGCTATCCCCCACTCACCTCCAATCAATTACAGATCAGGACTGCGCACTGGAAGATAGATTTGACTTTTAACGATAAAGATAAACTCCAAGGTTGGAAAGACCCCTAAAAGCAAGCTTAGTTCAGTGAAAGCAAGGAAGTGTGAGATTTCTCAGAATGAATTATCATTTCCATCGCACAGAGCAGCTTCCTTTTTTGGAAAGAAAGAAAAAACAAACAAGTTACCAATCATGGACATTTTAAAAGCTCTGGCCATCGCCGCCCCCGTGTCTGAGATTCTGACGATTGCTACTTGAAAGGGACTTTTCCAACTTTACCTAGAAAAGAGCTAGCCAGAAACACAACACTTGTGGTTAGCCAGCTTCCGTCAGTGGCTTAATTCAGTTGGTCTGTTTAAAGAGAGGAAGCTGCTGCTGTGACGGGAAGAGGGAGCTGACGGCACCACCAGGCTTGTAGGAGGGCCAAAGCAGACAGTGCATAACAGCATTGGTATGTGGGACACCAGTAGGAAAGGGGTGTGCCTGTGGAGGCAAGGAAACAGACCAAACATAAAGGCTCAAGATTATGGCTCACTTAATGCATGCAAAAAGGAGGTGGGGGGAGCCATGGTAACTTAACATGTGTTGCTTGCAAGACCAGACACCTTAAGGGCTTTGTTGAACTTTTAACAGAAACCTGCTTGTCAAGCTTACTCCTTGGACACACCACCTCCAAAATTAAAATATCCTGTTCTTATTTGAATCATCATCATGGCAGAGGTGTCTGTGGAGGGGATATGTTGATTTAAAATGTATTGTAACTTTTGAATAATTTTTTTATATATAAAAAACAAACAACCCTCTGAAATGGGTATGATTTGACAGTGAGATGGAGAGGGGAGAAACAGGTTAAGGTGCACTCTGTTATATAGGCTGTAGAATTCTTTGGCCCGCAAAACGAGCTGCTTTGAATACACGTTTCAGGTTCATTTCTTATGTCTCCTGAAAGCATCAATATAACCTCATGCAGGGAATTGAGAAGCAAAGCTGGTGCACCATCTTGCAGAAACATGTCAGCTGCTACTAATCCAGTTGATTTGCTGCTTGTTGGGTTATGACCAAGATCTGTGAAACAAGGATGTCAAGTTATTTGCCAAAAATATTTGTTTTGTATGTCTCTCAGCAACAGAAACTATTATCTGCTCTATTATCCACTTTCCTCCCACCCTGAAGGTGTACATGTTCCATTTCACTACGTATGGAGTTCACAGCTTTTGATATTTCTTTGAAGACCAAAGTAATCAGTGTAGGGTTTCTGAAAACCAGATTTGCTGAAGGTGTCCGGAGTGTGGTGCTTGGGGTGGCACCATATTTCTACGGTGGTAACCACTCACTCTAGCTCCCTCCCCTTCTTTTGTTGTTAAATACAGCCCATGGTTTATTATAACTACCACCCAGTCACAAATACCCATTTCTTGGGTAAGCTGGTAGGAAGAGTGATGACCGAGGGAGAATATGTGGGTTATATCCAAAAAAATTCTACTTAGAAATAAACCCATTGAAAGCAATGTATTTAAGTTAGTCATGTTCATTAACTAAACCCATTAGTCTTTGGCACACAAACTTGTATGTATAGTCAGTATCTCCATACGGGAGTAGTAGTAGTAGTACTATGGAGTGGTGTTTGCATAAAATGTTATATATGTGCTTTATTGCTTTTAGTCCTATTTAACTACAGTGGAACCTTGTGTTACGTACCGTCCCCCTTGTGAACGCTGTGGGTTATGAGCTCCGCTAACCCGGAAGTAGATGCTCCCGGTTGCAACCTTTGCACCGGGATGTGAGCTGAAGTCGCACGCTGGCAGTGCAACAGCAGCGGGAGGCTCCATTATCAAAAGCGCACCTTTTCGGGTTACAAACGGACCTCTAGAATGGAGTAAGTTTGTAACCGGAGGTACCAATATACCTGGATTGATTCCCACAAATCACAGCAAGCTGCTGGCCCAGTTTTAATGAGCAGCCCCTTATTTCTAGTGTACCTTGTTTTGCGACCAGGATCTGTTCCAGAGCCCCGGCTGCTAGCCGAAAAGGACGCAGGGCAAAGTGCCACGTCTGCGCACGTGCGCGGAGCAGTTTGCGCTTCTGTGCATGTGCGAAATGTGATTTAGCGCTTCTGCGCATGTGTGAGCAGCAAACCCAGAAGTAACCCGTTTCGGTACTTCCGGGTTTGCTGCGGACGTTCGCTGAAGCAGACGCTAGATGAGGCAGACATTCGCAGTGGTATTACTGTACTGAAACCCTTGTTCCCCATGTGCACAAACCACTAATTATTAAGTGGAGATATGCACGCAAGTAAGTTATCCATACAGAAATGTTTTGTGATGTATATCCTCAGCAGCTGACAAGGGAGCTAATGTGGGTCATTGTCTTAGGTTTCATAGCCAGCTGGGATTAACAGTCGTAGATCTATGATAAAACCAGCCAGTTGCCAAGCACCCCTGCTCCCATTTACTGCTTTGAGTAGGTTAAAGGGTGAATCCAGTAACAGTGAGGAATACGTAAGGTTCGGCAGGTGTACTGCTTGCCTCATGCTGGGGTGTGGGCCAAGCAAGCCACCTCTCCTAATGTTCTTCGGTATGCCTTTAAAAAATCCAGTTGAGAATCTCTTTTCTGGTTACTGGATGTTTTTCCCTCATGCATTTTCAATTCTCATTACAAAGGAAATTGGTTTGAGACTCTGCCAGGTTAATGGCAAAGGCAGTGGGAGATGGGTTGTGTTGGTAGGACGGCAATCTCCTTTTGTCCATCACTGAAGGATTTGTTTTATAGTTTTTTATAGTTTTTAAACTTAGGGCAGGAGAGACAAATTGGTCTGTTCAGAGTTCAGACAATTGTGCATTGTGCTCTATGGAGTAACATGTGAGGTTTATAAGGTAGGAGAAATGGCTGATCAGATTTTATGGGTTTGTGCTATATAGAAAATAGAGGGCCTGTCCTACATGGGTTTTATGATTTGGGTATTACAAATTTGTCTGTGGGGCCTGCCCTCTGGGACAAGACACTCGGGGGGTGGGGGGTGTTGGAGAATTTACGGCAGTTTACAAAAGGGACAAGGCCATATGAAAGGTTGTGACTGAAACATGATCACACTGTTGCCAGCTGCTGACCATAATGGGACCTATCTATGGCCTTGCTATACCGTTAAACCCATGGGGAAGAAGAAGAAGAAATGTCTTCATGGAAGGGGACTGTGGCAGTTGAGTAGGTATGGACAGGGATCCCACAAGGGATTCCAGAAATTAAGTCGCAGGAGCTTGGACTAGATGACCCTTAGGATTCCTTACAACACTATTATTCTTTTAGTTGTTTCTGATAAAATGCTAGCACTAGATTATAAGAATGCTGCAAAACAAGTTCAAAAATGGTAACAATGGTTCTGAGAAGATCTTGTGATTCATTCATCTGCAGTGAGAACTTTGATTCACCCATCACTATTACAAGCATATGCCTGATGAAAATAGAAGTTAGATTGTAAATTCATTGGAAGAGGGCAACATAATTTGCTTTAGGTTTTTGAGGTGCTCTAAAGCACTATCCACATTGATGGTGCAGCTGCATAAATGGTAATAGGACTGAGCTGTTAGTTCTGAATTTCTGTTTTTACTTGTTTCTGGTTTTCCATTTAATATAATAACATTTTACTTTTTAATGGTACTTTTAATGCCACATAGAGGCAACAGCAGGGCTATGGTTACCATGTTTTTGCTTGTGTGCCTTCCAGATGCATGACTGGCTACTAGAAAGTAGGACGCTAGACTTTATGAACTTTTGGTCTGATCCAATTGGTACATGTGTATATGTACACTCAAAGGCACTAGGACCTCAGAATAATAAAAGATTGGTTCCTAAAGCAAGAACTGGTTTTTGAAAGGTCACCTATCAATTTCAAGTGTGGTTCTGTGGAGCATGAAGGTGAATGCCAGATTCCTCTCCTCAGGTTGTATCCGACACTGCTATTTTCCTCACACAACAGATGCCAGCTTGCGCAACAAATGCACCGTCAAAATCTGCTCCACAGGATTGGAGAATCCTCAGCAGCAGATTTGGGGCAGAGGAAGAGGAAGTCCAGTTGTGTGAGTGGAGTACCACTTGCACAGCATTTGTTACAACCTCTGTTGCCTAACCTAGAGATGCTCCACTGACTAAATGGAAATAGCTAGAACTTGGCAGTTGTCATAGCGTGTGGTTGAAATTGATTGTTACAATAGATAAAACTTGGCTATCAGACTAGTTTTGTCCCAGGTTTCATATGAGGTAGTATTAAAGTGCATCTGCTTACACCCAGGCTTTCTTGCTTCCTCCTCCTTGTCTGAACTTCAGCATTAAAGACATGCCTCCAACGTGGGAGGGGAGAGAAATCAAACAGTAGCACTGAATGGCTGTCGGCACTAGCCTTTAATGAATTGAGAAACTTTTGTCTGCTACGCACCCTTTCTCTTCCCTTTCTGCTCCCACACTACTTAGGGGGTTTTCTTTTTGCCAGTTTTCCTTCCCTTTTATTTTGCATCACTAGCTGTATACATCAGTACAGAAGCATGCAACATCACATTTATAGAGTTGATTTACCTGTCAGCAATTAGCTGTGGAACCCCCAAATATGTAGTCAAAATAGGTTCTAGAACTGGGGGTGGGGAGGGTTTTGACATTAGATTTTGCATTCACTTATTACTTGCTCCTCTGGATTCTGTCAAGAAGTGTTGGGATGTATGTTGATTTCACTAGAGGTTACTTCTCCACTTCCTCACCTTGGGGAGAAAGTAACAAGACCACCAGGAGATCTTAGGTTCTGTACGGAACCCATATTCTGTAGGGAAGAACCAGCTTTCTAATGGATTCTGTCCTGCAGAACCAGGGAGTTTCAAATACACAAGGAATCTTCCAGTTCAGTTGTTCTTGTCTCATAAGGAAAGTTGCAAGGGAAATCCCAAGACTTACTCCCCAAATCACATGTAATAGATTTAAAGAGGCCAGCTAGTGAGTAAAGTCGCCCCAAATATCTTGTGAAGGCATCTCATTATTTTAACTGAATACTTTGAAAGGATCATAGAACACATTACTATTATGAAAGTTAGCATTGTGAAGCTTTAGCCTTCTCCCATAATTTGGGGGATAAAATTGATTGGTAAACATACTGCTGATTAAAACATGTTTTAGGCACAGCCTATCCAGACATATAGAAGTTACATGTGTTTTCTTTCTTTTTAGCTACTGTTGATTTTAGTTCTTTTAATATTTTTAATATTAAAATATTAATTATTAAAATATTTAATATTTTAACTGTTTTTATAGATAATTTAAAATGTTTTATTTTCTATTGTTGTAAACCACATAGAGATTTTTAGAGGGTTTTACAATTAAGTAGTGTTTAAGTTTTCATAAGACATCTAAATGAGCATCTTGTTTTTCAAGTGTGGAGGGCTCAAGAAAACATTGTTATTAGGTATGTAAATGGAAAAAATTAATGTGGGGAACATGTTACCTGTAATTCAAAAGCAGAGGCTACAACAATCAATCTCTTCTTGAATTGCTACAGTTAAGCATGGAATAACTTCACAGTTATGAGGTGTGAAGGAATTCTAATATTGCATTGTTTTGGGACTTTTGAGCAATAGTCATTAAAATTGTCTGAGATTAATTGGATTTATTTTTTTACACCACAAGCACATGAAATGCATTTTTAGTGATACAAAATTGTATTTTAGAACAACCTTTTGGAGCGTTACCCATATTCAAGAGAATTTGCAGTGGCCAATATGCAATTGTGCCTTTACTGGGCATTTATGTCATTGTCATGCCTGAATTTCAGGAGAGAAATCTGGATTGGTTCCCTCGGATGCGTGCCATGTCGCTTGTGAGCAGTGATTCTGAAGGAGAACAGAATGAACTTAGAAACTTGCAAGAGAAGCTTGAATCTACCATGAAGCTGGTGTCCAATCTTTCTAATCAGCTGTCTGAGCTTAAAGAGCAGGTAAGAGACTTCCAGAAGATGCATACAGGGTATCAGTTTACACAAAGCCTTTATGTTTTCACAAATTTTGGAAAACCAGAAATGTCCTAGTCACATTTAATAAGTGTCACTGAATGGAAAACTGAGGGTGGGGAAACCAACTGTTTGTGTTTTTAATGCAGCCTTCAATTTACAAAATAATATTGGACTTGGGAGAGAGTATGACAGACTCTCCCCCTGCCTTGATATGACGGGTAATAGGTAATACAGCAAGAAGCTTCAAAATTATTGGTATTCTTTGCTTGTTCTGCAGGGTTGGTGACAATGGTTGCTAAGTTAGAAGGCCAAACACACACACATCCTAGGTTACCATTCACCAGGCTTGTTTAAACTGGCCTAGCAAGAGGGGTTATTTGTTTTTTTCTGTGACGTGTTTTGTTCCACCGGGATTTTTAATTTGTTCTAGCTTAAAATTAGTCAGAGGGAAATTGACACATGCAAATAAGCATGCTTCTGGTTCTTTATTTCTGGCAATGTGGCAACCCTCACTTCTATTCTCGTAGTACATCCCTAACTTACATATAATATGTAAAGATGTTAACATCCTGCTCCTGCGCATGCCCTGTCTTATCTGAGACTACAACACTTATTCTTTGCCTTTTAAACTTAAAAAAGTTTATGCCTTAATAATCTTTTAAAAACACACACACCATAGGATTAAGGGCTGAGTACAGTGGTACCTCGGGTTACATACACTTCAGGTTACATACGCTTCAGGTTACAGACTCCGCTAACCCAGAAATAGTACCTCGGGTTAAGAACTTTGCTTCAGGATGAGAACAGAAATTGTGCTCCGGTGGTGCAGCAGGAGGCCCCATTAGCTAAAGTCGTGCTTCAGGTTAAGAACAGTTTCAGGTTAAAAACGTACCTCCGGAACGAATTATGTACTTAACCCGAGGTACCACTGTAAAGGCATGGATTTCAGTGCAAATGCACTGGCCTTCTCAGAATTCCTTTGGATACTGCACATCCTTTTGCCTCCTGCTTGTTCCTTATCAACCACAACATGCATTGCTGCAGTTTGGATTTGTAGCCAGTATTTTAAAACATGTGACTGAAGTAATCCAGAATGGAATTTGATAGCAAGCTCAATGGGAGGCCCCTCTTCTCCTTCCCCACCTTTTGCTTCAACCTTACCAGCTAAAGCCTGAATATGCCTTAATGTTTAGAGCCTTCCACTTTTAACTTGCCCAGCTTTTAAACTTTGCCCTTGTGAAAATGAGAGAGAATGACATTAGCATTCAGAGGGCCTCTGCCCTGCTGAGGAAGAAGGGGAAGCCAGGTTTATTAACATGAGAGGACTCTTTGGAATTTCCCCTAAGTGCAGTCATTGAGTGTGCCCAGATCAAGTTGCAGCATGTACCAGTTGTGTGACCATACCAATACATCACTTTCTCATTAGGAACAACCCTTTCTAGAAAGAAGAGCGAACTGAGAGGCTGGTTTGAATCAAATAAGAGCAAGTTTCCCTTTCACAGCTGTCACTTCTAATTGGTTTCTAGAGACTAGAGCTGTCATTAATGCCAAAATTCAACAACTCCACTTGAAACACTATTGAACTGCAACAAGTGGTGTAAACATTCCTGGCCAACTATTAAAAAAAATACCACTGGCAATTTAATGAATACAAAGTTGTTGGTTTGTTACGAATTTTCAGTACACTTATGCAGGAGTTAGTATGACCTTTACATTTTCTCTCTCTCTAGTAAATGCCTTGGTCTGCTTTTTTATACCACACTTCACAGCATGTCATTACATCACACACACACACACACACACACACACACACACACAAAATTAGTAGTTTGCAAGCAATATACGAGAGAAGGATCCAGTTGTACATGTGATTGTACCTCTCCCATATGCTCCCACTGCCTTTGCTACATAGCTCCAAATTTTCTCCAATGAAAACAGGGACGCCCTATCCAATTATTATTATTATTATATGCTCTCCATCTGACTGGGTTGCCCACTCTTGGCAGCTTCCAACATATATAAAAATATACTAAAACATTAAACATTTAAAATCTTCCCTATACAGGGCTGCCTTCAGGTGTCTCCTTGGCTTGGGGATTTCATAACGCCATACCCTCCAACATTTTTCCAGTGAAAACAGAGACACCGTAAAGAAAAGTGGGACATTCATGGATCAAATCAGAAACCAAGATGGCTTCTGTAAATCCAGAAAAGAGCCCTTGGAAAAGAGGAACAATTGGAGGGTCTGTTGCTATGGCAACATTGCTTGTTCACACACCACATAACTCAATTTTTTTTTGGATTCTCCATAATGCTAAGAATGGACCAGATTTGTACTGACCAAGCACTTTCTGCAGTGACTTGTGGCCTCCACTTACCCAAGCCCTGTACATCTCATGAATGCACTCTGTGAACCTCGTATGAATATGCAAACAACCAGATTTTAAAGGTGCATACACCCTTTAAAGGGACACGGGTGGCGCTGTGGGTAAAACCTCAGCGCCTAGGACTTGCCGATCACATGGTCGGCAGTTCGAATCCCCGGGCCGGGGTGAGCTCCCGTCGTTCAGTCCCAGCTCCTGCCCACCTAGCAGTTTGAAAACACCCCCAAGTGCAAGTAGATAAATAGGTACCGCTTTATAGCGGGAAGGTAAACGGCATTTCCGTGTGCTACTCTGGTGCCGGTTCGCCGGAGCAGCTTCGTCACGCTGGCCACGTGACCCGGAAGTGTCTGCGGACAGCGCTGGCTCCCAGCCTCTAGAGCGAGATGAGCGCACAACCCTAGAGTCTCCGTACGGGCAGGGGTACCTTTACCTTTTACACCCTTTAAAAGGAAGGGAAGGAAAACTACTAATAGTTTGCCTCAGGATCCACTTAAGTGATATGTTGCAAATGTTAATTGGCAAGCAATATGCTGCAAATAACAAATAATTAAAGGGAACTGGTTTAACAGAAAGTTATCAGGGACTGAAGCACCAAGCTTAAACATTTCTTCCACCATAATGGAAATGTAGCAAATTCATGACAGAATGATATTTCATGAACATTTAGAGATATTGCATGAAGATTATGATTAGGCCCTCATTCCACTAAACTAGCTAATTAAGTGTGCTTTAGTTCTGTTTTCTTTAGCAGTTAATTTAGTAATCTGCTCATTCTCTATGTAGTTTAAGACATAAAATCTCAATAACAATTATATACATTTCAGTACATGCTTCAAGCATATGCAAGTTTAAAAATAATGTAAATACTTCTTGCAGTTGGGGTGGGGCTTAATTATTTGTTTAGTAATACAATGTTCCTTTCAAAAAGGGAGAAAATTGACTTCCACAGAATGTAATATTCATATTGTAACAGAAACAATCTTTTGAATTGCACTTGCTACTGTGTTTAATTTTATTTTGTTTTAGCCCCTAAATGCCACTTTTTCAGTAGCTGGGCAAAGCACTTGTCTGCAGGTGTGGCTCTTACAATGCAGTCCTATGCATGCCTACTCAGAAATCAGTCCACTGCAATTTACTGCTAGTTGTGTAACATTGCAGCTACCTTGTAAACACTCAGTGTATCTCCTCAGCCTAAAGTGTAATTTTCAAATTGCCATTTATATCTTGGGTACATTGCAAATTCATATTCAAATACCTTCCAGCCCAATTTTATGAATCAGTGTACCAGTTCTAGATGCAGGATCAGGTTAACATAGCCTGCTGCTGTGTTAACAAAGGGACCAGGGTGAGTTGCCTCCCTTCCATTGGGCTGAACTCTGTTCCCAGTCCAGTAGCATTCTGTGTTCCCAAGCTCAAGTTTCCACTCAGGGATATGTGTGGCACACAGCCTAAGAGTGGGTTGCATCAGCAGGCGGGGATAGAATAGAGTCCATTCCTATGCCCTTCTGCAAGATCCTGGAGAATAGCAAATAGCTGTGCCAGCCAAAATGATGGGGCTGTCATTTTGCGGAACTGAACATTCTACCTAGGGAGCTGCTACACACAAAACGTTGCCACATATAAAGCAGGCTCTCCAACGCTGGATTTAATACAGCTACCATGCAAGCATTTATTTGGTTGAACTTCTTATTTGATCGCTTGCCCATGTCACCCAGCTGAGCTCTGTGGGGACTGAGTGGGGATTTTCCTTTGCATTTCCCATGTCCCATTCCACCACGTAGCTTGCTTGCTGTCATGAGGAGTCAATGAGCACTTCGTGCTAGACTCCCAAACTTTCTCTCTGGATTTTCCCAGCTGGGCGGGGGTGGGGTAGCTGTTTTTCTCTTAATTGTTTTTGATGCATCAAACAGGATTGTGCTTTTCTGTTGCAAATGGCTTTCAGAATAAACCTTGACCACAATATAACAGCAATAGCTCATTCTGTGGTCTGACGTACAGGAAGTGCTTATGTCTAACCAAGTACATGTTTCAATTTTCCAGATGACAGAGCAGAGGAAGCAAAAACAGCGTATTGGTCTCCTAGGACATCCTGCTTCTATCAATGTGAACCCACAGCAACCAGCATAAATCAGATGGGTGGCTTGTCTGCCCACCCTATTCCCCATTTTCATAACAGGAGTTGAGATTCAACCCTTAAAGCTGTTTCTGTATACCTAGTTCATTGTGTGTAAATAACCTTCTTTTTATACTGTATGTATAGGGCTTCATTGAGAAAGTATGGGCACATTATTGGAAGGGGGGGGGGTTACATTTGTGCCAAAAAAATGCCTTTTATAGGAAGAAGTGAAGGGCACACCTAACTTGCACTTGAAAATGATTATTGATTAAAATAGTACGTGACCTGTATTTTGTATTTAAGACCTTCAGATAGCTGGTATTTATGGGTTTTTTATACAGTTGTGCAATATGAATTATGCAATCACACTATATTTGTTCTTTACTCCTGTGTGTCCTAAAGGGAGTGCACACATCTTTGGTGTCATCTTACATCATTTACTAAATGGCATCAGATGACACAGTTAAGCAAGGCTGCTGAGAAACCGTGTTCCTGGCGAGGTTTTGTCCTCCAGGACATTTTTGTAACACATGGCATTCTGAAAGATTGACACATCATGGCAATGGTGCTTCCTCTTACCACCCCCACCTCCCAACATTCCTCTTTATCTATTTTTGATTTAAATTAAAATGAGCAATGAGGTTTTATTCAGAATAGACCAATTGGAATGAATAACCATGACTAAGTTAGGTGCATTATTTTTCAAGAGGTCTGCTTTGAGTAAAACTCTGAATACCACCCAAAGTTCTTAAATGTTACTTTGGGGATTCCAGAACCCACCACAGTGCAAAGCTGCACCTTGGAGGACTGATCCCTAAATCTCAAGAGGTGTGGAAGAGGCTAAAGCATTCATTTATGAAAAAATCTGAAGTACTGAAATGAACCTTTTTCTTTATGGAAAAATTAAAACTAGGAGGATTTGACACTGCTGCAGATCAGTGTAATCTTCTAGATCCCCCCCCCCCCCATGTGTGTGCTATATTGATTTAGAGGATCCTAGAAGGGTTTGCAGGCTACCACCTCAGTTGAGCATCTGCACTTTGTAACTCAGACAGAAGTACATTCCCCTCATGCATTAAACCAATTAAAATGTTAAATATCCCTTTTGGGACTCCTAGCTGAGCACTGATTTTGTAATACTTGCAAAAGAGCCACTGGTTTGAGATTGTATTTTAGTTTTCATTCCATCTTGGTCACGTTTTTATTGCTCACGACAGCTGAGAAATATGTGGGGGAAAACCTGTTGCCTAGTTTTGTACATGGTCATTTTACAGAAGTTAATTCTCTGCTATAAAAAAGTGGAGATGATGAATGCTTATTAAAGTTTGTAAATGCATAAATATAGATATTTAAATAAAATATATAATAATAATGTATAGTACTTCAGTGTGATAGTCTCATTCTTCTTCAGCACTAATGAAACTAATCTCCATTCAGCTTATGCTGTCATGAACACTGCTTACCTGAAGGGGAAGAAAATGCATTTGCCAATAAAGTACTGTGCTTGAAAACCAAAGGCTGGGGTAGATAATGATTGATCACTTACTGCTACACCAGCCTTATGCACTGTGTCTAATACTAAAGTCCATTTCCAAGCCAGGCAGCATATCTGGTGTTACTTTAACATGCAAAGGCTAATGTTTCTATGTGCAAGTGTTTTTAGTCTTAAGGCAGTTGATGCTTCACCAAACCAAAAATAGCTGTGTTCCTCTTCAAACCCATGTTTAATTAAATTAAAAATTTCATGTTAACCTTACCCACTGGTTTCCTTCCGTATTTGAGTTCCTCAGTGTTTGCGTTATATGTTGCTGGAAACCAAGGATAAACTAGGGTCCTGGCACTGTGAAAAGTAACAAAAGATAGCCCGTTATTGGAACACATGTTTTAATACTTCTGTTTTTGCATAATTTCTCTCTTATACACACACACACAAACATGCCTTATGCTATACTGGAATTACCAAACAAAAACAAAGCATGCTGATTTATTTATATTAAACAGGTTAAAACTCTTTACACCTCCTGCAAAACTAGTGGCCTTTTGTGTCATTCATTCAACTCTGAACCCTACATTGTGGATCTTAGTTGCAATGCTGTGATGGTCACTACTCATAATCATTACATGATGTGAGAATATAAACTCTGAATTTATCACAATTGTTTCTCTTTCCAGTTACATTCTCAATCCTGCCTATAATGAAGGGTTAGAGTTACCATACTGGCTGGGGATGGTATGAGATGTCATCATCTCAACAACATCAAACATCTGGGGATCCAAGGGTTGGGGAAGGCAGATGTAGAGGAATCTATAAAATTTTCTATGGGTGATTATAGCTAAAACAAAACCTGTTGTAAGAAGCTTGAGATCTTCATGTGTTTGTGTATGCAGATTCTTTACCTGTGTGGGCTGCTCAACTGATTTTCATATAGTGTCTCAAGCACAGGCTGATTGGGATCTGTTAAAACAAATGGGAATAATGAGCTTTTTATGAATGTTCAGAACTCTTGCACAACTGAGCACTATGCTCTTTCCAACGGACATCTATTCATGAGCATTATCATAGAATTTCTCTTACACCAAAACTTGTATATATTTTAAAAATCCTCTTAAGTAATATTCATGGAAAAACAAAATTGTTGTTTGGTGAATAGGAAGAATGCTGCAGGATGTTTTGGATCTCACCAATGACTGTGACTAGGCAAGGAGAAATATTTGTAAATGCTCCACAACTGTACAACTGTTGCAACATAAATTTATTCCTGTTTACTCAGAGAAATCCCACTGTGTTTAATAGGTCATCCTCCCGGGTGAGTGTTCTCAGAACTGCAGCCTAAATGTGGATCGAGTACTGAAGTTCCCATTATTCCAAAATTGGAAAAATCAGTACATGTAAAATTTTAAGTAATAAAACTTACTTCTTTTCAATCCATTATAAGTCAGTTTATAATTAAAAATTAAATCTGTCAAATACTGAATTTGCAAAGAATATATTACTTTATATATTGCAAAGCTTCAACATTTCTCTTTTAAAGGAAAGCAGCTAGGCATTTATAGGTACAGTCATTAAGTGAGATGTTTCAGTTGAGGACTCAGGTATGGGTAATACTGTGAATCCAGTAGTTTTACTTACAGTAAGTTTAAAAAGCAAATGATCTCCCCTGGATGTATTTCCATTGCATAAACAGGTGAACTGCATGTGGTTAAGAATGGCTATTTAAGCCAACAGATAAAAAATATGGTTTCTTTCATCAATGGACTGAAGACATGACGGCACTTGCAACATCAGACGTTGTTTGAATAAATATGCTTACATGTGAAACAAGTTTATACAGAATATAGGTGGTTATTAATAATTATATATGTATTAGCACATATAAGAATCATAGAACTATAGAATTGGAAGGGACACTGAGGATCATCTAGTCCAACCTCCTGCAGTGCAGGAATATGCAGCTGTCCCATACAGGGATCAAACCTGCAACCTTGGCATTATGGCCACCATGCTTGTATACAATAGCATATATAGCACTTTCTTCTTTTCTCTTTTTTCACTTTATTTTATGCAACTGAAAAAAAACTTTAAAATAGTAATAAAAAAGCCAACAAACCCTAATGAATCAACAACCAAAGTTAAAAAAACCACCTGGCAATTGCAGTCAAGGCAGATTTGCAGTCAAGGACTTACAACTATATGAAGTCTGTCACAATACATCCTTCATAAAACAAATTTGGGGATAATTTCTCTATGTTTCATCAGGAGATCATCTTTTTCCCAACCTCTATTCAGTAGAAATGAGGCTTATTCTCCCTTTGTTCCAACCTAATCATGCCTTGTGGCAAAGCTCTTGTTTGGATTCCTGTGGGCCTAAAAAGAGAAAGCACTATATGAAGTCCACTGGTAGAACCCATATAGGACCCCACAACTAAATGAAGACTTTTCTTTGCACTCACTATCCATGGTGAGAAAGGGAAAATCCCACCAACACTATAGATATTTTCCCCATCCTATGCTTTAGTAAAACTACTTCAGTAAAATAGCCAAGCCATTAAGAGGAATTCCCAAGTAGAACCATGTTTGTATTTTGCTTGTGACTTTTGTTTCCCCACCCCCCACCATGCAGCCTTCTCCTTACACTGTATTTTTTCTTTCAAGGCAACTCACAGCTTAGATTATAGCTCTTCATCGTGGCCTTTTCATAGATGTTCTAGGGGGAAAAAATAGTTAAACCTTGTTCTCTCAAAGGGTGCCTTAGCCACCAGGAAGAACTTTCTGACAGTAAGAGCTGTTCGACAGTGGAATGGACTCTCTCAGGAAGCTGTGGACTCTTCCTTGGAGGTTTTTAAGTAGCGGTTAAATGACCATCTGGCATGAATGCTTTAGTTGTGATTCCTGTATTGCAGGGGGTTGAACTAGATGACTATCAGGATCCTTTACAATTCTATGATTGCAAATCATAAGGAATAACCATGTGACCCCCGGTGCAGAGTAAATCCCTGAGGAAGAGTCGCCTTCTACCCACCCACCACTGGTTGTCTTGGTAGTAACTGTGCTCTGATCTCTTTTTCCCTCCTCTCCAACTAATTTCTCTCTTCCCTGTCTAGTGCTTCGGTCAACCATGCATCCCCAGGGAATGTATGGCTGCATGCATTCTGCATACACTTTTGGCTTCTTCCTCTAACCCAGCCTTCCTTACACTGGAGTCCTCCAGATGTTGTTGGATTATATTGCCCATCACTCCTGACTATTGACTATGTTAGATGGACCTGACAGGAGTTGGTGTCTAAAACATCTGGAAGGCACCAGGTTGGGGAAAACTGCTCCAACCTGATTCCTTACCCATCTGTTGGCCTACTTTCCATTGTCATCCTGTATCTTTATTTGACAATGGTTGCCTCACACCTTCTCTGCCTTCCTGTCACTCATATGCTGCTGCTTCTCATCAGGTTTTTCATCTCTTACTCTCTCTAGAGGCTTAACCAAAATATTGCCAGCTCCACTGAATGCTCACCATTTTTGTGCTGTGGCACACTATGGCTCACAATTAAAGGGCCAACTGTGTGTTTCTTGGATGTGTGTGTAGTCATATACATGTGGAGACAAGGACAGGAGGTAACAGAAGGTGCTTATTCTTTGTAGATTTGCTATAGTCTTATATTACACTTCATTTTCTTTCTAAAACAAGATCTGAAACCTAATTATTGGAGGAAACTTTATTTAAAAACCAAAAAAGTTGCATCTACTAATCTGATTCATTGGCTAAAGAGGTTATTCAGCTATTACCTGCTGGCTTAATCTAGACTCTAATGACAGTTTGTATTGACCAGTACAGCTTTGATTATTAAGTGTAACATAAATCCTGTTAATGACAAATATAAACATTTTAAATAAAGAAATCAAAACTAGCAGTAGTTGTAATACTAAAACTAAGAAGCCATAACACAGGGCATCTCCGTGTGTGCAGCTGCTGTACAGAAGTTTTGTCTGTTAATAAGCTCCCCACCCCGCACACACACCCCTTTGCTGTCTTTCTGTATTTTAAGTGCTTGACACTTGCACATGATGATGTATGTCTAAATGACAGATGGGCCCTGTAGACCATCTATTCCAACCCCCAGGTCTGATGCCTGAAATCCAGCACTAGGGCATCCCTTCAGACCTCAGAAGAAGGCGAATCCACCACTCTTGCTAGTTAAGTGGTTCCATTGCTGAACTGCTCTTAACATCAAGCAGTTTCTTTTAGTCTCTTGATTGTTTCTAAACTTTTTGTTTAATTGTTTTTCCAATTCTTTTATTTTTTTACAAACAATATTGAGAAGGGGAGAAAACTGAATGAACAAATTCAGTTTGCGTAGTCATGCTAATTTTCAGATGAGGCTACGAGCTGCAGAATAAGAGGCAAACTATTATATCATTGTGTCTCATGTTTATTACAATGTCTCACTTTTCCAGCTGATTGGCACAGAATATGACACAAAGATGTGAGTTGAAAGTCTGTATTCTCACAGCAGGGATTTTAAAAAGGCTGAGTGTGATGGCTCCCTAATTGCAAAAGGGAGCCTTGAATGATACTTTTGTCGGAAAAGTTATAATGTAGTCCCCAGAAACAGTTCAAGTTGTCTATAACATGATCAAGTTCAAGTGTCATAATTGGATTTTCAAACTGTCCTTTGGGTTTCTAAATAGAGGAACCATATTTAGAGTACTTAACCTTTTGAAGATATTGCTTGGATCGTCTCACAGATGCCAACATCACCTTTGGAATTCAGTGGCTAAAAACAGTATGTGATCTCTCCTCTGCAGATTTAATTAAGTTAAAATAAATGCATTCTAATGCAAAGAATGGCCGCTTACCATACCTCATTGGTGAGCGGTGGTTGCGGCCCGGTGCAACGCCTCCATTGCTGCTTGGATGCACAGCATGTCCCCCTCAGCCACCATGGACGCTCATGGGTTCCCGCCAAACCCACTGATTCAAATGAGCCAATCCATGGCCACCTTAGTGGGGTGTGGATTGATGAATGGACCTGAGGGAGAAATGCTTCACTCAGGTCCGATTGGCAAATGTAATTCCCAGCCAATCCTACCCTCCTCATCCAGTCAGGCAAGAGCGTCACCCACCCTTCTCCCTCCCTTCGTTTTAGTTGTTTGCTGTTTTAATCAATTCCTTTTCAGGCTTTGCTGTGGTTTTTTGACAGTCATCATATTCAGGGCTGGGAAGGATTCTTCCCTGTTCTGCAGGTTTCGCCTTCCCCATAGCAGTAGTCACAACTTTGGCAGTTTAGGCCTTGGGTAGAATCCTATAGTCTTTCATACATTCATCCCTGTGACAGTGATAACAGGGTACCACATTAGAGGGGTCTGGAGGGAAGTCTCTGTCCAAAGAGTCAGTAGTGCAGGGCTAGTGGGCTTCCCGCAGCATTTGGGGGCCATCTGCGTAAACCTAAGTTTTGCTATGGATCCACCCCTGAACAGACCCTGTCATGCCTCAGATACACGCCCAACTCCTATGCCAAGGCTTCCTACAAATTCTAAAAACAATAAAACCTTTCCTACAGACATAGTTAATAGTTCACAAAAGAATGGGTCACATCTCGCAAAAAGCTTCTTAATAAAAAATATGGGTGTCTAAACATCCTGACTCTTGGTGCCTAATTCTAGTTGGTAATTAATTTCAGATGGCTGGAAGAATTTAGTGCAACCTGAAGCGTATGTAACCAGAGGTACCACTGTACTCTCTTCATTTCCCCTTATCAGGAACGCAGTTGCTGGGCAGAGATATATGTGGCGAGGCGATCGCTTAGGTGACCTCAGGAGTACTACTGGGGCCAAGTGCACAGTATATGGATTGGGCCCTCTGCTGCACTCACAAAAGAACAAGCTTACATTGAAATTGCATTTATGGCCCCCTTTGCAGGTGGGAGTTAAAGCCCCAAAAGTAAATCAGGGGCTGCACAGAAGTAATAAGGTGTATGAAAGACAGAATGCCTTTTGGCAGCCGTTGTCCCAATTTGTTAAGTTATTAAGCTGTTCCATGTACAGTGGTTCCCCGGGTTACATACGCTTCAGGTTACATACGCTTCAGGTTACAGACTCCGCTAACCCAGAAATATTACCTCGGGTCAAGAACTTTGCTTCAGGATGAGAACAGAAATCATGCTCCGGCGGCACGGCAGCAGCAGGAGGCCCCATTAGCTAAGGTGGTGCTTCTGGTTAAGAACAGTTTCAGGTTAAGAACGGACCTACAGAACGAATTAAGTACTTAACCTGAGGTACCACTGTATATCCTGCTTTTCCACCAAGAAGCTTGAAAGAGCATAAATAATTCTTTCCCCTTGCCTGCTTTAAGTTGAGCTAAGAGAGAATGACCTCCTCAGTGAGCTTCCTGGCTAAGATGGGAACGTAAATGTGGGTCTCCCTAGTTCTAGTCCAGCTCTAACCACTACATAACACTGCCTCTCAAGTATATCATTTTTCATCTTCCATATTATACTTGCAGCTGAATCTGTGATCTGCCTTGATAGGACGTTGAAAAGCAATGTTTTTGAGCTGATATAAAATATCCATCCATTGTTGGTCTGCAACAGCTCTTGGACATATGCAAATAATAAATTGGCCATCATCTTCAAGTAACCAACAAGCAAGGATGATTTTGTGGTGAGGGTGGCTTTTAATAAAGTACACTATAATGTAGGGACCTGATCCCCTCTACTGAGGCAGCACGGTTCTCTAGGTATGTTGCCCCTAACAGAAGACTGTGTGCCAAAGCAGAAAATATGAGCAACAAAGGTAAAATGTGCTAGGAAAATATGTAGTTACATACGCAGATGCCTCACACCTATTGTACTCACTACAGGAAAAAGAATTGCTGACACATCTGATCTGGGGGGAATTCCTTTCCACTCCCATTCCTTTACACCTAAAGCATGGGGGTGGGGGAACCTCATACAATAAAAGGGTTTTTTAAATTAGTGGCATCAATTCATTACTTTCAATACTGAAAATTCTTGTCTCACTGGATAAAAGGGGATTAAAGTGATATGGGTCAAACAGATTCCTGCCTTATTGTTCTCTAAAGCTCCAAAAATTTATATGGACTGGGTTCCTGTGTCTAATATAGTTGCATAAACCGCCATATCTTGCCATGCACAACTTCTATAACTCTTCAACAACCGAGTGCAATATTAACTGAACCAAACTTCTTCATTTCTATTTAAGTTGCTAATGTTGCAGTCCTATGCTCTTACTTCAGAGTAAGTCCCACTGAACCCAGAGTGACTTACGTCTGAATACACAGGATTTGTTGAAAGATGGAAAGAATACTCCAGTATATGTTACTTCTGAAAGTTCTCAGCCACCATCTTTCACCATTGGTTTGTGTATATGAATAAGCACATTCATGTTCTCCTTTTGTGAAATACCTCACTAGTATACTATCAATTCACTTTATCAACACACAACAGTGACCACCTAGAAACAGTCCTTTTCCTTTCCCAGAGTATGGCTACCTGCACTATAAGAGATAAAGGCTTCCTCAAAACCAATATATCATGCCTTTTGTGCTTTGGGTGTTTTCAAGTAGAAGGCTTTCAATATTTTGGTATGCTGTGTCCAAATGCTACAAGTTCCAAAGTGATTCCTATGCCTCTATAACAACCTTCCCCAAACTGGTGCTTTCCAGATGTTTTGGACTGCAACTCCAAAACTGGCTGGGACAGATGGAAGCTGTAGTCTAAAATATCTGGAAAACAGCAGGTTGGGAAATCCTGTGCAATAGCATTAGCATGGGTGCCAGAGCTTGTAAGAGTGGATGCTGATCAAAAAGCCCACCTTAGCTGCTTCTTCCACTAAAACCCTTGCAGTATGATTTGTTCTCCTACACCTGGAGTGGTATTGCCATGTTTTACCACACTCAATTTCTTTTGGGGTTGATTTATTTTTTGTTTTGAATGAGCGTCAAAGATAAGCAAAAAAAATGTCTCCGTCCCCCTCCACTAGCCTCAGCTGATTTGTTTTTGAGCAACCATCTAAGATGCTGGAAAACCCCTGTAAAATACTTTTGCTTTAATCAGAAAGTACCAAAAACTCCACCAGTTTTGCATTGCAAAGCAGTGGGTAAAGATTTGAGTCAGGCATCATGTCTGTGGCTTTTGTGGGTGGGTGTTTCTCAAAATGACTGTTATCCTCTATCAAAAGGGAAATCTGCATGTCATGTCTGAATAAGACTAGTTAAATCTATGGTAACAAATACCGTCTCATCAATTCACACAAATGATTGACCACATGCCCCTGTAGCCTTCCAGGCTACTAGCCCTAGACACTAAGCACGAAGTGCACAGCAAGTGAAATAAAAGAACAGAAAAAGTAAATGTCAACAGAGTTTTAGAAATGTAATCTAATGCTACCTATGTGCTTTTCAGTGGTCAGGAGATGTACTCAAATGTGTTTATGAGAAATACTTGTTATCTGCTCTAAACTTTATTATTTTCTCATAATAATAAACATGTACACAGAATATACAATAGTGACCCTAATCTGTAATAGTTTTGAGTCCTTGACATGGTTATCATGCTAAAACCTCAAAGCATCAGCCAGGCAACCTGGAAAGTTTTGAAATTATTATGCAACCTATGCCCACCTTGTGCCCTTCAGACATTTTTTAATACAGTTCCCACCGATCCCAGTCAGCACAGCCACTGGGAGTCTGGGACAATGATGTAGGTCAAAACATCTGAAGGACTCTAGCTTGATTACTGTAATTCAGCTACTAGACTGATTGATGCAAACGGATTTTTCCCATTTATAGTATAAGCTGCTTTTGCTTTATTCCTCTTGTCATGTTTCAATAAAGCCTAATATTCAAACTCTTCTACACGAGGAGCAAAAAGGAATATGAACTTCCTTATGCGCATGCCTTACCTAGTCAATTTGCTCCTGTGAATGTTAGAAGTAGTGCTTGGGCTTCTTTTCCCATAATGCCTTTGTTCAACACAGATAATTGTGTTATGAGTTTTGTGGGGGTTAGGCTAAATGCCCGAGCCACCTTCTAATTCTTGGAGTAGCCAAGCTAGCTTCCTGGTGAGGTCATGGGTCATTAAGGGAACAAAGAAAGGGGCTCTGTGCAAGATGGGAAATAAGTGGGGTCCCCTCTCTCAACTCGCTGGTGGTTAGAAGAACAAAGGCAGAGTTGAGAGCAGAGAGTTGTGTGATGTGAGCTAGAAGCAAAGCATCAAGCTGGGAAGCCAGAGAGTCAAGCAATGTTTGATTTCTGTTTGAATCTAAGGGTGTAGCTATGGGGAAAGCAAGGCCCTCTTGGGGTGCTGGTGCTGTGAAACCCTCCATCATAGGCTCAGATTGCATATGTGTGTAAATAAACCATATATCCTAAGTGTGTAAATAAACCATATATCCTAAGAAAACCACAATCTTCACTGTGCCTCATTCCAAAAGGAAACATGGACCCAGGGTAAGCACCTGGAATACTGCACTGCTTTTATATTGGGGTGGCATGCAACAATACAGCTACTTGTAGAGACTACAACTTGGGTGTCTAGTCCAAGGATCATATCACACCATACCCAAATGAATTCGTCTACCATCTGAGGTCATCTAGTGAGGCCTTTTGCACATCGTTTTGCCTCCTGAGATACAGTGGAAGGGTGGTCCTTATGAGTGCAACTTATCTGCTGTGGAGTCCACTACATGGAACTCTTCACCCAGGGATATTAGACCAGCTCCTTCTTTATTGATATCCCATCATTGCTTGGATACTTTTCCAGTGATCTTTTTATATGACTGATGCACGCACACACACACACACACACACATAAATACATACATATATATATATAATTCTTGGCTTTTTTTAAATGTTTAATTGTTTCTCTCTATATTTTAGTGATCTGCTTTTTTATTTGATGCTATTTACTGTTGTTCTGCCCTGATTAAAATCACTCTTGCACCCTCCACTGAAGGGAAACTTTCAGGTATCTGTATATCCCAGGATCTCAAAATGTTGGCTCAGCATACTAGTCAGCTACGTACCACTGCCCCCTCAAGTCCTCAGGCATGAACAGAGAGCTTGAGGGGCAGGTTATCTCTCATTAATGTGAGATAAGGAAAAGGTAAGAAACATTCTCTGTTGTTACTCATAAAAGTCTCCTGCTGTTTCTTACCTGTTAAAAAACGCAGTGGAAATGAAACCTCTGGAGCAGGGATCTATATGGTCTTGAGTGTTCTGTTCACCAGAGTTGGAAGCAGATGTTCTTGTGAGCTGGTGAATTGATTTGTGGATGTCTTTGTATTGCCAATCTAGACAGAAAACCAGAGGTGCATACAAAATTATCAAAACATGGTCCACACCCACAGTCTCTAGCTGAATATTGTACTTAAGAATATTTCAAAGGTTCTGCCAGCCCAATTCCACTGCCCACTTGTTTTTAGAAAATTAGTAATTCACTAGTCCTACTTGCAATGATTATTTTGAGAATGTGTTTGTTCTAAAAAGAAAGTGGGAGGAATTCAACATCACACTCCTCTGATTGCTCCATCAGTGAAAACATACATACATACATACATACATACATTGGTTGGTTGGTGGTTTTTAAGCAGAGGTTGGATGGCCACCTGTCATGGGTGCTGTAATTGAGATTCCTGCATTGTACGGCATTAGACAAGATGGCCATTGGAATCCCTTCCAACTCTACAATTCTATGAGATCGGCTTGCCTGATGGAATCATCCCCCTCCCCCAGCACAATGTTCTGAGGATTCTCCTATCCGATCTCCCCCCGTATCAATTTGGGGTGGCACAGGGTAAAGAGAGGGGGAAACCCCACTGCCCTAGTGGAAGTCCTTGTGCAGGATTTGGCTGGATGCAAAGGGAGAAGACTGGGAGGAGGTGGTGTCGGAAGATGAGGCAACAGGGTTTAGTGTGCAGAAGAGGCTGCAGCAGAGGACAGGTCATGACAGACTTAGAGGCAGGAGAGGGTGGGGGCAGGAGACAAAGATGAAGCAGGCTGCGGAAGAATCCAGGGAGGCTCCCCATCCTGCTGTGACCACTTCCCTCCTCACTGGTCTCCCAGAACATGCAGAGAATTGAAGAGGCCAAAGCAATGAAAGACAAGGTGACAGAGCCTTCTGCTGCTGGGGAAGGAACTGGGGAAGGCGGGGACCTTCAGTCCTTGCAAATGACTCATTGTGGCAAGACCTTCTGGGAAGAGTTGCTCTGATCACTAGGCCTGCACTGTTTTGGTTTCTTTGACTAAAGAGTTAACTTCACTGACACCAGTGTCTTTTCATTGCTGACCTACTCCTGACTCCAGCTCCTGACACCGCTGTTGACGGGGACTCATCAGGTGATTTCCACCCAGTAGCTCCATACATCACTTCTTTTATTCACAGATTGTGTGCATGAGGCATTTCTTGTTTGCAACTTCATATATTATAATTTAAGCAGCTAAATGTCAATTCACAGATTTTAAAAATACTTCATATGCCCAGCAAAGTAGACATAAATCTAATTAGATGTACAACAGAGGAGTTACATTTTCTCTTACACTCCTATGAGTTAGATTGTTTAAGCTTGTCCATTCTATGTTTTGCACAAATAATGTATAGTGCAATCCAGAAATGCATTTGGCATGCATTTTATTTCCCTCTTATGACATGATTCGAACCATATCTACGCTGTGGTACGCCCAAATGCAGTCAATGAAGCTCGTTCCAATTAAGCACTGCTTATGAGTGCATCCCAAAAAAAATTTGAGCTGGTCTTCAAGGAATTTAAAATCCCCTAAGTGTGCAATCCTAAGGCAGGAGATGGAGGCTGATGGCAGGGCATCAGCCATATCCAGCACTGTGTCAGGCCTTAGGTGACATGGAGGAAATAAGGGTGGAGAATTGCTTATGCACTCCTACATCCTTTTCTGTTTTTTCCCCTTCAATGGGAGGGAAATAAATGGGACTGGACTATACCAACACCAGGGCTGCCACAGTTCCCTCTCTGAGTTTTGAGTTCTTGGAAGGTGTTGGATCCAAGGCTTACACACAGTTCTTCTTTGGCACACCTCTAACCCACCTCCAGCTATCCCTTCTTCAGCTTTACCATTCCAATGGTGGTAGGTCTAGGACTGGAAAAAGGGAATCTGACACAGATCTCAATCTCTGAGCTCTCCAGTGACACTCGCTCCACTTTCAGAGAGGGAGATCTGATGCTTCCTATGGTCCCTGGATGCTCTCACAGGAGCCAAAGGGATTGCTGATCCCATTATACAAAAGGCAATACCTATCTTTATTTTTTTGTTCTAATAGAGTCTTCAATAAAAAGCTCAAAACAGAATTCTCATTGGGTATCATATAATTCCCCATAATTTAGTAAAAGTTTGAATTAATCAAGGTTTGATTAAATTTTGCCAAACAACAGAAACCCCCTGGAGATTATGCTAGCAAGCTAAGTCAGCTCAGTAAAGCTAACTGGATAGGCCATTAACATGGGACAAAAATACCATGTCTGGCCACCTCATAAGAATGCATGCCTCATAAGAACAGTGCCTATCAAAATGAAGCCCACCCTCAAACTAATGTGTTATTTGCCACATCCTGGTTTCTCAGTCAAGGCCAATTATAACTAACCTCATGATAATGAGGTAACGTCTCTGACTTTGGGTCAATTAAATGCTGTTCTTCTTTGTTTAACAGCTAGATGTGTTCTTTATAAACATATTTTTAAAGCCTCAAACATATCAAACTCCAGTAAGACTATAATTCAATAATAAAAACCTGCTTCTTTTTCTTGTTCTAAATTTAACTATTAATTAACCTACTTTTAAACACACAATTTTGTAAGTAATAGTAATACTTTATTATTTATATGCCACCCATCCTACCAGGTTGCCCCACCACTCTGGGCAGCTTCCAACAAATTAAAACATCAAACACAGTAAGACATCAAACACTAAAAACTTCCCTATACAGGGTTGTTTATGTCTTTTGACATCTGATGGGAGAACATACCGCACGGCAGGCACCACTACTGAGAAGACCCTCTGCCTGGATCCCATAACTCACTTCTTGCAATGAGGGAACCATCAGAAGGCCCTCAGAGCTGAAGCTCAGTGTCTAGGCTGAACAATGGGGGTGGAAACACTCCTTCAGGTATACAGGGCCAAAGCCATTTAGGGCTTTAAAGGTCAGCACCAACACTTTGAATTGTGCTTCTAAATGTTTTGGAAGCCAATGTAGGTCTTTAGGTTTTATATGGTCCCAGCAGCTATTCCCAATCACCGGTCTGGTAGCCACATTCTGCATTAGTTGTAGTTTCCAAGTCATCTTCAAAGGTAGAACGCATTGCAGTAGACCAAATGGGAGATAACCAGAGCATGTACCACTCTGACAAAACAGGGCACAAGCAGGTAGGGTCTACAGTTGCCCTTGAAACAGAATTGATCTGTACGCCCATGGACAGCTGTAGGTTCAAAATGACTCCCAGGCTGCACGCCTGGTCCTTTAGGGGCACAGGTACCCCATTCAGTACCAGAGAATCCCCCAAATCTACCCACCACCTGTCCCATTTATTCCTCGGACAGTAAAAAATTCCAGAAAATACCTCTCCAAACTGGATGAATGGGCAACAAAATGGCAAATGACGTCCAATACAAGTATAAATTGATGCACTTTGAGGCAACATTTTATAAATTATCCTATCAATTTCCAGAGGAATAGCTGTATTAGTCTTTTGCAGCAAAAACAAGAAAGCCTTGCATTCACATATAGACTGATGTGCTTTGAACTGGCCATGAAGTGATATTTTTCTCATGATATCTCAATGAAAATGCCAATTCACATGTTCTGTGGCAATAAAGGTGGCAAATTCCATGCTAGGGATTTTAAGACAAAAGACTGAAAATAAAATTGCTAGTATCATAATACTTCTATGTTGCAATCACTTCTGGAATAGTGTATGTAGTTGACCCATCTCAAAAAGAGCACTGTACAGCAAGAAAAGAAGCAACTAAGAAATATGAAGGGATTGAAGTACCTTCCCTACAAGGAAAGTTGAAGGGGGTCAGTTTATGTGTTTTAAATATTACTAAGGGCAGAGGAACACAATAAAGGTTTATAAAATGATGCATGGTATAGAGGAAGATAGGCTTTCCCCCCTCTATAACCCTTAACACTAGAACTCCTCGCAAGATTTTACTAAAAGTTATCTAATAAAATTTGACTAGAAGACAAAAGCAACAGGTGATGGCTGCAGGCACATATTACTTTAAATAGGATTAAAGAAATGAATAGAGAGCAAGTCTTACCATGATAGCCAAATGGAACCTATATGTTTAGAGAGTATTGTTCTGCATAATAGTTGTTCATTTGCTGTATTTGTATTGCCATCCAATACAATACAAAAATGACAATAACAATTTTTTCTCTAGGTGGCTGTCAATAAAAGGACGGGCCATTAGCCATGGCCATTCATTTCAATGGGTCTACTCTGAGCAAAGATTGGTTGACTACAAACCGTTTTAACAAAATCTCTTATCCCAAAATCTCATGAAGCCATAAAAAATGTTAAAGTTAAAAGGCCTGAGAAAATATATTCAATAGGACACAAACAAACAAACAAACACAACATCCAGAGCATAGGTTCCCACCTCTCCAGGAAGTGCATTCCATGACTGCTGGGTTCTACAAGCTACTCAGCACACTTCGTTTGGCAGAGGCATTCTGTGAAGATTTGGGGGTTGAAGTAGGTGTATGTGGAAGGATATGTAATCCTTCAGGTAACCTGGTACCTGTACTAGGTTAAAAAAATACCACTTTGAATTGGTCCCAACAATAAACTGGAAGCCAGTGCTAATAGCAAAGTACCAGCATGATGTGATCATATCACTAAGTGTTTTTTGCACAAGCTGAAGTTTACAGACCATTTTCAAAAGGTGCATTCCATGCACGACAATGCATTACAGTAATCCATCTGGGTATGGATAACTGTTGCAAGGCTATCTCTGTCCAGATAAGAGTTGCAGTTGACTTCTTTGCATAAACTGGGTCCCCCGCCCATGCTGTTATTTTTCATGCTGCCATTATAAGAGAACAAAGGAGGTGTTCATGGTGAGTTCCGGCACCTATCTTTCGGTAAAAATAGCACCGCCCCCCTCAAAAAAAAAAAAGAAAAAGAAAAGGAAAAGAAAGGAAGTACAGGCTTGGAAAATTCCCTGCGCGGTCTGGAAAGGATGACAGGCGAGACAGCGCCAATTCGGCTGTGGGCGAAAAGGGAGCTGGAAACCCTGGGAAAGAAAAAGGGAAAGGGCTCTGGAAAGAACCGCCACAGGGTGCGCCAAACCCGGGGAGACACAGACAGGCCCGGCAGCCAGACACGCATGGGAGGGAGATCAGGTCAATAAGGCACCCGCAGAAATTCGGAGGGGAAAACGTGGAGCAACAACCTTCAAGCGAGACGGCGCAAAGGGCCAGCGTGGCAAGAGCGCGTGCTGACACAACCACGTTTGTAAAACGAATGAATTCAGAGCAGCGTCTGCAAAACACAAACAGGGACCAGTGCTTCCTTGGAATATAGTACAGGAAAAATGGACCTACCGGGGGCGGGGGTTGGAAGCAGCTTAAAATAAAGCCGGTGCGCAGTGCCTCCCCCCACCCCCCCCCAAATTTGGCACATCGTTTTCATGAAGCGTTTTCCTGCCCCGGTTTCTATCGGCGAGGGGATGGAAGAAAGGAAGAAAAAGAACGAGGTGCCTTCGTTTTCCCCCTCAGCCAGGGAACACAACACCGGAGACTGGAGGTGGGGAGATCAGTTTGACGAGGAAAAGGCCATGAGGCAGATTTGTCAGGCGAGCGCAAGCACAGACTTTACACAGTGAGGAACGCCACGCGGGTTTTCCGCACCGTCCTAACGTGCAGCTTTGGCCCTTAAAGGAAAGGCGACAGTAGGCGCCCGCAGCCGCCGAGGCAGCCTCTCCCTCCCCGCGCCCTTCTCGGGAGCCCGCGTCAGCCCCACAAGGACCCCGCCTTGCCCCGTGAGCAGCAAAGCTTCGACCGCGGCCACATACAACACACACAGAAAGAGCACCCGAGTGAGGGCGGGACCTGGACGGGGGTTTAGGAGGAGGAAGCACGAGGCGGTCATGCAACCGCCTCAGCCCTCGAGGCCGTTGCTAGGCTAGGCTGGCTGAGGCCAGCCAGGCCAAGGGGGCGGGGGAGCGCGCCCTGGGCACGCCCCGAGCACGTTCTCCTCCTCGTGGGCTCGCGCGCCGCGGCCCCGCCCCCCTCACGCGGCTCCACATGCTGGCGGGCGGCACCAACGGCCGCAGGGAGGAGGAGAGCGCACGGGAGGTACGGTTAAGGGAGGGGCTGCTGGCCCGAGGACTCCTGCGAGCGACGCGGAGCCAATGAGAAGCCGCGCTCCCTTCTCCCTCGCTCGCTCTTCTCAACACCCCGCCCACCGGCCGCTGCGTATCTCTGCCTTGTCTCCTGTTGGCAATAAAAATATATATAAAGACGTTTACACCCGTTAAGGGTCGGGACGGAGCTCCCCCCTTCCCCCCACGTCGTAGAATTTCAACCCGTGCCTCGCATATGTTACAATGTGTGGTAGGGTTGTCAAGGCAAACCATTTTTTTAATCGTTATCATTATTATGAATAATAGTAATGACAGGTGCGACGCTGCTTTCATTTCACTTTCAATTTGTACGGTATACCGCCTTTCTGTATTGCTGCCCAGAAGGTGGCTTACAAGCTGAAGGAACAAGATCATGCAATTTACAACAGTCTGAGCCAATTAAACAAGCAGGCAAACAAAAGTCATAATAAAATATGACTTGTAATTTGTACTGGAAGAAGGTTCTAGCAGCCTAAACAAGGATGCCTTGAATCTTCACAGAATGCGTTTCGATAGTCCGTGCCTCCTCCTTGGGCTACCCTTAATGATTAATTTTGTTGGTATATAAGAACATATGGAACCTGAAGTTTGGATATACACATCTCAACTCCAGAATACAAGGGATGTGCAGATTGCACCTGCTGAAATTCTTCCCGATAGTACAGGAGCAACATCCTCTTTTGAATCTGGCTTCTTGGCAAAAGCGGAGCATGAAGACGATGGCCTTTCCCTAATCCCTCTCACACAAGCAACACTGGCTGAAAACCCCTCTTTTGTGCAACTGTTGAAAATGCAAGAGCCCTGTCCTCCTTTTCCCACCACCGGGCAAATTTAACTCCTTGCTAATAGCTAAGGGCAGGCATAGGCAAATTCAGCCCTCTACATGTTTTGGGACTACAATCCCCATCATCCCTGTCCACTGGTCCTGTTAGCTAGGGATCATGGGAGTTGTAGTCCCAAAACATCTGGATGGCCGCGTTTGCCTGTGCCTGGCTAAGGGCATCTGGCTGGTTACTGTTGGAAACAGAAAGTAGATTAGAGGCATATCTGGTCTGATGCAACAAGGCCACTCTTAGGTTCCTGAGGCAATGATGAATGTCCATGTGACAAAGACACACACACAACGCACGTGCATCTCGACCCATATACCTGCAAACTGATGCACTGTCAGACTGTATCTCATAGTAAGCCAAATAATGCTTCCTTTACTTAACTGATTGGGGTGTGTTTTTAAAAAAATATTAGGACACAGAAAAAAGAAATGTGAAAAAGCAAACATCTCCTTGTCGGCAGTGATTCCTCCCCCACTCCTGCCAGTAGATATTTATGTAAAACCCTCTGGGGGACAACTCTTCCATGGGAGGGGGGTAATTGGAGACATAGTCTGAATTTCATGGTGGCAAATGATGGCCGTTTGACAGAAAGATTAATAGCCACAATGTGGCTCTGGCTGGCTGCAAAACGTGTGTTATTTATAGTCACCTCACACTGTTTTTCTCAGCAGTAATCTGGCTCCCTCACGATAAAGCACTCGGTCTTTCAGCTTGGAGCCTGTCCCCTTTGGGAAAAGGTTATTGGGGGAGGAAAAACATACAGTGCTCATTATTTTATCATTTTGTGCTGGTGACTACAATTGCAACCAAAGATATGTAGCAATAGATTTGCATTGAGTGTTGCCCTGGCAGCAGTATATTCTAAAGATAATTTGTTCAGTGCACTAAGGAAAAAGTATATTTGGTGTTTCAGCTAAGAGGAGCCAGAAAATATTTGAAGTATTATACTTAAGTCACAGACTACTGAACCAGGATGTTCTATTGGAAATAAATATTTTGTGAGGTAAGATTAAGAGAAATTCACTGTTAGCCTAAACTACCAATAAATTTCAATGTATATTTTGCAGGATCACTGGTGTCAATGTTTCTGATCACATCTCAGTTTATATAATATACTTCCTGCCTAGTCAAGTTTTCTTGGTAAGATGGAAATTAACTGAGGAAAGAAGTGGGAATGACTGAGAGGAAACTGAAATAGCAGCGAGCCTTGTAACTAACCAGTGCTTTTTCTGGGGGGACACAGGGGTACGCATACCCCTAAACATTTTGTGAATCTAAGTTTGGCCTCATTGAGGGGCAGTATTTTAAATGAGTAGGAAAATGAGAGTACCCCTAAACATTTTTTAGCAAAAAAGCACTGTAACTAACTATAACCAACACTTATTAATGTATTTGCTCATGAATCCATACAACACTAGGAAAAATAGGACAAACTGCCCCACCCGTATGACAGAGTCCACAGAAACATTGCCAAGATTTTATTGCACACTAGCTTAGATTTCTAACTTGACCTAACCTAACTTGGGCAGCTAATAATATAACAAATCAGGGCTGCTCACAAGGCTTGTTCAGCGGGTATATATTGATTGGGGCCCAGGCTCTTAGTTTTCATTTTAAAAGAAAGTAAATAAATTGGCAGTACAAAGAAAGTTAGGAAGCAAAATGTGGAGGCAACTTTCCAAAGCATCAGCAGGCATCAAAGCATCTGGAGGGGGGGCCTCTAGAGCAGCAGAAAAAATAGGAGAAGCTGTTTGTTTTGCTCCTAGCTTGACACTGGACAGATGAGAGTCCTCCATGTACACATTATTTCATTTATTCCCCAAGTGTGCTGCCTTTACAGTATAAAAAACAATTGGCTGGCAATTGTTTTACTCAGAAGTAAATGAGGCCTCCTTCCTACTGAAAAGAAATTGTGACTTTGAAAGTTGCCACAACCACCATTTTTCATGTCTCTCACACAGCCACCACTGACCTGATTGCCATCACTGGGCTGTTATTTATAGTTATTGTTATACAGGAAGTATAAAACAAAAATAAAAAAATGACTCAGCAAATACAATCATAAAAGCATCAAACACTTTATAGTTGTAACAAGTTAAAAATTCATATAGACTGTACTTCAACACAGTGCTACTTTTTTGTTTATCAAGATTGGCAAAATGGGAAGGGGACTGCACGTGGTTAGATGGCTGGTTGTTGTTGTTTATTTGTGTCTCATTTTTCCTCCCAGAGGCTGTGTACAGTGTCTTCTCTCCCTTTTAATCTTCACTACGGTTCTGTGGGGTAGGCTAGGCTTGGAGTTGGTAGTTCAGACACCAAAGCTGTGAAACTGCACATATTTAGAGTCCTTTTTATGTGTTGACATCCCTGAAACCAATAAAATAAATTGTCCACTAAATATAGGTGATATTTTGAATTAACCTTATCCTATATCTGCTTAATTACAACTCAAATGTCTTGACAGTGCTTCAGTAAAGAGAGAGAGAGATTTGGTAATTTGTGTACAGGCTTAACTCAGAGGAGGAATAATAAAGGTGCTATCAGTCTTGCATACATTTTTATTTCACTTCTATCTTCCCTTTTACTTGAACATTTATGGTCATTAAAATTCTGAAACCCAAATTTTGTATTCAAAATTTAGCATGCAAATAGATGTCACATGCAAATTTAGTTACTGGTTGACCTTTCATAATTAAATGTACATGGACTCATTTGGTAATTTACAACATTTTAAGACCTTGATCAGAATATTAAAAGTCATACCACAAGGAAAGGATACCAGTATTCAAAGCTTGTGCAAGAGTAACAGATTCGTCAGTGTTGAAATGAGTGTTAGAGGCATTTGTTTGAAAGGTAAACATCCTTCCCAAGAGCAGCATGGAGCTGATCGTTCCCACTTGGAGACCATCTGCACAGGGCAACTCAGAGAGCCGTGCTGGTGCATCCTTTATAAATTAAAAGGGAAAAAGTCAGTTGTATTTTTGAACCATCAGCCATCCCCTCTCCTCCATAATTTATCGTTTTCATGATAGCCCTTTTTGCTTGTCTTCACCTCAGTACTTATCTAACAACAGGCAGTGATTATCTCAGGGGCAGCTTCCTTTTCTTCTGACATCCTTTAATTAAACTATAACCCTTGCTGAGCATAGACTAGAAAAATATTGGAAGAAAAATATCTCACCAAAGTCTCATTAGACCACTATTATTTATGAAACTGCAACTGCTCTGTAGAGAAGTAGCTGAGGGGAAGCTTTAATGATATCTCTATAAATTTACCCTTGAGCTTGACACACTTTGCTGCACCTTTTTTATGGTCTGATTCTAGCAGCTAGTGCTTGGCAAGTAATGGTTTATGAAGAAGAAGAAGAAGAAGAAGAAGAAGAAGAGTTTGGATTTGATATCCCGCCTTTCACTCCCTTAGGAGTCTCAAAGCGGCTAACATTCTCCTTTCCCTTCCTCCCTCACAACAAACACTCTGTGAGGTGAGTGGGGCTGAGAGACTTCAAAGAAGTGTGACTGGCCCAAGGTCACCCAGCAGCTACATGTGGAGGAGCGGAGACGCGAACCCGGTTCCCCAGATTACGAGACTACCGCTCTCAACCACTACACCACACTGGCTAGTATGGTATGGCTAGTTACAGCTACAGAACAAAGTAATAATAATAATGAGTTGTGGCACAGCACTCACACCACAAGTCATGCAAGGATGTCATAGTGACAAGAAGCACTGTCAGAAGTATTGACGTATTGATAAAAGCTATCATTGCCATGTGCCCTGGTAAAGCTTCCAGGATGTAACCTTCTTCTGCAAGACTGCTGGATAACAAAATTGGGCACAGCGCTGTTAAACATTCCACACCTTCAGCTCTGGATGCACAAGATGAGCAGGCAGGTTATTTTGCTACTGGCATCTGCAAAGGGACTTTATAACATTTAGAAAGTGCCTTGAGTTTCAAAGTTCCATGGATTTTATTTGCTTCTGTGTCTTGAACTAGTTTCTCCTGCTTGCTTTAGCATCACATAGACTTATCTAATTTCTCCATATGCTGATTAAATTATACAAGGAATAAATCAATGTCCCGTGAAATGTATGTAATGAAACAGATAATTTGTGCATTTCAACCTCTTCTCTCACTCCTACACATGACTTTGCATGTGAATGTTTAAGACCTATGGTGGTTTTTTCCACCCTACTACTGCAATTAATCACATTACATAACTAACCCACTGCTATTTTTAATTATTTTTTTCTTTTAATACATTTTGACTGGCATAAAGGGTCTTTCTTGAAATGAACGTTCCAGCATACTTATGGGCAAGGAAGAGGATGCGAAAACACCATCTTCCTTTCTAGCAGTGTGTGCTTAAGAAATACAACACATACAGTGGGTTATGTAACATCACACAATCATTTCTGAGTCATGCACACACTTACCTCACAATGGACCTGGCTAAAATTAGACTCCCATTCTTAAGAATCAGAAGTTTTCCCCTTCTTCTCCATGCTGTTTAAATATAGCAGATTTAAAGAATAATCCTATGCATGTCAACTCAGAAGCAAATCCCATTGAGTTCACTGGGGCTTGCTCCTAGATAAGTGGTATAGGATTGTAGTCTAAACCAATTTGATTTGCTGTATTTACATATGCATGTGTGTATGTCTTACTATATACATAAAAATGTAGGTGTCATCACATTCTGCCATTTGCATGGCCAATAGGAGGCCACGGCAACTGCAACATGAGGAATAACAGGCAGGCCCAGGCGAACTGTTTAACGGAGGGGGAGCGCCTCCTGCCTCCATCAAATGTGTGTGCAGCAAGGTGGCATATGTTGAGGGCGTGGATGAGGTGTAAAGGGGGATGATTTGGTTAGGTGGAGGGAAAGGACGAAGGCATAGGTGGGGTTGGCGAGCAGGAACAGCAGCATATCCTCCAACATTTCTCAGATGAAAAGAGGGACATTTCTCACTTCCCCCAGATGATCCTCCTCAACCCCCCATTTCTTTTTATTTTTTATATTTTTTATTGGCTTAAGAAAATTATACAGACAGCAAAACAAAGAAGCCTAAATTAACATTGCATTCTACCGATAAGAAATAATAACTATTACAATAATGAAAATACTAAAAACTACATTTACTTCCCCTTTTGAACTTCTATTCTGGTTACAATATATTACTATTCTATAAGAATCTATTATATCCTTTGCTGTCCCATATATTATTTTATTTCCCAAATTCAACCTAACCCTCCCCTCCTCCCCACTGCTTCCCTTCACCTGTGTGAGATCTCCCCATCATAATATTTTTTCTAGTTGCTTTAATAAAATAGAATAACATGAAAACTGTTAAATTATAATTACCTCTTTTGTCTTTACACGCTCAACCCCCCATTTCTGTGTGTCCCCCCCACAGAGCATTTCCTGTCAGAAGAATGGCGAGTGCCACTACCACTTCATCAACAGAACACAGCACACACACCCTTCACCATTCTGAGAAAACCCCTTAATCCCAAATTTATTTTATTCTTTGGTAGATTTACAAAAAGAAAAAACACACCCCAATAAATAAATATTAGAAAAGGGGAAGATTAGATGCAGATGCACAAAGCATTTTTTTTTTTTTAAGTCAGAACTCCTTGCGTTCTGCTCTGTTCCTTCTTTCTTCCCACCCAGTGCTGCCCTACCCTCTGCCTGCCCCTCAGAGCCAGCGCCTCACCCGGGGCTGGGCCCCAGTGGAGGCAACCTGGCCTCCTCCTCGCCTGTTCTCCAGCAGCCACTACGAGCCGCCCAAGGAAGGAGGTCAGCAGCAGAGGCCATGGGATGCTCCTACTCAGCCACCACCGCTCGGGTCAAGCACCGCTCGGGAGCTCATTCTGCTCCCAAGCTTGGTGACAGCAGCACTGGCAGGGGAAATAGGAACGTTTTGCACTCAAATCAGAAGCTGGGATGGCTTTCATAATTCTGGATCTGTCCCTGGAAAATCAGGACATTTGCAGGGTATGCCCCTAGAATATGTACAAAATTTTCTAACTGCAAAGATACCTGGATTTCCTAAATTAAAACTGGAGGATAGCTGTTGGCCATGTATGGTTGAAGGCATTCAGATTATGTGTTAAATGTATATCATTATATGTGGAAGAATTGTGGTCATAACAGTTTACAGTACCCTGAGGTGAGCAATTAGAACCAGGGAGATGTGTGGCATTAATTTAAAAGCACTATGCCACCCCCACCATATAGAAACAAAGAACTTGGGTTCATCGCTGTCATTCGGTCACAATCCTCAGCCCTATTGCGCAGGAGGGGAAGATTTCAAGTGGGTAGGGAGAAAAAGCAAAGGTCATGTGCAAGTGCTAAAAAGTGCTGCAAGACTCCCTGTTCCAGACTGGTTGGAGCCCTACGTAGGAACACTCCTGTTGGAGGCTGGGGATGCACTGTAACATTTAGTTACAGGTTCCCACTTCTTCAAAAGAATGACCGTGTCTTCTGCCCATCCATGCTGTTTTCCCTTCCCTAACTTTTAGCCCATGATCTAGCACAAGACAGTCACAGGACTATGAGACCTACCGTCGTTTAGTTGCAACAAACTGCCTTCCTTTATTCATCCATCGAAGCCAAATGTTTTCACCGTTCATAATTTCATACACCTTAGTGCTGTTAACTGAATGCAGTAGGTTACAACAAAGCTATGAAGGGTTGTGAGATTGCGTTAGCAGATTCTGAAGGATAGGAAAGGAGAACAAAGCTACCTTTGAGGTTATGCTGCATATTGCTTTAAGAGATTGGGAGAGAGGCAGCTGGCTCTATTCCACACTATGTCCAGCTGTATGTATTGGAAGGTTCTGGGGATCATCAGCTGATGTTTTTGTTGTGTGCAGTTAAAGCAGCATGACCAGAGGTCAGTTCTTAGCTGGCTAAATGGATTTGCTAAACTTAACTGTGAATACACTTCTTATTACACTAAAAGAGACTGAGCAGGAGAGCGGGGAAAGTTTTGCAGGGTTACAGCTTGATGAGGAAAGGTTCATCGGTATTTATTAGATCTACATTTCCTTAGAGAAGATATTTTGTACCCCTATGTTGGGGTACTTTACGAAATATCAGTGTTACACAGACACAAATGTATCTTAATGCTGTTGGCACAATAAACTAGAATAGGGCTGGGGTGTCTGTGATGCCGGGGTGAACGAAGGCTAACCAACACCCAGGGCGGGCCAAACTGCCCGTTGCACACGCGTTGCACCACTACGTACGACGCATGTGTGACGTCGCTATGTAGGGCGCATGTGTGGCGTCGCTACGTACAGCACATGCATGTGACACCACGCATGCATTGTACACAGCGGTTTGCCGCCGCCGCCGCCCGAGCACTGTACGGACGGTGGCAGGATCCTCTGCTCATGACTGCAGTGGCAGTGGAGGGATCCTCTGCTTGCAGCTGTAGTGGTGATGGAGAGATCCTACCGCGGTCTGTATGGTGCTCAGGCGGTGCTGGCAGCAAACCATTATGTACAGTGCATGTGCAGCGTCGCTACATACAGCGCATGTGTGCTACACCACGCATGCGTTGTACGTAGTGGTTTGCTGCCGGCGCCACTCGAACATCATACGGACGGTGGCAGGATCCTCTGCTTGCAGCTGCAGCCTTGAATAGAGGATCCTCCACATGTGGCTGCAGTGGCGCGAGGGCTGCTTGCGCCACCGCGCCCAGGGCAAGCACCCCATGGGGTGCCTTCTTGTTACCCCTCCAGACATGGCACCCAGGGCGCACTGTCTCCCCGCCCCCTTGCAACGCCACTGTGTAATGCTGCAGATGTTGTTGGGCTTCAGTTCTTGTCATCTCTGACCATTGATCATGCTGGCAGGGACTGATGGGAGCTGTAGTCTAGCAACATCTGGAGGGCCACAGGTTCACCATCTCTGAACTAGAGTAAACATTTCTAAGGAGAAGATTGAAGTATTGCAGTAACAGCCCTTCAGGAACTGATTACATACAACACTGCAATGCATCAGCCTCCGGTGATCAATGGAAAGTCCCAGGACAAAGTCTGAGGGACTTTTTCTTCACAACGTTTCAAGTCTAACCAGCATGAGACAAAAAGCAACTAGTTATGTTTCATCACTGTGCCACTGCCACAAACAAACATAATTCAAGGAAATAAATGGTGACTATGCTCTTATGCAACCCAGAAAATCACTACATTTTTAGGATTACTCTTCTCTGGTACAGCTGTGGAGTCACACATTCTCACACTGCTAATATATTAAAATCAGTAAAAATGTGTTCTGTAGCTCTTATAGTCTGATTTGGTTAAATAGACAATTTTTGGTGTATGACATTTTTAAAAAGTAAGCCAATCAGACAAACATATATAAAGAAAGTATGGTTGTAATTTTTTCTTGATTTGAGGGGTTTTTTTTACAATCAAGCAGTGTATAAATTTAATGAAATACATAAAGAAAGTTAGAAAACAAAATGTGAAGGCAGCATTCAAGTCTTAGAATTAGGCAGATACAGAGGTGCAGCTGTTGCAAAGGACACTTGGTTACTTAATCACTGTTGCTAAGCCATCAGAAGGAAGGAATGTGAGGGATTTCCTGTATCTTCCCTCTGAAGTGATTGATTCTCTTCTAACAAGAGCAACTTGTAGCGAGACATGCAGGTACATGAACAAAGTGAATGAACAAAGTGAATGTTGGCTTATGGCTTTAATAGCTGTGTGGCTGATATAAATTAAACACAGTAAGCCTTTTCTAGTATGGAAACACTCTTATGGGGAATTGGCATTCCTGTTCTTTCAGACATTACTTCTGTGTACTTTTGCATCCTATACTTCAACAGAACAGCTTGTAACATTTTGAAGGCTGGGTCTTGGAACTGAACTAGTTTGTTCTGTAAATGGATGAATTTGGGCTGGTTCCTTTTTAAAATGATTTCTCAGACCCTGGGTTTGCTGAATTGATACTTTAAAATAGCAAGATATGAATGAAAAGGCAACTATCACTGGGTGTAATTAAATTACGAGTGCATGCGTAACTTCTAGCCTAGAATCTGCTCTAATTAGCTCTTTCGTCACAACTGGCCTGCAAAAATGAAGAAGATCCATTAGTAATCACTTATGTTTTCTTCTGTGCACAATTACTTGACCCAGTTTTATTTACTGCAGGTGAATAACTGTTCTTTCACTTATCCCACTGCCACCATAATGTCTGAGTCACAGTGCATGCTGTTGATTTCCACATTCTTTTCACTGCAGTCAACTTAGAGTATCACTAATAAGACCATTAATTACTTGTAATCATGGTCAATGAGAGGCTGATATTTTCAGGTCATGAACCTAAGACTTCCAACACATCAGCTATACGGGAATGAAGGTCAGATTAGTCATTTTTTTCCCCAGCACAGTCTTTTCCATATATATATATATGGAAAAGGACAGATCCTTCAGGACAGATCCTGAAGCTGAGGCTCCAATACTTTGGCCACCTCATGAGAAGAGAAGACTCCCTGGAAAAGAAAGACCCTGATGTTGGGAAAGATGGAGGGCACAAGGAGAAGGGGACGACAGAGGACAGGATGGTTGGACAGTGTTCTTGAAGCTACTAACATGAGTTTGACCAAGCTGCGGGAGGCAGTGGAAGACAGGAGTGCCTGGCTTGCTCTGGTCCATGGAATCACGAAGAGTTGGACATGACTAAATGACTAAACAACAACATATATACATATACACACACACACATGTGAACATGAAATTTATTACGGTCAGAGACCAGCTTGTGAAACACAAATGGAACTACAATCCCAAAAGCAAAACAAACATTTAAAACAATATACAACAATGGATTTTAAGTTTAAAAATGTGGTAGGCATATAAACTCATAAAAACATTAAGATAGACTACTATAGAGAAATGACCCAGAGCTGCCTGTGGATTTGAGTTTGGGAATTTTCTTAACAAACTATATTGAATCGGGGGATGGTCTGCACCTACAGATCTGTGCGCAGGATCTGGCGACCATCTGGGTCATCTTGTGATCTTTGCCTAACAGGAGAAGATCGAATTTTTGCTTTACTGGCAGGTCAGTAAGCCTCACTAGCAGGGAGTCAATGGTTTCTCTACGTGCCCCATCCTAAAAGGGACATCTAAAAAATATGTGTTCAGGGCTTCCTATATCCCCCAATGGACAGGCACAAATTCTCTGGTCATATGGGACTTCTTTAAAGGTTCCTTCCAAGACCGGCGAGGGCAGAGCCGAGCTTCTGGCAAGTGTAAAAGCCCTTCTTGCATTTTTGGATACAAGAAAAAATAGATATGCTGCCAGTGCAGCTAATATATGCATTCCTGTACCCGTGAAAATCTACGAAAGCATATATATATATATATATATATATAAAGGTAAAAGTAAAGGGACCCCTGACTATTAGGTCCAGTCGTGACCGACTCTGGGGTTGCGGTGCTCATCTCGCTTTATTGGCCGAGGGAGCCGGCGTACAGCTTCCGGGTCATGTGGCCAGCATGACTAAACCGCTTCTAGTGAACCAGAGCAGCGCATGGAAACGCCATTTACCTTCCCGCCGGAGTGGTACCTATTTATCTACTTGCACTTTTGAGGTGCTTTCAAATGCTAGGTTGGCAGGAGCTGGGACCAAGCAACGGGAGCTCACGCCGTCGTGGGGATTTGATCCACCGGCCTTCTGATCGGCAAGTCCTAGGCTCTGTGGTTTAACTCACAGCGCCACCTGTGTCCCATATATATATATATATATATATATATATATATATGTGTGTGTGTGTGTGTGTGTGTGTGTGTATCCATAAAATTTATGCAGCACTTGATTATAAAAAACAACAACCCCACAACCAAAACCAAAAAACCACAGGAAAACAAAGAAGATTGTACAGTCTTATTTTAAAATGTACAAAAGTTAAAATACAAAAACAGATTAAAATTCCCTCAAATTTCTAAGCATCTGGGTAGGTTTGTCTAAGCAGGAATGTTTTCAGCCGACACCAGAAAGAGTACTGTGAAGGTGCCTACTTGATCTCAATAGGGAGGGAGTTACAAAGGATTGGTACAACCACACTAACCTATCTCCCCTGTCTCCCACTTCCACTGGATGACACAGCTTCTTGCTTTCATGTTCCTCCAGTGGGCAAGGAGGCAAGCCATTCTCCTGTACCAAAGAACCAGTCACTGCCACGGTGGGACAAGTAAGAGAGGCGGCACTGTGGACCTCTTCCACCCAAAGAAAAGTTTGTGAGCTTCTGTAAGGGTGCCCCTGCTTCTTCACATTTCAAAAACGGTGTGTGGAACAGGAAGAACATGGGTAGGCAGACTAAGGCCCGGGGGCCGGATTCGGCCCAATCGCCTTCTAAATCCCGCCCGCGGATGGTCCGGGAATCAGCGTGTTTTTACATGAGTAGAATGTGTGTTGTTGTTGTTTAGTCGTTCAGTCGTGTCCGACTCTTCGTGACCCCATGGACCAGAGCACGCCAGGCACTTCTGTCTTCCACTGTCTGCCGCAGTTTGGTCAGACTCATGTTTGTAGCTTCGAGAACACTGTCCAACCATCTCGTCCTCTGTCGTCCCCTTCTCCTTGTGCCCTCCATCTTTCCCAACATCAGGGTCTTTTCCAGGGAGTCTTCTCTTCTCGTGAGGTGGCCAAAGTATTGGAGCCTCAGTTTCAAGATCTGTCCTTCCAGTGAGCACTCAGGGCTAATTTCCTTAAGAATAGATACGTCTGATCTTCTTGCAGTCCATGGGAATCTCAAGAGTCTCCTCCAGCACCATAATTCAAAAGCGTCAATTCTTCGGCGATCAGTGTGCTTTTATTTAAAATGCATTTCTGGGTTATTTGTGGGGCATAGGAATCCATTCATCCCCCCCCCCCCCAAAAAAATATAGTCTGGCCCCCCACAAGGTCTGAGGGACAGTGGACTGCCCCCCTGCTGAAAAGGTTTGCTGACCCCTGAGGAAGAAGGTTCCTGAGAAAGTTGTGCCTGGCATACCTGTAGCTGAAGCCCATCCAAAAGCTTTCTCAGAATGAATGTGGTGATATTCCTCTTGCAATCTAGCCACTGTAATAACTGCAGCCTGCAGCCCCTGTGACTACATGTGGCATCTGAGGCAGGGCATCCAAGTACAGTGCCTGACATCCCTTGCACTGCACATCTTTAGGTATAATATGATCTGCTTTAGCTATGCCAAGAATGGAAAAGAGTTGCACTGGATGTTGCTTCAGGCCATTTCATCTCTGTGGTTTATTATCCCTTGACTCTCCCTACGGCCACCCCTGTAAGCCTACCTTCCTCTGGAAAGCTCAAGTCACTCCAGAGTTGTTCTTTCTGCCACCACATTTATTATTTGCTGGTTTTATTTGCAAATTTTCCTGCCCAGCCAACATTAAGAGACGATATCATGGCTGTTAACAGTATAGAACCAGGAATGAATTACAACCGTAGAACAAATGCAAACGCATCAGAAATAGATCAGATTTATATATCACCCTTCAGGGAGAGTCTGGGTGAACAGGTGTGTTTTAAACAAGCACCTAAATGCCAGGACTATAGGTGCTTATCTGATTTTCATTGGAACAGCATCCCAAAGGGGAGGTGCAACCACACTAAAGACCCTGTTTTTAGTGGACCTAAGACAAACAAGAGCAGTACTTCTAAGAGTGTCCCAGTATCTCAAGGCTCAAAGTGATCTGGCAGGGGTATACTGGGTAAAGCGTTCCTGAAGGTAACCAGATTTTAACTGCTGCATTTCATAGAATATGAGTACAGTGGTACCTCGGGTTGCAGACGCTTCAGGTTACAGACACTTCAGGTTACAGGCTCCGCTAACCCAGAAATAGTACCTCGGGTTAAGAACTTTGCTTCAGGATGAGAACAGAAATCGCACAATGACGGTGTGGCGGCAGCAGGAGGCCCCATTAGCTAAAGTGGTACCTCAGGTTAAGAACAGTTTCAGGTTAAGAATGGACCTCCAGAACGAATTAAGTTATTAACCTGAGGTACCACTGTATATTCTTATAGACTTATAGAGCTGGAAGGACCACGAGGGATATCTGGCCCATTCCCCTGCAATGCCGGAATCTTTTGCCCCACATGGGGCTCGAACCTGCGACCCTGAGATTAAGAATCTCACGCTCTACCAATTGAGCTATCCCAGCAATTGTTCTTTTTACAAATTAAAAAATCTACTTTATACAAATGGGTAGCTTTGCAATACTACATAATCCTTATACAGTGGTACCTTGGGTTAAGTACTTAATTCATTCTGGAGGTCTGTTCTTAAACTGAAATTGTTCTTAACTGGAAGCACCACTTTAGCTAATGGGGCCTCCTGCTGCTGCTGCGCTGCCGAAGCACGATTTCTGTTCTCATCCTGAAGCAAAGTTCTTAACCTGAAGCGCTATTTCTGGGTTAGCGGAGTCAGTAACCTGAAGTGTATGTAACCTGAAGCATATGTAACCTTTTTAAAATATATATTATATTTTTATTAGTTTTCAAATACAAGAACAAATTTATACATCTTAATTACATCTTGCTTCTCTTTTTTGACTTCCCTCAATTTGTCTGCCATTCCTTTCTATTGTTACTTTTTACACATTTCTGCCCTTTTAACCCTTTCCCCTGACAGAGCTTCCTTAAAGCTTACAAACGTAATTTTATTATCACTCAGTTTTTGCATATATTGGATAAACTTTTCCCAATCTTCTGTAAATCTTTGATCTCGTCGATTCCGGATCCTTCCTGTCATTCTATCCGGTTCTGCATAATCCATCATTTTAGTTCTCCATTCTTCTATCGTGAAGCATATGTAACCTGAGGTACCACTGTACACAGTTTTTGTTACAAAGATATCAATGAAAAAAAGGAAACTGTATGGAACCGAGTAACGAGAGATTTTGTGCTGTGTGGTGCGTTCCAGTTTTTGACTTGTTCTCATCTGCACTTCTTGAGGAAATACAATGGTACCTTGGTTTTCAAACATCTGGGAAGTCAAATGTTTTGGTTTTCGAACGCCAAAAACCCGGAAGTAAATGCTTCCGTTTTCAAACAAGCGTCGGAAGTCAAACTAGCTATGTGGCTTCCATTGAGTGCGAAATCCAGAAGCGTAGCTGTCAGCTATTGAGGTTTCGGTTTTCTAACGTTTCGGAACTCGAACGGTCTTTCAGAATGGGTTACGTTAGAAAACCGAGATATCACTGTAAAACTTTCTTGAAGGTGATCATTGCTGGGGGGGAAATTGGATAAAGTTAAGGCTGGACCTTTCAACGAATCATTGACCTAAATTGCACTTTAATGCACATACCGTGCTGTCCACACCACCTACGTGTCTCCAGGAATACTGCTAAATAACAAGCACTAAAGGTTTAGTCATTTCCTGCATCACGTTTGCAAGGCGTGCTTGACGCGATTAACATATGTAAGTGCACTGCAGTTCAAACAGTTGGTTTCCATATCAGCAGCTGTTTGGCTCAATCTCCTTTTGGGAAGGGTGCCATAAGGAACATTTCAGAGAACCTCAGGTCAACATTCTGGTTTGCTTTCCTGAGAATTCTCAGCCATGGTGACTCAGTACCACTGAAAGTGTTTTTCTTTTTCTTTCTTTCTTTAAAAAAGAGAGACGTCTGAGTCTTACCTAATGTCTCCTTTGCAGGGAATTACCTACATTGTACAAAGAATTTGCATATGCAATGCCTGGAATACGTGAGGCCCAACATAGCATAATTCCACCCTCCGTGTATTACTGTTATCTCACTTACCTGAAATATTTTACAGTTATAAAGGTAAAGGTACCCCTGCCCGTACGGGCCAGTCTTGACAGACTCTAGGGTTGTGCGCCCATCTCACTCAAAGAGGCCAAGGGCCAGCGCTGTCCGAAGACACTTCCGGGTCACGTGGCCAGCGTGACATCGCTGCTCTGGCGAGCCAGAGCCGCACACGGAAACGCCGTTTACCTTCCCGCTAGTAAGCAGTCCCTATTTATCTACTTGCACCCAGGGGTGCTTTCGAACTGCTAGGTTGGCAGGCGCTGGGACCGAACAGCGAGAGCGCACCCCGCCGCGAGGATTCGAACCACCGACCTTTCGATCGGCAAGCCCTAGGCACTGAGGCTTTAACCCACAGCGCCACCCGCGTCCCTATTATTTTACAGTTATACCTCAGGTTAAATGTGCTTCAGGTTGAGCATTTCCAGGTTATGTTCTGCAGCAATCCAGAAGTAATGGAGCGCGTTACTTCTGGGTTTTGCTGCTCGCACACGCACAGATGCTCAAAATGACGTCACGCACATGCACGGAAGCAGCGAATTGTGACCCGTGCAGGCGCGGATTGAGTTCGCTTCAGGGTCCAAACGGGGCTCAGGAATGAATCCCATTTGCATCCAGAGGTACCACTGTATTTGAATTCATGGGTGGCCCCATCATCCTCATGCCACGATGTGTGACTAGCATTGCAGTTTATCGAAATATGCTTGGATGACCTGGCTATGCATACGCATTTCACAAAGACCCAAACTCAGAAGCAATTTTCTAAGTACAGGCAAGGAACTGCCCTGTTTTTTCTGCAACCCCCCTGCCCATTTTGCATGAGATTCTGAGGGATGGCCAGCATGAACTGAGAGTATTCAAGCACATATTTTAAACCCTACAGCAGGTGTGGGGGACATTTGGTCCTTCAGATCTTGCTGAACTACAACCCCATTGTCCCTGCCCTTTGGCTATGCTTGCTAGGGCTGATGGGAGTTGTAGTTCAGCAACATCCGGAGGGCCAAAGCTTCCTCGCAACTGTGAGGAAGTTGCAGGAGGGCAGGATTTGGAGTTGGGAATTGGCAATAAGGGAAAAATTAATTATTCCTGCTGCCTGTTGCCTTTCCACTCCCAATCACACATCCCCAATCAACACTCAGAATCTGGCCAGAAGTACATGTATTCTCTTTTTGGTAGATCTGAAATTCACTCGGGAGCTTATCATTTTCTGCAGGAGGTATTGAGAAAAACCTTGAAAAGAAACAGGGAGAAGCAAGATGTGGCAAGAAGGGTTCTGTGATCAGGTCTCCTGCAGTAGTTGTTGTTGTTCTAATGGAAAATAGAACTGTATTCACCCCACCCCAGTTTGGATTGGGGCTGCAACAGATCAGGAGGGCTGGTTTAACTCCCCAACAAATTTATCTTAAATAAATCTCAATTGTGCTCTGCCTACCATCACCCTGCACTGTTATTTCCCTGTGGAGCCAGACATACAGGTAGTCAAACCTATTCAATATTTGCATGTTTTGATCCAGGAAGCAAATAGTTCCAGTGCAGTAAAGCATATCCACCAACACGTCACAATGAAAATCCGGGACACCATCTTCAAGGGACGCACTCCCATACAACTCACGTGACCTGCATGAGATCGCAGACCTGGGAAGAAAAACTCTTTTGTGGCACAGCACCCAAAAACGTGCATTTTGGGGAGCCACAGGAAAGCCAAAAGTGCAGCGTGAAATTGTGCAAGATCACAGCAGCCAAAATGGCCCCCATGCTCTCATGGGGGCGGGGGCGGGGAATGGGTTAGAAAAAATGGCTGTAGGTGAAAGCTTTAACTACCACCCCTTCTATGCCAGAGCCCCAACCTGAATCACAGCCCCCAAGATTTGCATTTATTTATCCACAGGAAAACCTACAGGAGATCCAAGAATAGCATTTGGCCTTTATGGGTTAGTCACATGAGAAAAGGATACCATCCGTTTTATAATCAATGGAAATGAAAACCAAGAAGCTCACAGCAAGATCACAACTCTCTTTCCATCTTCAAAAATGCTTCCTTTTACATACAAAAGTATTGAATAAATAAAAGCCTCTCTCTCTCGCTTTACTTCTTCCATGTAATTTGAGCATTAGGGCACTTCCAGATGGCTGCTTCTTTTGAGTGGGATTCAATCACATGCCAGCTAGTTCAGGTTGTGCAAAGAAAGTTGGTGTGGTGCTCTTGCGCCCAAAGGAAGGGGACAGGAAAGTGATTGATTGAGGCTATAACCTCCCCACAAACAAATGAGAACGAATGCTCAATAAGCAGGCCACCTGGAAGTGATCTTAGCTGCACCTTGTGTTTGATTTCGTCTCAGAGGAACTTGGGAATTGTCTTGCTGGAGTGACCAAGAGTAGCCATTCTGACAACTCTGGTGGCTTGTCTCTAGCAAGGTGCAAAGGCAAGATTGTCTCTTCTCTGTCTCCAGCATTTGGCATTCAGAGGTCAACTGCCTCTGTATAATTAGGCTGGCCCATCTCCTCACAACTGATAATCTGGAGCCTTCCCTAAGTATCTTGTGTTTGGAGCATCTGAACTGGCACCATTCACAAAGCAACGCATTAGCAGCTCGAGGATATAGCACCCTGAGTTATGCTGCAACTCATATTGACTCCTCATTATTGCATTGCTAAGGAATTCCCCAACCAGCTTTCCATCACTCAGATCCCTGGGAAAGGATTCATACACCTCAGCCATTTTTAGGGAGCAATTCTGCACGCAAGAAACTGGCATAAAGCAAGCTGGCGTAAATTAAGCTGACGTAAGGTTTCACCAGATCCAAACGCCGTTCAGGTCCAAACCCTAAGCCTTGCAGAGGGAAAACAAGCCTTTATTTGTTTGAGTGACACCACCCTTAATTTGCACCTGATTGGCAGGTCATGTGACCAAGTTGAATGGGTTTAGGATCCAGTATAAGTTCCCTCCCATCTAGTCCCAACCCCACCACACCCTTTTTTCAAGGTTCAGACAGGATTAAAATCTACCAGGTTCAGCTCAGCTGGCTGGGTCCCAGCTGAGGAGGGAGATTTGCCTGTGTATCTCTGGTTGAGCTGAGGATGCAGGACTTAAACCAGCACAGCTCGGCTGCACCAGGAAGTTCCCTACTCAGCCAGGGATCCACTGGATGCTAACCCACTCGTCCGGGTGGATCTTGCTACAGGATTGCTCCCTAAATCTCAGCTGGGGACATGAATGTGGATGAGAAGGAGGGCATCCACTTTTGCTTCCGCCAGCTTGATTACTCTGTTGCCTGGTACAGCCCTGTGAAGTGTACAGGTAACTCTTCCTGATGTATATTTTTGGACTGTAGTACAGGCTTACATAACCGTGTGCGTCTGCTGTGCCAAACTGCATCATCGCCAGTTTCAATTAATGGGAGAACAAGCAGAAACCTCACAGCTCTTGTAAGAGTGTGTGCTCTGGGAGACCTTGCGTGGCTGCATTGTATAAGCCTTCCTCTTAAAAAGCATATGGCTGTTTTGAGTGCAGAGCATGAGTCAACAGCACAGCTAGACTTGTAACGTGGGAGTCACACCTCCTCCTGGCTGCAGAATTAGCTGGAGAAGCAGAAGGTTAACCGGAACAGAGTGAAGACTGAAGAAGCCTGAAAAGGTTAGGGATAGGTTTGGATTTAGCTGGCAAAACTTAACAAAGGATTAAAAAGCACATATGATCAGAGATACCGCCTCCCCCTCAGAACTGGTCAATCCAAGCAGAAGAGAAAGACAGATCAAGAACAACTGAGACTGCAAACTCCTATATTCACTGGCCAGGGATTAAACCCCATTTTAACATAATGAGTTTTACTTCTGAGTAGACAATTAGTGGCATTGATAGTGGATATGTGCATCCTTCAAAGATACATCTGTCAGAAAGATAAATACTGTTGCTTAACAAGAAATCTTACTGTAGTCTCGAACAACACTTTAGCTTGTTTTTGGAAAGGACTAATGAAAAGTCACTTGACTAAAAAGCAAATGCATGGTGGAAACTTCAGGGTCTCTGGGAAACATGAATTGCATTTCTTTCATATCGCTTTTTAAGATGGTGGACTAGATCCAAAATGGAATTTGATGTAAACTGGTGGGATTGTGTGGTGGGTGATGAATTAGAAGCAGGGGGAGTACTGTCTCATTCTGAGAGATTCCCATGCTTTATTGTCAGTTTATAATCTGATTTTATAGACTAGAATCAATAAGAACCTATTTTTTTTTACAAGATTTCCTCATTGAGCATTCTGGTAGGCAAGTAATAGTTTTGATTCCAGGCACCCATTGATTGTATAATTAAATGTGTTTGAACATTTTTTGAATCACGTGGTTGCAGCCTGCCACAGACACCCCCTGATATGAATTGAGGCCACGGCACAGTGGGAAGGAGCCACTGCACTGCACTGTGGTCCTGATCCAAATTGTGTGCTTCCTCTCAGCTTCTTTGTTTGCTTTTTTCAAACAGAGGCACAGCCAGGAACAAGCATGAGATCTGAAAAATGTTCACTGTTTTTACCCTGTTAGTGACGGAATGAGCAGTTTCATAATGCTGTGTTACTTAAGGACTGAGTCAGACCACCGAGCTCCCTGCCCTGTCTCAGACATTGGCCAAGATGAATAGAGAAAGAGAGAGAAACATTTGTATGGACTGAATCCTTGCCTTTGTGTTGTTTCCCAGCCAGTGTTGGATTTACGTATAGGCTAAACAAGCTATGGCTTAGGGCCCCACTCTCTTGGGGGCCCAAAAAAAATTTAAAGGAAAAAAACCTGGATGTGCATTTCCAAAATATAAGATAAAAAACAAATAAAATAACGCCTACATACAGCAACAGTGTTTTGTGTTGTGTAGGCTCCTATGATGTAAATAATGGACCCCGCCTGCTAGCCTTTTGTTATGTGCAAATGGCTTTAGATACCTATTAGGTCCATAAATTACCATATAGCACATATTCAACACAAAAAACAGTGACAATTTGTTGTTGACAAAGGACAGCTGGACATATAAAGGGCCCCATTACCTTCTGTAGCTTAGGGCCTCATCAAACCTAAATCCAGCCCTGTTCCTATCTGATAAAGACTCAGAGTTTATATATTTGCTTGCAAAAGGCTTGGTGTTCATTTCCTGGCTCTCCAGTTTTAAGATCTTAGGTAGCTGTTGGCATCCATCTGTCCTGGGAGACAACGAAGGATGAAGTCAAACTATTGGAAGGTTACAGTGCCTACTGTGGTTGTAAAGACGGGTGCAGGAGGGACATGTTTTGTTGCAGCTGGGGCAGATGAAGGCATCTGATTGTGCTGCTGCAGATGCACCATGGCGTCTCTTCTTTCTGCACTCCTCCCAGCGGTCATTCCTCCTATGGTCACTGCTATGGGTACATAACCTGACTGCTCGTCTCTAGGCACTGTGGTCATCTTAGGTAGCAGGCAATAGGAAAGACCTCTGTCTGAGACGCTGAATAGCAGCTGCCAGCCAGAATAGCTCCTGAGTGTCTGACCTGCCCCACTATGCCCAGCCATTGGTCATGCTGCCTACCCCAGGTTGCTTGTCCCCGGAGTAGACAACACTGGTCTAGGCAACAATTCAACCTTGGTCTGAAGCAGCTTCCTGTTACCTCTTAAAAAGGAATAATAATTTAGAAATATTCTCACCATCTCCTGGCAATGATTTCTGCGTGTCCACTAGGTGAGGTGTGAAAAAGAGCTTCCTCTTGTGTGTGTGATCAACGTATGACTTGATATTCCTTCTGGCATTAAAAAGAAGGAGGGAAGAGGAGCTTCTCTTTCAGCCAGCACATGGCATGCAGGCGTCGGAAGAAATAAAGGATGCTTCATCATCTATTCTGAATGGCTTCAGATCCATGCAGAAATCCAGAGGAGCAATAGTTTGATGATAGAGTCACAAGATGTGGGCTGCTGAAAGGTTTCAGTTCCCACTGGTTGTGGGATGCTGAGCTGACGCAGAGGAATTCTATGCTGTAATTCTATAAAACTAGGAAAATGCCCATCATTACAGTGGTGTGTGCATTACAATCCCAAAGTGTTCCTGTGAACAAACATTTGGCCACTCAGTGTCAGAAGTACAGTACAGCTATGCCCCACCCCCCAGCTTACCACCTCATCACTGCAGTGTACTCAAACTGCAGAAAAATGTGTTTGGTTTCTATTTTAATGAGAATTTACACTTCCCTAATGAAAAAAGCAAAATGTGAGTTTGTCTTCAAAATTTCCACTTCCCTGGATTGGGTGATACAGTTCTCCAACCAAAGAACGCACACAAATATGTGTACATTGTGTATGCAAAAATGTGTATATGTGTGAAAATACAGCAATGCATTATAGGAAAAATGCATATACTAGGCACAAATATACATATATTAGGAGAAATACACATGAAAATGTGGATGAATTTTCATGCAGGCTTTGTTAAAAGAATAGGGCAAACTGAACTGAACACTGGAAACTGAGAAAAACCCAAATTGACAAATTCAGCCATAACTATAAGCAACCTAACCTGGTCAGTACACTGCAGGGGTGAGGATTATCCTTTTCCCTCACTGAGCTGTCTGGTGGAGTTCCTACTTTCCTTGTTGAAGAATGAATGAAATTAACCCCTCTGTAACCAATTTCCTCTCCTCATGTCCACATTGTCTAACTGCCAGAGGAAGTTAGTCCGAGCCATTTCTTTCATCTTTTGAATTTCATTGCTCTCTGGGTTTTTAACTAAGGATTGTTCTGTGCAACTCCTGTTGAAAAGATGTTTGGGTTTTTTTGTCTCACTTTTTGTTTCTTGCATACTTGGGGAGTTTCCCAAGTGTGAAGAAGCTCCTAGCTCATTTTGGGATTGTCACATTTGACTGCCTTATTAGTTGACAGTAGGCCACTAAATTTGCTATCAGGGAGAATAATGATAACACTCTAATGTAAACTGGAAGATACAGTAGTTTGAGCAGGAACCGAGAGATTTCAATGGAAATGCATCTTTCTTTCATATATTATTGCATTTGTTTTTAAAAGAGAAAGTTCATTGTACTTACCACAGCTGTGAGGAACAGTAGGAATTGTATGGGCAATCCTAATAGCAATCATGGGCTGCCCAAAACCTAGTTCCCCTGTGTTGAGTAAAATGTCCACTTCCAAATGCCTTCCAAAAATACTCCTCCTGAATCGATGCCATGCAAAGCATTTGCTAGGATATTTTTCTTAATTATTCCAATAATAACCCAGTAATGAAAACACACTATCAAACTAAAAGGAACAGAAAAACAGAAAAAAACAAGCAAAAAAACCACAAACAGCAACACCAGCAATCAATGCATTAAGCAGCGGCAGAACCGAAAGGTCATTAAAAAAATGTTTCCAATCCTAAAGGTAAAGGGACCCCTGACCCTTAGGTCTAGTCGTGGCCGACTCTGGGGTTGCGGCGTTCATCTTGCTTTATTGGCCGAGGGAGCCGGCATACAGCTTCTGGGTCATGTTGCCAGCATGACTAAGCCGCTTCTGGCGAACCAGAGCAGCGCATGGAAACGCTGTTTACCTTCCTGCTGGAGCAGTACCTATTTATCTACTTGCACTTTGACGTGCTTTTGAACTGCTAGGTTGGCAGGAGCAGGGACCGAGCAACGGGAGCTCACCCCGTCAAAGGTTTCGAACCAGCAACCTTCTGATTGGCAAGTCCTAGGCTCTGTGGTTTAACCCACAGCGCCACCCACGTCCATTCCAATCCTAGCGGAATACAAATAAAGAGGACAATGACCCCACTAGTGCTGATGGGCATTATCGTTTAGTAGCATCTAGAAAGTCTGGTTGTCCACAGCTGCTTTTACAGAAGATTTGAACTAGTCTAGCTTTGGTCAGGGAGTGATGATTAAAATTTTAAATGCCTTCTTCCATTAGAATCTCCATGCTTTTATTGCAGTTAGTAAGTCTAAATATTCTCGTTGCAATATGGAAAAGCCAACTTTTGTTCCACTGGCATTTGCACAGTATTTTTTCTTTTAATTGCTTTGGCCACATCTGGCATTAGACCCAACTTTAATTTACATGCTTGTTAAACCTCAGGTCTCATGATACGTTTGATTTCTGTCTCGTGATCCCCCCTCCCCCAGCTTGTCTGCCCTGTTTCTAATGCTGTCTCTTAGCATGAGACTGAGATTTAAAAAGCAGTGCCAGGTTAGTTGTTTTTTGAGATCAACACTCTGAGCTTGTGATAAATGGTGGGAAATGCAGGCATTCCTAAGAGCCTTTTCAGATGTAACATTGCTGGCTTCTTATACTGCACCTCCTTACTTTCCAAAGGCCAAATACAGTGGCCTAGCAAAGGGCACATTTGACACCAGAGCCTGAGGTTCCCCATCCCTGTTTTAAACCATAGTTTCCCACTGCAACTGAAACAAGAAACTATGGTTTATTGTCACTTTAGTAACCAGGAACATAAACTATGGTTTGAGCCTGGTGTAAGATCTGGGTTAGTTAACCGACATTAAGCATCGCTCCTTATTTTGGTTGTAACAGGAACTGCGGTTTAAAGAGACATGGGTTGCAAGACAGAAGGAAGATGAGCCGTAAGGGCCTTCCCAGGGTAACAAAGTATGTTTTATTAAGCCAGGAACATTATGTCCATGCCTGCCCTTAGGGGTGTTGGTTTTTTTAAACTAATTGACATGGTTATTCATTTCACACAGTGTCTCTATCAAAGCACTCAACACGAAACAATCAACATGATTTCGAAATAAATCATGGCAGCATGCTCACATTTTCAAATCAATGGGGAAAACATTTTGACAGGGTGCAAAAAAATAGTAAGTTGTTTTGCAGGAACAATTCTCTGGCACAGTGGTACCTCGGGTTAAGTACTTAATTCGTTCCGGAGGCCCGTTCTTAACCTGAAACTGTTCTTAACCTGAAGCATCACTTTAGCTAATGGGGCCTCCGCTGCTGCCGCGCCGCCACTGAGCGATTTCTGTTCTCATCCTGAAGCAAAGTTCTTAACCTGAAGCACTATTTCTGGGTTAGCGGAGTCTGTAACCTGAAGCGTATGTAACCTGAAGCATATGTAACCTGAGGTACCACTGTATCTTGTATTAAACTTACAAGAGTACATTATCCCAGTGTTAATTACTGTGTCTCCAAGGACAACATATTTAAATCTCCACCATGTCTTTCAGAACTCTGAAGTGCCATTTAGTGGTTTAAGCAAAATCCCAAAAAGAAACAGCTGCTCGCATACAACAAAGACAGTAGTCCAGGGATGGCGGGACCTTTGAATCTCCATATGTTGCTGGACTGTAACTGCCATCATCACTGACTATTGGCCATGCTGGCTGGGGCTGATGGAAGTTAAGAGTTCAACAACATCTGGAGGGCAACAGGTTCCTGCTGTAGTTTCTGGCATGTTAGTTGAATAAACCTTGGGTTTCTTACATCCAGACCTAAGTCCTAATCAGAGTAGCCCACTTTAAATTAATGAACCTAAAGTTAGCCATGTCTACTAATGTCAATGTGTCTGCTTTGTGTAGAACCAGCATTGACTATGACCCCCCAAGGTTTAAATTCACATTTCATTATGAAGGTCACTGGGTGACATTAGGCAACTCAGTGTCTTACTGCCTTACCCCCACTTTACATGGGTGTCGTGAAACGACAACCCTTCCCCAAGGCCCTTGCAGAAAGGATAGGAAGGAACAAAGTAATCAACAAATAAATGTGGCACTGGGATTAATATTTGCATGTTCCCCTGCCGGAAAACACCATGTGCATAATTCCTCATTACTTATCCATGATGTGAGAAGCATACAAGAGGCACACCCTCTGCTTTGCAAAATCATCTTCTGCTCTTCCTTACACCATTTCTTCTTTTTCCCTTTCTCTCCCCCCGCCATGCTTCTCCACATGAGGCAAAAGGCTTTGCTCCTCACACTCCTGCTTTCTGGCAGTCAATCTCTCTCCACCCATGCTCCTGAGTCACTTCCTCTCATGAATCTCTACCTCAAAACCTTCCTTTGGGAATTCAGATAATCCAAATGAATGATGTCCCAGACAAAGGAGGCTCCTATTGGCAGGGCACTAGCCAAGACAGTACTGTTCTTTGCTGCCCACACATACCTCACCTTCCCTGTGTACAGCTACTTTCCAACCAGTTATACCCAGCTGAAAACAAACAGGAGGCCTGTTATCTCTATGCACAATAAAATGGTTGTCTAGCTTTAGGCTAAGGGTGATGATTCAATGACCGCTTATGCTGATACGTTGGCCAAGATGGGTGTTCACTAGTGCAAGAGGTCAGTGAATTACCCTCATTGTGGTAAGTACACTTCTGGCTTGGAAAGAAAGGAAGAGAAATGAGTGACTTAATAAGGTTAAACATCTGAGAACAGAAGCATGTGCCTTATTACATCAGCGTCTAACACCTCAAACTGTGTCTTTGTTTGAAAATGGGCACTGCTGTGGGCCTGCTATATATTTTATCAGTAGTTACTCTTTTTTTAAAAAAAAATGTATTCTGTACTTCTTACAATGCCATGAACTGGAGAAGTGTGCATGCACACGAAAGCTTATACCCAGAACAAACTTAGTTGGTCTCTAAGGTGCTACTGGGCAATTTTAAAATTTATTTCGACTGCATCAGACCAACACGGTGACCTACCTGAATCTAATGCCATGAATTGCCCACCTCAATGCATGTGGCTATAGAAGTAAGAAAATGAGAAGATGCTATAGGAAAAAGAGAAAATATTGGACTAATTTTGACCTTACTCATGATGGTAGCGTTTGCAACAAACAGATATTAACAAGCATGCCACAAACCAAAGTACTGAAAACATTAGATCCAATTGTGGTGCAGTGATTGTGGTGCTGGATTAGGGCTGGCAAGCTGAAATCAAACCTTTGCCTTGATGTGTGATGTGATGTTGAACAGAGAGGGGAAGTACTTCAGAAAGTGGTTTGGCAAAGCATCGCCCTCCATTAAATACTGCACAGTGATTACTTTGGGCAGCTCCCATTCAATGGGGTGGGGGCTTGTGAAAGAGAACTGCTTTTTGGATTTTGCCCTTAATTCTGTCCACACTATAGACTTGATCTGGTTTAAGAGTCGTCCCCCCCCCCGAGAGCTCTGAGAACTGTTAGTTTTGTGAGGGGTGCAGCAACAGGGATTCACTGTATCTCAGGAATCCCTCAGAAGTGACTAAAAAGTAAGAACCGAACGAGGGCCTCCACTGAGTCAGCAGCAGGACATCTGCTGTGACATAGAATACGCTGGAAATCTGGAGGAGGTTCTGTGGTGGCAGATCAGGCTAAATAAAAACAAACCTCCTCCATGGTTCCGGCAGACATATGTCAACACAATATCTATTCACAACATGACATACCCTCTCACAATATTAAAAAAAACAAAAACCTGACCCTCTTGATCCATCTGATGTTTAGAGTTGTGAGAACAAAAAATTAAAAACAATTGACGCAGTAATCTGCGCTGAAATCATTTTCGATATACTTCCTCAACAGAGATCTCTGACGGCAGACTGCAAAGCAGTTCTGTATCACAGCGGATGCAAATAAGTTGATCTTATGCTCCTGGTCATTAACCAGCTTTATGCAACTCCAGCCCTCTGGAATCAATTACGAACTGAAATCAGGCATGTGCATCACATCTTGATGGTTAGGAGGCTGTTGAAGACATTATGTGTTTGAGAAGGCTTTCCCTGAAGTGTGACAAATATGCTACAATTGGTTCTATCGCTTGTAGCTTACTGAGTATGCAACATTTTGCATTTCAGCTTGTGTACCACTTTGGTAATTTTTGGTTGTGAAGAGATTTTGTAGTCTCCAAATAAAATAAAGTAAAATAATAAAACGTGAGGCATTCTGAGACAGTAGGTGGTTGTGGGCTGCCTCTTTCTTGGACTGCTAGCAAGTCCCATTGTCACAGCATCCACATAAGAGTTGGCAGCTGGGGGAGGGCAGTTGGCAGATTTATTCCTTAAACTTATGTTTGCTTTTTCCTATTGTATGCATTTGTTCTGAGCTGCCACCAGGACAGGGTCAGCCCAAGACATTTTGGCACCTGAGGTGGACCAAAAAACAGCACCCCACAGGCGGGCTGGTCCCGCACCAGAATTTTCTGGCCCCTATAAAATTTATAATTCTCTCAAATGCCAATGGTTTTCCCCACCCCAGGATTCCCCTGGGCCCCACACAACTAAACAGAGAAAGAAGTGGAGTTGCAAATTAAGCATTCACTAAGATCCTTGTGAACTATTTAAAAAATAGCTGAACTATTTAAAATTTTAAACGATGATGCTGTTAAGATGCTACACTCAATATGCCAGCAAGTTTGGGAAACTCAGCAGTGGCCAGAGGATTGGAGAAGATCAGTCTACATCCCAATCCCAAAGAAGGGCAGTGCCAAAGAATGCTCCAACTACTGCACAATTGCGCTCATTTCACACGCTAGCAAGGTTATGCTTAAAATTCTACAAGGTAGGTTCAAGCAGTATGGCTGATCATGGAAGAATTGATGCTTTTGAATTATGGTGCTGGAGGAGACTCTTGAGAGTCCCATGGACTGCAAGAAGATCAAACCTATCCATTCTTAAGGAAATCAGCCCTGAGTGCTCACTGGAAGGACAAATCCTGAAGCTGAGACTCCAATACTTTGGCCACCTCATGAGAAGAGAAGACTCCCTGGAAAAGACCCTGATGTTGGGAAAGATGGAGGGCACAAGGAGAAGGGGACGACAGAGGACGAGATGGTGGGACAGTGTTCTTGAAGCTACCAGCATGAGTTTGACCAAACTGCGGGAGGCAGTGGAAGACAGAAGTGCCTAGTGTGCTCTGATCCATGGGGTAACGAAGAGTCGGACACGACTAAACGACTAAACAACAAGAAGAAGTTCCTTGTGTGCTTTATCCAAGGACTTGCATTTATTTCCTTCTAGGGTTGGCCCTTGCCTGTTTTCAATAGTAAACGTTTCGTGCCCTATTTATAAAATCCATAGTCCACCAACTGTACACCTGGTATGCTCCACAATGCTGGTAAGGTAGTCTAGGGGGCTAGGGTTTTGTGTTTTTCCTCCAAATAATTAGAAGGTTGCAGGCCTGGTTCCACATTTGCATCCAAATGAGTGCTGTGCTGTGTGAATACCCAGGGAACTCCAGTGTTCAACAAGCCAACTGTACAAGCCTATGGTGGTAAAATGGCTGGTGTGTAGGAAGGGGTTGTTTGGGCAAAGAGTCTGTGCGCACAAACACCTTCCTGGGTGTAGCATCCAGCTACAGCTCAGGCTGAAGTAAGCCAGTTGACTGATGTAGGTCAGGCTCCACCCATTGTAGGACAGCCTGTTTCCTAGGCAAGGGAAACATCAAACAGTAGTTGCATGTTACCCAGGACGGCAAATAGTAGTGTATCATCATCACCATCACCATCATCACCATCATATATGTGGCAGCATATATATGGTGTCTACGCCATACACGGACTTTGTGTCCGAAGTCAAGGACAATGAATCAGAAGGATGTGATTCAGCAGCTTTCTAGAAATGTCACAGCCTTCAAGATTCAAAAAAGGAGGAAGTCTGCCTTCCATGCCTTCATCGTTGAGAGGTGAAGAAATAAGGTATTGTTGTTCTCTATTCAGGGAAAGATGAATCTGGCCTTACGAAAACAAACCTACAGCCCGCATGACTGGAAGCTGACCATATGCCCAGCCAATATTGTGACATGTCTCTTGTTGTCACTAAGCTCTTTTGACAAAAGAAGAGGAAGAGGAGCAGCTAGCATGGTCACCACTCAACAGTGGCGTAGCGTGGGGGGTGCAGGGGGTGTCGGCCACACCGGGCGCAACATCTGGGGGTTAGGGGGCGCAAATCCACGGGTTGGGGGCGCAAATTACTTGCCTTGCCCCGGGTGCTGACAACCCACGCTACGCCACTGCCGCTCAAGGATGGTGGGAGCTGTAGTTTTATATGGTTTTAATTTTATTTTTTTAAAAAAATGTATTTAAACAAAAACACATCTTACTAAAGTGGAGAAGACTGTGACCTCTGTGTGCCTGCTCAGTCTGCTGTCAAGATGCTAAAAAAAACTGTTGATGGGCAAATTTAAGTCCCCACCTTCCTTCTTATGGTTCTCTGTTTTTAAATCAGATTTGAACCTTGACAGTCCTTCAGATAGAATACTCCTTCAAACAGAGGACTGTCCTCTCTAAAGTGGAACACAGGGCTGCCCAATGGCTAGCTGTTGTGTCTTCTGTTAAACACCATGTTTGCTGCTCTTACAGATGACTTGTTTATTGAGCATTCATCTTGATTTGTTCGCACGAAGTTTGTATGGCGGTTATACAACATCGCTGGTTACTGAGCATTCATTCTGATTTCTTAGAATGGAGCTGATATAATGTCACCATTCTTTTTCCACCCAAAAATCCATGTGTTGTTGTTTTTTGTTTGGTTTTGTTTTGGAATTGGGTTTGTTGCACCAAACATATACTTCAGTTGTATATGGCATGCCCAAATTTCCTGGTATGCAGCTGAATCATACCTGCAAAATAATGACAGCCTGGCAGCGGCCTGGAAATGAGAAACACGTGAAGCAGCCTCTTACGCCTTGGTGTCTGTGCCCAAGCAGCCCTGAGTAGGGAGAAACTGGGGCTAGGAACTCATTTAACGGCACAATATTCAAGGCTTGTGGCAAACACGCAAATGAATGAGTTTGGAGGCACTGTGGGATCCTGCGGGAAATGATTTCCTGTTATCCATAATGATTCCACAATTATTTTATGTTTTGTACTCTAATGATAACCCATAGCATTTGCTAATCAGCTTTACTGAGCTGAAGCTCCCCCCACCCACCATTATCCTCTTTATTTCTGTCCTTAGAAACAAAAAACCCTCACAAGAATGGGGTAGTGTGGTGAGGAAGAAGGGGCTTATGTATCATACCTCTCAACCCTGTTAACTTCGTTCTGTCTTTTCTAAAAGGACAGGATGCCATATTTTGAAGAGCAAAAAAGAGGACGCTATGACGACTCTAATTTTTAATACCCCTACTATATGTAGGTTATAGAAGCTGTGATATATTGCTGAGGGGGGTAGGAGAAGAAAAAAGGAAAGCAAGTCTTCAGCCACCAGTTATGTCTATGTCTCATCCAGAAAGTATAGCCAGAGACATTTTGGCAAATTAAATCTGCCTGGAGAGAAATTTAGCCCTGAAAATGAGGATGTGTCCTGGAAAAAGAGGGCACATGGCAAGCCTGCATTACCAGAAACGAATCAGCAGCTTGAAGACTTCATTCATTCTATTTTAAGGTTACCAGATTTTTTTCATTGAACCAGGGACACTTCTCAACTTCAGTCAGAATGGATGGATTTTGTCAGGGGGTTGATTTGTAAATTTGGGGACTGTCCCTGGGAAATGGGGACGTCTGGTCTATTTCAATTTATTTGAATGCTGCTTTTTATCACCAAGGTCCTTTTACTAGAAGCCCAATTAAAAACTGCATATCCCATGAATAAAACTACATGCAATCAGAAACTCTAAAAGCTAAAAGAAAAGACGAAAACCAGCCTCTATCAACATAATGTCAGCCTACACCATCAAATTCCAGTTTGCTGCACACTTACTACTAAGTAAGATTTAAGCCAGATCAACTTCCTAACCAAGATCAGTTGGTGCAGGGAAGTTCCTTGAGGCTAGAGTTCCAGAGGCAAGGGGCCACCACTGAAAAGGCCATATATTTTATTCCTGCCAGCTGACTGTAGCCACTGCTGGGTCTGCAAGCAGGACCTCTGTGGTCGATCTTAAGGCCCAGAAGGGCAAATATTGGCACAAGTAACACATGACTTAGGTAGGACACTCTAGCCTTCTGCGCTATGATGTGAGCCATCATAAGAGCTCTTTCCCAATCACAAGTGCAAGGTCTTGAGAAGGATTGCAACAATGACCTCTCCTTGATTCAAAAAGAATTTAACAAGATCCAGAGAAGGACCCACTTTTTGGGTATTTTGTATTTGCTTTCCTTAAACCCGGACTCTTTATTTTACTCTCCTAGATGTAATCAATGGAGGGAGAGGGGGGGAAAGAATAAAAAGCAAGGGAAAAGCTTGGATTAAAAAAACACATGCTACTGAGTCACAGGTTGGGGGAGGGGGAAGAAAACAGAAGTCCCAAAGCCTTGTGATCAGAAATGAATGATCATAGTAGCTAATTGTTTGGATTCTGTAGAAATTGGCTCTCTGAGGCAGAAAAACAGGCTTGTCTGCCAAAACGAAGGTATGATAGCACAGTATGACTATGTTAATTTCCACCCTCCTGAAAGCTATAAAAAGATTATATCATTCAAATCATGCCACCGTTGCATAACTGCGAGTCGGCAGAGACGTGGGCTACAAACTATCAATGAAGCTTCGGATTCAGAAAAGCAGAAAATGTGGGATGTCATGTGGGAGGCGCAAAGGCAGGTAGTACTGGAGATTTTAGGGGAAAGGAATGCTAGAGGACCGGAAAGTACATTTCTTTAGAACATGCTCATTTAGGCCCTAGAAACTTGATGGGGCACAGTGGCTACTGTCGTGAAGTAGTGGTCCAGTGAGCAAGTATCGCTGGGTGGGGCCCCTCAGGCAGGTGGTAACAATTAGTCCCCAAAGTGGGAGCATGTGATGGGGCTGGCTGGTTGCCAGCATTCCCCAGCCCCTATAAATCTTTGAGTTAACCTGCCAGGGAAAGGAGAGGACATGCCGTATATTAGATTTGCTGTTCAATGTCCTGTGGTGCCCGAGAAGAAGCCAATAAAACCTGGTAACGCATTTGGTGCCTGTGTGTGACTGATTAGTAGCTTGGAGAGAAGACTCGGGAAAGCGACCCCCTCCTTGACAGCTACAGAAAGTTAGCTGCAAAGAAAGGAAACCCACCGTTCGAATCACATTCCACACATTTGCTAACTGGCCACAGACAAGCCATTCTGTCTCAATCTCACATCCCTTTCCCTATATCTTCAGTGGGGTATGAAAATACTGACTTACCTGACCAGGTTGTTACATTGCTTACAATATATTGCATGCGAATCACCCTGAACCCTGTAAAGCATGGGTAGGCAAACTAAGGCATGGGGGCCAGATCCGGCCCAATCGCCTTCTCAATCCAGCCCACGGACGGTTCGGGAATCAGTGTGTTTTTACATGAGTAGAATGTGTCCTTTTATTCAAAATGCATCTCTGGGTTATTTGTGGGGCATAGGAATTCGTTCATTCCCCCCCCCCCCCAATATAGTACAGCCTCCCACAAGGTCTGAGGGACAGTGGACCGGCCCCCTGCTGAAAAAGTTTGCTGACCTCTGCTGTAAAGTGTTATATAAGTGCTACGTATTATTATTATTATTTAATGTGTGGCACCTGTATGCCCCATTCTCACTGACTTCAGAGACATTGGGGCATTGCCAAACGAGGCCACTTAGAACTTTGCCTGGTGCAAAGGCAGAAACTATACTTGCTGTCTACGTAGGATGACCATACGTCCCACTTTACGGTTTGAAGGACGCCTCCATTTCTTCATCCAAATACAGGTTAAAGATAAGAAACCATAAGCAGGGAGAGCAAATGTCTTTTGCGCCCCCTAACCCGGGGATTTGCGCCCCCTAACCCGGGGATTTGCGCCCCCTAACCCTAACCCCCAGATGTTGCGCCCGGTGCGGCTGGCCCCCCCTGCACCCCCCACGCTATGCCACTGCTCCCCACGCTTTGCAATATGTAAGGGTCCCCCCCCCCAAGAAAACCCCTTAAAACTGTATCAACCAAGAATTTGGCTGATGAATTGGGGGGGGGTATTTTTTCTTCTAAAATGTTTTTGTTTGTGGGTTAGTAATATTGTTTCTTTTAATTGAAAACACTTATTGCTTCTTAACAAGTTTAAGGTCTGCGGGAAGAGGTGTATATCTGTGTGTGCATGCGCAAGGAGACATGCACACTGTCTATAGGTTCTCAGCCACATGGAACGTTTCCTAAACTTACAGGGATGCATGTGTCCTTTTCCATACACACTTCCAGTGAGAGTAAGAAGAGACCGTATTTGTAGGCACTCTGACTGTACCAATTTTGCCAAAGACAGAATTTTGGTATATTACGTGGGGGGCCCTAAGGATGCCAGGCAATGCCTTTGTGGGTGCACATGGGCCTGTAGGCACCACATCGGCAACCCCTGCTATATGGAATTATTTTGCACCAGATCTCATAGCCAGCTTAACATTCTCTTTATTATATATATTTTTTTCAAATAATATTTATTATTTTCAGTAGATAAACATAATAAAAAAGAAGAGATTAATAATAATAAATACAAACAAAAAATAGGAGAAAAAGAGAAAAAAGAAAAAAGATACATACAACATATTACCACTTAATTAATTAAAATTAAGTATCACCCATCTTCATAAACATAGTATTTGACTTCCTCGAATCTCTTCCATCCGAATTTCTTAGTAATTATATGTAGCAGTTTCCAATATCAGTGTTTCAAAAGACCATATCACAGTCCTAATCATATTACATAACTTTCCTTATCGTACATTTTCTTATTTATTTATTTAATTCCATTTTAATCCTAGGCCTAATTGTTTCTTTCAAGTGGTTACATATCTTTAATATTACAATATTTATTCAAATAGTCTTTAAATTTCTTCCAATCTTCTTGGTGTTCCTCTTCTTTCTGGTCGCGGATTCTCTTTATTATCACAGCAGCAGGAATATGTTTGGTGTTACAGGGAAGTAGACCATGCATTCTTGCTTAACAGGAGCAGCTGCACAGCCTTTCCAAAGCCCTGGAACTTTTTGGTTTTTTTTAAAGAGAACGTAGATATAAAGACTGGTTGGAACATTCCAGTCCTCCCGAGGGCACCAGCCACCTCTGGTGCATGTGGCTCCTCATTCAAACAATTATCACCTTCTGGCCCTGACATGGGCTTTGTTCACGCTGTCTTGCTGATAATCAGCAGCTTCTGCCATTCTCCACCCAGACGGTCTGCTAGCAATACAGGATTTAGTGCAAAAGGATTGCTGCTCAAACAAATGAAACTGACCTGTAGCTTGAAAAAAGAGACATTGCGCATACTTTTGTAAACTAAGAAATCTTAGTTTACAACCCCCTGCTGCTCCAAACCGTAAAGGATAAGCAAGCAGAAGGATAACAAGGATCAGGGTCAAAATCATTTCAGAACAATTTTACTGGCAACCCCGGAGCTATACCGGAAGCAAGGAGTTTTGGTCAGATTGCAGCCAGTGTCAAAAGGACATGTAGCCACCTACCCTTTGGAGATCAGCACTGTGTTTGTTTCCCAAAACCACATCTGGGTGGGGACCACAAATTGCTGACTCACACACACACACACACACACACCGGCCTCGGATGCCATATGGCCTCTGTTCATATTCCATTCATTTCCAGGGTCAAATGGTGGTTTTTCCAACTAAAGCTGTACCAGATCCTCTTCAGCCCCTGCAAAAGGAACACATCATTTTGACACTGGATAGAAATTCGGGATGTGAATTAGGGGGTGAAGTGAGGACCAAATGTCTGATCCTATGAATCACTGCAATGAGGCAGTGGCTTACGACATCTGGTAGAAGCAGGGGGATTTTTTTGCAACCAGACCTCGATGGAACTCAGTTCTGGCACCTCTCAGGTGAGTGCCATTGCCATTAGAAGAGAACAAGGGAGGCATTCACGTTGAGTTCTGGCACCTCTTTTTCTAGAAAAATAGCACAGGGTAGAAGAGACCTAATGCCAATGTGAGTGCAGAGTGCTTAGGCCTGAGCGCAACCCTTGCTATGAGGACAGCTGCTGAAGATAGATCTCACCTTCCCCAGGCCCTGTCCTTGTGTGTCCCGCCACCCACAGGCAGTTGCACTGCTCCAACATTTTTCACCACTGGATGAGGAGTTAGTACATATTCGGTGTCATCCCTGTAGGAGGGGTGGCACACACAGCACAGATTACCACTGTGACTCATTCAAATGCTATAAAGTGGGCAGATGAACAACTTCCTCCAACGGTCCAAGTTAGGATTGTCCTGCAAACGGAACCTTTGGCAGTGGGCGGGAAGCACTTGGGTATTTATCACTTCCCCATTTATCAGATATGACCACATTAATCCTGGATGTTTCCACCAAACAAAAGAAGGCTCCCTAGTTACTCCAAAATTGCAAAGTCTTACAGCACTGTGATGAAAACTCTGGTGGCCTATCATGCTCTTTGCTACACTAGCCCTTTTCTCTGAAAGTGTTATCCTTTCTTTGCCCATTATTTACAGAGACTCCGGATGAAATGGTCATCAAATCTTGTTTGCACTGGCTGCAGACCAGTGTTTTATACTGTTCTCCTACATGTTCTCAAACCTGACTTCCAGAGACCTATTCGTTTATTTTTACAACACACTGTAATTACAGCACCAGGCTATACACTGTTTTGCTGTTTGGGGAGGTTCAAAGAGCAGCAGTGGGCTGTTTGAAAGCCCTTTTGCAAACAGCCCTGTGCTGCTCTTTGAACCTCCGGAAACCAGAGGTTTAAAGAGAGGAGCGTGGGGGTGTTTGCCAGGTCCAGACAGAAGGAAGGGGTGAGAGGTGGCATGGCAGGTTAGAGGGACAGCGCAACAAAATCTTGTGTGGAAGAGAGAGGCATGGCTTGGCCACAGCACACACTTGGTGAATCCTTATTTTCCAGCAGGTTCTGCTTATTAGAAGAGATGCATGGACAGTTACCCACCTCTTTAAATGAAGCAGTAGAAACATGAAGGAGAGAAAGAAGGGAGGCAGAGGCTGGCTGGTACCAAAAAACAGTGGAGCCAGCCTTGCCCTGTATCCTGCTGAGGACACCAGGCACGCATGTTTTGATGTCATGTGCTAGGCAGCTATCTCTTCTGCTGCCTGGGTTGCAAAAGCATCCTGCAGCCAAACACCTTCAGGGACAGGGGGCAAAACATTCCTTCTGCCCTTCCAGCTCTGGTTCAGGATTCCTGTGAGCTGCCTGGCACCAGCTTAGCTGCCTTGGTCTGTTCTGATCTCTTTTGCGGCCTAAGGTGAGAAGCAGCAGGCAGTGGCAGAACAGCAAAGCGGAGAGTTTCTCCCCTTTGTCCGTCACCAGTGTGGCTTGTACCACCAGCTACAACTGCCACATCTTGACTTCCTCTTCCTGGGGCAGGCAAGAAGCCTGCATGGGACATGAAGGGGAGAAATATTTCCTCCCTTTGTTTCCCCCATACATATGGCAGCAGGGTGGGGGGCAGCAGTACAGACCTTTGCTCCCTAAGGCAAAATTTGCAGATCCAGCCCTGGTGTTTGCAAAAGGGCTTTCAAACAGCTCCATGCTTTGCTTTGGCTGTGTAGGCCTGTTTCCAGTAGGGCAACTGGTGCACATGGCCAAACTTGGCAGGATTTATACCCCGCTTATTTGCACTGGCAAAGCGTCAACACAGCCTCTGTCTGCATTTTATTCTAGGGGGTCCTAACTACAAAGTTTCCTTCATCCCTTTTGCCTTTGTGACATACCAAGACTTTATCCCGTCGCTGAAGTTAAGGTAATATTTACAGTGCAGGCTCATTTGTTGCAACTGATTAGCACTCCTTGAACACGCTGTTAGCACACAGGCCACAAAAGCCTTGCTCTCTGGACCTCAGACACTGTTGCAGCACTAAACAGAAAGCAAACATATTGTTTGGCTTCATAACCTCCTCACCCCACGCCACACTGTGTGCTTTTGTGGAGTGGATGAAGTGATGAATTGCAGTGGAACAGCTAGCTGCTGAAAACTCGCAAGCTTTTATTCTCACAGGTTCTCTTTCAGCCATGCGAGTTTTGGACAAAAGTAATAATTATTCATCCTGCCCCAGTACTGGACAAGGCAAAAAAAAATGCATAGGATTGGGTACCAGGATCTTTGTGCCAGTCAGTGCAATAGAACAGCAAGACATCCAAATAACACACTGATGTAGCCTGACTCAAAACGGTGCAACTGTATCATGCGCAAGGCCTTGAACAAATCATGGCCAGAGTGACAACACCAAGCACCAGCTTCTCCTCACTGACAGGACTCGTGACGACAACATCACAAACATGTGGCAAAAAGCCGCGAAGCACCAAGCCCAAACAGACCACAGGATGCTCTCCAGAAATAAGATGTTGACATATAGGAGGCTCTACTGGTGCAAGTACTGGTAAATCAGCCGTACTTTGTAGACACTCATAGAATCAGGGTATTAATTTTCCAACCTTAAAATAGAAATAAATGGTGGGCAGAATCGCAATGCAGTCGGCGAGGTTACGGACATGAGAAAAAGTTACACACCAGCTCCAAGACTTGGGAAACAAGCAGACTATATGTAGAAACATATTCTGGCCCCATATATAGTTTTCAGGAGATCTCGCACTGCCTCAACTAGGGATGGAAGAATCTGCCAATTTCAGCTCTTTCATTTTAATGCATATTTCCTTTTAATATATGCTTTTTTGTAAACATTGGTTGGTTGGAGAACTGCATTGCAGAATTTCAATAAACCCAGATTTCAAAGGATGGCTGTGTTTTGGCTGTCTTATTGTTTCAAAAAGTGTGAATCTTCAAATGCTGACTGAATTGGATTTGTCCCTCATCCCTAGTTAGGACTTAGCCATAAGGAAATTATTGTGGATGGCATCCATAGCCCATTTGTTTTTGTTTTTTTCCAATGACATGCAGCTTCAGCTTATGCATGCTTACTCAGAAGTAGGCACCACTGTGTGCAGCATGGTCTACTCCCAGGGAAGTGCACTTGGCTCTCTTTCTTGTGCTACAATCCTATGTCCAGTTAGCCAGGAGCTAGCTCCACCCAACACAACATAATTTTATTTATTTGATAAAGATGTCATCATGGGAGTGGGCTACAAACCACTCCAACAGAGGTAAGACTCCAATCCTCAACATCTTTTCATCTATAGCAGTGGCGTAGCGTGGGTTGTCAGCACCCGGGGCAAGGCAAGTAATTTGCGCCCCCTAACCCGGGGCAAGGCAAGTAATTTGCGCCCCCCCCCCCGCTGCACTGTCCCTCCCCCAGATAGTCCCTTGCTCTCTCTCCGCACCGCACTGCACGCCTGGCACCCTCCCCTCCACAGTGGGCGGCGACCCGGCGGCTCGGATCGGATTCGCACAGCCAGCACTGCAGTGAGAGAGAGTGAGTGAGCCAGGTAGGGGCAGAGAGCTGCGAGTGTGAGCGCCCCCCCCCCCGATGTTGCGCCCGGTGCAGCCGGCCCCCCCCTGCACCCCCATGCTATGCCACTGATCTATAGGATTTATCAGCACATTTAAAAGTTTAGGATCAATGTGCCAGACATGTCTGTGCACCGTTACCTAGCTGGATAGACTTGCCCAGCTTCCACTGGCACTTGCTAGCACAGCCAGGAATCTGAGAGGTGCGTTTCCAAGCATCAGATAACATGAATTCAGCAGGCCTGTCACTTAGAAGCATTTAGGACTGCCAACTCCCATACCGACCCCTGCTACTCCAAAGATCAAACTAGGGAGTTGCAAGCAGATGGCACACTCCAAAAGAATGACAGTTGTGTAAAAGGGGGGAGGGGACGACCCTCAGCACCCTTATTGGATGTGGCATCTCTTCCTTTGCAGTATAAATCACTCTGGAGATATGTACTCTGCTCTCTGGACTGTCAGCACATGTTCTTTCCACTGGATCAGAGTAGCTCTCATTGTCACCCTTCTCTACACATTTCAGTCCTGCCTTGCCCATCAAGCATGGCGGCTTCTTCCAAAGATACCCCTCCCTCTCAATGCTTTCTCCATTGCATCAGCACATCCTTCACTTTGCTGTGACTTGGACCTTTATAGCACCACAGGGGAAGCGAGGAGAATAACATGCAGCTCTTCAGATGCTTCACACACCTGAAACTTGATATATAAAGAGGCGCTGCTGGAAGAGTTGGTTTACAGCATCTCTGGCAGCTAAGCTGTGTGAAGCAGGTCACTGGAGGCTATGGACCGGGGTTAGCTGGCTTTCTGTGTGTGAATTCATTTCACATGTGAAGAAACACAGCCGCACACTTGAAAGGCTGCACCTTCACGATTAAATGCTTCCTCCAACCATCTCGTCTGTGGGTTTTTCTTTTCTAAACCTGTTCAGCACCGAAGGTGTGTTGAAGTCATCGTCACTTGCACCGTGCCCAGTGAACGGGAAGCAGAAATGGATTTCCCGCACCTGCTGATCACCTGTTACAGGTAGGCTGGCCAGATGCTAAAGAGGATCAAGCTGCTGCACTTTTAATAGCAGTAGTGCTCCAGAGGAAATCTCAGCAGGAGTAGCTTGCAGGACCAGCTGCACCTGCTGAAATGCCCTCCTCTGCACAACTGTCAAGGATACAGGAGGCCTCTCCTCTTGCTCTCTTACAAACAACTGCTCCCAGAGGCTTGACTTACCCATTTCCCATGCGGGTTGTCCATGTCCCTTGTACATCCCGTGCTGCTGCCTTTAGCTCCTTGTTTTCAGGAGGCTACAGGGCAAAATAACTGGGCTAAACTTGAAAATGTAAAGAAAATGAGGGTACTTTTCATCATATGTGGTGGCCATGTAAGACGATAAAAGACTTATGGGAAATGATATATAATGAAATGGGGGGAAAAGTTGAAAATAACTTTTCCTAAGAAACCAGGAGCTTTTCTTGTAGGTTTTATAGGACTAGAGATCCTGAAGGACCAGACGAAACTATTTATGTATGTGACCATGGCTGCGTGGACTCTCTTAGCCCAGAAATGGAAAGGTGGTACAACTCCGACCAAAGAAGAGTGGCAGACAAAATTGATGAACTATGCCAAGATGGCAGAACTTACAGGAAGATTTAGAAACCAGGAAGAGGAGGTCATTAATAAAGAATGGGGAAAGTTTATAATTTATTTGAAAAGCTATTGTAAACAATTACATACATTGGCAGGATTGACAGAAAACTTGTAGTAAAAAATTGAATTATGGATTGACAAAGGATCTATAAAAATAGAGTTATGATAGAGATGCAGAGGGGGAAATCATTACATTAAGAGGGAAGTCAGAAGGGATTATATGTTTATGTATTCAATTCATTTGTTTATGTAAAATAGAAAATGCAAAAATAAAATTTATGTTTAAAAATGAAAATATGTAATGTTTGTGGATTTAATTAAGCTCACACCCACTTACCTTTCTCCCCTCAGTTAGGGACATAGGAAGCTGCCTTATAGAAAGTGAGACCACTGGTCCATCTAACTCAGTATTGTCTATTCTGACTGACAGTCAGAATCTTTCCAAGCCCTACCTCAAATTGCCAGAGATTGAACCTGGCAACTTATGCAATACAAAGCAGATGTTCTGCCAACTGAGCTATGACCCTTCCCCCAAATTCAAGCACCTAGCAGCATGTTGGTCTAGATCAACCACGTCAGATAAATAATAATAATCCTGTTCCTCTTGCTTTCATTGAATCACAATGTTTGTTCCTGCTTCCTTTCTGGAATTTTTATTGCTGCTTAGTTTTATTGATATTGGGCCAAATTCAACAAAGGGCTCCCGCTAGCAGCAGTTTACGCAAGGATTTCTACTGGCACAATGGGGCTTTCCTCCTCTCCCCCTGCATCTCATAGACCTACCTCAAATTGGCTGGGTGTGTGTGTTGGGGGGACCCCCAGAACAGCACTCAGGGGGAGGAGAGAGGCAATGGTTCCATCAAGTAAATTGCTTGCACTGACAATATTCCCCCCATTGTTTACTTGAAACCAACTTAATGATGCTTTCTGCTTTTTAATACTTAGTTCTAGGTTTGTTTTAGGTTGGTAAAAGGTAAAGGTAAAGGGACCCCTGACCATTAGGTCCAATTGTGGCCGACTCTGGGGTTGTGGCGCTCATCTCGCTTTATTGGCCAAGGGAGCCGGCGTACAGCTTCCGGGTCATGTGGCCAGCATGACTAAGCCGCTTCTGGCGAACCAGAGCAACACACGGAAACGCCGTTTACCTTCCCACCGGAGCGGTACCTATTTATCTGCTTGCACTTTGACGTGCTTTCAAACTGCTAGGTTGGCAGGAGCAGGGACTAAGCAATGGGAGCTCACCCCGTTGCAGGGATTCAAACCGCCAACCTTCTGATCGGCAAGTCCTAGGCTCTGTGGTTTAACCCACAGCGCCACCCACATCCCTTTTTTAGGTTGGTAGCTCAGGTAATTCTTTTTAGGATGTTTAGAACTTCTTTTTAAGCATAGGAAGCTCCCTGGGATTATTCTTTGAGACTGAAAATAGAGCAAAAGCATTCTAAATAAATGAATGAAAATAATATCCAGCAATCTCACAAAGAGGGTAAGCCATAAGCAGGATGTAACAATGTTCTCTCTGAAGGATTCACAACCTTAGCAAGGCTACATTCTATATGATTTATTTTTCCAATGTGATTTGTGGGTGCAGACATGACCAGAGTACCATGGGATGAAATTAAGAGACAAACCCTTGATTCTGACCCTTTTAGTTTTTTGTAAAACCCACCACCACCTTACAAATGTATTGGACTTGCCTGTTCTGGGGAAAGAACATTGCTTTGACCTGTCCGAAGTCAGTAGAGGAATTGCCAAATTTCGCACAAGAAGATGGAAAGACAACTATACCAGGTCAAACGACTTGTACGTTTAACACAGCACTGTCTAGTCTGACTGCAACAGCCCCATAAGCAGCATAATGTCTTGACAGAGGAAGTAACGTACAACCAGTTGGATTGAGGAATCTTTCTCGTCAATTAAGCTGGTCTCAAAAAACTTCTGAGAGCCTTCCCTTTCGTTCTGAGAAAGGATACTTTTCTAGTTTTGAGGGGCATAGCATGCAGGCAATGAACCTTGTTTTTATTGACTGTTCTTAATGGTATATTTGTGTATGATTTTGTATTCCTTTTAATATGCCTTGTTAATGAGGCTTTTACTTAAAAGCAAGTTATAAAACTTATTATTATTATTATTATTATTATTATTATTATTGATAACGACAGGTGGAAATTTTGAGAAACTGGACTGCTGAGGCTATTTGCTCACTTTCATCCTACAGCCATCAGCATCCACTCTGCTTTCTGATGTATTCCATGACATCAGTCTCTGTTGCCCTTTCCTCATGCCCCGATTGCCACAAGTACTTCCATCCAGAGTTTCAGTCTTTATTCCCCAGTCCTTGACCGACAAAAATGAAAAGAGAAAGGGGGGGTGGGAGAAAATTCCAAATTCTGCAAAACATACGCACTCAAGATTTTGCAACCACATTAAAGCATGTTATGCAAACATACCTAATTTGCATATATAAAAACACACTGGGTTTTTGCAACTGCACTATGAGGAATTTTTGTGTAGAGTCCTGACCTCCTCCAACTTTTTGTCTGTGGTTGCCAAGTAAAAGCCTGTATCTTTCAGAACTGAGTAGCAGCTGAATGGTGGTTCACGCAGGGCACTGAGAGACATCAACATGCGCTTAAGACAGACAACTTCTGTCGCTCACACAGTGTATCTATATGGATGCCAAACCCGTTAATTACAGCTCTGTTGGTCCTACAGTTGATGCATATCTGTAAAAGACAACCCACCTACCCACATGTTCACAAATGTGATCACAAATGTGTTGGTCCTACAGTTGATGCATATCTGTAAAAGACAACCCACCTACCCACATGTGATCACATTTTCCAGCCATTCCTGCTGCATGCTAACATGCTCCCTAACAGCTGCACATTTGGCCTCAGCGCAAAGGGGCTGCACATGTGTGCACATGCCTACATGTAGAGGTATGCAACTCTGAGCCTGGAAAAACACACAGAACTGAAGCAGAAAGTGGGAAAGAAAATCATTCTCCTCATTCTCTCTTCCAGCTGTATGTACTTTCCAGGGGTTGGAAAGGTAACCTCTTGCCGCTTCATGATAAAGAGGCCAGAGAGCCGGGGCGAGGCTGTCTCCGATGCTTCTTAGGCAGCAGTGTCATTATACCCATTGGTGACCCCGGGGTAATACTTCAGTTGCATTTTTCACATTTTGAGATTAATCCTCTCTCGCCATCCTCTCTTAATATCTCTCGGCCCATTTCTAGCATGGCATTTGCTGACCTTTGGCTGCAGCAGGTTGATTCCGTTAAGGAGTCACGAAAACCTTTGACAAATCATCTGCGCTGAATTTCTATTATCTTATCTAGCAAATGTACCTTCCATCTACTGACCAGATGTCACCTTGTTAAACACACTTTTGAAAAACATCCCAGCCTCTGAAAGGCAAAATGATTTCCTCCTTGAAATTATACCCATTTGCAAGGTGTGGCTATACTTAACTTCTTTTTCTAAGTGCTATTAGATCCTCAGAGAAAACTAGCAGAAGAAACTCTGCTTCTACCTGAACTATGCTGCTGTTTTTTGTTTTCATAAACCCCTCCAATATAATTCAGGCTTGCTGGCTCTCCCACTTTGAACATCATTCTCCTGATTTTTAAGCTGGCCTTCCTCCCGACATTAGGAGATTTTGTTTCTCCTAATGATGTGCTGCAAAATAGTTATTGTGCTAAGCATTTGTTTCTTAAGCAATGTGACAGGCAATCCCATCAAGATGAGCTTGCCACAGTATCAAAACAAATTGCATCGCAAGCTCCTCTGCATGCTAAAATAAGAAATGTAAATGATCAACTGCTAGATCAAAGCGCAGTTAGTTCCTTGCCTGACCTCAGCTCCTATGCAGGTTACTTAATGAAGGCAAATTTTGCTGCAAGTGCAAAACGTAACCGTGTTTACCTTTCACCAACATGTTTAACCTTTACCAGCATGCTAAGGCAAACGTATCTAACTACAGCTATTTTTGATCCTCTCTGTTGAGTGTTTCAGAGGTAGACCCGAGACTCAAGCGGCACAAGCTGAGCTGAACACAAGAAATCTGGAAGCTGCGCTGTCAATTGACTATATGTACAAGAAATTGCTTCATTCTTAGGTCTTAGATTTTTTTCCCCTTGTTGCTATTTGTGGTTTCAATCCTATTTTATTGTACCCTGCCCTGGGTTAGCTTTTGAGGTGAAGGACACGCAGACACACACATACACACCCTACGCATTTCCCTGACTTTTCTTCCCCTGCCCCGAATGCCGCATGAACTCAGTCAACCACTGACGTGGCAGCCCCATTGCACGGCCAGAACACATTCCTTCCCCGTGCTGTGGTTTAGTCACACCAGTAGCATCTCCTTCATTCTCATTGCTAACCCCTCCTTCACCCCATTGACTTCAATGGAAACAAAAGTCCCTTGGCAGGATGCTGCAACCTCTGGGGGTTTCCATTGAAGTCAATGGGGTGAAGGAGGGGTTAGTCTGCAGGGTATGTGTAGCAGTGGACTTCCCTCGTGCATCTGGCGAAGTGGCTTTTGAATACCGGCTAAAGGCAAAGAGTTGCAAAGGGACAGAGGGAAAGACTGAGGTGGCCTGGTCTGGCAAAGTTTCACATGGGAATATGCCTTCTGTCAGATCAGACGGCTTGTCATTTAACCCAGTAGTGTATACTCAAGACTGGCAGTGGTTCTCCAGGGTCTCAGCTGAAGGTCTTTCCCATTATCCTCTACTACAGGGCTGAGGGCCCTTGGGCCCTTCAGGCCTCTCTGTCTGCCCTCAGCGCGCTCCCCAGGCTGCACCCGTGTCGCTCCAGGTGTTTTAGCCTTGCTGAAATGAACTCTGCCTCTTGCCTGTCTGAGCAGAACGTAGAGAGAAACGTGTGAGTCTCTGTGGAAAGTAACCTACTGTATAAAGGTAACATTTACATGCATTGCTCTGTCCACTTTTGCTGCTGGCCATTGTCATGTGGCCCTCAGCAGGTCACTCAGAAAGGAATTTGGCCCTCAGGATGGAAGGTTTCTCCACCCCTGTGTTACACGTTATGAAACCCTCAGCTACTAGATTAAAGCTAAATGCAAACTTTTTATTCTTATTATTACAGGAGCCAAACAAACTAAGAACAGATGTAGCATGGCCTGCCTCTGTTCCTGCTGGAGAGCTGCCACAATCTCAGCCTCAGGGAGCCAGCCTCACTCAGTGAGAGGCAAAGGTTTCTGCTGCAGTGGACCCAGGGTCCTCCTGCCTCCGGCGTCTGCTTGGCTTGCTGCTTGTGGGAATGTTTGAGACAAAGCATGCCAAGGGAGAAGGATTCCTCCTGTTCCTGCAGTTTACAGGTGTCCTTGCCTCCACCCAGGGTTACTCCCTCCAGTATGAATAAGTTAAACGTGCATCAAAGTCAGGTGCAGCCAGCTTGATCTGCCTTCAATGCAGCTGCCTGCACACCAGACTTTTAAAGCGCCTGACTTCCCCTGAAGAATCCTGGGACCTGGACTTTACCCTGACACACAGAGGGAACGCTCCAGTTCCCAGCACCCTTAACAAACTACAGTTCCCAGGATTCTTGGGGAAGGGAATCATGCACTTTAAATGTATGTGTGCGTCTTGCATCTCTGAAAGGTAAAGGGAAAGGGACCCCTGACCATTAGGTCCAGTCGTGGCCGACTCTGGAGTTGCGGCGCTCATCTCACTTTATTGGTACAGCTTTCCGGGTCGTGTGGCCAGCATGACTAAGCCGCTTCTGGCAAACCAGAGCAGCACACGGAAATGCCGTTTACCTTCCCGCGCAGCGGTACCTATTTATCTACTTGCACTTTGACGTGCTTTCAAACTGCTAAATTGGCAGGAGCAGGGACTGAGCAACGGGAGCTCACCCCATCACGGGGATTAGAACTGCCAACCTTCTCATCGGCAAGTCCTAGGCTCTGTGGTTTAACCCACAGCGCCACCCGTGCATCTCTGAATCTGCATCATAAAACTGGTAATAAACAGCTACTTCGTGCGCGCGCGCGCACACACACACACTAATTCGTGCAAGCAGCTCACTGAGACAGGTATTTATTTTTTATTTATTAAATTTGTACACTGCCCTTCATCTGCAGATGTCAGGGTGGTTCACAACATAAAAACATAAAAACAAAATGGGGGGGAGGGGGCGAGCCCTGCCACTGCTATCCCACGGCATCTGCTGCCTGGGGCAACTGACTCACTTTGGCTAATGGCAGGGCCGGCCAGCCCCACCCACAGCTTCTACCAGTTTCAGCTTGCCTGTAGGGACTCAGAAGCAGGGTGACTCAGACCGGGTCTGCAGTAAGAAGAGGGCAGTTAACTTGTTTGTGCCCACCACATTCTAAGAAACAAGAGCCACACACTTAACCTAACAAGGACTTTGGCCCTCAAACTTCTTCATTCTCACGGCAAGCCTGAGAGGTAAATCATTACGAGCTTTATTTTCCTCTTTAAAGGGGAAATTGCGAGATGAAGCAATGCAGCTCACCTTCTATGTATGTTGACTCAGAAGTAAGTTCCACGAAGTTAAGGGGGACTTTTTCAACAGCAAAGGTGTACAGGGTTATGGATTTCTTTCATCTGACTTGATAGCGGCCCTAAGTGACCAGTCAGGGTCCCAGCTATACTGCCCCTTGAAGCATTCATTTCATTTAATGGCATCTATAACAGTAAGCTTGTGGAGGGTTTGGTTTGGGGGATTCTCAGGTCAATTCTGTACTGAATGATACTTGCTCTCAGGCAATAGACACTAGACAAGCAGAAGGAAGGACTTCACTTTCTGGAACCATCTGCACCACCATCTTAATATAAGCTCCTTTGGGATTATCAATAATGTAGCTGAATTTTCCTAAACCGAATTCAACCCTTATGTTTCTATAAAGGTGGGACTCCTCAGGGAGAAGGGCCTTTCCACAGCAGCACTATCTGCACGTTTCTTGAAGGCTTGAAAAAATTCACCAGGAACAAATGGATGTTTGTCTTAAATTTTGCATCTAAAGCACACTGTAGGACCTCTCAACACATTGTTGCTTCTGCCTTTCTTCAAATAGCCCATCAAGAAAAAGTACAAGCTAGTCCTGTATCAACTCTGCATTTATACAGTGGTACTTCGGGTTACGTACGCTTCAGGTTACAGACTCCCCTAACCCAGAAATAATACCTCGGGTTAAGAACTTTGCTTCAGGATGAGAACAGAAATCGTGCTCCTGTGGCACGGCAGCAGGAGGAGGCCCCATTAGCTAAAGTGGTGCTTCAGGTTAAGAACAGTTTCAGGTTAAGAACGGACCTCCGGAACGAATTAAGTTCTTAACCAGAGGTACCACTGTATTGGGCGAAGTGGTGGAGGCACATGTCAAAAAATGGTATCTCAAATGAGAGGGGACTTTGCTGTTGCTCACTGTTATAAATGCTATTAAACAGAATTAGTCATTCAATGGGAGGTGCAAGCAGCTCACCATTTGGCCACTTAGTACCAAATTAGATGGGATGAAGGAGATCCATAATAGGCTTTCTTATCTCTTTACTGTAAAAAGCAGCCATAGGGTGCACAAATTCAGACTCGGCCTGTGCTGCTTGGTTACAATGATTTAGCCCTTCCCTTTTATGCTATTTAACCTGATGGAAATAACACACACACACACACACCCCACTGCAACAACAATTCGCTCTGTTAGGGAAAATATTTAGTGTATCTTTAGGTACCTGTAACCTGGGTGGATCAGAGACTTTGTGTTCCTGAAGATCACACCGGCTCAAGAGAAAACCTCATTATTAAGATTTGAGTCACGGCACAACCCTGGAAAATGTTCCTAATGCCAAGACTCAATCCTGGGATCTATATGAAGCAACGTCAAACATGGGCCGAGCCCAGCCTGCCCACCAGTGGCACCACACACAAACACATATATTTGGGGTCAATGGGGAAAGCATAGCTACCAAGCAGATGTGAGCCTTGGACCTTTCTTAGAACTAAAATGCATATGTTCTCTCTCTCTCTATCTGAACCAGGGCCCATTGCACTGCACAGCCGGGCTGTTCCTTATTTTGTGTAAGTTTCACCTTGCAGCGCTAAATGGAGCTTAGGCAGGAAAGAGCAGGGCTGGGCTTCCTAACCCGTGCCAGGAGTCTTCAGGGCGCAGCCCTAAGATAGGCTTTTCGTACCGGGGGCTCGGGCGAAGGTCCCGATCAAGGAAGTTTTTGAGCATGTGCGAAGTGCCTTGTGGGTCGGCCACCCCACTAGGGAACATCTGATACCTTGCACCTCTCCGCCGCCTCCTCCTCCTCGCCCCATCATGTGCGGGGATAGCCTGGCTTCCCTCACCCGCCTCCTTCTCCTCTCTGCGCGCGCGCGCGCACCCAAGCCGCCAGCAGGAGAGGAGCCAGGCCGGGTGGGGAGAGAGAGAGAGAGGGATCACCCTATCACGTTTTGTCGGCGGCGGCGGCGGCTTCGCCTGCTTGTGTGGCCGGGAGCGGCGAGGGCGGGGGCCCGGGGAGAGGCTGAAGCGTTGTCCAACACGTGAGGCTCATGTGATGGAGGGGAAGGCAGGTCTGTCCCTCCCTCCGGTAGCAGCCAGACGTGCCCGGAGTCACAGGGTAGAACACGTAGCTCCAGTCCACCCACTCGCTCACATTTAACCCAGCCTGCAGCCTTCCAATTACTCCTCAGCTCGCCAGCTCCCGCGCGACCCGGTGCAGACGCCCAGCGCTGCCAAGTGGAAGGAGGACATGAGCAACTAAGAGCAGCAGCAGCCGACGCCGCTAGCTGATCTCCTGCGCTCTTCCGGCGCCGCTTCTTTTGTGGGTGCCAGGCGCGCACCGTTTGCCGGAGGTGGCGCGTCCCGGCTCAGTCACTGGATCCGCGTTGACACGAAGCAGTGCGCCTGCCAGCCAGCTAACTAGCTTGCCAGCCTCCACCTTACTTCCAGGAGAGAACTTGGGTTGTGGGGGGAAAAAAAGAAATCAAGCCGGTTTAAATGGAAAGGATCCCCAGCGCTCAGCCTCCTCCTCCACCACCACCTTGCCTGGGCAAGCTGGCAGCTCTGGAGGGCAGCGAAATGGCAGGGTAAGTGCCGCTACGGAAGGGTATCCCGGGCATATTTGTTGATAAATGTTGCAAGGCTGCCATCTCAAACGCGCCGACCCGGATTTTAAGTCCCATGGAAGCCAACGCGGTTTGCTGGCGGGGAGACGTGCTTGGGGCTTGCGCTGCGATTCGCTTTCCGAGCCCATCGGGCCGGTCTGGGTCCGCATTAGCAGCCTCCGAATTCCGCCCCAGATGGCACCTACGGGCTTCAGTAGGTTCTGGGGCTGCGTGTGGAGGGGGAGATGGTTGTCCCCTTGGTTATGAGTGATATAACGTTTTTTCTCCTCTGCAGGTTGGATTTCGCTCATATTTATCAAGTTTACAAGCCCAGAAGAGGGTTAAAAAGGGGTGACGACAGCAAGGTAAATACAAGCATTTTTCTTTCCCTTTCCTTTTTTGTTTGTTGGCATCTTTGGTTTTTGCCCACTGTTGAGATGGTTTAATGCACAATATGGGTTCGAATATAAGGAAGTTGTCCTGTGAAATATATATGAAGAAGCTTGGTGGGTTTCTTTTACAAAAAACAACAACACCCAGGTGTGCACAAACGTGTTTTGTTTTGTTTTTTGGAAGAAATATACTTTTTAAGGGTGGGACGACACTGTTAAGAAGATTTTCTTTTTAAGGAAAAACAGTTTTAGTAGATAAGATTTACTTCCTTGTCATAACCTAAAATAATCCATTAGTTGTAGCTGTATAAAATACTTTTCTGGGCATGATCAAAATGCATACATTTTCTGATATAAACTCTGTGGTACTTGGAGGATTTTGCTTCTGCCTTAAGGAAATGTTTCTTCTCTCCCCCCCTCCCCCTTTTATGGCTGCACAGCTTTATGTTTTAGAGCCCCTGAGAAAAGGTTGTCTCCATAGCGCTTAAGAATCACTTTTCATTCGGAGTGATGCAATTGTTTTTCTCCCCTTTTGACTTCCAGGAGACCTATAAGCTGCCCCACAGACTGATAGAGAAGAAAAGACGTGATAGGATTAATGAATGCATTGCCCAGCTGAAAGATCTCTTACCAGAACATCTCAAACTTACAGTAAGTGAAAATCTGGCCACTGCCCAAAATCATCTTCCTTTTGGGGATCATGTTGGGTTTCATGGATCTTTGTGCAGGTAAAAGTGCCACCTAGAGGTTTTCTGGAGTGCTGCAGATTTAACTGGAGAGGGTTGCATTTCAGGGTTTGGATTGCCACTTCTAGTCTGGTTTTGTTTCCAATGAGATCAGTTTCTCAAGAACTTGCATGCATGGACTGGACTAGATGACACATTGAAATAAACAGGGATTAGATAAAAGTTTGTTTTCTGGACTGTACTGGATAGCTTTTAATGTGGATTTGCTAGTGACCCCTTTCCATATTGTTATGTTTTTGCTTTGGATCCCATGGTTTCAGATAGTTGAATTCCCTTTAGGCTAGCCTTCCCCAACCTGGTGCCCATCTAGAAGCTATTGTGCTCCAACTCCCATCACCCCTGACCATCGGTCATACTGGCTGGGGCTCATGAGAGTTGGAATCCAGCAACATTTGAAGGGCACCAGTTTGGGGAAGGCTGGTTGAGACCACAGCTCCAAGCAACCCGTTCTGTGGTATTAAGGACTGCATTGTTATTTTTTTAAAAAAGTGACAGGCAGATTGTCTAAATTATTATTCAGGGTTGTTTGCCTGCTTCAACTATTTGCTTTGCCCTATTTAGTCACAGGAAAAGAAAAACCTTATGTTGGAATTCCTCGTTTTACAACTGAGGTGCCAGCAGGGCAGATACATAAAACCTGTGTTTATTATGCAGACACACTTTTTTTTTGGTGGGGGGACACAAAATGGCCATAGCCTTTTTTAAAGATAATACTTTTTAGCTTATATAATACATAGCTGTCAGTCAGAATAAAAATGAGTGTCACATCATGCTTAGACCCATTCACGTCCTTATCAAGCTCCCCACCCTAAACTGCCCAATCAGTTCTCGGTCTTGTGTTTAGGCTCTTTTTCCCCCCCTTTCCAGCCATCCTCTAATGAACCATTTCTCTCCCTTCCTAGACATTAGGACACTTGGAAAAGGCGGTGGTTCTTGAACTTACCTTGAAGCACGTGAAAGCACTAACCAGTCTCATTGAACAACAGCAGCAGCAGATCATTGCCCTCCAAAAAGGTCTACATGCTGGTGAGTGCTCTGTGACTGTGCTGTTGTTACCCTGACCAGGAAAGCTCCTGGAGACTGCAATGACTCTATTCCTCACACTTTTAATACTCTTGCTAATGTCTTCCAAATCCTCTTCAGCTAATTGTGCACGCATCAGAGCAGTCCTATGGATTTCAGTGGAACTGCTCCGGGGAAGAGGGCTCTAATTCTTCCTTGTGCTATCGAAAGTATATAAAACGTGTCCCTATCCTTTGCCCTTTTCATTCAAAACTTGCTTTATTTGAAATTCGATCAGGTTGTTGTTGTTGTTTTTTAAAAAAGTTCCGTTGCCAACTGCTGTATCACCTTCATGTCAGGAGGTGGATTTCTGGCAGGGTCAGTTTTTCCCAAAATGGTGTTCCAGCAACCTAGAAGCCTGGAATAGCTTCTGCACCTCTGAATGATCCCTCCCCCATTTCATTCAGAGCCCTCTTCTCCTGCATAATGTCATTCTGTGCCTTCTGCTGCCCTTTTAAGTTCCCCCTGCCCAAGTCTTTGCTTCTTCTCCAATAAGCCCTGTCTTCTCCTCCTTTACACTTTCTGCCACATTTCTATATAGCTTAAATCAGGCATAGGAAAACTCAGCCCTCCAGATGTTTCGGGACTACAACTCCCATCATCCCTAGCTAACAGGACCAGTGGTCAGAGATGATGGGAATTGTAGTCCCAAAACATCTGGAGGGCCGAGTTTGCTTATGCCTGGCTTACAATGTAAAAGTCACACCTCCCTCTGCAAAGTCACAAGGCAGCCATCTGTGGTTGTTGCATCCAGAGTTGCTTACCATGCAAATTACCACTGATATGTGGACAGTTTTTATGCCAGGGATGTGTTGCCTGCGGCCTTCCAGATGTTGGAGGATTTCAGCTTCCGTCATTCCTGGCCACGGTGTTAAGACCCCAAACAAGGTTTGGGTGATAAGACCCCAAACAAGGTCTTGTAGGGGAATCTTGGCTCTTTTCCATTGCGAGCTGCCACCAGGAATGGCCAAGCAAGGACCAAACATGCCGCTGTGTGTTGGGGGCAAATCTATGCAGCAAACTGCTCTGACATGGCAGCTGTAGTGCAGAACGCTACAAGGGGCGAGTGTCATGGGTCTTACTATATCAACTTGTTTGCAGTTAAGTTGACCTGCCCTTGCTGAAGTCTGTAGTGGCTTGGGCACTTCAGGGGTTGTAACATACACTGAAGCTGACCAAAACCTCAAGCGGTTTATTTTCATTCCACGGTTCACCCAACACACTGGAGTCTTGCATGATAAGAACTAGTTTGCTTCCTGTTATGTTTGTTTGCTGTGCTTCAAAGGCTCCTGTTAGACCAGCAGGGACATTCCAACACAGTGGAAGTCTTCCTATCTACTTGAGAGAAGCCTGAATTTCACCCTTGCAGGTTCAAACAGCTACTCAGCTGAAATAAGGTGTCTTTCTCCAGTACTGATCCCAAAATAGGTGGCTTTACAAAGTCTCAGGTTACTACCCTTTCCATGCTGGCCAGAGGGAGTTAGCGGGGCTGAACAGAAGTGCATCTTGCTTTTGAGTAAACATGCACGAACTTGTGCAGTATGGTTATAAGAATGACTGGTTTAACTTTTCTGATATATTCATTTTTTAAAATCTTTTCCGTTTCTGCTGGTGTTTCCTCAGATGAGCTGCCCCCCAGGAGCCTTGACTCCAGCCAGGAGGTGTTCCGGTCCGGTTTCCAAATGTGTGCCAAAGAAGTGCTGCAGTACGTGGCCAAACACGAGAACAGCAAGGAGCTGAAATCCTCCCAGCTCATCGGCCACCTTCACAGAATGGCCTCCGAGGTTCTTCAGGGTGGAGCCAGCAGAAAGCCTGGCGATGCTGCACCTAAACTTACGGAACTGAAGGAGAAGTCTGGCGCTCTGACCAAAGCTGCCGAGGCTCATGGGAAAAACTGTGTGCCTGTGATTCAGAGGACTTTCGCCCACTCTAGCGGAGAGCAGAGTGGCAGCGACACAGACACAGACAGTGGATATGGGGGAGAGCTGGAGAAAAGCGACTCCAAATCCGACCAGCAATATTTTAAAAAGGACGCTGAGCTCAAGTATGCTGTCCAGGAGAGAATCAGCTCTATCAAACAAGAGACTGAGGACCCGCCAGCCAAAAGAACCAGGATGGAAATGTTGGAGGACGAAGATCATTTTAGCAGCGATGTGCTTGGCTCTCCAAGCAGTTTCTTGGGCCCTCACCCTCACCAGCCTCCTCTGTGCCTGCCTTTCTATTTGATTCCACCCTCAGCGACAGCCTACCTGCCTATGCTGGAGAAGTGCTGGTACCCGGCCTCTATGCCTCTCTTGTACCCAGGCCTCCCAGCCTCCACTGCAGCACTTTCGGGGTTAATGAACCCAGATAAGATTTCTTCTCCTTTACTAATGCCTCAGCAACTCCCTTCTCCAGGACCATCCCACTCCCCCATGGACTCTACTGCTCTGCTTCAGGCTTTGAAGCAGATGTCTCCTTTGAATTTGGAAACCAAAGACTAAACTTGGAGTGACTTTTCCTTGAGATTTTTCTCTCTCCCCGCCCCCCCCCCTTTGCTGGATGAGTTTGCGATTATTTCAGGGTTCCCGGCTCTCTCTCACACACACCCTAAACTGGCTGAACTGAGAAGCACTGAGGGGAGTGGAGAGATCGTTGATCATTTATATGTAGAGAAGCTGAGTCATCCCTTGCTTTGACTGCCCAGAGAATTTAGGAAAGACCTCAGAGATGAACCCAATTTAGTTATGGGAAGGAGATGAGAGTTCTTGCTGCTTCTCCTCACCCCTTAAATGTGTTGATGGGTTTTTGTTTGTTTGTTTTCCTTTCTGCCATCTGCCAAGAAAGACCTGAATTGGTTGGCTAGGATTATGTTTCAAAGCTGTGAATGAAACCTAAAAAAATTAGGTGGATTTAGACTCTTGTGAATATTACAAAAAAAGTGGTACTTCTCATGAGGACTTTGCTTAGTAAAAGAGCTGGATTCAAACAGAGAAGCTTCCCCTCTTCCTGCTGCTGCCAGTATTCAAAACCTTTTAACTTAACACTCACAAACACACATTACATATATAACAATTCAAGCATTGGGATCAGCCCTGCTTTTAGTAGTCACTGGCTGGCAGAGCACAGTAAGCAATTCAGGGAGATTTTGAGACTGGATTCTCATCACATTTCTCCTGAATTGCATACGTCATTTTCCTTTTAGATTCTGCCTGGAAATTTTGTCCAGCTTGAGCTTTCGGATAGGGATGGTGATAAGAGAGAGAACATCCTTGAGGAGCGTTCTATGCCTCCTTGTATCTCACACTAGGCATTGCTTCTCATAACTGCTAGATAGGAATGTCTGGGACTTGTCCACAAGAAGTGGAAGGACAAACCATGCTGTGGCACGGTTCAGCTCTGGCAAACAAAAAATAAAATAAAACCAGATCAGACTGGTACTTTTACAAGGGAGCTGCCTGCCACTAGCTGTTTTACTATGGATCCTGTTACGTTGCAAGGATGTCAGCAGCGTGATATTCTCTGAAGTCCATTCTCAGTTTGCCCCCCGTCCTTGAAGGCGACAAGATGTGGCTGTTATGTAAGGGAGTTTCATGCCCATAGCAGGGTTTGTAACTTTCTTCTTCCAGGTACCAATGTAAACAGAATATGGAATGTTACAATTTCTAAGATGAAGGCCTTACTCAGATAGCCCTTGCCGTCTGTGGTAGCAGAACTGGCAATGCTAAGCACTTCTCTGAAACCCATAAGGTTTTTTGTTGCTTTGTCCTGTTCCCCCTCCACCTGAGCAATACCTAATTCACCGGGTGTGGAATATATGGCACTTTTGCACTAAAGCAAGAGGCAGGCTTGTGATCCTGGTCTAGGCTGGGCAGGTACAGGTGGAAAGGATCCAAAAGTGAAAATAACACCCCCAACCAAATAAATCTTCTCCCCTGCCCCCACTAGTTTGTATTAGAGCACATTTTAAATCGAAGAAACAGACAATGATTGTTGGAGGGATTCCCCTCCAGCATCTGCTGCCTGAAGCTACTCTCTTACATTGCATCCTCCTAAGGCTGGACCTTGATGGTAGTTTAAGAACTGCAGGAAGTGGATGAGCAATGCTCTCTGCAAAAGAAAAGCAGGTCTCTTGCCCAGGTGGCAATGTCAGTGTTGGCCATGAGTGCTCTTGATGGAGACCACCAGATGTGCTGTTTTGGTGTGTCCTAACCCTAGTTCTACAGCCTCTGCCCCGCTCCCCTGGAACTGATTGTGTCTGGCATGGGCTGTGAAGTTTGCACAACTGGATTGCCATATTCACTGCTGGAGTTCCGCAGTGGAAGATGTTCCCTTTCCCCCCCGGGACGCTTTCCTGTGCTCATAGTTGTGTGCTGCCGCACCAAACCAAATAGTGTGAGAAACCATCATCTAGATGGAGCAGATTCTGCACTGGTGAATACTCCCATTTGATTTCGGCTACTTAAAACAGTAATAATAATCCATGTCATATGGTGGTGTCATCTGAGTAGTTCTGAGACATTCATAGAGCTCTGTGGTCCTACGAATTCTCCTTACACTATTGCACCAACTGCTAGAATGCACTATGCTGAATTGCAGATCGTATTTGACCATTTATTTTATTGTCTGTTTTCAAAAAAAGTTTTTTTTTTTGTACACAGTTGTTGCCTTTATTTGTAAAATCTGTTATAAATATAAATGTGTACATATAAATATATATTATATGGATATGTAAAAAAAATGTTTCAGAAGTCTATTATTTGTAAAACTACTTGAGTACAAAGAAAGTGGGAAATATGAATGTATTCCTGTTTTTCTTTTTATTGAGGAGAATGACCTATTCATCCTCTAGGGAGAGGTAGAGTGTTTATATTTTTGGAACCTTCCTGAACGTGGGGATATTGTAAATATTTTTATCAGAGTAAATGTTACGTAGTTGTTTTAAAAAAATACTAAATAAAATTCTTTTTCCTGTGGAACATGAGCACTGCTTCTCTTTGTGTTTGAGGAATCCTTTGGTTGTCATAATACTGAATGTGCCATCAACTGTATCCAGGTATGAATGTTATGCAATAGGGGTGGGGAACCTGCCCCCCCCCCCCGGTGCTGTTGGACTACAACTTCCATCATGCTTGCCCATTGGATACACTGGCAGGGGATGATGGGAGCTGGAGTCCTGGAGGGTCACAGGTTCCCTATCCCTGTTATATAGAAGCAGGCAACATGATCATGAATCCAAATTAAGGTTGGAATTCTTGGGTGGAAGTTGACTTAGCACTATCTAGTTTATGGGGCAAGAGGCCTGCTGAGACAGCAACTGCAAAGATGAGACATTAGGGTCCAAATGGTGGCACGGGAAATTGGGGCCAACCCTACCATTGGGCAGAATGAGAGAGATACTTCAGGCAGCTGATTTGGGGTATCACCAAAGGGCAGCAAATCATTAGTTATTCCAGTTCATTACAATTGTTACATTTCACTGAGTGTGGGATTTTCTGCCTCAGGTGCTAAAAATAACTTGATTTGACTTGAGGGAGGGGGTGCCATTTGCTTCTCTATTTCAGTCACCAAAATGACTGAAATTGCTCGTCTTCTCATTGTGCTTGGCCTAAGACTCAACTAGCTGCTGCTATTGTGCCACCGCAGCCCTCAAGTAAGGGAGGTTATGCAAGGCGACCCACTTGAACTTTATTCTATGGTTGGTTGGTTTTTTGCTAAACAAGACTTCGAGAAAGCATCACTACTGGAGAAGGCAGAAGTAGCCTTCTCTCTCTTACCCAATGCCAAATACCACTGCTTCCACAGAAAGCAGTCACTGAAGCCATTCCAAAGGCTTAAAACTGCACCCCGGCTTTCTGGTGGCTGTATGTCCTATTTTCCGGTGGGGTAGGGCAACTCCTGTTTGAAGGCGACCTCTAAACTGAAGGGTTGTCTGGTCTGAATCTGGTTTAAAGCGAAAGGGCAATAAGAAAGGAAACCATCAAGGGCCTTGGAAGTTGCCCACCAACAGTTGTCTAGCACTTGGACCAAGTAGGTGCACATGTCACCCGACTGCAGTCTTCCCTGCAATGGTGGAATGTGTTTCTATTTAAATTGAATTAATTCTTTCTGAATTTGCATCCACACATATAAATTAGCCTATGCAGACTCGATGCACACCTGTGTCCTCTTTTGGTGATACTTTTACCCCCCTTTTTTGGCAAGGTGCAAGCAGCTACTGTCGTTGGCTACCCTCTTTTAAGTTCTCTCAGTACGGACACCATTCACTGAGATTATTTATTTAAGATAGTTAGTGGGTAAGAAGGTTGTGGGAAATTAGCAAGTCTGAAATTAATAATAATAATAATAATAATAATAATAATAATAATAATAATAATAATATCATCATCAAACTAACAATTTACAGAGCAAGCCACCAATTAAGCTCCACCTGAAATTCGGCAGAGAGAAAGAGTTCTTATCTCTTCAGGCAGGGAGTTCCAGAGCCTGGGGAAATAGTGGTAAAGGCCCTGATCCTATCTGCTACCACTTTTGTCCAATGCAGTGATGTAATAGCAGCACCTGCTGACTCCACTATAATAGACACTTGGGCCAATTATATATACATATATACAGAGAGAGAGAGAGAGAGAGAGAGAGATACACCCACAATTCCCTGGCCATATACTGCTTTAAATGTCAATACAAGTACCTAGAATTGGCCCCACAGGCAAAGATGTCCAGCAGGGATGGGGAACCTGTGACCCTGACAGTGGTGGACTGCAGCTACCATCTTCCCTGATCATTAGCCATGCTGGTAGGAGCTGGCAGGAGATTGAGTGCAACAGCAGCTGGGGATCTACATGTTCCTGATTACTGGTTTAGGATGAGGTGGTTCAGCCCCCTTCCGTTCCCATTGCCAAGGGCCAGTTCATGACACTGCACCAGCCTAGGTTGGTGTCTCCACACCTCCTTCTCCCACTCTTCCTGTCACATGGCTGTATCTATGGCGACTTCTACCCGAGGATGGGAAAGATCATAAGGAATAGCTTTAGACTTTGACAACCTTCATGCCCAAATGGTAGAATTTGATAGTACAGCTTGAAAAAATGGTGACGTTTGCTGTTTATTTTATCATTGATTATACTTATTGCCCTCCCTGCCGCCCTAAGTTCTACGCATCTACACTGTGCTTCCTTGGTGGCCAGTCGATCTTCACAGGTACATCCATTACTCAGGGCTGGTACACTGCCATACCGAACACCCCGTGTCTTTTTCATGCAAAGCACCGTGCAGACTTCAGCGTCTCAACTCTAGCCCTTGCTGCTGCTTTGTAATTTATACCCCCATGTACTTGAAATAAATGAGAAATTTTATCTATCATCTATCTATATCTATCTATCTATCTGTCTATCTATCTATCTATCTATCTATCTATCATCTATCTATCTATCATCTATCTATCTATCTATCTATCTATCATCTATCATCTATCTATCTATCTATCTATCTATCTATCTATCTATATCTATCTATCTATCTCTATCTATCTACATCTATCTATCTATCTATCTATCTATCATCTATCTATCTATATCTACCATCTATCTATTTAAACACACTGTTGGGCTTGGCCTGAAGTAGATGCCTGGCACATGTTCCTGCTCAGGAGGTAGCCATGCCTATTACCCAGGTCACCATGAGTTTTGCTGCATGCTGCAACACGCTGCCTGGGTGTAGCTGGTGCACACCTCTTTAAGTGGAGGGATCTTGCTGGTTGCACCAGATTAATCTTGGCTCCAGGTCCCTGTGCTGTTTAATTCTTCCTGGAAAACACCAGGTCTGTCTGTTTGGCATTGTTCCTCTTAAAAGTTACAGTTTGAACAATAAACCCATTTCATAGGGTGATTTCCACCCCCGTTCTTGCTTTCCGCAAATACGTTGCTATTTTCTGTTAAATCGTTCTTGAAATCACACTCCAAAGATGCCCAGTTTGTCAGCACTGCCATTTGCTGATGTTGGCTACCGTCCAGAAGACAAGTTGTCCTCCCTGGTGGTGTTTTTTGGCATGTTTCTTGAACAGCAACCCCCGCAACCCTGTGCCACATCATCAGCTTGCCTACAATTCCAGGGGGAAGTAGTTTGTGACACAACACATGCGATGGTTGGGGTATGTGCATGTGTGAAGAAGCAGTCAAAAGTCATGCTGATCATGCATGCAGCATTGGGTGGGCCTAACATAGCTATCTGGGGGTGAGACTAACATTGTGCTTTCAGAGTTCTATAAATATCAAACTTTGCCGTTTCTAAAAACAACCCCCAAAACTTCAAAATTCGAAAATGCTTAGCTTCAAACCTATTTGAAATATTTCATGAAATTACACTTACAGTGGTACCTTGGGTTACATACGCTTCAGGTTACAGACGCTTCAGGTTACAGACTCCGCTAACCCAGAAATATTACCTCGGGTTAAGAACTTTGCTTCAGGATGAGAACAGAAATCGTGCTCCGGCGGCACGGCGGCAGCAGGAGGCCCCATTAGCTGAAGTAGTGCTTCAGGTTAAGAACAGTTTCAGGTTAAGTACGAACCTCCGGAACGAATTAAGTACTTAACCTGAGGTACCACTGTATCACACTTATCTGGAAGTAAGTCTTCCTGAAAAGAACAAAACCAAATATTCATAGAACTGCAATATTGGTCTTGTTTCTCTGTTGAGCTTGCTCTGTCCAGAGCTGTTTTCGCTTAATGCTGTCATAATAAACTTGTGAGACTGCCTGTGGAATTGGGACCATAGTTGATGATGTTGTTGCTACTACAATCACTCGTTCATCAGGAGCAGAATCCTATGCATATGCACCTGAACATTAATCTCATTGCAGTCTTTGGGACTTCTGAATAATCGTGCTTATGAGTGAACTAACATGCAATGTAACCCAGTTCACATTTACCTGGGAGGAAGTCTCATTGATCAAGGTGGTAGAGTGGTGGTGGTGAACTTGTAGCCCGTCAGATGTTGTTGTACTGTCACTGGTCCCAGCCCAAAGTAGGGCTGCCATACATCCAGATATTTCTGGGATTTCAATGGTGGAATTGATGTCTGAGGGGAATTTCTGAAAGGTGGCGCTTTGTCCTGGATCTTAGGCAGCTCAGTCAAATAACCGTGGGCTCAACAATTTCAACTTGGGCGGTTTCCTATAAAAAGTCAAAAAAACCCGTCAACATCTTTTGGGGCATCCTAGGAGTTGCAGTCCAGGAACATACTGGGGGTCAAAAGTCCTGCCATATAGGACTGCACTATTAATTAATTATACATGCAGGACAGGTGGCATGGGCAACCAGGCTTTGGGGCATTCTTACACCAAAGCAGGGCACACTTAGGTCTACACCACTGCATTTCCATGCAGTATGGTGCTGTTGCTATGCTGCTGCTGTTACTGCTGGCTTCCTCATTCAGTAAAACTTGAGCTGGCCTGCACAACAAATCCCCCAGCAAGCTGAAGCAAGCTGCAAACTAGCTCTGCTTTATGGCAACTTAATCACCCCTTTGTGCCAACAACCAAGGAGGCAAATCGGTGGAAGGGTTTCCATTGTTCCAAAGAGCTTCCTAAACGTTGGAATTCTATTATGCAGTAGTGACTGAAAGAACAATCTGTGATAATTCATCATGGGGGGGGGGGGGGAGGGCAGGCTCAGGAGGACGGACTAAAATATCAACAGGCACGTACCAACAATCCCGTGAACCAAATTAAAAGCGTTTGAGTAGGGAGGCGGGTCTAGATCAGTAGTCAATTAAATGTTTTTTTAGTGTACAGCTGGACACAAAATGTGGAGCTGGAGAAAAAAAAGTGCAATCGGAAAAATAGTGTGAGGGAAGATCAGGCACATTGAGCATATGTGCTTAAATATCAGACAGTGTCAGGGGCAGCAGGTCTACAAATTATATAAGGGCAGGATGTGCTTGGCCACTGAAACCATATTAAAACACCTTCGTTTTGGGGGCCAGAATCTCCTCTCCTTCTCCTTCAGGTAATGCTTTGTCACATCCTTATACCTGTTAGTTACTGAATGGAGGCTAAATGAATCATCACTGTGTGGATAGTAGCCAACAACCACTAACTTTTATGGAGAAGTTGCCACAGATGCAGGGGGTAATCAAATAACTTTGTGTTCATGGTGTGTGTGTGTGTGTGTGTGTGTGTGTGTTAGTATAGGTTGCCTAATTAGGAATTTGTGGAGTTGGAAAATCTGTTGTTCAAATAAATAAAAAACCACCCCGATGAACAAAATGGTGGTTAACTGTGCTAGAAGCTAACTAATCCATAAACTTACAAATGCCCTGATGCGTGTAACGGTGATTGTATAATCACTGCTGGCAGTGAGAAGTAGAAAAGCATTTGTTCCCAATTCAGGAGGGGGGTCTGACAAAAGCTCCCTGTTTCGTTTCTTGACCTGCACCGAGGGAGCAGCAGTCTTTCCCTGTCACCAGAGCGATGATGTTAGGCATGAGTGTTATTTGCGAGGCGCTCCGACTTCCCCCCATGGAAAGTCCTACATAAGCACGCTCTTGTTATATAACCTACTGTGCAAATGCAAATGTGCAGGCGAGATTGCTTTTCCATTCCAGCATGCCCTCCTTCCACTGCTTTGAAGCAGTGCGTTCACCCAAAATGCTCTTAGGCATGTGAGCAGACTCTGTCCTGGCTGAAAAACAAATATCAAATTAGAAGGGAAGGGAAAGAGAGAGAGAGAGAACATCAAAGGGCCTCTGTGCAGCTGGAGTTATCAGCTTGTGACGGGAGTTGCTTTGCACTCTGCCTCTGCACTTGGGCTGTTCAGACAGGGTGTGTGTCGAGTTCCCCTCCCTGGCTTGTTTTCATGGTCTCACCCAGCTCTGACCTGCCTCAAATGTTGACACAATGTCACGTTTCCGACTGCAGTCTTTCATGTGCAGCCTGAGGCTAAATACGGCTGCTGGTTCCTGGAAACAGACGTGCCTGGCACCCTTTCAGCAGAAACCCGATCCCCATGCGAGCTTGGCACAGCAGGCTGAATAACATGGCAATAACTCTTTCAGCGGCGTTTCAGCCCATAAATAGGGCTCCCCGACCAAACTCCAAGAAAGGTAGCCAGTACGTGGTGGGCGCTTGCTTTTCAGAGAAAATGAGGCGTTGCAGAAAGTAAAAGTGGCAGTGCAACCACAGATGGCAGTGTCAGCTTCAGCCATCTATGCTGTAAGTGTTAATGGGATCCAGTTATCCTCTTATCCTGACCCTGCTACTACATGCCAGTGGTCAGCTTGGGCCTGTATGGAGTTGCTGAAAAAACCGGGCTGATTCCCCACAGTTGGAAAAGCTTACAAAGTGCCCCATGTGCTACAACCCCATAACATGCAAATTTGCTATGACTATGAACACAAGCCCACAAAGCACAGGCCCAGTAAAGCAAAGACTTCCCAAGCCAAAACCCACGTATAACAGAGCCAAGGCTCACAAGCTATAAAATCAACAACTTCTGCTTTCCTGACAAGTTTTATCCTCAAGAGAACTTCAGAGGGTTACCCAACAAGCTTTTTGTTCCATCCTTGCTCACTTCCTCAGTTGTTTGTTCCATTAATACCCTGCTTCTTCCTGAGCAACCTTGTGACCTTTGTCAGTTGAGAGAACATGACTTGCCCACAGCCACAAAGGGGGTTCTCCCATATCCAAACCACCATTTTAACTACCACAGTACATTGTACTAGTTTACCTTAGTTCTGAGGTTGCTTTTCTTTCTTTCTTTCTGACAGATGCAAACACCAGGAGCATTGCTACTACTTCCCAGCAGGAGGGGAGTAAGGCGTGGGGTGAAGTAGAAGTGAAGTTGGGGCTGTGCGGACACATAGGCAGAAGTGCCGGATTGTTTCTGATTTTGACACCATTTTATCCCTCCTGGTAAGTGGGAGCCATTATGCACACATACGACAGAACCAGCCCTACTATTAGGTAGAATGGGGTGACCTCCTCAAACCGATGATTTTGAGTATCCTGAAGGAGCATGAAATTGTCATTTATTCAACATATGGTTTTTGAATTTCACTGCCAGTGAGGGTGAGAGGTTCTTGAGAGATTTCCTGCCTCAGGTGGCAAAATAAATTGGCGTGACTACTCTGTACCTTGACTTGTGGGCGGGGGGCATTTGAGGTTCCACCTCAGGCAGCAAAATGTCATGAGCCAGCCCCCGACACACACCTCCTCACCCTCACCCTACCCAAATACAAATCCCATCTCATCTCCACTTGCCTCTCCCCAGGCTCCGCTGCTTTCCTTTTGCCTGCCTCATAAGCCTGGAGTCCGATTCCAAGAGACTCCCAGTCATATACCTATCAGCACCAAACCCTTTTCCCAGGCACCCTCAGTCTTAATGTTCAGAGGGGTGAAGGGATAAGGCTGGAAGAAAAATGCACGAGGGCTGGTGTATTTAATTCATGACTGCTTGAGAGTTCTGCTGGAACGGGTGAATACAGGCAGCTCCCTGTTTGCACAGGGGTTGTGTTCTGGGCATTTGCCTGCATTGGCAAAGTGCACATATAAGCCCATTTTGTCATTATACAAATGCTCACCCCCACCCTCATGACACCCCTCATTCTGCCACCCATTCCTCCCTCTTCCAGGTCCAAAACCCACATGTTGGCAATTGCACATCAGTGGAACGCGTGCAAAATGGTTGCCACCTGTATAGCTAGATTATTATTAATATTCCTGTTGTGGTTGTTATTCCTGTATGCGTTTTTATCCCGCCTTTCTCCAAAGTTGGAATTCAAGGCGGCTTACCACATTTAAAAACAACACTCTAAAATACAAAAAAAAGCAAACTAGTTAAATACAATAATTAAAATACATCAGAACACCCAGTTCTGAAGAAGCAATTAAAAGAGTTTGTCCTGACTGCAGACCAGCAATCAGCATAGTTTTCAGAGGCCTGTCTGAAGAGGAAGGTTTTCACCAGACAGCAGAATAACAAAGAGGGAGCCAATCTATTTATTTTTATGTTATTTTTTTATTAAATTAGTATGCTGCCCTTCTTCCAAAGATCTCACTGTGGTTCATGGCATAAATATACAAAATAAAAACAAAAAATACATAAGAAAAACAAAAACATAATAATACATAAAAGAATGCATAATAAAAACAGAAACAAAAACAAACCTATAACCCCTTTGCCCACAAAAACACATTTAAAAGGACATGGAAGCCTGAAGTCTTGTGCCATTAAAACTGGGTATTATTATTATAATTATTTATAGGTGTACATGATAATATGCACTGAACATGATTTTTTGATTGACTTGTCTAAGATCCAGGACCTTTCGAAATCCCCCCCCCCCCATGTCAATTCCCATGTCTGGGAAAGTCCCACAGAATATGAGTTTTACTTCTGAGTAAGCATGTCTAGAATTGGACTGCATGGCTGTAATCCTATGCAAAGAAGGAAGAAGCATTGTGCACCATGGGATTTACTTTCAAGTACATGTGAAGAGGATTGGCTACAGGTCAAAGTCTCTGTTCAATGGGATTTAGCTTGCAACCTCACAAACTTTTACATGGATTCTATACGGTGCATATTCTGTAAGGTCAAAACAGTCTACAGTGAAATATTTTTAGAGAGAAGGTTTGAGTCTTGATGGATGCAGTCAAGTTCTAGCAATGTAATGCGCACATCCCGAAAGTGCTCAGAAATGGGGATAGCTATTTCTCAATGATGTAACAATGTCTAAATCCCACTCCCACACATCGTGGCACAGAAACTGTGTGGGAAAGCATTGCCCCTTCATCTCTAAACCACGCAATAGCAAGTGTTGAGTATTTTCAGTGGGCTTTGCAAGATCCCTTGAACTGTGCCCTAGTACAAAAGAGGCTTTGAAAGGAGAAACACGTTGTCATGGCTTGTTCCAGCCCAGCAGACCTAGAATGAACCAGATAATTGTGACTTTGGCTGCCTCAGCACTGAGAGAAAGCAGTAGAAGTCTCATGTCAAGTCAGTTTTCTCCTCACACATCTGAGGAGATGTTAAGAGGCCTTTTGTGAGGGAGAGAGGTACACAGGGTGGGGAGAAAACTAAGGCCACACCATGGGAATGTTTCTTTTAGCTTTGCCAATGGTTTCCTAACTAGCCTCGTTATTAGTGACCAAACACACACACCCCAAGCACACACACACACACACACACACACACACCCTGTTTCTGGTTGAGGACTTTCTGCCAACTTGGGTAATATATGTTTGCTGGTCTTGGGCTATGTAGCCAAAGCCACAGTTGTAGTGGATATTGACCCTGCAGTGTGACATGAGCTATTGACTTTTGGTAACACTTAGCTATGTCACATGACGTTAGTGAAAGGTTTCATATCAACCTCATCAGAATAGCAATAAAGACTTTAACAGTTCAGAGGGGTGTGTGTGTGTGTGTGAGAGAGAGAGAGAGAGAGAGAGGTGATAAGCAAATGTTTATAGTAAAAGCAACCCAAAAGTGGGAGCCCATTACCTATAGCTCTTATATGTATATATTCTTAACTGTGTAACAGAAAATGTTTCAAGCAAGGGTTTCTATGTCAAGAGTGACAAAATAATAATAATAATGTTATATGTTGTATACAGCAGGTGTGGGGAACCTTTGATCCTGCAGATGTTTCCCATACTCGGCCCTCCAGCTGTTTTTGGACTACAGTTCCTATCATCCCTGACTGCTGGTCTTGATAGTTAGGGATGATGGGAGTTGTAGTCCAAAACAGCTGGAGACCTAAGTTTGGGAAACACTTCTCTACTATGTTGCTGAACTACAACTCTCATAATCCTTAGCTACTGGCCACGTTCGCTGATCTGGTTGGGAGTTGTAGTTCAGTAATATCAGGAGGGCCAAAGGTTCTTCACACCTGCTATATAGTATATACCAAGGTTATGTTCTGCAAACTAGATTGGAAGTTTAGGTAATAATTAGAAAGGAAGCATTAATTTACTGGTAGCACACTCATGAACTTCAGATTTAAAATGAGCATACTCGCAGAAGAAGACAATATGAGATTTCACACTTTCTTTTAGCAGTGCAAGTAAAAAAAATTAACCCAATCCATGCTGTCCTGTTGTGCTGCATTTGTAACCAAGAAACTGCTTTGTGTGGGGATGGAGATACTCACAGCAGTGACATCGTGCAATGGGCAATTGCATATATCATCGGGATCATGTTTACTTTTCACATGAACACCACATTTATGTGGAACATATCCATGTGTTCCGGATGGTCCATGAGGCTGCTGTGGGGTGTGACACCGATGCCTGCCGCAAAGCTCTGACCATGCCACCACCTGTGCACAGCTCCCTAATGATGGCTTCTTGATCAGAAGTTAAAAATTGGTTGGTGTGCGAATAGGCAACTCATCAAGGTTTCCTAAAAATAACTACTGCATTTCCTTAAATTTGTGAGCAAGGCCAGGCGACCTATTTCCCATAAACTGTGCAAACTTTCAAGGATCTAATCTTAACAGGGTTGTGTTTTTTTTACTGGGACTTCATCTTTGGATTATTGCAATGTGTTCTATGTGCAGCAGCTCTTAAAAATGATATGGAAGCTGCAGCTAGTACAGAATGTAGCTGTCAACTTATTAACTGGGGCAAGATAGGATCATGTAACATACATGCATTGGTTGCCTATTGGTTGCTTGATTCAATATGTCAGTGACAAAGTCCTAAGCGCTAAGGTATGCAAGAAGGCCTCCCAAACTAGCCAACTTGATCCTTAAGATCTGTTGAGCAGGTGGGTGGGGAGATTTGTCCATGGTCCCCCCCCCCCAATTGGGGGGACGTGCTTGCGCTGATGGAGTGATCCCCCAAATGCTATGTTGAATTTTCACTCCTAGTTCCTGAGCCTTGTCTACCTACCTTGCTGTGGTTTACCTTGGCTGAACTCCCTGTGATATTGACCTTGGCCTGTTGTCAGACTGGGCACACCACACATTTAAGATTCCTCTTCAAAGAATCTTGGGAACTGTAGTTTCCTCTAAACATAGCTTCGGTTCTTAGCAACCTTAACAAAATGCAGTGCCGAGGCTTCTTGCGGGGTGGGGCATGCTTTGAATGTATGGTGTACACACAACCTTTGTCTTCTGATCACGTTTGGACTGATTCTCTGTACTGGGCCTTGGCTCATTTTGACTGTGCTGCATCTGCATCCCTGTCTTAATTGGTGAGCGCATCACTGAAGACTTGGATCTTTTGTTACTAGGACCATAACCCCCAAGGTAGGACATCCCTGGAGCATGACAATTGTCCTGGGATGCTTCTATGGGAGGGTGACCTATAAATAAGTAAGAAATCATTGACAAACGGAACAAGAACACTACGTTCTAGTGTACTAGTATTACTAACATACAAATGGCCTGGAGGCTGTCAAAGATTAGCGCTAGGCAGCCATTGAGTAGGAACCAGGAGTTATGCCAGGGATCACAGCCAAGCTCCAGAACGGGTCAAAAGCCAGGATAGACTACTATTGCCATGCAAAGTCCAAGCCTGGACGTGAAGCCTGTATAGCCCTTGGGTGGATCAGGCCAAACAGTATATATGTGAGCCTGTGGCTAACCTGTAGCTGTGGTAGTTTACCACAGTGTTTCCCAACCTTTTTCTGGCCATGGCCCCCTTCTGACTTTGTTTCCTTCCTGTGCCCTCCCATGGGCATAGTTAAGGGGGGGACAGGGGGCAACTGCCCCCCCAATAAATACAGTGGTACCTTGGGTTAAGAACTTAATTCTTTCTGGAGGTCCGTTCTTAACCTGAAACTGTTCTTAACCTGAGGTACCACTTTAGCTAATGGGGCCTCCCGCGGCCACCACGCGATTTCTGTTCTCATCCTGAAGCAAAGTTCTTAACTCGAGTTACTATTTCTGGGTTAGCCAAGTCTGTAACCTGAAGTGTCTGTAACCCGAGGTACCATTTTACAAATATAAAGTTCTGCCCCCCGTAACAAAAAGCCTGCCCCCCCTAACAAAAATCCTGATTATGCCCATACCGTCCTACCTGTAGAAAGGTAGCTATTTGAATGTTTTATTTGTAAATCGAACATTTTTTATTTATAATTTTTATAATTTATACAAAATACAATTACATAAAATGACAGGAACATAATGAAATATTGTTGAAGCAGAAAAACAGAGAATCATGGAGCGGGAAGGGACCCCAAGGGCCATCTTTCTATTGCAACCCCCCCCCCCTGCAATGTAGGAAACTCCATGACAGATGGCCACCCAACCTCTGCTTAGAAACCTCTAAGGAAGGAGAGCCCAGAACCTCCCGATGGAGATCCATCTTCCATGTATTATAAAAAGCAAACAACACTTATTTGACCCCAGTTATTTGACACAAAGGGGGGAACCTACAGATACAGTCCAAAAGGCGCACAGGGAGTTCTGCATGTATGGGAGAATTTTGAAAAACAAGTGCTCCTCACTGAACAGGTGCAAAAAGATCTTGTCATCCAGAGAAACCCTGGCTGCTTAGGTAAAACATCATAGGTAACACACCCTTACCTGGGAATAAGGCCCACTGAACTCAGTGCGCCTTTCTTCTGAGTAGACACTATGTTATTTACTAGATGTGAGTCAGCAGCACCAGACGACCTTGGTCAGCTAGGTGCTGGGGTGGATTACACCTGCGCCTTGCAGAGTCAGGCCCAGGCTTCCACCGGGCCCACCACTGGCGGCAGCAACAAGCAGCTCTGAGCTCACCCAACCCTACCCATTGCCACCTGACGTGGGGGTTCTAGATCACTGGCTCTACTGGTCAAAATGGGAGCCTACTGGTCAAAAAAGGAGCACTAGGCCCTGGCGGGATGCCCCCTTACCTGCTTGTGATTGATCAAGCGGATAGCCAGCCAATCAGGGGTGTTTTTTAAATGATCCCCCCCCCTTCACTTCTCACTTCCCTCTGTGGCCCCCTAGCCTCATGCTGTGGTCCCCCCATTTACACAATTTTCACCTGTGGCCCCCTTGGAATATCCTGCCCCCCAGGGGGCCATATGGTTGGGAAACACTGGTTTGCTACAGGGGGCAACTGGGCACACAGCTATGGGTCCCTAGTCAAGTAGCTGCTGACAGACATATACAGAACATTCACATGTGGACGGTTGGTATGGGATGTGGGGAGCAACTCATAATAAGTGAAAGGGATGGGGAGCAAGGGCCCAGTCCATTGCCTTTCCTTTCTCCCTCCTGCTGATGAGATCCCTAAGCTAGCAGGCCAAGGCCATGTGATGCTCCACACAATCTTTCCTATTCATGAGGTTATCAGCTGCCAAAGGAATTAAGAATCAGGCCTTAGGTTTTATAGGAGACAGTTCTCAGGATTTATCTCCCATGACTAACATTTACCTTGTATTTTTTTATTGTTTAACAAACAGTGTTTTACTCTGAGTTATTTGCGGGTGGGGAGTGGGAGCAGGCTACAGCTCAGTGTGACAAAAGCAAGTGCCTGCTATTTAAGGTATTACACGTCTCTCAAGGGTCAACAATGAACACACCTTGCAAAACACAACCTTGTCTGCCTTTTGAAGAACATTCTTCTTAGAATACAACTTCCTTGATCTTCCTTTTTTATTACATTTTCTATTTGCTTCAAAAGACTGACTGATCTGTAAATAACAAAAGCTCACATGTTCCTTACCTTATTGTAGAAAATGCAGGTGACCTTATGTTGTATTTCAGCAGCCATTATTTTCCCTTTGGCCAGAGGGACCATCCTACACACAATGCTAATATGTTTTTGAGACGCTTATAGGAGATTTATGTCTTGACATCTAATCCTTCATAAGGCAATACCATACTAAGAGCCTTTTTGATGGTTATAAGAGTGTTGTATTCACTAGCGCAACATCAAGACAATAAATAACATAGGTGTGGAAAGAAACTTCAGTGATGCCTGAATCCTGAAAATCTCAAAGTAAGCATCAGACTATAGGAAAAAAAAAGTTGAAAGAATAGCACTGGGTCTTACTAGATAAACCAGAAGGAAAATATTAAGACATTGCTCTCTTTTGTTTCTAAAATGTCATTGTTTTCTACACTGCATCATGAATTTGAAAGACTGCTACAATCCCTAGACTAGGTAAATGGGATTAGGATTTCAGCCTTAATTATTGAATGTCAATAAGTATGAAGAGAGATTTATTTCATTATTACCTTTTATTCAATGGATTTTTAAGTATTTCTCAATCAATGTGACCTTTGTGCTTGATGACGAGAAACAAGCTTTTTAAATATATGGTTCTACTGCTGTGAGGGATAACTGAAGATCACCTCTGTTCATTATGTTAAGGCAATTCCGCGTTAGGCTGAGTAAGTAATTCACATGCCTGTAAACCTTAGTCCACCAAATACGAAGTTAGGAAATGCCATGAAAAACAATTTTGCTTTATCCCAAAGCTGTGGAAACTTGTTAGATATTGTACTCTTTATTCAAAAATGGTGTTTTTCTTGACTGAAAGTTACTTTGGCTGCCATGTCGCTCTGTAGCTCTATGAGCGCTTCTTGCAAAGATTTCTTTTTTTCTTCTCTGTTTTCTTCACTTCTCACTTCCCTCTGTGGCCCTCTAGTCTCGTACCATGCCTCCCCCCTTACACGACTTCCACCTCTTGGAATATTCTGGGGGCCCCCAGAGAGCCATATGGCCCCTGGTTGAGAAACACTGGTCTAGAGATTAAGCAAATTAAACATCAGTGAGAGCTGTCTGACAGTGGAATAAACTCCCACCAGATGTGGTGGACTCTCCTTCACTGGAGGTTTTTATGCAGAGGCTGGATGGCCACCTGCCATGGATGCTTTAGTTGAGATCCCTTCCAATTCTATGATTCTGTGAGTTTAGGGGGTCAGTCTGGATGGTGTTTTGAGTCTCTTCCAATTATTTGGAACATGTATCTGTGGAGGTAGAATGTGTGAGAGGAAGCTTGCAGAACCAGTTCTTTTGTCTAGGTAGTGGCTGTGGCCGACTAGTTAAGCACCATGATTAGCACAGCCAAAGAAGATGCTCTGTGAGCACCTCCATCCTATGCTCACATTATATATACCGTATTTTTCGCTCTATAAGACGCACCAGACCACAAGACGCACCTAGTTTTTGGAGGAGGAAAACAAGAAAAAAAATATTCTGAATCTCAGAAGCCAGAACAGCAAGAGGGATCGCTGTGCAGTGAAAGCAGCAATTCCTCTTGCTGTTCTGGCTTCTGTGATAGCTGCGCAGCCTGCATTCGCTCCATAAGACGCACACACATTTCCCCCTACTTTTTAGAAGTGAAAAAGTGAGTCTTATAGAGCAAAAAATATGGTACATATATATGTGTGTGTGTGTGTGTGTGTGCGCGCGCAGATGAAACCATGCAACCTAAAGACACCACTGCTGTGACCCCCTGGAATCTCTCACCGCTTGGAGATTGGGGTGGCATGTAAAAATAATAATCCAGAATTGCCCTTATAGATGTACTCTGAGCCAGAATAAGAAGGTACTCCAGGGCATGAGAGCATATCCCTCTTGACACCTACTCCCTGGCTGTAACCTCAGCACGCGGAGCTTTATTGAGCAAGAGTTTGCTGGAAAAGCAAACCCTTTTTGCATAGATTGATTTTCTTCTTAAGAGAGCTGCTTGCTGTGGCAGGATTCGCATGCTACCTACGCTGTACACATCAGCAGGCCCACTCACACTGTTTTGCCTGCGGGGCTTCTTTAATGCTACATCTGGCTGGGATGACTCAGGAACTTCTTGCAGCAAGTGCAGAGGAGAGGGAAGGTGGCGATTCCCTCTGGGTTTTGCTTGGAAGCTGAAGCAATCTTCCACTCTATCATGGAAAACTCTTTGTGGCTGTTTGGATGGAAACTTACCGGAACGTCTCTTTCAAAGATTTCCGCTCAACTGCTGGGGCTTTGAGAAGCAGCTTTTAAGTCGCTGCATTTGAGAGATATCCTTTATCCCCTTCACTGATTGCAGCAATCACGCAATGCTTCCCTGTTGTTGGGGGGCTGGGCCCATTTCCCCCCTTCTCTTATAGCCTAGGACTCCTGTATGCGTTTGATTTAAAGTGCTAGCTTTCACTCTGGAATTTCACCTTGATGCGATATTTTGGCTCCATGTTTTCCAACACTTTGCCAACGTGGAATAAAACAACAACAACTCAAATTCACTCACATTCCTTTTCACATTTTTTAAATCTCTAAATCCTGTGCCAAAATAATGTCGGGAGTAGCTTCAGTCACTTGAAACAATAGACCGAAAGAATGGCCAGGAGAGACATCTTACAAGAAATGATTTGGCACAGTCTAATCCTGACATGGTGACACCCAAGTTTTTGCCAGCCATACAGAAAACATATGGCTTCACAATCTGAGCATATTGGGGGCTCATGTGCTACACAGCAACTGGGTTCTGCTCCAGAAAGGGAACATTTTGAAGTTTTATTTTACAACCATGAGGGCTAGAAACACAGTCTTCAATTTATTCAAAGGCTTGATGTGTCCAAGTGTGCATGTTTATGGAAGGCAGCAGAAATGGTAGAGGGCAGGGAGGTTAAGAGAATGGGAGGGGTAGATCAGGCAGTGGATTAAGGAGGAGGAATTTGAAGAAAGGAAGGATAGATAACACCTGGCACAAAGAGGGATGATGACAGGGAGTTGGGAAAGCAAAGGCCTGGAAGGGAGGACCCAGAGGAAAAGGGGGTGGAGTGTATACAGAAATGGAATGCTAAGTAGACATAAATGTTAAGCCTAAAGTGTAGCAACAGTGGAGCAAGCCGATCGGGCGCCTGAGGCAGCGCACATGCCCTGTGCCCAACCGCCCGCGGGGCAGGGCAAGCCGGAGCAGGGCGCTCTGTGGGGCCTCTGAGGACTCTGCCTGCCTCCTTCCACTCAGCCGCCCTACAGCTGAGGTGGAGGCAGCGGGTGGACCGTTTGGGGCAGTGCAGAGCCTGCGGGTGTTCAAGCCACTGCGTCACTCCCAGGAGAGATGCGTGGCTCGGGCGTGCTGCAGGCTCTGCAGTGAGTGCCGCCTGACAATTTGTTACCCCCCTCAGTGGTGACACCCAGGGCACACCGCCCTCACCACATGCCCCTTCCTCTGACCATGGAGTGTAGAAAGCTGAATGAGAACAGAGTCCATTACAGGGCAGGGGGCTCAGGAGACTGAAAACCAGGGGCCTGAGGAGTGGGTGGATGAAGGAAATTGAGATTTGAGAGGGCAGGAAGGAGGCAAGGAATTCTAGGGTGAGAGAGCCAAAGTGAAACTGTCCATGGAACATTCTCGTGCATGGCTGAGGCAATAGAAGCAGTGTGCTGATTGCAGAAGAATGTATGAGTCAGGCAGGACAAAGAGTTGGTGGGAAGAGGCTGAATATCACAGCCTCATCAGAACAACCCAGCCAGCCCTTTGGCTGCAGTTTGCATGAAATGTCACGATTTTTGGATAAGTTCCGAGTCAGATCTAGCTCTTTCTCACTGCTAACTGATTGTTTGCCATTTAACTTTATGCTAATGCTAGTCTGGGAAAAGAATTGGCTCCCATAGCTTGTCATGCCACTGTTATTATTATTATTATATGATTATAATAATCTATGCTTCTGCCATCAGTTGTAGGACAGGCAGGATTTCAACAGATGAAACTGTCCTCATCACTGGATCTTCCTGGCAGGAACAGCTTTGCATATTACAATTCTTCCCATGCAGCTGTTACAATGCATCTGCCAGAGGTTTTAAGTGTTAGAACGCGTCTCTGACACAACACGCCTACTTTTCCATTGTGCTTTCCATTTTGTAGCTAGTATTGCCTATGCTAAATGCCCCAGAAGCTTTTTATGGTGGCAGTTGTTACTGATAATTTTTGCAGTGACAACTCGCCCATTTTGTACCAATTATGTAACCTTTCGCGTGCACGGCATTTCACTGGCTTAGGTGGAAACTGCATAGGTTTGAGAGTTTCAAGGATACGGTAACTCGTGTGTGTATGTGTTTAAAGCAAATGGTTGGCTCCAATAATGTAGCAGTAGTAGTAGTACCCCACCCATCTGACTGGGTTACCCTAGCCACTCTGGGAGGCTTCCAACGTGTACAAAAACATACTACAGTACCACTGCTACTACTACTACTACTAATAATAATAATACTAATTTATTTATACTCCACCCATCTGGCTGGGTTTCCCCAGCCACTCTGGCGGCTCCTAATCGAATATTAAAAACATTAAACATTAAAAACTTCCCTATAAAGGGCTGCCTTCAGATGTCTTCTAAAGGTTCTATAGTTACTTATCTCCTTGACATCTTTGTCAAGATCTTCCCCAGCTGTGGGTTTGGGGATGTTCATATGCATTTGCTCAAAGCGGGTGGAAAGCAGGGTTGCTGCATTGTTGTTGTTATTTGCATTTATCATTCACTCTATGTAATAAAAAGTCTCAAAGCAACCTGACAAGGTGGAATAATAAGGCATAAAAGCAACTGGAAACAAGCAGAAGTTTTAAAAAACAAAATAATAATAACACAAAATCACCGAGCAACATTTTACTGGAGACTAGTCACATCAGTAAAAGGTGAACTCTACTGTAGGAGTCAGAGTTTACTGAAATAAAGTTGGAAAGAGGTGGCTATTGACTTCAGTGCCACATCACCTCAGATGACTTAACTATCCCATGGGCTGTTTAAATAGCAATCTGATTCTGAGTAGTGAAGCCTAAAAGGAGCTCCTGAGGACCCCAGGAAGATGAAATACAGTATCACACTGTTCTCATTCCTGGAGGTTGAGAGCACTCTTGAAACACATCCTTGAGGCTGGGAACGTTTCCATAGCTTCCTCTGTTTCCATAGCTTGCTCTGCCTACAGAGGTGTGAGAGAAAATTCAATGTCATGATGCTTCTGCAGCAATTGTGAACAATGCTTCAATGTGTTACAATAGGTAAACTAGGTTTTAAACTTAATTTTTAAAATTAACTGGATGTTAAACTATGGTTTCCAAAGTTGTACTGCTCAAGGTTCTGGTTTTTTTTAAAAAAAGTAAAAGGTCTAATGTTAAATGTACTTACATGTCCAGCCTTGGCTGCCTGCAGCTTAGCCAGAGTGCTGTTTAATGGAAATGAGATTTGAGAAGTTAATTCACCTGCGATGCATTTGGAGAAGCAGAAGTATAAAGAAAGGAGAATCCTGAGTCACAGCATTTCACCACCAGGCCTTGATGGTTTTACAGTGCAATCCTATGCATGTTTATTCAAGGGAGAGGCAGTAGTTCAGTGTCGGATCATCTACCTTGCATGCAGGAGGTCTTTTGAGTTCAATCTCTGGCATCTCCAGGTAAGGCTGGGAGAAAACCTAGCCTAAAACCTCTGGGGAGCTACTGGCACTTAGTGCAGACCATACTGAGCTATGGACCAATGGTCTGACTCAGTTTAAGGCAGCTTCCAATATTCCTGCTCCCAAGTAAGCCACATTGTGTTTGATGGGGTTGGCACAGTATAAATGTTGTCCTATATTTTTGTATTTATCCTCCACTTTGAAATATTTTGTTCACTCCCTTCATTGTGTCTTTGAGGACAGGTCAGAAAAGAATCTAAGGCAGCGATCCTACAGGTACCTATAAATGGGTAAGCCCTACTGGAACACAGAGATACTTCTGAATCAGCATGCATAGGATTATTGTGCATGGCTCAGTCCTACACATGGGAATAAGTCAAATCAAAAGCAAAGGGATTTGCTCCTGAGCAAATGAAAACAGGATTGTAACTCACATAAACAAATATCCAAAGTGTGGTAATAACTGGGCAAGGTTTTCCTATTTGTATTTTCCAACTACTGTATTTTTCGCTCTATAAGACGCACCTTTTCCCTCCTAAAAAGTAAGGGGAAATGTGTGTGCAACTTATGGAGCGAATGCAGGCTGCGCGGTTAAGCCAGAACAGCAAGAGGGAGCACTGCGCCACACTCCCTCTTGCTGTACTAACTTCTGGCTTAGCCGTGCAAAGCCTCCATAGAGCACAGGGAGCCTTCATCCCACTGCCCTGTGGAGGTTTCATGCGGCTATCCCTGGCTTTTGCGGGAGGTGGGGGAAGGGACAGAGCGTGCGGCCATTTCTTTCTTCTTCTTCTTTTGCCATACCTGGTTTTCTTATCTTTGACCCTACTGGAATGGTCAAGTGGGGAACTTCCATGTGTGTCACACCCACAACATACATTTTAAGCACTTTAATTCCACTTTACGGGTCATGGCTTTGCCCCAAAAGAATCCTGGAAACTGTAGTTTGTAAAGGAAGCTGAGAATCGTTAGGAGGCTGTTCGCAAGCGACATTTCCCAGAACAGCCACAACTGTTTTAAGTGGAACAAGAGACTTTTACATGTATGATGTGGATGCGCTCAGCAGTCACATTTTGGTGCGCTGTCTGGAAGGGTTACAATGCTGCTTCATGCTACAGATCTGAGAAAGTACACTGAACTCTTTCTTCTATGACTATTTCACTAGGGGTAAAATGCAGGAAAGCAGGCATCTGGAGTGAGAGGGGGAAGAAAGCAGCTACCACACACAATGAGCTGGTGAGAAACAGCCCACAATATATAGCCCTCTGGTGGTGTCATGACATCTGTTGGTTTTGCTTTATTGAGCAAGTGTGACTGCCAACAAGTGGCAAAATCCTGAGAAGCACAGTATCCATGGCAACTCCAGGCTCTGCAACATGTGGTCATAGGAACTGCAATCCCTCCCCCCCCCCCGCTCCAAACACCCTGCACAACACCCAGCTGTAAAGTGGGGCGAAGTCTCGGCGCATGGCACTGATCACGATCTTCTCCAGTAATTTCAGTCGGGGAAAGGTCACAGTATCTGAACGTGGACAAGAGAAAACAACACCCGTTATGTAATTCTAGATCATCCTCATTGGTGATGTAACAGCTCGCCAGCATGGGATGTTTACAACTTACGTACCCCACATCTCCACCTGCCTGAAGGAGCCACGATAATGCCCACTTCAAATGTTTGTGCTGATTGTCGAAAGGCACGCCTAATGGTAATTGCACCTTTACAGATGCTTGCGAATTTTCTCCGGGTGTTACATAAGGGGAAACTGGGTTGCACTCTGAAGGGTGGAGGAATATATCTTACAGCATGTGAAGAGGTAAGAAGGAAGGGTACGTGTGTGTGTTTTTGTGTGTGTGTATGAGAGAGGGAGAGGGAGAGGGAGAGAGAGAGAGAGAGAGAGAGAGAGCATCGTGCCAGGCTTGATGTGACATGAAAACTCATCTTCTTGTCCTTTCTCCCTTAGGAAAGGATTTGGGGAAGTCTTAAAAAGAGACCAGCCAAATTCATTCACTGAAAAGGCTAGAAAGCTGCTGCATGGAAAGACCCCTCAAACCAGAGAGAGCACTGAGTCCAGCTGAGTTCTTCCCTCTTTTTCTAGCAATCAATCCTTCCCCCCTCCCCGCCCCCTTAAAAAGAAAAGGGAAGAGGAGACCTGAGACCATTCCTTTCTTGCATCATCACAACTCCCCAGGGGATTGTCTGGCAGACAGGAACTGCTCCCTGACTTTCTTTCCTTGTGAAATGCTTGGCAGGAGAAAGAAAGAAAAGGGGAACTTCCAATAGCGTGATCTTGGGAACCTCTCCAGCCCTCTCAAGGGCTCTGTTCTCTTTTAACAGACTCACAGAACCATAGAGTTTGAAGGGACCATGTGGATCATCTTTTCCAGCCCCCTGCAATGCAGGAATCTTTTTGCCCAATGTGGGACTTGAACCCACAACACTGAGATTAAGAGTCTCATTGGCTATCCCTCAGGATACCAGGGCCAAGCCATCTATGGGGCAGATATTGTTTTGTTTTGTAGCTGGCCCTGCTGGGGACACTCGGCTGCATCCTGCAGACATTACATGCGGTCCATCAGGGCCAGGGAAGTACAGGGAGGAATGGCAAGAGATGTGGAAGGGCCCAGGATCAGGATGATGAGACGGTGCCATTGATTTCTAAGTTGAAGATACATATCTCCAGCACAGGGCAAACATCCAAAAAGAAGGGAGAGAGAACCGTATGTGGCACCAGAGCCAAGTAAATCCAATCTAAGCAGAAAATTGCCTTAGGCTGACCGCTCCCTTACGCTGCCCTGTGTGCTTCTCCTTCCCTGCACAATGCAGCACTTTTACAACAGGCATTATTGGGACAGGTGGCAGCCGTAGGAGGTGGGAGGGCAGCAGTTGCGTGCTGTGCTCCTGCCACGTGTGAGAAAGGATTGGTGCAGCACAGCCTTTTCTCTGCTCTGGCATAAGAGATGCAAGGGAGACGAGGGAGCTGGGACAGCTCTGCAGCAGCTAATGAGGATGTTCTCCCGGAGTGGCAAAGATGCAAAGCAAACTTACTTTATGGTGCAATTCCCCAGCATGGTTTTTGCACGTGGCATCCTATGGTCTGGATTGTGTAGGCTGATCTGTGGCAAGTAGGTGGGGCAGAGGGAGGATGGAGAGAGAGAGAGAGAGGAAGAGGGAGAGAGGGACGTGTGTTCCCTACTCTCTTCCTACTTGTTATGACCATTGACACAGGTAAAAGGTCTATTTGTTTTGTGTCAAGCAAACAGTGAAATCAGGGCTAGAGTAACAGACTAAGCCGATCGCACAAGACACTTCCAGGCAGGTTCATAGGAACACAGGAAGCTGCCTTGTACTGAGTCAGACCATAAATCCGTCTAGCTCAGTATTGTTTCTACAAGGTCTTGCCAGCCGCTTTCCAGGATTTCAGACGGTGGACTTTCCCACACCTACCTGGAGATGCTCGGAAATGCACCTGGGAACCCCTCCTCACCCAGAACAGATGTTCCGCCACTGAGCTCTGCCAACCAAGAACCTCTATATGATAAGTTTCAAGATTATGTTGTGAGGCCGATAAGAAAACAAATAGTCAACAAAACCCTGCCCTACACTTGTAGGTGAATTTACAGCAAGTTTGTGCATTCATCAAACCATTGAATTGTAGAGATGGAAGGTTAGCAGTGGATCCTCTAGTCCAATATGCAGCTGCCCATTATGGGGATCGAACCTGCAACCTTGGTGTTATCAGCACAATGTTCTTTGGTCCTCCAGACAGTGGTGTAGCTAGCTGCTCAGGTGCCAGGCACCGGGGGGGCGGGCAGGCTGCCATGGGTGGTTCTGGCCAACCACTAGGTGGGAAGAGCTGGGGCAGTCTGTCCGCCACCTCCCTCTCTGCTGGAGAGTGGTCGAGAGGGAGGCAGCCAGGGCACCCTGAAAGCCAGCCCTGCAGCTTCAGTGCCACCTGTGGCACCCCACCCCCTCCTCCCCTCTTCTTCTGGTACTGCCTCCAGAAGTTGTTGAACCACAACTCCCATGAGCCCCAACAAGCATGGCCAGTGACTGGGGATGATGGGAATGGTACTTCAGCAAAATCTGGATGACCAAAGGTTCCCCATGCCTGGTTTGTCAATAAGCCAGAGAGGTTCTCCTGGGGCCATCATTGCATATCTTTAAGCACCAGGCGAAAATGTTTCTTTATAACCAGGCCTCTGGCTGATTGACAACCAATGCCCTTTTAAATGTGTTGGGGGGGGGGATTATTGGTTTGTTGCTGTTCTTATTTTATTATGCATTTTGTGGTTTTTATATTGTGTTTTTTATGTTATGAACCACCCTGTGATTTTCGAATGAAGGGCAGTATTCAAATTTAATAAACCGTAATAAAAATAGTTATGTTCAGTGGGATTTACTTCCAAGTAGATGTACACAAGATCACAAGCTAAATGCCATTGAACATAGACTTCAACATGTAGCCAATCTTCTGCATGCTTACTTGAAAGTAAATACCAACATGTACAATGCATCTTGCTTCTGTGCATAGGATTGCAGCCCCGCAATCCAATTCTAGACATGCTTACTCAGAAGTAAACCTTGCCATATTCTCTGAGACTTACTGTGGGGTTTGGGGTGGCGCTGTGGGTTAAACCACAGAGCCTAGGACTTGGCGATCAGAAGGTCGGCGGTTCGAATCCCCGCGACGGGGTGAGCTCCCGTTGCTCGGTCCCTGTTCCTGCCAACCTAGCAGTTTGAAAGCACGTCAAAGTGCAAGTAGATAAATAGGTACCGCTCCGGTGGGAAGGTAAATGGCGTTTCCATGCGCTGCTCTGGTTTGCCAGAAGCGGCTTAGTCATGCTGGCCACATGACCTGGAAGCTGTATGCCAGCTCCCTTGGCCAATAAAGCAAGATGAGTGCCGCAACCCCAGAGTCAGTCACAACTGAACCAAATGGTCAGGGGTCCCTTTACCTTTACGCATAGGATTACATTCTCTCCTACAGTGGAGCATATTCTCAGATGCGTCTATAAACAACAGTGTATAACTATATACAACTACAGTTCCTTATTTCAATATGACTTTGGCAGAGACTTCTGCTTTCAAATTTAGGATCTAATAAATTCATAAAATTGCTGTTAGCAACCAGCTCATTCCTGAAACCTTCTCATTTTCAGAATTTCAAAGTCCAGTACCATTTTAGAAATATTGTCCAGAAAATACCCTCCCAAGTATGTTTTTATTCCTAAATCCCTGTTCTGTGTGCATTTACTCAAAAGTAAGCCCTACTGAGTCCCCTGAGAGTGAACTCAATGGTGTATATGTACGTAGACTATGTGGTGTTTGTGATACACTAGCACAAGCCTTGACACACTAATGCCGTTTCTTTACTGCTGTTGATGTTTTTGGGGTGTTTGATCTTAAATATTTTCTCAAAGAAAACTTTTCTTATGCTGAGTCAGACCATTGGCCCATCTTGCTCAACATGGACCTCTCTAAAACAACTGTCAACAGCTCTTCGGAAGTTCAGACAGGGGTCAGATGCCAGGGGCTGAATCTGGTGGGATCTTTTTTCAGGCAAATCATGTGCTCTGTCACTGAACTATGGCCTGTCTCCTCTTGTGTGTGACTCACTGCAAATTACTCATTAATGAATGCTCTCTTGTAGGAGTTAACCAAAGGGAGGTCTGCCAATGAAATTCTAACCAAGGCTGCAATTCTAGGGCCTCTCTGGACATCTTTTTTAATTGTGCATTTGTGGAGGCTTGTGCAAATGATGCTATCAGGGGTGGCCTGGCACATGCTCCACACATTCAGTAATTTTCGAGCCTACAAAAGTTTTGGGGTGGTCACACTGTAAATTCCCTCAGAAGGGGGTGGACTGTCCTTCCTTGGAGGCTTTCAGGCAGAGGTTAGATCAGGGGACAGCAAAAATTTTCAGCAGGGGGCTGGTCCACTGTCCCTCAGACCTTATGGAGGGAGTGGCAGAGGGATGATGAGTGGCGCACAAAAGGGCTCTGGAGAGGGGCTGCTTTAATTGGCAGCCGCTTGAGCGATCACACTGGTGCTGGCACCAATCAAAGGCCAGTCCCCTTCCTCCTCTAGGCAGGGCGGGGAGAAGCCAGGAGGAGGGAGGGAGGGGGAGGAATGGCGCAGCCCAAATGACCAGAATCAGATCCATGCTGATCCACGTGGCGATTCCCAGACCATCCGTGGGCCGGATCCAGAAGGCAATTGGGCCGGATCCAGCCCCCGGGCCTTAGTTTGCTGACCCATGGGTTAGATGCAGAGCAACCATCTGTCATGGAAGCATCAGTTGAGAGTCCTGCATTGCAGTGGATTGGATTAGAAGACTCTCAGGGTCCCTGCTAGCTCTACACCTCTATGATTCTATGCTTCATTCACTGCAACTTCCTGCTGACACCTCATCAATTTTTATACCACAAACGTCCTGGTTTATTTTCCTTCTGCTATCGTTGCACAGTAGCCCCTCCGGACAATAATAATGCGGCGGCATTGGGGAGGCATCGTAGAACAATTCATGAACCCGGAGAAGTCCCCACCAATGCACTGTTCCTGTGGCAAGAACGTGTTGCAGAATGATTAAGAGTATGGTGCTGAAAATACCACTGTTGCAGGTTCGATCCCTGTAAGGGACAGCAGCCTATTCCTACACTGCAGGGGGTTGGACTAGAGGATCTCCAGGGTCCCTTCCAACTCTATGATTCTATGAAAGCAACAGCAGCAGCCCTTGTGCTTCTTGTATGAAGCTGGAATAAACCACTGGTCTGCAGGGGGCCCTAAGCACACTTAATAGGGACTAGCCCCAATGAACACAGTGGGACTTACATCTGAGTAAACATGCCTACGTTTAGATCATTTTTTTAAAAAAAGCAAAAGCTTTATTTTTCCTTATAGTTTTAGGCCCATGTGGCTGAATCTTAGTGTAAAGACAGTACATACACAGAGCTGGTGGGAGGGGCTCCGATTGCTCAACAGTGAGACTAGGAGAAGGGAGTCTCCCATTCCTCCTTGGCTGGGAGAATAATGCCTGTAAGAGTGGGCAGAATTAATCACAGGGAGGCGAAAAGCTCAGCTGCCTTGGGGTGGAAAATATTTGGCAGCATGTTGCAGGCGGCCTTTTGCTGCCCGAGAGCAATGCACAGCGCATGTTGCCACCGAAGACCAGCAACTGCTTTGCATGTGAGAATCACAAGCCAGGACTTCCCTGCTGACAGGAACGTGGGAAGGGGGAGGGCATCCTCTGCGTGATCTGTAAATTGAACCACCTACCTTGTGAAACAGTAGCACACAGCTTACAAGGGAGCTGAACCGAGTCACCTGAGCCCAAGGGGTTTTGAAGACAAGAGATGCTTGCAAGATGTTTATTTCCACCCACCCTCACTTTTGAACTCTGCCAGCTTCATTGATCCCCGTGACGGATGATGCTGGTTATTAGAAAAACACAGAAGTTGTCAGTGCAAGTCCTTTATCTGGAAGTATTTATAATGGCCCCAAAGCAACAGGCTTACGATTTCATTAGCTTGTATCCAATGGTGGTTTTGCACTAGCAGAAAGTGCTTCTGCTCATACAAGGTGGGACATCCAGTTTTCCTGCGATGCTCTTACCTGCTGCAACCCTCTGCTCTGTATCCCATAATGCTCTGGAGGCTCCCCTAGCCTTCAGAAGCAACTTTTTCTTTCTTTTTTCAAGGCTGCAGTGCATGGGGAGGTTCCATGAAGCAGTTTCTGCTAGCTCAAAGCCAACACTGAATACAACCCGTTTACATGGGGGGAAGTCCAGCTGATTTCTATGCAGTTGTTGACATCTGTCTGCCTTGGGAGACAATGGAAGAGAGCACCTTCAGGGGTGAAGGCAAGCCGTAGGAGAGTTTACAGCATCATCTGTGGCTGTAGAGACTGATATGGGAGAGGCATGTTTTGTTGCAGCTGGGGCAGGTGAAGATTGTACCATGGCATTGAAGCACTTTATTGACCAAAGATGGCTCGGCTTAAAGTGGGTGGTATAGAGTTCCAAACAGTTTACTTTTATGTAAACATGAATAGGGTCAAAGCCATAGGAATATTTCCAGTAGAGTAGTATCTATAGACAAGCCAGTAAATGCTGGTATATATCTGGCACAACTGATCTGCAACCTTTAAATTGCTTAATAGTTCGGTTTCTTTAAAAAAAAAAAAAATGCAATAAACCTAGGTGGGCAAAGAATTTACTTATTTTAGTAACGTCATCCAACTGCAACAGATTAAAATGCAAAGAATTGCAGAAGATGAAGCCTTCATGAGTTTAAAAAAATATTGTTGGTATAGAGTCTGTTGTGCTTTGAAGCATGCCAATGGTCTGACACGGCATATATATCTAAATGTGGCTGGTACAAGTATTTAGGCATATGAATTGTCATATAGATTGCCCAGCCAGCCTCCAAGGGAGTTTTGGAGCAAGACGCACATGACACTTGAAGGATTGCAACAAGGAGTCTATTGTGCAGACAGCTCAGAGTCGGGAATATTGCCAAGAAGACCTATGCTCTCTTTGTTTCCTTAGGAGCAGAAACAAGTCTGGGCATGATTTTGCCCACAACTGTAGAGATGGTGCTGGGGTTCAATCTCAGAGTTTTCTTGTTCTATTATTATTTTCAAGACACTCATTTGCTGCTCAACCACATCCTTCCCTACTAAGATTCCCAAGATCAGAGCAGTGAAACCAAAAGTAGGTCAGGAGTTCTCAGCTTTATTCTTGTTCCATACCAGAAAAGATTTGTACGCTGATTGTCCCACTTCACAAGCTATCTCTCCCCCCTGCCCCCCCCCCGTTAAGCCTTTTGATGACAACAGCGATCAAGTAGTTATAGCCTGCTCTTCATTTAATATGCCAACCCCAGAGCTGGGAACAATGAAATAAACTAACAACAAAAATATACAGAAAAAGGAAACAATATGCAAAAAGTGCAGAATCCCATTTTTAAAAAATTCCAGTAAATAGCATAAATTAACTATTTCCCAATGGTTGAACAAAACTAAACAGCAGTGAGGACAACAATTAGAATTTCCAATTTAACCAAATTCCTGGGTAAAAAAAAAAAAGACCAATCAAATGTTTTTTTAGCAACAGTTCCCACCCAAAGGCAGCCCACTCACACCCTTTGTCCCTTACCCCAAAGGGGCCTCACTCTGCCAACCGACTCTCGCAACTTCATGCTTTTCACCCCCACACTCTCACCCTGATTGGCATTATTTGTTGGCCATAAGGATGCACAGCAACCCCCCCCCCCCAATAGCAGGGTATATGAAGACACTAGGCTGTTAGGGGCGATCGACTCAACTATCCACCCAACAGCTGAAACCAATAGCACATAAATGTGTAAGTACAGCTTTAAGATTGTAGTATATCGTCTTATATGTTAGCAGTAAATCCTACAAGCCTGTTGTGTATACTAACTCTTGAAATGGGCTACATCACACAAACCTCCCAATGGGGGGCATTACCCTGGCAATGTGTCCACTTAAACTACACTACCATCCTGCACATTTCTAATTAGAAGAAAGTCCCACTAAGTCAGTGTTTTAGAATACCGCACTTTTCTGTGTATGAGTTTTATGTTAAAATAATCTTAAAAAACTGGGCTCGTCTTATACACGGATAGTGCAGAGGGGGGGACGGGGGAGTGTTTGCTGCTGCGAGCAGGAGATTGTCAGCGGCGATAGTGCGGGTGATTGTGGGCTTCGGCAAGGGCTGTTGCAGCAGCATTTGGGCGGGCGATTGGCTGCTGCTGGTGCTGAGCGGTCACGCGATTGGTGGCTTCTGCCTCACATGCTTTTTCAAATGTTGTTCAGGTGGGTGAGTGATTTTCGGCAATCTTGGGGGCGTGTTATACACGGAAAAATACAGTAGATGGGTTTTGTTTATGCTGAGATAACTGTTTAGACTGATAACCAAGCTCATAAATTTTTTGTGTGTGTTTTTTTTAGACCACAGGTCAGATTGGCTACAGATGCCCCTCTTTATTGATTCAGAAGATTGTGAAGGGAGGGTGATTATTGCTAACAATGTTGCATGAATGGGGCCAGTGCAATTGCATGTTAAATTTGCAGATCTACTGGGTGGAGAGTGCTTTGCTTTGAGAGATAGAGGGCGGGAGCCTGCTCACCGCTTTTGACACACATGTCCTTCAAAGCAAGGAAGCAAATTAAAATTTTTAAAATAAATACCCACTCTATCTGGATAGCTATGTAGTGTTTTGTGTGTGTTTTTTAAAGGTTGCTCAACTTTTGCAGGTCTAAAAACTGCTTTAACAAAAGAAAACAAAAAAAAAGTTTTTGAATGCCAAGATCTGTTATATGATGAAATATGCCTGTAATAGATCTTGTGTCTTTGTGGTGTCATAGACATTGTCCCCTAGATGCCCACAATAGTCACTCAAGGTTATGCGAGCTTTGCTTGTCCTGGTTTGTGGGAAGATTGCCCAGAAATCATAATTTGTTCGTTTGGCTGTTGGGAAACATAATGTTCTCACATTGAAGCTGAAACATCTGCATGCCAAAAGGTTAAATTGTAGGGAGATTTATCTATGTATCTTAATTGCTTAGGTTTGGTATCAAGAAATGCTTCTGGCATATCTTATCATAACCACACTTACTTGGACGAAAATCCAGTGAATGTCAACAGGTGTAAAAGCTGGGAAAACAGAATTTCTTTCATGGGAGGTCCTGAAGAAGCGGTTGCATGAACATCTCATCATGATCAAGCCTTTGTGAAATCTCTGAAGGATGGAAGTCCTTTTCAGCTTTAGGATGGAGCACATCAAAGCGATTGCCTGATCAGAAATTTGGATAACGGACTATGAACTACAATGGCAGGCATTTGCAAAGAGACCTCACTGTGAACTTCAACTTACACTCACCATCTTTCACCATTCTTTGGGTGCCTCCCTCATGAGAAGTCTGGCGAATGGCAACACAGGAATGGGCCTTTTCTGTGGTGGCTCCTTATTTGTGGAATGCTCTTCCCAAGGAAGCTTGCCTGACACCTTCATTACCCCTCAAAGATTTACAATTTTCAGAGTGGTTTAACAGTGAATCCCTCAGAAGCGGGTTTGGGGTAGGCTTGCCATAGTCAGAAAAATTCCTGACATGTCCTGGTTTTCGGGTGTAAAAATGGTGTCAGGGTTTTGTTTGCTGAATTGGCAAAATGCCAGGAATGTATGGCAACACGATGGAAAAAGCAGCGGAAACAGCTCAAAAAGCTTTAAAACCACTATTTTGGGGGGAGTTTCCCGAAAAAAGCTCAGCCATTTGGGTTTGTTCCTGGGAAAAATGCCCAACAATTTGGGTGCGGGTGTCAGGAATTTTACTTTTTGAAATACGATAACCTTAGTTTTGAGGAGTGTGACTGGTTTGGTTGCTCTGGGCAACTATTATGTGCTGGATCCCTCTTCCTCGGGGAACTTTGGGAATTGTAGCTCCGTGCCATTAACAAGCTACAGTTCCCAGGATCCCTTGAGGGAAGCCATGATTGCTTAAAGTGGCACCATAGTGCTTTAATCGTATAATGTGGCTATATAAAGGTAAAGGTAAAGGGACCCCGGACCATTAGGTCCAGTCATGACCAACTCTGGGGTTGCGGCGCTCATCTCACTTTATTGGCCGAGGCATGACTAAGCCGCTTCTGGCGAACCAGAGCAGCGCACGGAAATGCCATTTACCTTCCTGCCAGAGTGGTACCTATTTATCTACTTGCACTTTGACATGCTTTCGAACTGCTAGGTTGGCAGGAGCAGGGACCGAGCAACGGGAGCTCACCCTGTCGCGGGGATTCAAACCGCCGAATGCTGTTTACCTTCCCACTGGAGTGGTACCTATTTATCTACTTTCACTTTGACGTGCTTTCCAACTGCTAGGTTGGCAGGAGCAGGGACTGAGCAACGGGAGCTCACCCCGTCGTGAGGATTCGAAGCGGCGACCTTCTGATTGGCCAGGCCTAGGTTCTGTGTTTTTTTTATCACTGCAGATGGTGACAGCAGTCACAAAATTAAAAGACGCCTGCTCCTTGGGAGAAAGGCGATGGCAAACCGAGACAGCATCTTAAAAAGCAGATACATCACCTTGCCAACAAAGGTCTGTATAGTTAAAGCTATGGTATTCCCAGTAGTGATGTATAGAAGTGAGAGCTGGACCATAAAGAAGGCTGATCGCCGAAGAATTGATGCTTTTGAATTATGGTGCTGGAGGAGTCTCTTGAGAGTCCCATGGACTGCAAGAAGATCAAACGCATCCATTCTTAAGGAAATTAGCCCTGAGTGCTCACTGGAAGGACAGATCGTGAAGCTGAGGCTCCAATACTTTGGCCACTTCATGAGAAGAGAAGACTCCCTGGAAAAGACCCTGATGTTGGGAAAGATGGAGGGCACAAGGAGAAGGGGACGACAGAGGACGAGATGGTTGGACAGTGTTCTCGAAGCTACAAACTGCGGGAGACAGTGGAAGACAGAAGTGCCTGGCGTGCTCTGGTCCATGGGGTCACGAAGAGTCGGACACGACTAAACGACTAAACAACAACAAGGCTCTGTGGTTTAACACACAGCGCCACCCGCGTCCCCATGTGGCTACATACCCACCATCAAACACACACTCCTCCTCCTTCCCCCAAGCCCGCATAAGGTAGGTAGGGAGAAAAACAAATATGTCCATTTTACAGCTGCAGCAGAGCGAGCTCACCCTGTGATCTGGAAACCAGAAAGTTTAGGGCACAGTCTGCAGCTGCTGAAGAGCTGCTCTGGGCGAAAGCACAGCTCGGGCATTGTGTGAGGTGTTTTGCCCACAGAGCCAAAGCAGCAGCAGCAGCAGCAGCAGCAGGGAGTTTCTGAAGCGTCTGCTTTCCCCGTGCTCCGAGCCGTTTAGTCATCCACTCGAGCGTGTCTTCGTGCGGGTGCATGTGACCAGAGGTGGGAGGCGAGGGAGGGAAGGGAAGCGGGGAAAGGCCTTTGGGACTCGGCGAAGATTAAAAAGACTTAACGCTGACCCTCGCCATGAATGCCTGCTTAATCGCGCCCTGATCCTAATCTCACACCCAGGGCGGGTCCATTTCACTTTCCTTCGCGGCACTTTCCTGATTCAGCCGCCGCTCCCCAGTCCAGACATGCTTTTGGGGAGGATGCGGAAGGCCCTCTCTGCCTCCTGCGCTCCGGAGACCTTGCACCGGGCGCAGAGACAGGCGGGCGAGCAGAACTATTTGGAGACCGCTCCTCCTGCCCGCCGCCTCACCCCCCCCCCGTCTCTGCCTCGCACACGTACGCACCGGCGAGCCGAATGTGTTATTCAAATCCTGGTGTGGGCGAGGCAAACGGGACCGAAGGCTGGGCGGCTACACCCAGCGCGTGAGAAAAGGATTTGCCGGCAAGGCGTGGTGCTGAGGGCAGAATGGCAAGTGCAGCAGTTCAGGGCAATCGCTTCGGCATCTCTTCTGCCCTCGAAGGATCCTGGCTAGGAGCGCCCTCCGTTTCAGGTCCTCCGCCGCCACCGTCGACAAAGTTAAAACATGCCAATTGGGTCGATGGCCCCTTTCAGAAGGTGACTGGATCTATCTCCCCCCAAAAGCTTAGCAGTGGTTCCCAACCTTTTTTTTGGCCGTGCCCCACCTAAACATCTCTAACAACCTGATCTCTCTCTCTCTCCCCCCACCCCCACATATAATTCTTATTATTAAAAAAATGAATTCCTATTCACATGGAAGAAGCCTAAAAGGCCATTAACTGTCCATAACTCATTTTCGAATTGCCCTCCCCTAAAAATCAAATTGCCCCCCTGTGGGGTGTGTGCCCCAGTTGGGGACCATGGGCTTAGAGCTTTCTCACCCAAGGGTGAGCCCACCTTCAGGCGTCAGTGGCTGCCGTCTTAGTATAGAGCAGAGACTTCTGTTTAAAAAAAACATACAAAACAAACCACTTCTCTACTTCCTATTGTGACAACATCTCCAGGTGTTTTTTAATTAAAATGCAATGGCCACAGTATTGGGGTGGGGCTTCTTTACTGCCAATGCACAGTTTTTGTTGTTGTTTAGTCGTGTCCGACTCTTCGTGACCCCATGGACCAGAGCGTGCCAGGCACTCCTGTCTTCCACTGCCTCCTGCAGTTTGGTCAAACTCATGCTGGTAGCTTCAAGAACACTGTCCAACCATCTCATCCTCTGTCATCCCCTCTCCTTGTGCCCTCCATCTTTCCCAGCTGCCTTCCCAAAGTATGTGTTTTGCTAGACCAGGGGTCACCAATCTTTTTGGGACTGGTCGGCAGATTTGGATTTTTTGAGGAAAGTGCTGTAGGTGCCAGTCACAAAACGGCTGCCTTAGGGTGTCAGGCGTGACTCAACATGGCTGCGTGTGGTATAATGCAAAATTAGGGCAGAGCACTGTACCATCATTGCTGCTCTTTCTCGCCCCTTTGACAGCGTCATGCCTACTGGGTGAAGTCAGCTATGTCCTACTGGTTTTGAGTGTGGAGACCACAAAATATTGATTTCCCCATACAATTAGCGCTGTTGTCTAGTAACAACAGAGACCATTGCCAAGAATAAGGACAAATTTACTAAGTGGCCATGCCACTTATTAATGATAATAATAATACCCCACCCATCCAGCTGGATCACACACACACATTAATTCACTGTGCGCATACAAAACTACAGACACACAGGTATCTTCATTTGTTCACACACTTCACATATGCATACGTCTCTTGTGGGCTAGCCTATCTGCCTTTCCTTTCCATTATTTTATTGATTGAGCCATTGCATTTCCCTGGCATCTGTGTGTTGTGCTTGGAGAACGGCCAAAAGCTCCAGGCCTGAGAAGTTACATCTCTGACAGGCAACCTTTGACCATTTCCCAGGTGACCTGCATGCACAATGCCCAGTCGCTGCCTCTCCACATCAGCACCTAGCAAAGTCCCCTCCAGGGACATCCGAGCTCCCCTTCCCAGCCTCGGCCATCACTAAGCAACAGCAATCAAATGATGCTTCCATCTTCCCCTCTGTGTCCAGTGCTGATATCGTGACACCTGATTTCCCTGAGAACAAAACACCTTGCATCAGAACTGAATGTCTGCAGTCTGGTGGGTAGTGAACGGAATGTGAATCTCATTCCACCTCTGCCATGCCCTCATTTGTGGCTCAGTCTCCAAAGGAGGAATGCATATCCCCCCCCCCTTTTTTTAATGCTTGAAAAACAACCTGGCCCATGCATTACGTGAAGGCTGAATTTTCTGCCCTGGTGCTAGATTGGGGCCAGCATGAGTATAGTGCTAAAATTAAGTGAAACCACCAGTCAAATGAGAAGCTGAAGCTAGGCAGGCGGCTGCTGAAGGGGGGCTTTTCTATGGCGAAACCCAGATGAGAGAACTCTTCAGACAGACCCACCTGGATGCCAGACAAGGTCTGTGCTGTTCTCTCAAGCTTCACATGGTGTATGAGACCCTTCCCCAAAGTGGTGCCTTTGAGACATTTTGGACCACAACTGCAATTCATTCCTGACCTTTGCCATGGCGACATGAAGAGTCCAAAACATATCGACAGCACCAAGTTGGGAAAGACAGGAACATGAGATATTTTAAAGGAACCTTTTGTTTGCTGGTTTTATATTTATTTATCCACCCCCCCCCCCCCGCTGGTTTAGTTGTTTTATCTTGTGGCTTCAAATTATATCTGTGGCATTATGGTGTTTTATTAGTGTAAACCACCATGAAGTTGTTTTACAGGGAAAGGTGGGGTAGAATTTGTTAAAAAAAATTAATACATGCAAATAAAGGGTGTGTGTGCATTTGTGTGTGTGTGTGTGAGAGAGAGAGAGACAGCGAGAGAGAGAGACTGAGGAGCAGGGCAGAGGGAGGGAAGGAGGCAGAGCCCCTCTTCATGGAGAGATCTTGACTGAAAGCAGGTACTGCAAATCTACTTCTCATCACTCGAGAAGGTTCTATGTGTTTTGCTCTTATTATTTTGTCCCTGCATCCTTGGATTTTTTTCCTGCCTGGGAAAATACCAAATCAACAGCTCTTAGACAGCTGTCCCTTCCCTTTTTTCTTCACAGAGAACACAGCCACGGGAGTGGCAACACATACTTCATAGGGCTGCCCCTTAGCAACATACCTCAAAGATTAGATGACAAGGAGTTGTTTTAAGTCTATGTGCTTGCTGAATCATTGTCCTATCTGATAAGGACCAATGCCAGGAATGTCAAGGATGTTTGCTCTAATGATGCAGGTTCATAGCCTGCCAGAATCCCCTAAACCTCCAGTTTCCATCATCAGCTGCAGACTGTTGTGTCAAATGTTTAGGCATTCTGGGGGTTGTCATTTAGCAGCATCTGGAGTGCTGCAAATTCCACATCCCTGCTCCAAGCAGAACCACAAAGTGGAGCTGATGGAGAATGGCCAGGAAAGATTGTGGGGTTCTGGTGGAGACCTCAATAAACATGTCAAGTCATTGCACGGCAACTGTGGGAAAAAAGTGAATTCATTGTTATAGATCAGTGGCTACGAATCACAAGGGCTATATAACTTCCTCCTGGATCGGAGGCAACATGCCTCTGAATGCTACTTGCTTGGAATCACAAGTGGGGAGAGGGCTGTTGTGCTCATGTCCTGCTTGTGGACGTCCCATAGGAATCTGGTGGGCTTTTGGTCTGATCCAACAGAGCTCCTCTTATGTACCTTGTACTTGCAAGAGAATGTTAATAGCCCAGTGATATGTTTCTGTGGAAACTAATCCTTAGTCCATTTCCCTTAAGTTTTCTAAAATGCTAAGAAATAGAAACATACAGTGGCGTAGCGTGGGGGGTGCAGGGGGGGGCGGCCGCACCGGGCACAACATCTGGGGGTTAGGGTTAGGGGGGCACAAATCCATGGGTTAGGGGCACAAATCCATGGGTTAGAGGGTGCAAATTACTTGCCTTGCCCCGGGTGCTGACAACCCACGCTACGCCACTGGAAACATAGAATGGTAGAGTTCGAAGGGACCACAAGGATCACCCAATCCAACCCTTCAATGCAGGAGTCACAGCTAAATAATTTCTGACAAACTCTGTTTAAAAACTTCCAATGAAGGAGAGTCTACCACCTTCTGAGGGAAGCCATTCCACTGTCGAACATGTCTTACCATCAGAAAGCTCTTCCTAATGTTTTGTTGGGAACTCGTAATTTGAATCCATTGGTTTGAGTTCCACCCTCTGGAGCAGCAGAAAATACGGTAAGTTTTCTCCATCTTCCATAGGACAGTCCTTTAGATATTAGAAGATGGCTATCATATCTCCTTTCAGTCTCCTCTTATTCAGGCTATACATACCCAACTCCCTCAAATGTTCTTCATAAGGCTTGGTTAGAGCACTGTGAGTGAAGTGAGCTGGAGTTTTAAGCACAGATTGCAGTTCTGAGTCAGAGACCAGGAGAGACACTGGGAACTGAGTGCTGTGATCTGTAAATGTTTTTTTTTGGGGGGGGGGCTGCCTGTCTCTAGAGACCTGATGTGGGAGCTGTAGACTCTTGCTGTCTGTTGAAATGTTTAGGTGTGCCTCCACCTATGCCCAGTCTGTATAGTTGTAAATAAACTCAGAGCTGTTGCAAAACATAAGTAACATCAAGTCGCTGAGGTTATCTTGCCAAGGGCCTCCTGAAATCTGGAACCAACACTGGCAACCTGCAATCTGTCCTCAGGTGAGCCCTGGGTGTGTTCTAAGAGGCTCCTTTCATTCACTGTCACAGGATGCCTCATTTGTGTTGCAGATTTCTTCCTTCCTTATTATATTTTCACCCCTTCGAGGTGGTGCATATGGTTTTCCTGCTCACTATTACAACAATTCTGTAAGGCTGAGAGACAGTGACTGGCCCAAGATAGCTTTGAGTCCTGGCCTCCCAGGTCCTAGTGCAACACACTAACCGCTACACCAAACCGGATTACACGTGCGGAAAATTACGCAATAAACAAGGGCTTCCATGGCAGATATGCAGCGGTTTCTTGGAGACAGGTTGACCTCATACAGGTTCCCTAAAGAAAGCCAGAAACTTTCACAAACACTAGCCATGGACACTTGTCTCCTCTTGTTCCTGAAGAGTATGTCACGGTCTGGTTCACGGGCGATCGAAATCCCAGCTGGGGACATTGGGACCGGGGGCAAGATGGCGGGGTGGGAGCAGGAACAGGAGTCCAGAAGCCAGGAGTCAGAAAGCCAAGAGTCCAAGGGTCAGAGAGCCGGGAGTCAAGAAGCCAAGGGTCCAAAGGTCAGGAAGCAAGGAGTCACGAAGTCAGGGGTCCTTGGATCAAGAAGCAAGGGGTCACGAAGTCAAGGGTCCGAGGATCAAGAAGCAAGGAGTCAAGGAGTCAAATGCAGCGAGGCAAGGAACGTGTTGCTGTGGCAAAGAGCCGAAGGGAAAATGCTGACATTCTGTCTCTTCCTGGCTCTTGCCACCAAGTGCTGTGAGTTACCAATCGCCTCACCTGTGTGGCCATGCCTTGCCTCTTTAGAACAAACTTAGGAAGGCCCCAGTCTTGCAGAGTCCTATTGGTCACAGGGCCTGGCTCCTGCACGCACACCTGACAGAGTAGCAGCAGGGGTTTCCCCACCATACTATGCTGTTGATATCAGAACTACTTGCCTAGGAAGACTTTGATGCATAAGGACAATGCAGGGCACACCCATTTGATAAACAAATCATTTACCTAGGCTACAGTTTAGACCCTGCTAAATGACAGGTAGTTTTTGAAACCCCAGATGCCCATGGGAAGAAGACACGAGTTTGGTTAAGGACACCATAAGCTACTGAAGAGGCGACCCTGCCAATCACTGCATGATCCTGGAATATATTTGAACTGGTGACCTGGAGGTGAAGGATTCAGCAGGTTCTATTTAAAATCTCTTGGGACATCCAGTTCCCACTGATATCCGTGCAGCATATAAATATAGTAACAGCCCAATGGTGCCTTCCTCTCCCCGCCCCCCACCTTTGTGCTTTGCGTTGTGCATCACAGCTAAAAGCTGGAAGTTCCTTATTAATATAAGGTTAGATCCAGACTTACCCATCATACTTATTAGACTCACTGAAATTAATGGGATGCCCTGTTTGTTAGTTAAATCCCATTGATTTCAATGGCCCTACTTTTCCCATGTGGATTATGGTTGGATCCAACCATGGGCATAGCCAAGATTTATGTTGCAGGGGCAGGACATCCACCTGTCATCATCCTCTGTCTGACTCTGTCTAGCACAGTGATGGCCAAACTTGGCCCTCCAGCTGTTTTGGGACTACAGTTCCCATCATCCTTGACCACTGGTCCTGTTAGCTAGGGATGATGGGAGTTGTAGTCCCAAAACAGCTGGAGGGCCAAGTCTGGACATCACTGGAGCAGATTCGGAATGAACTATCCCAACAAGAGTTGCTTTAAATTACTTTCTTTTGACCCCAAGCGCTCAGAAAAATCTTCTGTCAAAATCTCCAGGCATTTGAAAACTAGGAAGTTAAATAAAAAATTAACATCAGGGAGTACCTTTCACGTGGTTAACAAGCATACTTTGCAAAATTACAAAGAACGTGCCTTTTTTTTTTTTACATCTATACTAAACCTAGTTTCTTTTCATTATCAAATTCCTCTTTTTTCCAGTGCAGTTTTTCTGTGCACACACAGGTGGATTCCACACACTTATAAAAACCACTCTGAAAATGCTTTTTTAAAGTGTTTTTTTTAAAAAAATACATTGAATTTTCCATAAGGCTCACCATTGTCATCTAGTGTCACATTGTATATTGCACTTAAAACACACTTAAAACATTCTATTTGTAGCTGTATAGCTGAGTCCTCGGTAAGCACAGCCCATTGAGACGCTCCCCTGTCACCATCGACCTCAGCCAAGTCTTTACTTTCCGTAAGGTACTGAATGACCGCTCTACGATACAAGTGGTTCATGGCTGAGCAAGAGAGATGAGCAGAGCCTTTTTTTGTGTGGCAGGATAAAAGATTTCTGCCTCTTTTTCTAGGTCTGCTATGTTCAGCTCTTTTAGCTGCTCTTTGCTGAGTTCCTTCTCCTTCTACACGGCGTAACCATAGTTCAGATTCGAAGTTGAAATCTTGCAGTTTATAAAATCTCGAGAACTGCTTGGCTTTCATCTTGAATGGTCATGTCCAACATGAAAAGGGGGTGTAGAGCCAAAAGTGAAAAAGCCGGTGAATGCTGTTCTGAGAAATGTTGCTCCAACGAAGACACTAAAGAGTCCAAGTAAGGAATTAGTGAGGATTCTCTTCCAGATGCTGGAAGGTTGGAGCGATATTGCTGCCTTCCGACTAGAACTAGAAGGTGCTAGAATGTGCCAGAACATCATCCAAGTGACCCCAGTGAGCATTTCAATTTGAAATATTCCGATTATTTCTATTTTAGTTAAGTGTTTTAATTTATTTACTTGATGTGGGGGGGGGGTGCAACTACCCCTGGCCCGAACAGACATACGTTCCAAGTACAGTGGAAGTGGTTTGAACTCAGCTCTCTTTTCCTAGAAAACAAATGCCTCTGAGTACAGAGAACTTGTATTCAGTCAGCCACTTCCACCAACCTTTTAGAACTGCTTGATTTCTGAGGATCCAGTGCAGATGTAGGAAGTGGGGTTGGGTTCATGCACATCTGAACTATTTGATAGCAAGTCGAGCCTGCCCTGCTTATCGGAAGATTCTTTCACGATGCCAAGTCCTTTTGATTTCTAGTTAGGGCACGCTCAAACAAAGGCGCTTAGTCTCATGCAAATTAAACCCTGCCTTCTTATTTAGCAGCCAGTCGGGTTTCCTTTCTCTTCTGGGCTGCTGCTGCTGCTAGTCAGGGGTGAAGATAAGGTCAGGCTGGGGACTCCAACCCTGTGAAGAAACTGCAAGAGTTGCTGCTGGTTTTGATCCTCCCTATCCCCCCCTGTCTGTCGCTAATTAAGCTCAGCGGGTCAAGTCAGTCAAATGGAAGCTTCCCATGCAGTGAAGTGGAGTGCTAATTAGTCTGTTATTATATACATTGACTTTCGGAGTCCTAGCTGTAGAGCTCTTCTCCTATTTCAGGTCATTCCACAGTAGGGAACCAGAGTTATGAGGGGAAAATCCCATTTAGGGGTTCACAATTACGAACTCCAAAATTATGGATCCCCTCCAAATCGGTTCCAAAGTTTCGTTAGCGAGAACCCAGCATTTTGTAGGCCCGCACCCCACTGAGAAATGGATTGGTTTTGTAGCACAAACCCCGCACTCCCCACCAAAATGAGAAAATGAAACTCAAACAGGGGGCGGGTCATAGGTATCACCCAGAAATCCAACATTGTCACTCCGCCCAATGGCAAATTCTTATAAAGTGGTAGTGATAAGAGGAAGCACAGCACGGACAGGCCTTCTCCACCCCACCCCATATCCCCTAAGTATAAGGTTTAGATAGCAAGTTCCAGACAACTGCAAGGACTTCCTATTGGGCCAAACCATAGCTAGAGGATGCCATAGAAAGCTGTTCATTGTCTTTCCCATCCCTACATGGAGATGATGGCCAGGGATTGAACCTGGGACCAAGGGATGCTCTACCACTTTTTAACATGGTTTCCTGTTTTAAATATTTGTGCCATGGTCCAGCAATGGTGGTTTATACATGTAAGCATGTACAAACCACCAGCCCCTTTTAATTGGGCTCTGAGTCCTCAACCCCAACCGGGGGGGGGGGGGACACATAAAGCTGGGGAGAAGTGTTTCTGAAGGGGATTGGACAGAGAGTGCCTCCCACCCATGCTATGCTTCAAATCCACCCAGCTTTATAGGGTTTCAGCCTGACCCACACCCTCTGTAGGAATCAAGGAAATACCCTCTGTGGGAGAATAATTTGGAGCTGATGAGAGATATCAGGAAATAAGGTTGAGTGAGAGGCAATGAACAAAGGTATCAGAAAAGCAGCGCTCTTGCTGGCGGAAAGAAAACAACACACATCTAAAGCACACAATCCCCTCCAATAAAATCCTGGGAAATGTAGTTTGTCAGGGTGCTGGGAATTGCAGCTCTTTAAGGGGGAAACTACAGTTCCCATGATTATTTTCATACATGCGTGTTGGATGTGCTTTAACTGAATGATGTGGATCTGCAAAGGCACTGCTGGCTTCATAAACAGTGCACATAACTCACTAGCTGTTTATTTTTAAGAGGTGGAACGAAAGATCAGTGTGTATAAGAACGTTGCAAATTAGAATCATAGAATCGTGGAGATGGAAGCGACCCAAAGGATCATTTAGTCCAAATAATAATTTAATAAACAGAGTGTTGCTAATGTTTGGGGATGATTTAGGTTGTTCTGGAGAAAATTTCTGAAGCTCAGGGACTGATCCAGTGCTAGTGCAGCTACACAAGAAAAATGGTCCACAGGGTTTTCTCCCTGTTGTCTACTGCAGGTGATGGTTGAACAGCGCACACCGACCTTGCTGGATAACCCACTTTGCCAGGCCCACAAGCCACGTTCACTGAATAGGCATGCTGCTGACGGTAACACATCAAGAGTCCAGAGGCACCAGCTTCCTGGGCATGTCTTTGTTTCCTTTGAAGTCAATGGGGTTAAGAAAGGGTTAGTGCTGGGAGTGAAGACACTACTGTTGTGACTAAACCACAGCGTGGGGAAGGAATGTGTTCCAGCAGTGCTATGGGCTGCCAAAGACAGTGGTTGACTGAGTTCATGTGGTATTTGGGGCAGAGGAAGAAAAGCCAGTTAACCACGTAGGTTTTCATTCGTTGTACGTATGAGGCCCACAAGGAAACCCCAGTGGGGAAGGGAGAGGACGGGGATTTTTTTTTTTGCTTTTTGCTCATTCTCCTTATCCTGATTCCTACACTCAACAACACATGTTCTCTCTGTGTGCGCGCGCATACACTGCCATCTTTTCTCCCTAACACCCACGTGTACATTTTCTCTCTCAGACGTGCACATGTTGTCCCACACATAGGAAGGTGTCCTCTCTCTTGCATGTATCCTGAGGAAAATATTTTGCCATGGTACAAAAAAATGGCGGTGGGTTTTTGTTGTATGTAATTATTGGAGTTTTCATTTGTTTTCAATCCATTGTGGTCAGCCAGCCTTGGATTTCCTTGTTGTATGTAAAGGTAATTACAAAAAACACAAACACGTTGTTGCTCCTCTTCCTATTAATAATAAAGCGGTCCTACTTTACACGCTTGTTGTAAGGGTTATTGAGATCATAGTATGCAGGTGGGTCTTTCTGAATTCCAAAGTGCTGTGGTACTATTATTAAAGTTGCATGCATATTGGAGTTGATTTTCTAAAAAAATAAATAAAAATAAACCAAAAACCACCATAACAACCCTGGATCTTCTGAACATCCAGCCAGAAGCCCATTAAAGAAAAGCTTTCTAGGGTTGAAGGAATCAATAGGAATAACCTTCCTAGGGACCAGATGGAATACTCAAATATTCTGTAATGTTGAGATTCATAGGAAGCTGCCTTATATTGAGTCAGTGGATGAATTAAGATTGCCGGAAGAAATATTAACAACCTCAGATACGCAGATGACACAACCTTGATGGCAGAAAGTGAGGAGGAATTAAAGAACCTTTTAATGAAGGTGAAAGAGGAGAGTGCAAAATATGGTCTGAAGCTCAACAACAAAAAAACTAAGATCATGGCCACTGGCCCCATCACCTCCTGGCAAATAGAAGGGGAAGAAATGGAGGCAGTGAGAGATTTTACTTTCTTGGGTTCCATGATCACTGCAGATGGTAACAGCAGTCACGAAATTAAAAGACGCCTGCTTCTTGGGAGGAAAGCAATGACAAACCTAGACAGCATCTTAAAAAGCAGAAACATCACCTTGCCAACAAAGGTCCATATAGTTAAAGCTATGGTTTTCCCAGTAGTGATGTATAGAAGTGAGAGCTGTACCATAAAGAAGGCTGATCACCAAAGAATTGATGCTTTTGAATTATGGTGCTGGAGGAGACTCTTGAGAGTCCCATGGACTGCAAGAAGATCAAACCTCTCCATTCTGAAGGAAATCAGCCCTGAGTGCTCACTGGAAGGACAGATCCTGAAGCTGAGGCTCCAATACTTTGGCCACCTCATGAGAAGAGAAGACTCCCTGGAAAAGACCCTGATGTTGGGAAAGATGGAGGGCACAAGGAGAAGGGGACGACAGAGGACGAGATGGTTGGACAGTGTTCTCAAAGCTACCAGCATGAGTTTGACCAAACTGCGGGAGGCAGTGGAAGACAGGAGTGCCTGGCATGCTGTGGTCCATGGGGTCAAGAAGAGTCAGAAATGACTAAACGACAACAACAAGCAGCTCAATACTGCATACACTGACTGGCAGCAGCTCTCCAGGATATCAAGCAGGACTCTCTCCCAGCCCTACCTGGAGATGCTGGGGATTGAATCTGGGAGCTTCTGCATGCAAGATAGATGCTCTACCAATGAGGCACAGCCTCTCCTCTTCTTCTTCTTTAAAAAAAACCATTTAAACAGATTTTAGTGGATTCATGCTCAAGGTGAATGAACAGGGTTTTGTTACCCAATAGCTCCAGGCAGTACAATAGCCATGAAAAGGTAAATACCTTATGGCAACTTGGGGGGTGGGTTCCTAATTTGCATTGGTGATTGTGAATAAGTTGCTGCTGCTACTGCTCTTAGGGCTGTTGCATGGCATTAATAATGTAGGGCATGGAAGGGTGTGATCTCATTATGGAGCATGTGAGCTAAACAAGCAGCTAAAACTCCCTGACACCTAAAAGTGCCTGCTGGCTGGTGCAGTACAACAAGCAGAACCTTCCCGCTAAGGTGTGGGCATTCTTCTCTGTGTGAGTCACAAGAGGAGACAAGCTTTCCTCAGCGGAATGTGAAAGGAGGTGGTGGAGAATTTTTGATCTGTGCAAGGATAAGGAGCTGTCCCAACTCCCAAGTCAACGGAAAACTAACAAAGGAAGCTGCAATGCCCCAGAAGAGTGACCAATAAAGGAAAGTGTACACACCTGTACAGGAAATAAATGCCGAAAGAGGATGTGTACAGTTTCTGGAGGTTTTTTGGCCTTTGGACAAACCTATGACTGAACTGGCCATTTTGGGGGGGGGGGGATTCCACACAAACACCTATATTCAAAATCCTGAAAGCGCTTTACAGTGGTGCCTCGCAAGACGAAATTAATTCGTTCTGCGAGTTTTTTCATAGAGCGAGTTTTTTCGTCTTGCGAAGCACCACGGCGGGGAGGGGTGGGAAGAAGCAGGGCAGCTGCTGCAGCCGGTCCTTGGACTTACCCGCGCCTTGTGGACACCGCGCGACGCGGCTGCTGGAGGGTGGCGGGGCTCAGGAGCGCGACTCCGGCTGCAATGCTGGCTGCTGGCAGCAGCGGCTCTCAGAGGAGCGCGCGAGGGCGGTGCGCAGCGGCGTGAGGCAGCCGGAAGGTCAGAAGGTCGGCCAGAAGGTGGCAGGGAGCCGGAGGAGCGGGGAAGCGAGCGTGCGACCGTCGCCATGACAGGAGAGGCAGGGCTGTTTCGTCTAGCGAAGCAAGCCCTTAGGAAAATCCGTCTTGCGAAGCACCTCAGAAAATGAAAAACTCTTTCGTCTAGCGGGTTTTTCGTCTTCCGAGGCATTTGTCTTGCGGGGTACCACTGTATTCGGATCAGCATTATTGTGTATTTAACAAGGAAGATGGTTGCAAAGAGCGGCAATGAAACACACAGCTTCAGTTTTTCAACTTGTGCAAGCCCGCAGCAGCCATTTTTCTCACATTAATAGGTAGAAGCAGATCAACCAAAGTCCTCTTCTGTCCATTTTTATCCCACTCCTCCTACTTTGGGGAGCTCAGGGAGGATATGAATGGTTTTTCCTACACAAACAACAAGCCCTGTGAGGTACCAGGCTAGTTTCGTGGCTGAATGGAGGTTTGAAACCAGGTCTGTGTGGTGTCCTGAAGTGCTAGGCCACACTGGTCGACCGCGTGCAAGTACCTCATTCCTGTGCTGTTCACCTGCTCATAAAAGTGGGCTGGGGGAAGAGATATAAACCGCATTTCAGGAGGGAGTATCTTGCTCCACATTTACTTCCCTTTATTCTTCTTTGTAACAGAGATAAAGATCTTTAGTGTATGCAGAGGAAGGCCCCTTTTACAACTGATATGAACAGTCACTGCCTGAAGTGACTCCGTGTCTAAGCTTAAGAGTCTAAAAACTGTACTCTACAGAAAGTTCACTCAGGTTAAAACTGACTCCATTCCACTTTTTAAACCATATTGACAGCTTTGAGAAATGACGCATTCCAGCCTGAGAGGTATTCTTGCGGGCAAACTGGAAGTGAGGGGAGGAGAGTTACGTGTCAGAAGTTTAGAGTTTCCTCTGAAGTGGCGTGAGGGATGTTTTAAAAAGCAGTCGTCCCCAACATGGCGGCTACAACTCCCATCAGCCCCAGCGAGCATGGCCAGTCGTCAGGGATGATGGGACTTGTTGTCCAGCAACATCCAGATGGCACTTTGTTGTGGGAGGCTGTTTCAAAACATATTATATATACATATATATGCCTTTCCTGTTAACCCTTTCTCTCACAAAATCACTTCTCCCTGCCCGTTTTTCTACCAGTGGGTGGGTCTCTGAGACTGCAAGTAATCCTTGCTGGGTGAAAAATGGGTGAGGAGAAACAATTGGGAGGTTGAGGGGAGAGATTTGCCAGGAAAGCAATTTAACACCCACCCACCCCTTCACCATCTATCCAACTGCTTTACAGGAAATTAGCACAATGTGCAATCTGGCACATAGACTGTATCAGCCTAACATCAGTTTTGGCCCCTGGGGACAAAAGAGATGAGATACTGGGAGTTTTGTGTTTGGATCTCCTGTTGGGGAGGAGTTGAGGCTGTTTACAGGAGCAGCCACAGGCTTTCTCTGTAAGAGTGAATCACGTACTAACATTTTTGCAACTTCCACAGAAATGAACTTCTGAGGACCTACGGGAGTTTCTCTTGGGTGCTTGGAATGGTGTCAAACTGTGTTTACTCCAACCATGAGAGTGTTTTTACAAATGACACTGGAACATGATCTCGCCTGGGAAATCTTTGTTTTAAAAAAATGCTTTCACTTCGTGCCCTTTCCCCCTGCTTCAAGTTGCCCCTCTCCAGAGCTAATATTTGGCCCCCAGGGGCATCCTAAAGGCACCTGAATTGTGTTACTCTGGGTGAATCAAGATTTCCTTTTGTACCGTACTTCCCAGGCACAGATCCATTCTTTAAAGCTCTTTGTCTGAGCATTAATTTTTTCTTTTGTCCTGGTGCTTTCCCCACGTTTTACGACTGAATCAGAGCAAACCACAATTCCAAATGTGGGTTTTTCCAGGGGTGAAAGAAATCACTTGGACATGGAGCTTTAAAGCCCAGGCCTAGTAACACAGCACAAAATGAAGTCTGGATCAATCCTCTCTGTGTGGGCAAATAGCACCTTTGGACTGATATAGATTAGGAAAATGGCACAGTTAAAATTCACCTCTACTAGGTCACTCCCCTGATCTGATGCAGGATCTGTCGCAGCTGCTTTGAACTGGGGAGGTGGGGAATGCCAAACCACATGGAATATCTCGTCACAGATCTCCCAGTGTCACTCATGGTTGGTGTAAATATAACTTGACTCCATTCTAAGGGAGCTTAGTAAAGGAGAAAATATCCACGGGCCTCAGGAGGCCAGTTCAATGAATGCAGGAGCTGCGAAAGCATTCTTACTGAGAAACCTGAGCACTCTACAGAATAAGAACCAGCTCGAAACCTATTGCTTGATCTTGAGCCACAGAGGAAATAGGTTTCATAAGACCCAGTAAATTCGCGAGAAAACACAAAACCAACCATCAACATAAATGGAGTTTTAAAGCCCTTCTGTTGTTTCCTAATTGAATTCTGTAAATTGATCAGGATGGGCACATATGCTTCATGGAAGGGGCCTGAATCAATGGTAGAACACATCAACAATCAATAAATTATATGCATAATAATAAATAAATTAGATGCACACACGATGCTCCCATCCTCCAACTCTGATATCGCCAACTAAAGGCTTTCAGCTCGTTAGCTGGGGGGGGGGGGGGGTTCAAAATTCTGAAGAGTGATTGAGTGCCTGCCAGGTTAGTCATACTATGGTTAGGGAAAATGTGGCCTTCCAGATATTTCTGGACTCCAACTCCCATCAGGCCAAAAGCCAGGCCTGTGGGAGTTGGAGTCTAACAACATCCGAAGGGCCACCGCTTCGCCATCTCCAGTCAACTGCCTGTAAGCTGCCCCAAGGTCTCCTTGCACAGGAGCAAAAGCTCACAGCCCAGGTCTATTTGGCAATTTAATCTATTGGCAAGAACTGTTTGTTAATCGCTGCCACCCGCAGAGTCTTACTGGCACTCTGGATGCCTGGAAGACACATGAGTGGTGGTGAGATAACTGAAGTCTGGTTTCCGCTTTGCTGATCTCAGCAAGGGCCTAAAAAAAGAGAGAGAGAGCGCGACCAAGCAATATAGGCAAGGGCCTTTAAATTGTGAGCTCATGCTTGATACCAGAGGACATAAAATGTTTTTATTGTAAAGTGTTTTCGTGCAGTGCAAAACACAAGAATCGTGGTGTATAAGGCAGCAGAACAACTTGTAGTCCTGCCTTTTTGTTTGTATTGCTGCATTTTTAGGAGGGGTTAATTGGCTGTGATCTAAGTCGCTTGTAAGAAAAGTGGCTAATAAATACTATAATCATTGTTATTCATATAATAACCTGTTTCGTTTTTCTTTGTTTGCCTTGGGTGATGCTTAGAAAAAATTCAGATTCCAAGAGCTTTTTATTCAAAATGTTTCAAAGACTCCAGTGATACAGGTCACATAGTTTCTAGTCCAGGCATCCCCAAACTTGGCCCTCCAGATGTTTTGGGACTACAACTCCCATCATCCCTAACAGGACCAGTGGTCAGGGATGATGGGAATTGTAGTCTCAAAACGTCTGACGGGCTGAGTTTGCCTATGCCTGTAATCTAGGCCATGTGTGGCGTGGAGCTTCTTCTTCCCAAGCCATTGAGGCATGAGACAAAACAACAGAGAAAGGGAGAGAGAGAGAGGAGATCTTCTCAAAACCAAAACCTCCCACCTTGGAAAATATATCAGAACTCCAGGCTTTGGTGCCTTAAGTCAATTAAATCCAGTTGAAGCAGGAATGACATCATACTCAGGAGCTGGGTAAACCACATTTCCTTTGGGTAAGAAAGACTTTGAACGTTTCAGCTGACAATCCAGGCTGGTGGAGAGAAGCACACCAGACAGAACATACAAACTCACTCCCTAGGTGGGCCTGGTTATGGAAAAGATTTGGCAAGCTGCTTATTGTGTATGGAAGGCAGAGTCAGCCAAAGGAAATGAAAAATACATGTGCACTAGGTAGGGCCGGCTGACTCTGCAGTCTTCTCCCGTGGTGATGTTTGGCGATTTTAAAATGACAACCAGTCGTGCCAAGTAAATAACAAACGTTCTAGTGAAGCTGTCAACCCAGTGTGTGGCAGCTGTGAAAAAGAAAGCAAATTCCATGCTAGGGATCACTAAGAAATGACCTGAAAATAAAACAGCTGGTATCATAATGCCATTCTAGGAATCTATGATGTGACTGTGTTTTGAATGCTGTGTACAGTTCTGGTTTGCCTTCCTTCACCTCACCTTGCCTCTCCTCAAAAAGGATGTTGTAGAGTTGGAAAACAAAACAACCCCCACTAAGAGGAGAGATTACAACATTAGGGCTCTTTTAGTTTAGAGAAGAGTTTCCCACACAATTGGGTCTCTAGCTCTTTTGGGGCTTCAACTCCCATCATCCCTAGCTAGCAGGACCAGTGGACAGGGATGATGGAAACTGTAGTCCAAAAACAGCAAGAGACTCAAGTCTGGGAAACCCTGGTTTAGAGAAGAGGTGAGGGGACATGATGGAAGAAACTGGATAGAGAAAAGATTTTTTCCCTCCCTCTTAATACTAGAAAGGAAATACTTCTCCACACAGTGTTTAGGTAAACTACAGAATTCACTCCTGCAAGTGATGACCACCAACATGGATGTCCTTAAAAGAGGATTAATCAAATTCATGGTAAAGGTAAGGGGACCCCTGACCATGAGGTCCAGTCGTGACCGACTCTGGGGTTGCGGCGCTCATCTTGCTTTATTGGCCGAGGGAGCCGACATACAGTTTCTGGGTCATGTGGCCAGCATGACTAAGCCGCTTCTGGTGAACCAGAGCAGCGCACGGAAACACCGTTTACCTTCCTGCCGGAGTGGTACCTATATATCTACTTGCACTTTGATGTGCTTTCGAACTGCAAGGTTGGCAGGAGCAGGGACCGAGCAACGGGAGCTCACCCTGTCGTGGGGATCCAAACCACTGACCTTCTGATTGACAAGTCCTAGGCTCTGTGGTTTAACCCACAGCGCCACCTGCGTCCCATCAAATTCATGGAGAAGACGGCAATCAAAGGCCACTGAAGGCTATGCTCTCCCTTGACTGTCAGTGGCAGTCTGAGTACCAATTTCTGGAAACCACAGGAGAGGAGAATGCTGTGGAAGCTACCTGGAGTCTGCTTTTTTCTTTTCTTTTTAGTATTGTCCAAGACTGGCCCAAAATAATTTGGTGCCCCATGTGGAAAATCCAAAAAGTGCACCCCAATTCAATACCTGGCCATTTGCTTCTCGGTAGTGGCACCCGCCCTGTGGAACGCCCTCCCACCAGGTGTCAAAGAGAAAAACAACTACCAGACTTGTAGAAGACATCTGAAGGCAGCCCTGTTTAGGGAAGCTTTTATTGTTTAATAAACTATTGTGTTTTAATATTCTGTTGGAAGCCTCCCAGAGTGGCTGGGGAAACCCAGCCAGATGGGCAGGGTATTATTATTATTATTATTATTAATAATAATAATAATACCATGCATAAATGCCTACGAAGGCTGCCTTACTGTCACTCATGGCAAGGTCATTTGAGGGTCTGTTCCAACATTCAAAGGGAGGCTGACCTTAAGGAATTTCACCCTTATGCTCCCCAAAATGGGTCAGCTGCAGGTCATCACACAAGACGTGGGGTTTGGCAGTTGTAGTTAATTCTTTATTCAAGAAAGCAGCTTACAGTGTGCAGCCATACATCCCGACAGGACTTGCCCCTGTTCAGCAGTTGCCAGGACTGGCAGTCCCTGCCCTCTACTTCCTCTAGGTCTCTTTCTCTGCTAGATGTTTCCCAAGCAGCCTCAAACTATGCCAGGGCACCTGTAATCTCTGTTCCACCATACACATCACCTTGTGTGTCCTTGGAGACAAGCGGGGAGGAGAACTTGTAGCACTAAGAGTGGCAGACTCCTGGCTTGGGATTCTCCTGCAGCCCGCCTGCCCCCATCCTCTGCTTCAGCCTCTGAGTCTGAGCTGCTCCCTGTCACAGGCTCTCCTTGCTCACAAAAGCCTGTTTCTTCTTCAGCATCCCTCCATTCTCCCTCTGACCACTGCTCAGTGTCCCACCACCAATTCCTGGTCTCTAAGTCTTCCTCCTCTGAAACGTCCCTTGGGGGCTCTCCAGCTGGTATCTCCCACCACTCCTCACCATCTAGCCAGTCCCTGACACCCATTAAGAAAGCCACTTGATTTAAAACGGGTGTAGGGAACCTTTGTCCCTTCAGATGTTCCTAAACTACAACTCCCTTCATCCATGGTCTTTGACCATACTTGTTAGGCCTGATGGGAGTTGTAGTTCTGTAACATCCAGCTGGCCAAAGTTTCCCTGCTGCTGCTTCACAGAATTGTAGAGTTTGAAGGGGCTGCGAAGATAATCAAAGTAACTAGTCAAAGGCTGTTAGATCTAGTATCCACAGAAGAAAATGAACTCTAACAGTGGATGTAGTTCAGCCTAAATCAAGGTTGTTTTGCAGCATCCATATCAGTTTCGTGGTACAAGTGCTGTTTTGCAATTATGAAAATGATAGTTTGGGGAATCCAGACCTCTATAAGGCTCTAAAAACGTATAGATTGTGGCGTACAATGTAAAAGTGCGCAGTTATAGGTAAATCAGAATTCTTGGGGAATATACATGAACTCCTTGAAATTTGATTAAATCCTCACCAATTCAGTCTCACCAATTTACATTGCCACTGTTCTTAAGTGAGGCTTCTCTCACTGAAAAGGTTGTCACACTCCCAGCTAGTTCTGTAAGCAGATTGCTCCTACATTGGCTTAATTTGGAAAAGTATACGGCTGCATAGTAATAACAGGATGGAGCCAGACACCTAATGAGCTTCAGGTAGAAAGCACTCTGTTTACAGATGATCCAAAAACTAAACTGTGGTTGAAATAGAGTAGCACTTGATCAACATATAAAATTGAATTTCTCTGCATTCAAAACAGCATTATAGTGATTAAGTCACACGGACAAGCAAGTAACATGAAAAACAAAAGTAGCTGTGTCGGTTGTTGTTTAGCAGTTGCAACTAAGCAAAATGTCACAAAATAAGGGCAAGCTTTTGAGTTACCCAGAATGCTTCAACAGGCAAGATGTTACACAAAATAAAGAGTAGCCATGAGGTTAGCTTGCAGACTCAGTTCCAAGATGGAGAGGGCAGGGTGAATAACAAAGCAAGCCTAACCATGTCGACTCAGAAGAAAGTCCTATTGAATTACATTGAATTATTACTTATTCCCAGCTGAGTGAGGTTAGGATTGCAGCGCTAGACACTCCATGCAGAAGGTTAAAGGAGTTTTGAGTGTCGCTTGGGAAAACTCCCTTGAGAAATTACTCCAGTAATGCGGCAAATTGTATTGTGTGTGTGGTTTTGTTCCCCCTTTTCTAGAGTCACCTGTTGCAAAGGCATCACCGTTAAAAGTAACATTCTGATTAAAGAGGTTGAAGCTGAGACAAAATGCCCCTGTTATATCCATTCGCAGTATGTCGCCATCTGATTCACTGCAGAGCCAGTGCCTTTGAATTTATTATGCGCGCTAAGGGATCAGAGTTGCTCAAGCACATGCTGGCTACGTGTCAAGGCAACACCAGCACACTGAATAGGCAGCCCAGGAGGCCCCAGATCACGAGGAAACCACGTTTCCTGCCGGAGGTGGCCTGATTTGCTTCTCAAACACGGAGCGTGGAAGAGGCTTTCGTGGAATCACAGCGCCCTCTGCTGGAGGCAAAAGAGAAGGAAGGGTAACTTTTAAAAACATGAATTCATATACTGTAAATATAAGAGCTGTAATGTTTGCATGTCGCTAAAATTCAGGCATCTATAGATTTATATTTAAACTATGCGATGATAACTTGATGCAGTTTCTTTAATGGTGACATAATAACACTATAATTCAGCACCGAGGGCCTTCTGGCGGTTCCCTCATTGCGAGAAGTGAGGTGGGGAAACTCAGCCAGATGGGCAGGGTATAAATAACAATTATTATTATTATTATTATTATTATTATTATTATTATTATTATTATTATTATTACCACTAAAAGGCATTGCATAGACAAGGGTGTTGAGAAACGTTTTGTTCCCCTCTCTCATAACTCTACAACTGGTGGCTAGCCAATGAAGCTGAATTTTGGAAGATTCAGAACAGATGAAAGAAAGTATTTCTCTGTGTAGCCCAGTTAAACTATGGAACTCACTGCCACAAGAGGCAGCAATGGCCAACAACGTGGGTGGTTTAAAAGAAGCTTAAACAAATTCATGGAAGAGAGGGTTATCAGTGGCTACTAGCCATGATGGCTATATTCTGCCACACATTTGGAAGCAGTGTTGCTTCTGAATACCAGAGAGGAAAGAGTGCTCTTGTGCTCAAATCCTGTTTGCTGGTTTCCCAACAAAGACTAACAGTTTTGTTCATTTAATTTCTTTAATTGCGAACAACCGAGTTCACAAAACCCATACCCAAAGCATTCCAAATGGCTAACCACGCAGGCATTGCAAATACAATATATTAAATACACAAGTAGGGAAAAGTAAACCCTAAACTGCGCATGTACTGTTTACATTTCATACAGAGAAAGGTGAGCTTTTGTTCAAACCTGGAACCGAGATGCCCTCTAGTGGTCATGAGGAGTAGAACAGAGGCTGTGTACAAAAGATGCACAAAAACAGCACGTGGGAAGTTCCACTGCGGAAGGGCACTTGCTGCTTGGGCAGATGTACAACTGCTCCCGAAAACAAGCTCTGTGGAAATAGGTTCCTAATGTTGGGAGCTGAAGGAGCTACACATGGTGGTGATGGAATGGGCTTTGTAACAATTGGGGAGCCAGTGCAGCAATCAGCATTCTGTTGTGTGTGGAACAAGCAGAAATCATTCCACACAGAAACTCCTTTTTTGAGGCACCTCTGTGAATACCTATGGATAAGAAGCAAATAATAAAGAATGATTTTAAGTATACACAAGGACTTGGATGTACCCAATGAGGTTTCTGACTCTGTCCTCTCTGAATGGAAGGCCCATGGTGTCATATTGATGGACCTGCTCCTTATCTGCTATTGGGTCCCCGGAGCATAGATTCACGCGAAGTGGCAACCAACCTTGCAGGATTCAACAGGATTTATTTGAAATGCATATGCAGAACAAAGGTACAGAGTGATAAGCTTGCAATCTGCACACCCCAGTCAGGGTGCACCCACTTTTTATAGACTATACAAAAAACCCCACAAAAAACAGAGAGTGAGACTTTACATTCTTATCCAATCAGCCTCTAACACTCCATGTTTCTCCTTTTGAAGGTTAACACTTCTTAATTTACTCATTCTTTGTTTGTCTGCCTGCTACGGCCTTCCGTGTCTTATAACAGTTGCTTTGTTTGTCTGCCTGCTTATGGCTTTGCCTGTCTTGTAACAGTGGCTTTGATAACAGCATGCTGGAATTTCTATTTCTGAGGCCCTTCAATATCACAAAATGCATCTCAAACATCCTGCCCCAGCTTTGGGACATGGCTTCCCATTTTGCAAGGAGAGTGGCTGCTTTGGGGCGGGAGTGGACATCCAAAGCACTCCTAGGTTCCCCCAACTAGTTATGCAGTTCTTTGCATATGGGTTCCAGACCTACATGTACATAGGCTTGGATCCAGAGTCCCATTGAATGGGGGAGACCCTCTGATACAGGATATGGCACTGCGAGTTCTTGGCACAAATCACCTCCTTGTTTTCTTCCATCAGAACCTCCACAGGATCTCAGTCCATTCCGAGTCCTTCCATTGGTGGATTTAATTATTAACTGGAATACAAAAATGGGAGGTGGGAGGAGGTCAAGGAAATAAGTTATTGAAAGATAAAGATATGGAAAATGGGTGTGTTTTTAAATGTTTTTGCTTTTTATTGTTGTGTTGATGTATTGTTTTTTTTCTTTTATTTTTGATGTATTGTCTCTTAATTTTCTTCTTATTGTCCTTTTCTTTTTTTTCTTTCTTCTGTAACTATAAAACCCTTAATAAATATTATAAAAAAAAGGGAAGAGCAATCCAACCTACGATCTGAACTAAACCCCATCAGTTCCATGGAAGTTGCTTTTCAGTAAACATCTTTAGAATTAGAATTTAAAGCCAAAAATTTCAATGGCTTTGAATAAACATTCACAAACTTTTTATTGATAATAATCAGCTAAATAGTTTGAGGATCTATACAACTGTGTAACATGCAGAAAACAGCATTCTTAGAGAAATCAAACATGGGAACTAAGGGAAGTCGGGGTGGGGTGGGTTTTGTGTGGGAAGGTGGGGGAGGGAGGAAAAATGGGGGGGAATAAGGACGATATGTTTCTGGATAATATGTTTTGTTTTAATTTTTTAAAAAAATAGAATTAGAATTTAAGGCCCCTTTTATCCTACCATAGTGGGACATCTTTGGGAGAAGGAAAGGCTAAGGAGTAAACCCTACACAAATCCAGAGTGAAGTCCCTAAGACAGTTGGATGGTGAAATATACTCAGAGTCGCAAAGTGATTTCATGCTCTTTATTCAGCTCATAGTGGTGAGGAGGAATGAATGAAAGTCCCCTCAAAGTATCTGCTTTATATACATTATTTACACAATGGGCTGCACATGATTGGCTAATTCTGGAATTCTACTGTAAGCCAATCAGGTTGTGGATTCACTTATATCTGGAGCATGATTGGGTGGTTCCTGCCAACCAATCATACTGCTGCATTGTTCTAGGACCAATCAGACTGCTGCATTCTGAATCCTATTGTTCTAGGACCAATCAGACTGCTGCAGTTTGGATCCTATTCAACTCAGTACATAACAGATGGCATCTTGTATGCCGCCTTCTGGCAACAACTACAGCAAAGCTGGTGCTGAATGCATTGCTCTGCTTTCCTTTGGGCCACATCTGCAAGGCCAAGAGGAGCGTCTTGTCATTTGGGTAGCCCAGGGCCTCCATACACACTGCCCAGACTTGCGCCCCTTAGGTGAAGCTATCTCAGCAAAAATAATCCTGCCAAGACTCACTGCTGCAGCTGTGATTAAACTCTTTTTGCATTTCCACCCACTGTCTCAATGACAACCCAATAATACCCTCCCCCCAAAAGAGCCACATTTTAAAAGGGCATAGGATGTCAATAAGATCAACCAAAGGCCTGATTAAAAATGAATGTTTTTGCCTGGCGCCTAAAGGTTTATAATGAAGGCACCAGGCAAACTTCCCAGGGGAGAGCATTCCGCAGATGAGGAGCCACTGCAGAGAAGGCCTGTTCTTGTGTTGCCACCCTCCGGACCCCTCAAGGAGGAGGCACACGAAGAAGGGCCTCTGAAGATGGTCTCAGGGTCCAGGTAGGTTCATATGGAGAGAGGAGGTCCTTGAGGTATTGCGGTCCTGAGCCGTTTAAGTCTTTGTCCATGGATTTTTCTTGGCAGGGATACTGGAGTGGCTTGCGGGTTCCTGCTCCAGGTGGATCACGTTTGGTCAAAACTCTCCACTATGACCTGTCCATCTTGGGTGGCCCTGCACGGCAGAGCTCATAGCTTCTCCGAGTTATTCAAGCCCCTTCGCCATGGCAAGGCAGTGATCCATGAAGGGGAAGAATTGATGCTTTTGAATTATGGTGCTGGAGGAGACTCTTGAGAGTCCCATGGACTGCAAGAAGATCAAACGCATCCATTCTTAAGGAAATTAGCCCTGAGTGCTCACTGGAAGGACAGATCGTGAAGCTGAGGCTCCAGTACTTTGGCCACCTCACGAGAAGAGAAGACTCCCTGGAAAAGACCCTGATGTGGGGAAAGATGGAGGGCACAAGAAGAAGGGGATGGCAGAGGACGAGATGGTTGGACAGTGTTCTCGAAGCTACCAGCATGAGTTTGACCAAACTGCGGGAGGCAGTGGAAGACAGGAGTGCCTGGCGTGCTCTGGTCCATGGGGTCACAAAGAGTCGGACACGACTAAACCACTAAACAACAACAACAGGTCAAAACCAGCACTTTGAATCGGTCCCGGAAACTAATTGGTAGCCAGTGCAGTCGGACTAGGATTGGTGTTATATGCTCAAACCGTCTTGCTCCAGAACCTTTAACTCAGCAGCTTCAGGACCCATCCTCTATCTCAGGCATAGGCAAACTCAGCCCTCCAGATGTTTTGGAACTACAATTCCCATCATCCCTGACCACTGGTCCTGTTAGCTAGGGATGATGAGAGTTATAGTCCCAAAACATCTGGAGGCCTGAGTTTGCCTATGCCTGCTCTATCTTCTCCCCAAGGCAATTCAAAGCCCGTTTTGCATCACCAAGAGGAGATCCCAATCCTTATGAGAACTTCCAGCCTTAAATGTCCTATAAGTTTTGCTGCTCTTTCCAATGCAGTACCTGAAGAACTTCCACCCAAAGTGTTTGCATTGATAAAGCGATGCCCTACCATGATTGGTCCAGGGAGCAGTCCTATAGAAACAGCAATGGTAGAGCAGCGCACAGCCTGGTTTTCTGGTAAAAATCAGAAAACCATTGGCTATGATTTTCTATAACTGCAGAGTGCTGTATTTCTATCTCTTCACGTTTCTAATGGTGAAGAATCCACTATTTTGCATGGAAGTTTTAATCCAGAAGGAATTTAAAGGATAAATTAGTGTGTGTCACACTAATTTAATTCATCTCCATAAGCAGTTCTTACAAAGACTTTCAGTTTTTGGTTTTCACTTTTCCCAGTACAAAACCTAAAAGGGTTTAATTAGTGAGATGCCGTGATCTAGAGAGGCAACATTCCAAACTGTTGTATTGGGTGATATTATTATATACAATCGTACCTTGGATTTTGAACAGCTTAGTTCTCAAACGTTTTGGCTCCTGAATGCCACAAACCCGGAAATGACTGTTCCGGTTTGTGAACTATTTTTGGAAGCCGAACATCCGATGGAACTTCCGTGGCTTCCGATTGCAGCAGCTTCCTGAAGCCAATCAGAAACAGCGCTTTGGTTTCTGAACATTTTGGAAGTCGAACGGACTTCCGGAACGGATTCCATTTGACTTCCAAGGTACGACTGTATTGGCTTTTCCTCATTTTAAATTGTATTGTTGTTTTGTTTTAAGTTGCCTTGGCACCTTTTTGGTGAAGGGCTAGTGCGAAATCTGATAAATGAATAAAACATGATTCTCCTAGGGACCATTCTGTGGACATAAAAACATTCAAGACACACAGTTCTTTTGTCTTCAGACAGAATGTTCTGGTTATATTTGATGTTGCTTCCCTCCTGGTTAGGTGGTCTAGAAATACTTAAATGGATGGGGGGAAAGAAGGGCATTTAAAAAAAAAATTAAATGCCCTTCACATACAGCTATAGTTTTAATGCAAATATAGTTTCTATGCATATTACATGTTGGATACAGGAAGGTGAGAGTGGCTTGTGGCAACACTGCAGTGTGCTTTTATGTTATTACCCACACAAATTGGGAAAGAGTTGTTGAGCTTGGGAGCGTGCATTTCAGAGAACTGTGGCTAAATGATACAGGGCTTGCTGTTTGCAAACTGCCTCAGATTTAACCCTGCCATGTCAGGATGACTCCTGAGACTTCCTGCCAGTTGACAACACAGTGGTACCTCGGGTTAAGAACTTAATTCGTTCTGGAGATCCGTTCTTAACCTGAAACTGTTCTTAACCTGAGGTACCACTTTAGCTAATGGGGCCTTCCACTGCCACTGTGGCGTGATTTCTGTTCTCATCCTGAAGCAAAGTTCTTAACCCGAGGTACTATTTCTGGGTTAGTGGAGTCTGTAACCTGAAGCACATGTAGCCTGAAGTGTTTGTAACCCGAGGTACCACTGTACTTATCTAGATGGACCAGTGGTCTGACTCAGTTGAAGGAGCCTCATTAACTGCGAACCCTGAAATTTGGAGTCCTCTCCAAATTGGTGCTGAAGTTTTGTAATTGTTTTGTAATGCAAAACCCATGTTTTGCAGGGCCACCCAAACTGAGTAACTGATACTCAAACTGGGGGTCCTAGGCATCACCCTAACACCCAACAAAACTGTGACTTATTCAGGGTGTGACCTTTCTGGTCCCTTCAATATTGCCCAATTGCCTCCAGAGCTTTTGTTATTTGGGCATCCATGCAAACTCCTATCACCTTATTTTGAATTACAGTATGTCTTGAAATGTGTTTTCATGGGGAATAAGATGTTGGGTTCAACTTGAAAATGCAAATATAGATGGTAGTGGTAACGAGCTTTAAGTGTTAACTTGAAACATTCTTTCAGAAATTAGTAAGAGGAACATTTATGCAAATAGCCATGTAAACATATATACAAGCATCAGATGCAAATATCCATATACACAGCCACTTGTCATTTATTGAAAAAAAATATTTTCAGCAGCACAAATTCCAGAAACATAATTTGTGAGGAGTGAATTAAAGCAGACTAGAATGTGTGAGCTTTATATACACAGATTCCATATTTTAAAAGCTGTGGTATGGAAACACCATTTAGTAACTGTAATGTACTGTTGAATTGAGTCCCCAGGAAAATAGCATGTTTACCAGGGGCAGCCATAGAAAATATTTCTTGCCTCCCTTGCATTCCGCCCCCCATGCAACAGCCTCAAAAGGATATAGAAAGCTTCTTGCAAAACTTATATGTTTCTATACACCATAAATATGAAGATAACAAATGATTTGCTTGATCTTGCTGCAATATCACTTCTTTTCCCTTATATTCCTCCCAGGCCCCATGGCATTCACGCTGATTGACTGGCTTCCCCAGAAACCCACAGCACCTCTCAGAACATAAGTCACATCATTCGGTTTTACCTGGATTGGTATACAGTATTCCCAATTTGCACAATACACTGTGGCCAATTCTTCTCATTTCGTTGGATAACCTCTACACAGAGATGGGTTCCACACAGAGTAGTATTTCTTGTTCTCTTAGCTTTGCAATAATCTGCCTGTCTTCTCAGAGACCTTTTCTTACGGTGGCAGCAAGTGTGTTTAACCTGTGTGGCATCTCTAGCTCTTCCAGTTCCAGTCCTGGCAGATGCACAGTGAGCACACAAGCGGTTTAGTCATGCTGGCCACATGACTATGGACAAAAGCCGGCTCCCTTGGCCTGAAAAACGAGATGAGTGCCACAACCCCTTAGTCGCCTCTGACTGGACTTAACTGTCCAGGGGTCCTTTAGTTTCCTGCCTTTTACTTCTCTGGACAATCTGCTTCTGAGTATTTGTGTTTTCTTTCACACTTGGGGACTTTTTCAGTAAAATTGGCACCAAGCTCATATTGCAGTTTCATAGCTTATTTTAACGATAACTCTTGGCAATGCTGGAATATGTTCACGGGATACAAAGCACCTGCCCTTGTTTTATATGTATGAGCAGACACACCCATCCTTGCCATGTCTGAGGCTATGTTGCCCAAACACATTATTACTATCTACAAACTCCTTGTGCTTTTGACTGTCACAGTATGCTACAGAGAATACTAGTAAGACAGAATCAGAGAAACATATGTTTGTTACTATTGTTAATGTACTGTTCCCTAGAACTGGGCTCAATGAGTCTCTGTTGCCATTTTCCAGGAGAGCAATACAGTGGAATAACAGCAATAGTGGAACCTTGGTTCTCGAACCTAATCCATTCCAGAAGTCCGTTCGACTCCTGAAACTGTTCAAAAAGCAAGGTGCAGCTTCTGATTGGCTGCAGGAGCTTCCTGCACTCAAGCGGAAGCCGTGTTGGACGTTTGCCTTCTGCAAAACATTTGAAAACCACCCCCAACTCTTTACTGATCTGTTGAATTTAGAGTTGTCCTGCTGTACTGCCCTGGAAATCTTCTCTGATAACCCTTACCAGTCACCAAAGACTGACATTTTAAGCTGTTTCACGCTGCAGACAGGCTCTCCTCTTGTCTCTTCAGCCTCAGGCAAGTGCTTTAGCTATCTCCAACAAGTCTTCAGCCACCTAGCCACTCTGCTTGCCTCTCAGGTCTTCTGTTCCTTCCCCAGGTCTTCTTCTTTTCCTGGCCCTTCTAGTCCATCCCCAGCCAATCACACCGTCTAGCTGATAATTCTAAACCAGCACCCACTAATTCAGGGGTCTGCAACCTTTAAGACAAAAAGAGCCACTTGGACCCTTTTCCGAAGAAAAAAAAAAACTGGGAGCCGCAAAACTCGTCATTATAAAAATAACTTTTTGTCACTTTTTATTATTTCTTTGTTTGACCCCTCAGAATTACTCCTCCTCATAGAAATAAACGTTAAATTAACAAGTTACCTTTTTGTGTGCGTGTGTTCTTCACTCCCCTTCAAAACAGTGACCGGCGTACATGCCCCCTTTCAATGCAGTGACCAGCGTACATGCCCCTTACAATGTAGCGTGTGAGCGGGCGGGAAAGTGATGTCGAGACGGTGCGTGACTAACGCACACACCGCCCCCATGCGACATCACAGCCAGTACAGCATCCACCACAGTGGGGAGTGTCGGGGCGCACAATGCGCCTCCTCCCCTTGCTAGTATCCACCCTGGAGCCGCGGCAAAGGTTTAAAAGAGCCACATGCGGCTCCGGAGCCGCGGGTTGCAGACCCCTGCACTAATTGAAATAATATGCAAACTATTCTTTTTGCATACTGAGATTCGCAGCTGCCAGTTGAGGCCCCAAACAAAATTTTCACTGGACCAGACAGAAAATTTCTTGCATCAAACAAATGCGCATTACAACACAAATGTCAGAATGCATTGCGCACCACCCATCAAAACCTACTTGTGTACTTCTTCAAATCTTGGGTGTTTTATTTAGCTTATAAGAGTACTTATAAAAAGATAAAAAAGGTAGAGGACCCCTGGATGGTTAAGTCCAGTCAAAGGCAACTATGGGATGTGGTGCTCATCTCGCTTCAGGCTGAGGGAGCCGGCATTTGGCCATACACAGCTTTCCGGGTCATGTGACCAGCTTGACTAAACCGCTTCTGGTGTAACGGAACACCATAATGAAAACCAGAGCGCCCAGAAATGCTGTTTACCTTCCTGCCACAGTGATACCTATTTATCTACTTGCACTGTTGTGCTTTTGAACTGCTAGGTTGGCAGGAGCTGGGACAGAGCAATGGGAGCTCACTCTGTTAAGAGGCTCAATGGTTTAGACCACAGTGCCACCCGTGTCCCTAAACTGGCTCCCTCCTAGCTGTCCCCCTTCTGGCTGGTGAATACATTTTCCTGACAGGCTTTTGGGACCTGACTGCTTTTCATGAAAGGGCTGGTGCCATGCTGTTCTAGTGGAAACTATTTGTATGCCTTTAATAGATTTTATATACACTTTGTATCATATACTTTGTATCATTTATAACAAATAATAATTATATATATGCGTGTGTGTGTGTGTGTATACACACACAGCGAGAGAGTTTTAATTTTATTCACGTTCCATTGGTTTTTAAATACTCTCCACCTCCCCCCCCCCCCACGTTTTCAGCGGCTCTCGTTTTCAGCACCCCGCTGTAAGACGCCTTGAGTCCCGTCGGGTAACGAAACGGCGGGGTATAAATAAACGGATAGATGATTAAAAGCAAACCACGGCATACTAAAGGGCAGCAAAGCTATCAGCCGCGTTTCCTGGCGCTTTTAAAACGACCTGCAATCATTTCGCTTTAAATCCCCGACCGAGCCGTCAGAGAAAACTAGTCCGGGTGTCTCCCTGGTCGAGGACAGCGGCGTAGCAGAGACCTTTAAAACTAGGGTTGTGTTTGTGGTTGTATTTTTGGTTATTATTTGTTATATCTGCCCCCCCCCTTTCTTATTTTTGTCTTATTGATTTTATAGTATGTGTTGTGTTTGTATGAAACTTAATAAATATTATTGTAAAACTAGGGTTGCAGCCCGTGCCCTCCCCCACATCCCTTCTCCTCCCTTCCCCTTCGCTTTCCTGCCTGTAAGCCGCACATATATCGCTCCTACCCGAAAAAGCGCCTTTCCCCGGTCCTCCCGCGCCGCTCTGCCGGCAGGGGCCGCTGTGGAGCCGCCTGGGCGCGCGGCTGCCGGAACTAGCCCGCTCTTGCCCTGACGCGCCGAGGCGAGTCCCGTCATATGACCCACGTCGCGCGGGGAGCGGGAGCAGCAGCAGCGGCAGCAGCAAGCAGGAGAACCGGGAGCAGAAGCAGCAGCCGCCGGATTCGGCCTCGAGGCGCCGTCGCGAGAAGGAGCGTCGGAGGCGAGGCGGGCGAGGGAAGGGAGACGAGAAGCGTCCTGGTTGCTGCCGCCGCCGCCGCCGCCACCAGCACCTGCACCCCCCCACCCCCATCATGCTGGCGCTGTTGTCTCGGCTGCTGGACTGGTTCCGGTCGCTGTTCTGGAAGGAGGAGATGGAGCTGACGCTGGTCGGGCTGCAGTACTCGGGGAAGACCACCTTCGTCAACGTCATCGCGGTGAGATGCGTGATTCCGCACCCCGGGGTGTCCCTACTTTGCCCCCTCCCGCCTCTCCTTTGATACCCACTTGAGCTGGAGATGGGTGGCTGCTCTCGCTCCTCCCCTCCTTGGCCCCAGTCAAATGCATGCACAGTAATTTTCCCACTAGTTGTAGAGTGGGGTTGTGGTTTTTTTTTGGGGGGGTGGGTGGGAGAAGAGGAACACCAAATTGTCATTTTAAAGGCCCCGCCCTCGGCTTTCCCTCCGCCTCCTGCAGGCCGTTGAGTTCTGCCCCGTGCGGGGGTTAAAAGTCCCAGCACTTTGGGGGAGCATGCGAGGAGAAAGGCCACGCCAACTCCTTAGGATAGGGCAAAGGGGCTTTCCCCACTTTCTTTCCTGGGTGGGGTGGCATTCAGACATGCAGCTCGCTCACGTGTTCAGCGGTACAGCCAGGGGACAGGAGAAGCGTTTAGGTTAGGGACTTATGCTGTTTCCCGGACCTCGGCGAGCCGTGGAGGTTGGGGTGGGGCTGAGCCAGGTGATGCTTTCGCCCACTTGGTTGCCTCCAGACACTCGATGTGGATGAAAGGAGTTCTGGAGGAGGGCTGGACTAGGGAATGGTGGGTGGTACCCTGCCTTGCCCAGCCCAGTCATGTCTGAAGCTCTTTGCATAGCAAGCCTTGTTTGGGATGGGCAAAAGAAGAAGCTGCAACTCTTCTCCCTGAAGCTGCTATAATCCTGACTCTCTGTGGGTGTGACTTTCCCAAAGGAGAACACTTTTCTCTCCCCAGTGTAGGTGCCAAGTGATGTGGGAGGACCAAGGGCCTGGCTGGTTTTACCTGACTTTGCTTTGGTTTGGAGATGACTTCCTGGGCCTTTCTCTCTCTGGAGGAAGTTAACAGTTGGGCATGTTGCTCAAGATTAATAATACAAGACCAGAGTGCACTCAAGTGTGGTCTTAAGGTGCCACATGAGTTTAAGTAAGGATGGGCCAAGCCAATATTTGGAGGCTATCCAGAAACCCCATGTATGTCTGAGCCCTTCCAAGACATTTAAAATATAAATGTTATCTATTTTGTTTGAAGGTATTTCTAGGGCACCTTTAAGGGTAAAAAACCTGGCTAAGATGACTTAAACCCTCTGAAGGGCAACACTTAAGCAGTTTGTGGTATACTTGAACATATATCATCTGAGGCCCTTCTCCAGGTACTTCCTCTGAAAGAAGTTTTGAACGTGGTGGCACTGTCTTTTTGGCTGTGTCTATGGAGGGCCCTCCCCAGCGAGGCCTGCTTGATGCCAGTATTAACATCATTTCGGTGCCAGATTGACATACCTCTTTTCCCAGGCTCTTCAGAGGTTTCAGTCTTTCCTTTCTTTTTCTTTTGTTTGTATTTTGGAGTATCATTTTACCATCAGTTAAACCTGATGATGGTTTTTAAATTGTTTATGCAAGTTACTACTTTTATTGGATGACTACATGTACTTAAAGTAATCCATGTGAGTTTGAATGAGTCTAGGAGCCCTGTAATGACTGATTAGGGTTATGTTTCATTAACCAGGGCAAGGGATATCCATAGGAGGTCTGTCTTTTTTATTTATTGACACCATTCTTATAAGCAAAAAAGCTCACTTAGACTGCATAGCCTGAAGAGACTTGATACACAAGAACACTTACTTGCCTCAAGGTATCTTAATTAGCACATATTATAGATGAATATTGATCTTTTTAACTGACGTTTCATACTTGTATTCTAGTTGTAAAGCATCATTTTCGCTTCCAGGGTTTTTGGTGTGTGTGTATATATCTTTATGCCATCTATAGATATTGATAGTTATGGTAAAATTGGACCAATCCATTTGTAATACTTTGCTCTGAATAAAGGGGCTCGCTCTGTCTTGAGTTTGCCCTTTGGGAGAGCAGAGTTGGGTGAATTGCATTCAGCTCATTCTCCTGGTAGGTCAAAGTAGCTTTTCCCCCTTGGTGCATTAACAATAGGAGGGTGGGGTCAGGTTGCTGTTTGGGATGGGGCAAGAAACCTTCCACAATGGACTCAGCTGCCGAATGTGCCTCTCGGTTTAGCCATTAACTTGCTTATCTATGCTGAAGTTGCCTCATAAAAAGCTTTGATGATGTCTTTCTAAATGACTTGATTGCATCACTTCCAACAAACAAGATGCTACATTTTCTTGATTGTTTTGTGACTTTATCAGGGGCATGCAGCATTGTCTTGCTAGAGTAAATCTAAAACAGTGCTCTTACTTTGGGGGGCAAACTGGCCTCTACTTACTACACTTACGATCGTTTTGGCTTTGGTAGGCCTACTACTACAGCAAGCTGCTTCTGTCAGTTCTGTAGGTTTTAATGGTGGCAGTTTGTTGGATAAATGTAGTCCGTAATATGGTTCTAAAAGACAACAAAACAGCTTCCTTGCAGGCCTGGGAAATGCTTTCTGGTCTGTACTGCCTTGACAGACCATTGGAGTGTAATGTACTTGTATATATTTTTGTCCTGTTTGTTGCTTAGACCTTGCCTCAAACACAGTAATGAAACTTCTGAGGGGATCTTCTAAACGAGACCTGAAACTGCTCACATTTTTCTTTTCTAACAGTAGTGCTTGTGACAAAGAGTGAGCAAGGAATAGTTTGGAAAATTAAGAGTGGGATCCTTATCATGTTTGCTTGGAAACAAGTTCTGTTGAAGTTAGCAGGGCTATTCCCAAATTATTAGGGGTTAGGTCTATAGATGAAGTAGTCCTAGCATTTTTTCAATTTTTTCATGGAAACGTCTTGAGTCTGAGCCTTGACAAGATTGCATCTGTAAATACTTCTAAGCAACTAGAATGATTTAAATATCTTCTCTGAGATCTTTTGATAAAGGGCTGTATATAAACAACAACAGCAACAACATTTTGCACTTAAGCTTTGTGTTCATTAAGTTCAAAGAACATCATTGTGTGGTAGACATATGCTCCATAATAATGATGGGCTCATTTGAGATGACTTATAAATACAGTCGTACCTCGGTTTATGAACTTAATTCGTTCCGGAAGTCCTTTCTTAAACCGAAACTGTTCTTAAACTGAAGCGCTCTTTCCCTAATGAGGCCTCCCGCCACCAGTGCCCTTCCACCATTCAGATTCCATTCTTAGACCGAGGTAAAGTCTGCAAACCGGGACACTACTTCTGGTTTTGCGGAGTTTGTAAACTGAATAGTTCATAAACAGGCCTGTTCTTAAACCGAGGTACCACTGTATTCCAAAGCTTCCAGGTTCCGCACTTGCATTGGAGCTGAGATAATACAATCAGAAGATGGCCATACCCATGTTCTCCTTATCCACTGGGGATATGTGTGTGCAGCAGCGCCTAGGAACTGGGTGTATTTAAGTCTTGGTCTACTGACAGACCAGTACCCGATTTATGGTAGATCAGCTACTGAGATTATTGCAAATAATACTGGACTAGTGATTTTTTGCCTACCTACTAAGACTTATGTTCATACTTGGAACACTTAGCACAGATCATAGCCTTGATGCGAGTTCCTATGTATGCATGCTTGCTTTGTACATTTTTATACTTCTTGATGGATCATGGGGATTCTTAGGCTGTGCTGCAGGGAAGGTTGAAATCAACCCATACTGTTGTCTTGGGGGGCAATTAGCAAATAAATAAAAACAAAACAAAGCTTTGTGAATAGGGATAGTTTAAGCAAGTGCTGAACCATCACCCAAAGGACAATATGTGTGTTCTTGTTCTTGAGTGCTACCAAAGGGCGTGCTTGCCCTGAAGACTTCTTAATTCAAAAACAAACACTAAATGCACAAAATATGGCCAAGAGGTTGATGCATCATTTCATTAAGATCTGTTTTTTGAGTCCTTGACTGCCTTGTATTGCTTGTTTTCAGGACTGCAGGGCACATCTGCTATGTTGTTGACTTTGAATGAACGAATTATGGAATTAGAATGGCGAAGCAAAAGGACTATGTTGGTAGAGTGCTTGCTTGGTAGCTGCTTGCTCTGTGCTAGGGCTGGGGAACCAGTGGCCCTCCAGATGTTGCTGCATAACAACTGCAACATCTGGAGGACTGCAGGTTGGCCACCCTCCAGATACAATGACTTCCTTTAAAGGTAGTATTTAGATCTACAACATAAACACATATTTTATCCAAACCTTTCAGATAAATTGGAAGCTAGCCTTAACTTGGCACATGTGGTGGAATTTGTTAAAAACATGCTTTTATTGGATGATATATCTTTAAGCAGAACTTTTTTGTTCTTACTGGCAATGCAAATTGCAGAAAGGGAACCTGGTTGAACGTATAGCAGATCCTATGGAAAATTTTGCTGTTCCTCTTCCTATAAACTGAAGTTGATAAAATATTTAAAACTAGAGAGTTGCTTCTTTTCCACCCATCAAAAGAGTATTGCCATATTACAACTTAAACAGGGATAAAATAAGCCAGGTATGTGTTGAATACTGGGAATCATACCCTCTTTGCCAAATCATAGAAACCACTGTTGGAATTTGAGGTGCCTGGATGATAAAAGAACTGGATATCTTTCCAGCCCAATTTAAAGGAGTGTCAATTTCTTATGTAGAAGTAATGTCCTTATGCATTTTAAAAGTAAATAATTTAATTTAATAGTTCAGCCTGTTAAAGAAAAGTGCCATTCAGTGGAAGGGGTGGGGGAAGGATTGGTTCTTTGAATTGAAATTGTGTACCTTACTGCTTGGTTGGGATCTAACACATCTCTAGACTTAACTGGGTGAAATCTATTAAATATGTATTCTTGCAAACTTGTTCTTGTGTGAAATAAAAGAGCTTTGTCGGCTTCAGTATTAAACTTCAATAGTTTGTGTTTCTGTCACTTGGACTGTAGGCAAGTGATGATAGGAATCTTTATTCTGTGATGATTGCAACTGATAAGCACCTAAAAAAATACAGGGTTGAACGTAAGTCATACCGTAGACCCATTAAAAGAATGACTAACTTAGGTCTGCTCATTTCAGTGACTCTACCCTGAGTAAAACTTGGGAAGGTACAATCCACTGTGCTTCACCTTGGTATTGGGGATCTATTGCCTACAACTCCCATGATCCCTAGCTAGCAGGACCAGTGGTCAGGGATGATGGGAATTGTAGTCTCAAAAACATCTGGAGGGCCAAGTTTAAGGAAGCCTGGCCAAAATTAAAATTCCCTATCCTTCCAAGGTAAGTATAAAATATTGAAGGCTAATAACTTGCCAGGCTAACAGCTCAGTTATATATGGGTAGTCTGGTAGTAAGGATTTCAGTTAAATATAAAAATGGCTAATAGGAAAGACTTGACTAATGTTATCAGAACTTGAACAACATATTAACCACCTGCATTATTATTATTCCATTAATAATAAGGTCAGGGATATTTTTTTTTTTTTTAAATAATATTTTATTTTCCACATTCAGTAAACAAACAAAAAACAAATCAACAAACACATCAAAAAGAAAATAGCAAAAGAAAAACAATACATACATTGTACAAAGACAAAAAGAAAAATGAAAAAGGTAAAAATAAAAGAATTAAAAACAAATATTGTGTCATTGTATTCTTCAGCATTAACTTAAGTCTGCGACTTCCCCATGCCTTCCCACTCTGTATTCTAGGTCTTATATTCTGGTAGTAAACTCTTTCCCTCTGGCGTATCTTTGGTTCAGATTAATGTTATTGTCTTATTTATCCTTACGTTTCCCTATGTCTTCCTAAATATACTTTCTTTAACATTGTCATTTTTATAATAACATTCTTTTGCATTCAATCTGATAACCTCAAACGTTCGTAATTTTATAATGCTTCTGTAGATAGTCTTTAAATTTCCTCCAGTCTTCCTTCACCATCTCTTCTCCAAGGTCAGGGATATTTGTGTGGCATGTGAAGCTTGAGTAGGGAAGGAAGCTGATTCTCTTTAATTTACCGTATTTTTCGCTCTATAAGATGCACTTTTCCCCTCCTAAAAAGTAAGGGGAAATGTGTGTGCGTCTTATGGAGCGAATGCAGGCTCCACGGCTTCAGCGAAACCAACGCGAAGCCTCCAGAGTGCTTTCGCTGAAGCCAGGAGAGCAAGATCCCTCTTGCTCTTCTGGCTTCGCTTCACTGGAGAGGCGCTGCACAGCTTTCCCTCTCTGCGCAGGAAGGGGCTCAGTTTCTCCTGCCGCTTCGCTGAAGGGGCGCTGCGCAGAGAGGGAGAGAATATTTTTTTTCTTGTTCTCCCACTCTAAAACTAGGTGCGTCTTATGGTCGGGTGCGTTCTATAGAGCGAAAAATACGGTAAATGACTAAAGGCTGCAGTTTTTTACAAGCTTACATGTGGGTAAGTTTCATTGAATTCAATGGGGCTTGTGTCTGAGTGTGCATGTTTAGGATTTCACTGTAAAAGTACGATAGTGTGTGTGGACTGGGAATATATTACAACTTTTTTTTTTTTAAAGTACTTTCAGCTGGGCATTACCATTCAAAGTGCCTGCCTGAGCAACTTCAAGGGAGCTAAGCTAGCCTAAATGCTTCCATACTGGGACTAAATGTTTTGAGAGTTGGATTCCTAGATCTTTCAATTCTAGGAGAAAGGCTGGTCATTGCTTGGTGTAGCCTCTTATCCAGTCATCGACCAAACTGGATCATTACTTGTATTCTGGACAGATGTAATAATAGCATGACTCATGAACGGTGATCTAATGAGGGTGAAGTCTGGCTTCTTTGTGATTGCAACCTCCTTTATCTGAACTCCAGATATTTAAGACTGCTGAAGTAATCTTCAATTGCTAAGCAAAAACTTGGGATTTAGCAAACTTGGGGTGCATTTTTAAAAACACAAGCTAATACCAGTCTATGAATATCAGCATACTGATTTTAAAATTGATAAGAGCAAGCAGAGCTGTATCTGCTCTCCTAACCTTTTCCGAATATCCTTGGTAGTAGTTGACTGTGTTAGTTTTTGGCATTTGGGGAATTACCCAACTCGATGTTTGTAGGATTAGCATTGAGAAGCCTGGCATCGAAAATGCTGTGACAAGCCTTTGGAGAGGAGAGGTCTTTCTCTGCTCTAAATGCCCCTGGATATCTTACGCACGATGGAACATGCTGCAGTTGTGGATGGAAATAGAAGTGATGAGGGAAGTAATGACGTGGCTCTTGTAGAAGCAAGATACCTCCTCCTGCTGTGTCACAAGTAGCAATGACACTGTAGACTTGCTGCTACAGGTTTCAGCTGTCAGTGTAACACACAAATGCCTCCAGAAATCTCTTGGGCAATAAAATAAAAACCGTCCTGTCTGCCTGTATGCACCCTTGGTGATTATAGTGACATCTTTGCTTCAAAGGGGGGGAAGTTGCCGCTTCTCTTGGCTTCCCCGAGTAGCTTGCCACTTGCAACCCTGGTGAGGGTCTTTTCCCCCAACCTGTAGCTTGTGATACTCAGTTTTTGTATCTGCTACTTATCCAGACAATTAATACTTGGGTCACTATTGACTTCATGGTGAGACGTATACAGATTGACGAGCGTATCTAAGAAGATACAGTGGTACCTCAGGTTAAGTACTTAATTCGTTCCGGAGGTCCGTTCTTAACCTGAAACTGTTCTTAACCTGAAGCACCACTTTAGCTAATGGGGCCTCCTGCTGCCGCTGCGCCGCTGGAGCATGATTTCTGTTCTCATCCTGAAGCAAAGTTCTTAACCCGAGGTACTATTTCTGGGTTAGCGGAGTCTGTAACCTGAAGCGTATGTAACCTGAGGTACCACTGTACTGGTTTTGTTACGATGTAACACTAAACCATGACTTTGTGTTATGGGGATAAGCCTCAGAAGCCTCATAAAATCTTAATAGTTGGAAGGTACCCAAGGTCATCTAGTCCAACCCCCTGCAATGCAGGAATCTCAGCTAAAGCATCCATGACAGATGGCCGACCAACCTCTGTTTAAAAACCTCCAAGGAAGTAGAGTCCACCACTTTTTGTGGGAGTCTGTTCCACTGCTGAACAGCTCTTAATGTCAGAAAGTTTTTCCGAATGTTTAGTCAGAATCTCCTTTCTTGTAACATGAAGCTATTGGCTTGAGTCCTACCCTCCAGAGCGGGAGAAAACAAGCATGCTTACTCTTCCATGTGACAGCCCTTAAGATATTTGAAGGTGGCTATCATATCTCCTCTCTTTTCCAGGCTAAACATAACCAGCTCCTTCAAGCGTTCCTCATAAGGCTTAGTTTCCAGACCCTTGATGATCTTGGTTGCCCTACTCTGCATATGTTTCAGCTTGTCAACATCCTTCTTAAATTATGGTGCCCAGAATTGGACACAGTGCTCCAAGTGGTCTGATCAAGGCAGAATAGAGTAATACTGTTACTTCCCTTGATCTGGACACTATACTTCTAGAATAGCATTAGCTTTTTTTTGCTGCTGCATCACACTGTTGACTCACGTTAAGCTTGTGGTCCACCAAGACCCCTAGATCCTTTTCACATGTACTGCTAGTAAGCCAGGTGTCCCCCATCCTATATTTGTGCATCTGGTTTTTCCTTACACTTGTCCCTATTGAAATTCATTTTGTTAGTTTGGGCCGAGTTCTCCAATCTGTTACAGTCATTTTGAATTCTGATTCTGCCTTCTGTGGCCTTCACATTTCTCCTTCCAACCCCTTCTCTGGCACAACCATGAGAAGGGATATGAAAGCTTTTGCTTACATTTTCAAACTAACCACAGCTTGCTGCGCCATCCAAACCTGGACAAGCTATAGTTATGCTAACTATAGTTAGCGGAAGCAAGCCAACGTCAAGGCGTTGTCTGTGGAGCTACATTGTTTCCACTAATTGTGGTTGAAGTTTAGGGTTCAGATGTAACACTAGTTGGCGTCCGTCTGTCTCGGGAGACAATGGAGGAATGCACCTTTGGGGGTGAGGTTAAGCTGCTGGAAGGTTGCAGCGCCCTCTGTGGCTGTAGAGACTGATGCAGGAGAGACATGTTTTATTGCAGCTAGAGTAGATGGTGTCCAGCTGTGCTGCTGCAGATGCACCATGATGTTTCTTCTTTCTGCACTCCTTCCAGCGGTCATTCCCCCTCTGGTCACTGCTATGCGTACATGACCTGACTGCCTGTCACCAGGCACTACAGTCATCTGCAAGGGATTCTCACATGGCAGGGTCTGGAAAACAAGCCTTATGAGGGAGTTTAGCCTGAATTAGAAGAGTCTGAGAGGAGATAGGCTAGCCATCTTCCAATATCTCAAGGGCTTTCACATAGAAGATGGAGCAAGCTTGTTTTCTCCTGCTGCAGAGGAGGGTAGGATCCAAGCCAATGGATTCAAGTTACAAGTAATGAGATTTTAACTAAACAGGAAGAACTTTCTGATGATAAGAGCTGTTTGACAGTGGAACAGACTCCCACAAGAGGTGATAGACTCTCCTTGGAGATTTTTAAGCAGAGGTTTGATGGATGTTTTGTTGAGATCCAAGCTTTGCAAGTGTTGCGACTAGATGACCCCTGGGATCCCTTCCAGCTGTATAATTCTGTGCTGCTGTGAAAAAAAACAAGTGAAAGTTCAGGCTTCCAAGAGTGACAAGACCATAGTGAAAGGTCGTGCAGCTTATTGTAGGAGATCCTTGTCTAATTCTGATGGGGATTGATGACTCTAGTGCAAGATGTTTATGTGGTGTAGCTTTTCATGAATGCTGAAATCAAACACTGGTGTGTTTATGCCTCCGTCAGTCAGCTGACCTGGCTCCTCAACATCACTCCTGGCTTTGTAAGCAACATGTGTTAATCAGCAGCCATTTTTTGTGCTTGCTTTAGTTTAAAATCTCCTGTCAGAGGGGCATGGTCACTCTGACAGGCTATCAGTGAGCAGAAAGGGCCACATTAAAATTGAAATAATGTTATGACTGTGAATGCAATAATCCTGCTTGCCTTTTTATAACTGAAGGCATCCAGGTTCTAAAGAACCAAGTGCATGTTTGAATATCACTCCCACATCTGAAAAGACAGGGACATGAAATAGCACCACAACATCTCCAGGTCTCCAAACAGATCACTGTGTCATGATTCAAGGTGTTTCAGTGATGATCGGTGTCCTACTAGACCTGGAGAGGCCGAGCATTAAATGCCCATTCTGCCATGAGGCTTGCTGGCTAAACCTGGGCCAGCCACTGTCTTACTTCACAGGGTGGTTGTGAGAATAAAATGGGGGAGGGGAGGACGTTGCAAAGCCATGTTGACACCAGTGTCCTGCATTGTGCCGGTGAATCCAGTTGAGTAAAATGGCTTCTTGATCCTTACCCTCAAGTCCTACTTGGGACAGTGTTGCAGAGACCTTTATGTAAGAAATTACAATCTTTAAAAAAAACCAGATGTCGCTGTTTATACTTCACAACTTTTTAGCACTACAACTTGCTTTTCCACTCCCAGAGTGAACACTTGGCGCCAACTGCTAGTAGCCTTGGGACTACAGAGCTGGAGGGAAGTATTATTTGCAGTGTTAGAAACTGGGATAGAAAAGCTAGGAGCCAAATGGCCTCTGGGACCTGGGTTGTGGGTGCCAAAACAGAATGTCTAGTCGCCATGGGGGGTGGGGAGCAGCAACACTTTTTTATTTTTATAAGCATGAACTAATATGCAATTCATATAAGAGACATATTATTAATATCACATTTTTATCAGAAATTGTTAATACATGTTTAATTTGGTGTTTACAATAAAAATATTGGTACCATACTTCAGTTTTCAAAACACACTACTCTTTATGGTTAAACCCCATAACATATTGTCTATCTTTAACATATACTTCGAGGCTTCAAAGCACGTACATTTCAGTAAACTTTGTGTGTTAGCTAGGTGCAAAAAATGGCACCTAGACTTTTTGAGGTGCTCACAAATGGAGAATCTTTAGGGGCAAAATGTGTCTGGCGCCCTGCTAATTTCGAACTCTGATTATTTGGCCACATGCATCTGCCAGGAGTCTATTACTGCTGGACTGTTTGGGATTAGGGTGTGGTGGTGTTGCAATCTGCTATATATGGTGCTCTGAGAGTAATGGAAGTCACTCATTAAAGCAACATTTCCTCTTTTGGATACTTCATTACATGCTTGTTATTGCATAATTTAATATTGCAACAGCATTACTCTTTGTTCTGATACTAGCAATAGTCGATGTGGAAAACTGGAATGTTCCAAATGTAGTGGGAAGCTATGGATGTATGTGTCTAGAGCTCTGAAAAGATTTTTTACCTCCCAAGTTTAGAACATGTGTTTGGTTTTTGTCCAGTTTTACAATGCATTTTGATTGTGTTATTCTCTGTGGTTTGTTTTTATGCATACTACTTAGAAATGCTTAGGTTTAAGCAGTGTATAAATGCCATACATATGTATTTACTTACACACACACACACACACACACACGCACACTACAGTAGCCTAACAATAGGACAACTTTCAGAAACTTGTACTTACTGTTTTGTTCTACTGGATGAGACTTTAGGTGCAACATCTGTCTAGGGATTATCGCTCTAGATCAGCCTTTCTCAACCTTGGGTCCCCAGATGTTTTTGGCCTACAACTCCCATCATCCCTGACCACTGGTCCTGTAAGCTAGGGATCATGGGAGTTGTAGGCCAAAAAACATCTGGGGACCCAAGGTTGAGAATCACTGCTCTAGATGGTGGTTCCCCGGATTACAAATGCCCTAAACTAACTTGAGGGTTAAGCAAAATTTGTGTACTAACTGCTTTCAGTTTGAGCACAGTAAACTATGATCTGACAAGTACCATATTCTTTACACGGACTGATAGTTAGGTATGCATTTGCATTGTTTTAGTGAATAATCTATATAGGGATACTATGGGTCTATAGTGTAGTGACAAGTCTTGGAAGACCTTTTTATGCTGACTGGCCAGCACAGCTGTTTGAAGCTATTTTGACCGGGCAGTCATTTTAATGATTGTTTTGCACTGATTATCGATTTAATGTGTTGCTTATGCTGCCATTATATTTCTGTATATAAGTACTTCTTTAAATAAATAGTGTTAAAATCTCTGTTGAGCCCCGGTGGTTTTGGGAAAGTTGTCAGTCTCTTTGCTTGAGCCACTTCACAGGAAAACCTTGTGCCACCCAGAATTCCCTGGAAGAAGGGTGCAGTGCGGTACATGTAGAAGCTTACAATTATGGCTTAGAATCATAGAATCATAGAGTTGGAAGAGACCACAAGGGCCATCGAGTCCAACCCCCTGCCAAGCAGGAAACACCATCAGAGCACTCCTGACATATGGTTGACAAGCCTCTGCTTAAAGACCTAAGCATTTCTGCTTGTAAGCACTGTAAATCTTGGGTCGAGTAGGTACATGCATATGAGAAAAGAATAAGCATTTCTCATGTAAGATTCAGAGACTAAAATTTCTCACAATCTTAAAATTGTAGGTCTGTCAGTGTACGCTGAACCTGTGCTAAATAAATGTTAATGTTTCTGCAAGTTGTCTGGCATGCAGATTTGGTGATGCTGTGGAGAGAGCTGAGCATTAAAGAAGCAGCACCACCACACGTGTTGTAGGATTATATTTACTTGTTAAATGGCTATCATAGCTGAAAGACTGCTTGGGTAATGAAAGATGTCTAGCAAGCAGGATGCGATGACTTGGTTTTCAAAGCAATCCTAACTTTGATTCTGCAGAACATACTGAAGCTAGTATTTTGGCGACTGGCTCTAGACAAACCAATAATATAATTCCTGTGTTGATATATTTTGTTTAGTAAATTTATTTCCCACCTTGCTTGCATCGTGGCACACAAGGTGGCATACATTGCATTCCCAGGCAGTTTCCCACCTGGGCACTTTGCAAACCAAAATTTACTTAGCTTCAGCAAAATGGCTGCATTGTGTTCCCTCGGGCAGTGACCTACTGTGGTGGCCTTGGTCAATAACTTCAATCTGAATTGGACAGAAGCACTATAACCATTCATTCTTCTGGACCTCTCAGGGATGCTTGATAAAGTGAGGTCATCAAATCCTTTTGGATAACTTGATAGACATGGGAACTGAGGGCACTACTTGGCATTGGTTCTGCCCTACCTGACGGAGGTGCTGCAAAGTTTTTTCATATGCTTGCAGCACCTGTATGCAACTATGGGAAAAGATGGCTAAGCATGTGATTTCATTATTATTCTGATGTTGCCCACCTTCCATTTTCATCAAATCCAGAAACAGTGGGCTCAGTTTTTGAAAAGATGCTAGTCTTCATTCAGCCCACATCCATGCACATGCAAGTTTAAGGTTAAGATTTTAAATTGCTAACCTTGGGTTTCTTAGTCAGATGTTTGCCTTCCCTGGGGTTGCCCTCTCCCTCCTAAAGGACAAGGTGCATAGCCTGGAAGTTCTCTTAAACACTGACTTTTCTGCTTGGTTTTTAAATGGTGGTGACAATCTATTATACCATTCATCAGCTCTGATGGAGTTCATTTGGAACAAGGGTTTGGTGCCTGTCTTCTGTGCTTTGGTAACAATGGGGCAGCCTTCTGAACATGAGGGCACCTTCCATATGTATGTCCTCAGTACTTGAAAGAGATGCTGGAAGTGAGGGCATAGAGCCTCACCTTTTTCATGGAGGCGTTCATGCTATGTAATATTCCACCTGTTGCTGCTTTTTGACAGATAATCACAGTACAGTATTTTAGGGAGGCATTTTAGATGCATAAGGATGATTCTCTTCTCTGCTACTCTTATGCAACCTGCTAACTTTGACATCATGGTACACTCGTATAACTTGTTTTCCTACTTTGCTCTGTCGGCAGTTTCCAGCGCTTTACATGCATATTCTGGCAGCATTTAATAACATGCAAGATTACTTTTGATTATTTGCACATCTTTTGCACATTTTAACAAATACAATGGATCTAAAAGTTATTTTATGCTGTAAAAATAAAAAATAAAAATAAATACCCCACCCATCTGGATGGACTTCCCCAGCCACTCTGGGCGGCTTCCAAATAAATATTAAAATACAGTAACTCATCAAACATTAAAAGCTTCCCTAAGCAGGGCTGCCTTCAGATGTCTTCTAAAAGTCTGGTAGTTGTTGTTCTCTTTGACATCTGGTGGGAGGGCGTTCCACAGGGCGGGTGCCACCACCGAGAAGGCCCTCTGCCTGGTTCCCTGTAACTTGGCTTCTCGCAGTGAGGGAACCGCCAGAAGGCCCTCAGTGCTGGACCTCGGTGTCCGGGTAGAACAATAGGGGTGGAGACGCTCCTTCAGATATACTGGGCCAAGGCCATTTAGGGCTTTAAAGGTCAGGACCAACACTGTTAACGACCTCAGTTCCAAATCTTTCATTGCAAAATTATCTGGAGTTGAGCAAGTCCATCACACATGGAAATAACTGTATTCCTTCTGATACTTCCAAAACTGGTATGTTTTGTTTAACTGCTTTGGAATAGTAATCTGCTTTGTCATGAGCTTAAAAGGGTGTATCCAACACTTGCTCTGCTAGCGCAGCAGACTTCTGCTTGCTCAGTGGAGCTTTCCTCTCTCCTTTCTCGTGCAACCCCTCTGAATCTGCTCCAGAGGGTTGGAAGAAGAGGGGAGAAGAAGAGAGAATCCCATTGGGCAATTGGAACTTGATGTGTGTGGCATTTGATATATCCCAAAGTACAGTAAATCCTACTTTTGTAGATAAAAAATTTGTCATATAAAGTCCAATATGCCAAAGTAGATTGATCTACCAGCATTCCGTCCTCAGCTAGTCAATGTACAGTGGTACCTCAGGTTACATACGCTTCAGGTTATACACACCGCTAACCCAGAAATAGTGCTTCAGGTTAAGAACTTTGCTTCAGGATAAGAACAGAAATTGTGCTCCGGCAGCGGGGCGGCAGCAGGAGGCCCCATTAGCTAAAGTTGTGCTTCAGGTTAAGAACAGTTTCAGATTAAGAACAGACCTCCGGAACGAATTAAGTACTTAACCCGAGGTGCCACTGTAATTAACTTGTTTCATTTTGCAATACAAATAAAGTTGGCTCTAGTATATTCTGGGAATTAATCATTTTGCACTGATATATATAAAACTAGGAATCTCAAGTGAATACCTTCATTTTAAATTCCTCATGTATCATTTTAGAAACTTAAACCATAGAAGTACTTGGCTTGTCCATCTTTGATTTAAACTTGATAGACTCATATCTGTTTTACTGTAGAATTTGGGAGGAGCTGGATCACTGTTAAATCTGAGGTTTTATATACAATCATAGGAAACTTACTTGGGCTAACCTCATTCTTAATAAGCATTTAGTGTTCTGCACTCAGGACTGCACCATAATTCTGTAAACTTATAGAAGTGTAGGATTCTCAACTTTTAATACTCAGAAAATTGGTATCATAGATAATTTTTACTGCATAAAATTTTGCAGCATGCACAGTAGTAAATTAACTGGTAGGTGAACAAAAGGTTTACAAAATCATCGTAGTAGCGTGTGTATCTTTAGCCTTACTTAACCTTAATTTAGTGGTCATATAAAATAGGATCATACTAAATAACAAAGCTGTGTAAGGAGCACTAAATCTAATGAGTGTTGTTTCAGGTTACTTCCTGGCTGTAATCTTCCTTTGAAGCATCAGTTTTAAAATACGTTCATGAGTATATTTTCCAGTAACTCAGAGATTATAGGTCTCTAGCTGCCTGCTTCTAAACGGTCAGGTGATTCCCTAGTCACGAGTAGGATTACAGACTCATGACCACTTTGACTTTTATTTCATTTGGTTAAACTGAGGAAGTGGCTACGCTGTAAACTAAGAGCACAAAGGAGAAGCTAGCAAAGTAGAATAGGGAATGGAAAGAAATGCCCAGTGTTTTCCCCCCTCCATGGCAGAATAGAGACGGATAAGTGTAAAATTTGGGCATCTTAATTCTTGCCAGTCCTGTTCTTATAATTGTTTCCAGGTGTTAGCACTAGTTCTTACCTGTAGGATTGCTTTATTTGGTGACACTATATATAAGTTGAAGTAGGATCACATTGGACTGCACTGCTTTGCTTGCCAACTTTAAGCTTTTTCCACTCCTCTAGTACAGGAGGTTTCTGGTTAATGGATCACCTGTTTAAAGGGTCACCTGAGCTGAACACATTTTGCAAGTGCACTGCCAAGTGGGTTGTAGTCGGGAAAGAAATACATTGGTACCTCGGGTTACAAACACTTCAGGTTACAAACTCCACTAACCCGGAAGTAGTACCTCAGGTTACAAACTTTGCCCTATGATGAGAATGGAAATTGCGTGCTGGCAGCAGTGGGAGGCCCCATTAGTGAAAGTGCGCCTCAGGTTAAGAATGGATTCGGGTTAAGAATGGACCTCCGGAACAAATTAAGTTCGTAACCCAAGGTACCACTGTAATTCTGTCAAACACACACACATTTTAGAGCAGGAGTAGGCAATTTTGTGCCCTCCAGATGTTGTGGACTACAGTTCCATACAACATGAGCTATGGTAAGGGATTAGAATTGTAGCGTAGTCTACAACATATGGAGGGCAAGACCTACCCCTAGTTTAAGAGCTTGACAGTGAAGATAACATAACATTTCTGGCTTTTCTTGTGAAAGCTACTGGATAAAGGTTACACAACAATATACTGCCAGCTGATCAAAAGGTCACTAGTGTGAGCAGAAGATACTTCCATTGGCATGATAGGGAGGAGTATAATTTCCATCAGTAGTCCTCCTTGCAGTATCACACACTGTTCTTGAGGGTGGCCCTCAGTAGTCTTCATGTGGTGCTCATGTTCATTTGTGACATGGATCACTTGAAGTCTATCTTCTGCTTTTCACCTTGGATATTTGCCCCATGTGATAGTTTAGTACAATGCAGTTTCACTTGTGGTGCGTTGAGTGGCAGGTGTCTAGCTGAGCGGTTTGACTGCAGAACAGGCACCTACCTAACATTTGTTTTTCTGTGGTTGTGCTTAATAATATTAGCTTTGAAAGTGAAGAAACCTGCAATGCGTCTTTGTGTTTCGTAGATCTGATGTTCTCCTTTCCTGGTGATGGTATACTAAGATACACTTGAAGAAAACAATCTATGTGTGTGTCTCTCCAAGTGTTATCACTTGGATTGAATTAAAACAAGGTATTTATCCATAGCCAGAGGGTTTTTTAAACATTTATCAATTAAAAACAATTAAAACAGTACTTGCTTGTAGTTCATAACTCAGCAAATTGATTGAATCAATGCAAACTCTTTGTGTGGATCTACTCTGCTTTTTTAAGGCACAGGGACATGTTCAATGCATTGTGATCATAGTATAATCTTCACTACTTTGATGTGCTTGTAAAAACAGCAAGCTGTGTTTCAGTAAGTAATATAAAATTGCTGGGAAAGCTCTAAAACAGCACAGTGCAGGACTTCAAGTGTTCATTGAGTGGTAAGGGCAAAAACTTACAAATAGCTTTAGCGGTGCTACCGTGGTCTCATGTGGGATAAGGCCCATTGCATCACTGTAAAATGGCTTTTAAATACGCCTGTCTATATAGAACATACAATCTACAACTGAAGTGATAAGTGGCAGCTAATCACACCAGTCACAATGTTACAAAATAATGTGTTAAGTGTAACATCAAGACTGGACTTGAAATGCACTGACTGGATCAGGCCTTTCCTGTGCAGTGGTACCTCGGGTTACATACGCTTCAGGTTACATACACTTCAGGTTAAGAACTTTGCTTCAGGATAAGAACAGAAATCGGGCGCAGCGGCAGCAGGAGGCCCCATTAGCTAAAGTGGTGCTTTAGGTTAAGAACAGTTTCAGGTTAAGAACAGACCTCCGTAACGAATTAAGTACTTAACCCAAGGTACCACTGTATGTTATACCAGACTCATGGCCAAAGAGCTTGGTGATAGCCTTGCTTTGTATTCTTTAGTCTCAAAAGAGCAGGCAACTTGAAGGGAGAATAATATATACAGGGCTTTCCCTAAGTAATCTTTTGCAGGTGAGTTTTATGTGTGTGTTGGGGTTGAGTTAAACACAGCTCATGGTATCTGAACCTACTCCAGCATTGTTGCTCAGTCGTGGTCTGCAGTAATCTATCTGCAGCACAGTAAACCTTACCTTGAAAAAATATTCCCCAGATTCTTCAGGCTCAGACACATCCCAGAGTAGTCTTTCAAGTTTAATACTTAGAAATTATGCAATTTGATGCTAGTATAGCTTCCCATGATGTGCATACGTTGTTCAGGTTCTTCCAGATACTATCCTGTCACACCAAGGAGTTGAGAGTACTGTTTTTCTGGTAGGTAACCCGCTTGAAAAAGATGAGACATTCTGTCCAAGTTGACTAATAATTTCTTAACGTGATTGCAGGGTAATTGTTTTTGGGAGTGGCATGCTTAACTTGCAGGTAATGCTAAGAAGCTTGAGAACTCTTCCTATGCTAACTTCATAAATCTGGAGGCCCTTTGGGGTCATTGTATGTGATTCAGCGTATGCTGACTTACTCCTTCCTTCCTCCCCTCTGTTGATGATGCTCATGGCCTCTCATGTGATCTTTGTTCACTGACTGTCTCAGCTGCAGACTTGTTCCTTCTGAAAAGGATGTTAGAAAGAAGCGTGAAATCTTGGTTAGAGCTCTCCTACATATTTAATTTTCTCTGGCACTTCAACCATGATTCTTGCATCAGTGGGAAAACATGTAGGCACATGCTTACCACAGCTAATTAAGCTGCCTGAGAGATCCTCTGCCGGCCCCCTACTAATGACCGTGCTCTTTCCTCTCTCCAGTCAGGTCAGTTCAGTGAGGATATGATTCCTACAGTGGGCTTCAACATGCGGAAAGTTACCAAGGGTAATGTCACAATAAAGGTATGTTTTTCTAGTTTATGAAGGCAAATACATTGTCCTGCTAACCACTTCTCAGGGAGCAGATGAAAGGAGACCAGTTCAAGCTTGGGGGGGGGGCATAAAACCTTTCCATTCTGCCACCCATTCATTCCCTGACTGCTTCTCGTACCCATCATCCTATTAATATTGTCTGCTGGGCTCAGAATTTGTAATAGAGGGGCACTGTGTGCGACATTTGATGCTGTTTCGAGCTTGAAGGTTATTTACACTGTTTTATATGAATCCTAGCTTCCTATAGTCTGCTGTAAGCAATTGATAACTTTTAAAAGGCTACCGACACAACTGTGCCATAGGGCACAAAGCTTGGTTGACACCCCCCCCCCAAGATGCTGCTATCATTATTACATTATAAAGCAGGGATGCAGCACTTGCAGCCCTCCAGATATTGTGTAGGGCTCTTAGCTCCCATCAGCCTCAGCCACTATGGCCAGTGGTAATCAGGAACATACAGAGGGCCATAGGTTCCCCATAGCTAGTATTGAAGGATAGCTTTTTTAAAGGATTTTATGCATTTTAGGGTAGTTAGAGGAAATCAGGCAATGGGTTCCTGCAACTTGGGTGATTAAGTGTGCAGTCTTACTTCTGTGTTTAATAGGACCTGGCTGCCCTGACATGCAGTTATTAGGAAAGTGTTAATGGGAACATGCACAACCCCCATCCGTCCAGTTGTTCCTTAAGGTGGGGCCTGCAAGATGCATGCTTCAGGGTTCACGGGCAGGTGGGGCAGCTTTTCAGCATATCAGTGGACATTTTGGTGGAAACCAGAGTGGCAAGGTTTGGAGCTCTGCTGTACCTCTTTCAAACTGCCCACAAAGAGAAAGAGCATTGAAACCGGCTGCTGCTGTTCATGCTGCATAGGAGGCGTGTTGATTGCATATGCAGGTAACCCCCTATTTGTGTGGGGGTTGCGTTCCTGGTTGTCCCATGCGTTGATAGAGCCAGCATAAGCCCACCCCTTTCTGCCTCCAGGTCCAAAACAAACCTGCGTCGGTGGTTGCGCATCACTTGAACACACTCAAAAAGGTCGCTGCCTGTATCAGGTTTTGTCACTGTAACTGTGAATTAGGGATTAGTCCTCTATTTGTGTTACTTGGGTCATTCGTTCTACGGATGTAAGCATCTCCCACAACAAATTTCATGTTGCAGTAAAAACAATATTAGTGGAAAACCTGCTTGTTGCTCCTCCTGGCTGACAAAATGCTTTCGGTTTTTTGGTCCACATAGCTTCCTTTATGACTTGTATAACATCGAGTTTGGTCATTGCAATTTTATATTCAGCCTCCAGACATAATTCTCCATTTTGTCTCTTAAAAAAGATCTGGGATATAGGAGGACAGCCACGATTCCGAAGTATGTGGGAACGCTACTGCAGAGGAGTAAACGCTATTGTGTAAGTATATACATCTTGTGATTACTTGGTTGTGGCTGCATTTGTTGTGTTGTACCTAGTTCTTCAGGTGTGTTACTCTACTGCTAAGTTCTGCTCTTTAACTGTTTAGCTATGTGCTTGCAAACTGTGCAAGCTTGGGTTTTCTTCCATTTGAACTCTGTTAAATTTCACTGTCTAAGGAAATGCATTAACCACTTGGTAGCATTTATTACTTATTGCTATTATTATGTATTACAATTAGTCGAAAGTGCTTTTCAGAGCACTACGAAAGTATGTCATTTAAAAAAACTGACTGTGTTGTATAGGTACACAGTACTTCTACAAAAACCTGGGATCCTATACCCTAAAAATGGTGGATGCTGTTCAAAATGAAGTTTCTCAATGCCATGGCTTGACAATGAAAGCTTGACAATTAGTTTAGATGAGAGCCAGTGTGGTGTAGTGGTTAAGAGCGGTAGTCTCGTAATCTGGGGAACCAGGTTTGCGTCTCCGCTCCTCCACATGCAGCTGCTGGGTGACCTTGGGCTAGTCACACTTCTCTGAAGTCTCTCAGCCCCACTCACCTCACAGAGTGTTTGTTGTGGGGGAGGAAGGGAAAGGAGAATGTTAGCCGCTTTGAGACTCCTTTGGGTAGTGATAAAGCGGGATATCAAAACCAAACTCTTCTTCTTCTTATATTTATTGTAAGCAATTGTGAACAAAAACCTTTTAACTGGACTTCCAAGGCAACATCCAATGCATAAAAGTAAAACATTGAAACATTGAAAGTAAAACATTGAAAAAAAGCAAAAGTATGTTCTTAACATACAGTGCAGAGGAGAATGTCTTGTCGAGTGAATGCTCTGATCCCAAAAGCGTTATCAATCTCTCTAGCAAATAAGACTTGCATATCTACTTCCTGTGAATCCAGTTGATTGTTCTTTAATCCCTCACAGGGATTCCCAGCATGATACCAGCAAACTGCAAACATTAGATCATACTCTAACACAATCTAGTTCACACTGCAGCACAGAGTCCCTAATCTACCTAGTTGCCTACTGCAGCAGCTACTGCTAAGGTTAATATCTATGGCTTTACCAGGTTGCATATGTCCTCAGCACTGACCCGTTACTGGTGAGCTATTTTATAACCTCCAGCAATTTTGCTAGAGTTACTTTGGCTTAGATAGGATTGCCTTACACAAATGTTTTATATTGTATAAACCCGGTGGTCACTTACTGAACTCCTTTAACAGGTATATGGTGGATGCTGCGGATCGTGAAAAAATAGAAGCCTCTAGAAATGAGCTGCACAATCTATTAGACAAACCACAGCTACAAGGAATCCCTGTAAGTTGTAAACATCTGGCCCTTCGTCCCATACAAACTTTTAAGGTTTTAACTTGTTTTGAAAGGAATTCTACCTTGTGCACAAATCAGTCAAACGCCACTTGTGTTCAGCTTCTGCAGCTCCATCTGTTCCATGTTCTTAAGCATGCTTTTGACCTTCTACTGAATCAAACCATTGGTCCATCTACCTCCTGGTTATCTATAATGACTGGCAGTGGCTTTCCAGAGTTTAGGCAGGAGTCTCTTCCAGCCATTTCTGGGAGCTCCATCCCTCTTGTATTAATCCTTGTCTGGAAGTTTCCATAGTAGAACTAATACACTACAGCAATATACCCAAAACATGAAGGCTATTAATGTGAAAAGTCTTAAAAATAACTTGTTAAGAGGTTTTGACAATCTGTGTTCAAAAAGTTTTAGTTAGCGAATGCTGCTAACTGAAGAAGCCCACTATGTACCTAAACTTACCAAATCTGACTAGGGTGCTATGGAAGCGAGCCCTCTGGTTTTGCTTCTTGCTTGGTGTGCTCACATCTTGCTCCTTTACTGCCTCTGCATGCAGTTTCTGTGCTGCATCTGATGGGACGACTAGTGGCCCCAGAGTGTGGGGTCCCTTTGAAGTTTCTTCATAGGTTTGGTTTGAATTCAAACTATGTCTACAAATAGATAAAAGCCTGAGCTTGTTGAGGCTTAACTGCTTAGAACCTGAAACTTTAGTTCTTTCACACTACCGATTTATTCCCTCTATGCTCTGGTTTACACAAAATTGGGCAAGTAAGTATCTTGTTTTAAACAGAATGTAAGCTGCCTTCACATGAAGACGGGGTACAAATAAATGCAGTACCTTCTCATTTCAGGTTCTAGTACTTGGAAACAAAAGAGACCTTCCCAATGCTTTGGATGAGAAGCAACTTATTGAAAAAATGTAAGTGACTAAGTAATTATATGATAAGATGCTCTGTGCTGACTTGCTGTGTTCAAAATTAAACTTGTTATGGTAAGAGGGGTGTTGTCTAAGAGACTAGTTTCATATTGTAATGTGATTCTTAGGGATAGTGGTAAGATGGCTTTCCAGTGGGTTACCTTAGAAATATTCCTATTAATTACAATTAGGGATTATCACCAATGTGTTCCTGTGCTGCTTCTCTTCCAGGAACCTGGCTGCTATTCAAGACAGAGAAATCTGCTGCTACTCCATTTCTTGCAAAGAAAAGGACAATATAGGTAATTAAAATACATAGGTGCTAACTTCCACTGGGTGCACAAATTGGATTCATAAAGGCTGTTCTTGCAAAACTGCATGCATCCTTTCAGACATTTAGCAGTTCATGCCAACACATTTACTAGCATTTTTTATAAATTCAGAACTGTGTAATTAACTGACTGTGAGACTAGATAGACCAAACATATGGTTTCATAAAAGTGAAACTGGCAGGTCACACTTCTGAGCTAAAATATGGAAACTCTGAGTTTAATCTCTATAAGGTGTCTTTCCTTGAATACCCTTGAACTGACAGTGTGCTGCAAATGTTTCTATTCCGTCTTTTCTTCTGCCCAGAGCGGTGGAATTGCTCTATGGCAGCACCTGGGTAATTGGAAAACTACGTATAAAGACAAGGAAAAACAGGCTGATCACAAACAGTTCACTTAAAATGTGAATAAGACTGAAATCTGTTAAGCAATATAGTCTAGTAAAGCCAGCTTGCTTTGGATAGATTTGGACTGACTCCAAACCAAAGCCTGCTTCTCTTGAAGCTTCAGGTCCATTTCAGAGGGTGGTTCTTGGTTTCAGTTTGTAAGTCCTGTTTGATACATTTTTGAACCACCTACAGGCTATCTCTCCGTAAAAGGGTGGCGGGGGGAGAGTGGTGTGGCTTTGTGACTGATGGCTTCCATTCAGGGAATGGCTTTTCTGGATCTCTCCACCCCCTCTTCTTTTGGGAGGGACACTGAAGCAACCTAACTTCTAGCTGTTCAGTATTCTTAAATAAGTGTTGATGCTCCTAAGAGTCAACTTGCCATCACTAAAGGATTTGGAGTTGACAATTGGCATTTTGTTTGACCTAATACTCTGCTTATTCCCCATGCCATCCTTTAGATTCTAGTTTTTAAAATTAACTCTTGATTTTGTTTGTGTCTGCCATGTGTTACTAGGCTAGTTGCTTTCTGTCCCTCCTGCAAAATATATGGCCCTAATCAGGACTAGGAAAGTTCATTTTTTAAAGGAACTAATTCCAGTTCCTGTTCATCGCTTTACAAAACTGTCTGTTTCAGTTCAAGTTCATCCAAACTATCCTTGGCATTTTTTCCAGCATTCAGAATGTTACAAGCTGGTGTGCTGAAGTATAAAAGTTATTTAAGAAGAAAACATCAAAATATGCACACACAGACAGCAATGTGACTAGCTTTCCCCAACAATTATGATCTTCAAGCTTAAAGGCCCAAGGAAAGAGGCAAGAAGCACGTGTAAGAAAATGAACTTGAACTAGAATCAGTTCAAAGCTGCGCTGCACTTCCAAAAAAAATTAATTCACACTCAGCCTGGTGACTATGGGAACAACTTTCAGGTGTAGTTCAGAGATTTTTGAACTAATTTAGTGGACTTCATTAAACCAAACTAGTTCATTCCAAGCACTGGCCCTTGTAGAATTTCATTTAGTTTGTTGTTTATAGGTCTATAACTGACTGAATATATAGCATAGACTGTGCCTACAATGTTCTTCATGATTGTGTGACTTAACAGGTGTGTGTATGTACACAGCATTTATATAGCTAAACTTATTGCTGTGCAGAGCATAGTGTACATGCTCATTTTTTCTTTTAAGTATCCACCTCTGTCCTAATTAGGTTTCCCTTTCTTAATGTGACTTTGGTGCCAACTGTTGCCTGCCTATTATTTAGCACTTTTTGAAAGGACAGGTAGTAATAGTTTGCCCCGAAACCTATCCAAACAACTTTTGCCAAGATGCCTGGGTCCTGGAGCTTGGCAGCCCTATGAAGTATTTCTGTAAATGGATCATTACTGGAACACCTGCCTGCTATTTTCCTATGGTCTCCCCACACCCAAATCTGGAAAAGGAAATTATTACTTACATGTAGACCCTAGTCTAACCTTTTTGAATATAAATCTGTGTAGATAAGTGTAACCTCCTTTTTAGATTGGATGTTCAACTGCAGGAAGTAGAATATCTAAGATAAATGACAACTGTTTCTTTTTCTTCTAGATATCACACTTCAGTGGCTTATTCAGCATTCAAAGTCCAGAAGAAGCTGAAATATCACCGATAACACCCTCCGTTGGCCATAGTCTGATTTGTCTGCTCCTTCCATGATGAAATGTTATTCAGGATAGTCCTCCTGTATCCAAGGAATTGCCTTTTTTCACAGTTCATGCCTCCATGTGCACTGCTGAAGACTTATATTCCTACTTCTGTCATAAAAATTGGCTAGAGTTGTCATGAGTCGTGCAAATGTTTTTTTCTTAGTTCATCTAAGCAGTGGCAGTGGGTGCTTCTCCCCTCTCAAAGGCTATCATTAAATCAGTGTGTTTCTGCTCTGGTCTTCCTGAGCCAGGTTTTTATATTTGATTGTCAACAAACTTATTTAATTCTTCTATTTAGTGGCTCGTTGAAGATGCTGACACAGGGCAGCACAAGGATTCTAGCACCACTTTATTGTGCTTATACAGCTTTTCAAACACTGTTTAAATGGGATACTAACTTTTTTCTCTCAGATGCATGTGTGATATGTATTGTAAAATGGTTTGCAATGGAAAGTGCCAGGCACTAGATATTAAATCACTAAATTACCTTGAGTTTCTCAAAACTTCCTTCATTCTAATGAATGAAATGTCCAATTGTCAACTTTTGTATCTGTGCAGGTCATTGCTAATGACTTTATATGCTGAAATTCTTAAGGGGAATAGAGTACTTTTGAAATAAAGCTTTCAAGTGTTTGAACACACAAGCAAGTCAAACGAACCTGGGAACCTCGGACGAGACTGAACAATCACACCTTGTTCCTCGAAATGCTTTGCAAAGTCTGCATGGCACCCTAATGGTGTCAGACTCCCAGCACAAAATAATCGTATTGTTATCTGGCTTGTCCTCTTAATGGAATAATTGAGCACAGTTGCACTTGGTGCTAGGAAATGCCTAGGCTATTGTGACAACTCTAGATTTGCCTGCTTTCTCGGTGTGTAATCATGTGTAAAAGTCCACAGGCTAAGAAATGTTGAATGGTGTCTTGAAGCACAAGAGAATCAATGAACTGATCCTGTTTCTTGGTTAGCTTCTACACAGCATAGAGGTGTATGAATCAAACTGTAACACTACTTTTGTAGCTTTACCTTCTTGGCAATGTCAATATTTAAAGGGACAGACTTGTTAAGGCTGGTTTTCTTCATACAATGTCGATGTAGCCCACTGTATGCATACAAATATAAGGTACACCTGCTTGTGTTGCCCCCATTGTTTCGTTTGTTTTTTTTAAGCAGCACCTGCATGTACTTGGATGTTGCACTTTTCAGAGTCCATGTTAACACAGGTTTGGTACATTTAAGGGCACGTTCATAATATGCCTTTCAAGGACAAAATGGTTTCTCAAAGGAAAGATATTTCATACTGGACCCCCCAAGTACTGCGATAAGCCATGGTATAGTATGCCTTTGCTAATCTGCATGTATGGCAAAACTCTTCTCGTCTTCTACTGGCATTCCTGTGTTACTTACTTTCAAAGGCTCTATGCCAAAAGGCCACAGGCCATGCCTTTACAGTATCACATGGAGTTTGTAAAAGACTCCACAGTGCTATCAGGTGGTCTGGGGGAAAAGTAACATGGGATCATACATTAGCCGCAATAGCCGAATATGTGTGCATTACAGGCAGAATGTATGAATACTCATTAAAAAGTTACAGCAGCTTTGCAACAGCAATTGGACCAAGTTGACTTAACACACAAATGTGCCCCACAGCAGCCAGTTTTGCTTTATACTGCCATGGCCTTACTGTTCCCATACAAACTTGCTGCACTGTTGCACAGACACAACTATTGCTTCCATTAGCAAATTGAGCTTTTTTGCATTTTTAACTTCATATTTGCTTCTATAAATCCTGTATTGTTGGTGCTGTAGAGACGAGGTCAATCACGTGCTATTGTAGTTGACTACAGACTGCTACACTTAACTAGAGAAACTCTGCTTGTGCCTAAAAATAAGGAAGCTGAACTAGAATGTGTCAACTTTTCTTCTTCTGAGAATCAAATTACTGTTAAAGAAGCTGGCCTGTTGCTGAATTCAGTGTGGGTTCTTTTTGTGTGCATACTTCACAGCTTTCAGCATTTCGACATCAAAAACCACTATCAACTTTTTAATCTGTGCATTAATCTTGGCATGTGAAGAACTTATACATTTACCAAACTTTGTAAATATGTGAATTTTTTTATTTAGGTGGATGGCATTTTGTTTTACTGCTGTTTAGCTTTAACCAATAAACTTATGTTTTCAGGGTTATGCTGGCATGTATGTAATTGGAACTTAAAAGTGTTGATGTGACCGAAATAGAGATGGAGTAAGCCTGTATTCTTACTTGGACGTTAGAGACTCTCACTGTTCCTGTGCTTATTGAAACTTGCATATGTTCCAAGTCCTTGAGGCTGTGGTCGACTCGCTGTGGTCCACAGCGAGTGAAGCCTCAAAACCTAGTGTGTGAAATATCCAGTCCAGCCTCATGCAGGTGTCCTTCCTGTTCATAATGTAGAAATTTGTATTCCTCTACCATTTCCCTAATACACCCCCTTTTTCTTTTTACAAAATGTACTTTATCTAACTATGCCTTGGGACACGGATGGCGCTGTGGGTTAAACCACAGAGCCTAGGGTTTGCCAATCAGAAGGGCGGCAGTTCGAATCCTCGTGACGGGGTGAGCTCCCGTTGCCCAGTTCCTGCTCCTGCCAACAGTTTGAAAGCACATCAAAGTGCAAGTAGATAAATAGGTACTCCTCCGGCGGGAAGGTAAACGGCATTTCCGTGCGCTGCTCTGGTTCGCCAGAAGTGGCTTAGTCATGCTGGACACATGACCCGGAAGCTGCATGCCAGCTCCCTTGGCCAATAAAGTGAGATGAGCACCACAACCCCAGAGTTGTCTGCGACTGGACCTAATGGTCAAGGATCCCTTTACCTTTAGCTATGCTTTAAAACTGCCATAATTCCTGGACCCATTGGCCATGCTATTTGGAACGGGCAGCAAACGGGATCCACAACCCTTGCTTAATATAGATTAGAACACAGCTGGACTAGGACAAATGCAGAGATGCCCACACCACAATATCTTCAGTATATGCTTTGCTTCTAATTAGGCTAAGAACAATTATTCCTGGTGATGTTTCATTCAGGTATACATGAACTTCCCAGACTTTTGGATGGGGGGAAAGGTACAAATACCTTTGCTGCCTGGGCTATGGAGCTAAGTGTTCCTCAGGGGCATGGGAAAAGATGAAACTTTCTGGGATCTTGGATGAAATTGGAGGCAAGCACAACAGAAAGGATGACATTACTGCATGATGGGAGACAATGAGCTGTTAAAGGTTAATATCCCTGCTAAAATTCTGCAACCACTGCAAGAATTGGCTTATTGGTGGTATGATTATTAGCAGTAAAGTTGCTACTTCTCTTTCAGTGGCAGGTCCAAGGGCGGGTTACCACAATTGAAAATTAAAAACACTTGCAAATTGGTTACTAAAAACACACTCCTCTGGTGCCAAAGGCCAGAGTTAAAAGGTGCATCTTCAGCGTTTGTTGAAAGTTGTAAAATTACAGTGGGCAAAAAGTGATAAAGTTCCTAGCTCAATGTGAGAACTGTTTTGAAGTAGTGAGGAAGGGTAAAGAGGTTAACCCCTTACACTTGAGGAATTTTACTTCTGGATTGTCATTTCAAATTTGGTGCTAAACCACAAACTCCTGAAGATGTATCACAGAAAGATGAGCGCAGTTGTAGATTTGCCTTGTACAGCTTCCACTAGTGCAGGCTTAGGCAAACTCTGGCCCTCCAGACTTATGGGACTACAATTCCCATCATCCCTAGCTAACAGGACCAGTGGTCAGGGATGATGGGAATTGTAGTCCCAAACATCTGGAGGGCTGGAGTTTGCCTATGCCTGCACTAGTGTGTTTGAAATAGCAATGAAGGTGGAACAACAGGCCCTGTGTGGCTTATACCAGCTTGCAGAAGCACAAGTCTTGAAGCATCATATCAGGGATGGGGAACCTGTCTGTGCCCCTTCAAATGTCTGGACTAGAATCCCCACCCCACCCCTGAGCATGGGCTATGCTAGCTGGGGCCCAACAAGATCCAGAGGATAATAGGTTCCTCATGCCTCTACTATGCTGATAGTTGTCAAATTGATTGTTTCTGTGCAGTGAGGGTGTGGTGGAGAAAAAGATACAGGGCCAGTAAAGAGGGAAAGTGGCATGTGATGCGTTATGACTCCTTCCCCCCCTTTTTTGCAGCTCTCACAAGATAATTAAATTAGGGATGGTGGATGGAGAGGCAGTAAAACCGTCTTCCTGACTGGCATTTCAAGAAACCACAAACTGCTTTTGGAATGATTGTGTCTAGTGCTTGTAAACAAACACATTTTTATCTGTCTGTCTCTCCCCCTCCCCAACTAAATCTCCATGGTTTTTTGTTTTTTTGTTTAAAGCCCAATTAAGCTGCATATAGATGTGAAAACTGGCTTCAAATTGTGAGAAAAGAGAAAATTGAGTCATTTGCGGAACAATGATGGTTTATATATGAATTTTGGCAGCAGCAGCAGATGCTGGCATTTCTTCACCAATCTGCTTAGCCTTTTGTAAACATAAGATTTCATGCCTATTTAGATGCCTTCTGCAATATCCTTCAGAAGGATTACCGAAAGAAAACTAGCACATAGAGAATGACTCCTATTGTAGCCTTCAAACTTCCTTACTTCAGAAAAACAGTAGAAACTGCTTCATCAAAAAAAACCCTCTTCTGAAATTAAAATAAAACAATTACTGAAGTCTAAAAATATTGCGTGCTATGGTCCATGGGGTCATGAGTCGGACACGACTAAATGACTAAACAACAAAAAATATTAAAAACAAGGATCCATAGCTAAGCTGCAGCTGGTGTAGAATTCAGCAACCAGATTGTTCACCAGGGCAGGGCAGTCAATACATAACAGAAATTCTAGCAAGGCTACACTGAATACCAATTAGCTTCTGGACTCAAAAGTGCTGGGTTATTATTATTTTTACCTTTAAATGCTCATGTGACTCAGGGCCCCAGGGGCTGCGTCTTACCTTATGAACCAATCTGGACCATGTGATCATCTTTCTAACTCAGCTTGATGGTAGTAACTGAGCATGGTGCTGATAACGCTACGGTTGCAGGTTTGATCCCTATATGGGATAGCTGCATATTCCTGCATTGTAAGGGGGCAAGGGCAGAGGAAGAGGAAGGGTAGTACAGTGGGGGCGGGCTGCCCCAGGTGTCATCACTGAGGAGTGTGTGTGACAAAATGGCGGACAGCACTCAACACGGGGCGTGCAGCATGCCCAAACCACACGTCTCCTGGGAGTGACGTGGTGGCTTGGGTGCCCGCAGGCTTCGTGCTGCCCCAAATGGTCCACTTGCTGGCTCCCCCTCCGCTGTAGGGCGGCTGAGTGGGAGGAGGCAGGCAGACTCCTCAGAGCTTCGTCTCATGGCTGCCCCCCCCCCCGGGGCACACGGCATGGTTTTACTAATAAAGTAATTTACAGTAACCCACTTAATCCTTAAAACCACTTCCCCTTGGAGTTCCAAATTTGTTTTGGTGTTTCTAGTTGGTGGGTCAATTGTTACTCTGCTACTCCCCTTTCCATGTTTGCTACTTCTTGAATGCTTCAGTTTCTTCTTCAGCTGTGCTTGTAACTACATCTGGTGTGCTCCTGAATGGAATAATTGCCCCCCCCCCCGATCCTTGAGATTTGCACAAAATAAAAATAAAAACTGCACAATCAATCTACACTAAAATTTTCTTTTAAGTGTGCTGCGAATTTAAGGGCTTTAAGATATTAGATATAAATTGTTTAGATCCCTCAGATTTGCACAAAACCAGAACAGCAAACAAGCAAATTTACAACTGCCTCACTCTGGTTTTGCACATTTTGGAGGCAGAGAATTTTATTTTTAAAAAATAAGTTCTGCATGCAGCATCTGGAATAACAGAATCAACAAGGTTGAAGGCTGGGACAGACACAAGAGAGAAGCCTACTGGCATGGTGGTCTGAGGTTGTTCTCATATACAAAATCAAATATGTGTTGGTGTGAACTAGCCTGGTCTAATTAATAGGGAAATAATGCTCAAATGTAGACAAGCCCTATGTTGCAAGAAAATGGTTTGATCCATCAGTGTGATTTATGTTCCACCATAGTAAGTTTCATTTTCAATACAAACCAGCACTTATGTGTTCAAACAAAATGAGACAGACAGAGAATCCTTGCGAGGTTGGTCCCTGCTGCTCAATGACTCATTACCCCCACAGTGTAGGTACTAGCACATTAACCTTTAGAAAGCAACTCAGGGAAGAATAGGGTAGAGCGAAATGGTAAACGGGCTGTGTAAAACCTTATATTATTTGTGCATTTCCTGTAGCTTTGGCTTGCTATGGGTGAACACTAAAGTTGAAAAGTGATCCTATAGGTAGGGTTTAGACCTAAGTCTTATACGTCAGAAATTTGTTTTACAACGAAGGATATGTTTACTGATCAGTTGCGATATTACCCACTACGGCTGTAATCTAACCCCCCTTACCATGGTACGTACTTCTGAGTAGACATGGTTAGAATCACAGCCATAGTCAAATTTTGTCTCTGATATATCTACAGAGAAGGGTGCTTTTGTCCATGTAGAAGCAGTTTGAAATCTTATCTGTGTGGTTAAAAAAATGGTTTGGTACCTTAAAAGACTTTTAAAAATGTGATGTGTTATAAGCTTTCATGGCCAGATTCTGCTTTGTCTGATGCATGAAATGTGTCACCTAACTACAAAGTGAAATGGTATTGCTGTGGTGAGTTACTGCTACACACAAATGGAGGACAGTGGTACCTCGGGTTACATACGCTTTAGGTTACATATGCTTCAGGTTACAAACTCCACTAACTCAGAAATTGTGCTTCAGGTTAAGAACTTTACTTCAGGATGAGAACAGAAATCGTGCTCCGGTGGCGTGGCAGCAGAGGGCCCCATTAGCTAAAGTGGTGCTTCAGGTTAAGTACAGTTTCAGGTTAAGAACGGACCTCCAGAACGAATTAAGTACGTAACCCGAGGTACCACTGTTGTGGGTATCTCACAAAAGGAGGTCTCCCAAAAGCAAAATAAAATACTGAACTTAAAAATCCTTTTTGAAAAGTTTAAGCAAATTACCTTTCTTGCATCCTCACAGCATCAACCCCCCACTTTGCACATCTTACCTTACGGAGCCTCTTTTTTGCTGCTCTACACTGATGGTTGCATGTGTTCAGTGCCTACATTGCTGTTTACACTAGATTCTGTCACATTATTTCCTCCATGTGGATGCAAAATTGCCCGGTTTACTCTGCAATTGCCACACTTGGTCCCTTCTCTTTACAAGCATTTAAATGACATAAACAGTAACCTGCTTCAATGACTGCTCCTGCCCCCAGGGGTGTGGGGTGAAGATAAAGCTCACGTTCCACTACTTTCCTGTCTTTTTAAAGAGGTATGGTTTTGATGTGTGCAGTGACCTACTGGTCACGCGAGACTATCAACATGCATCTATACTTGGCAGCCTTTGCCATTTTATTAGCGTCTTAATTTTTTAAATCTATCTTGTACTTTGTGCTAAGAAATCCTTTCCTTTCCATTTTTAAAAGCACTCTTACGAAAGCGTTTCAGCACAATTTTGAAAGTTGATTAAAAAACCCTCAACGTTCTAATTTTGTCCCCAACCACTTTTTTTGTCTTATCTTTAAAAAAGCGATTGAAGCTGTACAGTAGAGTCTACATATTTTTTAAACATTTTTTACATTAAAAAATTAGGTTTTATAGAGATTTTTAAATGGTGCGACCTGCCCGTCCTTCCAAACCAGCAAAAAGCTGTGTCACACCTTCTCTCGAAAAGGGACAAGAGAAGCAGGTGCCACATCCTCAAATTGGAAGGCAGTCTGTAAATCGGTCGAATATGATATAGTTGGGATTCCCATATTGCAGGGGGCTGGACTATATGACCCTTGGAGCTGTCTTCCAACTCTGCAATTCTGTGGTTCTATGAAATCACTCCACCAGCTGTCAAATTAATAAAACAACTTGTTATCCCAGCATCATAACTGGGGTTAGGGGCGTGATTCAAACCCCAGTGCGTGAAGCAATCAAACAGGTGGGAGGAATAAAAGGTATTCAGCTCTTTACCAAACACCATTCAAAAGGGGGAGGTGGGGAAAAACAACACGTTTCAACAGCTGTACAAACTTGTTTACAGCAGCTGTACAAACTAAGGTAAAACGCAAGCACTCCCTCTAGCGGCGGCAGCGCTTCCCTTCACGCTCGTCACCAGGAAGGCCGCGCCGAGTGCACCCAAGGGCAACACTCGCGGCCCTCTGATTGGCTAACCGCTTCGGCTGGGTGAAATCGTGGCTCGCCACGTCAGTTCCAAGGCTGGCGTTGTTGTTGTCGTCATCTTTCTTCGACCGCTTCTCGGAAAGAAACCTTATGTGGGCGGGGACGGGCGTGAAACGCTGCGCCGCCGTCTCCGCGTGATGACGGCGGCAACGGTGACTCCGACAGGGCCCTGTCACAATCCTCCTCCTCCTCCTCATCTCGGCAACACCCCCCTCTCGCGCCTCTTCACACCCGTCGCCCCTTAAAGGAGACGTGTTATTGTTTCGGCCAAGGATACGTGGGGAGGAGGAGGAGGAGTTGTCTGAGGGGCGGGGAGGCCGGGCGCTTCCCTCCTCCGACAGGCGCGGAGCTTCCGCTTGAAGTATGCGCGTGAAAGGGGCGCGCGGTGGCCGCCGTGGTGCTACCGCCGCCGCCGCTGCTGACGGCTCCGACCATGCAATGGCGGTCGCTGGTCCTGGCGCTGGTGGCGCTGAAGCTGGCCGGGCACGCGCTCTTGTGGCTGGCGGGGCCCAGCCTGGGCTTCTACCACCAGCGCCTGCGGGGCTTCTCCTGCAGCCCGGCGGAGGGAGGAGGCGGCGGCGGCGACGGCAGTGGCGGAGCCGGAGCCTCCCCGCTCTCGGACGCGCGCTGCTTCGACGCCGGCTTGGTCGCCCCGCACTGGGCCTCCTTCTTGGGCAAGGCCTGGGGAGCCGGTAGCGGCGCCTCCTCCTCGTCGCCCCCCAGGAGGGTCGTCGGTGTTGGCGGCGGCGGCGGCGACGAGTACGAGCAGCGCTACAGCCGCGCCTTCCCTCCGCAGCTCCGCGCGCAGCTCCGCGACGCCGCCCGCGGCATGTTCGCCTTCGGCTACGACAACTACATGGCGCACGCTTTTCCCCAGGACGAGCTGAACCCCATCGAGTGCAGCGGGAGGGGGCCCGACCGAGCCGACCCGTGAGTAGCCTTCGCCAGGGGTCTCTTTCCGGGGCTCGGCACCCCGCCCTCCTCTGCCCTCCCCGACGCCCGTCCTACGGTCTGGGTGGGGTGCGCGCTCTGCTTGTGCTCAGGGGCACTGCAGTCCAGCTGTAGGCCCTCCTGCTTGCTTTGAGGGGGGTGAGACAGAGAGAAGAGAATTTGGAGGTCGGGCAGGGAGAGGGAATTGGACGTGGTCTACCTGGGCTGTTGGCAAAAGAATGGAGTTAAGAGGGGAGAAGAGGACTTGAGGGTTTTCGGCGGGTGGGTGTGAAAACCTTGTCCCATCTGTTTCGACGAGAAAGTAAGAGTGGAGCAACTTAGGGACTTAAAGCAGGGAGACTTTGAATCACCTTTCAAAGAGTATTTTCTTTTTTGGGGCGGTGGTGGAGGGAACATGTTATGGGATATGCAAGGGAGACCATTTGAAGCTGATAGCAACTACCACCTCTGTGGTTTAGGCATCATACAGTATAGGTATTAGTATGTGTTCCCATTTCTTGCCCAGTGCCGGATTTACTTATAAGCTAAACAAGCTATAGCTTAGGGCCCCACTCTCTTGGGGGCCACCAAAAAATTTAAAGGAAAAACAATATGGATGTACATTTCCAAAATACAGTATAAAATAAAAAAATAAAATAAAACCTACATACAGCAACAGAGTTTTGTGTTGTGTAGACTCCTATGATGCAAGTAATGGGTCTTGACAAAGGATAGCTGGACATATAAAGGGCCTCATTACCTTCAGTAGCTTATGACCTCATCAAACCTAAATCCTGCCCTGTTCTTGCCCCAGCCGTCTTATATTGATGTCGAGCTATGACTGTAACTACTGTGAGTGTAAGAACCCTAGGTTGGTCTGGGAACCCAAAGGTAGGGATGTATTGATGCTAACTCCAGTTGCAGTGCTAAAGGGAAAACCAACAACAACAGTGTTGAATGGTCCCTGCATGTAGAAATGGGTGGGGAGCAGAGTTTAAGATGAAAACATGGAGCTTGTTTTTGAGATGGGAAGGGTCAGATTTAGGAGAAGTGAAACTGGCAGTAAAGTTACGGCTGCGGATAGGAAAAGCAGTCTTTCAGAAACAATAAAACTGAACAGTCACAAGAGCTATGTAAGTGACTGCATATGTGTACTCTTTCCAAAGTGCAAAGGTGACGGTTGGAGTGTGACAGCTATTGGTTTCCTCTAGTTTCTTTTATCAGATCTTATTCTTACAGAAGTGTCAGACCCAACTGTGTTGCACCCAGTGATGCCATCTTACATGTTGTTTGCAGTCTTAAAAATCGCAGAGTGCTTCAAAAATTGCATGAGCATTGCTTCATTCCTCCTGGGAGGGGGACGCAGTCGACAGTGGGGTTTCCCTTGATTGCAAAGACTAACTTTGCTGCTAAAGCTTTGGTTTCTACTAATAGATTCCTGGTGCCTCTCGGTTTCCTGCAGCTATACATTGTCCTTCCTGTATAGGTCTCTTTCTGTTGTCTAATGGCTACAGGTTAAGTAAGATACATGCAGTAGCAGTTTACTGATTTGTGCAGTTCAGTGATGTGGATTGTTTAACTAACACAACTTCACATGTTTGCTAGTAAATCTACATGCCATATTCTTTATGCTTTCCTGCAAGCTTATTTGTAAGTGAGCCTTGAAATGACACTTTGTAAATAAGATCACAAAAGCTTTTAGTCAGCACAGACACACCTAAGGACATAAAGAAACACCTTCTTGATCAGATCAAAGTCCTTTAATCCTGCATCCAGGGCCTCTCCTGCTCATGATTTCCCAGCAACTGGTATTTGCCTTTGATTCTAGTATGTAGCCATCATCACTAGTAACCGTTTATTGCCTTATCCTCCATGAATTTTTCTAATCCCCTTTTAAAGCCACCCAAGTTCCTGACTCTGTTACTGAATCTGCTGTGTGTCTAAAGTGGTACATTTGTCTGTCCTGAGTGTCACTGGATGGGTTCTAGGATTGTTTATGGAGGTGTAATTCTTGTGGCACCTTCTTCTCCCTATCCTCTTTCAACACACCACATAATTTTGTGCATTTTATTGTGTCTTCCTCCCTCATCTATTTTTCTAATTTGAAGAGCCCCAACAGTTGTAGGGGAATTGCTTTAACCCCTAGTCACTGTGGTTGCCTTTTCTGCACCTTTTCTAATTACGCATTTTTTTTAAAAAAAGTGTGAATCAGAATTGTATATAATATTCCAAACGTGGTTGCACCATAAACTTGTATAAAGGCAGTACAATATTGGCAGTTTTATTTTGATCTCTAATACAGAATCTACCTCTTTCACAACGGTTATACACCAGCTCAACATTTTAACTGAGCTACCCACCACAACCTCAGTACCTTTTTTTCTGGTCAGTCATCACTAGCTCACCATTGGTGTGTATTTTTTTTGCGGGTATAATTTTTTGCCTTACTATGCATCAGTTTACACTTAAACTGAACTGCATTTGGCATTGTCCTGTTTGGAGAAATACCTTTTTGGAGCTCTTTGTGATCCCTTTTTCTTTTTACCACCCTTAATAATTTGACCTGACTGTGCCAGAGTCCAGGTCATTATGAAAAGGCACAAAATGGATCCTTGAGGGAGCCTCACTTCTTACATACATCTGTTGTGAGAACTATCCATTTAGTCTACTTGCTGCTTCCTTTTTTTAAAAAACGGTTCAGTGATCTATAAGATTATATGTCCTATTATCACTGCTAAGTTTAATCAGGAGCCTTCGGTAATGAACCTTTTGAATGGCAGATTTTTAAAAACATTTTGAATACAAAATAATCCATGTTTTATTGGAATATGTATTGTCCAATTATTAAATTGGATTAAATTTTATATAAAAGCTACACTATAAATATAGCCTTCTGCCCAACATCCTAAATTAAGTAAGACAGGTACTTACACAAAGATGGAATCAATGTGAGCTTGATCAGGATCACAGTTACATATGTGAAGCACATGGGAAAATCAATTAGACCTAGCCTAAACATTATTTGGGGATTTAATTTTGACTCTTTGCTATGTATCACTTGAACAAATAGGCCTGTGCTAGCAGAGCAATTTGAGCTTAAAATTTTATTTCATATAAAGTTATATAATACTGTGTGGACTTCACCCATTCTGTCTTTCCAGATTATATTTATAATTGCCTGTGTGGCTATTTCTCAACAGATGCACCAGTAAGGAAAATCTAATTTTATGCTTAGAAAGTGCTTTTAGGGTAGTTTTTGTCAGGGTTGAGAAACATCAGAGTAAATCTTAAAGCTTTCATAATGAACAAGCTGATGTTGTCAACCTTTGCCATCTTGTTCAATTTTGAATGGTGCGTTGGGTCCAAAGAACACTGTGTTCTTGGAGAAAGACATCTCTTCTCCAAGACATCTGTTCTCTCTCTTTTTTTTTATTTCCTAAAACAAATCAACATATTTTCAAAATATAAGTATCAACTCAAAACTTTAAAATATCTTGAAGTGTTGAACGCTGGTTGTAGACTAAATTCAGTAATTTGAAGGTTACATTGGTAACTTTATTCCAGTTCTTGAAAAAGGGAAGGAAGCTTAAATGTTGTATTTATAAACATAGCTGCCTACGTTTGTCAAAATAGTCTATATCATGGCTGTATTCATGTTCCTAGCTATTCTTGCTTTGTAAAATCTGTTTTCACTGCAAGCAGCTTCTGTGTTTCTTGTCTACCAGTTTTGAGCTACTTCCTTTTCTGACTTTGAGACTTAACTGGCACGCAGATGTTTGTATAACAGCCTCAGGTTTGAGCAGTTGTATGGATATTTCAAGTTACTTTTAGAAAATCATGCATTTCTGCCACATTTTGGGGCCTAGTTAAGACTATAAAACTGGGTTGAAGAATAGAGAAAAGTTCATAAAAAAAGATTGAGAGGGCTTACTTGCTGTTTTGATTAAATGGTTCTCACAAGGAGACAAGGTAACTTAAACTGAACAGTGGCTTCTCACTTCAGTGGTCGCTGTAGCAAAAACAGCATGCTAAGCTCTGAGTGTATGTATTTGTACTTTCTTTGGATCCCATCCTAATCCCTACATACACTTTGAAAGAAGGAAAAATACACCCTTTTACAGCCTTGTTATTGATTGTGTGTCTGAAGAAATAAGCAATTGTGTTTTGATCCTGAGTATATATACCCTAATCCACCCTTCAACAACCTGGTGCCCTCTAGCTATTTTTGACAGCAACTTTTCTCAGCAGCAGACAGCATAACAAAAGGTTATGGGACTTGTATTCTGCAACATCTGGAGAGCACCAGTTTTTGTTTTGTTTTAAACAGCAGAGTGCTCGGTGAGAAGATGTGGCACAAAAATCCTGTCCTGCTTTTTGTATCAAGCCTTATAACAAGAATTATTTTTAATTTAATTTAGAAAAAAAATGAACAATTTTGTGATGATGTTCTAATTTGCTCATAGTTCAACAAGTATCTGAAGTTGCATCTCCCAGTTTAGACTTGTATACCTTTATTCACTAGGTTATACAAACAATAGTATAGCTTCTAGATATTTGTGTCACTTTAATTTCAGATGTGCCCAGTCCATCAAGTCAAAATACCTAGGCCTACTGTAGTTCACTTATATCCTATTTCTGACTTTGGTAGACTATGTGTCCTATTACAGTCATACCCATGGAAGTCAAACGGAATCTGTTCCAGAAGTCCGTTCGACTTCCAAAATGTTTGAAAACCAAAACGCGGTTTCTGATTGGCTGCAGGAATCTCCTGCAGCCAATCGGAAGCAGCAGAAGCCCCGTCGGACATTCAGCTTCCAAAAATCGTTTGAAAACCAGAACACTCCCTTCCGGGTTTTGATCATTTGGGAGCTGATTTGTTCGGGAGCCAAGGCGTTCGAGATCCAAGGTTGCCTCTTTGCCTTACTATGAAAGAAATTGCATATGACTGAATTAAAAGTATAACATGGCAGTAGACTGATTTACTGTAGGAGTGTGCTAATACTGCATCTATGTTATGGGGCCAAGGCTGCAATCCTTTGGGTACTTAGCTAGGAACACATCCCATTAAATTCTTTAAGACTCTCATCCAGATAATCAAGCTTAGTATTGGGCTACAAGATTTATAGACTATATTCTTGAACTAACTTTTAAAAAATCTGATAGAACTAATTTCTAACTGACTTTATTTCAGTTCAAATCTGAATATCAATGATGTCCTGGGAAACTACTCGCTTACTCTGATTGATGCATTGGATACCCTAGCAGTGAGTTTAAAATGTTTTCTAATTACTGGAAAAAGAAAAAATGATCAAAAGTAGTTACAACCCCACACATTCACCTCTTGTTTTCCTTCCTTGCCTTGGTTAACACACATGTCTTCTGGGCAAAGACCCATATTATTCAAATCCGGAGTGGAGTCCCTAAGATAGTTGGATTGTGCCTTGTACACCTCCTTCCGGCAACTCCTGTAGCCAGGCTGGTGCCAGATGCTCTGCTTTCTTTGGACCACATCAGTGAGGCCGAGAAGGAGGTCTTGTTTTGTAGGCAGTCCAGGACCTCCATACACACTGCCCAGGCTTGCGTCCTGGGAGGTCACCTCGTTGCTGTTAACGCTGGAGTTTGATTTCACCCCAGGAGGTGCACTCCATTGTCTCTCAAGACAGACAGGTGCCAACATCTTCCCCTTAGATAACTCCCCTTTCCTGAGTTCTCTTCTGATGGAAATGGAACTCCCTTATTCAGGGGAAAGGGATCTATTGGCTCCAGTTCATGTCTGGCTTTGGTGATAGTCACAAGCAGTGAGAGATTTGATTATATGTGAATGTTATTAAGATCCATGCCACAGTAGACTTTTGTATCATTTTCTTCCTGGTGGAATTACCCCAGTGCCATTGCATTCTGATTATTTTAACTCCATCACCATTCGTATTAGTGTTAGAGCCTGCGTTCAGCTTGGACAAATCACTATAGCTTCTTTACATGGTGTTGTTTAGACAGATATACATTTAACCCTGGAAGTTGTTTTCTTATACTTTGAAACTTTGTATAGGGCATAGTTTTGTTGCGATTGGGTTGTGGCTTTTTTTTTTTTTTTCTTTCATAAATCAAACACCTTACTAAACCATCACACTTAAATTATGGTGCTTTGTGTTCTAATACTTTGTTGTTTTTAGGACGGTACCTTTTGAGGTCCTGAAATATTATTGGGATTTAGGAAATATGACAATGTATATTTCTATGATTTTTAGTAATGCCTGATATTTAATTTTTGTTTTTAAACATTTTTAACAGCTAGTACAAAAACTTGTGATTATTTAATGTGATAATTATGTTTTGCCTTAAAGGTAATGGGAAATTCTTCAGAGTTCCAGAAAGCAGTGAAACTAGTGATAGACACAGTATCGTTTGACACAGATTCAACCGTCCAAGTTTTTGAAGCAACAATTAGGTAGGTTGCCACTTGAAATCTGAGAGCATTGTGAGCTCCAACTAAATTTATCACGTTTTCAGAAGTCAGTTAATTTATGCTTTCTTGTTGTCTCACAACATAGTGTAATAAATTGGTAATTTTGAGTGATAGAAGAAAGACTGTCACTAAAGCAAAACAGAGGGTTAAAGAGGACCCACTTTTTATTATAAACAAACACCAGCAGGAAACTGACAATAATTTTAGCCCTCTTAATATTAAATGCCTAGCAATATTTTTTGTCCTTACCCCTGAAGTCAAAGCAGAGGAGGAGACGCATGAAGTTCCTTAGGAGCAAAGTTTTTAGTAAAACTGTAACCACCTACTACAGAGAGTTACAAATTTTTTTGCTGTACAGTGCAAATGGATCATGCTGCTGTGCTGTATGAATGGAGCATGCAACAGTATCTCCCTCCCTACAACATCCTCTTTTTGCACCCTTTTAAAGTCACTACAAGTTGGGGTGCTGATTTGCATCTTGGTGACTGCCCTTATTTGCAGTGCTATTTTTCTTTGACCGAGCTGCGGGAGACGTCTGTGCCTGGCGTGCTCTGGTCCATGGGGTCACGAAGAGTCAGACCCGACTAAACAACAATTTTTCTAGAAAAAGAGATGCCAGAGCTCACCATGAACGCCTCCCTCGTTTTCTTAGAATGGCAATGGTACCTACCTGAGAGGTGCCAGAACTCAGTTCTGGCAAGTCCCCCCTGAAAAAAAGTCCTGCTTATTAGTCTTTTTACAGCATGTTGTGTGCAGAAGTACTAATGCATGTGCTCCTCACCTTGTCAGTTAATTTTGTTATAGAACCCCATTGTGCTTAGAGAGCAGCACACTTGCCACATTCAACTCTGTTTCCAACACCAGTAATTTTAACCACATTCAGAAACTCAAAAGCAAGAAATGTATGTTACCTATAACTAGCAGAATTGAAATTAACCACTGAAATTAACATACCCTTTTCATTCCTTACCCCTCAGTTGTGACTACTTCATTGCTTAAAGGTTGTCAAGTCTTGCCTTTTTGTGCTTTACCTTTTGTTTACTTATGTTTAGTTAAATAAAAAGAATGTGCCAATGCATTTGAGTCATGATATATCTATTTTGCCTCTTGCAGCTAAGCAAATTGCCAGCATTTTGGCATTGGCTTCTTTATAAGAAAGATAGAGCAAAGGTTTGTAATCTGTTCGAGTGATTTTTTTTTTATTACTTAAGAAGACTTTCTATTGAGGGTTTTGAAAAAATAATAATTGAGAAACAGCAAGTTTATGGATTAGTGGAGATATATAAACCTATCACAGTGATTTGCATCCTGGCTTGGAATTTTCAGTGTTAGCCAATAATTTTCAGAGCCTTTTTAGAGGCTAACTAGATGCTGAAAGCTCAATTCAGGTCCTGCACTTAAATTAATTAATTAATTCAACTTTACTGTACTTGGTATTTCCTTGTTAGCTGAGACTACAATCACAGATGTGTCCTTGCTCAGGACATGCAAGCTCATAATATTGCCAAGTATGGGATGGCGTACAGAATAAACATAAAACAATTTATATTGTTTTTGGACATGACAAAATTGGCATTAAGACATTGTGATAGTAGGAAACATGGCAAGTAAATGACAGCAGGTTTTTCTGAATTCTGTGCTGGTAGACAAAACTGATGTGAAATAGCTCGAGAAGCAGATTAAGATGCTCTGCATCTTACATGTCGATCTTTCAGTTGAAGAGGATAGAATGTGGTTTGGGCCCAAGGCCTAAATGTCTCTCTCAGCCAGGCCTCGCTGTGGCCATGGAACTTCCTTCAGAGAGCCAGTGTGGTGTAGTGGTTAAGAGCGGTAGTCTCGTAATCTGGGGAACCGGGTTCGCGTCTCCGCTCCTCCACATGCAGCTGCTGGGTGACCTTGGGCCAGTCACATTTCTTTGAAGTCTCTCAGCCCCACTCACCTCACAGAGTGTTTGTTGTGGGGGAGGAAGGGAAAGGAGAATGTTAGCCGCTTTGAGACTCCTGAAGGGGAGTGAAAGGCAGGATATCAAATCCAAACTCTTCTTCTTCTTCTTCACACCTTTCCCCAGGCCACATCCCTCGGTGGCCCTGCTTTGCACCCCAGGTGGTTTTTGCCTGACTAGTATGTGTCCTTGAATTCTGATGATGACCCTTGCTTCCATGGATGGAGGTGATTGGAACGTTGCGCAGGAGGGTTGCAGCGCTTAGACTGAAAAATGTTCCCCATTCCTGATATAAGCTAATGTTCTGTTTGCTCTTCAGCTTGAACCTAACTTTGATAACTGATATGCTGTACATTACACATAATGTAGCAAATTATATATTGTCTCCTTTCAAACTATCTCTTACAGGGTTTTGGGAAGCTTGCTTTCAGCCCATATCATCATAACAGATGCCAGGCAGCCTTTTGGGGATATGACTATTAAGGGCTATGATAATGAGCTCTTGCATATGGCTCATGACCTGGCCGTAAGACTGTTACCTGCTTTTGAGAATACCAAAACAGGAATTCCATATCCTCGGGTAAGTGTGCCATGAAGAACAGTTTTCATGGAACCTTCTTTAATACTTCATTCTACTTTCACTTGCTGGGGCTAGATGGGTCTTAAATATTAAACATAAGGCTCACTTTTTGAAAAACTAGATTGAAAAATCGTCCACGTATAGCAGCTTTGTGGAGGAAGTAATGCCTTTCTCAGCACATCTGTGTTTACAGGCCTTGCTTTCTCATGTTAAAACATACAGCCTGACAGTGGAAAATATCTTTGCCCTCACTTAAAAAATCTGCTGTCAAATTCAACTGCTTTAATGGATGCCCTAGGTCAACTGTTGGTTCTTCAACATGACTGTGTTCCTGAAGCTGTTCCATGTTGAAGATTTTGCAGTGTCTGACTTGGTCTTTTGATGGCTGGGTATTTACATGCCTGATGTTAATCTGGATACTCCTTTAAGACAGATTCCCTGTGGAATATGATGCAACCTCATGACAGAACACTGATGAAACACACAAGTCACTTTATATTTGTCCTTGATTATCAAGGGGGTAGAAATGAAGGAAGCAAAAGACAGAAATACAACTGCTTGCTTTTCAAGAAGAACATTTGAGCCTTCTTATCTTTGTATAGGTAAACTTAAGAACAGGAATTCCTTCTGGCAGCAACAGTGAGGCCTGCACTGCAGGAGCTGGATCCTTATTGCTGCTTGCTTTTCAAGAAATGTACATTTAAACCTTCTTATCTTTGTGTAGGTAAACTTAAGAACAGGAGTTCCTTCTGGCAGCAACAATGAGACCTGCACTGCAGGAGCTGGATCCTTATTGGTGGAATTTGGAATTCTTAGCAGGCTTCTGGGCGATTCCACTTTTGAATGGGTTGCCCGCCGAGCTGTGAAAGCACTCTGGAGTCTAAGGAGCAATGACACTGGACTATTAGGTGCATAATAGGTTTATGGGTCTTGCATAATTAACAGAATTTGTTAACAGTAATATAATCCTGAAAAGTTACTTATTTAAGATATTTATATGCTGCTTTTCAAGTGAGCCTCACAGATTGACTTACAAAGCAAAGGCAAGCTGCAGTGGGTGGAAGGCAATTTTTTTTAAAATCAGATATCCCTCCCCCCCAGCAAGGTAGGGGAGCAGTTGTGGGAGGCAAGATGGTACTTGCATGGTTGTGATAGCTTATACCACAGCATCATTTGTATGGCTGCACTGGGACCTTTGTGCCCAGTTGCCTAAAACCCCTCCATTATATTAGGAATAAATTTTTACTTCTACGCTAGTGCATCCGCTGTTTGCTTGTGAGCAGTGCATCATAGATAGGCATATTACAGAATCGGGAGATGGGATTGTCTGGGATCCTTGCTGCATGTACACACAATGTACACACAGTATACATTAGATGCATACTGTGTGAAGATACCCTAATTTAGTGAATGATTATCTCTGCAATAATGCACCACGGCAATGTTATAGAAACACTCAATTATGGGTATTGATTGCTGCAATATATTCACCTGGTGTAGAATGCAGCTATGTGCACACGTGATGTTGAAGATGGGATTCTGTACAACTATTTATTTGTGAACTGTGCTGTTGGTCTTTTAAGCCCTGTTTGTTTTTAATAAAACCTTGTACTTTCAGTGCTTCACATACAGTCATACCTCGTTTTATGTCCACTTCATGTTACGTTTTTTCAGGTTGCGTCCCGCGGCAACCCGGAAGTACCGGAAAGGGTTACTTCCGGGTTTCGCCACATGCACAGTAGCGCTAAATCGTGCTTCGCGCATGTGCACAAACACCAAATCATGCTGCGCACATGTGCAGATATGGCGCTTCAGGTTGCAGGCTTTTCACATTGTGAACGGGACTCTGGAACGGATCCCGTTCGCAACCGGAGGTACCACTGTACTTTAATGAACATATAGTCCTAGAATCCTCTTGAAATTATTTGAGAAGTCCAAGCTTAAAGTCCCCTTAAGGAGTGCTTATATTGGCAGACTGTTGAAGGAGATCCGCTAACACGCAAGCCACAATTTTATTTTTAAAAGACAATGCAAAGGGATCTAGCTTTCCCATACTGAATGTTTTGCATCCAGACTTTTGTTTTGGGTGTAATGCTCAACTTCTATACTGATGTCCTCTGGCTTTTGAGATTGTATACACTTTATTGTAATTTCTTTCATGTTATACAGGAATTTTATACTATGTTGAGCATTATCAGCCAAACAGTGTATAAATGCAACAATTTATGTAGCTATTCTTGGATAATCTTTGTCTTTGTGTTTACTTTATAGGCAATGTTGTGAATATTCAAACTGGCCACTGGGTTGGAAAGCAGAGTGGTTTGGGAGCAGGATTAGATTCCTTCTATGAATATCTTTTGAAATCTTACATCCTCTTTGGAGAAAAAGAAGATCTAGAGATGTTCAATGATGCTTATCAGAGTATTCAGAACTACTTAAGGCGAGGGTATGTTCCGTACTTTACTATCTTCAGGAGGATGTAAAACTTGCCTGGGCTGGTTGGAACATGGGACATCAGTTTCCTTAAGAATAATTATGTGTTCCTCTGATGTACACTTAAAAACTGAGATTATTACTACAAACTAAATTGACACTTACTGTCTACCTTCAAATTCTTCTGCAAACCCATGCTGTTGTTCAGTCTTTGGCATAACCACTTAATCCCCATGCCCTACTTGTAATTAGATGTGGACAAGCAGACTTCTGCTTGTGCAATGGGACTTCACCTTCCTCTCCCCATACCCCACTCAGATCTGTTCCAAAGAGCCCCCCAACCTCCAGGGAGGAGGAGTGGAAGGTAAAATATTGTTGCGTGAGTGAAACTCTGTTACACTCATAGGCAGACAGTTTGGGTTGCAACCTTGAGTATACAAAATTGAAATGGCTTCCCCCTCTTTACTCCTCTCTCCTCTTAGCTCCCCTTCCTTGGTTTCCCTGTGTCAAATCATTGATTGTAAGAACTCTGGACAGGATCTGTCCTCCATATAGTGCCATCTACTCTAGCATTATAGTAACAGTGATGTGGGGTGGAAGGTTTCCTAGTGCTTATATTTTCCATTTCACAGGAATGTACGCTAGTTACAAATACAGTATAAGTCAAGTTTCGCAGTTTCAAATGTGTTCAGGTTTGTTTCCTCAATGTAAGTAAAATAAACATGTTAATTAGATTACTCTCTAAAGCACTGGAAAATTTTCTGATGTACACTGGGAAACTTCCCAATACAAATCTGCCTATTTTGTGTAGGGGGGGGGGAATCCAAAAAATGATCCAATTAAAAAATAATTCTATTAAATCCACACCACATTATTATAATCATGCTTAAACAATACCCAGTGATAGCTTTATACTAAGCTACCACCTGCTTAGTTTTTGCTATAATCTCCTAGATTGAGTGACATCAGAGGAGTCAGAGCTGTAGCATATTTGAAAGGTTTCACAAGCCTTTAAACTGACGTGCACTGTTGTAGGTATGCTGTACGTACACTTTCTCATCATAGCCCTCCATCCTACAAGTAGGGTTATAATGGTGAACTATACTGTATGATTGTTATAAACTCTCCATGTAAGGTTGGTAAAGGGAGACGAGGCCTCTAACTTCTAGCCAGGGAATAACTTTACAGAGAACTTAGTTTGGCTTGTGTTCACTGGATGTGGGGGTTTGGGGGAATGTATCTCACTTTATCTGTCGGTGTTGTAGAGCAGAAAACAACATTTTATCCATTCACCAAAAGGCTCAAACTCTGGCATCTGTCCTTTTGAAATTTTACAAGGTATTTTAAAAGTTATTTGCACACAAATTGACCCATGCAAGATTTTTTCAAAAATAAATTTATTCCCCAGACTTTAAAAGACTTCATCTTCTTGCACAAAAAAAATCCTGCACTTGTCTAAAGTTTGTCAGGTTTCGTACTCTCAGAAGGAACAACTGTGCCTACACATTTTTATCTATTTCTGTCAAAAAGTTTTTTAAAAGTTCTAGCTGTTGGTTGATTTCTATGTTGTAGTTAGAGGGGTCATACAAAGGCCAATTTTTGAGGCTTTGGATCTGGGCCAAAGCGGGTTGTGGTCAAGGTGGTCCAAGCTGAAGCAACCCGCTTTCTGAGATGCTGAAGCAGGAGCGAAATGGAATATTGTCTTCAGTGTGCACCACTTGATAAAGCATATTGTTTTGAATCAAACCTTGCTTTTTATTCCTTTTAGGAGAGAAGCCTGTAATGAAGGTGAAGGGGACCCACCACTCTATGTTAATGTAAATATGTTTAGTGGGCAGTTGATGAACACATGGATTGATTCTCTTCAAGCTTTTTTCCCTGGGCTTCAGGTATTTTCAATTTGGTGGAGAAAGTATAGAAAGCTTTGCAAAATGTGAACTACTAGGAGCTCAGCCTCCCAACCTAAAACAGATTTTGTTGGTCCTTTCTATAAAACTAGCATCTGGTAGGAAAGACTCCCCCATATTCAGTTCTGGTCTTGCCTTGCACTGTGCAGTTGACTTGCAAGTGTGGGTACTAGTCTAACAACTGGAGCTAAAATGCATATGTATGACCATACAGATTCCAGAAGTGCAATGTTAGCATCATCATGCGGGTGGGAAGTGAGACAGCCGGTGGCTATACCCAGGGGATTAATTTGCCAGCTGGCTGCTTAGCACTTAAGATGAACTGGATGTTGGGTTGTAGTGGTAGACACAAGATAATTGCAAAAGGGTTTTTTTTGTGAAGGAGATACTAAGATTCCTTGACCACTGACACCTCCAGTAAAACTGGTTATGTTCCTTTTGCAGCAAAAGGTATGTAGCAATTCAGCTTCTACTGCTGCTGATTGAATGTTACATGGAGTTGCACATTACAGCACATTACAGCATGTGCCTAATACATAGGTTTTCCCAGTCTGTTTTTATTATTTGCTTGGTGGTGTCTGGTCCAAAAGCAGCTATAGCACTTTTATATGTTTCAAAAGTCAGAGTTCTTTTGCTGAGCTAATGTTTGCTACACAATTTTAGAGTAGCGTTCCTGATAACTGGTATATTGTCTGGTGCTTTTCCTGGCCTAGGGAGACTGACGATACTATGAAGGAAATTGGTAATGTTACTATATTATTACCAGTGAGCTGTCCTATATTTATGCAGTTTTTCAATTTTGCTGCTTCTCAGGTTTTAATAGGTGATGTAGAAGATGCTATTTGCCTCCATGCATTTTATTATGCCATATGGAAACGATATGGAGCTCTTCCAGAGAGGTACAACTGGCAGTTACAGGCACCTGATGTCCTCTTTTATCCCCTAAGGCCGGAGTTAGTAGAATCTACATATCTTCTTTATCAGGTATTAAAGGTTTTTTTATATATATAATTGTCTTAATGAATGTATCCTTGTATTTTAGTAAGAACCTTTTCAACCGTTGCTGCTGCTTAAGAGGTGTGGTCTCAATATACGGTTACATATTTTTGGACTGATTCAATCTATTCTATTTGAGAAACATTGATTTAAGGGAATCATTGGTTTAAATTACATTTCCGGCTCCATGTTTGGATATGTCAATCAGGATCCAAAGAACTGGTTAAGTAATTTAGTTTTTCTTGCGTAGAGGGTGTGAGGCTCCCCTCCTCCCACAATGCTAACATTTGAATTGGCATAGTGGTCTACTATCCAAACTCTGGAAACTTGTTTAAATTCTTATTGGTGAGAACAAACTAGGATTAAACTATGGTTTTGCATCTGGTTTGTTTACTTTCTAGTGGCTGAACTATTTTGCTTTACTAGTGTTTGAGCCTTTATTTACATGGCATTGCATAATTTCTTCACACTTTTTTCCTTCCTTTTATTTAGGCAACAAAGAATCCCTTTTATCTCCATGTAGGCATGGATATTCTTCAGAGTCTGGAGAAGCACACAAAAGCAAAGTTAGTTTTCAAACTAAACTTTTAATATCACCTTGTGCTTAGCTATTGGAAAATATAGAGACAAATGAAACCTTTTATTTTAAGTTACTTGTGAAGTTTCTTCTGAACTGAGCTGCATGTGGCAGTTAATACAAATATGCTTGCGTCCTTTGAATTAATTTTAAATCTCTTATCTAACGGGCATGTGAGCAACCTCTTTGCTTGTAAACATCAGAAACGCTATGGCTTGGATCCCAGTGCTCACAATGGATGTTTGAAAAACCTGTGCTTCAAGTGTTAGCCCCTATGTTGGATTTGCAAATCTCACTTTATTTTGTGTGTAGTACTTCTATATTGCCTACTAACCAAGTTTCTTGAGGCGGCAGCTTACAGGGCATTCAAAATACATGAGTTATAGGGAGGAGCAAAGGAGTTTATAAGCCTCTCTGCAGTTTTCAGGTGTTCAGTTGACATGCTGCTGCTGAATTTCTGGGCCACAAGCAGGTCTTAGAGGAGAAGAAAGCAGTCTGGCATTAGTCCTTTACAGAGTGGGGTTTACTCACTGGGTTGCTGCTGCCTGTTACAAGTTTCATAAGGAGTCATATGGATGAAGGGAAGAGAGTTCAAACGAGGACAATATTTCCCAGCGTGCCCATGGCTTTAGGCGTGAAGCTCTTTAGTTGTCACTGTGCCATAACACTTCCCAGCACCCTCTTGCCATCTACTACTACTACTACCAGCCTGAATTATGGAGAGGAACAAGCTAATGGTTGTGGGATATTTGTTCTAATGGCTCTAAGAGGCACTGTGTTTGTGAGATATTAGAACAAGATCTGCTTGTTGCTCTTGGGTCTGCTGCTTGACAGAGCAGAGTTGCTCCATCAGCAGTAACTAGAAGAAAGCTAAGAATAGCAGTAACTTTTGGAATACAGTTAGAATCATAGAATTGTAGAGTTGGAAGGGACCATGAGGATAATCTAGTCTAACCCCCTGCAATGCAGACATCTTTCACCCAATGTGGGGCTTGACTCCATGACCCTGAGATTAAGAGTCTCATGTTCTATTGACCAAGCTATCCCTCTATGGGCTTAATTCCTTAAAACATTTGTGGCTTGCTAGTGATAATTGAGGTTTTTAAATTTTATTTCAGATGTGGCTATGCTACTCTGCACCATGTTATAGAGAAGTCCAAAGAAGATCGGATGGAAAGCTTTTTTCTCAGTGAAACATGTAAATATTTGTATTTGGTAGGTATTCTTTATGGTCAGCCTTGCGGCTTTCTGTTTTAAAATAGGCTTGTTCACTAGAACTGAAACTAGCAACAAGTGGTAGGCTTGTTTAAATAATTCATAGGGGTGGGTGGGTGTGTATACACACACACACACACACACACACACATATAGTCTGTAATAAATATGTTATACTGGTAATCTACATATTCAAAATACATTTTATGGCACCTAGCTGCGTCCTGATCTGTGTCAATTCTGCAAACGTGGTGGTACTGCATTGCTGTTATATATTATGCTAAATGTGAAACATTAAGGATACATTAAAAATTCTTGTTTCAGCTTTTTGATGAAGAAAACCCAGTGCACAAATCGGGCAACAGATATATGTTTACTACAGAGGGGCATATAGTATCACTGGATAAGCGTCTTCGTGTTTCACTGTGGCAAGATACTTTCCCTGAAGAACAGAAGAAGACTGAAAAGCTAAAGCCAAATGAACTTAGAGCAATCAACTCTACTTCCAATGTAAATATAAACCAGTTCCAGTTTGGATATAGTAGTAGTGTACAGAAATAGGGCATGCAAACAATTCTGCCCAGTTAACTAAGCATTTTGTAACTAGTTAATATAGAGTGTCCGGGGGTGGGGGGGGAGTGCTTGCTTAAACAGAAGAGGACATCTGTTTTTTCAGCAAATATATCCATGGATGCTGCTCAGATATATTATGATGGCAATTGCAATATGTATTTTTCCTGTAAAGAGTTTCTGTTTTGCTGAATAGGAATGATCTTATAATTAGCTTTTGAGGGGGTGGAGAGGATCAGAAATCCATTTTAGAATCTTAGGTTCAAGCCTGCAGGGATCTAAATCTGAAGGTTTTGGGGAGCACACTTGAGTGTTCAGACAAGAACACTTGGAGTGTGTCCAAGTATTCTCCAAGACATATTTGTTTCATACATATAAGTGTTGCTTGTCTTTCTAGACGAGGGTAAAGATCCAATAGCAGATTAAAAGCCCAAATGTTCAGAAAGAAATGAGATCTCAACAATATAAAATTTCTTTTAGACACTATAATTCATAGTCCTTGCCTGAATTTGTTTAATGCACAATTCTGCACCCTTCTTGAATGGTTGTGGCTAGAACCACATGAGACCTAGCTCCGATTTTTTCAGAAACGATGTAGATACTAAAGGCTGTATTCATTTGGTTCACACGAATACACGGAGTGGCCAACTCCCAAGAGACTGCGATCAACTCAGAGTTAAAAACTGGCAGTGATCGACCCCCTTTTGGGGGGTTCAGGTCAAAGTTGTTGAGCTTTTTTAGGGGGGGGGAAGCCAGTGATCTAATATACCACAGACGTCCAGTGATCTACCAGTAGATCACGATCTACCTGTTGGACGTGCCTGGAATACAATAATTGTCTTTGCCATCCAGTTAAACTCTGGGGCGGGGAGCCCATTTTGGTTCAGGTAGTCAAGAAGATTCTTTGTTTAAAGCAGTAAAGCCAAGTTCACTCATCAGTTCCTTCCAGTGGTAAAAGAGAGCTTTGTGTGCATGACCAAGAATCACAATGGGTGAGTTGATGTTCCTGGAATGTAGCAGTTTAACAGAGATATTCTACTTGTTCCTGTAAAGTCACCAGCGTTTTGGATAGCTTTGAAGGAAACTTTTCAGTACCGAGGACTGTTTCTCACACTTTCAAGATATGAATGTGTCGAGTGACACTCATCATTTAAGTATGCCCATTCCCTTCTGTTAGGAGCAGTATCTGATCCTGTCATGTTGCCAAGCGATGTGTGGTGTGAATCATGCCCTCCCATCCAAATGGTACAAGATTCAGTCCTGAAAAGCAAGCTGCTGTGAACTTCCAACTATTAAAAAACGTCTCCTTCTGTTTTGCAGTGCAACAGAGTACCAGATGAGAGGAGATACTTGCTGCCTTTGAAGAGTATTTACATGAGACAGATTGATCAGATGGTGGGCTTGATCTGAACATCTCTTCATATGGAGTAATCCTTAAGGCGCAAGGCAGCATCTTGTTCTGAAGATGAGTCTCTTGAGCCACATAGCTTATAGCAGGTGCAGGCATTTAAATAGCCACTCATTGTAATGAAGGATTCAGTTTAAAGATGGAAAGAGGATCCCGTGCTAGACTCCAGTTGTTATCACTGAAATACAGTCGGATGTGGCATATTTTGCCTAATGTGAGCTACGTTATCGCATGTGAAACTTTGAAGCTTGTATTTCTGAAAAATACGTGATAGACTAAGGTGACCTTTTAAAAGGATTTGCAAGTATCTTGTATCAGAAATGCTGTTTTGCCACATCTCTTAATTGCATTCTAAATAAGAATGTTGGAGAGAACCTATATATATTTCTTATAAAAAAAAGGGTGTGTGTGTGGAAAAAAAGGGAATGTGCAATTTCTCTCACCAAGCTTAATTATTAGATTATTTAACTAGCAATAAACAATATTAATTATTGCTCAGGTAGGAAAAAATCCATAGGTTCTGGTTTACTCGGTGTCTTGCTGGAAATGTCCTAATTGAAATGCAGTTTGTTGTAATATCAGCCAAGATATTGCATCACTGTGTTTAGGACTAACATCTAGGCTGATGTTGAAAACAGTGTTCTTAATTAGAATTGCACATTCAAGGGTGTATGGAGTTTACTAGTTTCTGAAACCCGTAATTTTTAAAAGGTGCCTTCTAGTAGGTGTAAATGCACAGAGCCACTCATCTGATACTTTGTATTGCTGATTTACCAACATTCACAACATTATTCTGTTTATATTCATCTCCTGCTTTGTGCCTCTCTGGGAGATCTTCCTGAATCTAAGTATTTACATTCCTTGTAGTTGTAATATGTAAGCTTTTTGAGCTAGTGCCTTCTTAGCTGTTTTCAGAACAGAGGCAAGGGCTTGAGCGGTTCATTTTCCAGAAAGAAATAACCTTTTAAAAATCATTTATAACTATTGTACTTTTACAATATAAAAGATTAACATCCCAAGTAGTGTTAGAGGGTTGTACACTCTCCTTTCACGTTTACTGTGAATTGAGTATTTACAGGCGATTATTGCCCCTTCTTGGGGCATGTATTTTACATATACATATAGCAGAAGAAGTAGAGAGAGAAGCTGATCCTCAAAGATGTTCTGGCCTTTGATTCTCATTTTAATTCTTGTGACAAGAATATTCACCATTTTTGAAGCACCTTGGGGCAACCAAAGTGGATATAAGATGAGGCCTTCCTTTGTTTCTGATGAACAAAGTCTTTCTTCCACACCCCAGTAAGGCTGGGAAGGTAGAAGAGAGTATCTGCCTGCCTTCAGGAATATAATTTAAACCCATTTGAGGATTCTTACAGTAGATTGAAATATGATTATTGATCAGCATTTTCCTCTTTGAAAAGCGCAGTACATCTTGGATCAAATTTTACCATGCATTGTGTACATACCAGTTTCACTACCCAACCTAATCCAGTTCATAATATATGTTTGCTTTCACAAAACACATTTCAAATATTACATAATATTTATCAAATAAATAATTAGGGCTTGCTTAATCTCTTTGGCAAACAAATGAATCTCAGGGATCTCAAAGTAGGCTTATGTTTGCCTAGAAGATTTTGTGTTTCACTGTACAGCCTTTCTTCCTATTTTCTCAGTGTTGCTATTTGTAAGAGCGAGCGAACAGTTCAGAATCCTCTGGAAGATTAAAATCCTATAAAAACCATGATACCTCTATAGGTGAGACCAGATCTTAATGGCCTTCTTTTTTTCCTCCAAAATTATGCCTATGATGTTTGACCTAGTAGCTGACTTTTCAGGTCAAGCAACACTTCCTGAGTTGCGAGGAGAGCACAGGTGAAAAAAATGATTGGGCTTTTTGACCAGTTATACAGGGCTGGCATCATCTACTAATCCTGCAAAGGAGAGCATGTTAACCGTTCACAATTAGAACATGTGCTTCAGGAGGGAATGTGTGAAGCAAAAAAGCTGAAAACTTCAACATTGGCTGGAATCCATAGAGCAGTTTATGCAAAGTACTTTACTAGCACAGTGAATTTTGCTATTGGGCCCAGTTGGGCCCCACCCCAGTCATGAACTGCTTTTGAAACTGAGTATTTCCAAAGTTTTGTTGTTGTTTGAAAAAAGATCCTGGCCATAAGCTGTTGATGTGATGAGAAATGCAAACTGAAACAAGTCAGTTTATCACTGCTATAATCATGTTGTCAACAAAGCATGCTGTCACAAGGTATGTATGTGTCTGCATAATGGGGTCGACTGGGTGTGTAACTTTTTTGGCATGTCCACATTGGCGCTTATGACTATGTGTAGCCTCTTTGATGCAAATTGCACGTTTTGTAACTCAACTTAGGAAAGTTTGTGCCTACTAAAATGTTGGGTGTCCAAATGGTGACTTACAGTTTGGCTTATTTTTCCAAGTAATGTGTTTCAGATGTTTGCTTTTTTTAAAAAAAACACACAACCAGGTTACTAGAATTCTAAAGGCTTAAGGGCACTTACAAAACACTTGTACTAGTCAAAATAGTATAGTTCTTTCCCATGTGATTCAGCCAGCATTTTGATTGGTTTTGGTATGGATAAAATCTCATATTGAGAAGGTTGTATCTGTCCTTAGTGACTGGTGTCCGAGGCCACTCATAGATGCTAATATGTGCTGTGAACACTCAAACAGATACCTGATATTGACATAGATTGCACTAGATCAATCTATGTGGACTAGATCAAATTTCCAAGTGAAATATTGAAATTAGCAGTCTTTCAATATTTGAAGATTACCAACACTGTCCTTCCTATAAAATACCTTTTATTGTTACAAAATGTGTCCAGTTTCTTCTGTTGCAATATTAGTGTTAAGACCAAGTCTTAAGCGTTGCTTGGATAACTTGCCAATTCATAAAACCAAACTGAATTTCTCACCATAATGTGCAATATGTGTTTTTTTTTCCTAGCCTAATACGGCATTGTTACAAAATGTATTTAATAGGGTGAGGGCGTTACTGTTTATAAAGGATCAGATGTTCTGGAAAATGTAACGCAGATTTTACATTATAATTTGTATTAAATACTATTTCTTAATTCTGTGGTGCCTGTCTTTTCTGAAGTTTTAACAGAAAACGATATGTGACTGGAGGACCCTGTGGAAGAGGGTGTTTCATTTTCTGCATAATGTGTAAGACTGGGCAGTTTTTACCCTTTACAGGCTTTAAATGTTGGATGTCCTCATTTGGACACGCTGTCATGATGCAACTGCAGAAACCTGTCTTATATTTGTCTCATTGAGCTTTATGCTCAATGCTGTCACCAGGTGACTTAAAGACCTAAACCCAAATCTATTGTTGCTGCAATCTGGGAACAGTAGCGCCTTCGTGTGTGTGTGTGTGTGTGTGTGTGAGAGAGAGAGAGAGAGAGAATCCTGCCAAGTTTAAAAGGGTAGGTGCAGCTGTTTTTCCCCTGCAAGCATTTACAGTTTCAGGTAGCTAAAAAGGATTTGCTTGAATCTACCCTTATTTTATGAGCATATTCCATAGAAGTACTCTTAGGTATGAAACCTGCCAAATTAGGCAAATGGGTCCAGGGCTTTCTGTACTAAGCGCTTTAAAAAATTGATGTGGGGGCGGGGGGGGGGGGAGAGACCTAAAAGGATTTGCTTCCCTTTCCTATGGTTTTGTGGGCAATGATTTTATTATGGAAATTGATTATTTTGTAGGGGTGCCTCGAGGAAAGCAAGCTGCAAACTTTCAGAAAGGATGAAGGATAGGAGAGTTGGTGAATTGGGAGTGGGGGGGGAAGCTTTAGGCTTGTGCTCTGCTCAGTTGGTATCAAGAGTCATAGAAACTAAGTCCAAATATGATTTGATGAGGGCGTGGATGTGGGGGCATCTAGGACAGAGGCAGAAGGATTTCAGTATTCAACATCTTCCAAGCAAGCACGATTAACTAAAGTAGCAAACAGCACAGAACAGATAAGAACAGGATACATAATTTCAGTATCCCCCTTCCCAAAGCACTAAGATTGGAAAGCCCTGGTAAAATAATTCCTTCTGATTAGAAACTAGGCCAGTCACTCACAAAAGAGCTTTCCATCTCCCCACTTCCTTATCTAGCAAGCTTGAGATGTTTCAGTTTTTGCAGTTTGTTAAAAACGTCTGAATTGCGAAAGTGCTCCAGTAGTGTTAGGTTTGGGGCACTTTGGATATATTCTTTGGCTTCAACAAGCCTTGAATCCATCCGTAATGTCTTTGCTTTGTTTCTTGGAGTTCATCTGAATCTTATGCACACTCCTGTTGAACATCCAGCCCTACTGCTTATATCAGAGGTTTTCAAACTTTTTGAGTCCCCGGCTCCCATGTCCAACTACATTCTTTCTGCGGTACCCAAGCCTAGTTATGTCACCCTATGTCTGCCAAACTGGCAGTGTCTCACCCTTTTTCAAACACCCTCCCTCTGGAGTGTTCTCTCCTCTCCTCTCCTCTCCTCTCCTCTCCCCTCCCCTCCCCTCCCCTCCCCTCCCCTCTCGCCTCTCATTGGGATTCCTGCTTGAGCAGCCTCAGCTCCTGGCAACCAGCACCCTCTGACCACTTCATAAAACTTAGGGAAGTGCTGGGTGAGATCCCATGGACAGTAATACTAAAAGGAAAGGGAGTTCATGATGGCTGGGAGTTTGTTAAGAGGGAGATAGTAAAAGCACAACTTCAGGCAATACCAATGATACGGAAACATGGAAGGTGCCTAAAGAAGCCAGGGTGGCTATCTAAAGAACTTTTAACTGAGTTAAGATTAAAAAAGGATGTGTACAAAAAATGGAAAAGGGGGGAAACCACCAAAGAGGAATTCAAACAAATAGCACGTGTAGACACAAAGTCAGAAAAGCTAAAGCACAGAATGAACTCAGGCTTGCTAGAGAGGTTAAAAGCAACAAAAAAGGCTTTTATGGGTATGTTTGTAGCAAAAGGAAGAACAAAGAAACAGTGGGGTTACTCAGAGGAGAAGATGGTGAAATGCAAACAGGGGACACAGAAAGGGCTGAACTCCTCAATGCCTTCTTTGCCTCAGTCTTCTCCGATAAAGAAAACAATGCCCGACCTGAAGAATTTGGAGCAAATGATTCAGCAGAGGAAACGCAGCCCAGAATAACTAAGGGGATAGTACAAGAATACTTGGCTAGTTTAGATGTATTCAAGTCTCCAGGGCCAGATGAACTGCATCCAAGAGAACTGGCAGATGTGATCTCAGAACCACTGGTAGTCATCTTTGAGAATTTCTGGAGAACAGGCGAAGTCCCGGCAGACTGGAGGAGGGCAAATGTTGTCCCTATTTTCAAAAAGGGGAAAAGAGAGGACCCAAATAATTACCGCCCAGTCAGTCTGACATCAATACCAGGGAAGATTCTGGAGCAGATCATTAAGCAAACAGTCTGTGAGCACCTAGAAAGGAATGCTGTGATCACCAATAGTCAGCATGGATTTCTGAAAAATAAGTCATGTCAGACTAACCTGATCTTGTTTTTTGACAGAATTACGAGCCTGGTAGATGAAGGGAACGCAGTGGATGTAGCCTACCTTGATTTCAGCAAGGCATTTGACAAGTTGCCCCATGATATTCTTGTAAAGAAGCTGGTAAAATGCGGTCTTGACTATGCTACCACTCAGTGGATTTGTAACTGGCTGACTGACCGAACCCAAAGGGTGCTCATCAATGGTTCCTCTTCATCCTGGAGAAGAGTGACTAGTGGGGTGCCACAGGGTTCTGTCTTGGGCCCGGTCTTATTCAACATCTTTATCAACGACTTGGATGATGGACTCAAGGGCATCCTGATCAAATTTGCAGATGACACCAAACTGGGAGGGGTGGCTAACACCTCAGAGGACAGGATCACACTTCAAAACAACCTTGACAGATTAGAGAACTGGGCCAAAACAAACAAGATGAATTTTAACAGGGAGAAATGTAAAGTATTGCACTTGGGCAAAAAAAATGAGAGGCACAAATACAAGATGGGTGACACCTGGCTTGAGAGCAGTACATGTGAAAAGGATCTAGAAATCTTGGTTGACCACAAACTTGACATGAGCCAACAGTGTGACGCGGCAGCTAAAAAAGCCAATGCAATTCTGGGCTGCATCAATAGGAGTATAGCATATACTGTGTCCAGTTCTGGGCACCACAGTTCAAGAAGGACACTGACAAACTGGAACGTGTCCAGAGGAGGGCAACCAAAATGGTCAAAGGCCTGGAAATGATGCCTTATGAGGAACGGCTAAGGGAGCTGGGCATGTTTAGCCTGGAGAAGAGGAGGTTAAGGGGTGATATGATAGCCATGTTCAAATATATAAAAGGATGTCACATAGAGGAGGGAGAAAGGTTGTTTTCTGCTGCTCCAGAGAAGCGGACACGGAGCAATGGATCCAAACTACAAGAAAGAAGATTCCACCTAAACATTAGGAAGAACTTCCTGACAGTAAGAGCTGTTCGACAGTGGAATTTGCTGCCAAGGAGTGTGGGGGAGTCTCCTTCTTTGGAGGTCTTTAAGCAGAGGCTTGACAACCATATGTCAGGAGTGCTCTGATGGTGTTTCCTGCTTGGCAGGGGGTTGGACTCGATGGCCCTTGTGGTCTCTTCCAACTCTATGATTCTATTCTATGATTCTATGACCAGCCCCAGAGGCACCATTCGCCTGGGGAGCTTGTAGCCAGAGCTGCTGCAACAAACAACTGTGCAAGCCTTTGGGAGGCAGAGATGTGAGAGGGCATCAGAGGAGGGAGGGAAGGAAAGAAAGAAAGAAAGAAAGAAAGAAAGAAAGAAAGAAAGAAAGAAAGAAAGAAAGAGGGACACAGGCCAGTGTTGCCTACAGCACTCCTGACCATCATTCAAGGCACTCCAGTGTGCCACTGGCTTATATATTTAGATATAAACCTTGCCTCTTTGTTTTGACAATAATTATCATCAGGGGTATTGCAAAACCCATGCACAATGGCAAAATATATAAAGGCAAGATACACCATCTGTCTTCTACGCATAGTGTCAAAACTCTCCAGTACTAGATTTAAAAAATAAGATTGGTGGAAAAAGGAAGAATTAAAACAGGCTTGGAATCAGTGTATTAAGAATATCAAGTTCTCCTATCTTACAATCAACAGGGTATTGGCAGACCTTCATGAATTGCATATGAAGGAGTACCTTTGTAATTTAAAAGGTAGGAAAATAAGCCAGAGATGGCATATTTTGAGGACCCAAAGCATGAGCGATAGTTTTGGAAATGTGAAACATTATACCTAGTAAGGATGTGCATACAAGTATGAGACTTTGATCAAATATCATAGACGGTGGCAGTATGAAAGCTCAGACACAATAACGGCAATGAAGACAGCTCATCTGCAAGACACCGACTTACGTAAACTGAGTGTCCACATAGAGGAAGGAGTATGTTCGAATCATCCCAAAAGCTAACTTCTGGTTTGTTCTGCTTTTGTGTCCTACAGATGTGATTTGTACCCACAAGAGGGCACTGTGGCTTCATTGAAATCTTTCCTAAAGGGTGCAGCAAAGAGTAATTGCATTTTTAAACACTTGTTTTTGAAAAAACATTTCCAGAAGCTTTGCTTTTCCTTCAGTTTGGTCAGGGAGAGATGTGCAGAGAGTTGAAAGGTAGAGGAACCAAATTCAAAGTGCATATACTAGACTACATTACAAGCTGCTTCATGCTCAGCCAGACCAATTGGTCCCTCTAGCTCAGTATTGTGAACACGTGACTGGCAGTGGCTCTCCAGGGTTTCAGGCTAGACTCTTTCCTAAGCCCCTACCTGGGGACACCAACAGCTGTACCTGGGACTGTGCATCCTTGAGGCATAAGGTGGTTCTCATCCCGCTGCTTGCCACCCCAAGTGACCTAACATTCCAGCTGCTCCCTTTCTGGACGTGTGGAATTCCCTGCCATAGTTCCTACAGTGTGGTATGTGAAGCCTTTAACTGTTGCCCCCCAAATGACAGGTGTAGGATCGATACCCCCACAAAAGACACAGATAAAAGTAACAAAGCATTATATTCGCATAAGGGGATGTCATATTCCTATTTTGATATTAGTGTAAGATTGCTTGGGTATGCAGTGCTTAGTTACTCAAGGTTATACAAACATAGTAACAGGTCTTTATAATGAAAAGAGTCTTCCGCAACTTATTAAAGCTTTTAGCCCCCCATCCTTTTTTTTTTTTTTTTACCCATACCAAATTCACCTCTCCTGCATCCCTGGTCAGTCACAAGTAGGGACAGATGCTTTATGCTCGTCGTCCTCTGCCTCAAGAGCCTCTGCTCCTTCTAGGGTAGTTGAACTGTATTAAAGAGTGCCTGCTAAGCCTCTTGGGCTTGCTGATCGTAAGGTTGGCAGTTGTAATCCGCGTGACGGGGTGAGTTCCCATTGCTCTGTTCCAGCTCCTGCCAACCTAGAAGTTCGAAAGCATACCAGCATGAGTAGATACCAGGTACCGCTGTGGTGGGAAGGTAAACGGCATTTCCATGTGCTCTGGCTTCCGTCACAGTGCCAGAAGCCGTTTAGTCATGCTGGCCACATGACCCGGAAAGCTGGACAAACACTGGCTTCCTCGGCCTGAAAGCTGCACCCCATAGTCGAATTTGACTGGACTTAACTATCCAGGGGTCCTTTACCTTTTACCTTTACCTGCTCAGGTTTTCTCTCCTGTCAGACCTCTCACTGAAACCTGCTACAGAGAACAGCTGCTTTCTTTAAACCTTGCCAACCCTTCACGACATGGTTGCTTGTTCTCAGCCACTAGCTCCCATCTTCATGTCCTGTCCACAGCACAGTCCTCTCAGAGATCTCCAACTGTGGCTGTCTCCCAGTTGCCTTAACAGAGCAGACTGTGCCTTTTCTTGGCCAAGACTTCTGACCAACCAAGCACTTACGCTTCTTGGGGCACCCTGCCCATTGGTTGTCTCTTTTTCTAAGTGCATAAGATGAGTCCTCCTGGATCAGGTTCACGGCCCATCTAGTCCAGCATCATGTCCTCACAGTGGCCAACCAGCCAGGAAACCCTCAACCAGGAGCAGAGCATTGTCCCCTCCTGTGGCTTCCAGCAACTGGTAGGTACTCCAAAGCATTACTGACTCAAGACTGTGGAAGCAGAGCGTAGACAGCATGGCTTAGTAGGTACCGACAGCACTCTCCATGAACTTGCCTTACCCTCTTTTAAAGCCATCTAGGTTGGTGGCCATCACTGCCTATTGTGGCAGCAAGTTCCATAGCTGAACTTCGCACCACTGGTAGCCAGTCAGTTGTTCTGTGTTGTTTAGTCGTTTAGTCGTGTCCAATTCTTCGTGACCCCATGGACCAGAACATGCCAGGCACTCCTGCCTTCTGCTGCCTCCCGCAGTTTGGTCAGACTCATGTTTGTAGCTTCGAGAACACTGTCCAACCATCTCGTCCTCTGTCATCCCCTTCTGCTTGTGCCCTCAATCTTTACCAACATCAGGGTCTTTTCCAGGGAGTCTTCTCTTCTCATGAGGTGGCCAAAGTATTGGAGCCTCAGCTGTCCTTCCAGTGAGCACTCAGGGCTAATTTCCTTAAGAATGGATGTGTTTGATCTTCTTGCAGTCCATGGGACTCTCAAGAGTCTCCTTCAGCACCATAATTCAAAAGCATCAATTCTTCCCCTTCATGGATCACTGCCTTGCCGTGGCGAAGGGGCTTGAATAACTCGGAGAAGCTATGAGCTATGCCGTGCAGGGCCACCCAAGATGGACAGGTCATAGTGGAGAGTTTTGACCAAATGTGATCCACCTGGAGCAGGAACCGGCAAGCCACTCCAGTATCCCTGCCAAGAAAACTCCATGGACAAAGGCAGTAGTTCTGTATGGATCTTCTAATCACCAACCAAATTTGTTCACCTATCCACATTGTATTCTCGTGTTCACCTGGATGGTGCATGAACAAGTGAACACTGTCAGCTTGAAGCCTCTTCCTCTTAGTAACGGTTGCTAAGGCAACCACAACGGTCTTCTCTCCGATACAAAGCAACGGCGCTAGTCTTCACCTTCTGGCTTGCTTGGTTACAAGACCAGCCATAAGCAGATGAAAAACTACAGCGGTTCTTCATGTTCCTCCTGGCTGAAACGAATGTGAGCATTCTGACTCTTCAGTATAAGGAACTCCTGGACTTGGCTCTCTTTCAAACAGGCAGCAGGATTCTGCAGGTGGTACACGTATATGCAAGATCATCCATTTTCGCCATGTTCCCTTGATTAAGATGCCTGCCCCCCTCCCTGAAAGTCTATGTAGCTGCTAAGCAGATCCTGGTGGACCAGATGCAGCTGTGCATCTCAGCATGGGTGACATTTCCTGCTGTGTTTAGAGTTACAAACTGATGATTTTTTTCCCCTATAGGAGGTGTACCTCTGCTTAGAGGTGTCATGTGAAAAAAGGCTACTGATGTATTCATATTTTTTTTAAAAAAACCACAATAACTTTTTAGAGCTTGATGTTGACCCTAACCTTGTCTGTGCTGTCTATTCTTCTCTTACATCTTTTTTTAGTCCCATTGCTCTCTTTCTTCAAATCTCCTGCCACACTTGGCTTCCTTAGGTGCAGGGACCTCTTCCAACCGAGCTTTGCGATCATCAGGTTCTCTTAATTGCCATTCGCTTCAATCCACAACATGTTAGTCCCTGCCAAAATGACCTTTCATTTGCCTCATTATGAACATTCCATGACTGATACCAGAGCAGCTCTGCTAACAAAATACCTTGGTGTGTTGTGATATAGGTGGGAATTTATATCCATGTTTACTATAACAAGGGTAACCTGCTGCTACAGTAAAGGTAAAGGTACCCCTGCCCGTATGGGCCAGTCGTGTCCAACTCTGGGGTTGCGCGCCCATCTCGCTTAAGAGGCCGGGGGCCAGCGCTGTCCGAAGACACTTCCAGGTCACGTGGCCAGCGTGACAAGCTGCATCTGGCGAGCCAGCGCAGCACACAGAAATGCCGTTTACCTTCCTGCTAGTAAGCGGTCCCTATTTATCTACTTGCACCTGAGGGTGCTTTCGAACTGCTAGGTTGGCAGGCGCTGGGACCGAGCAACGGGAGCGCACCCCGCCGCGGGGATTCGAACCTGACGATCGGCAAGTCCTAGGTGCTGAGGTTTTACCCACAGCGCCACCTGCGTCCCGCTGCTACAGTAGAGGCCCTTAAATTTTTGTGTGTGTGTGGTGAGTCTCACTAATTCACTAAAGCACTTACACAAGTAGATGCAAAACAAATGGATGGTCTAGCAGGACACACATTTACAATAGGAGCTTTGTAATAATAAGCCAGTGATCAATCAACCAGAGCTCAGGTCCAGTTTACCCATCATACGCATTGCTTCTAAAATGTGCCTCTTATGAACCGTGTGAGAATTGTTATTGCTCAGAATTGCACATGCAAATTAAAGCCATATAATGTTAGCCTTACTTTTATCCTTCCCCAATGAGTCTCTATCCTTGGGCACCTATGATATATGGGTCCTTTTAACTTTTGAAGGCCCTGATCATATACGGTACTTCTAGCAGAGAGAAAATACTGCTTATATGCGCTATTGACCATTAACTTCAAACAGGTTTTCACAATCTGTTAACCCAGATTATCTTCCAGTCATTCAGTTACAGTGAGCAAAAATGTCTGAGAGATGTAATTATTCTGGGTTTTGTTTTTGGGTTTTTTCTTTTGTCTGAGTTTGCAGGGCTTTACGGTTCCTAGAGATGGATTGTGGCTAATGCTTATCTCTTCATTTCATACAAAGTACATGCAGAAACATGTGGATGCTCAAATCCACTTATATGCACAAGCTTGAATTAATCAGGAGAGCCATTGCAATTCAGTGACAAAATGCACCCACTTTTAAAGCCACACACTTTGGGGTCTAATCCTGCTGCCCATCTATCTGGTGCCCAGAATGTCTGGTTTATATAACATCAGACCCTCCGAGTGTGCCTATTTTCTAGGGATGTCCCTAGAACTGTCCCAGTTTCTGATTTGAACCCAGAATATCCAACTTTTCCTTAGGATGTCCCTATTTTCACTGGAGAAATGTTTGAGGGTATGGATGCCCCTATTTTCATTGGAGAAATGTTGGGGGGTATGGAGTTATCTAAACCCTCAGCCATCTGAAGGCAATCCTGTAGGGGAAGTTTTAAATAAAATTTAATGTTTTATTATGTTTTTATCTATGTTGGAAGCTGTCCAGAGTGACTGGGGCAACCCAGTAAAATGTGTGGGGTATAAATAGTAAAATTATCATTATGGAATGGGATGTTCCCTATTTTTACCAGATAAATGTTGGAGGGTACATCATATGTGCAAACTGGAAACCACGGTAAGCTAAAGGGAAAATGCTCCTTCCACCTGAGCAGACCAATTGTGTGAGTATATTGCCATTGCTCCAAGTTGCATTGAACATTTTAAAAATAACTTTCCATCTTATGCACTTCTTTTTCTTGTTGAGAGTGCATTTAAATGGAAGTGAGATGGATGTAAATCAATTCCGCATTGTATAGGAAAGAGCCTATAAGCGAAGAATATATCAAAGCAAAAGGCAGATATATTTAGAAGGGCTCCACCTTTACAGTAAATAAATGTTGCTGTACTTGGAACATCCTGATGTTGCATACCATAAGGATTTGCTGAAGTGCAAAGGAAAGGAGGGAGGAGCTGGGTGATTTGTGTTACGATTTCCACTCTTCTCTTTTGTCACATTAGGATAGTTGTTCTCAGCGGAAGGGAAGGTTAGCTAAGGTTACCATTCTACAGGGGTGGGGAACCTCTGGTTGGTGTACCAACCTTGCCCACTAGGGGCTCCAAATTGGCCTGCTAGGCTGTTTTCTCCAAACCACACCCACCTACTGACATCACTGGTGATGTCAGCTGATGGGTGGGAAGAGAGGGTTTAAATCAGAGGTCGGCAAGGTTTACTGGGCCAGTTCATTGCCGTGGAGATCGCTCCGTGGACTGGATCGTGTCAGCGCAGATGCGATTTTTGGCGTCTGTGTCTGCGCAGATGTGATTTCCAGCACCGCGGAAGTGAGTCCCCGCACCGCACTGCACCGGTTTAGCGCAGCGCATGGGGACTCACTGAGCGGGCGACTCGTTTCGGGAGCAGCTCGTGGGCTGGTTAAATGACCCTTGTTGGCCGCTTGTGGCCCATGGGCCTTAGGTTTAAATCCTCCCTTGGCTGCCCAGTTCCCAGGAAGGAACAGGATCACACAGCCAAGACAGCAGGATTTAATCTCTGCTCATCAATTGATTAAATCCTGCTCAAAAGCACTGTTTTAAGCAGCTTGTGTATAACTCCTGCGAATGGGTGGTTGATAGCAGTGGGCTGGGGGCAAAGTCTCATGTTTCAACATGGGGTCTGCCTTAAAGCGCTTCTCAAAAGGGCTGTCTGAAGCACTTTAAAGGCAAAGGGGGGGGGGCAGCTTTGTAACCCAGCGCTAAGCAGGATCGCTCTCTCTTCACAGCAGCTGATGCAATGGAGGAACAATCTTGCTAAGTGCTGGGCGTTTGCAAGCAACAGCAGAATTGCTTGCAAATTTCTCTGCTTTTCTGCTTTTGCTTGGGAAAGGTGTGCTTCTGTAATGCGGTAGAAATTTAACAGGTGTGTTTGGCATGTATGTGTATATTGTAGCTTGCTTCATGGTTTTATTTTTAGATTTATGAGGCATGGTGGCATAGGAAAAGGGGTTAAAAACCCCCAATTAAACTCTTACCAACACCCAAATTACAAAATAATAATAATAATAATAATAATAATAATAATAATAATAATAATTTATTATTTGTACCCCGCCCATCTGGCTGGGTTTCCCCAGCCACTCTGGGCGGTTTCCATAGAAACCAAAAATACACTAAAATAACACAGATTAAAAACTTCCCTGAACAGGGCTGCCTTAAGATGCAGGGCTGCCTTAATAAGCAGCAAGGGCAATAATAAACGGAAAGCACTAAAAGAGCAATATATAAGTGTCAATTTAGGTATCCATTTTAGCATAAAGTCTGAACAGAGTCCAACAGCATAATAAAACCCTGACCTACCTTTTTAATTAAAAGCAGTCTGAAACAGAAACGTTTTCAGAAAGCATGAGAAGGGGTCAGCTGTGTCTCCTGATATGGAATGGAAGTATTGGGTTGACTGAAGTGACATCTGACAAATGTTGCACATGACCTGTGCATAGCTCTTGATGGGTCTTTGCATCTCCAGTGAATTCCGAACCAAGAGCTATGTATTGGGTGGCACCTTGAAAGAGTCAGCATAGGCCATAGGGAAAATGTTCTGGGCCATCTCTGGGCAGGGGATGCTCCCAGTCCTGTTTGGAGATGTAAGGTATTGAACCTGGAACCTTCTGAATGAAAAGAAGAAGAAAAGAAGAAGAGTTTGGATTTGATATCCCGCTTTATCACTACCCGAAGGAGTCTCAAAGCGGCTAACATTCTCCTTTCCCTTCCTCCCCCACAACAAACATTCTGTGAGGTGAGTGGGGCTGAGAGACTTCAGAGAAGTGTGACTAGCCCAAGGTCACCCAGCAGCTGCATGTGGGGACAAGAAACCTGGTTCCCCAGATTACGAGTCTACCGCTCTTAACCACTACACCACACTGGCTCTCCAGTGCTTTGCCACTGAGCTACAGTACATCCCAGTCAGGGGTGGAGGAAGGGGTGTGTGGGCTGCCCTGGGTGTCACCACTGAGGAGGGGTGACAAAATGCCGGGTGGCACTCACTGCGGGGCCTGCAGCACACCCAAGCCACACATCTCTCCTGGAAGTGACGCGGTGGCTTGGGCACCCACAGGCTCTGTACTGCCTCCAGCTCCCCCTCAGCTGTAGGGCGGCTGAGTGGGAGGAGGCAGGCAGACTCCTCAGAGGCCCCGCGGAGCGTCCTGCCCCAGCTTGCCCCACCTCGCAGGCGGCTGGCCCTGCCCCTGGGTGCACGGAACACTCGCCACCCCAGGCGCCCGATCGGCTTGATCCCATCCCCAAAACACACCTGTAATTTCTTACAGTGTTATCTTTTGAAGCTTCTGCTCAAGTGAGCTCTGACCCACAACAGCTGGTGCTCCAGTAAATTTGTTGGCCTTATGGCACAGGAGCTACTAATTAAATTTGATGTTTTTATCTAATCAGGGAGAGTCAAGATTTAAAATAGTTGATTTGCCCCCCCCAAAAAAAACACCTGTTTTAATAAATACTGATAGGTGATTTAATTATCTATTTTGGACATTTTTATCCTTTCTAAAAAATAAAATAGATTCCAAGGTAGCTCACAAGAAAATGAAAAAAAGCAAAGCAATTTCTCAGCATCTAAACAGTTGCATAACATCATAAGCATCTAATCCAAATCTAATAATAAAATCCATAATAAAAAGCCTATTGGAATAAAAAGGTTTTGACAGACCAGTTAAAACCTGGCAGAAAGGGGATAGTACCACCACCAAGAAGACCCTGCTCCTGGCACCTGCAAGTCTGATCTTGACTAAGGCGGGCCATAGAGGAAGACCTCTGATACAGGTCTTAGGCCTCAGCTAATCACATTTGAGCATAACCCGCCGTTCGCATAACTTGCTCCTGTGCCGTTAAGGGCCTTTAAAGATCAACGGTGAGACATGAAAATTGAGTCTGTAAATGAATGGTCATAGTCAATGGTCATAGTGAATATAGGACTGGTGCAAGATGTGTTGAGCTTGACCCCCTTCCTTGAACCTGTAGTTTTGGACCAGTCCCCATTTCCAAATTGTCTTTAAAGGCAGTTTTATGTGTGTTTGCACTGTCATGAAGAGCCAGTGTGGTGTAGTGGTTAAGAGCGGTAGTCTCCTAATCTGGGGAACCGGGTTCGCGTCTCCGCTCCTCCACATGCAGCTGCTGGGTGACCTTGGGCCAGTCACACTTCTCTGAAGTCTCTCAGCCCCACTCACCTCACAGAGTGTTTGTTGTGGGGGAGGAAGGGAAAGGAGAATGTTAGCCGCTTTGAGACTCCTTAAAGGGAGTGAAAGGCGGGATATCAAATCCAAACTCTTCTTCTTCTTCTTCTTCATGAAGTGTGACATTTGCATGCAAACCTGTAGTTCTCGTATGCAATCCTGACACCTGTTTTAGGATTATTTGACAGTGAGGTCTTGGTGTGTCACAATACTGGCACCTTAATGCTTTTTAACTGCATACAGAGCCAGAGAGTGATAGTTGTCTGCGTAGAATAATAAAGATAAAGGGACCCTTGACCATTAGGTCCAGTCGTGACCGACTCTGGGGTTGCGCGCTCATCTCGCTCTATAGGCCGAGGGAGCCAGTGTTTGTCCGCAGACAGCTTCTGGGTCATGTGGCCAGCATGACTAAGCTGCTTCTGGCGAACCAGAGCAGCACACAGAAATGCCGTTTACCTTCCCGCCTGAGTGGTACCTATTTATCTACTTGCACTTTGACGTGCTTTCGAACTGCTAGGTTGGCAGGAGCAGGGACCGAGCAACGGGAGCTCACCCCGTCGCAGGGATTCGAACCGCCGACCTTCTGATCGGCAAATCCTAGGCTCTGTGGTTTAACCCACAGTGCCACCCATGTAGAATACCAGGCAGCAATTTTTATAGTATTTTGTAAGTGGTAGCGTCACCCTTATTCCAAAGAACTCATTCCCTCTCTTCCCCCATCCTTGGTGTAAGTGTGTGCGCACGTGTTGAGAGAAACCATTTTGTGACTACAATAGGACTTTGACTGCAGAAAAATATATAGGCCTGCTCTGAAGATGGAGATGCTCCGAGCTTCACTTTGCTTATGGCGAGTAACTGCATGAATTGCATGAATGACAGATCTGGTGCCTGTCAAGGAGCAAAGGAAAGACAAATTAGGAATCTTAGCTGGGAAGCATACTACTTCAAGAGATAATGCATGTAGTATTCCTGTCAATCTGATGGATTGTTATGTTTCGGTTCACGGAGTTTTATCCCAACCTGAAACAAGATTGATCATTGGGACAGTTTTATTGCTGTCTATAACAGGTGTCACTGTCTTTTTTTTAATGTCCAGGTTAGCCTAAATCAGGCAGTCTGAGTGTACATTTTAACACAAAGGGAAATAATTTTTGTTACAGTTTTACCCCAGGTAAGTGCTTAAAGCTATGAATGAAGGAGCTTGTGAGGAACAGCCGACACCATCATTCACGCAAGGCGTTCTCCTGAATAATGATGGACATCCCCTGAGACACCACAAGGAGGCTCAAAGGAAAGGACGGGAATTAAGTTGTCAGCAAAAGTTGATTTGCACAATCGCAGGCAAGGCAAGGTGGAATAACCTAACTTATGGGAGGCTGTTGTCTAAAACAGAACGAGGAAATTGGAGCACTGTGAAAATTTATTAAAATCATAGCACTTTTGTTTCCATTTATGTAACGCAGTTACATACTAAGTGAAATAACAAAAGAGTGGCATGGCATCTTAAAGAAGAACAAATCTATTGTGGCATAAGCTTTTATGGACTAGAGTCCATTTTATCAGGTACAAAGTGCAAGCAGGTGATAAGATTTCAATGCATTTTTAATCTTTGTTGGAAGCCGCCCAGAGTGGTTGGGGAAACGCAGCCAGATGGGTGGGGTACAAATAAATTATTATTATTATTATTATTATTATTATTATTCGATAAGGAGGTCCAATTACTACAGAATTCTAGGCCAATCATGCAACAGAGAAGGATATGTTGCACAAGCAAACTGGGTGTGTTGTTTCAGCCAGTACTGTAGCAGCTAAATCAGGGGTGAGGAAGGGCCACACTCCCTCATGACAAACCTATCAGGGGCCACATAACACATGGAATGGCAATGCAGCAGATTTCAGGGAAAGGTTTGAGCATGACTTCACCATCTGTACACAAGCTACAGGAATGGAAGAAAAAAGAGGATCTTCAAAAGATACCCACGTTTTTGCATATAGCAGGCATGAGGCAGTAGATATTTTCCATGCCGTGCAATTAAGCCAGGAAGAGCAGGCTTGGTTCTAAATAAATTTGAGTATTGCATGACCAGGAGCAACGAGACTTATGAAAGGTGTGAGTTTTAGCTCAAGAGTGTAGTATAAAGGGGAAACATTGAAAGAATTCCTTACTGACCCTAAACTGATGAATCAGATATGTTGTGACTTTGGGAGTTTAACAGATTCATTAATTAGAGATCTGATAGCTTTGGGGATTAGAGACTGGAAACAGCAAAAAAAGACTCCTGGAAGACTGCAATCTAATGCTAGAAAGGCATTCAAGGCTGCACAAGCTGCTGCTGCAACATGGCCTAGAATGCAAGCCCTGGAGAGGAAAAACTGCAAATGTTTCCATAGATACAAATTAGTGAAGATGGAAGCTGCAGGAGTCCTAGATGCAACACGAGCAAGTTTACACCGAACTGTCCCTTGAATTAACACCTTGTCGAAAGAAGTGCATGCAGTGTGGAGGCTGTCAGCGACACAAGCCCTGTCCCGCAATAGGGAAGTGTTGCAATGCTTGCCAAAAAAAAAAAACCAGCCACAAAGTATATGTTACCAACTAAGGCAAACTCAGGGGAAAATACAATTAGTGTAAGAGGACAACTCCTCACAGGACAGTGCTGTCACTGTCAGAGGAATATTTTTTTATAATAATGGTTGGCTGAAAAGTTTAATTATTCCTTCTGATGTCAATGCTCTCATATTGCACATTGGTTTTGCTGTTAGGAAAACTACCTTGTTTATTCGCGGAATGGGGAAGTTTGAGTTCGTTCATTGATTGTATCTCAGCATTGGAACAACACCTGCAAAAAGCAGTTTCAGAACAACTATAAGAGTGGGGAAACCAGCTGTTTAGAGCACTTTAAAACTGCATGGGACCAGCACGAATGTTTTCAAAAGACCAGGTGTCTTTCAGAAGATTTGTGGTAGAAATACTAGTGCCACCTACCGGACAATAATAACACCACTGGAAAACAACAACACATAATTACTCTCAACTGGCTGACACAAAGTTGGTCAAAGATAGGCAAGTTACTTGGAGATCAAACTCGCAAAACTTACGGAAGCATTTTAATCAGAAGAGTGAAAATTCAAACTACTGGAGTACTAATATGCAAATTTTGGTCTTAAAAAAATTGTTATTGGAAATTGCAAGTACAGTATATTGCCTCTGACCTGCCTAGAGAGCACCCCCCCTCTCTTGTCCAGGTATTTATGTTTTTACCACCCAACAGTTCACAGTTGCCTCTTGAACAATTAGTTAATAAGCATAGTAAAGTGGTACCTTGGTTTGCATACGTTTTGAATTACAAACACATCAAACCTGGAAGTGTGTGTCCCGGTTTGCAACCTTTTTTTGGATTACAACCCATTTTTTGGGGATTACGAACAAATTTTTTTTGGAAGCCCCATTGGTGAAAGCGTGCCTTGGGTTACAACCTGTTTTGGTTTACAAACGGACCTCGAGAACGGATTAGAAGAAGAAGAGTTTGGATTCGATATCCCGCCTTTCACTCCCTTTAAGGAGTCTCAGAGCAGCTAACATTCTCCTTTCCCTTCCTCCCCCACAACAAACACTCTGTGAGGTGAGTGGGGCTGAGAGACTTCACAGAAGTGTGACTGGCCCAAGGTCACCCAGCAGCTACATGTGGAGGAGCGGAGACACGAACCCGGTTCCCCAGATTAGGAGACTTAACCACTACACCACACTGGCTCTGGTTGTAAACCAAGGTACCACTGTATTGCACTGAACATTTCTAGCAGATGGATGCACAATCCATCAATTGTAGTACTTTTGGCAGAAGAAATGCACTAAACAATATAATCCATGGTTAATTTAAGGCATAAAGTTGTTCTAGTTCTGTTTAAAGAACAAGAAGGCCATGTTTACAATTACGGTTTTGAGCACTGTTCTCATCATTTTCTGATGTTCTTCCCGGATTCTCCTGGGTGAGGGTGAGTGATAATACTGTTAGTGTCATTTTTTAAAAAAATGAGGTGGCAGTTTTATTACGGCTCTGAGAATTCATCTTTAAGGGAATTATAAGATCTGTCAGTTGAATAAGTTATTGTCATAGATCCCTCATTAATCATAATTAATAATAAGTGCAGCTAACTTTGTGCAGCTAAATTTGTGTAAAATCCCTCACATAGAAATGTTTCAAAAGAAAACTGGCCTTTGCTGTTTTTTAATGGTGGGATTGCATCCGTAACTCTTTAATTTCACCTCCTGGTACATGCTGTGGAACTACTCTTGAGCAGCTCTCATTAATGCCAATGTGGTTGTGCACAAACACTTCCCATAGTGCATAGCACATTTCATTACTCAGGGATTTTTTTAAAAAAATATTTCAACGAAGGAAGAAGAGGCGGGGGTGGGGGGATGACAAGACATACAAGTACTAGGAAGAGGTAAATATGTAAAAAGCTAACAAAACAACCACAACAAGAGTTGTGGTTTGACTTCCAAGAAGCCAAAAAGGAGAGTTTTTCCTGCAGAGAAAAAGACCCATGTCAAGCTGAGCAGAGGCAGGTCAGACTTGGAGGGCCAAGCGCAGGATAGTGCCTCCTTCTCCTTGTTTGCGGGCCACAAAAAGCAGCCCCTCCACAAAAGGTGGCCAGTGGAGCTCAGATGGAGACAGAGCCATGACAAAGATACATATGCAGGCAGAAGAAAAACGCTGGGGTGGACCTGCAGCTTCTGTCTGCAGAGGAGTCCATTGTTTTCCATTGCTGCCATCACTGGAGCCAGTCACCCCCTGGCTGCATCCAGAAACAGACACAGGCAGAAACTTCAGATCCATTCCAGCCTTTTTCTTCTGCCTGCATCTCCCTGTCTGCTTCCCTTGACCCATATAATAGGGTGTGCCTGGGTACACCTGGCTCACACCTATGTCACCTCCTAATTGCACAAGCACCTCTGTACAATAATGTAAAGTATGCATGTGTGATTTCATCCCAGCATGGAGTCTTTGATCTCTGGGATGTCGCAAATGCCTAAAGTTTACACACCTATCCCGTGACCCCCTCAGCAAGTGCCAAACAAGCCCACCAAAGTCAAATAGGGATGGTACTACCAAACCAGGATTTTAAGCTGTTGGATTTCAGGATTTGAAAAATGAAAGCGATATTGAAAATGTTTTATTCATAAAGAGAAAACTGAAGCTTTCCTCTGCTGTTGACACATGATTATTAGATTCCTGGAGACTTGCTCCACCTATGCATATTTTGTTAGTGACACAACACAAATCGTACCAGAGCTTCTTGAACCATGGAAGCAATTTAGAAATTCAATACCAGTGGTGGAGAAAAACAGATAGGTCTTGTCTGTTAGCATACAATGGTCCTTTAAAAACAAATAAATAAATAAGTACTGCTGCAATTTCATGGCTGACCTGAGCTGTAATCTGATACTGGTGCTTTCTCTAACTGAATGCACATTTATTACTCTGGATTCCTAGCTGTTAGCAAAACTAGTTCAAGTACTCATCCATTTGTCGGATGGATTGATTGAAAGCAAAAAGGGTTAAGACAAATCCTTAAGAGACTTCCCACCATGCTTGTATAGTGATATTTTTCCTATTAACAAAAATCCCCAATGATTTTAAAAGCTATTATAATTTTTGCTCTGGGTCTCCACCAAATATCTTTATAGGTTAAAAAAATGTTTTCTGTAACCATTTTAGTTTTACTTTAGGGGATATATGATACTGACACCTGGATTACGCTTTCAGTCTGTTTTAGCAATATTCTATTTTAAAACAGCTTGATTTGTTTTCTGCCATTAACCATCTCCCCATACCCACAGCTGAGCTCCATAATTCACCCGTGAGGCAAGCAGTAAATATGCATATCCTTAAATGAATTAATATATATATATTGTTTATAACCCACCGTATCCTAAGGTGTTTCTCCCTGACTTTATAAAAAAGTTGACTTGCATCAAAATTTATTTTTGTTTCCAATGTATTCCACCAGCATTATTTGGGAATGGCAAGCCACATGCCAAAATTATGGTGCTGACCATTTGAGTGGCGTGGATGTGTGCAGAGTTAGGCATAGAGTGGAATTGTAAGAACGTTCGGCTGCATGCGGCTCACTCATCACTACTGCTCTTCAGCAGAACTCATACACCAAACTGCTAAACTATTTGTTGTTGGACTGAGTCCTCCTAACCAGGACTGCAAACCAGACTTTGTTCTTTATTTGCAGCTCTTGTTTGATGGGCTTACTCAAACGACAGTCTGCACACAATATCAACCTATCCTTTCATAAAGAGGGAAAGTGATTTATTAAACTGCATTGTGAAGAAAATGGGTTGGGCTCATGGCTCTGTTCCTGATCCTCTGACAAATGGCTTCACAAACCATCAGAACTCAACCTTTGCCTCTCAGACAAAAACTTTAGTCAAGGCATTTGCTACTTCTATTTTCCACCGTTTCCTGACCTCTCACTTCCTGTCTTCACCTCCTCTTTTCTTGTTAATCCAAAGCAGACGTTTAGTGCTCCGGGTATGCTAAAGCCAGTAAGGCAACTGATTCACTACTGTACTTGATTTTTTTTAAAATAGCACATAATCACTGTTGAGTTCACAGTTTCAGTAACAGTGGTTGATGGCCAGAGGCAAATAATGAGGGTGGTGAAGGATGTTGGCTCTAGTTTGAAGGTCCACTATCTTGTTCTGTTTGAGCTACAAGGGGTAGCTGCTGATACATCAGTCCACACCTGTGTAGTCCACTGCAGGTCTCTGCGCAGGTAAGGCAAAGCAGCTGCGATAGCAATGGTGAGACCAAGCCTGACAGCACCTCTCTCCTTGGCTACTGCATGCTTTTTAAATACATATATTTACAGTGGTACCTCGGGTTAAGTACTTAATTCGTTCCGGAGGTCTGTACTTACCCTGAAACTGTTCTTAACCTGAAGCACCATTTTAGCTAATAGGGCCTCCTGCTGCTGCCACACTGCCAGAGCACGATTTCTGTTCTCATCCTGAGGCAAAGTTCTTAACCTGAAGCACTATTTCTGGGTTAGTGCAGTCTGTAACCTGAAGCGTATGTAACCTGTAGCATATATAACCCGAGGTACCACTGTATTGGGTTTTCAAATATACAATAACAAAGAAGAACATCATATAAAAACACACACAAAAAACAAGCAAGCAACTCCTCCCTCAAATATCTCCGCAACATGGGATGCGTATAAGCCCATGAATAAATCACAATACTTCAGTGAAATGAAGAACAGAAGGGCAAAATCTGATGTATTGCCATATGAAATAAAGCCCCACCATATCACACTGAACATTTGCGATTTTCCTTGTAATAGGTGTACATTATGGGTAATTTTCTCCAATATTGCAGTAGTCCAAATATTACTACACAAACGACTCAGGTTTCCCCGTTGCTCAGTAAGTTGTTTAATAGGCTGCAATCAGTGGAAACTGTAGGAGTGGTTTGGACTGAACATTTTAGTTTGGATTTTCCAACGGTGGCAATAAAAACAACTCAGGTACAGAAACAATCTGTTTCTTAGCTATAGTAGAGTTTCCCTTGTGGACGGTAGTCTAGAAAGGCTGGATATGGGGACACTGTCACCTTGGCTACTGCTCAAAGAGCCACTACTCACACTACAGCTCTTCCTGAGCACAGCACCACACCTTTCTCACATTGAGCAGTTGGAAGAAAACCCAGTAATGCAGAGCTGTGCCTACAAACAGGCCTAAACTGGTGGGCACCAAATTCCTAGAATTATTGTGGCTCATTTACCTTCACCTTACCCCCTTCTTTCTAAACTTTACCTCAGTAATGTCAAGATAGTGCTGTGGGGCTTCTTCCTTTTTCTTTTTTCTCATTGAGTGAGAAATGTCTCAATTACGGGGTTAATTAGTATTGCCGTTTAAACCAAGAGCAGAGTTTCATTAAATAAATGCATCTTGTTGGTAATGCTTTAATTAATGAGGTAATAAAGCCACTGTACCAACACTCACACACACTTTGTGCAGGTTAATGAAATCCGTGGATCTACTCATTAAGCATTAAAATGTTTCCCCTGTTAGAAGGCTCCCCTCCTATTTCCCGTTATTAAATTTTCTTCATTTTCTTTGTACGTTTCCTCCCATCACTAATGAGATTCTTGTTCCTGTATTGTGTTATGGGAACCAAGAGCTCTAATGATGTCTAATTAGACATCATTCCTGCATAACAAAAAGATACAATATTTGACCTCCAATTTGTATTGGCGTTAAGAATGAGGGTGTATCCAGACCCACAGCAAGTGTATTGCATATCACTGCTTCAGTCTTTGTCCCATGATGACCACGATGACCCATTCTTTCATTCTTCTCTACTGCTCGTTTTGATGTGCTTCCTGAATTGCAGGCGCTAGTACGGATTTAGCTTCCTTCATAAATGCTGAATGTATTCTTTCTACTTCTGAACTCCTGCAAATATGGGTTGCTTCCAGGTGACCTATTATTGAACATTCATTCTGATTTGTTTGTACAAAGTTTTGGGAGAGACTAGATGATGTCTGCTATCTACTGAGCATTCATTCTGACTTGCTTGTGGGGAGGAGGTTATATGATGTTGCAGCAAGCAAATGTTAATACACACTTTTCAGTGCATTTCCCCATTGTGTTCTTTATTGCAATAAGTATGATTTTTGGTGTGTGTTGGGGGAATGGGTTTGCTGGGCAAGAGCACCAAATCAACTCTAAATACACAACCTGAATTTGCCAGTACATGAAATGGAGCCACTCCATCAGGACCCTATCTCATTCCACTGGTAAGAGTGTTGCAACATCCTGTTCGCCTTTTCATTGATCACCTGCCAGGAGGACGCTGCTGACTTGGTGGGAAAGACTCATATGATCAGCTGTAGTCATGTGATTTCTGCTTTCACATACATTCCCAGCAATGCTGGATTGTGCCATTTTCTGTATGCGAGCCCTACTCTGACATTGGTCAGGTTGCTATAGCATAGAAGTGAATAATAATAATAATAATAATAATAATAATTTATTTATACCCCACCCATTCGGCTGGGTTTCCCCAGCTACTCTGGGCGGCTCCCAACAGATTAAAAGCACAATAAAACTTCAAACACTAAAAACTTCCCTAAACAGGGCTGCCTTCAGATGTCTTCTAAAAATAAGATAGTTGTTTATTTCCTTGACATTGGATGGGAGGGCGTTCCACAGGCCAAGTGCCACCACCGAGAAGGCCCTCTGCCTGGTTTCCTGTAACCTCACATCTCGCAGTGAGGGAACCTCCAGGAGGCCCTCGGAGCAGGACCTCAGTGTCCGGGCAGAACGATGGGGGTGGAAACCTTTTTGACTCCCTGGGCCAGATCCTGGTCATACCAAATTTGACAGTTGGGTGGGGCCATCCACCTGTCAATCACACAGCATCACAATGATGTTAGGGCTTCAAAGCACTTTGCAAGCAGATGCTAAAACAAAGGGATTTCCCCCCTGTGTTTTGGCAGGGGATTCTGATGCAAACCCCTTCCTGGAATCCCTTGATAAAATGAAGGAAAATGCCCACCATTTTAGCAGGAGATTCCATGCAAGCCCATTTCTTAAAGCCTGCCTCCCTCCAGCAAAAAAATGATTGAACTATCTGACAGGAATGGAATTGACTTGGCTACTTCTGTTATACTTGCTCAAGAAATTATATTTTGAGGAACAGATGACATATTCAGCTGTAAGTTATTACCACGCAGCCACATTTGAAGCCAACGTTTGTAACTAAAAGCCCTGGGAGGGTAATATCCATGCTGGCAAATGAAGCAGTTACTAATGTACTCAGCCAACACAGACCCCGATTTTCTCCGAGGCTTATACAATGTACACATTGCAGCTATTGTTCCTCATCCCTAATCATACATCTCCATTTTCCCCAGGGCCATTTTGTGGATCTAGAAGCAACAGCCTTTTATTGAATTTTGTTCTACCAGGAGGCAATTTGCATCTGCTTGCTTGGGGAGGTGATAACACCATTGCCTTTGTTTTCTGATTAATTTGTTTAATTATTTGCTCCTTCTCTTCAGTGGCTGTGGATTTCCCTAGGATTCTTCACAGTAAGATTCAGTAGTGGAAATTTACAGATTGGTAAAAAAGAAAGAAAAGAAAAAGTAGCAGAAAAAGCTGCATCGTCCCATGCTCCAGAGATTTGAGAAAACTGATGCACAGTTAAAACAAAAATATCCACGCTCTATTTTTCACAGCTGGAAAAATGGAATACAGCTATGCATTTGCTTCTTCTACCTCCATTCTCGCTCAGCTTGCCGACTGAGATTTTGGTGTGTTAGTGTGAATGGAAGAACGTGCACCTCCTTAGAATCCTGTTTGCAGCTTCATGTACAATAAATTCATGTCACAACCACCTGGCTATTCTGACCCCTTAGAGGTCTAAAGACAGATCCAAATATGGGGAGCTGTACATAATGGTTCAACAGTGCCACACAATGCTTGGAAAAGGTCAGTGGTACAGCATCTGCTTTATAAGCTCAAGGTCCCTTGTTCAGTTCCTGATATCTCAAGGTAGGGTAGGAAACCCTGCCTGAAACCCTGGAGCACTGATGATGATTAGCATAGACAGATTAGCCTGAGGGCCAAATGAGGCCTCTCTTCTAGATGGAAATTTCCATTGAAACTGAAGAAGAGTTTGCCTGGTTAATCATTGAGGGGGCTGTATCATGGGAGCGTACCTCTGCTGCCTCCGTCACAAGGTGTTTAGCTCAGAATCACATGAAAGAGATAGTATTACAAGTATATGCATATGCTAATCTGGGAGGCATCCATGTTGGGCATGTAAACTCTTTGTTCCAAGCTACTGAAGAGAATGGATGTGTTTTCTCTCTGTTCCTAATGGTTAGCTCCAACTGAGAGAAGATCCAACACCCATGTTGGGCTATTAACCAGCAATCTATGTGAGGCAGGAACAGTAGACATCATGTAGACCAAATACTGAGCTAACTAATAACTGAGTTATTTGCATATCAAAAGAAAGTAGTCAATGGTAAATTTAAGCAAATTGGCTTTATTTGCCTCTTGCATCCGTTTCTTTCATATGTTAAAGGGGACACTGTGTCAGGAATACCACCAGAGAAATATGAAACTGCGCTCTTATGACCAGCGTAATGTGTTTTTAATAGTCATCAACTTAACTATTTATCTTGTCTGCAGAGGCACTACATGATAGATTAGCTTAATTGTCCACTGCGATTTCTAACCAGTCTGCCTGTCTGCACCCCAGTCCTTGTGAAATAAATGTAGCCTCCATTACAATGCAAGGCACCTTCTTTTCCTAAAATCTGAACGTTTCTTATAATTTCCATAACCCATTTATTATTGCAAGATTTTTCACTTCCATATAATTCTGGGTAGAAGCATACCTTTCTCTCTGCTTGCTGCATTCTGACTCTTGCGGTAGTTAACTAAACTGACAGCTGCAGAAATGAAGTGCACCCCGAGAAATGGTTTTGATGCAAATATAGTAACCTGTTTATAACTTTTATCATTACTGATACTGAACTTGTTTTGTTACGTCCATCATTACACCCAATAGCTTTCTCGACTCTGCTTGTTAACCACACAGACATTTTGGTTCTTCACGATGCCTGCCTTGATCTGTGGCATACCTTCTCACTGAGCTTCTACTATTGTGGTTTTGACTAACTCCCAAGCATCTTGGCAGTTTTTACCTATCTGACTTTTCCTTCCAACTTTCTTTTACTAATCATCTCATATTGAGAAAGTTTTTGAATACAAAAGTGATTGTGTTGGACCTCTTTGGCAACTGTCCACTTACACATAATCACTGCTTCAGTCGGTTTAATGACGCATCTTGCACCAGATCTTGGGCAACACTTAAGATGAAGCCCAGGGTCACATTCCCTCTGGTCAGTTCCATGACTAACTCTTCCAGAGCACAATCATTTGGAGCAGGCACCCCCAAACTTGGCCCTCCAGCTGTTTTGGGACTACAATTCCCATCATCCCTGACCACTGGTCCTGTTAGCTAGGGATGTAGTCCCAAAACATCTAGAGGGCTGAGTTTGCGGATGCCTGATATAGAGCTGTGGTTCCCAGTTAGCTAAGTACTGCGGACCCTGTTTTTCAAAAGACAAGCCCTACTTTGAAATTTTTGATACCTCTATGGAACTTTTTTGTTATGTGAATGGTGCCACGGACCTCCTGGATGAGTTACAAGGATCCCCTGCAGTCCTTGGACCTTTAATTGGGAACCACCGATTTAGAGTATCTAGAAATTTGCCTGTCTTAATTGGAGCATGCATATACTCGGTCAATGTGAGGGAAAGTGACATATTTGTGTATGGAGGTCCTGGGCTGCCCAGAAAACAAGACACCCCCCCCGCTACACTGATATAGTCCAAAGGAAATTAGAGCAATACATTGGTACCAGCTAGGCTGCAGAAGATGGGGAAATGTTATTGGGTGGCATAAAGAAGGTGGAACTGCTCAATACCTACTTTGCCTCTGTTTTCACCCAAAAGGAAAGAAGTGCCCAACCTAATAAATGACACAAGGAGGGACCTGCAGCCCAAGATAGGAAAAGACGTGGTAGGGAACACCTAGCTACTTTAAAAGAATTCAGGTCTCCAGGGCCTGATGAGCCCCACCCAAGGGTACTAAAGGAGCTTGCGGGTGCAATCTCAGAGCCTCTATCTATAATCTTTGAGAATTCTTGGAGAACAGTTGAGGCCCCTGCAGACTGGAGGCAAGCAAATGTCCTCCATATTCAACAGGGAAAAAAGAAGAAGATCCAGGTAACAGATAAATAAACAGGTAGGTAGCCATGTTGGTCTGCCGTAGCCGAAACAAAATAAAAAAAATCCTTCACACGAAAGCTGATACCAATAACAAACTTAGTTGGTCTCTAAGGTGCTACTGGAAAATATATAAACAGTCAGCTTGTGAACATTTAGAAAAGGATGCTGTGATTACTAAGACCCAGCATGGGTTTCTCAAAAACAAGTTGAACTAGACGACCCTCAGGGTTCCTTCCAACTCTACAATTCTGATCCTATGATTCTATACTGAAGTGAGTGGGGAATCTGGTGTATCTGAAAAATATATATGATCAAATGAAAATCAGACCGTGTTCAAACAGTGTGCCTGATTGTGCATGTCCCCTCCCCCCTCTCTCTCACACACACTCTATCTGTGTGTTTGTGTATGTATCTGTGTGTCAGTATATATTTATATACCAGTACTGGATGAAGCAAGCACTTTGTAATTCATAGCATGTTTGCTTTGAAAGATACAAGTCTGTATGCTCGTATTCCTGGATTTGTTCCAGAGAATATTGATTCTAAAGATTTCCTCCTCAAGCAAGGAATGATCCAGTGTACAGCATCCATTCGAAAACATACTTCGCGGGGGGAAACATTAACGTCTACCGGTAATGGTTATTATACGCTGACCATTCTAGAACCACTAAGAATACGCACATTCAAGGACGTTATCTCTTTCCCTCTTCTCCTGCGTGGCTTATCCTATTCCACCAAATCATTTAACACACACAGCTTTCGTACAGCAGCCGCAGCAGCAGAAATCTATCTCCACTTAGCTGTTCATCACAGCCAAGAATAATGCTCTGAGAAACTGGCAATCTCTTTCCATTTTGTTTGGATGGCTGCTGCAAGTGTGAGGCACACTTTCTGTATTGATCCCAGGGCAGCCTGGAGTTTTGAACTCTAGCTAATAAAAGAGGACCATGTTAGCCTGGGGCCGTATGCCCAGGCCTGTGCTTCAACCTTTGTCTATTGCAGGAGGGCTGCAAACTCTTCACCCTCATTAAAAATAGAAATAAAGAAAGTGTGGTTTGGGACCAGAGTTCCTCTGACTTTATTCAGGCTTAGCCACAACTTACCTTTCCTCTGCGCTTTCCAGGCACAGTCTGGGGCAAGAGGTAAGTGTGCATAAACCCTCTGGCAATATTGCCACCCTGTATTCTGCCACTGTTGCTCCCTATGTTATTAAAGAAATAATCTCTTTCCTCATAACAGTGCATTTTAGTGATATAAAATGGAAATATATAAAAATGTCCCCAAATAGGACAAATTTCCATTTTTACATGTTGTGCTGTCTTAATGCAAAGCCATCTAAAAGTGTGCCAAACCACTATATCATAAACTTTTTTATTATTTTTTTCTTGCTGAAATCATGTAACTCAAATTCTTATATTTCAATTAATCTGTAATTGGGCAAAGAATATCGAGGGTCCAATACGTTGTGTTTTTTTTTAAAAAAGAGAATTTAACAAAAACTTACTTATATTGAATACATATAAATATTTGGCCTTGTAAAAACACGGGAAAGACTAAGAATACAACAAGATTTTTTTCGGCTGATTAATTTCACAAAATTCCAAAAAGTTTTCCAGAATTTTGTCTCTTTGCGGCAGTGAGAGACCCCATTAGCTAATGTGGTACCTCAGGTTAAGAATGGTTTCAGGTTAAGAACAGACCTTCGGAATGAATTAAGTTCGTAACCAGAGGTACCACTGTATTTCTATTGTTTTACTTGATGGGGGGTGGAGCTGCCCCCTTGCCCCCCATGGCTGGACCCACATTCCATAAATTTTCCACTGCATGTTATGTAAGTTGAAAAAGAAATGTGTTCTGTGCACACACATTTTGGTAAGCTTTTGGATCGATTGTGTATATATGCATATATTTGGCTCCAACTTCAAACAAGTGGCCAACTAGTTTTTAGCAATAAATAAACCATTACATTTTTCTCTGGCAGCATCCCAGCGGTAGGACCTAGCCTATTTATTTTTCTATAACAGGGAACTGCAGTCTGTTCCGTTCTTGCTTCAGGACCAGTAATGATGATTCAAAATATTGCAGTGAACCTTGTCCTTGAAGTAAAACTCAGAGAAATGTCACGATCTGCCCTCTTTCTCTGGCAAGGATCGGATTCTGCTGTGTGAATCTGAATTAACAGTGGTGCTTCCCAGCAGAGCTTCCCAATAAGAGCACTGGTAGGGAGGGTGAGAAGCCAGCCCTGAGAAGGACCCATCGACAATGTTACGCTTCATACAAATAAAACTGCTGGTATCCAGTGAGATGATAAGGCACAGCTGCTTTGTTTCATTTTCAGGCATTCCAAATGGGAAAAACTAAATGCAATGTGGGGAAGAGCAGTGGGAACAAATGTGCTCCCTCCCTGTTTCTGTTGCCTTTTCACTCGTAAAAGACTACGTCTGCAGCAGGGAGTGTTTTGTATTCATGGATCCTGTGCCTTTTCCCCACCCAGAACTTGCTGGAACTCATTTCCGGCACCTCTCAGGCATGGGTGTACAAAGAGGGGTGCGGGGGGTGATAAAATGGCACTCGTCACCACAGGGTCTGCCGCACGCATGAGCCACGTGTCTCAGCACCCGCAGGCTCCGAGCTGTCTGCCTGTTGCCTCTCTCCCAGCTGTAGAGCAGCTGAGGCCCCACTATTACCCCTGTACCTATGGGAGCTGTGCCCCATCCCTATGGGTGTGGCGTGCCATGTCTCACCCCTACGGGTGCTGCACACCCTGTGGTGCGCGGCGCCCATAGGGATGGGGTTCATTGCCACGGTGTCCATAGGGACAGCATGGGATGGCATGGCATGGAGCGTGTGGTGCCCATAGGGACGGGGCATGCCACGGTGCCCATAGGGACGGAACAGGATGCTGAGCACCCCGTTCCGTCCCTATGGGCGCTGGGCACCCCGCCCCTATGGGTGCCACGGCCATGTCTCATCCCTACGGGTGCTGCACACCCTGTGGTGCACTGTGCCCTTAGGGATGGGGTGCACTGCCGCGGTGTCCATAGGGACAGCATGGGATGGCACGGCATGGCGCGCATGGTGCCCATAGGGACGGGGCACGGCATGGTGCCCATAGGCACAGCATGGGACGCTGAGCGCCCCGTTCTGTCCCTATGGGCGGTTTCCCCTGCCCCTGGGTACTCCACCCCAGGTGCCCGAGAGGCTTCCTCTACCGCTGCTCCCAGGTGGGCGCCATTGCCATTATATAAGAGAACGAGGGAGGTGCTCATGGTGAGTTCTGGCACATCTTTTCATAGAAAAATAGCACTGCATGGAGTTTTAGAACCCAGCTTAGGAACATAAGAAGCTGCCTTATACTGAGTCAGACCATTGGTGAACCCAGCTCAATACTGTCTTCACTGCCTGGCTCTCTGTCGAGGTCTCTTCCTGCTCTACCTGGAGATGCTAGGAATTGATCTCGGGACCTTCTGCATGTAAGGTGGATGCCATACCCACCAACAGTTCCATTTTAAGCAGGGCATCCTGGAATCACAGAAGCCAATCCCGGTATGAGATACTCTAACACTGAGGTGTGGCATTTTCCCTTCCTGGTTCCCCAGGCTTCTAAAACATGCAGGGTCTTAAAACCACGAGGTTATTATGATTTTACAGTTTCCTCTCGGGGCTGAGAAAAAGAAATGCAGGTTCCTGCAGCACCTCCTTGCCTGCCTTTACAGATGCCTTGCAGTTGTGTTCTGTTGCATAATTAAAGGCAGCAGCCTTCAAGACAAAGGCCATTTTTCTAGGCATTAAATTGATTCTGCTTTAACAACACAATAACACCGGTAGAATTATGTGCGAAGCCACAGGGCTCAATAAAAGCCTATTAGCTCTTAACACGGTAGGCACCTTTCCGTTCCCGTTGCTGGATTTTGGGTTGGACACTTATTGGAATGGAGAAAATAAACATTAAGGACTTGTTATGTGCTGCTGCCCTGACAACTCCGTGCCAAATCGCCAGCAGATGCCAACTCGTTTCTGCTATGCGATTGCAGCTTAGCGCTGTAGTAGCTTATCCTCCTTAAATGACTGCACCTCACAGAATGTTGGGGAAACTTGGGTTGGACTGGGAAGGGGACACAAAGCTTCCTGACCCCACCCCTGCGCCCTGTTTTCCTCTGCAACCTCTGAATTTTGAACTGCATAGCAGCACTTTACATTCTGCAGAAGCCACGTGGCGGCAATAAGACTCTTATCATCACTAGGCTGCATACGTGTCAGCGAGACAAAAACAAAGCTCCCTGGACAGGGCCAGATGGTGGAGTTAGAGAAGATCCTGCTGGAGCTTGACAAGTCCAGAGGAGACAATTGCAGGAAGGTTTTTGTTGGACTGGTTCTGAGATGTATTCTCTCCACCCCTGATCCTGATCATATTACGTGAGAGAATGTGGTTTTACTGGTCAGACAGCTAAAAGTATAGATGCCCAAGGGTGTGGAGGGCCTCCATGCTAATACCACACATTTATGTGGCTGTTAATGCTGGCCTGGAGCATTATCATGTTATCAGCCTACTGCACGTAGTAGCTTAAGGCCTCAACTGAAGGGGGTTTCCATTATCCTCCACATTAGACTATAATACATGAAGCTTTCCACAGAGCGCAAAAAATCCTAGAATTGTAGAGTTGGAAGGGAACCAAAGGGTCATGTAGTCCAACCCTCTGCAATGTAGGAATCTCAACTAAAGCATCCATGACAGTTCACCATCCAACCTCTGCTTAAAAACCTCCCATGAAGGAGAGCCCACTACCTCACGAGGGAAACCATTCCACTGTTGACCAGCTCTTACTGTCTGAAAGTTCGTCCTCATGTTGAATCGGAATCTGCTTTATTTTACCTTGAAGCCATTGGCTCAGTTCTGACCCTCCAGAGCAGGGGAAAGCAAACTTACTCCATCTTCCATGTGACAGCCCTTTAGATATTGAAAGATGGCTGTCATATTTCCTCTCAGTCTCCTCTCATCCAGGGTAAGCAAACTCAAATCCCTCAACCATTCCTCATAAGGCTTGGTTTCCAGAACTTTGAACTGACCCTGTTGGAGAAATATCTGCATTGATAGGCAATTTCCTTTACAATTCTGGTATGAGAAATGGCCCCATCTCAGCAGGGGTTGCCTGCCTGCCAGCTACTAACAATGTCATTGGAGGGCTTTAGATTCCTCTCTGTCTTTTGTTATGCAGATGAAGCTCCTGAGATCCAGGAGGCCTGAAGACCTAGGCCTGCCCTGCATGCATACAGCTCAGCTTCAGCCTACAATGCCTGCATACATAACAGGGTGCACACCATTTAGCCCTGTTCCCTCTGTGGTGCCACCATTATTGGACATTCACTATTCAAATGGCTTCATCCATTCCAGAAGTTTGCTCTTCCACTCGTGGAGGGCAGAATGCATGGGAACAGTGACGTGATGGAGGGGCCTGGAGGGGCAGTGCCCCTTCCCCCTCTTCATGGACTCTAGACCCACATGAGAAAGCTGAGCACCTCTCCTTGACCTCTTTAATTAAGCGTAAAGGGGACCCCTGATCATTAGGTCCAGTCATGACTGACTCTGGGGTTGCGGTGCTCATCTCGCTTTATTGGCCGAGGGAGCCGGTGTACAGCTTCCGGGTCATGTGGCCAGCATGACTGACCCACTTCTGGCAAACCAGAGCAGCACACGGAAACACCATTTACCTTCCCGCTGGAGCGGTACCTATTTATCTACTTGCACTTTAACATGTTTTTGAGCTGCTAGGTTGGCAGGAGCAGAGACCGAGCAACAGGAGCTCACTCTGTTGCGGGGATTCGAACTGCCGACCTTCTGATCGGCAAGTCCTAGGCTCTGTGGTTTAACCCACAGCGCCACCCGCGTCCCAACCTCTTTAATTAGAAGCCTCCAAAAGTTGCCCCATGAAGAAGGAGAGCTGAGAACAAGCCTAGAAGGCAGACATACTACAGAAACAAGAAAATAAGGGCTTTGTTTAAGAAGATTAAGGAGTAAATTGAACTGAAGCCGAGTAGAAAAATGTCACGCCTGCAGAGCGGCTGCATAGCCCCTTTGTAATATAACAGTAACAGGCGCAGTAAATTAGAGGTACCTTGAAATTAAAATTTCTTATTGAGAAAACTTGGTGCTCGTGCTGTTGAAAAACAGGTCATGAAGCAATTACATGGTGATAAAGCTTCTGGGCTTTTAATCAATGCTGGAGGCTGTACTGGGCTTGCCTTTTTAATTTCGAGGTTATGATTCTTAAAAACCATTCTAAACTTATTAGATTAAAGATATTTCTCTTTTTTCCCCTCCCCAAGCCCTGTGACCTAGGGTGAATTACCTTTTCACTGATATTTATTGTGTCCCAGAAGATGTATACCTAATCTGTTCTTGTCCATAATATCTGTTCATCAGGCACTAGGGGAAGTGGCAACAGTTTTCTAAAGGAAAGCCTTTTGCTTGGGAAAGTTGGTGTTTTCCAGGGACCCTGAACAATAAGCTGCTTTTTAAATGTTTTCAAACTGAGATTCTTCAATAGCCTCTTGTTCTCAGTGATCAATGTTATTTACAACAACCAGCTCTGCATTACTAGTGTAGCCCTAAATTATGAGTAAATTAGGCTGCAATTCCGAGCACACTTTCTAGAATGTATGATCCACTTGGCACAGTGAAAGCTATTTCTAGGTAATCGGGCATAGGAGTGTGGGTGGGGTTGGCTTATCTCCTGAAGCTCAGACTGTGAAATGCCGGGGAAGAAGCCTGTAAACTAAGAGGTTGTTGTTGTTTAGTTGCTTAGTCATGTCTGACTCTTCGTGGCCCCATGGACCAGGCACTCCTGTCTTCCACTGCCTCCCGCAGTTTGGTCAGACTCATGTTAGTAGCTTTGAGAACACTATCCAGCCATCTCATCCTCTGTCATCCCCTTCTCATTGTGCCCTCAATCCTTCTCAACATCAGGGTCTTTTCCAGGGAATCTTCTCTTCACATGAGGTGGCCAAAGTTTTGGAGCCTCAGCTTCAGGATCTGTCCTTCCAGTGAGCACTCAGGGCTGATTTCCTTAAAAATAGATAGGTTTGATCTTCTTGCAGTCCATGGGACTCTGAAGAGTCTCCTCCAGCACCATAATTCAAAAGCATCAATTCTTTGGCGACCAGCCTTCGTTATGGTCCAGCTCTCACTTCCATACATCACTACTGGGAAAACCAAAGCTTTAACTATACTGACCTTTTTCGGCAAGGTGCTGTCTCTGCTTTTTAAGATGCTGTCTGGGTTTGTCATCGCTTTTCTCCCAAGAAGCAGGCATCTTTTAATTTCGAAACTAGGAGGTGGTACCTGCCAAATCAGGTGGTAGAGCCTGGTGAAGATGATCTTAAGGGCAGGTTCCTACACCAAATGAGAGTTTTCCCTAGTGTCTAAATACTTTTGCACACACTTTTGTGTTTATCAGAAATACATAGACAGGATAGCTCAGTTGGTAGAGCATGAGATTCTTAATCTCGGGGTTGTAGCTTTGATCCCCTCGTTGGACAAAAGGATTCCTGCATTGCAAGGGGTTGGACTAGATGATTTTCAGGATCCTTTCAAGCTATGCAATTCTAGGATTCAAGGACTTGCTCCTAGATCCATGAAGCTTTGAATTCTCAACGTGGTCTAGCTGCAACTGAAGCATACATCTCACAGCACTATATTTCATGTTTACTTGAGCATGTAGATGAGCAAATAACTATTGTGGCTGCAAAAATGCAGCCTGCAGCCTGGCTGTTCGTTTTCAAAGCAACAACACAGGTAGAATTCCTCCTCTAGAGGCTGCTGTTGTAACGGTAAAAGGTTGCTATTCCCCAGAACAGGAAAAAAAGTATATTCCAAGGAGTATGAATCAAATGTGGGTTATTGGCTATGGCGGATTTCTTAAGCAAAGTTCTTAAAATAATAATAAATAATAATATTAAATTATTATTATTAAATTATTATTATTATTATTATTATTATTATTAATATAATTAAATGGGTATATTGTGTGCAGACATCTGTTTACAAGCCACCAGTATAGCAGGGTTGAAGTCCACATTGGTGACATCTGGATCAAACATCATCACTAATTGACAATAGACCAGATTAGAAATTAGGCCTGGGGACTGAAGAAGGCATATGCAGAAGAGAGATTAGAAGGGCAAAAATTAGGAAAAAAACAACCTGCTTCTTTTCTCTGGCACATTCCATCTGCTTGTATATCATAAAAATAACCTTGCCAGGTTTATTGTGGATGAGGCTTTCTAAGGGCACAAGAAGAGCTCTGCTGGATCAGATCAAAGGCTCATCAAGGCCAGCATCCTGTGTTCCCAGTGGCCAACCAGTTCCATATTGGAAGCCTGCAAGGCAAGCAGGACTGGAGTCCAAGAACACCTCCTCACTTGGGATTCTTGTATTACTGGTATTCTTTTGTTACTGGTATTACTGCCCTGACACTCAAGGTTGAACAAAGCCATTGTAGGTTGTCGCCACTGATAGCTTTATCCTCCATGAATGTCTCTAACCCCCTTTAGCAGTCCAAGGGTACATTCAGATGTGGGAAGTACTTTGATAGTTTCCCTGATTATAATGCTAGCGCTTTTGTCCTGCTTTCTATTGCTCCTTTCACACTGGACTACCTGTTATGGAACTGTGGCTTTTGACCAATATACCGGCATGTTGTGCTAAATTTTCTTCACATCAGTGGGGGTGGTGTGACACAACAATGAATGCCATAGGACAGGGGGCAGCAAACTTTTTCAGCAGGGAGCTGGTTTTTCAGCAGGGATCTGGCAGTGAGAAACACAAAAGCCAGGGAACTAGTTGTGTATTTGTCAGCGGGCAGAAACCAGAGAGTGGGAGCTCTGCTTGATTTCTGTTTGAATTCAAGGCTATGACTAAGGGAGAAGCAGGACCTTCGAGGGTGTTGATGCTTTGGGTTCCTTCAACTTTGGCTCAGGTTATATGTGTTATATACAGTGGTGCCTCGCAAGACGAAATTAATTCGTTCCGCGAGTCTCTTCGTCTAGTGGTTTTTTCGTCTTGCGAAGCAACCTTATTAGCGGCTTAGCAGATTAGCGCTATTAGCGGCTATTAAAGGTTTAAGGGATTAGCGGATTAGCTGCTAAAAGGCTATTAGCGGTTTAGCGGCTTAGAAAAAGGGGTTGGGGAGCGAAAAAAATCTCAAGACTCGCAAGACATTTTCGTCTTGCGAAGCAAGCCCATAGAGAAATTCGTCCTGCAAAGCGCATTGAAAAACGGAAAACCCTTTCGTCTAGCGGGTTTTCCGTCTTGCGAGGCATTCATCTTGCGGGGCACCACTGTATATCCTAAAAAATACCACAGTCTCTGCTGTTCCTCACTGAATCCTAGGAAGCTCCTGGAAACTCATAGATTGTGGTGGCATTTCTGTGTAAATTGTGGGATTCTCTAGCTGAAATATACTTGGGGTCCTGTAGTGATTTCATGCTCTTTATAGCAACTTGTAAAACAGTGATTGAATTGCCCCCCCCCAAACCTCAGGCTTTCATATACATTATTTACACAATGAGTCCTGTCTGATTGGCTGATTCTGCTTCCCTCCCCGAGCCTGACTGGTTTTTTCCTGCAGGCCAATCGGTTGTTGCATTCTAGGATCCTACTTGCCTATTGTTCTAGGATCCAAGCTTAGTACATAACACTAGCAGTGCTTGAAATTAGATCTTTCCCCTTGATGTCACCTGGCTGGGGGGTGGGGCGTGTTTCATGTTGGAATCTGATCAGAAAAAAAACAGGTTGCCTGCTTTTTAAGTGAGTTGCATCCAGTATGAAAATATCAGCATCTCATTCCTCCAAACACTTAAGAGATGAGCTTAGTATTGTTTTACCTGCATATAAATACAACCATTGTCATTAAAGGTTTAAGTGGAACATCGATGCATTATGCAAATTAAATGTGCACAGGTTTCCCACAGGAAGCAAAGATATAATTGACTCTCCCCAGATCAGTTTTAATGGCTTAAAATAAAAATAAAACCCATTTGTTTTTATTTCCCTCTCCTAAGTGATTGTCCCTTGGCCTTTCTTTACACTAAGAATGCTAAATCATTGTCTGTTTGTGTGCAGCTGTGCTTCTTGTTCCTGTCCACCCCCCTTTGTTGAGCAGCGTCCAAAGCCTACGGAAATGCAGCAGAAAGGTGGTAAGATGTGGTTTTGTGGGGATGGTATGTTGTCCAGAGTCCAAAGAAGAAGAAGCACTTTCCCAGTGCAATGGGTTTTTCGTTTCCCTTCCTCCGCTTTTCAGTCTGGGCCAACTGGCATCTTTAAATCAGTTAAATTATTTCAATTTGCTAATAGAACAGAACCAAGGAGGTAAAAATAAAATAAATCCAAAAGTTCAAAGCAAGTTTCAAACCAGCCAGGTGGTCCCCTTTTTGTGCTCTTTTAAAAAGACCGGTCTGCTCAGTTAGGGATACTCCATGTGGAATGGCCCAGTTGTTTTGTAAAACACAGCCAAATGGAAGAAGTACAGTACTTTTCCATGTATAACATACCCTCCATGTATAAGACGCCCCCTATTTTGGAGGATTCAAATTTAAGAAAATGGGGGGAGATGGCCCAGGGTTGTTGAGCTTTTTTAAAGGGGGGAATGACGAAAATCCCTCACCTGCACAAGTCACAAAATCCGCCTCTCGTCTGTCCCCTCACCCGCAGATGCTGCCAATCGCCCGCCAAATTGCCACAGCGTCAGCCAATCAAAACCACCCATTGATGCAGCAACCAATAACATGCATAATAGCTGCTGACAGCTGTGGCAGCAACCAATCAAACATCCACCCTATGCACTACCCATGTATAAGACGACCCCTACTTTTTAGCATGATTTTAAAAGGAAAAAACCTAGTCTTATACATTGAAAAGTACGGTAACATCCCCAGATGCTTCTGTTGCTTCCTGGTGGCAGCTTGTGTGAGTGCAGCCCGTATAACTGTGTTCACACTTATATCACTGCTAAGAGAAAGCAGCTCTTCCAAATGTTGCTTCTTCTATGCTAATCAACTGTTTGGGATGCTATAGTGAGTATTCTCAAGAAGACGAGCCTTAGAAGACAAAGTCTGGGTTCGCGGCCTGCAAAGACTCTGATGTCCACATGAAAACCTTCACAAGCTGACTTTTTTGTGTATGTCAATGGATAGGGTAGCTCTGCACCTATTTTACTGTGTGTGTTATGGAGCTTCCTGATTCACTGAAGATAAAGAAGAAACTTCTTCTAAAGTGGGTGATATATTAATTGGTTCTCCTGCATCTAAAAGAAATCATTGGATGAGGGGTGACTGAATATAATTTTGCAGATCTGTGGTGGAAATGTTTGCTTTGGGGGACAGAACTTCTATATCTTATTGCAATGTTGGAAAAACTATTGGAAACATCTTGCGGTCATCTGGAATTTAGTAAGCACAGTTAATATATTAATCACCAAGACCTGGTGAGATGCTAACACTGAGAGAATGCTTTTTATGACATTGAGCCTAGTGTTAATGGCTAAAGTGATGTGATATGCTGAGCTGGATAATGGCAAGCAGTACGGGGAGACCTGTGGAAGGACTTCATGTATTACTTTCATGAAACAATTATTTTAATGTAGATATGAATTTATAAAAGGCATTTTCATTTTTTTAAAAAAAGTCTGAGTCTGATAAGCTTTCACACTATGCAGCAGAAATGGCATTGCAGCTGTTTTTATGTATATTAATTCTATTTTGCCAACTATCAAAAATTGTATATGCAAACACACTCAAATCTAATATGAATATATGGAAAGATAACTTTGTCCATTCTTTCAGCATTCAGATAATATCTTTAAAAAACACCCCTACATTAATACCCTGGTTTGAAGTCCAAAATTAAACCACAGCTTGATATTTATAAAATACAGAGGGCATAAGAAAGTTTTCCAGTATGGTTGTAATTTGAAAGAGTGATATAAACACATCATATGTGTCTAAGCCAGCGTATTTGTGGAAGAAGAAATGAGTGGTGTGTGGTACTGTGAATGTGCAGGAATGACACATATTTTCTGCTAAATAAACCATGGTTTATTGTTATGGTTATTATAAACCATGGTTTATTAATCTGAGATCATATTTGAACTGCCCAATATTTGAACTGCAGTATAACAGAATCTAGGACCTAGACTGAGTGGTATGTGCTGAATGAGATCCAGAGGCTGAGCATGTACAATGAGCCCACAGGTCTCTCTGTGGGTAAAGTCAAAGAGTTCTGATTTCGAATGCTACCAGCTAGGTAAATCAGTTCTGCTCATTCTGCAACCCACACTTTGGCTAAATGTTGGAGTTATTTCTGAAATGATCTTTTGCTTCCCTGAGATAATTCTAGTTCCTTAGCCAGTTTCTGAACTTTGAAAATATCTGCTGATCTGGCATTCTTAAATAAGTGGGTTGATGATTTATTACAACTTGACAAATGAGCATATATAAACTCTTTGACCATTTCTGACTGTACCTTCTTCCCACACTTAAACTGCAGATTTTGCTTCTGGTAATAATAAATCTGCTGCTGAATACTTAGACTGAGCAGAGTTGAGTGCCTCCGACCTAAAGCAACATTCTACGTTTTACAGTCAGGAAGTTAATCTACCTGGAGGGTTTGGTTACTGACAAATGGAATATTTCCTTTTAAGTGACAGTTTCAAGCTACAAGATGCTTAAGCTCTGGTTTTACTCATACCTTAATATCTTCTGGCCATAACATTTCCTTCCACCACTGCTATTTTATCGCAGCAGTGAAAGAAAACTCAGTGGATCTATAATGTGACTATATAATTATTTTGTAGACTCAGAAACACTTTAGCAATAAATTATTAAGGGATGAATTAACCCCCAATTAAGTAACTGTAAACAACAACAACAACAACAACAGCCCAAAATGTATTAAGATGATCTGCTATGTGGGGTTGTTGTTCATAATACAGGAATTCAGTTATATGCAGAAGGTCACTAATGGGAACGATGTTGCACAACAGAGCCTCTCTGGTTCAGAGTGACTCCACATTCCAGAAGTATATGTTCTAGAAAAATCTATGCCTTTTATGGAGGCATCAAAATATAGAGTACAACAGAAATATAAGAATGGTATTCTAAAGTACAGTGGTACCTCGGGTTAAGTACTTAATTTGTTCCGGAGGTCCGTACTTAACTTGAAACTGTTCTTAACCTGAAGCACCACTTTAGCTAATGGGGCCTCCTGCTGCTGCCGCGCCGCCAGAGCACGATTTCTGTTCTCATCCTGAAGCAAAGTTCTTAACCTGAGGTAATATTTATCGGTTAGCGGAGTCTGTAACCTGAAGCGTATGTAACCTGAAGCATATGTAACCCGAGGTACCACTGTAAGATAAAAAGAGGAGAATAAGTTACAAAATATGAATTTCAGAAGTATACATGCAGGATCTCATTCAATGCAGGCAAGTGAATTATGCCAGTTAAATTATTTGTGCATTATATTACAACAAAATTCCTGATGATGCAGTTCTCGACAAAGTAAGCATCCTGACCCTTTCTTAATACCACAGTGCTGGACATGTTCTTTTCATATTTCTTCCAAGAATCAACCTCCCTTTCTGGCCATAAGAAGTGGTGTAGAGTGTGTGTGGAGGGGGGGCTGTGGCTACAGATACGTTTTTTAAAGGGGCCCCAGACTTCCTCATCGGAGCCTGGTTCTGGAGTGCAAGGGAGCTGCAGAGACAGCTTCCTTGCATGATGGTCCAACGCCACCAGCCACAACTCCACTCCTGGGCCAAGGCTGACCCGGAGGTGGAGAAAGGCTGTGCTGCCTGCACCTCAGGAGCGCTTTGTGAGGTGAATCACAGTGGGCTGCTTCCATGCCCTGCCCCATGCAGCTCCACGCAGACAGAGGTGTTTTGCGTTCCAAGTTCTTGAGTCCAGGGAATGGGAAGATGGCCTGTTCTAGATGAGGTTGTGCTCCCCTGGAAAGAGCAGCTTGGTACAGTACTCCTGGATCCAATGTTGTCATTTAACACTCAGGTGACCCTATTTGCAGCTACAGCTAGTTTACCAGCAATGGCCCCTTTTGAACAACGATGACTTGACCACAGCATTCCACACCATCCAAACTGCCGCAGCCAGATGACTGGCTTGACGCTGAGTAACAGTGTGCCTCAGTATCCATATAAGAAATAAAATCATGCTATATAGAGAAAAAAATAGGTCATTTGAGCTCTGCCCTTTAGATACTTTCAGTTTATGAGATACCATTTCAAAGAGGGCAGTTTGCCAAACCCTAAAGCACCAGCAATCCAAATTATTAAGATGGAAAGTCTTGCAGGGCTTGACAAAGGAGCCCTAGGCTGCTGTTGAGAGATGTGAGACAAGTTCTATAATTTTCAAGTGCCATTCTGTTTCATCACCCTCTGAAGTTCAGATGGTGGTGGCCTGGGGGGAGGACACTCTCTGTGGTAGCTCCTAGGTCATTTATGGTTCAAGCCCACCCTGGATTATTGTGGGGGGCAGGAAAGTAATGAATCTAGTAAATCAAATATATGTTGGGGGTCTCATCTTTGCCCTACTTTTTTTTTTTAAAATGACCACGTCCTGCAAATGGAAGAATAAGGATTAATGAAAATTATCTGTTTCATAAACCCAGTGTGGTCTCTTCTTATTTTCACCCTCACACCAACACACCCCACTCTAGAGCCATAAAACATGTCACCTTAATTAGCTTTAGGGAGACCCCAGGGAAGATGGAAGGTTGATTGATAAAGAGCAGGCTTGTAGAAATGATCCCTCTTTTATCCGGTGGCAGCAAGTACTTTGAAAGGGAATAGTGAGCTGAGTGGAGGGGTACATTCTGTGCTAGCAGGGAACACCCTCATCTCAGACAGCCTGGGATGCAGGCTGGCTGGGAGGTGGCCATCACAATTGCCCCTTCGTTATGCCTAAAGAACCCCCCAACAGAACTGGAGGATTTAAACACACACACACACACACACACACACACACACACACACACCAGGAATGATAAGAAATTATTCTTGAAATGAGATGTAATTATGCCAGAGAATGAAAACACAGGCTTCTTGCCTTTGCCCTCCTTATGGCTATATTAATATGAAACATTAATCATTAAGGAGAAGAAAATTAGTTCACCTGAATTGATCCTGAAGCTGAGCAGAGAAGTTAGGCGAAATAATGATTGCACAAAATTTCTTGCAAAGCAATCATTCTCCTTGACTAATTTTGCTAAAGGGCACTACTTAGCAAACTCATGAGGAATATGGAAGCTGGCTTCTGCTTTCCCATCCTGGCATATTTCGTATATGAAAAGAAGATGAAAGGAGTACATGCTCCCATGTGGCTAAGTTCAGGGATGGAGGATTCTCAGGTGACGGAAAGGCTGATGTTGGTGCCTAGAAATTGAAAATGATTTGGCAGGTGTGGTTATTATATCTTCATATCCCCTATCTTGAGTTCAGAATGTTGACAATGCCCATTTAGAACTTCTCTAGTTTTGCACATGTGCCTAGATTATGAAAAAGAAACAACAACAAAAAAGACAAGTGTACTATTTCCTGATGACCAATAATTTTGACTACCTCCTTGCTCCATAAGGTAAATCCAACATGTCAAGACTTTCCTTAGAATCACAGAATTGTACAGTTGTATGGGACCACAAGGGTCATCAAGTCCAACCCCCGCCCCCAAGATACTTCCAAAAAACCACATTCCAATACGATAAATATAACAAGAATACTTAGACATGCAACATCCAATAGGAAAATAACAAGCGGGCATCAAAGAAGCTGCGGTAATGCTGGGCTGGCCCTAACATTAGGCGGGGTGAGGTGGCTGCCTCAGGCAGCTATTTCGAGTGTCACAAAGGGGCAGCAAATTGTGAGTTATTTAACGTCACCATATTTCTACTGGCAGGGAGGTTGCTATATGCTTTCGAGGAAATCACTCATTGGCTCCTGTGGGGGATTTCCCCCTGAGACATATAGCACCTCAGGATCGCAGCAGGATCCCTCCCAACCCAACTCTATGCCTCTTCTGATTGTATTCATTATTAGTCCACAGCATGGTGCAGTTTGCTTATGAAAAATTCACAATTGAAGACATGAGCAGTTTGGCCCTCAACTCAAGAGCAAGTGAATGTCTTCTAGATGGGACACTCCAATCTCTAAGGAGCTGCAAGAAGCTTGGGTGCATGAACCAAGGATGAGACTGCACTTGCCCAGCTGTTCAATGGCACTAGAGACCTGCCTCAAAGAACATGATGTATGATCAGTTAAGTGGGAATATAGCCTCTTATCATAGCATGTAATTCATTTGCATCTTCAAGAACAGATCAGAAGCTGAAGTGAGAAGGGCAAAAGTAAACAACTCCTTGAAAAACTCAAGATGTGGGGAAATAGTCGTTTTTATTTGGAAGGGTAGCCCTGTTTAGATAGCAGTTATTTATTAAAGTTCTAGAATGGGTTGCTGAACGCTAGTTTGGCTGGTAAGGAGATTTAACCATCCTGGTCCCAGGAGCACATGCTGAGGCACAGAATATTACCACTTTGATAGTGATTTCATTAGTGGAGTTTGACAAAAGCATGGAGGCATAAAAATGATCAGAAACTTAGTTAAAATGGGTGTGATATATAAGGAACAAATGCCTTTGTATAATAAGTGTTACAGTACTGTAAGGTAAAGGTAAAGGACCCCTGGACGGTTAAGTCCAGTCAAAGGTGACTATGGGGTTGTGGTGCTCATCTCGCTTTCAGGCCGAGGGAGCTGGTGTTTGTCCACAGACAGCTTTCCAGGTCATGTGGCCAGCATGACTAAACCACTTCTGGTGCAACAGAACACCGTGATGGAAGCCAGAGCGCACGGAAACATTGTTTATCTTCCCGCCACAGCGATACCTCTTTATCTACTTGCACTGGTATGATCGGCAAGCCCAAGAGGCTCAGTGGTTTAGACCACAGCGCCACCCACCTCCCTTATATAGTACTGTAATACGTACTCAAGTTGTGGGAAAGTGTTTAAAAATTATATCCCCCTTCTGCAGCTTGAAAGCGGTGCAGTTCTTTCCAGCACCTCAGAATTATACCACCCCACATAAAAGGCACATCAAACCTGGCCTGATCTGAGACTTGACAGCAAGGGGTGTGTGGCTGTTTGTGTAGGCAGGAGTTCTTGAAATGACCATTCCCAGATTTTATTTACATATATGCTGTTCCTGCTGCAGCACCGCTGCAAAGTAGAGCTGGAAAGTACGGGTTGCTAGCTTAACAACCTCCAGATACACCTGCCAAAGCCAGAAGGGAGGGAAAGTTTTTGGATTTCTTGCTCCAAGCCATCTGCTGGCCTGAGTGTATTTGTTTGTTAAAAGTTGTAAATGTAAGGTGATACAATATTAATGTGATGTAATGGATGCAGGAGGGCATTTTGCAACAGACATTTGCTTTGGCTGGCTTCTGCCAGATGCATCATAAAATGACAGTGTTGTTAGCAGTAAACAGTTTTAATTTATACAGGTGACATTTAAAATGCAAATCAGACCTTAAGATAATTGCTAGAAGTATGGGAGCCTCTGTTGGTTTAGGGAACATTTCCAGTTTCTATGGAAATTATGTAAAAATATAATAGGAGATCAATGAAGGAACTGATGTTTCCACAGACTTGGCTGGACTTCTGTGAAGTCCCAAAGTCTCTCCCAGTGTAAACAGTGTGAGTCACTTAGTTGCTTGGTATAATTAATGTATTATGGTCCATTTCATGTTATACAAATAACTTCAGCATAGAAAACCCATTTTGTATATCAAATCTGTTTATGAAGGAAAGCAGAGGTAGTCACCCCACACATTCAATTTAAGAAAGAAAATGATATTTACAAATTTCTTCTTAAAAACTGGCTATGCTGTACTGGGATAGAGCAATGCTTACCATGCAATCTTCTGCACATCTGCTGAGAAGTAAGTCCCTTCCAGTTCATTGGGGCTTACTCCCGGCATGTAGGCATGCAGGATTGCAGCTGTAGCCTTTGGCAGTGGAGGTGGAACATTGCTGCTGTTGCTGCCTCCTACATCCCATTACATGAAGAGTCCTCAATGCCAGGCAAGTGTTTTCATAACTGTATTTTCGAATGATTGCTACCTGCCACCAGTCTATGGTGGGAAAGGAATAAAAGCAAGAAAACACACCCACTTAAAAAAAAAAAATCTTTTGTGTTTCCAGGCAGACTTGGGCAACCACTCACTGGCAATTCTGCCATTCTTTCACATTTTCTTTTCTGTTTCATTGGCACCAGGTGGCTCACACTCTGCAATTTCCCCTTGTCTGCGCTGCCTACTTGTTTGAACTCTCAGTTCCTCCCATCCTGTCATAAATGCCTTCTTCAAATGGGGCAGCATTTGCCTCATATTACAGTCTCAGTCGGAGGTGCTATTGAAAGGATGGCTGCACACATTGCTCTATAGGAATCTTGCTGAAGGAGTGCTTGCCTTCGCTGTGCTCTCCTGTATATTTGTAAGTAAAGCAAATAAAGGATTGACTTCCCTAGGTAAATCAGTATAAGGATGCAGCAGCTTAAACCATTTTAATTTGCTCTTTTGGAACTTCTTTTTTTTTTATAAATCATTTTTTATTGAAAGTTTCCCACTTAAAATACAATAAAAGCCAAACAAAAGGAAGATAGGAAGTCCATCTGGACGTATGGCAACCCATGTCAGCAGTGTTGTTTTTGCCGATTTTCATAAAAAAAACCCATCAATTTTTTTTTTTTGCAATTTTGCCCAAAAAGCTCAACAACGTTTTCACTTTTTGAAATATGGCAACCCTAACCCACCCACCTTTCACCTGGGAGCCTTGTCCCCTTCCTTCAGCCTTAAGTTTCACGGCTTATGGGAGTAGCGAGAGTCTACAGAATCAGTTCGTAATGCTTGCTGAACCCCTGGGTGTTGTGGGTACCATGCATTTGGCTTTCTCTGTGGCAGGAGAGGTCTGTGCTGCAGCTGCCCTCTGCTTTGTTTGACGAAACATTATTTTAAAACAGCCCGGGGCTCTCTCCGACCTGTCTTTCTCACAGCATGTCTGGATGCTTGCCACACGATCCCTTTCTTCACATAAGCCTGGACATCTGTTGCCTTTGTTGTTGGATCTGCAGGTTAATTTTCATGTCCAGCATGATGCCCACTCTTGCCTCTTTCAGTCAGAAGATGAAATTGGCAGGAAATTTGATTCAGGTTGCTGGGAGCCAGCAGGCGGAAGAGTCCTTTTGCAGTGGGGGAATATATCTATCTATCTAGTTTTGCCTCACAATATGCCCAACCTGTTTGCTTTAACCATGTAAATTTAACGTTGTACCTGAGATGAAGAAAAGATGATGACTACCTGAGTGTTGTTAATGAGGCTTCCCCGCACTGTGATTACAACTCACTCACTCACTCACTCACTCACTCACTCACTCACACACTTACTGGCTGCGGCTCTTTGAAGTAGAAATAAGAGGATAAAGATGTTAATTTTGGAACAGGCCACACTGAACTGCAAACTGCGATCAAATTCTATAGCTATGGGTTTATGTAACCTGGGTGGAGGTGCAATACTACATCAGGTGCTCATAAAGGTAAAGGACCCCTGACAGTTAAGTCCAGTCACAGACGACTCTGGGGTTGTGGTGCTCATATCCCTTTACTGGCCGAGGGAGCCAACGTTTGTCCGCAGACAGTTTTTCTGGGTCCTGTGGCCAGCATGACTAAGTCGCTTCTGGCACAACGGAACACTGAAACCAGAGCAGCGCACGGAAATGCCGTTTACCTTCCCGCCGGAGCGGAACCTATTTATTTACTTGCACTTTGATGTGCTTTCGAACTGCTAGGTTGGCAGGAGCAGGGACACAGGGACAGGAGCTCACCCCATCGCGAGGATTCAAACTGCTGACCTCCTGATTGGCAAGCCCTAGGCTCAGTGGTTTAGACCACAGTGCCAACTGCCATTCCCCAAGGTGCTCATACTAGTGCTTAAAACTTGAACAACTAATGGCTGAAATATCTGAAAATCCACCTCCTTCCCTCCAGACCTTCTCTTGTGTCACATTTTACCCATGTAGAAGAAGAAGAGTTTGGATTTGATATCCCGCCTTTCACTCCCTTTAAGGAGTCTCAAAGCGGCTAACATTCTCCTTTCCCTTCCCCACAACAAACACTCTGTGGGGTGAGTGGGGCTGAGAGACTTCAAAGAAGTGTGACTGGCCCAAGGTCACCCAGCAGCTGCATGTGGAGGAGCGGGGAAGCGAACCCGGTTCCTCAGATTAGGAGTCTACCACTCTTAACCACTACACCACACTGGCTCCTGTACTATCTGAAACGCATTGGTTGCCAAATGTGAAACATATTGGCATTATTTTCAGCTCTCCTACTCCACTACTTGGGACTTTATGGTGAATGGCAGGTAAAAAAATAAAATAAGATAAATAATAATAATACTGAAAAGCAGCCCTCCCCAGCTGTGCTCCTTCAGACATTGTTGGACTACAACTCCCATCATTCTTTGGGCCATTGGCCCAATGACATCTGGGAACCCAAGGTTGGGGAGGGCTGGGGGGGGGGGAAATGGTGAAAGGATTTGTGCAGGAAAGTGGAAGACAAGCAACATCAGGAAATGGCACACCTGTGTCTGGTGTTGCAGGGCATTGACTGTTGGCAGAGCTGAATTTTTGTTTGGAGGGGCTGGAATGCTGAACTGATCAAATTCCCTTGGATTTGTAATCAGTTCATATATTCAAACATGGAGCTTGGGAGGCTGCAGTTATTTTACAATGCTATAATTCAGAAACAGTTATAAAAAGGTTGAGGTTAAGAGAAGGAAGCGGAAAGCAGTATCTAATTGCAGTGGCAAAGAGGTATAGATTGGCAGAATGTAATTACCTGTGCCCAGAACATAGCAGTTAACTCTCTTAACTCCTACAGTAAATGCTGGAGGAGGTTTAATGGCCACGAGTAGTCAGGACCTCAATTTTATGCATTATCTAAATACACAGGGTGCAAAAGTAATTTAATTCAGGCATCACAATTAGAGAAACAATTATCTCTCATGTCTTAGGCGGACCTTTAGGTCAACCTGCCAATATCCTTTCTGATCATATTAAGAATTTTAAATATGAAATGAATTGACTGCCATCTTTAGAAAAGGTCAGGGTTGTTTTTCATGTGTGCAGTGCCCACAAAGGCGCATCAGTGGCGGTGATCTTTCAAGGACAAGCAAATGCATTTTGAAAGTGACTCTTCAGTGACTAGAATGTTTTACTTACTAGATGAGCTTCCTAAACAAACAGTTCTGGATGGGGTAGAAGGGCACGATTTAAGTGGGACTGCAGAGTGTTCAAAATTCATCTTTCCATCATTTGTAAATATTACCCATGTTTGAGAGTGACACCAGTATTTGCATGGCATACCAAGGAACATTTCAGAAAGTTAGTGGAAATGTATATTCTCCTTCAGGCTACAGTTCAGACAGAATAGAACTCATCTCATATTTCACCTGTTTATCTGCAAGCTACTTTTCCTCAAAGTTGTGCCCAAACTGTCTCGCCACATAGGAAATAAACAATAGCAGTTCAAAAACTTTGGGAGCCATTATAAATCATAATATCAGCAACTACAAAAAAACCCCAATCAATAATACAAATAGCTACCTTGATTAAAAATATTAAATGGAAGATAAACCGATACCAGTATGAAGTAGACTAGTACCATACAGAACATTTGGTTTGGTTCCAAGACTCAATTTTTAACACCCAAGAACCCCACCTGGGGCGGTGCAGACCATCCCAACCTGGCTCTCACCCAGAGGGGCCTTATGACCACTATTATAATGGTTTCTCACTCCACATGGTGGCCAATAACTTTGCTTCTACTCTCTCCCACTAAATAACATACTTTCAGTCAGGCCAGGACCATGGTCTCACTGAGGTAGTGTCTCCCTCTTGTGGTGGCCTCCAAAGTGGCACATTGCAAAGGAATTTTCACCACATGGGTCGTCCCACCAAGCCACCCACTGCCTCTGCTGCTCAGGTAGGGCTCATAATAAGGTAGGGCTCACAAAGCAGCAACCAGGTTTCTCTTCCAGCAGGGCTGGTGCAGCCTTCCTTTCATTGCAAGGATAATCCCACTGAGCCAACTACTGCCTCCACCATCCCATTTATTTATATATGTACATTATGGAGTGGGAACTCAGCACAAGGCTGCCAGTTTTAGCAACAGCACCTCATTTCTTTTGCCATGTAGCTCTACCCATGGGACTGCCCTTTGCACACAAGGGCAGTCCCATGCCTCTTATGGCAACATGCAGTTCCATCCTCAACAGATTGCCTGATCAGTAGACAAATCAAATGGCCAATTGTCTGCCCTCCACTGTTGGAGGCAGCAAAGCTTCTGAATATCAGTTGCTGAAAGACACAGAAGAAAAGAGTGCTCTTGGGCTTGGTTCCTGCTTGAGAGTTTCCCACAGGCATCTGGTTGGCCACTGTGAGAACAGGATGCTGGACTCAACAGTGAGTCAACATTGTGATGTAGCAGTAAAATAACCAAAACCTAATGTTTCTGCATCAAACAGAAGTGTCCCAATCAAGGTAAGTAATAATACCACTCTATTCTGTCTTGTTTGGACCACACCTGGAGTACTGTGTCCAGTTCTGGGCACCGCAGTTTAAGAAGGATATTGACAAGCTGGAACATGTGCAGAGAAGGGCAACCAAGGTGACCAAAATCTGGATACCAAGCCTTAAGACAAATGGTTGAAGGAACTGGGTATGTTTAACCTGGATAAGAGGAAATCGAGAGGAGATATGCCAGCCATCTTCCAATATCTAAAGGGCTGTCACATGGAAGATGGAGCAAGCTTGTAGGACCTGAACCAATGAATTCATGCTACAAGAAAGGAGATTCTGACTCAACATGAGGAAGAACTTTCTGACAGTAAGAGCTGTTTGACAGAACAGACTCCCTTAGAAGGGGGTGGACTCTCCTTCTTTGGAGGTTTTTAAGCAGAGGTTAGATGGCCATCTGCCATGGATGCTTTAGCTGAGATTCCTGCATTTCAAGGCATTGAATTAGATGACTCTCAGGTTCCCTTTCAACTCTATGGTTCTATGACTAGATGGGCCATTCACCTGATCCAGCAGGTTCTACTTATGCTCTAATTTTTTTTTTTTATGTTTTGAGAAGAGAAATCAAAAGACACACCTATATAAAGTGAATGCTGCTGGAGCAAGGCTAGTCACCCGTACGTTGCTTGGCTGCCAGCAATTTGCTGTGACTGCTTTAAACAACCTTAAATTAGCAAAAGAAGTTCAATGCGCTAGTCCAGCCGGGGTCCCATTTTCTGGCACCTGCCCGAAGATTCTCACAGTTTGGACAGAAACATGACAGATTACCGATGCCTTCTCCGCTCCTCTGACTTGTAACCATTGCAATCTGAGGTGATCAACTGCAGTTAAGGAATATCAGGGCAAGTGATGAGCCCGGTGAGGTAACAGTTTTAAAGGCTGACATCTTTAATCATGTGTCTGCTGTGAGGCAATTCAGGAGTAGACAGTTCATTATACAAATGGAGAATTCTTGAAGAACTGCTTTTTTCCTGTCGAAAAAGGGAGTGCTGTTGATTGCGTTCAGGGCGCCTGAATGAAACTGTTGCTCTTCACTGCACTGGGCCATTCTCATTGTTTAAAAAGAACCCTTTTTCTAAATACCACTTATTTACAAGAAAGCTGTGGGTTTTGTTTTTGTTTTGTTTTCAAGTTTTATTGCTTCTTGAGAGAGTGACAGCAGAAAAGGCCATAATCTTGAGTGCTGGTTTGTCCCTGCTGAAGACCTGTCATGCTGCGGAGTGTAATCAATAAATCACCTGTCAGTTGTGGTTATTTTGCATTCCAAGTCGTGTTGGTGTACTTTTGTTTCGTAGGTCAAGACAAGTGTGGCTTCCATTGGCCAGTAAATACTTCCAAAGCAATGCTTATCAGTTTAGGAATATAGAAACCAGCCTTATACTAGGCCACACAATATGCCCATCATTCACTGCTGCCTACCCTGACTGGTGAGGCTCCATATGTTTTCCCATCTACTTGTTTAAACTGGAGCTGCCAGGGACTGAACCTGCAACCTTCTGCATACCAAGCCCCTTCTCTGCCACTGAGCTATGGTCCCTCCTGATTTCCTTTTAGCTTAACAAACACTTTCCTCCTTGAATTTCTCTTATATCAGAAGTGACTTCCTTTTAAGATTGTGACAGGGTTAAGAATTACCTCCTTCAAGGGAGCCTGAATACTTTTGTTTGTGCATGTTGGGAACATATGCTTCCTTATTGCAAGGAAATGAGCAGAGAGCAAGGACTCATGTAGGGACACAACAGGCAGCCTGACTTGAGCACAGATAGTTCTGCTTGAACTCTGAATGGGAGGAATTGAATGAGCAAATCACCTCCAATGCCCAAGATAGTTTGCTGCTTAAAGAAGAACCTAACTGCCTCCCCACCAGCCAACACTTTAAAAATTCATGCTTCCTTCATCAATCCTTCCCCATGCTGCCATCTGAAACATATTGATCCACCTGTTGCCTAGCTAGCCTATTCTGTTGGCTCATACAACAGAATCACCTGTCCTTAGCATAGGCTGGCTGGAAGGAGGCAGGTATCTAGTGATGTTTTCCTGATATCCAGTGATGTTTAAGACCCCTGGCCTGAGAGCTATTCCAATACTGGGCTGGAAGGAAAAATTCTCTTACCTGGTTTGAGGCAGCTTCTGATGCACCTATGGCAACGTGAAATGGGCAATGTGGGTAGGACAATAGAGATTCAGGCATAAAGGTTCCAATTTTCATCCTTAAGCAACAGAGGTGCTTGATATTTTGCTGCCTAGATGGAACATTAAAATAGCAATGCTTAAATAATGTGATCAGTTTTTAAATTCTGATTTATTTATTTTTTACCAAGTCTGTTTTGAATGTATAAAACTAGTAATATGTCAAAAGTAGGGTACAAGGTTGTTGTTGTTGTTTTCTGGAAGAGGGCAGGCCTGTTAGTATCTGTACTCTCTTTATTAGAAAATGTGTTTTACAAAGCATAAATTGCACTGAGGAAAATACAGCATATGTAATGTAACAGCTGCAAAATCTTGGGACGCTTAATTAAGGTCACGGAAACGCTGAATCATTGCCTTGTTAATTTGTTAACTCCGTTTCAAAGTGAGTGTTTGTGTGTCCTTAGGTAGGAGGGGTGGGAGTTGGAGGTTGGCTGGTTCTTTTGCTAAGTGTGGGAAACTTCAAGCAGATGCTGTCCAGAAGTGTTTGTGAGGATAAGCAAGCAATGGACTGATAACGTACAACATGCACTGCTATGAAGGAGTTTTGGAAGACGCAAGAAGACCCTCTCTTGGGCTCAAAGGAGAGAAATGCTTGCATTGGACTTGATATCCATAAATAACACTGCTTGCTCACAGCTTCCATCCTGCAAGTAAAGAGTAATTTTCAAAGTCTTGTATGTGGAGTCTATTGTCAGTTTGCATTTCTTAGTGCAGAAAGTATTGATCTGATTTGTAGAGATCTTTCCTATTCTAATTAATTCAAGAGGCTTCTGGAAGCTTCTCTGTGTGAAAGAAACTTCATGATGTTTGGGTTATTCCTTCAAAGAAGCTGAGTACAGCTGGCTTAAAGTGGTTTTTTTTTAAATCTCTTATGCCAAGGTCATGCTGACCATAAATATAGGCCAGAAGGAGCCTGGGTTTCTCTTTCTGTCTCTTTTCCTTCTGGTGTGCTGTTCTGTACATAGCATGCTTAGTGTTAAAGTTTAGACTTATTATAAGTTATTGAAAGTTTAAGTTAAGTCTGCTGCAACTGGATTTCTTACGGACGGTGCCAATCCTGAATGTATGGGATTTGCGATCATTATGCTCATTTTCCTTCTGTAGCAGTAAAGCTCTGCTGGATGAAATATAATTGCCTCTGGTCTATTTTTTGGGAATCCTGCAACTTGTCTAAGTTTTTACTCTGCTAACTATACATTGGAATCTGCTCTGGATCAATACTGAGTAGAATTTCAATGACATCTATGTCATCACTAGGGATTGGAGGGTGAAACTGTTGCTCCACTCTGCATGACTCAGAAAAACAGCGGACAAGGCCTCCACCCTCTCCCTGACTTTCCACCCACTTCTCTTGCTGCAACACCCCCTTCCTTTTTTCCACTCTACCTCTTTCTTGAACTTCCAGCCTGGTGTAGTGGTTAAGAGTGGTAGACTTGCAATCTGGTGAACCGGGTTCACATCCCTGCTCCTCCACAGGGGCAGGGTGACCTTGGGCCAGTCACACTTCTTTGAAGTCTCTCAGCCCCACTCACCTCACAGAGTGTTTGTTGTGGGGGAGAAAGGGAAAGGAGAATGTCAGCCACTTTGAGACTCCTTCGGGTAGTGATAAAGCGGGATATCAAATCCAAACTCTTCTTCTTCCAGTGGGCTGCATCTTGGAGAGCTACGTTTGTTTTAGATTGGGTGTGTGTGTGCCTACATAGTGGCTCCCGGCTGCATACCTTGGCCCTCCCACTCATGGAGGATGATGGGCTCAGGTGATGAGGACCTGACAGAGGGGGCAAGGTCAGCTAGCGCATCCCGGCTCTCTCCTTCATTGCATGAGGACTAGAATGACTGGCTAGGGCTAAGGTGGCTTTGGCCACTTCCAAAATCCACTTGGCCACTGCTGTGCTGAAGGTTCCTCAGAACTTTTAGTGCAGTGGAGAAAAGTACACAGTAAGTGGGAAAACGGGTGAGAGAACGGGAGTAGATTTTTTTTTTTAAAAAAAAAGACAAGCAAATCAAAGGTGAATTAATTAGTTCAGCATTCTCATTCTAATGCTTAAGTAGCAGGAAGGTTCTATAAATAGCAATAGTTAATAAAACATTATCATTTCAGTGCCTGCATTTAGCAATCTGCTACGCTTAATGAATTTAATTACATGTAGCACAGTGGAATTTAGAAGTATTGTCATAAGGCAAGTGCTTACAATGGACTCTGCTGCCTGATTATATACTGCGGGCTGCTTTTTCTCCCATTCGCTTAATTAATATCGATTACAAAAAGTTAAAAGTCTTTCTTCTAATTATACAGCTTGCTCAAGTTACCCATTGCCCCGAATTCTTCATTCACCAGCCCTATTATACATACACTTTAGTTACACTGTATGCCTTAATTGCATTTTCTCTGCTCTCAACTAAATTATTGTATTCCTTAATAATGCAGCCTTCTGCCTGAATGTTACGTTAACTAGCGCTGGAATGCATGTGCTGCTGTCCCCCCCTTGGCACACATGCCAAGCACTGTGAGAGCCACTGCTTAGAGACGCTATTCTATCTCGCTGGGGAGTACGTGTATTAATATTGCAACCATCGGGGGGGGGTGTGTTATGGAAACCCTGGCGCTAGAGAGGCTTCGTAGATTGTCTCTCCTTCCAGGCAGAGAAAAGATGTTACTTCACTAGGAGTCATCATTAAACTTGGCCGCATAGAGCCGGATTCAATGAAGTAGTTTTGCTAGCAGGCTTCAGCACAAGGCCTTTCCCCCATCTCCCTCTCCCGTGCTCCCCACAACCCCAAATCAGCTCTGGCAGGGGACAGCAGGCAGGGGAAAGAGGGCAGGGAAAGCCCACTTGTGCTAATGGGAGCGTCTGGACAGAAATGCTTGCACTGGCAGAAAATCTGTTTTAGCATGACAATGAATTCTGCCCATAGACTATTATGTTTTGTGGTTAAAAATGTTGGAGGGCAGCAGTGGTTAGCGAAGTGGTTCATTGGTGGGAATCACTGTGGGGAAATGGGGTGGAAAGGTAACACAGACTTTGGCTGGACAGTGGCAAAGAAGACAAAGGGCATCTCAAGCAGTACTGTTCAAGCCTGTGGTTGCTTACTGGCTAGGAGCCAGCGGCACAAGAATAACCTGTCGATGCCCATGAGTTCTACCAGCTAATCAGGCACCATAGACGTGGCATGGTGCTGAGATGCCCCAGACATTAAGGGTGGCCTTCCTCTTCCTTGAGATTGTCTCCCAACAGAGAAGCACCTCATTGGCCACTGCTGTTGTAGGACATCAGAACAATAACTACATAACTGGCTTGAAAATGAAAAAGTAGAATTGGATAATTTAATTCCACTAATGTTAGTTTCCTGGAGTTGCTTCTCTGATTGTTTGATGGGCTATATGAGGAATGTTTGCGGAACCAAATCTGCTTTCTGGTTGATATAGGTTTCCATTCTTTAGAGAACTGTACAGTGGTACCTCGGGTTAAGTACTTAATTCGTTCCGGCGGTCCGTTCTTAACCTGAAACTGTTCTTAACCTGAAGCACCACTTTAGCTAATGGGGCCTTCAGCTGCCGCTGTGCCGCCAGAGCATGATTTCTGTTCTCATCTTGAAGCAAAGTTCTTAACCTGAAGCACTATTTCTGGGTTAGCTGAGTCTGTAACCTGAAGCGTATGTAACCTGAAGCGTATGTAACCTGAGGTACCACTGTATTTATTCCATTTTTATACTGCCCTTCGTCCAAAGAGGATGTGACTTACCTTTCTTTGCCATCACAACAACCCTTTGACGTAGGTTAGGCTAAAAAATAACTGCCTTGTTTAAAGATATATGGTTTGTCACATCGGAGCATTATTTTAAAAAACCTGAAATTCACATGTATCCCTCCCCCCGGAGTGTGTTTCTGGGCCCAATGCAAGCTGGTTTTACCTTAAAAGCTCTGAGCAGCTTTGGAGCAGGTTATCTGAAAGGTCACCTCCACCCACATGTACCCACGGAGTATGAAATCATCTTTGGAGGTCCTTCTGCCAAGGAATGTATGGCAAGGAGCTTCCTAGGGAAAGGGCCTTTTCAGTGGTGGCACCCAAGTTAATGCTCTTCAAAGAGAAGTTTGCCTGCAGCTTTCCTTATACTCTTTTCAGTGCTTGTGACGACCTTTTCATTTTTTCAGGCTTCTTAGACATACTTATTCTTTTAATCCAGTGAATATTTTATCTGCTTTTACTGATGTTTATAGTTGTTTGTTTGTTTAACGTTTTATTATTGTAAGCCAGCCGGAGAACCCTGTTATTGGGTGGAATGCAATGTACTGTAAGCAGGAAAGTAAGTGCATACGGTAACTTTGCCCTTGCCCATAGCTTGCTGCTACTGCTAGTTTCTGGTGCTGCTGACTCTCATTTCCACCATGCAAAGCTTGTTTTCCTTAATGTTCCTTTGTATGGGATCCTAAAGTTTCACCATCCTAGTCCTGGGTTTCCTAAGTTACTGAAGATTTTGATGAGTGCAACTTACTTACTTCTCTTTGTAAAGCAAGTTTATAAGAAGAGAGAGTCAAAACTGTGTTACCATATGCGAAAAACAAGTTTATATTAAAAGATACTGTGCAATCTGTTTCAAGTTGCAAACTCTTTATTTAGGAGTACATTCTGACTCCAGAGTTTTATGCTATCGGTTATCTGATATCAACAGCCTCTGTTCTAGCACCCCAAACAACCACTCTTTATTCGCCTTTGCAAAATCTGCATAACGTCACTGAGCTCACCAGTCATTAAGGGATTTGTTGTGTTTAGACCTGTGTATAAATTCGCAGGAGCCAGCCATGGAAGTCAAGTGGTGTCATTCCACCTGAATATATGGATTAAGAGGAGGTTTACATTCTTCCCTTTCTGCATTAATGTCTAGCTCCGCCATCACTGAGAATGAACAACTTCCAGCTACAAGCAGCTTAACCTGAGCTGACCTATTGAATTCCATTGATTCCTATCCTAGCTTAGTGTGGGCTTAATGCTGACATCCCTGTTTAAAGGAGGCTAGAAACAATGATTAAATCTATACCGGAGAAATCAAAATGCTTATACTTAACAGATGTATTGTCTTTATGGCACATGCCAAATGCCGTCAAGATGTTCTGATGACACCCCCACCCCCCTGCTGGTTAATTTTCATTATTAAACCATTCCCTCCCCTCCCCTTAAGCTGTGCTATTCAAAGAAGTACAGAATGTTCTCCCTTTGATAGTTTTTCTTTTGCATTTGCAGAAATGATTGTGTGTGAATGATCTGTGTGCTGGTGTTTTGGAAAGGAGGAAAAGTAGGGGAGATCACTAACTTAAACTCTAGCCATTGGTTCAGGGATTGATTAGAGACCACGGTGGTTCATACTGCTGACTGCAGAAGTAAATGTTTAGGATATAACCAGCTGATCTTATTTTTAGTGATTCACTCAAACAGTTCTCTAGTCTATAAGCGCAGGGTTACCAAACAGGTGGGAGGCAAGGGAAGGGGCACCCTGTATACAGTATACTAGTTCACATTGTCTTTTACGCACAATTGGCAGAAGAGACATCATAAGAATGCAAGTCATGATTTCTGCTTTTCCTTCTTACCCAGAAGCCATTGGCAGTGGCTGTGATGTTATGGAATATTCACAAAGTCTCTAATTACCGAGTGGGGGGCGGCGGGGGAAATCAGTGCTGACAAACTGCAGCTGCTGTGAGGGAATTGAAACGAGCTTAGCTATAATTTTTATGCAGGGTCTAGAAACAGGGAACAATGTGTGCTATTATCTCAGGTCAACTGACCATGAGTACCAGGTCGCATATGTGTCCTTGCATATAAAATGAGGATAACCACACTTCCCTATGTTGGATAAGTATTATTGGATAAATAAACATTTTGGGAAATGCCCAACTATGACATCAGTTGGTACCATAAACCTTGGTGCATGGTGCCTTTGCTCTGGAAAGACAAAGTGGTCACATAAGGGCTAATGACTGCAGAATACAAGCCTTGTTTACACCTACCTGTGCCCTCCAGATGTTCACCGCCTTACAGCTACCAATACTCTTGACTGATGGCACCTGTGTCCACTGTCCTTATCAGTTTGATGTCCACCACAAAGGAAAGACGGTGGTCCTAGCAAACTAGAGACCAGTAGATTTCTGGAGGAAGTGTAAATTTTGAAGGATGGCTGCTGTGAATTTGGTAGGTTCACCTTTAAATATGAACGAAACCAAATTACTTCTTGTCCCCTTATCCTCTGTTATCATATTTTTTTCATTGTGATTTAAGAAGTGTCTGAAAATTACATGTGTTTAGATAGAGCAGGGTACTTCAACTCAGTTCTTCCAGATTACTTCAGCCTAGGTTTTTTTTTGTCAGGCATTCTTCCGTGCATTTGATAGAATGTATGTTCAAGTGACAGCAGCATTTGCGCTTCAGTTTGAGGCGCCAGTGTTAGAAGTGGTGAATCTAATCCATCTCTCAGACAAGAGTACATGCATGCTCTTAGCTGGGGCAGTTCTGATTCTAGAACAACATTCATATAACCATCTGCCACTGGGGTACACTTAGGAATGCTCTCATTCAGAATTTCTTTCATGTGCCCTGCTAGTTATGATGCCACCACATTGTATTGAATAAAAGTAGATTATTAGCACTCTGTGGAATTTTTGCTGATTAGCACTTGGCTAGGCAACAATCTCTCTCTCCCCACCCCATCACAGATTTATCTGAAGAGGCTCTCCCCTATTTAATAGCAGAGTGAATTAGTGAGAGGGCTAAAACATTCCCATTCCTGCACATAGGATATTATGGAGGATTTGCTAGTACACTTTGCTCATTTGGCAAGCGTAGTTTCATATTATTTATGATAGCACTTCAGAGCACATTTTGTGGTACATTATTCTTGCCCTTTTATTGCTTCATCACACTCTCATCAATTAACAAAACCTACTCATTAGCTCCATTCAAATGAGATTTAGTTATACGTTCTGCTTCTCTAAGGCATTCAGGGCAGGCTATTCTTTGGTTGGAATCCTGAATTAAAAGAATAAAGAAAAAAGCTTGTTTTCCGTCTTTGGCTTTTCCATAAAAATAAACATTTTGGCTGCATTCTTGGTTTATTGTTTGGGGAATGATCAGCTATAAGGGGGTGGTTGGAAGCTAGCATTTCATGTTTGATTAACCACAGTGTGCTGTGTTATCCAGACCAAGGAACTGTGGTTAACAGTGGTTTTTGTAGTAGGGGGAAATTGTAGGGTTAAATTCTATGTCTTCACTGTAAAAGGTTGGAGCTGAGGACTCCACCCTCAGATTTTTCTTGTGATTTCTTTCATTTTCCTTTTCAGTTCTGCTCACGGTGGCCATGGGGCAGTCTTCCATTGAAGAGCTGTCAGAGGACGGCCAAAGTGGGTGGGACCAAACACAGACCATTCATATATACACTGACCTCAGTTAGACACACACACAAACACTCAATTGCTTGCTCACTCTCGGGCAGTTTTATTCTCTCTCTCTTCTCTCTCTGAAATCCACATCAGGAGTTGTGCTTCCAAACAACACTGGATATAATTGTCACTATGGGTGGGACTTTATCCTCATGCCTGTCAGATGAAGTGTGGCCCTTGTCTGGTCTATGGCTGATAGAATGGTTAAGAAAGAGTCTGGAGGAGCAAGATATTAAAGCTCCTCCCCAACTTTCTACAATTTCCAGAGCTCCTTGTGAAAAGCGATTGTTAAACCACTCTGAGAATTGTAGCTCTGGGGAGGGGATATAGGAGTCTCTTAACAAATCTCAGGGCCCTTAACAAACTACAAACCAGAACCCAAACAGTTTACAGCTGCAAACCCTTATAACCAACTACCCCCTTAACAAAACTACAATTCCCAGGATTCTTTGGGGGAAGCTGTGACTCTTCAAAAGTGGTATCGTAGTGCTTTAAATGTATGGTGTGGCATTTGTAAGTGAAATAGTCACACACTCTTCTCCTGTGTACTTCTGCCTCCCCTTCCTGTGTCGATTCCCCTTGCTTGTAAGCTCATTGAGGCAGAGACTGATTTCCTTGCCCTCCATAAGCACTATTGTACACCAGTGGCACTACATTATTATGTTCTGAGCTGTAAAGCAAGGTCAGCCACTGTACCTTACTGGTTCCCAACAAATATGTCTGTATCCATATTGTGAGATATTGAACGTGGTCACCAAACAAGACAAGGAAACCTTGGATATAAGGATAACCCTTTTATTTGTAACGCGTTTGCAAAGGCGGGCCCCCCCGCACTCAAGAGTACGAAGAGGCCCCGAGCAAGCTTCGGGTCGTGACTTTTGTTCCTATTGCTGCCGCCCCTCCCTTAGAGGCTTGGCTTACAATCTACCTATTGCAATTCAACACAACTCTAATACATAGACCAATCTACACTCACTATTTGGGTTTTTCCTAATATGGGAGCTATACATTCTGAAGCTCCTTGTGGTCTTTTGTGGTCTAACTGACAGGAAGCACGCTCAAGCTGCTGACTCTGCCTGCATACATGGTCTTCTGTAAATTTCCACTGGGTTTGAGGCACAATTGATTACTCCTTCTCACAATCCCCCCTCTTGTTGTACCCTGCCTCAAATTCACATAACAATTCCCAATGTTCTCCTTCTTCGCCCTCCGTAGGCACAGGGGCATACCGCATGGACATTAGCTGGGTTTGGACCTGCCTTTGCGCTAGTAGAGAGAGAGAATTGTTAATTGCCCTCACAAATATGGGAAGGACGCATGGGATCAATATGCACCCTGCAGCTATGAGTCCAATAAGGGCCACTATTGCCTGTAGCCCGGGCAATTTTGGAAACCAGGATCCAAACATATCTTTAAAGTTTAACCCTTCCCATGTTTGCACCGGGACGTGTGCTAGCCTAATCATACGGTCTGCTATATCCTTAACTACTTTTCCACTATCATCTATTTCAATACAACAATTAGTCAGGTTAAATTTACCACAAACCCCTCCTTCCTTGGTCAATAAATAATGAGCGCTAATCTATTTTGCATAATATAAGTGCGGCTCTTGGCACTTTCTTTAGCCAGTTTAGTTAAAGCAGAAGCAGTTTCATTAGTAATTATCTCTACCACAGCTTGTAAGCGTATTATTCGGTTTAGCAAATAAATAGGATCCCGTCCGAATGACCCTGCAGTCCCATCATTAGCCCATGTCGCTGGCCCATAATACTGTATTATTCGTTCCGGGGGCCATTCGGTGTCTTTCCAATTCCCTATATGAATAGCCCGCTTTTTCCTGGGCCCTATTTCATCGTAGACAGGCATTCCCAATTTGGATTTTACTTCTAAGGGGAGCAAGAAAAAGCTAGACCGCAAGGTGGCCAACACGCATGATCCTGTCCATTTTAAAGGGAGCCGGTTATATGCATAGGACCCACATGTCCAATAAAATCCATCTGGGGTTGTCCATTCTAAAGTGGTATTTTGGGGGTCCTGCAGAAAGGTCATATTAGTCATGTTGGCTAAAGGTGAGGGCCACTTTTTGGAGGAATTATCCGAGCTCCACCATTCTTTACCATTCCATTGCCCTAGGCAGGGCATATTCCCTACCCATGTTCCATTGGTGTCATTCCTTAGAAAGCATTCTGTTCCCACCAGCTGATTAGAGATCTGCCATATCTCATTTCCCAAATGGTGGTAGGTAAAATTCTTTTGGCTTTTATAGACCTCAGTATAGTTCACCTCATGGGCTACCCAGGGCCATTGATCCCCCATGTTGGTGCCCCCGCATACAAAACAATTCCTGACTGTTAGTTCTTTTGCAATTGTTTCGGCTAAGCTTAGAAACATGTTGTGAGCTTTAGGTGGAAGAGGGAGATGGTTGAGTTGTTGCATCTGTTCCTCAAACTATCAAAGACCGTAATGGGTCTCTTTGTTACTTTGCTCGTGTGTACCTGAATAATTAAGTAGCCATAAGGATCCTTCCCTGTACCATCTATCCCCAATCCCACGTATATGTGTTTCGGTGTGGTTGTTGTAGATTCCTTGACCCATAGGCAGACGGGATTGCATCCTCCAGATTTGCAGTCTGTGGATGCTCCCCTAGTGGTGATATTTACCCCCTCAGGTCCCCTGTAACTGGGCTGCCTATTGACTCCCTCCGTGTACCAATAATTCCACGTCCCACTCCCTTCTCCCACATTGGTCTCTCCTATCCGTTTGGACAAATACTTCCTGTTCTGTAAATATGACTGTTCCCAGCTGTGGGACCCACATGTCACTCCTGCCTAGTTGTTCGGGCCCTGTCCCCTGGCTATAGCGGTGCATGCATCGAAACATACATGGACTGCTTCCCCTCCCCTCGTTACATTGTGTGCTATGTACCCCTGCCTGTCTTGGGCTATAGAGAACATTGTCTTCCTTTCCCCCCCTTTGTTTGCAGTTCCCCCTTTGTATCCATATACATATATACTTGAAGTGATCGGCCCCACCGCCAGAGGTTCATAGCATTCTGTCTTATTTTCTTTGGTCTGACACCTATAATACTGAGTTTGATTATATATACACGGTCTTAATTGTGTGAGGCACTCCGGGGCCACATTGTAATAGATTAAAGTCCTGGTGACTTTATTCCCTGTCTTAGTGGTCTGAATACACTCTGTACATTCCTGGTCCTGGGTGCCCGAACAAATCCGGGCAATGCCCAGACCCAGGAAAAGGAGCATTAACCCTCTCATGGCTCAGGGAAAATGTCTCGGATCTGGCGTTTTCCTCAAATATCTCAAGGCTAGAGTCACCGTGGGGGTCTCTAGTAACTCACAATGAACGGCCCCTTGTAGAGTGATCCTACAATATTGGACTATTACATCCTCTATAAATACAATGGAGCACTCCTCTGTACAATGCACGCAACAAACACAAGCCTCACAGTGAGCACAACAGCAACATTCGTAGAAACACTTGCAAGTACAAAATAAACACATCAGGAAAGCATTCACTGTCCTTAATCTCCTCCCTGGTTCCTGGTCCCTGATCTGGTGAGTTTCACCTTCAACGGATTGTCTGGGCTCGGTGTTGCCGTCCAACTCTCAGGCGGGGCCCTTTTTACCCGGTGATAGTGAGTCCATCCGTGTTCTCGGGTCCGTACTGCTGACTCAGTGGTGAGCAGGACCTGGAAAGGACCATCCCAACTCGGGCTGAGCTCCTCCGCCTTTCACGTTTTGATCAGGACCAAGTCGCCAGGCTGGGAAAGGTGTTGTTGTTCCAACAACGGGGGTCTTTGTGCCAAGACTCCCTGCCTATGGAGAGATAATAAGGACTGGGACAGTGACTGCAAATATTTCCTCAGAAACAAGTCTTTAAATACTATCTGGGGGTTTCCCAACTGTGTCAAATAAGGCCGTCCCATCATCATCTCAAAAGGGGACAATCCCGTGTCTTTCCTAGGAGCTACCCGCATTCGCAACAAAGCCAGGGGTAGATTTTTCGTCCAAGGTAGTCCATTTTCCAGATATAATTTAGTCAAATGTTTCTTAATTTCTGCGTTTGCACGCTCCACCTTCCCACTACTCTCGGGGTGCCAAGGGAGTATGAAAGTCCCATTTTATTCCTACCAACCCCATGACTTCCTGCAGCACCTTTTGGGTGAAATGAGTCCCTCGGTCTGAGTCCAATGTCTTGATCATTCCATACCTAGGAATGAGGCTTTCTAGTATGTTTTTGATGACTACTTGAGCTGTGGCCTTTCTACTGGGTATGCTTCCACCCATCCCGTCAGGTGGTCTTTAAAGACCAATAAGTACTTCTGCCCTCCCCTCTCCGGTAGTTCAGTGAAGTCTGCTTGTACTCGTTGAAAAGGCCATACTGCGAGGGGTCTCCCCCCTCTTTCTGTCTTCTTTGCCCGCGTTTTATTAACCTTCTGACAAATTAAACATTTCCAGGCGATGGCATGAGCCATTGGCCACATGTCACGGCTCCAATACAGGGGCTTAACTAGGTTAATCATTCCTTCAGTCCCAAAATGTCCACTCTCGTGCACTTTCTCCAAGATTCCCATCATAGTTGTTTTGGGGAGTACCATTTGTCCCTCTGGGGTCTCCCAACCACCCTCCTTTTCTATTGGACAACCCAATATACTTAGGTTCGTCCTAGGGGACTGGCTTATATTCCTTCATCAGGGCAATCACCGTAGGATTCATCATCTTTGTCATTAAACGTTATACCATATTTTGCAAGCATTGCAATAAGCAGGGAATACACAAGCAGAGGAGCAAAAGAATTAGCAGGGGCCCTATTAACATTGCAAAGAGTCCCTGAACCCAACCACGTGGTAGGAGTCTGTCCAACCCGGACATGTCCCAGCCCTCCCAGGTCTATTATAGGGATTGTGGGCTCCCCAAACACGCATCTGGTTAGTGAGATTGAGGCCCCATACCAGAGAAGGGGGAACTCCGGCAGCTGTGGGCTCCCCTACTAGAAAAAGCAATAGAACAACTAGGGGAAATAATTGCAGGGCGCTTTCCCCACAAATTCTATGGCGTTCATTCCAGCAGAAATAAATGGCCATCCAGGAGCACAGGGTTCCCACTGCAATTCCCAGCCACCAACCCCAATGACTCCAAGGCTCCTGCATTTGGTCAGGCTCGGGCGTATCCCACCCAAAACACAGCAGGGGGTTGAGATGAACGTACTAGGGTCCCTGAAGGGGTATGTTGGGAGATATTCCGGTCAGCACATGCTGGCTGTAAGTGGTAAGGCTGGCTAAATCAGCCTGCTCCTGATAATTCCACCGTGGAGTGGTGGTGGGGGGGTAGACCTGGTCAAGTTGGCCCCCGTCCACTCCCTGGTTCCTTAAAAAGGCTCTCGCCTCGGCATGTACTCTTCTAGTCTCCTCAGTGGTCAGGATGGAGTCTAGAAGGTACTGCACGTCGTCAAAAGGTGGGGTTATAGGTTTTAAAAATGCCTTCAAACAATTTAATAATTTTTGCTGAGTTTTCCTCAAAGGATGGATTTTGGTTTCTCCAATTACATACATCAGCACTGGAAAATGGCACATGTTGCACTGTGTAAGTGCACTCAGGGACCACTCCATTGGCGTCTGGCACCCCGGGAGAGTCATAAACCACCCTCAAAGGCATGGTTGCCACAGCTTGTTCTCCTGAGCCTCTTCTCTTTCTGCGCTCAAGCTTAATGTGAGAGTGAGCCTGCCTTGCTGCTTTCAGCCACTCCCTTTGGAACTTAGCGGTCTGATTTTGGCCACGTTGCCCTGCTTCCAACAGATGGGGTGCCACGTCCAGTGCGGACTTATAGGGTGACACAAAAGTCTTCCAAGTAGAAATATAGGGGATTTGGTCTGGGTGGATATTAATGATGTTCCTCCAGAGGGGGTTGATTAATTGCAAATCAAGAGTCCCCTCGGAGGGCTATCCTGTCTTCAATTTGAATCCCCAATCATCATTTTTAGTAGCCGCTTTCCAGTTGTTCAGAAAGCATTGTAAAGGGGTGCATTTACTCCCTCCCGACCCCATCTTAATTTTCCTCAACAAAGTAAAAGTAATCCGCTCCTAGAGACAATTTTATTCAGGCAAGCAGCTCTCACTCCAGACTGTGACTTCAAGAAATGCACAGTCCCACATACGCTTAGCCAAGGGGAAACGCTAAGCCCCGACCACTCAAACATTCATCCTTTCACTGGATTACTTTGGCACACTTCACACACTTTCCTTTTTTTTTTATTCTAGTTCAAATTAGCTAATTCAGCAAATCCTTTCCCTCTTTCTCAATCCTTGTTCTATAATTTATCTTAACACAGTCTAAGTTTTCCACTTTAGCCCATTAACAGTCAGTTTTTGCTTAATCCTTTATAACATTTTTCAATTTTGCAATATTTCTGTAAATATACTTAATTTTTTTTTTATTTTTTTTCCATCGACTCTTCTCCCTGGTCTCAGATTCTGCCAGTCATTTTTGCCATTTCAAACAATACATCAAAACACCAAGAAAAACAAAAAAAAAAAAACAAACAAAAACATCTAAAAACACATCCAATTTCCATATCTTTATCTTTCATTTACTTATTTCCTCGACTTCCTCACATCTCCCTTTCCCTTATTTTCCCAATTTCCTCCCTTCCCTTCTTTTGGCATCGGGTGGGGAGGTTTCCTTGCATTTCCTTACATGCGCAACAGCCTTGTTTATCTCAACTTGCACAGCCCCTTGCACAACAACCCTATCTTGCCCCACCAGTCACTGCTTCACCCGTTACTGGCAAGTCAGTCTCTCTTCCCCCTCCCTTCTCAGGAGGCATGCTCCTGGTCACGTACACTCTTTCCTTCAATATGTATCAGTTTCCCCTTCTGGATTCCAATTATAACCTCCCTCAGGTCCTATTGGATATTGGGGCCAAACTACCCTAAAAATTAATCATTTTTACTTTTGACAGGCCCCTGGTATACTGTCTCACCCCATCTTCATCCCATTCTAGTAGGACCTGCCCCAAGGGACTATTCGGATCAATGGGATCCTGCTTTCCTCCATTAGACCCTTTTCTACACGTACTCTGTCCCTTGCCCATTGTTACAATGTCTCACAACCGCTCACTCACAGATTCACGCGGACTCGCCTGGCCGTTTCCCTCGCGGGACCACGGAACCGCAAGCTAATCCTCTCGTCAGGACTAGGTCCTGATCCACACTCACGCGTCCGTATGGAACCTCTCTTTCACTCAGGAGACGAGTCTCTCACCCCCGTCCCTCTTACAAATCCCAGGATTTACTCACCCAATGCAGTTCAGCGCCGTTTCCCACGACTAGTGAACAGGCGGGCGTCCCCGCTGGGTACTCACGGTCCCCGACCGCGATATCTCTCCCTCTCAGTCTCGGATTCAGCTCCCTATATCAGGTTTCCGTCAATCAGCCCTCGTGAACCGTCACAGACACGCCCGGGTCAGGTTTCTCCGAAAAATCGGAGTGGCGCCTACCCGTTCACCGGGGGTCGCTGCACAGCTCGTCGAGGGCCCCACGTTGGAGCGCCAATTTGTGAGATATTGAACGTGGTCACCAAACAAGACAAGGAAACCTTGGATATAAGGATAACCCTTTTATTTGTAACGCGTTTGCAAAGGCGGGCCCCCCCGCACTCAAGAGTACGAAGAGGCCCCGAGCAAGCTTCGGGTCGTGACTTTTGTTCCTATTGCTGCCGCCCCTCCCTTAGAGGCTTGGCTTACAATCTACCTATTGCAATTCAACACAACTCTAATACATAGACCAATCTACACTCACTATTTGGGTTTTTCCTAATATGGGAGCTATACATTCTGAAGCTCCTTGTGGTCTTTTGTGGTCTAACTGACAGGAAGCACGCTCAAGCTGCTGACTCTGCCTGCATACATGGTCTTCTGTAAATTTCCACTGGGTTTGAGGCACAATTGATTACTCCTTCTCACAATATGAAATGCACCTGGCTTTGCTCCGGATGCTGGGAGCAAAGCACTGATTTCCTGCATTGCGTTTCCCCTACAACTGCTTTCCTCTTTCAGTTGACTCATTGTTTGTGACACCGCAGTTGGGACCACTGCTTTATATACTCTGCTCATATAAATGGGAGAGGCGAGGGAGGGGGAAATCCCCGAAGCTAGGAAGAAATAGAAGGCTGTGAAATATGGCCGTAAAGCTTCCTGTTATTATTTTCAGGCATAGTTCTGTGTTGAATTATAAAATGAAAAATGGGAATAATAGTGGGCACCAAATATTAGATCACTTTGACAAGGAAATTCATCGTCGGGAACTTTCCCATAAAGATTACTGTTGTCTGCTCGTTTAGAGTCAGGAAGTTACTTTCAAAAAATTATACTTTACAAATCTACCTTTGTTTTTCATGGTATTCCGGCATGATTTAATGCCCTTCCGTCTTTCACTGCTGCTTTACAAAATACCCGCAGCTTTTCTAGTGCCGTGCCTCCTGCTGTGGATCATTATTCTGTCAGTGCTCTCTCTCTCTCTCTCTCTCTCTCTCTCTCTGTGTGTGTATGTGTTGCAAGCAAGGAACTTTGAATGGGTTTAAGGTTCTGCTCTGATACTCACTAAATGTGATTTAAGACCAACAAACAGAATAGCATGATCGGTATGTTGCTGTGAGTCCCTGTCAGGGAAAAAGATGGGTTATAAAGAAAATAACAATAACAATAACAATAACAATAATGAATTTTGTTACCTCCTCATTCTCTGAGACTCTTTCATCTGAAATGCCAGGCTCTTGTTTAAAATGGATACTTCCTGAATTTCCTTCCTCCTCCTGAGCTCCTGAACTCTGCCTCTGCTTGCCTAAATAACAGAGTACAGTGGTACCTCAGGTTACATATGCTTCAGGTTACATACGCTTCAGGTTACAGACTCCGCTAACCCAGAAATATTACCTCGGGTTAAGAACTTTGCTTCAGGATGAGAACAGAAACCGTGCTCTGGCGGGGCAGTGGCAGCAGGAGGCCCCATTAGCTAAAGTGGTGCTTCAGGTTAAGAACAGTTTCAGGTTAAGAACGGACCTCCAGAACGAATTAAGTACGTAACCAGAGGTAGCACTGTACAGCAGTCTTCTGATTTTAACCAGTGGGAGGCTATGCCAGGGACCTTTGTTCTGTGAGGCTGGGACCGCAACTACTGCCCACCCAGTTACTGGGTAATTGACCATTTCCCATCACCTGAGGCACAGAACCTGAATGTGTGTCCCCACCCAATGCATGACCAGTTCAGTCTGAAGGGAGCCACTTCAAGTTGCATCCAGTTTCCTGCACAGGTCAATCTTCATCATGCGGAAATTTGTTCCCCTTCTGACTGAACCGATCATGTGTTGGCTGGGTGGGTGGCCCTGGATTGCGCATGCCTTGCCATTTGAGGGGGTGGGGCTTGCCACTCCCATTCCTGCAGGCCGCTTCATGTGCTCAGGACCGCTGGGGATGGCGCGTCCAATTAGGGCTACTTCCTCACATCAGACTAAGTCATAAGCGACAAGCCATTTCCTCTCCCTCTTTCCTGGCATTGAGTGGCCTGTGCCATTGCGCTTCATACAATTGCATTTGGCTGAATACTTTGTGTGCTCTTGCGAGAGGCGAAATGCAGGCCCATTTTTTTGAAAGCAACTTGTCTGCTTTCTAATTATGGTTCTGACCACCAGATTATTGGAGTTGTGACCATGACAGGTTGGTTTGGCAGTGTTGCGCCCAACAGATGCTTGCTAGGTCTCATTTTGCACTCTGTATTATTAGGCTATAATTTGTTCCTAGAGAAGCAAACTGAGTGTGTTTTGCATAAACTTTCACATCTAAATCCCACACAGTTGTTGTGCTTTGGGGGGTAATCAAATCAAACAAAGCAATCTAGATCCTTTGCTGAGCACGTTTCCACACATTAGGTTTTTAGTGTAACAAAGCACCCAGCGGCTACTCACTTTGTCGTGACTTTCCCCTTTAAAACGGTGCTCCCCCAATTGTGAGTCTGCCACATTTTCACAGTAGACGTTGTGCTATGAATTCTTCACCCAGGAAAACAAGATTCTTTCCCCACTTCTGCAACGAGGTTGTGGGAACTGCCCAGGTGTCTCATGAATAACACCCATGATTACATCAGAAAGTTGATCCATGCCATAACTTTGCTTCTATACCCTCTTGAAACATCTAGTTTTTAAAGTATAAAATATGTATGTCCCTGATATCCATGCAACCTGTTGTGAAGCCAGCAGCACTGGAAAACCTATGCAGCCCTAGTTTAATATATTGTTGTGCACACTCAAATCTCCAAATGACGAGATGCGCCAAAGGTACATGTGCTTTCCCAGGGTTCAGTTTCTTTGGAATGAAGATTAGTGGAGACTCGGATGTCTTTAGGATATATGGTTTTATTTACATATATATATAAAACCTGGGCATAGGATGGAGGGGCTCACAGCATTACGACTCCAACAGACCTTACTTCTCTATTAGGTTTCTAGGGAAGCTCTAAGCCACTGTTTTGGGTTCAGTACATGTCTCTGTCCCTTTAGCTTGCAGCATCAGTAAAACTGACAGACACCCAGTCCCCTATTGGCCTATTGTTCCCCATCCTAGTATGAAATGACACCCAGCCAAGTGGGGTGGGAAAAAGCCCACCCATTTGTCTCTATGGCAACCTCTTAGGAGATGTAAATGGCCATACTTAACTGACCAGCCAAGGCTGTTAGTTTAACCTGCTTCACCAGGTTTCCCTCGTGTAGATTTTAACCTCGCAGTCACAGGATCACAGTCACAGACTCAGCCTCTGCAGGCCTAAAACAATATCGAAAACCAAAGAGTGGTGAGCAATAATTTTCTTTGCACTCCGGCTATGTGTTGTTCTACCTCTCACTTTGTGGTATGTATGTATATATGTATATATGTATATATGTATATATACGCTCGAACTCAGGACAAAAGGTAGAAATGCGCTAAGAGGAAGGCACACTTGGCAAACCCTCACCAGGCTAAACTCCTGCCTGGAAACCTATGTCCCCACTGTGGAAGGATGTATGGATCCAGAATTGGCCTCCACAGTCACTTCTGGACTCACTGTTAAGACCGTGTTTATGGAAGGCAATGTTACTCGGCTATGAGTGATAGCCAAAGAAGAAGTAAGGTAAAGGTAAAGGGACCCCTGACCATTAGGTCCAGTTGTGGCTGACGATGGGGTTGCGGCGCTCATCTCGCTTTATTGGCCGAGGGAGCCGGCGTACAGCTTCTGGGTCATGTGGCCAGCATGACTAAGCCGCTTCTGGCGAACCTGAGCAGTGCATGGAAACGCCGTTTACCTTCCCGCTGGAGCGGTACCTATTTATCTACTTGCACTTTGACGTACTTTTGAACTGCTAGGTTAGCAGGAGCAGGGACTGAACAACGGGAGCCCACCCCGTTGCGGGGATTCGAACCGCCAACCTTCTGATCGGCAAGTTCTAGGCTCTGTGGTTTAACCCACAGCGCCACCTATATATGTATTTATGAAGCTCCATCAGTGCACACTGCACTTCCCAGGTTACAAGAGAGCAGGTTCCTGCCCCCAAACAGCTTACAATTTAAAATCCAATGCTGGAAAAACAACAGAGGAAGCAAAGGGAACCAGTGGCAGGGGTAAGCAGGGAAAAATTCAGGTCAGACAAAATAAGATACTTCTTCACACAACACATAGTTCAACAGTGAGAGCCACCAACCTGAACAGCTTTAAAAGAGGATTAGACAAATTCTTGAGGATTCATTTATCAATGGCTACCCACCACGATGGTTGTGTTCTTCCTTCACTATTGGAGACAGCATGCCTCTGAATACTAGTTGCTGGGAATCACAAGTGGGGAGAGGGCTGCTGCACTTCTGTACTGTTTGAGGTCTTCCCATTGGCATTTGGCTGGCCACTGTGAGCTCCTGCAGAGGTTTCCTCCTCTCTGCTTGTCATTTTGTTGTTGTTGTTCAAATACTTTGGGCAGCACAGAGTGTTGGTTTTATAGTGCAACTTTCACATTGAAGCGTCCCTTAGATCAGGGGTCAGCAAACTTTTTCGGCAAGGGGCCAGTCCACTGTCCATCAGACCTTGTGGGGGGCCAGACTATATTTTGAAAAAAAATAATGAACGAATTCCTATGCCCCACAAACAACCCAGAAATGCATTTTAAATAAAAGAACACATTCTACTCATGTAAAAACACGCTGATTCCTGGACCGTCTGTGGGCCAGATTGAGAAGGCGATTGGGCTGGATCCGGCCCCCGGGCTTTAGTTTGCCTACCCATGTGTTAGATTATGCTGGAAGTGTGAGTTTACAGGGAAATGTGCTAAGATGCATTTCTGAGGAGCTCAGTGAGAGGGATTGCATAAGAACAGTCACCCTGCCCGCCCACCCTCACAATTTCCCCCCTAATATGCATGTATTTACAAAGCAATTTGTATGCTATTTTCACTGGTATGTGCATTTATATACGATATGCATCTTTGTACGCCTTACTTGCCTGGAGAACTGCATTACAAAATTCGGAGAAGTGTGATTTTTGTGTTGGAAAGTGTGAATTATGTAAGGTCGCTTTAAGTGCAGATTGAATCACATGCCTCTCTGCTTTCTCCCCCTCCCTCCCTCAAAAAATCTTATTGTTTGCACAGAAATGAATATTGTTTGCCAAAGAGAAGGGCAGTTTTGGAGCTAGAAAGAAACAATGGAACTATCTGTTTAAGGCACGTTCTGCATGAGTTGCGTCTCCCCAATGAGATGAGTGTTTGATCTTTTAGACATTTCCAGTCACTGCTCGCTAGCTTTTTGCTAGCTTCCTTAACTTCCAGAGCCAGTAGGTGGAGCTACAATCTTGGACAACACAAGCCAAACTCAAATATATTAATCAAGACTAAAGCTATCAGTGGCAAAACACACTGGAAGTCTTAGCTAATTTTTAAAACACAGTAACAAGAAATGTGTCGATCTACAGATACAGCTGTGAATCAATTCATCAGTTCTGCAGAATATAGAATCAAGAATATAATATAACCTTTTCTGCGTATTTCTTTTAAATGTTTTGTTGTTGTTTAGTCGTTTAGTCGTGTCTGACTCTTCGTGACCCCATGGACCAGAGCACGCCAGGCACTCCTGTCTTCTACTGCCTCCTGCAGTTTGGTCAAACTCATGCTGGTAGCTTCAAGAACACTATCCAACTATCTCGTCCTCTGTCGTCCCCTTCTCCTTGTGCCCTCCATCTTTCCCAACATCAGGGTCTTTTCCAGGGAGTCTTCTCTTCTCATGAGGTGGCCAAAGTATTGGAGCCTCAGCTTCATGATCTGTCCTTCCAGTGACCACTCAGGGCTGATTTCCTTAAGAATGGATGCGTTTGATCTTCTTGCAGTCCATGGGACTCTCAAGAGTCTCCTCCAGCACCATAATTCAAAAGCATCAATTCTTCGACGATCAGCCTTCTTTATGGTTCAGCTCTCACTTCCATACATCACTACTGGGAAAACCATGGCTTTAACTATATGGACCTTTTTAAATGTTTAGACAGAACATTTTTCACATCTGGCAATTTCAACGGAAAATTAGCTGGTGATATTAATAACATGACAATCATTTCAATATAATATCCCCCCCGACATATTTTTGTTTGTAAATCAGAATATTTGGGATGGCTGGGTAAGAAATGGTGGGAAACTGTGGAAATATATTTTTTTAATTATCATGCTACTGCAAATAATTTAGATCTTTTGTGAGATCTTTCATGAGATAATTTAGGTGGAGAAGGCAATGCTCCAAACCACTTCAGCATGATGCGACCCACACCACAGGGGCCTGCACATGGGCAGAGCAATTCATGTAGGTCTTTGCAGGGAATCAGCATCTGTGGTGGCCACCTGATTTGCCCGTGAATGCAGTGATGATCCTGGATGAGCAGGGAATTAATCCTGGGTCCATATCCAACATTCTCTCCATGTCACAACCCTGGCAATAGTCTTTGGGGATAACATTTCACTTTCCACAGGCAGTAAAAGAAACATGTGCCCTATTTCTTGGCAGCAGAGCCTGTAATTCATTTTAATTTCCCTTGGAATAATGTTCTGCAGCTCGCAGCCAGCACACAATCCAATTCTGTAGCCATACTCTTGTACACTTCAGCTTAATCTATAGGGTGAACTCAGAGGTTGTTAGCAATGGACACTGGCCAGAGCTAAACCATCAGTCTTTTTCTTTTTTATAGAATGGATCTATCTTGAAGCTTGATTCCTGCCAGTTCTTGCAAAAGCAGCCATTGGAGTCAATGGATACATTATCCACATTCTGGACATAGTTTTGGGCTTGCAGCGAGATCACCCCTGTCTCCCATTCACTCCAGCAGTTGAGAGGCTCTAGACATCTGCTCCTGCTGGATGAGGCCAAGGATGGGCTACTTGTAGAGCTGTGCTGGAAGCCACTGTCTGGAATAGACTCGGTAGGCTTTTATTTATGAATGATTGGCGCAATTTGCATAACTTCTGCATGAATGCTAGGCCACAGCTGGTGGACACATTGTACTTAACGATGCCATTTGTGCAATTTCCAGCAAATTCCATCTGGTTTTTGTGTGTGTGTGTTTTTAAGTGCCTAGGATATTTTGGAAATGACCAGTGATCAGTTGAGGGGTAGTCAACCATTTTATACTTACCACTCACTAATGCATCTTTCTTTATGGTAAAATTTCCTTACCGCCCACCAGTGCTCGATGGAAGGATTCAGCTGGTGCTATAGAACCCCCTACCACCAACCTAGAATCTTGAAACGCCCACTAGTGGGCGGTAGGGACCAGGTTGACAACCCCTGGTGTAGAGATATGCTTGTGCTGCCCAGGGCGGGCGCGCTCCCGAGGGGCACGAAGGGTGCCCTCCCAGGTGTGGGATAGCTGCACGGGTGCAGAGCAAGCTGCCCATGGGGGCAGAACAAGCTTACAATGGAGGACATTCGGTGCGCCACCTGCCTGCAACTCCCAAGCCTCCCCCAGCTTTCCAAACAAAGGGGGAAGGGGGGAATACAACCGGCAAAGCAGCGCAGCTCCCCCCTTCCCCCGACGGCTCAGGGTAGGCTTGGGAATTGTGGGTGGGCGGCGGGCCGAATGTCACACCCTCAGAGAAGACACGCAGGGGCGGTCCACCCCCACCGTACCACTCTTCCTCTGCCCCTGCATACCGGTTGGGGCTGTGGAGAGTTGCAGTCTGGAGGGCACCACTTTTCTTACCATGGTGGTAGAGCAAGAAACCTGAAGGTGATACACATACCCTCAGCGAAGGCTAAAAGGCCCACTATGATGATTCACTGCCTCAGAAATTGATGTAAGAGCTCCATCTGGAATGCTTCATTACGCCAAAAAGAAAGGTGATCCCATTAATGCCAATCAGACTTTAGCCAGGGCTTTTTATTATTCATCTCGTCCCGCTGAGTACACAGTCATCACTTCTATAATAATAGATGCGGCTTCAGTTGAATTACTCACCATGTCTGTAGTTATTTTCAGTGCCTTGCCTGGCTATGGGGCTTGACACTGACTAATAGTAGGAATTGGAATAATGCTATGTGTGATTAGGATTGAATAAATCCCCCAGAATTGAACTTCCCATAAATTTGCTCGTGTTCTTTGAATAGCCTATATTATAATATCACCCATTTGAACAAGGCCTAGAGAAAAGTATCAAGGCAAACATATACACATACTTTGTGATTTGGGAGTGATATTGCAAATCTCAGCATGAAATTCTTCCCATGTGCAATCTCAGGAACAGTATCATTATACAGAGAGAGAGAGAGAGAGAGAGAGAGAACACACACACACACACACACACACACACACACACAGTATAATGCTACTGTTTCTGAGATTGGACATGGATTGAATTTCATCATGAAATTCACCATAACCTCAACATCCTCACACTTTCTGCCTAACTTTATCATGGAAATACCTACCCCCCCAACAATTGTGTTTGTTTTTCTAGTTCACTGCACCTAGCCTTCTGCAGTCTGGATACTTCTTTATTTTAATTTTAAGATTCATTGTAAAAGACTCTGAGGTAATTATCAATGCCTTCTGCATTTCATGTGGAACAACTCCTTCCCTTCATCCACAAATGAGGCCCTATGCATTTGTTTTTCTTTCATTATTCCTCTTGAATTCCCTGGCAGAATTTGGATTATCAACTGTCACACGGGCCTTGCTGAGGGCTTGTTTAGACTGACGAGGGAGCTGTATTGTGTGTGAAATCAATACTGGCTTCCATCTTTGGTGACAGTCTAGGAATACGTTAACTTCATTGTGGTGCTCTCCACAGAGAGCAACGCACACCTGTATCTGAATTAGCTTCCCATTTGCTGAACTGGAGATGCTCCAAGGCAGCTGTGTCTGAAAGCACTTTCCCCCCTTGGAAATATGAAGAAACGACAGAAATATTGCTGGGTGCCATAGTGCTTCATTTGTTGTTTTAAAATCTTAGTTCTTATCTTAGATACACTGCTTTTAGATGTATACATATATTTTATTTGCATGATTTCTTTCTCTGAGAAAAAAACCAAACCATTGTAGGAGCCTTTGATTGGGCTGAGCATTGCAAGGCAGAAATGCAAAAAATAGATCAATAAGTACTCCTCCGAGGATTTACAGTTATATAATCAGTTTTGCTGTTCTTTTTTATTTTTGTTCTCCCTCTTTTTGGTCTACTGGTTTCTTGTTGTTATTTTTTAAAGTTTCACTTTAAAAGTTTCACTTTCTCAAAGGGCATTTGATCCTAATCCAAATGCAAAAGAAAACGCAAGCAACCCAGTTCTACTCCCCTCCAAATTTAATATGGGTTTCCAATGTGAAGTCACATCCCAGATCACCTCAAGCAAATTCTGAAGTTGTTTTATTTCCAGTGAATGTATTCTCATGCAATTAATCTGCTCTGGTTTCTCTGTCTGTCTCCTGCTCTACTGTTCCTTGTTTCAAGTCTCCAGTTTTCTTCCAGAATGCCCACTTCTCAAGCTTGTCCAAAGAACTACAAAACCAGCTTTCCCTCTTGGATACGGAGCAGGAGGACTAAAGCCAAAGTTTTAGGTGCACTTACCTGGGAGCAAGTCCTATTCAACATGGTGGGGCTACCTTCTGAGTAAACATACAAAAGCTACACTGAAGTTCACTGAGGACCGTGTGCCAATTCGGCAAAGGGCTGTCAGCTCTTCCCTCCAGATCAGCTTAGTGATAGCAATGGGAAGTGTTGCAGGTTGATGGTAGACCATCTGCTTTGGAATTCAGAAGGGCACAGGTTCAATTCCTGGCAACTCCAGGTAAGGCTGGGAGAGATTCTTGTCTGAAACCCTGAAGGGCCACTGACTGTGAGTGCAGACATGAATACAGAGCTAGATGGACCAAAATGACTGGTTGAGTGCAAGGCAGCTTCCTATGTTCCAGTGGCAGCAACAGGGGGCAACAGAAGCACCATGATCTGCAGCACATTAGCATATCAAACTGTTGCTCTGGGCAATTTTTTGAGACAGATCTACATCTGGAGAGGGACCGGGTACCCCCAAGGCATGCTACCGTACTGTGAACCTTCGGCACACTCCATGTTTTTATAGCAGCTCTTCTAAGAATCCAATTTAAAATGTTTCAAGCCCTTGACAGGAGTACAATCAAGATCTCAGCAGTGGGGGCCGTTTGGACACTTGGTATGGCACGTATCATTCCTAAATTGGAAACCTAGGAAAATGTCGAGAGGTCTGCAATTTCGCAGCTTTTCTAGCTAGTCCTTAACCAGGCATCCAATTAGTGTTGCTCGGTCTAAGACAATTCTGCTGCAGAATGTAAACTGAACATTAATCATTGGTTACGGCATGAGAAAAATCATTAGGTCATTGCCTGAAGCTCTCTTGAAAGAATCACATACACACACACTGAAGCTTAAGCTACATGCTATTTTAAAAACAAAGCTCAAGCCCAAGCAGTCCTGGATGGGCAGGATGTATAAGCAGAATAAGTAATGGTACATACAGAGCGGTTACTAAAATGTAATCTCTGGCCCCTTTTCAGAATCAGAATACTCTTTAACCCAGTGCATATTTAAATCCAAGTTATGATTAGAATATAAAGCCCCTCACAGCTGGGCCCCAGTTTACGTGCAGGATTGCCTGACTTCATATATACTGCTGCAGGTACCCTCCTGAAATTTGGCAGAATCCATTCCTTCAGAAGGGGTTACCTTGCCTGCACAGTTCATCCAGTGCTGAGCCCCACAAAGGTACTCAGCATAAACCCCCTGGGCCTATTTTTCTGTAACTTGGCTGAATTTATTGACTCAGAAGTGGCTAATGTGCCTGTAAATTCCATCAAGCTCTGTCAAAATAAAAATAAAAATGTGGATGGAGTTATAGCCATGTTTAAATTTCTCTATAATAGTGAAAGCTTAATATTTCTGAATTAGGCTTTGGAGTTGGGCCTTGTGCCAAACTGGATGGGCTCCAAAGCACATTAGACCAAATTTCACTCTTTTCTGAAGCAGGGATCCAGACTTAATCTCTGCCCTGTGTACACCCCCTACAACACAGAACACCTCCTGGCAAGCGAAGATCCTGGCCCTTCTCACATGGCGAAGCTCTCTGTGTGTACGTATAGAACCTCTTACGATGTGCACCAAACATGCAGATGGGCAGTGGATGCCTAGTACACATCATCCTGTGAGCCCCGCTCCCATATTTTTTGAGCACAGGTGGAGGACTTCCTGAGGACCTCACCTTGTGTGTCTTGTCGGTCCAGTATATCTGAAGGAGTGTCTCCACCCCCATCGTTCTACCCGGACACTGAGGGCGCAGCGAGGGAACCGGCACCGAGGGCCATCTGGTGGTTCCCTCGCTGCGAGAAACCAAGTTACAGGGAACCAGGCAGAGGGCCTTCTTGGTGGTGGCACCCACCCTGTGGAATGCCCTTCCACCAGATGTCAAAGAGAACAATAACTACCAGACTTTTAGAAGACATCTGAAGGCAGCCCTGTTTAGGGAAGCTTTTATTGTTTGATGCATTACTGTATTTTAATATTTTATTGGAAGCCGCCCAGAGTGGCTGGGGAAGCCCAGCCAGATTGGCAGGGTATAAATAATAAGTTGTTGTTGTTGTTATTATTATTATGATTTGACCTAGCAGGATCCGCACACAAACTATGCTGATCTATGCTTAGCCTGCTCATCAGGTGTGCCAATTCTATGGGGCTGAGGTGTCTTTGGCCCCTTCAATATCTGTTGGTAGGCTTCTGAGGCCCCTCATTGTTAAGGGGGTGGAGGAGGCTGAGCACAAAGTTGAGCATGGCACGGCTTCAATGGGTGGCTCCACCTGAGTGCGAGAGAGGAGGAGCCCCAGGCATTGAAGCTGTGCCACGCTGGACTCTGCACGCAGCCTCCTCTCAACAATGCAACTTTGGGTGTGTGCGTGCTACACACATGACGTCACACATGTGCCTGATCACACACGCAATGATCGCACACATGATGCACACATGACGTCACACATGTGCTTCGTGTGCTGGGCCCCCTTGATCTTGGGGACAAGTTGGCACCTCTGCTGCTCATAGGGTGAACTACACATTTGAAGAGTAGGCACATCAGCCTCCATTCCTCTAGCTTGATGGGTATCCAACTGATCAACACTTTTAGCAATGTGTGTCTCTCTGGAATTGTAAAGTGCTTTCATTCATTGTTCAGGTAATAACATGATTACAATATATAATAGCAGAGAACTCACAAGAGCTCTTTTACAATACCCTAAAGAGGTCTGCCCAGGAGCCTTTCTCCTTACATATATATCTGATGCATCCCAAAGTGAAATCCTTTGAAAATATATTTTCCAGTCTGCTGCTTTTAGTGCAGGTAGTCATTCTCAATAATCTGTCAGGGCAATGAACGCCTTGGCTGTCACATTTATTCTTAAAACTAACATGTATATACTTCTTTGCGTTGTCAGCCGTGCAGATTATAAATGTCCTTTCTCTTCTGCACCTAATGGATTGGAATGAACGATACAAGTATAATTCACTCCCTCCCCCCTCCGCAATAGCATAATGGCCAGGTAGCTGCATGCTTGCCTTACAGCTTTCACGTATGAATAGATCTGCATGGCTTTGGAAGAAGAAGGCAGCTGCAAATGCCAAGTCTTTTGAGCCCTTTATGGCCATGGCAGTGGCTAGTATGTAGAAATGAGCAGGATCATATGAACACATTAACAGGCTGAATCAGGCCAAAAGCCCACCTGGTGTAGCACACTGTTCTCTCAGGTGTCTATGGGAAGCCCACAAACAGAATCTGAGCACAACAGGACTCTCCCCTCCTGTGATTCAAACTGGTATTCAAAGACAGTGGAGGTTGAATGTAGCAAACATAGCTAGTAACTGTTGGTAGCCCTCTGCTTCTTGAATCTGTCTTATTCTCTTTTAAATACAGTGGTACCTCGGGTTACAGATGCTTCAGGTTATAGACGCTTCAGGTTACAGACTCTGCTAACCCAGAAATAGTACCTCGGGTTAAGAACGTTGCTTCAGGATGAGAACAGAAATTGCACGGTGGCAGCAGTGGGAGGCCCCATTAGCTAAAGTGGTAGCTCAGGTTAAGAACAGTTTCAGGTTAAGAACGGACCTCCGGAAAGAATTAAGTTCTTAACTCGAGGTACCACTGTATATCCAGGTTGGCAGTCATTGCTACATCTTGTGAGAGTGAATGTCTTAATTTAACTGTGCACTGCCAATTCAAAGGAAGGGAAGGACATCCATAGAGGATTCAGGGTCAAACTGGGCTAATAATAATAATAATAATAATAATAATAATAATAATAATAGTATCCCACCCATCTGACTGGGTAGCCTCATTAAGTACCCACTGGGGGGGTAAAAAAAACTGTAGTAAACATTACTGGTTCAGACAGACAAATGATCTGACTCTGTAAAACGCAGCTTGGTATGTTCAGGGCTTGACTTGCTTGCTTACTTACAAGTAAGGCCTGTTGAAACTTTTGCCTATTGACATAAATTAATGGCGGTTTGGATTCCCTATGCATTTTTCAAGGGCAGGAGCGAGAGGCCCTCCAACCCAGATTAGGATTGTAGCACAGAGTATTTTGGCACTCTCTCTCCAAAAGTTCCTATTTATCCCCCAAAACTGATTTTTGCAGCAAATGGATGAGGTAAAGGACCACATATTGATCAGAAACGACCATTTACAATTTTGACTGCAGCATCTGGTTCTATTATGCACTAAAGTGACCCTTGCAGTCTTTGGTCTGCTTTGCTGGATTATTTTTTAATGAGTTATCTGTAATGGAGACACAACACTGTGCCCACCTGAAAAGCAAGTAGTGTCTCTTGGATTATGTAACACGAGCATCATTTCATTGAAGATGACAATGCAGAGAAGCACCACCGCTCATTCCTTCCTATGCAGGCTGCTTAGAAGTTACTATAATTATAGTAAGTAAGCTGTGGTGCTAATATTGATGTAATTGTGGTTATCAGATGAAGTTTGTTGCTACTGAGGAAGTAATAAAAAGTAACTCATAATAACCACTGAATGATCTGCCCACATTTTTATAGCTATTCAGCTCTCTGAATAATTAAGGCATGCATATTAAGTTGGGGGAGATGAATAAAACTAGGGCAAATTAACATTTTTAAATCAGGCTCAAAGCTGCATTAAAGAGCTGCTTTTATTTTCTTTGTTTTTGGTGCATGTTGCAGAGAGCTTATTAGAGAAGTGTTTATAAACTTCCAGTAGGCTCACATATTTACACAGATCACTGTATTTTATTTTACAGGCAATTTAAGAGTCTTTTAAAAATATTGGGCCTGATTAGCATCTTGCTGGCATTAAGTAGGATGAATTTTGTTGTATATGTGACTGGGGAAATGTAACACCAAATGCATCTTCCCAAGGAATCTTACCTACCCACGAGGAGAGCCAAATTTGCCTCACTTGAAACAACCAAAAAATGAACCTGCTTTGGGAGATGTCTGTGGCTCAATGCAAGTAAACGATCCAAGAGCCAATCCCTGGTAGATCGTATCCAAGGTTTTTCAGGCAGCAGGGCTGCAGTTAGGGATGGAAGAATCTGTCTGTTTGGGTTTTTTCATTTCTTCAGTCTTATATTCAATTCTCCACATTTCTGCAGCAATTTGCGGCAATTTGTTTTTTTTAAAAAAACAGCCTTATGAAAATGATCAGCTTTTCAGTGAGAATTTCTCCTAATACAGCAGTACCTCGAGTTACATATGCTTCAGGTTACAGACTCTGCTAACCCAGAAATATTACCTCGGGTTAAGAACTTTGCTTCAGGATGAGAACAGAAATCGTGCAGCGGCAGCACAGCAGCAGCAGCAGGAGGCCCCATTAGCGAAAGTGGTGCTTCAGGTTAAGAACAGTTTCAGGTTAAGAACGGACCTCCGGAACGAATTAAGTTCTTAACCCGAGGTACCACTGTAAACACATTTTTGCATACAGTGTTGACCAATGTACACATTTTTTGCAAGCAATCTCCCCAATCATCTGTAACATGCTGTCTCTGAAAAGTATTCAGATATGGTAGCTGCATAATTACTAGGTTATTAAATGGAGTTGGCTGCTTGGAGCAGACTATACTGATCATATTGGTGGCAATTGCTTTCCAGGACCAGTGCACAGTGATGGTGTTGGTCTTCTAAGCCCTAGATAAAATTGTATGTGGGTGGCTTCATGGCGCAGGGCCTTCTCAGCTGTGGTGCCAAAGTTGTGCAACTACTTGCTTTTAACCAATTGGGAAAAACCCTTTATCGTTGCAGGCTTTGGGGGTTCTTTAATTGGATGCTTCTTTTTCTAATTTCTAATTGTCATAATTTTTAGGTGTTACCATCAATTCATATTAAACATTTTAATGGTGATGGCAGGAGTGGCAACAAGAAGAACAGTAATAGGGCTGGGCTACTTGTGGACTGTATCCATTTCTCCACCCTCTGCAGCGTCACTTTGCACTTCCAGCAGACAGATGACTGGGTGCCTTTTTAATAGTGGATTTAAACTGCTAGAGTAAGGTTACCAGATTTTTTTCAATGAATCCAGGGACACTTTTCAACTTCAATTGATTTTGTATGGGGACTGATTTGTAAATCCGGGGACTGTCCCCGGGAAACGGGGACGTCTGGTAACCTTATGCTAGAGTTGCTAATAAATATACTGCCTTTTACAAATAACAACTACACACACACACACACACACACACACACACACACACTTACTTCTGTATATTCCATTATTTTTTACTGTAAACATGAATTAACCACCACATTCCTTGTGTGTTTTCTGCCCATTGTGAATGATTGATTATACACTCAACTTGCCTGGTAGGAATGAGTGGCTGTATAAAAAGTAATCTTGCAACCCAGATCTAGCACCCACCTCTCTTATCCTTCCAAAGCGCAGTGCAATAATATCAAACATTCACCTCCTTCAGGCATTCGCTGCAGAACAGGCAAACATGGAGGTAGCTCTGCCCCCTGGGCAATGACATTCATGCCAGTGATGGTTCTGAGCTGACACACATAGATGGCTGAGTCAAAAGTCTTAGTCACCTGCTACTTGCATGTAACGCATAAGCCTGTAGAACAAGGAGTAGAAGAGTTTGGATTTGATATCCCGCTTTATCACTACCCGAAGGAGTCTCAAAGCAGCTAACATTCTCCTTTCCCTTCCTCCCCCACAACAAACACTCTGTGAAGTGAGTGGGGCTGAGAGACTTCAAAGAAGTGTGACTAGCCCAGGGTCACCCAGCAGCTGCATGTGGAGGAGCGGAGACTCGAACCCGGCTCCCCAGACTACGAGTCTGTCGCTCTTAACCACTACACCACACTGGCTCTCCACCAAAGCACCACACTGTGCTTTGAGCCCCACACCCATTTTTGCTGAATTTGCTTTCAGTAACCATGGATTGGTAAGGGGCACGGATGGCGCTGTGGGTTAAACCACAGAGCCTAGGACTTGCTGATCAGAAGGTCCAGCGGCTCGAATCCCCGCGATGGGGTGAGCTCCCATTGCTTGGTCCCTGCTCCTGCCAACCTTGCAGTTTGAAAGCCACACAGTGCAAGTAGATAAATAGGTACCGCTCCAGCGGGAAGGTAAATGGCATTTCCTTACACTGCTCTGGTTTGCCAGAAGCGGCTTAGTCATTCTGGCCACATGACCCGGAAGCTGTACGCCGGCTCCCTCGGCCAATAAAGCGAGATGAGTGCCGCAACCCCAGATTCGGTCACGACTGGACCTAATGGCCAGGGGTCCCTTTACCTTTAACCATGGATTGCATGCAGTTGTGTGAGCCCAATTTGCTGCTTGCTAGTTTGGGGTTTTCCTAAACAGGACATCTGAATAATCAGGCGTCCCTATAGCTGGAGCCCCTACTTGTGAGCAGGAGCTCAAACAGTAGGGTTCCTGTTCATGTAACTGAAGGTGAGGGCAGAGTTTGGCAAGAGTGCACCTTCTCCCCTGCCTGTATTTGCTTACACACCAGTATTCTGAACACCCAAATATTATATATTAGAAGGAACCATCACTTTTTGGTTCATCCTGAGAAGCTACTTGCTCTGTTTAATATCCAAGCAGAGACAAAAGAGCTGCCTGCAGACATCAACTGAGAAATTAAATAACTGAATATGGTAGGCCTCCACTTATAAATATAAATGGCAGATTTATTATGGAATGCAGCATTGTTTTTAAACAACCTCAAATGCAAGGCAAATCTCTAGAATGAAACTGGGTGGACTAAAAGGATATGCAGCACAACTAGGATCAAATAAGATGCCATGGCAGGATGGACTGGGAAGTCTTGAGATATGAGTTCACCAAAGGTAATTGTATGATGTATATATTTAATGTTGGAAAATGTATATTAAAAAAAATGCAAGGTGTTAAGTTGTGGGCGAACATATCAGACGACACAGCGATTCTTCAAACAGCTCTTGTTTATTCAAAGGCCAGAACAGAACTGAACTGAAAGAAAATCACTAATTTTTAAAATCTGAAATCGAAAGGTTTTGGAATTTTGCAGAAACCCCATTATTCCCTTACAAACTTGCTTTTAAGAAGCAACAGTTTGAAAAATAGTTGCACAAAACATCCAGTAAATATTATAATATAAATGCTGAATTTTTACCATGGAACTTGATAAGTGTGCAGAAAAAAAAAAGTTATTGGGGTGTGCATGTGCCAAAGCCTTGGTAACTTTCTGTCCCAAAATTTCATAGGAACCTTATAATAATATGGGGGGCTGCTTTAGTGTAGTTGGATATGCCCTTTCCAGCTGACATGAAATATATGTATGTTTTCACTTAATGATCTCAAGAAAAGTATGAAAGGTTACACGGAGAGCCAAACTGTGATGAGGGATGCAAAGTGACTTCCGGTGGAGCGCGATCTCGTCGCAAGCGGGGTTTTTTCCGAGAGGGAAAACCCGGGCTATTTTGGAGGAGTTGGGGGGGTTACAGGGCGCAGTAACCCCCCGGAAAAACCTCTGGTGGGAGTCCAGAGGGTCAGGTTCCCGGCAGCACCAGAAGCGGTTCGCCCGGCCGTCAGGTAGCTTCATAGAAGCGAAGAGAACGGCGGAGCGGATCAGCGGGTCGAGGGACGCCATTACCTACCTCCAAATAGCGAAGCCCCGAGCTTGTCGTGGAAGCGCTACGCTCTCAAAACATCGAATCCCGGCGTAAAATTTTGATAACATCTAAGGATTAAATAAGGAAGTCCCGGGAGTAAAGGAGCTTTCTCCCGAGTTCAGCCGGCAGCCGGAATCGGCGAAGACGCAGCACCGCTTACAGAGCGGCTTCAAAGGAAAGTGAGTCACCCTGGCGGTCACGGTTTCCTTTTCCCCATAAGTTACTTTAAAGTTAAGATTTGATTTGCCGGAGTATTTCAGGCAACTTATAACAGGGGGAAACAGAAGATAAATATGGTTTAAAAAGAGGCTTTCTGTTAAACTGAGGAGGGTTTTTGTTAAGGAAAGAGGTGCTTCCCTATTTTATTTGAAGATAGAACAACAGACTGATAAACGGAAGAGAAGCCCTCGACGCCATTACTCTCTATCGAGCATTTTCTACAACACAATAACAAAGCTAAGGAGCGCTAAGCTAAAACATTTCTGGACTGGGAAGTTGGGATTGTGAATTACTGGTTATTATTTGCAACGGGCTCTTTTCTCTTTTTTAGTTATTTAAGTTAAGAAGCCTTAAAACTTTGGATTAAAATCTTTAAAAACTACGCCACGCTACCAAGCTGCGCCATCTAGTGGTCAACATAAAAATTACAACTTTTTTTGTTACGTTTTGCCACGTTTGCACTTTCGAAGATATCCCCCCAGCAAGAAGAGGAGGGGATTTATATAGAAGACTGGTTCTACACCCTGTGACTTCTTGTGATACTGGATGGTTATGTGATCTCTGCCTTTGATCTTGACTGAGAATTTGGGATTTAATTTGGTTTTTGGTGGCACTAATTGATTGAAACTGTTGGTTTTGGATCCTAAGGTTTAAAATAAAAATAATTTGACTATAATTGGACTAACCCCAAATTATAATTGACTATAATTCGACTAACCCCAAAAGTGGATTAGCCTGATTGGAGGCAAGAAGAGGACGAATCATAATGGATTAGCCTGAACAGAGGCAAGAAGATGATTTTGATTTAAATGTAAATCCCACCCTAAATGGATTAGCCTGATTGGAGGCAAGAAGAATGGACATATATTGAACTATATATTGAACTATAAATGAACTAAAACTAATTTAACTGTTTGGCAAAATTTGAGAAATTTAAGAAAAGGGTTCAGAAGGGAGGGCACTAAATATTTATCTATTGTTATTTTGTGATATATTTAAAATGTCTAATCCGGGGAAAAAAGGGATGGAGGGGACACCAGCTGATAGAAAAGGGTCCAAACAAGAAACAGAGTTTAAGACGGAGATTTTAAAAATGTTTGCTGAAATTAAACAGAGTCAGAATAATTTGGAAACAAAATTAGAACATGTAGACAACAAAATTGGAAATATGGATAAAAAAATGGATGAGACAGTAAAGGAACTGAAAGGACAAATGAAGGAGGTGGTGAAAAGGACACAATCACTGGAGGAAGGAATGAAGAAAACAAGATCAGAAATGAAGGAGGTTAGAAAAGAGGAAGAGAAGATGAAAATGGAGATGAAAGAGTTAAGTAAAGCACAAGAAGACATGAAGGATTTAATTGCAATGAATGAATTGAGGCAGAGAGAGGTGAACTTAAGATTGAGAGCAGTACCAGAAACACAAGGAGAAAATATCAAAGACAAGTTGATTTCAGAGTTAGCACAGTGGTTAGAGATACCAGTTGAAGAAATGGCTAAAACAGTGCAAAATGCATTCAGAATGAGAGTAAAATCAACAAAAGCAAGAAGATTTACTGGAGACTGCTTAATTACATTTAAAGACAGAGACATGAGGAACACAATCTTGCAGAAGAATAGAGAAAAAAGACTGAATATAAATGGGAACTACATAATCATATTCAAAGATGTTCCGATCAGATTACTTAAACGAAGAGATCCTTACAAATCACTAGTCCAGACGCTGAAGAAAAACAAGATTGAATTTAGATGGGAATTCCCGGAGGGGATAACATTTGCTTATAAAAGCAAAAGACACAGATTGACAAGTACAGAAGAGATGGGGAAATTTCTGAGAAAATACAAAGAGCTAAAACTGGAAAAAGAAGAGGATAAAGGAGTTGATGAAGGAGCAACAGGCGGATCAGAAGAAGAAGAAGAAGAAGACAAAGAGAAAAAGACAGATGAAGAAGAAGAAGAAGAAGAAGAAGAAGAAGAAGCCAAATTATAAAATTATAAAATTATTTAAAATTATTAAAATTAAAATCTGGAATTATGGCGCTGAAAATTTGGAACTGGAACATCAATGGAATGAACGATAAAAAGAAGAGAAATAAAATTGAACAATTTTTGAAGAAGAAACATCTAGATATAATTTGCTTACAAGAAACACATGTGGCAAGAAGACATAAAAAGATATTAATTAATAAAAGATTGGGAAATGAATTTGTATCCTCAGACAAGCAGAAGAAAAGAGGAGTGGTCATCTATGTAAATAACAAAATCGAAGCCCAACAAATATTTAAAGATGAAGACGGAAGGATAATTGCAGTTCGAATCAAATGGCAAGGAGAAAATCTAATTATAGTTGGGATTTATGCACCTAATGGAAATAAGACTGAGTTCTATAAAATTCTGGAAGAAAAACTTTTTGAATATATGGATCAGAAAATGATAATAATGGGGGACATGAATGGAGTGGTCTCTCTAGAGATGGACAGACTTAGAGAAGGAGTAAGCAAAGAAGGAAAATTACCGAAATCATTTTTTTCAATGACAAAGAATTTGAATTTGATAGACATCTGGAGACTAAGACACCCATTGGTTAAACAATTCACCTATTACTCTGAACCGAACCAGTCGATGTCTAGAATAGACCAAATCTGGATTTCATCTGAACTTACTCCAAGAACCCAACAAATTGAAATTCAACCAAAGGTGATTTCAGATCATAACCCAATAAAATTCGAATTAAAAGGCTATGAAGAAAGAACCTTCAGATGGAGGATGAATGACTACTTGCTGGACGACCAAGAAGTTATGGAAAAAGCACAGAAGAAATTGACGGAATATTTTGTGGATAACTGCAATAAAGGAACAAAAATAAATGTTGTTTGGGACGCAAGTAAAGCAGTAATGAGAGGATTTTTTATTCAACAAAATTCAAATAAGAATAAAAATAAGGAAAAAGGCAAGAAAGAAATCCTCAAACAAATAATGGACAATGAACAGAAACTAATCAAGCATCCGAACAACAAAAAGGCAAGAGAAAACATTAAAATACTACAAAGTCAATTTGCAATGATAATAAACAAAGAGGTAGAATGGAACATAAAAAGACTGAGACAAAATAACTTCGAACATGCAAATAAATCCGGCAAATGGTTGGCCTGGCAAATTAAAAAAAGGAAAGAACAAAGCACAATAAACAAGATTATGGTTGAAGGAGAAGAGTTAGTCAACCCGAAAGAGATTAGAAAAGGTTTCTTGGATTATTACAGAGGATTATATAAAAAGAAAGAAAGAAACAACCTGAGAAAAATTGAGAGATACCTAAAAGATAAAAAGGTGCAAAAAATCCCAACTGAGAAAAAACAGCGGCTGAATACCCCAATCGAAACTGAGGAAATAAAGGAAGTTATTAAAGACTTGAAAAGGGGGAAAGCTCCAGGGCCAGATGGATTCACTGCAGGATACTATAAAGAAATGAAGTCTATCGTACTAACGCCGTTAAAAGAAGTTATGAACAATATTTTAAAAGAAAGAGACATCCCAGAAACTTGGAAAGAAGCATTTATTACATTTTTACCAAAACAGGACTCAGACCTAACTCAAGTCAAAAATTATAGACCGATATCACTATTGAACACAGACTATAAAATATTTGCAGGAATACTTGCAAAGAGACTGAAAGGAATATTACAAGACTATATACATAAAGACCAAGCTGGTTTCCTTCCAGGCAGGCAGATGAAAGATAATATAAGAAATGTAATTAATATAATAGAATATCTGTCTGTCAGGATCGATAAACAAGCTATGATGATGTTCGTAGATGCCGAAAAGGCATTTGATAATATAGCTTGGGATTTTATGTTGAGAAATCTAGAGTATATGGAGATTGGCGAGGAGTTCTTTAATGGAATTAAGGCAATTTATACAGAACAGAGAGCAAAACTAATAATAAATAATGTTATTACCGAAGAATTGAAAATCTCTAAAGGAACAAGACAGGGATGTCCTCTTTCACCATTACTATTTATAACGGTGTTAGAAGTCCTTCTGAATTCTATAAGACAAAACGAAAATATAAAAGGGGTAACGATAGGACAAAATGAATACAAAATTAAAGCGTTTGCAGATGACCTGGTCGTAACAATAGAAGAACCAACAACGACGGTCAAGGAAGTTATGGAGGAAATGGACAAGTTTGGAGAGGTGGCAGGCTTTAAGCTAAACAGGAAAAAAACTAAAATGATTGTTAAAAATATGGATCAAAGTGCAACCGAAACAATGCAACAACAAATTGAAATAGAGGCAGTTAAAAAGGTGAAATATTTGGGGATGTGGTTAACCCCAAAAAATATTGACTTATTCCAAAATAACTATGTACCAGTGTGGAATGCAATTAAGAAGGACCTGGAAGTGTGGGGAAGAATGAAATTTTCACTTTGGGGAAGAATTTCCATAATTAAAATGAACGTGCTGCCAAGAATGCTGTTTCTGTTTCAGACTATCCCCATAATTAAGGGGATTAGTCTATTTAAAGAATGGCAAAGAATGATCTCAAGATATATATGGCAGGGCAAAAAGCCGAGAATACAATTTAAACTTTTGACAGATATAAGACAAAGAGGAGGCTTTGCCCTGCCCGATTTGAAGTTATATTATGAGGCGTCATGTCTTTGCTGGTTGAAAGAATGGATAAAACTAGAAAACAAGGAACTGCTAGATCTGGAAGGATATGACAATAGATTTGGCTGGCACGCATACTTGTGGAAAGATAAGAAAAAAGTCCATAAAGGTTTTGGTGACCACATCTTCCGGGGGCCACTAATTGAAGTCTGGGATAGGTATAAAAACCTATTGGAACCTAAAGTACCACATTGGTTATCACCATTAGAGGTTATGAGTGTCAAGAGAACCAACATGAGAGGTGATTGGGCAACTTATAATCAATTATTAGTGAAAGAAGAAGGAAAATGGAAAGTGAAACCATATGAACAAGTCAAAAAATTTGTATATGATTGGTTGCACTATTATCAGGTAAATGAAATGTTTAGGAAAGATATAAGAGAATGGGGCTATGCAGATAAAGACTCAACATTCCAGACAGAAATTGTAAACAAGGAGGGTAAAACCCTGTCAAAAATGTATAACTTGTTGCTAGAATGGAATTTAAAAGATGAAGAAGTAAAATCGGTTATGATTCACTGGGCCAGAGACTTTGGTTATAACATACAGTTGGAAGAGTGGGAAAAACTATGGAAAGAGAACTTAAAATTTACTGCTTGTATGGCACTGAAAGAAAATGTGATGAAAATGTTTTATAGGTGGTATATTACACCAGTAAAATTGGCAAAAATGTATAAGACCTGTAACAAGTGCTGGAAATGTAAAGAAAAAGAGGGTTCCTTTTACCATATGTGGTGGGAATGTAAGAAAGTGAAAGATTTCTGGGAAATGATATACAATGAGTTGAAGAAGATTTTGAAATACACGTTCACAAAGAAACCAGAGATCTTTCTGTTAGGTATTTTGGGAAAGGACATCAAGAGAAAAGATAGTAAATTCTTCCAATATGCAGTGACAGCAGCAAGAGTACTTCTGGCACAAAGATGGAAACAACAAGATATACCGACAGTGGAAGATTGGAGGTTTAAGTTGCTAGACTATGCTGAATTGGATAAAATGACTGGAAAGATTAGATACATAAGAGACCAAAAGTTTTCAGAAAACTGGGGAAAGTTTGTAAAGTATCTGGAGAACATAAGTGATGGCCAAATAACGCTAGAAGGTTTTAAAAGAGCACTGTGAATATATATGAGACATTGTCAAAAGGAAACTGAAGGGAAAATTTGGAAAATGACAATGGTTAAAAAAAGAAATGCGGAAACCAATAATGGCTATGAAAGATTTACGGAAAAGCTGTAGGAAGTCCCAAAATCAAAGACTAAGGAATCAAAATGTGAAATGTGAAAATAATGTATGTTTTATTTGTTTTATTTTGTTGTAAATTAATAAAAAATTATTTTAAAAAAAAAAGAAGAGCTCAGTCAGCCTGCATATATAGAGCTCCAGAACAACGTAACTGTAGCAACTTTCTAAAACTATCCAATCACTGAACGTCACTTTCGATCCTTCATTTGCATACAAACTATCCAATCACTGAACGTCACTTTCAATCCTTCGTTTGCATAACTATCTACAGTATCCCCCTGCTGGCCCAGAGTGAGAACTTCAGTTCATAACCCCAGGCATATCATGACCCCACTGAATCACAGGCAGTATGAGTCATACACTATTTAGCCTCATGCAGAGTCAGCCCAATATATTTTGGGACCTGAGCAGGACCACAAAATGGTGCCACTCCCCCCAGCAGGGAAGAAGGGGAAAAGAAATATTGACAATGGGATCTGCTGCCCCGGTGGATGCTGCCATCTAAGGCAATTGCCTCACCTTGCCTCCTGGTTAGGCTGTCCCGGCCTGATGTATAATAATTAAAATTGGTTTAGCTCATTCATGAGGTTAAATTGCTTAAATATCTGCACATCATTCTAACAACAGTTGATGTAAAGCCACCACTCCTTCAGGGTAGCTTCTCCTGTTATAGGCACATCCCAGCCGGGGCAGCCTGGGCAACGTCCAAGATGACATCGGATGCTGCATGCATATGAGGAGAATCCAAGAGCTTAAATGGAACTTAAATCAACGGAATGCTTAAAATTGGGCAGCTTGTGACTGGCATTTAAAATCAGTGTGAGCTTGATGTGTGCCACGAGGTTTCATCTAATTCTTGAAATTGCTGAAGCTAGCTCACTTTTTTCTGTGCTTGAATGATAGTCATTACTGAGACACGTATAGATCTTACTTATACCTTAAGGGTGATAAGTCCTGAGGTTCTTGAAGCAAACAGTTATTCCAGGCCACCGGTTATACTTCAGCCGATACGCAATTGTTTGCAGGTTTAAAAGAAGCTGATGTTCTCAGAACAACAGGGAAAGGAGCAGGGTGGATGGAATGGAGGGGAAACTGAGGAGCAACCATCTATTTCTTGATTTCCTGCAACAAGCTGTGGTTGGACTAGATCAGAATTTGGGAACCTGAGCCACAGAGGCTCTCCAGTCCTCTTTCACTTATTTTCTGACTCTTCTCAGGCCCCACCCCTCACTGCCCCTGCCATTCGTTCTCCTTGCTGCCACTTCCTGTTCACTTAACACCTGCAAACAAGAAGGAAATGGGGGCAGCTTCTTCTACTAGCCTTACACTCTCCCTCTAGGTACCTGTGCAGGTTGGACCATACTGGTAAGGGATAAATGGTCCATTCAGAGAAGGTGCCCCACTAATAGCATCTTGCATAAGAGTCCTCCAAAATCTGGAATTGGCCCTGACAATTGGTTTTTCCTCTTTAAACAGAGCTAGTGGGCATGATTCTTGCATCTATGAATAATACCCTTTTTAGACGCATGTTACTTGCATCTGTGAATAATGTCTTTCTTGGCCGAAGGGACCATATTTTTAATGCCACAATTTGTACACTGGCAGAAATATCTCAGTGCCCCAAAAGATACTCAGCACATCGTTTGTGAAGTGTGTGAGCGAGTCCTACTTATACAACTTTTTCCTTTAAAAAGTACAGACTGACAATGCCAGGGGGCTGCTTTAGTGTAGTTGGATATGCCCTTTCCAGCTGACATGAAATATATGTATGTTTTCACTTAATGATCTCAAGAAAAGTATGAAAGGTTACACGGAGAGCCAAACTGTGATGAGGGATGCAAAGTGACATGGAAGCATTTGAGCAAGCTTCCTGCTGAATGAAATCATAAATTCACCATAAATGCTTTCCAAAAACAAATGATGAAAAGGAACAGAATGAGCTGGTGTCATATCCCATAGCCTTCTGCTAACCCATTGGTAAAACAAAGGCAAAGGACCCCTGACTGTTAGGTCCAGTCGTGAATGACTCTGGGGTTGCAGCGCTCATCTCGCTTTACTGGCCGAGGGAGCCGGCGTTTGTCCGCAGACAGTTTTTTCGGGTCATGTGGCCAGCATGACTAAACCGCTTCTGGCAAAACCAGAGCAGTGTATGGAAACGCCGTTTACCTTCCTGCTGGAGTGATACCTATTTATCTACTTGCACTTTGACGTGCTTTCGAACTGCTAGGTTGGCAGGAGCTGGGACCAAGCAATGGGAGCTCACCCCATTGCGGGGATTCAAACCGTCAACCTTCCAATCGGCAAGCCCAAGAAGCTCAGTGGTTTAGACCACAGCACCACCCACGTCCCTTAACCCACCAGAAGGAGCACTGATTAAATAAACAACGCAAATTCCCACTCCAGCACTTACTTCCTTATGATGGGACTTTCACACTACTGAATTTCTCCATATAGAAATGTGAGCATGGGCAGATGACCTTATGAAAGAAGAATAATGGGAGCTGGGCAAGCAAGCAACCCTCACTGTGATGATGGCTTCACTTCTCCATTATTTCACAGTAATGCTCCTTCGCATGGCCATGTGGCTATTTGTGCAGTTGCTTGAAGAAAATCAGTAATATATGTAGCTCCTGGACAGGCAAAACTGGAAGGGGAGAGGGCTGAGGTCAAGGAATTGCTACTAGGTGCATATCAGATGTGTTGTGTTTTATCACTGCACACCGCCCTGATATTTTATGATACGATAGTCTATGAATACTTTTCTGAGTAAATAAATATTTTTTAAAACCAGGTGGGCTAACAGCACACAACGTTTTGATTTGATTTTGTTCTGTGAACCTCCCTGAGACCTTTGGGCATTGGGCAGTATATAAATAAATTCAATAAATGAATGAATGAATGAATGAATAAATAAATAAATAAACAAACTTGTGGTAGCCATCTCAGCATTCAGAGATTTCACAAAATTTTAAATGGTGAAGTCCAATTCCAAAGAAAATCACTAATTTTTAAAATCTGAAATCGAAAGGTTTTGGAATTTTGCAGAAACCCCATTATTCCCTTACAAACTTGCTTTTAAGAAGCAACAGTTTGAAAAATAGTTGCACAAAACATCCAGTAAATATTATAATATAAATGCTGAATTTTTACCATGGAACTTGATAAGTGTGCAGAAAAAAAAAAGTTATTGGGGTGTGCATGTGCCAAAGCCTTGGTAACTTTCTGTCCCAAAATTTCATAGGAACCTTATAATAATATGTCAGCCACTGAGTTTCCGGAGTAGTCTTAAAAGTATTATCAAACGAATACTCTTTCCACTTTAAAGTATCACACAAGGATGTTCCTTTGTCAAACCTTATCTAGGGATGCATATTTCCACTCGTATAATCACGAAGCTTTCAGACTGGAAGCAATTATTTTTCAGACAAAAAGGTTTCTGGTTCTTTGGAGAATTTGCCATGCTCCAGTAAAAATTATTTTTTTTACCGGGGCATATTTATTGAAAATTTCTTTAGTTCTATGTTTGATTTTCAGTCTAAAATTCATAATACTGTTCCTCCAAAAGAACATTCTGAGCTTTATCATCCACTGAAATGTAACTTTTAACAGTTGGTATAATTTTCCTTAAGCCACATCTTAAATTCATTCTGTACACAATATGCATTTAAAAAAACAAAAAACCTCTCGACAGTGTTACACACGCATCTTTTGATGCTTACAATTTTCAAACATTGCCTATATTTGTTTGTGTAAGTCTCTTTCATTAAGGGTCTCAGGGCATTAGATACTGGTGTGTTCTACATTGTGTCAGCCGTCTATATTAGGCTCCCTATTGGAGATGGTTGCCCTCATATAGGGCAATGGCAACAGAGATGGCATGTGATGGCCCGGGATTTGGACTTGGAGGCTGAACCTGAGGAATCCCAGCCTGCACAGGAGTCCCCGCCTCCAGAACCAGCTGAGCCGGGGCTGGGGCTTGAGCCTGCAGGGTCCTCACCTGTGCTGGATCCTCAGGTGCAGGCACCATCTGAGTCTGCTCTGGCTCCTGAGGTGATAGAGGACCCATTGCCTGCAGGTGCTCCACTCTCAGCTTCATCAGGGGAAGCTGAGGTTGCCTCTGGGTCCGGTAACCCTCCAGCCTCTCCTGAGCTGCAGAGGCTCAGGGCAGAGAGGCGGAGGGAACTAAGTTCCCGCAGGAGGAGTGCTTGCCTCCAGGCCAGGAGAGGCAAGTCACCTGTGGACTGGGGCCGCCCTATGCCTTGGGGCAGATAAAAGCTAGCCAGCCCCAGTCCCAGGAGCAACATTGTTATTAGCCTGTTCCTGCCTGCACCCTGTCCTGCTCTTCTGCCAGAGTTCCTGACCTCACCCGACTCCCTGCCTTGGACCCAGCTACAGCTTTGATGGACAGCCTCCATACCACACCCTTGACCTCAGACTGGCCTCGGACCTTGCTTGGGACTTAACCCTCGGGACCAGCTCATGGCAACATGTCAGTGGTGAAACCAGCTAACACATCCCCACTCTCTTACCTTTCAATGTTGATTTAATCTAGAAAATTAGCTAGATGCTTTAAACAGAGTTTACATAGGAAACCTCACTGAAAATCTTAGAAGTTTTAACACCAATAGGTTTTAATTAAAGACTGGTTCCCTCCAGTATTTTGGACTACCTGTCCCATCAGCCATTCTGTGCTTTTTAGTACTATTGACCATAGTTTCCTCCTGGACCAACTTAATAGGATGGATGTTGAGGGAACTGTATTATGATGGTTCCACTCTTCAGAGCCTTATTCAGAGAGTGGCTCTGGATGAGTACTCCTCGGTCCTCTTCTACTTGTGCTATGGGGCTCTGCATGGTACTGTCCTGGCTCAGTCACCAAGATCATTTGCAGGAGTATCATTGGTTCTCCCCTGAGTTGTTAAGGCTCATCTGACAAGAAGAAACTGGGCCTTTAATGTCATTGGCTCAGCCCTGTGGAATGCTTTGCCAGTAGAGATTCAGCAGGTGCTTTCTGTTTAAACCTGTAAATGCCTACTGAAAACTGCTGAAAAATACCTTTCTAAAACAGTTACTGGATGATCTCTGGTTTTAAATTCTAATGTGGCTTTTATTGTGCATGTTGTGTGTGCATATCGAGGGAGGTAGGGAGAGGGAGAGAGAGAGAGAGAGAGAGAGAGAGAGAGAGAGAGAGAGAGTTGCAAACTACTTTATTTTTTTTAAAATGAGGAGTGATTTCAAATATTTTTCATAAATAAATAAAATGAATAAAACATCAGGCTGGGAAGGCTGACTTAAAAGATGGGCTGCGTCACATTTGTGTGTTGGTACTAATTATGTTGGTGGGACACGGGTGGCGCTGTGGGTAAAAGCCTCAGCGCCTAGGGCTTGCCGATCAAACGGTCGGCGGTTCGAATCCCCGCGGCGGGGTGCGCTCCCGTTGTTCGGTCCCAGCGCCTGCCAACCTAGCAGTTCGAAAGCACTCCCGGCTGCAAGTAGATAAATAGGGACCGCTTACTAGCGGGAAGGTAAACAGCGTTTCCGTGTGCGGCTCTGGCTCGCCAGAGCAGCGGTCACGCTGGCCACGTGACCCGGAAGTGTCTTCGTACAGCGCTGGCCCCCGGCCTCTTGAGTGAGATGGGCGCACAACCCTAGAGTCTGTCAAGACTGGCCCGTATGGGCAGGGGTACCTTTACCTTTTACCTTTACTAATTATGTTGCCTTATAATACAGTGGTACCTCTGGTTACGAACTTAATTCATTCTGGAGGTCCATTCTTAACCTGAAACTATTCTTAACCTGAGGTACCACTTTAGCTAATGGGGCCTGCCGCAGCTGCTGCCGCCACCGCACGATTTCTGTTCTCATCCTGAAGCAAAGTTCTTAACCTGAGGTACTATTTCTGGGTTAGAGGAGTCTGTAACCTGAAGCGTCTGTAACCCGAGGTACCACTGTATAGCTATAAGCCTAGGACATGAGGGAAGTGGGAAATACAGAAGGCTTTTGATCAGGCTCTTTCTCAAACAAGGCAACTTTGATTTGTCTTGTCCTTAAATTCTTCTTTTTATACTTCTGAAATTTATTTATTTAGTACTGTTAAGATGCATAAAAATGTAAGAGAAGCAGCCCACTCAGTGGGAATTAGCTAAACTAGGATAATTACTTAGTTAGTCTTAAATGGACAGCTGTGCATGAATATTAATTTTTCTCAGAGGGGTTTTTAAGATAGAAAATCTCTCCAGTAGATGTTTTGTTTCTACAGTGAGATCTGGGGAATTAGAGCTTATAAAGCAATAATCCAAATCATATGTTTCCTTTGAACCCAAATATGACATACAAGATCTTTGTTTTAAAAAGGTAAAAAATGTTCAGATTAACAGTTTCACTAAATAATTGGTTTCTGGTTCCAACTTATCAGTGTCAATCTTTGGAACAGTTTTTTTTTTTGGGGGGGGGAGGGGTGGTGGTGAACAAAGGTGACATAATCTTTTAAGCAAATGTTAGCCAATGGTGGGTTTTGGAGAGAAGAGGAGAAAACCATAGAAAACAGCGTGTCATCTCCTGCAAGTGGCTTTTCTAGTTATCTATTTCTGTTTTCACAAATGGTATTGACCTGCTACTTTGGTAAATAGAAATATGAAAAATTCAATTTGTGAATTGTACATAGTGAAGCAATTACACCTGAGTCATTATGGAGGATTTTAGGGGTTTGGTGCTAAAAATGAAGGCTCTAAAATAGTCTTCTAATTACAAAGGTGCCACCCACAGCTTAATTTTCTTTTAAAAAACATCTTGCAAGCTGGAGGCTCTGGTGATGGAGGAAGAATGCTTGTGGCACCCAGAACAGCATTCCTGATGTCTTCACCCAACCAGCTGAAAGAGTAAATTGCTTTTAAACTTTTCAAAGTTGTGCTGGTTTTATTTTCCAGTAACCCATGGCATAAAATAGAAATTCCACCAGTTAAATTTATTTCTTTTCATTGTTTACAAATTAGTTGCAATAGTGCATGGTCAAGCCACATTGTGTTTTACATTAAGGCCTGCCAACGAAACCTAATTTTTGATGGTGTCAATGGGAAACCGTGAGAGCTTCTGAATTTTACTTTTTGAACAAATGCAGGTAAATGTTTTACAGAATAATGGAGGTTGACGTACAGGGGTCCTTGTTGTTTTCAGTGAAAGCTGATCCATTGGTGTGACCGGTTTCACTGCCCCACGAACACCAATCTGCCCCCAGCCAGCCTCCACCTGCAGCTTTCTTAGTTGCATCTGGTCCAGCGGGCAGCCCGGTTTGTCAGCTTCCTCTTCCTTGGTGTTGCCACTGTAGAACTCAGTAGGGAGAAAGATGAGGGCAAAACTAGAATCTGTTGGCTGTTCCTGTTGTTGGCTCTCACTCTGGCTCCACCTAGTGTTAGCCTCCCCACTTCCACCCTTCAAGTCCCAACAGGCACCAGCCACCACTGGTGGCTTTGTCCATGGCTGATGAATCTACACATAACCTTCTTTCTTATTGAGGCTTTTAAAAGCTGTCTGGACACTAGGAAAATTCTCCTTAATAGACTGGGGAGGGGGAAGCACCACAGCCTGTTTACACGAGCCTTACTTTTATAGCCGGGGGTCTCTACTCAGCAAGATTCTTGTTAGAAGACTTTCATCTTGTTTTACCAGATGGTGCAATTTGTTTGGTACTGACGTGAGGGAGCAGCTTCTGAATTTTGTATAAGGACAACTGTTCCGACTATTCAGTGACTTGCTGTGCTCGTCTTCCCTGACTGACTCCTCTTCCATTCTCGGCAGAAACGTGGTTTGTACTGTGCAGGATTTCGTTATATGGCTCTCCGTTCGCTCACACTGTCTCAATATTTTTTCCTGCACGATAATTACCTTACTTAGTTTGGATCATCTCCTATGGAGATGAAATGAGATGCTGAGGATAATTTAGTTAACTACAAACCTGGGGACACTTAGAATCCAAGCCAGCCCTTCTCAACTATTGCCTGCTCTCCAAAACAAACACATTAAAAAATGAGCGCAGGCTTTTGGGTAGGGTTACTGGTAAGAACACAACCCTACAACAAAAACTGTTGCAATATCTCTTGGGGACACGAACGTTCTAGCTCTCATTTCACTGCTTATGACCACAATTCAATTTTGTGAAGATAGCTGGGTGTTTCTTTGTCATCTGTGGAATGATTTATGCTGAAGAAATATTACCTTTTATAGCTGAGTGGCAAGGCAGTGGGAGTGTTCAGTAAAACCCTTTTTATGCATTTAAAGAACACATTCGGAGGTTGCAGAGTTGTAGTGAGTCCTGGCACCACTCAGATGGGCACCATTGCCATTCCAAGAGAATGAGGGTGAGTTCATTGTGAGTTCCGGAACTTCTTTTTATAGAAAAATAGCACTGATCCTAACCCGAATTGTAATTCTAACCAAGGCTCATAGACTAAAGTGCACTAGAGGCTGACAGTCCTCAGTCTACATGTTGCAGTAAACTGGACATTTTGTGATCATTTATATTATTATTATTTTATTTCAAAAGTACTCCAAAAAACTGCCTAAACTTTGTGACTCACGTAGCATTTAAATAAACATTCTGTATCTGGAACTTTTCGCTGTCCCAGAAAAGCCAAGGAGCATCTGCAATCTGACTTTATTTCTTTAACACTCTTCAAGGTTGTTGTTTCAAAGGCAGTGCACCTATAGCCCCAAGCAGATTCCTTTACTATGGTTATTTGCTATGATTTATTCACTGAAACACTGCCAAATAATAATTATTTTCCCCATGCTAATGAGCAGCATTAAATAAAACTTTTTTAAAATAAAAAAACTTACTTTGCTAATAAACAGCAGAGAGTGAATACAGATATGTGTATACATACATAAAGGTAAAGCTAAAGGGACCCCTGACCGTTAGGTCCAGTCGCGGACGACTCTGGGGTTGCGGCGCTCATCTCACTTTATTGGCCGAGGGATCTGGCGTACAGCTTCCGGGTCATGTGGCCAGCATGACTAAGCCGCTTCTGGTGAACCAGAGCAGCGCACGGAAATGCCATTTACCTTCCCGCCAGAGCAGTACCTATTTATATACTTGCAATTTGACGTGCTTTTGAACTGCTAGGTGGGCAGGAGCAGGGACCGAACAACGGGAGCTCACTCCATCGTGGGGATTTGAACCGCCGATCTTTCAATCAGCAAGTCCTAGGCTCTGTGGTTTAACCCACAGCGCCACCCGCGTCCCTGTATACATACATAGGTATGCACAGAATGTCAGCAGACTTCTTAAATAAGGAAAGCCATTGAGGAACTAATCCTGACTCCTGGCTGGAAGCAGTAGTGGCGGAGTCACAAATGCATCTACATCCTGCTGCTTGAACCCTCCAGGGCAGAAGGGGTTTTTTGGGGGGGCTTTATCCTATTTTTTGTTGATTCAGCCTAACATAGTACAGCCCCTCCCACCACACTCCACTTCATTTCAGGGGCTCTCCTGGCCCCCACTGGTGCCAGCCTCTTCCTGTACTTTTGGCAGCTGCAGCAGGGACTGCCATGGCAGGTTGACTTATTGCTATTTATTTATTTTATAGTGGAAGGGCTATGGCTCAGTGACATAGCACCTGCTTAACATGCAGAAGGACTCAGGTTCAGTCCCCGGTATCTCCAGGAAGGCCTGAGAGAGAAGCCCATTTAAGATTTTGGAAAACCACTGCAAGTACACAACACTCTGTAAACAAACACTTAACGTCCATTAAAAATGGCAATAAAAGTACTTTCTTTCCCACATAAGTTTTATCTTAAACGCAGTAAATAAAGTAGGTTTAACAAACTGAAGGGCATCATCCTCTTTCTAGACTCCTCCCAATGGAAACATGCAGATGAGGACAAATATGTCCCTGCTTTAAGTTGTTTACATACTGTCTTCTCTTGTGTATTATTTACTACAAAGCTCGATGACTAAGCTCTTTAGTGACGAAACATCGGATTACCGGAATGACGTTCAAGCACTGAACCACTGATATATCACAAGTGGACTCTTTATTACTGCATTTGCAATTTTTCAAGATAAAACCTTGTGGCGATCACACAGGGTCCCTGGACGTTTAACGGTCTATTGATCCCTGTGCCACCACTGTGCTTGCTTCCCCGCTGCCACCAACCCGTTACTCTCGGGTAAAACAGTGAGTCCAGACAGTTGTTAAAATTGAACCAAATAATCAAGTTTATTTTAAAAGCGTTAACAATTTATGATTTCTCAGATAATATTACTGTCAGTTTCTTAACTTTAGTTTCTTTACTGGCCTATACCTTCCTAATACCTTCTGACTGATTATCTCAACTGTTTGACTGACTCCTCTTAACAAATTCTCTCCCTCTCTCACATCAGACTAGCCCAACCCACAGACTTATGCCCTCCGTCTCTTCTCTAACTCCAGATTGACTTCTCAACCACCCTAACTCTAACTTTAACTCCTTCCCTTGGGTTCCCATTGGTTAGTCATTTTACAATTAGTTAACACTTTCCTTATGAACTCAGTATGATGTCACACACCTAGGAGGGCAAACGCCACAAACCTATTTGGGAAAGAAACCACTTTTGCCACTTTTATGGATGTTTGTTTACAGATAATTGCCTTGGTGATATTATCTTGTATCGATTGCAGTACAGTGGTACCTTGGGTTACATACGCTTCAGGTTACAGACTCCGCTAACCCAGAAATAGTGCTTCAGGTTAAGAACTTTGCTTCAAGATGAGAATAGAAATCGTGCTCCGGCGGCGCGGCAGCAGCAGAAGGCCCCATTAGTTAAAGTGGTGCTTCAGGTTAAGAACAGTTTCAGGTTAAGAATGGACCTCTGGAATGATGGGAGCAGACAGCATGTGACACTTTTGCTAAAACATCTGCACTGGCTGCCAATATGCTTCTGGGTCAGGTTCAAGGATCCTATGCTAATATACAAAGCCCTAGACAACTTGTGCCCAGGACACCTGAGCTCTTATATCCCAGCCTGATCACTGAGATCATGTGGAGGAGCTCTGTTAGTATCTGTGTTACAGACACCCTACTGACCTCAACCGAAGTTGGGCATTAGTGCTGGCAGCATTAGTGCTGCCAGTCCCATGCTATAGAACACTCTTCCAGCAGAGATTCAAGGTGGCCATACATCCGGAATTTCCCAGACATACCTGGAATACTGTAGTGGGAAGTAGTGTCTGGGTGGAAATCGGGGAAAAAATGTTTGAGGAAATCCAGATGTATGGCAAGCTATGTCGGCGCAATGTCGTTTTTGCTGATTTTCCTTATGAAAAGCTCAACAACTCTTGTGTCTGGATTTTCACTTTTTGAAATAAGGCAACCTTCTCACATCACAGCCAATGCCACTGCAGGCGAAAGACTGACTGACTTTCAGGTATATCTTGAAGACTTTTTATGCTGACAGGTCTGTGCTGTCGTCTTGACAGTGGTACCTCAGGTTACAGATGCTTCAGGTTACAGTTGCTTCAGGTTACAGACTCTGCTAACCCAGAAATAGTACCTCAGGTTAAGAACTTTGCTTCAGGATGAGAACAGAAATCGTGCGGCTGCAGCGCGGCAGCAGCGGGAAGCCCCATTAGCTAAAGTGGTACCTCAGGTTAACAGTTTCAGGTTAAGAACAGATCTCCGGAATGATTTAAGTTCTTAACCTGAGGTACCACTGTATTGTTTTGAATTATGTATAATGATTTCTCTCTTGTTTTGCTGTACACCAAACTGATGGTGCAGTATAAAAATTCCTTTATGAATACAGTGGTGCCTCGCAAGACGAAAATAATCCGTTCCGCGAGTCTCTTCGTCTTGCGTTTTTTTTTGTCTTGCGAAGCAAGCCCATTAGCGGATTAGCGCTATTAGCGGTTTAGCGGGCTTAGCGGATCAACTGATAAGCGGCTTAGCGGCTTGGGAAAAAGGGGGGGGGGAAAGGAAAAAAAAACCCCGCAGGAACTTGCAAGACATTTTCGTCTTGTGAAGCAAGCCCATAGGAAATTCGTTTTGCGAAGCACCTCCAAAACGGAAAACCCTTTCGTCTAGCGGGTTTTCCGTCTTGCGAGGCATTCGTCTTGCGGGGCACCACTGTACACCCATAAAAAAATACAGTACACAATTCAGAGGGCATCACTCTCTTGCCCCTGTTGCTCTTTCTCAGAACATAAACCCATACAGGCTTCTGTGTGCACACATGTACTTGTGTACACACACACACACACACACACACACACACACACACAAAGTAACCACTAGTGTTTTTGTATGTAAACTGTGGCCAGTATTCTTTTAGCCGAGGCTGCTGTTAAAATAAAGGAATGATGTTTTAGCATTGCCACATCTATTTCTCAGAAATGTTTCCCAGCTCCTGGAATGTTTAAATAATGTAACACATGCAGGGCATGGGATGGATTTTATAGGGGAAAAGAAAGCATTGTATCTATTTTGTAAGACAGGGGCATGGCAGCCAAATGTCACAGCAATGCTAATAGATGCTTGCCAGGGGACTCTAAAATTGCACTGCCAAGGACTGATACGGCAATCCCGGGGACACACAAGCATTTCCTCTCTTGCTTTTTGGGACTCATTAGTGCAAAATTGCTTCTGTCTTAGCCGGTGAAATTGTTGGTCTCTTGGTGAATCAGGTAATTATAGTGAGTTGAATGCCAAAAAAGCACTAACTTGAAAAAAGCAGAGGAGGTAGAGTGGGGAGAAACTAATTCTGATAGAGTAGCTATGAAGACCATAAATGACCACCCATAGCATGAAGGTCAGCCCACATCCTTTTACCTTTCATGGCAATTTGCAAAGTGCATTTGTAAGCCAGGGTTGTTTACTTCCTAGCAGCTGGTCTAGACCTATTTACCTGATGTGCTAACAAGGTGCAGTCTGTCATGCTGATGTTTGGAAGCTGTTTCATGTTATGGAAAAATAGAGTAATGCATTATAAAGACATATTTGGGTTCCTTCCACAGCTGGGGGTGTGTGTGCCTCAAACCCTGAAATTATTTACCATTCTGCTAGTTAAAGTGGAGTTAATGTCTGAGATAATAACTAATATACAGGGTTGGATATCAGTCTTATTTTTAACTTATTGTCCCTCCCTCTCTACAGGAAATAATGCATCTGTTTAATGGGGAAAGAATATAGGCCACCAAGATTGTGTGGATTCTGAGAAAATCTTGTGTGCATGAGCAGTGCCCACCCCACAATAAGAACCTATTTAGGGGCTGGTAGTTGGGAGCCAGAAGCAGGACAGCCACTGGTTTTCTTTTTCTGGGAAAGAAGTTGATTTGCAACCCAAAGTGATTCTGTACCTGGAAATGCAAGGCAAGTGACAGAGAAAGAAGGGGACATCTCCAAAACATCACCCACCTCCCCAGGGTCAGTTCTTCCCACTGCACCTCAATTACATTTTCTAATCCGCATCTGCTGATTGCTGAAGAATTGATGCTTTTGAATTATGGTGCTGGAGGAGACTCTTGAGAGTCCCATGGATTGCAAAAAGATCCAATGTATCCATTCTTAAGGAGATCAGCCCTGAGTGCTCACTGCAAGGACAGATCGTGAAGCTGAGGCTCCAATACTTTGGCCACCTCATGAGAAGAGAAGACTCCCTGGAAAAGACCCTGATGTTGGGAAAGTTGGAGGGCACATGGAGAAGGGGACGGCAGAGGACAAGATGGTTGGACAGTGTTCTTGAAGCTACCAGCATGAGTTTGACCAAACTGTGGGAGGCAGTGGAAGACAGGAGTGCCTGGCGTGCTTTGGTCCATCGGGTCATGAAGAGTCAGACACGACTAAACAACAACAACAATCCGCACCTGCAGAGAGATGGTGTCACTAATTCTCTGCCTCCTTAACAGATTTTTTTGTGATAAGAAAAAAAGACTGAAGAAATGGTGACAAAACATGGAAGAACTGCAGTTTTACAAAGACACCAGGTAGATCTGCCATGAAGCAGGCATGGTGATTACACGTTAAAAGCTTTGGGTTGTATCCAATGTAGAGCTAAGTAAGCCTCTGACCAGTGCAAAGATTTCTGCTTGTGCAACTGGAGTCTTCACAGTGGCGCTAAAATTTCAGTAGTGCCCTGAGCAATGGCAAAATCCAGCACCCTCCCCTCACGTTCCGTAGGATGCCATTGTTGTGGCACCCCCTGCAGCACTCCGAAGGCCTGGTGCCCAGTGCGACTGAACTGGTTATGCTCCAAGAAATCTGTTCTGGGTCCCCCTCCAATGTTCCAGGGCAGATTTGGGGAGGGTGCAGGGCATGTGCCAGTGAAGGGGGGGGGTAAGTCCCATTGTTGAAGTATCCTTTAGTTAGATGCAGCCCTTAAGCATCCCCTAGAATTGCAGACATGAAAGGGACCAAAAGGTCACATAGTTGAAGCTGCTGCTTGGAAGACAAGACTGTTAGCCCTTTGCAGATCAGCCCAGTATAACATTATTGTCATTTATTAAATTTACACACTGCATTTCATCCAAAGATCACATGTGATTATTGAATGAAGATTCAACGAAGTATCAAGCAATTTTCTGATGGTGATTGTTTCTAAATCTTATTTTTGATTTTTTTCTTGGGCAGCTGTAATTTTCAGACCTTGAATTCAGTTTTGATTGCTTCTGATGGCAAAGTATTTTAATTGACTCCACTGCAATGGGTCCTCTAGATAACATTTCAAACTTCTTGGTTGCTTAACCATATATCCATTTGCTATAGGCTGGAAAGTGAATCGATAATCAGATGAAATCCTCCTCCTCCTCCTTCTTCTTTGTCTTCTGCCAGAACAAGGTAGTAGATTCTGGCCTTGATATGATATTGCTGGTCCAGAGTCTCCCAATTCCCACAAATAGTTTTGGGGTATAAAATCCCGATTAAGGTTTTCACCGGAAGTTCCAAATTTGCCATTGCTGACCTTTGTGCTTGGCTTATTATCCTAATGAGCATGTCCAGAAATAATGAACTCTGGGAATGGCAGCAGTAACTATGGGAACTATGCAAGGCTGCAGGAGAAACCAATAAAATGTGACAATTTGGTCTGTAAAGAGGCTGAGTTCTCAGCTTTCTGAGCTGACATGATAGGAGAAAGTGTAGATGTTTAAGCAAGTAGGGCCAATTTTAATATTGTACAGTGATCCAATTTTTACATGGGCATTGTTTCTTATTTGAGTCCTGCTTTCAAATAGTTTTGCTAGCTTGCTAAAATATAGGCCTAGCTAATGAAAAATATTAGCCAAGCAAAAGGGATTTAATTTTGTCATATTAGCCTTTATTTAAATAATATTCTGAGTAGCTTAAAACAAACATCTGATGTGGTTGGCGTCTGAAGTGGCATCTGAAGACAGACTTGTGGGTGCTGTGACTTTAAAATGTAATTTTGAATTTTATTTTTACACTGAATTTTACACTGTTCACTCTGTTTTAGGAAAATGAATGATTGCTTAGCAAAACAATTCTGAAAGATGGACCAATACACTTTGGTGTCTGAGGCAAACAATCCAAATAGTGCCACTCAGTAGTCAGAATATAATAAACTATATAATTGCCATATTGCTTTCCTTTTTGGTATTCTAAAAACTAGTGTCTGAAGCATGCTGCAATGTCCTGTTCAAGGGTAGACCCAGTCATAGACTGGGACTGTACTCAACATCCATTTAAAGCATGCTGCCCACCCAAAGATCCCTGGAAACTGTAGTTTACCCCTCACAGAGCTGCAAACCCAAGTACTCTTGACAACTGCAGTTCCCAGGATATTGTGTGTGTGTGTTTTCTGTGTGGTTTAAATGGATTTTGTCCATAGCCTAGATCCAGTCCAAGTTAGGCCTAGTCGGACTGTGCCACTTATGATGTGGTTCACATGGATCAGGTGTGGGAAATCATTGCAGGCCTGTATTCCCAGGCCTTTGAATTTATTAAAATGTCTATTTTGGGGTCACTGCCTGTCAGGTGCTGGTTGTGGTTGCTCGTGAGTAACCAGGCAAGACTCTGACTTGTGTTTTACAGGTTTTATTGGTGTAAAACTATTTACAGTGCAGAAACACAAAGTTCATGTCCATCTTAGTCACTTGCAGATTCTGGGAGTGGCCCCTTCCAGTTTCTCCCCCAACATAAGAACTTAGACACCCCAAATCTCCGCCTCCCCTCCTTACGTTTCACCCTTCTGTGCAAGCTGGGTGATGGAAACGGCATGCCTGTTTCCTGGCCAGCCGGGCTAGGTGAGGCGCTTGGGCTCTCAGTAGCATCTTTGAGCCCTCCCCTTGCTCGGATCCCCCCTTCCCCCTCTGCTCCACTGGAGGTGTGGTTTTCCCCACTGCTGGACGAGGAGCTGCTCCTCAAAAGTGTCGGAAGCTCTCTGTATCCCCCTCCCTCCCTCCCCTGTTCCGATGGCAGTCCCCTGACACAGCCCTATGGCAATCTGATGGGCAGCAAGGACTCTTCCCTCGGCACAGGTGTAATATGTTGGTGTCCAGGTGGTCCTCTCAACAACATGGCCACAGTGTTCTATACCACCACCAGCTTTGGAGAAATCCCAAGGGAAGCCCCACATAGGGCGCATTGCAGTGGCCCAATCATGAGGTCACCAACACATGGATCACAATCACAATGGCTAGCTACCCTGATGAAGGCTGCGGCTTGAGGAGATGGTGTGTGGCTGGTGGAGGAGGATCTGTTGCCTGAGGAGAGTATTGAGGGCCTGATAGACAGGTCTGGAGGGCCACATTATCAGGGATAGTTCCCTATCCCTAATAATAAGATAGCATTTTAAATTACCAAAATTGTTCTGAGAAATTGACCTTTCTAATACTGAGTAGGAGTAATTGTGTCTATTTAATATCTGCTTTTTTGTGAAAAAATGTGGTAGTGGCTTCCAGTAAGATCTCATGTGACTCACACAAGATCTGACACCATATGAGCGCTGCCACACAACCCTAGTAAGTGAGACTTTGGTGGGCTGGGCTGTGGTGGCACCTTCCTATTTTACCTCAGGTGACAAAGCGGGACGTGTTGCCCCTTTCAGGTAACCTGATCCCCAGGTATTTGAAAACAGAATTTGTGGCTGGAACACTACAGTCCACATTATATTTGCTATTCAGTAATTGCAATTTTCATACTGAGAATGAAGCCCAGGATTCCAGAAGATATGGCAAATCTAGGGATATATTATTAATATATTTTCTAGAGAAAATGACCCTATCTTTATTTTTATCTATTAAATAAAAACTCATAAATTTAATTTTTCACAAAAGATAATTGGTCTGTAAAATAAAATAATGGTTTTCCTTGAGTAAACCTGGATCTACAGAAACGTTATATTTTTAAATTGGTATCACAGCTGCAATTGTTATACAACATGGGATTTTATCACTAATAATTTAGAGTGATGATATGTTTGAACTGATGGCTGCTTTGCGTTAGGATAATTGCTTAAATTCCCCTTGTAGGCTTTAGTTCCTATTAAAAGACTTTCGACCTTGAAGCTTTTATTTGATTTTGAATGGCTTTTTATTCAAATGCAAATAGTAATAACCTAGAGAGAAAGACTTCACTTATGAAGTGGATTTGCTTTCTTGAGTTCTAAGGAGGATGAGCTTGAAAGTTTGTTTTTAATTTCTTTGCTGAAGGTTTGGGCCAATGAAAGAAAGTTAACAATGGAAACAAAGGCAGAACCCTCTATCCTTCCCTGATAAGCAAGTGTTAGTTTTACACCTAGGGCCTTCCCACACGTACCTTTATGGTGGTAGAGTTACAAGCTCCTACTCCAGATCTTCTTCTTCTTCTTCTTCTTCTTCTTCTTCTTCTTCTTCTTCTTCTTCTTCTTCGGCATATAACAACATGGCAACACCATTATTCAGCTAGTATAATGGATCCAGCAAAGTGCTTCTTCTTCTACCACCCCCCATGACTTTTGTGAAAAATCCACAATGGATCCTCAGTATTTTCTTTTGTGTGGCATGTGTAAACGTTCAGGAGAAATCTTGTGAGCTCAGTTCAGACCAAGATGATGGTGCTGTATCAAAGAACTGCCCGTGACAACAATCATTAGCCGCCGACATAATTTCATCACAATAACAATGTTTGCCATAGCTCAGGTGGACACATAGTTCCTCTTCTGAACTCCTATACTCCCACAAGATTAGAAATCCAGAATACTAGGCATTAAATCATAATTATTTTTTAAAAACTGTGAAAAGGCTATCCCTTTGCATATGCCAGGAAGGAGAGGGGGGATGGTCCCATCAGGCAAGTGGATTGTTCCGATGGAACATTTGTTAACTGTGAATTCCTCCCATAATAACCAGAATGATAAAACCTTAGGAACCCTCGAAATCATCCCAGTAATCAAATTGCTTTATTTTATTACGTACCAATATTTTCTCTTTACTCTGAACTTTTTCAGGCATATATTGAACATGGTTACTGAACAGTTAATGTTTGCTGGGCTTTTTTTCCCCCCAGCGAGAACTCACCGGAACTCAGCTTCAGCACCTCGCAGGTGGGCGCCATTGCCATTCTAGTGAGGGAGGCGTTCATGGTGAGTTCCGGTACCTCTTTTTCTAGAAAAATAGCATTGAATGTTTGGATTGGAATTTGTCAGCCAACCACCATGCCTTTTTCTCATTATCTGAACAATTTCCCCCCTTTCAAATCCTGAACTCTATTTCGGCCTCAAGAAACATACATAAATGATAGCTCCACAGATAGCAATGAGTGTAACCAATCACATTTCCTTCATAAGGGATCACCTGTACATTTCACTTCTTTAGTTTGGATGTCGGGATGCAGATTTCATCGGGTTGGACTCCTGTGTGGAAGGTGATTTAGGAGAAGTGGTGAGAGGAAATAATGGGATTTTTATTTGTTTGGGGAAGACAGAGGGAAAATAGTTTTTTGCCAACATAGAAAGCTGCCTTATTCAAAGTCAGACCATTGGTCCATCTAGCACAGATTTGTGAACACTGACTGGCAGCAGCTATTCCAGATTTTAGAATGGGAACATTCCCAACTCTACTGAGGACTGATCCTGGGACCTTCTTCATCATGCAAAGTGCCTATGAGCTGCAGGTGTAAAGCAGAATCATAAATTAATTTGGGGAAGGTGAGGAAATGAATTCTTGGGAGGGAGAATTAATTAGGGGAATGGGTTTGTCAATGGGGCAATCTGGTGGAAAATAAATTTTGAGGGGAAATTAATTTTTGGAAAGGGAAATGAATGCTTTTGAAAGAGAAAATGAATTTTCGGAAGACTCTCAAAGGGGAAATTAATTATTGGGAGGATATGCAAAAGAAACAAATCTGTGAAGATAAAAAATATATATGGTAGCTGCGTTGCTGCATGAGTTCCCTGCAAACCAAGATATATTGAGTCAAGCATTGTCTTTTCAACAGCACCCAGTCAGATGCCTCTGGAAACTGGTATGCCATAAACACCTGTCATTCACATGTATGCTTACTCCAAACTTGCTATCATGGGTAATAGTCGTTGATAGGCCTACATTTCAGGGATTTGTCTAATGTAGCCTTCTACAACTTAGCTAACCTAATTCTTTCAAAAACTCATCTCATGTAAGGCTAAACCTTGAATTTCATAAGTTTTGTATTGCATGAAAACAAACGTGTGCAGCTGTGCTTTTTAAACCTGCCTGAATTTGTTTTGCCTTGCATCTTTGTAAATATGCTAGGCCTGAAGTAGGGATGCTCGAGAAATTTGAGCTTTGTGAATTCAGTACGAATTGATCTAAGCCACCCAGACTGGTGTGTGTGAATTGTAGTGTTGCAAACCTTCAGATCTCACACTTCTCCAAATAGTGTGATTTGTTGTTGTTGTTTAGTCATTTAGTTGTGTCTGACTCTTTGTAACCCCATGGACCAGAGCATGCCAGGCACCCTTGTCTTCCACTGCCTCCTGCAGTTTGGTCAAACTCATGTTAGTAGCTTCGAGAACACTTTCCAACCATCTCATCCTCTGTCGTCCCCTTCTCCTTGTGCCCTCAGTCTTTCCCAACACCAGGGTCTTTCCAGGGAGTCTTGTCTTCTCATGAGGTGACCAAAGTATTGGAGCCTCAGCTTCAGGATCTGTCCTTCCAGTGAGCACTCAGGGCTGATTTCCTCAAGAATGGATAGGTTTGATCTTACAGTCCATGGGGCTCTCAAGAATCTCCTCCAGCACCATAATTCAAAAGCATCAATTCTTTGGTAATCAGCCTTCTTTATTGTCCAGCTCTCACTTCCATATATCACTATTGGGAAAACAATAGCTTTAACTATATGGACCTTTGTCGGAAAGGTGATGCGTCTGCTTTTTAAGATGCTGCCTAGGTTTGTCATCACTCTTCTCCCAAGAAGCAGGCGTCTTTTAATTTTGTGACCTCTGAATAAAAATGCACGTTGAAATACATTCAGACATATGTACTTGTGCAAATATTTGTGCATATAAATGCAGAAATCAGCTGTAACAGACAGATGCAAAAGTAATATTGACTGGAAATAGATTGATCTGTCCCTTGCTAGTATGGGATTGAGATGTGCATTTCAGAGCATTGTATCCAATGGAACTGCTGCAAATGTAGGGACAAATGGGTAGTATTTGGGTTTGGAGTTTATGCTCAAACCTCTGTCTTGCGCAGTGTTTGAGGCCTTGGACAAATCACTCACCTGCATAGCTCAGCATTCTGTTTCCAGCCAAATGCCTCTGGGAAACCTATAAGCAGGGCATGATGGCAACAAGATCCCTCTGTTGTCTTTGTCTTTAGCAGAGTTTTGGGGCCCTTTATCTATGTCCTGCCTGCCAACCTAGCAGTTCGAAAGCACCCCTGGGTGCAAGTAGATAAATAGGGACCGCTTACTAGCGGGAAGGTAAACGGCGTTTCCGTGTGCGGTTCTGGCTCACCAGAGCAGCGATGTCACGCTGGCCATGTGACCCGGAAGTGTCTTCGGACAGCGCTGGCCCTTGGCCTCTTTGAGTGAGATGGGCGCACAACCCTAGAGTCTGTCAAGACTGGCCCGTACGGGCAGGGGTACCTTTACCTTTACCTTTTATCTATGTCCTGGCAAAATGGGGGGGGGGGGAGAGAAGAAGAAAAAGTAGGTTGTAAAAATTGGACATGATTTGCTTTATGCAGACTTGATTTTATTTATTAAATTGCAGCATTGGAAAAAAAAATTGCTGTGTTGTTAACCACTGGGGGAAAAAAAAGTGCTTTATTGCTTTGGATTTCCTGGAATAATAAAACCTGAAATGATAATCTGTCCATATACTTCACTAATACCAAGCAAATAAAAAACGATTGTCTTTTCAAAAGGGTAACAGATATATGCAGAGTCACACGTCATGAGTTCAAGAGGGGGCATAAACTATTGATCTTGCAAGCTAAAAGGGCAAACCTACAAATGGGTTGTTCTGGGATACACGCACACTGTTGATGCAGATCAGTTTTATACCCCAAGTAATCACGGGAGTTGCAGTGTTGGGTGTGCTGAGCATTTCGTCCTTGGCTTTCCTTTCCCATAGAGCTACCATTGCTAGGACTTCTAATCTGTGTCTGTTTGGTCCCTCCCAGCTGAAGTTGTCTATGAAAATTGTGAATCAGGGTCAGGTCTCTAGTTTTGGGAATTCAAATATTTATGACTTGGGAAGTGCCCACAAACCATTATTTTGTGGCCTTTAAGCGATTTAAAATCAGTACAGTAGTACCTCGGGTTAAGTACTTAATTCGTTCCGAAGGTCCGTACTTAACCTGAAACTGTTCTTAACCTGAAGCACCACTTTAGCTAATGGGGCCTCCTGCTGCTGCTGCACTGACGGAGCACGATTTCTGTTCTCATCCTGAAGCAAAGTTCTTAACCTGAAGCACTATTTCTGGGTTTGTGGAGTATATAACCTGAAGCATATGTAACCTGAAGCGTATGTAACCTGAGGTAACACTGTAGAGTGGGTTTGTTCTCTGTTACAGGATTTCTAATAAATTTGTTCTGAAACAGCTGCTGTTCATAATCCATCCTCTTAAAGCAGGGATGAGCAGTATGCTCCATGATCCTTAAATTAAAGCATATAGTGACATGTATTTTTGTAGTTTTTGATAGTTAAGCACTCAGGTGCATACCTTTAACTCTATGCTTAGCAGAGGTTCTCCTATTCACTTCAGTACAAGCTCAGCACTCATGTTCATGGCATTAGTTTGATAATCCTACACAAAGCTGATGCATCAGAGGCACTGTTTTTTTAATGTAACATCCATCATTGCAAATATAGAATGCCAGTATATGGCTCACCAATTACTATTTCCTTGTCATTTCCGGGAAGTTATGTTCATATACTTTGCATATTATAGTTTTCAGAACATCTGCTATCTGCAGATGCTTTTTGATGGTTGCAGTTGGAGTACAAGAGAAAGGACAACCAAATCCTCATGTTTTCTGTCCGCCTTGCCGTGCCCCTGTGGAGTTTCCGAGACTTATACCTTGAAACATCCAGCCAACCACAGAAAGACACTGAAATACAGAAAATTAGTTTGAAGGTACTCTGAGAATGAGGCAGAATAATGGATTGATTTATTTATTTCTTATTGGGCAAGAAAGAAAACGTTCGAAAAAGTGGAAGACAGGCTTTAGCATGGCATTGGAAAATACTAGGATTTCTACCTGTGATGCCCGCATTGTCCTTTCCTTTGTTTGCTTCGGTGAACCATCTGGAGTGGTTGCTTGGTCAACCTTGAAAGCAAGGTCTCCTTGTAGCACACAGTGGCATGGATTGCATTGGCTGACCTGTGCAGAGAAGCAGTTTGCTGGATGGGGAGTGGTGCAAACACACTGGCAGCTTGGCTCTGCTGGTGTGTTTGCACCATACTGACCTCCCTGCCGTCTTGCCTCTTTCTTTCCCAGTAAGCGATAGTAACCTACCTTCCAGGAAGCTAGCGGAGTTGCTCTGCTTCACCTGCTAAGCTGTTTCACAGTGAAGGATGGTCATTGGTAGATGAGAAGGTGTGTCTGTTTGGTCCATACTGGTTGAAACAGCTGTGAAAATTGGGAATCAGATTCAAGCCTCTAGCTTTAGCAGTTCAAATGTTTATGAACTAGAAAATAACCTCAAATCATTATTTGGTGACTGGGGGTTCTGATTTGTGTGTGTGTTGTGAGTATGTGTTTAACATTTGGCTTTAGTTATGTATCTGCCAAGCATAAATATTGCTAAATTGGCTACTGTCATTAATAGCAATAGCATGCAGAGCCACATATGCTTTAATAAGTGAGGGGAAGAAATATGCCATTTTTATAGATTTCTGCTGGCAGGCACAAAATACAAAACCAGCACAGGAATGCCTTCTCCCCAGCATTGGCTAAAGACACTAAATTTGTTTACATCATAATATGACAGGCTCTGCACCAGCTTAAAAACAAAACAACAACAAAAAAACCAAAGTTGGAAACATTTATGTGAATGTTTCCAAAAAGCTGTAATTACAGTATACTTGCAATTGTCTCTAAATGTTGTGTCATTTCCTCCTTACACTTACTTTTTACCTCTCCTCTCCCTTCTCCGCTTAAGATGAGAGAAGTTTGTAACCAAGGCAGCCAAAATATGTGTGTGTGTGTGTGTGTGTGTGTCACCAGGAAGCAGTGGTATCAAGAAAGCTCAATTTAATGGCATCAAAATGGATACCCATCTTTCCAAAGTATAGGTTAGAGAAGGTGTTGACATCAGAGGCCTTTTCAAGATTGTATTTATGGGTGATGTTTCTCTAAGATCAGAGTTCATATGAGAAGCAAGCAAAGTTTTGTATGAGCTTACTGAGTTAGAGTGTACATTGTTGTTTTCTTTCAAGATTCCAGTCATATTCATGGCTGAGACCTTGGTTTGTTTCAGGGTTTATTTGTTGAAATCTCATTCATGTTGTGTTTCTTTCATTAAAATTTCATTTGGTTCAGTACTCGCATTTGTCTTAAGGTGTCCCCCCACCCCTAATTTCTAGCAGTTTTCAGATGGTGGCAGGATAGCTGAAATCAAAGGGAAGTAGAAGAAGAGGAGGAGGAGGAGGAGGAGTTTGGATTTGCTATCGCTATCCTGCTTTATCACTACCCTAAGGAGTCTCAAATGGAGGCAGTGAGAGATTTTACTTTCTTGGGCTCCATGATCACTGCAGATGGTGACAGCAGTCACGAAATTAAAAGACGCCTGCTCCTTGGGAGAAAGGCGATGGCAAACCTAGACAGCATCTTAAAAAGCAGAGATATCACCTTGCCAACAAAGGTCTATATAGCTAAAGCCATGGTTTTCCCTGTAGTGATGTATGGAAGTGAGAGCTGGACCATAAGGAAGGCTGATCGCTGAAGAATTGATGCTTTTGAATTATGGTGCTGGAGGAGACTCTTGAGAGTCCCATGGACTGCAAGAAGATCAAACCTCTCCATTGTAATGGAAATCAGCCCTGTCTGCTCACTGGAAGGACAGATCGTGAAGCTGAGGCTCCAATAGTTTGGCCACCTCATGAGAAGAGAAGACTCCCTGGAAAAGACCCTGATGTTGGGAAAGATTGAGGGCACAAGGAGAAGGGGACGACAGAGGACGAGATGGTTGGACAGTGTCCTCGAAGCTACATGAGTCTGACCAAACTGCGGGAGGCAGTGGAAGACAGGAGTGCCTCGCGTGCTTTGGTTCATGGGGTCACGAAGAGTTGGACACGACTAAACGACTAAACAACAACAACAACAAGGAGTCTCAAAGCTGCTAACAATCTCCTTTCCCTTCCTCCCCCACAACAAACACTCTGTGAGGTGAGTGAGGCTGAGAGACTTCAGAGAAGTGTGACTGGCCCAAGGTCACCCAGCAGCTGCATGTGGAGGAGTGGGGAAGCGAACCCGGTTCACCAGATTACGAGTCTACCACTCTTAATCACTACACCACACATACAGCCACCATTTTAGATCTCCTAGAATGACTCTGACAGTACATGGTGTGTATGTGTAAGCGTGTTTAAATGGTGGCCTTATTGGCAGATGAAGGAAGGAAGGAAAGAGAGTTACCCCAAATACAAAGATGCAAAAAGAGGAAAACAAATCCCAAAATGGAACTCTCATTTGCCCCATTTGTTCTCCCCTCTGCATTGCTCTAAATAGGCCTCATATGGTTCAGCTTTCCATTCATCGTGAAACAAATGTGCACACCTTACAGTCAGTAAAATTCACTGGGAATCTATTCAAACTAAGCCTAACTGAAAGGACTAGGAGCTGTCCAGGTATTCTACCATTTCTAGGGATGTGTGTGTAGAATAGCTATAGCTATCACAGTAACTAGTCTTAACATGCATTCACATATCTAATGGACAAAAGTCACTAGGAGAGGATAGTTCTGCAGTTACCAAAAGTGCAAAACCAACCAGGCCTCTAGGATCTGGGAGCTGCCAGACAAAAACTGCAGCCCTCTCTTCAGAGGGAAATATCATTGATTTTGTATTTGGCTGTCTTTAAAAGAGAGAGAGAGGTTCTCAGAACTTTTGGCTCAGCATACATTACAGCAGCGGAATATGCAGCCCCCTTGGATTTGCATTTGAGAGGCACAAAGCTTTATGTCACCCCCTGAGATCTGGAAATGAGTGAACTTAACATATAATAAGGTGGAATGAAAGTCAGAATATTTCAGTGTACTACTTGATGTACATTTATGCTTATAATAACCTTGCATTCATGCAGCACTTTTCCTAAGATAATCATAAGATTGCATAAGGGTAACTAATGGTTGCCCAAATGGCGGGTCAGGATGCAAAGTTAGCTCAGGGGGGCTGTGTAGATTGAATCATCAGCTCAGTTGGCCAGCCAGAGATGTAACTTGGATGACCATGCATTTGCAATGGCAAGCTTCAAGGTTATATTATTATTTGTAGGTTCGGTATGAAGAATAAAGAGAATCTCTTAGAGCAGCCTTCCCAAAATCTGGTGCCCTCCAGAGGTTTTGCATTGCAGTTAGCTTAGCCAGTAGTCAAGACTGATAGGGCTTGTAGTCCAAAACATCTGCAAGGCACAAGGTTGGAAATGCTGTCTTAGCAAATCTGCTTAAAATCATAATAAAAAGTGTGGGCATGTTCTGGATGGAGCGTGTTCCCCCTGACTTACAGTGCATGAAGTAACACAAGTGTATCATCCAAAGCATAACCTGAGTCACTGGAGGGGCTCCAACTTAGGTGGACTCAAAAGATAAGAGAACGTGGCTATATATATATATGTGATTTTAATATTATGGGTATATGTTCTATATTAATTTATTAATATAGTACCTAATACAAGCTTGTTGACTTTTGGCTAGAACAATAAACTTACAAACTAGATAAGAGAACATAACTTAATGGTCTGTCAAATCTTCCCCTGGTCTTAACCACCACACCACACTGGCCCACACCAAGTGTACAGTAATCAGGCAAAATCAAGTGTTTGTACATACATTTGTGAGCCAGGACTATTTTCAACTGAAATTGGGTTTGTTAGTGAAGTGCTCAGCAAGTCTAATCAATCTGGAATGGATAGGCTCCATGGGAAGTATCCAGTGAGTCCTTTCTCCTCATGTACAATGAGGAGTACATACCCACAGTGGGCCTTTTTGTTTACTTTTCTGAACCAGCAGTCCATTGCATCAGAGTGGTCAAAAGTGGGGAGAATTTAAACACAAACTAGTGATGTACAGAGGGTACCTCTGTTAGGAAAACAAAAAGTTCTGCTTCTCTGGATCAGACACATGAATATTGTCATTGGTTGACTCAGTATTGGAGCCTTCCATCTGCATTTGGTTCTTCACACATTAACAATAGCAACACACTTTTGGAAAAACACCGAAACAAGTTGTGTGTGGGATTTAGGGCTTCATAATATCTGGTAGAGCCTTAACAACAGGCATTCTGCCTGTATATTGTCCAAAAAGGTGTGTTCAGTAGCAAGTACAGTTTTTGCCTGCTTTAAATACTTATGTAGCTGCTTCGTCTAGGGGGAATAAACATTCTAAATTTGGGACAAGCTTAGCAAATCTGTCAGTATGTGGTCACCAGGGACTGAAACCTCTAGAGCTCAAACTGAGTGGCATTTCCCATTGCTAACCATACAGTACTTCCATCTGCACCCACAATTCTTACTTATTCCATTTATTGGTATGAGGCTGCACTTCACATGGGGAGGAGGGCTGAAGTGTGGTGAAGTCAGAATGCATTTTGGTGGATTCAGCTTTAGGGTTGGGTGGATGAGATTGCTGCAAACGTCTCACTTGCCACAGCCCTTGTGATCTGCTGATACACCCTCCGCCATGTGCTGGCAGCCAATCGGGGATCACAGCATCTCAGTGCACAATGAAGAGGAGCATGACACATGTTGCTTAGGCATTGTGCTGCTGCCTACCTGACCACACACTGCAATTCCTAAATGGCACCCTGAGAATGTGTATGCACCAAAGCATGACATATTAATGTTTTCTTTTTATCAGTAATTTGCATCACTGCGCTGTAAACTGCTATGAGTCACTGGAAACACAGCATGTAACTATTCTGCAACAAATAGAAATAAATATCATAAACTTGTTTACAAATTTAGCAATTTGTGACCTATGCTTAGTAGTATTTAATCTGATATCGGCTTGCATATAACTATTTATTTAAAACCTTTTGTATGCTGATGCTTATCAAATGTACCACGGTGTTTTACTAATTCAAAAGGCAACACCAAAGAAACATGTGATTTATATGTAATGAGGCTTTTTAAAAATAAAAATAAAAATTGCACACTGAATTTCCCCAGTCATATTATCAAAAGAGGCAGTGGGCCTGACAAGAGTTGTTACTATAGGCCTGACTGTTCATATATTCAAAATACCTTAATGTGCCATAGGTGTATTACTACAGCAACCTGAGATAGCCTCCACCCGGGCTTCGGACAAGAACCATGAACCCCAGATTATTTTAATGGAATACCCTAAAAGGTGGAGGGGCAGGTGATGGTCACAACCTCCCCTGCCATCAACCAAGCTTTTCCAATGCCTAACCACCAAACCTTACAAAGTTGTGACAGTTTGCTATAAGGTATGCGAAAACCAAGTGGCTGGTGCCAATCTGCCAAGTGGAAAAATTCCTACCAGGCTCCTTCAACAGGGGACCAACTGAAGTCCATAGCAAGGTAAAGATGATAGAAGCAAGAAGAAAGGGCGGGAGATCCGAAGAAGCAGGGAGCAGAAGGGGTTGCTCCCAGCCGCGCGGCCACTTAAATACGGCTAGCCGTAGCTGTGATGTGTGCCGGGACTCCCTAGTGACGTGGGGGTGTAGACACCCCTCTGCTGAGGGCAGGAAGCGTGAGGCCGGTGCTCAACCCCTCCCCTCCCAGAAGAGGAGCGGCTTTATCTTTTGAAGAGTAGGGGGCCATCTGACACTAGGAGTCAGGAGAGAGAGCGACAGAGAGACAGCATGCATACAGAGCGAGTGACCATCGCCTGACTAGGTCCCACTAGGCTCTCGTGACTAGGTGTTCACATGTTCATTGCCTTCAACCAGAGGTTTATATTGTAAACTGGCCTGTGATCCTCAGACGAAGGGTGGTATAGTAATATAAACAAACAAACAAACAAACAAACAAACAAACACACCAGCCAAATCCTGCCCCCAGGCTACATGCTGCTTTGACATTGCATGGAGTTCCTTCCCCATGGTTGCTGTATGCACAGCAATGTTCGTGCCTGACCCGTTTGTGTGAGGGCAATTAGGAAAGAAAACCATAAGCAGTGATTGTCCTGAAGTGGATAGAGAGGATAAAAGCAGGATCAATACTTGGGAGGGGATGGACAATATATGCCCTCTCTGGAAGCTCATTTATCTCTCCTCCATTTTACGTCAGAGGCATCACTATTTCATGCTGGCATCATTAGTGTTGCTTCGGTCATGAGTGAGGCTGTTCCCTCCCTGCAGAAGGACCCCCATCTTTGCTGCAGCTGCAGTATGGTGAGGGCAGACGCCTTAACATATTTATAGCTTACACCAGTCCATTCCAACTCAGGCTCCCTGGGACAGGAAACCAGAAAACCTCTTTATCTTCATTTCACCCAAACAACAGCATGCCTCAAGAGTTGTGGTCCAATCTGGTGCCCTCCAGATGTTGCTGGACTACAACTCCCATCATTCCCAACCATTGGCCTGGCTGGCTGGGGCTGATGGGAGTTGGAGTTCAATAGCATCCGGACGGCACCCTTGGTGGAGTTAGTTGAACAAAAAGCATGAAGAAGGTCAAAAATGGACTCTCTATAGCACAGCTGAGGACAAGGAAAGCAGTTACCTCAGTTACGGGCCTTCCTCCACTTGAGTAAAACTACTCAGTTGGACTTGGGTGCGGGACATGGTTTCTACATTCCCAGGGTTTAGATGCAGTGCCAACCATGGCCCCCTAGGGGTTTCCTGGCAGGAGCTTAAATATTTGTTTACTTATTAGATTTCTTACCTGCTCTTCACTATAGGATACGAGGGTGCTATATCACGCTGCCAACAGGTAACAAGGCTGATTAATATTTAGATAGATGGAACTCCCAGCATGTGGTAGGATGAAAGGGAGAGCCCACCTTTGAATGATTCTAGCAGATAGAGGAAATGCAGCTTGTACAAAGGCTCCGAGAACAAAGAGATCCATATCCACAGGGAGACCAATCTAGCTGTCTACCAACTACTGGCTCGTACCTTCTCAGCAAGCAAACAGCTTTCGGAATTATAAACGAGAGTTTACATCTTAACATGGCTTTGTCCAGCAGATACAGTAATAAGAACAACATACTTCGATTCATTTTTTGCAATACTTTGGAAGCTTACAGGTTATCCCATTTTGAAGGCTACATGCAACAGCAATAGGCACTGTTGGACGTGCAATCTTCCCATGTCCACGTGATTATATGGACTGGAATCAGTGCCAAGACCATGCTTGAGGCATTTTGCTTCGAAATATTTTCTACATGGAACAATGGGCCGATTCTTTATTAGGCAGCTCCATATATTCTACTTTACTCCTACATTTATATATCTTTTTTTTTTAACCCAGTATGTCATCATTCAACAATATATTACAATATGCACTTAATTGGTTACAGATTTCTGCCCCTTAAACAGTTCTTTCTGTTCTGCCCCCATTTTCACTTGTTCATCTTTATTTTGATGTTTTTAATCCTTTGAATTGCATGATAAATGGCTCTTCAGTAACTTCATTAAATCTAAATCCTCGGGGGGAAGCTGGGGAGAACTTGAGCTGCAATATAAATTGCAGCATTATATCTGGCAGTACTGCTGATACATCAATGTATCAGTATTCTTAAAGGGTAATTACTCCCCCCCCCACCCTCCCCAATATTATTGTAAGGGTAATTTGCAGAAACATTTTTCCTACTAATTCTTGGGTTTGACACATCATGATTGTAAAGCAAACTCAGTCCTTATCTTCACTATGCACTCCAAATTCCAAATTCCTTGTTTGCTGGTTATCCCAGGGAGCACTACATGGTCATGAATATGCCGCCTGATTACTCTCAAGAGGCTCTGCCATGGTTATTTATTTATTTAAGTGTAATCTGGTTATGAATTTGACCAAAGAAAGTTAATATCTCTTTGTGGTTGTGGCTGTTGTCTGAATGGGAAATCGTTCATGTGCGGGGCTTGGAACAAGTGCTTTGCCTCAGAGGTGTACTTAGGGTCTCTTGCGCCCAGAAACAAATCACTTCACCTCAATAACCACATTAGAAACGACTACATTTTATGCAGCCCAAGTACTCGAAGGGGTGAGGGTGAGGTGAGGAGGAGGTGACACCTGTTCTCATTATTTCTCACAACGTAATGCTACAATATAGGCTACAATATTCCCATGATATAAGGGAGCCCTTGGTTGACTGACTCCCTCAAGGCTGCCTGGAACCAAGACTGTCTAATCTGATACACTGCGTCCCCCAGGACATTATTTGTTCTGCTTGAGTATTCTCAAGGCATAATCCACCACATTCCTTCTATGTACTGCATTGATGTGGAGGTCTAATGTTTTGTCTTCTCTCACATTAATCCACCTGGCAATTCAGAATGTCTTCAGAGGCCCCCTATCCTCACAGACGTGGAGGTGGCTGTTCAAAAGAGTGCTCTTTTGGTGGTAATATCCAACGTCACGAACTCTGCGTGTTTGCCCTGTGCCATGATGTTATCTTCAGAGCATGAGGCAGAGTCCATCCTGCCATTTTATTCTTTTAATGGTATTCAATATCCTTTTAATTTGCTTTTTATTGCTCTCTTTTATCTGGTATCTCCACAGTTTTATCTTGTTTAATATTTTATTATTAAAATCTGCCTTGAAGCCTTTCTAGCGAAAGGCACAGTGCAAATTCTGTAAAGACGTGAGAGACTGGGATGTATTCAACTAAGTTCTGCTCAGAGTAAGGTAAAGGTAAAGGTACCCCTGCCTGTACGGGCCAGTCGTGACCGACTCTAGGGTTGCACGCTCATCTCGCTCAAGAAGCCGGGAGCCGGCGCCGTCCAAAGACACTTCCGGGTCACGTGGCCAGCGTGACGAAGCTGCTCTGGCGAACCGGCACCAGAGCAGCACACGGAAACGCCGTTTAGCTTCCCGCTATAAAGCGGTACCTATTTATCTACTTGCACTTAGGGGTGCTTTCGAACTGCTAGGTGGGCAGGAGATGGGACCGAACGACGGGAGCTCACCCCACCGCAGGGATTCGAACCGCCGACCTTACGATCAGCATGTCCTAGGCACTGAGGTTTTAGAAGAAGAAGAAGAGTTTGGATTTGATATCCCGCCTTTCACTCCCTTTAAGGAGTCTCAAAGCGGCTAACATTCTCCTTTCCCTTCCTCCCCCACAACAAACACTCTGTGAGGTGAGTGGGGCTGAGAGACTTCAAGGAAGTGTGACTGGCCCAAGGTCACCCAGCAGCTGCATGTGGAGGCACAGCGCCACCCGCGTCCCCTTTCTCGGTAGTGGCACCCGCCCTGTGGAACGCCCTTCCACCAGATGTCAAAGAGAAAAATAACTACCAAACTTTTAGAAGACATCTAAAGGCAGCCCTATTTAGGGAAGCTTTTAATGTTTAATAGATTATTGTATTTTAGTGTTGTGTTGGAAGCCGCCCAGAGTGGCTGGGGAAACCCAGCCAGATGGGCGGAGTATAAATTATTATTATTATTATTATTATTATTATTATTATTATGCACTTCAGTAGGCCTACTTTGAGTAGGAGTAGTGTTGGCTACAACCCTGTATATTTATATATGATAAACAAATAGAAGTTATTTTTCCTACCCAGTGCTAGTGCCAGCAATTGAGTCTCAGCATAACCACCAGCAATGCTTCTCCTTTCCCAATTGGATAGTTTTGTGACTGGTTGGATGATTGACATCCAGGAAATAGGATATGATAGGCCTGAATTTTCAGTCTGGGAACCTTTGAAACTGTCCCACCCAATCACAGCAGTGTCCCTCAAAACGGAAATAACTAGGTCCTCCAGTCCTTGGTATGACTGGATGTTGTTGGTTCTGTGTGTTTGGAGTGAGGCTTGGAGAAATCAATGCATGCCTCCAGGACTTACTAGAGCAAAAGGATTGTAGCAAGGATCCTGAGACAATTATCAAGGAGGAACATTTGTCAGACAAACATCTAAGTTTTGACATTTTCTCCAAATAATAAAAATAAAAATGGAAGCATTTGGAATAGTAGGGTGATATATCAATGACCTGATGTAATTGCTTTCTCTAAAATATGGCATTCTAAATGGATCTCTGACTTGGATATATGTAGCGAATAATTTAATTTATGTAGAGGCAATGACTCTGAAAAGAGGGAGGTTATGTGATACATAGGCAGAATTTCTCTTAGATTATATTATAATATATGACTCATTCCAGCTTATTTTCTTTTCGTACACTTAAATTAAACCCCGAGTGATACATGATAATTGGCTGTATCTGTACCCCTGCAAAACTAGTGGTACAGTGAGGAATACCATAAATACCATAAGTTTAGGAAAAGTAGGATGGGATTTATTTCAGGGAGGACTCAAGTTGACAGTTCAATATTGCCGCCCTGTTCAACAATGTTCTGGCAATTGGTTCTACCACCTTATTCCATCAAGTATCATATCTTGATTTTACAAAACAATTTGGGTTTATGAACTGCTATATAGGTTTATGAGATTGAAACTTGGTATGCTCCACATCACAAATCCCATTCACTTCCATGGATCTTTTGTCACTGGACTCTGATTTAAATATTATCTATGTGGTATCTGTGTGGAATTGTGGATCTATTTTCAGACAACAACCCTGCTTTGGTGCTATATCTGAATCCATGCCAACTTACAAACCATGGTTTGCAAGGAGATACCAAATCAATATATCAAACAATGACCAGAGGTTGGTCTGAAAACCAGTTTGTGCTCAGTACTTTTTGGTGTTAGATCTGAATTTTCAAAATTCTGGCACACCTCTTTTCACCTTCTTTTCACCTTAAGGATCTGCTGTAGCATAGGGATTTGACTGTACTTCCCAACTTATAAAGCCAAGTGCTGATGTATACTTGGAATCTCAAACCTCAAAACATAAATTAGCACAAACCATGGTTTAGTGGGTATTTTGAACTGGGCCAGAAATATTATACTGTGCCATTCTCCTCCACCTGCTGACCCTCTCTGCCTCCGGGTCTAAGTGGTTTTGGTTTTCTAGTTTTTCCTGAATTTATCATCTGAAAGTTAGTTTCTGGGATCATTTTATTTCCTAGTGAAGAACATTAAAAACATTTAAATCAGTTTTCTACAGATTATCAGTTAATTTAAAAAAAGAAATTGGGCTTATCTTTGATAACTCTTAATGGACTACTTACTGTCTGGAGAATTATTTTCAGGATCATTTCTTGCACTATGTGATGATCACAACTCCTTTCAAAGAAAGGAGATGGAGCAGGCCTGTTTTATCCGCTCTCTTGTAATAACCAAGATCCCTCAAGGTAAGTAATAAATATAAGTGCCCAAAGGTACAACAAAAACAGATTGTAGACAATAATATCTAGTGTACAAATACAGTGCTTAGATTTTACATCACTTGGATCAATGAGGCACAAGTAGGCAAAATTAAGAAAACGGAGCATGAAAGGATTCAAAAGAAATCCAACAGGTGCCTGCAAAGTTTTGCTTTATCGTGATTTCCAATTCTGAAAATTGCAGGAAGCAACAGGACCTCAAATATCAGGGGGCTCAGAAAGCCCGTCTTTTGAACTTCCCCATTTTCTACTGCTTTTGCTTCAGCTTTGCTGAAGCAGTGATGTTGCATGGGGGGGGCAGAGGGGTGGTCGCCCCAGGCACAGGTCCCCCCCGGGGGGGGGGTTATTTTGCTGCTCCTGCCCACATTGTGAGGCTGGGATTAGACAGTCCTATCCCAGCCTCAGAAAGCCATGTGGGGCTGCCCTCACACAGACCTCCCTTGCCACCAATGCCGATGCTTCAGGGTGCCTTCATACCACTGTGGTGGGGGGTGCACTTGAGCCACACTGACAGGGCACAACACGCCAGGGCTTCACAGTGCCGGAAGCCGCGTTTGCAAGAGAGCTTCCTGGAGCATGACAGTGCTGCTCTTGGGTTAAACAGGGGCTGCCAGAGCACCATGAGAGTGCCCTGAAGCAGTGGTATCGGCAGCAAGGGCTGGGCTGGTGGGGCAGGCTCACTCCATCCCCACCCCCTGCCCCCTGGCGTGCGTACCCCTGTTGCGTGCACGCACACCAGGCTTCATTAGCACATGCTACGCCCCTATGTTGAAGGTCAGAATCTAAATTTCTTCTTGGAGCTTCTCCTGCTGGAGTCATAGACAAGACAACCTGTTATTGCCACTCCACTAATCTCTACAACTGAGCACTGCAATGTGATGACTCATAACTGTGTAGTTTTGCTCAGGGGATAAGCTACTGATGGAGCCCATTCACCTCCCACAGGGTTCCAGAGGGTTGGGAAACTTCTAGAACAGAGGTATCACTTGGTGGTGCAGGGGGAGGGGAAATTGTCAGAAATCTCCCAGTATTGCATGTTTAAATAACCAGAAAGTTTAACTTTCAATAAGATGAAACAGAGCAAGGGGAATTAAAGGAGCAGGAGAAAAAAGTTTACACCAATTGGATCCTTCCACCAGATCATATCAAAAGCCTTCAATGGACTGAAAGAACATTTCTGACTGTGGACGGTGAAGTCTGGATCCAGCCTTTGCATGGTGCAATTCATTTGGTACAGCAGCAGATGAAAGGAGCCTTCCAATCCAAACTCTGTTTTGGGATGCTCATTTCTGTTGTGAGGAACAACATTATATCCATTATATCCAACATTATTGCAAAGGGCAAGCATGAATTTGTATTAAGAAGCAGCTAGCTATATACTGCTATTACTACTGTATCCATATTAAATTCTGTAGCTGAATCAACTTCCTTCACCACATGATAAATTTGCCTATTCCTTCCCTCTCTCATTACACAACAGACCCGTCCCTGGAACATTCCTTATCCTACCTGTACCCTGTCCCACAAATCCCATCCCCAATCTATCCTATCTTCAGTATCTCCCTTCACCATGATTTCTCCCTTTTCAATAATAATAATAATAATAATAATAATAATAATTTAGACCCCACCCATCTGGCTGGGTTTCCCCAGCCACTCTGGGCAGCTCCCAACAGTATTAAAAGCACATAAAATATCAGGCATTAAACACTTCCCTAAACAGGGCTGCCTTCAGATGACATCTGACTTCATACTCTAGAACCTTAAGTCACAGGCACATATGGCTGCTGTAGATAGCCTGAGAGTAAATCTGGATTTATGTTTACATTCCGTCTATTGAAAATACTTCTACCACTGAGGAAGAAGAAAAAGAAGAAGAAGAAGAAGAAGAAGAAGAAGAAGAAGAAGACTACCACTGGAGGGCAGTAAGACAATATACATGTTTCGTTATGACAGGATGGTCTGAAAGCAAAACAAAACATTAGCACATTTATTGGTTACATCATCCATGCACATTTCACTAGATTATTCCCTAGCTCCTATTAGATTATTTCCTAGCTCCTGAATCAAGGGATCACTGCAGTTTGAGAGTAGTTTTATTTATTCACCACATTCATATACCACATATCCCAAGATCTCACAGAGGAATGCACAGGTCATCCCATTTTATCCTTCGAAAACACTGTGAAATAGGTGAGGCTGAGAGAGGGAGAGGGAGAGAGAGAGGGAGAGAGAGAGAGAGAGAAAGAGATTTTCCTTGAGTCATCCAAAGAGCTAGCAGAATCTACTGCACGTTAACCTGACAGGAACATAGGAACATGTAGGGATTGTTACCAGGGATTGTAACTATTTGTCCAACTAACAAATGGAGTCTTGTTCGACAGCAGCTCTCCAGAGTCTGGGCAGACATGAGAACCACATAGATGCTAACTTGGGTTCCATCATGGAAGAAAGCTGGGGTGAAAATGTAACAAAATTTAATAATATTGTTATGAGTTCGGGGTGGGGTCAGCCTGGATGGGTCCCTTCCAGTTCTTGGTATCCTGCATTAGTGGAGGCAGAATGTGTCAGAGCAAACTTGCCAAACTAGCCCCTTTGCCAGGGTGGTGGTTTCAGCTGGCCGGTTTAGTGCTCATCAGCATCTCAAAGAATGTGTTAAGTGATTGATGGTGCTTTCCAAGAAAGGAGGTAGGCATTTCTCCCCTCTCTGCTCACCTGGCTGGAGGCCAGGTGATCCTAGGTAGAAGAACAATAGCCAGAGCTGTGTCTGAGAGAGAGTTTAAAGCAGCCTAGAAGCTGCAGATGGAGAGATATGTCTTGCTCAGGGGCCACCAGGTGGCGCATTGGAAGATGGCCAACAATAACATCTCTCCGACCCACACGAGGTAATAAAGAGGCTTCTATGGGAAGTATGCAGTCTTCCTGCCCCCCAAGGAGATGGGGGGGGGACAGCCTTGCCAGCGATGTCTATAATGCACCCCCGGATTTGAAAAAAGGGGGTGCAGGACATTTGGCACCAGCCCTCGGTGAGCTTGGCTCTTCCTGACGCTGTCTCCAATCAGTGCCCTGGTTCGCTTCAGCTCAAAAATATAATTGGAAATATATAATTGGAATGAAGCTGAAGCACATACATCAAGCAAAGTTTGAGAGATAAGGCTGCTGATTAATGCATCTTTGTGATTGGAGCGACGGGAGGAGACAAATAAACCAAGCGATGAACCACCATTACAAGACTGGTACGTGTGGAGCGAAAAAAAGAGGGGGTGGTGGTGGAGGAAAAAACTTTTATTTTCTTTGCCTTATGTGAGTATTTATAAACCTCCACCCCAGAGAGACGAATCGTCGCCTTTTACTAATCGTAAGCAAGAATTTAAGAGCTGTGTGGAGTGAATTATTGATTGAAGAGAGGACTGGTAAATATTGGAGAGCGGAGGAAAAATTCTATGACGCAGTTTTTAATGGCGTCTTGCTAAGACAGGTTTGTCGAAGAAAGCCGAGGGGAGGAGGACCAGGGTCATTGGAATGTGAACGATGGATTGAATGTGATAACCTGGCAGAGCCCCTTTGTGATATACGTGGCAAGCTTGGGAAAATTAATAGGACAGACCGAGGATAAATTTTTGAAGAAGGGGAGGAATGGGGGCTGTCCTTATGAGATATGACTTTTGGAGTGTGCAAAACCCACTCAGATGTTGTTTGTTCCTAACCTGCTTGTGAAGACTATCAGAGATTGCAAAGAAAGGAATACATGATAACAACAAGAAGATGAAGAAAGTAATAAAGAGACTATCTGGACAGATCTGGATAGAACTGTTTGATAAAAGCAGTAACAGAAGTGATGTTTTGATCCTCGTTCGGAGCTTGATGTATGGGTACCCCCAACAAAATTTAAAAATTTGGCTGTATAATTTGGAAGTAATATGATTTGGAAATAATGTGATTGGATTGGTCTGTTAATAAAAATTATGTTTTTTAAAAAAGAGAGAGATATGTCTTGCTCATGTTTGTTCAGCCCTGGGCATTTGGGGCCCCCTGGAAGGCTAAAGTGGAAGAAATATGGTTTGGGTTTTTAATATTATGAGCCCCTCTACCCTACACTCAAGACTGAGGAAATCATATTATTCCATCATGCGCTGTAGAAAGTGATCACACCAATTTGCAGCCCACAGCTCGGCTGTGCATTAATGTATAGCAGTTGCATTATAAACCAACACCATGGAGCACAGCATTTCGCAAACTTCATCTCTTTTTCCAATATTTGCAAATGTGTAAGAATGAACATTTCCACAAAGATCCCACAACCCCTCAGTTCTTCCTTTCCCTTTTTAAAATGAACAGTCCTGGGAAACCTCCTACATTTCCCACTGCTTAGTAAAAGAAGAAGAAGAAATCAAAATAGCTCTTTTTCCGCGAACCAGCTGTATATGCTTAAGATAAAAGCAGTTAACATTTGATGTGCTGTAATGCTCCTGGGAAACTACAAATTCCCTCCATTGAATTTACAATAACCCAGTGTTTCTTTAGCTAGCTCTTTAATATAAATGTTTATGGACTTTTCATTTGTTTCCTGCCCTTGGTAGGGAACTTTGCAACAACCAATTTTTCTTGGGGAAATATATAGAGAATGTGCGGAAGGTGTTTCTGTTTGAATCCTTAGAGCTAGTTAATGAGAACTTCAGCATCTAGGGAGAACAAGAGATCATAAGAAGAGCCTGTTGGATCAGGCCAATGGCCCATCTAGTCCAGCTTCCTGTTCTCACAGTGGCTAACCAGATGTCTGTGGGAAACCTGCAACTAGGACCCAAGCACAAAAGCATTGTCCCCTCCAGTGGTTTCCAGCGACTGGCATGCAGAAGTATTACTGCCTCCAGCCATGGAGGCAGAGCATATCCATCATGTCTAGTAGCCTTTCCTCCATGGATTTGTCCAATTCTCTTTTAGGTAAAGGTAAAGGCACCCCTGACCATTAGGTCCAGTCGAGGCCGACTCTGGGGTTGCGGCGCTCATCTCGCTTTATTGGCCGAGGGAGCCGGTGTACAGCTTCTGGGTCATGTGGCCAGCATGACTAAGCCGCTTCTGACGAACCAGAGTAGCGCACGGAAACGTCATTTACCTTCCCGCCGGAGGGGTACCTATTTATTTACTTGCACTAGTATGCTTTCGAACTGTTAGGTTGGCAGGAGCAGGGACCGAGCAACAGGAGCTCACCCTGTCGCGGGGATTCGAACCGCCGACCTTCTGATCAGCAAGTCCTAGGCTCAGTGGTTTAACCCACAGCACCACCCGCTTCCGTTAATTTCACCCCATATACAGCTTTAAAAACCAAAGCATTTCTGAGCATGGTTTTAGGCAGATTAATGGGAATGCCTTGCATAAAGAACAGTCACGATAAATATTAAGCATTCCAAGTGCATCTTTCTGGAGCAATAGTAACGACCTAGAGGGAGATGTTACAGGCTATGGGTTAAGTAGTACGAGACAGCGAAATAAACACATCCGTATGACAAAGTGTAATGGCTGTTGTCGCATCAACAAGTGACCAATGCAGTGGAAAAGTAATTTTGTCTGCGGAGTGCCAAGTTGCAGAGTTGGTGAGCTTGATGATGGAATGGAATGCTGCTCAGTATTTTGTGGTGAACTCCTAACATTGCAAGAGAAGGGATGCACATATTCATATAAGTTCATATTTTATAGAACGTTCTGTGATTCATTAAGGGGAAATCAAGAGGGTTCAAGTTCATGGGTACATAGCCTTATAAAACTAACAGCAGTTCCGATCTCATGACATTAGCAGAAATATACCAAGCCACATGCAAGGCGCATTCATGCTGTGTGAACGTTTCAAACTTAGAAATTGATGACATTTCCAATAGTCCTTGCACACAACAATATAACTACATTCCAGATAAAACTTTTAGTAAAGCATATTCTAGAGGCATAGCTTAGCCAATGTCTTGGATCAAGGCCGGATTCACATCTATTGCAGGAAAGAATGAAGTAATGTATTTGTCTGGGAAACAAAGAACAAAGGGTGAAAAGTTACTACCAAGAAACTAATGGTGGGATTGGGAGCCAATCAGAATGGGGCATCATGAGTTGGAAGCCAACAGAAAAGAATAAAAGGCAAAGGAGAGGTAGATAGATCAGAGACGAGAACCCTACCCAGGAGAGACAGGTAAAATCTGGAATGGAGGAGGGTGTCATGTGGAATTATACTGAGGACTCATACAAATACATACCCAGAAACATGGGAGCCACTTCCCCATGGTGCAGCCCCATGCTTCTCGGTGAGTGTGTATGAATTAAACAACCACGTTGACAGGAAATTTGCATGGGCCTTTTCCACCTACTTGACACCCCTCACAGTGGAGATCTGATCAGGTGAGAAATACCTCTACCCACAACTCAGTAGTGATGGATCACACCGGAAAAGAGTGAGTACCATGTAGCATCAAGCCCAAGTCATATTTCTGCCTTAGGAGGAACCCAAATGATGCCTCCACCCCAAAACTAGAACCAACACTTTAAAGTTCTGTTGAACCACTGAGGCACCACTTCCTGCCTTTGTCCATCTCCCCATCATGGTGCTGCCTCAAGCAGGTCACGACCCTGGTCTGTAGGTGTCAGAAGACTCTTTGTTGTATTTGCTGCAAGAGACTAGCATGGCTCTACATCTGGAAATGGCTAAGGGTCGGAGGAGATTTGTATTTCTATATCTCTACAGGAGGTGGAACAGAGTGACTTCTCTTACTCAGCAGATAACCTTATAGCAGAAAAAGGACCAATGGAAGAATTGCTACTGAGATTAGCTATAAATATTTTACTACTTTGGTGGTGAAATGGATAAGAAACAATAATATTTATAATGCCACATAACCTGCTTTGATTTTTCTCCATTTCGTACAGTGATATATTAAAATCATAATGTACTGTACATGCTGGACTTTTCTCTGTGTGCATAATATGGGTTGACAGAACTGAAATATTACTTTGTTATTGATTTAGCTTCAGTCCTGGGTTATATTATGGTTTTATTTTATGAATTGTTTTACGTTGAGGAAATAAAACAATCATAACTTTTGAGAACTGCTTTGAACTTTTAGATTCCCCCAGTGCTTTGAGCTTCCACCATTTGCCAATGGTAGAATTCTACCAAAGGTAGAATTGGAATATGGAAAATAAGACTATCAAAACATTGGTGACCTGGGCCTTCAAGCTGGACCACAATTCTCAGATGAGCCAAGCCTGTTGCCCACCTTTCTGCTCAAAGTCCAATGGCGCATCTAGCAGTGACCTGAACAGTGAATGTCAGTGATTAGATGCTTATTTTGTTTTTAAATTGTCCAGTGGATCTCCTGATTATCATAATTTTCTTCATGGCTGTGAACATGGAAATTCCATATAGCAATCTTGGCTAAATATCCAGCGATGAATCTTTCCTTCTGCACCCCAGTGTACCTCTGATTATGCTAAAGGAGGAGGGACAACTACAGTATTAGATGAGGGTTTTTTACCTCAAGTTATGGGCTACCTGATGCATCTGGTTGCCATTGTGGAAAGCAGAATGTTGGACTTGATGGGCCTTTGGCTTGACCCAGTCTGGTTGCTCTGATATTCAAAGGACTCTCCTCTTTAAATAAAATATTGTTTATTTCTGGTTTCTTGAGCCCATATTTTAAAAACCAAGGTGGGGACATGCCTCACTGCTTCAAGAACTCAAGCAAACACCACTGTCCCGAAGTAGCATTATTTTTTTACTTTGCATACTATACAACTGACAGACAATAACACATTTGAACTCCGCTCTTTGGACAGAAGAGGCTTCTGGAGTGGTGTACAAATATCAGTGATAAGACAAATCATAATCAGGAATAAAACCTTAAACATTTTAAACCATCACTTCTCCACACATTTCTCACCATTGTCACTTTGCGCAAAATTAAGAAAACATACTTTAATATGCAAAGCCTAACCGTATTCAGAGCATGCTTAGCCAAACACTTTTCTTTGTTTATGCAGAATACTATAAATCACTACCTATCCTCAAACCTCCAAACTTTATCCCCATTTATTAGATTGCTTCAGTGGAGAGAGGAGAGATTTCCCCAAACATTTGGGGGGTAAGCAAGGCTGTAATATACACTATTAATTACAAATGTGTATAGATTTCTCTCATCTGACCGGACAGAAAGTGCACTAAAGGGAAGGGGAAAATATCTGAGGGATTCCTGTCTCCTGATATTGAAACAACTCACTCATCAGTCACAGCTCTGGCTTCACTCGCTAGCTAAAATCACTGGAAGGTGGGGGCAGCCAGGCTTGTGCATCAGCCTCCGCATTTTCTTGACTACCTTTAAAAAAAAAAAAAAAAAAAGACAGCTCAGAGTCTGGCCCCATTGCAGACATGGGCTCAGATGCTCAAATTGCACTATTATAAATCTGGTTATGCCCCCCCCCCGGATGCTGCCATGAGATACGAAGAACAATGGGAAGTATTGCTCTCACAATCTTTAGTGTCCCTGGAGAACATTTGGCAAAATAATCTGGATCAAGGGAAATATGTGTGTTTGTGTGCTTGCTTATTATAAGGCCAAGTACTTTTTCTGCACCAGAAAACTGAGGGCAATTTGAAAGGCATTCTTAGCACAAAGGGGGAGGGGGAGCTTTCTTTGTTGTTACTGAGTTAGCTTTCTATTCTTTTTTCACGGCTCACTCTAGGTTAATTCATTCAACAAACTTGAAAGGAAGAGTTGCCCTCCCTACTCTTGCCATTTGTGGAGAGCAGGGCGGTGTTACCTTTTCTGCACTCTTTTCTTTCTGCATAGTTGCTTTGAAAGACAGTGAGAAAAACAGTTTGGTAATTTTCAAACCGTTGGTTTGCAAGATTCAAGATTCTAGTCTTCAAAAGAAAACATCTTTTTTTGATTGTTGGTTGGTTAATGAAGTGCTACTTTGATTGAAGAGTTATTTAGCACTGAGCAGCTAAGTCTGAGCCAATTCTTGGCCCTGATCCATGGCATGGCATGATTGATTAATGAAGTAGCATTTTTTAAAGACAGCAAAAGATCAGCCTGGCACTTTTTCTGGAACTGGATGGACAGTTACAACTATTGTGCCCTGAGGAGCATTAGGTTCAGAATACATGTTAGTACCGTATTTTTCGCTCTATAAGATGCACCAGACCACAAGACGCACCTAGTTGTTGGAGGGGGAAAACAAGAAAAAATATATTCTGAATCTCAGAAGCCAGAACAGCAGGAGGGATCACTACGCAGTGAAAGCAGCAATCCCTCTTGCTGTTCTGGCTTCTGGGATAGCTGCGCAGCCTGCATTTGTTCCATAAGACGCACACACATTTCCCCTTACTTTTTAGGAGGGGGAAAAGTGAGTCTTATAGAGCAAAAAATATGGTAATTAGGCACACCAGCTAATAGTAAATGAAATGATGTTTCAGAGAAAACGCAGTATACCTGTTTCACACCATAGTCGCATGGATGGCCCTTGAAATTCCATTTGTTGTGACTGCTTCTCCATGCAGTAGCTGGTTGTGATTGGAATGGCTCAGCGACCACCAGAGACTGAGAAGAAATTTGATGCACTTCACATTTAAAGGTGAATCTACCTAATTTGCCTTTCCAAAGAGAAACATGGACTGCAGTTGACAGTGGCCATCCTTTGAAAATTCACACTTTTCTGAATTTTTCAATGCAGTTCTCCAGCAAAGGAATATGTACAAATTAGATTAATATACATGATAAACTTTGCAGAAAAAATGCTTGTTAGTGAAAATAAGATATAAAAATACATTATATTATTTACAAATTGCTTTGTAAATACATGTATATTAGAGGAAATTGCTTAATAATGTGTAGATCAGGCATAGACAAACTTGGCCCTCCAGATGTTTTGGGACTACAGCTGATCAGTGGTCAGGGATCTTGGGAATTGTAGTCTCAAAACATCTGGAGGGCCGATTTTGCCTATGCCTGTTGTTGATCAAGAAAAAAAATTCACTAAAAGCCGATGAATTTTCATGAGGATTTTAAAGAACTGATGTTGAAATGCGGATAACTGAATTTAAGATTGGGAAGATGAAAAACAGAGAAACTGAAAGGGAGAGAATTTTCCATCACTACTGGTGATATACTTTTAAATTTTTATTAAGACAGATCACACTTTGGAGGCTATTGCCAGCATGCCACATACAGAAAGCAGACAAGATGCAATACTACACCAGGATGCCTGCAGAGGAACTATATTGGACCACAAACCTATAACTCTACTATACTGTATATGCAGGCAATGATTATCCTCCTCAGCTGAAAACTGTGCTATGCTGTGCACTATATAAGCCACAAACAGATCACAAGCTACCCCTGACAGGTTGATAAGGTACCAGCAGTAGCTTCAATAAATAGACTTTATTAGTTCTACACTTGATCTTAGCCAAAAGGCCGAGAAGCGATTTCGTGGGTTGACTTTATTAGTTTGAAGATAGCCCTGATTCCTTTTTAGGTCTTTTGCTGAGGTTATAAACTATATTTGGTGATTTATAACAGTAATTACATTTTAAGTAAATAGCTGCCATAGATATGTAGAAAAATCACTTATCCCTTGTAGAAAAATCACTTATCCCTTGCAGTTCAACTATTAATTTTATCTTAATGATACTTGGTGTAAGTACACATTATTCAGATTTTTTTCTTCCCTCAAGATAGGAAAAACAAACATAGTATTTCGTTATGTTTTATTTCCTTTCAAATTGGAATAGCATGATAAATCCAATAAATATTAAACTTTATTCAATTTAATTTGATCAACACTAAGTATAGGTAGATCTATCCCAATCTGTACCATCCTGTTTCACTAAGTTGATGCCCTAAAGTATGACCCATCCTGATTCTGTGCACACATTTTAGGATAAACTAGAGAAATCCTAAAAAAACAAACCTCACAGAAACCCCACAAATCAGAACTGAGAAGTACTTATGCAGTGTACCAAGGGCTGTTCTGTATTTTTCTCGCTTTACAATGTAAAGCTGGTTGGAGAAGCTTCAGGTCGTAGTACCTCCACTGCACCAGACAAAAATACTTCTTAAAATGGTGCAGCAAACAACCATACCTTGCTTCCTGGGTAATTCTATGAACAAAGGACCAGTGTACATCCAAAAAAGGCTGCTACCATGCCAATATTGGGGCGGCCATTTTGTTTTTGCGTACATGGCCCTTTGTTCATAGAATTACCCGGAAAGTAACGTGCAGTCTTGCTCCATTTTACATAGTATCATTATCTTGCACAAAAGAGGGACCGTGCTTTGAAGCTGCTCCAACCAGCTCTACACAGTCCAAAGTGAGGGGAGGGGAAAAGACGTAACAGCTTTTGGTACATCTCTAAAGTACCATGGTTGAACAAGAACCCAGCAAGGTGTGTAGATCTGCCTACTACTAAACTGCAGGTCTACGTTCAGCTCTGAGGAGTGGTCCAATGTGACAAAAGAGAGGCGTTCATAGCAAATGCAGACTGTGCCAGGAATCCTCTAACATCTCAAATCTGCATTTCATATGAACACAGGGAAGCCGGCAAACATAAGAACAGCCTACTGAATCAGGCCAACAACCCATCTATTTCAGCATCCTGTTTTCATAATGGCCAACCAGATACCTGTGGGAAAAGCACAAGCAGGACCTGAGTGCACTGGCATTCTGCCTACCTGGCATTCCCAGCAACAGGTATTCAGAAAGTGAAGGTAGAACACAACCATCATGGCTAGTGGCCATTGATAGTCTTATCCTCCGTGAATTTCTCCAATCCTCCTGTAAAGCCATCCAAGTTGGTGGCCCTCCTGGAGAAGCATGTTCCATATCTGAAGGCTTGTTGGGTGAAGTACTTGATTTGTTCCAACAGGCATTGGGGAACTGACTGCTTTTAATGAAAAAGACTGGTGCCATGTTGGTTTTATTGTAATTTTCTGTATGTTTTAGGGTTATGAGAAATAGAGAAAAACTTTCCTCTATTACTTTCTCCACGCCATGCATAAATTTAAAAACTTCTAACATATCACCTCTTTTTTCACCTTTTCTCTAAATTAAGTAGTTTAGAGGAAAAGACCCTCTCAAAGAACTCTGCTGGCTCTGCTTCAGCAAGGCTGATTCTCTTATATGCTTGGCTATTTTATCTCTAATAATATTTTCTATCAATTTTTGTTGGGACAGATGTTCAGCTCACTGGCCTGAGATTTTCAGGATCCCACCTGGATCCCCCCCACTTTTTAATGGTGCTATATTGGCTACTTTCCTGTCTTCAGGTATGGAGGCAGGTTACATACATTTGTTAGAAGACGATCAATTTAACATCTGAGTTCTTTGAGAACTCTCAAGTGGCTGCCACCTGGACCTGGCAAATTGTCAGGTTTCTTGTTTTGTTTTGTTTTGTCTATTAGGCCTAGAACATCATCTCTCATCACCACTATCTGCCTCCATTCCTCAGACTCCCTTTCTGCTTTCCTGCTAGGGAAAGGTGATGCTCCCTGATTCTACTTTGACCTCAGGCCTGCCAAATCAGGAAGAACGGGTGAATGTACAGGCAGTTCATCTGTACACAGGCAGCTACAAGCCAAGGACAGCAAAGGTAGAGATTTTGCTCCTTACTGCTCTGCATGGCCCCTATTTCAAGTGATAGCCCCCCCCCCCCCGGATTTGCTTTTACAATCATTATCTCAATCCCATTCTGAAGAGCAGATAGAGTATTGTCATAATACAGCAGTGGAAGTGAGATTGAAGAGTGGCATCTTGCCCTGGGTCAACTGAAGAATTCATGGATGAGTTGGTTCATAACACCAAGACACCCAGATCTAAGTGTGTTCGAAGGATCATGAGCACAACTTTCAAACTCCTTTCATCGAAAGGAATGACTTAACCAGTGAAATCACCATTAGGTAAACTGCATGAGGGGAAAAAATAACAACACTGGAAACCATTAGGATGGCACTGCAAATAACAGCTAAGGCAGTTCTGAACACATTGTGATATTCATAGGCTTCTTTTCTTTCAATTGCAAAGAAGTAGAGTGGGTAGCATAAAGCTAAGAGCCTGTTTTGTATAGCTCATATTTTGCCAAATAAGAAGACACATATCAGAGTGTTTTCACAGGCAAGTTCAAATGTAAAAAGAAAGGTTTAATAAACAAAAGGATTGCTCCTTCTCTCCCAAGGGCAAAAAGCAATGAATAAAACATTTGGCAGGAGTACCAGAGCTTGGTGCCTTATATATATTGCCTGGGTGTGTAGCAATATTAGCCCAGAGAGAAAAGGGTTTTGTCTCTATCCAGTGTTCAACCTGCTTTCTGTTATTAAAGCTCCTAGGAACGATATCATGATAGCCACACAGTTCATATGGTGTTCAACGTTATGACATTCAATCCTTGAGCTTGCTCTTTGAAGCTGCAGCCTTCCACTATCAATGAAGTATATGACATTGTGTATTTAACCAGTACACTTAGCTAGTTCTGGTTAGGGGCAGCTAATTCATTAGGAACATAGGGAGCATCCTTATTGTATCACAATGGCAGCAGCTCTCCATTGATATGTGGCATATGGGTCTGTTGCCGAAAGTCTCAGGTCACTAGCACAAGCATTGCAGATTGAAAGGGGTGGATGGAGAGGTTAAGCACAAGTAGCCAATGTTAAGCCTTGGTGCCTAATATTATTTTTTTCTTTGTCCCCCCCCCCCTTTACACTGATGATCCTTCACATTACAGCTGCAGTTTATTTTGCAGAAAACTGTATGTCTTATCACATCCAAATCCATATGAATCAAGCCCACGAAAAGTACCACAAGAGAATCAATCATACTAAACACCATGAGAAAATTATAATGCAACAAAAGTTTTCAGCTTTTTGAAGACTGAATCTGGGATATTTGAAGCTGTAAGACACAAACAAACCCATACACAGAGTCTAAAAACAAGATTTTGTCATAGCACACTAAAGCTATGCACTTTAGTCAAAAGGCTGAAGAAGAGAATTATATGTGGCCTTTTTTAAAGCTTTCAAATACCATTTAAACATTATAGGAGAATATCTCTGGAGGCTATCAGATTTTAGCTTGTCTCTGAGGATTTATTTGATACATGGTCAAAGAAGCTTGGTAGTGACGCAAGCTTTCAATTTTAAGGATAGCAGACCATGGCCCAAAGACTGGGCAAGATTTATGTACAGTGACAAGAGGGAAAACCATTCAAGAAACATTTGGCTTGAGGCATCTTGGATCTATTTCCTTCAGCCTGAGAGAGATGGTGCTTACTTTAAATAGCTGGCATGGCACTGTATATCAAGCTGTGGTGAGGAAGGTCTACCATACAGCAGTGTGGTATTTGCATGTCGTTGGTCTCCCCTCTCCCATTGGTACAGTTTGTACCTGTGCTTTCTGGTGATGTCTGTTCTCCAGAACTGGTTCCTTTAAGTAGCCAGTGGTAGCCAGGGAGAAATGTTTCATCAGGATTTCAGAGCAAACACTGAAATGATGGTGGTGGACACTAAAGTGGATACTTCTCTGAAAGTCTGAGCGAAGCCTGAAAGTTGTAGTCACACATAACATGATGGATGGAATTTCTTTCCACTGAAGAAATGGTCTATAACAAGAACAAATGGTCTCTTGAAATTCTTCACTCTATTTTTAGGCAGAGAAATGGGGAAGGAGCATTTCACCAAATTTCTCTAGGAGAATGAAATTTTCTAATAGTTTCTTGGGGATGGGGCTCACCATTTGAGGTGGCCATAGCACAGCTTCCTTCTTTTTGTGAAGTGTTTCTCTTCCTCCACCACCACCACAAATGGCTGCAGCAGCACCAACAGCAACACCTGTGTTACAGCCTGGCTACTATTTTGTATCCTCCACAGCATCATTCTGGGGCATTGTGGGGGAAAGTGGAGGCTGCCACAAAGAGTGGTTGAGGATATTTGGAGATATATATATATATTGCAAGGTGGCCTCCTTTTTCTAGAAAATAAGTCTCAGGAATGTTCTGAGAAAAGTATTTTCTGGGAAATTTAATCTCCGCTCCAGTTTTCACTGTCAACTCTGAAATATACATTTTTTTAATTAATATTTTTATTAAGAACAAATTAGAAAACATACATATTCACAACAAAAGAAAATACAAAAGAAAAAGAAAATACATCTAACCAAGGGAAAAAAATTAGAGAATATTTTGTCTCTTTTCATATTTACAGTTATTTATACCTCTATAAAATGCTATTCACAATAAAGCAGTGAAATGAAAGATAAGATATCAGAAAAAAGAAAACAAAAACAAAGAAAGAATAAAGAAGTAAAAGAAAAAGATCATAAGTGAAAATTTAGAATATTTATATCATGCTTTAGAGCCCTGAAAGCAGCTTACCCAAAATTACCACAGTAATAAGGGTCTAGCCTCAGGAACAGAAATGTCCCTATGGCGATAGGATCATTTAGATGGCATTTCCTGCCCCTCAGTCTTGGCCTCTGTGGTGTTGTCCTCTGAGACAAGGGAATGGGGCTGAGCAGCAAGAACTCACTCAGCCTACGGTGTAAGCAAGTCTTCTCTTGTGGTTGTTGGCTCTGCCAGGCTAAAGTACCCACTGAAGTCTTCTCCGAGGCAAGGGAGTAGGCCTCTGCAGCTCTCAGATGTGGTTCCATAATTATATGGCATACATATTTGCTGCGGATAAATTGGCATTAACAGCAGTGTTTTCTGTGGAAAACTCCCCCCCCCAAACTGAGTGAGACACATGCATAAACTCTGTGAGCACGCTTGGGGCCCCCAAATTGTTTGGAGTGGGATGTTACAGCAGCAATGTTTTATGTGACAACCATGTGAATTGGCCGTGGTGTGTGATAAACTCACATGCCAGCATAGCAGCTTTCAAGGGGGGGGGGTGGATTCTGGTGTAGAGACTTAATATGTGATCCAGCCGATTCTCACGGTTGCCTTGCAAAAATCACAGTCATGGTGTCAAGCCCCTGCTGTGGGGAAACAGGTTTTGAGTAGGAACCATGACACACTTGTAAAGCCTGAAGTCAACCTAATTCAGAATCAAAGTGGCATTAATCTCCTGTGCGCTCTCTCTTTCCATTTCTCTAAATAGGGCTGTAAAGTATTAGAAATTTTAAACATTTGATGTATTAATAAGTTCTTTTCATCTCATTAGCAGTGGATTTGCCACAGAGTAATAAATTCATGTTAATGGGATGTGGCACAGTTTTAAAGACAAATGTAGTTTTAAATGGAACATTTACAGTTCAAAAAAATTAAAAAAGTCATTTTCTTTTTAAAGTGATGGACGGGAATAATGAAAGCTTCAGATGTCTAAGTCAGCTTTTGACAGCTGATCTAATAGCACCTGCCCAGCTGAATCAAATTCGTTTTCCAGTATGGAATGTCCAGCTTTAGAGAAAGATAAAACCTTTAAGGGTTAAAAACAAGGGGTCCCCACCCTTGTAAAACTGCATTGTAGTCAAAAATGCCAAAGCTGATCTGATTTCATGCAGGTTGGGTTTCTTGTCAAATGTGCAAATAAAAAGCATTTTCTAGTCTAAGGCCACTTCCAGGTGACCTGTTTATTGAGCATTCATCTTAATTTGTCTGTGTAAAGTTTGTGAGAATGTTAAGCACCTCCTCTTAATCTCCTCTTTATTGGGCATTCATTCTGATTTATTTGTGTGAAGCTTATGAAGAAGTTGTGTCAAGAACCTGTTACCCCACACAATGGTGTAGCAAGGTCAGGTGGTACCCGGTGTGAAAAATTTCTTGTCACCCTCCCCCACACTGAATTTTTTTTTTGGCCTGCAAAAATGGTTTTACTTTATTTCATATTATTGGGGGGAGCCAGAGTTGTTGAGCATAAAGCTGTGCAGGAAGTTACCAAAAGTTATGTTATTCTTCTTTTCAAAATATGATCCAGGAAGCTGTTCAGTTCCTCTTTTTCAAAAATGGAACCTAGCATACTTTAAGTTTATTGTCAGTGTTGATAGCAGGTGCAGCTAGTCTTGTGAATAATAGTTACGAACTGATTTGATGTTCTTGGATTAAAGAAAGAAGCAGCCAAATTTCAGATTAAGGGTGGCATTCAATTATGTTCTACTTGGAGGACACCCACTGAAATTAACAAATGTGACTAACTTACGTCCATGAATTTCAATGGGTCTGCTCTGAGTAGAACTCAAATGATCCCTTTATGCCTCTATTGAGACAAAAACACCCTTAGAACTGTGTGTGTTGAGAAAAGAAAGAGAGAGAAAGCATGCTCAAAAATACATTTTAAAATGTGAACTTTTGTGTGAGGACTTTAAAAAACCCACAACATTCACTGATAGATGCAGAAATAGGGTAGAATTACTTTATGTGTGAACACGTGGAAAAGTGACACAGGCTGAAAGCAGATTCCCCTAGCCCTTGTCATAGATATCCTGGTCTCTTTATGCTCTGCAAACCTTGTTCCTTTCCGCCATGTTTGTCCCTGTCTGAGAGATGCTCCATTGTCCCTGGTATGAGAGAGGCTAGTATAAAAATGCTGCCTGTCTGCCTCTCCTCACCCCAGGAGCACTGGAGCAAGGAGATTCTGCGTCAGCAATTTGCCAAGCGAAGCACTTTGGCAGGAAAACACACTTGTGCCTTGAAAACCTTTCGAAATGGTATGGAAAGTGGAGGTAAACAATCAAGTAAAAGGGGCAGCCAGAGCTCTGGGGTCCAATTTTGTGGCACAACAGCTCTCTTAAGGCTCAGGTGTAAAGGAAGAGCATGACAGAAGGATGCGTCTTTGTCATTTTGTGCTCACAGGTCAATTTCTTGCTTTGCTGTGATATGACCTGCCTCTGGGGCCCGTCAACTTAATAGCCAGCATAACTTATTTCGATACACACTCTTTAAAAGCAGCAGCAACAAAAGATGACCCAGAAGAGGGCTTACTATCAAGGTGGGGCTATGCTGATGATAAATTGTTGATTTTCCCCTGACATGCTTGTAAATGGCATTCACCGAGGAGATGTTGTTTGGAGACGGCTTGTCTGATGTCAGTCCGATAGCTATGACTCACATTTTATTGCATGTGCCATGTATAATGATGAGCAGAGTCAGAGAGGGATTTTTTTTTTGGGGGGGGGGTCTGTTCTTTGTGACAGAGAGCAATGGCAACCTTTGGCAGAACAAGGTGTCACTTGTTTGGACGTGGCCAATAGCCCATATAGGAAAAGGAGTGGGTGCAGTCGCCATTTTGTTTGGTATGCCAGCCAGTCATTGCTGAACTGCATATATATATATATTTTTAAAAATGTCCAGACTTCAAATGCAAAATGGGAGAGTTGCCAAGTTTCTTATGGCTCAGCTCTTGAGATACAGGGGGTGGAGCTTGGCAGAGAAGTGGTCCTTGGCAGACCAGGGGGTGGAATCTGATGGGATGGAGGCCTAGTGGGGCCTGGTGGTGGGATCTTCTTGGGCTTTGGGGTTTTTTACATAGCTGATAATATCACACGAGAAGCAGAAGAATTGCGTTCCCTGTGCCTCAAGTATGAAAAAATGGGAAGAACGTGGTCATGCACCAAATTCCTTAGATGTCTCTACAAGTTTTCAGACCCGGCAGAAACATTTTCCAGGCACCCTGCCTCTTTGTTTTCTTTTATCATATTATTGGTTGCATTTTGCCTGTTGCTGGGTGAAAAAACACACACCACTGTTTGCCATTTCCTCAAGAAGGAAATAGTGGAAAAGAAAGAAACTACACAGCCTGTTTCTTTGCTCTCTATTGTACTAGTTGAATTTGAAGGCCTTGCAGAGACTCTGTTGTGAGTGAGATAGTGGGATTTTGCAAGATAGTTAAGGACTCTTGAGCTCCTTATTTAAGTTGTGCTCACCATCTGGCCCACTGGGTGGGCAATTCCTCTGTCCCTCTCTTGTGCAATGTATGAAAAGCAAGCAAGCACACAACTTCACAACAAACTCCCTTTGTCAGAAACACACACACAAATATAATTGCATTTGAATTCCTGGCTTGGCTTATCTAACACTTATCACCCTTTCCCATACAGCGGGAGACTATAAACCCTACAAAAGCTCTTTTATTTGATCACAAATGCAAAACTGCTGCACAGCAGTAATTAAATTTTCGCTCACACTTAATTGAATTTGTGTGAGGGGAGGGTAGGAAGAGGGGGAGAAAGGTTTTTTATCACTGGTGAGGCGAAGGCAGCTTCTCACACCTGACTTCACTCATACTTGACAAAGTGCTTCATTAGAACATAGGCATGTACAGTGACAGATCATTAATTTTCATGGATACAATCTGAGAAGCCAAATGTTTGTGGAAACTGTGGTCCGCCAAAATCAACACAAACATATTAATGCTGATTTAAAGACCAAGAAAAGTCTGTTTCAAGGCTGCTTTTGTCATGTTATGGATTAATTCCCTAAGCACATTAAGACTGAAAATTCTCAGAGAAAGAGATTAATTGTGTATCTTCAGAAAGGAGGATTCTTAAAGCGGGCCTCTAAAATCCGGAGCTGGAGTCTTAAGATGTGCTCACAAATACTACAAGCTGTATTCATGTGCTTCTGAAGGTGTTACTTCAATGATTGCTGGTGGTTTTACTATCCCGGCTGTTTTGCCTTTAACAGCAGCCTGAGCTACAGTAATGTAATAAGTAAAGTGTTCCCTGGCATGGAGATAAAATGTTGGGGGAAAGCATCACTGACTTAATTCCTATGTATCAGGCTGTTGCTCAAGGCACAGGAACAGAGCCAGTAAAAAGTTGGCAACATTACCCACAACAGCGCATTTATGCTCATGTGGTTGCAAGCTTTTTAAACAGGCACTTGGCAGGCAGAAATTCTCAGTATACTGTATTTTCATGGCATGAAGCTGCACTAAGTGGGAAAACTTCACCTCTTCATTTGCCTCTTTGGGAGATGTTAAAGGTATATAGCAAGTCTCCCACAATACAGTGGTACCTCAGGTTACAGACTCCGCCAACCCAGAAATAGTGCTTCAGGTTAAGAACTTTGCTTCAGGATGAGAACAGAAATCGGGCTCCGGCGGCACGGCAGCAGCAGGAGGCCCCATTAGCTAAAGTGGTGCTTCAGGTTAAGAACAGTTTCAGGTTAAGTACGGACCTCCGGAACGAATTAAGTACTTAACCTGAGGTACCACTGTAATAGTTGGCATCCCTAGCAATTACAGAGGGATATGCCTCACCGAACAGCCTGTAGAAGAAGATTCAACAAAGTGGCAATTTATTCCCTTTAAAACATTTCTCCCATGTTCAAGGCAACTTACAATTCAGGAAATGTGTAAGAAGTCATCGTAACCAAAAAGTAGCACACGCACCTATAATTTGCATCACGTATAGTACCAGAAAGCATTCTGAGTGATAACAATGTCATCAAGGTGATGCTTAAAATGTGACTCAGACTCAGCCCTCATTAGCTAAGTCAAAATGACTTCGTGGATCCTCATGAAGTCTCTTTATCCCCACAGGGGATAAAGCAAGGGTAAGGAGAGAAAGAAAGAAGGAAAGACAGACCATGCATCCATCTAGCCCAGCATAGTCTAGTTGGACAGGTAGTTGGTGTTTCAGGTTTGGTAGGAGTGAAAAACACCTGCCATTTATTACCTGACTATTTGAACAGGAGGCAGTGAGAACGGAACCTGTTGTTGTTGTTGTTGTTTAGTCGTTTAGTTGTGTCTGACTCTTCATGACCCCATGGACCAGAGCACGCCAGGCACTCCTGCCTTCCACTGCCTCCCGCAGTTTGGTCAAACTCATGCTGGTAGCTTCAAGAACACTGTCCAACCATCTCGTCCTCTGTCATCCCCTTCTCCTTGTGCCCTCCATCTTTCCCAACATCAGGGTCTTTTCCAGGGAGTCTTCTCTTCTCATGAGGTGGCCGAAGTATTGGAGCCTCAGCTTTACGATCTGTCCTTCCAGTGAGCACTCAGGGCTGATTTCCTTCAGAATGGATACATTTGATCTTCTTGCAGTCCATGGGACTCTCAAGAGACTCCTCCTCCAGCACCATAATTCAAAAGCATCAATTCTGTGGCGATCAGCCTTCTTTATGGTCCAGCTCTCACTTCCATACATCACTACTGGGAAAACCATAGCTTTAACTATACGGACCTTTGCTAGCAAGGTGATGTCTCTGCTTCATGGATCCCTTCATGGATCACTGCCTTGCCGTGGCGAAGGGGCTTGAATAACTAATAATAATAGCTATGAGCTATTCCATGCAGGGCCACCCAAGATGGACAGGTCATAGTGGAGAGTTTTGACCAAATGTGATCCACCTGGAGCAGGAACCGGCAAGCCACTCCAGTATCCCTGCCAAGAAAACTCCATGGACAAAGAGAATGGAACCTAGCAACTTTTAACTGGAAAGCTTATGCTCCACCCCTGAGGTTGCTCCTGAGATTTAGTCTGGGCGTAAGTATTTCCCATGTGATGGTTGTAAGAGAAGAGGTTTATCTGTGTATGTCTACTAGAAGTAAGCCCTTCTGAGTTCAATGGGACTTGTCAGTTAAGAATTGCAGTCTTACTTATTTTATCATTTAAGGAATCAGGGCTGGCCCAAAATGTTTTGCTGCCTGAAGTAAAGGACAAGAAGGCACAACATCTTGGACTGACATTTGAGGATGAAGCAACGTCCTCATTGCATCTGAATGCCACAAGCTTGCTTCAGTCTCCAACAGAGGGGAATGACCAGAAGGCTGAGAAGGAATGGGCAGGAATCTTTGCAACCTGGGATGGAGGAGGAACCCATTTAAAACAGATTCATACATGGAATTTGACTGCTCAAATCTGGCTGTTTATCTGCATTAGACCACCCCTTCCATCAAGCACCCACTTTATGCCCGAGCTTCTCATGCTATGGTTGGGATTCAACTACTGATTCTCATCACTTGAAGTCCTGTGCAAGGATTTCCGCTTGTGCAACAGGGCTTTCCCTCCTCCTCCCTCCAGGCACCTCCTATGCACCCCCTGCCCCACCTCTGGCTTTGGTGGAGGTCTGAAGATCCTCCAGAACAGCACACAGAAGGAGGAGGAGGAGGAGGAAATCATTTCACCTGGCAAGTTGAAATGCTTGCTCTTACAGAATGATCAACTTAGTGTGACATTAAATTCCTCCCATTGTCTGTCCCCCTGTTTTGCCCACTGACATTAGGTAGTCAGCTGTGCTGCATTCTTTTCATGCCTTCTGTTTATGCAAGCCCCCCCCCCCGACTTTTGAAATCTGTAATTTTAGTTTGAACACATTATTCTATTCAATTTTAGTTTGAATTCATTATTTTGACTTTTTTTTAAAAAGAACTTGTTCTTAACTTAGATATTTATGGATAATTTAAATAGTTTTACGTTATTTGCGAACTTCTTTGAGATTTTATTTGCAATAAAGCAGTATGTAAATTTTCTTACAAAAAATAAATAAATAATGCTTGATTAATGATGTGCAAAATTATAGGCACAAAAATATGCATATGGGAAATATAAAAGAGTCAAGCTTTAAGCAGCATTACATTTCTGCTGTATCGTTTTGTATTGATATGTAAGTATTTTTTATACGATTCATTTGCATCACTGTATGTTATATGTTTACATTTTAGTTCAGGGGGAGTCAACCTTTTTAATACCTACCGCCCACTAATGCATCTTTCTTGATGGTAAAATTTCCTTACTGCTCACCAATGCTGATGGAAGGAGGATTCATCTTGTGTCGTAGAACCCCCTACCACCCATCTAGAATCCTGAAATATCCACTAGTGGGCGGTAGGACCAGGTTGGCAACCCCTGTTCTAGTTACTTTAGGAAACCTGGAACATATCTGTGTAATAGTGCACAGGTTTTAGAATTCTTCATGTATTTAGTAAAAAAACACACCCCACAAACCCTTTCTTGCTGAGGTGAGATCAAGGAGCAAGGCAGGAATTATAAAATGTATGCAATTAAACTCAAATGAGATTTTTAGAAAACCCCATCTCTAGCTGCCACCACTGCCCTCCCCTAATTCGCCTCCTGAGGGGATTGTTTCACACTGCTTAATGGTTCAACCAGTCCTGTAAAGGGATTTGTTCACACCTTTCAACCAGTTCTTTGGATGCCTATAGAAGCCATCTGCATATTGTCACAATCCCTGCTGACAATTGTTGTGTGAAGAGCATTGTGTCTCCCAGACAAAAGTCGTCATTTAAGCACTTGCTTTGGAATATGCTACAGAAAATGTCTCCTCTTTCCTTGCCTATTTTACATTCAATAGAGCTACGGCAACAGGTGAAAATATCTGTATAAATCATTGTGCTTCCAACCAAGACCAGCGCCTGTAAGCCAATGAGGCCTCAAAGCCCGAGTGTTGAGTCAATACATGGGTTTCAATTGCAGATCAGGCTCAGATTTGCTGAGAAAGAATAGCCTTGGGAAGGCTGTGGACTCTCAGGTTTGGTTCCTCATCCGTAAAATAGGAGTGATAGTGGCATCAGTCTTAAAGCTGTTGTGAGGAGAAATGAGATGAAAATTGTCTCTCACACATGAAAGTGCTATCTGCATGAGTAATAATACCAAGGCAGCTAAGCTTCAAATCACCCCAAGTATAGTTCTGTATAAGTTTTCCAGGTGCTGAGTCAATTTTAGATTGACCCTTATGCCCTGAGTTAGACCACCCTTTTATCACGACTCTTTCAGAGTCTTCAGCAACACTTCCAACCAAGTCTGAGTCTTATTTTGAACAAGGTGCAGTGAGGAGGAGACCAAGCAACGACCTTTCCCTGGCACCACCTTTACATGTTTAATTAGCTAGTCAGAAATAATTCACAGCTGCTTTCAGGCATACAAATTGGATGGCACGTAGCATGCATATTTTGTATTAGGAAGCCTCCAGGTTACTTTCGTCCAGACATTTTCCTTCTTCAGTAGAACTCTAGAACTAGACCAGAACCTCAGCCTGCTCGCTGCGAAGCCCACTGCCAGCCAGGGTTTATAGAACGGAACCAGATGAACCGCAGGCTTCCTTGCTTGCTGACACTGTTTTATAGCATGAGTAACACTACTGTGGTACCTTGGGTTAAGAACTTAATTCGTTCTGGGAGTCTGTTCTTAACCTGAAACTGTTCTTAACCTGAAGACCACTTTAGCTAATGGGGTCTCCTGCTGCCGCTGCACCGCTGCTGCACGATTTCTGTTCTCATCCTGAAGCAAAGTTTTTAACCCAAGGTATTATTTCTGGGTTAGCGGAGTCTGTAACCTGAAGCATATGTAACCTGAAGCATATGTAACCCGAGGTACCACTGTATTTGTAGTAATACAGTCCCTGCACCATTCTGTGAAAGCAGCCCATCTTGGCAATTTTTAGGCAGTCCTCAAGAAACTTCACTGGCTACCAGATTGTCTCTGGGCACAGCTAAAAGTGTTGGCTTTGGAGCTCTGAAGCCCGAAACGGTCTGAAAACTGCATACCTTAAGAAATGCCTTCTGCTATATGACCTAAAAGTTTTTTTTAGGTCAGCAGTTTGTCTCTGAGTGTCCATGCTTTCAAAAGAAAAGTGGGGCAGGGCCTTCTCAGTTGTGGTGCCTCTTCTTCAAAATGTCTTTCCTACATTCATTTAGGGTAAGAAGAGCCTTGCTGGATCAGACCAAGGGTGCATCTAGTCAAGCATCTTGTTTGCACCGTGGCCACCCAGATGTCTATGAGAAACCCACAAGCAGGGCCTGAGTGCAGCAGCATTTTCCTCACTTGTGATCCTCCATGAATTTGTTTCATCCACTTCTGTGTTGGTGGTCATCATTACTTCTTGAGATAGCAATTTCCCATTGTTTAACAATGTGCTCCATGAAGAAGTGCTTCCTTTTGTCTATCTCACATTTTCCAAGCTTCAGTTTCATTGGATGACCCTGGGTTCTAGCCCTATGTTTCACACAGGGAGTTGCTTGTCTAACTCCTTGACCCCACCAGCCTCTCACCAAAATCTTTTATCAAAACTTAATTCTTTTAAGTCTAACATCTGCAGCACTAAGCATAGATATGCAACACAATGTTCAACTGGGATTACTTTGAAAAACCAAATTGGTGCTCTGCTTCCTTTAGTCATGGAAGAAGACCTGTTGCTACAAGCCAGGACTGGGTATGGTTCAGTAGATGGAAGAAGAAGAAGAGTTTGGATTTGATATCCCGCTTTATCACTACCCGAAGGAGTCTCAAAGCGGCTAACATTTTCCTTTCCCTTCCTCCCCCACAACAAACACTCTGTGAGGTGAGTGGGCTGAGAGACTTCAGAGAAGTGTGACTAGCTCAAGGTTACCCAGCAGCTGCATGTGGAGGAGTGGAGACGCGAACCTGGTTCCCCAGATTACGAGTCTATCACTCTTAACCCCTACACCACATTGGCTCTTGGAAGGTTTATATAGACTTTCAAGCCTATTAGAAGGCTTGAATTGGGAGACTTTAGTGACCACAGAAAATAATCAGTGAAAGAAGGGGAAGTTGTAATGGAAGGATGGCCAATCTATGGCCTTCCAGATGTTGCTAGACTTCAGTTCTCTTTAGCCCTAGCTAGCATGGCCAATAGCTAGAAACAATGGGGTTTGTTGATAAATTAACATCTGGGAGAGGCCATGCTCAAATGCTTCTCAAGTCTTTTGTGAGGCTGATGCATTAAGTTTCAGATACAGCTGTGTCTTGGTTGACAAACAGAATGCGTTCCGGGACTCCGTTCAACTCCCCGAACCGTTCGAAAACCAAGGCGCAGCTTCCGATCCTGCAGCCAATCGGAAGCCACAGAAGCCATGCTGAACATTTGGCTTCCAAAAATTGTTCGAAAACTGGAACGCTCACTTCCAGTTTTCGATCATTCATTAGCCGAAATGTTTGGCAACTAAGCTGTTTGTCAACCAAGGTACGACTGTACTTGGATTTATCTTCCTTGCATGGTGGAAGCAACCAGAGAGATTATCTGATATAATTGTCCACTCCAATCTGTTATTTGAGATCTGTTATTGATTCTTTCAGTTAGTTATATTTTAGGCTATCATACAGGTCCTTATAGTTAAAATCAGAATATCATGAAGCGTTAAGTGAAAATACTAAAGTTGCTGGATTTAGCTATCAGTGGCCACTGGCATGTTTGATAGAAACCTGTGCATCCCTCTACTGTATGTTCAGTTATCACAGTAGCTTATATTAAACCTGATCTTTCCTGACCTTTATTTTCTTGACCTGTCTGCTAGTTCAGCTTTATTTAAACATTTTGTCTGCTTTCCAGGTTGTTCTTTTCAGCTCTTAATAATCCCCATCCTTTCACTTGATGTGATTTATACAATACTGAAGCCCTGTTGTGGCAGCAGACACAATGTCAAAGCTTTCAAGCCTGCTGCTAGTATGAAGACTCAATTTGTGACAGCATCTGAAGTCACCAGTTAAAAGACCTCTAAATAAACGCAGCATACTGATGCATCAGGAGCTGGGACGAGGGGAACTTGTAAACTGAATTAGTTCTAGTCAAACACAGGGTTTCTAAAAAATGAAAATGTGTATAATGTTCTAAACATATAACACCGGTCTTGAAAGACCTACATTGGCTCCCAGTACGTTCCCAAGCACAATTCAAAGTGTTGGTGCTGACCTTTAAAGCCCTAAACAGCCTCGGTCCAGGATACCTGAAGGAGCGTCTCCACCCCCATCGTTCTGCCTGGACACTGAGGTCCAGCACCGAGGGCCTTCTGGCAGTTCCCTCACTGCGAGAAGCCAAGTTACAGGGAACCAGGCAGAGGGCCTTCTCGGTAGTGGCGCCCGCCCTGTGGAACGCCCTCCCACCAGATGTCAAAGAGAACAACAACTACCAGACTTTTAGAAGATTTCTGAAGGCAGCCCTGTTTAGGGATACTTTTAATGTTTGATGTATCACAGTATTTTAATATTCTTTTGGAAGCCAGAGTGGCTGGGGAGGCCCAGCCAGATGGGCAGGGTATAAATAATAAATTATTATTATTATTATTATTATTATTATTATTATTATTATTATTAAACACCCAGAACACAGAACAGCATTTGCTTAATATCATTTAAAGGACCTTCCAGACTGTTTATTCTGCATTCATACTGGTATGTTACATGGAGGTTCTTATCCCACATGTTCCAGTGCAATTATCCATCATTTTTCTTTCTAGTGAAAGTTTCTATCGCTCTTCTTATGATACTTTTTGTGGGAAGAAGAAGAAGAAGAAGAAGAAGAAGAAGAAGAAGAAGAGGAGGAGTTTGGATTTGATATCCCGCTTTATCACTACCTGAAGGAGTCTCAAATCGGCTAACATTCTCCTTTCCCTTCCTCCCTCACAACAAACACTCTGTGAGGTGAGTGAGGCTGAGAGACTTCAGAGAAGTGTGACTGGCCCAAGGTCACCCAGCAGCTGCATGAGGAGGAGCGGGGAAGCGAACCCAGTTCACCAGATTACAAGTCTATCACTCAACCACTACATTACACTGGCTCTCTCTTAGAAAAGTGATGGGATAATTGTAGGGAGACAACAAAAGTTTGTGCAAATATGCAACCTGTCTGGAAGCACCCGAACTTTTCTAGAGCTCAAATCAGTGATATCTAGCCTAGAAGCTATAAATCACAGGTGCTGTACCATCTATATGGATGTCCTTGTAGTAGTCTATATTAGCTTCAACTTCAACTGTACAATGAGGTAAACACGTGTCACTATAGAATTTTGCATACATGTGAGTTGGATAAACCCCTATTTTTATGTTCCCAAGAGCATTAGAATAGATTTTCAAAGACACCATGTACGCCACAGCTACTGAAATTTCTTTTTCAACACATAGTTTTTTCATCTGGCAGATGGGCATGGGCTGTAGCCTGCAAAGAAAGACCAGCAAACCAGTCACACCAACCCTTCTTCACTGCTGTCACCCAGTAGATATCTCTCCCCACCCCCTCTTTCTCAACTGCATCCAATAAATAGCTCTTTAATCTTTTAGACTTTAAGTGGCCCAACCTACACTCTATGCTGGGTAATGTGGTATGGCACTTAGGCATGGGGTGAATAAAAAGGCCAAAGTTTTCCAAAACACTGTGTGTGAGGGTTTTTGTTTTTTGTTTGTTTGTTATTTTAGCATGCTAGTTTTACAGTTTTACGGCTCACCATGAAGAGTGAATAAAAATAGAGATAACTGCAGCTAGTTAGCTCCATTTTAAACTATTAATTTGGATCCCTTTGTTCAGCCTCTGGTTGCCTTTGTGGCCTCCTTGCTCATTCCTTGTATGCTGCCCTAAAATTCCATGGTTCCTCTTCTCTCAAAAGCATTCCAGCCCTTTCTCCATCTCTTGCAGCTCTTCATCTCCAACTCTGGCTCACCCAGAGACAGCTAAGGTGGCATCTTCCAGATGTTTCTGAGCGCTGCTCCCACAGTGTCTCACCATTGGCCATGCTAGCTCAGGCCGATGGGACTTGCCCCAAACACCGAGTGTACCATGCTGGATACCCCAGGGTTACCCCATTTTTGATCTTGACTTGTTATGTTGCAAGGATTTTAAGGTACCAGTGACCTACTCAAATTGTGTCCAAGAATTGACAGCAGTGGAGAAAAAGAAAGTGATATTTATTGCTGAGCAATAATTGACCCAGTGGAATCCTTTCCAAGAGACTGGGCCCCGGGCTCTAGCGCCCTGAGGCTTTATACCCGAGTACATACATCATAGATACATGACATAATCAGATACAATCGCAAACGGCAGCAAAAATAAAGCTAATGAGCGCATTCAAGCCTTGCCCCTCCTGATGATGTAAAGAGTTCCCTCCCAACTTCTGCTTTTTCAGTCTAAACATTGTAATATTGTACATTGTAACCTTTCCCCTGATTTATGGTAAGAAACAGAAAGTTAAGGCAAAAGGAACTTCGCCCGTTCTGCTCCTACCTGGACATTCTGCGGTTAGCATCTTCCTGTTTTAGCTACTCGGGACCCTGTCTGGTACAGGGGGAAAAGTGTCAGCACATCAGATTTATTGCTTCCCCCCTTTTGTCAGTGAGACATTGAAAGAACAAGGAAGGGAACTGGGACAGAGTTCATTTTGGATTTTTCAGATCTAAGCATTTCACTATATATTGTGCAGAAGCTTTCATGATTCAAACATGGATTATATAAAAATCATAAGGATATATGGTTATATGTGAATATATGGATAACTAATTACAGTGGTGCCTCGCAAGACGAAATTAATTCGTTCTGCGAGTTTTTTCGTCTTGCGAAGCACCCCTGTGCATTGACAGTTTCCCATAGGAATGCATTGGCGGTTTTAAAAAAAGGCGCAAGACGTTTCGTCTTGCGAAGCAAGCCCATAGGGAAATCCGTCTTGCGAAGCAACTCAGAAAATGAAAAACTCCTTCGTCTTGCGAGTTTTTCGTCTTCCGAGGCATTCGTCTTGCGAGGTACCACTGTATATGAAAAGCATAAGGGTAAAATTCCTCCAGGTGATCCTGCTTCAATATATGGAATTTTTACTCTCTTTACCTTTTAGCCAAAGAGAAGTAAAGTAGTGTCATGAAGTTCCATTCCTCCTTAGCTGCCAGCTTGTTAGGCTGAACTTTTGATCATCTTGCACAGACCACTGCCCCTGGATACTTTTAACCTTCCTGTACACTCTTGCCCCTCCTGTGCAGAAGAGCATCTAAAAGACAAACAACAACAATTATTTAATAAGTGTGTGTGTGTGTGTGTGTGTGTGTGGAACAGAACATGAAATGATGGAAGAATCTCATTACTTCACAATGCAGTCACCCTATATCATATCTTAAAACAAAAATGAAAACAGAAGTTGAAGTATTTAATCACCGATCTAATGTACAAAAGACAGACACTGCCTACCAGAAACTTGTTCTGTACAAATTCTATTGAAATGATTGTCTACTATGCATGGTCTTTATTCCATTCATTTCTTTCAATGGCGATTGTGCCAGAGAGCTTTCATTTTTATATCTCAGATCCTTCGCGATAAAATACATGCAATATTTGGAGCTCCATTAAACTTCTTTTCTCCAGTTTCATAGCTTGTGATTCACCAGCTATGTTGATGTTCATGCTCTATAGTACCAGACATCAATCATTTTGGTATCAATTTAGAGCAGAAATCCTAAAATAATCAGGAGTCGAGGGCATTTAGGAACTCCTGGGCAGTGACCGGCACGCTGCAGAATGACTACTGTTTACTAACATGCACAAATAATTAAAAAAGGAAAGTGAAACTGCAGACTGTAGATAGTAAACAATTTCATATTACTATTCAGCAGCTTTACTAAAGAATCCTTTGCATTACAAAAGCTGTTAAATCGATTTTGCACCTCCGCGCCCACAGACAAAATTGTAATTAGACAATTGCATCTGTCAGATCTTGACAGGTATAAAATTATAATGCCAATTATTTTGTGCGAGTCAATAGGCAACAGTCATTTTGAACAAAAGCAGATTTGGGGAGCAGCATTCTCTAAGACACAGCTGAGTGTGCTGTGCCAGTTCCTTAAACATTGTGCAAATCTAAATATATTTTCTGGCAAAAAAAAAAAAAAAAAGTTAAAGAGGAAGAAATTTTATTTATTATTTTAGGAAATTTCTTAACCACCTTCCCCCGCCCCTCAAAAGGCCCCCATTTTGGTTTCCAGATTTAAAAACTCAAGTACAATTTATCAAATTAAAAACCACAAATACAATATATCAATTAAAGTTGAAATTGAAAGTTATATCAATTATATGGGAATGGGTTTCACTGAACTCAGCGGGACTGATTTATGAATAGGTGTTTATACTGTTATAAGGTTGTGAAGTTGGTGTGGATGACTGCCTGTTGATACTAACCAAGCCTGTGGTTTTGTATCTGCAAGATAGGGAACCTGCTGAACAGGTCAAGCCAGTTTCTTTGTTAAGCCGATGGTCCTAGCCAGGGCTATAAACAATCTCCATTCACATGTCTGAAGAAGCTGGTGAAGAACAGAGGTGTTGCCACAGAGACAACTGGGTGATGATACTGTTTCATGAGGAGGGAGCCCTCCCTCCCAAGTGGCTGGAGGCCATGCCATCCTGGGGGTGGGAGAACAACAGCTAAGAGCTAATTTTGTTTTAGGCTGGGCTGAAGGTCGTTATGACTTAGCCCAATCTTAGATCACAATTGTAGTGTAAAATTATCATATCATTAATCTAGTTTTCATATCATTGTAGTGGCATAGTGGTCCCAGCTTGCAGTCATCTTCTGGAGCCTCACCTGCAAAGTCATTACTGCATTTCAGGTTCCCTAATGTTCTGGGTCTGAACTATTTTGTCCCACACAACTCTGATCTGCAGGAGGTGTGTATCAGGTCACTTCACACTGGAATTCACAGAGACTGAAAACCTCAAGCACCTCTGATTTTCTGAAGACTTCTTGGACACTTTAGATGCAGTTTCTAGATTACTAACTGGGGTGCACTGTAGGGAAGATATTTGACCAGTACTTAAGAAGTGATGCTAGCTGCTAGAACTTTTCCAAATACAATCCAAAGTACTGGTTGTTGCCAATAAAATCTTAAATGGACTGGATTCCTTAAGGCCCAGCTTCTGCACACGAGTGTGTCCAAATTAATATTCCTTTAAAAGTTCCTCCAGTTCCTTCCATAATCTCAAATTAAGCAGTTGGTGAGAGAGAAGCTTTTCTCAGCCATGGCATCTAGTCTTTAAAATGCCCTCCCAGTAGAAACTTATATGATGCCAGCTCTGATGTTGTTTTGGTAGTAGGGAAAAACTTACTTTTTATATTTTCACCGGCATTCAAAATTGTATTGTTGGTTTTACTTGTGTTTTATTACTTTGGTTGTATTTTTACCAGCTGATAATGATGATTGCTTTTGCAATTTTGTTGATTTTATGTTTGACTTTTACTGTATTTTATGTCTATGCCACCCCCGGAGCTTTGGGAAGTGTGCCTTATAAATCTAAGAAACAAGCAAACATTCTTTGCAGCCACAGTGGCTCAGCCGATCATTCTGAGAGTCTGCCGCCCCATCACAAGCACTATGAGATAGATGTTGACAAATTCAGAATTGTGAGGAGGGGTGGCTTACTATAGGCAGAGTAGAATCTCCAGCACTTTATAACCTCTCAATCTAGCAGTAGCTGCAATTACAGTAATTTTGCAAATTACATACTTTCCTTTATTGCCTTCACATTTCTGTGTGCTCTGAAAAGAGAATGTTAAAAGAACACTGTGTTCTCAGCAGTTGATAACACTCCTTTTAATAAGAGCGTGCAAATAATAAAATTTGTTATAAACACATTTTATTATGGCTTAGCAACACTACTGAGCCAAATGGCATATCTTTCTCATTGTGAAGCAGAACAAAATGAGTTATGATGAGTGCAGCAAGGACTGCTTTCAGGCACTGGCAGAGTAAGAGGGGGGCGAGGGGGAGCGCACGGCCCCCGGCACCACGATCCCTGTGGGGTGCCACCATGGCTGCCCCCCCACGCTGGGTGCCACGCCCCTGTGGGCAGCATACCACGCCCTCGGGATGCATGCCACGCCCCCACCTGCTCTCCACCCCCAGTGCTGGAGCATGAAGCTCTGCCACTGCTTTCAGGTGGAGAGGTGCAGGTTAAAGTTAAGCTATAGCTGTTGATAACTCTCCTTCAAAATACAAAGGGGAGGGGCAATCTTTTACAAGAAAGGGGGGGGGGGAGGAAAGTTGTGAAAAAGGCATGTCATCTCTTAATAAGGCCTCCTGTGTTTAAAGCAATGTAGGGACAGCCTCAAAAATAAGGAGGCTGCAAAGAACCACACCCAAGGCTGGAACCAGGCACATCAAAGAAGCATTTCAGTTAAACGCGTTGCAAACTTTGGATGAAAAATTGGGTTAGCAAAAACAGAACTCCACAGCGCCTTCTGGTGTCACAGTGTTAGAATGCGTAAACAACACATACAAAGTGCTTTTTCTTTGCCAGTGTAGCTAAGTCTGAAATCAATGGTCCTTATACACTTCCAGATTACACACCTGGTTTCTATTTGCTACTCAAAGGATCACAGCAATCTTAGCAGTTGTAACCCAATGTCACCACCCCGAAACAATCAAAACCATTTGCCTCTCCAGATCAGCTCCCACAATATCATGTGATTATATACGATCATTTTTCAATGTCTTTCTTTATTAAGACTTTGACTAATTTCCCTGTTCATTAAATGTCTCCCAGTATTCTCTTCCATCTTTCTACAAAACAATTCAAGCTTGATTGCAATTGCCATGCCTAGCTGATTGTCTTTTCATGCATTCGACGGCCACCATACAGCCTAACCGTTTATTCTGTTCAGTGTTCTGGAATGAACATTTGCTACATGCAGTAGCTAAAGGCAACTAGTACTGCAGTGTAAAAGGTAGGCAGGCAGAGACGTGTTCAGTTTAACTAGGCCATAGGCTCAAAAGGAAAGGGAATAATTGAAATGATGCCGTTTTATGAAATTATTATTATTTTGCTCCATTCATGTCATCATGACATCACATGACTGACAGGTGGGTTGTCCCACCCACTCTCAAAAATCCCTTGTACGTATGCGGTTCCAAGCACCCCCACAGCCAACCCTCTGGGGGTGGAGATAGAAAGAACCCTCCATTTAAAATGCTTTACAGTGGTACCTTGGTTTGAGAACAGCTTAGTTTATGAACAACTTGGATTAAGAACGCTGCAAACCTGGAAGTAGGTATTTTGGTTTGTGAACTTTGCCTTGGAAGCAGAACATGTTCCGCTTCCTGTTGAGTGTGTTCCATTTGCAAATTGAGTCCCCTGCTGCTATGGGAAAGCATGCCTTGGTTTAAGAACGCTTTGGTTTAAGAACGGACTTCCGGAACAGATTAAGTCCGTAAACCAAGGTACCACTGTATTTGACTGTGTCTGTCTGTCCCCTGCACGGCAAGCAGGGGTTTATACAGTGGTGCCCCGCAAGACGAATGCCTCGCAAGACGGAAAACCCGCTAGACGAAAGGGTTTTCCGTTTTGGAGGTGCTTCGCAAAACGAATTTCCTATGGGCTTGCTTCGCAAGACGAAAATGTCTTGCGAGTTCCTGCGGGGTTCCCCCCCCTTTTCCCAAGCTGCTAAGCCGCTTATCAGCTGATCCGCTAAGCCACTAAGCCGCTTAACAGCTGATCCGCTAAGCCGCTTAACAGCTGATCCGCTAAGCCGCTTATCAGCTGATCCGCTAAGCCGCTTTTCAGCTGATCCGCTAAGCCGCTTTTCAGCTGATCCGCTAAGCCCGCTAAGCCGCTAATAGCGCTAATCCGCTAATGGGCTTGCTTCGCAAGACGAAAAAAACCGCAAGACGAAGAGACTCGCGGAACGGATTCTTTTTGTCTTGCGAGGCACCACTGTATTTATTTATTTGATGTGTATACGGCCCTCCATCCATAGATCTCAGGGTGGTTCTGCTCTGTTTGGATGTGTGGGCTTCTCAGCAGGGGGACGGGAAAAAAAGAACTGTTTTAAGAAGCTCCAGTTGTAGGGTATGTTCACATCACCACTTAACTTTGCATCCAGTGCACTCCCATTGCTTGTTTTTGAAGCCGCGTTCCCATGACGTCACCATATAATCCTTGACAAATGCTGCTTTTTGATGCGCTTTTTCTCAAGCCAGCTTCAGCCTGACTAGAAATTTAAGCCGCAGTGACCTCATGCTTCAGGATGGCGTGAATATCCGAGGCAGCCGTCGTGCATGCGCAGATAACAATTTCATGAATAGGAGTTTGGGGGGGGGGGGTGGAAGCTGCAGGGGGCTGGGGAACCAAAAGGCTCATGTGTGTTGGATGAAGACTTCTCTGCCCCCGCCCCTTTATGAGCAACTCAGTAAATGCGACTTGAGTCACAGTAGGGGAAATGACTTGGTTGTGTTTAAAATCGCTAATGTGAACTGAACACACCTTGTAGGACATACAAAGCATTCCCCCCCCCATCCCCCTGGGAGGCATGAGCACAACCGACAGAGCAGAATTTAACCCCTGCTTTTCGGTGCCAATCAGGGTTTAAATCCTGCCCCGTTTGGCGGCACCTGCTTGTTCTCAGCAGGAAACAGGCACTCACTGTTCAAATAGCATTTTAAATGCAGGCTTCTCCCCCTTCCCCTCTGGGAGAAGCTCAAATCCTTTCAGAAAAAACGGGTTTAGACTTAATTAGAAGAGAAATTATATGACAACATCTCTGAATTTTGCCTTTCGGGGAGGCACATTCAAAGGGTCTGAGGTAATATCCCTGTGTCATAAGTTCAAATTCAATTTAGCAACTTCATTTTAAAGCAACACTATCAGCAAAGAAATATGTGAACTATACTGGGGAGAGCAGCTGGAAATGTTTCAAATGCACCAGGAATTATCATGGGGCCAAGGGCGTCATACACTTTTAAATTATTTGAATAGCAGATATGACATTTTGTAAGTGAATTTGAGACCAGCGTGCATATCTATATATCTATATATGACAGCAAATCATTACACTAAGACATTATGCCTATATATATATATATATATATATATACACACATAAGCATGCATTGGCCTTTCTAACTGCAAGTTCCTTATAGTTTAATCCGTCCAAGTAAGGCATAAGGAAGGATGGGCTCCTTTTCTGAAATGCAACAGTAAGCACTTATCCCATCCCTGTAAATGACTACCTCTGCTGATATATCATGGTGAGATGGAGCCAGAACGGGGATATTGAAAAACAGCAGGCATCTCACAAGGGTAAAAACTCATGTAAACAAAACTCTGCTTAATTATGATGACAGTCATTTCACAACCAATTTCCTCTCGAGTAGAGATCATTTGGCTTACATGACTTGCGATACCGGTGAAAGACGCTGCCTTCCAACATATGCCACAGCATTCTGGGACATGGGCTATAGAGTTACCATGAATACCTGAAATCTCCAGGGGTTCACTAACAGAGCCTTAAAAGTCGCCATTGCACTCTCAGAAAACAGCCACATATTCCGAAACCTCACCCAATCCAACATTCTATACTGCAGGTCCTGATGTCCAGATAACTGGCAACTTATACTGTATTGAGCACTGTGAAGATTATGAACAGAAAGCTGCTATGGGCACTTCCTTCCATTCCTAATAGGGATTTGAGAAGGAACAGATTTACCACCAAGGAGGTCTGTTTCTAAGCAAGCCATGTTGCTGTGAGATGATAGCAATGTCAGCTGAGATGACCAAAGAATGCATGCTTAGTTTTTGTTCCGAGTGTGTACCTGGATTCACATGTGCGCAGCCAGCACTCATGTACACACTGCTGATAGGTTTAGGATCTTTTGCTGGAGTTATGACCTGTGCTTGTTATGGATGTGTGTTGACTCTTAACCTTATGCCCACAAGAAGCTCGCACACAAAGAAATAAAGCTTGGTTTACTATAGAAAATAGGAGTGACAAAATATATATAAATGCTGTTTTAGGCAGCAAAGTTACAGTCTAAACAGGTAGCAAATTCTATAATGCATGCACATAATGCATGATTAAAGAGCAAAAGATTTCCTAACTATTCTAAGAGGCCTACAGAAATGTGGGCATAAACTAGAAGTGGAGAGAAGGGCGGACGGGGAGGAAAGTATATCTGTCCTTAAAGCAAAACAGAAGGGTGTTGAGTCCTGGGGAGTGCTGGTCAAGTGGTGTCCTATTAGAGCTAAAAGAGCTGACTAACCATTGAATCTAATTGGTTTTAATACCTTTTTGCAAAGGCATTCCAGTGGAGAGGGGTGGGGGCTGTGAACAGAGTGATTTCCCCTAATATAATGTCTTTTTTGTATGTTATTCTTCACTAATATACACATTTTAATAACAATAATGTATACCCTGCCCATCTGGCTGGGTTTCCTCAGTCACTCTGGGTGGCGTCCAACATATATAAAAACATAATATAACACCAGACATTAAAAACTTCCCGATACAAGGCTGCCTTCAGATGTCTTCTAAAATTGTGTAGTTTTTTTTAATCGCGTTGAAATCTGAAGGGAAGCCATTCCACGGGCCGGGTGTGACTACTGAAAAGGCCTTCTGCGTGGTTCTCTGTAACTTCACTTCTCACAGTGAGGGAACCACCAGAAGGCCCTTGGAAGTGGACCTCAGTGTCCAGACTGAATGCTGGGGGGGAGGAGGGATGCTCTTTCAGGTATATAGGGTCGAGGCTATTTAGGACTTTAAAGTGTTGTTGTTGTTGTTTAGTCGTTCAGTCGTGTCTGACTCTTCGTGACCCCATGGACCAGAGCACGCCAGGCACTCCTGTCTTCCACTGCCACCCGCAGTTTGGTCAGATTCATGTTTGTAGCTTCGAGAACACTGTCTAACCATCTTGTCCTCTGTCGTCCCCTTCTCCTTGTGCCCTCCATCTTTCCCAACATCAGGGTCTTTTCCAGGGAGTCTTCTCTTCTCATGAGGTGGCCAAAGTATTGGAGCCTCAGCTTCACGATCTGTCCTTCCAGTGAGCACTCAGGGCTGATTTCCTTAAGAATGGATGTGTTTGATCTTCTTGCAGTCCATGGGACTCTCAAGAGTCTCCTCCAGCACCATAATTCAAAAGCGTCAATTCTTCGGCGATCAGTCTTCTTTATGGTCCAGCTCTCACTTCCATACATCACTACTGGGAAAACCATAGCTTTTACTATATGGACCTTTGTTGGCAAGGTGATGTCTCTACTTTTTAAAATGCTGTCTAGGTTTGCCATTGCTTTCCTCCCAAGAAGCAGGCGTTTCTTAATTTCGTGGCTGCTGTCACCATCTGCAGTGATCATGGAGCCCAAGAAAGTAAAATCTCTCACTGCCTCCATTTCCTCCCCTTCTATTTGCCAGGAGGTGATGGGACCACTGGCCATGATCTTCGTTTTTTTGATGTTGAGCTTCAGACCATATTTTGCGCTCTCCTCTTTCACCCTCAATAACAGGTTTTTTAATTCCTCCTCACTTTCTGCCATCAAGGTTGTGTCATCTGCATATCTGAGGTTGTTGATATTTCTTCCAGCAATTTTAATTCCGGCTAGGGATTCATCCAGCCCAGCCTTTCGCATGATGAATTCTGCATATAAGTTAAATAAGCAGGGAGACAAAATACAAAATACAAAATAGGACTTTAAAGTAGGGTTGCCATATTTCAAAAAGTAAAAACAAGAACACCCCAAAGCTGTTTACAGGAATAGGGGAAATACCAGAAATCTCACTTAGGGTCTTTCCACAGAGGCCAACCTTTCCTTCCTTCCAAATGCTAGCGCATGGGAAGTAAAGGAGATCTACCTGAGACAACCTGATGACGTGTGGAGAGGTTTGCAGAATGGATGGAGCTGCCCTTGCTTTCTCTTGCCTTTCTTCGGTGTGCCTTTGTCAGAGGTGTCTGACAACCACTGCTAGCGGTGATAGAAAGGAAAGGCAAAACACAGGCTCAGACCTCACAAATTGTGTGCAAGACAAAGCAATTTCTTGCTTAGAACTGAATTGCAAGGATTACAGGTTTTAGCAGAAGCTCATGGCTGCACCTTTATGGCTGCCTTACTCTTATGAGCGAAGGTCAGTCTCTGGGCGGATTTCTAGGCAGAACAGAAATAGATCCGTAATAGAACTTACATTTTGATTTTGACCTCTTACTGCCTGCCTTCTACTAGAGATGATGAAGCATTACATCAGCGAGGGAAGGCAAAACTGAAAGAATGCCTGGAATAAGCTCATGGTGCTCAATGCTAAAGCTGACTCATGAGTGAGGCTTGCACAGTTATGAACCCTGTGGAGGGAGCAAAGAAAGTCCTCTCTCTCCTTCTCTCTAACCTGGACTTAAGATCAATCAATCAACCAATCAGTTTATTACAGCCATAGACCGTAATAATCAACACAATGAAATTGATGAGAAATAAGTAAGTGAGAAGGCACAGAAATATATAATGTGAAATACACATAATTTCAGCACTGAATGTTGCACAAGTGCCTATTGAGATCAAGCAGGCACTTGTGCAACATTTTGCTCAAGTAATTTTAATCTCTTTTAATATTTTAACTTTTGTATGTCTTAAAGTATGGTGGCGACTTTTTCTTGAGTTTCTTGTTTTTTCTTTCCTAAACTGCTTTAGGGTTTCTTTTCTTTTTCTTACAATCACACTGTGTACAAATTTTATGAAATGAAAAAATAAACTAATAAATGGACTTCCCTTTCTTTTCCACCCTCTGCTTCTTTCCCAGTTCTGCTTGCAGGAGTCACCACTCATTTCGGAGCATGGGAACATTTGGAAATTTGAGAGGGTGCCATGGGCACCCCCCTCCCAGTTGCTTCTCTCCCTCCCCCTAAAAAAAGAAAAAGAAAAGAAGGGAGATTCTTTGCTTTTCCACAGGGCCTGGGTAGAATTCTGATTATGCTGAATTAGTACAGCTCCTCTTGGAGTTTTGTGGTTTTACACAGGGCCCCCCCAAAGCCACCATCAAATTAAAGTTTGCATGTACAAACTGCACAGTAAACATTACAGATCCAGTGCTTGTAGCACCACAGAAACACTGATCCAAGAAATGAATCTTTGTGGATCCTCATAGATCTTCATGTTTGCATAGGCTGACCAGGATATACCTAGGGTCCCATGCGCCCTTGGCAAGGATCTGTATCAGTCCCACCCAAAAAAACACTTTACCACAATAGCCATGTTAGACATTACTATGTTTTATGCAGCCCAAGTACTCGAAGCATTCAGAGTAAGGGTCAGGTGAGGAGGAAGGGTGAAAAATTCACATGCCTTTGTGCCATGGTACAGGAAGGATGGGAAGCTTCTCCTGTGCTTGATCTCACTGTGATAGTGGTGCTTCCTTCATACCATCTTGCCATGATCTCCCAGCTCTTTTCTAAACTCATGACCTTACACAGATAACTGGAGACAGATTTTTGGAGTGATTTTTCCACCCCTGGGCCTAAGCAGAGGCCTGTTTTGCCAACTCCCAGGTACACCTCTGAGGATCACAGAGCACATTTGAGGAAAACTGAGGTTTTCTATGATTTGGCGGTGGCTTTTAATGCATTTCTTGGGGAAATTATGAGGACCACAAAAATCTTTGCCATAAAACAGTGATTTTGTGCTTCAGCAGTGCTGGATTGAGCCAGAACCATGACTACCAATCCCATTATCCTTGACCATTGGCAATTTTGGCAGGGCACCATGTCGGCTTCCCCTGACATGCTCTTCCCACTGCCTCTTTTGTCTCAATGTGCTTTTGAAGGCTTTGGTTGTCAACTTCCTCCTCCAGCTCTATGTAGTAGCCATCCTCACGACGTCATGATGAATGGGGCAATGATCAAGGGGGAAGAGGTTTGTGAACAATAGGGGAAGTCCTCAAAGGCACTGCTGTGTCCATTGTAACCACATTGATAACCCACCATTAGAGGGTCCCACAACCATCTGGAGAAGATTTATCAGATGTATGAGAAGGGCAACAGAGGCAAGGAGCGGAAGGAAAAGTCCTGTCACACCAACAGAAGTCTGCTACTCTGGTCGGCAGGGGCGTAACTAGCTGCTCTGGCACCTGGAGTGGCGAGGGCGGGGTGATCCGCGTATGGGGGCACTGCAGTGATCCACACAATGAGGGCGGGGCGAGCTGTCCACAGAGTCCACTGATGCAAGCCCCACGCTGTTGTTTTGGGCAGTGCAGGGTCCTGAGCCCAGGAGAGATGCGTGGCTCGGGCACACTGCAGGCCAGGTCCCGCGGTAAGTGCCACCCCCTGCAGTGTGCCAGTTTGTCCCCCTCTCAGGGATGACACCTGGGATGGACTGCCCCCCTTCCTATGCCCCTGCTGGTCAGCAGCCATTATTGAATGTCACCCTGATGTCATATATTTTAATGACAACTAGCACTGGTGATTTAAAGAAATGATTCACCCTGTTCTCCATTATTTTTTTGTCCATCAATGGCTGTTAGCTATAATATACAAGATTTGGAATCTCAATATACAGAGCCAACCTGAGGAAGAAAGAGATGAGAAGGAGCCTGGATTTTTTTCAAGCTAACTTGGAAAAGTAACTAAATGTGGGTTAGTTGGAACGTATCAAGGTCATCTGTTTTGTATTTATATGTTTGAATGTGCCAAGCATCACAGCATGATAGTTAAAAGATTTCCTCAAGAAGAGCTGCTGAAAAATTGGGTCCAGGGGAAGCAAGAGAGATAAAGATCAGGCAGAAAACCTTTGATAGCTTCTTCTGACAGGCTTTATCCAAAGCCTTTTGAAAGTCTAAACAAATTATATCCACAGCTTCTCCTTTAGCCAGTATTTTGTTAACTCTTTGAAAGGATTTGAACGGGTCAGGTTTCTGTAAAGAACACCTTTTGTATGCTTTTCCCTCTGCATTTCCCCTCTAAACTTCATATATTTGTGCAAACTGTTTTGAACAGAAATGGCACCCGCGAAATTCAGAGAAGGGCTCAGTCTGATTGACAGCAGTGTTCTGATCAACCTATAACTGAATTTGGTTGGTTCGCTTTCAGATGCAGACCAAATGTATTTCTCCTCTCGTTGACTCATTGATGTTGTTTTGGATAGAGATGGATTTCTAGCCTTCCTGTTCAAGTCTGGCAAATCAAAAATAAATCTGCAATAAGAAGAACTAAGGAGGAATCTTAGTTCAGTGCTGTGGAAATTTAAGGCCAGACTCCTTGGTGCACATGAAGTATTATTGCTTTTGGTATGAGAGGACCTAGGATGAATTCTCATCTGTGTGAAAGAGAGAGAGGGAGGGAGAGGGTAGTATCAGTGTAATGCACAGAGCTCCCCAGACCCTTGGCCTGGCTGCATATCAGGAGAGACCAGGGACTGACTATTGCTAGACCATGGGCATTCCTGCATTCAGCCCCCCAGCTGGTCTGAAACCGCTGGTCTTGTTCCAGAACCCTACACCACACTGCTCTGCTTACTTGGTGCTTGATCATGAAAAACCTCCCTTCTGTTCCTTACCACATTCAGGAAGAGTCTGCACATGATGGCTAGATTATGTGTACAAGTGCAGATAGCATTCGGGAAGCAAAATGCAGCGGAATTCGGCATGTACAGAGATATCTGCCCATATCTACATATCTGGCTACCCAGAAATGTAGAATCTTGACATGTGTTTCAATCTGTTTTTAGTTTATAAGTGCTTTTGAACATTTTAAATAGCTGTTTTATAGTGTCTTTACTGATAATTTCATTGTTTTATTCTTTTCGTAAACTGCTTTGTGGTGGTTGTTTTTTTAAAGAATCAAGCGGTACATAAATTTTATGAAATAAACTAAAATAATGTACAGCAGCTGACATTCTCGTTGTCATTTCATATTTTTCCTCCATAGGGTAAAATCAGGTATCAAAAGTGTGGGTGTGGGAATGAAGTAATTCCCCAAGTATAAAGCAAGGAAAAAATGGACCTTTGTGAAAGATAGGAAGAACAAAGTCATGTGTCATGGAAGAGATTCATGACCCAGATCTCCCACTGTAATTTTCTTGTTCTGTAATCAGGCACAGTGGCTCCCAATTAAGGTCAGAGTTGTGGCCCCAACCCAAATAATTCCCATGTTATTGTTCTGGTACATATTGCAACCAGTGGCTAATAGATTCAAGGGTGGTGTTGAGGCAAATGTGTAGGGGGGAAATGATTAGATCCCCCTCCTTTCCCTTCCCTTCCCTTCCCTTCATGCTATGTCCCCAATCCATTAGATTCTGATGATCAGAAGAACATTTTATTAGCCAAACCAATTATGCCCCCCGCCCCTTTTCCAAACTCAATGACATTCTGACATTCACTGCTGTTTGGCTGCTTCATTTAGAGAGCAAATGTTTGATGCTAATATACATCATCATAGCTATTGTTAGATGGAGGAAAGAGTGTAAGATCAACTTTTTAACCAGAGCTGTTGACTTAATGAAGTGGAATAAATGATGTTTGAATTAGAATTGCGCTCTGAATTAAGAAAAAAGTACATTAAAGTATTCTGCTAATTTGATAGGTCAGGCAAAATATATTTTTTGCCAATTAACAATACATTTAGTTCTAATAAAATTTGACAAATCCAATTTATTCCAGAGGCAGCCTCTGTGAGGTTTTATGTACCTGCAGATTCTTTTTGCACCAGAAGACAAAGGATAAGTTGTACCACATCTCCATGGTTCATAGGGTTAGCAGCTCTGTCCAGCCTGCCCATTCTGTTTGGTTGGCATTCAACAGAAGCAAACTTTAAATAAAAAGCACTTGAATTGAGGTGTTTAAATGCACATGACATTCCTACAATTTCAGGTATCCAATTAAATGTTCTAGTTCCATAGGAATTCTAGCATATTTCAATACTTTGCAAAAGAACTACAGGGAATATTGATACCATTGTGTTGATTTGTTTGCATTTGAGACCATAAATAAAATATTTCCTCCATTCCCATGTTGTGGTCTGTCCCAGTATAATGGGAGGTTTAGTGTAGAGATTGAGCAGGTATTACAGAGGCAGTGCCTGGATGTTATTAATAACAGTCTAGTCTTCCCAAACCAACAGCTGCACCAATACTTTATAGTTTTCTATACACCTACTCCTTAAATTTGATGTTGGGAAACCAGTTTCACCCCCATGGCTTGACATAGATGATTCATTGCGGGTATTGAGATTCACTAACCAATGTCCTCTTTCTTTGTCTCTATAGTCAATCAATGACCAGGCCATAGGAAAGCCTAAAAAGCAGAGTGTTTGTTCACATTCCATAATATCAAGAGAAGCATTTATAACCCGTGCTTTTTTTTCTTTTAAAAAATGTTTAGGGGTACACTCATTTTGACTGAAGAAAATCACCATTTTATAGTTCAAATTGGGAAAAATAAATACAGTAAATGGACAAAAGTACAAAGATTCACAAAATGTTTAGGGGTATGCGTGCCCCTGCGTACCCCCAGAAAAAAGCACAGGATTTAACATGGATTTAAACAGCCTTTCCAAACCAAGTATCCTCCATATTTTTGGATTACTACCTCTTAAACCCTGGCCGGCATGACCAATGGTCAGGGAGGATAAGAATTGTAATCCAAAACTTTTGGAAGGCGCTAAGTTTTAGAAGACTGGGACCCTGTCTGCACTATGCACTTAAAGCTGTATCACACCACTTTTAACAGCCCTGATTTCCTTCAAAGCATATTGGGAGTTGTGGTTTGTTAAGGGCTGAGAGTTGCTATTTCCCTCTCAGAGCTGCGCTTTTCAGAGTAGTTTCACAACAACCCATCTTCCCAGGGAACTTTGGGAACTCAGAACATAAGAAAAGCCTATTAGGTCAGGCCAATGGTCCAACTAGTTCAGTATCCTGTTCTCTTAGCGGCCAATTACATGCCTGTGGGAAGCCTGCAAGCAGGGCATGGGCATAGCAGGACTCTGAGTGAAACAGGAGTTTCCTAACAACTCTCAGCACTTTAACAAACCACATTTCCCAGCATTCTTTGGAGGAAGTCATGACCAAGTACGTTACTACTTTTATAGAGCAGATGGGGCATGAATTAAAGAACCCACAGAGCAAACTTGCCCCAATAAGAAAAAGCTGTTTGGTTTAGCAGCTATAAACAGCTGCTACCATTTCCTAAGCAAAGGCAATTCAAAGGAATTCCCTATAATTAAAGAGAATTGTAATTTTCTCAGAGCAATAAGAATGTTACAGTGAAGGGCCAAGGGACTTGAATCTAATTAAGAAAACAGTTAATGCAGAGGAACAAGGAGATGGATGTTGTTATGTGATTGTCTAGGAATATAGGGGGGGGGGAACTGTTAATCCTACTTTGAACAGTAATAGTTCCATAAAATTGAATATATGTATTTATAATATGTTACTTTGTATGAATTTAAAATTACACCAACCACGTTTGATTTCACCCCAGCCCCCTTATAAGAGTCTGAATATTGGTTGGTGACAGTTAAGTGACTTGAATAGTCTGCTGTTCATAGTTCCTCTCATTACATTTTTCAGAACTTTCATCGTAATGTGTTATTTCTCAATACTATAATTCCATAATACTCAATGACTCTGCAAAGTAATTGCTCATGCATTCTTTATGCTGATAGCAGAAATACTTTCTGTGAGAGCAGACTTGTACTGGACACAACTGCTACGGTCACTGGCAGAACTGCACTGCCATATTGGTCAGTCCCAAAGGTTATGTGTATTTCTTCATCACCTTGATGGTAAAGCCTAGCTCTCCCCTCTTTTTAGCCTGGATTGTGGCTACTGTCGCAGGAAACCCCCCCTCAATCATTCAGTTTGTACAAACTTGACACACACACGCACACACACTACATACGCTACGCTTCTGTTATAAATTAATAGAAAATCAACCATACATCGGATCTGCACCGTTCCACTTTTATTTTACTCCATGAAGGTAGGACTACAAAATGGGGAAGGTTTGATACAGGGCAGCCATAATCCCTTGAGCATACCAGCACATAGACAGGAGGCCCTGCCCAGTTGCTATGCCAACCCTGATGGTCCTAGACAGAAGACCATCAAGGTCACAAAGAACTTGCATATAGGACTGGAACAAAGGACAATGATCAGCTCTTCCCTCTGGGGGCAGGAAACTGCAAGCTCCCCTTTTCACCTGGAAAGTACTCATGGGGAGGGGGGAAAGGAGGAACCAGCCAGGTGACAAGATACTCAGGTTACCTCCACAACTCCTCCCTCAACCTCTCCTTTTTGTGATGTGGTTGTGATGTAGTCTTAGGGGTGTGGTTTGGGGGATTAGTAACTAATAAAAGTTGGGGTCTTCTTTTGTTCTGGTCTTCCATTTTGCTTCATCTTGTTGCGGGTGGGAGTCCTGTCGTGACAGTATCCAATAAAGGCCAAGCCTACAGGCTGCTGTTTTGCTCCAAGTTATCCTGGTTGGTGTCTTTGTTTTTGTCCAAGGGAGCCTTCGGATTTCTCCGTTAACACCACCCAGCTAGGTTTGTACCCTGAAGTGCTCCAACAGCTTCTGGCCAGACTGGCCTGGATAGATAAACATTATGTGTTCTCCATGCAACCATTGCTTACAGTATTATCATTTGCATGCCTATTTGGAAACAAGCCAGCCTAAATTTAATGAGATTTACTCCCAGGTAAAGTCCACCTTTAAAAAGGTGACTCTAGACCTGAAGCTGGATAAGAATTTCCAGCACATTAACTCTTGTTAAGTTTTTTTGTTTGTTTGTTTCAATAAAGGAGTTCCAAGGTTAATGCACATTGAATCCTTGTGGGGAAAAATGGTCCCAGCCATCTTAGAAATGGTGATGATTCATGAAGAAGCTCACCCTTCTTCATTTAGCCACACAAATGACTAAATTACTGACCACTGCATTTTGCAGGAAATGTCATCCTGCAATATCTGTATTGGATTTGAATTTATATGTGTGTGTTTGTGATTGTTTTAACTGTCACTTTACAAAACATTTAAAAGCCAGTAAAGTAAGAATCATACTTACTTCCCTGAAGAGGAAGTTCATTATATTAGGGCCATTACTAAGAAGGCCCTGTTTTTCATGCCCACAATTCAAAGAGATCTTGATGACTGGCACCCTGAATTCCAAAGTGCCACTGATCCCAGCAGGCTTGAAGTCTGATCGGAGCTGACATGAAGCCTTCTTTTCAACAGGGGTCGGCTGAACTATGGAGATGCCAAGAGGAAATTCCAAAGGACAGATGATCCCAGCAAGCTTCCAAAAACCTCTGATCAGCAGCAACAGTTAACTTCCCTTGCCAAGCAACAATTGGGAGTTACCTTTAAGGCTCTACCACAGCTCTACCTAGCCTATACATGATGTCACAGATGACATCAGGTATGGGGAAGATGGCTATAGTTTGAGGGAATTGGCCTTGTGAGCCAGATTGGAACTAGTACCAGGCCTAGCAGGACAAGGGCTGGAGGTTCCCCATCCCTGAGCTGAGTATATACTACTGGATAATGGATTAATTGCTTTTTTTAATAAGAAGCTGAGCCATTTTCAAAAGCCTAGAACAGGGGTCAGCAAACTTTTTCAGCAAGGGGCCGGTCCACTGTCCCTCAGACCTTGTGGGGAGCTGGACTATATTTTGAAAAAATAAATAAACGAACGAATTCCTATGCCCCACAAATAACCCAGAGATGCATTTTAAATAAAAGGACACATTCTACTCATCTAAAAACACGCTGATTCCCGGACTGTCCGTGGGCTGGATTTAGAAGGCAATTGGGCCGGATCCGGCCCCCGGGCCTTAGTTTGCCTACCCATGGCCTAGAAGGCTAAATGAAAAAGCCTATTTGGAGTGATGGCACACGGTTTCTATCATTTTTGCAATATTCTTCCTGAAACTATTTGAACAGCATAGACAAATGGAAGCTTTTCTATACTGGGCTTTCCAGAATCTCCTTTCTGAATGATTTTGGGCTAGCATTGCTAATGCTGTTTCAAGCTGCTGATATTTCTTCTGTGTCAATTTTGTATTACCATTACAGCAAATCTATTGCACAGGCTGAGTCTTATAATGACTCTGGAGGACAGATATGGAATTATGCAATAGACTGTAATGGGTTCTTTGGATTCGTAATGGAATGCTAGGAAAATATTGTCGTATCAATTTTTATTTTTATTTTGTAAAAAGTCTGAATACATATTTATGTGGCAAAATTTAGTAGCACTGGCTTTGTTGGATAAACCACATGCATTTTCAACATTCCCTAAATGCACATGTATCAGAGCATAAGAAACAGTTATGATGCATTAGATAAAAGCTATATTGACTCCTAAAGCGGCACTCTAGGGAGTTCTATACCATACGCTTTATGAGAATTTTATTCTTTTTAATTTAACTAAGGAAGTAAAAACAAGAATTATGTACACAAGCCAGCCCTCTAACATTTCAGTAATAGTAGGCCTGTGCATTAGTGAATAAAACAAAAATATCATACAGTATATTTCAAGGCTGTTAGTTTATCCATGATGGCTCTCACGTATTGATGAGCTCACTCAATCACTTAATAGCTTTTCAGAAGCTATTAAGGACCTATTCCTGGATCCTATATTCAGGCAAAGTTTCACTTGGGACTAAACTCCTACACCTTTTCCAAATGCTCTCATAGTGAGCCCTGATTAGAACCTTATATCTGGGTAGCTTTGAAATGTGTATCAAGTTTGCAATTATTAACCTGTGGAACGCCAATAATTTCATACAATGATTACATTTGCTTCTTTGAGTTCTAGTTCTAGTCTGCTCTCACTAAAAGGGTCAGGATAACTTACAGTATTTTAAGGCATACAAAGGCTTTTCCAAATCCCACTGCTATCAGATTTTTTAAAACAATAAAAGCCAAATATCCAATTTCGTCCTGCTCCTCATTCTGTTTTGCCCAGTTCAAATGAAGAACACCTATCATATTCAAATGGCAATCTGTAAGTGAAATCTTGGGTGGACTGAAACAAGAGGTTATAATGAGCCCTTAATTTTCATCTGATCTATAGCCAAACAGATCACTGCAGTCCATGGTGATCAACAGCATTTCAGGATCTTATGGAGATTTGTGGTCCACCCATGGAATGCCTAATGAGGATATGTTCTCTAGCACTCTAAAACAGTTCAGTCGAAACATATTTTCTATTTTGAACTGTACAAAATAATCAAAATGGATTATTTTCAATACTACAATGTCATAACTCCATTGTGATATCAATGGTTTGTTTCCAAAGATATAGATTCTATATGAAATCAAGGGTTTGTGGAACGTTCTGGGCATCCTCCACATGTGCCACTCATTGTGGAAAGAAGGTCAACTGAGTTATAGAACAGACAATATGCCCTGGGCGCCTTCTCTTCACTTTCTGCTGTAGCTCATTCCCCATGTAGTGAGCACACTTAACAAAACAGCAAAAAGGATACAAGGCTAGATTAAGATGTTATCCTTTAATGTGCTAAAATAGCCATGATACGGTTTTTATGAACTCTTGGAAGATTATTGAGATTGTACCACAATTGTGTGAGGCTAATACAAGTGGCTTTTTGGAGACAGCTTGGCTAGATTTGACTCTGGCCCAGGAAAAATCAGAGTACTGGATGCAGCTCTGCACAGTATGTTTGTGCCAGAATATGACATGAACCTTATTGAAATGAATTTATTTATTTGTTGGCAATGTCAGAGGACTGTAGATATTCATTCCCCTCCCATAGGGAACAGTTGGTCTTATTTGCCATGCCTGAGACAGTACACAATTGAAGATAGATTAAGTTTCACCCCACCCAAACCCAAACCCATTGCTTTATATGCCTTTGGTATGTAGAAAGATGTGCGAGTGCTTTCTACATAAAACATTACTCCCACGGGTAGCACTGCAAACACAAATAGGCAACAGTGAGAGTTTAATTTTGATAGCAGGATGGAAATTGCCAGCATGATTTTCCCACCCTCCTCGCCCCTGCATATCTGGATGAAGAGAGGACACCAGAAGTGAAGCTTCTTAAAAGGAATTGAACTAGGACAGAGCTATCTCCAGATGCTGCACAAAGTATAACTACGTATCTATATATTTAGAATCTAATCACAGAGGAACCTGGAACATCAGTGCTGCCAGACTGTTAAAGTTCGCCTTGCAGAAATATTGCAGAACAATTCCTTTGCTTATTTGCCATGTTTATCTAAGCTAGTGACACATTTTAAAGAACCCATTAATGCCTCATTTCCCTGCAACATAAATGAAAATGAACTGCATTTGAGAGCTTTCAAGTTGGGTTTGCAAAGTCTAATTTGAAACGCGATTAAAATAGGGTTGCCATATGTCTGGAATTTCCTGGACAACTTTGGGCAAAACTAAGAAAAGCTTAACTCCTTTTCTGTCTGAATTTTCACTTTTTGAAATATGGCAACCCTAGTTAAAAGCTGATACACGGGAACCTATCTAAAGGCATTGGTCCAGTGGCCAACAAGCATTCTGTGCTGATTCATCACCACATATCACACAATCTTTTGCTGGTGTAAAAAAAACTGATATGTGTATTCCTATATTATTATTAGGGATGCGGGTGGCGCTGTGGGTTAAACCACAGAGCCTAGGACTTGCTGATGAGAAGGTCAGTGGTTCGAATCCCAGCAACAGGGTGAGCTCCCGTTGCTCGGTCCCTGCTCCTGCCAACCTAGCAGTTCGAAAGCACGTCAAAGTGCAAGTAGATAAATAGGTACCGCTTCGGCGGGAAGGTAAATGGCATTTCCGTGTGCTGCTCTGGTTCGCCAGAAGTGGCTTAGTCATGCTGGCCACATGACCCGGAAGTTGTACACCGGCTCCCTCGGCCAATAAAGTGAGATGAGCGCCGCAATCCCAGAGTCGGCCACGACTGGACCTAATGGTCAGGGGTCCCTTTACCTTTACCTTATATTATTATTATTATTATTATTTACTTCTTGCAATTGTATCACTCTTTGCACTTTGAACAAATCATGTAACTCTGAATATAAGTCCGGGCTCATCCACATTTCCCTTTTTCCCACTGTTTTCCCCGGGGGAAAGCCACTCTTTAGCACTCAATCAGAGCAGATGGCAATTCAAGTTTTCTCCAGATTGACTTTTGCTCCGAGTGCTAAACAGTAGGTTTACACTGGGAAAGGAGCAGGGCAAGTGGAAAACATCTCAGGCCCAGGATTTCTAGGCATAGGAAAAATGGAAGTGTGGGCAAGTCCTCAGTCTTCGTGGAACTTAAATGGAAATAGAGAGGAACCACAGATGGACTACTTTGGCAGAAGCCTAAAAGACTGTTATCTGGCCATGAATCAAGAACCAAAATGCAAAATTGCATCAGTGTTCCATATTAGTAGTGGGATATTTAAGGCAACTTGGGAACTGTCTCTCTTGACAGTGTTAAGATGTGTGTGTTTTCAGAACAAAACCTTTGTGTCAGGGAGTTGCCATTGCAACAGGGGAGGGAGGCATGGGAATACAGGGAGCCGCCCACACTCCTGAGAAGCAGCTCCTTGTCCAACGATGGGGAAGGCCACACCTCCAGTGGAGCAGAGGCGGAATGGGAAAGCTGAGCGAGGGGAGGGCTCAAAGATACTACTGAGAGCCCAAGCACTATACCTACCCTGGCCAGCCAGGAAACAGGCACCCAGTTTCCGTCACCCAGTTTACGCAGAGGTGTGAAACACAAGGAGGGAAGGTGGAGATTTGGGGTGTCTATGTTCTTATGCTGGAGGGGAAACCGGAAGGGGCCACTCCCGGAATCTGCAAGTGATTGAGACGGACATGAACTCTCTGGTCCTGCACTGTAAATAGTTTGCACAAATAAAAACCTGCCAAAGACAGGTTGGAGTCCTGCCTGCCTACTCGTGAGCAACCACCAGGCCGCCTGACACTTTGCACTGTGGAACCTAATGGGAGTGGGATACAGCTAAGTGATAGTATGCATGTTTTGTATGCAGAAGATTTCAGACTCAGGCCCTGCTAGGACTGGGGAAACACTCCTCTCTGAAGTCCCGGAGAGCTGCTGCCAGGCCAGTGTAGACAATACTAAGCTAGATTGGCCAATGGTCTGACTTGTTATGAGGCAGCTTCTTGTGTAAGACCATTTCCTAGAATCAAGCTACCCAAATTGTAACGTGTTCCGTAATAATCATCCCCTTATTCCTCTGTAATGTTTAGAAAATGTACTCTTAGGTCTATAGATATCTGTTTTCCAACTTCATATGTCCTTGGATAAATATATATCCCAATATTAGAGGCATCAGGTTACAGTAGCAGATTTCCAACACATCGTACCTTTACTAGTGGGATTTTCTTCTGAGTAAACATGCATATTATCACACTGTTACAATGTAGTTCTCCGTTCTCTACTCACAGGTAAATCCCATGGAGTTCAGCAAGACTTACTCTCATGTAAATGAATATTGAACTGCAGCCTCAGATTGCAATTCTGTGTCTACTTACCTGGGAGTAAGTCCCACCAAACTCTATGTGGTTTACTTCTTTCTAGACATGTCTAGGATTGTGCTATTAATTTGCTTTCTCTGATAATTGTAAATACCTTCTGGGATTAAAAAAAAAATTAATAGCACAAAGGGTAGCTGACATATATTGAAAATGAAATTAATAAAATGTTTGCATAATTTCTGGAATAATCCTCCATAGGTAAAATCTGTTTTTATTTGGAGGCTGCAGCAGTAAGCATATCCAACCAAGATGCAAATATCACTGGACTGGTGTGTTTTCGAACTGCTAGGTTGGCAGGAGCTGGGACAGAGCAACGGGAACTCACCCCATCATGGGGATTCAAACCACCGACCTTCTGATTGGCAAGCCCAAGAGGCTTAGTGGTTACACCACAGCACCACACACTAGCAGTTTGAAAACATGCCAGTGCAAGTAGATAAATAGGTACCTCTGCAGTGGGAAGGCAAATGACGTTTCATGCGCTCTGGTTTCCATCACGGTGTTCCGTTACACCAGAAGCTGTTTTGTCATGCTGGCCACATGACCCGGAAAGCTTTCTGAGGACTCCCTCAGCCTGAAAGAGAGATGAGTGCCGCAACTCTAAAGTCGCCTTTGACCGAACTTAACCGTCCAGGGGTCCTTTACCTTTACCTTTACCTATAACTGGACTCTGTGAAACCTATGAGGAAACATATTGAAGACTGACCTTTGATAGGGCCAAGCAAACATAGAAAAGTTATGTTTCTGCCTTTCCCAGTAATTATTGTTGGAGTTCTGCTAGAGAGTTCATAGATTTATATTGCCACTCCAGCAATAAAATGTCTTCAATTAAAACAAAAGTTATTCCCCGTGGCAGCAAATGGAACATAAATAAATAACTGAAAGGGACTAAACATACCGAAAGGCTTTGTAAGACATGCTTTGCATTCTCTCATTCCCCTCTCCACACCCAATAGATTCGCCGTCACACCATATTATGGCTTGCATGTGTTTTAGTCCGATTAAATTTGCAACCCTCTGGATAGATTGGGCACTGAATAAAAAATAGGCAGATTGCTGTTTCTACAAAAAAACAACTATTTCTCTCTATTTCTATTGTTATTTTACTGCAAATTTCTGTAAAACCCTTTTGCTGTTTTAGGATAGTTAATTTGAACTATGTAAAATATAAGAAGATACTGTGATACCCCCCCACCCCCACCGTGGTTCAGACTGTTGCCTTTTCCAACAGTGGAGCAGCAGCTGGATGTGTCCCTTCCAGTTGACAATGCTCTTAATATAACATGTGCAGAGGGACAAAATGCATTGGGTTCTGTTAATGGACAGCCTTGGTCATAGATGACCTATACTGAGAATGAGGCCAGTGGAATGCATCTCTGTTGGTTCTGCGGAGCCTCCTTTTGATACCATCAACCATCCCTAAGAGCCAGTGCTGAACAGTAGTTAAGTGCCAGATTAAGGCTTGGAGAACTAGACTCAAATTCTACTCAGCCAACACAACTCACTGGGCAGCCTTGGGCCAATCACCATCTGTGAGTTTAATCTACCTCAGAGTTGTTGTAAGGATAACATGGGAGTAGGGAGAACCATGTACACTTCCTTTAGCTCCTTAAAGGAAAGGTTGGATATAAATAAATGCATGTTAATAATAAATTAACAATTGAAATAAATACACGTAAACTGCTTAGAGGTTTTTGTGGATTAAGTAGTATATAAAGTTAAATAAATTTAATAGCCTAACTAGACATGAAATTTTATGATATAGTACTTATTTATCTATTCTTGAAATATTTTATTCTTTTTCCTATACAGAAAGTTACTCAACAATTATATTCCAATTCAACAAAACTAGTGACTTCCCACTCACCCAACATCAATGTCTATAACTCATACTACATACCATTGCATTTTAAGGTTCTGTCTTATCTAATTTCATCATCTCTAACATGTTTCTTAATATGTTCTGCTATTTTCTTACACTTCAACTCCCGCTGTGATCTTTGCATATGGGAAGTAACTTTTTACATAACGGGTTTCCAGTCTTCTTTAAAAGATTATAAATTTGTATCTTTGCCGTCAATTTTGCGACCTCTGCACATTCTAAGATTGTATTTATTTATTTGATAAGTTTGATACCAACTTATTTGATGTTATTGGTGTTTTTAATGATTTTTTATTATTGCTTTATGTGAACAATTTAGAAGGTTTTTGCTGATTAAGGAGTATATAAATCTTATTAACTAATTAAATAAAAGCAATAATTAGACAAAGGAGGAAAGGCCACCATGCTTGCCTCATTGTAAATCTATGGAATTGATAAAACTAAGATGTAATGTATAATGTCACTATTCAGCCTTGTGGAATATCATAGTTTCCACAGCTGTCATTAGGATAAATTGGTCGATCCATTCATCATCATAGAAAGCAGAAATAGCTGACTGGACAAACTGTGCTGCAAACGTTTAAATGGAACACTTTCCCCCACCAGGAATGCTGGTGTCACCATATGAACAGCTGAATCCTCTTAAGCCATTCACCAGTCTCATTTAAGCAAGTCTCGTTTGCCTTGGCAGAGCAGCCTGAAGGCCAGATCCAGAACTGGATACCTTAATGCCAACCAACCAGAGCTGTAGGACTTGTACCATTCTGAACTGCAATTACAATTTAAAGATAACTAAGATTACATTCAGTGCAATTCACACCTCTATTACAAAGCTTTGTCCTTCATTTGCAATGAAAGGAGTAATTATGCTCCTATCAGAAGATAATAATGCTTTGAAATCCCTCTGGTCTCTCAGGGAAAATAGGCTGAAATAAGTAGAATAATTAATAAAAGAACAAGCAGCAGCAGCAGCAGCAGCAGCAGTTTTTGTAACAGTTAAAGTTGTTGATGAATACATCTAAGTAGCATTCAGTCCCCATCCCCCCACAAGGATTATGAAGGCATGGGGGGGGGGGGAGTCAAATTGGATATCTGTAAACTGTTGCAGGGTAAAGGGAAATGTCATCTCAGTAATGTTTTGGCCATGCTGCCATTTTTTTGAGTGGCCATTGAGAGGAACCATGTGAGGCATGTGAAATGGTGCTGCATTTTGTCCTTTTTTCTCTCAGCCGTTTAGAGCAATTATTGCAGAGGCACAGAAATAGGGCACACATACAAGTCTCAATCAAAACAGCTTGCGTGTGAAATATAATTATTATTAATAGTAATAATAATTTATTATTTATACCCTGCCCAGTTTCCCCAGACGTCTTTGGCAGGAGTATACTAGCTGCCTGTCTCATCCTGTCGGGCTTAAGCCACAGTCTGAGGTAAGTCAGGAGCTGGGAAAGAGAAGCTATGGGACAAAAATGGTTGTTGTTGTTGTTGTTGTTGTTTAGTCGTTTAGCCGTGTCCGACTCTTCTTGACCCCATGGACCAGAGCACGCCAGGCACTCCTGTCTTCCACTGCCTCCCGCAGTTTGGTCAAACTCATGTTAGTAGCTTTGAGAACACTGTCCAACAATCAACACTGTCCAACCATCTGTCCAACCACAAAATGATTAGGGGTGTAAAATGTCAACAACCTGCTGCCTCAAGACAGCTGTGCGTTTCCATCACTGGGCTTCATGGAAAATGGTTTCTCCATGCGAACCAGGAAGTGACCTCTACAACAACAGAATGACTCTTCTTTTCTTATCTCTCCTGGGTGACGCGGATGCCCTTAGGCAGTTGAATGTACATGCAGACACTGTCCACTGACCGGACCCAAAGGGTGCTCATCAATGGTTCCTCTTCATCCTGGAGAAGAGTGACTAGTGGGGTGCCACAGGGTTCTGTCTTGGGCCCGGTCTTATTCAACATCTTTATCAACGACTTGGATGATGGACTCAAGGGCATCCTGATCAAATTTGCAGATGACACCAAACTGGGAGGGGGGGCTAACACCCCAGAGGACAGGATCACACTTCAAAACGACCTTGACAGATTAGAGAACTGGGCCAAAACAAACAAGATGAATTTTAACAGGGAGAAATGTAAAGTATTGCACTTGGGCAAAAAAAATGAGAGGCACAAATACAAGATGGGTGACACCTGGCTTGAGAGCAGTACATGTGAAAAGGATCTAGGAGTCTTGGTTGACCACAAACTTGACATGAGCCAACAGTGTGACGCGGCAGCTAAAAAAGCCAATGCAATTCTGGGCTGCATCAATAGGAGTATAGCATCTAGATCAAGGGAAGTAATAGTGCCACTGTATTCTGCTCTGGTCAGACCTCACCTGGAGTACTGTGTCCAGTTCTGGGCACCACAGTTCAAGAAGGACACTGACAAACTGGAACGTGTCCAGAGGAGGGCAACCAAAATGGTCAAAGGCCTGGAAACGATGCCTTATGAGGAACGGCTAAGGGAGTTGGGCGTGTTTAGCCTGGAGAAGAGGAGGTTAAGGGGGGATATGATAGCCATGTTCAAATATATAAAAGGATGTCACATAGAGGAGGGAGAAAGGTTGTTTTCTGCTGCTCCAGAGAAGCGGACACGGAGCAATGGATCCAAACTACAAGAAAGAATATTCCACCTAAACATTAGGAAGAACTTCCTGACAGTAAGAGCTGTTCGACAGTGGAATTTGCTGCCAAGGAGTGTGGTGGAGTCTCCTTCTTTGGAGGTCTTTAAGCAGAGGCTTGACAACCATATGTCAGGAGTGCTCTGATGGTGTTTCCTGCTTGGCAGGGGGTTGGACTCGATGGCCCTTGTGGTCTCTTCCAACTCTATGATTCTATGATTCTATGATTCTATGATTTTCCTCCTGCCCACTCCCTCACTCAGTGTAGCCCTGTATGCTGGCAACCCACGCTACGCCACTGGGCTGGGGATCTAATGTGGCAGCTTGGCTAAGAGGAGCAGAGAGTCATTTTCAGCATCAACCACCAATGCATTAGCTGCCAACCTTTAGTATGATTTATTTGTTTATATAAATCATCAATTGTGCAACCGAATTCCCTTGTCTTATGTCAGCCATTCTGCTAGGGTGGCAAGAGGTGATAGATAACCTGATAGCCTCCTATTCTGCATGTGGGGCCCGGTCTTTTTAATTGTTCACTGCTATTTAAGCTCTGAACTGCACTCTTTAAAATATAGGCATAATTTAGTTGTTTTAAGGTATATCCTTTCCCCTCATTATGGGTTTTATAGCTCCTAGCTGCTCAGAGTTAATTGCTGTTAGAATACGGTGATCAATGTGTCAGCATGTCCCCTTCATTTTATTTGGGCTTAATTCAGTCCTGTTCACTCTGGCAATTTTGTTGTAGTCCTGTCACTTCTCGTCCTGACAAGGGGGAGGAAATATTTGTGAGATGAAACAAAATAGGTCATGAAAAAGCACCGTGCATCTTGCTTTGTACTGTATGTGCTGTGAGATGGATAAATACAGGAATGTGCTTGCTTGTAACAACACCAGCTATGCCTACCTATATGCCAATGTTGCCAATAAGAACATATGAATAGTGCTGCTATCAGGCCACCACCTGTTGCAAAGGACCACTTGTGCTAGGTGTTTTGTATGACAAGCTGCTGACAAATATAGTTGGATCAAGGCCAAATATAATAGATGAAGCAGCCAGATTGTAGAATAAAATAATTATGAATTCAGTTACTCTTTGAGATATATTGGCCAGATTTCAGTTTGGATCTTGTATTTGTTTATTTGCTTAATTCATACCCTGCAGCCTTTGGCACACAGCGCCCATGGTCAAGGGCAGAGATCACGATCAAGAGAAGCAATGTTGAGATACAAATCTTGTTCAAGATCTGGTAAGAGGGAGAGGGCTCGCCTATTGGCAACACACAATGAAATACATCGTGTATTGAGAAAGTCTCTTAACTTCTCAGTTTAACTGTCAAATGGAGAGGAGGGAGAGGCAAGGGAGAGAGAGCAGGGTTTGGATAAAATCCACAGTTAGCTGGCTCCAGAAGTACAAACAGGATGCCAATGTGGTTAGAAAGTGCAGTCAAGGTGGTGCCAAGTCTTACCCAAATGAACAAGATACAACGAACCTATGGAATTCATTATTGCAGGATGCATTAGCACAAATGCAGAGAATCTAGAGATGGCAGCTGATACCTCCTTTAAAGGTTTAAGGCAAATTAAACCTGGCTAGGCTTATTGACTACTATACCCGTAAGAGCTAGAAATGAAATCTTCTTTGGAGAGAGTTTTTGATTGATTATCAGCTGTTAGGCTATATGTCAATCTGGCGATTTCTTTGTGGTATCTAGATAGAGAACTGCATTTATTTATTATTAGCACTGCCCAGGGTTTCGCTGAGGGGAAAAAAAATGTTGTGAGTTTTGAATGGATAGCGTAATTTGTGTGTTTGCTAGAAATTGGGTGGAGTCATCCCAAAGTCACATTTGGGTTCACCAAGGTGATTCAAAATGGTCTCAAACATTGACAAAGACTGTCTCCCCGACTCAGGAACCCCTGTGCTGAGTTTGGCAATGATATCCCTGGAGGTGGATGAATCTAGTTTAACGAAGAGCCCCCCAGTTGCTGAATTCCAACTCCCATCAGCCTCAGTCAACATGGCCAAAGGTCAGGAATTATGGCAGTTGGAAGTCCAACAGCATCTGCAGAGCCACAGGTTCACTCCTGGTTTAAAGGTAAGGAACCTGCAACATTTATGTTTATTTTTCACACACACACACACACACACACACATTTTTTTTAAAAAAACCATAATTCATGCTCACCGGAGGAGAAAACAAGGGGAGAGGTGAATTTTGGGAGTTTTTAAACTCTTTCTTTTACTTCTACATCCCAAGGTGTCAGATTGCTGTTGGCACCTCCATTACCGGGCCTTCACAGCTTTAAAAGCAAGACTGACAAAGTGGCACACACAAATCATTTTTACAAGGGAGGAAAAACCCATGCACTTAGTTCTCTAGGTCATTGTGGAATCTTGGTCAATAATGCAATCAGGTCACTGAAATGAATCATCTCTCTCAAGTTACTGGCGTGTGACCAATTTTCAGAAATGGAATGAGGCCACATTTCGTCCGTCTAAAATACATTCCTTTTGTACGCTGGACCCCCTGCTGCCACTTCTTCTCATCTCTGTGGAAATAGAAGCCTTTCTCCCGATCTGCTGTATAACCTCCAAAGAGATGATAGAAAAACAACCCCCAAACCCTTTTGTTAGCTCATTCCTTGGGTTCCTACTGGCTATGCCTATGGATTAAGTCAGCTGTTTTATGATGGATAAGCAACTCCTTTCCTTTCTGCTTGTTTCCCATTAAGATCTGTGAAAGTCCTCTCCTAAAGCCAGGAAAATCAACAGTTCCCATTTGGTTGTAATCCTCATGTTATCCAAAGTATGCTCCTAAAACCCAGAAGATAATCAGTAGTAGCTGCTCCCATAGCCTAACCTCCCCGAAAGAAAGAAAGAAAGAAAGAGAAAGAGAGAGACGTGCACATTTTTTTCACTTTCCCAATCTCAGGCTTGTAGTCACAACTCAGGATGGGGTTGTTGAAATGGAAAGGCCAAATATATTAATGATTTTATAAATATATTAATGACATTAATGTTCTGGGCTTCTCCCTGACCCACCAAAGGCCACTGCAGCTGCTTAATGTTTGATTGGTCATTCAGCTTAATGATTCTCTGTAATTTCAAAGTTTGCACCTTGGTTTGTTTATTTGTTTTTAAAGGAAACTCATAGATTTGAACAATCTACTGCATATTATTGTACACCACCACCCACTTTAGTTTGTTATGGATTCTTCCAGAGCAAAAGATGGGATAGAACATAAAGAAATATGAATATGTGTCTATATTGATCACCACAGTATTTTATTCATCTATTTGTGTGTATGTTTTATACATATAAAACAAAATGATCATTAAAACAACTGAAAAATAAAAAATGATTTAAACAGCTGCATAGCTCTGTTAGTAGAAAAAGGTCTTCAAGGTTTTTGCATGCACACGAAAGCTTATACCAAGAAAAAAGTTAGTTGGTCTCTAAGGTGCTTACTGGACAATTATATATATATATTTCGACTGCGTCAGACCAACATGGCTACCTACCTGAATCTAAAAACATCCTGAAAGTCAAAAGTGAATCTCTGAATTTCTGCTGTAAGAGTATTCTGCAGCATGGGACCAGAGACACTACTATTTATTATTATTATTTATTACATTTCTATACCACCCTTTATCCGAGGATCACAGGCTGGTTTTCAGCATAAAAACACAAAAAACACAACTGCCTCACAGGGTAGCTGAACAACAAGGCAGGGCCCCTCCTTGTACAGCTGTTTCTTGCTTGTTGCCTCAGAGTGCTGTACTATCCAGTACCCAAGTGACACCAAGCGTGTTTTCTCCTAAATACTAGCCGTGGTGAGGAAAAGGAGTAAATGATCTTTACCGGAGAGGTCTCCACTGCAGCACATGGCAATTCACCACTTTGAGATGTTGATATATCGCATTATTGGCCGGTGGCATGCACAACCTTGTCAGGAAATAAAGACATTGCTAGGTAGAGCAGGCTGCATCAGGAAAGACTGACATCCTCCATTATTTTTTTCCCCATGTAGGTAGCATAAAAAAAAATCACCATATATTGATTCTGGAAATGTTATGTCTTTTCCAAGATCAGAGAATTCTTCGTGTTGAAACACTACAGTAAGCAGCCCATCACACATAAAACCAATAACGTTGTGGCCATATTTAGCCCATTATCCTTAAATATCTGTGCCATGTGTCTTTATTGCCACTGGGGGGAGGCGGGAACTCGCCACGCCAAGTCTTCACTGTATCACATCTAGTGCAGGCATGTCCAACTCCCAAGAGACTGTGATCTACTCCAAGTATGAAAAAAAATGGCAGTGATCTACCCATTGTTATTGGAGGGAGGAGGAGCCTGCATGAGGTGGGTGGATTGCTCAGAGTTGTTGAGCTGTTTTGGGGGAGGATTGCACAGAGTTTTTTTAGCTTTCCCCCCCATAACTTTTTGTACACGACAAGGATCCCACGATCTACCAGGATCAACCGGGGACCTACCGGTAGATCGCGATCTACTGGTTGGACATCCCTGATCTAGTGGATGTTTGGGGACCAATAGCGCTGGTGATTTTTGGCACCCAGACTTAAAAACAGCAACCCAGTTTTGCAACTATGGCCAACTGAGAGCAATAGGTCATTGTTGCTTCTGGCTGATGCAAAGGACTGCAGCATCAGCATCTGAAGTGCAGAATATAATATTGAGCAGTAGCATATGGTGCAGTGGGGTTGCATCACTTACCTGACCTCCCCCTGGCCAGGTAGCTGCTGCACACCAAGATGGAGAGGGGGAAGGGGCAAAGTGGTGGCAAGGTTGCTGTGATGCAAATGCTCCACTGGTGCATTTGCACTGTGCTGACCTCGCCACTGCCTTGCCTTGCCTCTTTCTTCTTCCCAGTATGCAGTGGTGGCTTGGCTGGAGGTCAAGTAAGCAATGCTGCCCCTTCATTCTGTCCACAACTGATCTTCAGAAGTTCTTTAACAGCACATGAAGAATATCCTTAGCCATCCTTCATGGCCACATCTTAGTTCTTACTCTCAGTTCCCTGAACAAAACATTCTCTATTAAGTAGTGTCCTACATCTTTCCATATAATATGCAAGGCACATTTCTGAAATCATTCCTTCCTTCCTTCCTCCACTGGGAAGAAGCTTTTTCTAACTGAATTGTAGGTTGCAGTTGCTGTTCCTTTGCAGATCTCTTAATGGATTGGGAACCACCAGCTGTTCAGCTGCAGCTATTCTGTCTCATTTGAAGTTGTACTGATCTGTGCCAAAGTCCAAAGGCATCCATTTGTACTTTGCAGGGAAGTTTGGACCAGTTCAGAAAAACTTTCTCCAAGATCACCAGCGGCTGGAAGGACATTATGTTGTTTGTTGATAATAGCAATGTGATCATAGTGTGTTGCAACAGTCTGGGGGACTGGGGTGGAATGCAAGGATATTAGCAAGATAGCCTTCTAGATTAAAGATAGTTAATAAGTTATGGAGGAGTTATGGAACAGATCCCAAAGAGTCAATACAAGTTTTCATTTTCATTTGCCATGCCCTACTAGAAGTTATAAGACCATAGAGTTGGAGGGGAATTCTAGGTTATCTATTCCAACTTCCTGCTCAGTGCAGGGAATCCAGAGCTATAGCAGCCCCAAAAGATAGATGTCTAGCCTCTGATCTACAGTGAGGGAGAGCTCACTGGTCATCCAAGTTTCCATTGTCAAACTACTCTTGCTGTTACATTATTTCTCCCCATGTGCATCTGCAATCTACCCTGCTACAACTAAAGTACATTGGATTCTGCTTTCTGGGCCAGCAGAAAATAAGTCTTCATACCCTCCAACATTTCTCCAGTGAAAATAGGAAATAATAATAATAATAATAATAATAATAATAATACCCCACCCATCTGACTGGGCTGCCCTAGCCACTCTAGGCAGCTTGCAACATACAGTGGTACCTTGGGTTACAGACACTTCAGGTTACAGACTCCACTAACCCAGAAATAGTACCACGGGTTAAGAACTTTGCTTCAGGATGAGAATAGAAATTGCGTGGTGGCCATGGGAGGCCCCATTAGCTAAAGTGGTACCTCAGGTTAAGAACAGTTTCAGGTTAAGAACGGACCTCCAGAACGAATTAAGTTCTTAACCCAAGGTACCACTGTATATAAAAACATGATATAACATTAAACATTACAAAAATAATTCCCTATACAGGGCTGCCTTCAGATGTCTTCTGAGGTTGTATAGTTATATAGTTGTATAGTTACTTAACTCCTTGGCTCATGGGTCACATAACTACATACCCCACAACATTTCTCTGGTGTAAATAGGGACATCCTAAGGAAAAGTGGGACATTCTGGGATCAAATCAGAAACTGGGACAGCTTCTGTAAATCTACAACTGTCCCTGAAAAATGGGGACACTTGCAGGGACTGAATTTTTGCCCTCTTCTATGTGACAACCCTTCAAATACCTGAATGCTCTCATGTCACCTCTTAGCCTATACTTCTTCATGTTAAACATAACCGGTTCCTTCAGCTTTTAAAAATAGGATTTACTTTCTGTATCACTGACCATCTTTGTTGCCCTCCTCTTGCAATGAATTTCTCGACACACTGCAACATGACATCTTTGCAGAAAGCACAGCTTTTCTTTGGGTTTGATCACTGTATGTTTTCAGGTTATGCCTTTTGATGGGAGAATAAATTTTCCGGGCAGGGGAAAGCAAATGGTTGTCGAAGAATTCCATCAGTACTTCTCACCTTTCTGTCCAGCCTATAGCAAATGAATTGTAACCTCACTTGTGCAAACACCTGAACACACTGAATCATCTTGAAACTCACTGAAAGGATTGATCAGCCTTTCAGCAGTGGAGAAAATGTCCATTACGACCTCCTCGGCTTTCTGTGCTGCCAAACGCTTTCCTTTTGTATACTTCTGGCAGCAGGGCCCAGGAGCTCTGCTCTCTTGATCCCTTTCTCTGCCTTAACGGAGAAGGCAAAACAAATAGCAAGGGAGTATGTTCAGGAGACCAGATTGGCTCCACAGGAGCATTTGCACCACCCTGACCTCTGCACCACCTCACACAATGCAAAACATGAGCTAGGTCAGGGCAGCCAACTATTTTGTGGACTACATCTCCCATCATCCCTGACCATTGACCATGCTGGCTGGGGCTGATGGTAACTGTAGTCAGTGCTGGTGCCAGGCACCTTAGGCAAAACTAACTCCTTGTATGACTGCCCCCTACCCCCCGTGCCTGCCCTATGAAAAGCACAAAACTTGAAACTGATAAATTTATTTTAAATTGCAAAAATGAATAATGCAGCAATCTTTGATTATCTTTTTCAAATACAAAAGAAAATGTTTTAGCACACAAATCATTTTGGATAATCTTGTGAACTGGGATGTTAAAATTCAAGTTTGTTCAAAGTTTCAGTTTCAGGCACATCAAAATCTCACGTTGCCTGCCTTTTCCTTTTTTGTCACCAAATAATTGCTTGGTCCATGCATTGAGCTAGCACCGCCCCCCCCCCCCCCAATTTGGCCCTTGTTTTCTTGTTTAGAGATAGAATGCCATGTGCACTGGGTAGCCTAGCAACTGGGCAAGGCTTAAAGCTTGGCTTGCTGACTCATCCACACTCACTTTATTTCCATTTATTTCTGCCTCTTCTTGCCTGGCTCCACCCAAATTTACAACAGCCTGCCTGGTTGTGGGAGGTGTCACTGTCCCTTTAACTAGCTGTCAAGAAGCAATGCATGAGCAGGGAGCATTTGGCTTCAGGGGGTGAGTGGGGGGAGACCCAGTGGCGGTCCTCTCCCAGTGTCACCCCGGGCGCTTAAGCTCCAGCAGCACCAAGCTGGCTCTTTTCCATGCTCTTGGGCTTGAGGTGCCACCTGGAGGTTTCACAGACTGTGGTCCTTGTGCACAGATGGTAGTTTGGCCACTTTGTGCCTCTCCTGCAAGAGCATCAGCACCACCATCTTCCCATGGGCATGGAATATTCACATTTCATGTTGGAATCTGGAAGGTCAGGGCTGGCAGCACACTATATTTTTATATGTGCTGTAAGCTGCCCAGAGTGGCTGGAGTATAAATAATAAAATTATTATTATTATTATTATTATTATTATTATTATTATTATTTGATGGTAGGGATCAGTCACTGGCCTCAGCAGCTCAGAAGGGCCCCTCACCAGCCCAGCCAAGCTGTATTCTGTATTGCCCCTTCCCACCCTCCTTGTCAGGACCTTGGACAGCTCCCTTAGTATTCAGTGGGCAGTGGGGCTACTTTTCTAGTCCTAAACTACTGGGGCTGGGGAAGAGAAACCAAGACTCCCCCTGTGTTAGATTCCCCTTTCTTTTGGTTAGGCTGACGACCTGTAGTTATGAATGTAAGTTTCATACCCAGTCCTTGGTTCATAAATGCCTTTATTTGAGCTATGAGTTGGAGAAGGTTATCTAGATTTACACTATGCCTACCTAATAGTATTTCTTATTCCGACCACACAAGAACTCTTTCGCCTCAAAGCATTGATTTTTAGATCTGAAACTTTCTCCTGAAGCACTTATAAATCAGGGGATCAATCTGTCTTGCTATTAGATCTGAAGACTTGTGCCTCAGGGAAACTTCTCAGCTTGATGCCTGAAAGCATAGAGCTCTCCCCCTACCCCATGTGTGCATGTGTGTGGGTCTTCAATTCTCTTTGAATGGGATATCTAGCCATTCACCTGCCATTAGCACACATTTCAGGAGCTAAATTACAGTACTTAGAAGCTGAAGCCTTTCCAACAGCAAAGCCCCCTCATTGAGAGAGAGAGAGAGAGAGAGAGAGAGAGAGAGAGAGAGGGAGCGCTCAGCTAACTTGGAGTAAGGTATAAATTGATTTTCTATACTTCTGGTGTTAAATAAATTACAAGGCTTTGCATGGCCTATGGTGCCTTCATTTTCCCTGACATTTCTGGCTTCACTTTGCCTGATGTTCTCCTAAAGAATTTTTGCCTCTGCCTCCACAGACATCTTTTTTGGTTCACCACCTTTTGTGTATTATGCTTCCCAGCTACGGAAACTGGCAGTATTGGATACATTAAGCTCTCAGGCTCAACATTAGCTCCAATTTGATGCATATTGGTTTGAACTGACTTCTCATAACCTTTTTATGCTTTGCACCCTGAGGTGCTTGCTTTAAGAATGATACAATAATTCCATGACTGACTGGTTCAGTGATTTGCCAATTTGTTAACTTTTGAGAACTCCCACAGCTCCTCTTATGCAGAGACTGCTTCCTGCCTATTACTGATGAGCCACACTGGGAAGAAGACTCTGACATCTACTGCCATGCTCAGCTTGAAAACTCGTGACACATTTGACTAGTCTCTTCCACCCCCCTGGTTTGTGTTTGCTTCCCAACCCTTTCTGAATATGGCCTGTTGAGTTATGATTTGAGTACAGTCAGTGCTGTTTTGCTAGAAAAAGAGGTGCCAGAACTCATCCTCACGTCTTCTTGACCCATAACTAGAAATCATGAATCTGAGAAGGGGTTTTTTTTTTTATGCATCCTGTGCTTCCTATGCATGGGTCTGAGTGGTTTTGCTTTTGCCCCTCTGCTTTCCCTTGGAAAACTACTCCGTAGCACTAAATCAGAACAAATGGGAATCTGTGGAAAACCCAATTGCCAATTGTTCTGATTCAGCGCTAAACTGCAGGTTTTCTAGAGTGAAAGCGGTGGGGCAAATGGAGGTGTGGATGAGCCCTATGTCAGATATAATGTGGAATATATTTCCGACAAGAAAAGAGGAAAGGGAATGACACTATGGGGGTAAACAGATTAGAGTGAAAACCTGTAAATGTACAACCATGTCAGAAAAATCCATATGGAATACATACATATGGCTTATTAATCATGGTCCTGTGAACCTACACTGAACTTTGCTCTACTATATTGATGTTAAGGTCCTGAAGCCCATTCAGGTTTTTGCCATTAATCTCAATGTAAGAGATGCGCCACAAAAGTTTGCAGAAAGTGCTCTGTATCTTGAAAACCCAGTTCTTCCAAAGAACCTAATGGCAGGTACATTTCCTGCCTAGGAAGTAGCCGTTAAATGAGAATATTAACCTAGTAGTCGATGAAACGCATTAGTTGTCATATATCTAGAATGTGCACAGACCAAAGTGGAAGGTATTTCCAGATACATAAAAACAGATTACTTTCAATTTTGATGCTCCTGTAATAGAAGAGTCTGAAATTGCTTTTAGCTTCCATCCTGCTACTGTTTCTCATTCCACAAAATCAACATTTGTATTTCATCAGCGGTAGAAACTTGCTTGCAGTTGGATTTGTGTGTTTTGTTCACAATGATTATGCACTATAGCCTGTTGGATGAATAATGGTAATCGGCGCAGAGGAAACAGGCAGAATATGTAATTATAGAGCACAGAGAGCACCCCGCCCAATTCTCCTTTAATAAGCTTTTCCACTAAGACAAAAAGAAGAGGAAAAAAGACAAGTAATGTAGGACACAATAGAGGTGTATATAATTATGCATGGCTAGGAGACAGTGGATAGAGAGAGGTTTTTCTCCCTTTGTTCGCTTTAACACTAGAACCTGGAGTCATCCGGTGAAGCTCAGTGGTGGAAGATCCTGGGCAGACCAGCAAAAGTACTTCACACAGCAGACGGTTAAACTATGACACTGCTTGGATGGCTTGAAAAGGGGATTAAAGAAAGTCATGGCAGATTAGGTTATTAATAACGACTAGTCAGCACAGCTATATGTCTCCAGTAACAGAGACAACAGGCCTCTAAAAATACCAGTTGCTGGGAACTGCAAGTGAGAGCTCATGTCCTGGTTGCAGACTTCCTATGGGCATCTGGTTGGCCGCCGTGAGAACAGGATGCTGGATTAGATAGACTTCTCATCTGAAGTCTTGGTGATGGTCCAAATGATGGCCTGAACCAGGAGCTATGGGTGCTTCCGGACTATCACTATTTTCAGGTGGGATTCAATCACATCCTGGGAAAACCAGGCTAAGCAATTAAAGCTGATTTGACACTTTTGTGTAACAAACCCACTCCATCTCCAGAATTGGATTTTTTACACAAAGGGAAAAAAGAGAGAGGAAATGAATGGGAAAGTGTGGGATAGAACTCATTTGATGCCACATCATATAACCTCTCCAGAAATAAATCAGAACGAATGTTCAAGAAAGAGGAGACACTTTCACAGCCCCACAAACTTTGTGCAAACAAATCACAATGAACAGGTCCTCTAGAAGTGACCCAAATGATGTAATTTGTCTAGGAAACTGTTCACTTGTAGCAGGCATGATGGCAGGGCTGTGGCTGATCAAAATAACTGCGGAAGATTAAAAAGTGGGGCTCCCATAATCCAGAAGGAGTGCTCTGGTCTGGTAGCCAGAATGTAGTGATCTAGGGCCAACCAACCAGTGAGAGAAACAAAACACAGTGTATTAACTTGAAGAGCAATTGCTGATCCATTACTTTAGCAGAGGTAGGTTGGTGAAGCATTAGGAAAATGGCATAAATGGTGCCATCCTCTTGCACTGATTGAGAAGCTGTTGGGAGGGAAATGTTAAAGCTATGTTATGCACTAAATGTGGGCAAGACATTGGAATGGATGGCATGCACTTATGTGTGTAGGGGTACTAACTCAAGGGGACTTACATTTTTTTGGGAGGAATCATTGCCTTGTTCTTTGTCAGTCCCTTGCCTCCTTTAGCTTATTAATATCTACAACTGGTAGAAGCTTTTCAGGGTTGTAGCCAGGAGACTTTCCCAGCCCTGCCGGGATTTAACCTGGAACCTTTGGGATGCAGAGCATGTGCTCTGCCACTGAGCTTATAGCAACGAGGGCTAGAAACTTGATTTTGAACAAGAGTCTAAAATTTATTACAGGGGAAAGCGAGAGGTGGTATTCCTATGCAGCTCACTGGTTTGTGCTACAGCTGCAGATCTGCTGAGCCCAGGTTCTCTGATCAGAAATATGGAGATTAGCAGCCAAAACATGGACTGCACTAATGTGTATTCTGTCTTGAACTGAAACTAATTACGAATCCTCTGTGCCCATTATTGGGGGGGGGGGGATAGTTCAGTGCTAATCACTTTCTTTCTAAATTTAACCTTGCTGCAGAACACCTCCAGTTTTATGCCTATTGAGAGGGCATCTAGCACTCTTAGTGGTGCTTTTCAGAATCTAATTTTCTCATTGTTATTCAGTGGTGCTCACAGTTCTACGATGCAGGATCCATGAGTGGATGCGAATCCTCTCATCTCGGTGTGATATGTGCTGTTAATCTAACACCTGCTCCTCCTCCGTTTGGGGAAATCACAGAAATCTTGTCTCTTGTGATTCCAAGTTGAATACATTCTTCCTCAGAAATCTGCGCATCAAAGGAGGAGAAAGGTGCCTTTTATATCTTGTCAACAGATGCATTTTGAAAGCTTAAAAAAGAAAAGCACACACAGAGAGAACCTACAGGAGGCATTTGCCCTTCTAGTGCTCATCCACAAATCTGAGTTAACTGAAGAACTCCAGCTGTTTGCATGGCAAAGGGACATAATCCATGCTGAAGGGGCTGACTGATCCCAGGGGCCACAATGGGCATGGCCTTGTGAAATATTTACATAGAACCACTCTCATAAATAAACATAGAAGTCCCCTGTTCCCAACCTGAGACAAAACCCACAGTGCTTTAACATTCAGACAGAGAAGTATGCATGTTCTTGACAAGATGTGCAGCAAAAGGAGTTATTTTGCATCTTCTTTTACACTCCCTGTTTCAACTCCCCCATCTTGGGAATGGAACATATCCCCAGGGTAGAGCATAGGCATGCATTCAGAAGGTCCAAAGTTCAATCCCTTGTATCAAAGAGCGTAGGAAGCTGCCTTGTATTGAGCCAGACCATTGGTTCATCTAGCTCCTTACTGTGCGCATTGAATGGAAATAGATCTCCCAAAGAATTCAGGCAGGGGGCATTCCCAGCCCTATCCAGAGATGTGGGGATTGAACCTAGAACCTTCTGCATGCAAAGCAGACATTCTACCACTGAGCTACAGCCCGGCCCCTGTGTCGGGCTTGGAGTCAGGTGTAAGTCAGCAATAAAACAATAAATTACCCGAAGCCAGTGAAGTTTACTCTTTATTCAAGGAAACAAGCCACAGCTCAGGCCTAGTGGCCACAGCAACTCTTTCCAGGAGGTCTTGCCTAATGAAGCAGCTGTGAGGACTAAAGGTCCCCACCTTCCCTCAGCTCTCTAAGCTCTCTAAGGTTCCTCCCTTGATTCCTTCCCCAGTAACCTAAGCCTTCACCTGCTTGCCTCTTGTTGCTTTGCCCTCTGCATTTGGGGAGGGGAGCTGGTCGCAGAAGGAGGGGAAGACTTCCTGACTTCTTCCACAGCTTGCCTACACTCAGCTTCAGAGTCTGCACACCTCTCTGCCACAGCCTCTTCCTGCTCACTAAACCCTGTTGCTCCCTAACCTCCTCCTCCCAGTCTGCTCCCTCTTCTCCATTTGACTGCTCATTGTCACCCACCCACCAATCCCCTGGCTCAGAGCATTCTTCCCTTGGGAATTCCCTAGGGGGCTCCCCGGCTGGTGCCTTCCATCACTCCTCTGCATCCAGCCAGTCCATGGACGCCATGATAGAACTAAAAGAATAGGGTTCTCAGGTGGTCTCTCTTTCAGATGGACTCCCATTTAGATGCTGACCAGGCCTGCACAGCTTTAGCAAGGTGGCTGCACAGATCATTTGAGTCTAAAGTCCAGCTCAAGCAGGATCTCCAGCTCAAGCAGGTGATGGGAAAGATTGCTGCCAGTTAGACAATATTGTGCAAGATGGAGAAATATTCTGAGCTGGTATTTTTTTAAAAAAATATAATTTTTATTCAGTTTACAAATGAAACAAATTAATACAATTCATGCAATTTTTAAAACCATTCTCATTTTTTGACTTCCCTCAACTTGGCTGGTACTCCTTCCCTTTTCAATTTTCCGCACATTTCTTAATTCTCATCTACTTTGTAAATTAAATCTAATTTCACTCCAATTTTAATCTTTCATTTTTACAAAGCTTCATTAAACGTTACAAGCGTTATTTGTTTTTCACTTAAATTATGCATATATTCTGAAAATTTTTCCCATTCTTCAGTAAATCTCTGATCTCGTCGATTTCTAATTCTTCCTGTCATTCTATCCAGTTCCGCAAAGTCCATCATCTTCATTCTCCATTCTTCCAGTGTTGGTAGTTCTTCTTGCTTCCATTTCTGGGCTATCAATATTCTCGCTGCTGTTACTGCGTAAAAAAAATAGTTTCCTATCTTTCTTATTTATCTCATTCCCTACAATACCAAGCAGAAATGCTTCTGGTTTCTTAACAAAAATATATTTAAACATTTTTTTTCAATTCATTATATATCATTTCCCAATAGTTTTTAACTTTTTTGCATTCCCACCACATATGGTAAAATGTACCTTCTTTATCTTTGCATTTCCAACATTTGTTACATCCCTTGTGCATGTTTGCTAATTTCACAGGTGTTAAGTACCATTGATACATCATTTTCATCACATTTTCTTTTATAGTTGTACATGCAGTAAATCTTAAACCTTCTTTCCACAATTTCTCCCAATCCTCCATATATATGTTATATCCAAAATCTTTAGCCCAGTCAATCATAACTTATTTTATCTCTTCATCTTTTGTGTGCCATTCTAACAGTATTTTATACATTTTAGCCAAAATTTTAAAATCACTATTTATTATTTCTTTCTGGAATTTCGACTCTTTCTCTGCAAAACCGTTTAGTTTTAGCTCTTTTCTAAACATTTCATTAATTTGGTAGTAGTGCAGCCAGTCATTCACATATCTTTGATTGAATCTTTGATTGAAATCAGACACCTTGCATTTAGGTCTCTTGTATTAATTTAAGCAGGAACTTTGGCCTACTTTTTAAATAAGTTTCTTGAAAAATTGCAATATTAGTTCTATGTTAAAGGAGTTTTTTTGCCTGAATTCTTAAAACGAATAAGCTCATCCCTTCCTTTCTTTTATTCTTTATTTCTTATGGTTTTCACACTTACAACCCTGTTGGAACATCACCAGTGGGGGCCCACAAGGTCATTATTTTGGTCGATGAGAAGCAAAGGTAGCTTTGTACAAACCCCTCAATTTCTTGTTCGCTTCTCCCAAGAGGAAGCCCATGTATAATTTAAACGACCTCTTGTTTTCATTAATTATGTATCTGATGAATTGCTACTGAAGAAAAGAATCTGGACTTTTCATCTGTGACAAATCTTCATTGTTATTTTGCATATAAAAGGAAAAGGAATCCATCTCAGGACATGAACTAAGAACATAACTGAATAAATATGGTGTCACAGAGAGTTGGAAATATAACATGTTAAATTATAGAAATTGCACATAGTTCTCTGTAAATGGGCCATACTGCCTCCATTTGTAAAGAGCAAGGTTGCACACAGGTATATCTGACGATATTTGTCTCACTCCAGACACTAAATGTGCATCAGTTCGGACAAGGCCATTTTTTCTTTATAGGGAGCCAGGTTATGCCCTTCTTATGTCCTTGGGTCAATTTGACTGCGAAGCTTCCTATATATCAAGGCAAATCTTTTTTTCTAGGGATCTTCAGCCTGGAATTAGTAGAAGTTATGTTCAACTAAACACCAGCTTCTGCCAGGGAGGCAGAGAGAGACTTTGGTTTCTACTGCCTTTTGCTATACAGTGGTACCTCTGGTTACGTACTTAATTCATTTTGGAGGTCCATTCTTAACCTGAAACTGTTCTTAACCTGAAGCACCACTTTAGCTAATGGGGCCTCCCGCTGCTGCTGCACCGCTGGAGCAGGAGGCTAATGGGGCCTCCTGCTGCTGCTGTGCCACCGGAGCACGATTTCTGTTCTCATCCTGAAGCAAAGTTCTTAACCCGAGGTACTATTTCTGGGTTAGTGGAGTATGTAACCTGAAGCATATGTAACCCAAGGTACCACTGTACTGAGAAAAGTGGTAGTCGCTGGAGTTGAGCTAAAATAGCCTCGCAAATTCCCCATGTTATTTGTGGGAGGTGAAATTTGGGGGGTGAGGGTGAGATTTTGTTGAATTATACTTTGGAGCAATGGAGTTCTCCTATGCCCAGTCCCCACCCTTAAATGCCTGAACTGTATCCTTGAGCCAGGATAATGCTTCTTCCTGGCTTAAGGATAAAGAGATGTGGGTGGGTGTTTTACCTCTGAGTTTTACTCTGCAAAGGTATGAGTCAAACCAGATGCTCCACCCACTCTTGCTACTGGCCCCACCCACCACTGGCAACTCCCGAATGGTTGCCAATGAGGGAATGTAGCCTGTGAGCTGAAAAAAGCATTGTTTTCTCAAAATTTATCTTCTATACCATGAAAATGGGGACAAGGGTGGTGCTGTGGGTTAAACCACAGAGCCTAGGACTTGCTGATCAGAAGGTCGGTGGTTTGAATCCCCGTGATGGGGTGAGTTTCCGTTGCTCGGTCCCTGCTCCTGCCAACCTAGCAGTTTGAAAGCACGTCAAAGTGCAAGTAGATAAATAGGTACCGCACCGTCGGGAAGGTAAACGGCATTTCTGTGCGCTGCTCTGGTTCGCCAGAAGTGGCTTAATCATGCTGGCCACATGACCCGGAAGCTGTACACCAGCTCCCTCAGCCAATAAAGCGAGATGAGCGCCGCAACCCCAGAGTCGGTCATGACTGGACCTAAGGGTCAGGGGTCCCTTTACCTTTACCATGAAAATAAATAAAAACAGTGGTTGTGTTTTTTTTTTTTTAAAAAAGGTCCCCCATCCTGCCTGCAAGGACTGATTCACACATACCTTTTTGCCACTGTCCTGATGGTTGCAGTGGCACCAGGTGGTGATGTGAATGAGGGGATGATCTGTCTTAGATCAAACAGTACAAATAAAACTCCCATGCCAACTGAAAGGCAGAAATTTTTCAACAGCGACTTAGTCTCAATGACTTAAGTTTTGCTCAGAATAGGCCTATTGAAACTAATGGGTCTAAATTAGAAAGGCTTGTTAATTTCAGCGGGTCTACTCTTGAGGAAGACTTCGTTGACTACTATCACACACACACAAACCTAAAGCAGAACAAATATTAGATTTGGCGAAGAGCCTGCTATTTTGCAAAAAGAGGCACAGTTGGCATTTCAGCTGCATAGATTTCTCTTCCACGTGAATGACAGTATTTGTGTAAAGCACTCATACAGAACCTTAGGCAGCGCTGTGGATAAACAATAAACCAGAACTATTCCCTATGGGGGATTTGGAGTCATAGCTCATTAAATTCCTTGGCACAGCACAAGTTAGTCTTTTATTGTGCAAAGCACAGGTAACGTTTTGTTCCAAGCGCTGGTTCATGCGGCAAATACCGTTTATCCCAAGGTACCCGACTGAAAAGGCTTAGTTGAAATGGGAAGGCCTAATGATATGACTTTGATGTTGTTATTTAAAGCCTAAGCTTTATAGAGTTATTCTGCTATCATTAATTTCAGATATCGAATTTCTCATTGGATACCTCGTCATTCCTCCTACAAAGGAACGACCTAAATAGTACTGCAGTAATGTGAACCTCCCCCTTTATTTATTTATTTCATAAAAGACACCACGTCATCGTAAATGAAACCTCCAAGCGGTTTACAAAAGATTAAACAGGTAAAAAGTTATTATGCTTTTATATATGTTGGAAGCTGTCCTGAGTGGCTGGGGTAACCCAGCCAGATGGGCAGAGTTTAAATAATAAAATTATTATTATTATAAATAAGATAAAAAAGAAAAATTCACAACCACACTTCAAAACATAACAAAAGTTAAAATAGTTATTGGCATCTGCCTGTCTCAGGAGATAATGGAAGAGTGTGCTTTCGGGGGTGAAGTCAAAATCAAACTGTTGGGGGGTTGCAGAACCTTCTGCGGCTGTAGAGACCCTTTCTAAGCATCTGGGTGGGCTTGTCTAAACAACGTTTTTAGCAGGCACCACAGAGAGTACAGTGAAGGCACCTGCTTGATCTCTATAGGCAGGGAGTTCAAAAGTTTAGACACTAAGCAATCAAGTTCTTACAAATGCCGAACAGGTATTACGTGGCACCTGTAGAAGTGCCAATTCCGCCAATCGAAGCAGATGAGTGGGCACATGTGGGGAAAAATGTAGTTGAACTGGTTTCAAGTTGTATACAGTGGTAGCTTGGGTTAAGTACTTAATTTGTTCCAGAGGTCCGTACTTAACCTGAAACTGTTCTTAACCTGAAGCACCACTTTAGCTAATGGGGCCTTCCTGCTGCTGCCACGCCACCGGAGCATGATTTCTGTTCTCATTCTGAAGCAAAGTTCTTAACCTGAAGCACTATTTCTGGGTTAGCAGAGTCTGTAATCTGAAGCATATGTAACCTGAAACGTATGTAACCCGAGGTACCACTGTACTAATAGCAACACTTGGAATCTGGCCTGATAGCAGATCAGCAACAGGTCTTAAATGCCAATAAGGCCTCACTCCTGTCAGCAATTGTACTGCAGCATTATGCACTAACTGCAGCTTCCAGGTCGAGTGTGAGGGAAGCGGTATTCCAGTCTTGAAGTAATCAGTGCGCAACCTACTGTGGCAAGGCTTTCCAGGTCCAGGAATGGCCATAGCTGTCAAACCAATCACAGTTGGTAAAAGGTACTGCTAGCCACTGAGGCTACCTGGGCCCCCAATGACAGAGCTGGATCCGGCACTTGCAAACCGTGAACTTGCTCCTTCAGGGGGAGTAAAACTCCATTAGGGTAGGCAACTGGCCAATTTTTCATACACAGGAGCTACTCACTCACAGTGCCTCCCGCTTCAAGTTTCTGAATATCTATTGTATTTTCTTATAGTCCTCAGGTAACTATCTACATTCTACTGTTGTAGCTTCTCTTTCATTTCATACATTGTGCACCTGCAAGAATTAAAGGAAGGCACCTTAGATACATACAGTGGAAGATCAGAACCTCTGTACCAGAAAGGGGATCTGATGTCTAGCTTGTCAATTAGGGGTAGGATGAGATCCACTCACCACAGGCCCAAACACTTGCAGGTCTCCCATCTCTGGTTGTCTCCCATAAAGAAGCTTTTATGTATCTGGATTTCGTAACTGTAATTGCCTTCCTGGAGAGGAACCACCCTCAAGGAAGCTTTCCATTAAATGTGACAGATAGTGGGGTTTGTAACTCCTGAACGGCAGGGAATTTTAACAGGTCTTTTTAACAGCTCTGTGGCAGGGAGAGATTTGCCAGGTCTCTGCTCCCCCACCCCCCTTACAGGCTTTGCTGCATAGCCAGAGTTCTATGTGCTCAAATAAGTGGGAAAGGACTTAGCTTCTTCCCCACAGAACCATTCAGAAACAGTTTTGATTTGTAGCAGCCCTTCACAACCTGGTGTCCTCTGGAAGTTATATTGAAATGAAAAAGTTTTGGGACATGATATATAACGAAATGAAAAAACTCTTTAAAGACACCTTCCTAAAGAAACCAGAGGCTTTTTTACTACGGATAATAGGAGAGGAAGTGAGAAAAGAAGATTGCAAGTTATTTCTGTATGCAACAACTGCTGCTAGGATTCTTGTGGCCCAAAAGTGGAAAATCCAGGAGATTCCAACTTTAATGGAGTGGCAGATGAAATTATTTGAGTATGTAGAATTGGTGAAAATGACTTATAAAATTTGAGACCAAAAAGTGGAGTAAATTTGTTGTGTATATACGAAATAATTGTAGAAGTTTAAAAACTGTAGTAGGGCTAACATAAAACTTGTGATGTGGATAGGTGTAAATAAGAATCTGTAAGAGAGGATGTAAAATGGGAAAACCGAAGCAGGGAAGGAAGTAAGTCTGGGCGCGAAATTGCGCAGAGTAAATAAGAAGAAACAAAATGCTGAATGTAAAAGTGTAAGTTTTATTTGTTATGTTTTTGAAAACCAAGAAAAAGCATTATTTTTTTAAAAAAGGAAGTTATATATTTTTTTATGATGTACATAAAGGTGTTTGTTTGTTTCTTTGTTTGTTAAAAGCACCTCTAAGTGGTGTACAATAAATGAGAACATGGCTATCAGTGGCTACTAGCCATGATGGCTCTGTCCTACCTCCACTGTTGGAGGCAGTTTGCCTCTGAATAGGAGTTGCAAGCCAGGAGAGTGCTGCTGCACTCAGGTTCTGCTTGCAGGCTTTTCGCAGGCATTGGCTGCCCACTGTGAGTACAGCATGTTGGTCTAGATGGGACATTGGCCTGATTCAGTAGTCTCTTCTTATGCTCTTATGTTCTCATGAAATGCAGTGAGATAATGGCCCTGTTGAGTGAGGCTGATGGGAATGTTAGTCCAAAACACTTGGAGGCCACCAGTTTGGGAAGTCTGAGCTAAAGAATTCTGTTATCATCCTGCACTGGGTTCAACTCAAGGAAGAGCTTCAATCCAACGCTATAATTCTGATCAAATTTTCTGTCTTAGAATATCTCCTGATCTAAATCAAGCAGTGTATTCTAATCTGAATCTCCACTGTCATATGATGAAAACAAAATGAAAATTATGAATTCCAATAGCAGCGATCATCATTTTTATCAAATATAGCTCTTCTTTTTGAAGAAAAGGGAAATCTTTCTAATTCCAGGCAAACATCTGATTTCTGAGACAAAGAGAGACTTAACTTACACAGCAAAGCTTCACAGCCATCAGAAAAGTAATTAGAGAGATGTATCATGCAGGCCACCTGGAGAATACTCACAAAGTAAGGCCATCATACATTTTGCTGAGTTTTAATGGTTGGGGTTAAAAGTCCATTTCTAAAGTTGGCATTTTGTTTCTTAATTGGGGCATTGTGTCTTGTTGATTTACCCCACCCCATCGTGCTGAATTCTTAATGCGCCAAGCCCTTGGCTTGGTATAGGTTACCATCTGAAATAAAGAAAACAAATTGAGGAAGACAGATGGTTTGTACTTCATGAAATCCCAATGAAAGTATTAGTTTCACATGACATTGTTTCTAATCTCTTCTCTCGGGGCAGAAATGGTTTTCATAGCTTGCTTCCATTTCATATATAAAATTAGTCATCCCTTGGGTTTGTGTGCCTCTTTCTTTCTGAACACTACACTGTAATATAAAGCAGCAAATGGTGTACTGTCTTGTCGATATTTAAAAGAATGCAAGATATTCTGACACTAATATGCTTCACAGAGAACCAACTCATTCATTACAATTTCCCTTCTAGCTCTTTTAGGCTTTGTTAGAATTGGCTTTCTCCATGTTGGCAACCGAATAACATTCTGTCTTCCCTTAATCACTCACAAAATGTCACTTTGGCCATTTCCCAACAGAAGTCAGATTGTTCTTTATGGATTTCCTTAACAGGTTGGGAAAAAAAATCCATTCATCTCCTAATCACAAGGAAAGAAAGTGAATTACCAAGGATAAAATAAACACCCAATAGATCTAGCTTCTTGGGAAATAGCTAGAGAAAGAACAATTGATGCAGAGCTCTTTAAAAATGAAGCCGGTATTCACTGATCAGAAGCCAAATGTCTCAGGGTTTGTAACCTCAAATGTTAGGTCTGGTGAATGAAAAAAAGGGTGGTGGGCAGAATAAAAACATCAACAACAGTCAACCCACAAATAGGATTTGCACTGTAGAACAACAATAAAAAGAGAGATTACTCAATTTCTCCAGAGAGGATACAATTCCAACATGAGAAAGAACTAAGCAGCTTAGAGCCGTAGGAAAGAAAGAAACAAAACTCTCTGTATTCCAGTGCCAGTCTGAAACAACTGGTACTGATGCAGGAAATGTTCAATTAGCATGTCTTCCAACCACAGTAGAGCTGGCTTGTATGCTTCAAACTTTGACCTAGTATGAGGGTAACGGGTCTGTAAAAGGGGAACACTCACACGGCATAGTGGCCAATCGACCAGGATACAGCTGAAACTCACAGCAGAATGAATTGGGAATGAGGTTGTGCAGGGGTAGCCAGTTCCCATCAGCCCCACCTCGATGGTCAGAGGTGATGGGAATTGTAGTCCATTAGCAGCTGTATGACACCAGATTGGCTACCCTTGAGGTAGTGTGTCCACTGTAGCAGGATGGGTGTATTTACTATTCCTAATATTATGCTATAGAAAAAAAAAAATAATTGAACTAGGAAGCTAGTACTGAATAGCTGGACTAGAAGCCCGAGAGACTGAGAATAAATCACTACATTAAGGACTGTTCCTAGTTAGTTCCTGAATGTCCCAAGGCTTTGAAGATTAAGGGTGAGGGCTTCTTTCCAAGGCCCTTCAGTTTGAAGGTGATAGTGGGGGACCCCTTCCCTCTTCCCCAGAGTACAGTGGTACCTCGGGTTACAAACACCTCAGGTTACACACACTTCGGGTTACAAACTCCACTAACCCGGAAGTAGTACCTTGGGCTAAGAACTTTGCACCAGGATGAGAACAGAAATTGCGTGCCGGTGGCGCAGCAGCAACAGGAGGCCCCATTAGTGAAAGTGCGCCTCAGGTTAAGAACAGTTTCAGGTTAAGAACGGATCTCCAGAACGAATTAAGTTCTTAACCCGAGGTACCACTGTAATGCCTTTTGTAGCAAGAAGATGCTCACAAGAAGAAATAATACAATGTGTATACATTTCTGCAGGTTATACATTGTACTCATAAATACAAATGTGTTTATTGGTAAGATTTTGTTGTTGCTATACAGTGGTACCTCTAGTTACGAACTTTATTCATTCTGGAGGTCTGTTCTTAACCTGAAACTGTTCTTAACTAGAGGCACACTTTCGCTAATGGGGCCTCTTGCTGCTGCTGCGCCGCCAGCACACAATTTCCGTTCTCATCCTGGGACAAAGTTCTCAACTCGAGGTAACTCTTCCAGGTTAGCGGAGTTTGTAACCTGAAGCGTTTGTAACCTGAGGCATTTGTAACTTGCGGTACCACTGTACTATTCAGAAATGGTGTCCTACACCAGCACCCAGAGTTGCTAAAGTCTTTCATTTCATGATTCTCTCATCTCATTCTCCTGCATGAGTTGATCAGATTTCAGTTGCAAACCAGGAAATGTCTCTGGTTCAAATGTTTCTTGGGTGAATTTAATGGCTGGTTATAGGCACTCCACATGCATCTAAGATTAAGGGAAATGACATTTGTCTACGTGAAGGATTGGTGATTACTGGTAAAAACGTTTACTGGTTGGTAGATGGAATGTTGACATAAATAACCATGCAGCTACCAGAAACACTACCATTTTCTGGAGACACACAGGAAGCTATTTTATGATGACACAGGTCCCTGGTCCCTCTAGTTCAATAATGCTAATGTGCTTATACTACCATAATTGTTGCCTAATGTCCTTCAACTTGGGATGCTAAATGTGGTTCTCTCTTGCTTCAGTACTGCAATGCTCTGTTGTGTGTCAATGGATTTTATTAAAAAAACATGCCACCGAAAAATAGTGTCCAGTCTTATTACTGGTGAAGACTGAATCCAAAAGGTTCTTCAAAGTTCACATTTGTTAAGGGGACAAGAAGACTCACAAGAACATGGTTTTAAATCCAGGCTCAATGTGTGATAGAGTTTTTTTCCTTTCTTTTTCCTATGTCAGAGACACACTTTCTGATGCAAGACAGAAGTAATGCAGGGGCCCCCATACTGTTTCACTGTGTAATAAATTTATCTGTATCTGTTTATTTCCCATATAGTAGTCTTTCCTCACCCAGACAGGGTTAAAAATTCTTCATTGCCATGTTTGCTCATTCATGCTAAGCCATGAAAGTTTCTGCTGTCTTGGTAATAGAAGTTTTCTTCTAGCCTTCATTTATTTTATTTCATATTTAATTTAGGAAAAAAGAGAGACCAGCTTTCATAGATTAATATGAAATGTATATCGATAGATCCACATACATTTAATATCTCCAGTTATTAGATTCTTTGCTTTATGTGGCATTGTCTCAGAATCCATAGCAGGGATTCTGCAGCTTTCCTCCATTTCCTGTGTTCCTTCTTCCTGGCTTTGGTTTCCTGTGAGTTTTCATGCAATATCAATAGCAAGAGCTGTAAAGTGCTGCTGTAAAGTACATGATTGATATTTCTCATATTACTTTTGCATTTTTCACTTTTATTTGCTGGAGCTCTTGTCATCTCCTGCACTGCATCATTTCCCCTGAACATTAAGCAAATGCCCCTTCCCTTGATCAAACAGTTTCCAGAGCCAGTGAATATGAAGGGGGAGCTTGAGGTCAACCACAAGCTACATGCCATTACAACCATTTTCTTTCTTCTTTTTTTTAAAAGATATTTATTAAAGTTTTCAATATATTACAAGAATTAGAAAGAATAAAGAGAAATAAAAAATACAGAATAGAAACAGTTAAAAACAAATCAGTCTTTCCATGTCTTATCTTTCATTTACTTGTTTCCCTGACCTCCTCACACCTCCCTTTCTTGTATTCCAGTTCAGTTGATTAATTCAGCAAATCCTTTCCCTCTTTAATTTTATCTTAATCTTTTATCTTAATATATTATAACTTTGAATTATCACCTGTTAACAATCCATTTTTACATATCCCTTAACATTGCTGCTAAAAAATCCCACTTAGCTTCAATCCAGCATCATTCGAACATTCATTAATTTTACAATATTTCTGTAGATAGTCTTTAAATTTCTTCCAATCTTCTTCCACTGACTCTTCTCCCTGGTCTCGGATTCTGCCGGTCATTTCCGCCAATTCCATATAGTCCATCACCTTCATCTGCCATCATTACCACCATTTTCTTTGGGGGCTGTCAGTTATATGAGGGGGTGCCGACTCCTGTCCATCAGAATCCATCAGTTTTCAAGGAGGCAGTTTTCAGTGACTTTCCACTTAGAATGCTCCCCCTAAATCCACTCCACAAAGATGCCCCCCAACTTCATGACAATGCCACACAATGATGTGGCACCCTCCTAAAGAGTCTGTTGGGTAAGATGGTGCCCAAGAGCAGCTGAGCCTCCCAGGAACATGATCTCTGCCAGCTGGGACCATGAAAAAGGCAGTAGCCATAAAAGGCAGTGACAGGCTGTGATTTTGTGAAATCTGGCCCCGCCAACATCCACCACTGAGTTTCTGAACTTTTGGCTCAGCTCTGGCTGATGAGCCTTTTCTGATTTGAAATGCTGACTGCTACAAGCAAGCATTTGCCAAATGATTTTAACAAAACTATTGCTAATGTTTTTCATATTGGATGGAAGGTATGAAGCCAGTGTTGATAGTTATGGCTTATTATCCTTTTTTTCCATTTTGATTTATTGAATTTGGCCATATTTCAGTTTGCAAGCACCTTTAAATGTACATTCTCTCATTTGAATACAGCTTCTTTCACACAGAGCTGGCATACAACAGATGTCCAAAGCTAGGAAGAGCCACCCATTCAAAGGATTGTTGCTGGCCTTTTCAGTTACCTGAATTATGAAAACTTGCAACAAATATCAGTTCAATTCAATTTGGCACAACACTAAGATTTTCTGAAAGAACATCCACTCCAGTTTTGAAACGAAGCTGCTCCCCCCACCCCAAATTACAGCGAATATACACAATCTAGTATACATTAACCACAATATCATATTGAATCAGCACCTGCCTTGTTGGACAGAGACTGTGGTTTTTCAAAAACCAAATGGAACTGTATAGTATTCAGTTGGGAAGGGCTGTTGCTCATCTGCTCTGTATATAGAAGGTCCTAGGCCCAACCTCTGGCTTCACCAGGTGGAGCTGGAAAAGTCCCCTCTCTTAATGGACCAATAGTCTAACTTGGGATAAGGCTCATATGACCTTCTGCTAACTGTAGGCATCCACCAGCATGTTGGTGAAGTAGATAATTTTTGGGTGAATCATCCTCCTGCTGCATCCCTCTCCCCATATGTGCTGAGGGTTTCCCAGCCATCTGCAGCAGTTTTGGGGTAGTGACTGGGAATGGCTGTCGAGACCACATAACACCGGTCCTCTTCATTGGCACCCAGTACATTTCCGAGCACAATTCAAAGTGTTGGTGCTGACCTTTAAAGCCCTAAATGGCCTCGGTCCAGTATACCTGAAGGGGTATCTCCACCCTCATTGTTCAACCTGGACACTGAGGTCCATCTCTGAGGACCTTCTGGCAATTCCCTCACTGAGAGATGTGAAGTTACAGGGAACCAGGCAGAGGGGCTTATCAGTAGTGGCAGCTGCCCTGCGGAACGCCCTCCCATCAGATGTCAAGGAAATAAACAACTATCTGACTTTTAGAAGACATCTGAAGGCAGCTCTGTTTAGGGAAGTTTTTAATGACTGTTGTTTTAATGTATTTTTAATCTTTTGTTGGGGTATAAATAAATTATTATTATTATTATTATTATTATTATTATTATTATTATTATTATTACTGGTGGTTGCAGGTATGAGGGAGACTCACCAAAAATTAACGCCCTCTTCATTCTACAGACACATGTCTTCTGCCACTGGAGGAACACCAATTAGATATCACTTATCATTATGATAGCAAAAGATAAATAAATCATTGGTGCAAAAATGAAAGGCAACATTTGTCAGGTGAGAGAGAGAGAGAGAATAGGTGTATTTGTGCTAGTATGTCATATTTGTCTTTTCTTGTCTTCAAGAGTAGTCCACGAAGTACAGTTTCTCATCATAGAGTTGCTCTTGTTATGAATGCACCAAAAAGTACCAGTCTTGTGACATCTTAGAGACTAACAAACTGATTGTCGCATGAATGTTCATAAACAAGAGACTACTTCATCCTAAGAAGAAAGAGCTGCCTTCATCAGATACAAGGAGGAAGGAGCCTACTTCATGAGGTGTTTTGTATGCAGTGCAGTCACGGTCGAGCTAAAATAAATTAACATTATGATACAGAGTATTGTTGTTTCCTCTGGAGATAGACAAGATAAAGAATCTCTAGGATTATGCCAGATGCAGATCACATTGTACTTGATCAACATCACAGAGATCTGCTTGCTATTCACCATCAGTGGAACAAATAAATGCCTTCTGGTTCAAATGAGTGGTTCAGATGGAAGTATATTTCATTTTTTAATTTTTTTACAGGCATGACAACTTTGGCATTAATAATACATAGCGCCGAGCCACAGGAATAACTAGGAGACTAACCACTCTTCTTGGTATTCAATTCACTAGCTTCCAGTCCTTCAACAGATTAGTTTTATAAATGTATTCTGCAGTGGTGTGGAAATCATTACCTTTGGAAGTATAACGCATTTACAGAAAAGCCACTTAGAAGATTCCGCAGCATGCTCTTCAGTTATACATTAGAGGAGCTGATCTCAGATAAGGGATACATAGGCCAGTCATCGTGACAGAAATGCTGTTGGGGAAAGTGAATATAAATTCCTCAAGACTCTATTAATCTAATAAAGTCAGTTTATACCTCTTGTAGAGAGGACAAGATCATTGCTTACACCCATCATTGGGCAATAAATTAACTTGAGTTAGCTGCTGTGCATTCTGAAAGCAAATAACATTGGCTTTTATTGTTGGAATATTTGCCTGAGCTTGCACAACAAAGCAAAGCTTTATTTCCTGAGGTTTTTTAAATGACTTTTACAAACCTTTCCAACATTTTCATTTCTAAAGGCAGGCTCAGAGGGATCCTAATTGGACGGGAGCAGTGGCACTGTGGCAGGGCATCACGCACCAAAATTAAGTCAGGTATTATTTTGCAAAATGCATCTGAAGATTTTGTGAATATACTCTCGTATACTCTTATTCTCAGCATGTGCAATGTAATCAATTATAACTTGCATGAATGAGAGAACAGTGAGTGGACCTTTGGAAAGGTGGTTGGCAGAACAGGAAAAGCAAGGTCGAGGGACCAGTGGCTGCAAACAGGAATACATTTCAAGGAAACATCAGACTAAGGGAAAGCAACCTTCATTGGGAAAGGAACTTGCACATTTCAGGACAGCAGTGCCCATGTGGCTAGATCCTAAAGACCTCTGAGACATGTAGCCAGGAAAGGTCTTTCAGTCCTGAGACCAAGAGGCATTCAGATGGAGGTTGGAAAGATTATGCAAGGGTCTTGCAATCCAGAGACTACTGTGCCACATAATCAGAAGACTCAGCTGAGAGTGTAAGAAATCTGCAGACCATTCACCTTTGGGTTGTGACCTCTGCAGCACCCCCATGGGGCAGAATGTAGATCCTACCTGCTCCTTTCCACCACTTCTCTGTACTGCTAAGCTGGACACTTTGTTAGACAGAGCAACAATCAAACTATATTCCTGCCAAGGATGTGTGCATGTGCTATATGGATGAGATGTCTTGAATAAATGGCATTAATAAATACTTCTTAAAACTGGTACCACTGCCTTGGTCTCTACACATTCCTCCTCCAATCACGAGCTGCATTCGTCACAGGTGTGTTCATCCATGTATGTTCATCCAATGTATATAATTGCCTATACATTTTCACCCTGCAACAAGGCTAATTGTGGCTTCAGTGGGAACTGGTAAAACAGAGGGAAGCCAAGGGTTAAACAGGCTGTAACACTGAATCAAAGTGGATCCACCCAACTGCTGCTTTTATGTAAAAGCAAAATCAGCGCAGGACACCCTACTCCAACTTTGTTTTGGCCCAGAAGTTTCAGCAACAACTTATTTACAGTCCACAACTTTGACTGTAATTGCACAGAAATCGTTCAGTTCATTTTACTATTACATGAGGGTTAGAATATCGCATCGCTCTCTGTGAAAAATTAGTCACATTGGACATTAAAAAAAATACGCTCAGATAGCAAATAACAGGCTTTTGAAAACAAAAAACTTGATTTATGAATACAAGAGGAAATTAAAATGATATGCCATGGCAAGATATTTTTGTTTGGGACACAGAAATGTCATAACCATCACAAAAGAAAATTGTGTTTTGATTGTGGTAATATCTACTGAAATAACCTGCAGAAGAGTTAATCTTCTGAAGCTTATCAAATACAAAAGAATGAATTTATTGTTTCCCCTCCCACCCCATCTGCACTCATCCTAATATGCCATTCCAGAATCAGAAGGAAACCGCAAGGCAAAGATGTGGCTAGATCACTGGCTTTCTTATTTACAAGAGCGAGTAGACAAGCCAACAGTCTGAATGATAGATGGAACTTAAAATATTCCAAAAGTGTCAGGGTCTATTTGTATCATGTACAAAATATTCACTGTGCTTTTATTTGCAGTGGACTTGCCTTGCTGTTCATTGTCATGCTGTATAATCCTTTCCATTCCTCACTCTTTATGAGGTCAGCTCATAAACATGAAAGAAAGACAATTCAGAAGAGATGAAGAGAAGCTCCAGATTCTGTTCTCAAACTCTCACAGCCACACACCACGCAGACAGAAAGGCTGAACATTTACTACCACTGCGCTCCTGTCTGTGAAGCCTCAAAGAATGCAGTGCACATGCCATTTCAATGGGCAGAGAAAATGGAAGGATTTCTATTGCTGCCATTGTAGTTCTTGTTAAATATACTTGGATGCTGTTGTTTTATCGTTTTATCTCTTAGCTTGATTGTATAAATCCCACTTCAAACCCTGGATTCAAATAATAATTAAGATGGAACCCTGGTTAACATTGACCATAGTTAGTATCACAAGTAAGGTTAAAGGGAAGCTTTTAATGTTTGATGCATTACTGTATATTAATATTTTGTTGGAAGCCGCCCAGAGTGGCTGGGGAAGCCCAGCCAGATGGATGAGGTATAAATAAATTATTATTATTATTATTATTATTATTATTATTATTATTATTATTATTATTATCCATGGTTAAAGCCAGTGTTTTTGTCTAAAAAATGTTTAGGGATACTCTCATTTTCCTACTCATATTGAAAAACTGGCACACAATGTGGCCAAACTTAGATTCACAAAATGTTTAGGGGTATGTGTACTCCTGTGTCCCCCCCCCCCCAAAAAAAAAAAAATACTGGTTAAAGCAAGCGAGGGGAATGTGTGGGAGATTTACTCCAGGGAGGGAAGAAGGGCAGGTTTGGAAAAGACAGCCAGTGTTAAGGATGTGCTGAATCCTAGTCCCAAAGAACCATTTTGATATTAGTAGAAATGTCTTGGTCTGGCTACCTAGGAGGACATCAAGGGATGGAGCCAAAGGTTTTCCCTGCCCTTCATATTATGGAAGAAGTCCTTTTATCAGTGGAAGACACCTTGCACTGGAGGAAACTCCTTCTGTCGGCAGAGTCTTTCAACACAACCCATGGAAGCTCTTCATGATAGCACTTCCACCGATAAATAAAAGTGACTGAGATGTGTTTTAATGATTCATATTGCCTATTTTATAATGAATGTAAACATTAGAATGTTAGTATTATCAAAATGAATTGCTCGTTTGGTTTTGATACTATGTTTTGAAACAAAATACTGCTAGACCCTTTATTGTAATGGTATATTTATCGGGGAGTAGGTAACATCTTTCTATTGAAGTGTTATGGTTCTTTGGGGTGCACCCCCCCAAATAACAGCATAGAGATGGAAAGTGATGGTGATGTCAGAAATCCCCCTTTTCAGGTCTCACGGATCCTCAGGACCTCAGATTGACTCTTCCCTTCAGAGACTGCCTGGTGGGACCTTAGGACTTAGAATGCTTTATCTAAAGGAAGGGAAAGTGGCTGTTGGGAGTAAATTGCCCTCAATGGGGTTTAATATCTAGTTTGATCCTGTAACTAGCTGAAAGCAATGAGAGTTAAGTCCATCACAACAAACTTGCTCCACTGATTTCAGTGAGTCTTAAAGAACAATCCTATGCATGTCTTATTCTAAATCTTAATGTGCTCAATGATAGTTACATCCAAAAAGCAATCAGGTTCTTGCTTACCTGGTGGTAAATTTCACTGAAACGAATTGAGACTCATATCTGAACCGGATTGAGTTGCAGTTCACAATTAATCATGGTATATTGGGGCCAGTATGTTGTAAAGGTTATCCATAAAATACCATAAGGATCCGTGAGCCTGGTTGTTTTCGCTTATTTTATCTGAGGTTTAAAACACTTACCTAAGTATTTAAAAGCCAGGTCCCAACATTCTGTCACAGTTTAGTGTGACCAAGAGGCATACCCAAGAACAGAGCTAGGCAGAGCTAGGCAGGTAAAAGCAGATATGGAACCTGGAACAAGGAGAATACCACCACAATGTTTTAGTTTATGCAGTAGTATGGAAGAAAGGATGTTTTTTCAGTGAATACAAACCTGCCCCAGCATCCCTGAGAATGGGTGGCATAATTTCCCTAAAGGTGCTATTCCCCAGATCATTGCAATTCACAAAATGAAAGGGAAGTTTGTTAGCTGTTGACAAGTTCATTTTTGAATATTGTTGAAAAGAAGCTTAAAACAATGATTATTCTGGGGTAAGAATTGCATATAAAAATCTAAAACTGACATTTAAGCATCTATGGTTGAAGATTATTTGGTTATATAAACAGGCAGGCCACACTGAGCTCTTAGGAGGAAAATGGCTATTTTGGCAGCAATCACAAATAGGCATTGCTTGTATATTTCATGAAGCAAATGGCATTGCACTGTAATGTCTAAAACTATAATCTAAATGCCATCACATTTTTGACACTTCCTTCATCACCAAAGTAGCGGTTTGCTGTGTATCATCTGCATAAAATCCTCAACTTTCTATATACATTATGAATTATGTATCAACAACATACAAATACTGTACGAATGACACTATCACAGGGTCATTTGAGCGGCAGAATTTTGATGTTCATTTTATTCTGCTTGGAAATGGACATCATTTTGCAAAAAGCCTAAGATGCAAATGATGCACAGTTTCTCTGTACATCACTGGAGTAGTCACAAAGTGGTCATAACCCAAAAAGATTTTTCTCTCTCTTTTTGAAATATATATAGTATTCAATAGCTAATGTATCAGAATTTTTCTTGCTTTGTCTGACAAAAAAAGTTTCTGCCTTCTGCTACATCTGTTGTAGCAAAAACATCAAAACATGAAAGCATCTTCAAGGTTTGTGGGCCACTTTGTTGTTTATTTGTTTATTTTTTTAAAAAGAAGAACAACTTCAGGAGGTGGCCATTTTGTGTGGAGACTTGGTGTCTGTTTGGCACATTCCAAAACTTGGTGAAAGCTTTCCCTTTCCCTATTTAGCTTCTTTAACTGTCTTTTCTAGAGGGGCAATTCACTGCACCTCCCATAATTTCAAACAAATAAAATATATTTTTAAATGCACCTGTTTGTGTGAAAATAAAGTGAGGTATGCTTGATCGTATATTTTAGCAAATTGCTTTGCAGTTTGATGTGAACTATGGCAGCATTGCACGGACACCCACACTAAAACATACTCTTAAAGGAAGGTTGTGAAAGCTAAATAAACTTTCATTCTAATGACCTACGTGAATTATATTAATGTTCCAAATGAGGACAGGGAGCCTTCACAATATCTGCAACAGACTTGACTGACTCTCTTGACCAGCATTTCATCCCAAATATTCATTTTCTATATTACTAGTACTACTAGTACCAACAGTCTACTTAGCCTGATAAAAAATCAAATTCTACTACTTAAAAATGCATCCTAGGTAAGGCAGGGAAGAACTCCTGCCTAAAACTCCAGAAAGCCATTTACAGTCAGTGTCATTTTATATAGTTACAATATTATATATTTATATATAATATAATTTATATAAAATTTATATATAATATTTTATATAGTTACTTACATAACTACATAACTGGGGTAGATGAGACTAGTGGTCAAACTTGGTAGCTTCCTATGTTCCTATGAACGACATTGCAACTCCAACTAGTGCTACACTGAATTTTCACATGTAAACCTTTTAGAGGCAACAGTTCAAAAAAGACCCCTGAACACTCTTAGCTCTATTTCACATCTTTGCAGCTGTTTACAGCCCCAATATACTGTTCCTTCAGCACCATTTTCTATGACTTTTTCCTTAAGTGCATGTTATAAATCATGTTATAAATGTGACGTCATCTGACTGCACAACATTGTTTACAGAGGGTTGTGAATGAGTATGTTCATGTTCTCCACCTTCTGTGGCTAACAGTCAATTATGTATCACAAACTGGATGTGGGCAAGGGAATATTGCTGCAGTTACTTCTTCATGGCAGGTATGTTTCCTCTCCTCCCTCTCCCCGGCCTGCTTTTGTTGCATTGCAAGCATCTTTTGCACCTTTTCAAGGGTGCATGATAAATCTCCATGCGGAGTGAATTAATCTGTGAACATCACACCTGCAATTTCCCCACTTGGTTGACATCCAACCTTCCTTTGGAATGCCAGTTGTGTGGGAAAGACCCATCTGACTGTCCTTCCCACATGGGTGAAATAGTTCACCACACTGCTCATTAGTATGGCATTGCACCATGGAAGAAGAGTTCCCCTGTCATTGGAGGCCTGTTGTCAGGGACCGTGCTGAGGAGGGCTGCACTGAGGAAGAATGGTGGGAGCCACCCCTCCCCTCCTGGTCCTGAATCTTCCCAGAAGCAGGAGGACAGTATAGATTTGGAACAGTGGTTTGCAGAGGGGCATAGTTCAGAAGGCAGAAGCTGGGAAATACTGAATGGGGAACAGCTAGTAGAAGAAACACTGGATGAGAGATTGTAGATTCTAGAGAGTACTCTAGAGAGTAGAATAGATTCACAGCCTCTGGATAGTATCCACCCCCCCTTCCCCATCCACCCCGGGGAGCTCAGAAAGTGTCAGAACAGAAAACACAGCAGCTCCAAGCTCACATAACAAGACGTAGGTGTGACACAGATTAATAGGGATGGTTGGAGGGGCAGGGGGGTGACCTTAATTGGGGGTACCGCCATTCTGGTTAGATGCTTTCTTTTATCCTTCGCTGTGTTTATTTAAAAAACTGACTGGTAAGAATTCTGTTTCATTTGATCTGCTCATTCACGGCCATGGGGAAGGAAGCCGATTCCCTGAAGCCTGACACCTGTTCAAAGGAACCCAAAAAGTCATTTTCAAATGGAAATAGACTATCCATATCTCCTCAACATGAGTTTTTGAAATCTTTTCTCCATTAAAATCTCCCCTCAAGAGAGCATTATTTCTTGGAACTATAACCCAACACTCGATTATATGAATTTATGTACCAACTGGGCAATAAAATTGCAGGAAGTTCTTTATAAGTATGAATCACACCCATTTCCCTTTGTTTGATTTGCCATCTCCATATGTTTAAGCTGCAGTGACATATTTGGGCTTATATTAGAAGCCCAAAGGGCTAAATTTCCCATTAAGCAGACAATTATTCCTGCTCCATCCTTCTGATGCTGCAAAGTCACTTAAATTCCACCCACCCCTTGGCGTGTCTCCATCTTTGGGAACTAACTAATCATAAGAAGTCACCCTTTGCTCATTGCAAAGAGGTCTACAGAGTCACTGACATTTGTTGTGCTGCTCTGAGTCACATGTGAAAGAAGCATCACTTTTGTTTACAGCACTTTCTAGAAGGGACCCAACCCTTCTACCACATGGGGGTGTTGTTTGTCTCAAATAGCAGATAAAAGCTTAGCAAAGTTTCAGGTTCAGTTGCTTATTTTCAATATGCTGACTAATGAAGAAACCTGTTGATAAGGGGATGGAGCAATGAGGAAAGGTCAGAACACCTGAGGCATTATAGTTTAGTAGTGAGTAAGAGGTGATATGACAAAATTGTCTAAAATTACGCATGATATATAGATAAAGTTGGGATGCAGGTGGTGCTGTGGGTTAAAACACATAGCCTAGGACTTGCTGATCAGAAGGTCAGCGGTTTGAATCCTTGCAACAGGGTGAGCTCCCGTTGCTCAGTCCCTGCTCCTGCCAACCTAGCAGTTCAAAAGCACCTCAAAGTGCAAGTAGATAAATAGGCACCACTCTGGCGGGAAGGTAAACGTCGTTTCCGTGCGCTGCTCTGGTTCGCCAGAAGTGGCTTAGTCATGCTGGCCACATGACCCGGAAGCTGTACACCGGCTCCCTTGGCCAGTAAAGCGAGATGAGTGCCACAACCCCAGAGTCGGTCACGACTGGACCTAATGGTCAGGGTTCCCTTTACCTTTACCTTTATATAGATAAAGTGGATAGGAAGAAATTTCTCTCATAGTGTCAGGGCAGAGTCAGAATGCTCAGAGTTCCCTGATATGGGAAAGAGCATTGGGCCAGGATCAGAAGCAGCAGAGGAATGTGTGTCTGGAGAGGAGGGGGGAGCAGGGCCCAGCAGTGAAGTGTTAGAGTCTGTAAACGCAAGAAACCAGGAAGAAGTGGCTGATGAACCGGGAAACTTGGGTTAAGCTCAGAGTCAGAGGGAGATTTACATCTGCTCACGTGAGGAAAAGAGGCAGGGTCAAAGGAGAGTCATAAAGTTCCCACACTTTAGGTGCTGTAGGTGGGGGCGAAAGCCATTGGCGGTATCTGAATCAGACTCAGACTGATGGTGATTAGCTTGTGGTGCCTTTTGTAAATACTTGTAAATAAAGACCATAAAAACGTCAACGGGTGTGAAGTGGTGATTGCAGTGAAGAGAGAAATGTACCCCCCTGACACATAGAACTCTGGGACATCCAATGAAGTGGAATGTTGGGAGATTTGGGGCACACAAAAGAAAGTATTTCTTCACAGTGTATGGTTAAACTATGGAATTCACTTCCACATGGCAAGAGGCACTGATGGCCACCAACTTGGATGGCTTGAAAAGATGAGTAGACAAATTCATGGAGGAGAAGCTACTATTATCTATTAAGTCTGATGGATATGTTCCACCACAGCTGGAGGCAGTATTGCGAGAGTGTTGTTGTGCTCTGGTTCTGCTTGTGGGCTTCCCACAGTGGATGGCCACTGTGAGAAACAGGATCCTGGACTAGATGGTCCACTGGTGACAGGATGCTGTCACTGGCTCCCAGGAAAATATAAAGACCAGGAAAGCTTCTTACCCTCCTTTTTAATTTCAATCTTTACAGAGAGAGGTTATAGAACCCAGCCTCTTGGATAATGGCGTTGTCCTGAGTGAATCTCCACTCCCTGTCTCCCCCACTTCTCCATTCATCACTTCTACGGTTGCTGCTATGTGCCCCCTGTCTTTAAGCTCTTTGATCTCCTACTTTTAAGGCTCACTGGCTTCTGGGAGATGGAGGGTCTGGAATGCTTTCTAATGACAACATATCAGCTGGGTGTTGTTCTGGCTATCCCATGATTGCCCAGCTTTTCCCCTCATCTGTGTCTGAGCTGCTACCTCCCTCAAACCCTTGTTGTAACTCTATACTGTCTTCCTCTTCCCCCTTCCTTGAAGTGTCAGGATGGGAAGGTGGTCTCCACCATTCCTCCTCTGCCCAGTCCATGACAACTGGCCTAATCCAGCAGGCCCTGCTTTATATGTTTTTTATGTTCAACGGTTCCTGAGTACTTCCTGAATTTGTTTCAGTTCCTCCTCAGTTTTTCATCTGAAAAGCTAAGTGGAAACACAATGTATACATGGAAGATCTCAGGGTGAATCCCTGGCAACTTCAATTAAAAGAGGAGCAAGTGAATGTGTTGTGAAAGATTTCCACCTGAGACCCTGGAATGCCACTGGTTTGGTATAAGTGTGAGACCGCTTTGGATTTCATTTCTTCCCTCTAGTGGACAAATGTGTTTTCTAGGCAATCTATGACCTTGTCATTTCTCTCCTTCTTAACTGGAGTGTCGGGAGCACTACAAGATAATTACACTGTGGCGTCATCCTTCTGCATATTGGCTCTGTTTCAAAAACGGTAAATTAAATGTATTAAAAACAAGGCCGGCAGCCTTGTCTCCCTGATGAGCCATGATATCTGCCAGAAAGCTAGCAACATGTCTTAATGTCTGCATGCCGAGGAACAGAGAAATGTTTATGTATTTCAAGGAGAGGTACAATGAATACATAGCATAGAGGCTAATGCTAAGGAATACCAATAAGGTTGGAGGTAATGAGATTATATGTCTTATAAACATTAGCAATTATATTCCCATTACTAAAATACACCGTGTTAATGAGGACAATTATACCGTAGCCACACTGGGAACAGAACATATTCCAAAGTATATACTAGAAACTGACAAATGGTCTATGCATTTTTATTTGAACTTTTCTGTTGTCATGCTAGCAGAAATTGGCATGTCTCCATGGAAACGGATGGAGGTATAAAGATTTAATTTGGATAGATTCAGAGAAAAGCTCATACTTTGGAAGATCCCCCTCCCCTCACGCCACAGAAATGAGCTACTCATTCTCACCCCCCCCCCTATTTTCGGGGCATCAAGTGTGCTGTATGTCCACATACCTGCCTAGATTGTTTATCACTTAAGAGGGAATCAACTGGAGCTGAATGAAGTCCCCCACACCCCACCCCAAAATTGGAAAGTCAGGAGGTTCACAATTTGACTTGGGCTTTTTGAAGGTTGAACATTTTGCAGAGCTCAGTGGAAAAGCACCTGCTTTCCATTCCAAGGTTGAATCCCTGGCATTTCCAGATAGAACATTTTCTTTTTCTTGCAGCTGTTCATCTCCTATAGTTGGTGTCAGCCATGGATCAACGATATAAGGCAGCTTCCTAGGTTCCAATGTTCCCAAATTTTCATCTTTGAAATGAGACTTTTGCTTGGTTCACACGTGGATGTATCACATGATGCATCTCTGCACTTGATAATGCACACTTTAGCCTAGTTCCTACATTGCTAAGTCTGTGATGGGTTTTATTTAATTCCACAGTGCCTGTACTCTCCTCAATGCATGGCTGTATGCACATGAGAACTGAATGAACACCCAGTCACAGGGCGGTCCTATTTGTGTTTTATTTTCCAGCCTAAAAAGGGGGAAGGGCAGAAAATTGGGCCCAGATTCTTCACTGGTGTCACTGTGCAGTAGTCCTGTTGATCTACTTGGATTCTGGCTGGAATGTACCTGTAATTCAGTGTAACAGGCTAATGAGGAATTGGAACCATAAACTAAGAGGCTGGAATTCTTCCTTGGGGAAAAATCTGAAACAGAAACTCACATTTAAAATACATTAGTTTCAGACGATGGCTCATAATTTATGCTATATTGCAAATATTGGAAAAAGCCAGTTTAAAACAACAATGTGCAGATGGTCTTCTCCCTACAGCCTCACTTCCCCACCTACAATAGGGTTTTAATTTTTTTATATAAGATTTCTAGCTAAGCTTTGGATCCAGATGGACCCCAGAGGTAGCTTGTGGGCTTCCCATAGAAGAAGAAGAACAGTTTGGACTTGATATCCCGCCTTTCACTCCCCTTAAGGAGTCTCAAAGTGGCTAACAACCTCCTTTCCCTTCCTCCCCCACAACAAACACTCTGTGAGGTGCGTGAGGCTGAGAGACTTCAGAGAAGTGTGACTAGCCCAAGGTCACCCAGCTGCTGCATGTGGAGGAGCGGGGATGCGAACTCGGTTTGCCAGATTATGAGACCACCGCTCTTAACCACTACACCACACTGGCATCATAGGAATCTGGCTGCCCACTGTTAAAACAGGATGCTGGACTAGATGCTCCCTCAGTCTGCTCCAGTGGGGCTCTTCTATTCTTGTCTTACCAAAACAGAAAGAAAACAAAAACGCATCCTGTTCTCCACAATTAATTTGGGGGCAGTGTGGGGAAATCCATCCTGTGGAACACATGCAGCATTGCTCAGGGAAACCTAACTCATTTGAAAACCTTCAGTTTTCCACATGATGTTTTGGCTGGTTCCATTTTCTTGCATCCCAACTTACACTTTCAAATTCTGGTTGTCAGGAAGTCAGGGTCAATGGTACATATTTGCTATATTCAAGGCTGTTGTAAGGTTTGCTGGGATAATACTTATCTCTTTGAACTTTTTAAGACACTTTATCAGTTCTTTCTCTCCTGCTGTCAGGCGTCAGAGGATCCACACTCTCCCCCCCCCCCCCATGGTAGGTTGCCAGGAACAGATAAGTCAAGGAAATTTCTTACCAATGCTATTTATTCAATATTCACAGAGAGAGTCTGAGAAATGCAGCCTCTTGGAGTAATGGTGTCACTCCCAGTGAAACCCCACCTGCTCTGTCTCCTCCCACTTCCTCATGAGTCACTGCTTCAGGTGCTGAAAAGTGTCTCTTGCCTTTGAGCTCTTTGCTCTCCTATTTTCAATGCCTGCCATGTTTTGGGAGAGCTTTCTAAAGACACTGAGTCTGTCAGCTGTTTCTCCCCTGGTGCTTCTTCTTCTTCTTCCTCCTCTCCCATTATTTCCCAGCTTTCCCCCTCATCTGCCTCTGAGCTGTTACTTCCCTCAAAACCCTGTTGTAATTCTGAACTGTCTCCTTCTTGTCTGGCTGGGGAGGCGGTCTCCACCATTCCTCCTATGTCCAGTCCCTGACTTCTCTCCCACCTTCTTCCCCTCCTCCTCTTCCACCTGCTCCTCCATGTCCATATCTCCCTTCTCCCACAAAAAGAACATAAGAAGAGCCTGCTGCACCCATCTAGTCCAACATCCTGTTCTCACAGTGACCAACCAATTGCCCATGAAAAGTCCCAAAACAGGACCTGAGTGCAACAACCCGGTACCCGCTTGTGATTCCCAGCAGCTGGGACATACTATCTGTGAGTGAAGGTAGAACATAGCCATCATGGCTAGGAGCCACTGATAGCCTTTTAAACCGAGCCGCTTCCAAAAGCCAAATGCAAGAGCATGCAGCCACACATGTAGCTTTCTACTTAACAAAGCAATGGCCCCAAGGAGAGGCTTACCTGGTGGGACAGAGCCTATTTGTGGCTCCTGATGGACCTAAGTTCTTGCAGGCATCGCATGACATTCTGAATATGCGGTCTCCAGGATTCCCCCCCCCCCAAATGAAGAGCCTAACAAACCCTGAATCAATGGCCTTGGAGTTGCCATACCTTTCCACAGACTTAAGCAGGAAGGCAATAATTAAACAGATTAATCACTGAGCTCTACGGGCAGCTCTCATTTCAATCCGAGGGGACAGTTGAAAATGCCTTCATAGTGTGAACCAGGAAATATCCTTTCTAGACAATGAGATACTTCACCCTTCTCTTTCTCTGTCTTCTTTCCCACTCTCTTTCTTAAACCCTCTCTGCTCCTTCTTTTCATTCACAAAGGAATGAAGAGAAAGCTACCTTCAAAAATACTTCAGCAGATGTGAGAGAAAGAAGCTTGAAGAATGCAGTTTGTAGGAGGTGTATTTGCTATTTGCACCGATTTCATGTTGGTCCTGGTAGAGGAAGGAGGTTCTGTGGCAGGCACTTGTCACAGCTTGTTTGTGGCCTGCTTATAGCTGCAAGTGATTTCCCGCCTTCCATCTCCCTGCAGTTTATGCAATGAGACTGCTAGAGGGAGCTGCTAACTAAATTGCTTCCTACACCTGGAATATTGGTGAGTGTCAGATGGAATCACATTCAAGCAAAGCTTTATTCTCGGCGGTGTTGATTTAAATCAAATCAATATATTTGCTAGTTGGGACATGATTGGGAGTATATTTACTTTGCTACATCTCCTAACAGCCCTGTCATTTAACTGAAGCTTCAGAGGAAGAGCTACAAGAAGAGCCACTGAATCAAAATTGCTTTCCCCGTGATATATGCTCATTTTGCTCCTGTGTGGAACTGCACGTAACAAATGCAGAGTCATTTCCACTCCAAATCTGCAGGGATATGTATGGATTTTTGTTTGTATTCTCTTCTTGTCTGTTGCTCCTGTAGCTATTATTAGTCCATGCATAACTATTAGCCTGTGCACAACAACCATTTGCTTTTTGTGTTCCTAAATTGAATTAGATTTTATTTACAGCGTTTTGCCAAATGTTTTGCTATGTGTGTGTGTCTCTGTGTGTATTGGAAGTGGGAATACACTCAGACTCTGCTGTGCAGATACAACTTTTTGATGCAAACCATCGCTATAAAAACAGCTATTAAATGTGCATTGATTCTAAACAATACATTATAATGATGTTTGATGAAATGGTTTGACAAAACTCGATTTTTCATCCAGATCCCAATGAAAGGTTCTAGCTATGAGTAAGCCCTCTTCCAGTCACCTTATGTTTGGGCCACTTATTCTAAACACCTGTGAACAATGAGTGTTTGTGTGTATGTGTGTGAAATGTTTTGATGCATGTGTATTATTGCAGGACTGGTAGAATCTACACACATATAAAAACCGTTCTGAAAATGCTTTCTTTAAAAGCATTTTTAAAAGTACGTTGAATTTTTCATAAGGCTCACCATCTAGGGCCATATGGTATATTGTACTTAAAACGTTTTATTCGCAGGTGTATAGCTGAGTCCTACTGACTAAGAACTGTAGGGTAGAAGTTGGAGTTCATTGTTCAGTTCCTGTCCATCATGGCTCCTTTCACTTGGCAGGGTGGACGTAGTGGTGCTCATGCTTGCATTTTGTACATGCTCGCGTCTTGCCTTCTATCACACACACACAATTTATTTAAGAGTGGCAGAGGCGGAGGCCATGATGTGCTGGAAGTGCACCATCAGGCTCCTGGGAAAACTGGTGGCTTCGGCCTGGGCTGCGCCACCACTGCCGCCCACAGGAAGTGCATTGTCGGTTTGCTGTTGGAAAAGCCAACATCCTAAGTATGGGCTGCGCCACCACCTGAGGCCTGCGTCCTGGGCTGTGCCACTCCTGCCACCTGCATGCGGTGCCTGCAGCAGGGCAGAGACCACAGTTGAAGGATGTGACACAGTAGAGACAGTGGTAGAGGCAATAGAGTCAGAACACGGCGCACCAGAAGTGCATTGTCAGTGCACTTTCAGAAAAGCCAGTGGGCTTGACCTGGGCCGCAGGTGAGGGCCATGGCACGGCGGTGGCAGTGTTGGCCAAAATGGGACATCCAGGATTACTTTCAGAAGCCAGGGTGGCTTCTGTAAACCCAGGGAGTTCCGGGAAAAATTGGGACAGTTGAGTGGTATGCACATATATTGAGTTGTATTTATTGATGTGGGTTTCCTTACGGTCTGCAAATTATAACATCCTGGAGATCCTGGGCCTCAGGGAGACTAGACTTGCCTCAACCAGGGCCCCGGCCTGGTGGAACGCTCTGCCACAAGAGATCAGGGCCCTGCGGGATTTAACATCTTTCCGCAGGGCCTATAAGACAGAGTTGCTCTGCCAGGCCTTTGGTTGGGGCTCAGTCTGACTCCCCTTCCCTTTTTGTATAAGAACTACAGTGGTGCCTCGCAAGACGAAAAGAATCCGTTCCGTGAGTCTCTTTGTCATGTGTTTTTTTTCCTCTTATGAAGCAAGCCCATTAGCGGATTAGCGCTATTAGCGCTATTAGCCATTTAGCGGCTATTAGCGGCTATTAAGGGATTAGCGGCTATTAAGGGATTAGCGGCTATTAAGGGATTAGCGGATTAGCTGCTAAAAGGCTATTAGCGGCTTAGTGGATCAGCTGTTAAGCAGCTTAGATCAGCTGTTAAGCGGCTTAGCATCAGCTGTTAAGCGGCTTAGGGGCTGGGGAAAAAGGGGGGGAGGGAAAAAAACCCCACAGGAACTCGCAAGACATTTTCGTCTTGCGAAGCAAGCCCATAGCAAATTCGTTTTGTGAAGCACCTTTCGTCTAGCGGGTTTTCCATCTTGCGAGGCATTCATCTTGCGGGGCGCTACTGTAGTATGAAAGAGGCCTCCCAGCATTCTCACAGGCCCATATAAGATCAGCACAAACAGTTGGGCCTGATGAGCGTTTACTGTTCCCAACCCAAATCCTGCGGAAAGCCATCTAATTCAGATTTCAATTTTATCCTGACTTGTTTTTAAGAGGTGATTTAATTATTGTTTGATTTTATATCCATGTTTATATTTGATGTTAGCTGCCCTGAGCCTGGGAGAGCGGGATACAAATAAAAGTTTTTGTTGTTGTTTGTTGTTGTTCTTTCCCCCTCAGGCTTCAGTAAATGCAATACAGTGGTACCTCGGGTTACAGATGCTTCAGGGTACAGACGCTTCTAGTTACAAACTCCGCTAACCTAGAAATAGTACCTCAGGTTAAGAACTTTGCTTCAGGATGAGAACAGAAATCGTGCAGTGGGAGGCCCCATTAGCTAAAGTGGTACCTCAGGTTAAGAACAGTTTCAGGTTAAGAATGTACCTCCAGAACGAATTAAGTTCTTAACCAGAGGTACCACTGTGTATAAATTCAAAGACTTCTGTGCTTAAAATATTGTAGTTTTGTGTTTTTCCTCTAATAATTTTTATACTTGACCATTAGGAAATGCTCAAGCAGTGATACTAATGTAGATTAGAATGTCCCTGTTTTCATCTGAGGAATGTTGGTGGCCATGGAACACATGGGGGCACCATGCACAAGAAGATGTTTTGGACAGGTCAGCATATGTGCCCCCAACTTGTGTTTACATAACCTTTTCAGGCATAATGTCTGGACACCACTTCTCTAATACCGATGTTAGATTCTGGATATCCAGTTATGCCCCTAACCTCTGTGGAATCTTGAGGATGGGTGATTCCCAAAGCTCCAGAGGCTTCACTAATCTCATAGGCAAGAAGCAGCCCACATGAGGCCTTCTGGGTGATGTTGAACTACAACTCCCATATTCCCTGACCATTGGCCATGCTGGCTGGGGCTGGTGGGAACTGGAGTCCAACAATATCTGCAGAGAAACCCAGGGCTTTTCTTCAGCTGCAACTCACAGGAACTCAGTTCTGGCACCTCTTAGGTGGGTGCCATTGCCATTATAAGAGAACAAGGGAGGCTTCATGGTGAGTTCTGGCACCTCTTTTTCTAGGAAAATAGCACTGGAGAAACCATATTGGCTACCCCCTGCTGCCGACTATGCTGTGTATAGGCAAAGAAGGTCATGGAACATAAGATCACCATTCAATGCAACACAAGCATTGTATTCAGCATGCAAAGCTGCATTAAATTCTATCTTTGTCACCAGTTTTCTTGCTGGGTTTTATTGCCACTGGCCACAAAAGTAGGTGTTTTCTTGCTTGCCTTTGTTTCTCTTAAGAAAAAAAAACACCTTTTATATAAGCTGCAAGGCAGTTTTTGCTCCTGCTATTTTTGATCAAAGGAAAAGATGCTGCATATCCCAGCTTCTTCATCCCGGATCTCTTGGCTGCAAAAGAGTAAATTATGCGTTCTTTATAAGCATAATTATATGCGTCTAATAATTATAATATGCATGGCCTACCACAAGGCTGGTTTTCAAAGTCATAAATGGTAATTCCCAATTTGCAATTGGGTTATTTGTGGGAATCTGTTTTAGAGATTATACTTCCATGAAAGGAGAATACAAAAGCTGCTCTCCTCATCCCTCATCTGCGGAATGTTTCTGAAGGTTGAGTTACTGCATTGCTTTTCTGAGATTAATTCCAGAAGGGTAGCCAAGTTAGTCTTTTGTTGCATAAATAACAGATTCTTTTGGCGCCTTCAGAAATTTTATTGCTGCGTAAGTTGGCATGGGCTAGAATCTGAACTAACTATATTAAGAAATAGAAAACCTATGCCCTCTGGATCAGGCAAGGGAGTAAGAGGTGCAAAGCCAAGACAAAACCCAGCTAGGTCAAGCCTAAACATTGTTTATTAGTCTGAGCTAGCAATGCTCAAACACCCTACTAGGGACTCTCTCTCTGAGGAGACAACAAGTTTCTTTGTCTTGATTTATGTTTAATAAATTCGTAGTCCATAGTATGTATTCACAAGCCTCAGCCTGTTCTGTTGTGCAGTTTACACTGCTAAGTATAGTGTGCTCAAGTCTGGGAGGCTTGGGTCACTGATTTATGTCGGAGCCAGTGGTCGATGGATCTTCACAGCAGCACAGCTGGAAGAAGATGATCCAGCTGGGGGCTAGCCGGCTAGCCTTTCGACCCCCGGATGCCGACAAGTTCCACTGAAATCAGTGGGGTTACTTCCAAGTAAATTTGCATCTGATCAGAATGCATGATAAAAACATCTAAAGATGGCTAACAAGGGTGCTGCAGGAAATGGCCTTCCCTCTTGTTTTCTGGAAATGGCCCCAGAAGCCACACATGAAAATAATATGGTTACCTCAACTGAGTGGCAACCATGACAGGCATCTCCAAAATATCTCCAAAGAGAAGCTTATTGAGCAGAAACTAGTGTGCAGCTCCTCTGCACCAGAGTTCTTCATTCCTGTCCAGGAGCACCCAAAACCATTGGAGAGTCAACACCAAGAACATCCTGGAGAAAAGATTCTCACAAGCACTGTCTTGTCCTCCTCCGAGTGTTTCTGTAATGAAGAAACTGTTGTGTAAAGGTAGGCTTCTTTTGGTTCCTTTTCGCTAAATGGCTGCCATTCCCCCACCCCATTCTAAGCTTCTGTGGGCACATATCCTTCTCCTGTTGAATTAACTGCCTCTCTCTTCCCAGGGAGCAACACATTAGATTCTTTATTTGCTTTCAACCTGGCAGTTTGATTGTCTTCACAGACAGCCATCTGGCACTTCGGAATTTCGGTAGCCTTGGGCTCTCCCATCCACATGCCTGAGCCAGGTGTGACAGATGGCTCCGAAGGCTAAAATGTGGGGAAGGAGGCAAAGCCTGCTTGGCTGGAAAAAGAGAGAGAAAAGAACTATACTAAGGACCAGTGTGTGTATGTGTGACATCTAGCTGTGGCTGTGGCAAGACCAACTCATATGGGAGTGACTACCCCTAATATGTGAGGATGTTAGTCTTGGCTCTCCTGCTCCAAGCAGAATAAACCATGTAGCTCTCCAGCAGTGGAACCAATTATTTTCCATGTGTTTTACCTGTGGCTGAAGCAGGCCAGCCAGCTGAGGATGAGGAAGCAATTGAAATCTGCACTTGTGGCCAAGAGAGTGGACAAATGAGAGGAGGTATGAGAGGGGTGTGTTGCCGGGACCAAAGTGAGCTCTGTTGTTGCTGAAGTAGTAGTAGTAGTAGTAGTAGTAGTAGTAGTAGTAGTTGCTGCTGCTGCTGCCAGGAGTTGCTCTGTAGTTCATCATGCAACCCTATTGCATTTATAGTACTGCATTGCTGTATTTTTGTGTGCATTGTTGTATTCGCTGCTGTTACTGTATGTATTTGCTGTTGTTGCTTTGTTATGTTATTATGAAACTGGTCGGATTTGAGATGTCTTCCTATTTCACCACTTTGAGTGGAAAGGTGGCATATAAATAAAAAGATGCTGATGAGGTAGGAGCCTAGAAGACAACCTTATAATGAGTCAGACCATTCGTCCATGAAGCAGAGCATTGCTTACACTCGCCGGCAGCGTCTCCCAATGATGTCAAGCATGCACCTCTCCCAGCCACACCTGAGGATGACAGGGTCTAAATCTGTACACATATGTTTTCATAGTTGTCACCACAGGAAGAGAGGGCATCTTTTTACAACAGAGGTTTGGGGAGCAGGGGTTTCTGGGATGAAGGAGGAAGTGGGCAGAACTCCATGTGGGGCCCTAAGGTGCAACAGCCATGCTGGATGGCTAGAGCAGGCATATAGAGGGGTGGTCGTTAGGATGCATCTGAATCTATTACAGTGGTACCTCAGGTTAAGGACTTAATTCGTTCTGGAGGTCCATTCTTAACCTGAAACTGTTCTTAACCTGAAGCACCAGTTTAGCTAATGGGGCCTCCCACTACTGCCGCCCCACCGCCGCACGATTTCTGTTCTCATCCTGAAGCAAAGTTCTTAATCTGAGGTACTATTTCTGGGTTAGCAGAGTCTGTAACCTGAAGCGTCTGTAACCCGAGGTACCACTGTACTGCACTGTTGGGAAGGACAAACCCCTCTTGGGATGTAAATGCTCTAAACTGTGTCTTCATAAAACTCAGGTGAAAAATGCGTGAATAAACCATATTTCTAAGATACTGCAGATTCCGTTGTGCTTTGATTTCCCACCTGGAATCTCTGGAATCTCGGGCAGCTGCTTGGCGGAGATTGTGGTAGCATGTAACTATATTATAGGGCTGTTAACTGACTCAGTGTTTGTTGATTATTTTACCCACTCATTATTTGAAACATTAGCAGATGCACAGCATGCTATTTCAATCAGTATAGACTACATCCTTTGTAGCATTGGCTATTTAATGAGCAGGGCAAGAGTTGCTCTTCAATAATTGATACAGATGTAGAGCAGCCTGGCAGTTGCAGTTTTGAGCACATTTGATCCTGCAGTATTTGCCGCTTGCTTCGACTCTCGTCCTGTCAGGCCACACACCTCCTGGGGAGAAAATTAGTAAATCAAAAGCACACATTTAGCAATGTCGGCATTCAGTTGAACTTACAAACTGCATTAGTCATTGGCCATAGCAAAAGCAAATCTTGCAAATGCCAGGAAACATGTCACCAAACAATTGCACAACCAAGCTGACATATGCAGACTCTTGATCTGGGACAGTCCCTGTGTTTTGGTATTTTCCCCAGCAGGGGAAAAAAAGCCATTGTCCCTAGGAATCTGCCATATGTTATCCAGAACTGGCAGTGACTTTCCAGGGTCTCAGGCAAATGCATTCTGCATCATCTACTACTTGATATCCTTTTAATGAATTGCCAGGGATTGAACCTGAGATCTCTGCACCTGAACATGGTCCCTCATTTGTACCTATTTTGCTTTTGGAAAAGACTTTTGATATATCTTTTTAAAAATGGTTAGTGGTTCACTTAACCTCTGGAGGTGTCATTCTTCAGATTTCAGCCATTTCCTCTGGCTTGTTCAATCTCTGACTCCAAGCGGGGACTATTTTGACTTTACTTGACATGCATGTTAATACACACACATGGGTAGTAAGGGAGAGAGCAGTCCTAGCTCTCTCTTCACGGTCGGTTTGGAGTCTGGTTCCTGCTTCCAGGAGGCTGATAACTATATTTTTCTGGCAAATACAAGGATTAGTGTTCTTGAACTTTTCAGCAGCTATTAGAGCCAGGATGTTAGCTGTTCTTTCCAGTCACGTGAGATATAGGAGCTTGTACCAGGGTCACGGGACGCGGGTGGCGCTGTGGGTTAAACCACAGAGCCTAGGACTTGCCAATCGAAAGGTTGGTGGTTTGAAACCCCACGACGGGGTGAGCTCCCGTTGCTCGGTCCCTGCTCCTGCCAACCTAGCAGTTCAAAAGCACGTCAAAGTGCAAGTAGATAAATAGGTACCACTCCAGCGGGAAGGTAAATGGCGTTTCCGTGCGCTGCTCTGGTTCTCCAGAGGTGGCTTGGTCATGCTGTCCACATGACCCAGAAGCTGTACGCTGGCTCCCTCGGCCAATGTAGCGAGATGAGTGCTGCAACCCCAGAGTCGGTCATGACTGGACCTAATGGTCTGGGGTCCCTTTACCTTTACCAGGGTCACAGATGAGGGGTATATTTTGTATTGAAGTCATGCCGGCCATTCAATGCCATATTCCATAGAAATAAAGAGTCTAGACTAGCACCCAATGGCACAATGGATGCTCCTGGGCCTTCAAATTGCTTCTAACCCCATGGTTCTTCATGTATCTCCAGATCATTTCACAGAACATCCTCCTCCTTCTTAGTAAGGCACCCCTGCCATGTAAAAAGCAAGCAAGTATGGATAGTAAACAATACAAGGCATGACCTCCTGAATAACACCCACGGAAGTGCTTACTGCTCTTTGTGCTTGCTTATATGATTGTAGCCTCTGTAAACTTTGATAGTTTTTGCATGAATTGCCCCATGCTCAGTTTGATCAGTTGATAATGTGCGTGTTAGGGAAGTGACTAAGGCATATACATTTTCAACGAATGTTGAGCTTTGTCAGCGACAGTCTTGTTACTTTTAAATTAGACGGATTGGACGGGCGGGGGGAAAGCTTACTGCCTGGATATCATTCTGTTTATACGAGCTCCATATAATCCTTTCCCCTCTAAGAAGCTCCAGCAGTGACTCATATCCCCCGGATCAGAAATCACAGCTCCGATACCTACAGCCCACACGGCCAAATTATTGCATACTGGGATGAAAGGATGATGATGCTTTTAGGCCCCTGAAGGTGGATCAGCCGTGTTTATAGAAAGCGAGTTCCAAGGTGCCTCCCTGCTCAACACAGCAGATTCTGTGGCAGCTGCTCCCTCCCATCAAGTCACCAGCAGAATGGCTCTCTTTGTCCTCTCCCTGCAGGCACTCAATTGCAAGTTAAAGAGTTTTAAATTGAAGTGAGGTGGAAATGTCTATGGAGTTTCAGTTTCATTATTATTATTTTGTAAAAGTTACCTATAAATGTTGTTCTTCTTCTTCTTCTTCTTCTTCTTCTTCTTCTTCTTCTTCTTCTTCTTCTTCTTCCCACAAACTACTGTTCTTTGGAAGTGGTGCAGAATCTCAAAAGGTTGATTTCGTCCCCTGTCCCTTCACCAACCCTCCAGGCTCTAGGCAGCTGTACAGTCCTCAAACTAGCAAAATTAAGAAACCTCCCTGGCTCAGCTGAACATTCTCTAGAGTTTCAGGCTACAGACACTCACTGCCCTACCAGGAGATGCTGGCATTGAACCTGGGACCTTCTGCATGCAAAGCAGGTGCTCTATGACCATTCCCAGACTTCCCTTCCTCTGTCCTGTGGAATGCCTTCCTCAACCCATGTGGTTGTGCTAGAAGCAGGGCTGTCACTAGTCACACAGGCATGTTTGCACAGGGTATATAAAGGGAAGCTGGCAGGGCTTGCGAATTAGGATTAAAACAAAGCAATGCATAACTGTTCAGTGACCATTTTTTGCTCCTGAATGTGAACATTCTGAAATGAAAATGGGAAGCTATGAAATTGGTCTCTGCTAGGGTGGTCACCACCAACTAACAACAACACATCACCAAAAAGAAAAAGGAAAAAAGGGAGAAGGCAGGGGTGAAGATTGGCACATAATTTACATGTGCTATTTTTTATACAAATATGAAAATTTGGAAATAATCACTACCCATTCAATAGAAATACCATAGTGGAGAAGACCTGTGTGCGTGATCTGCCTGCTGTCCAGGGTGCTGACCTTTGATGGGCAACTTCCAGGCTTCTTCTCATGGTCCTTTCTCTTTCAACAGGACTTGGACAAGATGACACTTTGAATAGAGGACTGTGCTTTGTAAAGTAGGACATATGAACATGCTAGACTCAGCTGCAGCTTTAAATAAGCACATCCCGCCCCCGAGCACTTTTTAAAGGAATACTTCTGTGCAAGACAATGGATAAGGCAACACAGGAAAAGTGGTTCAACTGGACACAAAATGATGGGGTATGAGGTTCAGTCTCTTGTTCACAGGAGATTAAATTACTGATAAATAAAGATACCTGAGGGCTTGTCCTGTGGGCTCCTATACATTTTCTTCATGCAAGAGAATGCGTGTGAGAGTGTGGCCACAGAGTGGTTGGTTAAAAATTCAAACTGTGTTGGGGGGTTTTATGTGCTCAAGGGGTTGTTTGTGTTTAGCATTTTCAGAACAATATCAGTGCCAGCCTGGTAATGCCTTTTATCAAGCCTGGCAATAGCTCAGTGTTCTGTCTTTGATGGGAGATTGTACAGAGATCATCTCCAGGATGCTTGGAATATAAAAACCATTAGCTTGAGAAGATTACTCTCTCCATTGAGGGGGTGGCAGTGATAGAAAGTAGGCGTCAGTGTGCGAATGGCAGAAAAGAAACAGCAGTTTGACACAAAAAGGTGAATAATGAAGGATAGACACAGGACAATGGGGAGACCTGAAGGCTGGAAGGCATTTTCAGTTCAGATGCCTCTGGGGATTTTAATGAGAAGTGGTGGGTTTGCTGCTTGTTTGAGTGCTAAAGCAGTTTGTCTCCACCAACGCTCAACTTGTATATTTGCAAATAGATCAGATATTACAAAAAGAGCAGAAGTCTCCAGTGATTTCTCCCCCGAAAGAAAACCAAACCTGCTGCCCTTGTCACATCCTGCTGCTAAGAGGAGAATGAAGCTACTGTATATGCTCTCTTGGGAATTTGACAGGTGCCTGAAGTAGGGAGCAAGCACACCGAAGAACAGAAGAAGAGCCTGCTGGATCAGGCCAATGCCCCATCTAATTGAGCATTGTGTCCTCGCAGTGGCCAACCAGATGGCTGTGAGAAACCTGCAAAGAGGGCATAAGCACAAGTGCACTCTACCTTCTTGTGCTCTCCAGCAACTGGTATTCAGAAACATTACTGGCTCCATCTGTGGAGGCAGAGTATAGCCATCATGGGCAGGAGCCATTCATAGCTTTATGCCTCCATGAATTTGTCTAATCATAAAGCCAAGTTGGAGGCCATCGCCCCAGATCTCAGAAGCTCCATCATGCATAGGGATGCATAGGCATGCATAGGCATCCATCATGCATAGGCAACAGGGATGTCAGAGAAGTCTGATGGAAACTGATGGGAGTGGAAACTGCCAATGTTCTTTTCTTTGGCCTGTGTCTGGAATGAAGTATCTTGCAGATCTCCTTCTCTGCAGGAAGAGCTGGAAGTCTCCTCACTGCAGCCACAGAGGTAGCCACAGCTGTAGCTTCTCTTCTGTCAGTGGTCCAGGGGTGAAATGGAACCATTCCTTGGGGGGCGGATATCAATGGCAGCTTTAATCCACTAGATCTGAAGCTTACCCATTCCCTGACATGTCTCTGGACTTCAAGAGTACAGAAACCCTGGAGATGACGTGCTGATTTCCCTTCCATTAGGACCATTAGGAAGAATTAAAAAATGAAAAAGAAGTGTGAGAGCATAATGCACCCCGCCTCACTGGCACGAACCAAACAGGACTTGGGATTTGGCAGTTTCTCAGTTTGGGGTTCTCCCTCCTCCACCCACTTTGCATTTTTCTGTCTTTTCATTATTTTTTTAATGCAAAGCCTGATCAACCACTTTTTGGATTTGATATCCCGCCTTTCACTCCCTTTAAGGAGTCTCAAAGCGGCTCACATTCTCCTTTCCCTTCCTCCCCCACAACAAACACTCTGTGAGGTGAGTGGGGCTGAGAGACTTCAGAGAAGTGTGACTGGCCCAAGGTCACCCAGCAGCTGCATGTGGAGGAGCGGGGAATCGAACCCGGTTCACCAGATTAGGAGACTACCGCTCTTAACCACTACACCACACTGGCTGATATGGCAGACACCAATGAAATTATTTAGACATCATTCACTGTGGTATCAGAAAATATTTCAAACTTACTATAGCGTAGGTCTAACCGGATTTTGTTTGTGGAGGTTTATAGCTTTCCCCCTATAGTTCAAAACACAAACATTCCCCCACCCCATTAGAGAAGAATCAGACATTTCCAACTCTGAAATTACCTTAAGCTGAAATAAGGAACAACTACTTTGCAATGTAAACACCTGCTTAGCCCCCCCCCCCGTGCTTTGTCAAAGGGTTTTCAAAGCTCACAAATGTGTGGTTGTTTTGAAAACTTGAATTAGCATTGAATAAGAAGGCAACTGTGTAGCCAATTAGAGATGTGAGAAGTAACATGTACGCAGGCTGCCATTTTTCCAAGCAATTAATTGATAACTAGCTTACTGTGGGCTATCTAATAATTAAATTGAAAAACATTCTCAGCAAAGTGAAAAGCAGGGATGCAAATGAGCTCAGCATTTATCCCCTCCTTTTTTTTTCAGATTCACTGACCACAATATTTAATCTGCCAACAACAGAAAAAACCTTCCCAAATTACATCCAAACACAGAGGCCCCTAAAGCAGTAAGTGTACATTTCTGAAAGCTTTCATTTGCTTTGGTAAAAGAAAATTATTCTTCACTTTCTTTGCAAGATTTCTTGGGCTTCAAAGTTGGCTAATGGCTGATTTTCCCATTCACCATTGATCTAACCTTGTTTGGCAGATCAGTTTTGGCTTCCAGTGTATTTTGGTGGGAGTTGGATTTTCTGATTGAATAGCTTACAGAAGCATTACCAATCTCCCTGGAAGAAAAATCTTTCCCTATTTAAAATAGAAAGGGTCAATGCTGCGGTAGCGTTAACGCTGGCCAGAGACCCCACTTTCCTACTTTCTGCAGGACTGGCGTAACAAATGAAATGTCTGACAAAGAAGGATATGGGTTGGCAAAATTGCTCAATACATTCTTTACAGGGAGAAATTGAAGCCATTTTTCTGCTGGATGGAGCTGTGATCACGGGGAATAGGTCCTCACAGCCAAGGAACATACCTATCATCGTCATGTTGAAGCACAGCAATCTCACACCTTCTGCAAGAAAGCAGGACTTTTGCATTGCCTATTTTATGATATCTTTCTCATCTGGACAGACAGCAAAGTAAAATTGCAGGAGCTCCATTAAAGCTTAAATGCTTCCCATCCATCCAAATGGAAGACTTGCCTTCGAAGGGTATTACCTTCAGCTCCAGCAAAACGATTGCCTCCATCTATAGAAAAGCAATGGACCATTTTAACTGCTTAATTCTACTATCCTTCCGAAACAGAGAGAGACCTGTAATATATAGCCACAGTTTTAAACAAACCTCTGATCAAAGAAACATGGGAAAGAAGATACTGCATTGGAAATGGCTGCTCGCTCTAGTTTTCATTTGCAGCCAATTCACATGGATATTTGGAGTCAGATCCATGTACTAAAATACATGGGAAGGTAAACTGCATTTCCATGCTCTCTGGCTTCCGTCACGGTGTTCTGTTGCGCCAGAAGCGGTTTAGTTATGCTGGCCATATGACCCGGAAAGCTGCCTGTGGACAAACGCCAGCTCCCTCAGCCTGAAAGCGAGATGAGCCCCACAACCCCAGAGTCATGTTTGACTGGAATTAACCATACAGGGTTTATTTACCTACCTTTACCTTTTCTTTTCTTTCTTTCTTTTTTACTAAAATACACAGTTCTGATGGGCTTTTGATGGGAGGTGAGACTCTCACACATTCAAAGGCTAAGAAAAGATAAGTTGAATGAGCTGGTGGAATTTCTGGCCGTTAATGTCAGAGCTCTTTCAGGATTATCTATTTCTGCTACTGTAGTCTGCAGATATCTTACATTCCATCTAGTTTTCCTTCTGCATCAGCCAACAGAAACACCAAGATCCAGTGAATGGTCTACCTAGAAGAGCACAGTAAGGGTGGGAGCAATATTTGTTCTCGTCACATTTTGACACAAGCCTACCTACCGGTAATTCACACTTCCCGACCCAATACACAAATGGAAAAACGGCTAGCCTTTGAAATCCACACGCTCTGAATTTTGTGATGCAGATCTTCAACTCGAGTGCACACAGAAAAATGTGCACCAAAACGTTTATACCATTTTATGCTGATTTCCACCCACAAAAAATAATAATTGCAAAGTGATGCAGAAATAAGACAAACTGAACTCGAGATTGGAATGATGAGAAAATGAGAGAAACCAAAATTGACAGCGTTATCTATCCCTAGTGGCAAGAAATGATTTAAAGCCTGCTGCTCAGATGCATATAAGCACCGTAACAGAGAAGTTTCTCAACACATTTCCTAAGGCTATTCCTAAGGCTTCCCAAAGCTAAATAACTGCTTCTAAATAATGTGCTCATTACGACACAAAACAGCCCTGTCTTGATCCAGTTGTGTACCATTTGACCTTACTAAACACATAACTAAACAGTGTTTGGAAATGGGCAGGAGTGAAGGCTTACTCTGTTATTACTCATACTTGTCCATCATCTGAAGGGCCTTTTGCAAAATGTTTCCTGTGTGGGCAGATACCAAAGCCTCAAGCTCCATGGATATGGTTTAAATTAAAACACAATCTAGCATATGCTCTGTGGAGGATGCAGGAATCGGCCACTACAAATATGTAGGTTTTATTAAGGTGCAAGGGTTTGGCTTAATTATTCTCTCTTAAGAGGAGTGGACTCTTCCCAGCTAAAAGGGCAGGTTTGACTTGAGGGGTTTTTCAATTTGTTTTTAGAGGCATGATGGTTCTTGGTATCCTGTGCTGTTTCTGTACTAAAAAGAGCAACATAAGAACACCAGAAGAACCTTGCCAGAACCTTGCCAGGTCAGACCAAAAAGTATTCTGTTCTCACAGTGGCCAATTAGGTGCCTCTGGAAATCCACAAACTGGAAACAAGCCATCTCCTCCTTACCATCCCCAACACCTGAGATTCAGAGACATACCTGGCCATCATGTATGGCCATCATGACTCATTGCTAGTGGTAGTTTTATAAACCATCAGTACTAATGGGCACAAGCCTGGCTAGAGAATCTTGTGATAGGATGACCCTGCTCTTTTGGTTCCTGCTACCTCTAGGGTTTTAGGGAGGTGGGTGGCACTGTGGGTAAAACCTCAGCGCCTAGGACTTGCTGATCGCATGGTCGGCGGTTCGAATCCCCGCGGTGGGGTGAGCTCCCATAGTTCGGTCCCAGCTCCTGCCCACCTAGTAGTTCGAAAGCACCTTTAAGTGCAAGTAGATAAATAGGTACCGCTTTATAGCGGGAAGGTAAACAGCGTTTCCGTGTGCTGCTCTGGTGCCAGTTCGCCGGAGCAGCTTCGTCACACTGGCCATGTGACCTGGAAGTGTCTGCGGACAGCGCTGGCTCCCGGCCTCTAGAGTGAGATGAGCGCACAACCCTAGAGTCTGTCAAGACTGGCCCGTACGGGCAGGGGTACCTTTACCTCTAGGGTTGCAGGGACGCGGGTGGCACTGTGGTCTAAACCACTGAGCCTAGGGCTTGCCAATCAGAAGGTCAGCGGTTTGAATCCCCGCGACAGGGTGAGCTCCCGTTGCTCGGTCCCAGCTCCTGCCAACCTAGCAGTTTGAAAGCACGTCAAAGTGAAGGAGGTAAATAGGTACCGCTACAGTGGGAAGGTAAATGGTGTTTCCATGCACTGCTCTGGTTTCTCCAGAAGCGGCTTAGTCATGCTGGCCACATGACCCGGAAGCTGTCTGCGGACAAGCGCCGGCTCCCTCGGCCTGTAAAGCAAGATAAGCACTGCAACCCCAGAGTCGTTCGCGACTGGACTTAGCTGTCAGGGGTCCTTTACCTTTGCCTTTACCTCTAGCGTGGAATCATCTGACCTAGTAGGATGTCCCAGTGACTGCAAGAGTGGAGAAGGAGGTGTGTATATATTTGCCAAAAGTTATGTCTTGAATTTTGTCATCTCTTTCTCCTGCATTGAAATCTTTGTACTGTAGCAATTTGCTGATCAAATGCTTATTATGTTCAATAGGTGATTCAAAGTGTTAGTTCACACCCCTTTTAATGTGTTACTGATAGGCTATTGTAACGTGTTTACTGATAGGTAATTTTCATATTGTTTACTTTGTTTGGTTTTTGTATTAGTGTATATTATTTTGGCATGTTGTTGTTAGCAGCTTGGGGCTTTGTTTGGCAAAGAACAGCGGGAGGCAAACATCGTGATAAATTAAAGAAGGAAAGATGTGAATTTGAAGCTTGCGTCAAAGAAAGCTTTACGTGCAGCAATTGCATGTTGATTGCCCTCCTAAAAGACAAAGTCCAGCAACTGGAGGAACGTGTAGCTACGCTCCAAAGAATTAGAGAGCTGGAGCTCTTCTTGGAAGCAACAGAGCACACCGTCTCCACCAAGGAGGAGACAGGGGACTCCCCTGAGAAGGAGGCTAGTTCACCAACACAGGAGCCCGATATGTGGAGAAACGTGACTCAAAGAAGTAGGAGGCCCAGGGTTCGCTCTGATTGTCTAGAAATACACAATCGCTTTGAGGTCCTCTCCCCTAGCATGGAAGACGAAGAGCAGACTCCATTTGAGGATCTCTCCCTCATTACAGTCGATCACGTATATGAAGATGAGCAGCAAAGTCAGTCCTCAGGGAATGTGCAGGCGACCTTGGAACGGACCGCTCACGGAAGAACCCTGACCAAACCTAAGAGAAGGCGTGTAGTGGTGATAGGGGATTCCCTACTGAGGGGAACAGAAGCAGTGATCTGTGGGCCTGACAAGATGTCTCGGGAAGTGTGCTGTCTCCCCGGGGCTAAGATCCAAGATGTAACTGAACGACTGCAAGGAATCATAAAACCCACTGACAAATACCCCTTCCTCTTGGTTCATGTGGGAACCAATGACACTGCAAGCAATAGCCTCCAGAAGATCAAAAGAGACTACGAGGCTCTGGGCAGGAAATTGAAGCAATTAAATGCACAAATCGTCATCTCATCTGTCCTCCCAGTTGAACGACGTGGCCCAGGGAGAGAGAGGAAAATAGTGGAAGTAAACAGCTGGCTTCGCAAATGGTGTAAACAGGAACGGTTTGGATTCTTAGATCACGGACTGCAGTTTCTTGAGGATGGACTTCTGGCAAGCGATGGGCTGCACCTCACAACGGTTGGGAGGAATGTTTTTGCCAAAAAACTAAGAAACCTCATCAGGAGGGCTTTAAACTGACTAATGTGGGGGAGGGAGACAGTGCTCCTGAAGGTAGGAGTCTATTAATTGATGAAGATGATCATCCAAATGTCATAGACCAAATGGAGCAAACAGCAAGCAGACCTAGTGGTGGGAGGAAAAAATCCTTAAATAAGAGACACGGGGGAATGACTAATGGACTTCAATGTCTGTACACTAATGCACAAAGCATGGGAAATAAACAAGATGAGCTTGAGCTCTTGGTACAGCAAACTAAATATGACATAATAGGCATCACTGAAACATGGTGGGATAAGTCCCACGATTGGAATGTAAAAATGGAGGGATACAATCTATTTCAGAGAAACAGACCAGACAAGAAAGGAGGAGGAGTGGCGTTATATGTCAGGGATGTGTATACCTGTGAAGAGATCCAAGATTTAGAACCTCAAAGCCAAAGTGAGAGCATTTGGGTCAAAATTAAGGGAGAGAAGAATAATAGTGACCTCATTGTGGGAGTTTACTATAGATCCCCAAGCCAAACGGAGGACATAGATGATGCCTTCCTGGAACAGATGGCCAAGCATGCAAAAGGAAGGGAGATAGTAGTAATGGGGGACTTCAATTACCCAGATATTTGTTGGATGTCAAACTCAGCCAAGAGCATAAGGTCAAACAGATTCCTCACTGGCCTTGCAGACAACTTCATTGTCCAGAAAGTGGGAGAAGCAACAAGAGGAACAGCCATTTTAGATCTGGTCCTAACCAATGTCGATGACCTGGTTAATGGGGTAGAAGTGGAAGGATCATTAGGCGCAAGTGATCATGCTCTTCTGAAGTTTACTATACAACGGAAAGGAGCAGCCAAGCATACTAGGACTCAATGTCTTGACTTTAAGAAAGCCGACTTCATAAAACTTAGGGAAGTGCTGGGTGAGATCCCATGGACAGTAATACTAAAAGGAAAGGGAGTTCATGATGGCTGGGAGTTTGTTAAGAGGGAGATAGTAAAAGCACAACTTCAGGCAATACCAATGAGACGGAAACATGGAAGGTGCCTAAAGAAGCCAGGGTGGCTATCTAAAGAACTTTTAACTGAGTTAAGATTAAAAAAGGATGTGTACAAAAAATGGAAAAGGGGGGAAACCACCAAAGAGGAATTCAAACAAATAGCCAGCACGTGTAGAGACAAAGTCAGAAAAGCTAAAGCACAGAATGAACTCAGGCTTGCTAGAGAGGTTAAAAGCAACAAAAAAGGCTTTTATGGGTATGTTCGTAGCAAAAGGAAGAACAAAGAAACAGTGGGGTCACTCAGAGGAGAAGATGGTGAAATGCAAACAGGGGACACAGAAAGGGCTGAACTCCTCAATGCCTTCTTTGCCTCAGTCTTCTCCGATAAAGAAAACAATGCCCGACCTGAAGAATTTGGAGGAAATGATTCAGCAGAGGAAACACAGCCCAGAATAACTAAGGAGATAGTACAAGAATACTTGGCTAGTTTAGATGTATTCAAGTCTCCAGGGCCAGATGAACTGCATCCAAGAGTATTAAAAGAACTGGCAGATGTGATCTCAGAACCACTGGCAGTCATCTTTGAGAATTCCTGGAGAACAGGCGAAGTCCCGGCAGACTGGAGGAGGGCAAATGTTGTCCCTATTTTCAAAAAGGGGAAAAGAGAGGACCCAAATAATTACCGCCCAGTCAGTCTAACATCAATACCAGGGAAGATTCTGGAGCAGATCATTAAGCAAACAATCTGTGAGCACCTAGAAAGGAATGCTGTGATCACCAATAGTCAGCATGGATTTCTGAAAAATAAGTCATGTCAGACTAACCTGATCTCATTTTTTGACAGAATTACAAGCCTGGTAGATGAAGGGAACGCAGTGGATGTAGTCTACCTTGATTTCAGCAAGGCATTTGACAAGGTGCCCCATGATATTCTTGTAAAGAAGCTGGTAAAATGCGGTCTTGACTATGCTACCACTCAGTGGATTTGTAACTGGCTGACTGACCGGACCCAAAGGGTGCTCATCAATGGTTCCTCTTCATCCTGGAGAAGAGTGACTAGTGGGGTGCCACAGGGTTCTGTCTTGGGCCCGGTCTTATTCAACATCTTTATCAACGACTTGGATGATGGACTCAAGGGCATCCTGATCAAATTTGCAGATGACACCAAACTGGGAGGGGTGGCTAACACCCCAGAAGACAGGATCACACTTCAAAACGACCTTGACAGATTAGAGAACTGGGCCAAAACAAACAAGATGAATTTTAACAGGGAGAAATGTAAAGTATTGCACTTGGGCAAAAAAAATGAGAGGCACAAATACAAGATGGGTGACACCTGGCTTGAGAGCAGTACATGTGAAAAGGATCTAGGAGTCTTGGTTGACCACAAACTTAACATGAGCCAACAGTGTGACGCGGCAGCTAAAAAAGCCAATGCAATTCTGGGCTGCATCAATAGGAGTATAGCATCTAGATCAAGGGAAGTTATAGTGCCACTGTATTCTGCTCTGGTCAGACCTCACCTGGAGTACTGTGTCCAGTTCTGGGCACCACAGTTCAAGAAGGACACTGACAAACTAGAACGTGTACAGAGGAGGGCAACCAAAATGGTCAAAGGCCTGGAAACAATGCCTTATGAGGATCGGCTAAGGGAGCTGGGCATGTTTAGCCTGGAGAAGAGGAGGTTAAGGGGTGATATGATAGCCATGTTCAAATATATAAAAGGATGTCACATAGAGGAGGGAGAAAGGTTGTTTTCTGCTGCTCCAGAGAAGCGGACACGGAGCAATGGATACAAACTACAAGAAAGAAGATTCCACCTAAACATTAGGAAGAACTTCCTGACAGTAAGAGCTGTTCGACAGTGGAATTTGCTGCCAAGGAGTGTGGTGGAGTCTCCTTCTTTGGAGGTCTTTAAGCAGAGGCTTGACAACCATATGTCAGGAATGCTCTGATGGTGTTTCCTGCTTGGCAGGGGGTTGGACTCGATGACCCTTGTGGTCTCTTCCAACTCTATGATTCTATGATTCTATGATTCTATGATTCTATGATTCTATGATTCTATGAAAGAGGCATTGTCTTGGAGCTTGCATGTATCATGCAGATTGAATGCATCTTGAAACATTTCAGTAACTAGCTGAATCCTTAACCTATAAACAAATGGGGAGACTCTTAAACAGCAAATCCCTATCCTATAAAAAATGGGGAGACTCTTCATTATCTCTTTGAGAAACCCATTACAAAGACTGGGGATGCAGCTGCTCACATAGCCAAAAAAACAGCACCCACACTGTGCACAGGGTGAATCCTGCAGCATTTTCCTTTACATATTTCTTGGTTCTCTCCCTCGGTTCCCAAAGGCTTTCAGGGCATCTCAGCAACAACCACCATGTGGCATTTATCTTTGTAACAGCTGTCTCTGCTTCAGAGAAGATTTTTAAAAAAGATTTTTTGCCAGTATAGCATTTGGAGGGGTTTGGAGTTGCTGTTGAGAAGATCCTATGGTTTAAAAGAATGAAATGTCTTACAAGATTCTTTATACATTAAGAGCTGCATTAAAAGGCAATTAAGGGGCAGATGTGCAAAAGCAATTTCAATGAAAAATATACATATATGGGTTCTTGACACATATGTTCAGGGAGAAGACAAATCCCTGAAACTATATCTTAACAGTCCTGTAAATGCACACTCCAAAATTGTGGTTGCTGTTGGAGTGGAAACACCCTCATAGTCATGCTGTTCCATTGTGCAAAGCGATCGTCTTCTCAGGGCTCCCCGCAGCTTAAAAATGCTTGCTTAATGGACTTGGCCAATCACCCATTGACTCCAGAGGCCAAAATACTGGGGTGGTGTTCTGAAATAGAGCGGCAAAAGCTTCATTACATCATGCAAGGGGTCCTCAGGTTTTGTCATCTAGATACATCAACTCTAACCTGCTAAGCTTCAGCAGAGTTGTTGCTGACCACTTGTTATGTGGACTTGTTGGACCTCATCCTGAAGGTGAGCTATAGATGCCAGGGATGGGTGAAGATGGTAGAAAATGTGGTTGAGAGTCACATGCACACTGTACTTTTAAAAAGCTCTTATGCCACTTTGTACACTCATGGCTTCACCCAGAGAATTCTGGGAACTGCAGTTTAAGGGTGCTGGGAATTGGAGCTCTTTGAGGAGTCACCTAATGACGCTTCGTGCCTACAGTTCCCAGGATTCTTTGGGGGAAGCCATGATGGTTATAAGGTGATATAAGTGAGCTTTGAATACATGGTGTGGATGTGACTAGGAGTAGAACCAGGAAGTGTGTCCCTTTTGTCTTTTTATTTGGTTACCTTGTGCTTTTTTTCTAAAAAAATGTTTGGGGTACTCTCATTTTCCTACTCATATGCCCCTCAAAGAGGCCAAACTTAGATTCACAAAATGTTTAGGGGTATGTGTACCCCTGCGTCCCCCCAGAAAAAAAATCACTGGTTACTTTGAACCAAGCATTGCTACAAGTAGAATTGCGAAGTTTCCTGATTTATGCAACAAGGTGTGTTACTGGTAAAGCAGTGCAGAGTATAAGTTAAGGAATGTATAACTGCCTTTGGAATTGTATTCATGTACAGTGAATTAGCCGCATGTGGTTTTCTGCTGTAGGGACCAGTCTCCTATTTTCCTTCTCATCCCTAAGTGGAGCTCAGGAAAGGTTCAGCACCGTTCAAGTACTGTGGCCCAACTCACCGATTCAGTTCAGTCTGTGTTGTTCATTTACAGAGCCTTGGTTCTTTAAGACATGCAACAAAAAAATACTATTCAGGCAAGGCTGAACCAAATATTTCCAGTTTTGATTTTCAGGTTGAAAACTATGGTGTAAATGCTCACAAAAGAATTATATTGTAGTTTTGCCTCAAGCCTCTTTGGATTTGCGCTACCCTCCATATCTCCTTGTCTCCCCACCATCAGCCGATGTCTTGTTTTATCTCCCCATCTTTATGCCCTAATTTACAGTCTTCCAGGTCCACTGAATGCCATGTTCACAAATATGTCCGGCTTCTGCATTTTAATGTTTGCAATTTATAAAATGCACGCCTGATTTATAGCACATTCAAGTATCTTCCTTCGTCTGTTTATCCCATCCACTCTGCAACAATGATAAAAGCAACCCATGTATATAGCCACAGCAAGAACAATCAAATATTTATTACATCAGCCAAATTACAGCAGTACAGCTTCCGCCGCTGCTACGTGATGCAACTGGGTGTGTGTAAGATGCACTCTACAGTTTGCCATTTGTTTTCCCTCCAGCAGGGTGCATTGTGGTCGTATTCTTCATAGTACTCCTTACATCAGCTCCGAAGAAGGCATTGTGTCTGTGTGTGTGTGTGTGTGAGAGAGAGAGAGAGAGAGAGAGAGGGAGAGAGAGAGAGAGAGAGGGAGGGAGAGAGAGAGAGAGAGAGAGAAGGTTGCGGCTTGTTGCTTTCAGGGAAATCATTACCAAACATTAAAGAAAAGGCAGCCTGTCGTTTCTGTGTGATATGCAAAGGATGCCTCCCAGCTGAGAGGCGCCCCAGTCAGGTTTCTCTGCTGCTAGAGAGCGAGAGATGTTCTGACTGCAGTCGCTGGTGGGAATTATGTTCGGTATACAACACAGGGGGCCCCTCATTAGAATCCAGTGTGATAATTTGATAGATGCAAACAGTGTGCGAGAGCCTATGTGCTGCGAGGAAAGGCTGCATAGAAGGCTTAGGAAAGACTCAGCATCCGATCATCAGCTTGCAGTTCCAAGTGATAAACCTTATGAGGCTTATTTATACTGAAGAGTCTGCTTCTCAATATATGTTCTGCTCTTATAACTTTATTGGCCAGGCCTTAAACACAAAACACCATATTTCTATCTGAAGCCTCTGCATCCGAAGACTGTTCTTCACACAAGCAGAGTGCATTGTACCCAAAGCAATAAATGCAATAACAACCAGAAAAAGAGTGCCGGCTATATGTTCTGGGTTTCATGAGGGATTCACAGTTTCTTTTCTCAGGGCGCTTCCAAGATTAAGATTTTAGGACACATCCATTCCTAAAAACATCAGTAAGGGGTGATGACATATAATATTTCCCTACGTTGGTGTAAGGGGATAAAGGTGCACAGACTGGAAATCAGCAGTTTGGGTGAAGACTCCCATTAAGACACATCAAAAGCAACTGAGAGCTGTACATGTGTCAAAAACAAGGGTTGGGTACATTAGTCATTTTCCATTCCCTCCCACTTTCATATGTGGTCGCCCATAAGTCTGCCCTATTTCCAAATTAATTTGCAAACTTGGAAAAAAAAAAGATGTATGGAAGGTCCCAGCTAAGTTTGCAAAATACAAAATGACTATGGTAGAATGGAAAGCTGAGCTGAAACAAATAGTATCAAATTCAATGGAGACAAATGCAACATTCTGTGTTAATAATAATAATAATAATAATAATAATAATAATAATATAGTTTTATTATTTATACCCTGCCCATCTGGCTGGGTTTCCTCAGCCACTCTGGGTGGCTTCCAGCAGAATAGTAAAAACAGGATAAAACATCAAACATTAAAAACTTCCCTAAACAGGGCTGCCTTCAGATGTCTTCTAAAACTCAGATAGTTGTTTATTTCTTTGACATCTGAAGGGAGGGTGTTTCACTGGGAAGGTGCCACTACCGAGAAGGCCCTCTGCCTTCTTTTTAAACAAAATCATCATCTACATCATAAAAGGAGCATATGCAGGATGAGAGAGATGCATCTTAGCAGTAGCACAGTTGGAAAGGATCTCAGAATTGTGGTCGATCAGAACCTGAACCTGAGCCAGCTGTGCCATGCAGCCACATAAAAAGGGGCCTAATGCACCTAATGCAATTTTTGGCTAATAAACCCATCATTTCCAAGTCATGGAAAGTATTCATTGCATTTTAGTTTGCAGTATTGTTTCTGGAGTATTGTGTTCAGTTCTGGGCTGCTTGCATAAGAAGGATGTAGACAAATTGAAGTAGGTTCAGAGGAAGGCAATAAAGATGCTCTGTAGAAATCAAAGCCTACGAGAAAAAGATTGAAGCAGAAAATGTTTAGTCTGGAAAAGAGAAGACTCAGTGCGGGGATGTTATTTTCAAATAACTGAAAGACTTGTGCAAAAGAGAGGAAAGACCTGCTGTCCCATAGGGTAGGATTCAACCCAATAGACTTAAGTTACAGGATGGAATCTCTCATTTGAACGTTAGGAGAAACTTCTTGGTGGTAGGAGCAGGTTGATAACAGAACCTTTGACAATTGGATGGAGATGGCAAGATCTGTAGTCCAAAATATCTGGAGGACACCAGGAGGTGAAATAATATTGTGCTCTCCCCTCACTGGAGATCTTCAAGTGAAGGCTGGGTAGTCATCGTTTGGGGATGCTCTCAGTGTAGAGTCTCTCCATCAAGCAAGAGGTTGGAGAAGACTCCCTGTGACTCACCAATTTTATGAATCTCTCTGGGTACTTCCCCACTCCATTAATGCTGAATTTCCACTCTTTGCCCTGCAAAAAATGACATGACAGAAGATAGGAGGACACACCTGCTGAAACATGTAAAGCTATGTAACTAAACATTGCAAGAACAATGAGTGGGCAGGGCTAAAAACCCTTAGCCTGGAAGTTGTTGTTGTTTAGTCATTTAGTCGTATCCGACTCTTCGTGACCCCATGGACCAGAGCACGCCAGGCACTTCTGTCTTCCACTGCTTTCCGCAGTTTGGTCAAACTCCTGCTGGTAGCTTCGAGAACACTATCCAACCATCTCGTCCTCTGTCGTCCCCTTCTCCTTGTGCCCTCCATCTTTCCCAACATCAGGGTCTTTTCCAGGGAGTCTTCTCTTCTCATGAGGTGGCCAAAGTATTGAAGTCTCAGCTTCACGATCTGTCCTTCCAGTGAGCACTCGGGGCTGATTTCCTTCAGAATGGCTAGGTTTGATCTTCTTGCAGTCCATGGGACTCTCAAGAGTCTCCTCCAGCACCATAGTTCAAAAGCAAGCCTGGAAGTACCTTGTGACAAACAGATCTTTCTGTTCAGCAATGAATTTGAACTCTTGGTGTGTGTTGATACTTCCGCTCCTTTTCTACTTGCATCTGTCAGGACAGATTCTAACCACTAAAAAAGGAGGAGGGCTAACTATCAGCCAACACAGCGTAAGCATTTAATCTTGTACATGCAGAAGTAGAAAGCTGAGGTTTGCCTGCCTCTCTGCATTTGGACAGATCTGCTTTGGCTAACCATTCATTTTTGCAGTTGCCGAGGAAATGCGTTCTGCAGATACAAAGGGAGTTCTGAATTAAGTCATCCGTGAATAATGTGTCCGTGGTCTCTATGCTGTTTCTTTTCTTTGGAGATTATTTACTGGTTCTGTAGTAATATGTATGGCAATGAGGGAGGAATGCCAATGAATACAGTTTGGAGTGGGAGAGTGGCATTTGAAAGAATTGAGTTCCAAGTACAGTGTTGTAAGCTAAAAGAACCTTGGCATTGCAAAGTCCAGGATGAAATATTACTTATTCTAGCCTCTAAATCAAAGATCCTTGACAGACTAATAATTGAGCACTCTGCTCTTAGTGACACGACCATATTGCCGTGACAGCTATTTAGCTGTTGCTTCCACCATCACAGCTGTCCATTGTTCAGTGGAAGTTTAAACACAAATTTCCTTTGCACAGTGACCTTTGGAACAACAACAAAAAATTCACTTTGGTGAAATAAATATTAATGGAAATGGCCAGGCTAATGTTTGAAGGCAGTAGAACCTTGAACTTCTGAGGCTTAGAGCTATAACTTATTGCAACATTAGTACGCAAAATCTGAATTCACCGTGAGAGCTTTTCGCTTTATAAAATAACAAGGCACCAGACTTCATCATCGCTATCATTAATCCTTGAAGGGCTTTTGGAAATGTGCCTGCTGCACAACAGAACATGAAGGCCAGAGGTCTGCTTTAACTGTAACAAACTGTTCGTGCCCAGGCCAGAAATACTCGGTTTTCAAGGTTTCACCATGGGAAGCGTGGCTTGCTTTGGGCAGATGAGGAATTTTGATCAGGCTGTTCATGTTACTAAAGTTCAATAGACAGGCCCCTTTTAAGACTGAGAGGCCCAGGAGCCAGAATGTTCATCTGAAGGCAAGATTTTTCTCAATGGACCTTGGGTCAATTTCATTTTTTTCAGTTGAATCTGCCCCCACCGCCCCCGCTATGTATGCATATAATCTCCTAAAAAACTATATATGTTTAAAATAAGCAGTATTTTAATGGCACAGTGCTAGAGCTGGCCAGTGGTTCAGATTCTTATCTCCCCTACCCCTCATGGGGCAAATCTGACTGGTGGGTGGTGTGATGCCTGCCAATAACCTGACATCACAATGATGTCAGGTGATGATAATCAGGACTTGAAAGCACCACACAGGGCTTTCAAAGAGCCCCACAAAGTACCACTGAGCAGCAGTGCCTCTCAGCTGATGGGCAGTAACTTCAAACCTGCTTTCTGTAGGGATTGCCTGCACAACTGAGTTCCCCATGGGTGGTGTTCAGCTGATGGGCAGTGACCCCAAGCCTGCTTTTTGCAGGAATTTGACCCAACCACACCTCTACCTGTGCCATGTCTGACACACATCTGACACCAGATGGGTGTAGTTTGGGGAAATCATTCTCACAGAACACATTGGAACCTGTGTCCAAATTTGGCCTGCAGGCTGGACATTCCCAATCTCTGCCACAGTATATTAACATTTCATGCCTCAAAAATTCATATAATAATAATAGTTTGGAAGTTGTCTTATACTGAAACAGACCATTGGTCCATCTAGCATAACACTGTCCTCAATGACTGGCAACAACTCAATCAATCAATCAAACAAACATTTTATTTGTACGCCACATTTTCAAACCTTATGCTTTACAACATATGATAAATTACATTAGTACAAACATGACAAAAGTAGTCACAATATGAACAAGACATCAAAAGGTACACAGCCAAATTGAACAATTTCCACATAAATGATAAGATCCAAAATAAAGATATATAAATTGAGCATTAAAAGGAGCAATACCCCCCCCAACGAACCCCACTAAGCAATACCACAGCCCAACTTTCCCTAGGATTTCACATGGGGTTCTGTTCCAGTTGTATCTGGAGTCGCCAAAGACTGAATCTGACTTCTTCCAAAAACTCAAAACACAACCTTGGCAGAGTTCTCCCCAAAAGTCAGGCTGAACGTTTGAAAACTCGCCTATCAGATTAAAACCAGATAGCATTGTAAATTATAGTATTAATGGCATCATGTTTAAATTAAAGTATACCTGCCTGACAGTTATATTCTGCAAGCCTATTTACTTGATGGGTTTTTCATGGCACTTTAAATGAAATGGTCAAAAAAGAAATACTCGGTTCATTCCAATTGCTTTGAAGGAGAGCCATAGAGATAAGTCACAATGTGCTGGGTAGGTCAGGGATCAATGAAACCCTTCCGAAAGATCACTTGGGCATGGTTAGAGGGAGAGAGAGAGAGAGAGAGAGAGAAAGAAATTTGTCTAAAATTTTCAAGAGGGAGTTCCTATTTCCCTTCCTTGACCTTATGAAATGATCGTGAGTTCTCCCTTCATCTTCTTCTTCTCCTCCTCCTTCTCCTCCTCCTCCTCCTCCTCCTCCTCCTCCTCCTCCATGTTTTTCAATGATAAAGGTCCCGCTTACTCCCTCTGCAGCTTCCTATTGGATGCTCTTCCTGGAATGCCTTGGGAGTGACACCATATGATACCACAGTGGCCACATTCACTCCATGCATAGGATACCATTTTAAACAGTCATGGCTTCCCACCAAAATATTCTGGAAACTGTAGTTTGCATTTTTAACTAATGATCAAAGGAACTGAAGGGCCCCAGTTTCTGGGTGCCCAATGGCACCCACGACGTACCACGACATCATGACATCACGTTACATCAGTGTACCACATCACTTCCGAGACCTCACAAGACCTCCAATGTGACTTTCTTTCAGTGGCTTCACAGGGCCTTGGATGTCACCCTGGAGGTCATGTCAGAGCCCCTCAATGTGGGTGCCAAGCACCCACACAGAAATTTTCTGGGTGCCCAGGCACTCAGGGCTTCCTTATAGCTGGCATCAGTGCCAATTATTTTCTCAACCATGACAAGTGCTTTAGTTAGGGTGTGGCAGTGTGAACTATTTCAGAATATTAGCAGCACCAGTTCCTCAGGAGATGCTCATCTGCTAAAGTAGAGCCACAACCATGGCCTGGCAGCACCAGTTCTGTTGCTCTCAGGTCCTGCTTGTGAGTTTCCTATATTCATCTGGTTGGCCACTGTGAGAACAGGCTGCTAGAGTGATCCACTCTTTCCTTCTTTTTCAAAACGGGAGTTTATTGGTGAAACTTGCCAAAGAAGAAGAAACTTGGACAAATCAAGACATGTCAGCGAAACGTTAAGCTGAAATAAGTAAAACAGAAGATTTTCCCTTGCAAAATTAATTCTAAAGTGATTTGAATTATTTCATATGTCTGCACATATTTTCTTATTCATCTCTTGATTATTATGTTTCTCTTGTTATCTTAAAGTGTTCTGCATGAATGTAACTAATTTTGCTTTCAAAATCAACAATCTCTCCACCCCGTAATCTTTTCTGCTCTACATTTTTGTTGTCTAAATACTATTTATCTCAAAATTAGTTTTGTGTGTCTGGCACTTTATTACCAGTGGGGAGGTGATTTTTTATTTATTTATTTATTTGCAGAGTAGGAGTGGCAAAGTGTTTTTAACTTGTTTTGCAGGTCTATTAGCTTCCATTCAAAGAAATACTAACACATTCTTCTAATTACAGCAGATCTGTGATTGTGGTAAAAGAGATGACACTTGTAGTGAGGATATCCCATAGCTTCCTCTGTCTGGAAAGGGCAGATTTAGATGCTAAGGATGCATTCAGAAGTGGAGAATATTGTGTTAATTTTCTTTATTGCAATGCTAGCACTTTTGTCCCATTTTCTAATGTTCCTTTCACACTGCAGTGCCTGCTGTGTTGTGAAACTGTAGCTTTTTGACCAATATACCCGGATGTCCCACTAAATTTAACACACACCAGTGGGTGTGGTGTGGAACAACAATAAATGTCAATGGACAATGTTGCTACTCTACTACTCTGTTTGCACATGCATGATTCTCTTCCACCATGATACCACCATGAAAACAGCAGAAAGCCCTGTATGCTGGTATACCGTCTCAAATTTAGACCACCTTGCTCCTGTGATGTTATGGTTAAGAGGGCTGCAGGTGGGTATTTTTCTGGAATCAAATAACTCAGAAATGAGTGCTAAACATTAGTTTTCCAGAAGTGATTTTTATGTCACATGAAAGCTCAAAGATAACACAGAAATCAAGTTAGGGCAATGTCAGGAAGACAAAATGAACTGCTGTGTGAATGCACTGTAAGTTATAAGAAAGAGAGTCATTGCCCTTACGGCTCTCACTGCACTGATTGTACCTGCACCACTGTGCCACGGCAGCAGTGCGGGTGCAGCAACAGGTGAGGGTGCAGTTGTGGTGGCAGGGATTGTGACAGCACATGTGCAACATTGAGGGCAGGGAGGGTACCGGATCTGTGGAGGTGGCAGCAAAATGTCTTGGGCCAGCCTTGCAGATACAACATCAGCTACCCCTCCAACATGGTGTTTTTTGTTCTAACAAGTCCTTATATTTCTGTTGTTGTTGTTGTTTAGTCGTTTACTCGTGTCTGACTCTTTGTGACCCCATGGACCAGAGAATGCCAGGCACTTCTGTCTTCCACTGCCTCTCGCAGTTTACTCAAACTCCTGCTGGTAGCTTCGAGAACACTATCCAACCATCTCGTCCTCTGTTGTCCCCTTCTCCTTGTGCCCTCCATCTTTCCCAACATCAGGGTCTTTTCCAGGGAGTCTTCTCTTCTCACGAGGTGGACAAAGTATTGGAGTCTCAGCTTCAGGATCTGTCCTTCCAGTGAGCACTCAAGGCTGATTTCCTTAAGAATGGATAGGTTTGATCTTCTTGCAGTCCATGGGACTCTCAAGAGTCTCCTCCAGCACCATAATTCAAAAGCATCAATTCTTCAGCGATCAGCCTTCTTTATGGTCCAGCTCTCACTTCCCCTTATATTTCTACCAGTCTTTAAAAATCACATTTCTTATTATGTGATTGTGGAAGCTTTTATGTACTTTTGCCTTCTGATACCACAAATACGCATGCCAACCAAATCTATTATCATGTCCTTCTAGGTCTAATAAATCTGTATTTTTTAATACTATCCAATCCCGGATCCAGCATATGCAAGGAGCTGCATAACATAATTTTAAATCTGGTGAGGAGAAGCCACCTCTATCTTTAAGATCTGTTAATAGTTTATATTGTATTCTTGGCTTCTTTCCTCGCAAGATAAATCTCGAAATATCTTTCTGCCACTCTTTGAAGCACGCCACATTGCTTATCACTGGGATTGATTGAAATAAGAACAACATTTAGCTAGCAGCTACCAAACTACACCTGAGTCAATGTTGTTGTTGACTATAGTTTGGTAGCTGCTAGCTAAAGAATAGTACAGTGGTGCCTCGCAAGTCGAAAGTAATTCGTTCTGTGAGTTTTTTCGTCTTGTGATTTTTTTCGTCTTGCGGAGCACCACTGTGCACTGACAGTTTCCCATAGGAATGCATTGATGGTTTTAAGAAAAAGGCGCAAGACGTTTTCGTCTTGCAAAGCAAGCCCATAGGGAACTTCATCTTGTGAAGCAACTCAAAAAACGAAAAACTCTTTCATCTTGCGAGTTTTCGTCTTGCGAGGCATTCGTCTTGCGAGGTACCACTGTAAAAAAAGGATTGCCCTAGAGAACACGATAGTTAATGTCATGCCAAAAATCAAATCCCAAATTGCAACCCACTCCATCAAATTAGCTAGGAATAGCTTACACTTGATCCCTGTGCCCCTGAATATTTTCTTATTAGAATCTCCCCCACCTGGTTGGTGCTGAGGAGGAAGTGGGACAACAGGAGCATTTGGCTCCTCTCCTCCCTGAAGTGTCTTCATCCCAGTTGGTCAGTTTTAAGCATTGTTGCCGGTTTGATTTTCTTGGTCTTCACTCCTCCTCCCCTTTCCCTTTTTTTCATGTCTGTTGTAAGCTTGCAGGCAGGGACTGTCTTGTTTTTTAATCTTTGTGTGACACCAAGAAAATATTTAAAAAATGATGAGATGTTAATGTGAAAGAGTAGGAGGACAGGCTGGGATAACAACATGGTTGCTATGATGAATATTTCCAGCGATCTTTTGTCCTTTTTTTTTTGTAGTCAGCAAATGGAATTTCTTTGTCTTAGCCAAAAGTCTTTTAATATCGCCTTGTGCTTAGCACTTGCTTGTTAGCCACCCTGGTGTTGCTACTTGGCAAAAGGAGGATGTAACAGCATGCAGCAAATCAATGTTAAGCAGACATACTTTGAGTGGAGGAATCTGGACCCTGAAAACAGCCCTCAGAGCACCATTTAGTTTTGATTCTACACGGCAGAACAGAACATTCGCAGGCAGAGACATGAAGCAATTCAACCAGAATGATCAACAAAGCTCAGAACTAGATACACATTAAATAGGTCGCCATTTTCACAAATAGTCAAAAACATATACACCATTGCCTAATACCAAAAGAAAAGCATTTTTTTTGAATATTTAGAAGTACTGGACTTTATTAGGATGATAAATAGTTTATTATTATTATTATTATTATTATTATTATTATTATTGGAGTGCTGAACTAGGACCTGGGAGAACAGGGTTCAGATCTTAACTCTGCCATGGCACTTCACTAACATTACTATAGAATACCAGCCATCTAGTGAAATTTGGAAACTTAAGGCTGCCCAATATATTACTTTTGTTTACTAATAATACCCCATCCTTCAGTCACATTATCTAGGCAGCCTATGGCAAGACATTCAAAAGCACAATAAAAGCTATCTCAATTCTGGGACGTGTTGTCCCTTTTCAACCCTGTTGCTTAACAAACCCCAAAGAAGAGGGACAACCTACAGAAAAGAACAGTTTAAATGGTGTTGCCTAAGCAGACCCTCTTTTACGACAAGATCGGTCCATTTTCCTTCAGGAAACTGCTTTTAAACTGATCACATAACAAATATGAATTGATTTTAGCAGAGCTTATTCTTGGATTTTGAGGCCAATCTTATTATTAGTCTCCAGCCTGATTGTAAATAGTGGCTAAATTTAAAGAAGAGCCTCACTAGAGAAGCTGCTGATTTAATATCCTCTTTTGAGAGCCACGTTTCAGGGGGCTAACTGGAAAAAGTCAACATAAGCTTCTTAACCTAAAAAGATGAATTCTTCATGTTGAGTATACAATCATTGTTAGGATTTGGGTCCCTTCTATTTCTTTAAGCTCTCGTGACAAGTGGGGTGTATCATGAACTCCAAAACTTATTACTTTGGTTCACCCAAGGAGCATGTACAAAAGGCTCAAAATGATGTGTACAGTGGAACCTCGAGTTGCGGATGTAATCTGTCCCGGAGGCATGTCTGCAACTCGAAGAGTTCATATCCAGAAGCGCCGTGTCTGTGCACACAGTGTGATTTAGTGCTTCTGCACATGTGCGATTGGCAAACCCGGAAGTAACCATTCTGGTACTTCCGGGTTGCCACGGGACGCAATTTGAAAAGACGTAACCTGAAGCGGACGCAGCATGAGGTATGGCTGTACTAAAGACCAGCACATGTAGACACAATGGAATGCACCTTCAGGGGTGCTTTGGAAGCCTTGCAAGTCCTGCAGGAGAGGAACTGTGAGAAACATCAGGGGAAGGCTGTTTCTAGGACTAAGGTGAAACTTTTATTTTTGCTATTTGGTGCTGCATTGCTGCATGATATTTAATTAATCTTGTTATATTTATATTATTGAAATGTGTGTTTTTGTGTGTGTTGTTATGTTTGCTATTGTTTTGCTATGTTATGGAAATGGTTACTGTAGTGTTTGAATTGCATCCTTGTTTTTTACATTGTAACTGGCTTTCAGGATTATCATTAAAAAATTTTTTGGAAAAGCAACATACAAATAAAATGAATGAATGAATGAATACATGTTTGGATATGTGTTAAGCCTCCTAAATGTAATTCCAGAGTCATTATTTTCCTTAAGTAGCAGAACGGGGAGGAGAATGGTCCCCAAACAGAATTGAAAATCTTAGAGCCAGTGTGGTGTAGTGGTTAAGAGCGGTAGTCTCATAATCTGGGGAACCGGGTTCGGGTCTCCGCTCCTCCACCTGCAGCTGCTGGGTGACCTTGGGCCAGTCACACTTCTTTGAAGTCTCTCAGCCCCACTCACCTCACAGAGTGTTTGTTGTGGGGGAGGAAGGGAAAGGAGAATGTTAGCCACTTTGAGACTCCTGAAGGGGAGTGAAAGGCGGGATATCAAATCCAAACTCTTCTTCTTCTTCTTCTTGTTTGGGGGTCATCTTTCAGATCCACTTAGCCTTTTCATATTATGCTGCGTTACTTATAATATCGGGCAAATGGCTGTTCCTCTACAAGATCATCACTTCACCATTTTGTAATCAGCACAGTTGGAAGTATGTCCTAAGACCAGTCTTTGGTATTGACTAAAGTAGACTTTTCATTCTGATCACACACCATAAAATGGAGAATACCATTGACAGAGGATGAATAAAGTGAAATAAATAGAAAGCTTTACATGATCCCATTCATATTGTCTAAAGAAAGTTGTCTGAAATCTGAGTGTGTAAGTAGTAAACACAGCCACACATCAGGTTTGTGCTGTCATTTTGACAAACATGAGCAGCTGGTGTTGTTATCAGTTTCACTGGGGCACCAGGGTGCATATCACAGTCTGTTTGACACCTTGCAATGCTTTGGGTGTCAGAACATATTTGTTGAGAAGCACAACATATTTTTGAAGCCTTTTTTTCTATTCCTGGGATCACTTTTTCTTCTGCTATATATATCTTTTTAATCCCCCCCCTCTCTCCTCCCTCTCCCTCCCCTCTCCCTCTCCCTTTCATACTGTACATTTCTGTGATGCACTAGATAGGGTAAAACATTTTAGGGCAAATAACATAGGATATCAGCAGTATGGTGCTGTGGTCTAAACCACTGAGTCTCTTGGGCTTGCTGATCAGAAGGTCAGCGGTTTGAATCCATTTGATGGTGGTGAGCTCCCGTTGCTCTGTCCCAGCTCATGCCAACCTAGCAGTTTGAAAACACGCCAGTGGCGGGAAGGTAAACAGCATTTCTGTGTGCTCTGGCTTTTGTCACAGTGTCCCATTGCACATGACCCGGAAAGCTGTCTGTGGACAAATGCCAGCTCCTTTGGCCTGAAGTGAGATGAGCGCCACACCCCATAGTCATCTTTGACTGGACTTAACCATCCAGGGGTCCTTTACCTTTATTTTTTATCGGTAGTTTTGACAACACTTTCATAAGCTAAGTTACATAAATGCCCTTTTGCATCAACATGGACAACTTTCTCTTGGCCCCTGCAATCTACTCTCTCACCTTCTGGATCTACCTTGCCAACCTTCCTGCTTTCCTTCCTGCCTGCCTTCCTGGCTCTGCTGGCTAGGGTTGGTGGTAGACCAAAACATTTGGAGAACACTGGGTTGAGAAAGGCTGATCTAGGATAACTTGAAGACACATGCAGTGAAAATAACTCAGTTCTTTACCTATTGATCTTCTGGTACCCATAAATGGAGGAGACCCATGAATGGAGGTGGTTAAAAAGAAGAAGAATCAGAGACCGTGTCTTTGCACAGAGGTAGCTCAATCAGATGATGTGATAAATGGCCTTTTCCCTTTCTATGGACCGCTAATTTCAAGTTTTCTTTCCTGCTCCTTCTTTTTTGCTCCTTCTCTATAAAAATAGATGCCATTCAGAAGTCCTTGAGTGAAGGAAATGATCAGCACTTTGAGTTTAAAGCCCAGGTACTGAGCTGTTCAGCGCCGGTCCTTCTTGTGTTGCTCATTTCTATTGGGAGATTAGCTCCACCAAAGCTGTTATTATTTGGTTGTGTCCCATGAGTGTGCCAGTCTTATCAATGTGGTTTACTTATTATGTACAACAAGGCAACACAAATGCAAACCACAGAAATGTATGAATGAGGGGGGAAATGGTAGAATCAGATAGCACTGGATAATCAAAAGTAAATATCCAACAAAAGGGGAACAGTGTGCTTTGAGGTTTCAGACACTTCCATTTAGATTGCTTTCTATTGGTGCTGTTAACTAAATTGTAAAGCTACAGCAAGATAATATTCATCATTATTTGTCCTTTATGGCAGCTTTTTGCTCCTATTCTTTTATTCCCACTTGCATGCCATGCTGGGGTAACTTGGTTTCTTAAACAAAGTTTTGTGATTTGGGTTTTTTTTTTTTTTCTTAAGAAAATATTAGCATGTTGTTAAGGAAGAAAGAAAAAATACCAAAGGTGATTGAGCCATTTTTAAAAAACCAGTTAAATATCATACAACAGCAAACCTGGGAGCCTTGGGCCATGGGCTGCCATGTTTGTTTTGCATGTGTAATTTAGATATGAATTTAGATATTTAGGATTCCAAAATGGCTTATAGCTAATTATCTGTTTTGCTGAATGGGATTTAATTGGGAAGTGGCAAAATGAGTGATATTTGTTGACCACAAGGAATTAGAGAAGGAAACTGGAATCCTCACAGCTTCAGGATTTCCTTAGTCATGGAGAATTGGCTGTGCTATTCCCAGAATCAGTGGTGCTGCTGGAGCATTGCAAAAACAAGGTGTCATTAAAAGGGTAATGAAAAATAACAAACCCAGCTCCTAGGAGACTAAAGAACAATGGTCGGCATTGTTCTGTGCAGACTAGACTGTATTAGATAGGAAAATTAAACAAATGGTTACTCTTTGAAAGCGGGTGGTGGCAGAAACACATTTCATGTATTTGACTTTAAATATTTGTTTATTTAATGAGTGCATATCCCCCACCTTTTTGGAAGCCTTCTAATAAGGCACCTCATATATATATTTAAATGTACCAGTGTGAGTGAAATTGGCATTTTTGGGGGTCTGATTCCTGGTCAGTTACGTTACTAAATAATATAGTGTATAATCTAGGACTCAGCTACATTAGTAAAGAAACAACTATTTGAATGCACTATAAATATGCAACACCAGATGGTGCCAGAGAGCAGGACATTTTAAAACATGATTTTCCCTAGTGGTTTTTTTTCTTTTGTTATAAGTCCCAGGGTGGCCACTAATGAAAGTTAGTATTGAACATGTTCAGGGCAAATTCAGGTTCAAATGTCCACTTATTTGAGTAAGCTCACTGTGGGAGCTTGGGATAGTCCCTGTCTCTCACCCCAAGACTGACTTGCAGGATGAAACTGGGACCAAAAATAGACTATAAGGGCCAGGGGTGGGACTCTGCACTTCCTGCCCTTCTGATCTCCCCCTTACTGCCAGTGTGGTGTAATGGTTAGAGTGTTGGACTAGGACCTGGGAGACCAGGGCAAAAATCCCCACAGAGCCATGAAGCTCACTGGGTGAGCTTGGGCATGTTGCTTCCTCTTAGTCTATTCTGGGAATTAAATGAGGAAATGGAGAACCATCTACACCACCTTGAGCTCATTGGAGAAAAAGGTGGGATAGAAATGCTATAAACAAGCAAGCAAATAGTTACGGTCCCACCTTTCCACACACAATCGATAAACAGTGAGGAATGGGTCTAATAAAATGAATACATCCCTTTTTTAAAGGGCACATGTCTGCTAATTACTGCCTAATAACTGACTAGTTACTAATTACCAGCTGGGGTAAATGTGTAGCGTGAAACAGATCAGAGACTACCCCAACTTTGTTGGCTGACATACTGAATGCTGCCTCGTGCATCCTGGACACATTGCTTGAATGTATTCAGAGAGGGAGTGCTGGGGAAGAATAAATAGTTGTGTTATATGCTCAAAACCTGCTGCTGAGCTCTGTTAACGGTGAGATGCTGGTCTTTCATCCTGAGAAAGGTGCAGTACTGAAAGTTGTTCAGCACATTAAATGGAAAAAAGAAGGAAGAAGTTTTATTACAGTCTGAAACACTAGCTGTAAAACAAGATTCAGACTATCGCCAATATACCCTAGGGGATAATTCAACCCTGATTGCAGGAGGAAAAGTTAGATAGCCAAATAGGTCATTTCCATTCCTAACATGTATCATTTTACAATTTTACTTCTGCTATGCTGGTCACTTAAAACAATTCCTTCATTCTAAGACCACACTCCACCTTTAGAATATTGTTTCCTGAAGTGTGGTATGCGTACCCACAAGGGCACAAGAAAGGGATTTCAAGAGTACATAGCATTAAACATAATAGAAACACCGCCACCCGACCCCACCCCCTTCCATTTTCCCTCTCTCCACCCCCCCTTTTCTTTTTTCTTTTCTTCTCCCCCTAATGCCTCAATAAATGAAATGGATTTGTAAAAATGTTACATGGAAAAACAACGAGGCATTACACTTACTTCTGTAAAACAAGAAAACCCTTAATAAAAATTAAACTTAAAAAAAAAAAGAGTACATAGCATAATTTTTTATTTCACTTTATAATAATACAACTTTTTTTATATATTAATACCATACATTGAATTTGCTCTAGTCTTGATAAAATAGTATCATTAAATTATCACCACCTGAGAAGAGTTACAAGCACATTCTTCTTCTCCAAGAATTCTGGGCTCTGCAGTTTACTTCTCACAGACTTACAATTCCCAGTTACCCTTAGCAAATACACCACCCAGAATTCTTTGAGGGACTAACGTGCTTTGAATGTTCTTTAAAATATAACATGTGGAAAATGCTGTTTGTGAAATCTTTCCTGTTTGCTCTCCCCTACCCCACGGCTTTTGGAAATATACATCATAAATGCCCTCTTTACCTCTTGGTAAAGATTTTGCCACATCTAATGACACTAAGAGTCCAATTTAAAAACAAGAACAGAGAGATAACAGTTACAACCAACACCCAGCACTAAGTTCACCGATTCAGAAGAACTAAGTGATCATTATACAGTTTAGTCACTAGGTGGCAATATTATTAGCGGCAGCTTGGACTTAACCAGGTGTTTTCTTTTATTCTTGATCTCTTCCTTTGAAGACAATAAAGAATATCAATCTGACTGATGCTCATTAAGCCTTCTGTAATACAGCATCAGTTTAACAAATCCTTGAAAGAACCAGCAAAATGCTATTTTATTTTAATTTCCCATTTTGCACTAGAAGCCTGCAGTTTTAATAATCTTTCAGCATAACCTAAAAAAAAAAAGCCAAAGTTACTTTGTTCTCCCTGAGACTCCAGATGAAGTAAGGAAGTGTGTAAGTTTATGTTGCTGTGCTGTGGGGAAAGAGGCCGACAACATTGATCAATATTTTGCTAAAGAGGACAATAAACAGGACCATGAGAATTCCTTTTGTCAAATTTGATGCACATTCTCTTCCCAAATGGGATGTGGTTTGTGAAAGTGTTTGCTTCTATCAAACCTGGAGAAGCTCGGATGAGACGGGGCCATTGATTAAAGAGATAGAGAGAGAAAACACCTTAGAGTGGTCTTTGCATTTCTAGACAAAAGCTTTCTTCTTTGAGAGAATGACAGTCTGCTAGAGAAGTAAATCTTTGCAAGGTTATAAAGATGGCAAAAGGGTGCAGTGGCTACTTGAGTGCAGTTTTGAAGATGTGGCCTCTTCTTTAATAATTATTACCATAATGAGCTGGACCATAAAGAAGGCTGATCGCCGAAGAATTGATGCTTTTGAATTATGGTGCTGGAGGAGACTCTTGAGAGTCCCATGGACTGCAAGAAGATCAAACACATCCATTCTGAAGGAAATCAGCCCTGAGTGCTCACTGGAAGGACAGAACCTGAAGCTGAGGCTCCAATACTTTGGCCACCTCATGAGAAGAGAAGACTACCTGGAAAAGACCCTCATGTTGGGAAAGATGGAGGGCACAATGCGAAGGAGACGACAGAGGACGAGATGGTTGGACAGTGTTCTCGAAGCTACCAGCATGAGTTTGACCAAACTGTGGGAGGCAGTGGAAGACAGGAGTGCCTGGCGTGCTCTGGTCCATGGGGTCACGAAGAGTCGGACACGACTAAACGACTAAACAACAACCATAATAAAACCTTTGACTATAGACAGAGGACCCAAGGTTGTATTGTGTGTTCTATAATGATGGTGTAAGAGTGAGTAAAAAAAATGATTTTTTTCTTAGGCTATATGGGGAAATAAACCTGGAAATGTTCAGTGGGGGGAATCTTAATTTTAAGTGGTATTCAGAAGCTGGTATCACCATTATCTCTGAGGAAACCTGTCAAGAATATCAGAATCATCCTAGTCTGATTCAATCAGGTGTTGTTCTGCATCATCCAGGAGGTAAATGGGACATGTAAAGTAAAGGTAAAGGTACCCCTGCCCGTACGGGCCAGTCTTGCCAGACTATAAGGTTGTGCGCTCATCTCACTCTAGAGGTCGGGAGCCAGCGCTGTCTGCAGACATTTCCGGGTCACGTGGCCAGCGTGACAAGCTGCATCTGGTGAGCCAGAGCCACACACGGAAACGCCGTTTACCTTCCCGCTGGTAAGTGGTCCCTATTTATCTACTTGCACCCGGGGGTGCTTTTGAACTGCTAGGTTGGCAGGCGCTGGGACCGAGCGACGGGAGCGCACCCCGCTGCAGGGATTCGAACCGCCGACCTTTCGATCGGCCAGTCCTAGGCACTGAGGCTTTTACCCACAGCGCCACCCGCGTCCCAATGGGACATGTACTACTCATGAAAGGGGAGGTTCCATGCATTGAAGAAGGAGCAGGGCACTTTCGTAATTAGGTACTTGCCCCTTTAACACCCATGGCTGTCTGAGAGGGGAAGTCTCTGCATGTAGTTCTCAGAATTCCTTGGGAAGAAGGATTGATTGATAAACTACTCTAGAAGCTGTAGCTCTGTGAGGGGAATAGGGATCTTCTAACCACTCTTGGCACCTTCACAGCTCCCAGGATTCTTTGGGGGAAGCAGTGACCCTTAAAATGGTATAATAGTGCTCTACATATATGGCACAGATGTGATCTGTGTTCTGACTGTGGTTTGCAAGAGTCACAAGGCACAATATCAAGAATATACAGTCTTATGCACATCTATTGGGCAGCAAGACACATCAGTTTTGAATCATAGAATCATAGAATTGGAAGAGAGCACAAGGGCCATCGAGTCCAACCCCCTGCCAAGCAGGAAACACCATCAGAGCACTCCTGACATATGGTTGTCAAGCCTCTGCTTAAAGACCTCCAAAGAAGGAGACTCCACCACACTCCTTGGCAGCAAATTCCATTGTCGAACAGCTCTTACTGTCAGGAAGTTCTTCCTAATGTTTAGGTGGAATCTTCTTTCTTGTAGTTTGGATCCATTGCTCCGTATCCGCTTCTCTGGAGCAGCAGAAAACAACCTTTCTCCCTCCTCTATGTGACATCCTTTTATATATTTGAACATGGCTATCATATCACCCCTTAACCTCCTCTTCTCCAGGCTAAACATGCCCAGCTCCCTTAGCCGTTCCTCATAAGGCATCGTTTCCAGGCCTTTGACCATTTTGGTTGCCCTCCTCTGGACACGTTCCAGTTTGTCAGTGTCCTTCTTGAACTGTGGTGCCCAGAACTGGACACAGTACTCCAGGATGATGTCTGACCAGAGCAGAATACAGTGGCACTATTACTTCCCTTGATCTAGATGCTATACTCCTATTGATGCAGCCCAGAATTGCATTGGCTTTTTTAGCTGCCGCGTCACACTGTTGGCTCATGTCAAGTTTGTGGTCAACCAAGACTCCTAGATCCTTTTCACATGTACTGCTCTCAAGCCAGGTGTCACCCATCTTGTATTTGTGCCTCTCATTTTTTTGCCCAAGTGCAATACTTTACATTTCTCCCTGTTAAAATTCATCTTGTTTGTTTTTGCCCAGTTCTCTAATCTGTCAAGGTCGTTTTGAAGTGTGATCCTGTCCTCTGGGCTGTTAGCCACCCCTCCCAGTTTGGTGTCATCTGCAAATTTGATCAGGATGCCCTTGAGTCCATCATCCAAGTCGTTGATAAAGATGTTGAATAAGACCGGGCCCAAGACAGAACCCTGTGGCACCCCACTAGTCACTCTTCTCCAGGATGAAGAGGAACCATTGATGAGCACCCTTTGGGTTCAGTCAGTCAGCCAGTTACAAATCCACTGAGTGGTAGTATAGTCAAGACCGCATTTTACCAGCTTCTTTACAAGAATATCATGGGGCACCTTGTCAAATGCCTTGCTGAAATCAAGGTAGGCTACATCCATTGATGGACCTTTGGAGAAGAGCTCAGTGGAAGGGTGTGCACTTTGTATTCAGGAAATGTCAGGTTCACTCCCCAGAATCTCCAAGTTGGACTGGCAGAGACCCCATTCTGAAACCCTGGAAAGCCACTGCCACTCTGTGCAAACAATATTGTGCTAGATGGACTACTGGTTTGGCTCAGAATAAGGCACCTTCTTCCTATGTTCCAGGATCACGAATGCGCCAAAGAAGGTTGTGGCCATTTCAAAACCATATTCTGCTTCTTCTTTCAGTTCACATTACCCAATCTATTATCTTTAATCTTGTAGCAACTAGCTGGCATTGTTCCTGTATTAGAGGCTTTGAAGGTCAAACACTTGAAATCTCTTACACTACCCCCCCCCTTTCCTTCTGACTGCTTGCTATGCTGATATTAGACACATTTCATTTTTTTAAAATAATTTTTATTTTAAAATAATTTTTACATGAAGTTATACAATTGCCATAACCATTCCAAACCATCAAAATAAAGAAGATTCTTTTGAACCTTCAGACCTCCTTCCCTCCCTCCATGGGTTCCATTTCAAAAAATGTAATCTTTTTTCCTGCATCTTTTCCTGTTATCTATTATATAATCATATTAACCAAAGTTCATTTCACTTTACAAGTGCCATTGTATCCCTGCCAATGATTTCAGCTGTTTACAGTTGTCTTTTAAATATATTACAAAGTTATTCCAGACATTTAAGAATGCTTGGTCTTCCTGGTTTCTGATCTTTCCCGTCAATCTTTCCATTTCTGCATATTCCATCAGCTTGGTCTGCCACTCTTCTCTCTCGGTACTTCTTTCTCCTTCTTTCCATCTCTGGGCTAGAAGCATTCTTTCTGCCGTCATTGCATACATAAACAGTCTTTTATTTCCCTTTGGTAGTTCCTCACCTATTATACCTAACAGAAAAGCTTCTGGTTTAAACATTTTCTTTAATTCATTATATATAATTTCCCAGAAAGCTTTTACCACCCCACAGGACCACCGCATATGATAAAAGGTACCTTCTTTCCTTTTACATTTCCAGCACAGATTTGAGCTGGTTCTATACATTTTTGCAATTATACTCAGAGTCAGGTATCAACGATACATGATCTTAGATGCATCACAGGACTCCCAGAATGTGTACAAATAAGACAAAGGGTCCTTTGTTGTAAGATCATCCACAACTGTTGCATCTGACCAGCTGTTCACATAAAACATTTAAACGACCTTTTCGAGTGAATGATTTGAACACTCTATGTCTTTCTTTTTGCGATGTTAAAGGAATGGCCTTCCTTGTGCTCTTCTTGCCAAGAGAGTCCCTAAAGCCAGGTAGTCCAGGCCCTCTGATCTCACAGCAGGTCTTTGTTGTTCCTGCAACTGGATCAGCTACCCAAGCGCCACGGCCTTTGTTGCCGTACCTCCTGCTCTGATATCTGGCATGTCATACCATTGGGAGACATGAGTTACGGAGCTGTGTGCTTTGAGGCAATAGGGACAACTCTGATCCTGAAATCAAAATACAAGGGATAGGCTTTGTCTGTCCGTGTAGGATTTTCGAGAGAAAATAAAACAAATTTTCTGTTCACATCACAACTCAGAGGCAGGTAGAAGGTACAGAATGTTACCTTGGTCGGAAATTGATTCCTGAAATTCATTTTACAAAAATGATTTGTTAACCTAAAAGCAGTGTGTGAATTCCTTTGCAGAACCAACCAAGATTGCGGTTTAATAGGGTAGATTTGATCTGAGGGATTTTGCAAGGTTTCCAGTGGGTACAAATTGCACTTAAGTAGCTGCAGCCCCTTTGTGGAAATGCTTTGGAACCCAATCCATGAGGATGTTGCAGTGCACATCCCCAGATGACATTAAGCCCTAGTGTCATTCCCATCCCCATCAGCAGGACTTGCAGGACTTTTGGTGAATTGTGCTGTCAGTCTTGAAGTGAGACAGCAGTGTGCTTCATGTAAGGAGACAGGCCTCCCCCCCCCTTTCTTTTGTGCTTGTGCTGCCCTGCCAAAATAGCAATGTCATTTCCCTCAAGGCACTCATAAGATATCCTTCCCTCCATTTTACCCACACAAAAACACTGTGAGAGAAGTGAGAATACGGTGGCTGGCCAGTGTGAGCTTCATGGCTGTTACATGGTTTAAAGGCTGGGTTGTCTGGATATCTGACATCCAATAACATGCGGTCCTTCAGATATAGTTTGACTCCAATTTCCCTCTACTCTAGGCTGCATAGTCAGTAGTCAGGGATAATAGGAACTGCAGTCCAACACAGAATCATAGAATTGGAAGAGAACTCAAGGGTCATATAGTTTAAGGTTGCCATACATCTGGGGAAACCCAAACATTTCCTCTTTTGGGGGCCAACATGCCCATCTAGTTGGATTTTTACATTTTTAAGGAAATGTCAGGGTGGGGTTGGGCTCAGGCTGCTCTGCATGCCATGACTGCTGCCAGCCTGAGTCAGGGAAAGAGGCATGCCTGTGTGCCCACACTTCTCTTTTCCTGACTCAGGCTGGCAGTGGCTTAGGCTGTCCTCTTTTTTGCTTTTCAAGGTATGGCAGCTGTAATCTAGTTGAACCCTTTGCAATTCAGGAATCCTGCACACAGCCATCCCTGGGTGGGCTCAAACCACCAACCTTCTGGTGAACAGCTGGATGAACTGACCCATTGCACCCCAAGCTTCATCTAGAGGGCTGCTGGTGCTCCATTCCTGAAATAAAATAATTATTATAAGCGGTGATTTTGTGTGGGGGGGGGGTGGCGGCACAGTGGTACGCATATCCCTAAACATTTTGTGAATCTATGTTTGTTCTCATTGAGGGGTAGTATTTCAATATGAGTAGGAAAATGAGATACCCCTAAACATTTTTTAAGAAAAAAGCACTGATTATAAGGATACAATTTTAGCAACATAGACATTTCATCTCTTATACCAAAAGCAAGTACTTAAAAACTTTTGTATCTTCTGAACTTCCCAGGTTCCCAAGGAAAGAAGTGCAAGAAAAGTCTTTCAAGGTGTTGTGACAATGAACGTTGGCTTTGAAGCTGACATGAAGCCCTTTTAAAAGGATGAACAACTCACCACCAATAAAAACAAGAACACTCAGATGTAATTGTAGACATTTCTGCAGGGAAAAAATCCCCTTCCTCAGCAAAATTAAAATGAGTCTCTCTTGACAGAGATTTCTCTGGGAATTACAAAGGCCATCGTTATGTTCTCAACAGTTGGCTTCAAACCAGAACGCCGAAACCAAGAGACAGCAAGGAAAATGGAAACAAAGCCCTTTAAATTACAGAGAACTTTGAAGGTGTCAGAAGGGTCAAAAATGTACTCAGAGCAACTATCTACAAGGGCACCTGTGATATAATTCATTGTTAACTGTTTTGCACCCTGATCAATCCATGGCATACATGTTATCAAGGCCTTCCTCCCCTAGAAAAAAGGTACCGGTACTCACCATGAAGTTGTTACAGTAAGTGTCACACTTTTTAACAACAAAAATAGAGGTGCCGGTACTGTGTACCCTTGAGTACCTCTGGGGGGAAAGTACTGGCTATCATGATAATGTTTTGTGGAAGCAGGACTCACTTCTACATCTGGAGGCAAAGTGGAAGTTCTAGACTGTGTTGTCAACAGTAGCATGGATAGTCAGTTGCAATGCAAGTTCAATGAGGTATCTTCACATGCCAAGCCAAGTGGCCCTCCTTGCTGTTTTGACTATTTGTGTCATGCACTAGCAAAATCCTTTTTGGTTTTTTTCATATGGGCAGTCACAGTTTGCAAGTGCATCACACCACCTTTTGCATTCTGTCACCTCAGCATTTATTTATTTTTTGGTCACCGTGGGAATCCCTTGCGGACAACCACCCTGCCTGGAGACAGACAGTCAGGCTGAGTATCTACAGCAGTGACCAGAGGAAGCATGACCATTGAGATGAATGCAGAGAGAAGAAACATCCTGGTGCATCTGCAGCAGCACAACCGGGCACCTTCATTTGCCCCAGCTGCAACAAAACATGTCTCTCTTGTGTTGGTCTCTACAGCCACAGCAGGCGCTGTAAATCTCCAATGGTTTAACTTTGTCCCCAAAGGCGCACTCCTCTGTTGTCCCCTGAAGCAAATGGATGCCAACAACAGCAACAACAACAACAGGTTAATCAGTGGCTGGAGCAACACATTCAGAATTCAGGTGACAAGTTGCTGAGGAGGTAAAATGGACTGCAACACTCTAACCATGTTTCTTTCATGTAGTGGGAATTTTTCCTAGGTAAGGCTGCAGCAGTCATGACCCCAGTTATCTGGGAGTAAGCCCCACTGAATTTGATAGGACTTAGGATCCTGGGAATCACCACAGAGCTACAGTTCCAAGCACCCTGAATAAACTACAGTTCCCATGGGTCTTTGGGGGGAAACCATGTGCTTAAATGTGCATTGAATGTGCTTTAAATATAGGGTCATGGTTCGGATTGTGCTATGTAATTCTTGGGGAGTTATTTCCAGTGAAGTAGGGAGGGGACATTTTGAATGTTCCTTCCTCCTTAAAAAATAAAAACAAAACAAAACAAAATTCCCAAGAAGATAGATGGCTGGAACAAATTTCTTAAATAAGCTAGTTTTCTGCTTAGAGAAGGAGAGGGTTCGTGTTTACAGGCAGGAACATCAAGATCTTGTACCCTACTTGCAATCTCAAGTGATACAGCCCACTCTAATGCCTTAGGAGTTCACCACTCCATCATTCTGTTGTATATCTAGACCAGGCTATGTGTCAGAGAACCAGTAATATCTGAAGAAGCCCAAAGGAAGGCTGACAAATGAAATTGATTTTAAACCAGCAGAGTATCCAACATCCCCCCCACCGAAATCTCTAAAAATTTCCTATTGTTTCTTATTTGTTGTTTTGAGGCTTACCCAGAGATAAAGTTACAAAGTGCACTCTGCCTGCATCTTTTTATCCATATCCTGAAATTCCAAGCATGTGGAAAGGAAACTAAATTATTTCACCCATACTTCACGGCTTCTTTTTCACACCCGTAGAAAGGTACAAACTTCTGCTGTCGACGTAACTGATGACCTTTGCTTCCAAAGGGGATATTGTAGCTTAATATGCCCATAATCTGTAGATAAATAATCCCCAAAGAATACATTTGTGATAAGGGAGGTTTGCAGGCTGAAGTGACAACACTAAACAGATACAGAATGCCTGATATTATGCTCCAGTATGACAGAGAATCTATCTCCAGAGTGAGCAGGGCTTGTCAGCTGTGTTTTATGCTCCCGTTGTGTAAAAGATTTTCATTTAACAATATGTATGCCTCAGATACCTATCTGGCGTACACTGTTTTAATGGTCCTAAATAAATCATATAAAGTAAAGAAACTTTGGAAGGTGCAGCCTGCCGTATTGGACATGGTATGTATAAGATTGCAAATATATTATTCCTAGATGCCTAACAAATAACCATTGAGCTGGAATTTTATGTGCCTGGAAACTCAATCCAAAATAAACTGTCTTCCATGTAAGGGGCATTTTTCTCTTTATAGCAGTAAAATACTTGTTTGCTGTATTTACGCTGAAGTTTTCTGCAGGGGATGTATAAAACACTGAGATGGAGGATGGGGTGCAGTACCACAAGCATGCATTTATAATGGGTCAAAAGGCATTGTCCAAACATGGCTCCTCAGCCCACAGCTATAGTATGTCCCTGGCTGTTTGGAAATCCATGCATTCCCCTAATACTTCACAGGTGGGGATCTGTGGCCCTTCATGGGCTGTGGATCCTCAGGAGAGGCCCTGTTTTGGATACTGTCTTTACTGAAGCCGGGGTGGGGAACCTGTGGCCTTCCAAATGTTGCTGGACTACAACTCCCATCATCCCTCACCATGCTACTGGGAGCTGATGGGAGTAGCAGTCCAACAATCTGGGGGGTGGCACTTCACATTCCCCATCCTTGCTTTAGCAGGAAATGCAGGTATAAGTGTGGGAGATACACCTGCCACTACAAAGTGTGAATCGCTCCCAAATCAGTAACCGTATGTGGACATTATAGATCCTGTCTTGATCAACATGGGAGAGGGGCTAACCCAGGTAGTTGCCCCCCAGTAATGTGCACACCCCACCCCCAGGTAAATGTTTGTAAAGACTTGTAGTTATATGGGTAAAGGCTTCCATAGGATGTGGAAGCACAAACAATTGACATTCCAGATCCCATGGAAGCCTTCGTCCTCAGACAGTAAAAGCCCAAGAGACATAAATACTGTATATGCAGGTAATGGGTATGGAGCATGTGGCAAGGCTAACCAGTGTAGCTCCACTTCTTGCTCCTGAAGAAAGGAGCTAAAAGACTCACCTAGGACTTCTGATTTCAGTGGAACTGACTTCCACACAAGGTTGACCCAGGAGCCCACAACTGAAGACCAATATTTTATGACCTGCCATGTTAACCAGCAGCTCAAAGACTCGTGCAAACAGTTCCAATGCCAACATGAGGATACAACTTGATCCGTCTTGCAAGGACCCACCACCTTGATCTCTTGCACAGCCACACAGCACCATTAAGCAGCTCTGACAGAGTCAGTATCATGTTAGGAGGTTCCAGGGGGGTTGGTGGCCACAAGGGAAATTGCTTCCAGATCTCCATACAGTTTTCCCAGTTAGAACACCAGTTAGGTTCATGGCATCACTGGATAGACACTTGAGGAGCCCCATCTAGAGATGAGTAACTGGGAAGAGGAGGAGGCAAGATCAGCATGCCACCTATTGTTTCTGAACCTCTTTCTGATCAACTAGATCAGGCAATGCAAATCGTTAAAATAAAATCATTTGAACCCTCTAAATAAAGAGGTGCAGAGCAATGAATTTCACTTTGCATTTATCTCAATCACCCATGGCATGTTGAACTAATGGAAGGAATGGCAGGAAGACTGAAAGATCTCATCTCCACAATTTTGGATTTCCAGTCTCATGTTTTATGCTATTGTTCTCTAGCTGTGAGCTAATACTGGGCATATGCCACCAGCTGATAAGCACAGATAGCAAAATGTTTGCCTGATTCATATAGATATTACTTGAATGACTGATAAGCTCCCAGAAATTGTTTTTACAAGATGGATTACTCCCATTAAATTGATATTTATGACAACACTCTAGATACCTGGCTTGTCGAAATGTATCAGTGGAACAAATCCTTTATAAGGATTATGTTCTCTCTCTCTCTCTTTTAAGTTTTGAACATTGTTCACACATTTTTACTGGTTTTATCTGAATTAAAGCAGATTCATATGAAAAATACTTGAAAGAATTGCTTTTATCATTTAGATGTCAGTTTTCTCAAGGAAGAAATCTTAAACCAACTAATAATTAAGACTATCTATAAATACCGTATCTTTTGTTACAAATACAGGTTTTTGCTGCTTGTTTCTGTCACACTGGTGTTTTAATTAATTGGACCCAAACATGTGTCAATCACCCATCTCTAGGAAAGAGCGACCAGGCATAACCCTGACTGCCAACCCAAGAATGGCTGAATGGGTAGCTGCACTGAGGGAAGAGAGGAGGAGAAGTTGAAGCTACCTTATAAAGGGCCAGGCCCTATTCCCAACACTCTTCCCTATATGGGGATGCTGCATTCTCCCCCCACCCTCACATGTCCCACCCCTAAATAGGAGGGGCAAACACAGTTTCTTTCTTGTGCCATCATTTTTTGATGTGGTCCACTGACTAGAACAGGGGTAGACAACTTGTCCTTTGGATGTTGTTGGACCAAAACTCCCATCAGGTGTTGGACTTTCGGAGGAAGAGAGTAGAACTAGTACATCAAGGAGGGCTGTGTGGAGAGAGTCTCTTCCTTCAAATTCCTAGGAGTTTATCTCAGTGAAGACCTTACTTGGAAAATCAATACAACCCAGGTGATTAAGAAAGTCCAACAGAGACTCCATCTCCTCAGAGTATTGCAAAAGAACGATGTCAATCAACATTTGATGATCTCCTTCTACCGGTCCACAATAGAAAGTGTCCTTTCATACTGCATCATGGTGTGGTACGCTGGTTTGACATCAACTGATAGGAAGTGCCTACAGAGAGTGGTGAATACAGCACAAGATATTATGGGCTGTCCTGTGAATCTGCTAGATGACATCTTGGAAGAACGTTGCCTCAGGAGAGTGAGGAAAATTCTATGGGATGATTCACACCCTGGCCGGCACTTTCTTGACCTCCTGCCCTCTGGCAGAAGATATAGAAGCATGATTAGTTGCACCAACAGGGTAAAGAACAGCTTCTATCCGTGGGCTGTTAGGCTGCTGAATGAAAAGATAACAACAGGGAAACTGACTTTCGGGTTTGGTGGGTGTGCGTCAGTAAACGTGTGGAATTAAGACTAAGAGAGCTGAGTGGGGGGTGCTTGTGTAATCTCACTGTATACAAGTTGTACAAGTGACAATAAAGTATTTCAATTTCAACATGGCTAATGGTCAGGAATGATGGGAGTTTTATTTCAAAGTTTCTGGTGGGCACTGTGTTGGATACTCCTGACCTAGAGTTTTGATGCTGCAGAGGAAAGAAATGGACAAAATATGTTCAAGAATGAGCAATGTATAACATTGGTTATGTTTCTGTTACAGAGAGGCATGAGCCACAGGCCCACTGTATGATGGTGCTGTGATGCATCCTCCCTATGATTTACATTGTGGCAAAAGAGACGCAGCAAAAGGTTTTTTTGAAACCTAAAGCTGTGCCCAAACTGAACCTAGGAGTTGTTTGCCTGGAAACAGGGTCCCGTCCCCTCGCTACTCCCAGGAAAGCTGTTCTTCTTCAGTTTTGCTAATGATATTACAAATTCCAGCTCAGGCAGCCAAGCCATGGCAAGCCTCAGGCATACAGACTGCAGGAAACAGAGTTATGCCAATGTAGGACAACGTAGCTGAGGAACGGTGTTCCAACCAACTTATTAATCATGAGATCCAATTTCCCAGAGTCACCTTCTCCTCATATCCATCTCCACATTCAGGGAACTCAGGAACAGCAGGTTTTAAAATACAGCTTTCCAACTGCGCTGCTGGTCCATAGAGAACGATACAGTTTAAATTCTGATTAAAGAAATTAAGGCAATCTTTGGGAGGTGGTGCAATCCCATTCATGCCTAATTCTGTACAAAACCAGGGAGAAAAGACAGTTTTCATGATGAGCGATGTCTGAAGACATATTAATTGAATCATGTTTTCCAATCAATACTGGAACATCCGTATCTATCAGTGGAGGACGGGGCACAAAGTTCTAAGAATATCCACCTCCTGATCCTCATTTCTGAAAGAATGAGGAACAGAATTTCTTTCTTGGCCTCAGTCACTTCTCATCTTCAGATTCAAAGGGCATTATTTATAATCTTCTTTCTTGAAATTCATAAAAAAGAGCTTAATTCTCCACTGCAGCTTAATATATATTTCTCCCCACTTTTACATTGGGACATAACTGAAATACCCTCTTTTTATCACAATACCTGAGACTGAATGCCCTGAAGAATGAACACAAAATGGGTTTATTAATTTAGCTGGATCTGTCTAAGGGCCAGTGAAGAATTGTAGATGTCACATGGAAGAAATGTGTGTGTTCTTCTGATTTTTTTTTTTAAACTAAGGTCTGGTTGTGGAAGGCTGCCAGTTTGAGTGGAACAGTATTGGCATTAGAAGTAGCTGCTTAATCCTTTCCATAACTTTCCTGGTCAAAATCTCCCTTCATTTTACTGTTGTTAGCCGCTCTGAGCCTGGCTTCAGCTGGGGAGGGCGGGATATAAATGAAATATTATTATTATTATTATTATTATTATTATTATTATTATTATTATTCACCACAAGCTGCTTTTCTCTCTTTGTTGGTCTCTTCATAGGTAGGCTAGCAACTTGAGGATGGGATCTGAGTAGAAAAATATCATGATGGACAAAAAGAATTGAAGGAAAGATACTGCCATTCAACTAGGTGCCACCCAGCACTCTAAGTTATTTCTCCATATTCAGCTTGCTGCCTTGGACAGGAAGTTGCCAAATTAAAGACCATCCATTTGAAACTTGGGTACTTGAGTCCTCTTTCCTGTGTCTAATACCTACCATCCATTTAAAACCCTATAAAGAGTCGCTTCATCTCTTCCACGGGCCTTCCAGAAAACAAACAAAGTTGGACGCTGTATAATAGATGACACACAGATGCTTAACTACTGCCCTGTGTGGCCTGAGCTGAAATGTGCCAAGCAATCAAGTAATGGCTTGGAAGGGAGTTGCTTAATTACTTGCAAGATATGACTGAGTAAGCCGCAGCAGATGCTAATCACAGTTGAGTTTATTTATTAGGGACTCGTGGACATTGATTGAATTGGTACTCTTCTTCTGATTTCTTCCGGGAGAATTTAAAACATTGGGGCCTACCTCTTATGTGATTAAAATACCCATGCAAAAGAAAAGGTCGTCATTAGAAAGGTCACTTTGAAATACCGGATATTAGGCCGGGATGGGGGTCTGGATGACATGAGGCATCTGTAATCACTGTGCATGCCTAGCCTAATGTAATTATGCTTTAGTACTTAGACACACTCTGCACAAAGATTAACTTCGGGATCCTGTGCAAGGGAGAAAAGCATTTAGTGGTAAGGAAACATTGTACCAAAAGTGAAGGGGGCTGGGGAGATATACAATGTGTTTGTATGAGCATAAAACATTTAGAGTTTGGATTTGATATCCCACTTTATCACTACCCGAAGGAGTCTCAAAGTGGCTAACATTCTCCTTTCCCTTCCTCCCCCACAACAAACACTCTGTGAGGTGAGTGGGGCTGAGAGACTTCAGAGAAGTGTGACTGGCCCAAGGTCACCCAGCAGCTGCATGTGGAGGAGTGGAGACGCGAACCCCGTTCATCAGATTACGAGACTACCGCTCTTAACCACTACACCACACTGGAATCTTCAAACTCCTCTTGATAAGTGATAGCTGCAGCAAAATGTTGAGGTCAGGAATGCTCCTGTTCAGCTTTCCAGCCGGTCAGCAATAAACTTTTTTAGGGTACTCCATTCCACCTCCATCCCAGTTTTACTCCCTAACCCATCAACAGATGCTGTGTTTTTCTCAGTCTTCATTAGATACTTTATTGTGGGGGTGGAGAGGGGTGTCTCCAGCCTAGCATTTTTTGTTTGCACCTCTGCAAAAATTGGATTTCCCCCAACCCTACTGATACTTCCTTCTTCTCATGGATGACGCCATTTTGCCTACCTAAGTGCCAGCACTGGGACAACTGAGATTACCATTAGACAAATCAAACCACTGAAAAGCACAAGTGGAGTAACAAATAGCAAATAACAAGGAATGCTATATTAATATATGTATATGATGATAAGATGTTACTGAGAACACTAAGGGCTCATCCACACTTCATTTTGTGCCACATTTCTAGGCACAGATTTCCAGGTCTGCTGCTTTCCCCGGGAAAACCCATGCTTTACTCCTGAACTGGAGCAAACAGCAATTGGGTTTTCCAATGATTGCTGTTTGCTCGGATACAGCAGGAAAATGTGGGTTTTCCTAGGGAAAGGGGCGGAAGGAAGGAAGGAAGGAAGGAAGGAAGGAAGGAAGTGCTAGGACATGGAAATCCTGGACCTGTGAATGGAAAGCATGGCACAAATGGGAGCATGGAACAGATTTCTAAAAACATCTTCCCCACTCTCATAATAGGGGCACAATTGCCCCCATTCCCCTTCCTCAAGAAAGGCTTGGAATATTGACTCCCATAGGGAAAGGGTTGAGGGGGGCATTTGGGATCTTGAAGGCCAGTGGAAAGAGGGTTGAAGGGGGACTTTATAAGCCTGCTCCTCCCCCTGAGCTCTTCCTCCTTGAACACTTGGACACATCCTCCCTACCTCCCTACATGCATTGTGGGATTTTGCTAAACACCTGTTAGATAGGGCTAAGAATGATTTATTTATTTATTGAGGGATTTCTTGATTTGCCGTAGGATCGCTCCCCTTTTCACACTCGGCAGAATGAATTAGATTGGCATTTGGGAGTGGTTTGGTTGCTCTTACAGTATTGAGTCTTGGCAGGTGGGGAACATTACGTATACTGAGGCATTGTTTGTTAAAGGCAGTGTTCAGGGATCTGCCAGCACAGTATGCCTGGCTGGACTTGGGGGCAGTGGGTGTATGCTGGACAGCGCAACCTACCCAGGACTCACTTAGCAAAGAGGGAGGGAGTTCCTTCCCATTCTTTGCTGGAGAGCAAGAGACTGCTGTGTCACATGCCCAGGGATGTGGAGAAATGCTTCCCAACTGGAATGAGCTATACTGAAGTTGGTTGAGTTGGTTTGCAGTTCCTCCATGCTGCTATGAAGTATGAATTACCCCAATGCTTTGTCTCATGATTCATCTTTGCAGGGGGGGGGGTGGGGGCAAATCTCGAGTTCATACATCACATAACTAAATTTAATTAGCAAGTTGCACCATTTTCGCTTTAATCCACCAGTTGTAATATGGGAATAATCATAGTCACCAGCATTCTATTGTAAGGATGTGTGTGAAGTGACTTGAGAAACTATGGAAAATGCAACTATTATTATTATTATTATTATTATTATTAGTAGTAGTAGTAGTAGCAGCAGCAGCAGCAGTAGATAACATTGCAAAATATTGATTTAGCTTTAAAGATTCATATAGCTTAATAAGAAGGCGAGGGGACAAATGCACCATTGAGAAAGGGCAGATCCATGCATGCAGCTAGTCACAGAAGCAAATCAGGTTGTTTCCCTAAAATGAATTGTTGTTATTGTTAGAATTTATATACCTCCCTATACCTGCAGGTGTTCAGAATAAATGGGGAAGAAGTTGCACCAGAAACAATCTCCTTAGTCGGTGTGAATCATCTGAACTGTGATTCAAAGTTGATTCAAAAGTGAGCCACCCTGTGATTCAGCATTTGTCAAATAATAACAATCACCAGAACTAGAGTGGATGATCTATAAAAATTCCAGCTCCTTCTCTTTGTTGTGCTCCAGTTTTGACTGTTTGCATCTTGTGCTGGACAACTGGAACAGATCGCTGTTCTCGCTGGTGTTACGAGCCATCCCACTGGAAAGCAATCTTTCTGATTGAGCTGTTTAAAGCAATCTCGGATTTGTTGTTCCAGGGAAGGAGGGAGGATGTTGAGGGGAAGCGGAATATGCACACCAAGACTGTGAGATGCTTGGGACGGTTTGATGGCATATATGCTGTGTGTGCTCTGCTCTTGCTAACATTGCTCACCAACCCAACCTACCCTCCACCCCCCAAAACCCCACTCCTCCCAAACCCTATTCCCTCACTGCTCATCAGGCCCCACATATCCTCACAGCTCCTCTGTGTCCCTCCACCCCTTCTTTATTCAAACCTCTGCTGTTGTTTAAAAGAGCCATTAAAAAACCCATCTTCTCATTCGCTCCCCTCTCCTTACCTGACTACATGCAAACCCAGGGTTGCAAGCAGCACTACAAATCCTCCAATGGCGACTGTGCGGTGACAGCCTTACATTTTTTATGTCTACAGGAGGGTATATATTGTCCCACAAGTCTTACAAATCCCTGCATGAAGTAGAAATACTACATTATATGACCAGAGAATGAGACCAAATTCATGTCTCCCATGAACACTGCCTGTGCTACCACCAACTGCATCAGCTGCTCTCCAGGAAAGCCCATTGTCACAGCCCATAGACTTTCTACAGTGAAATCAAACTGGAAATCAAACTATCTATTTGCCACAGCAGAATCATGTTTTTGCCCTAAAGATATATTTTTTTTTAACTCAGTCCCATCAAATGTGATATGGGGAGGGCCAGGGGGAGGAGTAAAGCTGACCCCTTGGCTTCCGGAGATGGTATGGCAAGAGTAGCCCTTGGTGCCGATGATGGCTTTATGCAGCCAGTGCCAGCTTATGAGAAATAACAACCAAGCAGGCAGCCAAATGGAGCCTTAAATACTTAATATGTGCTGCCTTCCTCCCTGTTTCTCAGTGTTTCATCCCACCTGCTGTTACTGAGTGTCACGCAGCAGAAATAGTTCCTCTTGCTGAGAGATGCCTTCAAGGCACTACTGGCTCTCAAGCGAATATCAATATCTTCTTTGAATGGCCTAAATGTATTTTAAACAAGACATTTCCAAACTGTTTCGGCACTGATTGTGTACAGTGTGCTGAAAAACAGCAATTAAGGGTCTGTTGGCACTCTCATTACCATTTCTTGGTTTTGGATGCTCTATTTTATTCAATTCCATTGCATATAAAAATGTTTTTTTTAAAAAAACAACAACAACCAGGGCAGAACTTGGCTCATAAAACATTTTCCCTTTCTCTATCTTCCCTCCTCCCCTTCCCCAAAGAGAACAAAAGTATTCAGCAGTCTGTGTGTTTTCATTGTTGATAAAATATACCCCCGTGTAATGCTAAAAAGTACAAGACACTGGGAGTAGAACAATTATTTTAAAGCATTTCTCATGCCCAAGCACATAGGTTTAGATTCCAGGTTGTCGCCTGCTCTTCCATTCACGTAAATGGGTGGGATTTCCACCCCATCACATCTGCGGCCTTTTCTATACCATTCACAAGTATGCTGTTGAGGAAAGGGAAAGACAGGAAGGTCTGATTTGCAAGCACCTCTTTATTTCATTTTATGTATTTATTTTTCAAAAATTATATTCCACCCATTACTGAAGACCTCGGGGCAGATCATAGCAAAGGCTGAAATACAAAAACAATTTATATCTGCATATGTCAATCAGGATTAGGGGTATTTTCACTGAGTTAATACAGTTGTACCTTGGAAGACAAATGGAATCTGTTCCGGAAGTCCATTCGACTTCCAAAATGTTTGGAAACCAAAGCACAGCTTCTGATTGGCTGCAGGAAACTTCTGCAGCCAGTCAAGCTCCATTGGACATTTGGGTTCCAAAGAACGCTTGCAAAATGGAACACTCATTTCCAGGTTTGCGGCATTCGGGAGCCGAAATGTCTTGAGTACCAAGGCATTCGGGATCCAAGGTATGACTGTAGTTGATTCTCACCAGTTTCCTTTTAAGTAGATTGGGCCAGATTCAACTAAGTCGTTATGATCATGGGGGCCAACATAAGAGCTCCTACTACTGCAGCAGGGTTTTACCCTCTTCTCTCTCCCCCTCACAATCAGCTTTGGGGGTCAGGAGCATCCCTAGGACAGCATGCAGGGGAGAGGTCATTCCACTGGGCAAGCTGAAGTACCTGAATAATTTTAGCGTGGCACTAAATTCCTCCCTGGACCAAAAAGAAGGCTGTTCGTCGAAGAATTGATGCTTTTGAATTATGGTGCTGGAGGAAACTCTTGAGAGTCCCATGGACTGCAAGAAGATCAAACCTATCCATTCTGAAGGAAATCAGCCCTGAGTGCTCACTGGAAGGACAGATCCTGAAGCTGAGGCTCCAATACTTTGGCCACCTCATGAGAAGAGAAGACTCCCTGGAAAAGATGGATGTTGGGAAAGATGGAGGGCACAAGGAGAAGGGGACGACAGAGGACAAGATGGTTGGACAATGTCCTCGAAGCTACTAACATGAGTTTGACCAAACTGCGGGAGGCAGTGGAAGACAGGAGTGCCTGGCATGCTCTGGTCCATTGGGTCACGAAGAGTCGGACACAACTAAATGACTAAACAACAACAACAAATTCCTCCCATTGACCTGTAGTCTTCATACTTAAGGTTTTTATTGGTACACTGGATATGCTGCATTGAATGGTTAATGATCTGCAGTCCTAAGTCAAATGACCATCTGCAGAGATGCATGTGATGTCCTGCTTTTTGACAGAGTCAATGACTTCTTAGGAGTTTGGAGGGAAGGAGTACTCTCCTCAGAGTATTGTCCTGATATGGTAGCATTGTGAGGGCAAGGATACTGTGGAGGGAAAGAAGCAAGCCTCTGTGTTCTCCAAGTTCCCACAGTTCCCTGTGTTCCCAGAAGATCCCAGTGGGGTTTGACTGTAAACACTGACTGCAAGCCCCTTTCAGCAGGGAGTACTCTCCCGATTCCCCTTCATGGATCACTGCCTTGCCCTGGCGAAGGGGCTTGAAGAACTCAGAGAAGCTATGAACTATGCTGAGCAGGGCACCCAAGATGAACAGGTCATAGTGGAGAGTTTGAACCAAACGTGATCCACCTGGAGCAGGAACGGGCAAGCCACTCCAGTATCCCTGCCAAGAAAACTCCATGGACAAAGACAACAGGCATATAAAAGATATGACGCTGGAAGATGAGCCCCTCAGGTCGGAAGGCGTCCAACATGCTACTGGGGAAGAGCGGAGGACAAGTACAAGTAGATCCAGAGCTGATGAAGCGGCTGGGCCAAAGCCGAAAGGACGCTCAGTTGCGGATATGCATGGAAGCGAAAGGAAAGTCCAATGCTGTAAAGAAAAATATTGCATAGGAACCTGGAATGTAAGAACCATGAACCTGGGTAAGTTGGATGTGGTCAAAAATGAGATGGCAAGAATAAACATTGACATCCTGGGCATCAGTGAACTAAAATGGACGGGAATGGGCGAATTCAGTTCGGATGACTATCATATCTACTACTGTGGGCAAGAAACCCGTAAAAGAAATGGAGTGGCCCTCATAGTCAACAAAAGAGTGGCGAAAGCTGTACTGGGATGCAATCTCAAAAATGATAGAATGATCTCAATACGAATCCAAGGCAGACCTTTTAACATCACAGTAATCCAAGTTTATGCACCAACTACTGGTGCTGAAGATACTGAAATTGACCAATTCTATGAAGACTTACAACACCTTATAGAAGTGACACCAAAGAAGGATGTTCTTCTCATTATAGGGGATTAGAATGCTAAAGTAGGGAATCAAGAGATAAAAGGAACAACTGGCAAATTTGGTCTTGGAATTCAAAACGAAGCAGGGCAAAGGCTAATAGAGTTCTGTCAAGAGAACAAGCTGGTCATCACAAACACTCTTTTCCAACAACACAAGAGACGACTCTACACATGGACATCACCAGATGGGCAGCATGGAAATCAGATTGATTATATTCTCTGCAGCCAAAGATGGAGAAGCTCTATACAGTCAGCAAAAACAAGACCTGGAGCTGACTGTGGCTCAGATCATCAGCTTCTTATAGCAAAATTCAAGCTTAAACTGAAGAAAGTAGGAAAAACCACTGGGCCGGTAAGATACAATCTAAACCAAATCCCTTATGAATACACAGTGGAAGTGAGGAACAGGTTTAAGGATTTAGATTTGCTGGACAGAGTGCCTGAAGAACTATGGATGGAGGCTCGAAACATTATACAGGAGGCAGCAACGAAAACCATCCCAATGAAAAGGAAATGCAAGAAAGCAAAGTGGCTGTCCAATGAGGCCTTACAAATAGCGGAGGACAGAAGGCAAGCAAAATGCGAGGGAGATAGAGAAAGATACAGGAAATTGAATGCAGAATTCCAAAAAATAGCAAGGAGAGACAAGAAGGCCTTCTTAAATGAGCAATGCAAAGAAATAGAGGAAAACAACAGAATGGGAAGAACCAGAGATCTGTTCAAGAAAATTGGAGATATGAAAGGAACATTTCGTTCAAAGATTACCATAATAAAGGACAAAAGTGGTAAGGACCTAACAGAAGCAGAAGACATCAAGAAGAGGTGGCAAGAATACACAGAGGAACTATACCAGAAAGATATGGATGTCTCGTACACCCCAGGTAGTGTGGTTGCTGACCTTGAGCCAGACATCCTGGAGAGTGAAGTCAAATGGGCCTTAGAAAGCATTGCAAATAACAAGGCCAGTGGAAGTGATGGTATTCCAGCTGAACTATTTAAAATTTTAAAAGATGATGCTGTTAAGGTGCTACACTCAATATGCCAGCAAGTTTGGAAAACTCAGCAGTGGCCAGAAGATTGGAGAAGGTCAGTCTACATCCCAATCCCAAAGAAGGGCAGTGCTAAAGAATGCTCCAACTACCGCACAATTGCACTCATTTCACACGCCAGCAAGGTTATGCTTAAAATTCTTCAAGGAAGGCTCAAGCAGTATGTGGACCGAGAACTCCCAGAAGTGCAAGCTGGATTTAGAAGAGGCAGGGGAACCAGAGACCAAATTGCAAACATGCGCTGGATTATGGAGAAAGCTAGAGAGTTCCAGAAAGACATCTACTTCTGCTGCATTGACTATGCAAAAGCCTTTGACTGTGTTGATCACAGCAAACTATGGCAAGTTCTTAAAGAAATGGGAGTGCCTGATCACCTCATCTGTCTCCTGAGAAATCTCTATGTGGGACAAGAAGCTACAGTTAGAACTGGATATGGAACAACTGATTGGTTCAAAATTGGGAAAGGAGTACGACAAGGCTGTATTTTGTCTCCCTGCTTATTTAACTTATATGCAGAATTCATCATGCGAAAGGCTGGGCTGGATGAATCCCTAGCCGGAATTAAGATTGCTGGAAGAAATATCAACAACCTCAGATATGCAGATGACACAACCTTGATGGCAGAAAGTGAGGAGGAATTAAAAAACCTTTTATTGAGGGTGAAAGAGGAGAGCGCAAAATATGGTCTGAAGCTCAACATCAAAAAAACGAAGATCATGGCCACTGGTCCCATCACCTCCTGGCAAATAGAAGGGGAGGAAATGGAGGCAGTGAGAGATTTTACTTTCTTGGGCTCCATGATCACTGCAGATGGTGACAGCAGCCACGAAATTAAGAGACGCCTGCTTCTTGGGAGGAAAGCAATGGCAAACCTAGATAGCATTTTAAAAAGTAGAGACATCACCTTGCCAACAAAGGTCCGTATAGTAAAAGCTATGGTTTTCCCAGTAGTGATGTATGGAAGTGAGAGCTGGACCATAAAGAAGGCTGATCGCCGAAGAATTGACGCTTTTGAATTATGGTGCTGGAGGAGACTCTTGAGAGTCCCATGGACTGCAAGAAGGTCAAACACATCCATTCTTAAGGAAATCAGCCCTGAGTGCTCACTGGAAGGACAGATCGTGAAGCTGAGGCTCCAATACTTTGGCCACCTCATGAGAAGAGAAGACTCCCTGGAAAAGACCCTGATGTTGGGAAAGATGGAGGGCACAAGGAGAAGAGGACGACAGAGGACGAGATGGTTAGACAGTGTTCTCGAAGCTACAAACATGAATCTGACCAAACTGCGGGTGGCAGTGGAAGACAGAAGTGCCTGGCGTGCTCTGGTCCATGGGGTCACGAAGAGTCGGACACGACTGAACGACTAAACAACAACAACAACAACTCTCCCGATTCTTTCCTTAGAGGTTCTGTCACCTGACGTAATGGTGATATTGGGTGATTGACAGATCAGTGGCCCTGCCCACCTGCCAAAGGGGCCTGTATCATCCTGATCCTGTTTCCCAACTCTCCTCTACATCAGTTTCTGAGGGTACATCCAAGCATGGATCCAATCCATGCATAAGGCTCAACATCTGAATCTGCCCATGGAAAATAATGCAATAAGTGTATGGTACTCTCAGCCTCTTACATGGAGTGGCTCCAATATATCAGAGTTAAGTTTGTGTATGCCGGTGATACCTTAAGGTTTAAATTATTTTTGATTGGTATGCTGATCTCCAGGGAGATTCCTGCAGTATGAAATTCCTTAGGCTTTTCTGTATGAGATTATAAGGTTTCCGTACCTACCATTAATCTCAGGATTAAATAATGAAATCACACTATTCAGTGGAGCTAAAAATGACCCTGCAGTTATACTGGAGGGTTCTGAATTATTTGTAGATTTGTATTGAACAAACTCAAAATTTAAGTCTATCTAATTCTGCTTCTGCCCCCTGCTCCCTTATCAGGATAAGCTGAAAACCCACAATGATCTCATTTCTAATATGCATTAACATAGGCTCTGAGCAAAATAAGAGCTCCCAGGTATAATGGCTGCTCAGACCTACTTCAGTTTCTTGGGAGGTTTTGCCTGACTTGTGCTGGTGCACTAAGCACGCTCTTTGCAGGAATCTAAAGGAACATTCTTCTTCTGCTATCACCCTCCATGAACATCATTTGACAAGTGAGGTTCACCTAGTCCAACCACCTGCAGTGCAGGAATCCTGCTCACAGTCATCCCTGGATGGGCTCAAACCACCAACCTTCAGGCTTCAGGACTGGATAAATTTTAATTATTGGTATTTCTATAGTCAGGGTTGGCTCCAGACTTCAGCATGGTCCTGACAACGGGCTCCCCACTTGATGCTATTGCTTGCCAGTGCAGAAGTGAAACTGCATCCAATCATTCATTTCACTCTCTCCACCAGTCCTTTTGATGGGTTTGAGTACAGTGGTACCTCTGGTTACAAACTTAATTCGTTCCTGAGGTCTGTTCTTAACCTGAAACCGTTCTTAACCTGAGGTACCACTTTAGCTAATGGGGCCTTCTGCTGCCGCCGCGCCACCAGTGCGCAATTTCTGTTCTCACCCTGAGGTAAACTTCTTAACCTGAGGTACTACTTCTGGGTTAGCGGAATCTGTAACCCGAAGTGTTTGTAACCCGAGGTGTTTGTTACCCAAGGTACCACTGTAATGAGAAATGGCGGCACTTTTGATCCACTGCTCTGCACTGCCTTCCTGTCATTTAAATTAGGCAATTGCCTAATGCAACATTAGATCAGGCATGGCAATTTTGGGTGCTCAAACATGGCGGATGGCCACAGTAGACTGGAGCCAAGTTTGGCTCACATTCCAAAGCAGCAGCCCCTCCCACTACTAAAACATATCCAGGGGGCCCAGCAGTCAGTGGAAAAAGCGATTGCCAGCAAGGTTGGGCCAGCTACTGGTGGACCCTCTGAGTCTCAGGGCCCCCAGCAGCTGCCAACTACTTTAAGCCCTGATGGCAGGCCTGTACGTAGCAGTTGCTGAGCTTTTGAGGCTCTTCATGGTGAGCTTGTGGCTTTGCTGATGCTCCCCCACTTTTACCTTGTGTTAGTTTTATTCATAATTCTCCGATCTTCTTTACAAAAGTGTTCCAAAGAGATGGTTGGCATCCATCTGTCTTGGGAAACAATAGAGGGGAGTGCCTTTAGGGGTGAGGTCAAGCTGTTGGATGGTTACTCTGCATGCTGTGACTGTAGACATCAATATGGGAGACATAGGCGCCATCTTTGCAGGGCTGTGGGGGCGGAGCTGCACAAATTTTCAATGAGAGGGCTGGGCCCCCTCAATATTCTGCAGCCCATGTGGTGGGAGGCGGCCTCTGAAAGGCCCAACTGACACGACTGACCCTGTCACAGTCATGGCAGGCCCCGCTGGGCCTTTTGGAGGGCATGAAAAGCCGTGTTGGGCCTCCTCCTGCCATGTGACGTCATGTACACCGTGTGTGTGACATCACACGCAAGTACCAGAAGCCCACAATATTGGGTGCTCCTGATGGGAGAGACATGTTTTGTTGCAGCTGGGGCAGATGAAGGCATCCTGCTGCAGATGCACCATGGGGTCTGTGTGCCTCCCAACTGTAATCTCTTCTCTGGTCACTGCTATGGATGCACCACTTTTTTAATAATATTTTTTAAATTTGCTTTTCAATTCTATCTGGTCTTCAACACATACCAACACATACCACATTACAATCATACATAAAGTAATGCTATGGATACACAACTTGACTGCCTGTTTCCGGGCACTGTGGTTGTCTTCAAGGGATTCCCACATGGCAATGTGGGATGTTTGCAGACATCATTGTAATGCAAAGTTGGTCTGCCAATCATCCTGGTGCCAAAGGGCAACTACAGTGTGGTGTAGTGGTTAAGAGCGATAGACTTGTAATCTGGGAAACTGGGTTCGTGTCTCCGCTCCTCCACATGCAGCTGCTGGGTGACCTTGGGCTAGTCACACTTCTCTGAAGTCTCCCAGCCCCACTCACCTCACAGAGTGTTTGTTGTGGGGGAGGAAGGGAAAGGAGAATGTTAGCCGCTTTGAGACTCCTTAAAGGGAGTGAAAGGTGGGATATCAAATCCAAACTCCTCCTCCTCCTCCTCCTCCTCCTCCTCCTCCTCCTCCTCCTCCTCCTCCTCTTCTTCTTCTTCTTCTTCTTCTTCAGCAATATAGCAGAAGAGGAAGTAAAGGTGAGCAGAGAGATGGGGAAACAGGCAAGTGACTGTTGTCGGATTTATTTATGGCGATATTGCTAACAATACAGCTGTGATATTCTGTTGCAATACCAATGTGACCAGCAGGTGGAAGCCAAACATGTATCGAACTTTGGAAAGACCTACATTTGTTCTAGAAATTTAAGAGGAATTTAGTACATGTATTATTCGAAAAAAATGCATTGAGCCAGGGAAGCAAAAGAAGAAATCAAGGTTCTGGAGTCCTGCAAATGAAGAATGCCAATTATGGGAAGGACAGTGGTATCCATGGTAGAGAATTTGCTTTGCATATAGAAGAGTCCAGATTCATTCCCTGATAGGGCTGGAAATGACTCCCTGTCTGAAACCACACAGAACTGCTGCCAGTCTGTGTAGACAATACTGAGTTACATGGACCAATGCTCTGAAAAACATCTTCTTACATTCTTGTGATATATGACTACATCTAGAGCTGCCTTTCAAAGTTCGAAGTTTGTTCATCACCCCTGCACAGTGCACTTTGTGCTATATATAAAATGTTGGACCTTTCTTTAATAACTGGAAAATTTTTTCCAAGTGTTTTGTTCCCATTTTTTCTCCTTGGACTTGTTTCTAGGCTAGGATAAGGTAGGGGTTGCCAACCACTGAGCCTCTTGGGCTTGCCGATCAGAAGGTCGGTGGTTTAAATCCCCATGATGGGGTGAGCTCCCTTTGTTCCGTCCCAGCTCCTGCCAACCTAGCAGTTTGAAAGCACGCCAGTGCACGCTGTGGTGGGAAGGTAAACGGTGTTTCTGTGTGCTCTGGTTTCCATTATGGTGTCCCATTGCACCAAAAGTGGTTCAGTCATGCTGGATACATGATCCGGACAGCTGTCTGTGGACAAACACTGGCTCCCTTGGCCTGAACAAGAGATGAGCGTCACAACCCCATAGTCACCTTTGGATTTAACCATCCAGGGGGTCCTTTACCTTTTTTTTACCTTCTACCTTGCCCTCCAGAAGTTGTTGAACTACAGCTCCCATCATCCCTACTCACTGGACACATTAGCACGGGCTAATCAGAGTTGAGGTCCAGTAACACGTGGAGGACACCCAAAAAGTGACTACCTTGGGACTGAGGCTTATGGGCAAGGAGGGTTACGTTAACAGGCTTATTGGGTTTCTAAATAAATAAATAAATAAATAAATAAATAAATAAATGTTTTGTATTCTTACTTTGCATACAAATTTAATAAATAAATAATAAAAGTATTGCCCTTTGACAGTGATTCTTGAAGAAGATGGAGAACTTTTACACCTTAAAACTCAAGCACACCCACCCGCACCAAACTCTGATTGCAGGGTGGTTTTGGTTTTGTTCTGATGTTAGAAATAAATACCTGAATTATTTTCAGGGCAATTGAATGTACTCACGTTGTTGAGTTATTCTCCATGAAAGAAAATGCATCTCATTTATTGTCTCATCTGGCTCCTCAAATCCCAGTGCTATTAAGCTTCCATATGCAGGAGACTTTGATGTAGTCTACAGAACTATACTCTTTTCTCTAGCATATTTATTTTGTCTCTGTCAAGGATAGAATGTTCTTATCTCTCTTCCATTCGTAAGGTACAGAATGGAAGATGAAAACCGCTTGGAATACATTTGTGCTCAGTAGTGATTGGAGTTCCATTTGTAACTCACGTGCCATCATGGAAGACACCCGATAAGATGGTCTCCATCTGTTCATCCCACCTATATCACTCAACTCATAATCTCTCTCTTCTTCTATATAAATATAGTGTAAGCTTTTAAACTTTTAAATGTTGCATTTTAAATTTTTGAAAAATTTGTAAGAGCTTAGGGTGAATGATGTAATAATAATAATAATAATAATAATAATAATAATAATAATAATGCATTATTGTATACGCTGCATATATTTTGTTACATGCCACCTCAACCTCTACCGAGCAGCAGCAAGATTAAAGAGAGTTCCATGTGCTCATCCTATTAGAAATTATCTGTTAGAAAATCAATGCACAGCAGTGCCTGCAGTGCCTTAGAAATACAGTGGTACCTCGGGTTACATACGCTTCAGGTTACATACACTTCAGGTTACAGACTCCGCTAACCCAGAAATAGTACCTCGGGTTAAGAATTTTGCTGCAGGATGAGAACAGAAATCGTGCTCCGGCGGCGTGGCAGCCGCAGGAGGCCTCTTTAGCTAAAGTGGTGCTTCAGGATAAGAACAGTTTCAGGTTAAGTACGGACCTCTGGAACGAATTAAGTACTTAACCCGAGCTACCACTGTACTGTTTATTCACACATGTTTACATGTGGAGACTTCAATAAAAGGACTGCTGTCAGGCACCGTGCTGAGGAGGGCTGCATTGAGGAGGTATGGGAGCCACCCGCTCTGCCTGCTCCTGCTCCTGCATCTTCCCAGGAGCAGGAGGACAGTATAGATTTGGAACAGTGGTTTGCAGGGGGGCATAGTTCAGAAGGCAGAAGCTGGGAAATACTGGATGGGGAACAGCTAGGAGAAGAAACACTGGAGAGAGAGAGGGTAAACAGATTCATAGTCACTGGACAGCATTCCTCCACCACCCACCCCAGGGTCAAGAAGAGCTCAGAAAGTCTCAGAACAGAAAGCGCAGAGGGTACAAACTCAGATTACAAGATGTAGGAGTGAAGTAGATTAATAGGGGGGGGGGAGTGAGCATTAATTGGGATCACCGCCATTCTGGGCTGATGCTTCTTTTTGCCCTTTGATGTGTTTATAAAAGAAACTAACTAAGAATATCTTTTGTTTGATCTGCTCATTTACGGCCACAGGGGAGGAAGCCAGTTCCCCGAAGCCTGACAACTGAAGAACATCATACTCCAAGGGTGTCCCTCACTGCCCCTCTCTTAAGCTTGGGTCCAAAGAAGCAGCCAGTCATGACCCCTTGTCTCTTGGTGCAGCCTCCTCCAGCCAGTGCCACATAGAATTCTCCCAACTTCCTCCTTCTTGTCCCCAGAACACCCAGCCAAAATAAACCCTCTTTGTAAACAGTCCCCCCCCCCGGTGTGACATCATGTCCACGTTGCCCTGGCAATCTCCCCCTCAGTTATGGGGTGGGGGTGGGGGAGTCTACTGTAGAGTCTTCTGTCTTGTAGATGGTGTTTGTGATGGGCCATCATTTCCCTCCTCCCCTCTGTCTGGCAGGAAAAAAACAAGCTCAGCTGTTCAGCTCTGATTAAACCCCAACACCCAATAATTTAGAGAGGGAAATCTGTCACCCAAAAGCCTGGGGAACTCCTGTCCCCCCCCCCCACTAACCCATAACCAATACACAACCTTAAGCTAGCCTACGGGGGAGCACACTGCCCTGCCATCAGTTTTGAAGTAGGACTTACCTGCCATCTCATGTGCCTCAGACAGCAAAATGGTTTGGACTGACCCTGGTTGCATTAACAACTTGGTTCCTACCATATCATCAGAAGATAGCAAGCCTTAGAGGAAGCAGTAGGACAGGAGCAGAAGCCTTGTTCTTTATACCAAAGGTCCCAGGTTCAATAATTGGCATGCCCAAATTTAACAAAAATAAAAGGGAGGGAGGGAGGAGCAGGTATCAACTGAGGTGAACGACTTCTCAGATGTTGAAGGATAAACCCTGGAGAATGGACAATGGCAGCTTCCTAATTTCAAATGCAGGTCTCTTTGCTTGTTTAAAAGAAATTGCACATCTTCGGGATTGCTTTGGCTGCATTTAAATTTTCCAGGTGGATATTGAGGCTGCTATTTTTGTTTTTAATGGAGCTGAGTGGCTCCATTTGGGGAAGTAGTCTATACAATAGGCTCTTTTTATGTTCCTATGCTCTTATTGGACCAGCACTGCCTTTTAGAAATCCACTGTCTTCTCAACAAGAGAGGATGCTTCATAAAAGAGGCATTCTTAGTGAATTAAAATGAATAAAACTTAGTGCTCAATCTGTTAGCTGTGTTTTGTTTTATTTTTTATTTATTTAAAAATGCAATAACAATCAATAGGGAAAGATGATTCCATTAACTATTCCATTAACTAAATACTGCAGCAACTTTGTAACACAGGGGATTAAAAAAATTAAATAAGGATGTAATTCCACTTACTTGGGAGTAAATCCTAATAAATTCAATAGGATTTCTGAGCAGACATGGTTAGGCTTAATTCACATTTTATGTTTTATTCTGTTCTTGCTTAGTTTTGTTTTTTGACAGACTACCATATTTTTCTGCTGGAGGAGACTCTTGAGAGTCCCATGGACTGCAAGAAGATCAAACACATCCATTTTTAAGGAAATCAGCCCTGAGTGCTCACTGGAAGGGCAGATTGTGAAGCTGAGGCTCCAATACTTTGGCCACCTCATGAGAAGAGAAGACTCCCTGGAAAAGACCCTGATGTTGGGAAAGATGGAGGGCACAAGGAGAAGGGGACGACAGAGGACGAGATGGTTGGACAGTGTTCTCAAAGCTACAAACATGAGTCTGACCAAACTGCGGGAGGCAGTGGAAGACAGGAGTGCCTGGCATGCTCTGGTCCATGGGGTCACGAAGAGTCAGACACGACTAAACGACTAAACAACAACAACCATATTTTTCCATCTATAAGACGCCCACATGTATAAGATGCCCCCTATTTTGGGGGACTCAGATTTAAGAAAATGGGGGGAGATGTCTCAGTGTATAAGATGCCCTCTAATTTTTGACATTATTTTTTAGGGGAAAAACCTAGTCTTATACATGGAAAAATACGGTAATTTATAATAATGCCCAGCTCAAAGAAATTGGAAGTTCCTCATTTTTTTTCACTGGGAGAAGGTTTTTGGAAATCTGATAAATAATTATGGTATGATGTGTTGATGAATTAGATACATATCAGGGCAATCTAAGATGTGTTATCCAAAATGGACTATAAATAGATCAGTTCAAGAAATGTGAGAGACTACTGCACCAAAGCATATTTAAAATGGGATGGATCAAACGATCCTCTGCAATTAATTTAAAATAGAATCATGATTTCAAAGGGTAAGGCTAATACCAAGACACTCTAAAATCCAATTGCTCCATATATTTCTCTGGGCAAATTCCCCAGAAGGAAGCTGAGTGCCGCTCTGTTTATAATGCATTATTGATTGGACTCTTGTAATTGCAGGAGATTTTAAGATAACACCAATTTGGTGAAAGTCATAATGTGCAAGGTATTTAGTTTATACAGAATCATTTGAATCAATTTTAGGTTTCCAAGAGCTGCCACAAATTAGCGTGCTGATGTTTTATTGTTAGTACTGCAGTCATTACATGCTTTATTTTATTTATCTGCATTTTTATTAATTCATCAAGTAGCCATTTAATACAGTTCAGATTCTGTTTTGAGCTGGTTTGGTATTTTAATTTTTTTAAAAAAACATTAGATCTCACTCACAAAAATACGTCTGTGTGAATGCAAGTTTAATTTTGGTGTATACTGAAAGGGTTGCTTAATTAACTAGTAACCTTGTTCTTTCAGCAGAGCTGGAGAAGGCAAAATGGTGCCCTCCATATATTAATGGACTACAGCTCCCATCAACCCTGACCAGCAGCCTTGATGCCTGGGGCTGATTGGCATTGTAGTCCAGTGAATCTGAACAGTGCTGTCACCTTGTCTACTCCTGCAATAAAGGCTGTAAAGATGTTTATCACACCATCACTTACTTACGTGCTCTCAGTTGCTTTTGTAGTGACTGGAAATTTGACATTTGAATATACACAGAAGCAATCACACCCTAAACAGGGTTTGGGGAGGACTTCAATAAATGCAATCATTTGAAAGGAAGTCAGGACATTGAAATGTTTGAAACCACTGGTTTACTGCAAGCTTAGAATGAATGTTGGGATGAGAACTATCATGTTTTGGGACTTTTTCATTCCAGAATTCAAGTTGGAGGGGGGAGGCTCCTAATCCCTTGAAGCATATCTGGGGGGCATGCAGGGGTTGACATGAGGAAATTGCATTTTGCAAGCACGTCCATTGCACCAGTGGGGTGCCATGGTTAGATATCACTCAAAGGGTCTTCTTATGCTCTTCAATCCTATGAACTTGGTCATTGCTCTGGTTTCCTGAGCCTCGACTGCATTTGGAGAAAGAAAAAGAATGGGTTACATACACCTCAGGTTACATACGCTTCAGGTTACAGACTCTGCTAACTCAGAAATAGTACCTTGGGTTAAGAATTTTGCTTCAGGATGAGAGCAGAAATTGTGCTCCAGCGGCGCAGCGGCAGCAAGAGGCCCCATTAGCTAAAGTGGTGCTTCAGGTTGAGAACAGTTTCAGGTTAAGAACGGACCTCTGGAACGAATTAAGTACTTAACCTGAGGTACCACAGTATTTAAAATCATACCAGAATCGTAACAAATTGTATTCATTATAATACGTATATGCAGCAAGCCAGCTAAAGGACAAACCCTTTAAATGTTAAGTTTGAAATCGGACTTCCGTGTCAGAATATTTCAAATGACAAAATTCAAATTTTGTTTCCATTTATTCAGTTCAAGTTCAGGCGGCACTTCAGTTCAGAAGGTAGGCACATCCTTTGGCTACAGTTGTAGTTAATGCAAGGGGACAGAACTCTAGTCCTCTTCAGGCATTATAATTAGGAGCTAAGTAAACATGTGATGGGGCAACAGGGACAAGCCACCCTCATTAGTTTTCCCTCTGCTCTTCAACTCATGGAAGGAAAGCACCTGAAGTGTGGAACCTTCTGTGTTTCTGGAGGCTCCCTGTACATTTTATGATCCTGGAAAACATGCTTTATAAAACCCACAGTCAGCTTCAGTACAGCAGTTAGTGTTGTTAAATTTTTATTTCACCCACATCTAAACACATTTAAAAGACATCTAAAAACTTTCAAAACAATCACTTAATTTCAAGGATTTGGGGAACAGTATATTTAAATGCCTAGATCAGGCATCCCCAAACTCTTCAGATATTTTGGGACTACAGTTTCCATCATCCCTGACCACTGGTTGTGTTAGCTAGGGATGATGGGAGTTGTAGTCCCAAAGCATCTGGAGAGCCAAGTTTGGGGATGCCTGGCCTAGATCAAAAGGAATGTTTGTAAGTTCCTCATTGTCAGAGACTGGACTGAACAGGAGGAATGGAAAATCAGCCCTCAGTCTGAATGGCTCTTCTCAGAAGAGGAGGAGTGGGAAGCCCCGCCCCCTCAGTCTCCAGCAAATTCAGGAGGAGAGGGAGACAGGGATGGTGAAGAGCTGAATGAGGAAATATCCAGCTACAAACCTCTCTGGAAACTATGGGACTCCTTCTTGGTCCAAGTGCTCATCGGTCCCTCTGCATTCAAGAACAGAGAAGGAGGAGGGATGTGACTTCTGTAACTTCCCATAGTTTTCCAGGATGTTGTGGGCAGTGCTTTTTTTCCTTCTAAAAAACATGTTTGGGGTAATCTCATTTTGACTCAAGAAAACCACCATTTTATAGTTCAAATCAGGAAAAATAAATACAGTAAATGGACAAAAGTACAAAGATTCACAAAATGTTTAGGGGTATGCATACCCCTAGGAAAAAAAGCACTGGTTGTGGGAGACGGAATAGGAGGGCCTTAGAGTAGTCAATGTCTCCTATGCGTGGAGACATGGATCTTTTGTCTTGCAACCAGATGACTGAATAAAAAGCCATAAAATACGAACTGTATGTTCTTGTCTCTGAGAGGATACTCCACGCCTGACACTCATTCAAGTTAATTTAAGGTAAATAGGTGCACTTCGCCAGGTAGAGCATTCCACAGAGAACTGCCACTGAGAAGGTTGTGCCATGGGTCAGCTCCATCAGGCAGCTTCCAGCAGTGGCACCACCAGTAGGGCCTCTAACCCAGTTGGAGGGCAATAGAAGGCACAGCTGGTGTGTGAGTCCCCACTGCTCTCATATGCGTTTCGTTAACACCCGATTACAATTATTGAAGAGGGCTACATATATGATACTTCCCATGTACAGTAATTCAAGGAAGTCACAGCTACTGGGTGTCTAACCAAGAACATGATATCTTATATCAATTTATCTTGTTTTTCATCTTAGCAGTTTTACTGTTTGTATGTATGACATCTTACTCTGAAGTTTGGAATGATGCACATAATGGGACATAGATATTTAAAATTTCAGACTGACTTGAAAGAAAACTTTTCCAAAGAAAAGAGAGGCACAAACCAAAAAATGATAAGGTTTTCAAAAAAAATTCTTTAAGTCATTAATATAAAGTCATTCATTTTACCTGTATGAGAAATTTTTCATGGACCTCACAAAAGATGTCAGATCAAATTAACAGCATGGTATCTACAGAATTCATACTTTATAGCAATGAAGAATTGACTGTTCCTTGCCGTCTTGACTGACCTTCCTTTTCAACACATTCATTTCAGAAGGTTTATCTGCAGAGGGCTAGAAAGGTTACAGTGAATGTGGGCATCTATAATTTTTGTGATAAGGGTTGTCACAACACAGGCATCTACATGTATTATGAGTCAACCTGAGTATATAAAAAAAATGGTATTTGAATCATGACTATGAACTCATCTGTCACCCCCCAAATGGATGATTATTGACAGGGCAATTTCAGAATCATTGGAAGGCATGTTGAGGAGGTGATGAAGACCGCAGTATTAGCTGTAAATAAATGTTAGAGAACATGTGCATATGCAAAGTTGTGATTTGTGGCAATTTCCATTCTTATGACTAATCAGTGAAAGGTGTGGAGGCAAGTCATATGCTGTGCTGGTAAATGGTAACTAGTGCTTATCATTTGAATTCTGCCGTGCTTATATGCCAAAGGGCAGCAAGACTCCCACAGCAGGCCATGCAAGTCAACCTGTAGGAAGAAGGAGGAAACTGATTGGAGTGGACTACAAAGGTGTACAGAGAATTAGTTTGATTAGCCCATAAAGGTTGGATTCATTATTCAAATTGCTTTGGGAGGAAAGGAGTTTGTGATTTGCCCAGATAGATGTTTCAGTTTTAAATGGGATAACTGCTATGACTTCGTGAATTCAATGAGCAGCAGATTAGCATCTTGTTGATAAAGAGAAATCAGTGCCATGCCGTCACTTCTGAAGTGTTCCCTCGCAAAACATTTCACGTTGCCTGTATCGTGAGTTGCTCTTCCCCATCCCTTTTAATATGTGTGTTTGTGTGTGCATGCACATCTGAATCTTTCTATCCCATAGATATGTCGCACCATGTGGCATAAATATTTGCCTTCTTCTAAAGAAGAAGGGAAAAGGAGAAAGATGAAGAGAGAAGGAAAGGGAAAAGATAGACATATAGTCTTTATATGGGCTGTAAATTGTTTTAACTGAATTTTTAATATTGTATTTTGGTATTGTTTTAACCTGTCCTGTGATGTTAGGTGAAGAAATCTAATAATAATAATAATAATAATAATAATAATAATAATAATGATGATGATGATGATGCAACATCTAGATGTGTGCTTTTAAAATCACAGAATTCACTTCCTTGGGGCAGTTCTATGGACAAGAAGCATGTATAAAGCAATCCGCTGTAAATTAACCCAGGGTAAAGTTGCTCTATCTGAAAGCAAGCCTTCAGATAGTGTCCTAAGCCTACCAGGTCGCTTGATTGATCCACATGGGTTTAGGATCCAGCCTAAGTGCCTCCTTTCTCCTATTGCTCCCATCACACCTCCAGAGTGACCCTTTTGGGTCACTGGTCTTGGCTCAACCAATGTTATCTCAGCTGGCTGAGCCTCGGCTGAGCTGGGATGAGCAACAGGATCGGGGACTTTCCACCAGCTGAGTTGAGCATCAGTCAGCTGAGCCAGAGATCTTTTGCAGCCTAAGCTTGCCATAGAATTGCCCCCATTGCGTGCAATATAAAATTCAAGTGAAAGTCTGCGATCTACAACAAATATTTGAGTCTTGCATTCCCAGCACTCCTTCCCACTCCCTCTATTCTGCAATGCCATTACAAGACAGAGAGTTCAGTAAATTCAAGACATGGTCTTTGCAAAAAAAAAAGAAAGGTTTTTTTTGGAGGCCAATTCAATTGGAATAAAACTAGAACTTGGGCTGATCTAAAATGGTGGCTCCAAAATGACAATGACAATTTGGATCTATGCTTGAGTACTGCGCTCCAAACATGAAAAAACCAATATGATGTCTGAGGCTTTCTGAAAACAAAACTGTCTTCTACCATGGAGGTTTGCTGCTTCTTATAATAATAATAATTTATTATTTGTACCCTGCCCATCTGGCTGGGTTTCCCCAGCCACTCTGGGCAGCTTCCAACAAAGATGAAAAATACACTAAAATGTCACATATTAAAAACTTCCCTGAACAGGGCTGCCTTCAGATGTCTTCTGAATGTCAGGTAGTTGTTTATCGCTTTGATTATCGCTTTGTCTTCTTTTTAGCATACTGAAAAGATTAATTACTTTTATTTGTTTCTTAAATGGAGAGTATTGCCTGGTAGAGTAAGTATTTGAGCATAGAAGAGTGGTGGTGGCTTCTAAAGGTCTCCCCCATCAGCCATATGACAAGCACATTCCTTTTATTTTGTTAAAATGCTATTTGGTGTTTTAAACACCATCTGTGCATCATCTGGCTGGCACTGAGGCATGATGGGCACGTTAAAGCACCAGAGAGGGTTTAAAATATATATAATCAGCAGCTGTCTGCTGGAGAGCAGGGAAGTTTTAAATAAGCACCCATGCCTCTTTCAAAGATTTTGTTTTTGTAATGGTGACAGAAATAGTCCAAGAGCCCAATACAGCTAAAAGTCCTGCTGAAAGCAAAGGAATTTGACAAAACTGTGTCTCCTCTCTCTCTTGCATTGTGGCTCAGGGTTTGCCTACATTTCTGAGGATAGCTGAATCTCAAGCCAAAACAGCACCAGGGCCAGGAACATCCCTTCACTAAAACTCTTGAGTGTCAACACAGTTTAGATACTGTGAAACCTTATAAACCAATACCACGTGAAGCCAATATGGCCCCAACTTCCTCTATAGAGAAAGCTGCATGCAAGCTTTGAAAACAGTGCACCGTTCATCAATTTTTGTGGTTCTCAAAAGGGAGCAGAGGTGTTTTGCAGTGCTTACACTCCTACACCCCCAATTCAGGCACAAATGCACCCTGGTATCTGAAATTCAAGTTTGTAACAGTGCTAGTATCTAACTGTACAAGAGGTTCTTTTTCCTGGGATCAACAGCCAACATTTTTTAAAGGATGTTAGAGTAACACTCCATGCATTATATACACTACCTTCTAAGCACATTAATGTTTTAGGACTGCAGTTCAGAAACTTCAGTGCCTAGTTTGTTAAAAGGGAGGCATGCCAGCTGTCTTGGGAGCCAAGCCCAAGGACTCTATTCTACCTGTCCCCTACAGGCTGACAGCACAAGTAGAGAGTACCTCTGCTCTCTACTGGCATTAACAGCTGAAAGGGCTTTTAAAAATGTATCGGTGAGATCTGTGACATGTTGAAAGCCCCAAATATACTCGCTCTCCATACCTTGTAACATTTGCAGAAGCATCATCATTAGATCAGAACAAGCAGGAATCGTCGGAGCCGCCTGTCTCAAATATCACCCTAAACCTCTTGCTGGCTAGCTCATACCTTTCGACTTTTTCCAAAGCTAAACCTGGGCACGCGTCTTCCAGGATGTGCTCCCAAGGTGAGTCACGTGACACGCACCTTGCTTTCATTTTTTTAAAATACTTTTTATTAATTTTTTAACATAAATATACAGTTTTAATCCAAATTTTCACAAATTCCACACTTTTGGACTTCTTTCAACTTCTCTGACAATCATCCATATTTAACTCTTGCTTACACATTTCTTCTGTTCTATATTGCCATTAGTCCCCCCTCCAATCATCCATTTTCTTTTAACAATATACCTCAGTTTTTACAGTGCTTCTTTAAACCCCACTAGCGTTGTTTGTACTTCACATGTACTTTTCAGATATTCCACGAATTTCCCCCAGTCCTCGATGAACTTTTGGTCTCGAAGATATCTAACTTTCCCTGTTAACTTGTCCAGTTCTGCATAGTCTGTTAATTTCATCCTCCATTCTTCTTTCGTCGGTATTTCCTCTTGTTTCCACTTCTGGGCCAGGAGAATTCTTGCTGCTGTAACTGCGTATTGAAAAAGTTTGTAATCCTTCCTTCTTATTTCCTTTCCTGTAATCCCCAAAAGTAGGGCTTCTGGTTTCTTAACAAATGTATACTTCAACATTTTTTTCATCTCGTTATATATCATCTCCCAGAAGCCCTTCACTTTCTTACACTCCCACCACATATGATAAAACATTCCTTCTTTTTTTTTTACATTTCCAGCGCGTATTACAGGTCTTATACATTTTTGCTAATTTTACCGGTGTGATATACCATCTGTAAAACATTTTCATGACATTTTCTTTTAACGCCGTACAAGCAGTAAATCTTAAGTTTTCCTTCCATAGTTTTCCCCAATCATCAAATTGTATATTATATCCAAAATCTCTAGCCCAACGCACCTTGCTTTCACCCAGAAAAAAGCACGGGGCTGGGGGGTGGGGAGACCCAGCATGAGAGCACGGCACCCAAAATGACCACCGAGATGTCCCATTTTTTCCCTGGGGCACTTGGAAGGTATATTGGTGTGTATGGGTGTATTTGTAGCTACACACTTTAAAATAAATGAATATGCTTAGGATTCCAGATGGGGCCAAATGTTCCCCTGCTGTCCAGGTCTCAGGTCCATGGGTTTTTCAGGTATTGAGGCTGTCTATCTATATTAGGTAAAGGTAAAAGTAAAGGAAATCTGGAAGGTAAAGTCCAGTCATAGGCGACTATGGGGTTGCGGGGCTCATCTTGCTTTCAGGCTGAGGGAGCTGGTGGTTGTCCACAGTCAGCTTTCTGGGTCATGTGGCCAGCATGACTAAATCACTTCTGGCGCAACAGGACACCGTGACGGAAGCCAGAGCGCACAGAAACGCCATTTACTTTTCCGCCGCAGTGGTACCTATTTATCTACTTGCACTGGCATGCTTTCAAACTGCTAGGTTGGCAGGAGCTGGGACAGAGCAACGGGAGCTCACTCCATCGCGGGGATTTGAACAGCTGAACTTCTGACTGGCAAGCCCAAGAGGCTCAGTGGTTTAAACCACAGCACCACCCACGAACCTATATATATATATTACCTGCAGAACACTTAAGAGCTCTGAATGGTTTATGTTGTTGATACAGCAGAGCAGAGGAGAGTTTTCTTTTTAAGTTAAAAGCTTTGTTTTTAAAAAAGCACACTTGCTGCTCTGCTTTACCCCTCCACCACCCTAAATCTCTAGAACTCTTCAGCACTTTTCAGGCAGCATTAAGGACAATCTGACCCTCAAATACCCACTGGAGAGCATCACCACCCTGCAACATAGCAACTGCCAATAAATTTAAGCTGGCTAGTGTGAATCTGCTTCTGCCAAAAGGGGAAAAGTCACAGCAGATACTGCTGAGCAGGCAGCCTTCCCTCCATCAACTGAGCCTGGGTTCACTGTCTCAAGGCTGGAATGAAACACTTAACAGTTTGATGTCACTTTTCATTTTAGAACAGAGGTCCCCAAAACGGGTCTGAATAGAAGTCGGAGACGGCAACGCCAAAAGCACTGAAAGCATGCAAAACGAGCCATCAAAAGCTGGCTGCTCCATTTGCCAACCGCATATCAGTGATTAAACGCTTAAAAGGCTCAGCCCCGTTACAAATGGCAGAGCAATAAAGATTTCAAGCTGTGCAAGTGTGCCGACCCACAGGTGGCTCTACCTGCCAGTAGTGAAAGCTTATGCAGTGCTCAGATTAGATCAATGTTTCCTCTTATTCGGTACTCTTAATGCACAGCAGCTGCCATTATACTGGCAAGGAGAGCTCAAGAAATCTCAGTAAAAAGATTTGCTCACTTCGGGCTTCTGGAAAATGAAGTCCTCTTTTCTGCCTGCAGTGATGGCAATTGGAAAATGTCTGTAGTCTTCGCAGGCAGAGTTCTCAAAAAACAGGGAAGATCTAAATCTGAAGAGGAGCCGTTATAGGGATTGCATAGGGGGCAGAAGGTACTATGGGTGGGTGGGAGACAAACACAGCAAGTAGATGCAAGGCAAGGCAGGCATCTATGCCTTGTCTCTCCTTCCAGACTGTTTCCAACTTTGATAACATTTGGGGCTGAAATATGGTCCCCTCAGATCCTAAGATGCTTCTTCTGAATGCAGTGGTGGCCAGTGGAAAGGTGTTGAGCATCTGCGACATAATTCAGAAAGAATGTGCCAAGCTGGCATGTATAACCAAGACAAAGAACCAAGATGTGTATCACCACAGCTTTTTTCAGCCAGAGCTCATCAGAACTCAGTTACAGCACCTCTCAGGTGGGTGCCATTGCCATTATAAAGTGGTACCTCAGGTTAAGAACTTAATTCATTCTGGAGGTCTGTTCTTAATCTGAAACTGTTCTTAACCTGAAGCACCACTAATGGGGCCTCCCACTGCCGCTGCGACGTGCGATTTCTGTTCTCATCCTGAAACAAAGTTCTTAACCCGAGGTACTATTTCTGGGTTAGCGGAGTCTGTAACCTGAAGCGTCTGCAACCTGAAGCGTCTGTAACCTGAGGTACCACTGTAAATAATAGAACAAGGAAGGTGTTCATGATAAGTTCCAGCACCTCTTTTTCTAGAAAAGTAGCACTGGTCTGATGAGTTCAGCAGGTTCCTTTGTTATATTTTCTCAGACTCTGAAGGGATCCACAGATATCATCCAGACCAACCCCCCACCCAAACCTATAACACTATATTATGTAATATGGCCAGTGTAAATAACAAATAGTTACTCAGTGCAATCTGTCATAGCAGTAAGGAGCACAGCATTCAAATAAAACCTTTTAGAAGATTAAGAAGGGAAGAGATAGTAAATTACTTAAGGGAAAAAAGAACCTTTAGTACTCCTTAAACATCCATTGTAGTGCTTTAGATTTGAGTCTGCGATCAAAGCAGAAATCCTCCAGGTAAGCAAAACACTTGGCCCCCTCCTTCTTTTGACCCATACTGCTTTGATTTCTTTCCAGACTAAACACTGCAAACCCCCCTGACCTTGAGCTATGTGCTTTTGTAGCGATAAAGATCTGTAATCTGGGCAAGGTGGGTGAAAAGGATTCCTTATCTCCAGCGAGCCATTTTATGAAGTGCAGCCAATAAGAAATCAATAAGAGGCTACTACACAATATGATTAAGTAATGCATAGATAAAAGAGCACAGAGAGAGGATCAGAGAGTCGAGCAAACTGGGTCCCTCAAATGATATATCAGTTCGTTTTTATTTTGTACCTACAGCAAGGACTTATGGGTGCATCTGTCACACTTTACAAACGCGGGTGAAATGTTGGACTGAAGACAGAAGCAGAGTTTGATGATAGTGTTGTGGTCTGAACTAGATACATGGATGCAGAAATAATATTAGTCACATGGATGGTGCTTAAGATTCCAAAGCAGCTGGGTACCCTGTCCCACTTAGAGCCAACATTAACACTACTTTGCTCTGCACTAGGATTCAGCAGCACCAGCCTTTCCCTCAGCTAGATGACCATTAAACTGAGGAAGGACTGTTTTATCTTTAAATAGGGGAAGTGTTGAGCAACACTCTTGAATCTTGAATCCAAAGCTTCCCCAAGACTGAAGGAAAGACTTCTTCCATGAAAGCAAGAGAGCTTTTTGATCCAGACCATTCTGAGAGCCAACATTGTCCTCTAACACAGGCTATTCCTTTTAAATGCCTCCTTCACAATGTGCTTCATAAAGTATTATTATTATTACTATCATTGGCATTAAGTATGGGAAATGTAAAGATAGATAATTTGAGACCCTGAAGTTGGGATTGCGGGGGGGGGGGGGGTGTAGGGTGACAATCTCTTAGCCTAACCTATCTCACAGGGTTGTTATGAAGGTGAAAAAAGGAGGAGGAGAATCATGTATACCATCCTTGGAAGATAAAGGTGGTATATAAATGTAACAGATAAAAATAAAGTAAATAATATTTAGATTTGTTATTTCAGTTGTTGTCCACAGCCCACATTTTTCTTCACTGCCATTTCATTCTTTAGAATGCCTTCCACATCCCCGTTTGTAAGTCCTTTTTAAAAAAAATGTTCTGGGTAGTACAGTGGTACCTTGGGTTACATACGCTTCAGGTTACAGACTCCGCTAACCCAGAAATAGTGCTTCAGGTTAAGAACTTTGCTTCAGTATGAGAACAGAAATTGTGCTCCGGCGGCGTGGCAGCAGCAGGAGGCCCCATTAGCTAAAGTAGTGCTTCAGGTTAAGAACAGTTTCAGGTTAAGAATGGACCCCCGGAACGAATTAAGTATTTAACGCGAGGTACCACTGTATTCAACTAAATTTTACCCAAAGTTTACTCAAAGAAATTAATGAACTAAGTTAGACCCGTTAAAAACCCTAGAAAGCCACTGCCAGTCAGTGTGGACAATATGGAGCTTGATGGCAGTCCCCTGAAAACTCATAAAAAGAGGTGGCCCTTTGTGAAAGCTTTGGCAAATAGCACTCCTATTTCAGCTCACCATTAGTGGTAATAGCTCACTTGAAAATATAGCTATTCAACACGTATCCAGCAAGAAACTTTGATTCACTTATATTGGCATCAGAAGTGTCATCAGTTATTTGTGGAGGGTAAAAAATACACAACGCAATCAGGCGTAATTATAGGATCAATGTTTCCTACTTTTGAAAATAATGTTTGGGTATGTTCTGATAGTTTTCCCATCAATGTCTCAGCTTCACTCCTCTTGTTATCTTTCATCAATAGGCCATTATTCTTCAAAAGCACCCTATTCAATCTGCATTATTTCTTAAACAAACCAATTGTTTTGTTGCTTTCCAGTTCTGCTTACTGCAGTTCATAGAGTTTTCTTTACAACCCCCCCATAACATATGTAGTGAAATACGATGGTTTTAATGGGATTGCAATAGTGAATTCTTCCTTTTTAGTTTCTGAACCTTCTCAAATCACAGTTATACAGGACTATATGAAACATTTCCAGACCTATGCTGAGCTTTATCCAGCCAGAAATATATCAATATCCAAGTAATAAAACTCTGTCCAAATAATATCTCCCCTCCATAGTATTACTTAACTTTTGATTTCATTGTGTGTAATATTAGAGATTATGAGATATGTAGTATCTTCAGACAGAGCTGATTAGATTCAGCACAAAAGATAGATTTTACACCTTGGCCTTGCCATTAATGAAATAATTATGGAAGAGAGAAATAGGTCAGGGTGCTAGTAAGAGACCCTTCACACCAGACCATGGTTGCCTCCCCCCTTCTGACATGGTCCAAGATTTTACTTCAAGCAGAACTCTTTCTGGATCTCACCCTAAACCATTACGCATCTCTAGACTTGTGCCGATTCCAGCACACACCAGCTTCTGCGGGCTGGACAAAAGGCTGTCATTTCATGGAAGTGGCTGTGGATAACTGGGTCATGAGACAACACATGTAGGAAGGGCAATTGCATCTGGACACTGTTCCAGCATGGAGGGAATAGTGGTGGTATACTGGCTTCTAATGGAGTAACTCTCCATTACAAGGCAAAGGTTTGTAGGTCAGTGATAGACCACATCCTTTTCCTGCAAATGGTTCCAGGTTCAATCCCTGGTGTGTGTAGGTAGGGCTGGGAAAGACTCTTTCCTGAAACCCTCAGAGAACCACACTTAGTCAGCCAGCCAGCAGCACTGAGCTGGATGGACCAATGGTCTGACTTGGCACAAGGCAATTTCCTCTGTTGTCTGCACCTGTCTGTGCTTATTTCAAACATGTTCATGTATGCAGAAGTGCCTAGGGATCTCCTTTCCAAGTCCTTCAACAATCATAGGCAAAGAGGTTGTTGACTGAGGGTAAGGTTTTCCCTACAGTGATGCCACCACCTTCAGAACTCTCTCCCCAGAAAGGTTTGCCTGGCTGCAATAACAGCAGCAAGAATATTATTGGCCCAAAAATGGAAGCAAGAAGAATTACCGACGATTGAAGAATGGAGGATGAAGTTAATGGACTATGCAGAACTAGATAAACTAACAGGAAGGATTTTAAACCGGCGGGACCAGAAATTCATGGAAGACTGGAGTAAATTTATGGACTATTTGAAAAGTATTTGTGAAGATCAGACAACGTTTGTAGGTTTGCAAGAAGTTTTGTGAGGAGTATTATTGGAAGTATTGCAAAAATGGAGAAGGGGAAGTATGATTTGTTAAGACATGAAAAGGCAATATAAAGTTAAGAAATGCATAAGAAGTGGTTAAAATGGTGGATCATCAGATGTGCTGATGGAAGTCTAAAAAGATTGTATAAGTGATAAGTTTTGTGGTATGTTTTATAATTTATATGTTAAAATCAATAAAAATTATTGAAAAAAGAAAAAAGAAAGGTTTGCCTGGCACCAAGTTTGTTGTATTTTTGACAGCAAGTTAAAACTCTCCATCGTCAAGGAATTTTAGATCCACTGGAATTCAAGCTTGCCTTCTTCTTGCACTATATTTTGCATTAGAAACTGTTCTGGGAACCTTTTGTTGATGACTGGGATGCCGAATGCTTCACTACATTTTTAAAATATTTTTTAAAGATGCATTTAACATTTGGCTGTGTGTTGCAATGGTTAGAGTGTTGAACAAGGGCCTGGTTCAAATCCCCAGTCAGCAATGAAGCTTTGGGACCAATCATTCTGTCAGCCTAATCTACTTCACAGTGTTATTGTGAGGATAAAGTGGGGTGGGCAGTGGATTCAGGTCCCTCACCCTTCCAAGATGAAGGGCTAGATAAAAATGCAATCAAGAAATAAATGGTAGAATTTAAGAATGCAATGTAATAAAACAAGAAGAAAAGAAATACTGAATAAATAAATGAATAAATAAACCCTAGCATAACGGCCTGCAAGTCCTGCTCATAATGAGAGTCTTTCCAGAAACAAGCTTAATGGACTATTTTACATTCCGGAGGGGAAAAGAACCCAATGAAAACATAAACTGAGTTAACTCATCTGGACTAGGGCAAGCTGACAGAAGTTGATGGTATGAGTTTTCATTCTTAATGAGCATTATGAGTAACAGTAGAGAAGCAGCCGTGACAGAGACTCTAGTACATTATTAGCACAGCATTCAGAAGGTGAGGGATATTAGGTATTGCTCTTCTATTCCAGTTATAATAAACATAAAAATGAATGGCCAGTGTTGTCAGGTAAATTGACAGAAATATTGGCCGACTGGGGTGACTGAAGCATAACCCTTCCAATGAGAATGCCAAACATTTTTTTTGTTACACCCCCCTCCTCAAAATCTCAAACCCACATGGTCATCTTCTAGGTCACTGTTCATAATGCAATACTATAGCTGGGTCCAATAGAATGGGCATTAACTGCCAGGGGGAAGGTCCAATGGAATCACCCATTTAATTGACACTACCTGAGTATATTCCCCTGTTGCATTAGATTCTACCATGGGATGTATATTACACACCACATTTGATAAGCCTCTAAAACAATGTAGGCAACTTGATACAAACTCTGCATTTATACTGTCAAGTTCCTCAGAGGTCTCCTTTTCCTGGTACCCCACTGAAGCAGCAGTGATGAGTAAGTCTTGCTGTGGTGATCCATGGATTTCTAAAAACTAATCTGAAACTAAAATAGAAACATCACTTATAAAATAATCCAAACAGGGACCAACAATTGCAAAGCAGTGAGCTAGCTGTCAAGTTTCATAAAACTGTTCCATACTATTTATGTTGAAAAGAACAAAACAAGAAAACAAAGAAAAAGAAATAGATGTGGCTTGTAAAGAACATCCACCATGATTTCTAGCAAAAACATCCTCTTTCCTAGCCCATCTCTTTTTGTTGAATGCTCAGGTTCTGCAAAACTTGAATCTGCTTCATTGCTTTGAGATTTTTAAGCTGGCCATCATCACTAGGGCCAGCCCACAACATTTTGTTGCCTCAGGCAAAGGCCAAGAAGGTGTCCCTACCATTCAATATATAGAAAGCAATTGGGCCAGCAGATGAAGCTAACACTGATAAAAGGACAGAACACCTGAGGGAGTAGCCCATATAACTCTTTCTTGCAACGTCTTACTGCCACTCCCCAGCATCTGCTGTGTAACAGTAGCACCATCCCCATATATATCATGTGTTATTCTTCCCCTTTGGATTATTTTGTAAATTGTGGGCTGGATCAAGATTAAGTCCATCTCATTTAGGTCCTATTGAGTAAGTCGCAATTAACTTTCCACATTGGTTTCAATGGGGGTCTAGGCATGACTAACTTGAAACCTGAACCTGGGCTGTATCCAGATTAAGCATGACTAAATTAATCTGGATACAACCCAGTTTCATGCTGCTGGCCGCCATGCTGGAAACCCAAGGATCTCCACAGTGAGGCTTCACCTCTGATTCAATGGAGAAGAGGGAAAAGGAGAAGAATCCTGAGGGACTCGATTCTTAAATGGGCAGAGCTGACTTTCCACTGTTGGTTGCTGCCAGCTTTCATTGCCCAGAGGTTTTCCTCCAACTAATGCTTCGAAATGTATCTTTACTCCTCTGCAAAGGATGGTGTTCAGCTGCCCAAGCAGAGGAATGATCAATAACATTAGAACAACTGTCAGGCTGCTTCTTGCTCATTAGATCATGTCATCTCTTAGTTCCAGCAAGTGCTCTCTGTGCCCTCCGTTCTACATTAACATTACTTGAGAGGTGTGAGATAAAACACCTTGCCACAGTAGCATGGAGCTAAGGCGGAAAGGTCATGGGAAATGGTTCTGGCTCCAGGAAAGGTTACAGACAGAAGATGGGAGAAGAGAAAAGCTGCCAGTCAGGGCAAGAAACTAACATGTTTATTCTTATGACAGGTCCCACTTTGATTGCAATTTTAAAAATAAGAGGTGGGAAACATATCCAGCTCCTAGGACCATAACAAAAATATATAACAAGCTGGAGGGACAAAGTGTCACACACTAGCCTGTTCAGAATCATTGGCCCAGCTAACTCAATAACTTCCAATACTTCTGCAGAGAGCAAGAATGTCTTGAGTTACCTTCAAGACTGAACAAAATGCTGAGATAAGATGGCGCCCGGCACATTTCTCCTGTGCCGATGGATGCCTGTGCCGATAGAAAAAACTTGAGCTCTTGGCAGAGTTCTGCAGCGGCAGAAAGTGTTGCCTTATGTGTGGATAATAAATCAGACTGTTCACAGGCTTCTTGCTAATCTCTAACAGCCTTTAATGAGAAGAAAAACATCATAAATCAGCCCGGCGAGAGAGCAGGCATTCATAGAATCATAGAATCATAGAATCATAGAATCATAGAGTTGGAAGAGAGCACAAGGGCCATCGAGTCCAACCCCCTGCCAAGCAGGAAACACCATCAGAGCACTCCTGACATATGGTTGTCAAGCCTTTGCTTAAAGACCTCCAAAGAAGGAGACTCCACCACACTCCTTGGCAGCAAATTCCACTGTCGAACAGCTCTTACTGTCAGGAAGTTCTTCCTAATGTTTAGGTGGAATCTTCTTTCATCTCTCATTCTTTCGTCTCTCAGCCAAAAACGAAAGTAACTCACACACAAAGAAAAATCCCCGTATGTGAACATAACCACGCCTCAGACTGTGAGACGTCACACAGAACTGTTTAACCCTGTAAGTTCTGATTCTCCTCACACAAAATTATGGCCCAAAGCTTTCTAGACTAGAGTTCATGAGATGCATGAAGTGTCAGCCTTTGTTGGCAGGTGAATATGCATGCTGACGTGGAGAAAAATAGTGAGTTCAGATGGAAAGCACATGCAAAGAATTACTTTCTAGGGCAATTATGTTAAAGCATGCACTCATGCTTGTGGTGCAGGTGATTCCAAGAAGACAATATATCCCATTCAAAAGACTACCCAATCCATCCTCTGCTCCAGGGTACCACTGGTTACCGATAATTTAAATTATTTTTAACTGTTTTTAATTGCTTTTATTGATAATTTAAATATTTATTGTCAACTGCTGAGAGTTTTATTACAGTCAAACAGTATAGGAATTATTTTGAACCAACCAACCAACCAGGGCGGCTATCTAGTGACCCACAGAGTATATATGCCCACTGAGATGCCTTAGGGCAACAAAACAGATGTGTGGGGTGTATCTTTGCTTTGCTTTGCAGTTTTTGTTCTTTTCTGTTTTGCATATTTGTTTACTTCATTGGGCTTCTCCAAGTTCCCTCTGGTATTTTTTAAGGCAATTTCCATTTCTGGGTGCTTCTAGCACTCCCCCCATCTTCTTTTTAGTACTCTGTTCAAGGACCTTTCAATTTCTGGTTGCTCTGTTTACAGAGCTGCTCGGGAAGGAAGTTCCACCTTAGCCACACCCACTTTTCCATGTTGCCCTGGTGGCTGATCATAGGTCAGGGAGGTCCGTGGCCTGATAAAAAGATTAGCTTTTAGGTAATGGCTTATGTCATCCTTGACTAATTCTTATCTAAACATCAGGCTTACCATGAATGAGTTGGATTTTTCTGGCCATTATTTCAGCACCACTAAGCAATGACATGTTGCTTGCTTTTCTACTTTTCAATTAGTCTCTGTTCCTTTGTCCAGGCTTGTTATGTTAAATCGTTAATTGATGTCACACACTATTTACACATATGAGTTCACAATGGCAAGCTCATTTTGCACATGGATAATTGTCGTCATTGTACTGGATTTATTACTGGAGCAATTAGCCCACTGGTTTCAAACCGAAACACAATTCAGTATTAAGACTATCAGTTTGGCTTTAAATGAAGTCAAGAGGTAAGCTCTGCAATCAGAGCTCTGCAATCAGCTAAACAGTAAAGAACTGGAAAGCAGAATAAAAAGACTCCGCTCACAGAGAAGCCTCTTCTTGAGGCTATGTGTGCACAGTGCTACCTCTCTGCCAAGGTAGGTGTCAAGAAAGAAGGATTCTCTTTCCCACAAAGGCTAATAAATGCTCCTTATGCTTGAGAGCATTTAGTGTTCTTACCGCCTTCCTGTGCCACTGTGAGCGATGCGATTTCCCCCCTCCTGTCTCCTGTACCTGTCAGAAAGAAACAATTTACTGTCTGGGGAAAAGGAAATATAAACTGTAGCCTAAATGCACTAGAATCTTTGGATGGTGTGTGGAAGAACTGAGGAGGAACTGATAAGGGAGATCAGAGAGAAGGGTGACCATCGTGCAGGTGTAAAGGGCGTTCTTCAAATGCAGAAGGTCCCAGATTCAATCTCTGGCATATCCAGTTAAAAGGAGCAGGAAGCAGGTATTCAGAATTGACTTCTGCCTCTAATCCTGGAGAGCTGATGCCAGTCAGAGAAGACAACACTGGCCTAGATGGACACATATTGTGAGCTGGCATCAGGCAGCTTCCTATTGGAGTGCAAAGTGCTCTCAAGAAATAAGTGCCTGTTTTGGACTCAAAGGAAATTTCACCAATATACAAGTTAGGCTCGTATCTTTATCCTTAGCATATGAGACTTGCACCTTTCCAAAGCAATAGAACGACCAATAGCAAATAAACAGTGGTGATATTACTGACTACTACAGTGGTACCCCGAGTTACAGACACTTCAGGTTACAGACGCTTCAGGTTACAGACTCCGCTAACCCAGAAATAGTACCTTGGGTTAAGAACTTTGCTTCAGGATGAGAACAGAAATCGTGCTCTGGCGGCACGATGGCAGCGGGAGGCCCCATTAGCTAAAGTGGTACCTCAGGTTAAGAACAGTTTCAGGTTAAGAATGGACCTCCAGAATGAATTAAGTTCTTAACCCGAGGTACCATGAATTAAGTTCTTAGCGGTCCATCTAGTCTAGCATCCTGTTCTCAGAGTAGCCAACCAGAAGCCCAGTTCCTTTTGTGTGTGATGATAATCACCAGCACAGACTGCCATCACCTCTTTTGTTGTCCTCTACCTGACAACCATTATTTGCTGGCACCTGTGGCACTTTTGTCAAGACATGACTACCAACACCTCATTTCTTTTTACAAAAAAAAAAAAAAAAAAGGAATGTGGAAGCCCATGGGAAGCCTGCAAAGCTATAAATGAGGAGTGCGGCTGGAGAGATGGAATTTGGCATGTAGGAGCATTCAGACAGTTTCTCAGCCTTGAATATTTGCCTCAGTGATTCCAGTGGGAACATCTCTGTACTGCTGTTTTATCCAAATGGTGGGTGACATCTGACAGATGCAGAAGTGTGCTAACAGCCTATGTTCTAAAGCAAAGAAAAAGGTGCTCCACCCACCATCCCCTTTGCAGAAGTATCTGGAGTCAGGTCAGTCAAGCTCAGGTACTTTGTAAAGAATTGCTTTCCTGGGAATTCCTTTGAAAGCTGGTGCTGTGTGGGAGATTGGGGGAGTTGGGAAGCTGTGAGTTTTCTTTTTATCTATTCTTTTTTGTTTCCCCTTACTGACAGCAAGCTGGTCAAGGGAAATTTTTTCTGTGGTTTTTGTTGTTGTTCTATGTGAAAGGAGGAAAAGGCATGGATTGAGAGATCAAGGGGCAAGATACATTTCATGGTATTGTAGCGATTATTACATAATTTATAATTTTCTATATATAACTTCACATTGCTTTAGATATTATTAGTGTTACGGCTTCCTTTTATAGCACAATGTGTATCTTTGACACTCCTGCGATATAATGGTAGGGCATACCATACAAAAATGTAAATGTTGATGAAGGCGGTAAACAGATGGGTTTTGTGAAATTTAGATATGAACATAAATTGACATGGAAACAGGCTTTAACTTTGATCACCTAGGGAGATTGCTTTTTCAAAACATTTTTGGAAGCAAAATGGAAAGCAAGTTTGGGGGGAATTGATGTTAGGGGGTACACTTATCATAGTCAAGGAACCATTATATATGTATAAGAAGATGGACACAGGAGTTGAGCACTAAACATGTGGCATAATCAGCATCTTATAAACAACATGCTCAAGTCTAATGAACAAATGAAGGGGTTAAGACCACAAAGTAAGCTGTCCTGCCAGGTTTAACTAAGTCCACTTCCCTGCTCCTTGCAAGGAACTAGGTAATCAAGACCACATAACACTGGTCTTGAAAGACCTACATTGGCTCCCAGTACATTTCCAAGCACAATTTGAAGTGTTGGTGCTGACCTTTAAAGCCCTAAACGGCCTCGATCCAGTATCCCTGAAGGAGCGTCTCCACCCTCATTGTTCTGCTCGTGTCAACCCCTGCATGCCCCCCATATATGCTTAAAGGGTTTAGGAGCCCCCCCACTTGAATTCTGGAATGAAAAAATCCCAGAACATCTATAGTGCATGATAGTTCTCATCCCAACATTCATTCTAAGCTTGTAGTAAACCAGTGGTTGCAAACATTTCAATGTCCTGACTTCCTTTCAAATGATTGCATTTATTGAAGTCCTCCCCACACCCTGTTTAGGGTGTGATTGCTTCTGTGTATATTCGAATCTCAAATTTCCAGTCACTACAAAAGCAACTGAGAGCAGGTAAGTGATGGTGTGATAAATATCTTTACAGCCTTTATTGCAGGAGTAGACAAGGTGACAGCACTGTTCAGATTCACTGGACTACATTGCCAATCAACGCCAGGCACCAAGGCTGCTGGTCAGGGATGGTGGGAGCTGTTGTCCAATATTTAGGAGCTTTCATCACTTTGTAACCAAGCCAAGTTTTACTGCTTGTGCAACTTTCTGAAGCTCATGAAACTGAAGACCCTGTGCAATGGGGCTCCCAAGTGCATTTGCTCAAATGCATGCTTAAGTCCCCCAAGACCATCACACTCAACACACAAATGTCTGAGAAGAGCTTATACACATGGAGACATTGTGTGGAAGGGGAAATTCCATGTTCCCCGCTCCACACTTATAACGCTTTCATGTCCAGACAAATGCTCAAAGAGGGCTTCAGTGTCGGTGAAATTGTTCCTCAAAATATCAATAGAGGTGAGCAGTGCTTTTTTTCTGGGGGTACACAGGGGTACGCATACCCCTAAACATTTTGTGAATCCAAGTTTGGGCTCATTGAGGGGCAGTATTTCAATATGAGTAGGAAAATGAGAGTACCCCTAAACATATGTTTAGGGGGGAAAGCACTGGAGGTGAGTATCATGATGTGGTCTTCAATATAAGAAATTTATTTTAAAACCTGAAACTAATATCCTATTGATCTTTTCAAGAAGTGGAAAAAGTGAGAGGAGGGTCTACAATGTGTGCAGAAGTGCATGCTTTTAAAATAAAATAACTCCGTATAAAAATGGCTTCTTTTTCTTACAGCTATTGATTTTTAATAATTAAAAAAAGAGCCTGGATTTCATCACTTACAGTAACCACATCTTGGCTTCGGCCAAAAACGAAACTATATTCCTCACCCCCCAGCAATGGAGTAAAATTGCATTGCCCTTATGGTTTCCAAATGGCTGGCCACACCATGTGGAATCAGCAACTTTTTAGAAAGGAAAAATCCAGTGGGTGGATTTTGAGAAAAATAGTGTGTAGGGAAAGTGAATGCATAACTCTTGCTTTTCCGCCCCAAACTTTTGCTTTTCTCCATTGGTTTCAAATATGTGTATACTCATCTTTTGAACTCCACACAGGGGGAAACTGCTTCACACCAATTGGAGTCCTTAAGCCACTCCTAATTCATCTCAACTCAAGGTGTAGAAAACCTTGGCATAGAGCAGACATCCCTTGCCCTGTCAGTGTCCCCTGGTGTGTACACAAACAGAAACACATGGAAGCTGAGCCAATGTGAACAGCTGAAGGACAGGGGGAGAGAGTAAACGCAACTTAACTGCGCTCTAAGACCACAACTAGCAATAAAAAAATATTAAAGATATCTCCACATGGTCTAGGCTAGTTTAACGATACCATTGCAAATCTTTATATATGTACAGGAAATGTCCCTAAAGTAAGCTTTACCATAGCATATCAAAACATGCCTGAATCATTGTCCCAGTTTGGATGATCATACTGTTGCACACAACCCCAATTTCCGAGCAGTGAAGGATGCCAGTGGTCTAGGCACTTCCCTGGGGTTCATGGGAATAAGGCACAGTGGAGACTGTAGCGTCTTTAGGATATGTGGTTCACTTACACATATTTACAACTTGAGCCTATGATGGAGGGACTCACAGCATTAGCACCCCAAGAGGGTCTTGTTTCTCCCATAGCTGTAGCCTTGGATTCAAACAGACATTGTTCTGTATCTCTGCCTTCTTCCAGTTTGCTGCTTTACATCTTACCCATTTCACTGCAACTGTCTGGACTCAACTCTGGCTTTTTGAGGCGCCACCCATTTGTCGTCTTGCGCCAAGCCCCTTAATCCCCCATCACTTTACTAGGAAGCCAGCTTGGCTATTCTGAGAATTAGAAGGCTTGTTTAGCTTGTAACACTTGCTGGAACCAATGATTAGAGAGGTCTTGCATACAGTGTAACACCCTAAATTCACAACAATACTTTAGCATATTGAGCTCAGATACTTATGAGGCTGCTGTAGAGCCCCTATATACGTCTCTTTTTGTGAGCTGCAATTAAACGAAGAAGTCTTTAATTAACCACAGTTTCCCATTCAATCAAAACCCTGAAATTGGTTACAAGTTTTGAAATGAGCCAAGTTCGTAAACCAACTTCAAACCATGGTTTACTATCCTTGTCTGCTCCAAAGCTAGTTACTATTGTTACCTTTGAAACAGAAAGCTAGAAATTTTCTGGTTTAATTATGACGTATGTGAAAGGGCTGCATGTCCATGGCAAAAGGTTTGTGTAACTTGGCTTAATAACTGGAGGCACCATTGTCTGAATTTGCATATCATGTGCATGGCTCATCCTATTACCATATCTATCATTTACCACATGGAGCCATTTATAGAAGCCTCCATCAGATGGTGATAACATATTAACCAGCCCCTTTCTCAAGCGGGATTTAGCTTTTGAGTTGTGACCATATTTCCCCATATGTTCTAAAATGTTTCCCCCACAAAAGTTATACCTCTGCAACACCCTAGCAATCCCTTCTTTCCTATTATGTCACCCCATTTTACCTTCCCGGTTTATGGACTTTACATTTCTTTCATCTCACCCAATTTCCTTACGCCTCAAGATGTATATTTATAATGGAAATGTATTTGCTGTCAATCCCAATACAGCAATTTCACGTTCACGGTGTTCTAGGCAATCTGATAAATTTGATTTCTGTTCAGTTTCATAACTTAAAATGTCTTTTCTATTCCAATCCGCCTTTTCATATATTTTCTTCATCTTCTTTCACTTCAATACCATTAAATATTGTTTGTTCCTTTTCTACTTCCCATGCTCTACTTTTTAAAACATGCATTTTTCACTGCCTCTTTCCTAAACTTTGGCATTATTTGCAGTTTTGGTCGCCACAAAAATGACTTCAGATTAACTTGACAGAGGGACTACAGACTACAGAGGCTAGAACAAAATTAATAAATGTCTCCATTCAAGAAACACACAGCAAAGTTGGTGATTATCTGAAGGGTGAATAATTTTGCTCTGCAGCAAGGATAGCCTTAGGCATTTTCAAATCTTGGGATAAGAATGCTGACTATGCTTCCATATTTTATGAGACACCCCCTCCCACCAGCAATGGAGCTTCAATTGATACTGTGGGCAATGGGGAAGAGTAGGGGCTTCAGGTGAACCAAGAAATAAAAGATTATAGTGTTGGGGAGAGAAAGGTTTGGAAAAGAAAGCTCATACTCTCAAATAGTAGAATTAAGCACAATGGCAATTGCTCAAATCACATTAAAACTTGTTTAGATTTAAACCTGCCCTTACCCATGAAAATACTTAGGCTAGAATAAATCACACACACATGTCTATATCCATATCAGATATAGCCTGATGGACTGGGAAACCACTTGTTAGCTAATGAACAGCTTGCAAACTGATTAACTGACTGATCAATAAAACTACAGTCCACATGCTTATTAGTCTAGGTATGCAGTACAAGGTGACTGAGAGCAACCTTGCTAGTTACATAGTTTAAGAGAAGGGCTTTGGGTATACAAAGAGAAAGTTGCTGGCTTGGCTGAGTTGGGAAGACAAGCATTCCAGTTGTGTGTACCTCAACTCAAGCACTGCGCATTTCCCTCATCCAAGGACTAGGTGCTGAGAGACTTCATAGCTCAACAGCTTAGGACCTCCTTACCATGAAACATCAACAGAAAGCTGCCAAAGCATTTAGATGGGAAAGTCTATCTTATCGTAAGAGTTGGTGTAAAAATGAAAGCCTACAAAAATCCCGCTCAACCTAATTTTTACTAGCATTTCTGACATTTCAGTGGAATGGCTTCAAAACACCACCGGCAAACATCTGCCACTCGAAGGCTCACCTCTCAGGCTGCCATTTATTACAGTGACATGATTGATGGCTAATAGTTGAGTGCCTGTGGCATGGCAGACATCCTCTTCTGCAGGAAGGGTCAAGGGATGCTTTTGAAAAACAGCATGTTTTTGTTTCTCAAAAAACAGCCACCTTAAAACTCATTTCATTTCATCTCTTTAATATTTCATGACATCGAGCCAGCAGAGTGTCCAATATAATATGTGTAAGGGGCTTTCATTCGACATACATGGCTATATTATCAATTGCCAGAGGCTGGAGGAGAAATTGCATCTGTAAGGAGGACAATAATCGATATAAAATTATTTCCACCCTTGTTCTTTCTGAACTGTTTCTGTGCAGATAAGGAAAGATTACAAAACATTTGCTTTTTGATAAATAGTCTTCAGAGCTATGCTGGTGTTACCTTTCAAGGGTGGGGGCAGAAGGGGCAAGGGCGCTAATCTTCCCCCTCCTCCACATTACTGGTGTTGTTGCTCTCTAACTGTGTGAAACAGAAGTTGCATTCACAAGGCAGTTTATTCCATTTCGCCAACATTTCCTTAACTGTTAATTTCTGCATTATGTTTGAGCTTTCATGTGACAAAAAAGGAACTTCTGGAAAACTAATGACATTAATTTCAGGGGAAAGTCCACTTGCCAGCCCCCTTCATCAAGAAAATAATGGGCATAAAGTGATGAAATTCGGGGCGGTATACCAGCATAAGAGTTCCTTCCTGCTGTCTTCATGTGGGAATCATGGGGGAACAGATGTGGGGAAAGGGTGAGGGAGTAGCAACAAGGCCCCGTGACATTTACCGTTGTGTCACACCATGCTCACTGGTGTGAATGAAATTTATTGTGATATGCCAGTATATCGGTTGCAAAGTCATGACTCCTAAACACAACAGGTACTGCAGTGTGAAAGGATTGATAGAAAACAAGGCAGGAAAAGTAATGCAATATTCCCCATGTCTGAATATCTGTGGAGGCTTCACAGGTGAGTGGATACCCTGGAAGATCAAGGAAGGGAGTCTCTACAGAAGCACAAGTTTGCCTGTTGCAAGATTTCACTGTGAACATAAGTGGAGCCAGAGGCTCTTAATTTTTGCTTTAAAAAAATAATTCCAAGAATAATTAACATTCACCCTAGAAACAGAAAAGTACCTGAAACCCCTGCTGGAATAGTGACGTACCTGAAGTTCAGCAGGGAAAGGGCCTGTTTAATCTTGGCTGAGAGGGAGTTACACAGGATCAGGGCCCTAATACTGTATGTATAGCTTTTGGTATATATTTGCTGCTAGTGGCGCTGTGGGTTAAAGCCTCAGCACCTAGGGCTTGCAGATCGAAAGGTCGGCGGTTCGAATCCCCGCGGCGGGGTGCGCTCCCGTTGTTCAGCCCCAGCGTCTGCCAACCTAGCAGTTCGAAAGCACTCTCGGGTGCAAGTAGATAAATAGGGACCGCTTACTAGTGGGAAGGTAAACGGCGTTTCCGTGTGCGGCTCTGGCTCGCCAGAGCAGCGTTGTCACGCTGGCCACGTGACCCGGAAGTGTCTCCGGACAGCGCTGGCCCCCGGCCTCTTTGAGTGAGATGGGCGCACAACCCTAGAGTCTGTCAAGACTGGCCCGTACGGGCAGGGGTACCTTTACCTTTAAAGCCTTGTCCCAGAGTACTATGGGAGCCCTGCCGGATTTAGGTTTGATGAGGCCCTAAGCTATTGAAGGTAATGGGGCCCTTTATATATGATATTTTAGGTAGCAGGCTAGCAGGTGGGACCCATTACTTATATCATACAAGTCTACACAACACAAAACACTGTTGCTGTATGCAGGTTTTATTTTATTTGTTTTTTATCTTATATTTTGGAAATGTACATCCAGGTTTTTTTCCCTTTAAATTTTTTTGGGGGGCCCAAGAGTGTGGTGCCCTAAGCTATAGCTTGTTTAGCTTATACGTAAATCCAGCACTGTATGGGAGTATTGGGAACTGCTAGCCACACAAAAATCTGGAGTTGGAAGAACACCACCACCACCATTGTATTCAAGTTACATCTTCACTAGGCTACTCTGAATTCCAAAATTTTCCTTTCCTCATACATACGAAAGATTCTGGTTTGAGCTCTGTACAACACACACACACAGAAAACCCGTCTTCTGTAGATAGTATCCAAGTTTTATGACCTCACTCTTGCATTAGTCACACTTCAAGGGGCATATAACAACCAGCACACATTTGAAAATGTATTTATAAGATAGGATACTTCATCATGTATGAATGTGGTCTGCGCTAACAGTGCCTACACAGTACCAATGTGTTTGAATAAAAAGTTATAGCAAGTTAGATACCTTATTTCCCCTCTTCCTGACCTGTTCTTTCTGTAGCTTTAGTCATAGAGCTGGCATCATCATCAGCTTCAGCGTCCATTAAATTTGTAATGCATATAAACACCTTATTGATTGATTGATTACATCTATAGCCCACCTCCCCCCCCCACACACACCAATGAGCTCAAGGCAGCATACATGGTATTCCCTCTCCTCATGTAATCCCTACAACAACCCTGTGAGGTAGGGGTGTAAGTCAGTTGCCCATCCTACACTTTTCAATGCATTTCCCTCTCACTTTACTAATTGTAAAAGGTCAGTTTCTTTTGTAATTCAATTTGTTGTACGAGGGTGACAGTGCATGTCAATCCACTTTGATTGCACAAACCAAAATCTGCACAAACACTGACAATCTGCAGGCACTCTTGGTGTTACTATAGTTACTATAGTTACTATAGCTGTAGTAGTGCACACACACATACCAACTGAGGACACACACACACACACACACACTCAAATAAATAAATAAATACATGCATTTACTTGCACAGCTGTGTTCCTGGAGCCTACCATAGGAACTTATTCCTCCTCCAACCATGGATTGTTAAGGCTGCACACGTTACAGGGAAGTAAGTTCAATTGAACTAAATGGGTATTCCTGACTGTTTCTGCAAATTCACCACCCCCAATTAAGAGGTTGGTTCAGCTATCTGAAACAAACCCCCCCAGTCCTGACAAACCTGGCCTTTGACTACTGTGATTTATATTTTTATAGCCCACTCTGTTCTCTTGACTGTAATTTATTTTAAACTTATTTGAACATTATAATTTTTAATTGCTGAAATCTACCCTGGGAACTTATGGTGAAGGATGGGTAAGAAATGTAACAACAGCAACAACAATAAAAACAATGTGTGGCTTGACGTGCTGTGTGCCTGAGTGCTAGCTATTATTATTATTGTATTTTTTTAATGCCTCCTCTTTAGATAATGGAGGCAACTCATCTATGCTGGTCTTTGGGCTAAATATTGGTGCATATTAATGGCTGGCTATGATATTGGATGCTGAATTAATTCCCCCCTTTAGTTTATGCAACAGAATTTAATTAAACCTCAACATAAACAGGGCAGGCAGTAGCTATTAATTCTCCCAAGAGAATCTATCATTGTGTTTTTGCAAATTCTGATTTCATTTGCATACGTACTGTTGAATTGTAAATCACAGTTGTACCAGATAAAGTATTCTCTGTGTGGCTGAATTCAGTTTTAGCTACATGCATTAAGGCACTTCTTTGGACAAAACTGAATGGGGGAAAATGAGGCTTTGTGAAAGAACTGTAATCATTTCTTGAGCAACTCCCATTCATACCAGTGGAACTAGCGCAGGTGAAGTTTCTCCTGGAGTGCATCCAGTGTAAACCTCTTTAGTTATTTAAGGCAAGATGAAACCAGCAAACACAGTTGAAATTCGGTAATGACCGGCTACTTGCTGTTCTATTTGCACTTTCATTCCAGCAATTATGAGGAAACTACTTCTGAATACTAAATAACTTCTTTTAAAAATGGCCTCAGATGGACAGTAAAAGAGGTTAACTGTTGCAAGCATCAGAGACATAATTTACTACAAATTATGGCCCCATTAATGCAAATAGCTATGCGCATGAGTAACTTTATGCTCATGCACTTAATAAGAGTGCTCATGTGTATAATATTACATGTGTAAGTATTAGCAGCCTCAGGAGATAACAACTCAGTCTCTAATTGTCTGGTGACAATGCGGCCCTTGCTTTTGCCCTAAAGTTCAGGCCATAGCTTGTGGCACACCCGCCCACACCCACACACCATAAGTTACTCTTCTATGGCACAGACTATGTTAGTGAAATTCACACTCAGGGCATGCCGGTACAGGTGACTCACCCATTATCATCACTACCTCCCCATCTCTCTGTACAGATTGGACATGGGTGTCACACATGCAGAAAATAACTGTTCTGGAAAGACAGCCATGCCGCAGGTAATGCTTTGATTTTGCACCGAATCATGAATCAGCTTCTCATCTGAATTTTTCTCCAGATAGTTGAATCCCAAATATTCAGATCTTGTTCGCCCAATATTAGGTACCCTCCCATGTTTACGTACAGTTTTTATACGGAGCACTGCGCATGTGCAGTTTGCAAGTTTTACGTTTTTTCCTGTTTTTTCGTGTCTTACAGACACGTGGGGGTGTTGCATCCCGTTTCACCACCTGAGGTGAAACAAGAAGTGCCACTCTGTTCTGCTGTGCCACCTGCCTCGCTGCCCGCCTCGTCCCCCACTGCCTGCCCCACCGCCTCTGCCGCTGGTGGAGAAGTGGTGGTAGCATTGGTGCTGATTTCCAGTGAGGTTGGAGCTGATGCTGGTGGCACTTCTCCAGTAGCAGTGGAGTGAGTGGGGTCACACTGCAGGAGATTCTGCTGCCTGAGGCAGCTGCTTCACCCTGCCTCATGGGTGGGCTGACACACACACATTGTGCAGATTGAAAAAACACCGCAAACAGTACACCCTTTATGTGATCTTACTCATGACTGCAGGAAGATTATTTTTGTGTGGTGTTTTACTGATGTATTTGTGCCTTCATCATGGAAAACAAAGAAGAATACATAGGAATTCTCAAGACAGAACACACAGTCTCCAAAGCAGGCCCGTATCTGTCCCAGACCTGTTCAGCTTCAAGAAGGTATTACTAGATGACCTGGGAGCTTTTGCATTAGCTTCTATCAAGATTCTTCTTGTGTGGTGTTACAGCATACTGCAGGAGCACCCATGCAGAAGTAAAGTAAAAGGTAAAGGTAAAGGGACGCCTGACCGTTAGGTCCAGTCACGGACGACTCTGGGGTTGCAGCGCTCATCTCTCTTTACTGGACAAGGGAGCCGGCGTACAGCTTCTGGGTCATGTGTCCAGCATGACTAAGCCGCTTCTGGTGAGCCAGAGCAGCGCACGGAAACACTGTTTACCTTCCCGCTGGAGCAGTACCTATTTATCTACTTGTACTTTGACGTGCTTTTGAACTGCTAGGTTGGCAGGAGCTGGGACCAAGCAATGGGAGCTCACCCCGTTGTGGGGATTCGAACCGCAGACCTTCTGATCGGCAAGCCCTAGGCTCTGTGGTTTAGACCACAGCACCACCCGTGTCCCAGAAGTAAAGTACACACATGCAAATATTTGATTCAGTCATATGTATGATCAAGTTTGCTTTTTACAGTTTTTCATGCTCTCTGCATAAGCTTTATGTGTTTATTGTCTTTGCTTTTGTGTAGGGAGCTGTCTTGTTAATCAGACATGTTTCTTCAAGAACGACAATGAAAACATGATTTAAGGACTAGTTGGTCAGCAAGAAAGACCAAGCTAGGAATAAAGGGATACCAAGAATGAATCTGCCAATAGTAGAAACAGCAATTCCTTATGGCACCTCAAGTCATGTTTTGCTGAAGAAAGATGACTTATCCTCTTTAATCCTCTTGTTTAAAATCCTAAAATTATTTTCTTTGGATAATAGAATATCTGTTTGCTGACCACTGAAGCTGAGTGATTTTGTAAGTTAATAAAAGTTTCCACTGCAGTCTTAGTGTAGATCTTCTATATTAGTGTAGATCTTCAATTTGCATGGCCTCCTTTTCCCACCTTTTCCTCACCCAAGAGGATGCTCTTAACTACAGAAGCAGCGGGAAATTCATCTTTAATGAAAAAGAGTCAGGGAATACGAAAACCCCAAGATGCTGATATCACATTTGCACTTTCAATAATTCCTTGGATGTCTGATTGACTGGAGGCTAGAATGGAAAAAGCTGAGCAATTATTAACAATGCAGCCACCAGTGTGATCTTTTCTAAAGAACTACAGAAATTCAAACAGAAGAAGGAAGGACAGCTGATTCCATGCAGAGAACAGGGTATTTCAGACCTGTACAATGTGAACATCATACATCAAATAAGACTTACCCCAATGCTTAAAACGAAAGCCAAGGAACCCCACTTGTCCTGCACTGAAAATATTTCTAATCTGAATGCTCCTATTTCAGCATAAATCAGGATAAATCAAGAGTGTTGATAGATGTCATTTAGCCCAAATGGATATTTATTTGTTTATTGTTACAATTATATTGCACCTTTTCTCCAAGGAGCTCACAGTGACATACATGGCTCTCTGTTTTTATGCTCACAACAACTCTGTGAGGTAGGTTAGGCTGAGGGACTGTGAGTGGAGATTCGAACCGTGGTCTCCCAAGTCCTAGTGCAGCACTCTAACCACTACACCACAGAATGCCAGATATACCCTCATATTACAGTAGTATTTTATACACATCAGAAAGACATATTTATGTTTTATAGTACAGATAGGCATGTACAACACATACAGTCATACCTTGGAAGTTGAAAAAAATCCGTTCTGGAAGTCCGTTCGACTTACAAAACGTTCGGAAACCAGAGCGCGGCTTCTGATTGGCTGCAGGAAGCTCCTGCAGCCAATCAGAAGCCGTGGAAGCCCCATCGAAGGTTCAGCTTCCAAAAATTGTTCGGAAACCGGAACACTCATTTCTGGTTTTCGATCATTCGGGAGCCGAAATGTACGAGTTCCAAGGCGTTTGGCAACCAAGGTAGGATTGTACAGTGGTACCTCGGGTTACAGACACTTCAGGTTACAGACACTTCAGGTTACAGACTCCACTAACCCAGAAATAGTACCTCAGGTTAAGAACTTTGCTTCAGGATGAGAACAGAAATCATGTGGCGGTGGGGCGGCAGCAGAAGGCCCCATTATCTAAAGTGGTACCTCAGGTTAAGAACAGTTTCAGGTTAAGAACAGACCTCCAGAATGAATTAAGTTCTTAACCTGAGGTACCACTGTACATGTGTATATGCAAATAGGAAGAAACACATTTTATCCTACAGCAGTCAAGTTCACATATATATATATGATTTATATAAACATTAGGAAGAACTTTCTGACAATAAGAGCTATTCAACGGCTGGAACGGGCTACCTCAGAAAGTGATGGACTCCCCTTCATTGGAAGTTTTTAAACAGAGGTTGGATGGCTATCTTTCAGAATTCTTTGATTCCTGCATTGCAGGGGGTTGGACTCGATGACCTTTGGGATCCCTTCCAACTCTCCTGCTCTATGATTCTATGATTAGTATATTAGTGTCTTGCACAGAAGCAGATGACAGCTTTATGTAAGCCACTGTAGCTGCAAAATAGCATCTAATTCCTAGACTGACAATAACATTCCTAAAACATCTTGTTTGAAGATACTTCAGTAACACAACTTTCTCTATTCAATTTGTACAAAGCCAGAAGTTTAAAGCCTATAGAATCTGTGCTCTCTGTCTGATATCCTCCCTATTCCTTTGGGACAATATCTTTGTAGATATATAATGATTATAAAAGGAAAACTCCTAAAAGTTTTCCTATAGCTCTGAAGGGTTCCTCCAGTGTTACTGTCTTTAAAATATCATGGCACTTGGGAACCAATTAAAACACAAGCAACAGTTATCTTTGGTTCTCTAGCATAAGGTCAGAGGTCTGGGTTAGAATCCAACTGCTTGTAGGATTTTAAAGAATCACTAGAAGAAACTCTGTTTCTTTGGTTAGTTACTGAGGATAACTTGTGGAAGTGGAAAGGACATTCTGTCTGCGATGTGTATAACTTTCCCCCATCTTACGGCAGCTTTGAATATTCAGAACACTATTAGGCCCCGTTGAATTCAATTGGTAAGTTAAGCAGGCATATCAATCTCTGACCTTGAAATCAAAAGTACTTGAACGTGAGTTTACAGTACTTTGGTGGCACGACGCCCCTGTCTTCACAGAATCATAGAACTGTAGAGTTGGAAGGGACCTGGAGGCTGATCTAGTCCAACCTATGTAGAAATGCATTCTTTATTGCGTGCCAAAACTGAATACTCCAGCAACAAGGGGAAATCTACGAGGCCAGTAGGTTGTGTCTATAGCTTCTTCAACTAATACTGCAAGGAAACAGGAAGTAAAAAAAGAGGGGTAATTAATCATATCCCTCAAAAAACTAGCAATGCTGCAACAATACTCTCCTATTGAAGTCGTAGACATCCTGAAACATAATCACTGTCCAAAATTGCATGGCTCTGTTGCAGGTGATTAGATAGTCAACGTACAACCAAGACAAAGCATAGTTTGGTTTGATTAATTGCTCATAGACATAAGCTGAGCTGCGTACCTGTCACATATTCTCATTTTACACATTTTGAAAGTTAGCAGTGTTTTTTTCTCCTTCCCTTCTCCTTCCCTTGCTAGTGGTACAATGAGAGGCAAGCTATGAAGATTGTAGTTACCATTCTTTTTTTAAAAAAAAATTAATCTCGTTCTGTTATCTGAGACAGTTTGAAAAACTGGAACTTTGTGCTGGAACTTCCAGCTACCAGATCCTGTCAGTGCAAGGCTTTCCACTGGTTTGGAAAGATGTATTAATTCAGTGTGTTTATGAATACAGCTAGCTATTTTCTGTAATCCAAAACTCACGTTCAGATTTTGTTCATAGGTGCGGATATTCTTAGTACTTTTTAAATCAATTTGCACAAACACAGAAGTTCTTGTCACAATGCATTATGTTTGAATATGTGTAACTTCTCCATTTTTAAGTTTTGCTAAACATTTATTCTAAAATTTCATTACAAGAGATTAGGATAAAAGTTCAGCGGTTGGAAAATGCACTGGTTTCTTATAAAAATTAATCAGTCTACAATATTTATCTTATTTTCTTATGCCTGCCCAACAGCAAGATCAACACAATTCTCAAGGGAGGAGAGATTATTTTGAGCTTCACCTAGTACAGCGCTGCGTGGCTGAAGGATAAGCCTCTCAAAATAGAGGCTTATGGGATAACCAAACACAATATTAACTACTGCTGCTGTGCTAGAAGGGACACTTCTCTCTAAAAATTGCAATCACAAATGGTGCTGGGAGATTAAAAATTGAGACTCACACAAACAAGGGGTCGGAAGTGACAACACAGAATGTTTAGTGCAATCCCTTACATTTGGTTCCAGATGCTTGTCAAGTCACTTCCTAGAAGCCTCAAATGAAGAATATTATACACCATACTATTCATTGCTGATTTCATAGAATCATAGAGTTGGAAGAGACCACAAGGGCCATCGAGTCCAACCCCCTGCCAAGCAGGAAACACCATCAGAGCACTCCTGACATATGGTTGTCAAGCCTCTGCTTAAAGATCTCCAAAGAAGGGGACTCCACCACACTCCTTGGCAGCAAATTCCACTGTCGAGCAGCCCTTACTGTCAGGAAGTTCTTCCTAATGTTTAGGTGGAATCTTCTTTCTTGTAGTTTGGATCCAATGCTCCATGTCCGCTTCTCTGGAGCAGCAGAAAACAACCTTTCTCCCTCCTCTATATGACATTGACTATATTATGTAGGTATGCAAGACCAAGCACACTTTTCTGGAAGAAAGTCCTCCTGAACATGATGAGGACATAGACTGAGCAGACACACACAGGATTGCATAGTTAGTTTTTATCTAAAAAACTAACTGCAGAGACTACAGTTCTAAACACACAAACAAGGGAGTATGCCCCATTGAACACTTGGGAAACGTGCTGTCAAGAAAACATGAATAAAATTGTTCCCCATAAGTCAACTCTCTTAAATGTTATGTACTCTTGTTGTGCTGGTCCCGGGGGTAAGGTACCTTGGGTGTAGCAGAGTCCACACGAAGAGGGGCAAGGTCCGAGGCAGAGTGCCGGGCGGTGAACAGGAACGCTGGAACAGGAGGCTGTGCAGGGAACAGGAACACCGGATGGTCGGGGACAGGAGGCCGAGCAGGGAACAGGAGTACCGGATAGTCAGGAACAGGAGGCCGAGCAGGGATCAGGAACGCAGGAAGGTCCGAAGCCAACAACGACGTTGCTCCCGCAACCTGGGACCGGGCTGACTGGGCTTTTATCCTCTTCTAAGGCCAGGGGCGGTCCCGGCCCCCAGGAGCCCCGCCTCCTCTGGCCTTAAGGCGAGCACTCCTCCTGGGGGCAACCAGTTCCCTTCGCCTCTCTGCTCTAAACCTCTGCAGATCAGGAGAGGCCGAAGGGTTACTGGGCCCTGGAGGAGGCTCACCTGTGGCCACTGAGTCGTCAAGCCTCTCTGGGGCCAGAAGGGCTTCACCTGGGGCCAGCTCCTGATGCACTGCCACAGGTGCAGGCTCTTCAGCATCTAGGCCTTGCCCCAGTTCAGCCGGCCCTGGAGGCGGGGACTCCTGTGCAGGCCGGGATTCCTCTGTTTCATCCTCCGAATCGGAATCCCAGGCCATCACACCATCCCCCCTCCCAGGCCCCCCCCTCAACCGAGGGTCCGGACCCGGCTTGCCGGGGTACGTCGCATGGAACTCTCGGAGGCAGGCAGGTGCGTGGACGTTGGCCGCAGGTTCCCAGGAACGGTCCTCCGGTCCGTACCCCTTCCAGTCAATGAGATACTGCAGCTTTCCCCTGCGGTATCGGGAGTCCAGGATGCGTTCCACCTCGTACTCAGGCTCTCCCCGAACCAACACTGGCTGCGGTCGGGGACGGTTCGGGTGGAACTCGTCGGGTGGGGCCACCGGACTCAAAAGGGACCTGTGGAAGACCGGGTGAACCTTCAGGGTTGCGGGTAACCGGAGACGAAATGCCACAGGAGAGACTTGGTCTACGATAGGGAACGGGCCGGTGAAGCGGGCGTCCAACTTCCGCGAAGGTCGAGAGGGGTGGAGGTGGCGAGTGGAGAGCCAAACCAGGTCACCGACGCGAAGTTCCGGCCCCACCTGGCGGTGGCGGTCGGCCTGGGCCTTGTACGCTTCCTTGGCCTGGTGCAGTTGCTCCACCAAAAGCTGTTGCTGGGACTGGAGCTCTTGAAGCCACTCCGTCACCGCCGGGACTGCGGATGTCGGCAGCACCTCTGGAAACAGCCGTGGATGATAACCATAACTGGCCTGGAACGGGGTCTGCTGGGTGGACGCATTCACCGCGTTATTGTAGGCGAACTCCGCCAATGCCAGGTGGTCGACCCAGTCATCCTGCTGGTAGCTGCAGTAACACCGGAGGTACTGCTCCAGCACCGCGTTCGCCCGTTCCGTCTGGCCATCGGTCTGTGGGTGATAGGCTGACGAGAGGCAGACCTCCGTCCCGAGGGTCTGGTGTAGTGCTTGCCAGAACCGGGATGTGAACTGAACGCCCCGGTCGGACACCACGCGCTCAGGTAGGCCATGCAGGCGGAAGACATGCTGAAGGTACAGCTGAGCAGTTTCCTTGGCTGTGGGTACAGATGGACAGGGAGCGCAGTGCACCATCTTGGTGAAATGGTCGGAGAAAACCAGAAGGCAGGTACAGCCACGAGACGAGGGTAAGTCCACTACAAAGTCCAACGAAACCGTGTGCCAAGGGTGCGGTGGAACTGGCAATGGCTGAAGTAGGCCGGGGGGTCGCCCGGTAGGTCCCTTGGCGCGCCGGCAGACATCACAACCAGCAACGTAGCGAGCCACGTCAGCCTTCAGGCGGGGCCACCAAAACTCTCGACTGACCAGATGGGTGGTCCGATACCGTCCAAAGTGCCCCGCTGCTGGGGCATCATGGGCCATCCGGAGAACCTCCAGCCGTAGTGGCCCTGGCGGGATGTACAAACGACCGTGGTGCAGCAGAAGGCCCTGATGCAGGACCAGCCCCGGATACTGTGGGCTGGACCCTTCAGCCAGCTCCCGGAGTCGTTCCTGGGCCCAAGCGTCGACCCGCTGCTGTTCCCGCACCCGAACCTGCAGTGGCTGCGCCTCCAGGGTGGCCAGGAATGCAGCCGGAGGTAGGATCGTGGTGGGTTCTGCTTGCTGTACCGTGTCTGCGTTGTCGTCAGGTTTCCGGGACAGGGCATCCGCCTTCTGATTCTGAGAGCTAGGGATGTAGCGGATCCGGAACTGGAACCGGGAAAAGAACAACGCCCACCGGATCTGTCTTTGGTTCAGCTTGCGGGTGGTCTGGAGGTACTCCAGGTTCCGGTGGTCGGTTCTCACCTCCACCGGATGTCGTGCCCCCTCAAGATGGTGGCGCCAGACCTCAAAGGCTACCTTGATGGCCAGTAGTTCCCGCTCCCACACAGTATAGTTACGCTCCGCTGGTAGGAGCTGGCGGGAATAGAAGGCACAGGGTAAGAGTGGCGCTTCAGGACCAATCTGTTGAGACAAGACGGCACCGAGAGCCGTACTGGAAGCGTCGGTCTCCACCACAAAGGGTCGAGAGGGGTCAGGATGTTGTAAGATTGGTGCCCTCTGGAAACAGGCCTTCAACCCCTGAAACGCCTCCTCTGCCTCCTTGTCCCAGGAAAACGGCGTCTTTGGGCGCAGTAGCCGGGTCAACGGGGTGGTGCGATGAGCATAATCAGCGATGAAGGTCCGGTAGTAATTGGCGAACCCCAGGAAACGCTGTAGGTCCTTGCGGTTCCGGGGTGCCGCCCATTCTTGAACCGCTGTCACCTTCCCCGGGTCCATTTGCACCCCATCTGGAGAGAGCCGGTGACCAAGGAAGTCCACAGTCCGCTGATGGAACTCGCACTTGCTGAGCTTTGCGTACAAACGGTGCTCACGCAAGCGCTGCAGCACGGTCCGGACATGTCCCTCATGGCGGGCCGGGTCACGGGAGTAAATCAGTATGTCATCCAAATACACCACCACGTACTTGTCTAACAAGTCCTGAAACACGTGGTTGATGTAGCGTTGAAACACAGCAGGCGCGTTGCACAAACCGAAAGGCATAACCAAATATTCGAACTGCCCGTACCGGGTCCCAAACGCTGTCTTCCACTCATCCCCGGCTCGGATCCGAATCAAGTTGTAGGCCCCCCGGAGGTCCAGCTTGGTGAACACCTGTGCCCCTTGCACCCGCTCCAGCAGCTCCGAGATAAGGGGCAAGGGGTACCGGTCTGGGACGGTAATTTTGTTCAGGGCTCGGTAATCATGGCAAGGGCGGAGTTCCCCACATTTCTTCTTAACAAAAAGCACCGGTGCCGCGGTGGGCGAGGTGGAAGGCCTAATGAACCCACGCTCCAGGTTCTTGCGCAAGAAGTCCTGCAAAGCCTCGCGCTCTGGCTCTGTTAGGGAATATAAGCGACTCACTGGTAAAGGCGCTCCGGGTTGGAGGTCTATGCCGCAGTCAAAAGGCCGATGCGGCGGCAGCTGGTCTGCCCCCCGTTCCTCGAACACGTCCTGGTAGTCCTGGTACACGGCTGGGAGCGTGGGTGCTGCCTCCTCTGAGGGCGCGGACGCCAGCGTTCCGGATTGAGCATGGGAACATGGGACTGGGAAGTGCACGGTCCGTTTGACCCAGTCAATCTGAACGTTGTGGGCTTCCAGCCAGTCCATCCCGAGCACCAGGGGGAAGCGGGGCATAGAGGCAATGTCCAAAGTTCGCAACTCCCGGTGCTGCTGGAGACACAGGACCAGAGGCTGGGTCTCCTGAGTAACGGCACCTGACCGCAGAAGTCGTCCGTCAATCGCTTCCACCTGGACCGGTACTGGCTTGTTCCGAAGTGGCACCTGATGATGGGCGGCAAAAGCAGCGTCCATATAGGAGCGGGTTGCCCCTGAATCTACCAAAGCATGGGTGAGGATCCAGGGCCCACCTGGAGGGTATAAACGTACCGAAACCATAAGATGTTGCAAGTCCATTGGTGCGGGCCCATTCTGTACGGTTTGGGACCCCCGGTAGCTAGGGCCATCAGCTACTGGGGTTGGCGGTTTCCCTGCGGCTGGCGTTTCTCAGGGCAGGACCGAGCGAAGTGTCCACTTCCGCCACAGTAAAGACAGAGATTTCCATCCCGACGCCGCGCCTTCTCTGCGGGGGAAAGGCGTGGCCGCACTGCCCCGAGCTGCATAGGCTCCTCCGTTAAATCAGTTGTGACCGTGGGGCTGCCGGAAAAAGCTGGTGCCGTGAACTGGAAGTGTCGGCGACCCCGGGCCTGACGACGATCCTCCAACCGGTCGTCTATTTGTAGACTCCGTTGAATGAGAGTGTCCAGCGTGGTGGGGCGTTCCATTGTGGCCAACTGGTCCAGTACCTCGTCCGAAAGCCCTTCGAGATACTGGTCCCGCAGTGCCGAGTCATTCCAGGTCAAGTCCTGTGCCAACAGCCGAAACTCCGTGGTATATGTGGCCACCGTGGACTTGCCCTGTTTCAAATGCCGAATCGCCCGGTTGGCTTGACTCTCTTTCTGGGGGTTGCCGAACGCGGCCTCCAAACGATTGCAAAACCCCGTATAGTCTGCCAGCAAGGGGGAGTCTTGCCTGAGTAGCGGCAACGCCCACTTGGCCGCCTGGTCCTTTAACAAGCTAATCAAAAAGTGCACCTTGGTACGGTCGTCAGGAAAGTTCCGGGCTCGCCCCTGAATATACAGTTTGGCCTGGGCCAGGAACATGGGAAAGCTGGCCGGGGCTCCATCAAATTTCTCAGGCAAAGCCACTGGGTACTTGCCCGGAGCCGGGGCGTCGGCCCCAGGAGCCGGTAGGGCTTCCAAGCGTTGCTGAAGTACCTCAACCGCGTCACTGAGCTGCTGCACGGTGTGAGACAAGGCCTGGTTCTCCTGGGCCAAAGCCACCAGTGCAGCCGCCTGTTCAGCCATGGCCTCTGGCTCTTCCCGAACGCACCCCTACGAAGGGGGAGTGCGGGAGGTGGCGGGAGCAAACTGTGCTGGTCCCGGGGGTAAGGTACCTTGGGTGTAGCAGAGTCCACACGAAGAGGGGCAAGGTCCGAGGCAGAGTGCCGGGCGGTGAACAGGAACGCTGGAACAGGAGGCTGTGCAGGGAACAGGAACACCGGATGGTCGGGGACAGGAGGCCGAGCAGGGAACAGGAGTACCGGATAGTCAGGAACAGGAGGCCGAGCAGGGATCAGGAACGCAGGAAGGTCCGAAGCCAACAACGACGTTGCTCCCGCAACCTGGGACCGGGCTGACTGGGCTTTTATCCTCTTCTAAGGCCAGGGGCGGTCCCGGCCCCCAGGAGCCCCGCCTCCTCTGGCCTTAAGGCGAGCACTCCTCCTGGGGGCAACCAGTTCCCTTCGCCTCTCTGCTCTAAACCTCTGCAGATCAGGAGAGGCCGAAGGGTTACTGGGCCCTGGAGGAGGCTCACCTGTGGCCACTGAGTCGTCAAGCCTCTCTGGGGCCAGAAGGGCTTCACCTGGGGCCAGCTCCTGATGCACTGCCACAGGTGCAGGCTCTTCAGCATCTAGGCCTTGCCCCAGTTCAGCCGGCCCTGGAGGCGGGGACTCCTGTGCAGGCCGGGATTCCTCTGTTTCATCCTCCGAATCGGAATCCCAGGCCATCACACTTGTTCTTTTTCCACACCAGCTCTCCCATGATCTGAAGACGGCTTGAATTGCACTTAAATATCTAATTTATATGCAAGTCTTCTAGTTTCTCTAACTAGCAGCCTGATTATTTAAGAGAATAAATGCCTTCAGAGAGCTTCGCCCCTTGTTCCCATAATTCAGAAGGCAGGCAGGACACAATGCACAGTTAAAATATAGCCAAGGCAACATGAATTGACTTGAATATGACCTGCAATGTGATTTATTTCTCAGCTCTGCCTCCCACCTACTGCATTTCTTGCCATCCTAAAAAGGCAGAAGAGATACTCCTACCCTTACACCTTTTCCCTAGCTGAATGACCCCACCCTGGTTCATAGCTGTCAACTTACAGATTTGAAAATAAGGGACGAGTAGCTTCAAAAATAAGGGATCAGCAGCCAAAATAAGGGAATTTCCAAGCACAGGTGGGTTCAACTTCTGAGCCCCTCCGAGCCAAAGGCAGAAAGCCCAGCCAACAGCCAAACGAAGCCTCAAGCGGTGGTTCTCACAGCACAGCAACCCAGCAAAGGGGATGCAGCAAGGAAAACCACCATCACCTCTCCGCTGGGAAGCGCTGAGCAAAGGCGAGTCCCCAGGCAATGCGGCCGATTTGATCGGCACAAGGCATGCAAGCTCCACCCTCCCAGTCATTCTTAGACTCCTTATTGGGTGAGCAACGCAGCCAAGCAACACAGTTGGAGCCTCCCTCCTCCCTGACCGGCAGGGAGGGAAAGAGAAGAGCTGCTTCCTTTGAAACCCAGGAAATTTAAGGGACATCATCAATAAAGGACAGCAGTGGGACACAGCACTGGGATAAGGGAGTTTCCCGCCAAATAAGGGACGGTTGACAGCTATGCCCTGGTTCTGAGCCCCAAAACATTCTCTATTGCTCCTCATCACCCTTCGGTGCCCGCAATCTACACATGTCTGCTGAGGGAGACCTACCCAAGAAGTGAATGGTAAGTCCACCAGGTCTTGAGGAACCCAGCCAGCTCATCCCATGAATAGAAGCATGGTGGTCCGGGATCATTGAGGGAAGGGGTCAAAGACCCATTGTTATTAATGAATTACTATTTCTGCAGCAGGGCCTCTGTCTCCAGTGTCCTAGAGTCACCCAATTAGCATGAAGGGGGGGGGGCTTTTTAGCCACTGAGAAGAACTTGTCTTGCCCCTTTGCTGATTAGAGCCAATCGGGGGAAAGGAAGTGAGTCAGCCACTGATGATTGGCTCAGTAGGTTGCCAGTGACTGAACTTGGGAACTTCTACCACAGATCTACAGCCCTTTCCCCGCACCAAATGCAGCACGTTACATTTTTTCTTCAGCTCTTTTGAGCCCCATGTTGGGCAATTGCATTGCAAGCGGTTGGACTAGACAACTTTCGTGGTCTATTCCAACTCTACAATTCCACGCTTCTATGTCACCTGAAAGTACAATATTCAATCCACCATTTAAGAATCACTGACGTAAATAGAGCCAAGTGGATTTCTAGGAGACCATCCTATATACCTAAAAAAAAGAGCATAAATATCTAAAAGCCAGAATATTCCGAACTATGAAACTATTGGGAAATCATCCAGTGAGATCTACTTTATTGTATTTGGAATGGAAAATGTGTACATAAAACTAGCAATTTTAGAGAGGTGGAAAAACCAACAAAACTATAACCCTAATGTGATTTTCATAGCGTAACCACTTAAATCTCATGATTGACAACATATACCAATGTTCTAGACAAGTCTAGCTTTTATTGCAGCAATAAACAGCTGTATTTTATTTTTATGGGCATTATAAAACAATATATTTTCCATGAGAACTTGGCATTAGTAGATTATTTAATGCAATCCTGGAGTGAATAAGACCATACCTGCTTCTGTTTCTGGGTTTCTGGAGAGTGGTTTCATTACAGCACACCTCATTTGTCCTCAACCAAAGGAGAATATGTGAGTAGTGCCAGGAGAAGGGATGATAAAACTTGGTTAATAAAGAATGAAATACATCGTTGAAGCATTGTAAAGCAGAAAATATTCAATTTAGGCTCTGATGAAGTGCTAGAAATGTAGATAAAAATATGCCCATGTACTTGATCATATTTTTTACTTTTTTCTGTTTGGACTTTAGAGTCATCAACTGGTTGTTCAGGGCTCCCCCCACCCCCATAACAAGGCAAGTTCCTGGAGTTCTTCTTCGTCTTTATTTTTTTATTCTTTTTTATTATTGAATTTATATACCACCCTATACTCGGAGGTCTCAGGGCAGTTCACAGAACAAAATCAAAATATAAAACCACAGGATACATAATCAAAATAAAAACAACAACCAAATGGCTGCCTCCCGCTCCATGTAGAAGATTTAAGTTGTTGCAAGTAGTTCAATAGAGAAGAAGTCACTGAAGGGCCAGAGAGTTGGTTTTCTTTTCTCTTTTCTCCTGCCTTTTCCTAAGCTACCACTTCTCACTTTACCCTTGAGCATTGGTTAGGCTCAAGCATAGTAAATGGTTTATGCTGTTCCACTGAGCCTCCCAACCGAGTAAGAGTTTGAACTCATTTCGGGGTTTCAGTACTAACATATAAGGCCCTATAGAGCTCAGGACCAGGTTACTTGAGAGACTGCCTTATCCCTTACACACCCAGCAGATCGCTGCAGTCTGTGGAAGAGCCTCTCCTACAATTTTCAAAGATCTAAGAAGCCATATAAAGTTGTCTGCCAGTTGATTCTGGCCTGCCACTTTTTAACTCTCAGCCCTAGAGAGCCTGAGAAAAAGGCTAAAACCCTAAAACTTTGGGTCAAACTCTGAGACTAGTGACCACAGCAATGATGTCTCAGGATATTCTGTGGGTGTGACATCCCATTCCTGTGTAAAAGGTCTGCTTTGTTGGACTAGGACTAATCCATATCCTCACTCGGTCATGAAGCGCACTGTGTGACCCTGGCCTAGTCACTATCTCTCAGCCTAATCTACCTCACAGAGTTGTTGGGAGTGGAAAATGGAGGGAGGGGGGAGAACCACAAGGGCTGCTATGAGCCTCTTGGACGCAGGTAAGATATAAATGCAGTAAAAGAGTCAATGCTGGCTAATGTTCTGCTCCTTTGTAATTGAAAAATCTTCAAATTATAATAAAAAAAGAGGTCAAATCAATTTAATTTATTTTTTTAGGTCTACAGATTTTTGCAGGGTTCCACTCGTACAATCTTATATGCAGCAGTTCCAAATTATGAGGAGTGGGATCTTAAAAGCTTAGTGGGAAAAAGCTTTGCCTCTCAACTATCATGCTTTCATTTGCTATGGTATTTGTTTACATTCCATCCAATGTTTCCTCTAGGTATGGAAATAGAAGACCCCATTTTGATGGGATCCTCCATGGATCAAACACCCTTGGTGCTCAATTTCTAAAGCAAACACAGCAGATTGCTTTATTTCAAATGGGGAAATGAGGTCTTAATTAGCTGGACTCAGCTATTTATCTTTCATAATGGACTTTTATAGGGTAAGTGATAACTAACTACCACGTTGTTTGGAAGATATATCTGCATTTGGAAGAGGACTCAGGCTTATTACCCGAGCAAGAAAACTTAAAAGCTTGCATAGAGCTTCACCATGTATATATTTGAGATGCTTTTTAATATACTCCAATGATAACTCTCCAGGAGAGAGGGGGAGAGAGAGAGTGTGAAAGAAAGAAAGAAAGAAAGAAAGAAAGAAAGAAAGAAAGAAAGAAAGAAAGAAAGAAAGAAATGCACTGCAGAATGTTTTGTATCAGGGCTGAACTGAACAGGAAGGCTGGGAGCTGTCCCCTCTGTCTCCTGGGCTCTTACTGGAAGAGTAGGGGGAGTGGGAAGATTAGCCCTCCCCCCTTGTCTCCAGCAGTTTCAAGAGGAGAAGGAGACAGGGTTGAATTACAGCTGAATGAAGAGTTGCCAAGTTACGAGATAGTGAAGGAGGAGGGGGGAGTGAGAGAGCAGCCAGCAGAGACCTCCTTGGAGAGTCTGGGAGAGCCTCTTTCTCCAAGGGCTCGTCGATCACCTCACATTCAAGAACAGAGAATGCAGAGGCATGTGACTCCCAAGACTCAGGACGTTGTTGGGGACGGAAGAGGAGGGACTCAGAGGAGGGACTCAGAGTAGGCAACATCTCCCTTGCGTAGAGACATGGATTCTTTGACTTGCAACCAGATGACTGAATGAAACCCATAAAAATGAACTTGCTTGTTCTTCTTGCCAGGGGAGGAGAGGATTCTCCACACCTGACATTTTGGGATATAATACATGTCACACACAGAGAGAGCTTTTCTCCCTCTCGGAGCAAGTACACATAGACCTGTGGATGGCAACTTCTCAGAAAAACCTTGTAACTCTTTTGAAAGGCTGTGCAGGCTGTGAATCCAATGTGGCTTTTGGGACTCTTCCTAGGCTACATACCATCTCATGCTACACTCTCACCAGCCCTGCTTTTTAATCGTTTTGCCTGGCTGGAATGCTTCCTTGAGCTCTGATGATGCTTCTCGCTGCTTGGATGGAGGACAAGAGCATACCTTCCAACATTCCTCAGATGACAATACTGACATTTCTCACTCCCCACCAATTGCCCCTCCTCGACTCCACATTTCTGGACACACCCCCCCCAAGCATTTCCAACCAGAAGAGCATGTGCTACCATTACTACACCAATGGGACACAGCACACACGCCCTCCACCATCCTGAGGAAAAAAACCCAATCCTGATTTTATTTTGTTCTTTGGTATATTTGGTAAAACTTGCCACTAGTGAATTGATGCTTTTGAATTATGGTGCTGGACGATACTCTTAAGAGTCCCATGGATTGCAAGAAGATCAAACCTCTCCATTCTTAAGGAAATCAGCCCTGAGTGCTCACTGGAAGGACAGATCCTGAAGCTGAGGCTCCAGTACTTTGGCCACCTCATGAGAAGACTCCCTGGAAAAGACCCTGATGTTGGGAAAGATGGAGGGCACAAGGAGAAGGGGATGACAGAGAACGAGATGGTTGGACAGTGTTCTCGTAGCTACTTGCAGGAGTTTGATCAAACTGCGGGAGGCAGTGGAAGACAGAAGTGCCTGGCGTGCTCTGGTACATGGGGTCACGAAGAGTCGGACACGACTAAACGATTAAACAACAACAGAACAACAAGTGCAATTTTTGTGTTTAAAATCCACTTTTTGAGTTGCTAATTGTGCAGTGAGGAATAAGAAATAGGTACAGTGGGGGGGGGGGCAGTGGGGGGCATTTTTATCAGCAGAGTGGCATGGCTCAAAATATTCATAACCTCTCACTATTAGAAATTCATGCAACTGTTGAGATTTGTGGCTGGGGAAGACCTTAAACATTTGCTTCAAATGGCAGTCTTTGAACTGTAATCTTCAGCTGGACCTTTATTTTGGCACATGGCGCTTCTGAATTACTGAGTGAATCACTCTGGGTACAATTGTAATTAGCTAATCAAGTCAATAATAGCTCCCAAGAATTTATGAATTTGGCACACAGCACACGACTCAGCTCCGGCAAAACAAATTATGGGAAGGGGATGGATGATGAGGAATCTTCTCACATTGTTTGCGGAAACGCCAGTGATATCTAATCAAAGTTGGTAATTATGTGTAAATCTCACATTATTTAAGTGTTAGGGAAGCCTTATGCATCTGTAGCAAACTGATTGTGTAATTCTACCATTATTGCTTCGTACAGAAAAATTAAAAGCCAATTTAATGGCAATTTAGGAGTTGTTAGTACATACTTTTGCTGGACTTTTGCCCTACCCCCCCCCCCCCGTTGTATCAAGACCTTGAAAAGACAAAGATGTTTTCTGGAGTTTTCTTCTTTTGGGATAATCTGAGTAAAGCTCAGGGCTCATCTCATCCTCAAAACATTTATATGTACTTCAATTGAACTAGCACAGGCGATTGTTAAATGCTGCTCTGTGGCGACTGCCCTGTCTGCTTCATCTACATGGCCCACCAGCAAGGCAACTGCCTACAGACACACTATTCTGTGCTCTTTCTTTCCTACATCTGTCGGGTGGAGCTGTCCAGCTTTCTCTTCTTACCACTGCAATACGTGACAAGCTTTCTCCCCTGTGATCACTCCTTCTTACGTCACATACTACAGTCTTAACGACACTCTCCACGTTTACTCTCCCTGCCTTCCAGTTACCCAGATGTTGTCTTACTCACAGTCCCCAGCCATAGTCTAGTCCTCTGAACATTACAACACTGTTTCTGATGCTAGAAGGGATGTACATTCAAATGTACAATGGGTTGTACATGCCATTCAAAACAACAGAACAGAGCCTTGGATGACATGTAAGTGTACATCAGAAATAATGTGAATCCAATTTATGCCTGCATTTCCTCATTCATTATATGCAGCTCATAAGCCTGTTTATTCATATGTATGTCCTTAGCTCAGGAATGGGAAACCTATGGCTCTCCAGATGTTGTTAGACTCCATAAACCCCAGTCAGCATGGCCAGTGGACTGGGATGACGGGAGTTGTAGTCTAACAACATCTGGAAAGGCACAGGTTCCCCATTCTTGCCTTATGTGTTTCAAAGTGTTTCTCTGTCCAAATATCACTTGTTTTGAAATAGTTGATTATATTTAGATTGAGTGCTTTGTGTCCTCCTGATTTATTATTTATTTTTTAAAAACAACAACAACAACAACACTGCAATGAATCTCCAAGCAGGAATTCAAATGCTAGCTGGCCAAAATGGAATGAATTGAAGTTACAGAACTCATTGGAAAATACACAGTGGGAGATATATATGTATTCCAGTCTTGGCTAATTCTTAATATCCATGGGTAGTTTATTCCACCCCAAGGAATGCAGCAGTCAGAACACGCTGTTAACCACCCTTTCCCAATTTTAGATCTGTGCTATTTAAGTATACAATCTACTGGTGTCAGTACAGAGAAAGCACAAGGGGTTTGATGCAGTGCGGCCCTTTGCGACGCTGGGGCAGGAAGGGAGAGAAATAAATAGAGAAAAATAGTCCCTCAGGTGTAGTTTTCTCTGAAGCACATGGCACACTACAATAGAAGGCTACAGAACAGGCAATTATCTTGATGGATTTACTGCACGAGGTGTGGTGAAATGAAAATGCTTTCCCATTCCCCTGATGTTTAACCACACCATTTGATTTACCATTTGTGCCATTATGCGGTTTGCATAGGCAGACACAGTATACGGCATATATTTATGCAAGACTAGCTGTGCAGCCTCTCAGGAATGACTGCCCTGTAATCAGCTGGGACTCCCTGTGCGATCTCTACGGCTTTCTGTTCCCACTCACCCGCAGTCTCTGAGAAACACCAGTAAACCAGGAACTCTTGCTCTTCAATTATATAAGACAAAGGCTGTTTACACGCCATACATATAAAGCACTTTAAATAGTCACAGCTTGCCCCCAAAGAATTCTGGAAACTACAACTAATCCAGAATGCGGCAGCTAGACTGGTGACTGGGGGCGGCTGCCGAGACCACATAACACCGGTCTTGAAAGACCTACATTGGCTCCCAGTATGTTTCCGAGCACAATTCAAAGTGATGGTGTTGACCTTTAAAGCCCTAAACGGCCTCGGCCCGGTATACCTGAAGGAGCGTCTCCACCCCCATCGTTCTGCCCGGACACTGAGATCCAGCACCGAGGGCTTTCCCTCATTGCGAGAAGCAAAGCTACAGGCAACCAGGCAGAGGGCCTTCTCGGTAGTGGCACCCGCCCTGTGGAACGCCCTCCCATCAGATGTCAAAGCAATAAACAACTACCTGACATTCAGAAGACATCTTAAGGCAGCCCTGTTCAGGGAAGTTTTTAATGTGCGATTTTACTGTATTTTTGGTTTCTATGGAAGCCGCCCAGAGTGGCTGGGGAAACCCAGCCGGATGGGCGGGGTACAAATAATAAATTATTTATTATTATTATTATTATTATTATTATTATTATTATTATTATTATTACTACAGAGCAATAATTCCCACCACCCTTAAAACAAATACCCCCAGGATTCTCTGGAGGGAAGTGCTTTAAATGTATGGAGTAGCTGTGACCCAGAACTCAGGAGTGCCATCTCTGTCTCTGGCCTGCAAATTTCCAGATCCAATGGTGGGCAGAGTAAGAACCTTGTTTCATATAGGCCAGAATGCCAGGAAGGTAGAATCACCCTCACAGCACTCTTGGTTTCTTATTCCTTTTCAGGTGTGTTCTTTTTCTCAGAAGTAAGTCCCATTGAGATCAATGTAAGTATGTCTGAGCACAGAAACAGATAACTGCAGAGTTGGAAGCGATTCCAAGGGTCATCTAGAACAAACCCACGCAATGCAGGGATCACATGTATTTTATTTACTTATTAAATTTATATACTGCCTTTTGTCCAAAGATCACAGGGAAGTTTACAGCATATAAACACAAAATGAAAACAGAAAATAAATATCAACAACAACCCGATAACCCCTCCCTCAAATACTTTTTAAAGGCCATAGATTGTTTAACCAGCCAAAGGCCTGATTATAGAGGAACCCCCTGCAATGCAGGAATCAGAGCCAAGCATGTCCAATTCACCACAAATTTAATGCTCTAAGTTTTAATTGGCTTTGGAATAAGAACACATGTGTAAGGGACAAGGGCAAGATGGTGCATATGTGTGATGGCAAGAATGCTTTTGTATTATTTTATTATTAAAACCAAAACAGGGTTACGTTTTCCAGTCATAATATGAAGACAAATATTGATGACAAAACAGCAATTAGGATCATCTTGATTCTTTGATGATGGAGTGGTTTGTTGTCTAGCTTCAAAAGCATGCCAAAACAGAACTTGCTAACCCATCCATTCTAGACATAGTCTCCTTCCCAGCGGCAGAATATTTGACAAAAAGACAAACGTAAGGTGACATAACGCAGTCAGACCAGTCACACTCCTTCCTAATCATTTGCAAACTGACCTTGACATTTTAATAATAAAGAAGAAGAAAGCAAAAATGCAGTGTGCAGAGAAAAAGAATATTAATGTGTAATTAAAAAAAATCATCCCAGGAAGGCAAGCTACACCGATGTACATTTCAAATCTATTTAAAGCAATGCTACATGGATACCAGATTGAAATACCTTGAAAATTCGGTTTGTGGAAGGCAGTATAATTAATGAAAGGATCTGTTTATTCTTATTATACTTATGGAGAAAAGACAAGCAAGAAGACCATGCACAGTTATCAGTTGTCTATTCTTGGGCTGAACTGGATTGCCAACTGGATTTTTTGAGCCCAGCCCACTGTCTGTGAATTGAGCCCTCCACTGCACTTGCCAACAGTTCAAAAAGGCTTGTCACACCATTCATACTACTGATCCAATGCCTACCTTCCCTTTCAGGCAACCTTCTAAGGGCCACAGGGTCGGGGCAAAAGTGGGTGCAGCAACGAATGCAAGAGTTACCTTTCTCCAGTAGACTAGTATCTACACACAGTCACACATCCCTCCAAGTGTCTCTATTTTCCAGGGACAGTCCCGGAATTACAAAAGCCATGCCAGCTTCTAATTTGATCCTGGAATGTCTCTATTTCCCCTGCTAGTGTTGCCACCACTGAGCTTGAGGAGGAGTCAGAGTAGTGCTTGTCAGTGCTGTGGCTGCGAGGGAGCATCCTGTTCCCTCTCCATGGCCTCTGCTGATGGCCTTCTCCATTGGGCAGCTTGTAGTGATAGCTGGAGAGCAGGTGAGGAGAAGAAGAGGCTACCATCGCCAAGGCCCGCCTCATAGGATGCACCAGCACTGAGGTGCAGGCAGAGGGCAGGGCCACCCTGGGCAGGGAGATAGGGCAGTGAAGGGCAAGGAAGGTTGGTTTTTAAAAATTGTTGTAACTCACCCTGCAACGTGCTGGTAATGGACAGGTAACAACCACCTCAACAACAGCAATAATTTCCTGACTTGTTTGTCCCACAATAAAGCAATATCCCTGTTAATATGCAGGAAACAAATTTTATATTAAAAAAATGTCCTTGAATGCATGACCTAAAGGATTGTTATTTTGGTTTTTTGTTTTTTGAAAAACACAGGCAAGATACATGAACAACACCACATAGGGATTTCAGTGCTTCTCTAGAAGAAGCTTGGAATTGATTCAGATATTACGAAAGTAAATGGTGGGACAGTTTACCTCAGAAATGGCAGGTTGGTAGCTTTTGGCTCTCAGCACTTAACCTCATGCCTCAGTACACAGCCACATAATGTGAACATTCCAACTTCAAACATCATGGTAAATCAATATAACTTAATTAACGTTATAGGTCAATTACTGAGCAAAACAACTCTATGAATAAATTACTGCAGGTGCCATTGACAGAATACCTTGAATGGCCTTATTGAAGCAATAAAACTGAATTCCCTCTCCAAAGCATATGCTAACATACAAAATGCAGTGCACAGGAGCGGACTTCAGTTGCAGAGTACATGTTCTGCATGCACAAGGTCTCAGGTTCAATACTTTCTGTTTCCAGTTAAAACCTTTCAACCTTTGGCAGGGCTCCTGTGTGGAGCAACACAAACCACAAAAAATGCCCATAAACCTTTTTTTGTTTGCAATTTGGCAGAATTAAACTACTCTGAAGGGGCACCTGTACCTGCAAAGTTTACCCACTTTGGCCAAAAGAGGGAAATCATGGAATCATAGACTTGTAGAGTTGGAAGGGATTCCAAAGGTCATCTAATCCAACCCCCTGCAATACAGGAATCTCAACTGGAGGCATCCATGACAGATGGCCATCCAACCTCTGCTTAAAAACCTTCAAGGAAGGAAAGTCCACAACCTCCCACGGCAGTCCGTTCCACTGTTAAACAGCTCTTACTTTCAGAAAGTTCTTCCTGATGTTTTGTCAGAATCTCCCTTCTTGTTACTTGAATCCATTGGTTCAGGTCCTACCCTCCAGAGCAGGAGAAAACAAGCTTGTTTCATGTGACGGCCCTTTAGATATTTAAATATGATACGGCTATCATATCTCCTCTTAGTCTCCTCTTTCCCAGGCTGAACATACCCAACTCCCTCAACTGATCCTCATAAGGCTTGGTTTCCAGACCTTTATCATCTTGGTCACTCTCCTCTGTAACTGTTCCAGTATATCCTTCTTAAATTGTGGTACACTGCACACAGTTTTCCAGGTGTGGTCAGACCAAGGCATAACAGAGTGGGACTATTATTTCCTTTGACCTGGAAATAATAATGCAGCCTGAAGTAGCATTAGCTTTTGTCCCCTTTTGCATCACACTGTTGACTCATGTTAAGACCCCGAGATCCTTTTCACATGTACTACTGGCAAGCCAGGTGTCCCCCATCTGATACTGGTGCTGCTGGTTCTTCCTGCCTAAGTGTAGAACCTAACATTTTCCCCTACTGAAATTCATTTTGTTATTTTGGGCCCAGTTCTCCAACCTGTTAAGGTTATCTTGAATCCCAGTTCTCTTATCTGCGGCATTAGCTACTCCTCCCCGTTTGAGTCATCTGCAGATTTGATGAGCATTCCCTTAATTCCTTCACCCTGTTATGGCTTAAAATTGGCTGCTGTTTTTTTAATACAAAAAGAAACTGAGGCAGCATGACTCATGAAACCTTTCACCTACATACATACATAGGGTGGTCACGAATGGCCTGTTTGTTGTGTGGTGGGTTGGGGTGGTCAGATGGTTGGAAGCTGGTTGCATTAATATTTATAAAGCTGTCAGTCGTGGTGGGATAAGAAGACTTTTAAGAATAAAAGCAGCAATACTCTGCAAAGATACTCTTTTTCAAGGACTCTTTTGTGCCAACTAGGGTCCGAGGACCAGGAGAAGTAGTCAAAGGAGGTCAGAACCTTTTTCTTTTTACAAACACTGACACACCCAAGTTGTTTATAAAGATGTTGAACAACAGCGGGCCCAGGACAGAACCCTGTGGCACCCAACTTGTCAATTCTTCCCAGGATAATGAGGAACTATTAATGAGTACCCTTTGGATTTGATCAGTCAACCAGCTACAAATCCAGTTACCTTATCCAGGGCACATTTTACCAGCTGCTCTGCAAAAATCTTGGGGGGGGGGGACTTTGTCAAAAGCCTTAGTCTTTTGTAAGTGCTCACAGACTGTTGAACTATCTGTTCTTGGACCTTTCCTGGTAGCAATGTGAAGTTTACTGGTTGGTAATTTCCTGGATCTTATTCCCCCTCCATTTTTTTTTTTTTAAACAGGACTACAATCCCCAAGGTTTGGAAGAAGAAGTAGTAGTTTAGATGAGGACAATATTTGCCCACCTCCGGTCTGCAGGAACCTTACCTGTTCTCCAAGAATTCTCAAAGATTATAGACAAAGGCTCTGAGATTACATCCGCAAGCTTCTTTAATACTCTTGGGTGCAGCTCATCTGGCCTCGGTGATTTGAATTCATTTAAAGTACAGTGGTGCAACGCAAGATGAATGCCTCGCAAGACGGAAAACCCGCTAGACGAAAGGGTTTTCTGTTTTGGAGGTGCTTCACAAAACGAATTTCCTATGGGCTTGCTTCGCAAGACGAAAATGTCTTGCGAATTCCTGCGGGTTTTTTTTCCTCCCCCCCCTTTTCCCCAAGCCGCTAAGCCGCTTATCAGCTGATCTGCTAAGCCGCTTATCAGCGGATCCGCTAAGCCGCTTATCAGCTGATCCGCTAAACCCGCTAAGCCGCTAATAGTGCTAATCCGCTAAGCCGCTAATGGGCTTGCTTCGCAAGACGAAAAAAACCGCAAGACGAAGAAACTCGCGGAACGGATTCTTTTCGTCTTGCGAGGCACCACTGTAGCTAGGAAGTTATAGCCATTTTAAAATTTGGCTTTATAGTCAATAGTGCAACACAGAGTTTCATTTTAAACAGAGCAACTTGGAATTTGAAATACAGACTGAAGCAAAGAGAGCACAGAGTGACTCAGAAACAGAGTAGATTAAAACAACAACAGACAAATACAGATAGTAGCCTCCACTGCCCCAAATAAACACCCATGTTTCCACCACATTTCACAATCTATAAACTTTACAAAAGTTTGTGGGCATTTTGCTTCAACAAACTCAAGGATGCACAGTACTGCAATGCCTTTGCCAATTTTTATTTTCCCACATTTTCAGCATCAAGACTGAAATCCAGCAGCTCTGACTTTGTCCAAAGAGCTTGGGTGCAGCACAGGGAAGGCTTTCCTATTCTTTCCTATGGAAACACTTAGCATATGTGATGGGAAATCAATAAAACAATGTGGAACATTCCTCTCACTGAAGAAAATAGAATGCACTTAAGTGTGTATGGGGCTTTGGATAATAGTTTGTGTGCATTTAGAGGGAACATGTATTACTCCCATTGCATTCAGCTTGCAAAATTGATTTTCTGCTGCTCACTTGCTTCTCATCTTGTCATCCACATTCAAGATAGTTCAAATTTGAATCGCCCATTGCTATGATTAAGCAACATACTACTAGTGCTATCCTGACTAGGGATGGTGATGATTTTTACAATAATCAAGCTGGCACTCGAGCTCAGCTCTGTTGGCTCACTCATGGCCATTCATGAGCTTTGTGAGCCAATCAGGTTTCATGGGAGTGGTAGCCATTTTAGCGGTACAAATTTCTTCAGTCGTGAAAAAGAACTGACCAGCAACTTATCAAACCAGATCATTATAACTCTGCAACCCATTTCGACCTCAGATCTGTTGTGTTGCAGAAATGTGTGTTCTCTTGAACTCTGTTTAACTGAAGTGATGTCAGCAGCCATTAACATTCATTGTTGTGTTTCTAATCCTGTCATGATTTGGGGGTGAGGTTGGGGTTAGGGGGAACTAGTAATGTGTAACTGGGCAGTTCACAGTTCACAGACACACATGGGCACATATAGTTAGGTGTGAAGTACAAGGTGTCATTGCCATTCATGTACATACTGTAACTGGGTTAGCCAGAAATCCATTCCTAACTGTGTCTACTCAGCAATAAGGCCCCTTTAAATCAATGATGCTTAATCCCAGGTAAGTCAGGTTAGGTGTTCACCCCCCCTACTACTCACTCACTCACTCACTCACTCACTCACTCACTCTTGTACACAAGATGCTGTTTTGCTACTCCACTAACTTCTGCCTGTGGCAAGTGCCCTTTCTTGCCCTTGTCCTCAATCTGGACCTGCCTAGACTAAAGAGGATGGAGATTCTCCTCTGGAGAACTCCTGGAGAACCATGAGACCTAGCTAGGTTTTCACCTCTCATGTGATCACAGTTGAGCACAAAGTAAAGCAGGTCTGCACTGGCTGGCCCCATCCCTAACCCTCACCGACTCATCTCATGTGGGGCACCTACAGGAGTAGAGTAAGCTCCTGACTTCACGCTTTCACCCAATGGGAGGGGATGTACTGTTGGAGTGGGCCAGTGAATGGAGCCCATAGGGTGAACCTGTGAGTACAGCGTTTGGATCAGGGCAAATGTGATTAATACTGGGAAATCCTTTGAATCCAAGCAAGGCAAGAATGATTCAGAACCGGCTTTAAATGGGCATGGTGGCAATCTGATTTATCTCCCTGTTAACTCTTTTTTTCTGTGAGCTACAGGGAAAGGTCAGGCTGCTTCAAGCTAACAAGACCTTACCCTTTTCTGAAGGATCTGCAACGTTTCATTCCAGAAGCGCAGTTCTGCCACTCCAAAACAATAGCATCATGGAAAGAGCCCCGCTAGGCCTTTTAATCTGTCTTCTTGACAATTCACGATTTTCCCTTCCAGGGTATTTTTCTAATCTTTTGTCAACTCTAATTTTAAGTGTCTCAAGTGATGGGGATACCAAGGTTTCCCCTGGGTAGGCTGTTCTATAACTGGATTACTGGAAAAAGAATTGTGACCTGACTGCTAGCAGAAGTTAAGCTACCCTAAGGGTTCCTTTGAGCAGGTCCTCCCTCTCCCTTCTCCGCCATCATCTATGGGAAAGCAAGCTAACGGGCAGAGACTGGGAAGCAATTTGCTGCTTGAATGTGAACTTTAACACGTATCACTGAATTTTAAACTGCACTTTCCGCAATTGTTTTCTGAAAGGAAAATGTTTTGGGCTACTAAAAGGCCTTTAAGGCTGTAAACCAATGCAAGTGTTACAATATAGTAAGTGAAGCAGTTTGGGGTGATCCTCTTCATGGTTCCAACCAGCCTAATGTGGCTTCTTTCAGGACATTCCAGCCACCCTTTTGGCCCCAAATTTTTATTCTGCCCTCCAACCATCAGTCAGCATTCCATGCCTGCTGAGCATGCTCAGTCCTTATTGGGCTATATTTACATTTCTATGCTGTCCTTCATTTGAGGATCACAGGGTATAAAAACACAAAAATACATAACATAGTAACCAACAACAACAACAAAAAACACCCATCCCAAACACAGTTTAAAAGGCCATTGATTCAGTGGTGTGTGGTGAAATTTTACATACTGTAGGGCCAAAGTTAGGAACAGAGGTAGGTGCCAGCTTGCGAGGCTGATTGTGGGGACGTTACACCCATGAGCATTGTGCCTCCATCCCTAAGTTGGGCAGAAGCTTCCTGGACTTTGGGAAGGAGGCACCAGGCTTTAATACTTTAATACTCTAATTCACTGGCAACATTTAGGGGACTGATCTAGTCCTCCATGTCCACTAATGGCATGCTACTGCATCAGTTGTTTAATTAGCCAAGGCTTGGGAAAATAATGTGTGTTTTTTTTCCTGGGGAGAGCATTCCAGTATCAAGGAACCATACTTCTTGCACTTCTTCAAAACTTTGGGTTCCTCCAAGCCTCTCCTTTGTGTGTGGATGGTGCTGTTTTGGCTGCCGTATAATCCATATGCAGAAAATTGAATTCACTATTAGTATGCAGTGTGGATGTGCATTTGCTGAAACAAAGTAGGCTGCTTCAGAGATATTTGGGTCTTGTCAAAAAGCAAACAGATGTTCTCTGAAATGGCCTAAACTGAACTGTGCTCTTCACAAAGTTTGGGACTAATTTGGAGGGACACAGAGCCATCTGCAAAATTAGATACATTTCCTCTCAAGATCGCCATGAAAAAAAGAAAAAAAAAATCAGGAGTGGGGTAGAAAAAGAGAAGGGTGTCATTTTGTGATCTCTTTAACTTCAATACACAATATAGTTGTACCATGGCTCTCCTTTTTACTTCTAGTCACAGTACTATGGGAAGGGATGTTGAAGGAACTTATTAGTCACTGAATTGAGCAGAAAAACTCCTGCACCTATCTCATTTTTTAAAAAAGTGAGAGGCACCTCTACTATGTATGCAATTTTCATACAAATTGGCCCCCAGATAAATCATGGGAAGGATTAGATAAAGAATTCCCTTCCAAACTTTAGAGATTCCCTTGCACAATATACCCCGTATCCATCTATCTGAAATTTGGCAGGCTTCATTTACTTACTAGTGACATCTATATCTTATGTGATCTGATGCCAAGCATAAAGAGGCATCTATGCCTAGAAATTTCATGAAATTCTACCAAAAAAGTTATAGGAAATTTTCTCTTTCTCTTTTCTTTTTTTATAAAAACCAAAGAAACCTTAAAAGATATAAATTGCTTTCATGAAAAATGCCTATTAGTCTGGAATTTGGCATGCCGTCCCACAAAGGAGTCTGTCAAAAATGTTTAAAAGTTGCCTTTTGTTCAGTTCTCCATATATGTCAATGAAACCTCAGATTTTCCAAAGTGAGGTTCTGTTCTGTGTTCAATAATAGCAACAAAACCTACCAATGAAAACTCCTGAACAATATGCCAGCCAAAGAGTCTGTTCAGCAGCCTAAGCTTTTTTAGCTGGAGTCTGTCAGGGCACTACCCTTCCAGGTTGGTGGAAAAGTCCTGCAAGCTCCCAGTTCAGGAGGATAGGAACATCTGGGGAGGCTGCTACTGTTGATCCTCAGCATCAGCTGCCTGAGGCCACTGCCTCACTCTGCCTAATGGTAGGGCTGGAATGGCCTAGTTCCACATACACATTTGCTCTTCTTTTTGAAGAGGAGCACAGCCCATTTGAATACATGTTTGGCTTTTGCAGTCACCAAGGGGGAAAACTGACTAAGTGGAGATTTTGAAGTGCTGGCATTGTGCATTAGGAGCGACATGTTTCTCATCAGACTTAAGGCTCTAGCTGGGTCTGTTGCTTTTTAGAACAAAGAAAAAATTGCTTAAACAATAATAAATAATGAGGTCAGGTGCAGAGGTTTCGAGTTACAAAAGCCCCAAAGTAAAATTGATAAGGAAATAGTGTAGGAGAGGAATCAATCTTTCTTCAGTAGTATTTGCATCTCGAGAGAAACTTGAATGGAAGAATGTTGAGGTGATTATGCATGCCTTCCCTTTTTGAGATATTCAGAATGAAACGCTTAAATGTCAGAATGTTTGCTTGTTTCCTGCAATTTTGCACACATTGAACTGGGTTCAGTTCATGCTGGCATAGGATCTTCCATTACATTGTAAAACCTGAGACTCTTTTCACTTTTAAGCAAAATAATGATAGTGCCAGTAAGTGGTAGAAATAAATCTGAAATCGTGAATTATGTGACTAAGAGACAGATTCTCAGAATCTGGGAAGCCAAAGCTTTTGGTACATTCTGCTGCTGCATGTTATGTTCCTATCTCTAATTACATGGATGGTTCCTTCGGGACCGAAAACATGAGCATTTCTCAATATGCAGGTTGCAGCCTTCCCAGAGGCCTCTAGATGTCAGTGCGCACTAACAGCATTATCAGTGCATGCCAGACCTCAATGGCTTCTCTGGACAGGCCTAATGAACTTATCAAGAACTGATAAGTTCCCCTGCATTCTGGTTTCTCTTGGATGGGCTAAATCTGGCTGCAGATTCGGCGAAAATCCATCTAGTTATGAATTTTTTCCACCTTGTTTTGTCCATTCTTAATCATGGAGAAAGAAGGGAAAATCCTTGAATAGCTGTTGATGCATTAAGAGAAGGCATCTATATGGGACACCAGGCAGCCTAGGATAGCAACAAGCAAGCATCACCATTGCTGGGGCTCTAGCTTAGGAGGATGGAAACAACTGGGAGGTGTTGCTGCTCACCCCTATATCAGCCACCCAAGGCAGCCACCTCCTTCTGCCTAAGGCTACAATTGGCCCTGATCCTTGCTCTGCCTCTACCTTGCTTTTCCCAACTTCATATTGCCAATATTAAATCATGACTATGTGCCATTTTTTGCTGATGTACCTAATGACCTGTTAAGCATGTTAGCAATGCATTAGTATAAATGAGTGCTAGAAATCAACACACCACTTCCCTTGTGAATCCAAACAAAGAGAATGCTACTATTTATATTCCATTAAGCCTGATGTGTTTGCTTACTGCTCATATTAAATCTTAGCTGCATTACACTGTTGTAATGGGTTATCTCTTTGATAAATGGGTTATTTCTTTAATAATTAAAGTGCAGCAACAAGGGACCCTGAGCACTCTTCCCTACAAATTAATATTTGCCAGCTACCATAATGATGAAGAATGCTGGACAGTCATTGGGCTGGGATCTACCTCTTTCTCAGATGAGTTTTTCTAGGGGATGCTATTTGCTTTTAAATCCAGGAGAAGCTATTTGAATCAGCTGATGTTATGAAATCATGGGAGATGCTACTGTAATAGATGCTACATTTTATCATCTTGCTGCCTCAGGGAGAACAGAACACTGGAATTGCATACAGAACATTTAGATGGTTCCCGAAAGTAAATTGCATCACATTCACTTTTCATCCAAAACATCTTTAGAGAGGCAGACAAAGGCCACCAGTTTCGTAGAACTTGGGGGAAATTCCTGCTTGAATTCAAAATTTACAACAGTTAATTCTAAGCATGAAATCTATTCATTTGTTTATTTAAAATATTTGTATACCACCCTTAATCCAACTGGGTCCAGGATGACATAAAATACTAAAATTTATAACAGAACCATAGCATTCAAAGTATTGATTCTCTATGACAGGAAATTACCTTTTCAGATTAGCACAAGAGCATCTTATCTGACAGTCCATCATCAGTTCCGTCTTCGAATTCACAGTAGTAATGACTTTTCTTTAGTATCCTTAGGGGCATTTGAACTTCAAATGATCTCTCCCTCTCCCTGCTCTAATGACATGCTGCTTATAGACTACTAGTTGAATCTGTCATGACAGTGCAATTATACAATTGATGGTAGGACTGTTTAGGGAAGTTTTTAATGACTGATGTTTTAATGTATTTTTAACCTCTGTTGGAAGCTGCCTAGAGTGGCTGGGGAAACCCAGCCAGACAGGCAGGATACAAATAAATTATTATTATTATTATTATTATTATTATTATTATTATTATTAGCAATTGTATCTAAATCTTCCCCCACAGAGGTGGTTTCATATATTAACCCATATATGAGTGAAAGCTTATTTGCAGATTTGCCTCTCCATGTTGTTGTTGTTTAGTCGTTTAGTCGTGTCCGACTCTTCGTGACCCCATGGACCAGAGCACGCCAGGCACTCCTATCTTCCACTGCCTCCCGCAGTTTGGCCAGACTCATGTTGGTAGCTTCGAGAACACTGCCCAACCATCTCATCCTCTGTCCTCCCCTTCTCCTTGTGCCCTCCATCTTTCCCAACATCAGGGTCATTTCCAGGGAGTCTTCTCTTCTCATGAGGTGGCCAAAGTATTGGAGCCTCAGCTTCAGGACCTGTCCTTCCAGGGAGCACTCAGGGCTGATTTCCTTAAGAATGGATAGGTCTCCTCCAGCACCATAAGTCTCCTCCAGCACCATAATTCAAAAGCATCAATTCTTCGGTGATCAGCCTTCTTTATGGTCCAGCTCTCACTTCCATACATCACTACTGGGAAAACCATGGCTTTTACTATACGGACCTTTGTTGGCAAGGTGATGTCTCTCCTCTCCTCTCCATACACTGCAATAATACTCACTTTGCTCCTACAAAATATTGCTGATTATTTTAGCTCTGGTTTCATCCAGTGAAATTGTCCCATTAGTGCAAGGACTAATGGGACTAGTGCAATGGAACTTCTTCTTCCCATGTAGTCCCAAATCTTTTCTGTGGGTTTTCCCAAGTCTCTGGAGCAGATCTGGACAGGATATAGAGAGCCTTTGGGGAGATAAAGTACCATTGCACAAGTGGAAGTCCTTGTGCCAATGGGATAACTGGATGCAACCCTACAATTGCACTGACACAACTTGCTTAAGATATTATTCTCTTCATAGACTCTAATGTAGATTTCAGCCTTCAAAGACATGATTCAGCATGGCTTCATTCCAATACTTCTGCCTTTGTGCATACCAAATGTCCTGCTGATTTAAGGAAGGCTGGGAAGGAACTTTTCCCTGTGGAGACATAGAACAAGTGATCTAACAGATAGGAGACAAACTGGCTAAGAAGAACAGGGATTTGAAACCCTAAAGCATGCCACGAGTCAAAGAGGAGATGATAATTAACCCAATTTAAGGGAACAGCAGAGAGGTCAAAGCAGGCAAGAACAGAGTAGATTTGGCAGTGAAGAAATCACCTCTGAGTTTGGCAGTTGGGTGTTTGGTTAGAATAAATGACATCAGCTAGACCATGGACTTGGAAGGGAGAAAGCCGAGACAGCAGGACTGAACAGCATGCTCCAGGAGTCTTAAGGAGAAACTAAGAGGCAGGATAGGTTGGCAAAGAAGGATGTTTTGAGAATGAGGGAGGACGTGTCATATTTGAACCAGAAAGGATGGCTATGCTGATAATGTGGCAGTGTAGGTGGATATAATAGGGATGGGGAAGTGGGCAACCAAAAGTCAGAAGGCATCTGGAGAGGGTCAATGTGGAGAGTAGAGTGGCTGTCTCATTGAAGGGGAAAGAGGGCAGGCATGAGGAAGCTTGGAGGAGGGATGTTGAAAAGGGGGATATAGTGGAAAGTTAGCGAGATTTTGGTGCATAGTTCCAACATTATCACTGAAGTAGGAGGCACAGGGCTGAATCGAATGAAGAACTTTTGCAGATGCAATGGAACTTCTTCCCAACCTCTTTCCCCTGCACACCACCTACACCTCTCCCCCCCCCCCCCAACACACATCTACCCCAGAGGTGGATTCCTGAAGCAGCTTTCTTTTTGGGAGGGGAGTAAACAGAAGTTGTGCTGCTTCTGCGATGACCATTGATTACAAGCCACTGAATTTCATTTCTTTCTGGAACTGTACCATGAAATCCAAAAGTATGGCATGATGAAGAATCCAAGCAAAAGATGCTGGTTTGCGTGGAGAAAAACAGGAGTGTTGTGATTAACGAAGTATCATTGGAAAATAATATCTGTACACAGCTGGGCATTTTCTATGTATCAAACTACATTCTGTGAAAGGATCAACAAAGGTTGTAAGCTTAATTATGTTTTCTTTGTTTCTTGCTGCAGCATAATCCACCAAGATTTTGAGATTCAGTCTTAATTGCCTGTAAAATCACGAGTGTAATGATTGCTCCCAGAATAAAAGCATATAATCCGAGTAGAATCATGGCAGCCTACATCTGGAAAGAACTTCAAAGTTAATCTTCTTTCTTTGCAATGCAACAAGATTTTCTATACTTAGACTACAGTAATGGACCCTTAAAATCTCCGAGACATAATGAACTTTAGGAAACCATTTTTAACAGATTTACTGCTCAATATATTATCATTAAAAAACAACAACAACCAAGAGACAAAACCTTAAAGATAAAGATCGTAAATGAATGCTGAATAGATTAAGGGATTTTTCTAACACGTGTTGATTTTCTCTGTATAACAGATGCTAAACTTTGCAGGGGATGGATTCTTGCTCGGAATGCTTGAGGGTCAAAGTAAAATATCCAACGTTCTTACCAGTTACAGAAAATGCAATATCACAAACTCCTAGATTTTCTTATAACTGGCATTTTGATTCCCCTGAAAATGTACTATTTCACAACTGTGCTTTTCAATTTTTTTAAAAAAATCTCTTATACTAAAGCAAGATAGTAGTTTTACACCTAATTCAGAGCAGTAGTGGAGACACATGATATTTCAAGAGACTATAACAGCTTCAAGTGTTCTAAAATGGACTATTCTTTTATAATTATTAATGTTTTCCAATATTTGAGAAGGACTCTGATGCCATGCCCACCTGCAGGAATTTCTGGATTTGGCTTAGCATTTGATGAAATGCTAAGAACATAAGAAGAGCCTGCTGGATCAGGCCAGTGGCACATCTAGTCCAGCTTCCTATTCTACAGTGGCCAGCCAAATGCCCATGGGAAGCTCACAAGCCAGACCTGAGCACAACAGCAGTCTTCACAACTATGATCTCCAGCCTCTGCTATTCAGAGGCATACTGCCTCAGACAGTGGACGCAGAACATAGCCATCAGGATTAGCAGCCACTGAAAGCCTTATCCTCCATGAATTTGTTTAATCCTGTTTCAAAGCCATGCTGATTGGTGGCCATCACTGCCTGTTATGGAAGTGAATTCCATAATTTAGCTACACATTATGTGAAGAAGTACTTTCTTTTCTCCTGAATCTTTCAACATTCAGCTTCATTGACTATCCATGCCTTATGAGAGTGGGACAAAAACTTCCCTCTTATCTGCTTTCTCCATACCTTTAAGAATCATGACCACGTGCTAAGGAACCTTGAAGAGGGAGTTCTGTGTTGTGTGTATCTTGTCAGCCTGTTCAACCTGTGAGCCATCCATATGAATGCAGACCCGCCACCCTCTATTCTGCAGCAGCAGAACCACTCTGCTGTTTGTACTCGGTGTATTTACCCTGCCTCCAAACTATGAATTGCTCTTTTCATTCATAATTACTCCAAAAGAACTCTCTCATTCAGACAAGCCTTCTTCCTCTGTAGGAAAGCGATCCCCTCCAAAGTGGGGAAGCACAGATATGTAGTCCAACCCAGCCCTCAGGTGGCTTGCATTAACATTATTGCTCATGTTGCCTCGGAACCAAAATAGCTATAAAGCTCCAAGTGAAAAGCCCGCTCAGATTCAATATGGTGCTGTTTGTGTTTAGATGGTTCATTCAGTTTCCTGCACAGAAGCAATAGTTCTTCTTTACAGTGACACCAATGGAAGCCATTAGCAATGTACCAGTGCTGTCAGTGTTTCAGAGGGATTTGTGGAGCCAGGGAAAGAGAAAAATGAGAAGGCAGTATACTTAATTTATTGCCTTCATTGGCTTTTGCCTGCTTCAGTGTAAGAGCACTCGGAAGGCACGTTGCTGTTAATAGTGCGGGGAGGAGGTTTGGAATCCATGTAACAATACCAAATCAGTGTCATTACTGAAGTGCAATAACTTCTTCAAGCATTGGGGAGGGGGAAGAAGGGGGATTGTTACTGGCCTAGCCAATCAACGCTGTCTGCAGCTTCTGCTACCTTTTTAGCTCTGGAGCTCAACACTGGGGGGGGGGGGGGAGAGATCTATGTGAATGTGTTGAGTGTTTTTCTCACCGCTCTATAAATTCCATCTGTCTTCACCTGAGCTGGGTAACAGTTAGATCAAGCTATACTGGGGTGGAGGAGGGAGGTCAGGCTGCACATGATCCCCATATAAGATTTTACTACCTAGGGATGCAGTAAAACATCTCATAAACGTGCCTATGATTATGAAACAGAACTTCACATCAGTGTAATGCTAGTGGAGCTTTATCCATTGTCTTGTTTCTCTGTACAACAGACTAGAGCACTGCATGTTATGATAACTGCAAGATTCGTGGATGACAACTATTAGTACTTTGGGCAACTGAAATTTAACCAAGAGTAGACTTGCAGTGGCCTTCAACATAAAAACAAAGCAAGCCAGTTTAGGGAGAGCAATTTCCTTCTCCCAATAAAGGTTTCTCTGGAGTTGCTCATATGGTTGCAGATGCCGGTTGTGTATGACAGAGCCTTGAAGAATTGGAGGGAGGTGAGGTTCTAATAATGGGGAGGGGTCTTGCATATGGCAGAGGAACTGTTGATGGATGGATGGCATTCCCTAGTCATGCTTACTTCTGGGGGTGGTTATTGATTCTTTAGACCTACGCATCACTTCCTCTCATAGAAAACTTAGGCGCTTTTTTTTAATTGGAATTTTGCAACACAGAAACAATGATGACATGGATAGCAACTGGTCATCAGGAACATAAGAAGAGCCTGCTGGACCAAGGCAGTAGCCCAACATCTCGTTCTCACAGTGGCCAACCAGATGCCTGTGGGAAACCCATGAGCAGGATCCAAGCGCAAGAGCACTCTCCCTTTCTGTGGACTCCAGAAACATATTCAGAAGCATTGCTGCCTCAAACTGTGAGGCAGAGCATAGCTATCTTGGCTGGTGGCCATTGATAGCCCTCTCCTCTATGATAACAGGTAATGGGTTACACCAAAACATGTCAGTAGAGCATGAGACTCTTAATCTCAGGGTTGTGGGTTTGAGCCCCACATTGGGTGAAAGATTCCTGCATTGAAGGGGGTTGGACTAGATGATCCTTGTGGTCCCTTCCAACTCTACAATTCTATTCTATTTCTATTATGTGTGACATGTGTAGATAAGTACTGAATGCAATAAAATGGTATAAAGTAGTGTAAACAAATAATATGAAAGAAAAATGATATGTAAAGAACATTACATACAGTTGTAAACATAATTATGCCAAGCCAATCATGTGGTTTAGAATCATAATAAAATAGGGTATTTAACGGGTGGGGGGATGCAAATAAACAAGTATTTCACAAGTAAAGGTATGTTGTACAATCAAATAGAATGGGACAGGAATATATAGGATATTTAGCCTATGGTTATCTTTCCATAAAGAGCCATGTGCCAACAAAATGGAAGTAAAATGAGGTTACTAAGAAGCAAGAGGGAAGTATGAGTATGCTTGGGGAATACTAAGATTTGCAGAAATAGGTTTAAAACAAACAAACAAACAAACAAACAAACAAACAAACCCCAGAACCTAATGGAAAACCACCACCACCAAAACAAGCTCTTCTTATATTCTTATATAGGGGAAGTGACCACCCCATTTTGTCCTCATAACAATCCCAATAAATATATGAAGCTCCAGGAAAGTGAAAGGTCCAAGGTCACCCAGTGAGCTTCATAGCTGAGCAGGGATTTAAACCAAGGTTTTTCCCCCAATTCAAATATGAAACTCTATAAATTATGCTGCACTGTATACCTTTGGGCAAAGAAACATGAAGCTAGTAAAAGTTCTGACATATTAAAAGTGTTATTTATACAATAAAAACGATAACCTGAAGGCAATTTACCTGTGATACAACAGCCTTGTTAAAATCTTTGTGTGCGATTTTGGCTGAACACTATAATCTATTCTCCCCCTGCCACTCATATATAACTTTACTTCACCTCATGCCATATTTCATACACAATAAATGACAAGTAGCACAATAAGCCACGACTATATAAATTATATTTGGTTGAAATGAAGAATATGAGCTCTTGTCTGCTGCTCTGAAGCTGTGATTTTAGTAGCTGCTTAGTTGTTAATTCAAGGGAACATGTTGCTTTCGAGCATATTAATCTTATTGTTCATATATCAAAGAGCAAGATGCTACACAGAAATCTAAAATACTCTCCTTGCATGAATTTAAAGCATTTCTCTGGCAAATGATATACATCTATCACCAGTCTTTTGATTCTAATAACTGGAATCGAAGTTGCAAGACCTGAGAAGGGACTTTCCTCTCCTACAGTTTCCAGAAACTAGAACCCAGAAGCATAGTTCCTCCAACAATAGTGAAACCTAGCAATGCCCCTTTCAGGCTTCCAATAGGCCTCTGGTTGGCAACTGTGAGAACCGGATGCTGGACCAGGTATGTGGCCTGATCCCCCAAGGCTCTTGTGTTTAACTGAGACTCTTGATTGCATCTTCAAGTGACAGTTTTCTAGATACCTAGAACATATAGAGAATTCATGCAGGATATTCTTTAGCTGCGGTGAACGTGGTTAGGTTTGTGATTTGAATCAACATATGAAGTTTCAGAAAGATGTTGGATTTCTGAAGTGAATACACTATCCATCAATATGCTCCTCAATTTTAACAGTAGCTACTCACTGCAAGCTACAGTCCCCACAATGCTCTTTCCTTCCCTTTCTCAGAGAATATAACGGCAAGAGCTTGAGACCATATTTCTGTTCCTCCAGTTCGCACACTAAACAAACTACAATCTCATTAATCTTTCTCACCAGAGTGGACTAAGACATCTCAGGACAACTGAATTGAAAACGGGGAGAGGGGAATTGGACACAGCAAATAAACTTTAAAATTAGCAGTCATTTTGGAAAATACAGTAAGGAGGTGAAAATATTGATGGCAGTTCCCCTCCCTAGATGCTATTTTCCCTCTGTGTTTTCAGTACCGTGCCCAAATCAATGTATGGAACTTTGAAAGCTGATTCATATGTCACCATATGACAGCTATGTAGGTAACTGAACAGTTCAGGTGCCAAGTGAGCATTGCACATTACATTGCTGTTTTGCCACACTGCATCATCCACAATTAGAGTTTACTCATCCTGTGCAGCACAATGAGAAAATGCCATTAAATGTTCCCCCTGTCAAGGTAAACGAGACACGGTGCATGAATTTCCCACATAACCTTTTAAAAAAATCTTGCTACATTTACAGAAAAAATATTTGCTCATCGAGTCACAGGCACTATTTTGTTTGCTCAAAATAGGGTGGATTTGGTTTATTCATATTTCTTTACGGTACCCCCTTGTGGCCTATTCCATTCAAACAAAAGATCACGCTGAAGACATGTTTGCCACCATTGCTTTATGGTAATGTGCTGGGAAGCAGCTTTGTTGAATAGGCTCACTTAGTGTTGTTTTCCTTTCACATCCGTCAGTGTTTAAGCTAATGGCACAAATCAATAGCACAATTAAAGCATCAATTTGCTGGTGACCCATCGAGAAATAGGAATGACAAAGCTTGAGAGAATAAACTTTCTTCTTTTTCTTCTGGGAGAAAACAATAGTCAGCACCGAAGAAAGGAAGAAATGCCGAGTGCTTTGCTATATCTCTGTCGTGAGGGAAGTGGGCTTGAGAAGAACCTAAGAAGATGTCTGCTGGATCAGGCCAATCTTCTATCTATTTCAGCATCCTGTTTGCCCCAGTGGTCTATCAAACTTGTTTGAGAAGCTCACAAGCAGGACATTGTGGGCATCCCTTCTCCTGTTGGCATGTGGTGAAATACTGCACATGAACTTGGAGGAAGCATATATTTATCATCACTAGAAGCCAGTGTTTGATTTAGCCCTCATCAATGTGTCTAAAGTAAAGGTAAAGGGACCCCTGACCATTAGGTCCAGTTGTGGCCGACTCTGGGGTTGCAGCGCTCATCTCGCTTTATTGGCCGAGGGAGCCGGTGTACAGCTTCCAGGTCACGTGGCCAGCATGGCAAACCAGAGCAGCGCATGGAAACGCCGTTTACCTTCCCATCGGAGCGGTACCTATTTATCTACTTGCACTTCGTGCTTTCGAACTGCTAGGTTGGCAGGAGCTGGGACCGAACAATGGGAGCTCACCCTGTTGCGGGGATTCGAACCACCGAACCTTCTGACTGGCAAGTCCTAGGTTCTGTGGTTTAGCCCACAGTGCCACCCGCGTCCCATCAATGTGTCTAATCCTCCCTTAATACTATCTAGAGTAGACAAGGAAAGAGTCTTTTGAGAGCATTGCTGGGTTCTTATGATGAAGACTAACTGCATTGTTAATCCATGGCTGGCAAACAAAGATCTTCATGAGCTATTTATAAATGGCTTCCAGACTGAGCTTATTTGGACTAGAATCCAGCCCAGTTCAGGCATTCACCTGGATGCATGTGGGATGAAAGTGGGTAGGGCACAGGGTAGGACACATGCTGGCTGCATGCTAGATGTTGGTAGGAAAATCCTGGGTACCCTGACTTAACAGGATGGGTTTCCACATGTGAACAGGAACTTAAGGGACTTTTGCCCAAATGTCCATAGAATACACTTTCAGACTTTCTTCTGAATGTGGTCTTCCAGTTCTCTATGTAGCCCTGGAGACTCTCTCTGGTCCTCACCCCTCACTGGCCCTTGTTCACACCTGGAATGGTGTTTGCCTGGCTAGAATGTCTTCTTGACCTCTGATGATGCCCCTTGCTCACATGGATAGAAAACAGAGATATATGTCAGTAGAAACTAACCTTCTGTTAAATGGTAAAACGTACAACGATTGTTTCACCCACTTCTGCTTCTGGCCCCACTTACTACTGGCATGTAGCTTCTGTAAAGTTTTCCGTAAGTGAAGGCAGCCCCCAGGCTTAAAGAAGTTCCTGCAATATGAGAAGGTCTAAAATAAAAGCAGAATACACTGGGGTGTTGGGGGCAGGATTTGTCGGCATGTAAATGAGTTTATTGTTTTAACTGGTATAAGATACATGAATAATGTTTTCCCCCAAGAAAGGTGGTTTTCAAAACATGTTGTGAAATTTTCAGATAATAATAATTTGCTCTGTCCCAAATGCTAGACTTTGCCTCTCCCTTAGTTTGTATTTGGTTTGGGGGATTCATTTCTCCTTCCTCTGCCCGTTAATTATGAGTTTTTTAGACTAAACTTTGACCTTGACATATTGCAAATTCCTAGCACTCTTTATTTACCTTAGCCTTTAACATTCTTCCTCACAGGCAACTTTATCCAAATGTCTGCAGATATGACTAATTGCATTAATCAGAATTCAACGGACACTTCTTACTTTCCTCTCTATGTTTCACCCACATGTTAAACTGCTTGTTGTTAATTTGCAACACTTAAACCAGTGCTGCTGAATGGTTTGTTTCAAAGCAGAAAGTTACCCTTGATCAAAAACCCCACCTTAATGCTGAAGAACCCCTTGTATATGCAGTTTTTGTGCTTGGTAAATTACTGTTTTCAGAGTTGGAAACTAGTCGTAATTCTGCAAAACTGAAGGCAGAATTAGCAGTGCTTCCAACACCCACAATGATTCAGTTCAGAATATTAATTTTGTACACTTGTAATGTGCGCCTGTTTTCTAAACTGGGTGTATTCCCTTTGACGTTTCTTCTCTACTTTAGATATCAATTTGAGCTGGGGAAGAACTGCTGCCTCTTGCATTGCAATGTCATCCAGTATGAATAAGAATTTTGGTGGTTGCCTTAAAGATGGTTGCCTTGATTCTTGCTCTGATAGTGGCAGAAGGGAGTGTCCATCCAATCCTTTCATCTAATGTTATGTGAGCATCTTTAAAAGACTGGGGGGTGGTCATTGCAGGAGAGGCTGATCCAATACAGACAGTAACTGGACAGGAAGAGCAAACAGTCTTTCGTGTATTATGGATGTATGAGAGGGTATTTACTGACTGTTACTGGTATTCAACTAAGTTTTAATGTTGAAAGCAATGAGCCTAATTTTGTCATGGTCATTGATTTCAGTGGGTCTATTCTGAGTAAAGTTTAGTTGAATACCATCCTGAGTCTTCCTAGGCACCATAGGAGGTACTGTTGACCCACAAGCACCATGCTTATGACACCCAATTATTCAATGGGCAAGGCAGACCATCAGGAAAACTCATCATGGCCCCTGGCAGTCTAGCACTATCTATCTATCATTTATCATCTATATCTATCTATCTATCTATCTATCTATCTATAATCTATCATCATCATCCTTTCTATCTATCTATCTATCATCTATCTATCTATCTATCTATCTATCTATCTATCTCTCTATCTATCATCTATCTATCATTTAGCTGGCTATCATTTAAATCTATCTATCATCTATCTATCTATCTATCATCTATCTATCATCTATCATCATCATCCTATCTATCTATCTATCATCTATCTATCTATCTATCTATCTATCTATCATCTATCTATCATCTAATCTATCTATCATCTATCATCTATCTATCTATCTATCTATCATCTATCATCTATCATCTATCATCTATCTATCTATCATCTATCTATCTATCTTCTATCTATCTATCATCTATCATCTATCTATCTATCTATCTATCTATCTATCTATCTATCTATCTATCATCTATCTATCTATCATCTATGTATGTGTGGAGAGAGAGAGCACACACACTATCAATTGTAGCACTATGTATTTCACCCTGAAGAACTATCTGGCTGCCTGAGTAGCGTGGTGCGGTTGAATTTTGCACAGTAGCGTCACTGTAATCAACAAGCTCATATGGAGTTTCCTTTCAGAAATTACCTAATGTCACGTGTTCCCCGCTTCCCTAAGCAGCAAGACGTTCCAGCAGGCCATGCTTACTCACTTTTGATTTCCTTTGGAGGAGAGATCATTGGAGATGTTGCCATGTTTTTGTAATATGTGAGTTAGTGTTCAATTATGCAAATTGAGCATAAGTGGAGACAGACATTGCAGTGTTTCTACAAGCAGAAAATGCACTGCCCCACCTCAGATCTCCAGAGTGGTAACCCAATGCACCTTTTAGGCTTCAGTTAACTATCTTCCAGCACCCTCTTTTTGCCTCTACCTGCAATTTCACCTTTGTTTCTTTTCACAGACACATGCAGATGCCTGCCAGACCCTCCACTAAAATGAACATGGGAGGTACTGTTGACCCATGTTGTGTGTGTGTGTGCGCGCACAGTGCAGGAAATGTTTGCAACCTTCCTCAATCTTCTAATGGCTTTCCATACCCACCTACTGCATTCTAAATATTGCAGAAAGGCTTCTGTATCAAGAAACATATTTGAACAATCATATCCCATAAAGACACATTCATTTGCAATCAGTTGACATCAACCACTCATTAATTTTCGTGGCCCAGGGTGGCTGATGTGGCTTGTCCAGAGTTTAGACTAGAGCAACATTAAGGCAAGAAGGAAATTTCCAAGAAGACATTCCTCCCTCACCCCCCCCCCCATCTAAACTTGCAGTGACAGTGAGGAAAAGCCCACTTGCATTAAAGCAATTTCCCCATATGGTGGCAGCCTTTTGAAAGAGATTAAAGAAAGCCTCCCTTTCGGGTTTTGATACAGTTCTGAGGCCTATTTAAATCCACACTATAATTGTAGTGGAGAAAAATCTCATCTCCTGATTTGCATCAATATAGTGGATTCCATTTCATAAATTTCTATGTTGCAATGTCATGCACAGAAGTTCATGTCAGCTTCCTAACTGAACAAAACATTGCTGCATGTGCCATGGTGAGTGATGCACTGTGCATATAATGTTATGCTGAAACATGCACAGGGCATCTGCAATCGGTCCAGCAAATGCATGAAAGCATGCTCCTCTTCCATGTGAGTTCAGTGTAATGTTCCATGTGAGTTTGGTGATAACATACAAATGTCATAGCTGGCTTTTGTTTCATCATGAGACTTATTAGAACCACAGGTCAACAGACTGAGGTTGAATCCTGACAAGTCAGAAGTTTCTAGGGGACAGAGAGTGGGCAGGTGTGTGGGGTTCCCTGGCCCTGAATTGGGTAACTGTGCCCCTAAAGGAACACATGCACAGCCTGGGAGTCATTTTGGACTCGCAGTTGTCCATGGAGTTACAAGTCAGTTCTGTGTCCAGAGCAGTTGTCTACCAGCTCCATCTGGTATGCCAACTGAGACCTACCTGCTGCGCCAAGTGGAACATGTTCTGGTTGTCTCCTGCTTGGACTATTGCAATGTGCTCTACATGGGGCTACCTTTGAAGGTGACTCAGAAACTACAACTAATCCAGAATGCGGCTACCAGGCTGGTGACTGGGAGCGGTCTCCGGGACTATATAACACTGGTCCTAAAAGATCTACATTGGCTCCCGGTACATTGCTGAGCACAATTCAAACTGTTGGCTCTGTATACCTGAAGGAGCATTTTCACCCCCATCATCCAGCCCAGACACGGAGGTCCAGCTCCAAGGGCCTTCTGGCAGCTCCCTCATTGCGGAAGTGAAATTACAGGGAACCAGGCAGTGGTGTCCTCCCTGTGGAATGTCCTCCCATCAGATGTCAAGGAAATAAACAGCTATCTGACTTTTAGAAGACACCTGAGGTTTACAGCTTTCGTCACGAGTCAATGGCAGTTGCTCCCCACTGCCCTCTTTTAGAAGACATCTGAAGGCAGCCTGTATAGGGAAAATTTTAATGTTTGCTGTTTTACTGTGTTTGATGTTTTAATTTGTTGGAAGCCACTCAGAGTGGCTGTTGCAAGCCAGACAGATGGGTGGGATATAGGTAATACAGTATAATTATTATAGTATTATTATTGCAGTTTGATGCAGCTTTTTCTCATAGGGCTCCTGTGCTATTAAGAACACCACAATAGGCACAGATCTGATGAATTAAGGGTTTTATATATTCATTTATCTTGCATCGGTGCACCTCCATTCCAAAAAAGCTGGCACCTGTTGAACTTTTGCTTGTCTGCAAATTGCCAAAGGCATAGGAGGCCTGATTTGGGGATGGAGAGTGGGGGGTGTTAGCATAGGAGCCATCCCCCCCCTTCTCCTTTTATTATTGCTCTTTTAAAAGGATCCCCTGCCAGTGGCAAATGAACTGATGCACTAAAACGTGTAGCAAGCAGCTTTTTGCCAGAGATTTAAATGCTGGAAATCAAGACCATGTTCTGTAAGGCACACTTGGGAAATACCTTCTAACTCTTTTATCTGCCCATTAGGCTCACTTTGTTCATTTTCAGCAAGTGTGTCTGATTGCTTCCACCGAGTTCTTTTGCTAGGGAAACCCTGACACTGCTAAACATTTTAGCTAGGTCCTCTTGGCCCTTTTTAAATGGCCAGCTGATAAACGGCACAGCGGTGCTCAGGGTGGGTGGATGTAGTTGGAGGGTGTGGAGTAAAGAGGTTTCTAAGAGTTCTTTGAAATGAGGAAATGGAAGAGGAAAATCAATGCTAATTTTATAAATGGTGACAACGGCTGGTCAAGGAAGAAAATATTTTAAGGCAGGCGAGGGAACACAAAAGAAGCAAAGTGCTGTAACTCTGGAAGCATTCTCCCTTTACAATAGGCTGCTCAGCCAGGAGCTAGCAGTTTCCAAATTGCAGTCTTCAGATCCATCTTTCTTCACAATTGCTGCAAAGTGGTGCTGGGATTTATACCAGCCCAGGTGGTTTGTTTGGCTGCTCTGGTGACAATAGGTGGGAGCAGTTAACTCCTGGGTTGCTAGATGTCTCCGTGTCCAAACAAAATTGCCTTTAAAAATGCCATCGGTCACTTCCAGACAACCTGTTTATTGAGTGTTCATTTTTTACTTGCTTGTGGGGAGATTACAGGACATCGGCTATGGATTGAGCATTCATCTCGCTTTGTTTAGGAATGATTAGACACTTTCCAGTGCTTTTCCTGTCACTTTCCTTATTGGAAAAGGGCCCAATGATCAAAATGAAAGTGGCAATGTTAAGCATGTGTTTAATATAATGTGTAGTTTGGCCTTAAAGGCTCATTGCCTGTGCTACCTTCTCAGCTGGTGATCTCTGAATATTATACACATGCAATTTCAGAGGGGATATTCATTATGCCCATCTTGAAATAAAAAATAGTCCACTGTTTCCAGCTGCTGCTCTTTTGTTAAGTGATAGAAGGGCTTTTTGTTTGTTTTCCCCTGACCTTTCCTCCCCTTCTTCCCATTCCTACTTTCTTCCCACCCGATGCCTGCCTCTTCTTCCTGTTTCTTGCACTCAACACCCTAATATCCAGGGCAATTTGAAGCCCAGATCCTCTCCCCCAATCAGCTGAATCCTGTGCACAGCCCTTAGATGATGATGCCCAAATGCACCAGTCCTCTTGGGGGTTGGGTGTAAGCCTAAGAAGCACAAGTGGCTTTGTCTACCCTAGCTGTGTTGCATACCCTCCAACATTTCTCCAGTGAAAATAGGGACATCCTATTTCATCATCATCATTTTATTATTTATACTCCACCCATCTGACTGGGTTGCCCCAGCCATACTGGGCATCTTCCAACATATATAAAACCATAATAAAACATTAAACATTTAAAAAGTTTCCCTATACAATGGTATCTCAGGTTAAGTACTTAATTCATTCCGGAGGTCCGTTCTTAACCTTAAGCACCACTTTAGCTAATGGGGCCTCCCGCTGCCGCCGCGCCACTGGAGCACGATTTCTGTTCTCACCCTGAAGCAAAGTTCTTAACCTGAAGCACTATTTCTGGCTTAGCAGAGTCTGTAACCTGAAGCATATGTAACCTGAAGCGTGTGCAACCCGAAGTACCACTGTACAGGGCTGCCTTCAGGTTGTATAGTTACTTATCTCCTTGGCCTAGGGATCACATAACTCCAACATTTCTCCAATGAAAATAGGGACTGTTGTCTTCTTCTTTCTGTTCCAGCAGAAACCAAACACCTATCCATCAGCTTGCTAACTTTGAGCCTACAGTGGTTATCTGTGACTCCTACTGCCTGCTTAGCAGAGTGGGTTAGTTATTACACACTCACCTACTCCTGCCTATTCCCCACCCAGGTAAGCAAGAGCCATCAGATTTGAAGGACACATTCCAGCCAGGCAAAAACACTCCAGGACAGTAGGGCTGGTGAGAAGTGTGCCCTGAGGAGAAAGGGTGTGGGTTGGGAGGAGTGTGACCTGTGGAGATTGCTCAGTCGGTAAAGCACAAGACTTACAACCTCAGGGTTGTAGGTTCAACCCCCATGGGAGTTAAACTAGATGGCCATGGAGGTCCCTTTGCAGTAGATTGGCCATATAGAGAGGCCTGGGAGGACATGTTTGGCTCCTGGGATCTGAGGTTCTTTACCTGGGCTTGATGCTACACGATAGTCACAGGAGGAGGAGTTTTCCTGCAACTTCAAGTGGGGGTGAAGCTGTGTGAAGAAGCAACAACAGTGGTAGTGTTCCCTATTAAAATATAGTCCGATGGGAATAGCTGCCCCAAGAATGCCCCTGAGCTCTTCTCAGTGACAAAACTGTTCGACTGCTTCTTATTACAGTTCAAAGAGAAACTGACTGCAGCCCCTGCTGCTTCATATTCATTAGATGACCCAACACTGAAAACCTTTAAGAATTGCATGAAGTTTTTTTATTTCATTTTTAAAAAATTGTAGGAGACAAATGCCTTTCGGGGAGAAAAGGGGTGGGGAACATTTCTGACTTTGCTGGAATCTTTGTGCCTTTTAGTCAGTAGAGACCTTACTAGGATGCTAAAGGAGAGTTTTTAGGAACAATGAAGATATTGCTATGTAAATGGCCCTGAAAGATGCTCTTCCTCATTAGGTTAGGGCTGGGGATTGTTTGAAAGGAGATGCAGAAATCCCGGTCTCCAGAGGAGCTGTGCAATTTGTCTTGTCTCACCAGCACCTCAAGACTAAGACCAATCGAACAATGCAGAAAGCAAGCACAGGAGACAAATGGTTTATGACACTTACGTTACCTTTACTGTGCAAGGTGGGCGTGAAATGTTTTATGGGAAGACAAAAAAAGATGATGGGCAATTAACTATAAACTCATGCAGCAGGTTTATCATAGGCCTTGCTCATCCATCTGCGTCTCCGTCTCGAGTGGACTCGTGAGTTTCATCAAGAAAACCATTTCCAAGGCAGCAGACCAAAGCAGATCATTTTCAGCTCTGTATTTGCTCAAGCCTCTGCCCTACTTTTGCCTGTTGTTTAAGAGTCACGGATGCAGGAGGCCCGAGTGCGGGGAAAAGCTCCTAGGATTCATTTTTGTGGGTGTAGCTCTTGCTGTGCCGCTCATTAAGAGGCTAATATTGACATCTGCACAAACACCAAGTTTATTGACAAAGGTCCTTTTCTGAATGGGGAGGAGGGAAGACATAACCATTTGTCATTTAACCATTTGTCATTTAAATGACTTTTTCTCTATTGTTCTTTCCATGTTTGGGTGATAGTCCAATACCCCTAAGTGGTAAAGAATGAAATTCTGTTTGGTATGTTCAGGACTAATCTTAGACTCTGAACTTAATGGTCCTATATGCCTCCCTGGACCTTATGCTTATTATTATATTTCCTTCAAGGAGATTATGGCAGCATACATGCAGGGCCATCTTACCCAGAGGCGCTAGGGTTGCAGGGCACCTGGGCGCTAGGCTCTCAGGGGCACCAGACTGAGAGTCCGGGGCCCAAGAGTTGAGTCCAGGGAAGAACCTATCCGTCAGTTGGAGAGCTGCAGTGGGCTCTTCTGCTGTGGGTGGCTCTCCATCCCAACCCCATGCCCTCCTGCCCAGCATCTGACGGCAGAGTCATCGTCAAAGTCTTAAGGTGCTGTGGTTCCGTGGGACCAAAGTGAGCGGGTGCTCCGGGTCCCCGGACAGGCTTTCATGAACCACCTGCAGAGGCTTGCCACTTGGGTGCCCGGCGGCCGCCAGCCTTAACTTTGCTCTTTCTCTGCCTCCGAAATTTTAGGCGCCTTGGTGGAGATGGAGGGCAACATGTGAGAAGGTAGGGCAACATAGGTGACAAAGAAATCATCTTGGCGGAGTCCCTGGCCATTTGATTTGATTTGTAACCCCCTCCCTGTGCCAACACCCGGCATCTGACCGAGCTCCGGCTGCAGCAGCTCCATCCAGAAGGCAGCGGTGGCCGGGGGGGGGGGGGAGCGCTGGACGGATTTTTGCACCCTGGCACTGCATATGCTTAAGATAGCCCTGCATACATGGTTGTCCCCACTCACCATTTTATCCTCATAATAACTCTGTGAGGTAACTTAAGCAAAGAGACAGTGATAGGCCCAAGGTCATTCTGTGAGCCTCATGGCTGAGTGGGGATTTGAACTTTAATCTCCCAGTTCCTAGTTCAACCCTCTAACCATTACACCACGCACAACGATCTGGGGGAGGGGGCTCTTTAGATCGTAATTCATATTACCACCAGCAAAAGGAGCAGGAGGTTCCCCAAACACAGCAGCACTGGCTCATCACACAGTAAGGGCTGGTGTGGCACTGTGGTCTAAACCACTGAGCCTCTTGGGCTTGCCATTCAGAAGGTCGGCAGTTTGAATCCCTGCAATGGAGTGAGCTACCATTGCTCTGTCCCAGCTACTGCCAACCTTGCAGTTCAAAAGCATGCCAGTGCAAGTAGATAAATAGGTACCACTGTGGTGGAAAGGTAAACAGCCTTTCCATGCGCTCTGGCTTCCATCACAGTGTTCCGTTGCGCCAGTAATGGTTTAGTCATGCTGGCCACATAACCTGGAAAGCTGTATGTTGACAAATGCCAGCTTCCTTGGCCAGAATCACCATAATCCCATAGTCGCCTTTGACTGGACGTAACCGTCCAGGGGTCCTTTACTTTTTTACCTTTAACAGTTGGTGCAGGGCTCCCTGCTCATTCCATTAATTGGGGCCCCAGAACTCTGCCCCCAAATCCTGCCTTGAGTGCCCCATTGGGTGCTTCAGGGTGCAATGGAAAGGAGGTGAAAAAAACTCAAGCTCAAAATTTAATCCAGTGCTGCGGAGCCTTGAGCAAGCCTCCTAAAACCCGGGTCTTCTCATTCCCAATTAGTCTGTCAGTCTTTTTAACTGAACAGGACTCTCTCCCATCCTTAAACCAACATGTCAAGCAGAAATTCAGTGGGTGAGCTTTCTTCAGCGTGCTTGTGAGATGCCTTCTGGCACTGCAGGTAAATGCACAGAAGCTGTGCTGAGGCGGGAAGTGGGGGCTGTAGCGAGCCTCTTATATATGGCATGGCTGGGAAAAGCTGGACTATTTTTAGGGGCACCAGATTTTTCCTTGCAAGCTTTTTAGAAAGGAAATAAAATCCGGTTCAGATATGCTTGTGTAACACACTTGTTTCTTGGGAAATGATTGTTTCATAATACCTGCAGCATTAATTCCTTCTCTATTCGAGGCTTGGCGACTCTGTTGTTGTTTTTGAGTTATTTGCAATGCTTATTTGAGTCTCAATAGTATTTTAAGAAATATATAAAGCTAATGATAACACTGATTCCTGTAATCAACCTTCATTTTGGATCTGAGGACATCTGGAGCAGTGATGACCTTGGATTGTACAATTATATTTGATTAAATGCAGCTACAATCCTACACTCAGCCTACCTCATTATTATAAGAACGTAAGATGAGCCCTGCAGGATCAGGCCAAAGGCCCATCTAGTTCAGTATCCTGTTCTCATTGTGACCCACCAGACGCCTATGAGAAACCTACAGACAGGACCTAAGCAAAACAGCATTCTTCCCACTTGTGATCTTCAGCAACTGACATTCAGAAATATGCTGCCTTTGATAGTGCAGGCAGAACATAGGCATAATGGCCACTAGCCAATGAAAGCCTCATTCTTCATGAATTTGTCAAATTCTCTTTTAAAGCCATTTAAAGATCTTGTGCGATCACTACATCTTGTGCAAGCGGATTCCGTAGTATAACTGTGTGAAGAAGTATTGCCTCTGCCCTGTATCTTCCAACATCCAGCTTTTTCATTGGACGTCCTTGAGTTCTAGTATTCTCCATTCAGTGCATAATGTGATTCACCTCTATCATGTTTCCTGCTTCCTTACCTTCCCTGCCCCCACAAAAATTTTAAAAGCTTGTGCTGTAAAATGCCCATTAACTGAAGCAGGAGTGTTTAGTTTTGCACAGGCCACACTTTTCTTTTGTTTGATTTTTTTTTTTTTTAAATTGCTTTTTCTCTCGCAGCTGCCTTCATGTGGACACTCTGCATAGCCAAACAGAGCCTAAAGAATCCAGGTCAATAAACTAGTCCCAGCGTTGTTTCCAGCTTGCTTGCAGAGCGCATACAAATTTGTCAAGTTCATTACCTCCTCAACTCGCAAATAATCAATCAGTCAATGTTTCAGGAACTTCAGCTGCAGTTAATCTTTTAAAATAATTACCCTAGGACAAGAGACTGCTTTGTGAAGTTTTACAGTGTACCTAGTGGACTGTTTCTCCTCAGCATTTATAGGGAATACTAATTTGCGCAATTCTAAATGCTGAGCATTCCCACAAAGAAGAGCTTCATTTATTTCCTTCAGGATTACTCAGAAGTCAGTGGTTTACACAGGGAGGACTGAATCCCATTAAGAGTCTGGGTATTCTGGGCTTCTTTTAAAAAATAATTTAAGCACAGGGGCTGGGATCAAAAGCTTCCTGGAGTTTCTGTGTGGACAAGAAGCCCCATATAAACAAGACCAGTGTTCATTTTTCTGGGGTTACACATACCCCTAAACATTTTGTGAATCTAAGTTTGGTCTCATTGAGGGCCAGTATTTCAATATGAGTAGGAAAATGAGGAAAAAAAGAGCACTGAATAGGACCTATTCTTTATTGCAGGTGTTAATAATGTTCAACAACATTTGGAGGGCCAAAAGCTCCCCACATATGCTCTGTTAGTATTGTGCACTTTTAAAAGAATTTTTTATTGATAATTTTTTCAAAATCCACAAAGAGGTGTAAATAAAAAATTAAAATACCCAAACATATATAACCTTAAACTATCCAAAATAATCAAGTAAAGGAAAACAGAAATTGGTGTATCATGCATGAAAGATGGGAAGGAGGCTTGTGTGGGGATGTTGGGGCGAGCTTGGATGCTCACATTTGTGGGGTGGAATAGGTCAATTGAACCTGAAATAGGAAAGGTATTTCCCCATTTAATTTAGTTATAAGGAAATGGCACAGTTTATTCTAAACCAATCCAATCTGAGCCTGGGGGAGCTTGCTAATCTCTGTTCCTGTATTGAGCAAATGCATGTTTTCTCCATACTTTCCTGTGAGCAACCGATAAAGCAGTGAAAGCTGCACATTTCAAATTAATTTTTCCAAATATGAAAGCTTTCTTAAGGAAGTGCCTGCAGTTCACACAGCAGATAAGATGCAGTAACATATGTTTTGAATCATTAATTTCCTGTTTCATAGCACAACACATAACTATCCCATACAATTAAGTTCTAAACATTTAATTACTCAGTAGTTCACTACTGTGGGAAATGATGATGGATATTTAAAAATGCACATTTTTATTAAAGAGAAGCTTGCAGTTTTGCAGCTTAAGCCTCCTGCTCAGCTCTTGGACAGTTGTTGTTTTTTTAAATCACATTAAATATTTCAACAAGAAATGAGGCATCTGCTTTCCTAAACGTGAACAAAGGATGTGAATCTTTGTGGATTACCACTAAGAGTGGATACAACAAAGTCTTGAATGAAAGAAGTCTGAAACTATGTCACAGAGATGTTTATTTTGCCTTGGTCTGTGATCACATAAACAAGGGGGAAACAGTACTGGGTGCTTCTGAAGACCTTTATCTACTGCATACCGTAGGCAAACCTGAAGAGTGAGTGGCTTACAAACCACTCTTAGATGATCTGTTACTGTATTGGAACAGAAAGGAGTTGATTCAAAGGAGAGCATTTCTATTTCAGGCTCAGATCACACCTCTGTTTTGTACTGTTTACTGGCCCAGAGGCCAGTTTGCCTTCTGAGGTTTTTGTTTGTTTGTTTGTTTTAAGTAGTAAATGCTACTGCAGTACTGCATTTTGTGAGTGGCCATCCCTCAGTGGCAGACTCATATTTTGGGGGCCCTGAAGCTTGAACTGTTATGGGGCCCCTACGCAACCAGCAATGAGGTCTGGGTAACCACTGTTATCTTCTTCAGTGGGGTTGTTCCACGACAGATCGCCACATTTTAATTTTTTTTAAAAAAATTAACTACTGCATCTCAGATTTTGATTGCAATTGCTGTACAGTGGTACCTCAGGTTACATACACTTCAGGTTACATACATTTCAGGTTACATACTCTGCTAACCCAGAAATAGTGCTTTAGGTTAAGAACTTTGCTTCAGGTTGAGAACAGAAATCATGCTCCGGCGGCACGGCAGCAGCAGGAGGCCCCATTAGCTAAAGTGGTGCTTCAGGTTAAGAACAGTTTCAGGTTAAGTCCGGACCTCCGGAACGAATTAAGTACTTAACCCGAGGTACCACTGTACTGGATTACCTCACATGTTAAAGCGACTGGTGTGAATAAATATTTCCTATTCCTTGTAGTTTTCAAGTTATGGGTGGGTGGGTAGGTGAAAATCAGGGGCATGTTATATACATGCATGAATTAAATCGCTTTTGGGGGCCCTCTGGGATTAGCAGCCCTGAAGCTGAAGATTCATTAGTTTCCACCCCTGCCGTACTGCCCCCCCCACACACAACAGCCATTTTGTGACTGTGCCCACAACACTTTCCCAGAATTTCAAATGCATCCACAGGTCTAAAAGAGGTTGGAGCCTCTTGCTTGCATGATCCCAGGAAGAAAGGGAGGTGAATATGCTGGAAGAATTGATCAGAATTCTCTTTGACTCCTCGCTACTTCTGAAGCAGAATAGGATAAAGCTTCCAGTTTTCAACTGCATCCGTGACTTTGTATCGAGAACCTACATTTATGTTAACATAAATGGTCTTCGCCATCAGAATCCAGATGGTAAAATCTGGCCATTTAAATGGCAGTGGCATTCTGTCTACTAAATAATTCAGGACCCTCATGCCAATGTGTCTCTCCATGTAGACAGCCATAACATTGCTTAGCCCAATAATGTGAAGTGTCTTCATCGTACTGCTAGCCACTACCAGGAGCACGTGGTGCTAGGCTGCAGCCTCACCTAATGGTGGCTGCCGCATGGGTGGAAACAACAGGGCCTTATCTGAGGTGGCACCCCATCTATGGAACATTTCTCCCTGAGAGGCTTGCCTGGAACCAATATTGATGTCTTACTGGGCGAAACCCCTCTTTAATTTTTCCAGCTTTTAACATCTAATGGAATTTAATATGAATTTGGGCATTCTTCCCCGCCCCCCTCCTGTATTCCCTGCTGACCCATTCTTTTTCAGTGACTAATGACTATATATCTTTTGTTGGTAACTGCCCAATCATTTTTGCTGAAGAGTGGTATATAAGCTTATGAAACATAAATAAGTACATTTCTTCATCAATGGTAGTCAGTGAATGGCCAATGGTAGTGGTCACTATTCTGCCAGTGCTGTGTGCTCACAACTAATCTAGAGCAGGAAAACGCCTTACCAAAACACTCCCCGAAGCTGGAGGCTAAGAGCCATTGGATCTCTATTATTTGCTTCAGTGATTCCTGGAACAAAGCTACTGTACGCTGTTCAGAACTGTATGCATGATTACGCAGGTAAATGCAAGTACCAGCACTTGCCTTGGTAAATAATGTTATTGCTAAATTAATGGCACCACTGAACATATGGCTAACTCTGAGTGAAGCACAGCAAAGTGGGAGGGAAGGATAAGCTGATTAGAGCAGAGTCAATTTGTGTCCTGCTCCTGATGTACAGTTTGCTTTTAAGCCCTATATGCCTTCAAATCTCGGAGGAATTTGACTTAAAACCTTTGAAGGATCTGATGACGCCCACAGGCTAATTTGTGCTCTCATTACACCTAACAAATGCTGTGTACAACCATCAAAATCACATGAATGGCCGGAAGCAAAATGTTTCTTTTTGACTTTCTAGTATGGCAATGCCCACGGAGGGTTACATTTCCAAATCCCTATTCACTTTCTGCACCACCACCACCCTGCAAATGCAGTTAACATTAGTCTGGTGGGTTATGCAAAGAGAAAAGAGTGTTGCACAAACACCATCTCAGTGGAAGAACATGACACATGAAAATTGGAGGGCACGATGTTTGTTTTTGCTTTGTTTTCTGCATACCAACTCCTGTTAATGGTGTGAGGTGAACGTATGGGACCTAAATATGGATAATTGTGTAATTGTACTGATAATCATTTCAATTTAGAGACGCATTATTCCAGGATCTTTTGCTAGGGAGATAGGAGTTTGGAGAAAAGCTGTAATCAAAAGCATATATGAGACTCTTAGTGTGGCAGTGGCGTCGCAAGGTGGGGGTGGGGTGGGGGCGGTGCGCCCCGGGTTCCATGTTTGTGAGGGTGAGGAGTAGACAAGAAACTACCTAATTCACATGATAGAACCAATACGTGAGCTCAAACATAGCTGTCCTTTGAAATTTGCACTTCCCCAAATATTCTGATGCAGTTCTCCAGCCAACCAAGGTGTAGAAAATTGTATCTAATTAAGGGAAGGTGTACATCAAAATGCACCTGTTACTACTGAAAGCAACAAATGCGAATGCATCATATTTGAGGAAATTTCTTGAAAAAAATGTGTTTCTCAGGAGAAAGTGACACCAAAATTCTGTCAGATTTCCATGGGGATTTAAAACAAAACACAAATAGCTGTGGGAATATGGAAAACTGAATTTAAGACTGGAAATATGAGAAGCTGAGAGAAACCAAAATGGGCATATCGTCCCATCCCTATCACTAACCTAGGGCTGAGCAGGTATAGGGAAGCTGCTCTGTTGGCATAGTTATCGTCTATTTCCCACCTGTCCTGTAAAGATGCAGAAAACAAAATACATTTGGAACAAAAAGGGGTTTCATAACACTGCTGATAAAAGCGTCCTTTTATAGCTAGATTTTTTTTCTACCTAGAGACAAATGTAAGTTAACACTTGGTACACCTGCCAAAAGGCTGAATGAGCTACAAGCTGCCTGTACACATGTACAAGTGTTTGTGTGAAAGGGTGTAGGCTTGCTGGTATATACAGCTCAGCCACTGTGTACACAGAATCTAACATGCGAACACCCCTGGTTGCCCAGGCAAGAAAAAAACACACCTCATGGCCCAAACCATGTTGTTATTATTCAGTTACAGCAAAGGCAAAGCATTTCTCTGAATTTCTCCACTCCTGCCAGCCACTTATCTGCCTGGCTAATAATGAATAATATACTTGGCACAAAAAACATCCCCTAAACGCCAGCTCCTGCTTGTCCACCTTCCCTCCCATCTTGATCCCTGAAAGCTAAGACAGTATACTATTTTAGATTTGGGCAGGGAAGGTGGGATGCTGACCTGTTTTCATGGTGGATTATGATGATGAATGTTCTTTATTTAGACCGAAGTGACGGTTGCGGTTGGAAGTTGTTTGTGAGGCACCACATGTGGCAGCCCAGGAACTGCTGAGGTGGATTCCAAGAACTTTGAAATGCTGACAGAACGCTCTGAGCGGAGCCAAACTGCACAGACTGTGTGTGGGGCGTTACACTTCACACATATGTGCCTCGCAGCAGCAAACTGTAGAAGTCTGGCTATTTAAAGAGTTTAACCTTGAGCGGCGCTTGGGGGGTTCTGTCAGTTTGGGGACTTTGGGGCTGGTGTCTCCTGAGGGGGTGGGGTGTCTGTTCTGGGGTTTTTTGTTCTAGAAAAGAAAAACAGGCAGACAAATATTATTATTATTTTTAAAAAAGATGAGCTGGCTTTTAAGCAGAAATTATTTCCATAAGAAGACGGAGCAATCTGACCACCATTGGGTGCTAATAGACGAACCTCTCCCTCACTTTCTCCTGAAACAAAACAATATTTTCTCTTCTCGTGCTCTTTTATGCAGGGAGCCAGTATTTTACGTACTTACCATTTGTTCTCATCCCAGTCTGCTTTACACACCAACTGTATTCGCCACAGAAGGGCGGATATGCCAAGATTTCATTCCCTTTTAAAAAATGGTGCTAGCCAGTGCTATTTTGCTAGAAAAAGAGGTGCCAGAATTCACCATGAATGCCTCCCTCATTCTCTTATAATGGCAATGGCACCCACCGAAGAGGTGCTGGAACTGAGTTCTGGTTAGTTCCAGCTGAAAAAAAGTCCCGGTATTAACCTTGATTGGCTAATTGTTAAACAATGAGAGCCCTGATTGGTCCAGGGTTCCCTGAAATGTGTACAGATAGGGTGGGATTAAATGAAGTCCAACCAAGCAATGAGGTGCCTTCATGCAACGGGACTTCCCTCCCTGCCTCTTACTCCTGCACCTCCTAAATCAGCTCTGAAGGGTTGCGGAAAGCCCCAGAAAAGGTTTAGAGGCTGTACAGCAGAGGGAGAGGAGTCAAAGTGCTGTTGAATGAGAGGACCTTATTCAGCATGCATGTACCTCACTCAGTGCTACATTGAATTCCACAGCATGGTGCTTAAAGACATAGTGCTCCACACTTTGTGCTGCACTGCCTGGGACTGATGGGAGTTGTAGCCCAAGCCATCTGGAAGGCACCAGGTTAGCAAAGCCTGGGTTAGCATGTAGGATTGAGATTTACGTTCAATGCCCCAGCTGTGCTGCTCTCTATGTGACTTTGGGCCCTTCACTTCTGTCCACTTTAATCACCTCACAGTAGTGAGGAAAAAGCAACGGCGTACGGGGCTGTAAACCTGCATGCAACACTGAGTTCCTTGAAAGAAGGTTAAGAGAAATGTATTCAATGTAGTTGTATTCAATGTAGCACTAAGTAAATACAGTGGTACCTCGGGTTACATACGCTTCAGACTCCTCTAACCCAGAAATATTACCTCAGGTTAAGAACTTTGCTTCAGGATGAGAACAGAAATTATGCTCCAGCAGCGCGGCAGCAGCAGAAGGCCCCATTAGCTAAAGTGGTGCTTCAGGTTAAGAACATTTTCAGGTTAAGAACAGACCTCAGAACGAATTAAGTTCTTAACCCGAGGTACCACTGTAGTGCTCTCAGCGCAAGGATTTATGCTTGCACAATGGAATTTTTTCCCTCCCCTCCCCACGTGTGCTCCCTAAATCTGCTCTAGGTGTTTTCCCCAACCCTCCATTGCAGATGGTTAATAATAATGATGATGATGATGATAGCATTTTTTGCACGACAGCTGCAGAAATCCAGCGAAGGGCAAGCAAGGGCGGTCTCCCTCTGCAGTTTAAATTACCTGCAGACCAGAGGCGGAGCTAGCTGTGCACCCGCCCATGGGGGCGGAGCTGTGAGTACGGGGGCTCCGCCGCCTGCGGCGAGCATCCCAGGGGTGCGGGGCAGTGATGTCACCCCCCCAGGGATGACACTCAGGGCAGACCGTACCCCCTTCCTCTGCCAGTGCTGTGGACACACCCCCACCAACACAGATTGGTCAGCAGGGCCCGCCCATCCAGTGCCATCGGCATGGCCAAGCCCTGGCAAGGAGGGTGGCACTCTCCAGCCCCTGGCCAGATCACCATGGGTCCTGAAATCCAGCCACAACGCCACCCATCTAACAAGGTAAGCAGACTTGTGATAATTCTTGGGCAGGTTGAATACTTCCTACAAAAATATTGAATACTGTGTTCCTACAAAACCTTGCAGGTTGCAAGACAGCTGCAAAAATATTCTATAGGCATATGAAGAAAGGGAATGAAAAGCTCGGCCAAACTTCTTTTGCTATGAAAATCATCTCTTTCCCTCAAGTCTGATGTTGCATGAAGGCCATTTCAACGAGGCAGAATTTTAAAAATTCTTCAGATTACATTCTACAGGCTCCTGCTGACCTTATGAATGAAGTAGAGCAAAGCCAAGTCACTAATGAATTATGAAAGGTCAGCAATAATGCAATAAATTATGCATCTGCAGCTAGTCCGTAGCATTTGTGCAGAAGTGTTTCAAGGAATAATTTCTTCACTGTCTTTTTTTTCCTTTTAATTTTTGCAGTTTGGATTTTATGTCATGGGCTGTTGCTGTGCTAATCTGAAGGGAATGATTTGCCCATGGGAAAAAGGCTTGACTGATAAATAGAATCAACAACATATTCACTAATCTCCCACCCCACCCCCACTCTGCTGAAGCCATCATGATTTGAATAGCTTTATGTCTGTTTCCACAAGTGAATTATCATCTTGCTCATCCACCCTTCTATCAGGGAGATGAAGAAAAAAAAAAAGCAATGTCACAGGCAGGGATGGAAACATTGATGCTATTTTGGTCTTGTTCGGTTCACCCAATTTCTGCATCTGCTTGTGATCTTCTTTTTTAAATAAATAAATAAATGCCTGCATGAAAATGCATAAACATTTTTGTGTGCATTCTTTTACTATACAGATTTTTGATGCACATTTCCCAAATATATGGGTGTTTGCAAGCATTTCCCCCCTAACATAATGTCTCTCTCCCCCCCCCGTTTTTGTTGGGTTTTTTAAGGTGGTTAGCAGCCATGCGCTCTATATGAATATTGATCTGATAAGGGACACGGGTGGTGCTGTGGTCTAAACCACTGAGCCTCTTGGGCTTTCCGATCAGAAGGTCCGTGCTTCGATTCCCCAAGATGAGGTGAGCTCCTGTTGCCCTATCCCAGCTCCTGCCAACCTAGCAGTTCAGAAGCATGCCAGTGCAAGTAGATAAATAGGTACTGCTGCGGTGGGAAGGTTAATGGCGTTTCCATGTGCTCTGGTTTCTGTCATGGTGTTCCATTGCACCAGACATGGTTTAGTCGTGCTGGCCCCATGACTCGGAAAGCTGTCTGTGGACAAACGCTGGCTCCCTCGGCCTGAAAGCGAGATGAGTGCCACAACCCCATAGTCGCCTTTGACTGGACTTAACCGTCCAGGGGTCCTTTACCTTTACCTTTTATTGGTGTGATATAAGAAATACTACTATGAATAAATGCATTTGTGTGCATTTTTACCCAACACGGACATATTTGCATGCATTTTTAAAATTGAAGTGCTGCAACACAAAATTTGGAGAAGCGAATTTTTGAACAATAGCTGTGCTTCGGTTTGCACAGTGATTCAGGATGAGCTCATTAGGCCAGTCTGCACTGAGATGTGAACTAAATGAATGTATCTTCCACAAGAGCACCAGAACCTTCCTGTACAGTGATAAAGACCTGCCATCCCTGTGAATTGAATAGGCTAAGTTCTTGCACAAGAAGTCTTCCTGTGAATCTGGATCCTTCTTAGCTGGTGACAAATTAAGCAGCAAGAGGGGCACCAGCACAATAGGAGCCATCTTGAATGCATTTATCCTGTTCCGTCTTGTCAGCCAAAACTTAAATAAGACATTTATGCTAACATAATCAGAAAAAGAAGCTTCAAGGAAGAAAGACAGAAAAGTTTCTTTCATGTTTCTTTCTCAAAGACAATTGCCTCATGTGTTCTTTCATCTATCTCAGAGGCTGAGCCTGGGAAAATGAGTTCCCGGGTGACTATATAAAGAAGAGTTATGTCAATGATTTACCATTAAATTAATCTTTTTTTGCAGGATGTTCAGATGACTTGCAACATTGAGGGCACCAAATGGACAATAGGCAGCAAATGTTGTCCCACAGCAAGTTAGTATAAAAGCTGCACTTAGATTTGGCAATTCTGTTGTCATTTGCAGTTTCAAGATTGTAGTTGGCATTCAGCTAAACAGTTCTGTCAGCATAGTGATTATAGCTAGAATAATGGGATTTCCTCACTCTGCTTCCCTCCCCCCTTGCAGGCCTCCACATCCTAATCTGCAATACAGGGTTTGGGGAACCCCCAGAACAGTTTAAGGGGGTGAAGTTCCATTGCACAAGGAGATATCCTGTGCCAACAGATCTGCTTATTCAGCACTATGTTAAATACAACCCTACAGTGGTGGTTGAATCCAAAGAAGGAATTGGCCATCCTAGAAACTGGGCTTAATTGAAACTGGGGAGGCTGGCTGCGAAGGGCCTGAGAGCAGTTCCAGATTCAATCCCTGGCATCTTGAGGTACGTCCAGACCCCTGTTTGAAATCCTAGAGAGCCATTGCCCATCAGAAAATTTGGAACTAGGTGGACCAATGGTCTCTCAGTCTAAAGAATCATGTGCGCACATGCTTAATTAAACTTGCGGAAACAATGTCATATCTAATTCTGGTAATTTGGTCATTAATTATCCTCTTTGAGTCATGGATTTCTCCAGTGAACCTATTCCACCCTAATTACAATAAGCAGCCCCGTTTGCATTTCTGGAGAGGTACAAACACAGTTCCTATATTGGACACAGCAATATATCTTGACCAGACTGGCCTGGACACTCCTCATGACTCTGTCATCTCTGCTAGGGCTAGTGACAGCTCTCCACCTGTTTTTCATAATGCCGTGTTCCTTCCATCCATTCAGTGAGATATTGTGCTTTTCAATTAAGTAGATAAACATTTCCTATAAGCAGATTTCTCTTGTAGTTTCAAGTTGTTCAGCTTTGGGGGAAATCTTCCTAGAGAGTCCATGTTACTCTTTTTCTAATCGTGCTTACCCTGCAGTTTGCTGTGGTATTCAGTTCTCTTCCTGGTGATATGCAGCTCAATCCTCCCCATGCCTACTGAAAAGTAAGTACTGTTGAATTCGGTGGGTTTACTCCCAGGTAAATGGAATTAGGATTGCAGCCTTACTGTCACGGTATGCTGGGAAGGACCAGATTTGAATAAAGCAAATAAACTGCACTGTTCAGCAGCGCTGGAAAATTAAAATTGTATAGCTCTTTATATTTAGAAAATAACAGCCAACCCATTTAAGTGGCATCATAAACTGCATCTACACTCTTATATTATAGCATTTACTTGATAGATATAATGTGAAATATGCTGTTGTTTTATTTTATTTATTTATTTGCTTGCTTGCTGCATTGTATGTACAGTGGTACCTCGGGTTACAGACGCTTCGGGTTACGTGTTTTCAGGTTGCGGACCACGGGAAACCTGGAAGTACCAGAAAGGGTTACTTCCTGGTTTTGCCACTCATGCATGTGCAGAAGTGCTAAATTGCGCCATGCGTGTGCACAGACGCGACGCTGCAGGTTACGAACACTGCAGGTTGCGGATGTGCCTCCATCACAGATTACATTCGCAACCCGAGGTTCTACTGTACTCCCTTTTTCTTCAAGAGCTAGTGTGGTGTAGTGGTTAAGAGCGGTAGTCACGTAATCTGGGTAACCGGGTTCGCGTCTCCGCTCCTCCACATGCAGCTGCTGGGTGACCTTGGGCCAGTCACAGTCTCTCAGCCCCACTCACCTCACAGAGTGTTTGTTGTGGGGGAGGAAGGGAAAGGAGAATGTTAGCCGCTTTGAGACTCCTAAAAGGGAGTGAAAGGCGGGATATCAAATCCAAACTCTTCTTCTTCTTCTTCTTCTTCAAGGAGCTGAAGGTGGAACACATGGTTCTTTTCCTCATTTAATCCCTGCCACAACTCTGTGAATTGGCTAGGCTGAGAGGCAGGGGCAGGCCCAAGGTCACCCAGGGAGCTTCCTTGCCAAGTGGGGATTTGAACCCTGATCTCCAACATCCTAGTCTGACACTCTAACCACTACACCATAATGGCTCTTTTAATTATTACTTGTGTTTTTTTAAAGCTACATGTCATCATCACCACAAAGATTCTGTGCTTCTCTGATTTTCTGGATTTTGCTGGAAGTGCACCCAAAAAGAACAGTGGGCAGGCAGTAACATGTACCCAGTACTGCTGCTGAAACTTATAAATTCACTCAGCTCACTTGATGGACCCTAACACCATTCTAGAATTTCCTAGCTCTGTCTGCTGATGTCCCAAAAGATCTATTGACTTCACTCATTGGCTAAAAAACCCCCTGTAAAGCAAGGACTACCAACCAGTCTAGGTCATTTCACATAAATTTTGGTGGGTGAATGGAAGTTCACATTTCAGTTTGTATCTTTTGAACTAGAATAGGAACTTCCTTTTTTTTTAAAAAAAAGGAAGTTAAGACTCCAGGGACCCTGCTGACTGCAGCCCCCCTAAAACACAACCCTTTCCACCCACCTGTCAATGGCTATAGCTGCATCCTAAACTAAATGTTGGAATTTATTGGCTGAGATAAGCCATTCCATTGTGATGCTTGCTTCTTAGACTTCTGTGTTTGCTATGAGAGGGAGATACACAACTTTCTCTTCAAAGCTGGCATAATAAGGTTTATACCAAGCCAAGGCTCTAATAACTTTGTTGTCCCAGCTGAATTTGGTCTGTTTAGGGGTGAACTTAAGCATACTGGAATATTAAACAAAGGGCAAGAGGTCAAAATATATTACAATAGAATAATCATGAAACAGCAGAAAGTGCCATAGCGATGCTATGCTCACTTATACAAAATTACCCAGGATCTTTCTGGCAGGGAACAACATTGCAGATAAAACTAGACTTAGGTTTTGCTGCACACAAAGCAAGCAAGTACTATCCTGAAACTCTCACAAGCATCATCACATGAGGGAGAGCATGGATGAGCCTGTTGTCCCCTACCTGTATCCACACCTGCAAGTCGGCGGCTGAATGTCTGCAGCTGGAAGCCTGAAATAATCACATAGTCTGGCTTCACTATTAGAACCCCTGGAATACCAGGATCAAAATAGTCTGGGGAGCTGGCTCAAGAAGAGGAGGCACCCTGCTGAAAACATCAGCCCCCAACGTGTGGGGATCTACAGGAAAGGGGGGATGGGAACACGTGGGATGGGGCACAGACCATGAACCAGACACTTCTCTTCCCCTCTCATGATGGTAATTGTGAAGTGGAGAAATGGTTGGTTAAGGACGAAAGTGACTTTTCCTAGTTTTTTAAGAATAGAAATCTACTGGCTACAACCGGCACCAATACCACCAAGTGCTGAAGCAATGATTCTTCAACATCAACTTCGTTGGACTGGTCATGTTGTGCGGATGCCTGATGATCTTCTTCCAAAGCAACTACTCTATTCCAAACTTACAAATGGAAAGCGTAATGCTGGTGGTCAACAAAAGAGGTTTAAAGACTGTCTCAAGGCAAATCTTTTAAAATGTAGTATAAACACTGACAACTGGGAAACACTGGCCTGAGAGCGCTCCAGTTGGAGAACAGCCTTTACCAAAGTTGTCATGGGCTTTGAAGACACTCAAACTCGAGGATGCAAGGGAGAAACATGCTAAGAGGAAGGCCCGCTTGGCAAATCCACACCGTGATCAACTCCCGCCCGGAAACCAATGTCCCCACTGTGGAAGGACATGTGGATCCAAAATTGGCCTCCACAGTCACTTATGGATTCATTGTTAAAACTGTGTTTATGGAAGACAATCTTACTCGGCTTCGAGTGATCACCGAAGAAGAAGAAAAAGAAGAAGAAGAAGAAGAAGAAGAGTTTGGATTTGATATCCCGCTTTATCACTCTGAGGAATCTCAAAGCGGCTAACATTCTCCTTTCCCTTCCTCCCCCACAACAAACACTCTGTGAGGTGAGTGGGGCTGAGAGACTTCAGAGAAGTGTGACTAGCCGAAGGTCACCCAGCAGCTGCATGTGGAGGAGAGGGGACGCGAACCCGGTTTACCAGATTACAAGTCCACCGCTCTTAACCACTACACCACGCTGGCCCTGGAATAGCCTGTGATTCAAACCAAACATGTATCTTTTTGTGAATGCCTGGTTCCTCATCAGCAAACTGCATGGGCAGAGAAACCTGCTTTCCCATATATCAGACCTTAGCGGAGTTATAAGGGACCACAAGTATCATCCAGTCCAACCCCTTGCAATGCAGAAGACATAGCTAAGGTGCACAGCTAAGAACTGATATGAGAGATCTGCATCTGAGCACTCAAAATCCAAATTGGAAAGCCAAGTTGCGCTAACAAGCACTATTGGTATTGAGCAATCTTTTTGGCCCTGCCTTCAAGAAATGCAAATGTGTCCAAATGGCTCTGAGCAGCCATAGTGGTAGGTATCATAGAATCATAGAATTGTAGAGTTGGAAGGGACCCAAAGGGTCACCTGGTCCAGCCGCCTGCAATGCAGGAATCTCAGCTAAAGCATTTGCATTATATTGTAAGAGGTTTGAGGGATTTCTTTGAAGCTGCCTTCCTCATAAACCCCAGATTTCTCCCAAAGGACACAGCAAGACCGGGGGGGGGGGGGGAGCCAGTGCATTATCCTCTAGTCACAAATCCTGAATTTTGATATTTTGCTTCTGTTGGTTATACAGTATGTTAAAAGTGTTGGTTGCCCTTGCTAACTAGCCGAATCGCAGGAGCCGTTACAAAAATGCAGTGTAGGAAAGCTGGTAAATGCAGACTTTATGTGCACAATTACATCTATTTATTTTTCCCTGGTATTCAAACTGCAGCGCAGGAGGCCACTAGCAAAGCAGAAATGAATGCATGCCTTTTACACAACACTCACATACTTCCTCCTAGCTTGTCAAATGGCTTTTGAATTTATTATGCATTTACTGTATGCCTCACCAGTTTCTATCCAACTAGGGAGCTGCACATTTGTTTTTTGTTTTCCTGCCCCCTCCCAGTACCTTCCACCTCCGAGTGCTGAAGCTGAGCTAGTGAAGCATATTTGATAATGGATTTTAGCACCACAGGGCTGCAAATCTCAGCCATCGTTCAGAATTCAGGGTGGAGGGTGAAAGGAGAAGGAAGTGGTTGAAAATGCAAGTAGCATAAAAGAAAAATCCAAATCGAAGGAAGTGTGGAGTCTTGCGCTCCATTCTGGGTAAACTAAAGGCATAATTGTCCTCTGCATATGAATTGCAGATTAATGGTCCAGAACATCAGGAGGCTAAAAATCATTAGGACTTATCCTATAGAACAGATCCCCCCCTCCCAGGCAGATTCTATACTAGTATAAGCCATAAAGTGGGGGGCATTCCAGGGGAGTGACAGGCATGGGACTGAGGAAGGGGACTTATGCTGGAATCGCCTCATTCACATGAACTGGCTATCTAGCAGAAATTACACCTGTTTTAACTGTTCCATTGTTTATGGAAGACCATCTTATTTGGCTACGAGTGATTGCCAAAGAAGAAGTTAGTAAGACAGAAGACCCCTTGTTTTGGTGTAGGGTTACATTTTGTCTGATATAAGCAAACAGGAAAAAAAAAACCTAGCAGTTTGGCAAGCCCCTCCTTCAGCTATGCGTTAGCGGACAGAGACAAGGAGGTTTTTGGATTTCAGTTTTGAACGACGTGGGCTGGGAAGGGTTAGTTTCCACCGTGTTAGCAGGGAGAATGAAGAAAAAGTAAGGAGAACAGCAGGTGGGCTGGCTGGGATAGGCTGTAATGAAGACACAGAAACTGATTTCTCTGTGCCAGTGAGAGGTGGGGTGAAATTCTATGCAGCCCTCCATCCCAGGCTCAGGGCCTCATGGTGTGTAAATAAATCATATGCCTCAAAGATACCACAATCTCCTTTGTGCCTCATTATCTAAAAGGAAACACAGATCCTGGTAAGCATCCCTGGTACCCCTGGAATCTCACAGCACTTGGAGGTTGGGGTGGCATGTAACAAATGCATACATTAAAACCAGTATTAAGAGAAAGATTTAAACAATTGCATTTGGAAAAAAAAAAAGATTAAAAAAATCCCATTCACACAAAAAGGCCATAGATAATTAAAAGCCAAAGGCCTGGAGAAAAAAAGGAATGTTTTTGCCTGGCTCTTAAGATGTGTAATGATGGCACCAGGTGAGCCTCTGTGGGGAGAACGTTCCACAAATGGAGCCACCACTTGTTCTCTAGTTGACACTCTCCGGGTTCCCATGGGGGGAGCTCATGAAGAAGGGCTTCAGGTGATGATCACAGGGTCCAGGTCATTTCATATGGTGGTGGGGTCCTTGAGGTATTTGGATCAGGATGAAATCAGGATTGATGCTCATTGTCCTATAACCTCCCTGCAAACAAATCAGAATGAATGCTCAGTCAATAAAGAATGGACGTGGTCGAATCTCAATGCAAGCTTTGTGCAAGCAAATCAGGATGAATGCTCAATATAACCTCCCTACAACTAGAAGAGTCTTTGGTCTAGTAAAGGTAAAGGTACCCCTGCCCGTACGGGCCAGTCTTGACAGACTCTAGGGTTGTGCGCCCATCTCACTCAAAGAGGCCAAGGGCCAGCGCTGTCCGAAGACACTTCTGGGTCACGTGGCCAGCGTGACATCGCTGCTCTGGCGAGCCAGAGCCGCACACGGAAACACCATTTACCTTCCCGGTAGTAAGCGGTCCCTATTTATCTATTTGCACCCAGGGGTGCTTTCGAACTGCTAGGTTGGCAGGTGCTGGGACCGAACAGCGGGAGCTCACCCCACCGCGGGGATTCGAACCGCCGAGCTTTCGATCGGCAAGCCCTAGGCACTGAGGCTTTAACCCAATATGTACTAAAAATATCCCCCCTATATTTACTTAAGATTAAAAAAAGGTAAAGGTAAAGGACCCCTGACAGTTAAGTCCAGTCGCAGACGATTCTGGGGTTGCGGCGCTTTATAGGCCAAGGGAGCCGGCATTTGTCTGCAGACAGTTTTTCCAGGTCATGTGGCCAGCATGACTAAGCCACTTCTGGTGAAAGCAGAGCAGTGCATGGAAATGCCGTTTACCTTCCTGATGGAACGGTACCTATTTATCTACTTGCACTTTTTGGCATGCTTTCGAACTGCTAGGTTGGCAGGAGCAGGGACCGAGCAATGGGAGCTTACCTCATCGTGGGGATTTGAACTGCTGACCTTCTGATCAGCAAGCCCAAAAGGCTCAGTGGTTTAGACCACAGCACCACCTACATCCCTTACTTAAGATTAACCATATCAAATTTGGAAAAAAACATGCAAAGGAAGCAAGCTTCTGGCTGAAAGATGAACAAATTTAGTGTGGGAATAGGACAAGAGAAGGCACTGGAAGAGCTAAACAGAGCCAGCTAGTTGTTTTCTGCCCAAAAGGCCTCACCCAAATCTGAAGCCTGCCCTGACCCAGGTCTTCTAGCTTGAAGGTTGGGTGCTACTGGTATTTGACAGAATCCCTGCTCGGAGAGCCTGACTTCTCTTCTGAGCACAGCGCAACAGCGGCAAACAAGCTCAAGACCAAACTGTGTTAACAAGGAGTTCTTTGCTGGTAGCAGATTTGGATGGCTGTGAAGAAAAATCCTGAATGCTAGAGACATCCCATGAAACACAGAAAGTTTCGTATTACTTTGATGAGTTGTGACAGCTCTGTACTCCACTGAAAGCAATCGGCATTTTTCCAGCATCTTTTATTGTATGCTTGTGGCAGTGAGGCTTTGCCATGAACAACATGTGCCGGGCATGAAGGGGAGAAGAACAAATGAACGGGAAATGCTGCTAATGTCCTTCAACCAGTCTTTACTGTAGTTTGCTAATTCAGAGGCTAAACAGCAAGGTGGGTAGGTGAATAGGTGAGGAAGAGAGAACTCATGCCTTTGGGGGCTTTTACTGACTAATGCTGTATTGTGTTTCTAATATTCGGTTGGGAGCTGCCCAGAGTAGCTGGGGAAATCCCGCCAGATGGGCGGTGGTTGTTGTTGCTGTTTCCCCACCACAACCTCTGCAGAGCTGCTTTCCTTCCTGTGCTCACAGTCAGAGAGAGGTGTTATCAGCTAACTTTTGGTCACCAAGGGAGCACAGAATGGGCAGCTTTCAAGCAGCTGTTCTTCCTTGGAATTACCTGTTTTAGGAATAATTCAGCTGCTTTCACACAACTGTAACCCCATTAAACTGAGGCATAAACATTAATAATAAATAATACTATCTGAAAATTTATTTTCAAACAACCAAGAGGAAGGAAGGCACATAAGGATACAATAAGATGACAAATTAAGGGGAAACAGGGAAATGTACACTCACATGGGTGAGACGATTAGAGTAAAACCACTTGAGGAGAGACTCCTGTTGCATATACAGTGGCACATTGGGTTAAGAACTTAATTCTTCTGGAGGTCTGTTCTTAACCTGAAACTGTTCTTAACCTGAGGTACCACTTTAGCTAATGGGGCCTCCCACTGCCGCCACGCCACCGCAGTGCGATTTCTGTTCTCATCCTGAAGTACAGTTCTTAACCCAAGGTACTATTTCTGGGTTAGCAGAGTCTGTAACATGAAGTGTTTGTAACCTGAAGCATCTGTAACCTGAGGTACCACTGTACACCATACATTTAAAGTACACTCCCCCCCCAAAAAAGAATAGTGTCATGGGAACTGTCATTTGGTAAAGGTGCTGGGAACTGTAGCTCTTTGAGGGATAAACTTCAGTACCTGGGATTCTTGGGGGGCAGGTGGGGCAGTAGCAATGTGCTTTAAATGTATTGTTGCACACCACAGCTTTGGCATCAAGCAGAAATTAAGCATGGCTCTCATTCTCAGCCTCCAGTGGGAGGAAGGGAGAGACAGAAACCATCATCACCATAATAAAAAACAACAACACCCTTTTTGAAAATCACTTAGATTTTAGACCCAGATGTGTCTGTCCTAACCCTCCCTAGAGAAACTGGTGCAAATATTTCCCCAGAACTCTTTGAACAGATATGGATTTAACAGTTGTGGTTACCACAGTAACCCCAAGGAGTTCCTTCCCTTTATTGCTGTGTTGTGACTGTGCTACAATGCAGAGCGTCCCACTGGTTGCTGATGTCCAATGATAGCTGAAACAGGGACAAGGACTTTTCAAAGACAGTTGCATATTGAAACTTCCCATTCCTCTCATACAGGCTAGTATTGTTGCCTCTTCCTACAGTGTCCTTCTGGTATTGTTTAGTGAACCCAGGGAACCAAGGGAGGTCCAAGTCAGAAAGTTTGTACACCTAGCCCAGTATTTACTCGATCAGGCAGAGTCTCCCTGGGGATCTTTTACAAAATCTACTACCTGATCCTTATAGCTTGAGATACCAGGACCTGAAACCAAGACTTTCTGTCTACAGAGCATGTACTGTACTACTGAGCTATGGTGATAAACTGATGTTGCTGCTACTTCTACCTTCATGGGGCAGGTACATCCATCCCATAAGAAAAGGAGGTTCACATAGAAGGGCCATGATTGTGACAGGCTGTGGACCCTGCACTTCTGAATTTGCTTCTACAGTATACTACTGACTAAAAGACTAGAGTTTTTCCTCCCTACTTAGAGACTGAAGATGGAAATGAGATGGTCCTAAGGGGAGTGGAGACCATTACATTCTCCTCTGAAAGATTGAAGGTCATACCAGATATACAGGACACCACTGTAATTTTAGAAGAACTGGGTGTTTCAGTTGCAACTGAAGAAATATTGAATATGAGAATAGAAGTGAATGTTAAGAACTCAACAAGAAGTATATTCATTGTCCTGAAACGTCACATTTTCATTGCAGGGTGTGATTTCGTCTGCAATTGCTGAAGAAGAAATTGCCTCTTGACTTTGAAGGCACTTGTCTTATTTTTAAGAATAAGAGGATCTCAGAGGTTATAGCTGGAGGAGCTGCCAAGGTTTTGTTGTACATGACTTGGATTTTAGAGGAGACTCAGGAATAACAGCAGCTTGAGCTCACAATGTGCTAGACAAAGAAAGAGCTAGATGAATTTCACCTACTAAGTTCCATTGAAGTCAATTAGTTTTCCCAGGACAACTCAATGATATCAGGTACCTTGGAAACGGTATGTCCCGGACTCATGCATCATGGGGAAATTATTTTCCCAGGGCCCTTGGCACCTGTGATTCCTGCATTGCAACATTCAATGTGCAAAGAATGGAGAGTCAGACACAATTTTTTGGTAGACTGGTTTCACAACAAATAGATTTATATTTTGTAATCACAAGAAGACAACATATGGTGACACATGACATGCATGATACCATTTTGGGTGCTGTGATATTGCAAGATTTTGCACCAAGATCTTGCCAAGAAAAAGCACTCTACCCTGAAAAAGTGCTGTGCGGTAAAATAGCACAAAAGGCTTGCACTCAACACCACGCCAAAGCAATACAGAGATATAAATCACTATCTAAACAACTCTGTATGTGGTTTATAAAAAATCATTAAAAATAATGCATGGCATTTCAACACCTTTTTATATTTCAACACCTTCTAATACATGAAATCTTAAATAATATATACAATGCTAAAATAATAATGACACACGCAACTCAGTATCTCAAAGCCAAGCAGTCCAAATATTCCTGAAATAAGTCCATATGTCTGATGGCCTTTTCAAAAAAGAGCCAAGTGCCATTCTAGGGTTGAAGCTGACCTATTTGGTGGAGCATTGATTGCCATTGTATAATTCCTTTTTGGGCCAACCAGAAGAAGATTCACAAAACACAGATTGAAATCCAGGTATCTCCATGTTGGAGTTCCATTGAGACCACACCAGCACAAGTATACACATAGAGAGTTGTTCTCAGGGACTTATTTCAGGAATATGTGGACTGTTTGGCTTTGAGATACTGGGTTACACATGTCATTATTATTTCTGCATTGTACATATTATTTAAGATTTCATGTAATAGAAGGTGTCGTACATGATTGTTAATGAATCTTTGTAAACCACTAAAAGCTTTGGCAGCAAAATGTATCATCCAACATATCATCATAATCCACCAGGTGTCTGGGAGAAGATATAATTTTTTACCTGGAATCCAAAGGATGTTAAAATTGGAACACCACTGTCTGAACACCACTGTCTACATTTGCAACTCAGTACTTTACTGGGGTAGTTTGATCCGAATCATGTCTTTAGTCACATGAAGATACAAAATGGCAGGAAATTTCACTAGTAGCAATTGCTGCTGCCCCTGAGAATTTGTATCTTTGACACTTGTAGGGATATTTAAGGAACCTTGTGGAGCAGGGAAAGCTTGAACCAAACCAATCACATTCAAGGATTATGTTCTTGACTTTTCAACCATCCTGTGGATTATAAACCCTCGACTAATATTGGCTCATTGTAATAATTTGTTGGAGTGTGCAAATTAGTGCTGCTATGAAGTTATTCCAAGTCATGATGAACTAAACTGGTCAGAATGACTGTAATATAAAGCAGGGGGAAATGGAACCCATACTGTGGAGCTGAATGTACTCAGAAGACCACTTTTTGAAGTAAATTATGGATAGGTTTTTTCAGAGGTAAGCTACTGACAGACAACCAGAGATTTTTGGAGCCCTTTGATGGAGCTTAAACAATTTGATACAGATGAATGGGAAGGGAAAGAATAGTTGCTAGAGTTTTGTTTTGTGCATGTGTGTGGTACTGTTATATTATGTCACTTGTTTTGTTATTTTGTGACAGGCTCTTACATTCGGGCAAAAGTAGATTTCTCAGATAGAACTCTTTCCCACTGCTGAGCAGTTCATGCTATAGGAAAGCTAATAATTCCATGAGCAACTACTCTTCACTATCATGTAGGAATAATAGCTCTACCATTTAACACATCTTAATATTTAGATGCTTAATTTACATACAAATTTATTTACAGTGCAAGGCTATGCATGCTTAATAAGAAGTAAGCCCCACAGTGCTGAATGGCTTGGATTTGGAGATGTTTTGTGTGAGTGGAAAAGAACGTCGTGGAAGGTGGCCCTGCCAAATTTTTCCAGCTATTGCCCACCATGTCTCATCACATACCATTCCAATGGGCCCCTCAACCCCCAGGTGCAGCTTTTGGGGTGAATGCATGGTACTTCAGAGGGAGAGGAATAGCTATGAAATACCTGCTGCATAAGTCGAGTTCCTCTTATCTATGTCCACCTCCAATCCAATGAGTCTTACACCAGGTAAGTGTTCATAGGATTGCAGCCTTATAGTGCAATCCCACTCATGTCTACTCAGTAGGAAGTCCAACCTAGTTGACTTCTAGGTGAGTGATTGTAGGGCTGCAGGTTTAAAATAGTCAATAAGCAATTCCTAGTATTTTTTTCTTGAGAATTGCCTGCAAAAATTCTTTGATGTGAGCCTGTGAGCTTACTCTGAGAGGAACTCATACTGTGATAGATTACATTACCTTCAAAGCAATGTCAAAAGTTCACAATTTGAACTCTTTAAATATTTCTGTGTCTTGGTTCAAGCTTTATTTAAGTGCTTCATTTCACCTTCTGATGTATGCATTCCTACATTCCTTTTTTTTAACCGCATAGTGATGTAGCCTCCAAACACATCTTCCCAAAGCAGGAGTCCACTGCAAGATGTTTCACATTTTGCAGAGCTCTGCTTGATACTAATAGGACTAAATGGAGGGTGCAAATAAATTTCCCCCTCGACCAGGAAGGGTGACATGAGGCATGTTCTTGGGCTAAGAGTCGCAAGTTTATTAACTGACAGGACAAAAACTACAACATGAATAACACACAAGGCTAAGTGTGGGCACCCTCTTGGGTTCAGCAGATCATTGGAACTGAAGTGGGTATCAAAGAATCAGAACTGTAGAGTTGGAAGGGACCTTGAGGGTTATCTAGTCCAATTCCCTGCAATGCAGGAATCTCAACTAAAGCATCCATGACAGACGCCCATCCAACCTCTCTTAAAAACCTTCAATGAAGGAGAGTTCACCACCTCCCAGTGGAGTCTGTTCCACTTCTGAACAGCTGCTAGTAACACCCTGGCTCAAGTAACCATTTCAGCTAACTGGTTGATAGATGCCCTTCATAGGTAGCATAACAAAAAGTGAGTTGAGGAGTCTTTCCCACTTCCTGCCCACCTGCCCTGGGCACCATTTTGCAGGTCAAAGCCTCCATGGGCCAAGGCCCATCCCCTTCCCTCCATCATTACAGCCGGCAATGAGAGGTAGGTCAGCAACTGTCCCTTCACACTCTAGGTGCCTGCAGGTACTTGCACAGGCGTCTTTTCCCTGCTCTTGGCTACCTATATTACCTGCTGGTTGTAAACTGTGACAGCTGATTAGCCAAATCAGCCCAAAACCCAAACCACCTTGAAGTGAAGAGTCGGTAGGACAAAGTGCCTCCTACTCAGCCCCCAAAATGGGCAAGTGTTAATCCTCTCCATGACACAGGAAGAGAAGGGTGGGGCACCACAGTTGGTCAAAAGTGGTCAAATATCCCCATCTTAAATAGACATGGTCCCCACCCAAATCCCAACAACATTGTCATGAGCATCCAAAATCCACGTGTTTTCCTCTTCTTTGAAAGGGTCAAAATCACCCCCAGTTCTACCGGGAAATGCAATTCTGAAGAAGCTTGCCAAAAGATCTGCCAACATTACAAAATTAAACCAGGTTAAGCCCATTTCAGTATCATAGTTCTCAATCAAGGGAATTCAGGGAAGGCTACATTCTTATAGAAGTACTAGCAACTTCCAACAAAGAATCTAATGCAAGTTCTTCACAAAGCTGCTATTACCAGACATCTTTGACAATAGTCCGACAGTTCAGGTAGCGCCAAACCATTTGGGATTTAGAGGTATGGATGTGTAAAGCTCCTGGTGAGCTATGATTTAACTGGATTTGGCTTGCTTGTGGATTTCAGACCCCTTTTGAGCATCCAGTTGATATATGTTTCTAGGCCATGAATGCCCTCCAAGCTTGTTGCTATATACTGTGCCTTTCCAGAATGATTCTGGAGTGTTACTGGTGTAAAGGGTAAAGCATTTGCATACCAGGAGAAGCACAGGAAAGGTCTACAGATTTGAAGACCTCTAAGCCTCGGCACACCTCCAGAGGCATCATTTGTTGCAAGGAAAATAGCTGCATGGATCTCTTCCTCTGCACACAATTACCAACACAGTAGGAACATAGGAAACTGATATATACGTAGCAAGTCATGTCCTAGTTCTTCTGGCTCAATACATGTAATTTCAATACATAAACTCCTTTACAGAGGGGAAAAGATCTTATCCACTCTTTTCCAAATATTTATAATGAAAAAATATGCAGGGCACTAATGATTTCTGCCCTTCAGACACTCCCTCAAAACAGCAATATTCCACTACTTGTTCCCATATAATTAAAACACTCGCTAACCTGTCAGATGGCTTGAATTAACTGCCGCTATGAAGGATGTTTGAACAATTTATTACCATGTTTAAGGAATGAATGTAGTTTAGTGTTTTAATTATATGGGAACAAGCAGTGGGCTGCTGTTCTAGGGAAACTTAAAGTGATATTTTAAGGGCAGACGTCATTAGTATCCTATCTGTTTTACTTCCTGCTATAAATATTTGTAGAGGAGAGGGTGAGAATTTATTTCCCCTTTGAGTTGATTCTATATCACAATGAACACCACAGGGCCATAGCCCCTTTCACAAACTCCTTCTAGGTATAGAATAAATAATGGAAGGGAGAGGGAGACTATGCCTGCAGGTTCCAAAACCAATATCACTGTGCTCCACAGACACCCCCCTGACCTTTGCATATAGGGTCAAAGACCTGAAAAGGAGCATTTGCATGCTTGCAGGGAATGTGGATTACACAGATTTCCTCATTGTGTGAAGCAGGTAGGAAAAGGTAGATAAAAGACCCTGGATGGTTGAGTCCAGTCAAAGGCACCTAGGGGGGTGACACTCATCTCACTTCAGGCTGAGGGAGCTGGCAACAGAACAGCATGACGGAAACAAGAGCACACAGAAATGTCGTTTACCTTCCCACTGCAGCAGTACCTATTTATCTACTTTGCACTGGTGTGCTTTTGAACTGCTAGGTTGGCAAGAGCTGGTACAGAGCAAGCCAAGAGGCTCAGTGGTTTAGATCACAGCACCACCCGCATCCCTTCACACAACAGGTATTGCAGTGTGAAAGGAACAGTAGAAAATGAGACAGAAGTAGGTAAAAGACCCCAGGATGGTTGAGTCCAGTCAAAGGCAACTATGGGGTGTGGTGCTCATCTCGCTTTCAGGCTGAGGGAGGTGGTGTTTGTCCACAGACAGCTTTCCAGGTCATGTGGCCAGCATGACGAAACCGCTTCTGGCACAATGGGACACTGTGACGAGTGCCAGAGTGCACAGAAATGCCATTTACCTTCCTGTCGCAGTGGTACCTATTTCTCTACTTGCACTGGTGTGGTTTTGAACTTCTAGGTTGGCAGAAGCAACAGGAGCTCACCCCGTTGCACAGATTCGAACCGCCAACCTTCTGATTGACAAGCCCAAGATGATGCTCAGTGGTTTAGGCCATAGTGCCACCTGCACCTACATGTAGGGGTTTGCATGTAGGCACCCCTTTTCGAACCTTTGGCTGCATACGTCAGAGCCAGTGGGATGGGAGAAGATAGTGGGGATATGTGAAGCAGGGGAAATCTTGGGATGCTGCCTTTTGAGGCAAGCTTTGCAAGTCCCCCAAAGGACTTTTCAGGAGAATCTGGCCTGTATCTCTTCATTTTGAGATGTTGGCAACACCTTCTTGGCTTTGAAAACAACTGGGGTGGACAGGGTATTTCAAAGTAAATTATTATGGCAGACAGCACTGTGTAAGAGGGGGGAGACCCACAGTGATGATGATGGTGGCGATTCATTTAAGAATTGCTTTCTATGAACATCTCAAAGCAATTTCACAATAGAAGTAAAGCCATATACAAAACAATTGCATCCATAAAAACAGTTAAAACAACTTCAAATATAAAGCAATTTCCAATAAATTTAGATACCACCAGGCATGTTATACTGGTGCAAATGTCATCATAGTTTTGTAGGGTGGCAATGAAAGTTATCTGCCATCTTCTTGAAAAGGAGGTCTTCAGAGCAAAGGGATTAAATGTCCACAAACTCTGACAGAGAGTATACAGAGAGCACAAAGCAAGAATAATTTGCTCCTTTTAAAAATCAAATGTATGTTCTGAGGTAGTTTATTCACTCAATTCACATTCCTAAGACATTCCCTGAGCCAAATATCTTCTTCTTGGTAAGTTAGGATCTTAAAGATGAAGCCTGATTTAACAGAGGACAAGGGAGAACTATCAGCAACATTTTTTGATTTCTGGTGGTGATTAAGTTGTACCCTCCTTTTCACAGCCTGGGGAGGAAAGTCTTAATACAATATGTGCCGCATAAGCAAGGAAGGTAGTTTTAGAAGGCATGTGCTTTCCTTTTTTTTATTATTATTACTTTCGTCTTATTAAGTACCATGATTTTGCTTAAAGGGAGAAGTAGCAGCTGAATAATTTATCTGCTTATGAGCTAGCTGTAGTAGCCTTACTCTTCATTACCTAAAAGCATTCACCTTCCAGTTGCAATTTTCATAAGCAAATACAGCATCAACCTTGTATATTTATACTAATTTTAGTCCTACAGTGTGAATGTGCAGGCATTCTTACTTGGACTTGAAAATTAAGTTCCATCAAAGTGTTTAGTCAATGTATTTATTTTTTCAGTAGTGCAGTCTTTGAACAATACAATTTAATGAAAATATGCCAGAAATTCAGGGAATGCATTTATCTTTTCTCCCCTCTGGCCTTATGAGCATCTTGGGGTTTTTCGGTCTGTTTGCTTTGTCTGCTGTTTTGTTAGTGGAGTGTTTCCTTTAATTCCATCAGATTTCCATACCTAAGGTTGCTGTTCTACCATAGTTGCAACTATCACCATCCTGTTGTTGTAGTTATAGTTCTTCTTCTTCTTCTTCTTCTTCTTCTTCTTCTTCTTCTTCTTCTTCTTCTTCTTCTTCTTTTCTTCTTCACCCTAAGGTCCCAGGACAGGCTAATCACCATCATCATCATCATCATCATCATCATCATCATCAAGTTTTATTTATATCCTGCCCCCCCCAGCCGAAGTTAGGCTCAGGGCGGCTAACATCAGATATATAACATTAGTATAAAATCAAACAATAATAAAATTACCTCCTAAAAAGAGGTCAAAATTAAAGTCTAATTAGATGGCTTTCTGCAGGGTTAGGGTTGGGAACAGTAAATGCTCAACAATTAATACTCAAAGTCCTAAAAACATGCACATCAGGTGTCAAAAACCAGGCTAAAAGGGTGTGTCTTCAGAATTCGCTGAAAGCTGTCTAATGAAGATGTGAGACACACCTCTGTGGGGAGGGAATTCCACAACATAGGGCAGGGGTCAGCAGACTTTTTCAGCAGGGGGCCGGTCCACTGTCCCTCAGACCTTGTAGGAGGCCAGGCTATATTTTGGGAAAAAATATATGAACGAATTCCTATGCCCCACAAATAACCCAGAGATGCATTTTAGAGAAAAGCACACATTCTACTCATGTAAAAACATGCTGATTGCCGGACTGTCCGCAGGCCGGATTTAGATGGAGATTGGGCCGGATCCAGCCCCCGGCCTTAGTTTGCCTACCCATGACTTAGGGGGTGCTCTCTTCTGGGACACTGCCCCTGAGCTTCTATAGGCAGCAAAACAAACAATAGGACCCCCTCTGCCAATCTGCATCCCCTCAATCTTGGGGGGTCTGTAGGGAAAGGTGTCTAATGCCTTTGACTCTTAAGGTAGATTTAGGTTGCTGCAGATGTTATTATTGGCTATTCTCTTCAATAATGGATGCTGCTTGTGAAATGCCAGCTGGCATCTTTCAGGTACTTGCTGCATCATCTTACATGATATTTAGGAAGTGGTTGCTGCAATGCTCCTCTAGCTTTCACATACCATTGTTAATGTGGGCATTGCTGTGGAGACTAAAACAGTGATGTTGTTGTTTATTCGTTTAGTTATGTCCGACTCTTCATGACTCCATGGACCAGAGCACACCAGGCACTCCTGTCTTCCACTGCCTCCCGCAGTGGTACAGTGGTACCGCAGGTTAAGTACTTAATTCGTTCCAGAGGTCCGTTCTTAACCTGAAACTGTTCTTAACCTGAGGTACCACTTTAGCAAATGGGGCCTTCTGCTGCTGCTGCTGCGCCGCCACTGCACAATTTCTGTTCTCATCCTGAAGCAAAGTTCTTAACCTGAGGTACTGAGGTTAGTGGAGTCTGTAACCTGAAGCGTATGTAACCTGAAGTGTATGTAACCCGAGGTACCACTGTAGTCCCTCCATATCAGCAAATGGCGAGCAGCTCCTCCCTGCTCCTCCCTCCTCCCTCCTCCTTATTCCCACCAGATGCAGGAATGGGTGAACAGGCTCACTAGATGAGGAAATGAGTGGTGGCAGAACTCCTTTCACTGATATCAGGCAGTACCCATTGTAATTGCCCATAATGCACGGAGCACTGCAGCATTCCTTGGGGATGCTGGCTTCCCGGCACTCTTTGAAGCATCATAAAAGGGGGCCTAGGGCCAGCAGTGATGGATATTGCCTGTTGAACTGTTATTGTGGATCTCTAAACTGACCCCTCTGATAAACTGGAATAAAAGAAGTTGAAACAGAGATGAAAAAAGTGGTGTGAAATCAGTCATCCGGAAGAGGTCCTTGCAGGAAACAGCTAATGAGCCTGTTACATTTCCCAGCAGATCCCAAGAACTGTGTTTTAATTGTTCCAAGCCTGTTAAATTCCTGGCTAAATGTTTTCTCTCCTGCTAGAAGGTTGCAATGGCCAGAATAGCCAGAATGATAGCTTGCCTCACTCTTTTCTTCATTTTGTTGTGGCTAAGGAAAGCTGAGGAAAGGGTCTGACTTCAAATAGGGAGAGGGAGCAGGCAAGCAGTTGGAACTGGCAATTTTTCTCGCTGAGAATTATTATTATTATTATTATTATTATTATTATTATTACTTCTTACTTACCATATACCATAAGGTACCAGGTATTGTTGTGTACCATAAGGTACACAACAATATAAAAATCAGATAAAACAATTTACATTCAGAAGAATAGATTGGGTCCTAAAAACTATATCTCGGATGTCAAAGGCTGGGGGAAAGAGATGTGTGCTCAGTACATGGTAGAAATTATCTATTAGTGATGCTAGACTTGGGACATAAGGATCCTTCAGTTTTGCTTCTCTCAGCTTCTCATATTTCCAACCTTAAGTTCTGTTACCCACATTTCTGCAGCATTTTTTTTTAAAAAAACCTCATGAATACTCTACAGTGCCTCAGTGCAAATTTTTCCTAATAAACACAATTTTGTATGCAGCATTTTCAATGTACACATAGTTGCTAGCAATATAATTCTTTTTGTTGTTGTTATTTTCAGCAATAAACACATTCTTATCAATATTGTTTGGTTGGAGAACTCCCTTCCAAAATTACAATAAGTGCAAATTTCAAAGGATAGCTGGCCGTTGATTCTCCTACTGCTTCAGATCATGTGAAACTTTTAACATAAATAAAAATTCCTATAGATGCACTTCCGCAGATTCCCCAACTTAGGAGCATACTACACAGAAAACCACTTCCTGGACTAGCCCATAAGTCCCAGGATTGAAAGATTTAGAGGTGGAGTACAGTCGTACCTTGGATCTCAAACGCCTTGGCTCCCAAACAAATCGGCTCCTGAACGATCGAAACCCAGAAGTGAGGGTTCCAGTTTTTGAACGTTCTTTTGGAAGCTGACTGTCTGACGGGGCTTCTGCAGCTTCCGATTGGCTGCACGAACTTCCTGCAGCCAATCAGAAACTGCACTTTGGTTTCTGAATGTTTTGGGAGTTGAACAGACTTCCAAGGTATGACTGTATATATTTCTGGTGGCAGGTGGCAACTCTAGGGGGCGTGGGAGATGTATGACTCATTGTACCCAGCTGAGTTCTGGAAGAAGTAGCGAAAACATTCTCATCCTGTAGGTTTTATGAGGCTTATGGCAGAAAAGCAGAGCAGTTTTTAAGATCAGGCCTTTCAAATGTTCCAGCACAGAACTTTTAAAGAATTCACATTTAGAAAATAAATAAAACACTTTTGCCATGATATGTTCTTTCTTCTTTCTCTGCCCACAACTTATACCATGTACAAACTTGATCTGTAAATTCAGGTAAAATCCATCCTGTCTAAAACGTTTGCAAACCCTTTTTACATTGCATATGAAACATTTCTCCCACAATATCCTGACAGACACAGTTGTCCACGCATATGCTATTAATATCCTGAATGCCAAACAGCTCTTGTGGAAACTGGTACACATTTGGGTTAAAAGACTTTGCTAGCAGTGTTATTTCACAACAGTGATCTTCTAAAAAGAGAAAGATTCTGTGCACCTTTGAGAGAGGCATGATTTCATAAAGATGTGCTTTTTGGAATGAAGATGAAATGATGAAGAAAGTTTCATCTGCTTAGCTTTCTGTTTTAAATCATCATACTATTGCTAAAGTTAAGGCGGAGGTGCAGGATCACAGAAGATAAGTTGGCAACTCTAGTAGGAGTAGCAGAGGTCAATCTTTCTCAGGCTATTTGGTGCTCCTCTTGCACCTCCCACCCTGGAGATATGACAACCAATGCAAAGTTCCTGTTTATAGTCTAATTTATACAGAAACTGCATTTTTTTTAATTCTCCTTTTCAACCTTGGTTTTATCAACACAATCAAAGGGGAAATCGACCTTTAGCTGACACGTTGCCATTTGAAGCTTACAGTGTTATGTTGTAGTTTACATTATGTCCTATGCTCTGTTGCTTAGTAGGTGCCTTTGTCCAAAGATCGGCAAACTGCACGTTTTTGAAATAGACACAATATCCTAAATCTGCACGTAGAGTGGTTAAACATGAGACAAGCTGTCCCTCCTTATTTTCATTGGATTTTTTAAAAAAAGAATACTATAAAAATAGTGCTCCACATTTTAAGAAGAGAAAGGAAAATCAGTAGGGATTTTAAATCTCTGGAAAGGCAGCCTTCCACATTTTATTTGAATCCCAGACAGAAGAATTAGTTCTTTACAGAATGAAACAAAAATAATTGTAAAAGTTGGGAATTTACTGATTTTTCATACCTAGTTTGGCCTTAAGATTTGATACACACAAAATAAAAACAAACCTCAACTAATAATTAGGCATAATCTTCCTAACATTTTGGGACTATAACATTCAGTTAAGGCCAGCCCATCTGTTAGACAAACTGAGGCAGCTGACTCAGGTGGCGAGCGCAGGGGAGCAGAGAATTGATGGCCTCTGGTCCTGCCGTCCTCCATCATTTCTGCCCAACTGGCAAGGCTTATCATCCCCCATCCCTTTGGCAAGACTCACCAACTCCTTCCTCACTCTAGGAAGGTGACCTCTCCTCAAAGCAAGACATTGTGGGCAAGGTGGTCATGCAGTGCTGTTGTGGTTTGCTGCAGACCTTTGAATGCAGCAAACCATGCTAGGCAAGCGCCTTCATGACCAAACCTCTCAGAATGCCTCACTTTGTGAGAAAAGGACTCCCTTGCCAAGTTCTTCCAAGGGCAAACCACAGAGTCAGGAGGTGGAAGTGGAGGGCCTCTGTCACCATAATGAAGAAGAAGAGGGGCAGCAGAGGGAACGAAGATGCAAAGAGGTATGGTGGCAACTGAGGCAGTGCAACCACGGGGAACACCATAGCTCAGTGGTAGAGCATATTCTCTGCATGCAAACCAGGACCTGGGAGACCAGGGTTCAAATCCCCACTCATCCATGAAGCTCTCTGGATGGCCTTGGGCCAGTCACAATCTCTCAGCCTAATCAACCTCACAGAGTTGTTGTGAGGATAAAATGGGGAGGGGAAGATGTTTGCACACCACCTTGAGCTCCTTAGAGGAAAGGTAAGATATTAAACAAACAAACGAACAAACGCAGAAGGTTCCAGGTTCATCTCCAGACAGGAATGTTTCCTGTCTTGAACCGTAGAGAACCATTGTCAGTCAGTGTAGACACCACTATGGTAGGCAGATCTCAGCATAAGGCGGCTTCCTGCGTTGCTATCTCTTGTGGAAGCTCTGAGTTCAAAAAATGATCAGGGCTCTCTGCTTTTGACATTGCAATGGAAGGGTCTTTGAGTTTCCCAATGCTCCCTTGAAGACACCAGAATATTAAATACCAAAAGTTCAGTGATGCTTACTCTGGTGCATTTGTAGCTGCACAACTGTACACCTTCATCTGCCCCAGCTGCAACAAAACATGTCGCTCCTGTATCGGCCCCTACAACCACAGCAGGTGCTATAACCTTCCAACACTTTGACTTTACTCCCAAAGATGCACTCCTCCATTGTCTCCCGAGATAAGATGGATGCCAAGATGAGATACTTACTGAAATGAGAGAGGTCCAATGTTGGTGTGTAGCAGATGGCAAACCGAGGATGGACTAGGGCAGGAGAATAAGTTTCATATCCTCATGAAGCTCACTGGGTGGCCTTGAACAAGTCTTTCACAGTCTTTTAGCCTAAGCTACCTCAGAAGGTTATTGTAAGGATAAAATTGAGGGCGGGGAACATCTTGACTACTCAAGTTCCATCAGGTGAAGCTCAGGTTCAGGTGAGACAAATAGAGAACAGAAGACCTAACATTAGAAAACCACAGGAAGCAGAACAAAGAAATAAACACAATCCCCACATTTTCTTTTCAATTGGATGTAAGAACCCACACAGTTATTGTGCGTTTAATTTTAGATGCCTGCACGCTACTTTCCCCCAGGCTCTTCGGTGAAGTTAGAAGTATGAAAGCTCTAGGATTTGAACTTCTCGACTATAACAATATTGCTTTCTATTTGCTGGAGCAGAATGAATAATTGATTCCACTAGCCTCTTTTCCCATGCACAAGACATTTCTAAACGAGCAGTGTTTCTCAAACGATGTATTAGCGAGGTTTCCTCAGGGAAGGAAACGGCTGTTCTGGCAGCGCAGCTTAGGGCTGAATCACATCGCTCCATCCTCAGCACCCAAGCCCAATCAAGTTTACTCAAAAGCAAGTCCTACAGCGTTCACTGGGGCTTCCTCCAAAGTAAAAGTGCACGAGATTGCCACCTTACTGTTGCTGCAATATTTTGGAATGGGGATTTTAGTTCCCTTGTGCTCCTTCAACAGGAATTATTATTAGAGCCTTTCTTTAGCACACCGTTCAATAGTCCAATGTTGTTCTACTATCATTAATTTCAGGGGAGAAACCAGCAAGATCTGTGTGCACTCTTATGTCTTCCCCCCTTTTTTTTAAAGAGGGAGACCTTTTATGAAGAGTCACTCTAAAATAGCAAATACTTTCCTCCCATTTTTAATTAATGCTATTTTGTTCCCTACTTGACCTAAATTAATTTGATAGAAGGAGGGGGAAGAGAAAAAGAAAATAAAAAAGTTAAATCACTTCTTAGCAGAAATTGCAGGCAACGGACACTTCTTTATGAATATTTCATTAAAAAGCTATAAATAATTCTGTTGGAATTTGAAGATCAGAGAGTGACTACTTGTATGATGTAGGGCATTTATGTAAGACTGGTTTTGCTGCACATATTATAAGAAACGCTTTCATTCATGCAATGCAAGTCATGTGTGAGCAGAAGTGACACCATCAAATTCTTTCAGACGGACTTCTGTGCTTTATTTTTGAATTAAGATATGCACCAGCGTGGCACGTGACTCCTCTACCCATCCCCTGGCACTCACATCTAAGAATGGTTTATTAAGACATCCCAAAATGTGCAGATAATATTTGAGGAATAATCATGGAATGTTTTATTCATTAACGTTAATAAAGTTTTGGGATTTATTGAGACAGACTTGCTAGGTTTTAGACATAATGCTAAACCACGGTTTAGCATTATGTCTAAAACCTAGCAAGTCTGCCTCAATAAACCATGGTTTAGCATTACATGCTCAGCTCATACACTCCTCCCTCTCCTAGGGAAAGAAAATGGGATTAGAAACCATGGCTTAAATCATGGGTAGGCAAACTAAGGCCCAGGGGCTGGATCCGGCACAATCACCTTCTAAATCTGGCCTGGGGATGGTCCGGGAATCAGCGTGTTTTTACGTGAGTAGAATGTGTCCTTTTACTTAAAATCCATAGGAATACATTCATTTATATATTTTTTTTCAAAATATAGTCTGGCCCCCAAAATATAGTCTTGACCAAACTGTGGGAGGCAGTGGAAGACAGGGGTGCCTGGCGTGCTCTGGTCCATGGGGTCACAAAGAGTCGGACACGACTAAACAACTAAACAACAACAACAAGTCTGGCCCCCCACAAGGTCTGGGGGACAGTGGCCTGGCCCCCTGCTGAAAAAGTTTACTGACCCCTGGCTTCAATTAACGTTGCTTCCAAATGCAGTCATCAAACACTCGCCAAATGGCTCAAGGTAGGTTTTTATTTAGACTTCTACAGATGCTGTGACTGAGAAGGAACCTCCAAATTTGCCTTAAACTGAAATTTGGCAGCAGCTATAGAAATCAATTTACTACGTGAAGTGCTTCTTTACATGCTGGTGATAGTCAGATTCAACCCCCAGAAGACCTTAAATTAAGAGCCTGCAGTTGCTGAATTTTGCATATTTTGTGCGCGCAGAATATTAGCACCATTCTCATTCGTGGATGAGCACAGCTTGCATTACAGGAAGTGCCTTGTGGGCTCAAGTATCTGCAGTGCTTACATTTAAAGGAAACGTGTTGCATTCTTGATGCTTCTCTTCTGCTGCTAAATCTCTTTCGTCTTGACAGAGCCAGCATCATGTCATCCTCCAATAAACTCAAAGGGTATGGCTGAATGTGAGTGAATGGCCCATGTTCAACTGGCCCAAGTTCAACTCTGAACTAGCCCAGCACTCTTGCCCCGGCTTCACACATCTTTCTCTGTGGTCAGTGACATTTTAGACTATGAAATACAGACATTGAGCTAAAGAGTCATTTTTTAAAATGGTAGTTAGCTTCTTTAGATCATAGGAACATAGGAAGCCACCCGGCTGGGGCAACCCAGTCAGATGGGTTGGGTGCAAATATATTATTATTATTATTATTATTATTATTATTATTTGGCCTTATACTGAGTCAGACCATTGGTCTATCTTGCTCAGTATTGTCTACACTGACTGACAGTGACCCTCCATGCTTTGGGGCAGGAATCTCTGCTGGAGGTTGAATTTCAGACCTTTTGCATGAAGAACAATGTTCTACCACTCAGCTATGGTCCTTCATCAATATATGTGATTTCTTTCTTTTTTAAAAATGGTGGTTTCTTCTCTCTTTGTCCTCTTCATTTCCTTCATGTGTAAGCGCTCCTCTCAAACATTCACTATGCTGGTCTTTCTTAGTGAGCGTCAGAAATGTGCAAGCTTTCTTTTCTCTTCCACAGAGGGGCCTTCCATTTTTCATTACATGGCCCCAACAGCACCACATGTAACTTAAGATATACATCAAGAAAATATGAGCCCTGTCTCATCAGTGAAGAGTCAGCGAGAGGGCAGCAGAAGGCTAAACATCACTTCAGAGGAATACTTGGCTTGAACTATCTTTATCACCATTACTCTTTTGTGGGAAGAGGACGTCATGGATGTTAGGCAGATTTAGAGGAGATGCATGGGAATAGTGAGTGCTATGCTGTATATCGCATGAGTGCCTTGTGACTATTTTGGAAGTAGTAACTGATGCGCTCAGTGGTTAAGCATCTGTCAGTCCTACTCACTTTGAATATTACTGGTAAAAAAAAAAAAAGCAAGTGAAGGGCTCAACATATGTAAAGGAAAATGAACCGGACACAACATACTGCCTCTTTGGTCTCAGTGAAATCAATGAGATGTAAGACACAGTTAAATACTGGTTTCAAAGGGATGTTTCCTGATTGCAACCTGAGTTGCCCTCAACCAGGTCACACACAAATGACCTTCCCTTATTCATTGCAAGGGACATGAAAACTCTTTATGCATCTCTTTGCCAATGCAAAAGTTCCCCTTCACTAGCCTGAATGGGAAATTTCTGAGGAAATGCAAGAGAACTGAATTTATTTTCCCATTTGCTTCCAGAACTCATACAAAAAGGCAAGGTGGAATAATGCTCTCCATTGCAGGGACAGAACACTGTTTATCAGCTTCATCTCGTATGCAGGCTGAGACCTTACCTGCCCATGGACTGCCTCACCAGAGTGGTGCCTGCTCCAGTTATCTCTTGCTTGGACTACTGCAATGCTCTCTATGTGGGGCTACCTTTGAATGTGACCCAGAAACTACAACTAATCCAGAATGCGGCAGCTAGTCTGGTGACTGGGAGTGGCCACCGAGACCACATAACAGCAGTCTTGAAAGACCTACATTGGCTCCCAGTACGTTTCCGAGCAGAATTCAAAGTGTTCGTGCTGATCTTTAAAGCCCTAAACAGCCTTGGTCCAGTATATCCACCCCTATCATTCTGCCCGGACACTGAGGTCCAGTGCTGAGGGCCTTTTGGCGGTTCCCTCACTTTGAGAAGCCAAGTTACAGGGAACCAGGCAGAGGGCCTTCTTGGTAGTGGCACCCATCCTGCGGAATGCCCTCCCATCAGATGTAAAGAGAAAAACAACTACCAGACTTTTAGAAGACATCTGAAGGCAGCCCTGTTTAGGGAAGCTTTTAATGTTTAATAGACGACTGTATTTTAATATTCTGTTGGAAGCTGCCCAGAGTGGCTGAAGAAACCCAGCCAGATGGGCGGGGTGTAAATAAATTGTTGTTGTTGTTGTTGTTATTAATTTGGAATGCATGAAACTTCCCTCACAAACTGCTTAGGAAGACCAAACACCACCCTTACCTTCAAGCCAAAACACATTATGCCTCAAAATTACTTATATAGCTGAATCATTGTTACTGTAAACAATGTAATGGTTCTGTTTAATATGTGTATGCCAATAGCATTACCTCCTTAATGCATGCACACACCCGACAGTACAATTGTTCTGTTGCATATTTTTCCAATATACAGCGGTACCTCGGGTTATAGATGCTTCAGATTACAGACTCCGCTGACCCAGAAATAGTACCTCGGGTTAAGAACTTTGCTTCAGGATGAGAACAGAATGAGAACTGCTCTGGTGGCACAGTGGCAGCGGGAGGCCCCAATAGCTAAAGTGGTATCTCAGGTTAAGAACAGTTTCAGGTTAAGAACAGACCTCCAGAACGAATTAAGTTCTTAACCCGAGATACCACTGTAATTTTGAATGCTTTGAAATCAACCTTGTTTTACCATTACTGAAACATGAAAAGGTGCCCCAGTAAACCAGTGGCCACAGAGCAGTGCTTGGGAAATTTGTGACCCTTCCGATGTGACTCCCATCATCCCCGGCCATTGGCCATGCTGCCTGGGGCTGATAGGCACTGGAGTCCAACAACATCTGGAAGGTCATAGGTTAGATGTCCTTAGGATAAGGCAACCTGTCCACTACAAATACTGACTTTAGTAAGGCATGTGCTTGCTTTTTCTTCTTCATACGTAAGAAGCTTTTGCTGTTCACTGACACATAATGGAGATATTCAGCCCCTGCAATCCCCCCCCCCCCCGCAAACAGGGATGTTGAATAAATAAATGAAGTGACTGTTCTCAACCTTTTCCTTCATTATTTAAAGGTCCTAGATCTCAGAAACTGACACAGTCTATGTGAATCTATAATGCACATTAAACATGATTCAATGCTCTGTGAAGTCATAACTGTGTTGTGTTTGATGCTCTTGTGCTCATCATTTTTTACTTTTGAAAGAAATGTAAATGGTAAATGAATGTACAGTTTACTGGAGGGGGCATAGTGTTCTCTGCTGAGTCCCTTCTTTGCATGTAGGTTTTTTTTTTTGGGGGGGGGTGACCCAATACTGTTCAGTGGTATGACCCCCTACAAACACATTCAGGTGAGGAGGAGGATTGAGAACTGGTAGAGTAGTCATGGATTTGTGTGGCAGCTTGGGAGCGTGCTCTGTCAAGGACACTGAGAAGTCCATTGAAACTGCTGCAGTTTCCAGTAGCTACTCATACAGAGTTGATGGCAAAGGACCCTAGGTATGTATGGCCCTATGCACGCAAGGCAATTCTGGACAATCTGCAATATTTGGCATTACAGGATAGAGTCCAAAGAATGTAAGAGAGCATTTTCATTACAGCACAAACTAAATAGGCAAATAGATATCATTTAGCTGTTTCATCCTCTACCCAACCATCTTCTGCCACCCTAGCATTTGATCAACTCTCATCCAACTGCAGTCCCCGAAATACAACTTACTCAACCCATTTGTTACTGTACATGTATGAAGATGCATGGAGTTATTTTGTGTCATGGACTGCCTGAATGCAGTGGAATGGTTGGAAGCACTAGCTGGGGTTCCCCCAAGTGAACCCCCAAGGGAAGAAGGCTCAGAGCCAGGAGATTGGTGTTGGGACAATGATGAGTGGTCAGAAGGAGAAGAGGGAGCAGACTGGGGGAAGGAGGGGTTGGAAGCTAAAGAGGCAACAAGGTTGACCAAGCAGGAAGATGCAATCCAGAGGCAGAAGCAGAAGAGGAGGCTGGAGAGGAGGGTGGCTAAGAGGCAGAGTGGAGGCAGGCTGCTGATGAAAGGGAGTCTCCCCCTCCTGCTGTGACCAGCTCCCCTCCCCTCTGGTCTCCCAGAACACACAGAGAAATGAAGAGGGTGGAGCAATGAGAGACATGATAGTGGAGCCTAAGATTGCTTGGGAAGGACCTCACAACTGCCTCGTTGGGGCATGACTCACTGGGAATATTTGCTGTGATCACTAGGCCTGTGAAGAAGAGGAAGAAGAGTTTGAATTTGATATCCCGCTTTATCACTACCCAAAGGAGTCTCAAAGCGGCTAACATTCTCCTTTCCCTTCCTCCCCCAGAACAAACACTCTGTGAGTTGAGTGAGGCTGAGAGACTTCAGAGAAGTGTGACTGGCCCAAGGTCACGTGGCATGTGGAGGAGCAGAGACGCGAACCGGGTTCCCCAGATTACGAGACTACCGCTGTTAACCACTACACCACACTGTGCTGTTTTATTTCTTTGAATGAAGAATTCACTCCACTGGCACTTTGTGAGTTATGGCTGACCTGCTCGCAATACCTGCCCTGACATTTTTCTCTTTAACAATTGGCCATTATTTTCCCTTTTAACTGGTCGGCTCACATTCTTGTCTACAAGACACTGGCCTCACTCATAATGGGTCTGAAAGGAATTCCACCTCCAGGGCTGGCTATGGCTCATTCCAGAAGTTTATTACTTATATGCCTTATGTTGATAATGAGTATCTAGACAAACACACTTTTTATTCATTCCCACAGTGGGTTGTGAATGTGGAGCTTGGGTGATGTCACAAAATCAGTGTGCCCCCATCAAGGTAGCCAATACTGTTAGTATTTTCATTCTCCATTGCCATTGGATCTTGTGATCTACTGTTTACATTTATTTGTGACAGGAGTGTGGGAATGGAGCTAGACACTGTACTTCCATCCTATGTGCTTTTGTACTTTCCCCCCCTTTGATCATTGCTTTTGGACAGAGCAGACGTGTGAAGCTGCTGCTCACACCAGCCATGTTTGTTGCTTTGATTTGTAAATAAAGGAAGCTTTCACGATGCCAATGCCTCCACAGCCTCACTTCTTGCTGTTACCCTTCTGATGCATTAGAGTGCCCACAGCTCCACCAGAGGTGGGTTGCTGGACACTTGTGTGTGCTCCCAGGCCGGGCCATGGCCAAGGGGGCTGGCATGTTCAAATATAACCATTCAGGCCACAGTGAGCTTCTTGAACAGGAGCGTGCCAAAATGAGTTATGTTTTAAGGGACAATCCTCTTTAAAACTTCTGGGAAAGGTTTACTCTCTCTTCTAAGGAATAAGGATACTCTCCCAATGTTTCTCTCTCTCTCTTGCTGAAGATCTGCTTCACTCCACTTCTTTGTGTTCAGTTTTATGTTGCTGCAAGCGTCTTGCCTCGGACTTGACAAGTGTCAGGTCTTGCACTTCCTCTAATAATAAATGTGTTGATCTTTTAATACGACATGGAGTTACATAAGCCGCAGATGTGGAGGCTTAAGGGTTGGTGGTGTGAATGTGCTGTTGAAGTCAACACAGTCACCCACACCAAAGGTTGTTGAAGAAGATGGAGCATTCAGGTGGTAGCTGGGGGCGGGGATTTGGTGTATGTATTACTAGCAAGCCCTGTCAACCCTGATTTCAGGGGTTGTGCACCTTAACAAACCCATTTCAGGCTGCTTCAGGACTGCCTATGGCCCTGTGTGAAATGGATCATTCCCAATTACACCACAATCATGCACCATCACTGGCATGTATGCTCAATAGCTTATAGACTTTTGTCTTGGTGGGTTTGGGTGGAACGCTATTTGGGGGGCAGGGAGCAGAATACTGTCTTGGTGGTGGTTGATTTGAGGGTAACAGGTTTTGCCTGGGTGGGTTTGTCTTTTATATAGACTGTTGCTGGGTTGTGTTTATGTGACTGGTTGGAGTTTTATTTATATGTTTTGAGGGACTGGGAATATTGTCTAGGTTGGAGTCATTTTTAGCAGGATTTGTCCGGGTGGCCTTGATTTTGGGGGATAGGATTTCTTCCTTGGTGGGTTTACACAAGTGGGTATGATTTGAGCGGGGGGTTACCTGGTGGTTGGTTACCTGGTGATTTGAGCGGGGGGTGTGCCCATGATTCCCAAAAGGATGACAACCCTTGTTCTAAGCCAATCCAATGTTTGGAAAATAAACCTAAAACTTCCTTCCATGATAGCCCTTTCCAGTTTCCAAAATATCACACACATGCCCTTCCCCTTAAACTTAGTGGTCACTGGCGGTGGGAGTAGCATGTGTCACAACCGGAGAGTGAAAGTGAGATCTGTCCTTTCCTCCCCCGTCCCCCACTCCTGTGTCATTGTAGTAGGCATTGGTCTTGGGAAAATTACATCTGGGATGAGTCTTTGGATTTGAAAACTTGTAATATTTATAGTTTAATGAACCATGGTATTTCGCTTATACAGTGGTACCTCAGGTTAAGAACTTAATTTCTTCCGGAGGTCCGTTCTTAACCTGAAACTGTTCTTAACCTGAAGCACCACTTTAGCTAATGGGGCCTCCCTCAGCCCAGCCGCTGCGCCACTGCTGTGCAATTTCTGTTCTCATCCTGAAGCAAAGTTCTTAACCCGAGGTACTATTTCTGGGTTAGCGGAGTCTGTAGCCTGAAGTGTCTGTAACCCGAGGTACCACTGTAAAGCATACTGTCATCAGTTAGCTCAGCCTTCACCAACTGGGCACCTTCCAGATATTTGGGACTATGCCTCCCATTAGCCCCAGCCAGTATTGGCTGGCTGCACTGTAGTCCAAAACATCTGGATAACACCAGGTTGGTGGTGGCTGAGCAAGATGCTAGAACTTTAAATCAGAACTCTTCTGTTACTACCTGAACTGTAAAGCATTAAAAAAAGAAACCTCACCAAAATTCAATTTCTGAATGAATTCATGGCAGAGCTGTGTCATCATTCTATAACATAGAAGCCTTTAGCTGGCCACAAGTGATGAATTGGTCATGGTTCTGCAGCTTCCTGAACAGTCTCGTCACCCTGCACCCTTCTGAGCAGTACAACCCCCATCCCAGTTCCTAGAATCACACTGTTCCTGGCTATATATTTCACAATAATATGAAAAGTAGCTACACAATGCAAGTGAAGGAGAATGATTTCTTATTCTTGCCTTATTAGTTAGACTCCATATTGGGTTAGTTGAAAGATTAAATGTGTAATGCAAGACCTGCTTTCAAATGGGTTCAGATACTTATAACCATCCATGCTAAATCACTTTTGACAGTTTTCCAGTTGCCTCCATTAATGAGCACCATACTGAACTGAGTTTCACAGTCTTGAGGCAAAGGAGAGCTATCACCTAGCATACTAATACGTACCCTACAGAACCAGCCAGTCGTCTAGCTCCAACACGTCATAAAGTTAGCAGTGCACAGAATGGCTGTAGTCATATATTCATTGTGGCAGAATGGAGGGGGGGGGGAAGGTCCATTAATGAGCAATTTTTAATTTTTGTGTGGCAAACAGAACACAGGGATTTTCTGACAAGATACTATGTGGTGTGTGTGTTTTAATAACACAAAAAAGAAATTTACAGTGGCATAAATCAGATCAAGCTGCATCTCCCCTTTCTCTTGTCTGAGGACTAGTCAACATGGCCTAGCTCCCAATTCAATGCATCATTGTAAACACTTCCAAAAAGAATGGTTGCTGCAGTATGTTAAATTGTGATCAGAGCACCTAGTGAAATACTCAAACTCTTCACTGCATTTGCATTGAGCAACCTCCTTATTAAACTATTACTAGTGATTGATATAGCAAAACTTAAAAGGGCATAACTATCGCATTCATAGATGTGGTCAACCATGCATTAAGAATAGGTCAGGGTACGATGTTTCATGAACTCAATGTGAACTAAACATTCTAGGGTGGGTGAGGAAGGAATGCTTCAGCTCAGAGCGGTTTGCCAGACTCATGTGCAGAAGCAAAACCTCCCGTCAGATTCACCCAGAATGAATTTGAGAATTATTTTGAATCCTTGGTTACCCTGAATCCTGATATTTGTCCTTTGAAGTAGAGTAGGCCAACAGGTGGTGCTCAAGTCAGATGTGGTCTCTGATGCAATTTTATCTGCACCCTAAATTTGATGTATGGTAAAAAACAACAAACCACCATTCCATTAAGAAGGAGAAGGAGAAGAATTGATGGTTTTCAGAAGGGTGAGAAATTGAGTTATTTCACATGCTAATGTTACACTTTTCTTGGGTTTTTGCATATACATACCTTGAGACTCTAAACAAAAAGTATAATAACCTGGTTACTATTGTTATCTCTTGACAGTCCCAGCTTTAATGAAGAGACTAACTGTGGCCAGTGAATGGATTCACTTTTCCTGAATCTGGAAGTCTCCAAGAAGACAGAAGTTGGCCACCCTGCTCTAAAGTTTAAGAATTATTAGTCAGAATCTTCTTGGCACTGAATCATAACAGTAACCCTTCACCTTGAAATGTTCTCACTGCTGATGTAATGCTATTTATAAATAATAACAGGTCACAAAACAGATTGGAGTCTGGAGAGGAGGGGAAAAAATGTAATTATATGGACAGCTTTGCTTGACAAATGTAACATCAGGGTAGCAGAAGTTCTGTTCCTCATTAATGTGAACCCTAATATCATCTGTTAACTTATAAACTAATTACTGAGCTACCTTTTACCAACAAAACACATCTTGCTCTTTGCTAAATATGTTGATTTTAGTGCCCATAAAATGGTGGAATTCTATCTCCCCCCTAGTTCTTTAAAAGAAACCAAATAAAGTAAGATCCTATTACACTGAATATCAATCCTGAAGTGATGCCTTTTTATATAAGGCAATGTGGCAAGCCATATTACTTCCAGAAAGTCCACCCACATATTAGTATTGATTAAATGAAAGTGACCTTCCTTTTTATAATACAGCTCCTAAGATCTTAGATTCATAGCAGGTGTAGCAAACAGGATTAATAGAAGCAATTTGTTATTCTGAGATGAAACCCTTACACAGCGGCAAAGGCTGGGTTTATATTATAAAATAAGCTAATGGCATTGCTTCGAAACTCAGCTTTGGCCAAAGTTTATACTATATTAAGCGAGCTATATTAATGGAAGAGCTGTGGCTTAGATGTATTGTTTACCTTTAATATGAAATTAGTTGATTTTAATTGTATCATGTAAAGGCACTGTGAGAACACATCTAGTTGCTGAGAGTGGGGTTGCAAAAATTAAAAATAAATAGATGTATATCTCCATGATGGCACCCTGTTTGTGGAATGTCATATCATTAAAGGGGCACCGGGCATTAACATGGTCATTTCAGTGTCAAGTGAAGATCTACCTGTATACTTAGGCTTTGAATGAGTGACTGAGTTTTCTCCTCAGTTCAGCTGCTTTTGTTTTGAGTCCCTCTCCCACAAGAATATGGTCTTTGTTTTCCTGGTGGTTTTTATAATTTAGTTTTGTTATGCCTCACTGTGGTATCAGTACCAATGGAAAGCAGCTATATGATGTAGCAAACAAACGATATTTCCCTGTGCAACCAATGAGGCATCAGCACTAGTTGAGAATGTCTCCAAAAGGGGAGGTCATCTGCTCTATCTCCATGGTAAATCTTATCTTCATTCCACACACTTTGGAACATATATAGTAGGAGGGGATTTTAGGGAGGCACAGATGAAAGGCATACTTCTCGTGAAAAGTGTCCATGTTGTTTCATGTACAAAGTTATAATGATCAAATACAAAATATAACAAAAAGAGGGGAAGTCATATGCATGTTGTACAGTCAAGGGCACCAAGAAACACCAAATAAATAATAGTATCCCCAAATGCTTTTTTTTTTTTTTTTTTAAAAAAGACACATATTCAAAACATCTAATGAAGCAGAGATTGTTCTGCTCTGGTGTGTTAACGTATTATATTGTTATATTTTAAATTTTACTTTTGGGGATTATTATTATTATTATTTGCTTTTCTAAGTTTTTTTGCTTATCTGGAAATCAATAATTTAAAAAAAAAAAAAACAAAAACAAACCAACAACAACAACTATCAAGTGAATCCCAGTTATGCGGGCTGGTCAAATAAATATTTCAATAAAATAAGGAACGTATAAGGACGAACAACCTGTGTCCTCAGTTCTATGAAGCTGTAGCCAATGTGTGACCCCCCCCCCCAATGTTTTGAACTATATCTCATCCCCAGCCGGCATGGCCAAGGGTAAAGACTGGTGGAAGTTGTAGTGTGAAACATCTGGAGGGTACTCCTGCTGTGGCATTTTGATTAGGGACGCAGCCATGAGCCACGAGACACATTTGCTGTGAGTCATGGTGGAATGATCATGCAAAATGTTGGTTTGTTCACGTGTGTGAGAAACTTCCACCAAACTGCTGCAAAATCCTCTGAGTCACTTTGGCCTTGGAGAGTTTTTAAATGGTGAGTTAACCCCCCCTCCAGACAGCAATAAAGAGCACATTTGAGTACCATCTATCTAGGGTCCTTCCAACCAGCCTGACTGCAACAATCACATAAGCTTCTAGATCATGGGCAGGCAAACTAAGTTCAGAGGGCTGGATCTGGCCCAATTGCCTTCTAAATCCAGGCCACGGATGGTCTGGGAATCAGCGTGTTTTTACATGAGTTGAATGTGTGCTTTTATTTAAAATGCATCTCTGGGTTATTTGTGGGGCATAGGAACTCGTTCATTTTTTCTTCAAAATATAGTCCGCCCCCTCATAAGGTCTGAGGGACAGTGGACCAGCCCCTTGCTGGAAAAGTTTGCTGACCCCTGTGCTAGATCTTTCCAGGCTGTAGTATTATTCCCCTCAGACACCAGTGGTAAACATAGTTTGGGGGTTTAGGGGCACCATTTCCCCAATAACGTCTCCCATTACCACTCGTTCCTCCAAAGGGCATCTGAATGATCAAGTCCACCAAAGGTGCCCCTAGGACCAATTTTCAATAAAGTTCCACCATCACAAGAAACATCTAACTGCTGGATATGAGCAAACTGGACCAGAATATAGAACCAGTGATAAACTGTTTTTAAGATACACTGATTGTTAGAAACAAGATTTCTAGTAATAAAGTTGAAAATGCCTTTGTGGGTTTTTGCAGGCTTAGATGACTGCATAATAGCTAACTCTTGTCTTTTCTTATTGTTCCAGCACTGCCACCATAGGAATTATGCAAAGAGAATACAGCGGAATACTTGCTTCTATTATTATTTTTTTACTATTCATTTGCTAAAGAAGGTCTGTGCACCAGACCAAATTGTAACATAAAGCAATGAAATATTTACCCCTTCAAAAAACACCTAAACCTTGATCCATATATTAACCCCAGTTTTGTGAATACACAAAGTATATAGTAACTTGGGGGCGGGGGGGGGGGGGAGAACTAGGGATGTCTGTATCTAGTTGTCAAGGGGATGCTAACTTTGGGAGTAAGTTTCCCTGCACAGCAGCTAAAGCCTTACACATTTCAAGAAGGTATCTGACATTTAGATGAAACATTGGAGGAGAAAAGGATATGAAGAATTTTTTTTATGTAAATGCGGGTTATCTGAAAGATTCAATTGTATTATCTCCTGCACTTGCTCCAGGGATGTCAGGAGAGATGCTTCAAAGCATAAGGAGGGGGGAAATGAGCTTGACAACCTGAAATATTGGGGAGAATTGCTAATCAGGCGGCTGCATTTAATTGACTCTGAAATGAGCAAAGCAGGTGAGGGGATTTTGCAGTCAGTTGCATCTTAGAAATGTGGCGGCTGTAGAAAATAACAGTGAGCTCAGTCTCAACGGACTCTTGAAGAGCACACAGGGTTCTCACAGAATAAGAGTCCAGTTATTGCTGAGCATCACCCAACCAGCTTTATTCCAGGGACAACAAAATTGGTTCTGGACCAGAAACCAGTGCAACAAACCAGCCCTCCCACCCTGCCAAAGTCAGGACGCTGCGAGGCAGCTAAATAAAGTCTGAGATGAAGAATGATGCAAATCACTTTGCACACTGAGTAAATATGAGGTTTAAAGTGCTTTGGGCCCCCTAATTATCTCCTCTGTCTTTCAGATGCCAAATGTGTAAGAGAAATTTTTTTCATTGTCTCCGTTAATAAATCATCCACCAAGAGCACAGGGTGGTAGTCTTTGCACAACATCATTAACCAGCAAAGCCATGTGTGTACTGCACATCCAGGTGTGGAAATGATGTTTAATTAAAACTGGGACAGCTTCCAGTGATGTGTTTTTGTTTCTACTTGCAATTTCAAGCATTTCATATATTACAATGCTAAGCAGTGTTTTAATAGATTAAAAACCCTACTGAGGTTTAAATTCCAAGAGTCCCTGAAAGCAGCAATGAGTTTCTCGGTAATGTTATTATTTTTAAACCCGCTGTTATTAGTCACTATAATATTATAAACTGTGCCTTATTATTTTCTGCGAAGGAAGCCCACAATCAGGTGTGGGGGCGGAGGGCTGCTATAATACAATGTGAAACCCATTTTGATGACTGGGTTAGGAAGCAGCCTGCCAATGGCAGGCACTGGGTGGGCGGGTGCAATTCTGATGGGGACGAAAGCATAAAAGCCTCATTCCCCATGCTGCAGGTGACAATCTGGCTCCGGGGACCCCATGCCAGTTATTTATTTTAACAAAAATTATTCAACCCCCAACTATGTGACAAGGTCATGTCTTAATGGCTCCTTAAACGGAGTCGTAGGCAAATCTGATTGGAATGAATAGCTTGGTGGCAGATTTGCGTAACACTCTCCACAAAGGTGGATGTGAGGTGGATGGCATGTTGGTGAGGGTGAAAGGAAGGTTGCATTGAGCCAACCCTTTTCCATTCCAGCCTCACTCTTCATCCCCCTTGCTCTTCATCCTCCCCCAGTTCCTCACACTGCTTCTGATGCTGCACCACATAGTACTGCCATTGCCTCCATGGGCTGGTTCACACATCACTTTAAACCATAGTTTTAACTTCACTATCGTTTAAAGGTGAGAACACAGCTTGCTGGTTGTTGTTGTTTAGTCGTTTAGTCGTGTCCGACTCTTCGTGACCCCACGGACCAGAGCACGCCAGGCACTCCTGTCTTCCACTGCCTCCCACAGTTTGGTCAAACTCATGCTGGTAGCTTCGAGAACACTGTCCAACCATCTTGTCCTCTGTCGTCCCCTTCTCCTTGTGCCCTCCATCTTTCCCAACATCAGGGTCTTTTCCAGGGAGTCTTCTCTTCTCATGAGGTGGCCAAAGTATTGGAGCCTCAGCTTCAGGATCTGTCCTTCCAGTGAGCGCCCGGGGCTAATTTCCTTAAGAATGGATAGGTTTGATCTTCTTGCAGCCCATGGGACTCTCAAGAGTCTCCTCCAGCACCATAATTCAAAAGCATCAGTTCTTCGGCAATCAGCCTTCTTTATGGTCCACCTCTTACTTCCATGAGTGCTTCACTCCTCCTCCATTCCTGCTTCTTCCAGGAGATCAGGCTTATTGTTACAGCCAAATTCAGGCTCATGGCTTGTTTCTCTCCAGACTAACCATGAGCAGTAACCAAGGTTTGTTCTTGGATAACTGCTCCTGGTTTGTTCAGGGGAAACAAACCATGAACCCAGGTTGAGACATAATACTTTGACAAACCATGGCTTTGCTCCTGGTACCAGTGGGGCAGCAGAGGAGCAAAGCTACCATGATTTGAGCCCTGTGCACCACCACACTGCACCTTTAAACCATAGTCAAGTTTAAGTATGGTTTAAAGTGATGTCCAAATGAGGCACATGTCTCTTTGGGGAAAAGGAATATTCAAGATGGTGGCTGTGGTCACTTTGCTTTCCATTGGGTGGCACCTTTTTTCTTTTTCGTTTTGGAAAAAACTCAGATTATACAGCATATCCTATAATTTCTGTCTCACTGTTCTTACCTTCTTCCTTAGTCTCTTTGCTGTTTAGTCATTTAGTCGTGTCTGTGACCCCATGGACCAGAGCACACCAGGCACTAATGCAAATGTGTTACCTTTCCTCATGCCCTAAGGCAGTCCTCCCTTAATCATTCCTAGACAGCATCGCAAATCTCTCAGGGATGGGATGGGCATTGTCGGCCAAAACAGTTTGAGGGCACCAGGTTGAAGGCTGCCCTAAACTAAAGGAAGCATGTAGATAAGCTAAACGTTCCATTTAAGAATATTGCTCTAACTAAAGCAACACCCGTCCATTCTTTGTGAAAGGTTCCCTTTAATTGGTATCATCCTTTCACACTTTATTAGCTGACGTGCCGCATGTCATCAGCATCAACAGTAACAACAAATTATTTAATGAGGAAAACCATTTGAAACAAACAATCCCTGAGCGGCAGTTTGACACAAGACAGCTTGCCTTACCCCCGAGAGCTTACTACAACTTTAAAAGGGGAAATTTCAGGGTTAAAATACAACAATTATTAGATCCTTATAAATTTATTTATGATGCAGAAAGACAATTGGGTTTGTTTTAAACGTATTAAACCAACCAGTGATTTATCTAATCTGGCAGTCAGTGTTTTTTGAAAAAACATTTTTTAAAAACCTAAGGAATCACTCATGCAGGTCTGAGCATCTTAACAATAGTTAATAGGTGGATTGTACTCTACATATGCTGTCAGTTTTATTTTTCTTAACCACAAGACAGAAATATCTTGATTTGTGCACAGAGGAAAGAGCACATAATAATTTATGTTAACAGATAAGTTTTATGTTTCCTTCACTTTTTTCCTCCGCTTAACATTTGCCCAGGGATGTATTCTACTGCGGGAAAGCACAAAAGTCACCATTCTCAAAATTAGAAGTACATTTCCCAATATCCCTATTCATGCATTCCCAAAGAACACACATGGACATGAAGTTTGTAGGGAGACCAGGTATGCTTAACAATAATTAATGCATGAAGGGTTAAGACCATAGAGTACTCTGTCCAGCCAGGCTTAGCTAGGTCACTCTGCCTCAGCTTGGGAGGAACAGTTACCAACCTTTTTGTTTTCCCATGTGAACCCTACCAGTAGGGAGGTCTAAGCTGGATGCTCCAAGCCTAGATAGCATGGCTTAAGCAAGCCATCTTTGTTTCTGTACAAATAATTTAGAAACATTTACCATTTTGGAACCTACTGCCTTTCTTTTCTTGCTGCTAAAAGGAACAGCACAGGAATCTGACATTTCAAGCGTTTATAAGTAAACCATTTTTAACTTACCAAATGTGTGGTCTTTGGAAACAACTTAGAAGGGGATATTTTTAAAGGTCTAACAGCCTGTATTTCTACATTTAACTCGGCTGCATAATTTGTGATTTTTAATTTCTGCTGGGGCTCTCTCACCCAAGAGTATTTGCTCCAAACCTGGGTGTCAATGCATTTGCAAAAAAAAAAAAAAAAAAAGGTATGGGGAAGGTGGTGTTTACACCTACTGCCCAAATTTCATGTTCTTGCTGCCTGCCTTTTCTGACCTATGCCGTCCTTTTTTATGGGGGGGGGGGAGAGACACACAGGGGTATGTATACCCCTAAACATTTTGTGAATCTTTGTACTTTTGTCCATTTACTGTATTTATTTTCCCTGATTTGAACTATAAAATGGTGCTTTTCTTGAGAGTAAACATTGAGAGTAAACATTTTTTTAAAGAAAAAAGAAAGCACTGGAGCTATGTAACATTTGATATGTAAATCTTGTCAGGAACTACTGGAATCTATGCTTGGCTGCTCTGTGTGTTGAGCCACTGGGCTACACTAGGCACCCATCTCACTGAAGAACCTTCAGGACTGACTATTCCCACACAAGCTGACCACTGGATTATTTTTTTTCTAGCAGGAAGGAGAATAATGAGCTTCCTGTTCCAGTTGAGCCACGCTTGAGCAACATGGGGCACATCACATGTTTGATTTGGTTTAACAATCAATCCTTCTTCTGACTGAACTCTGGGAACTGTTAGTTCTGTGATGGGGATAATAGCCTTCCAACTATTCCCAGCACCCTTGAACAAGCTACACTTCCAAGGATTCTTTAGGAGACACCATGAGAGTTAAAGTGGTGTGAAATTGTGGTGTTGCTGAGTTCCTGGTGGTTCTGCAAACTTGAATCCTGGGTTGCTCCTTGGTTCTGCTTTGAGGAGGAGTATTAAAATATCTTCTGTATCACCTTTCATTTTGAAAAGAAATACTGAGGTGGTTCACAGACAAGTAAAAGCCAACAGCAAAATAGCAAGTATTAAATATATTGTAAAGCTATAGTGACCCATAATTAAAATTCAGAGTAAAACAATTTCATCAAAATGTTAAGACATTGTTTTTTCCCTGAACACTGGCCTGTGTCACAGCTCCTGATTTTCCACTCCTGATTCGCCTCACAGTCCTTTCTGAACAACCAAATTAACTATCCAGTTTCATAGCACCTCTAACCTTTGCAATGAGCTTGTACAATCAAAGTAATTGGGCAGTTTCCCTGGCACCTACTAGCAATGAAGCAAGGCTCATAAAATGACAACAAGGATGAATTTACAAATGGAAACTTTCTTCCTTCAGCATATTTCATTGTTCAAAAATGAATTCCTTTGCACGCCCTTAGCAATGCAAAGTGAAACATATTCCTCTGAAAGATGAGCCTTGTATTGATTATCCAACCAAATAAAATTATTACTGGCAGGGAGGAAATAATGACTTAGACATAATAGTGGCTGTGAGTCAGATGAGTTATGCAAATGTCTTATCACCAGTAACAATCTGATTTTGTTCAGATTCTTTTGAGTCCTCAGCAGCGAATGACAACAAAAGACACTGATTTTTTGAAGGGGGGGGGGAGAAAACTTTCCCATTTTTCTTCTTAAATCTCAGCCTGAAAACTTCACTCATTATAAACATTAATGAGGAACAAGCATTCACCTTTGAGACCATGTTGGTGTTGTGGTGAGCAGTGCTTCACCATTAATTTTATTCATTTGAGCGTCAGTTATTTTTTCTCTTGAACTTTGTGTGTGTGTTTAAAAGGGCAAAAGGAAAAGTCTGCTATAAATATCTTTAATTAATTAACTGGCTAATTAATAAAATAAGTCCAAGTTTACTCTGGTGTAGCAAATATCTTTAGAACATTAGACATAGTTCTTTAAGTGAAACTGAGGTGGACTTTTGGAGCTCCCGGCTATGCTGTGACCTTCAACACACTTTAAACAATATAAGTGGGATCAGGGCCAGCCCACCCATGAGGTAAGATGAGGCAAGAGCCTCAGGCAGTAGGACTCACATGGGTAGCAGTCCTTTATGTCATTATTTCTTCTTCTCTTGCTCCTGGTGTAGCTCTTCCCTCACTCCTTCTTCCCTGGTGCGGAGTGGTGTGCCATTTGGGGGTCTGTCTCAGGTGCTAAAATGTCTTAGGCTGGCCCTGGATGGGATCCAGTTGAGCTCATAGTAGGAGCTAATGGAAGAGGAGGAAACACCACGTTTCAATGGGTCTGCTCTAAGAATGACTAAGGGAGCAATCCAAGCCTTCGCTCCCATTCACCAGTGGGACTTTATGGAGCAATGAGCCCACACAGCAGCCAGGGTAGTGAGTGGTAAGATTGCTGCACTAGTCTGGAGCTGGCACAGAGATTAGGCCCTTGGTTCCACTGAACCGTGGCAGTGAGACTGGCTTGGGATTAGAACAGGGGTAAGCAAACCTTTTCAGCAGGGTGCCGGTCCACTGTCCCTCAAACCTTGTGGGGGGCCAGACTATATTTTGAAAGAAAAAAAAGAGCGAATTCCCATGCCCTACAAATAACCCAGAGATGCATTTTAAATAAAAGGACACATTCTACTCATGTAAAAACACGCTGATTCCCGGACCATCCGCGGGCCGGATTTAGAAGGCAATTGGGCCCGATCTGGCCCCTGGGCCTTGGTTTGCCTCCCCATGATTTAGAACACTGTACATTCATTGAGCAATGAATCCTGGGTGATCCTAGCCCCACCTTGCCTCTGGAACAGGGCTGGGCCATCCATGAGACAATGTGAGGTGACTGCTTCAGGTGGCAGGATCCACAGGGGCAGCCGATCCAGCTCCTGAGAAATACATTGCCTGCTGCAGCTGCCATGCTTTGATGGCAGTGACAGGTATGTCACACTCCTTGGAGACTGGATCTGTCCCTCCTTGGCAGCCCCCCACAATGCCACCTATGCAACAGACTATTGGCTCTGCTGCTCTCCTCCCATTCTTGTTCCTGATGTTGATCTTCACTCACACCTTCTTCCCTGGTGGAGGGAGCACTGGTTTTTTTGTTCACCTCAGGTGCCCAAATGTCTTGAGCCGGCCCCACTCTGAAATGCCTGCTGGCTACTAAATGCAGGTATGGAACACTCTTCCAAGAGATCCAGCATTTAAAAGACAGTTCAAAGCTTCCTGGTTCAGAAGGACTAAAATGCTGCCTGCTGCGCAGCTTCTGCTGCTGTGCTGTGCTTTTTTTTTTTTTTTTTTTTTTGCTTTGACTGCATTTTTAAAAATAATAAATTTTATTTCACTATAAATAAAATAAACAATTCTCTTCTGTATATGAACCAATAGAGAGCAGGTGGGTAATACACTGTCCAGAATATGGACTTAGACCATTGAAAGGCAATGCTTTTGATCAAATACAAAACATAAAATAAAAGCAATCCAAAGCATCCATGCTGCTTTGATATGGTAAGCATTTCAAATATCTCAGCTTTGACTACATTTTAACCTCTTCTGTGTTTGCAGTTCAAATTAAAGCTCATCTAGTCTTCATGATTTTCATGTCAAAATTTGCATTTTCCAGAAGAGATCGTCGGTCATGGAACAGGTTGTAAACACTGTATAAAACCTGGAAATATTTCTTGATTTCGGATACCTGTTTCAGATGCCAAATAAATCTCGTTGTACAAAAGGCTCCAGGAGATTGAACAAGACTCACATTACATTGGCTGGACAGTATACAAAGGGACTCTAACATTTTTGCCAAGCTTTTTTGAGTTTGATCTCGTGTGGGCTAGATCAGGGATTGCTGCCGGGCTTCAGGTGTTATTTTACCTGCCCTTCAACATGAGTTCCTAGGGCAGGATACAACCGTACAGCACAGAGTTATAAAAACAGACACAACCACTGCAATTATGAAATACATACAGCCATATCTAATGGAACAGGACAGTATAAATGCAGTAAAAGAGGTAAGTCCCACAAAACAAAATACCTTAACTGACAAAGGTCAGGGCAAAAAGTGCATCTTCAGCACCTCTGTGGAGACAGAGAGTTCCAGTTTAGGAGCTGCCACTGAGAAAACCATATCCCAGGATGCCATTTCTTCCACTTGTGTGTGTGACAGAGCTACCAACAAAGCCACCTCTGATTTCTTAACACCTGAAAAGGTTCATAGGAATAGAGATGGTCTTTCAGATCTCTGGGGTTGTTTAAACGCTAGGGTTATGTACTAAGCTTGGATCCTAGAACAATAGGCAAGTAGGCTCCTAGAATGCAACAACTGATTGGTTTGCAGGAAAAGACCAATCAGGTTCCAGGAGGAAGTTAATCAGCCTATTAGGCTGGTAGGATCGTAGAATGCAACAACTGATTGGCCTGCAGGAAAATACCAATCAGGCTCCAGGAGGGAAGCAGAATCAGCCAATCAGATGGGACTCATTGTGTAAAGAATATATATAAAAGCCTGAGGTTTGGGGGGCAATTCAATCACTGTTTTACAAGCTGCAATAAAGAGCATGAAATCACTACAGGACTCCGAGTATACTTCAGCTAGTGTGAACACCTTCAGCTGGGCATGGATACAAAGCAAATGTTCTTTATTTTATTGTGATTTGTTGTTTCTATTGATATGTTCTGTTGCCGTGAGCTGTGGTGAGATATCTATCTCTCTAACTGGATACTGGCAGGACTCTAGAGACTGCTGTGCTGTGCCCACTTATCTAGGAGTAAGCCCCACTCAATTCCATGTAATGTACTTCATGAGAAGACATATTAGATGGCACTGTTAGGAGGCAGAGCCTGGAAGCTGAAGGGCAGCACCAGTTAGAGTATGGAGTAGAACCTGGTTTAAACAGAGACTTCAAATCTCTCCTTATAAGTGACCCTCAGTGTAAGCTTATCACTGACTATACAGTGTGGTTTCAATATGAATTTATTATGCTTGTCCTGGAGTTTGTTTCTTGGTTACTCTTGGTGCCACCACTGAGGATGCCCTGTCTTGGGTCTCTTCTCTTCATGCTATTTCTATCATGGGAACATAAGGAGGGCCTTTCCCCCAAATTGCAAATTTCAGGTTGGAAGCTATTCCTACTTTTGTTTGTTTTTAAAATGCAGATGGATGAGAAGAAACAGGATGGGACAGCCTAGGAGCGAACACATACAAAAGTGACATGGTGTAGTTTGATTCATCAGTATCTTCCATGAATGATGCTAACATGCTAAAACTTCAGCTTAGAATCCTAAACTAAGGAGTTCCTGAAGAATAAGACCAGTTATCAGATCTGACTTTGTGCGTCAAAATATTGTTCTTATATGTGCTGCCCCAAAGCTGTTGTCACACTGCTTCCATTTCTTCCTTTCATTATCTGTCTGGAACAAAACCTTGGTGAATCCGAGCATCTGGATGAACAGAAATGCCCAATTAATTAATTTTTGGCATTTTGTTATACCCCATATGCCAGTCTACTGCATATCATAGAGGGTCATCTGAAAGTATCATCTTGTATTTTCAAGTTGCACACAATAGCCCTTTACCAAAAATATTTTGATGGTATTATCTTACTTTTTGACACAGAGAGATTACCAAAGTGTATGTGTTTCCAAAACAAATAGTTTCTGTGATCATTGTTTAAAGTAGGCACCTTTCTCTAAGAATGAACAGCATTCCTAACTTGGGCCTGCGAGGAGTTCCCTGGAAAGAGGAACTGACTCTTCAACCAATCTGGAAGTTGTAGTTCTGTGCAGAGAACTTTAGCAAACTGCAGTTTCCAGGATTCTTTGGAGGAAGCCATGACTGTTTGTAGTGTAAGATACCACTTTAAATGTATGGTACAGATGGATCTTAAGCCAGCCTGAAGCCTACTGTTGCTAATACTACAGTGGTACTGCTGGTTGTGGACGGGATCTTTTCCAGAGCTCCGGTCGGATCCCGAGGTTTCTGCAACCAGAGGGACCACTTCTGTGCATCCGCATGCGGCACAAACCTGGAAATATACTTCTGGGTTTGCCGCTTATGTATCCCAAAGTTTACATAAACAGAGGGATACCTAAGCGGAGGTATGACTGTATAGCCACCACAAGGAAGCAAAAATAATGTATTTTTAAAAACACACCCTATAAAGCATTCCATACTTCCACCCCAAGACAAATCCATGCAACCCTCCCCCCCCCATACACACATCAACACATGAATTTAGCACCTATAAATGGGGATAATGTTGCATACCCTCCAATATTTCTCTGATGAAAATAGAGACGTCCCCTTCCACAGAGCTAGGAGTGACCTTTCTCCATTGGAAAAAGCAAGGAATTTCTCATTCCCATCCTTCCACCTACATTTGCCTCATGACTGCCTAGTGAAGAAACAGAACACTGGAGATGTTGGCATGGTCTTGAGCAAGCAGTCCTTCCAAAGTCACCAACAGAATTGGGAGTGAACCAAGTGCTCCTTGTGTTCTTTCTTTATTTATCAACCAGCAAGGTGTCCATCAGCACCAGGCGAACATGCCTGCCATCTTCATGTCTCAGATTAGGAATTTAAAGCTGGCCAGCACAGCTGTCTGTGGAGCATTGCTCCCAGGAGAGCAGTGCAGAGGCTCTGCTGAAAGAGTGGGAAAGAAGTTGTGGGAAGTGGGAGCTGGTCTACTTGGGTGAATTAGGCACTTCTTCACCCATTTTAATCAGCCCTCTGCTAGCACCCATCTGCCTGCCTCCTTCCTTGCCATCCCTTCAGAGGGTGGCTATGAGTGTTCCTCTTTCATCTCAATGTTGCCTTTGGATGGCAAAATTAGAATTAGTTGGCGTTCTTTGTAATCGGGTTTGGCTGCACCAGTTGGTCTCCCTGCCTTCTGCCATAATGAGCGACAGTCACCACTGGCTATAGGTATTTTGGGGTTTTTGGCAACCCCAGATTTGTGCCCCATAATCCAACCCTATCAGTGTCACTGGGTGCAGCATTTCTCCCCCATAGGAGTGAATAGCATCAATGCCTTTCATCTGCCAGAAAGTACAGGGATGTACTGGTCCATCATGGGGAAGAGGTCAACCCTGCTACCACCCTGTGGCAAATGCTGCCATTGAGAATCCTTGTTCTGTTTAATGGCCTCATATTTAGGGTCTTGATTTTTGGTCATACTACAGTGTCAGAAAATGAAAGGAGACAGCTAGAGTCTATCTCCACACTCAGACCTGCTGAGCTTCACCAAAGTTCCTGCATTTGGTGTCTTCAGACTCTACTCTGGGCCCTTCAAGACATTTCACATGCTGTTCTTTCCTATTGTAAAGACAAACACACATTTACCATCCATTCATCACTGGGAGCCAAGGTTAATTTGCTAATCCCATTACGTGAATCTCTCTGGTACACAGACAAAGAATTACATGATGTGGAGAAGTGTTGCTTTTATGCCATAACAAACAACCAGGGAAAGAATTCATATCTGCCAGCTGGAAGAGAAGAAAACCAGGAGGATTAAAAAAATATGAGCGAGAGAAAGCCTGATTAAGAATTGAAAGCAAAAACAAAACGTAAGAGTGCCTAGGTGTGTCCTATTACATTTGATAAAAAGAGCCTGCATTTAAGTTGATTTTATGCTTATTGTTTCCCTTGCAGAGTGCTGAGCTCTGTGCAAATAGGTAGAACATGTTGGTAGGAGCTTTATCCATGAGATCTGTAATGAATCCTGGGATGCTAAATAGTCACTAAGGAAACGTGGATTCGAAATGTTCACTTCTACAACCCCAAAGAGAATAATGATGTTAAAGCTTTTGTCTTGTGCCGAGAGCCTGGAGTGACTGACATTATCTTTTTATTGCTACTGTACTATTATTCTGCACTGCTTTATTATAAAGAAAGGAAGCACTTTATGATGGGGGGAGCCTACTTCTTTTGATACTGAAAATTGCTATTTAACATGAAATATTGCAGAAAGAAAAGAAAGACAGCAAAGTAGAATCCAGAGGCATATGCAGTGATGCAGCCCACTGTGTCTATATACATTCTGCACACATTTCTCTTTTTTGCTTTTTTCAGTGGTAGTTTATTCCTGCATTATAAAGAAGAATTATGCAATGAGGCCAGTTGTCATGTGTGGTCACACGAACCTACCCATTCTGGTTATTTCTGTGTGGAAGCATGGCTTTTCAAAATAGTCTATCCTGTGTGCAGGTCTCTAAATAAGGATGTTTGGAAATCACCCAGGATTCTTCCACCACTGAACCTCTAAACACTGTCCAAGGTCAGATAAAATGGCAAACTATGGTTTGCCCCAAAGCAGGAACAGGAGCTTTGTATATTTTCTCATTGAAGATGCAGAAAAGGAGGGGTGAATACATGCTCCCAATGCTCATGTCTGCTCATTCTCATAATAGTACATCACAAGTGTGGCTCAAGACATTTTGCTGCCTGAGGCAAAGGACAAGATGGCACCCTCCCACAAGGCATATACAGAAGCCAATTTGACTTCTAGGCTAGTTTAGCAAGTACATGGCACTCACGGCTCTATCTCTTCCCTACACCTCAGCATCTACTACCTGAGGCAGCTGCCTCACTCTGTCTCATTGTAGCACCAGCCCTGTTACATCTTTATGGTATTATGCCTGAACAGTTTGCCATATCTCAGTCTGACCCACCACACATAATAGATGTGATGATGAAGTAGCATAACACATCCCTGTGCTCTTGGAAGAGAGGTGCAATACAGATTTGAAAATTAAATTACCTGTAATGCACAGTGTGGGAAGCTTATACTGCTCTGCTCTCAAGAGATGCAACTCATTCTTTGTGTGGACATACAATCCTCAGTAATGATGAGCTACACACATTTCAAGGAATTCCTGAGGAATGTCCTGCTTCTTTCCTTGAAGTTTTCAAATTATGAGCATAATATTAATTCACCGGTGGTGTCTGTTGCATTTTCTTCTATGAAAACCATAAACCTAGCCATCATGATCTGCTGACATAATGGGTCTTTATATGCCTCACCTAAAAATAATAATCTTGCAATGGTTTGCTATGTCTTTGTCCATGGAGTTTTCTTGGCAGGGATACTGGAGTGGCTTGCCGATTCCTGCTCCAGGTGGATCACGTTTGGTCAAAACTCTCCACTATGACCTGTTCATCTTGGGTGCCCTGCTCGGCATAGTTCATAGCTTCTCTGAGTTCTTCAAGCCCCTTCACCACGGCAAGGCAGTGATCCATGAAGGGGACGAGATGGTTAGACAGTGTTCTCGAAGCTACAAACATGAATCTGACCAAACTACAGGAGGCAGTGGAAGACAGAAGTGCCTGGCGTGCTCTGGTCCATGGGGTCACGAAGAGTCGGACACGACTGAACGACTAAACAACAACAACAATAATGGTTTACTATAAAATTCAATTATAAATAACCCACCACAACTTAGCATTAATTTATTTACATTTATATTCTGCCTTTCCTCCAATAACTTCAAGGTTTTCTCTCTCCCCTTGCCCTCAGTTTTATATACAAAACAACCAGGGATTTTTTCCAGCCAGAACTCAGTTCCAGCACCTCTCATGTTTGCACCATTTCCATTTTAAGAGAACAAGTGAGGTTTTCATGGTGAGTTCCAGGACCTTTTCTAGAAAAATAGCACTGGAAACAGCCCTGTGAGGTAGGTTAGGCTGAGACAGTGACTGGTCCTAAAATTGATTCTGGCTCTTCCTAGTCCTGGTCCAGAACTCTATACAGTATACCACATTGGCTTTATAAGCATCGAAGTGTCCATCTACAGTGGTACATCGGGTTAAGAACTTAATTCATTCTGGAGGTCCATTCTTAACCTGAAACTGTTCTTAACCTGAAGTACCACTTTAGCTAATGGGGACTCCCACTGCTGCTGCATGATTTCTCATCCTGAAGCAAAGTTCTTAACTCTGGGTTAGCGGAGTTTGTAACCTGAAGCATCTGTAACCTGAGGTACCACCATATAAGGATAAATGATTACAACCCATAGCTGTCAAGTGTCCCTTATTTGAAGGGACAGTCCCTTATTCCAGTGCCATGTCCCGCTGCTGTCCCTTATTGATGGATGTCCCTTAAATGTCCCTTAAATGATGTACCTTAAATTTCAAAGGAAGCAGCTCCTCTCCCTCCCTGCCAGCCGGCCAGGGAGGAGGGAGGCTCCAACTTTGTTGCTTGGCTGTGTTGCTCACCCAATAAGAAGTCTAAGAACGACTGGGGGGTGGAGCTTGCATGCCTTGTGTGTGGCTGGTTAATGCAAGCTGAGGGGTTTTTTGAATGCTGGATGCCATTTTGTTGCACGTGCTGCTGCAAACTTTGCAGTGCAAAGCCAGGCCGGGGAGCCATCTTAAGTTGAGGCTGCATAGGCCTTGTGGTGCGTGTGATTCAGATTCTATTCAGTTGAACCTCTGGTTACAAAGTTGGTTGGACAGTGTTCTCGAAGCTACCAGCATGAGTTTGACCAGACTGCAGGAGGACAGGAAGACTGGAGTGCCTGGAACAGGTGAGGCTGCAGGTCCCTTATTTTGGCTGCTGGTCCCTTATTTTCAAGGCTGCTGGTCCCTTATTTTCAAACCTGTAAGTTGACAGCTGTGCTATAACCATGCACACACCTCAGCAGCAACGAGTAAGACAGTAAAACTCAAGCTTGGAGTTCCTCCTTCTATTATAGGATCAACAACAGGCAAGCCCCAAAGACTTGAATGGCAGAGCCTTCATGAGCATACCCTGACTTTGACTTCCTCACACTGTGCTGATGGTTATTGTCCATTGGGACTAGTGGGGCGTAAGGCGGGAGGCCAACAGTAGGTGGAGCCAGACTGGATGACAGTAGCAACCACAGCCAAAGCTAGGCAAAGCCAATTAATTGTGTCCCCATCCTGCTCCCTGCTAAATTCCACCAGGGGAAATACTGAGACCAAGGAGGGGGAAGCTGACAGGCAGTGCCATTCTCTGGACTGGTTGTAGGTAAGAATACAGGCATGGTTGCTGACTGATGGCAGACTGAGGTTGGTGGGGCAGTGGACCATATGCCCTAACTTACCATCCTCCACTGTCACAGTGCCTCCCTCTCCTTCGCAATACAAAAGAGCCCAGCTTGCCTATAATAAAGATTTTCAGTGTTATTAAAAACTCCAAATTATTCTCTGCCAGTTACTTTCTTGTGATAAAGATAGGGTGCTTTGTGGTCTTTCGAAGCAGCATGAAATTTATTATAATTAAAGTATCTGAATAGCAAATTTATTAGCGAGTGTAATGGAAGCGTATTTGGCTGTACGTGAAAACAGCATGCTGAGGAAAGGGGGGAGAAGAACAATGCGAGTGGGAACTGTTGTTAAGGAAATCAAAAAGTGTTTCTGCAAAGCCAGTGGCAGGCGGTGCCGCTTTAATTGCATGTTTAACGTAAGGTAGCTAAACAGACGACTTTCAATTAAAACTATTAGAACTCTTAAGATGCTTGAAGAGGTGAATTCCACCTCAAAGCCATTCATAATTCTGCATGGAGGTGAGACATGATTGTTAGCATTTTGGAGGCAGTGAGTTTCAAGCCTTCCAGTGGTTCAGTTGTTCTCTTTTCATAGCTAGGCCTTTTATTTTATTTTTATTTTATTTTTAATCACACTTTTCAAAAATGCTTTCTTTACTGCTTTCTCCAAAGACAATAAATATACCAAAGCAAGTTATAAGCACTGCTGGAGTCATAATGAAAGGAAGTAGCAATTAAAGGAGGTGGGGAAAGACAAGAGTAAATCGTGGTCCCTGGTTGCTTCATTATTATTTCTACAGATGAAGACTAACATGTAACGTTTTGACATCCCTGTAGTAGCATATATATTTTTGCTCTAGAATCAAAAGGTGGGCCAAATAATTACTACTCTGCACCTCCTTCAGCTGGTATGACAGTTTTATCATAACAAAATCCAAAGCTGTAAGTAATAAAGAAGGGTTTATTTCTTCTGTGTTCCATGGTTTGACTGTAATTTTATATTGATCCAACTGTTGGCTTACAAAGTTGCAGGATCTTAACAATTTAACAATGCAATCCAATATATGTCTATTAAGAAATAGGTCCCATTGAATTCCAGGAACTTACAGTTGTACCTTGGAAGTCAAACAGAATCCATTCCAGAAATCCGTTTGACTTCCAAAATGTTCGAAAACCAAAGCATGGCTTCTGATTGGCTGGAGGAAGCTCCTGCAGCCAATCGGAAGCCACGGAAGCCACGTCAGATGTTCGGCTTCCAAAAATAGTTTGCAAGCAAGTACTCTCACTTACAAGTTTGTGGAATTTGGGAGCCAAAACGTTCAAGAACTAAGTTGTTCAAAAACCAAGGTACGACTGTATTTCCCAGTAAGTGTGCATACAGTAATGCTTTGCACACTTGCTAAGCATATAATCCATTTTGAGCCAAGTGGGACCTACTTCTAAGTACATATGCATATGGTTGTGCTGTCAATCTGGCAAGCTAGAGGTACATAGACAGCATTTATTTATTTTTAAAAAGCAAGTCTTGTACTTTCCGCTAAATCCCAACACTCTTCTGCCACACATAGCCTCTAATTGCTTTAAGGATTTTGGCATGTTGACATAATGCGAGTAACCCTTTTACCTTTTCTGTCAAAATTATCTAGACTGACACCAATGACATAGGCAATTATTTTATGTAGTATGAAGTTTAATGGAACAGAGAGCTGGACCTCAAGCAAAGCAGAATAAAACTGATCATCATGTGCCACAGAAATTAACTGCAAGGCATACATTTGGGAAACAGGCCAACAGTAAATTAATTAGTGGGACATGTTTTTCAAAAGAAAAAGTTGAAATATCTGTAAGTGGGACAAGAATTCTAAAAAGCTCAGCTCTCATCTGGGTAACTAATTAAGTATCTGGCTAGCAGTTTCTATGTAGTTCAAAATCCATGCATAGTTTGGATGTTTCTGCGGGAATTGAGTGCCCTTTGGCCTAGCAGGAACTCTGGAAAGCTCACAGATTTTAAAAACCAGGCCACTCTTCATTTACCTTGTTATTGCAAAACCTGAAAATTCAGAGTTAGTTGATGGAATGTATTGCAAAGCAACTTGTTAGGCATATGATGCAATCAATGATTCAAATGTGGGATTGTTTACAGCTTCATACTCTCTACTTCTTAGGTTGTGAAAGTTCAAGTCTAACTATACATCATATTCTGGGGGGAAAGTGCACTGGAGACTGATGAAATAATATGAAGGTTCTGCATTATTGTGGTACATAATCAAGTGGTACCAGTTCTTAATAAATGTCAATCTAAGATTTTGTGTGTGAGAGATTGGGGGTGGGGGTGGAAAACCATGGTCAGCAGTCAGATTTCAAATATTTACTACCCATTCTACCAACACTTTGACTCTCAGCAGGTCAGAGGTACTCTCTAGTCTTCAGTAATGTCTGGAGGACTATCAGCTCCTTAATCTGAACAATGTATCATTGGGGAAAGCTACTCTTGTCTCTTCGCCCGCTTGCCCTGAAACTTGCCCATTGACTTATCTCAGCCAGTGTTAATTGCCTTTGGTTTATTGTCTTCCTACTCTGGATCCAGACTAGTCCCAACTGCAGCCTCAGATCCCTAACTTGACCCAGAACTGATTGACCAATACCCCCAGAATCTCAAACAAGCTCCTTAGATACATTTAAAAAGCCAAAGTCCTTCCCGGTCTGATGTGGAGATGCCAGGGGTTGAAACCTGGGGCCTTTTGGAAGCAAAGCAATCACTCTACCACTGAGCCCTGTCCATCATCTTAAATCATTCAATCATTGCATAAGAACAAAATACAGAGTGAATGAGCTTCTGACCTAGGTGACAATGAACAACTAGCAGAGCTGTATCTTCTGGCGGCTGTAATAACCACAAAATGAATCCTTTTGAAGATCTGCAGAGGGAGGGAGAGGGCTAATCTATTCCCAAGTGTAAGGAGAAATAGAGTGAAATATCCTTTGGTCTAGGTCAGGTATAGGCAACCTCCAGATGTTTGGGACTACAATTCCCACCATCCCTGACCACTGGTTCTGTTAGCGAGGGATGATGGGAATTGTAGTCCTAAACATCTGGAGGGCCGGAGTTTGCGTATGCCTGGTCTAGGTTGTGTGGTATATGCAAGGTGGAACCCTATAGTCTTTCTTTAATATCTAAGGTATTGATCATTCCTACAAATAAGAAGTATGTGCTGGTGTTGTTAGGGCTGGATTATGGGGTGCAGGTCTGGGGGCCCCAAGCCCAGGGTGACAAAAGGCAGTGTGATGTCAGCAGTAGTTTGTCTTTCCTCCCTCCCTTCTTACATTTTCCTCACTAGCTTGGACTGTAAACCTTTAGGCAGAAATGCTGCTTTCTTCCTACAGTGCCTAGTCTTTCTGCGCTATAAAATGTATATTCTATTATGCGTTATCTAAATCAGGAATTTGACAATCCCAACCCTGTAAGATTCAAGCCTGTGATGTTGTTTCAGCTATCTGAAATCAATTTCTGCAAAAAGTGTAGTTCAAAAGTTTTAAAAAGTATGCTAGGATAATTGGGGGAAAGCTAAAACTATATCTAAGTATGGCCGTTAGGAGGTTCATAGGTTTTTCAGTGTCTGAACTGAGATGTGCTCTTAAATAATATGGTTTCAAGGCAATAAAAGCAATGCTATCAGCAGCCATTCCATCAGGCTGCAACAGAGGCAGAGGAGGGGAGCAGACAATACGGCTGGTGGGGTGACACATGTAGGGCTGCACTCACATCCCATTACCATGGAGGTGGGGGAGCGAAGGCTGATGTTCACAGGGCATATTCCAGACAACTGAAAATGAATTTGCAATGTTCAAGTTCAAATTAATAAGTTTATTGTTCTAGCCAAGGGCTAGAGGCACCAAAAAGCTGAAATCCAGCTTGATTTCTGTTGTGGTGTAGCTGCTTGCTTGTGGGAACAAAGGTTTCAGAAAGCGATCTCTTGGGTCTCCATATAAGGGGCCATATAATGAGTGATGTCTTCCAACTGCGGTTGACCACGAATACAAAGTCTGTCTGCATACAGAATCTTGTTATAGTGGCCATCCAAAACTGTGATGGTCATCACTTGGAAACACAATTCAATAAAGGCATTTCTTAAGGAAGCTGTTGCGAGTTACGTCATATAACTAGCTCTAGAATGCTCTGTTCTCAGTTGTGGATACCAACAAGAAAATTTGGTGTTTTTAATTAGTTGCAAGTCTTTTTTTAGATTCTCTCCAGAAGACCTAATCCCTTAGTTGATACTTATTCCAGGTCAATGCGGAGCTCAGTTCTGAAAAATAATAATAATCATGACAAGTTGCTTTACAGAGTTAGTTATTACCCAGTTTCATAAAGCACAGAACAGGAAAATGTTCCATAATCACAGAAGCAATTATTTTAACATTCTTTAACTGAGCACAGTCTACTCTTGCCTAACACGTCTGGAGGATACGGACCATTTGGATCCCTTCCAATCAGGATTCAGGCCTCACCATTCAGGCCTTGGTTGCGCTGGTTGATGATCTTCGGCGGGCAAGGGACAAAGGTAGAGTTGTTTCCTAGTTCTGCTGGATCTCTCAGCAGCCTTTGATACAATCGACCATAACATCCTTCTGGACTGTCTAGAGGGGCTGGGAGCTGGGGGCACTGTTATACAGTGGTTTCGCTCCTTCCTCCTGGGCCGTGTTCCGAAAGTGGTGGTGGGGGATGAGTGTTCAGACCCCTGGGCCCTCACTTGTGGGGTGCCTCAGGGTTCCGTCCTCTCCCCCATGCTTTTTAACATCTATATGAAGCCGCTGGGAGAGATCATCAGAGGATTTGGACTGGGTGTCCATCAATATGCAGATGATACCCAGCTCTAGCTCTTTTTCAAATAAGAACCAGTGAAGGTGGTGAAGGTCCTGTGTGAGTGCCTGGAGGCGGTTGGAGGATGCATGGCGGCTAATGGATTGAAGTTGAATCCTGACAAGACAGTACTGTTTTGGGGGGACAGGGGGCGGGCTGGTGTGAAGGACTCCCTGGTCCTGAATAGGGTAACTGTGCCCCTGAAGGACTAGGTGCGCAGCCTGGGAGTCATTTTGGACTCACAGCTGTCCATGGAGGCGCAGGTCAATTCTGTATCCAGGGCAGCTGTCTACCAACTCCACCTGGTACGCAGGCTGAGATCCTACCTGCCTGCGGAGTGTCTCGCCAGAGTGGTGCATGCTCTAGTTATCTCCCGCTTGGACTACTGCAATGCGCTCTACGTGGGGCTACCTTTGAAGGTGACTCGGAAACTACAACTAATCCAGAATGCGGCAGCGAGACTGGTGACTGGGGGCAGCCGCCGAGACCATATAACACCGGTCTTGAAAGACCTACATTGGCTCCCAGTACGTTTCTGAGCACAATTCAAAGTGCTGGTGTTGACCTTTAAAGCCCTAAACAGCCTCGGCCCAGTATACCTGAAGGAGCGTCTTCACCCCCATCGTTCTGCTGAGGGTCCAGCGCCGAGGGCCTTCTGGCGGTTTCCTCATTGCAAGAAGCAAAGCTACAGGGAACCAGGCAGAGGGCCTTCTCGGTAGTTGCGCCCGCCCTGTGGAACGCCCTCCCATCAGATGTCAAAGCGATAAATAACTACCTGACATTCAGAAGACATTTTAAGGCAGCCCTGTTCAGGGAAGTTTTTAATCTGTGATATTTTACTGTATTTTTGGTTTCTATGGAAGCCGTCCAGAGTAGCTGGGGAAACCCAGCCAGATGGGCGGGGTACAAATAATAAATTATTAATTATTATTATTATTATTATTATTATTATTATTATTATTATTATTATTAATTGTTGGCAGGGCTGCCTTAAGCATATGCAGCGCTGGGGTGCAAAGATTTGCCCCCCCCCAGGTTGCCCAGTACCAGGTTGCCTCAGAGTCTCACTGGCTCGGTCACCTCTGAACTCGCGGCACAGAGCTGCCCATAGCAGAAGAGCCCACCGTGGCGCTCCTTTTGCCGGGAATTAACTCTTGGGCCCCGGACTCTCAGCCTGGAGCCCCTGAGAGCCTGCGCCCGGGTGCCCTGCACTCCTAGCACCTATGGGTTAGACGGCCCTGGCTGCTGGTATTCCTGATGGCAGAGAATATAGCTCCCCACCCTCCAAAAAAATAAAACACAGTTTCCAAAACTTTGATGGAGTTTGAATCACAGCCTCAGCTTTCAATGTCATGGAGCACTTGAATAAGCACTTTGCTACCAAATATCTTTAGGGCAGGTTCAACCACTTGCCCTCCCTTACTTCAGTAGAACTTCATCAGTGTAATTGTCTAATTCCCAGTACTGGAGGAAATAAATCCCAGTCAAGATTTTGATTTATTCAAATCATGGAATTAGTTTTCCTGCCTTGCAGCATTTCCTTGGAGATCATTCCAACTGTGACCTCATTAAAAGTTTGTGATTTGAGTTTTGCTAATGGCACATCATTTTGTTTTCGATATTATATATCAATTGATAATATGCAATATATTATCTAGTAATTATTTCCCTAATAATCTCATTACAGTACCAGACCAATGTATCAGTTACCATAAAATGGAAACCAAATTAAATGTAATAACAGCACTGATGGTAGGTATATAAATATGATGTTTGGATATTAACTCTGCCTTAAACATGTTGCTCAGTTCTTTGGTCTGGAGCATGTAGATTTACTGCTTGAATTGATAGGAATGGATGGCAGCAAACAATATCCTGACTTTGGATTTTGAATATCCTACTACACGCATACTGGTTTGAGACTGAGTTTTTGGCACAACTTCTTCCTCTTCTGAAGGGATAGCTATGTGGTGCCATCCACATTATTTCTGGACTCCAACTACCTTTAGCTCTAGTCCTCATGGCCAGCAGTCAAGGATTATGGGAACTGAATCCCAACAAGATATGGAGGGCATCACGTTGGCCACCCCTGCTGTATCGTAACTAATCCTATGTAAATGTAACTGAAACAAATTAGTATTCTTCCCATTTACCTGTTCCTCCATTTCTTTCAATTACTCGGTGATCTACCTTGCATCAAATTGTAGACTGTAATGCTGTTCTAATAGAAGAGAAGAAGAAGAGTTTGGATTTGATATCCCGCCTTTCACTCCCTTCAAGGAGTCTCAAAGCGGCTAACATTCTCCATTCCCTTCCCCCCCCCCCACAACAAACACTCTGTGAGGTGAGTGGGGCTGAGAGACTTCAAAGAAATGTGACTGGCCCAAGGTCACCCAGCAGCTGCATGTGGAGGAGCGGAGACACGAACCCGGTTCCCCAGATTATGAGACTACCACTCTTAACCACTACACCACACTGGCTCTTCATATGTACTCTTCATAATGTACTTCATAAAACACAAGATGGATCCACACCATACACTGAAAGCCCAGGACTTCCCCCAAAGAATCTTGGGAACTGTAGTTTGTTAAGGGTGCTGGAAATGGCAGTTCTGTAAGGGGAAACTACAGTTTCCAGGATTCCTTGGGGGAAGTCATGTGCTTTAAATGTGTGTTGGGTGCGCATAGTGTGGATCTGCTCAATGGTTCAATGTAAATGACAATAACACCCTACTTTATGCTGATGCCACAGGGACAATAAAATGTTCTATATATGGCAGAAAATAAAAACGTGTAAATAAAATGTCCAATTATACTGCTCCTTAAGTAAGGTCAGGCTAGGGTTCCAATTAATCATTTGGGGAATGCATTTCAATATATAAATGTGTGGATAATGCAAAGGAAACCCATATAAATAGAAATGATGAATTGCAGTTAAACAGTTGCACTTTACTTTGAAATCCCTTTCAAGTGTGGCCATCTTAAGATCTGTAGCAGAGTATCCTGGTAGATTGGTGTAGATGTTCTTCTCCCGCTTTCTGAACATTTCCATTTCTGATGTCATATAGAAACCAGTAGGAAAATGTTTCAATCTACCAGAACACTCCATTATTCTCCGATGTGAAACTGCTGAAACACAATTCATCAAGAAGTTCAGTTCTAGTCATGTGGAACTGAGTAAAGACAGTGGTCTTCTGTCTCGCTACAGATGTTAAATTACTCCGCATTACCAAACCGTTGTTTTATCACCTGTCACTGCTGTTGTAAAAGGTCACTGTGTTTCTTTTGCCTACATTCTGGCTCTAATTGAATTGCCACTGTCAGTAGTTTTGCATTTCCTTTACTGTCACTGCTTACAATCCCTCCCACCTCATGCATATTTGCGCATGCAGCTGAGAGTTAAACTTTAGGCAACTAAGAATTGAATGGTGCCCACAATAACTTATATTACAATTTCTCTCTTTCCAAGTTGTCACAGGATGCTGTCCTATTTGTGCTGTTTGTAATGTGGAATGATGCACCCTAAGCTAAGTTGGCATCCATCTGTCTCAGGAGACAACAGAGGAATGCATCTTTGGGGGTGAGGTCAAACTGTTTATGGAAAATACGTTGGTGAGCTATTAAAATGTATCCCTCTTCTAACCCAGTGCAGGTAAGGTACTCCTTGTCCAACGTAATTCTTGGACAATGTTCATGACTGTGGCTGTAGCCACAACCCAGGGGACAAATTAAGCATATTTTAGTTTCATGTAGACCATACTATACTCATTTTCAGGAATTCACACACACAAATGGAGACAAGATGGCACCAAAGTAAGATGTGCTTATCAGAGCTCTGCGTATTCCCTTTCAATTACATGACGGGGGTTTGCTTTGCTGGCTCCCCACCCCTTATTCTTCTTAAAATTTCTCTTATCAAAGGCAAGGTTGTTTTATGTGTTCTGGCAACCCCAGGAATTTGCACCATAGCATTTTGTGAAACCAGCATCGTAAATTCGTTTTAACGAAGCCTAACAGCCTTGCAGCCACTACCCTGCCAGCTATATCTCCACATTTTTAATATATATATATTAAGGATTTTTAACCTTCAAAACCTTTTAATCTCTTAAAATCCTCTTTCATTCCTTTGACCCTCTATATTTTAAACAAACTGAAAGACAGGAAAAATGGCTGTTGCCGAAGAGACTAAGTTGAAATAACGCCCCGTTTGGTTATTGGTTTTTATCTTTTTCGCCCCTTCCCTATTACCTTCCTGCCCACAAAGTAGCTGTAGATCAATCTGGACTGGATGAGACTATAGATTTGGAACTCAACCAACTGATCCAAGAAGTACAGCTTGGCTGATACATGTAGAATCCCAGAAATGAGAAGAGCAAAAAGACTTAGGTGTCTTGATATGGACAGTGATTCACGGTCCTCAGTTCTCAAGCAGAATAACTTGGACACACAGACATGGAATATGGTGTGCATCTCTGAGAGCACTATATATATAAAATGTCATTTCAGATATAAGCATTGCCAGCTGCTATTGCATGCCCAGATGCACTGCTTACCCTACACTAGCCACGAATTAATATAACCTCCTTCACACCTTGTCATATCTTATTCCGCCCAACCACACACTTAAATAGTAGCTACAGCTATTAGCCAGGTAGCTAGGTCATATTTGACAGGCTCCTCCATCTGACTTCACCCCATTACGCTTCTCTCCATGTTCTCATCCTTTGGCCTATAAATAGCAAGTACGTTTCAGCCCACTTTCGTTCTTATTACACTTTGGTGATCCTCTTTTATACTCATTAAACAGCCGCTATGTTTTGAAAGCAAGAAAATGATAACTGAAAAGGAGTGTGTGAGCCTCTTCATCTGACTTGTCAGCGCAGTATAGAACGGTTTAATGATAAATGTGTTCATAAGCGTCTACAGCTTCATTTGCATAAGTAATCCCATTGATTCGTTACTTACTGTTGCCATCAAGCAGGCAGAACTGGCATCTTTGTCAGATAATTGTAGGTTGTAGCTCCTTTTCTTGAAAGCAAGCTGGAGAAGCATTTGTTATTTGTTTATTTGTTACACTTGTACAGCACCACGCCTCCAAGAATCATAGAGAGCAATGCTTTAGTTTCGTCAAATGCTCTGTTAACTAGGCTATGCTGGCATATATTAGCCGGCCCAAGGCTACCCAATTAGATTGATCAGTAGGGATTTAAACATGGGTTTCTCACTTACAGACCCAATACGCTAGCCTTTTTATCACATTGGTTCTCAGCGTAAACATTTTTGCTGATTTTAAGCATGGTCTACTTCCTATAACATCTGTCGGCATTAGAAAGGAGAATCCTTTTTGATATCAAACCAGCTGGTCTTCTGAAACAGTTATGTTTATTACTCTGAGTAAGACTTAGATGAATAACACCAAACAAAAGTAAAGATATAGGTAACAATCTAAACATTTTTTTTGTTAAAAAAACACATCAAATCACACAGATTCCATATAGCATGCAATATAAAAGGACTGAGCAAATTTACACCCATTGATAAGTTTTCAATAGCTGCCGAAAAGCAAAAATGTTAGTTGCTCATCTAAGTTTGATTGGGACCTGATTCCGTAGGATGGGAGCTGCAACACTAAAGGCTGTTTTCTAATTGATGTTAGTCTGTTAGATTCATTTATTTTCCTCTTCTCAAAGTTGATTTTTGAATTTGTTGTGTTTATGCAGGTTTTGGACAATATATTGTCAGGGAAGCTGCTCAAGCATGATATGTGCATGAAAACCGAAGGTCATGAACACATTTTGTGGGGAAAATGGATCCTTCTTTTAAGGCTTTTTATTTTAGCAGTAACCAGAGTTTAGGGAACTTCAATTATCCAAGATGAAAAGTGTCCCAACTTCCAGAGTTGAAGTACTTATTTATATATTTTGTGCAGCTTCCACAATTAACATAGGGGGGAAATGAACTTAAGTTCTGAATTCACTCAAATATATAAAATCATATATTTTCACTCAAATATATAAATCATAATTAAATGCATTAGTTATGAGAGTGTTTTAAGTCACACTGCCAGCCTAGACTCAACAGGTGTATGAAAACTGATTCCAATCACAGAGATTGATTTGATTTGGCCTGTTTAAGAAAGATAACAAAGATTGATGGGAGATCTGACATTTGGTGTTAATTTATCATCATGAAATTTAGTGATCCTTTGGTCAACTTGGGCTAAGCATGACTTCATTGATTCATGAGCTACTGGAATCAAAGGACTGACAGCAGAAGATTAGCTGTGTGTTTTCAGTTCAGCATTTCAAACCTATCCATGGACAAAAGAAGGCACGCTGGCAGGCAGGCTCCAGGACTTGCCAATTGCTGAAATACTTGAGGTTGAGTGATATAAAATAAGTTCAGACTATCTATTAATTTTGGATTGAAAAATAACAAAGACCTTGAATGGAATACATTTGTCACATCCAAAATAATCAATTTCAACTAAAAATATCCACAACAATCCACTGACAATAATTTTCAATCTTGCCATATGCAGCTATCCATTTAAATTAATAAAGTAGCACACGTTCACAATTAGAGACACATTAGAAATAATTAGCTCATATTGTGGACATGAATTTTGATCTCTGTTGGATAAGGATTTTAGTTTTTTAATTTAATTTACTTGTGTGTCATTTATAGCTTTCCTTCCCAGTACAATACCAAAAGCTCATAAAAATCAATCAAATATAATTCCATAAAAATAATTAGCACAGTTAACAGCAAAACACATCTGATAAAGGGAAGAAGGCGTAGCTGGGTATTTTGTAATAATCGTAACTGTTACTTCAACATTATCTGGAAAAAGGATTTATCCATTAAGGAGTAAAAAGAGAAAGAGAGAATCCATGCTTGTGCCTGCTATGGAGCACAGCTAAGACACCAGGCAGCAAGACCAGGCAGTTAATTTAATTTATAGAAAGGAAGGAAGAAGTTTTTTATTCTGTTTTGAAAAGAAAACAAAGAAAAGAAAAGAAAGGACTTTGTCAGAGTACTAGATCGGTTTCTGCTAGTTCCAGGCTTGGTCAATTTAGCTGATCAAGAAGGGATCAAGTAGATAAATAGGTACCACTCTGGCAGAAGGTAAACGGCATTTCTGTGCGCTGCTGTGGTTTCACCAGAAGCAGCTTAGTCATGCTGGCCACATGACCTGGAAAAACTGTCTGCAGACAAACGCCAGCTCCCTCGGCCAGTAAAGTGAGATGAGCACCACAACCCCAGAGCCATTCACAACTGGACTTAACTGTCAGGGGTCCTTTACCTTTACCTATTATAATTATAGCATGTGGAGTGTTATGAAAACAGAGCAGCATCTTGCAAGAATTGAGTGTATCTTGGCCCATCTAAATCTATGGACTTCCTGAAGTATGTCATTCTGGTTGCTGTAACTTCTGTTGATTGACTCATGCTATTTTCCTTGAAGATATGTTCATTCATGTCTTAATCTCATTTGGTAGAATGATCTAATCTCAGAGGACATGTGTGCACATGTGTGCGTGTACACACTGTTGCTTTTGTTTCACAAAGCTAACATAGCTAACCTTCTCAAATGCATTATTATTTCATATTTGAAGCAGCAGAATGTATACCTCCTATATTATTATCATTTTAAAAATTTACCTGTCAGGTTGATCTTATGGAGTTCAGACTATTAAGGCCATTTCACAGCAGGTTGAGCCAATCATACTGTGTCATAATGGCTGACCTTTAAAATTCATCTTGAAATTGCTTGATACATGCCATCTAGGAAGTTTAAAGACAAAAATATGTGTTGTTGTTATGTTTTCATCATCTTGCCAAGAAAACATGGGAGTTGGGAGGGAAAATGCTAAAAACAAACGAACAAATTTTCAAGACACAACCCAATACACAGTTTAAAGCACTAACCTTGTTAATAAGGGTGCCCATTCTTGGGGTTGTGGCTTCTTGGGGAATGTGCAATAGAATAAGCAATGTGCAAAAGTTACAGGAGGAATTCAATTTTTGATTCCATTCTCTAAATGCCAAAACCGCAGAAAGTACATCAGACTAGCTGAACTTCAAGTGATGCAATCAGCACTGCCATTTCCCCCCAATATTGTCAATTACACATTTTTGTGCCTAGCCTCAGATGTCTTTCTTCATGTATTTTGACTTGTAGGTGCATGCTATGAGTGCATTGTGTTGGGTTTTCTTAATGTTGATATGGTCAGTGGTGCTACTCATAGCTGTGTATAACCTGAATAGCAGCACATCTGTGAGCTCTTAACAATTCAACACACCTGTGGTATCTTAACAATTTAACTAATTAGCAGGGGGAGGGAGTTTACATGCTGCATTGAATGCAGTGATGTGATAGGGTACTTGATTATTTTGAAAACTGTGTTTAGGTTGACCAAATGCTTTGTATGGTACTGGCTAGTGTAGAGTGGTGAGTTGCAAATGCTTGATTATTATTTAAAAATAAAGATAAGCAAAGATGTTGCAGGCAAGTTTTTATTCCATCGCTCCAGTTGCTGTGCAAACTCGGTTGGTGAAGAAAGTCCCAACACATTGAACACATGCATTCTAGTTACACTGCATTATGGCATTCACAGTATTGGTATTATTGCTTAGCCCTGAAATTGCTAGATGGAGAAAAGAAGAGCAAAAGTAAAATAGATCCTCATTGTAGATTGAGGAATTAAGTTTTGCTGACAGTAGAGCAACAGAAATTAATGGAGCTGAGTTACTCATATCCATTAATTTCGGTGGATTGCTCTGAGAAGAATTTAGTTGGATACAACTCTTATCATCCCTGTATTCACGTACATGATAGGCTCAAAATTATACTGCCCACTCCTATAAAATGTGAATGGGAACTTGCCCGAGGACAGAATAGCTTAAGAAGATTCCTGCAGAATCAAACCAATAGCCCTTTTAGTCTAGTATCCTGTCTTCTCAATGGCCAATCAGATGCCCATGAGAAGCATGAAAGCAAAATCTGAACCCAACAGGTCTCTCTCTCCTGCTTTCATTCCCAGCAGCTTGTACTCAGAGCCACATTGCTTCTGGCATTGGAGGCACGATATCACCATCGTGGCTGGTACCCACTGATATCCTTATCTATAATGTTTCTAAATCCTCCTTTAAAGTCATCCACACCTGGTCATCGCGACATGCTGCAGGAGCAAATTCCCTAGTGGAATAATGCAATGTGCAAAGAAGCACTTTTATCTCTCCGGAGCCTAGCAACTTCATTGGATGGCCCTGAGTTTAAATATTACAAGAGAGAAAGAAAAATGTCTTCTTGTGCAATTTCTCCAAACCATGTGTAATCTTGTACACCTCTATCATGTCCCTGTTACCTGGCTTTTAAAAATATAAGGTAAAAGGTAAAGGTACCCCTGCCCGTACGGGCCAGTCTTGACAGACTCTAGGGTTGTGCGCTCATCTCACTCTATAGGCCGGGAGCCAGCGCTGTCCGCAGACACTTCCGGGTCACGTGGCCAGCGTGACAAGCTGCATCTGGTGAGCCAGCGCAGCACACGGAACGCCGTTTACCTTCCCGCTGGTAAGCGGTCCCTATTTATCTACTTGCACCCGAGGGTGCTTTCGAACTGCTAGGTTGGCAGGCGCTGGGACCGAGCGATGGGAGTGTACCCCGCCGCGGGGATTCGAACCGCTGACCTTTTGATCGGCAAGTCCTAGGCACTGAGGCTTTTACCCACAGCGCCACCCGGGTCATAAAAAGTCCCAAATGTTGCAAGCAATCCCTTGATGAGTTTGTTTACTCATTTCTGGACCCTAGAACTCTACAAGCAATGGCAAGGATTCACTTACAGAGTGCACATCAGACACTGTCCACCTTAAACCCCCAACTACCCCCTTTCCAAGCTGTAGCCCTGTCCTTTCTCAGTTCCTTACATTCCTATTCTGTGCAGCAACTCACATTTAGAAACATTCTGGACTTGTTTCTGTGCTGTCCAAGCATCTGTGGACAGCTCAGCTGCTCACATCCATCCCTGTGGTCCCACTCTTCTCTCCTGTGGCAACAGGAGAAATGAGAAATTCCAGTAGGAGTGGCTTAATCACTGTGATCATGCCAGGCTATATCTTCATACTGTTGCATTCATGGATGTCAGGGAGAATTATACTGTGCCTGAACTCGACCCAATGCATTGTTTTGGCACTGTTATGATGGAGCATTTGACAGGTTCCCCCCAGAATAAATTGTGTTTTGGTAGCTTAGGTACTGGGTTCAGTTTCATAGAATTCAAAAAGGTGAGCACAAGTTCTGTCAGCGGCTTCCCAAAAGCAACCAACCAACCAACCAACCAACAAACCAATGTGTTTTCAAATTCAACATTAAAAGATACTGTGACTGCTAAGTTGTTCACCATTTCATAGAACCATAGAATCTTAGAGTTGGAAGGGACCCTGAGAGCCAGTGTGGTGTAGTGGTTAAGAGCAGTAGTCTCGTAATCTGGTGAACCAGGTTCGTGTCTCCGCTCCTCCACATGCAGCTGCTGGGTGACCTTGGGCCAGTCACACTTCTTTGAAGTCCCTCAGCCCCACTCACCTCACAGAGTGTTTGTTGTGGGGGGGGGGGAGGGAAAGGAGATTGTTAGCCGCTTTGAGACTCCTTAGGGTAGTGATAAAGTGGGATATCAAATCCAAACTCTTCTCTTCTTCATCTTGTCAAACTCCCTGCAATGAAGGAATATGCAGCTGTCCCATACAGGCATCAAACTTGCAACCCTGGTGTTATCAGCACCACATTCAAAACTACTGAGTTCTATGACTGTGAAATGAATGTCCTGTAATAATGATATCATACAGGTGGGACTTACACTTGCTATTGTTTAGTGAGACATGGGCTAATCAGTCCCCTTGCTTGGAAAACAAAACATAGATCAAAACAGAATTAGTCAATGTATATGATCGGGAAAATAACCCCAAGGTTTTGATGAAGAAGAAAAAATACAGCTGTGAATTCATTCTTCAAGTTTCTTCTAACTTTTTCAGTTTCTTTGTCCTGACTCTGATGCAATATCCCTTTACCTACTCCCTTGCAGGATTTATAACAACTGACAAGGTATTATTGCTGCATTCTTATAATAAGAAATATGTCAAGTCAATGTACAGTCAATGAGCTGACCCTACTATGCAGCAAGTAAGTGCTTAGGATTGCATGACTGAGCCCTTATGATCTACGCCAGATTTGCTTGAGTGCTGTGCCATCATAATGGACAATTATGCTGCTGTCACTATTTAGAATCAGGAGGAGGAAAGTGCACGATCTGCTCATACTTCCTGAATAAGCTTGCTCAGCATTCTTCATAATCGCCTTCAACGCTTCCTCCCCAGAAGCAGCTGGCTGGGTGAGGCGGAGCTGCCATGCCAGCTTCCCAGCAGGGTGGCTAATGCGTACTGAGAAGGAGATAAGGAGAGGCAGGGAGGCCAGGGCAATGCAAGCAGTGCAGCTATGCCAACTTCTCTGCTGCCTCACTTTCCCACCTCTCCCTTTTGAGAAGCCACAGAGACCCACTTGCCAGGAAGCTTCTGTAGCTGCTTCTGCTCTTCCCGTGTGTACCTATCTATACCTCAACACCTGGATAGGAACGTCTGCAAATTCCTATGGTCTCGGGGGTTCAACTATCTTAAACTCTCCCCAAATGAAATAGCTACTCCCCCAAGCCCAAACCACCCCCCTAAGTCCCCGGGAGCTATGGATAATCACTCCCCTATGCAGCAGATGCCTATTGACAAACTTAATGGGAGTGTTTTTTTAGATGTAAAGGGGTCACTGGACTCTGTGGACCCAACAAATCTACACCATGGAGGGACAGAGAATTAAAGCTGCTGTCCTGGAACATTGCAGGATGGCGCGCTAAGAAAAACAATCAACAATTTGCGATGTTTCTTAAGCGATTTGATATCATCCTCCTGCAGGAGACCTGGTACAGCGACCCCATTTTGTTCAATGGGTATTCTTGCCACTCCCTACTTGCTACTCCATCTGTGAGGGGAGGTAGGCCTAGTGGAGGTCTAGCTAGTCTCATCTCCACAGAGCTTGAACATTCCTTAAAAGCCCTCCCAAACTGCAATTCACTAGCCACGGCAGTCCTACTCAAAATCAAGAGAGATGCACTGGTAGTGGTCAATGTCTACCTGCCCCCCTGCCAAAAAAAATCTATAGTGAAAGCTAACTGGGCAGAGTTAGAGGCATTCTTAGAGTCCATAGAATCTTCCTACCCTTCTACACCGATCATAATCGGGGGGGGGGGGGGGATTTCAACGCCCGTATGGGAACTGATGATGACAACCTTTACAGCCAATATAATCAGATTCAGGACCCTGAAAGCCCAACCGAAGAATGCGTCTCACGACTTTCTAAAGATAATAAATGTAATTTCTCGGGGCTATGCCTAGCCCAGGTCGCAAAAAGAAGGGAGCTGATGATATTAAACGGTAGTAGGGAAGAGGACCACCCAGGGGAGTATACCCATCTTTCAAAGATGGGAGGAAGTGTGATAGACTATATTCTGATATCAAGATTCGCCTATAATTCTGTATCGACGTTTCAAGTGGGACATAACACCGAAAGCGACCACCTCCCACTAACTTTAGCGCTCAATGGCCCATCGTTTAACAAACCCACGGCTAACCTTTACTACACCCCCATCGTTAACCTGGGATCATTGGCCCCCAGAAGCATTAAATGGTCCCCCATGCTTAATACAGAGTTAACTCACCTCCTCCATTCGGAAGACGTGAAGACCATCTACTCAGCCATTGTATTAGCCAATACCGGGGCAAAGGCCATGGACTCGTTCAACGAGTTATTAGCAAGACTAAAGACCTTCCTAACAACTGAGATACTTAACTCTGTTACAAAGCGGGCAAAGGATCAAGAGAGTTGGTTTGATTCGGAGTGTAGACAAGCAAGGAAACGTCTGAGATCAACCTATCGGAATTACAGAAACACCGGAGCACCTTCGCTATTTATGGCCTACATCTATTTAAGACGAAATTACAAACAGCTATTAAAGGTAAAAAAACAAAAAGCCGAGAGAATGGCCTGGTGTAGACTAGTGAAGGCCTCGAATGACAAAGACTCAACCTCCTTCTGGCGTACCATTAGGGGGATCCTGGGCCAAGAGCAGATTGGTCCCACATGCACTGTAGAACCCCAGGAGTGGATGAAATATTTCCAAACCCTCTTCTATGATGACAAAGCTCAGCACAACGATCCAAGTGCCTACTCTGAGAATTTACCATATTGGCCTCCGTCTCCATAGAGGAGGTGGGGAAACTAATTGCCCAACTGAAAAACAACAAAGCCCCGGGCATAGACTACATTCCAGCAGAGCTCCTGAAGAACAATACCAGTTGGTGGGCTCCTATAATGGCGTCAAAATTTACATACATCGATTCAACAGGCATAATCCCTGGTTGCTGGACAGAGGCAGTAATCATCCCAATCTATAAAAAGGGTCCCATGGCAGATCCAGCGAGCTACAGACCCATCAGCCTCCTCCCCATTCCCAGCAAATTGTACGCCAAACACCTCCACATTAAACTAATCGACTGGATGGAAACTGAGGCAGTTCTGGCAGAGGAGCAAGCCGGCTTCAGACAGGGCAGAACAACAATAGACCATTGCTTCGTATTAGCACATCTCATTGACAAATATGTCAACAAAACACGTGGGATTCTATACGCAGCATTCATTGACCTAAAGGCGGCCTTTGACTCGATTTCACGAATCAAACTCTGGGCGAAACTCAATGCTACCAACATTGACAAAAGATTACTGTTCTTGATAAAAAGCCTATATAAAGACTCCAAGTTATATGTAAGAGCCTCAGTAAATGGGCAACTAATTGGCCCTGTACCAGCCACCAAAGGAGTCAAGCAGGGTTGCATTCTAGCCCCAGCCTTATTTAACTTATATATCAATGACATGGTCAAACACCTAACATCCCCAGAGTTCCATGCCCCCAAACTGGCCGAAAAATCAATTTCAGTGCTCCTCTATGCGGACGACGCGGTTCTCTTATCACGAACTAAAGTAGGCCTCAAAAGGCTACTAAGAGAATTCTCAGCTTACTGCAGGAGAGATCAATTGGTGGTCAATCACCAAAAAACTAAAGTCATGGTCTTCGCTAGGAGACACAGACATCACAGATGGGAGATGGACAATCAGCCAATAGAACAGGTCAAAATTTTCAAATACCTCGGAGTAGTTTTCCAGTCAACAGGGGCCTGGGAGGCCCACCATAAATATGCTAGGGAAAAAGCATCTCAAAGCGTCAAAATACTGTCTCGCTTTTACTTTACGAAGGGGGGCAGACATATCCCAGCAGCTTTGGAGGTCTTTCAAGCAAAACCCCTGGCACAACTACTCTACGGGGCCCAAATCTGGACGGGAAATCATTGCCGCACACTCGAAACGGTCCAGTCTAAATTCCTAAGACAGATTCTAGCCGTTCCATCATGTGTACCAAATGCGGCCCTACGGCTGGAGACCGGCCTCCTCTCCGTCGAGACCCGGACCTGGATAAGAACATTCAACTATTGGCTTCGTTTAAATTTAAACCCATCCGGACTATTACCTCTAGTAGCACGAGACGCTCATAGAAGTCGGTGGTCCAAAGTAGTGCATCAAAAACTACTTACATGTGGCCTACAAGCACAGCATCTCCTGAAAGTGGGTCTCCCCAAGGCAAAAACCATTATCGATCAGCGCTTGAAGGATATTGAGCAGCAGAATAATCTGGCCTATATTAAGAAATTTAGTGCTTGGTACGCTTATCTGCCCCCCTCCCATTTTGATTTTCGGGCACCTTACTTGTCTACCTTAACCATTCCAAAACTTAGGCGGGCCTTTACACTGGCCAGACTAAATATGTTACCGTCAGCTGTTCTTGAAGGTAGATATCAAAAAATTCCATTTGAGAACCGGCTCTGCCCCTGTGGAGCTGGCTATGTAGAGACGGCGTCACACGTTCTCTTGTCTTGCTCCCTATATAAAGATCTCAGGGACGAGACCATCATGCCGCTCCTATCTGCCATCCCCGGCCGCTCTTGCGAAGCCAAATTGTGCTCACTTCTAGCTGACCAGAACAGCTCGACAACAGAAAAGGTTGCCAAATTTATCGAGAGAGCAATGAGACTGAGAGCTGGTATCTGAATGATATCAGTGTGGTCACCCGGATTCCTCGTCTGGGTTTTTATGATTATTATCATTATGTTTTATTATTATTATTTTATTACTTCTGCCAAGTTTTAAGTACTGAGATTATTAATTTACCTTGGGTTTTAATAGGTCACAAGATTTTAACTATATTTGTAATGTACTTCTGTTGGTGTTTGTCTTTTGATGCTATGGCCTGTTGGCTATGCAAATAAAGTTTTATTCATTCATTCTCGGGGGTACCATATCTGTCTCCTTTGTTCTCCCATTTCCCTTCCTCAATAGCAGAAACAGTTCGTTGAGATGCGAATGAATATTACTCCTGTTTTCCCAGTCTATTTTAAACCACCCTGTAATGGTTGGGATGAAGGGTGGTATATAAATAAATATAATAAGCAAATAAATTAATGATATTGCCCTTCATTGGTCTCTTTTCCTTTCATCTTGTGGACATCCTATTCAATGTGCTGTCTGCTGCTTCATTTTGTGGCACATTCGAGGAGCTTCTCAATGGTTTTCTTCTTCTTTAAAGTAACTTGACTTTGCATGTGATAAGCTGCTCTTCCAGCTTTTCTTTTTATAAGCTTTTCATATATATATATATATAGAGAGAGAGAGAGAAAGTTAGAGAAAGTTGTTGGGTACTGTAATGTTTAGCATCACTGCCTTTGACTTAACTTGATTTCAGTACAGTAACAGCATTTCAGAGAGGTACTTAATTTCAATTAAGAAATGTCAAACGAGTATTACAAAATATGTGGAAAAGATGTTGCCAAGTGAAATCAATTTGTATGGGAGGGGGAATAACACTTGAATTGGAAGCATAAAGAAATAATGTGAGTAAATTGAAACCAAAAAAAGGGAGAAAAGAAATGAAAGTCATTTGGCCAGGATAAAGAAAGATGAATGGGGCAAAAGAAATGAATGGATTGACAGAAGCACTGTGCCTAAGAGCTGCATTTGGCAACCTCCAGAAATATTTAATGTAGCATCTATCTAAAAGCAATGCATCAAGACCTCTGAAGTATCATGGATAAATGTATTATTTTGTCCACTTAAGACTACTTGGTAACAATCAACAATTTTATAATGTATCCTTATCATCACCTTTTAGGATTATGAAGAAACTTTGTATGAAATCTTTTAACTACAAAGTGGGCGAATAGAACAAAATCTGCTGAGTTTTGCAGAATTGCTATGAAAGAATGTAGTTGGCGATAAAGTACTACGATGTAGCTTTGATAGATAGAGGACACAGCTAAGTAAATAGTCATGTTGTTACTTCTTGACATCACAGATACCCAGAAGCTCACTCACAAAGAAGTTTTTGAGTGAATGAATGCAGTTGTGAAAGGATTTACATTACAGGGGCCAAAATAATAAAAGCACAGAGATCCTGTTTCTGAAGGAACATCAAGTAAACAAAACCAGCTAGCAAGAACAAGGTGCTAAAAGGATGTAAGGGTATGGGATTTTGAGGTGCAATTAAAGAATGAGTAACCAAACAAGCTCTGAGGATGCCCGAAGGATTTATGGAGACAAAGAAATGGTCCACTCTTCTTGTGGGGCAAGCTACCCCGGCATTGGTGGTTGTCAGGCATCAAGGCAGCAATGGACTATGATTACTAAAAGCATGGCTTTATTGCCACATTATTCTGATGGGGAAAGAGCAATTTATTACATCTAAGTTCCTGGGACCCTGGAACATCAAAGAGCAAATATTGTGTATAAGCACACAACTTCCAACGGGACTTGGAAGAATGAATCTAAACTACCAGCACTCACAGTCCTCCCTGGCTTTAGCCTTGGCTAGTTTCATGCAATATGTGAATGGGACCTAGGTAACTAAAATTTTGATATGCCTCCCTGGCTTGTGAGGGACGTTTTATGCCTTTATTCCAACCAGGCAACAGTAATCAATCAAGCTTTTCAGACTATTTGAATGGTTCAGTATTCAAAGAGCAGTCATCCCACATGATCTTCTGCTACCTATGTGGGCAAATCTGATCAGCTTGCACACACGATATCTTATTTAGCAGCTGATCTCAATTTTCCATACCATCTCAATACAAAGGGTAAGATGATCTTTCAGGTATCCTGATCCCCAAACCTGTACCTTGAACTTACCCCATTAGTTAGCTTGCAGCCATTTGGCCATTGAAGAAATTGTTATCCGTATATGTGGGAAAACTGACCTTCTCTAGAACATAGCTCCAAGAGTTTGATCTTGAAATTGAAAGAAGGACAGATTTCCCCTAGGACTCTGAAAGCTGGATTTATTTTATCCGTAAACTGCTGTGAATAGCCCGAAGATATTCTATTTGAAAACCCTGAGTCGAAAACCACTTACCACAGTGGTTAAGAATGGAACAAGGAAGCAGAGCTGGCTTTGCTGGAATAGACAACAGGGGGAAAAAGTAGATAAACAACAGCATGTAGAGGAAGAAAGAGAAACCGTGAGAAGACTTATCAGCAGGTAATAAATGATTGCATGAGGAGACAGGTCAATATTGGACAGGGGATTCCCAGGGAGAGGCTATGCTGCGCATTTCATTTGGGCTCCCAGCTTAATTAGAAGAAGCACCTGTGGGGGAAACGTGCCCTCACGACAGGAACCCTGAACTGTTTGGTTTCTGGTACTATAAGAAAACAGAAGGCTAAGGGGTGAGGGAACAAAGCTAATAAAGGGCCCAGCATCTCCTAAATGCTCTTCAGAGGGGGGAATCACTTTTGGAGGCAGTCATAAAAATGTGAGTGTAAAGCAGAATAGATGTGTTTAATATAGAGCTCACTGGTGAAACATTAACATCTTTAAAAGGTATGCAAATGTGGGGGATAATGGATCCTTTGCATTTGTTCTGCTCAAAAATGACCTTTCACCATGCTTATGAATGCCGTGTTTCATGAGCAGGGCCAATATCAGCCAAGGTACGATGCGATCTTCTTCCGAGATAGTGACATATTTTGTCACTCTATTGTTCGGAGGCTCTCCTTCAATTCAGCTGCCGCCGGTTACTCTGCTAGAATACATTTGCAGCTGGATTCAACAATGCTTGTCATTGTGATACAACCAAAATATGGTTTGCCAAGGTGAGATATGAACACCATCGTAAACATCTACATACAAACATTTATTTGAGGAAATAGAGTTGTGGATCAGGAAGTCCCATGCCCCAGTTACAAGTCAGGCATGACAGCCGACACATTCAAAGCCGCAAATTGGCCCACATGAAATAGACTGCTGCCTCCCAAAAGCAGAGAGATGGGCTGAAGAAAGCACACCATGGAATGAGGGATGCCTCAGGAATCATAATTCTGAGGTGAGCTGACTGGATCTGTACCTGACAGACTTACGTGTGGGTCAGAACAGGCGAGTTATCTATGGGTTTATGTACTTCCCAAATGGTTTGAGAAAAATCATATACTACTACTGCTTGTATCTTGCCCATCTACTGTGTTGTCCCAGCCACTCTGGGCAGCTCATTTAATGTGTCTTGTGAGAGAAAGTGCATTTAGAAATATTTCTTGAAATACACATTTATTCATTTAACAAACTGTATATATTGCTGTGAGAGAATTCATTGGGGGGTGGGGGAAGCCCTACACCTGAAGGACACAGACAGTTCCCAGCCGCTGTTGGTGTGGGGTAGTTGGTGAGGAACACAGAGGGGCACGACTCAAGGATTTTCTTTTTTCTTTTTTTTTTAATGGAGCAGGCCTCCTGACATCATGTGCCAGAGCCCCAGGGAGATGGATGGACCCGCTGAGGTGCTAATGAGGTTTTCAAGTTTGTGACAGATCAGAAGATGTTAGAGAATGAGGAACAATTCAAGCAGAGGCTAGATATCACCTGATCCAGGTGGCTAATTCCAAAGAGTATCCAAATCATATTGTGGCTGCTGTAGGCAGATTATGGCTTTGGGGCAGAAGTCTAGGGTCCACCCAGAGAAATGTGTAGGAACATCTCCAAATGCAGCAGGCAGACTTATGACAGCAAAGTAAATACATATTACCATCTACAGAGAAAGCCTTTGTAATTCTGGACTCTAAAATTATCTAACAGCACCACCGAATACATCTTTCATTTTCTTTGATGGGTCTCCTACTTCATGATAGCAGTTTAAATGGGAGCACTTTGTTGTAAGATTGCATTACAGCTAGCTCAAGAGGTTCATAGAATCATGGTCACTGAGCGTCATCTAGTCCAACCCCCTGCCATGCAGGAATTTCAACTAAAGTATCCATGACAGATGGCCATCCAACCTCTATTTAGAAATCTCCAAGGAAGGAGAGTCCACCACCTTCTGAGGGAGTCTGTTCAACTGTTGAACAGCTCTTCCTATCACAAAGTTCTTGATATTCAGTCAGAATCTCCTTTCTTGTAATTTGAATCCATTAGTTCTCCTACCCTCCTGGAGAAAACCAGCTTGCTCCATCTTCCACATGACAGCCCTTTAGGTATTTAAAAATGGCTGCCATATCTCCTCTCAGTCTCTTTTCCAGGCTAAACACACCCAGCTTCTTCACCATCCTATGGCTGCCAGCTGATCCTAATAAACTATGCCATTGGCAGAACGTCATCAAATGCTGGTAATTAAGGGTTGTTGACAAATGATGATGCACAGGCATTCATGAAACAATCAAGAGAAAACAGAACAGGAGCCAAGTCTTCCATAGCAAATTTATAGCTACAATACTCTTTGGTGCCGTTAAAAGGACTCAGATATCAATGTTTGAAGATTACCTGTTAGTTCACATCTTGTAAAGGTTTTCCCCAGAAAGCTACTAAAGGAGGGTTTAAGAGTTAGTGTGTGCCAAAAAATATATTTATCATCAAATACGTCAGGAATATGTAGAATATATAAGAAGGAATGCAAACAAATACTTCTCATTAAAAATATTCATCAAAGAAATAGTTTCTTTCCATACAACACTACCCTCAGATTTTAGGATAGTTTGCTAATAAACTCATGAATACATTATGAACATTTAATTGCATACTTTTAAACTTTTATGGCACTATACTTTTTTATATATAAAATTAAGTCTGCTGGAAGTGTGTTAAGAACATATTCAATTGGTTTTATGTAAACCAGTTTCCAAATGAAATAAAATAGCAAAGCATCCAAAAGAGGTGTGATTATGATGTGATAGGGAGCCAGGCTGGTGTAGTGATTAGAGCAGAGCTTTCCAAACTGTGTGTAGCAACAGGTTAGTGTGTCGGCTGCAGTGTGTAGGTGTGTCGTGCAAACGCTCCCCGTTCTCTTCCCGCAACTGGAAAGGGGTTAATTTAACCTCTGGTTTGCTAGTAAAACTGAATTACTGTGTTATGAAATGATGCATGTCTAAAAAGTGTGTTACTAACAGGAAAATTCCCAATACTTATATAGAGACTTGTCCAAGCTCTGCATTCTAAACATTTAGTCAAAAGAGTGTATCAGCTGAAATGTTGGGATCTTCCTGAAATTTCTAAATCTTAATCAAGATACTGTCCTTTATTTGAAACTTTTGCTGTCTTGTTCCAGCACCCACTACTGGGTAGGTTGTTGGTATACCTTTTGGAAGAGGGAGGGGAAGGCTAAGATACACCCACCCATTGCCCACCCTTAGAATCATAGAACTGAAGGGCTAGAAGGGACCACAAGGGTCATCTAGTCCAACCCCCTGCAATGGAGGAATATTTTATAACAATAATTTATTATTTATATGTCCAGCGTGGGGCTCGAACCCATAACCCTGAGATTAAGGGCCTCATGACCTACCAACTGCACATGGTCAAAGGGCTAGTTTGGTACCCTGCCCTGGGTTTTAGGTGTTTGGTGGGCTTGGCAAAAACCAGAGACCTCTTCCCCTGCTGCTTGCCTCAAAGCTGACTCAAATGGGCAAGCTTCCTAATCAATCCTTGCCTTCCCCATTTGAAGACAGAAAGTTGTATCATCAAGCACTCATTCAGCAGACTTCCTTGCAGCACTGGATACAACCCAGTGTGACTAGCCAGAACCACACATCTGGGGAACATTGCCAGAGACTCAGAGCTCCCCTCAACTCTGCCATGCCCCATCTCTATTTGGGTAAACACAGCACTGATGGTACTGCTTCACCCACCCCATCATGCAACACAGCTGCCATTGGCTTGGGTCCCAACTGGGCTTCTGCAAATGGAAGGGTCCCATCTGCTCATGGGAGGAGGAGGGATCCAATGGAGCTAGGTAGCATTTTTCACCAATCTCCCCTTTCCTTTGCAGTCTCCTGAACCATGACTTGCTCTAGAGGGCAACCAGATATTCAAGGGGCAACAGGACTGCAGCAGAATGGGGAAATGGGAGTGGGGGTCCATTATCTGCTGGTGGGAGAATCCCACAAGTGGAACTCCATTACTGGAAAACTCCCAGCAGCAGAACCTTCGTTAGACTCTAAGGTGCATCTATGTTTCAAATTATTTGTCTGCATTTGTTCAGCATGGCTCAACTGTATCAATGGCTCAGCATGGCACAATACTGTAAGCTGTGGAAATGTTGTGGATACTAAGGTAAAGGTAAAGGTACCCTGCCCGTATGGGCCAGTCTTGACAGACTCTAGGGTTGTGTGCCCATCTCACTCAAGAGGCCGGGGGCCAGTGCTGTCCGGAGACACTTCCGGGTCACGTGGCCAGCGTGACGAAGCTGCTCTGGCGAGCCAGAGCCGCACACGGAAACGCCGTTTACCTTCCCACTAGTAAGCGGTCCCTATTTATCTACTTGCACCCAGGGGTGCTTTCAAACTGCTAGGTTGGCAGGTGCTGGGACCGAACAACGGAAGCGCACCCCACTGCGGGGATTTGAACCGCCGACCTTTCGATCGGCAAGCCCTAGGTGCTGAGGCTTTTACCCACAGCGCCACCCGCGTCCCTCATTGTGGATACTAGGAGAGGATATATTGATTTAATAGTATCCTTCCTCACTCATGCTTGTGAGTCAGCAGCAGAGCACATTCCCCAATACAGTCATACCTCAGGTTACAGACGCTTCAGGTTGCGGGATTTCGGGTTGTGCACTGCGCCGAACCTGGAAATACCGGAATAGGTTATTTCCAGGTTTTGGTGATTGCGCATGTGCAGAAGCGCTAAATCACGCTTTGCACATGTGCAGAAGCGCCGAATCGCGACCTGTGTGTGTGCAGATGCGGCACTGCGGGTTACGAACGTGGTTCCCACATGGATCATGTTCGCAACCTGAGCGTCCACTATATATAGCAGGAAGCTAGTTGGTAGATTCACTTGAATTTCTTTACTTAAGCAATCCAATCTGGCTTTGTCCAGATTTGTTTTTGTTCCTGGTAAGTCCCCTTTTACCCCTCCTAAAAAGAATAAAAACACAACAATCTTATTTTTAAAGTAACAAGAAGTTTACTCACATTCAGTTCTCAGTTGTATCCCTGAAGGCAGGCTTTAGCTTGGAGCTACAGAAAAGAGAGTGGGTTCATCCCATGTAGGGATTTGAGCCCATGTCCTGTTGGCTGAGAGCCAGCAGATAGCAAAATACAACAGTATCAGCAGCAAGAGAGAGAGAATGGCATCAAGAATAAAATGGCTGTGTGACCAGCCCCTTTTATGGGGTCTCCCAGGGTTACGCACACCTACCTAGTCACATGCAGAGGGAGGAAGCTCCAGACCAGCTGTGACAGGAAGTCCTAGAGTGACACTCCCCTGTGTGTCCACTCTGGGCAAACAGGAAGTGTTGTACTTGACTGCTTATGTTACATCCCACATAAATTACAGCATTAATGATGTCATGCTACAAAGGCTGTGCTCTCTTCTTCCTAAAACAAAGTATTTGTAAACCTTCTTGATGTCACTGGTGGGTTAAGGTGAGATTTCAAAATGTCTTAGGAATGTCTTAGAAATGCAATACTAAAAAGGAGAAGCATTTTCAGGGTTTTCCCTCCTCAAATAACAAAATCTTAAATAAGTCACGGAAATTCCTGTGCAGATTACCAATTAAAACTAATTAGAATCGTTTTACCATGTGTAGTGTATCTCTGCACAGCCACCCTGCTTAAAACACACACACGCACACCAGCATTTTGAAAAGCCTATTTGTGACCTGTGATTAATGCAGAGTTTAAAAATACTTACTGTGAAATCTATGTGGGTGTACGGGGAACATAGCAGGAAGGAGGTCAAACAGAAGAGCGCAGGAAAATAAGTGATTCATTGCCAAGCTGATGAGGGTTGTATATCAGGAAATGAACGTGTCTTTGACAGTCCCTTTAGAGAGCCCACAAACATTTTGTATTCACAGCAAACTCCATTTCATATTTTCCTCCTGTGACATAATTCTGTTTAAACTGGGTTGCACTAATAGCCTCCCAAAAGCCAGCTAACTTGCTGAGCAATAGCATTTGACACATATTTATTAGCCAAAGGTGGGAAGGAGGGAGTTCAGCTCCAATGTTTCAAACGGAACCCACTTGGTGTGTTTACTTGTCATTTCAGCAGTTTTGGTGTCAATGGAATCTATTTGAATGTATAATTTCAGCTTCAAGGTTTGGTTTAGAAGTTGTCAAAGTGTACGGAGAAAGCACCCTGTCAGCAGCTAAGGACAGGGGTGTGTGACACACACAAGCGGTAAAACTGACTTCACTTTTAATTCTATCCATCCTTGGTCCATAAGTGGTGGAGATTTTCCACACAAGCCGTCATAGGCAAGTCAGACCTGATATATATCTTGCACTTTGATTTGTTTGTTCTGACTCAAAGAGGTTTATTTCTCATGTTTCTTTTCCAGAGACCTGGCATTCTTGTTCTTTTATATAGCCATGAGGCTATAGAAGAAGAAGAAGAGTTTGGATTTGATATCCCGCCTTTCACTCCCTTTAAGGAGTCTCAAAGTGGCTAACATTCTCCTTTCCCTTCCTCCCCCACAACAAACACTCTGTGAGGTGAGTGGGGCTGAGAGACTTCAGAGAAGTGTGACTAGCCCAAGGTCACCCAGCAGCTGCATGTGGAGCAGCGAAGACGCGAACCTGGTTCCCCAGATTATGAGACTACCACTCTTAACCACTGGCTCTCAGGGGCATATAGGAAGTTGTCTTATACTTAGCTGCTTTATAGCAAAGGACCCACTATAAAGCACATAGGAAGCAGTGCTGTACAGGGTTACTACCTTATTCTTTATAATACCCAGCAGGTCACTGTGGATCCAGGAATTAGAAGGGACTCAGGCATACAACCTAACCCTTCCCAGCCCCCATGAGGAGTGGGTGGCGCTGTGGTCTAAACCACTGAGCCTCTTGGGCTTGCTGATCAGAAGGTCAGTGGTTTGAATCCGCTTGACAGGGTGAGCTCCCGTTGCTCTATCCCAGCTTCTGCCAACCTAGCAGTTCGAAAGCACACCAGTGCAAGTAGATAAATAGGTATCACTGTTGTGGGAAGGTAAATGGTGTTTCTGTGCGCTCTGGCTTCTGTCACGGTGTTCCATTGTGCCAGAAGCAGTTTAGTCATGCTGGTCACATGAACCGGAAAGCTCCCTTGGCCTGAAAGTGAGATGAGCACCGCAACCCCATAGTCACCTTTGACTGGACTTAACTATCCAGGGTCCTTTACCTTTTTTACCTTTTACTCCCCTCCCCCCAAGAAAAAAACCTTGCAACACTATTGTGGTTTATAACTGTTATGCTCTTACCTAGCAATATGAAGACATAGTTTAATAATCAGTTGAAACTGATAAGATGATAACACACATTTCAGAAAAAGAGGGTAGATCCTGGTTCTCCTTAGGAACACTTTGATAAGCACAAAGCCAGATGCTTCCTCCTCACCTTAACCAGCCAACTGGAATAAGGGTCAGGAGCACAGATGGTCACACACAGAGACACAAACCAGCATCTTGTTCAGATCAGAGGTGGAAAGTTTGAAACCGACTTCTGCCATTGCAGTAAGAGAACACCAATGATGCCTATAGCCCACACCCTATGTAAAATAAAATCTATAGGGAGCTGCACATTTTCTCTCTCTTCAGCATACTTTGAGCCAGAGCCAGAGTGTGCCACTGAATGATCTATACCCAGCTGGGCTGAAGCAGAATTTAATAACCCATTTACAGATCTGATCAGCTTCAATGGGGGGTTATTTGTATATGCATCCTTGCCACAGTACATCACGTTCAGTCAGAGTCACGAGTTTCTACTTCCACTTTATGCACTATTTTTGCTTTCTGGATTCTGGGCTGCCCTCCAGGTAATCTAGGGGATGTCACTGATGGAGATGAGGGATTTTTTTTTATTCAGTTCACATTTATAGGTGAACCTACGTGATTCCTACTTTCTGCAACACCTTGAGAACCAAAACACAGCCATCCTTTGAAATTTGCACTTCTCTGAATTTCGCAGTGCAGTTACCCAGCAAAGGAATGTGTACCCAGAATGCATATGCTAGGGTAAAATTGGCATAAAAGTGCAGGTATTTGCGAAATAAAAAGGGAAAGGGCTTTGAAAAAAATTGTATACTAAAGGAAAATTGCATGCAAGGATGTGTACATGACAATAAGTTCGCACTAAAATGATGCTGAGTTTTCATGAGGATTAAGATCCTGTCCGATGCCCTGTGTGGCTGGGGGCCATGGCAAGACCCCCGCTGACATCAGGGGAGAGCTTATAGTTGTATTTGCATCAACAGGCTCCTCCTACTGGTGGTTAACCCTCATCAGACTCACCCCTCTCTGAGTGGGTGGAGTCAAAATTTGTGGTTGTCCAATGCCTAAGCCAATACCTCTCACATGCTGTAATCAATAAAGTTGTGGCTCTTTCTAGCCCATTAACCTAATATGCTGTGTCCATGTGTCTTTATTATTCCCAAGCAGGTAACGGGTCCTCAAATCACAATGTGGATAACTGAACTGAAGAATGGAAAAATGAAAAACTGAGAGAACAAAGACAGACAGACCCAGCCATCCTTAGCTCATACATGTAAACATGTGCTCTCTCCCTCTCAAAGCAGAAAAGAAAAAAATATAGCCTATTATCTTCTCATTGCAAGGTTTTTTTTTAAGAAGAAGGGGGGAAACCACAGCAGATGCATTCAAAAATGGAAGAAGGAGAAACTGAGAGAAGCCAGATTTGCCCACCCCCTAGTTATTGATAGATACTACCAGGTCTGTAGCCCCTGTGTTCCTAACATTTCAAAGTGTTTCATGCTGCCAAAGGGATAGCTATTGTAGGCAATGGAAAAACCCAGCATGCAATAGAGTTAATAGCAAAGATAAATAAACTATAACAACAAAATCATTGAGTTTCAGCTCATGGATCCCGGTGAGGAGCAGCAGGAAAGATGCAACCTATTTCAGCATAGACAAACACATCCTGCTCTAGCACACAGGCAAACCAACTTGACATAAGAATCAGATGAGAAAACAGCAATGACGAGTGTTCTGCAGCCACCACAGCAAGAGCCAACCAAACTGGCCAAAAGAGAAACAGTTTTTCTGCTCACGTTATGAGATTAACATCCCAGATCAGAATGCATGCAGTCAGCCAACCAACCGCAGCACAACATGCACACATGTTCATTAATACTGTAAACTCTGGGAGAATTTCCAGTAATGGCAGCTGAAGCAGACCTGGAAGACCTTGCAGAATATTTTACATAGACACCACTGTCTCTGTATTTGCCTGAGCATAGCAAATATGTCATCGGTCAGGCATGGATTAGGTTTCTAGGCTTTGTTCCCACATTCCCTGTCTTAATTGTGCTAGCGATTCTGGAAAGCCATGTCCAAAACAAAATACTCTTGTAACAAATGGTCACGGCCTTAAAGTGAATTGTTATAGATTTTATTCAGGAAATAAAACCTTTGGGTGTAGTTTTTAAACGAGACCATTCGTCAATACTACACATCTATCTTTTGTTTTGTACCGGGCAAATCAAATATATTGGGAAGTTAAAGCTATTGAACATATATTAGTGCTGAGCCAAAATCTCCACCCTGTTTTCATTGATGCATATTTGAAAGTTGGGTTAGGGGCAAAACTCATGAAAACTGTTCTGAGGTCAGCCTGATGACCACCAGCTGAAGACTGCCATTTTCCTTTGCCACCCACCCCAAAACACTGACACTATACTATATGATAACAGAGATCTCAGGGTGGGGGAATGAAGCTCCTATCCTACAAATTTAGCCCTTGCACAGGAAAATAAATTGAAGTGGCACCTTACTCTAATGGTCTGTGAATAGGGCTGCATAAGTGGGAGAGCCATTTTCACTCAGCAGAAATATACATATAATTATATTGCACATGCTTCACATTTCAGAAGATGACAGAGTTACAAGGAGAGGCTCAACTCTATATTAAAGACTTAATTGGAATTTTTTTGATCCTCAAATTAGAATAGTAAAGTACTTTTTACAAGCACAGAAAGCTTAAATTATTTCTTTCTTACAGTGTTCACAAAGAAGTTCACCCTGGTGTGTGTGTTTTTTTAAAAAAGAAAAATGCCAATAGTGCATTTCCCTGCTTCTGATAAAAAAAGAAAAATGATAGAAACCTGTTTAGATGGAGTCAGTGGATCCCATTAAATTAATTTAGCCCAAGGACCTGCAGCTTAATGGATATAATGGCCAGAGACTTGTGGCTTGGGTGTTCTATCTGTGTTTTGGTTTGTGTAATATTAAATCTTCCTGAAGAGTATAGATTTTACAATTTAACCAAATTACTTCGTACCACAGAATATTTAATGGCTATGAGTAGGTCAGATAGAATGTTACATTCATTTTCTGCTCTAATAATAGCCAGTGCTATTATTAGTCATGGAAAGCACAGCCCATGAAAGCATTGGTTGCATCAAGTATATCCGTTGTGGCATTTCATGGTCCAGATTCATAGATAAAGAACTATGTTCCTGATCCATGGATTACTTGTTTTGAATTACATTGGCCTTATGCACTGCATCTATTTGCCTATTTTTATATGGAGCAGATATTTGTGTGGAGTTTGTTTTTTAAGGATCACATATCCACCCCCCCCAAAAAAAAAATCTATATAGAAGATATCTGAGGTGGGCAGTGTTTGTAGGCATACTTCCTACCTCCCAGAGACGGCCTGTTGCATTTCGCCACCTGAGGCAGAACAGGAAGGTGCCACCTCTTCATTTACTGGGGTCATGCGGCTGTGGTAGCCCCATGGGATTCTGCTGCCTGAGGCAATTGCTTCAGCCCACCTCATGGGTGGGTTGGCCATATTGCCTCCTGCAAAAAAGACATGCAAGGAAAAGAAGCCCTCTGCAGCTACTGGTGGGAAGAGGGACCAGATTCCCTCTGTCAAACATCAGCTTATGCCTGTATGCTTTGCATAGGTGAGAGGTGGGAAGATGCTTCTATAACTGTTGCTTGGCAGATTGGGCAGAACCGGCACTCTTCCTATTCATATTTCCTGAAGGGATTTTTTTTTGGGGGGGGGGAGGGGATATCCTGTTGAGAAATGTGCATGTATCAATCTTGGACATTCACCAGCCATTAGAAAATGTGTAAACCTCAACTGAATTTTGCACATTTGCCAGCCAATGTGTAGAATCTCCAGCAGGCCTCATTGAATACTTTGTCTAGAGAATATACCGTATTTTTTGCTCTATAAGACTCACTTTTCCCCTCCTAAAAAGTAAGGGGGAATGTGTGTGCGTCTTATGGAGCGAATGCAGGCTGCGCAGCTATCACAGAAGCTAGAACAGCAAGAGGGATTGCTGCTTTCACTGCGCAGCGATCCCTCTTGCTGTTCTGGCTTCTGAGATTCAGAATATTTTTTTTCTTGTTTTCATCTTCCAAAAACTAGGTGCGTCTTGTGGTCTGGTGCGTCTTATAGAGCGAAAAATACGGTATGCATTCTCCAGTCAGTATACATGGTCTCCAAGAAACAGGCCCCTTTTCGATCTCAAGTTCAGAAGTATGCAATCTGGACCCCCTGGGCTGCCCATTGCACCATTCCTTAGACAATCTCATCGAAACTCTGCAGGAATCCATATAACCTTGAAGCACCTCCACAGGAAATACTTTGCTACAATGGGCCCTGGATCTTTCCTGTCGAATCTCTTTGCACCTGCAACTCAGAGCAGTATCTCATCCCCCCATCACCCCTCTGTAGTTTCCAGTTGGCATAAAATTATGGATGATAAAAAAGCAAGTCTTTCTTAAGGGGCTCTCCTTTTTATATATATAAGCCTGTCTCATATTATTTTCCAAGTACCCTTTCATTCTGAATTTCACTGTTAATTAAGTTGCTAACAACTACAGTAAAATTAAAGAAAAATAGTAAGAACTTTTCTAGCGGCTTCATCATAATGTCACAGCCTGAGCTACTTCGAACTCTTGCTCCCTACTCTGTCAGCCTTCTTGGTGATGACCGTTTAAAACTTTCTACTAGAAAATAACAGACACTCCAAAAGTCCTTGAAAGAAAGCTACTTGAAAGAGTACTACTTGAAGGTATTCAGCTGGCTTTGTTTCACGTGGCCCATATAATGACGACTAGTGTAAGAAAAGTTCTTGGTTTTCTTAACAGCCACAACATCAAAGATCCCTGTCCTATGAATTTCTCAGATAACAGACTAGGGATCAATCCTGTAAGGCTCATTGAACTCAATAGCACTTATTTCTGAGTTGATGTGTATCAAATTGCAATGCAGAAATGCATAAAAGATGGTGATGGTCTTACTATATATTTGGGAAAGTGGTCTGTCTGTTAATCTGTTGTCTATGGGTTCAGTTGTGTCTTGACATATCATTGCCCAATTTGGTGTGACAGTTCCTGAGATAAAACAGCCAGTTTTCATCTGTGCTTGGACATCATCAGGTGCCATTTTGACTCAAGATATCAGACTGGACTACTCCAAATTCTGCCAGTTTGGATGCCTGTGAAGATATTGGCACCCAGTTTCGCATGATGTCAGCCAGTTTTGTGTTATGGCTCCAAACTGCACCAATTTGGACACCCCTGAATATCATTGCCCAGTTTTGCATAATGGAGGAAACGGGTTTTGGCCTACATTGGATGCCATTTTGAGTCAAGATGTCAGACCAAACTCTTCCAAACTGCACTGATTTTAACACAGTAACCGGACTGAATTTGGTCAATCTGAGCAGATGCAAACTCCAACCAAATTGGGTCAAAACAGTGCCACATCGCTGCACACACACTGTGCTTGCATTGTGCATGCCTGTGGCCAGCAGGGGAAGAAACATACACAACTGAGAAGGACTGAAGGTTTCACTGCAATCCTGCTGGCTGCAGGGGTCTGTTTTGACAGCAAGTTACCACACTGGGAAAGCAGGCTCCAGCAAGACTGAATATGGGGTGGCTGAAACTGCAAAGGTCCCATGGTTGGAAGAGGAGATGTAGCCCTAGGACTGGTGGAGAAGAGAGGAGGTTGAAGGAACCAGCTACCACCCCAGTGTTGGGTCAGAGGCTGGTCAATCTTTCACCATCATCTCATCTGAAGGCAGCCCTGTGCTGGGAAGTTTTAAATGTTTGACATTTTATTCTGTTTTTATATGTGCTGCAAGCCGCCCAGAACGGCTGGAGCAACCCAGTCAGTTGGGTGGGGTATAAACAATAAAGTTGTTGTTGTTGTTGTGAATTATGGCCCACATGGTGATGGTGACAACTGAGGCAGAAGTTTGTATGGGCAGGGGAGACAGAGCGTGAGGTGTGTGCAGCTCAGGTGGTGGCTATCCCACAATGCAGCCACAGTTGGGTAAGTGGCAGCCATGAAGTGGAATAGGTGGCAACATCAGTGGTGCTGGTGGCAAGGATGACTGGGGCCTGAACCACATCTAGCCGGGGGACATGTTAGGGACAACAATGCAGGAGAGAGTAGAAAGGAGAGAGCGAGTAGGTGTGGCACAGCAGCCACGTGTGTTGTCAGCCTTCGGGAATTCTATCCCTCCCCCGGTGGCAGCAAGAAGCAGGGAAAAACAAGGTAGAGTTCTTTCTAATGAGTTTATTCATTCATCATAGTGAGAGACAAAGGAATGCAGTCTGCCTACTGATAATGGCGTTGCTCCAACTGAGCTCCTCCTCCCTCCCTTCCAAGCAACAGCTTTTCCCCTTATGGTGTCTGCCCGTGGCCAACTGTCTCTGAGTCCTTTGCTCTTGCACTCTTAACAAAGGCCAAAATACTCTCCAGTGACAACATGTCACCTAGCTGTTCTGGCTCTGCCTTCCCTTCCTTATCTCCTAACGCCCCCCCCCCAACTCTTCTGTTCACCTTTCTCTGCGCTGAGACCTCCCTCAAACCCCTGCTGTAAATCAATACTGCCTTCCACTTCTCCAGAAGCTTCAGGAGAAGGGGGGGCATCTCCACCATTTCTCTTCTATCTTGTCCCCTTCAGTCCAGTCCCAGACATATGCTCAGCAGTAATGCAGGAACTGCCCACCAGGGATGTGATTCTTCTGACTGCAGGATTCTCTTCTGTCATCATATTCCCCACAGGGAAACAGCACCCAGCAGAATCAAACTCTATTGCCCTCTGTGCATTGATAATATAGAGGGGAAAAACTTATGAATTAGCATGGAATTCATGGAATTTATTGGAAAATCTCGATCACTTCTCTTACCTGGGCAGTTATCTTTCCACAAGGGCGGACATTGATGCCAAAATCCAGCATCGCTTGAGCTCTATGAGTGATGCTTTCTCTTGATTGAAGTGCAGAGTGTTTGAGGACTGGGACATTTGCAGGGAAACCAAAATGCTAGTTTACAAAGCTGTTGTACTACCAATCTTACTGTATGCTTGTGAAACATGGACCACTTATAAACGCCATCTTCAAGTCCTCGAAAGATTCCATCAACGGTGTCTCCGAAAAATTGTAAAAATCACTTGGGAAGACATGCAAACTAATACCACTGTACTGGAAGAAGCAAAGATCACCAGTGTTGAAGCAATGATTCTTCAACATCAACTTCATTGGACTGGTCATGTTGTGCGGATGCCTGATTATCATCTTCCAAAGCAACTCCTCTACTCCGAACTTAAAAATGGAAAGTGTAATGCTGGTGGTCAATAAAAGAGGTTTAAAGACTGTCTCAAGGCAAATCTTTAAAAAATGTAGTATAAACACCAACAATTGGGAAACACTTGTCTGTGATCACTACAGTTGGAGAACAGCCTTTACCAAAGGTGTCATGGGCTTTGAAGACACTTGAACTCAGGATGCAAGGGAGAAACGTGCTAAGGGGAAGTCATGCTTGGCAAATCCACATCATGATCAACTCCCACCCAGAAACCAACATCCCACTGTGGAAGGATGTGTGGTTCCAGAATTGGCCTCCACAGTCACTTACGGACTCATTGTTAAAACCGTGTTTATGGAAGACAATCTTCCTCGGCTATGATGGTCACAAAAGAAGAAGAAGAAGAAAAAGAAGGACAGATAAGAACATAAGAAGAGCTTGCTGGGTCAGACCAAAGACCCATCTAGACGAGGGCAAGAAGAACATAGTCATTGTGGCTAGCAGCCATCAATAGCCATAACCTTCATGAAGTTTCCAATCCTCTTTTAAGCCATACATTTTGATGTTCCATGATCCTTCAAGGCAGCACACAGCATCTCATCATGCCATAAAGTGTTAGCCACACCTACATCCACCTAGTAAACCTCCAAGGATTGCATAGACCAGCTAGGATGGGTATGGGTCGAGAGAGCATGCAGTAGGACACAGAGGGGTTGGCAAATGTTCGCCAGATAATATGCCCACACCACTACATTGTAAACTGTGTTCTACAAGTACAAGAAAGGTTTTCTAAAAGGGTAACTTGGTGGTAGAGCCTTTGTGATATCTACAGCTGATCCCAATTGCCAATTGCCAGCATCTCTAGGTAGGGTAAGGAAAAATGCTGGAAAGCTGATGCCAGCTTAGACAATACTACATAAAACAGTGGTCAGATTCAGTATATGGTAACTTCTTATGCATTACTTTTGAACATTTTTTCAGGCCATTAAAACAAAATCTGTAAACATATTTTCCACAACTCAAAAGTGTGAGAAACCCCAACCCACTGAACTGAGCGGAGCTGAGCCATACTAATCTTATTTCATTGCTTTCAACGGGACAATGGATTGGTGATGCTATTAGGTTCATTCAAGCACAATAACCTCTTGTCATAAATCGGAAAAAGGGAGGTAAAATACTTTTTGAGCCAACAAGTTCAGAAGAAACAAATACCCACATTACTGGTGGATTTGTTACAATCTATAAATGGCTTTTGGGGGATCAGATTTCCTATTATCCTATTGAATAGCCTGTGGAAAAATCAAAGCAACCGGATCCCGAATTTCATCATCTAGTTTTGTTAAAGACAGATGGGTGGAAAGCTCCTTTGGATGCATTATTCTCTGCCAGCCAGCCAGCAACTGTTGGCTGCTCATGCACTCGGTGCAGTTATCTGTCCATCTGTTGGTCCATCTATGGATCCAAGTTCACCCTGTTACAACAGAGTGCCAGGCTGTGTGCTGACACACTGGGAAGGAGCTCACTAGGGACTCACAGAGCCCCTTCAAAGCTCAAGGGGAATGGTGTGTTCTTGAGATGTGCAGTGGCGGAGGCAGGGACACTGGGACAAAATCAAAGGCCAAAATAATTGCTTTAGTTCAGATTGCAGTTCAGTCTATTGCTGTGATCACAATGCACATTGGGTCCCTGGGCCTGATATTTGTGTTGGAAGAATAGCTGTTCTTTGCGCCACTGGAAGTTCTGACATTGAAAATAGAGAGGTGTCTGGACCCGAACGGCACTTTAGCAGAGATTACCTTTCAGGAGGAATCTGAAAACATTCCTGGCTACCCAGGAATTTGGTGACTGAAGAATACTGTTCCTGGCACCCCTGAGATCACGAGACAATGTTTCTCATTGGAACCGTTTTTTAAAGAATGTTTTTAACTGTAGCTCTTTTTTAAAAAAAACAAAACAAAACACATTTTAACTGTTTTAGAATGCTTTTGTTTTGTTCTAAATCTTGGATGTGTTTGCCATCTCCCTGAGCTCTTTCGGCAGGAAGGTTGGGATATAAACTCAATAAATAAAGTCAAGCACAATATGTTGTTGTGATTTAGTTGAGATGGAGTGGGGAGAAAACCACAACTGGCAAGGAATCAAGTTTTATTTTGATCTAATATTACAGTGGTGGGAAGAAAATGGTCCTGATTCCTGTGCTAGATGAGAACCGGCAAGAGAAGTCCCGGCTGACTACAGTCACCATCAGCTATGAAGTAGGAGTGGTGCCCTGATCCAGTCTCCATCTGTGGGGTCTTTGGATACTCTGGCAGCAGCACATCTTCCCACTGAACAAAGAAAAAGTACAGTGGTACCTCGGATTACAAACACCTCAGGTTACAAACTTTGCTGCAGGATGAGAACGGAAATCGTGCGCCGCTGGCACAGCAGCAGCAAGAGGCCCCATTAGCTAAAGTGGTATCTCAGGTTAAGAATGGTTTTGGGTTAAGAACGGACCTCCAGAACGAATTAAGTTCATAACCCGAGGTACCAATGTAATGGGGATCATAATGGGGATTATGACTGATGCTCTTCTGTATAAAAATATTCCAGCGCAGAAGAGTTCAGTATTAGACTTCTTCCCAATATGTTCATTTTGGGCTTGCAGGGTTATCCCACCCTTGCATTCAATTATGCAAATCCTCACCTGCCATAAAGTGATAAGAGTCCAGCAATATTTTTATCACTTCATCAAATCTTCTACCTGTGCGAACTGCGCCACAGTCTGTGGAATGCACTTTTTGAGCTGCAAAGGATGGTTCCTTGGGTTCCTTTTTGGCACTTTTTGAATTTTAAAAATGGCAGTAATCAAACAATAATAACATACATACATATATTCAGTAGTCATCTACCCAACAATGTCTATACTACTTTATTATATTGAGAGATGGGAGGAAACTTCAGCAAGAAGACCTAGTTTCCAGTCCAACCTTCCACCTTGACCTCTGATACACCTGGTTTTCGGAATGCTCAATGAAAGAAGCATATATTAATGCCAGCCCGGGGCTGACAGCAGTCATCACCCATCCATCTCCTGAGCATAACTGTGAAGAGCAGCATTTTCATTTTATTTTAGCTGTTCAGCTGCCTTCCCAGCCTGTTCTGTGTCTGCTCACAAAATTTTACTAGCATGTGCATCATAGTTGCAACTTCTTCTTTTACATCTCCAGCAATGGAACAAAGATCTGCTTTTGTAATTATACTGCAGTTGCTATTATATTCTATAGGGGAAATGAAAAACAATCAGAAGGATTTACATAACTTTAGGATATTTGGGAATTAAAGTTTCAGATCTGATAATGGAGCCTTGCAGATTTCACAGAGGCCTTAGGGATGCAATAGCTAATTAGGCCATATAGCATCTCACAACTTGGGTATATAAATGATTACAGCATTGACGCCAGTTTAATATAACCTACAAAGTTTATGAGAGGGGAATACAAACCCTGTTCAGTGCTAGGGCAATATGTGAGGGGTTCATAGGTGTATGAAGGGAGGTCTCAGAAGTGGGTGAGTCAAAAGAGGAGAAAGTCCATTGACCTTTGCTTCCTCCATAACCCATTCAGAATTTCCTGGTAGCGTGTTCTAGAGAGAAGTATATGAATAGCAAAATTAATACATGATTTTATATGGGAAAGGGGTTGGGAAACAGAATAGCAATGAAAGCAGAAATAAGGTCATGGAAGGTGGGTGAATTAGGAATCCCAGATTTTAAGTTGCATTAATATTACTGCAGAAATATTACTGTGGTTAGTATAATGGACAAGAGATTAATATAGGCACTCCAAACCTGTGAATGATTTTATAGTCACAATTAATATTAAAAGCATCAAATGGATGTATCAAAAAATTGGAAGAACTCTAAAAGATGCTTAACTATTTGCAATAGATATCTGCAATCTTATGAATGAAAATGCTCTGTGGGTGGGAAAACGACAAAAAATAGGGAGGGGGTCAAGGAGGGTCAGTTGGCTGGGGAGTGAAAAATCTCCCTATTTTCATCTGAGGAATTTTTGAGTATGATATGGATAACCACCAACGAAAGTTTGTATCTAATATTGTGGAAGTTGACTTGAACCTGGTCCTGAGAATTGTTACTGGTCTGATCAAATCTCTTTTGCTTTCTCTCAAAATGTTTTGCCCAAGGAGAAAACTAAAAACTACAAATTCACAGAGGATTTTTCTGAACGTACATTATTTATTTTGTGACTAGTAGCAGTGGCAGCAATCTATGGATAGGAAGCTGTGTGCCCACAGAGTAGTCAAGCAACTGGCATGAACCCTCACAGATGTATGAGAATCTTGGAAAGTAGAGAGGGAGTTTTAAGAATCTATGGACTTAGGAAAATGAAAAATACTTTGCAGAAGTCCAAATCGTGGTGAGTGAATGATTGATCTATAGATGGAAATGAGGTTAGATTAAGAAATATGCAACAAGAAGGACACTGACAACTGAATCAATGGATGTTACAAAATGAAAGTCAAGTGTCTGCCACAGCTTTCCTTATTAATAAAGACAATTTCATGGTGCATTTTGCAATGTGCCTTGCACAAAACTAGTTTTTCTTTTAATCAGCGGGAGTTCTTTGGTTTAGACTAAAATGTGAAAAGTGAACGGATGGCTTCAGAATGAAGAAATTTATTGGGGACATTTAATTAGTGTAAAGGGATTTTTCCTGATTCAAGATAAATCCAGACAGCATAAAATGGCTAACTCTCATCAGGGCTAGGTGCATTCAAGGATTTAGAGAGCTTTGTCTCTATTATTGTAGGCTTATCCTGAATTTAGTTGATCTTGCAGAGGCCATTCACAGACTCAATTTGAAAATCTCATCATTTGTTTGGAGAGTGTAATATATAGCATAAATTCTCCACCAAAATCAAGCTTCATTGAGTAGACAGTTCTCCAACCCTGCTGCACTAAGCCCCTGCTGGCAGCTTCTGGTGATGTGAGACAAGAGGAAGAATGCTTCTTTCCTACTAAATGATATATCTTTATAAGCCAGGAATGTGAATTGTCATAGCTCTAGTCAGGCATTCTAAAATTGAAGCTATGGAGGTGGAGCAGGGATATGTTTCTTCCTGACTTTCCCACAAGGATCAGGATGATCTGAAGGGGCATTGCTCCCCACAATCAGGAACCCATTCTGATTGTTGCGTGGTGGTAGTGGTTCTAACAGCATTCAGCTGAACGTGTTGACAAACCCCTAAGAGATCTTCCTGCTCAATATGGGAAGGTTGGTAATGTATATGATGCAGGGGATGAATGAGACCCCATGCCCCGTCTATAGATGCAATTCAAGAATGTCTGTGCATCTGAGGCATTTGGATAAGGGAATGTCAATATCCACACTCTTGGTGACCGAATCTAGGGTCTGGACAAGTCAACCCTTTTGAAACTTCCTCAACCCAGGTCCACCCATTTACCAGCTTCTGGCCAAGTACTGACATGGCAGTGGAACCTTTTGTGCATATTTGCTTTGTCCTCTTCCATAATAAGTGGACCCCTGGCCATTTAGGGTTCCCATTCAAATGGAGGAGGCCTAAATGGATATGTTTGTACCCGTTACAAGTCCCAACTAACTACTGATGTCCACGTGGGCAAAAACAGGTCACCTGGCATTATTTTGATGTTAGGGGATTGGCAAGTGGGTTGCTCCCATCAGTCACCTAAGGATTAGGCCTGCCTGTCAGATCCAGTTCCCCACTCCTGCTGTACGTGTACTTCCGCTGCCAAAATGTAAAAAAAACACCACCAACGAATTACTACTGATATTCTTAAAAATAAATTATGATGTGAGAAAAAAATGAATAACCATTATGTGAAAGCAATATTCTTAAGAACAAAAAGATTTGATGTTAGAATTTGCTAGAATGCTGCTTGTAAGCTATGCAAGAGATGTTTCATTGCCCGCTCCACCATTTATTGAATTTTTAAAATTACCTTTACCATCTGGGTGATAGCAAGTGCAAAATCAATAAGGGCAACAGGCCTCTGCAGCTCTGCCTTGGTCAGATATATATACTTTGAGCAATATATAAACTGAACTATGCACTTGAAAGAAGTTGTGTGTTGGCTCACACACATTCTGGAAATTCTTATTGTTCATTCTGTGTGTGTTGTCATGATAGAAATCTAGAAGCCTCGTGGTTTGTTTGTTTTTAGAATGCTACATTTGGATGTTACTTACTGAATGCCCTGTGCCCCTTGCTTTATTTAAAACATTTCTTTTACAATGCTCAGAACCAGGAAATGCCTTGATGACTGCCATTGGAACATGGGCTGGTGGCACGCTGTCAAACCTTTGCTCTAATAAGTGAGCAAATCACTGTTCTAAGTTTCAGCAGAGATTGATACTAGCACAAACTCCCCACCTCTCAGCAACCAGCACCAATACTTGGCATTGGGAAGTCAGGTATGCAGCAACATCCTGTCCTGGATCATTCTGCTGATGAGCTACACTATAAAAGTTTGTTGTTCCCAAAGACTGGTGTTTTTTTCATACTATAAAAGGGGTGACTGCTGCTACTGCTCAAGAAGTGTCATGGAAATTCTACTCAATATTGATCCAGAGCAGATTCCAATGTATAATTAGCAGAGTAAAAACTTAAACACATTGCAAGATTCCCCAAAAAATAGACCAGAGGCAATTAATATTTCATCCAGCAGAGCTTTGCTGCTACTGAAGGCAAATGAGCATAATGGTCACAAAGAAATCCAGTTGCAGCAGTCTTAATTTAAACTTACAATAACTTACAATAAGTTTAAACCTTAACACTATACATATGTACAGAAAACCACACCAGAAGGAAAAGAGCTAGAAAGAGAAAGTGAAACCCAGGCTTCTTCTGGCCCTACTTTCATAGTCAGCATGACCTTGACAGAAGAGATAAGAGAACCAGCTTAAGACAGCTATACGCAGCCTCTCTGAAGGTATAACCCAAACATCATGAACCTTCTGCTTGTTTCTTTCACACAGAGAAGCTTCCAGAACCCTCTTGAATTAAGTAGAATAGAAAAGATCTCACATCAGATCAATACTTTCTCCTCTAAGAAATGCAAGCTGACAAGAAGTGCCACATGAGTTTGGGAGGGCTGCAGTGGATTTCCCTAAATGGTCAAATGCTGAAGAGATACTGAACAGCAGAATTCCCAAATAATGCTCTGTTTTTAACCTCTGTTTCACTTATGTGGCTCTGGTGAGCAAGGTGGGATATGGGGTGGTGGAAGGGACAGTGATGGCCTCAGCATGGCATCCTGGTGGTTGTCAACATTAGCTCTGGGCCTTCTCGGCCAGCATGACTACACCAGGCTCTAGTTTGGAACCTTGAATTGGAATGGTATGAATGAACCTACCTCTATACAGGATCCTAATTAAGTTTCAGCTCCATAAACCAGTGTTGTGCTTTTCATTGCTATAAATAAAAGAGCCCCTTAGGGCTGGGCTACCTACGTTGTACCACAGTTGGCTTCCCTCCCACGCTATTATTCTGCTGTGCCACTGCCCTTCTGTGAATTTAAAGCCAAACATCTAAACAAAGCTGTTATAGTCAATGTGATGCATGATTAGATTTCAAATTGTTCTTTGTTCTTGCAAATACAGTAAAGTGAGGGCTCAAATAGCCCAGCCCTTCTAATAACCTTACGTGATAACACTAAGTTGCAAAATTGCCTTGTCATGCCTCTGATGGAGAGAGCAAGGAGTATTTAGTGTGTGGTGGCACTAGGACAAAAGGACATCTGCATACCAAGTTTTAATAAATTTATGGTCGAAACCCTGAATTGTGAAGCAGCCCTTAACAACAATTTATATTCAGCACATGATCTTAACTGAGGGGGGAGAGGTTCTTTTGAAACCACTGGATATTATTTAATGCAGCAACAATTCAGATCCATGAAAAACCTCACTAATGAGAAATTAAAAAACTAAGCAGACCATAGAACTGGAAGAATTCTGATTTATGACTCAGGAGTAACAGGTCAGTAGCCATTGCTCTGAAAATAGGTGGAAACAAGAGGGCCCATCAGTTTGAATTTCATTACCATAGATCCTGGAAGACAAGATTGGTAAAAATAAATGAATAGGGAAGGGCCGTAATTCAGTGGAGAAGCATCTCTTTTGCACACAGATGTCAATTCAATCCCTGACATCTCCAGAAAGGAATGAGAGAGACCCTTTTTCTGAAATCCTGGACACATGTTTTATTTGTTTGTTTGTTAAATTTCTATACTGCCCTTCATCCGAAGCTCACAATATAAAAACACAAAATACACAACATCGTAACAAACGCTCCCTCTGCTCCCAGTTTAAAAGGCAATGTAGACAATATTGAGCTTGATGGATCAATAAGCTGACTCAGTATAAGGCAGCTTCCTATATTCCTTTTTTAAAATCTAAGACTAATAATGATTATGAGAATGAAGGAAGTGCTATAACTCTGATGCAGAACTCATGCTTTACATCTACAAAATGCCAGCCAAATCTCTGATATCTCCTGGTATGGCTGAGAAATACCCCAGTCTGAAAACCTCCATAGCCAATGGTAGCCAATGCAGACCAAGTATAGCCAATGTGGTGCCCTCCACCATTTGCTGGACTGCAATTCCCATAATTCCCAGTCATCATGGCCAAGGATCAGGCCTGATGGGGTTTGTAGTGCAAAATATCTGCAGATCACCAGGTTGGGGGAGGCTAGTATAGGCAATAATGAGCTGGATAGAGCAATGGTCTGCCTTAGCAGAAGACATCTTCCTCTGTCCCTGTCACAGGAAGAAATAGAAACAGACAAATCCTGGGGAAGTAAGGCAATCGTCAGTGTTTGTGAATAAGAGCAGAACTGCTGGATTCGGTTATTGTGGCTGAAGATTGTTTTCAGCAATGACAAATCTGAATCAACCACAGGTGATGCTCATTCAGCTCAGTCTTGCTTATCTGTAACCTTTTGATTCCTATATATCTGATTCCTATATATGCTTGTCTATTCATAAGGTGGTGCTGTGGTCTAAAACACTGAGTCTCTTTGGCTTGCTGATCAGAAGGTCAGCAGTTCAAATCCACAGGATGGGGTGAGCTCCCGTTTCTGTGTTCCAGCTTCTGCCAACCTAGCAGTTTGAAAGAATGCCAGTGCAAGTAGATAAATAGATACTGCTGTGGTGGGAAGGTAAACAGCATTTCCATGCGCTCTGGCTTCTGTCACGGTGTTCTGTAGCCCCAGAAGCGGTTCAGTCATGCTGGCCACATGACCCGGAAAGCTGTCTGTGGACAAACACCAGCTCCCTTGGCCTGAAGCAAGACGAGCGCCACACCCCATAGTCACCTTTGACTGGATTCAACCATCCAGGGGGTCATTTGCCTTTTTACCTTACACATAACAGTGCTATTATTCTTATTCTTTTGCTATGATATTATTATTGTTTTGCTATTATTTATGTATTTATGTATTTTAAATATTTTATAAATGAAAAATATGTAAATGATTCAAAATACAACAATGACAATCATTTACAGTGGTACCTCGGTTTACGAACTTAATCCATTCCGGAAGTCTGTTCTTAAACTGAAACTGTTTTTAAACTGAGGTACACTTTCCCTAATGAGGCCTCCCGCTGCCGGTGCCCTTCCACCGTTCGGCTTCCGTTCTTACACTGAGGTAAAGTTCGCAAACCGGGACATTACTTCCGGTTTTGCAGAGTTCGTAAACCTAATAGTTTGTAAACAGGGCTGTTCTTAAACTGAGGTATCACTGTATATTACTGTTTTCGTTCTCTGTATTTTAAGTCTATCATGTCATGTATTTATGTGATGTTAATGGTTGTTGTGTTACCGTGTTGCAAACCACCCTGTGGCCTATTGGCGGAGGGTGGAATACATTTATTAAGTCATTCAACAAATGGTACTCACAAGCTCTTGGCTAGTGCAGTTCCCTGTCTCAAAGCATTGCCCTGACAGCCAAAATCCTCTCTGGAAACAGCACCAGTGAAGCATTTGTGATGGGTAGACTCCCTACCTCTAATCCAATTTGTCTGGTAATCTGAGTTCAACAGGCTGGTTCCCCCTGACCTGAGAGACCATAAATGCCCAGTTTCTTTGCCAAAGTCTGTGCTGTCTGGAGTCGTTAGTGCTTTCACGCTGTGGTGCCCCATGCATGTAGATTGCCAGATTAGCTCTGGGGCATGTAGTTTGCTTACTTTAACACAGGCACTGAATGTGTAGCCCAGCATATTGCTGTTTAAGTCATGTTGCCACACACTTCAGGATTGGTTACCCGTTCAACTTTTCAAGCGGGTATACAGTGCTCTTCAACCTTGGGTCCCCATATCTGGTTCTACTATCATACCCATTGTCCCCAGCCAATTTTGCCAATGGTCAGGGTTTAGACCAACAACATCTAGGGACCCAAGAATATTGTGCAGAAGCAAAATATGTTGCCTCCCCCATTTTCTGCCTAAATTATGATGCTGGAAGGGGAAGGTAGAGGAGGCTTTCATACTTTCCAGGATAAACTCAATATAACGTAATCATGTGCAGCAATTTGTCACTGCTGACAAGGATAAATTAAATAGGCTGATAATTTTCTTTGGGGCAATACCACATATTCCTTGGGGCAATCTTTAAGGACACATTTTAGAGTGTTATAGCCATGTATGGATAAGGGCTCGTGTTCTAAATTGATTATTATGTTATTGAAATGTGATTTGACTTTCAGCGTTAGATGTGCCATTAAGAAAAATGGAAATCCGTTCTTTGATTAATTGCTTTTATTATGCGAACTATTTGTTAATAACACCTGTATTTCACAAATAAATAAATAAATAAATTTCCTCACCAAAACCTGCACAGAATCTAGTTGTGCATTTCACTGTGCAGTCCGATCTTAATGCTAGTCTGGCTTAGTTGTACCTAACTCTGAATAAGATGGTCAAATCTGCCTGTATCTTTACCTAAATCTTTTTCCTCACCATTAGTAGTGCGTCAGACTGCTGGCTGGGGTTCTTTTCAGATCTTATGCAATCCCTAAACAGCTAAACTGGTTGCCAGTTCATTTCCAGGCCCAGTTCAGGGGGTTCATATTAGTGTTTTAAGCTCTAAATGATTCATGTCCCCAATACCTGAGATACCACTTCCTTTCCTACAGACCCTCTCAGATACTAAGTTTGTTGGAAGGTGCCCCCTTGGTAGTTCCATCAGCCTCAGAAGCTAATGGGGTGGTGGTGGGTGGCCCGGGAGAGAGCATTCTCTGGGGCAGCCCCTAAATTGTGGAACTCCCTTGCCACAGATGAACATCTGGCACTTTCATTAGACAGCTTTCAGTGAGTGCTGAAAATGCATCTGTTCACCTGGCTTTAAGAAACATAGACTCATAGTTGGAAGGGACCCTGAAGATCATCTGGTCCCACCTTCTGCAATGCAGGAATATGCTGCTGTCACTTACGGGGCTCGAACCTGCAACCTTGGCATTATCAATGCCATGCTCCAAATCGATTGAGCTTTGTGTAATTTCAAGTTGTTTTAAACTGTTTTTAATATTGTGTAATATTATATTTTGATATTACCGTATTTTTCGCTCTATAAGACACACCAGACCATAAGACACACCTAGTTTTTGGAGGAGGAAAACAAGAAAAAAAATATTCTGAATCTCAGAAGCCAGAACAGCAAGAGGGATCGCTGTTCAGTGGAAGCAGCAATCTCTCTTGCTGTTCTGGCTTCCAGGATAGCTGGGCAGCCTGCATTCACTCCATAAGACGCACACACATTTCCCCTTACTTTTTAGGAGGGAAAAAGTGGGTCTTATAGAGCAAAAAATACGGTAATTTTGTGTGTTTATTTATTGCATAAAATTTCTACACCACCTGATTGAAAAGAAGCTCAAAGCAGTTTATTTGTTGCAACCCACCCTTGGACCTTAGGGCGAAGGGCAAGTAATAAATTGTAATAACGGTGATAATGATGATGATGATGATGATGATGATGATGATGTCTTTAATATTATGGTGTGCTGTATTCATGGAAAGCAATGGAGCAACATTTGGGGTAGCCAAATGTTGACGGCCATATGTTATTGACCACTATTTTCACCATTCCTGACCAGTGGCCATGCTGGCTGGGGCTGATGGGAACTGGGAGACGAACAATATCTAAAAAGCACTGCAGTGACTGCACCTGGATTATCAAGTTATATAGTAACTAAGAACTTCAGTTATGTATCATGATGACTCTTCATGCCCAGTCATGCCCTGTTCTTTAAACCACACGGGTAACAGTAGTAACCACTGAGAAGCAGGAAGGAGGCTTTAGAAAGTCTGCTTGACTTGTAGTATCATGGTTTCTATAAAATTGAATGAAATGAAATGCCTTGTCACATCCCACACGACTGATCAATCAACACCTCATCAACTGCAGGCATGGCTTTGACTTGTTATCTTTCACAGTTGTGGACAAGTTGCCTAACAGTTGGGTTTTCAATATCTTTATCTGACAGCTGTGTGGCTTATATTTAGCACAATGCAGCAATCTGAATGGGCAAACTAGTGTGCGTGTATTGAAGTGATGGGGATTGTTAAGCCCTTAGGAAATGTTGCTGACAAAAAAATATTCTTGCCAAACTGCCTTTCCCTCTCACAAACATGCAGCTACGCAAATCATACTGTTTTCTAAATTCTCTTTAAGCATTCTCCTAAAACATACTAAGGTGAATTTCAGCAAGAGTGAGGGGTTAGCAAATTGTGCCCGTTGAGTCTACTATAGCAACAACTTTCAGTCTTCTGTTGATAAGAGTGGAAGGCTGTTCTGAAGAACACAGAACTTCCAATGTACCTACATTTGGACCCACTAAACAATTTAAGTAACACAAATGGTGGATCCATTTGCCCACCGTGTCCTATAGTTTCTGAGATTTGTTTACAGTGGTACCTCGGATTAAGAACTTAATTTGTTCTGGAGGTCCATTCTTAATCTGAAACTGTTCTTAACCTGAGGTACCACTTTCGCTAATGGTGTCTTCAGCTGCCGCCGTACGATTTCTGTTCTCATCCTGAAGCAAAGCTCTTAACCCGAGGTACTATTTCTGGGTTAGCAGAGTCTGTAACCTGAAGCATCTGTAACCTGAAGCATCTGTAACCCGAGGTACCACTGTATATATTTGTTGTCAAAACCTTTGCACCAAGTGACAACATTCTTATCATGGCAAGTTATACTAGGGTAAATAAATGGGTGCTCACAATCATCCATAGCCATTTGGTTTGGGCTCACAGAGTGCATGAAGATACAGAACATACCTGCAAAGTAGAAGTAGGGACCCTGTGGCCCTCCAGATGTTGCAATACTACTTTCGATCATCCTTGACCATTGGCCATGCTGGCCAGGGCTGATGGAAATTTGAAGCCCAACAGCAACTGGTGGTTTACAGGTTTCCACCCCTCTCCTAGAAAAATGCATCGTAGTAGTAGTAGTAATGATTTTATTTTTTATACCCTACCCATCTGGTTGGGTTCCCCTAGCCACTCTGGGTGACTCCCAACAAAACACTAAAAACAGAATAAAACTTCAAACATTAAAAACTTCCCTAAACATAGATATCTCGACGTTTAGAAAGTCGAAGTATGTGGTTGTCTATATAGCAATACATATAATTATCCAATTACTGAGATGCATAAAAGTAGTACAGGTGAATGATGGCACTGCAGTGTTAATTGGAATCTCCAGGAGTGTTATGGGACTTTAATGACTTATTAAGAGGCAAAAAAAGAGAGGAAAAATTGCATATAACCTGATAAGAATAAAGGGGTATTTGCCTGTTTACAGGTAACTAATTTGGTAATTTAATATAGAAATAAAGGAGCTATCTGTCATAATTATTTTATACTTATATACAGGCTAATTCCCAAACTTTAATTTAACTTTTATGCTTCAATTTGTCATGTTTAGAGGAAGAACTATTCATGCAGCAATTCCATCAAGGCAGATAACAATCTGTTTAACATCCCTTCTGCAATGTTTTCCATTCCATCGCCATAGCAGGGGACGTTGTTCTGAAAGAAGTGGAAAAATCCTAAGGCTGCATTGCAGGGATGGTCCTGCAAATATCAATAACTGCTGGTGTCTACAAAATTGTTTTACCTTCAATTGAAAAGAAACACAAAACTCATGATTTGCAGAAAAGGGCTCTCTCAATAAAGCAGTTTGCATTTTTCTGAAAAACCTAATACTGTACAGTGTTTGCTTTCGTCGCTTCAATGATACATGTAGAATACTGGACTACAGTATGTACTTGATGGCTCCACACACACACACCCCCCCTTCCCAGCTCAGAAAACTATTTCTCAAATGACACTTCAAAAACTCTCTTGCGCTGGAAACTTGGCTGCTTGCCTCCAGCTCAGCCTACAAAGACTGTTGCTGTATGGATATGTACTTGGGAATAAGTCCTGTTGAAGTCAATAAGATATACTTTTACGTGAAATGGAATGCATTTGATTGAGCTTTTAGTGTATAAGTGTGGGTGAACCCTTTTGTAAGTAAGTTTTTATAAGCTACAAGTCATTTCTTCTAGAGATCAAATATAACTGCAAATATTGTCATGATTTTGGCCATATCCACACTTAAAAGCACTGATATTACTTTAAACAGCCATGGTTTCCCCCAGAGAATTCTGGAAGCTGTTGTATGTTAAGAGTGCTGACAGTTGTTAGGAAGCTCCTATTCCCATCCCAGAGCTAAAATTCCCAGAGTTCCCTGTGAAGAATGATAGGCTTACAAACCACTCTGGAAACTGTAATAGCAAGAGTCACTGTCATTGCTTTTGGAATGGGAGCATGGCACCCATTTGTGATCCCATTTGCAGTGCATGCTTTCAAGCTACTTCAAGGAGCAGCTTGAAGGAGAAGGAGGAGGAGGAGGAGAAAGGGGAGGAGGAGGAGGAGGAGGAGGAGGAGGAGGAGAAGAAGAAGAAGAAGAAGAAGAAGAAGAAGAAGAAGAAGAAGAAGAAGAAGAAGAAGAAGGGCAACCTTTAGGATTCATTGTGGAATCCAAAGACAAACTTTTTTACAATCCATACATTTATTCAGGACGTGGGGATCAGATGATGCAACAGATTCCTTAAGAATCCTTCAGCAAGAACCAAGGGAATGGAGTCAGAAGGAACAGTATAGAGATGGGGATGCTTAGTTGTGAACAGAACGTGAGATTGAGACTGGCATGTGAAGGCTCACTCAGCTATAGGTGTCCTTGCAGTCGTGGGAATCTCATATTTTCTTCTTAATTAGCAAACAAATACAGTTAAGATGCAATACTTCATTTCACTGGGCAGCAATATGATTTGTGCTGCTAACATTGAACAAACAAGGGTGCACAAATGTGTACAGTGAAATAGAATTATCTGTTTGTGGTCAAGGATGAACTGATGTGGGCCAGTGCAAACACAGAGAACCAGAGTCCCATGAACTGCAAAGAGATCCAGCAGGACTTCCCCATGAGTTCATCTTTGTAGACCTTCATCCTTGGAAACTGTGGAAGGTAAGTTTGTTGCACACACAGGATTTGGCTGCTGTGCAGGGATATCCTAATAATATATGGCAATAGGAATCCCTTGAAAATATGAAAATCTAAATCAATGCCTTTACTTGAAAATCAAAGTCACGGAAATATGCCTGCAAATAAGTATGCCTTCTTGAGTCTGCAGGCTCTGCTAAAAACTGTAAATGGATCCAAGGGCTGCAGAGAGACAAAGATAAACCACAGATGAACATTTGGGTGATTTAAAAATAAATTCTAACAATTAAAAACTCCTAAAAGAATTAAAAAAGAGGAATTTCATTCAAACTTACACTTTCATTCCACAATAGAATGTTGTTGTTGTTGTTGTTGTTGTTGTTGTTGTTGTTCTTCTTCTTCTTCTTCTTCTTCTTCTTCTTCTTCTTCTTCTTCTTCTTCTTCTTCTTCTTCTTCTTCGTATTATTTTATTGATACCCCACTCATCTGGCTGGGATATATATTTACCGTGCCAATAGTGATGTCCTAAGAATATCATAGAAGAACAATCTATTTATTGTGATCTTGACACTGAGAGGAGAGTAGTGGAAAACCAATAGAAGAGGAATTTCAAATAGTGTTGTAGAATCTATGGGATAATACTAAATGGTCTTAGTTTTCCACTTCCCCCTAATCTTACCATAAATTGCATAGTGCATACCAGTAAATGCCTTGCATTACAATATCATTCCCTTAACTTGAAACAAACATACTTCTAGCCAACAATTTCAGCTAAAATATAAATGAGCCTTTCCATGTGGTCACACATTCTTTATTATGGTGCAAAGACCCACAAAAATGATTTTGAGAGCAAAGTACAGCGGAAATAGTCTGTGTGGTCATAACTGGAAGTTATTTTGTACCCTTAACTGTGTGATTGTTTGTTTTCTGTTAAGTGAAACTATAACACACCTATGAAAGGAACCTTCATAGTCACACAAGCTATATTCTGTCATGAATTCTCCAAAGACTTACGTCACAATAAATATTTTTGTACATACCTTTGAAAATGTTAAGGTTCATATTTTGGGTGTCATATATTTCTGTAGTTCATCAGTATTTCATTCCCCAGGTTCTGACCATGTTAGCCCAGTTGCTAAGAAAGAGGCTGACAAATTTGATACATATAAAAACCCTGGACAGCCCTATTTAGCATTGAGTGTGGAGTAGCCAGATTTAAATCACTAGTCCAGCACGATGCTCAGTAAGTGGCCTTGTACAAGGCACTGCTTTAATCTACCTATCAGAACTATTGCCCTGCCCGCCACTCAAATTTCTTGCCCACAGGTTACAAACACAGTGTGCTACAGATGCTGTTAGACTATCTCTCCTGCCAGCCCCGCTAGCTAGCCAGTGCTGAGGGATGATGGGAGTTGTAGTCTGAACGATCTCAGGACAGCACCATTTAGAACCGCCTGCACTGGGAGTCTAGGATGAGATACACATATTTTAGCTTGCTCTGAGCCTTTGGGACATGTTAGGATCAAAGTGGGGTGGGTGGAAATAATCCTTTCTCACCAGCATTTTGATCTTTAACAGGCATAGTTCTATAGGTAAAAGGTAAAGGACCCCTGGATGGTTAAGTCCAGTCAAAGGCGACTACGGGGTTGCGGCGCTCATCTCACTTTCAGGCCAAGGGAGCTGGCGATTGTCCACAGACAGCTTTCTGGGTCATGTGGCTAGCATGACTAAACTGCTTCTGGAACAACAGAACACCATGACGGAAACCAGAGCGCATGGAAACACTGTTTACCTTCCTGCCAGAGTGATACCTATTTATCTACTTGCACTGGTGTGCTTTCAAACTTCTAGATTGGCATGAGCTGGGACAGAGCAACGGGAGCTCACCCTGTCGCTGGGATTCAAACTGCCAGTCTTCTGACCAACAAGCCCAAGAGGCTCAGTGGTTTAGACCACAGTGCCACCTGTATAATGTATAGTTGTGGTTCGAGGACCCGACCCCCGTGCCATGGAAATGAATAGACAAGGACACGTGATTATGGTTTATGGGCATGAAAAGGCCACAACTTTATTGGTTACAGCAGTGAAAAGGTATTGGCTTAGGCATTGGATGTCCACCACAGGGGTTGAATCACCAGTGGTCGGAGCCTGTTGATGATAATACAACTATAGGCTCTCCCCTGACGTCACCGGGGTCGTGCCATGGCCTCCCGCCAAGCAGGCATCGGACAGAATACACAACCGCCGGATTCCTTTAACGGAATACCCAAAATTGAAGGCGTAGGCGATGGCCACACCTAGCCTTCCAACACACCATACCGCAATAATCCAATGCCTAACTGCCACCCGAGCCAAAGGCTCGCTGCCAATACCCTCACAGCTGCAACCAATCCCTAACACTACTGATAACACTGTCAAGCCACAGATCATTTCCTGGATTCTCGGCGAGACGAGGAGGAAAGAGGCTGGGGAGAGGGCTGGCGCTTTGATTTAAAGCCCGCTGGTCACGCCCCCTGCAGCACCCGATTGGGTGCCGGCAGGTGGGCGGGCGCCAGCCCGGTAAGCTAAGCAAGCAGGGGGCGGATGCCCCCTGCTAGGGGCGGAGCTCGGGCTCCCGCCCACAACCACTCCCCTCTCTTTCAGGGAGGAGAGTCCTTCTATGCACTTTAAAGATGCTGTGTCATTTCAGGCTACCTGAAGTGGATATGGTTCCATTTGCTTCAGTGGCACTAAATGTGCAGTAACTCAGCTTCAGGAAGACCCCGATGTTTTAATTGCTACGCTGGCATCAATTGTGCAATTTTAACTATGCCATTTCTTTGGCTTGACACAGCACACCGTTGTTGTTTTTTTAAGTGCTAAATGCTGCTGAGTAAAACAGGGGGAGAATAAAATAATATGTATGATGTGCATCAATCAGCTTTCAACAGTGTTATTATAGTCTGATAGTTTTGTATGTCAGTAGGTGTCAGCATTCAGTTACCATGTAATTGAACAATGTGATTGAATACTCATGGCAACACGCCTGTGGAATTAATGCCAAGCTCCACACACTGTGGTTTAGAATAGAATTTGGCCAACAGAAGCATGCTAATCTGCAAGGTTTTCTTCAACAGAATAGCTTTATTTTCTGTTCACATCCAACCCCCCACATTTCTCAGTGTAAAAAGAGAGAGAGAGGGACAGACTTAGCAGTCCTGACATTCCTATCCATCCCATATCCATTCATGTTTTCACTTCCTTCAAAATACCAATTTTAATATTCAGTTAAATATAGGTGTGCTGACAAACTAAATATGGGACAGGCCCCCTGCTCCTTTAAGTGGCACACGACGCAGAAATTTGGCAGGTACATCTTATCAAATCGTAACGCCACAATGGAGAATAAAGCTGCAGTCAATTTCCCCCTCTATGTAACTGTTCACGGAAAAGAAGCTGTGCCACATATAATTCATTCAATAACTGCACCTAATTATGACTTGACTTCTGTGTTCATAGATTTCAACATATTGGCAATTGTCTTTTTAAAATATTGCCTCTTTGAAATTCCCTGGAGAAGTTCTGTCTCTGTAGTGTAGCGCATTTTGCTACTGGGCCAAGTGCAAAGTAAGAACATAAGAAGGAAAGATGAGTCCTGCCATATATCAGACCAATGGCCCATCTAGTCCAGCATCCTGTTCTCACAGTGAATGCAGGGACGTGGGTGGTGCTGTGGTCTAAACCACTGAGGCTCTTGGGTTTGCCAATCAGAAGGTCAGTGGTTCGAATCCCCGCAATGGAGTGAGCTCCCGTTGCTCTGTCCCAGCTCCTGCCAACCTAGCAGTTCAAAAGCACACCAGTGAAAGTAGATAAATAGGTACCACTGCGGCGGGAAGGTAAACGGTGTTTCCATGCACTCTGGTTTCTGTCACGGTGTTCTGTTGTGCCAGAAGCGGTTTAGTCATGCTGGCCACAGGACCTGGAAAGCTGTCTGCGGACAAAGGCCGGCACCCTTGGCCTGAAAGTGAGATGAGCGCCGCAACCCCAGAGTCACCTTTGACTGGACTTAATCGTCCAGGGGTCCTTTACCTTTACCTTCTCACAGTGACTAAACAGATGCCTGTGGGAAACCAGCAAATGGAACCTGACACCACTGTGGTTTCCAGTAACTGGTATTCAGAAGCAGTACTGCCTCCAACCATGGAAGAAGACCATAGCCATCATGGGTAGTATCCATTGATTTCAACATTCAGGAATTCCATACATACAAACAATTTCATATCTAATACAGATAGAGCAGGGTGAGGGGCCATTGTTCCTTTAGAAATCTCCAGTTTCTCAGTATCTTTGAATTTTCAGGGTGCTTGTGCTAATTCACAAAGCCCTAAACAACTGTATGGGCAATCTATCCGGAAGATCTTTGTATTTTGAGGAGTTAGTGATCTAACTCAGTTGCCCTCTTCCTGCCACCTGTTCCTTCCTTTTCCCTATATTTTGCTAAGCTCTTTGATGGCTGAGGTAAAGGTAAAGGGACCCCTGACCATTAGGTCCAGTCGTGGCCAACTCTGGGGTTGAGGTGCTCATCTCGCTTTATTGGCCGAGAGAGCCGGCGTACAGCTTCTGGGTCATGTGGCCAGCATGACTAAGCCGCTTCTGGCAAACCAGAGCAGCGCACGGAAATGCCGTTTACCTTCCTGCTGGAGCGGTACCTATTTATCTACTTGCACTTTTGATGTGCTTTCGAACTGCTAGGTTGGCAGTAGCAGGGACCGAGCAACAGGAGCTCACCCCTGGGAGAGGTGGCTAATGAATAATCTACACACAGCTAGTAGCAGGTAGCCAGTCAGGCAAGCCACAGGATAACAGGTTACCTATCTACAAATCACATGATTTTGGGTGAAGTTCTGATAAGCTCATGTACGGACTGATGGCTGTAAGGCGGTGCAACCTGAGGCTACCTGGAGGAGTCGCTTTGCCACTTCTTGAGGGCTACCAAGTGGCAGACTGAGAGGCTTACTTGGTATGTATATATTGCTTGCTGTTTAGAATAAAATCTTTAATCTTCTCACTCACTTGTGTTTTTCAGCCCTGTTCAGGGAAGTTTTTAATGTAAGATATTTTAGTGTTTTTTTGTTTCTATGGAAGCCGCCCAGAGTGGCTGGGGAAACCCAGCCAGATGGGCGGGGTACAAATAATAAATTATTATTATTATTATTATTATTATTATTATTATTATTATTATTATTACATTGCATCTGAATCTCATTTTAAAAGAACCACATTGCATTTGGCAAGACAACAACTCGCCTACTTTCAGACATCTTTCAAAAACTGTGTTATTCAGATAGACCTTTGGAATTTTATGTTCCAACCAGCTTTTACTGGTGTTTTAATGTGTTTAGCGATGCTTTTACTGTACAATACGATACGATATGATATGATATCTTTATTGTCATTGTCCCATACAGAACAATGAAATTGAAAAATCTACTTAAGAAATTCAAACCCCCCAAAACTCTGAAACCCCATTTAAAAATACAATATGCTATAGAGACTCCTTATACTGCATTTAGAACCAGAATTGCATTTGGGTAGAAACTGTTTCTCAGGCGGCTAGTCTTTATAACCTTATGCCTTCTTCCAGAAGGCAGAAGCTGAAAGAGATAATTTCCGGGGTGCGTAGTATCCTGCGCAATCTCTGCAGCTTTCTTGTGGCACCTGACAGCATAGATTTGATCTAAGGTGGGAAGAGTGCACCCAATTATTCTCTCTGCAGTGTTTACAACCCTGGACAGCATTGTTTCCCCCCTGATACTGATACCTTTATCAAAGTTACTGTAATTTTGTATGTAGTATACTTTCTTGCTGACTTGGGGAGGTTGGCAAAAGCATAAGAACATAAGAAACACTGCTGGCCCGTCTAGTCCAGTATCCTGTTCTCAAAGTGGCCAAGCAGATGCCTGTGGGAAACCAGCAAGCAGGATTCAAGCCGAAGAGCACTCTCCCCTCCTGTGACTTCCAGCAACTGCTATTCAGAATCATTGCTGCATCCTCCTGTGGCAGTCGAGCCGAGCCATTGATAGCTCTGTGGGAAGATCTGCTGGAATGTGCAGTTGAAGATGCAGCGGATCTACAACTCAGCTAGCTGATTCCTGGCTCAGCGAGGTTCCGCTGGTGTTAAGTTCCCAACCAAAGAGATGCTCAGCTGAGATGGAGACGGCTGTATTGAGGCCATTGCGAGTCCCCCAAAGGAGTGTGGGAAATATGGGACCCAAGAGTGGGGACATAGGCAGGATCCTAAACCAATTCAATTTGGGCATGAGACCTGGAACTTGGCATAGAACACTGTTTTAAAGGCTTGTTTGGTCTCTGCCAGGCTTAGGCAGAGCAGCAGGCCCACTGCTAAATGGGGTTTAGATCTGGTCCATCTTTCCCTCATCTTAACTCACAACAACTTGCTTTACGCCAGCTTCCTATGCTTTCTGGAGTAAAGGCAGGCAGGCCAGCCACTGAATTGGCACAAGGCCTCTGAACGATCTTATCATTATTCTGATTCCCTCTCTTCTGTTGCAATGTCTTCCTGACTACCAACTAAAGTGATGGTAGTTAACATTCTTCGCGGAACTGTAGTGTCAGGCTGACCCATGTTACAGCAATATGTTTGAAGGCAGTCTGTTAGCAGGAGCAATCTAATTTATTCACAATTAAAAAAAAATCCATCCTTTCACTCTGACCCATGCCTTCATTCTATTACTCAAAGATTTGTTTTTAAAAATGCAATTACCAGGCTGCTTTTTCCAATTTCGTTGGCATGTCTGTTGCAACAGGCAGTGCGGCATTGACTGCATGTGGCAAAACATGGAACAAAGGAAGCGAAGAAGGAAGGAAGAAGGAAGGAAAGCAAGAAAACACACTAGCCTGAAGATGAAGCATATGTGTTTATATATGTATATAGTTTTGATTCTATGAAAATTTAACATTTTTAGGATTATTTTTTGGGCCACACTTGTTATTATCTGTAAGTTGCCTTGTGTTCTGTCAGGGAAAATGGTGGGGTAGAAATAAAGAAATTAATAATAAATAACAATAATAATAAGGGTTTTTTTTAAAAAAAAAAATGTTTAGGGGTACTCTCATTTTCCTACTCATATTGAAATACTGCTCCTCCATGAGGCCAAACTTAGATTCAGAAAATGTTTAGGGGTATGCGTACCCCTGTATCACCCCAGAAAAAGCAGCGGTAATAAATAATCATAATAATCATAATAATCATAATCATAATAATAATTTGGGACACCTCTTCTGCCTCCACTGCCAGAGGCATTATGCTTCTGAAAGCCAGTGGCTGGTAATAATGGGGGCAAATTCTGATTGCGCTCATGTCCTACACACGGGCTTCCTACAGGCATCTGGTTGGCCACTGTGAGAATAGGATGCTGGATTACATGGGCCATGGGCCTGCTTAAGGCTAGCCAGCTGTGCCCCAAGGCATCTCCTATTTCTCCTATATATCTCTCTCTGAGGGCTGGAAATTTAAAGGCCCCAAACTTTCTTGAGCAGGTAGCCCAAGGGAAGGAGCACACAACTGGTGTGGGGTGGTCTATATCAGCAGTTGCCATCTTGGGTTTTTTATTTTTATTTTTAGAAGAAAATGATTTCAGCATTTCAGGAGGGAGGCTTCAAGGAACAATAAGCTACCTGTGAGCAGCAATTCTACTAAGAGGCTGGTGAGTTTTCGGGTCTGTGTAGGCAATGGATAGGGAATTGTGTTTATCCAATTTTGGTTTGTTTTCACTACGGAGGGCAAAACTTTTTGTCGTCTTGTTTTGTTTTTTAAACCTGTGCGGTCTCATCTTAATGCAAAATTGCTCGTGCCTATAGCTGTATCCTTGTTCTACCTAAGGAGGCCTCAGAGAGACCCCAGGGAACTTTCTGAAGACTGTTTAATGAGGGGCTGCTTGGTAAATAATTTATCCCTAATCTGGCGGCAGCAGTGGCTTCAAAGTGGGGAAAGGTGGTTCAAGAAGAAGCATGCATTCTGGTCACTCTTCCCCAGGTGGCATCATCATCATCATAATCAAGCAGCCATTGCAGTGAGTGTTAGTTTCTGTTCTTATCACTGAGCAGCTGCATGGAGTCACAGGACTCTGTTTACATTCCTGGGATTCCATATTATTGGAGTCTCACAGGAAAGGAGACGGGATGTGATGTTAGTGGTTTCCTGTTTCCTTTGTTCCATTGTTCCTTTGTTCAGTTACTCTCTGCTTTCATAGAGAGAGGATGTCTTTTCTGTTCTGCGTAGTTTAGAAATAAAACTCTTTACAGTGAGTGGTAAGATTGCTCCACTAGCCTGGAGCTGGCACAGAGATTAGGCCCCAATAAGGCCTGGTACCCCTGAACAATGGCAATAATAATAATTATTTTATTTTGTTTCATTCATTCATTCATTCATTCATTCCCCACCCATCTGGTTGGGTTTCCCCAGCCACTCTGGGCAGCTCCCAACATATTATTTAAAACACGATAAAACATCAAGCATTAAAAACTTCCTTAAAAAGGGCTGCCTTCAGACGTCTTCTAAGTTACATAAACTTCTTTGACATCTGATGGGAGGGCGTTCCACAGGGCAGGTGCCACCACTGAGAAGGCCCTCTGCCTGGTTCTCTGTAACCTCACTTCTCACAGCGAGGGAACCACCAAAAGGCCCTCAGTGTCTGGGCAGAATGATGGGGGGTGGAGACGCTCCTTCAGGTATACTGGCATGGAACCCAGTTGGTTGGAATGTGGAACTTCCCCACCTGCAACATTTAAGCAGCTGATCTCTTCTCCCATATCAACCTGCCTATGCTTTAAGATTAGCCAGTGAGACTCTCTTGGTGGTCTCTATGTGAGATGATGGGGTGAGGGCCCAAGAAAGGGCTTTTTCAAAGGCTGTTTTCAAAGGCTTTTTCAATGTATCCGGCCTCATATCTTTATATCTTCAGGTAGCTGGCTAAAATGTATCTTTCTCAGAGGGCGTTTGGCAGAGGTGAGAACTGATTGCTACGGCTGCTACTCTTAGGAACTGCCATTCCGTGATTTGTTGTTGTATGTTTTGAATGGATTGTGCTTTTATGGCTTTTATGTATTCTTTTAATACTTGCTTTATTGTAAACTACCCTGTGACCTGTGCAAAGAGCAGAAAGTAAATAATCTGAGTAAGTAAGTCAATAACTTGTTCTGCGTTGTCTCCAAAAAAAGAGGCAGTGCATAACTTTAGGCCAAGGCTCAGCTTTTGGAATCTGTTTTCTGTGCCAGTTCTTAACACCTGGGCAAAGTAACAATAATGGGGGAAATATCTCAGGAAAAAGAAAGAGAGAGAGAGAAGAAAAAAAAAAAGTGTTATTTGCTAGAGCTAGTCTTCAAAAATTGGATGTATTATTAATTAAACACCGAAGCAAGCCTGCAAGAATATAGCTAATGATTACTTCTTCTATGAGCTCATGAAAAATGCAGCTTATTCCCCCAATTTCACCCTATCATCTTTTCTTCTGGCTCACTTTACCCTGCTATCACTCCAAGGACTGCTTTTCTCCTCCCTCAAGGCTCTCTCCAGTCCTAAGTGCCAAATTTCCCTTTCCTCAGGAGACTTCTGTATTCCCCCAGGGATTCTGCGGAGTGGCTTGTTTAGCACATTCAGCCCTCCAAATTGACTCCATTTCGAACATTAATGCTCTTTCCTCCTGCAACTTGAAAATAGGCTTCCTGTTCCTTGACTTTAACCACTGACTCTTAGAAAGCTTTGCAGCAAGAATCCATTGCAAGACACCTTGGACCCAGAACATTTTAACATTCCATGCAGTGCTTCTAATAAAATAATGACTGAGAAGACTGGCCGCAACATAGTTTATACTATTTTATTTTTTTATGCAGGTCCGGTTGTATACTTAATAAACTGTCTCTTTCTCATTTCCTCTTCTCTATTTTTCTTCTGTATCTTACATTTTTACACCATATCTTATTTTGTGAAAATTAGTCCAGACAAGCCCAAGTATTAATCTGAGTGCACTGCTTTTTCAGGTATTCACTATATTTTCCCCATTCTTTTTGAAATTTTTGTTTGGATTGGTCTCTAATTGCCTCTGTCAGTTTAGCCAGTTCTAAATAATTGAATAGCTTATCTTGTGATTCTTTTTCTGTTGGGATTGTTTCATTTTTTTCCAAATTTTGGCAATTGGAATTCTTGCTGCCACTGTCGCATAAAGAAAAATTCTCTTATTTTCCTTTGCAGCATCTGGCTCTAATATTCCCAGTAAAAAGGCTTCTGTTGTTGTTCTTATAAAAAAGTTTGTTTGAATATTTTCTTCAGCTCTTCATAAACCATATCCCCCAAACTCTTAATTTTATCACAATTCCACCACATATGCAGCAGTGTGCCCTCAACTTGTTTGCCCCTCCAACACATTTTTTATTTTGTTCTATACATCTTAGATAGTTTGTAAGGTGTCATATACCACCTGTAGTTTATACTATTAAAGCATCCTTCACTTGTTTCTTAGTGAATTGTTTTAACAATAAAAACTGCTGAAGGAGGAAGTTTTTGTTTCAGGGAAATGCTCCCATTTCTATGCCAGTGCAACACAGAACCCATCTACAGTTACATCATTATAAAGCAGTTGGGAGGTAAAGTGTGATTTAGCTGCTTGTTTAAATGCTCCCTTATGTAAAAAAGAGTCTATCCTTTAAAAAACTAGCACTACAGGGGGTGGAGTTCAAAGCTGTCCCTGGTGTCTTATATTCATCGATAGTGTCTCCAATTTTTTTTACACATCACTTGGGAAGACAGGCAAACTAATATCAGTGTACTGGAAGAAGCAAATGTCACAAGTGTTGAAGCAATGATTCTTCAACATCAGCTTCATTGGACTGGTCATGTTGTGCGGATGCCTGATGATCGTATTCCAAAGCAACTACTCTATTCCAGACTTAAAAATGGAAAGTGTAATGCTGGTGGTCAACAAAAGAGGTTTAAAGACTGTCTCAAGGCAAATCTAAAAAAAAATGTAGTATAAACACTGACGGCTGTGATCATGCCCAGGTTATAGAACTTTCTGTCCCAGGAAACAGTGTCTCTTGGCACCATCCTTATGGAGTTTTTGGCACCTTATCAGGGCACATTTATTTTTGGCAACCATTTTAAAATCTCTCTAGCTGAGTTGCTTTGGTCTGCAGCCTTGTTTGTCCTGAACTATTTTTAAGCAGTTGACTTTAAACTGTATATATCCATTTGAAGTGTTCATGTTATCACATCTTTTTTGTATTATGGGCTGCCTTGAGCACCCTCAGGTGGCAAGGCATGTCTAGAAATAAATGGATGCTGGACTAGATAGGCAACTGGGCTGATCCAGCAGGCTCTTCTTATGACCTTATGATCTTTTAAAAATAGTTTCTATGAGTGGTATTAAACTAAATTGGTTCAGAAGAGACCCTATTGAAACCTAAGTTAGTAATGGCAATCCTACTCCGATTCAAACAATACAACACCCTATATTGTTATTTGTATTTCTCTGATGTTCATAATTTCCCCAGTTGAGGGGAATTCTATGTATTCTAACAAAAATTTTGCAAAGTGTGTTTTTATGATTGAAAGAGCAATCTGTGTTCTTTTTTTTAAAAAAAAAACTATTAAATTTTTGCAGGTGTGAAATTAAAAAAAAAAATCTGGCTAATCAACCAACAAATCATTCAAGGAGGATAATATGATTTCACCTACTGGGCAGCAATTTCTTCAATATTTTAGCTAAACTTTCTGAATGCCTCTTAAACCTAATCACTTGACTGGTAATGCACTAAGTCAAAAGGAAAACATAAACTACCAGCTTTCTTTGGTCCTAGAGCTGACCTTAATTTTTCAGTGGTATAATAGCCTGGGCTTACTAATCTAAATTCTTTTTTGCTCTTTCATTTACTTTGCCTGTTCGTATGATTGTTATTTGCATCATCGTTTCCCTCCAGTGTGCTTATCTGCATAAATTCTGATGGTCACTAAGATTGGGCAACCTTTCCCAATGGCTTCTTAATCCCATTCTCCAGATTTGCATAAGCAGTTTATGAACACATGGCCATTTGACTTCTTCAGCACCCCACTTATATTTCACTTTCGCTTATCAGCTGATTTACTCCTTCCAGAGACAGAAGATGAATAGCTGGCTCTGTGTTTTTCAAAATCAAAACAGAATCGAAAAGGCTGGATTAATCACATTTTATTCCAACCCCACTTATCTCTATCACCTATTGCTTAGCCCTGTCAGGAGTGATATGTCTGCAATATCCTATCGGCTGGTGTTCACTCACTGTGGCATCATGGGAGTTTTGTTTATTCATGAATGCAGCCTCTCTCTCTCTTTTTATAACAAAGCTGCACAGAGACTTTGCTGAGAAGTTCAGTGTTGAACCTGTTTCCTTTATCACAAGCCTTCCATGAATAAAAGAGAATTTCAGAAACAGTTGCTATTCAGGCACAGAGCTTTATATCTGAATGTATTTAAATCTGAATATATTTAAGCCTATGCCTTATGACTAGCTACACGTGAAGATGCAACAAATCCCAAGTAATTAGTTATCCTGCAAACAGAAAGGGAGGAGAAATTCATTTGGCCCACATCTTGCCTCAGACACCTGCAAATCGGAGCACAGTGAATTATATCACACACTGCTCTGAATTTTGTGGCATGGTTTTGTTTCCCAAAGCACACAAACCAATGTGGATTTAGGGGGAAATACATTGGTACCTCTGGATATGCACACCTCTGGTTGCGTATCCTTCAGGATGCAAACGCGGCAAACCTGGAAGTATTTTTCTGGGTTTAGCCACACACACATGTGCAGAAGCGCTCTATGCACTGTGCTCATGTACAGAATCGCTCTACTGTGCTGCGCGCATTTGCAGAAGTGGCACCTCCAGTTGCGAATTCCTCAGGATCCTACCAGAGCTCCAGAATGGATCCCGTGCTCAACTGGAGGTACCACTGTACATTGAAAAGCACACAAAATGTATTTAGAGAAAGAATGTATAAGATGGTGTACACTGGGCTGGGGAGCCTCAGGCCTGGTGACCAAATGTGGACATGTCCCTCTTGTTGGCCCTTGTAACTGTAAGCCACACCCGGCCCACAGACCACACTATCCTTCAATCCTTTGGTCTGTCTAGAATGTGCCCTTAAACCGTGACAATGCCTTTTGCTTGCCAGAAAGGAGGATGGAGATGTGTGGGTGTGCACATGTGTGCAGAAATGTCTTACATTTGCATGACTGGAATGTAACCCATGGTACAAAGGTCAGAATCACACCCATTTAGAGAGCCAGTGTGGTGTAGTGGTTGAGAGCGGTAGTCTTGTAATCTGGGGAACCGGGTTCGCGTCTCCGCTCCTCCACATGCAGCTGCTGGGTGACCTTGGGCTAGTCACACTTCTTTGAAGTCTCTCAGCCCCACTCACCTCACAGAGTGTTTGTTGTGGGGGAGGAAGGGAAAGGAGAATGTTAGCCGCTTTGAGACTCCTTAAAGGGAGTGAAAGGCGGGATATCAAATCCAAACTCTTCTTCTTCTTCTTCTTCCATTGTCATGCCCACTTCTGTATCTGACTGGCCCCACCTAGGGATGTTTGGATAAACCGAAGACTAGAAAAAGGAGAAACTGACAGAAGTCAGAACACAGTTTAGGTCTCCACATTTCCACATCAGTTTGTGATTTATTTTATTTTTTAAAATTAAGCCCCCCTCAAAACTCATCAGCATTTTAGTGTGAATTTTTCCTCATAAACACATGATTGTATGCAATTTTTGCCTAATTCATGCCCCCCTTTTTTACCCCCCCCCAAATAAGACATTTCTTATGTTTTCACTAATATGCCCTTATACTCACATTTCCCTCTGGTATAAGCATTTTTGAACAGATTCCTTGGCTGCAGAACTGCACTGGGAAATTCAGAAAAGTGCAAATTTTGAAAAATGGCTGTGTTTACCTTCACAAGCAGTTCTGGGAAGTACAAATTAAGTAAGTTCATCTTTAAATATGAAGTGAATCAATGTTTTTCCTGATCCCTAGATCCCATCCACCACTGGTATGCAGCCCCAGAATGTTGCCCATGAAGGAGTGTGACCCTTGTGTTGAAAAGGAGTCCCCCCCCCATCAACATGGGGGTGCAAGCAGGTAGGCACCAGCATGTCTTCACAGAAATCCAAGCCTGCTAACTGATATCACAGAGTGATTTTTGTTTTAAACTCAGCTATTGAGCTTGTCGGCCTTTTGCCCTTCTCCATCCATAGCGTTTGTTAGAGGCTGATAGCGTGTTTTCTCTCTCTCTGCTTTTGCTTCTGAAAGAATAGCATTTCAATAGCCTTTTGTATGATGCAATTAATAGATGCCACTCATTTTATTTTGACGGCTTCTTCTTTCAGTATGTGACTCTTTTTTCTCTTTTTTTTACAAGAGTCAACGGAAATAATTGCAGCTCCAAGTACTGTATTATTAAGATAAAACACAACTGTGAATTCAGTCAGCCTAATTGAATTATTGGCCACCTTCAAGCGTGAGCTATTGTACGAATCAGCATGGAAGTGATTCATACTGAACAGCCAGCAGCTAGCTCAGGAGTGGGTTAAGGAAGAGAGCAGGCTGTGAGCAGTTCTGTTCCCTTTGAACTATATATGTGCGTAAAAATGTATTTGGCTTCCCAGGCCCCATTCTCTCCCCAATCAATAAAAATCTCATTTTTACTCTCAAGGTTTATTCAATTAGAAGTTGTTTTAATGCCTCAGAAACCAAAGATGCTCTAACTAGCCCAATATTAAAGCCGCAAACACCATCAGCTCTGAAGTTATGGTTGACTTCCTATGGATCCAATTTGTTTTCCCTTCTGCAAAACTATGGTATATTACTATAGCATACATCAAAACTAGTGATGGGTGCAAACCAGCATATTGGTGTTTATCTGGTCTGAAAATAAAGGAAAATTCCATTCAAGATGTAGGTCCAGTCTCTGAAGATCACTCCTGTTTAAATGCAGGACCAAATTTTAAACAGGAAAAGCAGAAGAGGAGGAGGAGGAGGAGGAGGAGGAGGAAGAAGAAGAAGAAGAAGAAGAAGAAGAAGAAGAAGAAGAAGAAGAAGAAGAGTAATACAGTGGTACCTCGGGTTAAGAACTTAATTCGTTCCGGAGGTCCATTCTTAACTTGAAACTGTTCTTAACCTGAGGTACTACTTTAGCTAACGGGGCCTCCTGCTGCCACCACACTGCCACCGTGTGATTTCTGTTCTCATCCTGAAGCAAAGTTCTTAACCCGAGGTACTATTTCTGAGTTAGCGGAGTCTGTAACCTGAAGCGTCTGTAACCTGAAGCGTCTGTAACCCAAGATACCACTGTACACAAATGAACAAACAAATATCTATTACCAATTTTCTGTCCAGCAACCAGGTGTATCAGACACCTGAAACCACCAGAGGATATTTTTGTCGCCTGTGATAATAATACATAAAAATTGATGATAGAACCAATGGAATCCATTACCTAATGGGAATGGGGTTGTTCTCTGTCACTGAAGGTCTTCAAGCACAATCTGGGCAGCCGCCGATTGGGAATGCTCTAAAGCTTTAAAGCTTGATGGCCAGCATCAAGCAGGTATTTAGACGGGAGTGCATAGTCAAACTACGGAACTTGCTCTTCCAGATGGCAGTGATGGCCACCAACTTGGATGGCTTTAAAAAAGAACTGGACAGTTTCGTGGAGGACTGGCTATCAGCCATAATCGCTACGCTCTCCCTCCACAGTTGGAGTCAGCAATGCTTCTAAATACCAGTTGCTGAAAACCTGAGGAGGGGAGAGTGTTCTTGTACTCCTGTTCAGCTTCTTGGTTTCCTACAGGTTGGCCACTGTGAGAACAGGATGCTGGACTAGATGGGCCATTTGCGTGATCCAGCAGGCTCTTCTTATGTTGTATAATTCTACAGCTCTATGATTCTACAAAGAGAGAACCATCACCGCAAACTGCCACCGGGGTACCTCAGATGGTTTCACTTTATGTTCAGCAGGCTTTCCGGAATGAGACAAGGCAAAGTAACTTTGAATGATAAATGTCTCATGTGTTTCAGAATGCTACCTTTTTTAATGTGGGAAAAAAGCAAACTGGCATTTATATAGCGTGCTATTTTTATTGCATGGTGTACGGAATTCTAAACGCTGCATTAGAATAACCACTCAGAGACTACTGCACCTCTTCCTTCCTTCCTGCATAATTTCATCATTAATTCCTACTAAAGTATGCACTTGGAAATCTCAGTCTGTCCACTGCTGTGCCATGGAAATTGTTCTCTATTATTTACACATCTGCTTATTTATTCTGAGTAAGACCAGTGGTTCATCTAGGCCATTGCTATCAAAGCTGTCTGGTGGTGAGAGTAAAAATCAGAACTGAGACATATTAGTCCTGACAATTCCCTGCATTTCATATCCAAAGTCAGTTGCCCGCAGAAGCCCTGGCCCTTTGGCCTTTGTTTTGCCTGGCCTTGCAATAATTGATAGGCAGTTCTTCTGGTTTTATGGTGAATTTACTGTTTTTATTGCTGGGTTGATCTCTTAAGTTTTACAGTCTTTCATTGGTATCTGAAGAAGTGGGCATGCACATGAAAGCATATACCCAGAACAAACTTAGTTCGTCTCTAAGGTGCTACTGGACAATTTTTTAATTTTTCAATTTATTTAGTCTTTCATTGTGTTATTCTGTTTCTTTGACTTTTATCCTACCTTTCAACAACTTTCAGGGTGGTTTACAAAAAGTTAAAATTACATTAAGCAAACTGAAACTATATACAGTGGTGCCCCGCAAGACGAATGCCTCGCAAGACGGAAAACCCGCTAGACGAAAGGGTTTTCCGTTTTGGAGGTACTTCGCAGGATGAATTTGCTATGGGCTTGCTTCGCAAGACGAAAATGCCTTGCGATTCCTGGGGTTTTTTTCCCCTCCCCCTCCCCTTTTCCCAAGCCCCTAAGCCGCTTAACAGCTGTTCGCTAAGCCGCTTAACAATTGATCGCTAAGCCGCTTAACAGCTGATCTAAGCCGCTTATCAGCTGATCTAAGCCGCTAATAGCCTTTTAGCAGCTAATCCCTTAAACCTTTAAGAGCCGCTAATAGCCTTTTAGCAGCTAATCCGCTAATCCCTTAAGCCTTTAATAGCCGCTAATAGCCGCTAAACCGCTAATAGCACTAATAGCGCTAATCCGCTAATGGGCTTGCTTTGCAAGACGAAAAAAACCACAAGACAAAGAGACTCGTGGAACGGATTCTTTTCGTCTTGCGAGGCACCACTGTATATATATATATATATATATATATATATATATATACGCCATGACATAAGTTGTCATCTCATCCTCTGGCGTCCCCTTCTCCTTGTGCCCTCCATCTTTCCCAACATCAGGGTCTTTTCCAGGGAGTCTTCTCTTCTCATGAGGTGGCCAAAGTATTGGAGTCTCAGCTTCAGGATCTGTCCTTCCAGTGGGCACCTGGGGCTGATTTATATAAGAGGGTAGTATAAAAAGAGCCAGGGGACTTAAATGACCTGAATGTGGGTGCCAGCTGATTCTCCACCAAATAGTTCCTTTCCCCTTTAGCCAAGTATGGCAGTGGATGTGCTGGACTGTTGCCTTGCCACAGTAATGGACTGGATGAACTGAAGATAAGACTCAGGCACTGTTAGTGGCCTAGACCAGATGGATGTGGAGCTGCCTGCCGTTGATGGGACTACTGCCATTGGGGGTTGGACTCGATGGCCCTTGTGGTCTCTTCCAATTCTATGATTCTATGATTCTACACTCCCTTCCACTCCTTCTTTTCTTGTGTTGGCAGCGAGGCCATCATTTTGCCCCACTAGTCATTCTGCTTATGCTGCTTATCATGCACAAAACAAGTGGTGGAGATAATATTCTGAAAATGTCTGGGAAAGTGGGAGTGAAGAAAAAGGAAATTACCCAAAATTTTAGCAGTCAGCCTTGGCTCAACTCCAAACCAAACATCCTGAAAGCACTACTCATTACTCTGGAAAGAACAATTAAAAATTCAAATGAAGTATAGTAGTGATGCAAAACTGGATGGAATGGAAGCAGCATGAAAGGACTTGTGCTTCTGTGTCACACTTAATGTGTTCTAGACACTACAAAGCCAGCTACAGCAGTGAAACTCTATCAGGGGTCAGCAAACTTTTTCAGCAGGGGGCCGGTCCACTGTCCCTCAGATCATGTGGAGGGCCGGACTGTATTTTGAAAATAATAATAATGAACGAATTCCTATGCCCCACAAATAACCCAGAGATGCATTTTAAATAAAAGGACACATTCTACTCATGTAAAAACATGCTGATTCCTGGACCGTCTGTGGGCCAGATTTAGAAGGCAATTGGGCCAGATCCAGCCCCTGGGTCTTAATTCGCCTACCCATGCTCTAAATTATGGCCACAGGCTGTTTTAGAGGTATTGTGACCCTCATGCAGTGGCATAGAATTGCCTTGCCCCTATTTACCTGGCACAGGACATCAAGCAGCAACATGGGCGCAAGACATTTCATGCTCCATCATGTCAAAATATTTCTATAGCATTGGAATGTTGCATTTTTATGCTTTGAGGCTAAAACAAATAAGAACAAAGTTTATTTGCAGGGCAGAAATTAGGGTTGGATGAAAAACAAAGAAACAAAAAGTATTCTTTTTTCTTGTCTGTTCTCCTGTCTATTCATTATGACAATGAATAACACTGTGAATAATATGTTGCAGTGAAGGAGCTTACACAACAAAGTGGACAGCAACATTAATGCAAAACAAATTCTCCTTGTGTTTCCTCTGACAACTTAATTTCTGCCCCCCCCCCAAAAAAAACCTATGGTGCTTATACACCATACAGTCTGATTGCAGGTATTTATTTCTGCGACATGGACAATTTTAAGAACGTATAGACTCAGTGAAAAGATTGTGATTTCACAATCTATCCTGCTAAGATGGCAAGTTTTCTTTTTCTTTTAAAAGGTGAATCCCTTTCATTGCAATACTAAAATGGGCTCTTAAATAGCTTAAGAGTTATCATTACCCACAAAAACAAATAGTTGTAGCCTGGAAATAAACCTTATTTTTATATTACATTGCATTTATATACATTGCATATTACACATAGAAAGTCTGAACTCGAGACATTATGGGGGGAGGTGAAGGCAGGGTGGACACCTTCATATATTATAGTGAATTCCTATGCATGTCACCCCAGAAGTAAGTCTAATTGAGTTCAGTGGGATTTGCTCTCGAGTAAGTCATGCTGGCCACATGACCCGGAAGCTGTATGCCGGCTCCCTCGGTCAATAAAGCGAGATGAGCGCCGCAACCCCAGAGTCGGCCGTGACTGGACCTAATGGTCAGGGGTCCCTTTACCTTTACCTTTTTAAGTGTGCAAAGGTGGCCTAATAGTGAAATCCTATACACCAGAGGAGGCCAAGGTGGTGCCCTTCAGATGTTGCGAAGCATCCCTAACTGTGGTAATGCTCCATCTTATGTTTGGCCTGTAGGTATGTGAAAATAAGGATGCGGGTGGCGCTGTGGGTAAAAGCCTCAGCGCCTAGGGCTTGCCGATCGAAAGGTCGGCGGTTCGAATCCCCGCGGCGGGGTGCGCTCCTGCTGTTCGGTCCCAGCGCCTGCCAACCTAGCAGTTCGAAAGCACTCTCGGGTGCAAGTAGATAAATAGGGACCGCTTACTAGCGGGAAGGTAAACGGTGTTTCCGTGTATGGCTCTGGCTCGCCAGAGCAGCGATGTCACACTGGCCACGTGACCCGGAAGTGTCTTCGGACAGTGCTGGCCCCCGGCCTCTTTGAGTGAGATGGGCGCACAACCCTAGAGTCTGTCAAGACTGGCCCGTACGGGCAGGGGTACCTTTACCTTTACCTTTATGTGAAAATAAAGTATACACCACAGAACACACTACCTGTCCATTAAGCTTCATTCCAAGGGAATCAAATCCAAGGAATGTGCTGGGCCTTCTGCGGCCCCTCATCATTCAGAGACAGGAGCAGCATACACACCAAATGCTGAAAGCAGACGACTGAAAGCAGAGCCCTGAGAGCTATCGTTTCTTGTGAGAGGTAACAATAGTTTCCAAGATTCTTCAAGTGAAGCAACATACTTTAAACAGGCTTTAACTGTATGGTGTGTATGCAGTCAAAGACACGTGTAAAAATTCACACAGGTTCTTTTCCTTTTAAAATCATTTTGATTTTGATTTTGTTGTATATATGGCATACTATAACAATGGACATATCGAAATATAGAGCATGTTTCCCACCCACCAACCCACCTAGAATGGTACCATAACATACAAGACTTATGATCAATGTCTCTTTTCTTATATGCACACTTTTGGCTCCCAGTATGCTTCTGAGCACAATTTAAAGTGCTGACCTTTAAAGCCCTAAACAGCCTTGGCCCAGCATCTCCACTCCTATCGTTCAGTCCGGACGCCGAGGTCCAGCTCTGAGGGCCTTCTGGCAGTTCCCTCACTGTGAGAAGTAAAATTGCAGGGAACCAGGCAGAGGGCCTTCTCAGTAGTGGCGCCCGCCCTGTGGAATGCCCTATCAGATGTCAAGGAAATAAACAACTATCTGACTTTAAGAAGACATCTGAAGGCAGCCCTGTTTTAGCTTTTAATTTTTGGTGTTTTATTGTGTTTTTAATATTCTGTTGGGAGCTGCCCAGAGTGGCTGGGGAAACCCAGCCAGATGGGCAGGGTATAAATGATAAATTATTATTATTATTATTATTATTATTAGTGAACTAGTCCACCAGAGTGAGAGGTTTAGGCTTTGTTACTTTGTTTCGGTATACCAGTTTACTATAGGAAGAGAGTTATTTGTTTGCGTTCAATATGGGAAACTTTCAAAAATTTGAACCACCTCCATTTGCAGTATGAAGTGGTAGAATCGAGGCCAGAGGCCAAGCCACTTCAGTCTATCAGCCAATTCTGTGTAATGTGTTAAACATACCAAGGACAATGTTCAGTCTCACAATGGGCAAATTTGCTGCTTTTTCATTCTGCTAATACTCGCGACTAGAATGTGCACAGGGTGCAAACTGACTTTTTATGATTACAGCATTTTATGAAGTTCCCGCTAATGGATAAAACATCTGCTTTACTTGAAATTAATCCAACTCTTCCTCTCCCTCCTCCCCCGCCCCTCCTGATACAATGAAGATAAAAGTCCCCATCTGGGCTGACTGCCAGAGAGGCACTATGCTTAAGTAATAAGCACAATTATCTTGCTAATAAACACCAACCAGGAATTAAACCCACGTTGGCAGATATATAGGACACTTAAATGCTAAGTGGGATTAATTAAAATCTAAAAGAGGTTCTGTCACAGACAGATATAACAATAAATCACTGCATGCACACATATGCAATATCACAATTATCTCTCTGTTCTCTTCTTGCATTCACCCATAATCTGGCACACAAGGAAGATTCAGCAAATCGGACACACACACACACACACACACACACACACACACTTTATAGTTTAAATAGTTTGGCCAATGAAACAAAGATACAGAAATAAAATTGTATGTTTTTGCATGTGTGTGTGTGTTTCTGTGTTGATACACAGCCACCCAGCACCTCAGCCTTCTGATAGATAGCCATGGGAACTGGCTGAAACACAAGCCCTATTGCTCAAATTTTTCACATGTAAGCAATCTTATAAAGGGGAGCAAGGACATGCAGCCAAGCCCTGACCCTTCTGTCACATCACTTTAACATTGTTTATAGGCCTCCACAATTTTGAGGGCAAAGGTCTGATACGAGGAGTCTCCTGTACTCAGGGAGGCTACCCAAAAGATTTAGAATCCTGATTGTGCAAGGAATTATTATTATTAGTCTCCTGGCACATCTTTTGTTTGACAAATTTAGTTCTGTAAAATACATCTTTCTCACTTGTTCACTTTTTGCCTAAGTCTCCAAGCACCAAAGTTTTGCCTCTCGCAAAAACCCGTCAGATAACCTGTGGTGGTATATAGCGTTTACAGATGGGAGTTTGCCTCATTTTGGTGGTAGACATGGGAACCTCTACATCATGTTCTAATGGATTGGAATCACTTGCTGATATTATCTATACAGTGGTACCTCGGGTTACAGGCGCTTCAGGTTACAGACTCCGCTAACCCAGAAATAGTGCTTCGGGTTAAGAACTTTGCTTCAGGATGAGAACAGAAATCGTGCTCTGGTGGTGCGGCAGCAGCAGCAGGAGGCCCCATTAGCTAAAGTGGTGCTTCAGGTTAAGAACAGTTTCAGGTTAAGGACGGACCTCCGGAACGAATTAAGTACTTAACCTGAGGTACCACTGTACTTTGTTTTTCTGCCATCTTCATCAGTAATATTCTTTCCCTTTGTCTGTGATCCAGTTCATAAAAAAAACACCAAACATAGTAACCTAATTTGGGGCTGTAGTTGTTCAGACTGCATGTGGGGTTCACATAAATGAAGGCTCCTCTTTACGAAATGAAAGAACTGTATTTAGCAATCTGGGGTGTCAGCAATCCTTGCCATGCTAGATTCCTGTGCAGGGGGAATTTAACTGCATAGGTGAGCCCTCTGCTACAGCCAAGAATCAGCCTCAAGACTGCTTCACCTGTTCTTTGAGAGAACTAGGCCTCTGACTCTGGGTTATATTCACATTCTCTCTGTGTGTTTACTAAAAGCAAATACCTATCGCTATGGGAACTCTGTTCCCTTTTATCCTAAGCAGCATAACATACTGTAATCACTTACAAGCATACTTTCTTTAAAGAGATTTATTATATCATGCTCCCTAACCCAAATTATGCAGGCAGGTAATTTTAGCTGAAGAAAAGTGAGATTGTGTGGTCCTCCCCCCTTTCCTTTCCTTCTCTTCACTTGACAAGTGTTTTGTTCCATTTCTGTCAAGCCTTGAGGTAGACGTTCTCTATGCAAACTTGTTTTATCTTTTATAAATAGACACAGGTATTTATGCCGTTAGTGACCTTCACAAGATTTCCTCCCCTTTACCTATCTATGTTTATTTCATGCTGCTACATTCAGTCACTAAAATTGCACGTTCTTTCAATTCGCACGAAAGGAAAAGAACATAGGGGAAAGGCTAGATAAAGATCTACATATTTTCATTTTCTTCTCCGTTGATGTGTGTGCATGTGCTTCTTTGCTGGAAAGGGAATCGTTCCTTATTTAAAGCTGTAGTAAGAGGCCCTGTGGAGGGAACCATTTCCACACAACTGAGTTCTGGAAATAAACCCGTCCACCTTTCCATTATCATTTTGGGGCCAGATTTTTTTTAAAATGGAGCAGGATTTTGTGATTCTGAGAAGACACAGAAGGGATCTATGCAGTCTCAGAGCACCCCCAAAGCTTAGGGCCTGAGGGAATACCCCAGCCAGTATGATCAAGGGCTGTCAAAGTTCCCTTATTTGCTCTATTGCATTTTATTTTTAAAAAAATTATACACCGTTTGATTGTAATAAAACATCTAAGCAGGTTCTGAAATTTTCAACTTTGTCCTTCCTCCCAAACAGTACGATTTCAAATAAATAACAACACATTGAAAACATTTAAAGGCAATTTAGAACCATATAAAACATGTGACACATCTTTTTAAAAAATTAAACTACTGCATCTAAAAATGTTGTTGTTCTGTTTATTAAATTTGTATAGCGCCCTTCATCTGAAGCTCTCAGGATGGGTCACAACAGAAAAATACAAAATAAGAATACAAATAAAACAGAAACAGAAACAAGCAAAAAACCACCACCCTCCAGTCAGAAATACATTTGAAAGCCATAGAATGTTAATCAGCCAATTTGGATGGATTTAAAAGAGGATCAAGGGACGCGGGTGGTGCTGTGGGTAAAACCTCAGCGCCTAGGGCTTGCCGATCGAAAGGTCGGCAGTTCGAATCCCCGCGGCGGGGTGAGCTCCCGCTGTTCGGTCCCAGCGCCTGCCAACCTAGCAGTTCGAAAGCACTCCCGGGTGCAAGTAGATAAATAGGGACCGCTTACTAGCGGGAAGGTCAACGGCGTTTCCGTGTGCGGATCTGGCTCGCCAGAGCAGCGATGTCACGCTGGCCACGTGACCTGGAAGTGTCTCCGGACAGCGCTGGCCCCCCCGCCTCTTAAGTGAGATGGGCGCACAACCCTAGAGTCTGTCAAGACTGGCCCGTACGGGCAGGGGTACCTTTACCTTTACCTTTTAAAAGAGGATCAGATCAATTCATAGAGAAGGCTATAAGCAGCTGCTATCCATGGTGGCTGTGCTCTGCTTCTGTACTTAGAGACAGTATTGCTACTGAATACTAGTTGCTGGAATCTGCAGGATGAGAGAGTGTTGCTGTGCTCAGGTCCTGCTTGCAGGCTTCCCATGGGCATCTATAGTTGGCCACTGTGAGAATCGGATGCTGGACAGGATAGGCCACTGGCTTGATCCAGCAGGGTTGTTCTTATGTTCAGTCTCAAGTCATGAGGCTGAGCTGGATCTTCTTACACTAACAAACCATTAGGAGTGGTCTTTGGTAACATGGTGTCCTGATCAGGGACAAAATTTGGCAACCCTTCTAACTCTGAGTAAACATAGGTGGTACAGTGGTACTTTGGGAAGTCTCTTCTTAACCTGAAATGGTTCTTAACCTGAGGTACCACTTTAGCTAATGGGACCTCCAGCTGCCGCCACACGATTTCTGTTCTCATCCTGAAGCAAAGTTCTTAACCTGAGGTACTATTTCTGGGTTAGCGGAGTCTGTAAACTGAAGCGTCTGTAACCCAAGGTACCACTGTAGTTGTTATTTTGCACCTCTTGGTGCAGGGGAGCTGCTGGCAACACCCTAACTCCAGTGCTGATGCCATCTTCACTCTCCAGCCATTCTTGCCAGACCTGATGCCCTCTGAAGCATGTTAGGATGGCAGAGAGGAAATGGGAAGATCAATCTTCCTTAGCCCTGTTCCCCACTGCAGTCATTGCCACCTTCTGCACTCTCTGCTCACCGATAAGTAAAGAGAGGAATCAAAAGGATGCTTTAGAAACTAGCAACCCACCAGGGACTCTTTCCCACAAATCCTTTTCAGGTCCAAATATTGATCCCAGCCAACAAATGGCTTGGGGATTCTTGAGAGCTCATCTCTCTTTTGAGATCACTTTTTAAAGAAATGCATTTCCAAGAAAAGTTCGGGCAAACTTCTGCAGCATCTCTCCTAAGAGATTACGGGCAAACTTCTGCAGTTGCATGGAGGATAAAGATATTGGTGGCTGTCCACAATGGTGATGTGCTGCTTCCATTGTCAGTATGCCTCTGAATGCAAGTTGTTAGGAATCGCACACTCAGGCACTACCTGCATTTCCCATAGGTATCTGGTTAGCCCCTTGAGAAGTGGATGCTAAGCTAGATGGGCCTTCAGCATGATCCAGCAAGAAACTTCCTCTGTTCTTATGGACCAATGCAAAGTGTGGATATTCTAATTCTTCTGCATTGTGTCTAATGTAAGACTTCAGGAACACCCAGTGGTACAGATGATACGGATACGGATACGGATACGGATACGGATACGGGATACAGATACAGATACAGATACAGATACAGATACAGATACAGATACAGATACAGATACAGATACAGACATGATATATATAAATCTTTCCATCTGAGCAGCAGACGCTTCAGGCATACTGCAAATTGCTTTTGAAGGGCTTGTCAATTGACAAAAAAGGCATTCCATTTAGCACCTTTCTCTGCCTTCAAGAGTCCAAAGCCTTGATGTACGGATGGGGAAGACATCTGTTTGGTTTGGATTAGAGTGCAAAGCTACCAAATTGACAGTTCCCAGACCTGAAATAAGGTCCACCTTTGAAATCCCAACTTCTCTGAATTTTGTTCTCTGGTTCTGCAACCAAAGAATGTGCCTGTTGGTGAAAAGTGCACCATTGTGAAAAATGCATGTATATTGGTTGAAGCCATGTACAAAAAGGCATTGCATTATAGAATCAAAGAAATGTAGAGTTGGAAGGTAACCCAAGGGTCATCTAGCCCAACATACCAAATGTGTATATATAGGAGAAACATGACCAAAAATGGGTACAAATTTTCATATGATTAAAATAAATAAATCAGGAACGTATACAAAAGTGGGGTGAAATGAACATAAGAGTGGGAAAATGAGAAACTGAAATTGATATATTTATACATCCACAGTTGGCTCTTGTCTTGTGTCTGTACAGTGGTGCCCCGCAAGACGAATGCCTCGCAAGACGGAAAACCCACAAGACGAAAGGGTTTTCCGTTTGCAGAGGCGCTTTGCAGGACGAATTTCCCTATGGGCTTGCTTCGCAAGACGAAAAATGACGAAAAAATTTGAATTTTTTTTTTGCTCCAAAACCCCTTATTTTGAATCGCTAAGCTGCTAAAAGCATTTTAGCAGCAAAACCGCTAATCCCCCACCCCTTAAAAAGCCGTTTTTAGCCCTTAAATCGCCAATAGCGCTAATCGCGCTACTCCGTCAATGGGCTTGCTTCGCAAGACGAAAAAACCGCAAGACGAAAAGACCCGCGGAACGGATTCTTTTCGTCTTGCGAGGCACCACTGTATTTATAGGAAAGCTCCCCCCTCTATATTTGCATTCTGAATTGAGGGGATCAGAGCCACTATCAAGGCTTCCATTTGGAGACAGTTACTTTATACCTTAGGCCCCTTTTGCAAGATCCTAGGCAAATGGCTATAAAAAATACTGAGAAGCAAAATTAGGCTAGTAATGTACACATACACACACAGTATATCAGTATGTTAATTGGACTCCATCAATCTGCTGTGCTGTATAGAAAAATACAAATTAATGTAGAGCTAATTAGGCAGCACTGTCAATAGGAGGCAAAACAGTCAAATAAGCAAGACTTTTTTTTCCCTCTTAAGAAAACAAACTGAAATCTAAATAGCAAAGGGAGAAAATCACTCAAAGGACCAATTTGCCTTGGTTAATTTTAAATAAACTTAATTCATATTTAGATGAAAAGCTAGGAGAATGAAATTTAACATAATGATTAATTTGAAATTTTAATTGACTAAAATCATTCTGGTACCCAAATTTATTGTTTATTTGAGGTGTCAAAGAGCCAAGATGAAACAAGCGATGCAAACAACAGTATAGGAGTGAAAAAGTCCTATTATGAAAGGTAATCAAGGCAGGGGCCAAGCCCTTTTGGTTCCTTTGCTAGAGCAAGGCATTTTCCTGCTCATCATGGGTGGTAAGTGCACACTTTGCTTCATGAGGAGGAAACAGTTTCCTTTGAATGGAAGCCATTTCTTACCTCCCTTTCCTGCTCCCTTAAACCTGATTTCAGAGGTTTAAGGGGCAATGTGGGGCTGCTTGCAAATGGCTTTGCAACCTGCTTCATGCTTCTCCTTTGAACCTGCAAAACGAGACATTTAAAGGAGCCAGATTGGACTGTTGGAAAACCCTTGGGAAACTTTGGACTGTTCCTTAAGACACCTGAAATCAGAAAGTTTAAGGAGCAATGCAGGGAGGGAGAAGTGGTGAAAGCACTTCTCTCTCATTGAGCAAGGCACATGGCTTAAGTGCCAAAGGGCTTACGCTTTGAAGTCCCAACAATCGGGTCTTCAAAGTGCAGCATCACCTGATATCATTATGTCATCAAGTGAGTGACAGGGGAGCCTCCCTACCCAGCTGTCAAGTTTGGTCCACCAAGAAATTCCTGCCAGCAGAGGATGGTTGCATTAATGAGCTGTTGCATAAATAGTTTTAAAGAGGCAGCTGTCCTTTTGCACATTTATTGTAACACAAGGGGTGGTTGCACACATTTTACTGTGCCAGAAAACAACTCTGTTAACTTTGTTGCTAAATGAGTGATTTCACTTCGTCTGTGCGTTTGCCACACAGCAACTGAACTCTCGTCCGGAAACTCATAATTCTAACTGTTATCCATTGAAAAACCACTGCTTTCAAATCCCTGTAGTTAAAAGCTTATGAGTAAAGTAGGTGTCATAACTACCATGAATAACATAACATTTAATTTTCTTCAAAGTGCATGGCGTATCCTGCTGCTAAACATCAGCTCTTTATCAGGCAAAGTAGTTACCACTTGCTGTACAAAAGGAATAAAAAAGTATTGGCAACTGCTTATTTTATGTATTCAAATGATCTGTGGAAGAGCTCGGCAATCATTAGAGACGATACATACGAGCCACAGTGGTTAGATAATATAGTGTAATTACTGGGATTATTTTACCCCTGGGGACAAAAAGTGGCAACCCAGTGTTCTTTAATCTCGCTGGAGCACAATGAACTCTGGGATAATAACTATATTTTGTTCAATAGAATTATTTGCTCTAATTAGCTGGTGAGGGTACCTAGTGGGTCAGAATCCATTTCTGGCTATTATTCCTGTTGTGCTTCCTGGTTTACAAATGTCAATTTCTGCCACTAAAAAAAATCATAATGAAAATGCTCTACGAGTCCATGAAAGGCAGTTTCTTCCAGAAACTCTCTTTGAGCAACTGATGATTGTGACTTTCTTTATACTTGCTGGATAAAAGAATCTTGGGTAAGCATATCAATGGGTAAGGGATTTCGCTGATTAGAATGTTTCACACTTGCCCTTTGCTGAACGGTGGAAAGTTTAGGTAAAAGGAATAAGCAGTGGTGCCTTTGTCACTTATTCTTCATTCATATGCACGCAGATGGAAAAGGTCATGTTCAATAACCTTTTTGATAGGGGCAAGCCATCGCCAGATATACTGTATAAATTGTAGGAGAGAATAGCTCCTACTGTATGCAGAAACTTCAAGTCAAGTCATTTGCTAACAACAATTATAGCAAACAAGTGTAGACACATACACACAGACATTCTTATGAAGTTAGAATAATAATCTAGTAAGAAATATTCTTTCTTTATTGTATTTCTTATTTCTTACTGGACCCAAGCATATTTGAAAATCATTGTCTCCAGATCACAGTTCAATTGAAGGTAATTGTTTCCACAATATATAATTTACTGATAAGAGACACTTTGGGAAACTCAAATGGTTTAAATATGATGTAGGAATTGGATGATAATTCTTTGTGAGCTTTAACTCCATCAAAACCTATCTTAGCAACAATCAGAGAGTCTTCTTTTATACACAGATGACAAAACAGATGGCAACACTTACAAGATTGCATCATATTAATAACAGCATCTTACTAGCCTCATATTAGAGAAGATGCAAAACAAGAGACACCTTATTTCACACTGGATGAAAATATCCACCAGTGAAAACCTTTTAGTCTCAACTGTTTGGATTGATATTAGCCAACCAAGTTCTCTGTTAATGCCTGGGTTCCCCACTGCCCCACCCAAGATAATCAGAATCAAACTACAGTACACAAAGAAATTATTATTTTCATGCTTGCACCACAAGGGTGAAGATAGCAGAAACTTGGAAGTCAGATTCTGTCTGCACAATAAATGGCCGGATTAGCAAGGTTTGGAGAGATTGTGCTAGGCAATAAATTAACATCATCTAGATGTTTGATCAAATGGTTAAATTAGAGAGAGAACTTCAGAGATAGGTGGTTGCCATTCTTCATGTTTTTGACTGAAAAAAGACTTCAGCTGCCAACTTTCTCTTTGTTTGGGTAGGGAAAAAAAAAAGTAGGATTGCCATATTTTGAAAAATAGAAACCAGAACACCGTGAAAGTTATTGAGCTTTTTAAAGACAAATCTCAATGCTGTTGAGCTTTTCTTTACAAAAGCACCAAAAAACCACAATTTTTTTTTATTGACTTGCCTAAGATCCAGGAGAAAGTACTGCCTTTCAGAAATTCCCCCTGGACATCAATTGTGCCTTTGAAATCCTGGTAATGTCCGGGAAAATTCGGAAGTATGACAGCCCTGCAAAAATGTGCAAGCCAACTTGGGCAAGAAACATTTTGTAATGAACAGTGATCGATCACTTTTAAAGTGTGTTTAATAGAACAGGGTATGTTTCACAATACACAATGTGTATAAAGCATTCACTATGTATGTGCAGTGATGTGATTGGTGGCGGGAAGTTGGTTGTTTATTAATTACATAAGATTGGTTTGGGGAAAGTGAGGATATTTTTAAATTGAGTTGTAGAGTTATAAAATTGCACTTCTGATTGGCCCAACTGACTGACATTCTTGATCATTCATTGGACAGGAAAAGTGGTCTGATGGTGAGATGAAAGTGTGACTGAGACTTCTGGGTGGCTTTGAAAGAAAATGAGACAAATTCATAGCGGATAAAACAATCAGTGACTACTAGTCCTGGCACCTGTGCATTTAAGCCTGTCTAATTCACACTTTCAAAAACAATGGTGAACCAGGACACAGCCATCCTTCAACATTTTCACTCCTCTGAATTTTGTAAGGCAGTTCTCCAGTCAAGTAAATTCTACAAAAATGCATATACAGTGGTACCTTGGTTTGCAACTGTTTTGGATCACAACCGTTTTGGATTACAGCCACGTCAAACCCAGAAGTGTGTGTCCCCTTTTTTTGGATTACAACCCTCTTTTTTTGGATTACAATCAAATTTTTTTGGGAGGCCCCATTGGTGAAAGTGCACCTTGGGTTACATCCTGTTTTGGTTTACAACCGGACCTCCGGAACGGATTATGTTTGTAAACCAAAGTACCACTGTATTAAAGTAAAGTGTGCATAAAAATGCATAGAGTGAAAATAACATACAAAATGCATTGGGGAAAGTGCCTTCAAAAATGTGCAAATTGAGAGAAATTGACTGAATAATAATCATAAAGATTATATAGGTAAAGGTAAAGGGACCCCTGACCATTAGGTCCAGTCGTGGCTGACTCTGGGATTGCGGCGCTCATCTCGCTTTACTGGCTGAGGGAGCCGGCGTACAGCTTCCGGGTCATGTGGCCAGCATGACTAAGCCACTTCTGGCAAACCAGAGCAGCACAGAGAAACGCTGTTTACCTTCCCGTTGGAGCGGTACCTATTTATCTACTTGCACTTTGACGCGCTTTCAAACTGCTAGGTTGGCAGGAGCAGGGACTGAGCAACGAGAGCTCACCCCGTCACGGGGATTCGAACCGCCGACCTTCTGATCGGCAAGTCCTAGGCTCTGTGGTTTAACCCACAGTGCCACCCGCATCCCTTCATAAAGATTATATATATATATATATATATATTTGCTTTCGTAGATTTTCACGGGTACAGGAATGCAGGTTTTGGTGTCCTCGGGTGTCTTCCCGTGTAAAAGTTGGGGTGTCTAGGCGACGTTTCGACGAGGTCTCACTCGTCATCTTCAGGCTGGTGCTTTCGGCTTCTTGTTACTGGAACAGAGCAGGATCTCAGTGTTTGAGTTCCTATAAATACTGTTGAGGAGGTGTGGTGTATAGCCTCCAATGTTCTGGGCAGAGAGGAGGTTCCCAGGCTAGTGTGCCTTTTCTTCTTTTGTTCCTTAATTACTTGAGGGATATCTTGAGTGATTTCTTGAGTGATTTCCTGAATCCCACTTAGGTGGGTCATTAGGTGTGGATTAGTTGCTAAAGCCTTCGTGTCTTGAACTCTTGAACTTTGTGAAGAGTTTTTCTGAGAAGATGGCTGTACTGCACTTGGTTGTGCTCTGGCTTGGCTTCGTGTATAGGGGCGAGCTGTGGTTTTGTGGCCTGTGCCAGCCAGATCTGTGTAGGGATTGCAGGGGGGTGCAGCATCCGGAGGTGCCACCCTGGTTTGGCTACTGGATGGTGTCTGTAATTTATCTGTGGAGAGGGTCTGGGTTTGGGTCTGGTGTGGTTGATTGGTGATGGCGTTCTGTGTGCCTCTGGATCTGGTGTCAGATTTTGTGGGGAGGGCTAATTTCCAGATGTCTGGCAAGCGGGATGTGTCGTCAAGAGTTCAAGACACGAAGGCTTTAGCAACTAATCCACACCTAATGACCCACCTAAGTGGGATTCAGGAAATCACTCAAGAAATCACTCAAGATATCCCTCAAGTAATTAAGGAACAAAAGAAGAAAAGGCACACTAGCCTGGGAACCTCCTCTCTGCCCAGAACATTGGAGGCTATACACCACACCTCCTCAACAGTATTTATAGGAACTCAAACACTGAGATCCTGCTCTGTTCCAGTAACAAGAAGCCGAAAGCACCAGCCTGAAGATGACGAGTGAGACCTCGTCGAAACGTCGCCTAGACACCCCAACTTTTACACGGGAAGACACCCGAGGACACCAAAACCTGCATATATATATATATATATATACACACACACACACACACACACACACACACTCAAACTGATACAGATGTATGGAAAAGTGAATTTAAAGAGTGGGAAAATGAGCAACTGAGAGAAACCTAAATTGTCACATTCACCTGTCCCTACCACTGATGACAACCTATTTATAGGCTTTCCTGGGGCATCTTGTTGACTACTGTGGGAAACAGAATGGTGAGTTAGATACGCCTTTAGTCTGATCCAGCAGGTGGAGATAGAGGCAGGCTGTAAAAGACACAACAAGATGCAAGTTCTCTATTTTTATTTTATTTTTTTACAACGAGGGCATGTCTGTCAAATTGCTATTAGCCAAAATAGCTCAATGGACCTCCCATGCTGAGATGCTGAATGGCAGCGATGGCCCTAAATTTCATACTTAGGTTTCCAGGTAGCCATAACTGGATTATATAGACCTGGGTCCAATCCAAGAGGGCAATACTTATGTTCTTATTTGTTTAAAAGCACCACACTTTATTTGCCAAATGCACAATATTCAAAGCCTCATCCCCAAGGCTTACAAAAGTACATTATCCTGGAAGTCTTAATTGATTGCTAGCCATGCAGAAGACCAAGCAGATTAGGCTGCTTATTCATCTGCAGTTCATGGCTTCTGGAAGATACTATGACTTGTGCCTGTGTAGGGAAATAAGCAGGGAAGACACAAAGCTGGGAGAACTGGGCCAGATTTCTTCATTTTAACATCAATAGATCTGCAGTAGGGACAATGCTGTGGGATCCTAACTGCACACAACAACCTTTGGGAGAACCAGCCCTGCTGAAGGTGAGGGGTAGCATTTCATCTACCCCTTCCGTTATGCCCCATCCTCTTAGGTGAGTAGGGAGGCCTCCACAACACTGGGTAGGTGACACAGGCTGACTTCAAAGGTGCTCATTGTTGTTGTTTAGTCGTTTAGTCGTGTCCGACTCTTCGTGACCCCATGGACCAGAGCACGCCAGGCACTTCTGTCTTCCACTGGCTCCCGCAGTTTGGTCAAATTCATGCTGGTAGCTTCGAGAACACTATCCAACCATCTCGTCCTCTGTCGTCCACTTCTCCTTGGGCCTTCAATCTTTCCCAACATGAGAATCTTTCGCAGGGAGTCTTCTCTTCTCATGAGGTGGCCAAAGTATTGGAGCCTCAGCTTCAGGATCTGTCCTTCCAGTTAGCACTCAGGGCTGATTTCCTTAAGAATGGATACATTTGATCTTCTTGCAGTCCATGGGACTCTCAAGAGTCTCCTCCAGCACCATAATTCAAAAGCATCAATTCTTCGGCGATCAGCCTTCTTTATGGTCCAGCTCTCACTTCTTTATGGTCCAGGTGCTCATTACTACGTGGGAAACTTTAATCACCCTGAAGGAAAGTCTCAGGACTAAACTCATCACCTGTAAGGGTGACTAAGAGAGCTCCCCAAACCTCAGTTACATAATAACTTCCTGCACCTTCCTGCCAGTGTAGCCAACCAGCCTACTGAATGGCTGCCACCTGCTAAGTCCACCTTCTACTAACTCAGTGCAGGGTAAGTGGGGGAAAGCTGCTAGACAGGCCAATCAGCTGATGGGCAAATAGGTCTATCATCATGATCACCACCAACACCAACACCATCACTGATTTATCGACCATCCTCTAAACAACTGTTTCAAGGCAATTTAGACATAATTTAAAATAGCAAAACGCCATATGATTTTAAAACAAGACTAAAACCCTAGCAAAGACTCACTTCTCTAGCTGGGAAAGCCTCTTGGGACAAAAACGTCTTCTCTTGCTTCTGGAAAATGCCGATATTGGGCACCTGTCATACCTCGTACTCATGTGGGAAAATGAATGAATGAACAGTCAATCCGAACTTTTTTTTAACAGCATTGGATCGAAGTTACAAGCATAGTAGCTCCTTGTGAGTACATGAAATCTGGCAGATTTCAGACAAAGAGGTTTAGACATGTCATGCAAGCAGCCTTTAAATATTGAGGGGGATACTTTCTGTTTAAGGGAAACTGCCTATAAAAGGATTAGGATTAGGCAGAACTGGATGGTTCACCAGCTACGACCTCTTTTGGACAGCGATGACATGGCCACTGTATTCCATGCTCTGGTAACTTCCAGACTGGATAATTGCAACGCACTCTAGGCTGCCCTTGAAGATGACTCAGAAACTTCAGTCTAAAATGCAGCAGTCTTCCTCCTCCCCTTGCCCTGGCTCCTGCCTTGTGGGTGGCACCAAACCCCATAAATCACTGTTCCCCTCTCCTGGGTCCCTCCCATGGCCTCTGCCCCACACTTTTCAGAGCCCTGCCAGTCCCTTACAATTATAACCTGTGTATTGTATGCAGATTTTTTCCTTGACAAACCTTTTTGCACCATTTTGATCTTGATTTGATTTTTTGTATTTCTACGCTGCTTTCCATTCAGATGAATCCCAAAGCAGCTTACATGCATTAAACAAAAACAACATACAGTGGTACCTCTGGTTAAGAACTTAATTCGTTCTGGAGGTCCATTCTTAACCTGAAACTGTTCTTAACCTGAGGTACTACTTTAGCTAATGGGGCCTCCCGGTGCTACCGTGCAATTTCTGTTCTCATCCTGAAGCAAAGTTCTTAACCCAAGGTACTATATCTGGGTTAGCAAAGTCTGTAACCTGAAGCATCTGTAACCTGAAGCATCTGTAACCTGAGGTACCACTTTTCTACAACATCACAAGTACAGCATAAATCACATAATATAATTAACAAATAATCGGTAAATCAATCAGAATAGTAAAAAACCAGCAATTTAAAAATAAGCTAAACATCACAATTACAGCATGTCATATTAGATGATTTTATATTTATATATTAAATTTATATTTTTATAGATTTACAATCTATAAAACAATACAGTATTAACAAAATAGCTAAAAAAAATATTATAAGCACTATTAAGTTCATACACACAAATTCCCCTCCTGCCAGTGACTCTCAATCTAACATTCAGATTATTAAACTACACATCCACATCCATCATACAGGAGGACCCTGATCTAATAGAAATAACTACAACAGAACTATACTTTAACTTATTAGTTACTAAGTGAAACCGGTGACTCTGACAAGGCAGCCACCAACAACAGTAGAAATCTAGCAAAACACAACCATTCCCTTGTCCTTGGGCTTATTCAGCTGTGGCTGCTGCACAGTGGATCATTGAAAATTCCCTGTTTAGCAATAGACCCATAAAGCAGGGGATTTTAGTTGGCCACCCCCCTTCCTTCCAGGGGTAACTGAAATGCATGAAAGCCAGAATGAAAAAGTTTTGCTAAGCTTGAATATTAGCATAGCATTAAGTGGGGTGTGTGAGCAGGTATCAAGGCCATATTTTCTTCCTTTTAGCCAGGAGAATAATAGTCATAACCAGTAAAAAAGAATTCAAAGGCACAAATGGAAATTAGGTGTTTCATTGTCTTTGACCTTCAGTGGGTGTCGAGCACCTGACTGCACTCTGTGGCACCGGAAAGCCTTCCACAAAAGGTTTTGCGTATCAGTTGCACTGCTCACTTCTCTCCAAAAGAGGGGTAAAGGTCTTGCACCCTCAAATATGAGAGTAATAAATGAAGAGGTGAAGTAAGTTTAATTCCTACTTAAAACGTTTTACCTCCTCAGGCAGAGAGCCCTAATTTCTTCCGAGAGAGAGAATAAGCAAAGCTTTCATTGTGTGTGAGTGGAACGGAATGCGCTGGGGGCGGGGAGATTAATCAACAGCACACATTCAAATTTAGCATATTATTATAATTCAGAGCTGAGTTATTTGTCGAAATAAACACTCAGGTCTGACCTTCACATTTAAAAGCTCTGTTCATTTCAGCTTTACTAAAGGCTTTCTTCACGAATTCCCTTAGTAGCCTCTTAGGCTTGGAATGTGCGATTTCTGAGCATCCCAACGGAAATGTTACCAGCAAAATGCTGTGTTAAAAGTCTGCTTTCATTTGTGCAGCAGTGGCCTCTTTCCCAGTCGGATGGGGCCCTTCTGGGGCCCCAATGGGATTGAAAATGGCAGGGTTGCTGCTGTTCTCAGAGGCATAGAACTTTCTGAATTCTTCCCTTCCATGCCATTATTGAAAGCACAATTATGTAAACCTCCATGCAAAAATAAGTTCCACTTAGTCCACTGGGGCTTACTCCAAGATAAGCAGAGATTGGATTGTAGCCTGAAGGACCCACCACACCTGTTGGCAACCCAACTTAGTGTAAAAAGCACGCTTCTTTTGATTGGGAAGAAGGAGAAGTGAGTTTCCAAGATTTCAGGGCCCAGGTTTGCAAATCTCAGTAATGAAAGCACTTTTAAAATAACCAATGGGCATGTGAAAGGGACACAAAATGTTTATTTGGCCTTCATGAACTAAATAGGCTTCTCCCCGCCCCCCAAAACTTGCTTTTCTTTCTTTCTTTCTTTCTTTCTTTCTTTCTCTCTCTCTCTCTCTCTCTCTCTCTCTCTCTCTCTCTCTTCCCTCCTGCCCCCGCTTTCACAATGTAATCGGACTGAAAATGAAATCTAGGCTCATCACCTTCACATAATCCCATTAATACATTGTCAGGACATCATCATATTTCTGGCAGCATTGATTCAATTCTATTTCCACCTCCACATGGATCAGCAAAGAGCCTGACATCCTTGGTCTTTGTACATGTAGAGATTACTCAGCAGACATGGATGCCAAGCTGTGGAATATAATTTTCTGAAAATGTATGGTGTCTAAGTGTGTAATTGGCTTCCAGCCTTCAGCGCTCCACTGTAGGGCCTAGTCCTAGCTCCCTAAGCTAGTAGTTTTAATGACTGTGAAACCACCCACCACCTGTTTTCTGATTGTCCCAGTCCCTGGAGCACTGAGTTCTGTTTGACATTTTTGGCATTACATCTGTAAAAGGTCTGCAGATAGAACTTGCTCTCTCCCCCAATGACACAATGAATTGTAATAAAATGATTTTGTCTCACTGCCTACCTACTGGCATATTTTCACTTGGTGTGTGTGCAGTATTTCAATATTTTGAAAATTTTATAGGTTATCCTGTCCATGCAAAATGTTATGGTATGACCCAGTCAAATTTTAATATTTTGGAAATCCCATTGGGATCAGTGGGAGTAACTGAGCATACTTTCCAACATTTCTCTGATGAAAATAGGGACGTCCCATTCCATAATGTGATACCCCACATGCCTTACTGGGTTGCCCCAGCCACTCTGCATGGCTTCTAAAATATATAAAAAACATAATAAAACATTAAATATTTTTTAAAAAAACCCTACGGGACAAGGATAACTGTGACTTTAAGGATGAATGGGAACCCTTTACAAAGTATCTGAAGACGCAACAAAGTGAACTGGACTCCTTGGCAGGTTTTGAATAAACATTCACAAACTTTTTATTGATAATAATCAGCTAAATAGTTTGAGGATCTATACAACTTTGTAACATGCAGAAAACAGCATTCTTAGAGAAACCAAAGGCTGGAACTGAGGGAAGTCGGGGGGTGGGGTGGGGGTAGGTGGGTTCTGTGGGAGGGGAGGAAAAATGGGGGGGGGACAAGGATGATATGTTTTTGGATAATATGTCTTGTTATAATTTTGAATTAAAAAAATAATAATTAAAAAAAAACCTTCCCTATACAGGATTACCTTCAGACAGCTTGGGAGTCAAATAGCTCTATACCCTCCAACATTTCTCCATTGAAAATAGGGACATCCTAAGGAAAAGCAGGACATTCGGGGATCAAATCAGAAACTGGGCTGACTTCTCTAAATCAGGGACATCCCTGGAAAATAGGGACACTTGGAGGGTCTGACTGAGCATGTGTTTAATCCTCTAATTGAAATCAAGCCAGTGTGGTGTAGTGGTTGAGAGCGGTAGTCTTGTAATCTGGGGAACCGGGTTCGCGTTTCCGCTCCTCCACATGCAGCTGCTGGGTGACCTTGGGCTAGTCACACTTCTCTGAAGTCTCTCAGCCCCACTCACCTCACAGAGTGTTTGTCGTGGGGGAGAAAGGGAAAGGAGAATGTTAGCCGCTTTGAGACTCCTTAAAGGGAGTGAAAGGCGGGATATCAAATCCAAACTACTCCTCCTCCTCCTCTTCTTCTTCTTCTTCTTCTTCTTCTTCTTCTTCTTCTTCTTCAAAATGCTACGCATTGCCTGGTGCACACCTTTAATTTGGCAGGGCAATCATCTGATATGCTCAGTGATTTCCCCTAGGGTGGCCCAATAATTAAGGATTTTCATGTGTTTGTGTTGTGTGATTTCCTTTTTGATAATGAAGCAATTCAAGTAATAATGAAAAATCATGAAATGCCTACTTGAAATTACCTGCATCAATTACCAGCAGCTGCTTCGCTCAGAGATCTCTGCAACAACAACAACAAAAGTTTTGAAAGCTGAGGCTCAACCACAGAACAGTCAAAGAAATAATGAGGCAAAAGTAGTCCAAGTATCAATGAATAACAAATCCCACTTCCACATATCTGCAGTCGGACTTCATAGTCAGAGTATGGCTTTAAGACAGATATCTGCCCCCAAATCTACTCATCCCACCCCTCTCTTTTTACTCTAGAGAAACTAGCCACAGGTTGGAGATCTTACAAACTTTCATGACATTTTGTTTCATCTAATGCCTTCTTCTTGGCAATTAGTGCTCATAACATCCATCAAGAGACAAATCTCCCACTAATGGAGCTAATGGAAGTATTAATGGGATACAGGAAGTACTCTCAATTTAAAGGTAGCACAGCGGGCCTTTTCTGAACCGCCCGGCATTATCATTTGCATTCATGCCATGGCACAAATGAGAAAATGCCGCAAAACTTGAGGCAGAGAAAACCTCAACAGAACAGAACAAGAAGGGGGAACAATACTGCAGCATTGTGCATATTAAAACCATTGTACCAGGAACATTTATTTAAATGTAGCTTCTGTATAAAGAGCAATAAAGAAAAGTGAGTCAGAGTCTGTCTTTTGCTTATGTTTCCACTAGGTGTTCTTTACTTTGTTATGTGCCAAAAATGCCAGAACTGACAAATTATCCAATAACCCCAAAACCAAAGGCAATCCCCTGCATTCCATTCACTATTAGTTTATAAGGTATCTCCAGGCTTCATGTACATTGTTCGGAATAGCTAATATACCTCCAAAAAAAAATGTTCTGTTCCTCTTTCCTTTCTTTACTCCTGAAATATCATCCCTGCAATGAAAGAAGTTAGACAATAAGGCATGCAATGCATTGTTAAACTATAGAATTTTCTCCCACAAGAGACCATGATGGCCACCAAATTAGATGGCTTTAAAAGAGGATTAGACAAATTCATGGAGGAGAAGGCTATAGACCTGGATGGCTGCTTTCTGCTGCCGCAGTCAGAGGCAATGTGCTTCTGAAAACCAACTGCTGGAAATTGCAGGTAGGGAGAGTACTGTTGTGCTCAGGCTTCTGTAGGCATCTAGTTGGCCACTGTGAGTACAGCATGCTGGACTAGATGGGTAATGATCCTAATGCAGCAGATCCTTATTTTGTTCTTAAAGGTAAAGGTAAAGGGACCCCTGACCATTAGGTCCAGTCGTGGCCGACTCTGGGGTTGCGGCGCTCATCTCGCTTTATTGGCCAAGGGAGCTGGCGTACAGCTTCCGGGTCATGTGGCCAACATGACTAAGCCGCTTCTGGCAAACCAGAGCAGCACACGGAAATGCCGTTTACCTTCCTGCCGGAGTGGTACCTATATATCTACTTGCACTTTGACGTGCTTTCGAACCGCTAGGTTGGCAGGAGCAGGGACCAAACAACAGGAGCTCACCCTGTCGTGGGGATTCGAACCGCCGACCTTCTGATCAGCAAGTCCTAGGCTCTGTGGTTTAACCCACAGTGCCACCCGCATCCCTTTTGTTCTTATGTTCTTACAAAACTTGTAGCCGTCTAGAAGACGTATCAGAAAAGTTCTTCAATGCCACCTTGCCTAGTAGTGGTGGTTTATGCAGTAGTTTGTTGGTAGACAACTGTTGTCCATCAGTGAGTGCTGCTGCATGGGGAAGTGGATCAATTGCCCTAACTAGAGGGGTGTTGGAATGTGATGTGGTCTGCAACTTCAACATGGGGCAGGCACACCTTGCTACCTTAGAAGGTAGCAGCAGTACCTGGCTTGAGTGCAAACCATGATAGCATCAATCTGCACTGGTGTTGCTATCAGCCACAAATCTGCATTCTTAAAAAGCAAAGAGCTTGATTAGTCATTTTCTGGTTAGTCAAACACACTTACAGTAACTGATATTGTGGGGAAAAGGTTCGGCCTTCATTACTGATTATTAAACAGACCTTAAAAGTGGGCATTTGTAAACAGTTTACTCAAAACTAGGTCATTAGTATGTATTCCCAATGGTTAGAGTGCTTCCAGGCCATTAAGAAAACTGAATTTTGACACATGCATACCCCAAGACACACTGATTGCTAGAACTGTGACTTCTTTAAAATGCAGGACAATTGGTGCCACTAAATTGTCCATGTACTTCCACCCCACAGAGAAAACTGCAATTTACTGCACACCTATTCCAAGTCATAACTAACTACTAGGAAAGTGTGAAAACACAACTGCTTTGTACCTAAGAGCCAACCAATGAAGCATAGTGCATAATAGGGGTTGATATTCCACTATAAAGCAGGCCAAGCTGATTATGGGATGGAATGTTGAGGTGTGCAGGGTTTTTTTTGCCACTTTAAGAGCAGATTTGCTGGCAGGGTAACTCAAAAGCCAGAAACATAGCTAGCTATGCTTACAAAAGTCCAGCTTCATTTGGAGGTAAGAAAGCAGTGTTCTATTCCCATTGCTAACTTTACCGAACTGTGTGCCAAATTCTTTCTCTTAGTTGAATACCTTCTAGGTGACTCATCCTGATCATTGCTTAGTAGAATATCATAGATCAGCAGGGAAAGGAACTGGCCAACTTGTTCAATGCTTTATACATTTAGTGGCATTGTTTTGTGGTAACAGAAAAAAAAATGTAAAGACCTTGGGAGTTACATCATGTATCAATTTCTTTTTGAAATTCCAATAATGTCAGCTGCTGTAAAAAAATAGGGAATCTGCAGTGACAACGCTCGTGGTGGAGAGATATCTTAGGGTTACACACACCCTGCCAACCCCTCCTCCCCCAGAATCAAAGCAACTGTCTCATATAATATAATACTGACGTCTTTGTCCTTTGTGCAGCTGAAACTGCCAGGACTATGTTTGCACTTTCTTTTTATTGCTACACTTTCAAGTGCTTTCCATGGTACATTGCTTTATTTAAGCAGTAGAGTTTTTATAAATAGAGTAGAATGCCCATGTCAAATCCTAGGATGAGCATATAATTACTTCTAAAAAGTGAAAGTCCCCCAGTTGACCCAATCAGCAAGAATTTTCTTTCTTAAGGGTTCAACACAGAGGCCCAATTTATGATGCTGCAAAGTGAGAGTCCGCCCAGTGGCGGTGCTTCATGCTCCGGCACCGGGGGGGGGGGGGGCAGAGTGCTGGTGTGGGCGGGGCTGGCATGCGTCGCAGGGGCAGGGTGCCCAGTGAGGGTGGGGGGACAGCTGCAATCGCACCCCACTGGGATCGTGCTGCCAGTGAGTCCGCCCCATTTCCCTATGTAGTATGGAATTTCCTCAGGTGGTAACTTACAAAGTGTGCATTATGATGTCTATATAGCAGCCATTTGCTCACAAAAATACACAAAGAACATCCTGAAACCAAATTGGCAACATAATCAGCAATCCCATTTCAGATTTGCAAAAAAACAGCAGCTGCAATCTACACTAAACACCCAGCTTTCTGATTCTCTTTCCACACTCAAGTTCAAACTACAAACTGTTTGTCTTGCCTCCCATTCACTGAAGGGTGTGGCATTCCAAAGGCTTGAGATTTTTTTTGCTTTGCTTTGCTTTCTTATTGTGTCAAAAGCATCACTTCCAACCTCCAAAGCTTACCTTAACATCAATCTAATTCTGAATGAAAATTTGCAAAACCAGAACATTTATTACATATTTTCATGCCAAACATTGGTTTTTTTCTGATTTGACTTTTTTTTCTTTTGTTTCCCTCTTGTCCTTTATTTATTTGCTTGGGTTTACAAAGGGCTTACTTTATTATGTGCATGGATCCACAGGCCTCTCCATGTTATTCAGGGCACTCACATATTATCAACTGCCTCTTCCATGATGGGCATGAAGCTGTTGGATGTGTCTAGTTTGCTTTGTGGAATGAATATACTGGGCAATATATATATATATATATATATAGAGAGAGAGAGAGAGAGAGAGAGAGAGAGAGAGAGATGATAGATGATATATTCACCCAGTATATACACATATATATATGAATAAATTCACACTAAAATGCTGCATTTTCATGAGGATTTTTTTAAAAAATCATCATTATAATTATTAACAACAATAACAATAATTCACAGACTGGTTTGGAATTGTGGAGAACCAAATTTAAGACTGGATAACTGAGAACCTGAAACTGAAATTGACAGATTCGCCCATCTTTAGTGTTAAAACTAAAGATAGTTAATCACAGAAGCAATTTGTTCCACACCAGGCTTTTAAGTACTGGGAGACAGTCTTCCTTATGATTTGTCCTGACCTTTATCATTGCGAATAGGTGTTTGGGTTGTGTGTGTGTTTTTTTTAGAATCCCATACATAATAGGTAGGGAAGAGAGGATAAGGTTTGAATGGAGATAATTTGCCAATATTTGGGGAGTAGCAGAATCTTACAAATGTGTTGGTGGACAATTCTTGGCTTCTTCCTTATAAATATTCTGATCACACACCCACTCTGGAGATTAATAATAATAATAATAATGCAGTGGTGCCTCGCAAGACGAAAAGAATCTGTTCCGCAAGTCTCTTCGTCTAGCGGTTTTTTCGTCTTGCGAAGCAACCCTATTAGCAGATTAGCGCTATTAGCGGTTTAGCGGCTATTAGCGGCTATTAAAGGCTTAAGGGATTAGCGGATTAGCTGCTAAAAGGCTATTAGCAGCTTAGTGCCTTAGAAAAAGGGGGTGGGGAGTAAAAAAAAATTCCAAGAATCACAAGACATTTTCGTCTTGCGAAGCAAGCCCATAGAGAAATTCGTCCTGCGAAGTGCATTGAAAAACGGAAAACCCTTTCGTCTAGCGGGTTTTCCGTCTTGTGAGGCATTCGTCTTACGGGGCACCACTGTAATAATAATAATAACAATAATAATAATAATAATAATAATTCGATTTAGAGAGGAATCTTAGACACACTTCACAAAAAAGTTTTGCAAAAGTCATGGTAATCTGAGTTTGAAAACTCTCCCAGAATCCTCACTATTCCTCCGTTCTCATTCCCTTACATTTAAGCGTAACAGTGACACTTGAGCTGATGTGCTCATGTAGCTGCTCTGAGGCTTGAGTCATGAGTTTGACAAATGGTGAGACTTCACGTGGCTTTGCTTCCATGAATAATTTTCTGGACAAATTCTTTTTCTGTGGAGTATGACTCTCTCCCACATTTCTTACAAGAGCTGTGATAGTTCTTTCACACCTGCATTTCAAAATGCTTGTTTGCAAACGTTTGCTCCTCTGTTTTCTTCTGTTCTGACCCTTTTCTTATTTTAAATCCCTTTTATTTCCATTGCTCTTCCTTTCATATAATTAATATTTTAGAAGGAATATAAAAGAAGGAATATAAAAGTTTATTGGAGCTTTAATTGTTACTTACGCATCTTGTATGGACCCCGTGTGGTGAGAAACAGATGCCTCTAATTGTTAAGAAAGTGTTCTTTTTCCATAAAGTAACATTATTAGGCAAAAAGTAATTTTACAGAAATTATGTTTCCTGATATACATTGAGAACCAATAGAGGGTACAAGATATGTTCACCTCCCACACCTTATTCTTTTATTTAGCCCACAGAAAAACTCTTATCGCCCATGGATGGCAGTGACACATTATATAACAGGCAGGATGTACTGTAAGGTGTGGAGAAGGGGAAAAAAACACCCTCATTCCTTTAAAGAAGAGGGAAGAAGGGGGATTAGGAGCCAGTGGGGAAAGTGTTTGGGGGATAAGGGAGGACTGGCTTGAAAGGGCTAATTTTGGTTTCAGAAAACCCTGGTTTTTTTTCTATCCTCCCTCCCCCCCCCCCCCCAAAAAAAATGGTTATGTAGCATTTGGAATTATTGGTTTTAGCTGAGAAATTAGTTGCTTTATTTTCATGTTTTTATTGCACAAACTGTAAAATTATGTCATGACAATCTCATTTCTCTATGCAAAATATTCTACTTTAACAATTAAAAAAGCTTGCCCACCTCTATCCAGAAATACCATCCTAAGTGCAAGAATTCTGTACTTAGGAGTCCTACTGAGGGCATTTTTGTAAATCGTGTGTGTGTTGCTTTCTCCTGCCCCTTCAGCTGTAATTGGGTGATGGAATATGGCTCAGTGGTAGAGCACATGCTTTCCATGCAGAATGTTCAAGCTCAGCCCTCAGCAGTTCCAGTTAAAGGGGTCAGGTATAGCATGTTATGGGAAAGATCTATACAGTGGTGCCTTGGGTTACATACACTTCAGGTTACATATGCTTCAGGTTACAGACTCCGCTAACCCAGAAATAGTGCTTCAGGTTAAGAACTTTGCTTCAGGATAACAACAAAAATCGTGCTCCGGCGGCACAGCGGCAGCAGGAGGCCCCATTAGCTAAAGTGGTGCTTCAGGTTAAGAACAGTTTCAGGTTAAGAAGAGACTCCGGAACAAATTAAGTACTTAACCTGAGGTACCACTGTACCTGAGAGCTTTGCAGTGCCAGAGTAGATAGTCAAATAGCTTGACCTGGTATTAAGCAGTTTCTTAGGTTCCTATATGAAAGTGCTAGGATACATGGGTTTAAGGTGACATTTTCTTGGCCTTTCTTCTACAGCAGTAACAACAACAACAACAATTACTTATACCCCACATATCCAACTGGGTTGCCCCTGCCACTCTGGGTGGCTTCCAACATAATACAAAAGCACAGGGAGGCATCAAACATCAAAAACTTTCCATACCTGCCAATTTCATTTCTGAGCAAAGCGGTCTCCCTAGCAGAAAAAGTTAATGCCACCATCAATAAACTAAAGTCCATAGTGTCTCTTTGTCCTTATAATTTTAGTAGTATATGCAGAGCCATCTACTTTGTGCTATTTCTGGTGCAATGTTGTGAGCGTTTGGTCCTCAGGCTATCTGAGCCCAAGTTTTCAGAATTTGAGAGAGCACAGAATGTTCCCTTTGTTCCACACACAAATAATTACTAACAGCGGCATCTTTCAACTGTGAAATATTGCACCTAACTCCTTGCCAATGGAAATAGCTAAGAAACAGCTCCAGACTTGTGACGTGTGAGAAGCGTGTTCACAACACTTATGTGGTAGTAGGCCCTTTGCAGTGGAAGAAGTGGTGTTTGTGTATTCCATGTGGAAGCTGGGGCTTGTGCTGAATTTGACAGTTGATGCACGACCCAAGAAATAACAGCTTTTTCTATATCAAGCGGCTACATTTGAAAACATGCAGGCTGTGATTGTATGTTGCAAGCTGCCATATACAGTGGTACCTTGGGTTACAGACGCTTCAGGTTACAGACGCTTCAGGTTACAGACTCCGCTAACCCAGAAATGGAACTTCGGGTTAAGAACTTTGCTTCAGGATGAGAACAGAAATCATGCTCTGGCAGAAAGGCGGCAGCAGGAGGCCCCATTAGCTAATGTGGTACCTCAGGTTAAGAACAGTTTCAGGTTAAGAATGGCCCTCCGGGATGAATTAAGTACTTAACCCAAGTTAGCACTGTACTGAGTAATCCCATTGGCCCACCAAGCAAAAGCACTCAGCAATATGGCATTTTCCTGCAAGCCCCACTTGTGAAGTTCTCAGGGTTGCCTAGATTTGGAAGGGCTCCCCCACTTAGTTCACTGTTTTAGGGCAGCGTTCACCAACCTGAGGTTGGTTTGACCTATAATTCCCACCCACTCCAACCAAAACATTTGGAGAGCACTAGGTTGGCATAGGCTATCTAAGGCAGTGATGGCCAAACTTGGCCCTCCAGCTGTTTTTGGGACTACAATCCCCATCACCCCTGACCCCTGGTCCTGTTAGCTAGTGATGATGGGAGTTGTAGTCCCAAAACAGCTGGGGGGGGGCAAGTTTGGCCATCACTGGTGTAAGGGTATAGAATACAGATAGAGAAGGTAAGGCTTTAGCCGAGAAGATATTAATACATCAAGAAAGAAGGCGAATTCCAGTTAAAGAAGAAGATGAAGAAGAGAAGCAAACCTCTGTACTCTAATTGTAAAACATGCTGTCCAAATCAATTAGGTCTTTAGTAAGGTTCAATTATAGCTTTCCTCTGACTTACCAATCCTTTACTCTCTTTCCTATGTCAATACACCAATCCAAGATAATGAGAATTCTGGAGGCCAATTGGAGACAGAGCAAACAAATAAATTAAGACAAAGATGACTTGGCAATAGAAGTAAATGGTTTTAAGTGTGGTATTAGCACAACAATAACCAACTGTTTTGACAACATTAGCAATTAAGGGTACAACGATATACATATTTTTCACCCTCTCCTCCACCCCTCCACAAAATGTCCCTTCTCCAAGCATCAATAGCCATTATGCTGAACATTACCATCATTATTCTTCTGCCAAGTCCTATCACTTTTTTTTCCAGCCTTTTAGGTGCAGACTCAAGAATTATTGATCCAATGAATCACCCTGACTTGGGTGTTGGTTGCTGTTGAGGCACTCCTGGCAAAAGCTGGATTCAAAGCCTCAGGAAAATAGATTGTTTTCACTGAGCGCTTCACCGATGCAGGGGGGACCCCAAATGGGGATGATACAAATAGTATTATTTTTCTGACAGAAAATCAAATCTGCTTGACGTGGCCGCAGGAAGAGGAGCACTCTGTTGTTCTTTTCTGTGGTAGCCCTATCACCCTGCTTGTGTAATAGTACTAGGAAGCATAAGACTTAAAATATTTAGGTATCTAATCTTTGCATTTTGCACACAGAAATGAACACAGAGGAAATAATGAATTTGTGAGTAAAAACAAAACCCTCCATAAGTATTATATGCAGTTTTGCAACAGGGTTTTAGTCAACCTGCTTTTTCTACTGCATCCTCTCATTTTTAAGAGTGACAAAAATTTGTTGACAATTAGGTAATGTGCCATGGGGGGGGGGACGACCCATTTACTGTTATTCGTTTTATTCTGCTTTTGTTCGGGCTTATAATTTTTGTTCTGCACCTGTTAATGTTTGTCAGAAAGGCACGCTTGGCAAACCCTCACCATGGTCAACTCCTGCCTGGAAACCAATGTCCCCACTGTGGAAGGACATGTGGATCCAGAATTGGCCTCCACAGTCATTTACGGACGAAGTATCAGAAATGTTCAGTATTCATATTGATAACTATGGGCTATGATGTTTAGAAAATACAGGCATGATAACTAAGAAAGGCAAACTCACCCATTCATAACATAAGCCCTGTCTCTCACAGCCCTGCCTTCTCTGTCCCCAACCATACTACATTCAGGGTTTTTCGTTCCCATAACTTGCTGATGTGAAAGCAAAAAAAGTCCAGGTTGCACCATTTATCCAGTGTAATTTTTATTAGCACATTCTCCGGAATCAATTTCCATTCCAAAGTGGCATGTTCTCTCCAATTGTGTTATTAAATAGTTTTTGAGAGGGGCAATAAAGAACTGAGATTACATCTTTCACAGAAGAAATAGCAAAGTTAATGGAGCAATCTAATGGTAGCAGGAACAGAAGTACACTGGGTGTGTTTTTAAATGGCTATATCCTATTACACAGAGATGTCAATAATCATCAATGAGCTCCCATGAAGAGGTATCACAATCCTGTATGCATTGACCTGGGAGTAAGTCTCACTGAACTCAGTGGGGCTTACTTTTGAGCAGCCATCTATAGCAGTGGCACTACTGACCTATAAAGTTGTTGTTATTATCTAACCACCCTTCATTATTATCTAACCACCCTTCATTATTATCTAACCACCCTAAGATCCCAGGGCAGGTAACAACTTTAAAACTGTATGCCTATCAAACTGCAAAAGGGGCCAATCCTGCAAGCTAGATCTGGGTGAATATATAAATTTTTATTTCTTTCGGTTTCTCATTTTTCCAGTCTTAAGTTCAGTTTTCCACATTAGTTTGAGAGGTTAAAAAAAAATCCTGACAATTTGCATCCATATATATAGATAGATTTTTGCAAAGTGTTTCCCACTGAGATAATCTCTGTTATTTGCACTAATATATGCATGTTGTATACACACTTTAGCATATTTATTTTTATACACACTTGTTGGTTGAAGAGCTGCAGTGAAAAATTCAGAGAATTCAGAGAAGTGTGACTTTTGAAGGATGGCTGTAATTCAGCTCATATATTGTTTTGGAAAGTGTGAATTTGCAAGCTGAATTTATATTCTCCTCCTCACTGCTGGTATATGTGGCTCATATGTGGCACCATCTTGGCAGTGTCTAAAAATCCACTGATCTTCCTTTTCTTTCTCCTTGATGCAGTGTCTTCTCATATGCTCCCATGAGAAATGGATCCAGACTGTACTGGGAAAACACAGTTCATGGATATTATTACAGAATTGTAGAAGAACTAGAAGCTCCCTGTTCCATGCTTGACCTCTCCACTCTAAACCTTGAGGCTTCCTCTTCCTTGTTCCACACATTATTTTGCAGCTTAGCTCTGCTTGTCTCCTCTCTCTAAAGCTGAGCGCTGCTGTCAAGGAACAGCAAGCAAGGTGCTGCACTTTCTAGTTCCTAAGGCTGTATCACTCTCTCGTTACCAGTTAGTTTTGACTGCAACAGTACGGTGTTGTTGTTGCTTTGCCTGTACATCTCGGGTCCTGGACAATCTTGGGGATAGGGGGAGCTCATCCCACCTGATCTAGAGTCCCTGGCTGCAAAAAATTACTTTCCTGTGCAGAAAGCACTCCAATGTCCTTTGCGTAACACCGGATTAAGGTATCGGTTTGCTTGTTGCCATAAGATCAGAAGTTGAGGTGGACAATGTGTTTGTAGGTGCTTGCAGTATCTCAGCGACCAATTTGCACATTAAGCCCAACTCTGGAAGCCCCTTTGCATGTTACCAGGTGCTACGTGGAGTAATTTTAAAAGTGGCCTCCACATGTATGCAAACACATCTACCACCTAGCAGCCATTGCATGTTAAAATGTTTACTTTGAAGGCTCCATTTGGGCCTTTCCTGCCCCATAAAATGGTTTCTCCTGGTTATCTGGCATTCATAACAAATGCCTAATCTATGCTTCCTCCCTAGCCCCTCTGGAACGCTATGCAACAAATATAAGCAAATCACATTATGCCTGAGTATTTCACCAAGATACTCGGAGACATCGAAAATCTTGTAAGCATACAAATTGTCTTTTTGTTTGTGTTTACAGAGCACATGCATAATTCACAGGTTTGCATCTCCCAACGTGAAGCTGCGACTAATCGGACGACAGCTAGAGCAGATGGTTATCCAGTTTACGAAGCATAGCACATTGGTGGGGAACTTAAGAAAGACAACATATTGTGACAGGTTCATGGGATGCTGCTGCCCAAAATTGAAAAGAATGCCGTGCTTGAATTGTTTTGGAAGAAAAATAAAACACTGCCAGGAGCATTCATGGCTATACTGTACTGTTGTCATATTTCCCCCCCATTCTGGTTTGAAAATATAATTAAGCCCTGATTGTCCTTTTGGTAATGGAACCAGATAAACAATTATTTAACAACCCATCATTAAGGGGGCTGTTAAATAATAACCTAGGAACTTATAACCTGATCAGATCTGTCACTCATGTGGGCATCATTCATAACTCTGATGATCTGTCTTTTGTCCTGCAGAATTTTTATCTGACAATGAAAGATAATGTAAGAGCAGTAGATGTCCTGAGTAGTGGTGGGAATGGAAGAGATATGGCGGGCAGGGAATGTGCCACTAGAAAAAGGCAGCCTCTTTGAACATTCGTTGCAACAATTTTCTCTCTAAGTTAGGCGTTTATTAAGTAGTTTCTTTGTTTAGTAATCTACATCTTACCCTTCTCACATTCAGGGTGGCTGATAATAATCCTATAACTATAAAACATGTTAAGGATAAAAAATAGAGCCCAACAAAATACAATGTTAACCCAATAAAATGCAACCCAGTAAAAAAAAAAAAAAACCCCACACCCCCTTAGCAATGATAAAATCTCAGCAGCAAATAAAACTGCAGCCTTCCAAAGCTTACTGGAAGGTGTTGCGCTTTCTCTGAAAGCTGCTAAGTAAGCGCACTTTTACTTCCACTCTAGTAGATCATTCCAAAGCCCAATGGTGGCCCTGGAGAAGGCCCTCCAAATATTATTTTTAATTTTTGATCTGGTATGAAATCAAATTTTATGGCAGTTCATGAAAAAATCAGGTACTTAGAAGCAATTGTATGGGCTATTGCCTCTGAACAATGAACAACTATTGCCCTTTACGTTGAGTTAAGTTACCAGCACATCTTTCAGTTTTACTTTCATTTCAGGTGAGTATGTTTCTAGCGGGTCAATGAGATGACTACAGTTAACACTCTAAAGAACATTTGGAAGCAGGATGCATTTTCACCTAGGAGGGTTTTGGGCAGACCTGCAGGAAAGCAGCCTAAAATGTTTCCTTCTCTAGCAGCCAAGTGATATCCTCAAGGCTAAGGCTAAGGAGGCAAACAGTCATACAGTGGTACCTCGGGTTACAGGCGCTTCAGGTTACAGACACTTCAGGTTACAGACTCCGCTAACCCAGAAAGCGTGTTCTCCTTCATGGAGAGCACGTGTTGCAGTGGGGGCTGCCAGGACACTCCAAAGTTGGGGGCAGGCTAATTGTTTGTTGGCCACTGATGCGATTGGGGCTTCCCTTGTTGTTGGGAAGAAGTTAATGTTGCCATTTGTTGATTGACAGCCAGAAATGCTAAAACTCCTTGCACGAGGCTAGGGCTTCCTCTTTTCGACTGTGCATCAGATTGCCCGTCCCCCCCCCCCTAGAATTAGGGTTGTTCGCTTTGACCTTGCTATGCCTGTCATGGGGTCGTCTGCTCTTGGGGCAGGGGCCCGGTAGGAATTTTGTCCATCTGGCTGATTGGCTGGGGCCATTTGGTTTTTGCCTACTGCGTAGCAAATCGTCACAACTTGTAAGGTTGTGGTTAGGCATTGGCTTATGGTTTGGTTGGTTGAGGGGAAGTGGCTGAGTGCCTGCCCTTGGTAGGCTGAGTGCCTGCCCCTCTAATGCTGCTGCTGCAAGGGATTCCGTTAAAGGAATTGGGGGCTAACTATTGCTTGTCCACTCTGTCAAGGGGGCTCGGGCCATAGCAATGAGCTCCTGGTTGCATTTGGGGTGAGGGCAGGTTCCCTGCTCCGCGTAACCCCCAAGTGTATTCCCCTATTCTGACTTTCGCATCGTGCGGAATGTCAGTCTGTCCCCCATGGTGGGGGCAGATAGTCACAACCAATGCCTAAGCAACCACTCACAAATTTGTATTTCAATAAAGTTGTGACCAAAATTATGCCAAAAATCTTAAACAAAAAAATCTGTGTGATGTGTGAGTTATTGGGGTGGCCCTGTGGACCTCGACACGCAAATAGTATCTCGGGTTAAGAACTTTGCTTCAGGATGAGAACAGAAATCGCGCTGTGGAAGTGCGGTGGCGGCGGGAGGCCCCATTAGCTAAAGTGGTACCTCAGGTTAAGAACAGTTTCAGGTTAAGAATGGACCTCCGAAACGAATTAAGTACTTAACCCGAGGTACCACTGTATTTACTTGCTGGTTCAGTCCTTTCACTTTTCCTGGCTTTGGAGGGAATAGGATGCAAACTGCAGAATGACTCCTCTACCATTCACTCCCCAGTTCTTTTCCCTCCCCCTGTGTGAGAGATGATAAGGAAATGTGGGTGGCCTGTCCTGCTTAGCCACCTGAGGTGAAACAGGAAGGTGCTGCCCCTGCCACCAGCTCCACTGCCCACCAAAGCCTTGCTTAATGGAGTTGTACTGTATATGTTAAGTATTATCATTTAATTGTAAATACTTGTAGGCATTACTATGCACTTAAATTTGATTGGGTAATAACTGAATTCTAGAGTTCTCTAGCAGTTCTCATATGATTGGCTAACGTTGGTCACATGGGAGGTATCTAGAGATGACTGTGTTTTAGAATCCACTGTGAACACTGCTAAGTGAAATATAGTGCTGGAGTGCTTCTTCTCTGCTTGAGAGCAAAGCTGCAGGAGAAGGTAAAAGTGAAACTGTCTCATGGGAGCTGCAAGGCATGGCCTAATTGAGATACAGAAGGCTGAGAATGATGAGCTCTGGAAAGAGAGGGAAATACAATTGTTTGGAAGTTAGAAGAAGAGACTGTAAGCCCATGCTTGGAGAAGCGTGTGACTGTAAATATTATGTTGTAATTCATCTACAGCTATAAGTTTCTGCAAGTAGTTTTTGAATATTAAAGAATATTAGGTTTGAAATGAGTACTTTTTTAAATAAAAAAAGAACTTTAAAAATTCAATGGTCTGCTACTTTACCAGAGTTTGTATTTTGCTTTTAATTGACATGTCATCGTAATACAGCCATTTTATATTTTTAACTCCATTTTGTCTCTGGGCCAGAGCAGAAGAGAAACGCTACTGGTAAACAAATAAAGACACAATATAGAACAGGTTCCAGTTGTCCCCATCTGATCCTGTGTTGGGAAGAAGTTTTCATTTTTCAGTTCTCCTTAGTATTGTTAATGCTTGGCCCAAACTCTTTTGTATGGGGTCCATGTTGCATTTTCCAAACTCCCCCACCCCCCTGAAATGTCAGAATCCCTGACTTAAAAATAATCTGTGATGTTGCTTTTCCACCGTAGGGAGGCAGCGCACTGACGCCGCTGGCTAGCTTAAGGTTTACTAACAACTGACATTTAAACTTACCTTCTGGTAAATTGCTCACTGTCTGTCATTTGCAATTAAACCAACAGACAATTCTCCCGCATCCCTGAATGATCCTACAAAGAAGAACTTCCACTTTCATTTTTGTAAAAAGGAAAGAGAACGTGCTCTCACGCCAAGCCCGCCTAATGTACAGCATGGAAAGCGCAAGAACCCCACACTGTTCCTCTCTTTTCTGCATTAGCATTTATATGTATTTTTTATTCCGATTCATTAAACTTTGCTTCCCACTCTCCGTGGGTATGTTGATGTCTCTACCATGGATTCAAATGTGACTTTTGGAATTTTTGCACTGTTGATTGCAGCTACCCACGAAGCACATGGATCTAGCTGTGCAAACATTCTGTTTGCGGCAGTAGCCATCCAGGGACTGCTCAAGAACTTTGTAATTACGTTACAAGCATTTATTGTTGTTGCTTAAAATCTTATAAGCAGATCTGCTTGCAGTCCTTATAAGCTAAGAGTATAAAATCACTTTCTTGAAAGCCATCGTCCAGTCCTACCTGTCACCAAAAAGCAACGCTCACCAGCTCCTCCTCGCTGCAAGAAGGGACCATCAGCGGCAGAGCACCTGCTTTGCATGAAAAAGGTATCTGGTCCAAAATCTGGCATTCTCTCATCCAGTGGTGCCCCAGTCTGAAATCCTGAAAAGCAGCTGCCAGCCTGTGTCAACAGTTCTAAGCTAGGTGGACCAAGCGTCTGACTTGGTATGAGGCCATTTCAATTGTTCCTATCTTCCTGTGTAAAATCTACAGTCCTCCCTTGGTTTTCGAACAGCTTAGTTCTGGAACGTTTTGGCTCCCAAATGCCGCAAACGCAAAAGTGACTGTTCTGGTTTGCGAACTAAACATCCAATGGGGCTTCCACTGCTTCCAATTGGCTTCAGGAGCTTCCTGCAGCCAATCAGAAGCCACACTTTGGTTTCTGAATGTTTTGGGAGTCGAACAGACTTCCAGAACAGATTCTGTTCGACTTCCAAGTTACGACTACTATGAAAGTGTGCTACAGGCAGAAAGCAATGGAAATCATATAATCATAGAAAGTTAGGAGGAATCGCAGGGGTCATCTAGTCCAAACCCTTTCAGCACAGTAATCCTGCCAACAGTCATTCCTGGGTGGGCTCAAACCACCAGCCTTCTGGTTAACAGCCGGACAGCAAGGTGTTTTAGATGAACAAAGAATGGTGGATGAATATACACTGCAGGAAAAGGTCACATATTCCAGACCACTGGATAATTTTCTTCCAGGACTAGCCCAGGACATTTTGCTGCCTCAGGCCTGATGGTCAACTGGACCTTTCACTGCCTGCTTCCCAATTGCACAAGTCAAGGTGCGAAGGACAGAAAGCTGGCCAAGTTATTTTAGTACCTGAGGCAGGAAATTGCACAATCACCTTTCCCATAGAGTAAAAATACCATCATAATAATTTAAATGACTGGCCTTTCATGACACCCCACAAAATGTTGTCAGAGCCAGCTGCCTCACTTTTCCCTGAGGAGTTCCAGGCCTATGGCCATGAGGGCAAAGGACACTAGCGTTTGGGATACAGGGTTGGAGAAGCAATGGATAGGTGAAAGTTTACGAAACCTGTGGCCTTTGCTGCTTCCCTGCTCCAAATTTCCCTATCCAAAGCTCCTTTCCTTTTCTCTATAAAAACCAGCTGTCTGGGTATGCTTGCAAATCTTCCTTTGTATTGTGAAGTGAGGCCTCTACAATGCAACTGGTCTCATCGAGTTAAATGAGGATTAGTTCCAAGTACAGTGGTGCCCCGCAAGACGAATGCCTCGCAAGACGGAAAACCCGCAAGACGAAAGGGTTTTCCATCTGCAGAGGCGCTTCGCAAGACGAATTTCCCTATGGGCTTGCTTCGCAAGACAAAAATTGACGAAAAAGTTTGAGGTTTTTTTTTTTGCTCCAAAACCCCTTTTTCTGAATCGCTAAGCTGCTAAAAGCATTTTAGCAGCAAAACTGCTAATCCCTTTAGCCTTAAAAAGCTGTTTTTAGCCCTTAAAGTGCCAATAGCGCTAATAGTGCTAATCCGTCAATGGGCTTGCTTTGCAAGACGAAAAAACCGCAAGACGAAAAGACTCGCGGAATGGATTCTTTTCGTCTTGCGAGGCACTACTGTAGGTGTGCATAGGACAGTAGCAGGGCAGAACTAAGCTCCTTAAGACGCACACACATTTCCCCTTACTTTTTAGGAGGGAAAAAGTGTGCCTTATGGAGTGAAAAATACGGTAGATGGGTTTTTGAAGCATTTCTGTATCCTTCTGCTGTGCTAAAGAACAATTTCACCAAACAGTAGGTATATCCAGAATCACTGTTCACTACGTCTGTTTGCGACTACTTCGGCAGCGTTGGACGTCATAAAACAAAGCTTTATGGCTTGTTTCCTCCAGATAAGAATCTGACCCATTGCTTCTTTCAGAGACTTGCATAGCCCACAAAGACTTTCAGAGACCTATAAGATTTATGTTTATTTGGTTCTATGTTTTCAAGAGAATCCATCAAGAGTGCATATTCTGTGACTTAGAAGAATTCTGTTTATTTGGTTTTGCAGAGTGCATATTTCATATATTTCATATTGTTCAATGTTCTGTATAGATTATATAAAGAGTTTATATTGACATTGCATTGTTGTCCTTGGTCATTGTGTTGCCTTTGGATATTACTGCATCTCCACTTTTGCCAGCCAGCAGAAATCACCCAAATGGCGTTGAGAGTAGGTGAGGGTGGGCAGGCACAGAGGCTGCTGGATCCTGGGCAGATGATGCTACCTTCACATGGTGACAACTGGTCCAATCTGAGCCTCATCACTGCGCCAGCTGATAAATGATGCAGCGAAGGACGTCCACCTCCCCCCGCTTCCCAGCACTCTCTCATCTTCTCCCCAGCTGCAGCACTGACTACGCCTCTTCGTCAAGCCCTATGGCTGCCCCCTAGGGGCTAGGATTGCACCCTCGCTCTGCATATTTTGGATGTCTCAACCAACTGCTAGGACACACTTCATTGTTAACTGCTGAGCCAAGCTCAAGATTTTGTTGTTAATGTTTAAATCCCAAATCAACTTGAGGCCAGGATCCCTAGTTGGCTGCCTTCCTAGATACAGCCCAAGCCAATCTTTAAGATCTCCTAAGGAGCCTGTGTTGGTCATTCCATGACCACCTGGTGACAATGTGGAAGCAAGCCTTCTTGGTGATTTGTTTGGCATGAATTCTGCCAACTTTCCTAAGGATAGCTTCACCCACAAAGGCAGACTTCACAGTTTGGGGGGTGAGTAAAAAAAAACTTTCTTCTAGACTGTTGCTATTTTCAGGTGGGATTCTGTCACATACCAGGAAATTTATAGCCCACATACCCATGAGATTAGGTAGAGTAATGACAAAGGATTGGAGGAATGTGTTCCCATCTGAAGAAACATATGGTGAATAACTCAACTTTCTTAAAAAAAAAATCATGTGCAAATAACAACTTCTTAAATTTATGCTAATGAATGTACAAGCAAGTGTGAATTATTAATATGCCAGAGAGAGACTGTAACCTTATTCCACGGTACAAGAAAAAAGGATGATGGTTTCAATCTTCTTGTCATCTTGTCATCATCTCTGTACCTTCTGGGAGAGAACAGTAAGTGCATATAAAACTAAACGAAACTTTAATTGAAGTTTTATTTTATTTATTTTCATCTATCAAGCAGCTATCGATAATGGCGAAAGAGGAAGTTCCTGCTGGATTGCAAAAGTTAGACTGTGGGTTATACTAGACAGAAACAATAGTCAGCAAAGTTGTTCAGAAGGAGCAGGGTATGCTCCATTTAATCTTTCATGTTGATTTAGGCCAAGCCTCCACAGTGTGACCCATCAAGCCAAATGCCAACATGCAAGATAATCTGGGGCAGATGATGGACAACTACCCTGTTTTTACACTCCAGGCAGCCAGTAAAACGACTTCTTTTAAAAAATTCAAAGCACTGATGGGCTGTCATACAGTGGTACCTCTGGATGCAAACGGGATCCATTCTGGAGCTCCGTTCACAACCTAAGCAGAATGCAACCCATGTCTGCGCGTGCACAGGTTGCGATTTGCTGCTTCTGCGCATGCGCGTGACGTCATTTTGAGCATCTGCGCATGTAGTAACCCTTTCCAGTACTTCCAGGTGGCCGTGGGACGCAACCTGAAAAGATTTAACCCGAAGCGTCTTTAACCCGAGGTATGACCGTACATGGCTAGTAGCTGCATTCAGATTATACAGCCTTAAATTAATCTGCAAATTGGGTCCAATCGATTTTCTTTGTCAGTAGCATGATCAATGCATGACAATTGTTTTCAGGCATAAAGGTCCTTTTGTTTTTTTATTTAGTCTTGTAGTTGATCAAGACCATGACATCAATTTGCTATCGCAAGTGAGATGAGTGTCGTACATGAGAATGCACACACACAAACATACACACTGCAGACCCTCCAAGTGTCTCTATTTTCCAGGGACAGTCCTGGATTTGCAGAAGCTGTCCCAGTTTCTGGTTTGATCCTGGAATGTCCCGCTTTTCCTTAGGACATGGAAGTCCTATTTCCTTTCTGAAGGGGAGAAAAGTTCAAAAGAGCAGAGAAAAAGTCAATAGCAAGTATTTTACAGTGGCCGTTTGGTTCATGTTGCATTTCTGATGGGATTGCCAGTGATGAATAAGTTCCCTAAAATGAATTAGCTGAAAAATCTATCTATTTCTCTAAAGTTTTATGAATCAAAAATTTGGTGAGTCTTAGTTCCCTTCTGTAACAAGTTATAGCATTAATTATTTGTTGTAACCTCTAGACCCATAGGAGACTGAACTCTCCCTAGACTCAGTGGCTCCAATGGAACTGATGATGATGATAATGTGAAATACTTTTAAGGTGCATCTTGCAGTCTGTTGCTGGTTTGCTACCATCTTTTCTCTTGCCACCCTTTACTACAATTACAGTCATACCTCATGTTACATTTGCTTCATGTTACGTTCTTTCAGGTTATGTCCCGTGGTGACCCGGAAGTACCAGCTGCGCAGATACGGCAATTCAGGGTGCACTCTTTTCATGTTGCGAACAGGCCTCCGGAATGGATCCCGTTCGCAACCAGATATATTTAGCTATGGACTTTAAAAATGGGCCCAGGCTGACCATTTTAATAGACAAATTAATTATGTCCATATGTTACATTCAACAAGTTTACATCCAGTGTACAAACATTTGGCCCCAAACATTAGGCCTTCCATGGGCTTTCTATTCTCCTTCCTTATCCCAAGATCCTCTAGTTGTGAGCAGGTGTCAAATTAGTAGCAGCAGCTGATCTTACAGAATAATAAAGGTGAGATAAAGTCCCATATTTTTTCATGGAGCCTTTCAATGAGATTGTCATGTGAAACACTATGGAATGCAATTAGATGGTCTGAACACATTCTAGCAATGCCACCTTGAGTACCATTAGGGGGAAAGGGGGGGTAATAATAATAATAATAATGCAGACTTCTGCTGTAGTACCCTGTGAATCTGTCTGCCCTCTTTTTCCATGTTGATATTTTTGCTGGTGTATCCAAGCCACTGACTTCATGTGCATTGAATAAACCTAGATTTGTTTCTGAAAAACACTACAGCAACTGAAAAAACACATTACTGGCTAAAGACTTACTTCTCTCCTTTGCAATATTCCATCAGTTGGCAGGTACCTGTGGATGCAGAAGTCACCTATGTTAATTTATATCAGTCAGTGGCCTTTGGCATTTGGTGCAGTCATTGACACTGTCTATTGGATTACAAAGGAAGCTGGCATCAAAAACTCTCTTACATTTGATAAATTTTGTTCTAAAGCAGGTCCAAAGGGTACAGAGTTTATTTTTCCTTTTCTCTACTTCTTCCCCTTTCTCCCTTGAAGCCTTTTGATAAATATTGTTCAGATCTCCAGAGCTGACAACTCAGGTAGAGTGATTGCAGTGGCAAGGGCACAGAAAAGGAATACTGGGGAAGAAATGGAACTTTGGAATATTTATATGTCGGTCTGAGCACCTGGAGTGATTTTTACATAGCCACCAGTGCTAGAGATTTGTATCTCTGGCTGGTTTTATGAGGAGCATTTCAAAGGCATTTGTTAAAATGCACCAAAGGTGCTTCCAGACCATCCGTACTTCCAGGTGGGATTCAAACACACACCAGAAGTTCAGGCTGTACATTCGTCGACAGTTGATTAGGAGATTCTGCACAAACAAACCCACTTTCTCCAAAGGGTGGGCTTTTTCTAAGAAGGAAAGTGATGGGAAATTGCACTGGACAACACTTGCTGGGACACATCACTGTTGTTGTTTAGTCGTTTAGTCGTGTCCGACTCTTCGTGACCCCATGGACCAGAGCACGCCAGGCACTTCTGTCTTCCACTGCCTCCCGCAGTTTAGTCAAACTCATGCTGGTAGCTTCGAGAACACTATCCAACCATCTCGTCCTCTGTCGTCCCCTTCTCCTTGTGCCCTCCATCTTTCCCAACATCAGGGTCTTTCCCAGGGAATCTTCTCTTCTCATGAGGTGGCCAAAGTATTGGAGTCTCAGCTTCAGAATCTGTCCTTCCAGTGAGCACTCAGGGCTGATTTCCTTCAGAATGGATAGGTTTGATCTTCTTGCAGTCCATGGGACTCTCAAGAGTCTCCTCCAGCACCATAATTCAAAAGCATCAATTCTTCGGCGATCAGCCTTCTTTATGGTCCAGCTCTCACTTCCATACATCACTACTGGGAAACCATAGCTTTAACTATACGGACCTTTGTTGGCAAGGTGATGCCTCTGCTTTTTACATCACACCTCCCCACAAATCAGAATGCATGCACAATAGGTAGCTGATGTTGTCTAATCTCCCTGTAAACAAATCGAGATGAATGCTCAATGAACAGGCCATCTGGAAGTGACCCCAATTATACAGATGCGAGAAAAAAGCTCTGCCTGCTCTTATAGATTTTATGGTGAGGGGCAGAATTGACAAGAGTCATTGACATTGCTGCCGTTTGGTGCAATCCCTCATTTACGGAATGAGAACTGGTTGTATAGTGCACCGTGGGGCTTGAATTTACTCACAAGCATCATTACACACCCTGCAGATTTGCCTTTAATGTTCATCATAATAAAGCTTAAAGCTCAGTACTTAAACGACAGCATCTCCGAAGTCACACACACACACACACACACACACACACACACAGCCTGTACAGCAAGCCTCCCACCATCATCCTAATGTGCCAGGGAGACCTAAGTGAGCATAGCTTCAGTGGATCTCAGCTAATGATTCCTTTGGACTCTAATGTGTACATTGGTATCATCAAACCTCCGAACAACATCAATCAAATGCTATAAATGTGCTAAGAATGCAAGGCAGTAGAAGGCTAACAACATCAGAATGTTAAATATTTAAAAGAGGTGGCATAGTCAAGCATGCTCTTTGAAATGTATGCGCCAGGATACATCTCACAGTAATGAAGTAACAACCATCAAACTCCCTGAGGCAGGAGCATGTGAATGGGGGCGGGGGACAATCTACAAACAACTGCCATTCATAACTAATTCACAGGTGCATGCTGGGAGGGCGGTTCCATGGCTCCACCCAACCACACCTGCAGATTCTGTCCATCACTTGATTATGACCAGAGGCACTGGGTTGCCCCCAAGATTGGGGGTGGAGTGGAGAGCCTGGCATGCACTGTGTGTGTTACGCCACATGCATGACATGCATTGTGCAATGTCACATACATCTCACAATGCCTTGCAGGCCAATGCAGCCTTCTGCTAAGCTGTACCAGTCCCCACAGCATTGGGAGATTGCTGCACAGGCCAATGCAACCTTGTGCCAGGCGTGCCAGTCCCCACAGTGTCTCCCAACACCACACAGGCCGTTGCATTGGGCCCCCTCAACATTGGGTGGCTGGACACCCTTCAAACAAATATTGAGGGAACTGAAGACACCTCCATCCCTAAATTAGAGTAATCTAACCTAGAAGAGAAAGAATTGGGTATATATGTGTTTCAGCCCTGTCTTCTTTGAGCAGGTAAAAAGGACCCCTGGACGGTGAAGTCCAGTCAAAGGCGACTATGGGGTGTAGTGCTCATCTCACTTTCAGGCCAAGGGAACCAGTGTTTGTCCACAGACAGCTTTCTGGGTCATGTGGTCAGTGTGACTAAACTGCTTCTGGTGCAACAGAACACCGTGAGGGAAGCCAGAGCGCCCAGAAATGCCATTTACCTTCCTGCCGGAGCAGTACCTATTTATCTACTTGCACTGGTGTGTTTTCGAACTGCTAGGTTGGCAGGAGCTGGGCCAGAGCAACAGGCGCTCACTCCATCGTTCTTTGAGCATGTGGTATCCAACAACTTTCCCCCCAGAGAATTTGGTCCTTAGAAAACAGAAAGGCTGCCTCATATATTATTTTGGACTTGGACTGGAGACAAATGAGTATGAAAGCCTTCTCAGCCATGAAACCCACTAGGCAATCTTGGGTTGGCCGCTAACTCTTTGCCTGGCGTACCTTTGGGGATGTAAGGATGAAATGGGCTAACCAGGCATTCACCTCCCAGAACTCTATGGAGGCAGGGCAGTGGATGGCCTCCACCATCAGACTCAGCATGTTTCTAAATAGGAGTTTTTGGAAACAGCAGGAGGGAGAGAGCACTGTTGCACTCAGGCACTGTTTGTAGGCTTCCCACAGGCATCTGGGTGGCCATTGTGAGAACAGGATGCAGGACTAGATGGGACACTGGCCTGATTCAGCTGGGTCTTAGGGATATAAATGTGAGGCTTAATCTAGCAGTCTAAGCCTATCAAAACGAAACAAAATCCATACTGTTTAATGTTTAATGTGTGAATATGGATTACATCACAGGAGAACATTAAATAGACTACAGAAATCATGACCAAACACATAATTTCCTCTATTTTTTTTATTTCATGCTTCCTTATGAAGCCAAAATGGCACCAATAGACAAGAAGAGACATGAGAAAGTTTGCACAAATACAAAACAAATCATCTGGAGATATCACAAAACGTAAGGGGTGAAAATTCCCCAAGGGATCCAATGAGAACATAGCATGCTCAGGGGCCAGAAAATGCTGGTTAACTTTTGAACATGGAAGTGGAGAATGAGGGGGATTGTGAATAGAATGAAGGGATTGGAATGCTGCACTCCAGTATTGCATGCTGAAACATTTTGTTGCAGCTCTTGCTTATGATAAGCAATTAGCAGATGTTAAACTAAGCAAGAGAGTTTAACAGTAAAGGAGCACAGAATTTCTGTTTTGGAAGAATTCCAGAAATGAGAAAAAGATCATATTAATAAAAGATAATAGAGGAGCAATTAAATGGAAAACTTACTGTTCCCACCTAAACGATGTGTGCATTGCAGCCTAATGGGTTTTCAGTGCATAGCACCTTTTCACATAGATAAATTGTTTCTGTTGTAAAGACACAGACAGTCAATTCCTCCTGAATTCCTTGGGGTATACATTTGTGCAAACTGTCAAAATATATTGTCTTCCTCAAGTTTCCTGCCAGCATGCATTGTGGTACACACTTGATAGCCATCTGCTTTTAGTATTCAGATTAAGTCTCTGCCTCGCTCTGGGTTGCATACAGAAAACGGGGCTCAAAATAGTGCTTGCTTAAAAGAAAATGTTTGCACACCAGAAACAAAAAAATACAGGATTATTGGCATGCTTTTTTTAAAAAAATGCACTAGACTAATCTGTTTAAGACAGGAAATGGATAAAATATTTTTGTTGTTTTGTGTTATTAAGATGTATTTGTTGAAACCTTCTGCTTGCTTCTAGGGACTGTGGGATGAAGGGCTTGGCAATTCTATATTTTAATTATTCAATTAATGCAGAATATAGTCCACACAGCAAGTGATCTTGCAATGCCACGGTCACTCCTCATTGGATCCTGGCTACCCAACTCTAGCCATAATTGGAAGAGTGGGGGGAATGAAGCATATAGTGTAAAAATGGGAAACCTGTGGCCCTCTAGATGTTGTTATAGCCCCATCAGGTTCAGAAAACATAGCCACTGGCCAGTTGGAGTCCAACAGCACCCAGAGGGCCACAGGTTCTTCATCCATGTTATAGAGTGACATCCAAAGTTTGCCCTACTCAGAGCAGTCCCATTGAAATCAATGGGCTGGAGCAACTTATGTCATATCCTTCAACATTCTCTGTTGAAAATAGGGATGTCCCATTCCATAATGATAATTTTACTATTTATACCCCACACATCTTACTAGGTTGCCCCAGCCACTCTGGGCAGCTTCCAACATATATAAAAACATAATAAAACATTAAACATATTTTTTAAAAAATTCCCTATACAGGATTGCCTTCAGACGGCTCAGGGGTCGGAGAACTCCATACCCTCCAACATTTTCGCAATGAAAATAGGGACATCGTAAGTGGGACGTTCTGGGATCAAATCAGAAACCAGGATGGCTTCTCTAAATCAGGGATGTCCCTGGAAAATAGGAACACTTGAAGGGTCTGTTATGTCCACTTATTTCCTTTGGTCTGAGCATGTTTTTGTTGGGTATCATTTGTGGAGTTTGGCATTGGCTGAAAACTCTCCTATGCGTGAGCAACTGCTTATGTGTTGTGACACTTTTATGACATTCACACTCCATGTGTGGCTGTGGGACAGCAGTTGCACAACACTGGGGAAGGAGTTAATGAATACAGACTCACTCTGGCTCATAATGCTCCCACCATAATGAGAATCCGAACACTTAAAAGGCACTATGGTTAATCATGTTTCTGTGTATGCATTTTTGCTGTAGACACCCAACATACATTAAAAACAGCCATCCAAATAATTTTGGGACCTGTAGTTTACGCCTCACAGGGTTAAAATTCCTAGGACCCTTAGCAAACTACCATTCCCAGGATTGGAAGGGGTGCTTTAAGTGTACAGTGGTGCCCGGCAAGACGAATGCCTCACAAGACGGAAAACCCGCTAGACGAAAGGATTTTCCGTTTTGGAGGTGCTTCGCAAAACGAATTTCCTATGGGCTTGCTTCGCAAGACGAAAATGTCTTGCGAGTTCCTGCAATTTTTTTCCGCTCCCCACCCCCTTTTTCTAAGGCACTAAGCTGCTAATAGCCTTTTAGCAGCTAATCCGCTAATCCCTTAAACCTTTAATAGCCGCTAATAGCCGTTAAACCGCTAATAGCGCTAATCCGCTAATCCGCTAATGGGGTTGCTTCGCAAGACGAAAAAACCACTAGACAAAGAGACTCGCAGAACGGATTCTTTTCGTCTTGCGAGGCACCACTGTATTATGCTACATAGTTCCATCAGTGCAAGAATTACTGCTCTCACAATAGAACTTTTCCTCCCTCCCCCCCCCCCCGCACCTGCTAGATCTATTCTAGGGGTTTCCCCAACCTCAAGCAGATCTGGGAGTCCACAAATCATGCAGAGAGGAGAAGGGAAACTTCCCATTACAGTTTAGTTGAGTACCACTCTCAGTGTGTGTACACAACCATATGCCATTTATATGGTCTTTTATGAGGTGAAAGGAATCTTTTTACAGTTGCCCATTTATTTAGATTATGACTTGGCATGCAGCCTTGAGGCATCCACAGGAGAGGTGCTCTGAATTTACTGAGGCTCTTGCTGCTCTCTGACTGTGGAATCCTGTCTGCCACAAGTCCCACATGAGGTGGGTTAAAAGACAAGAAAATCTGGCCATGGGGTTTGGATGGCAGGAAACTCTCTAGCACTTCAATGTGCACAGCAGACCAGGCTCCTCATCTGCTGGGTGCAGACTGCATGTTAAAGGTCATGCTTTGGTGCAGTGGCATTTATGTGATCAGATGGGTGACATCTGCAAAGCAACTGATCAAAAGAGTAGCTCATGCATTGCAGTCCTTTGTAAAAAATTAATTAATCCAGCCAGCTGAAATGGTGGGCTTGTTAACCATCCCAACCTCTGCCACACACAAACAAATGTTCCAAAGCACTATGCACTCATCACGTTGAGAAAATTCAGATCACTTCACTGTGAGCTGGCCAGGTGCTAAAAGTAGATAATGGGAATAATGCTTCTGCAGCACTTTTCTCTGCCTGATTCCATAGCTGCAATTGCTGCCTTCTAAGGGGTTTTAGACTGGGTTTTTTTTTGGGGGGGGGGGGGTTCTTCTAAATAGCTCTGACAGAAATTGGTAGTGCTCACTCTTTGCTACAGTGAAGAAAGGACCAGAAATGTAATCTCAGTTAGTGGAGGAGCATCTCTACCCCCATCGTTCAGCTCGGACACTGAGGTCCAGAGCCAGGGGCCTTATAGCAGTTCCCTCACTGTGGGAAGTGAGGTTACAGGGAACCAGGCAGAGGGTCTTCTCGGTAGTGGCGCTCACCCTGTGGAACGCCCTTCCATCAGATGTCAAGGAAATAAACAACTATCTGACTTTTAGAAGACATCTGAAGGCAGCCCTGTTTAGGGAAGTTTTTAGTGTTCGACCTTTTATTGTGTTTTTAATGTTTCTGTTGAAAGCTGCCCAGAGTGGCTGGGGAAACCCAACCAGATGGGCAGAGTAGAAATAATAAATTTTTATTCTTATAATAAATACCATCAGACTCTCAATCTCTCCCTACATTCTGGTCTTCTGGATTACCTGATCCTGTATACAGTGGTGCCCCGCAAGACGAATGCCTCGCAAGACGGAAAACCCGCTAGACGAAAGGGTTTTCCGTTTTGGAGGTGCTTAGCAAAACGAATTTGCTATGGGCTTGCTTTGCAAGACGAAAATGTCTTGCGAGTTCCTGCGGGGGTTTTTCCCCCTCCCCCCTTTTCCCAAGCCGCTAAGCCGCTTAACAGCTGATCGCTAAGCCGCTTAACAGCTGATCGCTAAGCCGCTTAACAGCTGATCGCTAAGCCGCTTAACAGCTGATCCACTAAGCCCGCTAAGCCGCTAATAGCCTTTTAGCAGCTAATCCGCTAATCCCTTAAACCTTTAATAGCCGCTAAACCGCTAATAGCGCTAATCCGCTAAGCCGCTAATGGGCTTGCTTCACAAGACGAAAAAACCGCAAGACGAAGAGACTTGCGGAACGGATTCTTTTCGTCTTGCGAGGCACCACTGTATCTGCTTTAAAACAATATATTCCATTTTGATTTTAAAAATAAATAAGTTGAAAAGTGAATTACATAATAATAATAATAATAATAATAATAATAATAATAATAATCTAGTCCAACCCCCTGCAATCCAGAAATGTCAATTAAAACATCCAAGACACTATACTTCTGTTGATTGATACCAAAGGGTTCCCCAATCCTTTGCAGCAGATTTGGAGAGAGGGCCCTGAAGAGGAGAAGGGGAAAGCAGTCAAATCATTTCTCACTCCATTGCAGAAGTCTCTGCCCCAGCAAAGAACAGGAACACAACTGACTAGAACCAAATAAGAAAAATAAACTAAAACAGTAATGAAATCCCCACGAAACCCCTGCTACAGTGGAAATAGCTTTGCTGCACTCAGTGCCGGATTTACGTACAGTATAAGCTAAACAAGCTGTAGCTTAGGGCCCCACTCTCTTGGGGGCCCCAAAAAAGATTAAAAGGAAAAAACCTGGATGTACATTTCCAAAATATAAGATAAAAATAAAAGATAAAATAAAACCTACATACAGCAAGTGTTTTGTGTTGTGTAGGCTCCTCCCGCCTACTAGCCTGCACCCTAAAATATCACTGGTTTCCCCATTTCTATATAGCGTGTTCTCCAATAAATGAGAGCACGTGTTGCGGTGTGGGCCACCGGGCCAGGCCTCTTGTTGCCAGGCTGGTTAATAGTTATTGCCTGGCATCTATGATTGGATAACCGGGTTGCTGGGGCAAATTGTATGTTGCAAATTGAGTGGGTGGGACCATAGTCTTTAAATATTGGTGCACTCTGGTTTCTCTTTCTCTTTGCAGAGTGCATCCGATCAGGAGCAATCTTCTCATTGTCTGGTTACATTTCTTTATTTCCCCCCTTCTTTTTAATCCTCTCTAGTCCCTTAATTAATTTAATTCCCCTCTCTAGTCCCTTAATTAATTTAATTCCCCTTTTTTCCTGTTTGATTTCCCACCCCACCCCTTTCCCTGCCCTGTGGGAAGATTCTCCCTGTACCTGTGAGCGCTGCCTGTGCATAATCCTCATGGGCTTGCCTTTCCCAATAGGGAGAGAGCCCCCATTAGGGGCTTTCTTTTGCAAAGAGGTTTCCCCCATTTTTGCCTGTTTAATTGTGGGGCTAGTCAGGGCTGTTCTCAGCCTAGCTAGAATCACTTTGTTTATAGTATCCCCAAAGGTTGGCTTTATTTTGGTTGCATGCAGTGCTGTTGGCCGAGTTTTAATTTAGCCTTGGGCAGGAGCACTATATTGAGTTCCTTTAATATTGCAATGAGACAAAAAAGGTAGAGAGCAGAAGCATGGAGGCCTTCACAGCCTTCTCGGCCTGCACACATCATTCAAGCCTAAGCCTGCTACAGTTAGCAGTACAGTAAATTCCCAGCTTACCTGGAATCACTTTCGTTTATAGTATCATCATAGGTTGGCTTTATTTTGGGTGATTGCAGTGCTGTTGGCCGAGTTTTAATTTAGCCTTGGGCAGGAGCTCTATATTGAGTTCCTTTAATATTGCAATGAGACACACTTTCTCTATAAGAATTTATCTGTTTGCAGGCTCACTTGTGGCTAATGTATATCGTAGGCAGACAGAGTGGAGCCAGAGGCTCTCTGTGCCTCCAATGAGCACTCTTTGTATGCTCTTTAACTATGCTGTTTCTGAACAAGTTTATTTTCTGCAAGTTTGTTTTTCCCTTATAGTGGCAACTGCCATTTTAGAGACGAGCCATTGTGGCTTAGTGGCTAGAGTGCAGGACTAGGACCTGGGAGACAGGGTTCATATCCCCCACTTAGCCATTCTTATCACATAACAAAACAAGCTGCTCCTTTTGGACTATTCTGTTGCATGGTAGTTCGGCCCACTTGTGATATTGCTCCCAAAAAGAAGTTCGGGTTTCTTGAGGGCGTGCTTCCCTCTAAAGGGCAAACAGGGGCACCTGGACAGGCGGTGGGCTGCCTCGAGTTTGTTAACTCATTGGAAACATTTATGTCTGGCCTAGCAGGTGATCTTAGGGCTTGGCCCTAGAATTTGATGGCCTCTGGCAGCGTTTCCGGCCTGATTAGCTTCCCCATGTGGTGCACAAAGCATTGGTTTCACCAGTTCCTCACATTTAGTTTTTTGCAGACTATGACAGAGCCTTTGCAGATGCCTCCAGAGATTGCTTCTCCTGCAGAGGTTGACTTGCTGATGCCCTAGGTGCCTTCTTCCAGAAGGAAGCGTCTTCAGAGGTGGCGATCCAGGAGCAGGGAAAAGGGGAGCAGGGATGATGCTTACACCTCCTTGCAGGTATGTCAAACCTGGGTCTCTAGGGACCATCCTGGATAGCTCAGCTGGTCAGCGTATGGTGCCGGTAATCCATCAGATGTCTACTACCAGACTTTTAGAAGACATCTAAGGCAGCCCTGTTTCGGAAACCTTTAATGTTTGCTGCATTACTGTATTTTAATCTTTTGTTGGAAGCTGCCCAGAGTGGCTGAGCAAGCCCAGCCAGATGGGCGGGGTACAAATAGATCATCATCACCATTATTATTATTATTATTATTATTATTATTATTATTATTATTTTTGTGGGAGAGTGGACTAGATCATCCTCAGGGTCCCTTCCACCCCACTATTCTTTAAGTTGCAATTCACTATGGGAACGTTAGATGCAGAGCTGCCATTATCCCCTCAGCTTGCTAGGATCGCAGGGACGGGGACATGTGGACCACTTGCGCAGCTCCACATTTCAAATGGAAATTCCCTGAGCAATAGAACCTTAAGCTGTATGCAGGAAGCTGGCCCGGCAGCAGCTTTGTTGGGACTTTTTAGGGTTTCTGGCCGGCGTTGGCCCTGTAAATCTACACGTCATGGTGGCAACTCAAGGCAGGGCATTCTGCCCAAGTGGGGGCTGGCGACTAGCAAGCAATAACTCGATACCTCTCACCCATATTTCCATAAAAATATCTTCCTTGAAAGCCTGGCTAAAAGGTTATCTAGATGGGTCAGTGGTTTTGTGCTTGTGGGAAGGGTTTTCCCAAGGTTTGGGATTCCTCTGGCTTTTCAGCCAGTGGCTCAGAACACAGCAACTCTAAGCCAGTCAGAGAGCTACCTGTGGTAGCAAGTAAGAAGGTTAGGAAGCAGCTTTCATTGGGACGCATGGAGGTATCCCCTTGATTCTCCTGCTATTCCTATTTTCATTTATCCCCTTTAGGGATCGTCCCTAAGAAAGCCCCATATAATCCCCCTTATAATTTATCGCATCCCATAGGCACCTCAGTGAATGACTCTCTGGAATTGTTCTGTGAAATATGCATCTTTGGATCAGGCAGTTGAGCTTACCAACAAATGAGGGCCTGGTTGACATTATGCGATATTGAATTGGCTGTTAGGCTGCTGCCAGTTCACCCTCTAGATCATAAGTAGTTGGGCTTTAATTGGATGGTCCTTACATTTATAAGGCGATGCCAATATAAGGCGATGCCAATGGGTTGCGCTATAGGCTGTGCAGCACTCAAGTCCTTTCTGGTTTGAACATTGCGAGTCAAGACTCGTTTAACTGGGGGTACCATTATTTGGATTATCTTACTGGCTGGTTCATGTGACATCAGCCTCTGCTAAGGCTTATTGTACGCCCCTTTTATTCCCTGAGGAGCTGGGTGTTCCCAGTGGATAGGTCAGTGGCTCCACTGCCCCTTTAACGTATTTGGGGGCTAGCTGGATACCGTTGCTCATACCTCTGCTTGCCTGTGGAAAAGCTGTTTGCCGTGAAGGACGTTATTCTTGTAATACTGCCTCTGATAGCAAATGTTGCTTTGTCAGATTCTATCATTGCTAGGTCAGTTTAAAAAATAAATAAATAAATAAAATAAAATTGGCATGCAGGGTGGTTGTTCCAGGCTGCCCCTTCCATTCCTGCTTGGCCAGGTGGTCTCTTCATCATCCTGTACAGTGGCCTTGAGCCTGGCAGGGCAAGGCAGTCACATGTGACCTAACTTTTCTTGAGTTTTCCCCATTGTAGTGTCAGCACACATCTGGACTGAGGAGTACAGGGACCGTCGGGTCTGTCTTGGTCTGATAACCAGGCAGTGTGAAGGTCCTGGCAAAATGGTCCTCATGCTTCGGCAGTCTCCGCCCCCCTTTTATGTGCTTTCCAGCTGCACTGCTTAAGGTTTAATATTGCGTTTCTGCTCGTTTTATTACGGGGTCATCTATTGTTTTCACTGTCACTATATCCCGTTTTCAGTTGGAGAGCTTCAGATCCTGGGCTCTGGACGCCCAGCTATAGCCGGATTTTCTGGAGCTCCTGTGGCGCTTTGGCAACAATTGATAATTTAGAGGAGGAGTAGCTTACATTTCCCCTTCTGCTTTCAGGTCTTATGAGGAGGCCTGGACTGATTTCTTAGCGTTTAGCTGGCAGTCCTCGGCCATTCAGAGGAACTTGCCTCCATTCTCTGAGCAGGACCTGCAGTAATTCGCCCACCTGCTGCAGATCAGATGCACTGTTAAAACTATCAGAATTCAGTCCGCTGCAATGTCTGCTGGAGTAAAGCTTTAATTTTTCAGAGACTCTCCTAAAAGTGTGTCGTGCGCAGGGTCTCGGAAGGTTGGTAAAGGCTCCAGCCTTCACAGGACTGCAGGCAGGAAGCCGGTCAATCTTGACCTATGCAGTATCCGCAACAAGTTAATATTTGTCTCCTGGTTCTAGTTCCAGATGAGACTTCTTTCAGTATTCCATTGTAATTTTGGTGTACTGAGGGTTGGGGAAATTGTGTCGGAGCCAGCACGGGGCTGAGAGTTTGGAGGCTTATTGCCTCTGGATTTTTCCTTATCTGCTTTGGAGCTTGTCATAAGTGTCTGGAGCTCTAAGTCAGACCTAGTGGGCAGGGTTGCCATCATCGGGCTTCCAGTCACAGATAAGGTGGGCCCTTGCCCTGTTATTGTATACTGAAATATTTGGCTTTTCGTTCCCCTGGGGGCTGGCTCGATTCTAGAAGTTGCTGGTTCTCGTGGGTTGCTCCTTCGGGATATATGTGTTTCCCTTTTGGAGTTGAGACTTGTAGTGCGCAACTCCACAAACTGACCAGCTGGGTCGGGGGGAGGTTGTCCGCCTCCCAGTGACTGGGGAGGTGGGCCCGTTCCCGGTCAAGGATGCAAGGAAGTACTTGGCCTTGAGACCTCCTGAGGACAGCCCCCTACTCATGCAATAAATGGTCACCCTTTGGCGCGACACCAGTTCACATAAGTCATACGTAAGGCCATCTCTGCTTGTGGGATCTCGGCCTCTGGTTTCGCTCCTCATTCCTTTCGCATAGGTGCAGCGACTATGGCAGCCCATTGGGGCTTCTCAGCCACCAGGATCAAGGATTTGGGGAGATGGAAATCGTATGATTTCAAGGGTTATGTGTGAAACAAAATGCTGAGTTTGGTACTAATGCTTGTTGTTTCAACCCTTGTAGATCCCACGCTGGTCCACGTCTGGATAGTGGGACACAGCATCGTTCATTGGGCTGGCAGCAGAGCGAGGCAGTCTGCAAGGGGAGCGTGTCTCGGCCTCCCACAGCACGTGCAAGTGTCATGGTTTTCCAGACGCTGAATGTCATGGGGAGAGTTTATGCCGCTGATTGGTCACCGGCTGCTCTCAGACCTCCCCACCCTATGGCCATAGTGGTGCAGCTGGGAAAAAATGATGTGGCAACTATTGATTGCCTTGCTTTGCGCACCTCAATCCAAAAGGGATTTGGAGGCATTGGCAGCCTTATTACCTTCAGTGAGAATAATTTGGTCTCACTGGTTGCAGAGGCAAACCTGGCGCGGTGTTCCCGCCCGGAGGCCGCTGAAAGGGCCAGGAAGCGCATTAACTCTGCTGTTTGCGTGAAGGTATTGGAGCTGGGTGGTTTGGTGATTTCGCACCCAGACATTAATTTTAAGGCTGAGGCCCTTTACCGGGCAGATATGGTGCACCTCTCCGATTTGGGGAATGATGTTTGGCTGGATGTGGTGGCTACTAAATTGGGTTCCTGGTTGGGTTTGTGAGTGGTTGGCGGCGAGCGTTAGAGCTCTTGTGGCGGTTAGGCATTGGTTATAATATGCTGGTGTTGGAGGGGGCTGAACAGGCGGTGCCTGCCCCTCCTATTGCGATGAAGGGAATTCTGTTAAAGGAATCCTGGGGCTTGCCATGATTTCGTCCAATCCCTGTTATGGGACCAGGGCCGCCCAATCCCTGTTATGGGAATCCCTGTTATGGGACCAGGGCCGCCCAATCCCTGTTATGGGAATCCCTGTTATGGGACCAGGGCCGCTCAATCCCTGTTATGGGAATCCTTGTTATAGGACCGGGCAGGCAAGCTTTCGGGGAGCTGCTGGGGAGAGCGGCGTGGGTCCGACGCTTAGCTCAGGTGACCCCCCAGTTTGACTTTCTCTTCTACTGGCTACTGATCGGACCTCGGGATGCCAGTTCTGTCCCAGGTGGGGGGACAGATAGTCATAACCAATGTCTAAACAACCACTCACTGATTTTGTATTTTAATAAAGTTGTGGCCAAAATAGTGCCCAAAAACCAAAACTAAATTACGTGTTATGTGTGAAGTTATTTGAGGGGTGGCCTGGGGACCTACACGCGCAAAGCGTGTTCTCCAATAAATGAGAGCACGTGTTGCGGTGTGGGCCACCGGGCCAGGCCTCTTGTTGCCAGGCTGGTTAATAGTTATTGCCTGGCATCTATGATTGGATAACCGGGTTGCTGGGGCAAATTGTATGTTGCAAATTGAGTGGGTGGGACCATAGTCTTTAAATATTGGTGCACTCTGGTTTCTCTTTCTCTTTGCAGAGTGCATCGGATCACCCGCCCACCCGCCCTCTTTTCCGGTTGACCTTGCTTTGCCTGTCATGGGGGTCGTCTGCCTTGGCGCAGGGGCCTAGTAGGAATTTTGCCATTTGGTGATTGGCTGTGCCATTTGGTTTTTGCCTACTACTCTGCAATTCGTCACAACTTGTAAGGTTGCGGTTAGGCATTGGTTATAATATGCTGGTGTTGGAGGGGGCTGAACAGGCGGTGCCTGCCCCTCCTATTGCGATGAAGGGAATTCTGTTAAAGGAATCCTGGGGCTTGCCATGATTTCGTCCAATCCCTGTTATGGGACCAGGGCCGCCCAATCCCTGTTATGGGAATCCCTGTTATGGGACCAGGGCCGCCCAATCCCTGTTATGGGAATCCCTGTTATGGGACCAGGGCCGCTCAATCCCTGTTATGGGAATCCTTGTTATAGGACCGGGCAGGCAAGCTTTCGGGGAGCTGCTGGGGAGAGCGGCGTGGGTCCGACGCTTAGCTCAGGTGACCCCCCAGTTTGACTTTCTCTTCTACTGGCTACCGATCGGACCTCGGGATGCCAGTTCTGTCCCAGGCGGGGGGACAGATAGTCATAACCAATGTCTAAACAACCACTCACTGATTTTGTATTTTAATAAAGTTGTGGCCAAAATAGTGCCCAAAAACCAAAACTAAATTACGTGTTATGTGTGAAGTTATTTGAGGGGTGGCCTGGGGACCTACACGCGCAAACAGGGTGCCTACATTCTGCATGTGCAAATGGCTTTAGTTACCTATTAGGTCCATAAATTACCATATAGCATATATTCAACACAAAAAACAGCAACAATTTGTTGTTGACAAAGGACAGCTGGACATATAAAGGGGTCCATTACCTTTAGTAGCTTAGGGCCTCATCAAACCTAAATCCAGCCCTGGCTAACCTCTAATCACAAGCAGTGTCAGAGCCAAGTGCCACCGCTTTAAAGGTCCCCATTCTAGGGCTCACTGACTACAAGTCAGATGGTTTCGGGGAGGAAAGTACATACGGCCTCTGAAGTAGAATGGAATTCATTTGCAGAAAGGGGATTCTTAAGGTTCTCTTGTCCCATTCATAGGGATGGATCAGAGTCCCAACCTCTTTGGAACTGAATCAGACTGAAGGTTTCTGGTAGGGACTGAAGCATTCCTAGGCCTGATCCAGGACCAAATGAGTTTTTTTTTTTTAAAAGACCTTTCTTTGCTGGATGTGGTATCTTCGGTGCTCTGCAAAGAATTAGATAAAAGGTTTGTGATCCAGCCAGAACGTAAACATACTTTCCCTATTGCTAGATCACAGTGGCAACCAGAATTTCAGGGATTCTGCTACAGGCTATGCTAAACTATCTTGTCCCTCAAGATCTCAGATCCAGTTAGGGGGCAATGTTTGTACCTGGATTTCAGCTTTTGTATGCCAGGTTATGGAAAACATTCTTCCTTCAGTATAGAAAGTTTGAGATCTAGCACTTCCCCTAAAGACCACAGAGAAGCAAGGAAAACATTAAGATACCCTTCCACATGTCCAAGGTCTCAGAAACAGTGGGATAGGAACAATCAGGGGAGAAACTGAGTCAGAATTTTTGAGAAGGGGCTAGAAAAATTATCTAGGGGAGATTAGGAGACAAACTCTGGATAGAGAAATATTGAGAGAAATATATTGAGTCTGGACTGGAAGAAAGTTCTGGTCACAGCACCCAGATAGATCCTAGGAGCTGGAAGAAAGAGCGATAAGACTGAATTTAGCACATGCCTTTTAGGGAAGGGAGGTTCATGAATCATTGGTACAATGCCTCTTTTTTGGAGTATGAAAAGACTGTGGAAATTTATATCACCCTCATGATGTCTAGGGAGAGACATAATTCATTCACACTACCATTGGAGCCAGACTGGCACACTACAGTTTTGTACTGACCAGTTCCTCTTTAAAGATTTTAAAGAGTGTCACGCCATAGTCAGGCATGATAATTGGTTAACGGAACAGTAAAATCAGCACGTTTCAACTAACTGGTTAAAAGCAAATTACTGTTTTTAGCCATGGTTAGAAGGGTGTTGCTCAATGACTTTCTGCTGCTTGTAATTACTGGTGAACTCTTCAATCATGTAACCTCCCACATGGAAAGGTTAATTGCTATGATTCTTTTTCTTCTTATAATTAACAGAAGACACCTCTTAATGTATTTCATGGTAATTACTAGAGCAAGCGCGTATGGAGGAATGTAAGTGATGGGAGGGTAATGCATTAATGGAAAAAGTAGAATATGCAAAGTCTTGCTGTTTTTCACATACATAAGAGCATGTTTGGGTTGTTAAAGAATACTTGAATCTTACTTAGATCTGCCTGAAATTTAATATGGTTATGGAAGTGCTAGACTTACTTCATTGAAAACAAACTCTCAGGACTTTTTACATTTTAGATGTTTTAACATGTTTTAAATATTTGATTGTATTGTTAAGTATGTCATTTTTATCACCAATGTGATTACCACATTGTGCTCCTTTGGGAGGGTGGGATGCACGTTTCATAAATAACAGCTTTGATCAGCCGGCTAAACCCTCCTAATTTTTCCTGTCATCTTAGCCAGTTCTACATATTCAAATAATTTCGCCTGCCACTCCATTTTAGTTGGTATTTTATCACCCTTCTACCATCTGGCTATCAGCATTCTCGCATCAGTGGTTGCATACATGAATACCTTCCTTAATTCCAGGTTCTGCTGCACTAAAATATTGACTCGCCACAGTTGTAGAACAATCATCATATGGGGCTTGAGTGGGACTTGAATGGCAAGGGCAAGCTCTGCAGATCAAAGTAATCAAATGAGCAGGTAGGGGGCATTATAAAACTTATAAAAATACAAACATTAGGAGAAGACGCCTTCACCTCAGTACGGTTCCCCTTTAACACATACACAGCCAAACAAGGCAACAAGAATCCACCAACAGCATATGAATCAATCTTGCTAACCTGATCCAAAAATACACAGACACACGCCCCACTCTCACACAAAAACAAACCTCATTACAGCCAACCAAGACAACCAACCACACCCTAGGCCACCCCCAACCTCTCTCACCATCAAGGAAATAAAACAAGTGAATAGTAAGAGAACCCATACAGTGACACTGACACAAAACCCCACACATACAGAAAGTAGAAAAATAGAAGCATAACCACCCCACCCCACTCACCATTCCCCCTCCCCCTCTTTCTCCCCTCTTTTCTTCCCAACCTAATACTGCAAGTAACACTAATGTCTTACAACAAATGGAACTGATCTGTAGAAAACACAACTTGAAAAAAAGAGACAATGCATGCAAATGATGAAATCTTTAATAAAAATAGATATTTTTTTAATAAAAATACAAACATAAATTGGTCCCTTGATTATCTACAAAGTCTACTAGACAGAATGGACAATGGGAAAGGAACATTCTTTCTATCCCCTTCCCCTGGGTGATCTATTCAACCTGGGGGAAAGAGTCCCCAGGTATCTGGTAGCACCTTGGAGGGTCAGCTGAAGATAACAGAAGTGGCCAGATGGAAAGGTGCAGACAGCAGATCATGAGCATCAGGCAAGAAGATAGCAGCACTTCTGTTCTGCTCTTTCTCTTGAGCACAACATTCCAGGTCATGGAAGACAAAAGCACAGCACCTCATCCCACACTGTCTGCTACACCCACCTGCACAGCTTCGTTCATGGGCTGTCTAGCATAAGCTCTGCAAGGGAAGGGAAAGAGTGGTCCCATGGCCTTGGGTTAGCTGGATGATTGTCTTTTTCTAGTCAACTCTGAGGTCAGCTGTGGAGTGTGGCCTAGTAGAGCCATTGCAGCATTCAGACCACCCGTTGGTTCCTAAGAAATGCACACAGACGCAGAAGTCGTCCAGTTCTCCATGTCTTCCAGACTGTGCTGATCTAGATTTCTGATGGTGTTTTCTGATGGTGTTTCTTGCTTGGCAGGGGATTGGACTCGATGGCCCTTGTGGTCTCTTCCAACTCTATGATTATATGATTCTATGATTCTAGATGTCACAACACAAGCTGGAAGAGGCAGGCGAACAGCCCGCTTCCCTCTCAGCCAAGCAGCATGGTGCTATGGCTGACAGCACAGTTCTGGAAGATAGTCGCCCTGTCCTACCTGCTGTGTCACAATGCACAGCAAAAATCCAGTCATTTTAGCTGAAAATGTATTCTTCTTTCTCAGATTCTTTTTCAGCTGGGGGGAAAAGTTACGGCAAAAGACAGAAAGCAAAACTTTTCTTTGAAACAGTTTGAAACACTTGCCAGTTGCAACATGTTCCTCAGGGAAGTGGCTGCTGTTGTTTAAACTAGGTGCAAGACTCTGATTGGGGAGCCAAATCACAAATATTGTAATAATTTACAATATTTACAACAATTGCGTTTTGGGATTGGAAAAGTAAGAGAGTCTGGTGTCCTTAATTAACAGCAGTTAAGCTTACTGTGTGACCTGAAAGGTGAGAAAGCTAGCTGACAACGCCAGAGAAATGTGCAGAAGTATTCTCCCACCCCCTTTCAAATCAGAATTCTCTCCTTGTTACCAGAACAGAGCATTTGCTTCTTTCCAGAACGATATATTGTGTAGCCTCTGCTGACTGCATCACAAATAAATCCCAAACATCACACAACCTTTGAAATTAGAACAGGCGCGCACACGAAAACTCCACATCAAGCTTTCTGCCTTGCTTTCCCCTCAATTCCCTGTGCTCTAGAGTGACGAGTGCCTTCACCTTTAAGTGGAAGTTTCAGATCTTCAGTTTCATACAGGAGAGAGATGAAGGCCTGCAGTCATCTGACTGGGCTGCTAAAATAATATTCCCTTAAAATGCATTCATCAGAATGAACCTGGATTTCCAAGAGAGATTATTCTGCTTCCTGAACCTGCTCTGGGTTCCCCAGGCTCTGATGCTCTCTCTACACAGCAAAGGCCTGAAGCTCAGTGGAAGAAGAAGTAATGGTCTTGCAAGCAGAAGATCTCAGGTTTCATCCCCAGCATCTTCAAGTAGGGCTGGTGCAGGACCTGCCTGAAAATCTGGAGAGATTCTGCCAGTCAGAAACGACGAAAAACTCATGTTTTGATTCTGTACACAGCAGCTTCTGGTTTTGGAGCCACTGTTTTCACTTCTGCTTTAGCATAATACTCCTAATGGCACTCAACGTATTCCTTGTTGTCCATCTATTTGGATAGCACAGTTGGTTAGAGCGTGGTGCTGATAACACCAAGGTTGCCTGTTTGATTTTCCTGCATTGCAGGTGGTTGGACTAGACGGTCCACAGGGTCCCTTCCATGTCTTTGATTCTATCTATCTTTTATAGTGCTTTTCATCAGGCATGACCTCAAAATGGTTTACATCACATACGATGCATTTTGTATGTCATTTTCACCTATAGTACAGTGGTACCTCGGGTTGAAGGGACGTGGGTGACGCTGTGGGTTAAACCACAGAGCCTAGGACTTGCTGATCAGAAGGTCGGCAGTTCGAATCCCCGCGACGGGGTGAGCTCCCATTGCTCGGTCCCTGCTCCTGCCAATCTAGCAGTTCGAAAGCATGTCAAAGTGCAAGTAGATAAATAGGTACCGCTCCGGCGGGAAGGTAAATGCCATTTCCGTGTGCTGTTCTGGTTTGCCAGAAGCGGCTTAGTCATGCTGGCCACATGACCCGGAAGGTGTATGCCGGCTCCCTCAGCCAATAAAGCGAGATGAGCGCTGCAACCCCAGAGCTGGTCACGAATGGACCTAATGGTTAGGGGTCCCTTTACCTTTTACCTCAGGTTGAGAACTTAATTCGTTCTAGAGGTCCGTCCTCAACCTGAAACTGTTCTTAACCTGAGGTACTACTTTAGCTAATGGGGCCTCACGCTGCCGCTGCCACACAATTTCTGTTCTCATCCTGAGGTAAAGTTCTTAACCCGAGGTACTATTTCTGGGTTAGCAGAGTCTGTAACCTGAAACATCTGTAACCCGAAGCGTCTGTAACCCGAGGTACCACTGTACATGGATTTTTTGTACACATGGTTTGTCTGGAGAACTGCATTGCAAAATTAGAAGTGTGAATTTCAAAGGATGCCTGTGTTTTGGTTCACATTGTTTCAGAACATTTGCCTTTCATTAAAACGGAAACAAATTGCTCCCCCCATCGCTGCTCCCAGGTACATGGAATTAGGATTGCAGCCCCCAGGAGTGCCAATTTAAATAAAATATTGGAGGGCACAGGTAAGCCCCTCCCTACATAATTGATCACATGATGTAGCATGCACACACCATTTGAATGGAAATGCTCATCTCACTTGGGGTGGGGGTGGCACTTCAAATATTTTAGGGTGGGGGGGGGGTGAAGGAACCTTGGCTCCTAGGAGCTGGCTCCTATGGCAGCTTCACTAGTTCACTTTATATCAAACGCAGAGAGACACATATATTTCCATAAATAAATATTGTTACATGCATTTTAATATGAACTTATTGTTATTACAGGAAAATCTAAAAATGTCAAGAATTCTGAGGTGGGGTGAAATCTCAAAATGCCACTGGCATAAAGTGCTGTCTGATAGGTTTATAAACTTGTACATTAATGATAGTTTATTTACTCACATATCTTCTAGAGCCTTCAAATGCATTATCTTGAATTTATTTCATATGATATCATTTCATTGCCGCTTTTCTGCATTTGAGAGCCCAGGGTGGTAAGCTACGTAAAAATACAATATATACAATAAAAGTACCTAAATAAATATTTTTTTTTCTTAAAGCAAAATATAGTATCACCCACTGAAATTTCAATGAACATTTGGGTTTCAAAGGCACCTAAACACCATCATCATAACAGTGCCATGCACTTGCCCAGTTTGGGAATTCCATGAATGAGATGCCACCATGGATAAATTTAGCAGCAGAAATGGCTTCCGCTCCTCCTGAGATTAATGCTTCTGCTTGCTTGTACTTGTTCCCTCTCCTGCAGTCAGTTGGCTGCCCTGAATGACTTAAGGAACTCCAAAGAATGCATAGTATTCACTGGCCCTGTTCATGCATCACAATAATCCAATTTGTCTAAAACAGCGGTTCAAATCTGAGTCTTCCCCTCTCCCCACATGGCGCCAGCCTGGCTCAGACAAGCCACACTATGACCTGCCATGTCATCCAAGCCCAGGCTATGATTTGTCTGTTTAAAACAAAGGAAAGAAAAAAGACAATGACCACAGTCCAACACAGAATTAGGCATTAATTCAGACTTCAGTACGCCTACCTTCATTGTAGGGTTGTGCCCTATATTCTCGGTTTGAACACCATCTGCTCTGAAGGGTTTCCTCCAATTTTATACAGTGGTACCTCGGGTTACAAACACCTTGGGTTACAAACACTTCGGGTTACAGACTCCACTAATCCAGAAGTAGTACCTTGAGTTAAGAACTTTACCTCAGGATGAGAACAGAAAATGTGCACCGGCGGCACAGCAGCAGCGGGAGGCCCCATTAGCTAAAGTGGTACCTCAGGTTAAGAACAGTTTCAGGTTAAGAATGGACCTCCGGAACGAATTAAATTCGTAACCAGAGGTACCACTGTACATGAAACTTCAGAGGCAATAAACTTTTGAAAAATTGTCTGTCACCGAATAGGGTGATATGCTGAATACCATATTTCTTGTTGGTGTACCTAAACAAACCAAATCAATTTTATAAGCTAATTCTTTCCTGTCTGCTTGTTTTTGTGTTAAGCACAATGCATAACTCATACCTATCCAATTGCCAAGGGCTATTTTTTCTTTTTAAAAATTGCATTTGAAAGGGGGGCGGACATGCTAAGTATTGCACATCTCTGTTGTGAAGAAGAAGCATAAATTGTGGATTTGAGAGGTTTGAAAAGATTTATTCTATTTCATTTTCTTTCCATTCTACTACACTTCTCCACTGAACGCTCAGTAGGGCTTTTCTTTTTTAATCCAACATGATTTAAACACGCCATTTGGTTGAGTATTTTCAACCCGGGTTGGATAAATTCTTCCTAACACTATTTGCATACAATCCTTTGTAAAAAAATGATCCTGCACACACCCTTTCTTTGTTTCTTCCTTTCTGCTGCTATCCCTCAATATAATATTCTTATTTCAGCTCACAATGATAGCATAAGACCTGCTGTGATGAACCCTGCTAGAGCACCATCATTCACTGAAATGAAACATGTGCAGGAGAACTGACACACACTTTTATTTATTTTACTTACCTGCATACTTTTAACTAGCAGTGCAAGATAATATTCATGAAACAATGAAATGCAACATTTCAAGTCCTGTCCTTTTAAGTGTTTGTCCAGACTCTTGCTGAGAGCACAGCATAAGGTAAAGGTAAAGGTACCCCTGCCCGTATGGGCCAGTCTTGACAGACTCTAGGGTTGTGCGCCCATCTCACTCAAGAGGCTGGGGGCCAGCGCTGTCCGCAGACACTTCTGGGTCATGTGGCCAGCGTGACATCACTGCTCTGGCGAGCCAGAGCCGCACACGGAAACGCCGTTTACCTTCCCGCTAGTAAGCGGTCCCTATTTATCTACTTGCACCCGGGAGTGCTTTCGAACTGCTAGGTTGGCAGGCACTGGGACCAAACAACGGGAGCGCACCCCGCCGCGGGGATTCGAACCGCCAACCTTTCGATCGGCAAGCCCTAGGCGCTGAGGCTTTTACCCACAGCGCCACCCGCGTCCCTTTTATATGAGAGCACAGCATATAAAAGTATAAAAATAATCTTGTACCTGTTGCACTGGCGAGAGGCCGCTCAGGGAATGGGGGAGATGTGGCAAATGTCTTCAGTGTGAAGTCAATGCTGGGGAGAGGGCATGGTTGATGCGTAGGCTATTTAAGCCCTCCTCATCCCACCCCTCACCCTGAGAGAGTATCAGCTGATTGGCTTTGCTGGTGGGTCTTTCCTCCTACTTTCCACTGACGTATTCAGTGAGCGTAATCAAATAAGTTAATTGGCCACACTGGCAAGTAATGGGGGAAGTTATGAGGTTGTTAAGGTTTGGTGAGCAGCCTCAGGCATCTTTAAAGAGTAAAGGTGTGATCCCAGGACCTGCCTTTGGGGGCTGTGGGATTCAATGGCATTGTTAGGGGGCACCTTTGGGATAAACTTGTAATATCTGCCTGGAGCTGTAGGGCTCCAGGAGAGGGTGGAACAGGAAGGCCTTCCTATACAATGGAAAGGGTGGACCTTAAGGGAATGGGTAGAGGGTGGGCTACTTCAGCAAGGTCGGATTGCCCAAACTTTGGTAATTACTTAAATCCCATACCTTTGGAGATTAGTTTTGGGGTTAAATATTTTAATAAATGTGGCCCAGTTCACCCAAACCTTTGCATCTTGCTTCCTGTGTGGTCACAAAGAGCAGATATAAGTGTCGTAGTTATCTCCATCCCAATACTGCAGAAGTTAGCATTGGTCTGCTTTTCATCAGAAGGCAGTCTTTGTTAGAAGACATTCTCTAATGGAAGGTCTGCCCAGTTCAAGTCAAGTGTAAAGCTAAACAAATCAAAAAGAGGTGGGGTAAGGGGCCTTGAAGTTGCCAATCAGCAGTTAGCACCTGGACAGCAGACCAAGGAGAGACCCAGGTCACCTGCTCATAGTGTTGGTCAGATGCCTCATATTTCTATTTATCTTATACCAATTCTTTCTAAATGTGCATCATGACACATAAATCAGCGTGCATGAGCCAGTTTCTTCTTTTGTCCTCTTGTTTGGTGATGCGTGCCCTCATTTTTCTGCTGATGCATCCGTGGCCACCCTCCTGCTTGCCATTCACACACGGCACGATACATAACTTCATTCTAATGAGGGGCAAGACACGAGTATCTGGAAGGAGTCTCAGGATCTGTGTCTATCTGAGATTATATCTGCCATTTGAGATATCAGTTAGGTAGTTTAAAATTTGGGTGGTTGGCCTAAAATTAGATGTGCGGCTTGGCTTTTCCATCATATTTCTTTCCACTTTGGCAATGAAACATCCTTTCTTTTCATTTCTTTTTCTTTTACCCTACCCCCACCCCACTGGCTTTTATACTTACAGAGAAAATGTTTTGACAGGAGATGAGTTCAGGGGAGAAAGAGAGAGGAGGATGGCCATGACAAGCAATGAATAAAATAATGAGAACAAAAGGCTGTTTTATGAAAAGCAAGGACATATAATGAAAGCTGAGTTGAATAACTAGGGAAGAATGAGAGCGAACATGTTAGCTGGGGTGGTATGTGGAGGGGGGGGACCTGTAATGGCAGATAGAAATTGCCTGCATTTTGACCTAAGTCTCTATAAATAACCACACAGGTGGTGTTGTTTTATGTTTCTCTTCCTTCTTCTTTGGCGATCATTCATATGCTTAATATAGCTCTTACTGGATAAGCTTCCTTCATTTGGAGGGCATGCACACTGGAAACTTAGACTTCTCTAGTATTACTGCCTGTGGTAATATTTGGGAAGGAATCTGCAGCCATATGAGCACACGCCCAAATGTCCACATATTGAGCAAAGAAGCAGAAGAGCAGCTGTTCACGCATAGGGACTTCATGCTGTCAGGACCCTGAACATGCAGGTGGTGGGCGAATTGTCTGCATATGGCAGTTCGTCATTTGTGTCAGGGACCGTACTGAGCAGGGCTGCACTGAGGAAGAATGGTGGGAGCCTCCCCCTCCTCCTGATCCTGAATCTTCCCAGGAAAAGTGGGACAGTATAGATTTGGAACAGTGGTTTGCAGAGGGACGTAGTTCAGAAGGCAGAAGCTAGAAAGTACTGGGTGGGGAACAGTTAGGAGGAGAAGAACAGGGAGAGAGAGAGTTAACACACTCATTGTTGCTGGAAAACATTCAGCCGCTCAGCCCAAGGTCAAGAATAGCAGATAAGATGGCAGCACAGAAAGCAAAGTGGTTGAGAGATCAGGTTGCAAGACACGGGAGGAACGTGGGTGACTAGGGAGGAAGTGGGTGGAACCCTTCATTGGGAGCACCTTCATTCCGAGAAATGGATTCTTTGTTTTCTCACTGTGATCATTAAAATTTGTAACTGGAAGGAGACTCCTTTCGCTTTGTTCTGCTTAGCTACTGCCAAAGGAGGGAAGGAAACTGAGTCCCTGAAGCCTGACATTTGTGGCCCACTTCATTACAGATGTCCACACTCAATGTACGGCTGTAGGGAGAATGTCTGTGTTAGGGGCAAGGTCAGAAGATGTGCTTCTGCTCCATCTTGCACACTTTAATTATTTGTGCTGAAAGCATAGTAAAGAGGTCTATGATCACAGGCTACTTGAGGAGACTTGTGAGAACCAAGATATACAGAAAGGTTTGAAAGGGAAATTAGGTGCCTCATGTGAATGGAGAATATATCTAGACCAAGAACAATGTGACATAGAAAAAATAGTATTATTGCCTGCGGTAATATTTGGGAAGGAATCTGCAGCCATATGAACACAAGAAAGATGTGTGCATCAAAACATTATGATCCAGGTTTTGGGTTTGTGTGGTATAGTGGTTGAGAGCGGTAGACTTGTAATCTGGTGAACCGGGTTCGTGTCTCCGCTCCTCCACATGGAGCTGCTGGGTGACCTTGGACTAGTCACACTTCTTTGAGGTTTCTCAGCCTCACTCACCTCACAGAGTGTTTGTTGTGGGGGAGGAAGGGAAAGGAGATTATTAGCCGCTTTGAGACTCCTTCGGGTAGTGATAAAGCGGGATATCAAATCCAAACTCTTGTGCTCTCAATGAACATTAACTTATTGTCAAAACACATACTGTTTAGTATTCGTTGTGCTTCTTCCAGATTTTTGCCTTTTTGTGGGCAGAGCCCTATGTTTCTCTGATTTCTCTTGAATTGATCGAGTTCGTTATTTCGGCGCTAGAGATATTACTGGGAAGTTCTTAGCTGTTCAATCAAAGCAAGATGGGGGCTTTACCCTGAAATGTATATCCATTCTCTTTATGCTAATACAAAAATGAATCTGGATACTTTGGGAGTGAAATTGTAGTGGTTATGTCATCACTTGCCTGACCACATCTCCTTGCTGCAGTCTGGACTTTTTAAAAGGAATCCCTGCCATTTAAAACAAATAGTAAACCTTCTGCTGCTAGGGAAGCAGACACCGAGGTGGGGGGACAGGGCAGAAGCACTTTTACCATGCAAGTCGGAAAGTATTTATTTAATGCAATTAGGAAAAAAAGAAATGGCTGTATAGGGATGCAACAGCAATTATGGCAAGAGAATAGCACATCCAGAAAACTGAAAATTTATTTCTGTCTTGCCTTCCTGAGAGTTTAAACGAGGCCGAAGGCATAAGAATAAAATGCTTTGGAAAACTCTATACACAACCTACTGTAGAGAAGCTAAAAACATGAACTGAAGACAAGGGTCCATAGGGAATCAAAAACAGGAGGAACAGAGGGCAAGTCTTCCTCTAAGCTTCCATGCCTCATCAAAGAGTTGGAAGGGAGGAAAAGTTACGCTAATCCATCCACTGCAACAGCACACCCACATCCCACCCCATCAGTTTCATTTGGTCCACATTTTTGCCATTATCGTCAGACAGCTTGTCACTGCATTCTAGACAGATTCCTGCATAGAAGGTAGGTCCAGATGTCTGAAACAAGTCAAGGTTTCTTGAGCCATTCAGACTTTCTTTGAGATTATATACACACATATATATGAGTGTAGGAAATAACACACACCTTTTCATATAATATATGACATTATGCTTTGCTATACATAGAATATGTTTCAAGTAAATTTAGATAGAAAAAGTGTTAACACCAAAGCACAGCTAAAAGCAATTAGAAACCACAAAATTAGTAATGCTTGGCTCATATCTGGATAATCTCTAAAACCTTAAGTGTGATCATTATATAAAGAATTGCTGGTTAACTGCTGATAAATCAGGGGCAATAAAACTTTTTCAGCCCTAGAGCTACACGTTATTCTAAGTGACCCTCTAGGGGCCACATGCAAAAGTGAGCAGGACAAACAACATGTGCTTTGTCTGTGTACAGTGTCTTTGGTCCCAGGTAGGTTAGAAAGATACGGTAATTACTGTAAGTGCACTATACCATGAAAAACAAAATAAAATCAGAATAAAAATGCACATATCCTCACACAGAGGATTCCCCTCCATTTCCCCCCCCTTTTTTAGAAAACAGAGAATTGTTTCTAAGAATTAATAACAGCTAATTCCAGCAAGTCAGATGTCAGATAATTATTCTGAACTTTTGTTTTGTTTTGTGACTTCACTGGATGTGAAGTAGATTATTGCACGACATCCTTTACAAGTGATTTTACCGGGAACAATTTAATGGCCAAATGACAGCGAGGGAAGCCAGTGTGCTGCATGGATTCATGAGTATAATTTCTTCTGTACAAATCAGAATTTGTTTTATGATTATAGTGTTGTCATTTCTGACATCGCACACAATGGATCTGCAATGGGCTACATCTAAAGCCCTCCATTAAAAATTCAGTTCGTTTTGTCTCTCCCGGTTTAAAGGGACTGTGTGAACCAGCAATCATGCTATAGATGGAATTATAATTAAAATGTAGGAGAAAGAGCAGCATTAATGGGTATTGGCATACATTTTAACGTGCCAGCACTGTGCTGCCTAAACTCAGACATCCTAATCCAAAACAAAGGAAATGTTTCTAGGGAAGGTAAAATGGATTTCAATGCCAAATTAGGTTTGAACCAAAGTTGTGTGTAAGAAGGCTTTTTCCCTCGGTCCAGTGACAGCAACAGCATGGAGTGCCCCTCATATCTGGACAAACAAGATGCATTTAAACGTTGCAACTTCTATACCAAACACTGCCCTGAAGAAGAGATTGTAGGTGATGCTCACACAGGGATGGTGATCAGAGACACTTGGAGCAGGGCTTTCAATGTGGCCGCCCATTCTGTGGAACAGACATCATTCCTGTTGAGATATTCCAGAGGCCCATCATCTCTGCTTTCCGTAAAAATCTGGAGATATATGTGGAAGATGGTATCGTCTTCTTTGAACCAGCACTTAGGGAAAGGGAATGAAGGAATAGACAGGGCTATGTAACCCTTGACCAAAAACCTCAAATACAGCCCATGAGCTCTGCACTGTGGTCCATGAAGTGACTTGGAACTTTCTCTCTCTCTTTGTAGCCCCAGGATTGCATGCGATTTTTGTGCAGTTTGTTTTTTTACATGCGCAGCTGTGCATTGGTAAAACACCACACTCAAAAGTCTTGATGCAATTACCTACACAATCACAACTAGTTTGCTTTTCTGCAATATTCTGTGAAGACCAGTCTTTCCCTCGAGTCACTGCCTTAGTTGCATTGTTAAGATTTATTTCTGTTTATTTTTAATTTACATTTTTGTATTTTATTTGCAACATTGCGGTTTTGAATCATTGTGAATTATCCAGAGGTACTAGAATGGTGAGAATAGAAATGCCTACACAGTGGTACCTTGATTCTCAAACTTAATCCATTCCAGAAGTCCGTTCCAAAACCAAAGCATTCCAAAACCAAGGCTTGCTTTCCCAAAGAAAGTAATGCAATGTTAATGCGTTGCAGACTTTTAAAAACAACCCCTAAAACAGCAATTTAACAAGAATGTTTCAATCTAACGAGACCATTGATCCATAAAACGAAAGCAATAAACAATGTACTGCAGTCACACAATCAATCAGTAGCTGAACTGGGTTCCACACAGTCACAAAAACAAAAGAACCACAAAAACAAAAATAATAAAGAGCAAAAACAGGCAGACCTTAGCATAACACTCTGAACGGAAGTGTGGCACTCAAAACAGACTGTGGCTTTTTAAACTGGGGAAATTATAGCCCCGCCCCACCAAAATGTCAATTTGTGCCCAGCTCCTTTTGTAGGTTGTAGCATGGTCTGTAGTTTTTGTTCCCTGTCCTTCCGGTCCACTTCTTGTATGGATTGTGTTGGTTCTGTCCATTGACCCATTGAGCTCTGTCTCAGCCAGAAATGTCTCTCTTTGTCAGGTGTGAGGTGTTAGAGAGATTGTACCCCTGGATGGAGGACTATGTCTGGCTGATGGGGAGAAGGAGGTCACAACTGGTACAAAAAGAAGTGTGTTCTTCCATTGCACATTTCCTTTATGATGAAGAAGGTTCTATTTCTAAGATGGTCTGCATATGCTTTGCTTATCGCTATGACTGAACTGAGCCATTTGGGAAAGGATTCTGTTTACAGGTAAGCAACCTTTATTTTACACATGAGCACTATTAAATCTCCTAGCTTCTCTCTCCCTCCCTCCCTCCCTCCCTCCCTCTCTCTCTCTCTCTCTCTCTCTCTCTCTGAGTAACTGAATTTCTTCAGAAATGGAAAACAGTCTGGGTACTGGCATGCATTGGTAACTTGGCCTTGCCTCAAGTAAGCCCTTATCCTATTTTGTGTTCATAATCTTTTGTATTGAGTCAAGCAGCTGCCTCCTCCTAAGATAAAGCCTGAGTAGGTAAGAATGAACAGAGTTCACTGCTCAGTGGTAGGAAGGGGAGGAGAGAGGGAGGGAGGGAGGGAGGGAGGCAGAGGGAGAGGGAGAGAGAATAAGAAGCAGGTAATATTAACTTAGGTAAGGAAAAGTAGATGGGAATAAACAGGATCTCAGGTTCCAAGGCAATATATAATACTCAGCAAATTCAGGATTCTTCTTTCTTTTCCTCCCAATTCTCACTAGGTTCTGTTTTCCTCCACATTGTGAGTGATAAGAATGGGATGTTGAACAATTTCTACTAGAAATTCCTTTGTAGCTCCTATGTGAAGACTTCCCGGAGAGCCTTTTGCTGTCAGCACGTTTCAGAATTCATCAATGTTGCATGAATATTTCTGTTTTCTGGCAGCTAAAAAAGAGAGGTCCTTTTAGCATCTGCTTCCCAGCATACAGAGTGGTGCTTACGAATGCGGAATATGTTCGAATATGACGCTGTGAGTTCTCCCTTCAAACCTTGATTATAATTATTGACGATCCTGAGCTCATTAGCTACGGTGGTCAAAGATGGAGCATATCTGAGAAAGGAGGGGCAAGTATTTCATCTCTGGAATATATCCACTGTATTCTGACTTGTTTCACATATGAGGTTACCTCATGAAACAAGATTGCTCCAAAGGTATAACAATAGGGGCATTGTTGGCAGTGAAGGCTCAGCAGGTGGGCTGAAGTCTTTTGCACCAGGCCTTGGATCTCTTTCCCATTCCCAATAATAATAATAATAATAATAATAATAATTTCATTATTTATACCCCACCCATCTGGCTGGGTTTCCCCAGCGACTCTGGGTGGCTTCCAACAGAATATTAAAAACACAATAAAAGGTCGAACATTAAAAACTTCCCTAAACAGGACTGCCTTCAGATGTCTTCTAAAAGTCAGATAGTTGTTTATTTCCTTGACATCTGATGGGAGGGTGTTCCACAGGGCAGGTGCCACTACCGAGAAGGCCCTCTGCCTGGTTTTAACTTTTGTTTTGCTTTTGTTTATAAGGTGGCCAAGGTTCTGACATCAGAACAAATCTGTGTCCTAGGCCTGCACCCCAAATCTTTTAAATACTTAGCAACTGGGAGTATCTGAGAATTCCATTGCAAATGGAAATGGGAACAGAAATTGCTGCAGTTTGCAAGTTCATCCAAGCTCAGGAATAGAAATCATGCAAGCAAATGTGAGCAATATTTGCTTTCGTTGTTTTTATTTAACAAACATTACACTAACAATTGTTTTCTGCATTGTTAGGAGACATTTATCTTCTGTTGAAATTAATTACGTAACTAATTAGGGAATAAATTACCTTAGTTTTGGATAGCAAAGCTAATAACACTGGTTTTAGTGGAAGCCAAACTGCGTCAGAAAGGAAACAGTGCTGAATGTGACAAACACAGGACTGGACGATGCCTCCTTACATCCTTATTAGAAGCACCCCTGCATAGCAATTTAAGGGGCGGGGAGCTGCTTTAGAAAGCTGCTTTAGATGGAGTTTCTGTTCTCATCTTTTCCTTCCAGGTGCTCTAGTGGAGTTTAAGAAGGCATTTTATCTTCTTTCCAAATGTTGTATTATAGCACCAGCAAATTGATTCATGTGCATGGCTTGCAATATATCAAAAAGATTGGACTTACGAGATACTTGGGGATGTTTTACATCTTTGCACCTATGTTTAGGAAGGTGTGATTGCCATGCACGACTCTTATGTTAGAACCACTTTTTTTCTTTCTTTTTACCAAATGTGCTTATGCTGTAATTTTTTTAAAAAAAGAATAAGAAGAAAGGGAAAATGCACTGCCATGAATAGTTTTACGGCCTCCATTGCTGTTTTGTGTCGATCAGGTGCTATACTGATGTGCCTGATCTTTTATGGGTGCTGCACATTATGTGGGCAATGTAAGAAATGACATAGCTCAGTGGTAGAAAACATGTTTTGCATGAAAGGATCCAGGTAGGGCTGGGAATAGCCCCAGTCTGACACCCTGGACAACAGTGAGCCACATGGAACTGGCTTGGTATAAGGCAGATTCCAAATGCAAAAAATATATAGACAGAAATCTACATGTGCTTGGGCTAAGGAACCCTAAGTTTAAAATCACAGAATCATAAAATTCTAGAGTTCGAAGATGTAGCCCCAAGCGCCATCTAGTCCAGCCCCCTGCAATGCAGGAATCTCAACTAAAGTATCCATGACAGATGGCCATCCAACCTCTGCTTTAAAAGTTCCAAGAAAGAAGAGTCCACTAGCTTCCAAGGCAGTCTGTTCCACTGTCAAACAGCTCTTACTGTCAGAAAGTTCTTCCTGATGTTGAGTCAGAATCTCCTTTCTTGTAACTTGATGACATTCTTTTGGGTCCTACACTCTGAAACATCTTCCACGGACAGCCCTTGAGAAATTGGATGATGGCTATCATATCTCCTCTCAGTCTCCTCTTTTCCAGGCTAACCATACCCAGCTCCTTCAACTGTTCGTCATAAGGCTTGGTTTCCAGGCCCTTGATCATTTTGGTCGCCGTCCTCTATACACGTTCCGGCTTGTCAATATCCTTCTTAAATTTTGGCACTCAGAACTGAACACAGTTCTCCATGTGTGACCAAGGGAGAAAACAGTGGAACTATTACATCCCTTGATCTGGACACTATACTTCTGTTGATGCAGCCTAGAAAAGCATTAGGTGGGGTTTTTTTTTGGGGGGGGGTCTTGCTGCTGCTGCATCACACTGTTAACTCATATTAAGCTTGTGATCCACTCATACCCCTAGATCCTTTTCACATGGACTATTGACCAGATGTCTCCCACCCTATATTAATGAAGCTGGTTATTCTTTCCTGAGTGTATAACCTTTCATTTGTCCCTATTAAAATTTATTTTCTTAGTTTGGACCCAGTTCTTCAATCTGTTAAGGTCATATTGAACCCCAATGTATTAGCAACACCTAATTTGTCACCAAAGCCTGGCGTGCTTTGGTCCATGGGGTCACGAAGAGTCGGACACGACTAAACGACTAAACAACAACAACAACGAATTGTCACCTGCAAATTAGATGAGAGTCTCCTCAATTCCTTCATCCAGGTCGTTTATAAAGACATTGGACAAAAACAGGCCCAGGACAGAACCCTACGGCACCCTACTTGTCCTTTTCTCCAAGGATGATAAGAAATCATCAGTTAGCACTCTTTGGATTCAGTCAGTCACCTAGTTATAAATCCATCTAATACTTACCTCACCTAGCCCACAATATACCAGTTTCTCCGCAAGAATTTCATGGATGATTTTGTCAAAAGCCTCACTGAAATCAAGATACACTATGTCTACAGCATTCCCCTGATCCAATAAGCTTGTAACTCAATCATAAAAAGAAATGAGGCTCATCAGGCATGGCTTGCTTTTGAGAAACCTATAGAGGAGCAAGGAAATGGAGGAATTTGTTGGACCTTACATTCTAGGCAGAGTTTGAATTCCTACAGATATCAGGGTAGTTGAAGTCTCCCATGACTACTCTATCTATCCTTTCTGAATATTTTGCAATCTGCTCTAGGAAGGCATCATTCAAGTCTCCAGTCTGGCTTGGAGGTCTGCAGCAGATACTCACAGTAAGGTAGTAGTTTCTCTTGAACAACTATTTTAAGTTGACCAAAGTGCCCCTATGTAGCATTGCTCCAGATCATTGTGAGGAATTTAAATGGCACCTCCAAGTTTTGGGAGGCCAGGGACTGGAGGCTGGGGGCCCTGGCAGATGATCAATGATGCCATAAATGCCACATGCTACAGAGGTGTGCTTGGTGTGTATTAGAAACAAGGGCTTTAGTGCTACACCTCTAACCTTCTGGAATCAGTTACCAATTGAAATCAGACAAGCATCTTGGTATTTATGCACCTATTGGAGTCATTTTGTTTTAGAGGCTTTTCCCTGAAGTGTGAGAGCCCATCATTTTCTGGAATAATAACTGTATCAGTATATAACTGATTTTATTGTCATTTCGTTCACTGCCTTCGTAATCTGTTTTATTTTATTTTTGCCTGGGTGAACAGAAAAGCTTTTAATTGCTGGCGGAAATGCATTGCTGAAGGTGCCTGCTAGATCTCTGACATATATGGGCATTATGAGGCTTTTGACTCTTTCTCTGTCACTGCCAAGATTACCGGTACATAGCCACAATTTAGGGGAAGTTGGTTGGTGGGTGGAAATATATCGTATGTGTATTATTATTATTATTTGAATTTATATACCACCCTATACCCACAGGCTTATTTATACTCCTCTCTAACAAAAGTTCTTATTTCACTGAGCGTTGCTTGGGAAACACTTCTGTTGTGAAGTGGTTTATAAATCTGTAAATAAATAAAGTGCTGATGGCAGGACAGGGCTCTGTTTAAAATGTCATTTTATGCTGCTTACCTGTTTTATTGTCATTTTTATATCATTGTGAGCTGCTCTGAGAGGCCACGGCTGAAAGCATGTGAAACAAACATTGGAGTGAAATAAAAATATCAAACTCAACAATGGAGTCTGGTGACCGGCACATGGGTTGCTGCTGAGTTCAGATTTCCTTGCTGGCCACTGCAAAATAAAGTTGTTGTTTTTAAATGCACCCCTGGTTAAAGTGCTCCTAACTAATAAGCAGTGATATGTACAGCAGACTTGTCTGCTTCTACCTGAGCCTGTTTCCCTGCTCCCTCCTGACTGTTTTCACAATGGCTGACCGATGCTGTTCTGCTTGTGACAGGCGCTTGCATGATTCATTGAGGCTTACATCATTGACTTCAAGGTCCGACAGGAGGGTTCTCTGAGAACAGTTTTCTCTCCCACCGCCTTGTTGTCTTCATTAATAAGTCACAGCTAAGGTCACAGGCTGCTAGTAAATTGGACCCATAATGCATACATAATTAGACAGGGCTCCAGAAGTGTTTGTGCTCTCAAGACAACCATAAACATTAAGTTAGTGCTGCACACAGGTACGTTTCCTTTCCCCCTTGAAATAATTTCGCTTACAGCACTATCAATAGGGGTGGGGACCAGGGAGGGAGTGGAGACCCAGCCACCATTTCCTTTCTGTGATTCTGGCCCTGGAACTCTTTCATCCATCTTCTGTGGTGATGACCATATGAGGCATAATTTGATTCTTTACCCTCAGATTGCTTGGCACTGCCTCAGCTGGACTGCCAAACTGGCTAATAAAAACTTGTCTGGCTGAGGAACATCAGAATATTATCCCTCACAGATGCACATTTATAAAATAGTGCGCTCTCTCTCTCTCTCTCTCTCTCTCACACACACACACACAATGCAAAAAGGATCTGGCTAAACCACACCCTATTCTTTGACAATATATTTCTAAAGGAAAAGAAACAAGTGTGCAAAGGAAACAGCTCTACCCCCAACACTCTGCCTTTCACATGACCTTTACTTTTTTTGGAATTTGTTATATATATTGCAGTGGTCTGCAGAAAAAGTCTGGTGAGTCTCTTTGTTGAAGAATTGTTTGGGAGCAGCCATGACAGTTAAGAGTGGCATCATATTGGTTTAACTGTATAGTGCGGATATGGCCCCAAACAAGTTAATGTTGGGCAAGGCTATCAGTAGCTACCAGCCATGTTGGCTATACCAATACCAATTGATGTGAATCACAAGTGGGGAGAGTTCTCTTGTGCTCGAATTCTGATTACGGGCTTCCCACAGGCATCTCATTGACCGCTGTGAGAACAAGATCCATTCATTCATTTCATAAAATTTATACACTGCTTGATTGGGAGGGAACCCCTCAAAGCAGTTTATGATGGACCTGGTGGCCTTTGGCCTGATCTAGCAAGCTTCTTCTCATGTTATTATACAAGTAGGCTGAGCCAATCCAGAGCCTTTTTGAATATCAAAATTCTCTTCAATCTCCTCCTCCATTCCATTCTCCTCTATCTCCCCATTGCTCACTTGCTTGTCTCCTCTCTGTGGACTCAATCCACACAACTGCAGAAAAAGAGGAAGTGAGGCAGGTGGAGGATGCTGCTCCCTGTTCTATCCCTTGTCATGTCTTGTATGCTTGGGAAGGGCAGGAGAACAGAAGTGGACAGCTAGTATGAAGAGCTGCACAACCCACAGGAAGCTCTGGAGGTCAGCAGTGGATGCCCACAGTGGCGTAGCGTGGGGGTGCAGGGGGGCCCAGCCGCACCGCGCACAACATCGGGGGGGGGCGTGCTCGCACTCGCAGCTCTCTGCCCCTACCTGGCTCACTCTCTCTCTCTCACTGCAGTGCTGGCTGTGTGAATCCGATCCGAGCTGCCGGGTCGCCGCCCACTGGGGGGGGTGCCAGGCGTGCGGTGCGGAGAAAGAGCGAGGGACTATCTGGGGGAGGGACAGTGCAGGGGGGGGCGCAAATTACTTGCCTTGCCCAGGGTTAGGGAGCGCAAATTACTTGCCTTGCCCCGGGTGCTGACAACCCACGCTACGCCACTGGATGCCCGGCAGGGATAAGGTTCTTAGCAGGTACCCAGTGGTGCTTCCTTTGATGCCAGGCCTGATCCTTTTATAGAATCATAGAATTGTAGAGTTGGAAGGGACCATGATGAGGGCCATTGAGTCCAACCCCCTGCAATGCAGAACCCATGACCCCGGGATTAAGAGTCTCATGCTCTACTGACTGAGCTATCCCGGCAGCCACTTGCAAAAGCCTCATTGAACGCAACGCACTAGGACTTCTTTTTTTACAAGTGCTTTGTGAATTGATTTGGTCTATCCTCACAAAGTTATTTCATGTTATAAACTGCTTTTTAAATGTTCTAAATGTACAGCGAGGACTCGAAAGTAGTTAACTGCCACAGACTATTGAGAGTACCTCATTAACTCACTCCAGCACTGTGATACACCAACTGTCGTTCAATATCTGACCATATATTAGCCTTCCCATCAGAAAACCAGAAAATGCAGAGACTGAATATTCATATGAGGCCAATGTATTCCTAAAGTTTATCGATCTGCATCACTAATGAAGTGGGAACAGAGTTTGAATGAATAATTTGCCACAAATAATTTACTTGATGAGTTTTCCCTATTTTCCCTGTTCACTAATTATCCACTGGTAGATATGAGTCTTGAATATTTTAGTTAATTCCCCAAATGTTTGCCAAATAACTGCAATAGCAAAAAAAATAAAAATAAAAAATCTGGCATGTGATACTATGTCATTTCCCTTTGCAAGTCATGCAGCTGACATGGACTCTGCTACTAGCACAAATATGTGCATCAGAAATACTTGGTGCATTTCCTGTGGCTCTTTTTATACTATTTGGACTTCATTTGAAATATACATTGTCATCCACCCCTGCCCCCACAACAGGTACTGTAGACTTGTAATACACCATTGTGAGTTTGGGGGTGCCAGACTCCTCTATGTTCCTGGATCCACTAAGTGTTAAAATTTAATCAAGTCTTGAGTTAATCTGGATGCCTGACTGGAAGAAAGAAGAAGTTCCCACCAAAGAAGAATGGATACGAAAAGCAATGGACTATGCGGAATTGATCAAGCTAACAGCAAAAACAAGAGAACCTAATGTGGATTGTCTTGTGAAAGAATGAGAGCCTTTTCAGAATATCTAAAGAAATATTATAGTATGATGAATTCGTGAGCAGGATTTGAATTATGAGCGACAGAAGGAATCCAAGATTATTATATGGTGGTTACGATATAAAAGAGAGAAAATATGGTGCAGCAAGGGGGAGAAATAAAAAAACTGTGGAAAATCAGAGGGGAAGTCGAAAAAAAGAAAAATTATTATGTTTTGGAATGTATATGTGAAATTTCTGAAATGTAATAAAATATAATGAATTAAAAAAGAAGAAAGCAAAGGAGAGGGAGATGTGTTTCACATAGGAAATGGGTGGTGCCCCTCCCTCAACTCACAGATAGTGAGAAAGACAAAAGCCAGAGTTTAGAGTTGAATTTGCAGCAAGCTGGAAAGCTAGAGAGCCAGAGCATTATGTTTGATTTCTATCTGAAATCAATCTATCAAGACTATAGGATAAACAAGACCTTTTTGGGGTGTTGATGCTGTAATTCCTTCATTATTGGCTCAAGTGGTATACAATATATGTGTAATAAACCATATATCCTAAAGACACCACAGTCTCCACTGTGCCTCATTTCCAAAAGGAAACAGACCCTGGGTAAATGCTTGGAACCCCTGTAATCTTGCGCTGCGCATAGACTGAGGTGGCATGCAACAATATTATTCTGCCTCCCCACCACCTTTAAAACAGTACAGTCCTGTCTCTGCAGTGCGAGGGCTTTATTCCTATTTGGCAAAATCTCTGGTAAGTTAGGAGACACTAAGTTCACTCAAAAGTGATCCGAAAGCCAGATAGTTCCATTAAAGTGATCACAATCTACACCATTACAAGAGACAATAAAAGATAAATCTCTGCCTAGGACTAATAGCCTAAAGGCCAAACTACCTTCTGCAAGTTATCTGTGATTGGATCTCCCAGTTGTTTTTTTGGTTTGTACTGTAAAGTAACAGGGGAGGGTAAGGACTGTGAATTTAGACAGAGTAGTGGTACTGGAAAAGGGAACCTTTAATCTATGGCATTTTCCCTGCCTGAATCACTCCCCACCCCCACCCCCACCATCACCTCACAAAACATGGTGCCTGTACTCAGACGGGAACAAAAAAGAGAATAATCTCAAAAGATGCTAGAAAGGATGAATGTTTATTTCGAAATGGTGCAAATGCTCCAGTAGAGCAAATTCATTATTTTATGCAATTCTTAAAGGAGCGTTACATGTCTTTCCCACATGCTGGTAGAATTATTTTCTGCATTAAAATCACAATCTGGAATGGTAAAAGCGGTAATTAGATCATAAAAATACATATTTGCTCACAAATGATAACTTGTAGAGAGAATCTTTGCATGGCTGGAATGACAGAAAGCTACTGTTACCTGTCAGTACACTCCTACAACAAACACAAAATGGAGTCTTTCTTTTCTGGCATGAAAGGTAAAGGTAAAGGACCCCTGGATAGTTAAGTCCAATCAAAGTTGACTGGGGTGTGACGCTCATCTCACTTCAGGCTGAGGGAACCGGTGTTTGTCCACAGACAGCTTTCTGGGTCATGTGGCCAGCAAGACTAAACTGCTTCTGGTGCAACAGAACACCATGACAGAAGCCAGAGTGTACAGAAACACTGTTTACATTCCCACCACAATGGTAACCTAGTTATCTACTTGTACTCGCATGCTTTTGAACTGCTAGGTTGGCAGAAGCTGAGGCAGCTACAGGAGCAATCAATGTGCCCTTCAACTGTGCAGCCTATAGGATCCTCAGGTCTACGCAAGCAAACAAAATATTATTCTCTGAATAAAGGGAAATTTGGGGTGGAAGGGGAAGAAGCTAGCAGTGTCTCAGGCTTTCAAGGTTTTACAGGGATTGTCAAGCTGTAGTAATTTTCTGTCTTTCCAAGCCTGGATTCTTTGTCCTGATTTAACTCTTCCATTATAGGCTTTTTCTCTGAACTTTCCATCCTACATTCATAAGAACGTAAGAGCCCTGCTGGATCATGTCAAAGTCCAGCATCCTGTTCTCACAATGGATAACCAGATGCCCATGGAAAGGTGGCAAGCAGAACATGAGTGCATTCATTCTGGTGTCACGAGAAATCCAGGTAAACAAAGTTGGCTAGCCAGTTGCGTTCCACTATTTCCTGACTTATCTTTCTGTTTTGTTTTGTTTTGTTTTTTTGTTTTTAAAGGACCAGATTTGTGTTTGTCTTTCAGACTTGTGCTATAATTCAAGTACCAAGATTTTACATGGAGACTGGCAAAGTTCTACAGATACAAGCGGCAGCAGGGATGTTCTGTGAGTTTCAGTAGATGTGCTTGGTAGTGCTGCTTTTTCACCATTCCCATTATAGTCCAGCTGCTCAAGTCCTGAGCTACTGAAACCTTTAAAAATATAGTAATCTGCAGCACACATTTCCACATGGTGCAACTCCATTAGCACCATATTAGATTTACTTCTGAGTAAATATTCTTAGCATCCCCCCTCTCTCTCTGAGTTACATACAGGCATATACACACATGCGCACACCCACACACCCACACACCCACACCCACCCACACACCATTACTTTGAAACTTAGCTCAAGGCCATCTGTAATTATTTATTTCTTCATTCCCATTGCTGCACAACAGCACATGTACCAGTATAACAATAACAGAAAAAATAAACATCAACTTTGAAAAGGCAGTGATGATAACATACTTTTCCAGGGAGTAAATCCCATTGACCAAATGTGACTTATTCCTGAATAAAGAAGGTGGGCATTGCACTGTGGGTTTTAAATGGGAATACAGTGCTACATTAGATGCCATGTGGGGCCAGTACAGTGGTACCTCGGGTTAAGAACTTAATTCGTTCCAGAGGTCCATTCTTAACCTGAAACGTTTCTTAACCTGAGGTGTGCTTTCACTAATGGGGCCTCCTGCTGCTGCTGCGCCGCTGGTGCACCATTTCCATTCTTATCCTGCGGCAAAGTTCTTAACCTGGAGCAACCACTTCCTGGTTAGCAGAGTTTGTAACCTGAAGCATCTGTAACCCAAAGCATCTGTAACCCAAGGTACCAACTGTATTGCACTTCCAGCTAGGTTAATAATAACAGGATTAACAAGAAGTGTTTCAGTTAAACTCAGCTACAATTAAGAGCAGCCTCATCTGCATAGAATGATTTTAAACCAGTGTTTTCCTCCTAGCATTTAGGAACCAGCACATCTCCATGGCACACCTGGCAGAGACATAGTTAACATTCTGATGACTAAGGATTAGAATGTCGGGCAAATGAATATTTTAAGTGTTGTTTACCACAAGCTGGGACCGGCCCAAGACATTTTGACACCTGAGGAGAGCCACAAAATGGTGCCCCCCTCTTCTCCTTCAAGGAAAGAAGAGTTGACTGAAAATCTACATGAGGAACAAGCAAGGAATAAAGATCTACATCAGGATCTGCTGTCCCTGTGGATCCTGCCGCCTGAGGCTGTCACCTCACATTGCCTCATTGGTGGGACGGCCTTGCCATCAACTAACTGCACCTGATCAAAGAATTTTCAGGACAGGAATCTGCTGCAAATAGCCTTTTGTTCATATTCTGAAAGTGATTTGCCCCAACTGGCACCCAAACTGGGCTCAGAATTTGAGGGCGTTACTAATAATGCTAGAACAGGGAGCGGAACAGTTTGAAGTGAACTGCACTTCCACACATCTGAATTCATTATAGATTCTCTCAAGGTCTTTGCTGACAAACAGCACTGTTGGTTCTGAGTCATGAACTCCCTGATTGAATGGGAAAGCCTTCTTTGTCTCTACAGTGTCATATCTGCCCATGTGTAGACCATGGAAGTCTCTCTGTAAGTATTATGTTAAAAGAAAACCCGCAAAATGCACTTTTTCAGAATAATTAACCATAAAAAATATATGGACGGATGAATGCTACGAAGGGTTATAAGGAAATCTGGTTTCCAAATGTACAATGAAGGGCTTAAATAAAAAGGGAGGAATTCAACGATGGGATCTTATGATCGAATCTCTTCTTGCCAGATGGAACAATATCCCCTCTTCTCCCTCCTTGTGCCGTTCTGGGGGTCTTCCTAACCCCCTCAGAGCTGATTTGGAGGATGTGGGGGGAGGATGAGAAGTCCATTGCACCAGTGAGACTTATTGTTGCTCCCACTAGGGATGTAGTTCTCAAGCTTTTTTCTCTGGGCGACACTTTCAGAATCAAAATTCGCTCATGCCACGCTACATTTTTGTTGATAAGAAATACAATAGAAAACAACTCCTAGCAGTGCTTGATTTGTAACATAGAACACAACTACTTTATAATACGATCATGGGACATCCAGAAAGTAGAAAATGATGCAGCTACATAAGAACATGAGTTATTCCCAAAATATAATAGTGATTGCCCTTGAATCTTCCTGCCACACTTGCTATCCTCTCCTGCCACACTCTCTGAGAACCACTGTACTAAGGCAACTTTGCTTTTAAATCTAGCCCAATGTGTTGGGCAGGAAAAGTCCCCAATCCAAATCCACTTGAGGAAAAATGAGTTTCCATCACCTCAATTTACTGTTGAAATAATAATTAATAATAATAATAATAATAATAATAATAATAATAATAATAATAATAGCTGTAATTGGGTCAGAGTCGTTCCAAACCATACTATTTATGTATATATTTGTTTGAAAGCACTACTGTGTCAAAATACACATTTTAATCAGCTCTTAAAGGCTCTGCCTAATAACTGTTATAATGGTTATATTACAATGAAGTATGAGAAGGAGGCAGAGATGCCGGTTTCTATATTATTGCTAATTCAGGCAGTAAGATGATATTCTTATGAAATAAAAGTACTTGTTTTTTCAGCTAGTTAATTTATTTTATTGCTGATTTTTCAGCATATATAACTGTATTCATTCTTCACATTTCATTTTTAGAAGCTCTTTTATTATTTAAATATTGCCGTTTGGGGCTCTGATACATGAGTGCCTTGATCGCTTTTCCATTTTTGATTTTAGTTTTATAACCCCTGAGGTCTTTGACTCTGTTGTGTAGTTAAGAGAAGTAATAAAAATGCTTCGAGCTTTTTGTCATTAAAAATTGAGCTAGGGAATTTTTATATTCAACCTCTTCTTTTTTAAAAATAATAATAATAACAATACTAACAATCTGACATTTGCATAACACCATACTGCTTTTATAAATAAAATTAAGTGGCATAATTATTACAGCTAAAGCTGTAGAAAACATACTAATCATAATGGCTATAATCATTTTGCTGTTACAGAAATTCCTGAGAATGAGCAATCGGGCCTTTTTTTAAAAAAAACAACAACACACTTACAAACTTTTATTCCCCATTCTCCTGTATATTTTGCAATTCTATTTCTTTTAATACTTTCCCCCCTTTTTTGCTCACTATGTCAGGGAGCCAGCCAGCAATAAATACACAGGGCAAGTGAAGTTAACTCTTTATGAGAAGAGAACCAGAGCAGCAGGACTTATGAGCACAGCAACTCTTCTTAGTAGGTCTTGCTCCTATGAGGCAGTTGTGTAGACTGAAGGTCTACTTTCCCACAGCTGACTAAGTCCCTCCCCCCCAAGTCCTTCCCAAGAAATCTGAGACTATGTTGACATGTCTGTCTTTGCTCCTCTCACTGCATGCCTCTCCTGGTTTCTGGGAGACCGGGTAGGGGAGCTTGTCACAGCAGAAGGGGGAGACATCCTTGCTTCTTCACCAGCCAGACTAATTTCTGCCTCTTGGCTTCCCTTCTCTCCTGCCGAAGCTTCTGTCTCTTATTCTGGACTTCTCTCTGCCACAGACTGCCCCCCCCACTAAACCCTGTTACCTCTCCAGCTTCAACATCTCCTCCTCCCAGTCTTCTCCCCCTTCTCCCTCTTCATTGTCCCGCCACCCAGCTCCGAGCCTTCATCCCTTGAGGGTGTCCTAGCCAGTGCCTCCACCATTCCTCTGCATTCTGCCAGTCCATGACACACTGGAAGACATTAGGCCTCAATGAATGTATGAGAACCTTCAGATAATTAGCAAGGAAACATGACCCTTACCCTATACCTGTCGTGCTCAGTTCTGTTCTGGGGAACCTTGGTCCTAGGAGCCAAATGTAGCCCTCCAGGCCTCTCTAGCTGGCTCTTTGAACTCTCCCCAACACACCCTTTTCTGGCCTTGCCTCACACCCAGACTATGCCCTTGAATTCTGACAATTAGTATTTTATATTGCAGTAACCTGCCCTGGGACCTTCTGGTGAAGGGCAGGGCAGGATGGGGGTAGTAATGATCATGATCATAAATAATTCCTCTTGCTTGTCTGCATGGAGGATATAGAGGGCTGGGTGAGTGTGTGCGTGTGGAATGTAGCTGTAATGGTTCTAGGGGTTGCTCGTGCGTAAGTTGTCGTTAGTCCTGGCTAGGTTGCCTGGTTGAACCCTTTCTGTCTGGACAGCCTCAAGTTCCGTGGCTGCCTCAGTCGCTGGCAGAATCCGTCAGTGGGCGTTTCTTAAACCTCTTCCAGCATCGAAGCTGTTTGATGCCCAGTCTCCTCCCCCTTTGCCTGCGCGGAAGTTTTCTGCGCAAGGTGGGTGTGGGCAGCGGAGTACTCGTGCCCTCTCTGCTGGTCTCCTGCGAAGAGTCCTGGAGCCACCTCTCCGATTCCCCCATCTGCCCCCCTTCTCCACTGGTGTTACACTGATCTCCTTCCCCAGCGAATGGGCTACCTCTCTCCCTACTGGGACACTCTCCACCATCCCTCTGGAGCCTCCTCTCCACCACCCGCTCCGATGGCAGTTCCCTGACAGTAGCCTATTGTATAAATGTAAAATGTAAACTCATTGCTCCACCTACATTTGCCTCTGGCCCCTTCTTCCATTGCCAAGTGTTCCTTAGAAGGTTGTCCATGAGGTTCTTGGGATGAAACTGTGATTTTAAAGCAGGGCACAGTACAGAGCGGGATGTCCCTTTTTTCATTTGGCCTTTTACATCTTAATTCCCCCCCCCCCAATCTTTCCTCTCCCACTGCGTCCCTGCTTGCGAGTAAACAGGAATGGGGCTTTGCAAGAAGCCGGTTCAATCCTGGCTGAGCTCTGCTATACTACGATCTGATTGAAAAGCCTCTCTGGGGAAGGAGAGGCAAGCTCTTTTCTCTTTTGCAAAAAGCACCAGCAGCAGGCAGCACCTTGCCGCTACTTCCTGCAAAGGCCCAAAGGGAAGAAAGAAGAGAGGGTTTTGCCTTTGTTCTTCTCTGCTTTTTGGCTGAAAGCAGGAGCTTTGCTTTAAGCAGACAGTGCAGCTCAATGTTGCAAAAGCAGAACAAAACAAAGTAAGTCACTTTTCCTTCCTCCGTGGAGAACCAGAAACAAGTTGTGGTTTTTGTGCAATTCCAATGCAAGGAATGGATTTATCTCCTGTATGAACACTTGGAATATAATTCATTCTCATCTTTACCTCCTAGATTTGTTTGTTTGTGCTTTTTGCAGGGTGAGAGCACGGCACCCAAAATGGCCATCACGATCTCGCACAAAAAATAGGATGTCCCGTTTTTCCCAGGGCACTTGGCAGCTATGCAATGACAGGTGTAGGGTGAACACAGCTAGGGGACAAACTGCTCAGTCAATGTGGTTCCTCTCTCCTCGCTGCTGGTGCTTTTCATTTGTACTTCTGCCTCTGCAAGGTTCCAGCTCTCCTGTGTGAGAGTCTGCCAGGGCACAAAAAGGTGCGTGCTTGTTTCACAAACTTTGGGGGGGGGGGGGGGAATTACTTGACCCTTCTCCACCTTCCTTAACCCCATTCTTCAATGTGTTCAGACAATTTCACTGCCACTCTTGCATTGTTTGAACATAAAATGGCAGGCAGATTTCATAGAATCATAGAATCATAGAGTTGGAAGAGACCACAAGGGCCATCGAGTCCAACCCCCTGCCAAGCAGGAAACACCATCAGAGCACTCCTGACATATGGTTGTCAAGCCTCTGCTTAAAGACCTCCAAAGAAGGAGACTCCACCACACTCCTTGGCAGCAAATTCCACTGTCGAACAGCTCTTACTGTCAGGAAGTTCTTCCTAATGTTAGGTGGAATCTTCTTTCTTGTAGTTTGCTCAAGCAGTACGTCCCAATTTGCTTCCACCACTTCCCATTGTTACAGTTGGCTCTCTGTGGTGTCCTGGACTTGAGCTCTGAAGTTCAGCTTTAACAGTGCCATTGCTTCTATAGTTCTCTTGCTAAAATTGTTTGCTCCTTGTACAAAATCACTGTGAAAGGTGATAATCTTAGACTTATGAGTATGATGTTTGTAACAAATTTCAAAAGCTGATAGAACCAGTTTAACAAATTAGTCTTCCACAATCTTTCCATTATACAGTAGATCAGGTTTTGACTCTTGACTTAGCATGCTTTGCTCTGTGGAAATATCATTCCCTGATTAAGAGAACTCCCTGCATCGAAACCTGCATAGATACTTGAAAGTGGGCTAATTTCTGTTCTATCTGTCCTGGTTCGGTTTCTGTGGGTTGTTTCAGCTTCCATTCAATCCTGGGTTTGTTTTGGAGTAGGGAAGAATTTTTATTTGCAATTCTAATATAAAGAAAGGAAAATAAAATCTTAATCAGCTGACACTGACAATAAAAAATATTGTTGATTAATGTAAGCAGTCCATATGTCCAAATAAGGATACAAACAAGCTTGACAATTATTAGTCAAATGTTCTAATGCAGAAAGGGCAGCAAGAACCTCAGATCACCCCAACTAACTTTTAACAGAAGGCAGTATGAAATTAAGGGCTGTTTAAAATCTGCCACTGGTGGGACCATATGTTCTTCTTTGGGGAGATATTTACAAAGATATGGACCCATTACTGAAAAGACCTGTCTCTAGCGCCTCGTCTGGTGGATTAACCAATCTTAAAACCCAGGCAGGTGGCCCTTCCAATAATCTGATTCCAAACCATTTGCAGTCTTTCTATGGTGTCTAACAGGCCACAGAATTTAGATGTCTAACAGATGGGTCAGAATTTAGAATCATCCAGCAAGGTGATTGTTATGTACTAAAACCTACTGTTCCCCCCACTTTTATCTTTGGCATACAGCAGCCCCTAAAGTATCAAGTGTTTTAGAGAGTTGCTTCTTAAGTGCAAATATTCCATAGTTACCTTTCCTTTTAGTTTGGAGGACATTTGTGTTTTCTTGCAATTTAGCAACACTTTAACTAGGGCACCAGCCACAAGATTCAGTTCAAATCCCTAATCAGCATTCTATAAATCGACCTGATTTGGCTTGATCTGCTCAAAGGCAGCCCAATTCACCTTGGGTCCAATGCCAGTTTGGGAGAACCAGAGCCTCATAGTTCTCCTTTGGCTGCTGTGAGGACATCCACAAACTCCCCACCCTTTTTGGCACAATTGAATGAAATTTGCAGGCACAGTATAAAGCCTGCTAAATGCCAGACAGAGAGGAACAGGGAATTTGTGCTGGCAACCTTTACTAAATAAACAAATAAACAAAGGGAAACATCAATAACTTTCCTGATTTTTCAGAACTCAGTAAAAACTGTAGACTTGATACTGCCGCATTTCAGAAGGAAATTTTCTTGGAAGCTTTAAACTTTGGGGAAATTAAAAAAGGATTCACTTCATCCCACCTATTGTTTTGTAGGCAATTTGCATGAAAATAGCAGAAATCATAGAGGTGCCCCTGCCAATTTTCGAAAGGTTACAAACAGCAATTTTTGTCCTGGGTGCTTTAAAAGTTGACTGGAGATAAGAAATTTTAAAAAGAAAGAGAACATGCTTCCTTTCCTAGGGTTTCATGGGCATCAGTTTGTATGAAAATGGTATATATTTTGCAGGTTCCAGATCCACTACTTTAGAATTTTAAAAGAGTGCAAGGGTTAGGGATTTACTATATACAGTGGTACCTCTGGTTACGTACTTAATTAGTTCAGGAGGTCCGTTCTTAACCTGAAACTGTTCTTAACCTGAAGCACCGCTTTAGCTAATGGGGCCTCCCGCTGCCGCCGGCCACTGGAGCATGATTTCTGTTCTCATCCTGAAGCAAAGTTCTTAACCCAAGGTAATATTTCTGGGTTAGCAGAGTCTGTAACCCGAAGCGTCTGTAACCCGAGGTACCACTGTACACAGTTCTCCGCTTGCTCATTTAATCCCCATAACAACTCTGTGAGGTACGTTGGCTTGACAAGCAGTAACTAGCCCAAAGTCACCCAGTGAGCTTCACGGCCAAGTGGCAATTTGAACCCTAGTCCCCCAGGTCCTAGTTCAACACTCTAACCCTGACACCACACACAAGAGTTAGCACATTTTTTTTAAAAAAAACGTGTGTTTCTTTTGTCTTCCACTCAGCTGGCACCAGTGTCACAGAAACTAAGAGGAAAGCTGGTTTGACAGGAGTGAATGTGTGGGAGTGGCATAAGGACTTGAACGTTTGGCACTTTCCAAGCAGGCACCACTCACAAAATTGAGTTGATAGCACAAAACAGACATGACTGATACATTTTCTTCCCTCTCCCAAAGCCCTGGGATTGGCAAGCCCTGGTAAAATCATTCCATCTGGTTAGAAGCTTGACCTGCCAGTCAGAAAACTGCATCTCCCAGCAGTACATCTCCCCTCTCTCCACCCTGATTCTTTCCTCATATGGAATCGCTGGAGAGAAAAGTTGTGGCGTTTGCAGACGTTTTTGCTTCCGAATCTCCAAATCACTCAAGAGGGTTGGGAAGGGCCCAAATTTCAGACAGATTTGCTGGGAGCATGTTGTGCTTCATACAGGCCTGAATCACTTCAAACTGACCCAATCTGGCATGGCGGTTGATTTTTCTATATATGGGGATTGCATTTAATTGTTTTCACACTTTCTTTGTTTCATAATGGCCCATTTTACTCTGGTAACCTGGAACAAATCTAACAAATGAATAAACAAGGTGTGCAGAATGCACAGAGGCCACATCCGTGATCACACTCGTCTCTCCATGTTTTCATCCTGTCCTTATTTGGAACGCAAGTTCGGAGCTGTCTCCAGATGAGCAGCACTTAGCAACCTTGAATAAATGCACCCGCTATAATAAAGTAAGTAGGTACACAAATAGATACATTATGCAACATTTGGGAGAGAACGTGTGCAGTGCTTTAGGACTTTGAAGAATTCAGCCTCTCAAAGCATTGGCTGCAAGTGAAAGAGTGGCACAGCACATTCCTTATCACTGCCTCATGTTTGCTTGCCTCCAGGGCTGAAAATCATGTGAGAACTCAGATGGCTGAACATTTAATTTATAGTTTAAACAGACTTAGAATAATTTCCCTACACTCATTCTGATCTATATGAAAACAGCAGGGAAATTGTTAACTCTATCCTGCCAAGTAATATAAATGTGTAATGCCATATGTTTCAAAAATACTATAGATGCATAGATAGAGATAGATAGATTAGATAGATAGATAGATAGATAGATAGCACAGTATGTGTGTTATATGTACAGCGCAATATGTGATGGAACACTGTTGTTGTTTTCTTTAATTAAAACAACAACAACCCACCACCATTTGGAAGACATGACAAGAATTACAAGACCCAGGTATAAGATCCACAATCTATAAAATTCTGCTAGGTACATCAGAAGATTCACATAATCCTATTAAATCAATGTGGGGTGTGATTTAGGCTATGAACTCCAGTCTGCATAGACTTCAATTTTTCTCCAAGAATTCTCAAAGATTATAGACTCTGGAATTACATCCATAAGGTCCTTTAGTACCTTTGGGTGCAGCTCATCAGGCCCTGGAGATTTGAATTCATTTAAATTCCCTTACCACCTCTTTTTCTATCTTGGGCTGCAGCTCCCTCCTTGCAATGTTTATACTGCTATCACCAGGTTAGACACTGCTTTCCTTTTGGGTGAAGACAGAGGCAATGTAGATATTGAGCAGTTCCACCTTCTCTCTGTCACCCAGTAGCATTTCTCCATTTTCTCCATGCAGAGGACCTCCTACTTGCTTGTACTTACACTTGCCTTGAACATAGCTGAAGAAACCTTTCTTATTATTCTTAACCTCTTTTGCAAGCCCAAGCTTATTCTGAGCTTGGGTGCACCAGACATTCACCCTGCCACTGTTAGCTACTTGTGCATACTCTTCCTTTGTGATTTCTCATTTCTTGCATTTCTTATATATGGCCTTCTTAAATCTCAGTTCATCTGTAAGCTCCTTCTGCAGACACATTGCAGATGCCTCCCACTTTTTTTTCTTGTTGGAATGGTTTGCATTTGGGCCTTCAATATTTCACCTTTAAGAAACTCCCATCCATCTTGGACTCATGTCTCTTTGAATATTCTGACCATGACATCGTTCAGTGTGGTGTAGTAAACTAGGACCTGGGAGATCAGGGTTCAAATTGTCACTTGGCCATGAAGCCCACTGGGTGACCTTGGGCCAGTCACTGCCTCTCAGCCTAACTGACCTCACGTGGAGCTCCTTGTGGGGAAAAGGTTGGATAGAAATGCAGTAAATAGATAAATAAATTCACTATGATTTTATGTTATGTCAGTTACAGTGCTCCATGAGTGATCTTCATACCCAGTACAATGCTGCTGATTTGTGTTAGATGTGATTTGGATTTTTACTCCACAGTAAGCTCTGGCTGACAGCTTTCTTTGACTAACTGTTTATGCAAATCTCTGGTGAGCGGAGGACATTCTTGCTCATCATTGTTGCCATTCTTAGCTCCTCTAGAACAATGTCTACATGTGCCAGAAATACATGTGGATCGGGCTGTTCAAGAGACAGATGGATCAACCTCCAGTGTTTTGTAAAATGGGAATCTCCTTGCTGAGTTCAGTGCCAGAAGCAAATGTCTACAAAAGCTGAACATTGGATACTTCCACATGTCCAAAAACCATCCTGTTCCATCAGATTTCTGAGCTAGTTATATCATTTGTGAAAGCACACATTATACTTTTAACAAACATGGAATATCCAGGAAGCCTGAGGGAATGAGAATGGGCGTGTCTTGATTTTTGGGTGGTGAAACACCCTCACTCAGGTTTTTATTGGTAATCTTTTACCCAGGGCTGGCATCATCAACATAAGATAGCCCCCGCAATCTGGCAGGGACCTTGCTGCCAGCCTCCAGACTTTCCCTGACCCTGCCTCTATTCCCTTTCCTTTCTGTTGCTTTCTGGTCACCTGTGCTTTCCAAGCAGTGAGAGGAATAAGCAGATAGCAGTGGTACAGCTCATGCCTTGCAAGCAAAAGGTCCCAGGATTATATGCTGAATTCTCAGAATAGCTTTGGGGGGAAAGTCTGTTTGAAACTTTGAAGAGCAGCTGCCAATCTGTGACAGCAATGGACTAATAGTATCAGGCTGCTTTCTAAGGCAGCTGTGGCTAATAAGGATGGAAGGCTGAATAATTTTGGTCCTCTCAGTTTCTCATTTCCCCCAGCCATCTTAAATTCTGTCCTCTACATCTCTGCAATTCCTCATGAAAGTTCTTCATCGTTTTAGTGCAAATTTCTCCTATTGAACACATTGATGCATTCAGTTTTGACTAATGTACAAATTCTTGCCAGCCATTTCTTCTAATGTAATGCATTTTTGGACCTCATTTTCACTAATATTTTCGTTATATGCACATTTTCCCCAAAACATATACATGTTTGTAAACATGGTTTAGTTGGAGCACTGCATCACAAAATTCAGAGATGTGTGAATTTTAAGGATGGCTGTGTTTCCATTCCTATAACATTTTGGAAAGTATAGATTTCATAAATTTGGCTTGAAATGCCAACTTGAATTGATTTCACCTCCTTCCCTGGTGGCTGGCTTGTGACTTTTCACCAGCTGTTGCTGGACTACAATTCCTATCAGCCTCAAACAGAATTGCCAATGGATGATGGGAGTTGTAGTTCAACAGCAGCTGGAGAGCCCCAGGTTAGCCAACCCTGTTGCAAGGAGAAAGAACATCAATCCCTAGTCCCTTTGCTATCTATTTCTAACCCAACAGTAACTGTAATGATCAAGGAGGAGGGAACACCCTAAGGGCATCTGGAAACCTGGAGGCAAAACTGTTTTCACCCAAAACAAAACTGTTACCCAGAATATCTTTGTAGGTTTGGGACTGAAACAGTGAAATAGTGTTATGATGAAAGGAAATACTCGATGATACTGGGATTATTTCAACAGGGGAAGTATGTCAATATATAAAAGGTGTTGCAAGCCATACTGGGTTTTTGTAAATCTTTTGTGTTTTATTTAATCCTTCTCATCATCATTAATATATACCATTGTAGCTGTTGATTAAAAAACCCAAAGAACTTATGCATAAAACCAGACATCAAAATATCAGTATTAGTTACTCATTTTGCCAGCATGCATTGATCAAAGATGAAGCTATGTTGTTATTTTGCCACATTACTCCCAAAATTCACAGTGCAAAACTACTCGAAAAATAAAGAAACTCTCTATTCCAAGGACTCTGTGTTCCATTTTTGAGGAACTAGATTAAACCCCCTACTGTTCCATGATTATGACATGGCAGCTTCTTCTTGTTGCTTTTTGAACACCATTCAGCAAGAAAAATACACCAACACAGATATCTAGGGTGGGAGTGGGGAATGAAGTTAGAAGCAGAACACAGATGTCTGTGTATTATTAATGTAAATTGAACTTTAGAAGAAGGGAAAGCTTAAAAATCCTGCATGCCAAAACAGTTTTCAAAAAAGTTGTTCTTATTCTGAAAAGGGCAGCAATCCTGACAAAATACAGCAAGGCCAACCCAAAGTTGACCCATTTGTGAAACTTTGTCCATTGCATATTTTCAGCTAGATTATGTCCATTTTATGTCAGCTCTACAGTTTATTATGGTCATAGTCCCACCAGAGTATCTGGCCCTCCAGGATTTCAGTTGCCTTCAAAAAACCACTAACAGATGTCTGCAACAGCAGCAACCATCAAATAAAGTTGTTGTCCATCTTTTGGTTATTTCCTGACCCATCTCCTAACCAGCTGCTACATTAGACATATTGGCAACTCTTTTTGCACACAACTGCCTACTGCTTATGTCACATTGTTGCTTGGGTGGTCTGATGTGATATGTTTGGGGGAAAGTTGATAGACGGATAGTCTTGCTTCAAAACAACGGTTGAATTAGATAGCCTTTGGTTCCTTTCCTCCTCTGAGCTATATATTTAATATCACATTGTGAGATTCACACAGGTCATACACCATGTTTGTGACTTGAGAGTATGTATGCAAAGTTTTAATTTCAACAATTGTGATCTCGTGGGCAAGGCCAAGGGAGAAGAGCCATGGTAGAGCCTGATGAACCAAATGGAGAAGCTAGAGGTATCTGGCAATGACAAACCTAGACAGCATCTTAAAAAGCAGAGACATCACCTTGCCAACAAAGGTCCGTATAGTTAAAGCTATGTTTTCCCAGTAGTGATGTATGGAAGCGAGAGCTGGACCATAAAGAAGGCTGATTGCCGAAGAATTGATGCTTTTGAATTATGGTGCTGGAGGAGACTCTTGAGAGTCCCATGGACTGCAAGGAGATCAAACCTATCCATTCTGAAGGAAATCAGCCCTGAGTGCTCACTGGAAGGACAGATCCTAAAGCTGAGGCTCCAATACTTTGGCCACCTCATGAGAAGAGAAGACTCTCTGGAAAAGACCCTGATGTTGGGAAAAATGGAGGGCACAAGGAGAAGGGGATGTCAGAGGACGAGATGGTTGGACAGTGTTCTCGAAGCTACCAGCATGAGTTTGACCAAACTGCGGGAAACAGTGGAAGACAGGAGTGCCTGGCGTGCTCTGGTCCATGGGGTCACGAGGAGTCAGACATGACTAAATGACTAAATAACAACAACAACAACAACAACAACAACAACAGAGGTATCTGGCAGGCATAAAGATCAGTATGGAGGGGGATGAAGCCAGGGCAGATCCTTGTGAGCTACTTGCTTGAGTCAGATGGGTCATGGGCAGAAATTAACTGAATGTAGAACTGACTGAAATTTCAGCCTCTAGCCTGAAAAAAACATATTGATTTATGGTTCAGTCCCAGCCACAAGACATCTGCTCCCCACAATTATCACTTACAAAAATGCAATGCACTACCTGAATTACTGAGAATGTATCTACCCAAATAGAGGGCAAATATTTCTGAGCTTGTCCAGCTACGCAGTTCCTCTCAGTTGCCTTCAGTTATCCATCCTGTTTATTTTTTCATTTGTGTATCTATACAAATCATTACATACTGCAATTCATAAAAAATATCAACTTGGTTACAACAAATATATTTAGACAAGAAAAACCACCTAAAAACAAAATCACAGATCACTGGCTAACTGAGCAATTGTGCACATAAGAATATTGTGGGAAAGGTATCTATTTGATTTATTTTTGACATTTTTGGGAATATTTTTCACATTTTATTATTACTGTTTTTATTTGTTTGTTTGCTTACACATGCTGGCTTACACAAGCTGGCTTACACATAAAAAACAAGAACCAAATTCAATCATTAAAATACAATTAAAAATTGATAGAATTAAAATTATATACATATATATAATCTGTTTAAGACATACCAAAAACAACATGACATCAGCCCTTTAATTAAAAGCAGTCAGTTCCCAAAAGCTTGTTGGAACAAGAAAATCTTTACCTGCTAGTGGAAGAACAGCAGGGAGAGAGACAGTCTGTCTTCTCTAGGGAGAGAATTCCAAAATCTGGGAGCAGTCACTGAGAAGGCACTCAGGGCTGATTTACTTAAGAATGGATAGGTTTGATCTTCTTGCAGTCCATGGGACTCTCAAGAGTCTTCTCCAGCACCATAATTTGAAACATCAATTCTTCGGTGATCAGCCTTCTTTATGGTCTAGCTCTCATTTCCATACATCACTACTGGGTAAACCATAGCTTGAACTATACGGACCTTTGTTGGCAAAGTGATATCTACGCTTTTTAAGATGCTGTCTAGGTTTGTCATTGCTTTTCTCCCAAGAAGCAGGCATCTTTTAATTTAATTTCGTGACTGCTGTCACCATCTGCAGTGATCATGGAACCCAAGAAAGTAAAATCTCTCACTGCCTCCATTTCTTCCCCTTCCATTTGCCAGGAGGTGATGGGACCAGTGGCCATAATCTTAGTTTTATTGATGTGGAGCTCCTCACTTTCTGCCATCAAGATTGTGTCATCTGCATATCTGAGGTTGTTGATATTTCTTCCGGCAATCTTAATTCCGGCTTGGGATTCATCCAGCCCAGCCTTTTGCATGATGCATTCTGCATATAAGTTAAATAAGCAGGGAGACAATATGCAGCCTTGTCGAATTCCTTTCCCAATTTTGAACCAATCAGTTGTTCCATATCCCGTTCTAACTGTAGCTTCTTGACCCACATAGAGACTTCTCAGGAGACAGATGAGGTGATCAGGCACTCCCATTTCTTTAAGAACTTGCCATAGTTTGCTGTGGTCAACACAGTCAAATGCTTTTGCATAGTCAATGAAGCAGATGTAGATGTTTTTCTGGAACTCTCTAGCTTTCTCCATAATCCAGCACATGTTTGCAATTTGGTCTCTGGTTCCTCTGCCCCTTCGAAATCCAGCTTGCACTGCTGGGAGTTCTCAGTCCACATACTGCTTAAGCCTGCCTTGTAGAATTTTAAGGATAACCTTGCTAGCGTGTGCAATGAGCCCAATTGTTGCGGTAGTTGGAGCATTTTTTGGCACTGCCCTTCTTTGGGATTGGGATGTAGACTGATCTTCTCCAACCCTCTGGCCACTGCTGAGTTTTCCAAACTTGCTGGCATATTGAGTGTAGCACCTTAACAGCATCATCTATAATAAATAGGTTGGTTAAGAAAAATAAACACCTCTCCACTTGCCAATTCAAAATGAAAAATAAGATGTCATAATTAACATTTTTTGTCTGTTGTCAACTAGGTTTTACAGTCATTTCCTAGTCTAGCAAACATATATTAGTCCTGAAAAATGGGGATTTCTAGTGCCTGATATACATTTATTTCCCAACTTTCTGTTTGTGCCTATCACTGCAGACAAGAATCCACAGGTGGGGAAGAGCAGAGGACTCTAAATGCTGCCAGAATAAGTATAATCTCACAAAGGCACTACTGTGTTAATCCTGCTCAAATAGGATGCTATGAAAGAATGTGGTGAAGGTCGAGATCTGAAAGCATTGCTCTGAAATAAAAAAAAGTTGCTATACCTTGGTGTGCAAAGCAGGTATTCCACCTCTAGGGCTCAGTATGTGGGGCAGATGAGATGACACAAGCCCCTGAATGGCATGCTTGCTAATCCGAAGTAAACTGAAGTTTAGCAGACTAACACAATGTAATAACACTGTACTTTACATGACATATAATATTCATCAACCTTTGAGTCATGTTATTTTTGTGACATTTTAAAATGGGTGGTAAAATATGAACTTGAGAGTGTTGTGCTGCCACAATTATAACTTTGTCTTGAATTTTTAGCAATATACTTTTTAGCAGTGCTTTTTTCTAAAAAAAAATAATGTTTAGGGGTACTCTCATTTTCCTACTTATATTGAAACACTGCCCCTCAAGGAGGCCAGACTTAGATTCACAAAATGTTTAGAGGTATGCGTACCTCTGCGTACCTCCAGAAAAAAGCACTGCTTTTTAGTATCCTAGGTGGTTAAGGTTAAACATTTGAGGAGTATGTTCATATCATCTCAGGTAGCATTAAATGAGAGATGGAGAACTTGTGACTCTTCAGATATTGTTGGACTCCAATTCCCATCAACCCCCAATAGCACTATCACTGATCCTGTGTTTTGGGAGTTGTAGTCCAACAACATTAGGGGCTGTATAACATCCATAGTTTTGAGCAGCTGCCATGTACACTAAATGTTATTGTGGGTGAATAGGTGTTGATCCCTAACCCTTTTACAGGTACATTTCTTGGCATAAATTACATCTATTTTGAAAAGTGATCTAATCACTCAGGGAACTCATAATGCCTCATCCAGGTCTTGAGTCCAGTTCTCAGTCAATATTATATCCACTGGACCATACTGGTGTACATCATTAGGTGCGAAGAAAATAAACCACATAATAATAGCACTATTTTTGCTCCACACATTGTAAAAAAAATGGAGACAGGGAAAGACTATTGGGAATTGGCCTGTCTGTAATAATTTTCTGCTGCACATTTTCTTCTGGATGATGCTCATGTTATGCCAACTTAGCAATTTACGATCACCCTAGCCTCCCTGGGGAATATCCACCTCCAAAATTAATGTTGGCTGGGAAACTCTAACAAATGTCAACAGCATCAGATGATGTTCCTCATCTATTTGTTACCTCCCAGTGTGTTTCCTAACCAGCTTGTATGTTGCCATTTCCTCCTGCACATGCCATGTTGCTGATTGTCGCAGTTTGTCACATAGTGGATGAATAGCCTTGACTCAGAGCACAGGTTGAACTCAGTAGCCTTTGGGTCCTGTCCAGCTATGAAAATTTGGTCAACCCTTAAAAGTTCACACAGTCCATAGACTGCTTAAACTAAGTTGCGGTTTCAGAACAGACTGCCAACCTTTCATGTAAAAAAATAATAGCACCATTCATTTGACCTTGTGAGTTGACTCTGGCTGGCTCTGAAAGGTCACACGCAGAGCTTGACAGAATGTGGAACTGAGTGTTTTTTCAGCCCCTACTAGGAAACAGATTTAGTTTTGGGTCCAAGAAACAGGTCATAGAATCCTTGCAAGAGTCCCCTATAAAAGTACAAGCAAATTAAGGATGCTAAGGGTGTAGTGTCCCAACAGTTGTGAGCAGAGCAAGAGTGGCAGGCTTGTCAAGTCAGACAGACCACCCAGTTACCCTCAGGAACTTCACAGCAAAGGCAGAAGTACCGTAATTTTTCGCCCCATAGGGCACGCGGGCCCATAGGGCGCACCTAGTGTTTTTTTTGGGGGGGGGGGAATAAAGGGGGGAAAATTATTTTTCCCCCCCCCAGGCGCGGGGCTGGGGCGGGGGAAGCCCGAGCTTCCCCTGACCACAGCCCCCAGAACAGGCTGCTCTCTGCAAGCCGTGGGCCCAGAGGGAACTCCCGCGGACTCCCAAGGCTTGCGGATAGCTTCCTGAAGCCTGGAGAGCGAGAGGGCATTGACCCCTCTCGCTCTCCAGGCTTCAGCGAAAGCCTGCATTTGGCCCATAGGACGCACACACATTTCCCCTTCATTTTTGGAGGGGGGAAAAGTGTGTCCTATAGGGCAAAAAATACGGTAAGTAAGACTTTGGTTCCCTTGCAATAGCACTAAGCCAGCTATAGGGAGCAGTATCTGAGAGACAGAGGGCTGTGTCATAGGTTACTTCCAGACAACCTCTTTATTCATCCTGATTTGTTTGCACAAAGATTGGGGGGGGGCATTAGTTTTTATTTGTTTGAAGGAAGGTTCTATGATGTGCCATCAATGAATTATTATCCCACATTTCCCAGGATTTTTCTTGCCACTTTCCCTATCACAAAAATCTAATTGGGGCAGGTGGAGTGAGTGTCTTCCTGAAGAGCACCAAATCAACTTTAAATGCATCACTTGAATTTTCTGTTACTGTTTGTGATTGAATACCACACGAAAATAGGGACATTCTGAAAGCATCCATGTACTGATAGCTGCGGCAGCAACAGAGAAAGGACTGGGCCAGGCCAAACGATCCTTAACTATCCTCAGAGACCAAATGCACTGCAACTTATGGAACTATGTAGTTACTGTAAACATACTTTTATTCAGGTGTGTGTGTGTGTGTATTCCACACACCTCTTCTATATATATTCAAGTCCAAGGGGTTGGGGGGCAAGAAGCAATAGAAAATAATTTTACCTCACAGTGGGGGGAGGGATGGGAACAGTGTGTATAAACAATGAAACAGAGAGCTCTGCAAGTGAACCAATGAGTTATTGGCCTTGATCTATAAACATTGCTGGCAACTCCTTCTGTATTAAAGCTTTTCAAACCAACCACAAGTAGAAAATACTCTAGGGAACATGGAGGGTGCAGTGAACACCTTTAGAAGATATTCAGGACACAGAAACAATTGTTCCCTCTTTCAGGGAACCATTCAGCAAGCACCCATTAGAAAGAATTATTCCTGCAGTGTTTCATTGGGATCAATGGCAAGGGAAGTAAAGGTCGCCACAGGCATTTACATAACAGTTATCCAGGGCTGACTGGGATGTGATAATATGCAGGAGGTTTTCTTTCTTCCTTTCAAAGATGAAGCGTGGGTTTATTTTTGGCTCGGCACTGTGATAACAGAGGTGATGCAATTATTAAGCTCTCAGCTAGAGATTTTTGAGAGTGAATTTTTTTTCAGCTTTTTCTGTGTGATTGCACTGTTGGCAGGGATGTTTGTATAAATAAGACGCAGTTCCTTAGGCTTGATTCAGATGGTTGGCCATAGACAGGTCACTATGCAAGCATGGTGGAATGGTACCTTGGTGGGAGTAGGACAGACTCTAAAAACAAAGTGTGAGGCAGGGTAAGCTTCAGTGGTGCTCGCTGTGCTCACTCCAAGAAAAAGCATGCTGCAAGATCCTGTGAGCAGATTAGGCTGAGAGCTTACAACAACTACAATGTAAAAAATGTCCTTATACAAAGTCAGGCTATTGGTCCAATGTCTAGTTCAGTCATGTCTACACTGACTGAAGCAGCTCTCGCTGGGTGTCAAGGCTCTGCCAAGGCTTCGGGAAAGCTATTCCTCCCCCGGTTGCAGCAAAAGTATAGAAAACAAGGAGAGTCCCTTTGAATGAGTTTTATTCAATCCTAATAGCGAGAGACAAAAGAATGCAACCAAGCCTCAACAATGGCATCACTCCAAACTGGGCTCCTCCTCCCCCATTCCTAGCAACAGCAGCCCCCCTTACGGTGGCCACTTGTGGTCAAATGTCTCTAATTCCATTGTTTCTACACCCGTTATGAACACCAAGTTCTGGGAGAAGTGCTCTCCAGTGACAACGTGTCCTCTGGCTGCCTTGTTGCACCCCCCCCCCTTCTTCTAACACATCCCAATTCCTTTGTTTGTCTATCTCTGCGCTGTGACCTTCCTCAAACACCTCAAAGCTATCTCCCTTTTCTCCTGCAGCATCAATAGAAGGGGGGGGGGTGATCCCCACTAGTCCTCCTTCTCCTCCATCTCGTCATCTTGACTCTGATCCCTGATTTGGGGTTTCAAACTGCGGGTTTCCCTGCAATACCTGGAGATATCAGAGCTTGCACCCAGCCCCTTGCCGTCCCAATGAAAAAGAACATAGGGATATAGGAAGCTGCCTTATACTGAATCAGACCAGGATTCATCTAGCCAGAGCTTTTTTTCTAAAATGTTTAGGGGTACTCTCATTTTCCTATTCATACTGAAATACTGCCCCTCCATGAGGCCAAACTTAGATTCACAACATGTTTAGGGTTATGCGTACCTCTGCATCCTCCCAGAAAAAAGCACTGCGTCTAGCTCAAGATTATGGTGGCAAATGTTGAGGATTTTAGACAGGGGCCTCTCCTTGACCTACCAGGAGATGTCAAGAGTTGAACCTGGGACTTTCAGCATGCAGATCATGCATGCAGGTTCTTCCTAAAGGCACCCAGCATCAGAGTTAAGCAGTCGCTGGGTGTTGAGCCAGGAGTCGGAGCCAATGCAGATGATCAGTGCCCAGGCAAAGTTCCATTATGAACAAGAAGTCTTCACAGTCTTTCCTGTTAAGTGAGAGCCAAAGCCCAGCCTGGATGATCAAGGTTCTGGGCCTAGGAACCTTTATTGCTTGAGGATAAACTCCATCCTATTGCTTTGGGTACTCGCCACATGAAGCAGCTGTGCCTAGAGATGAGGGCTCCTGCAGCTCCCAGTGAGGGATGGGGGAGAAATTCCATTCCATTCACATTTCAATCTATCACACTGGCAGTTTCCAAAATGATATGAGAGTGGAAACACAGCCACCCTTCAAAATTCACACTTGTGTGAATGCTGCAATGTTCAGGGAAGTTTTTAATATTTAACGCTGTACTGTTTTTAACACTTGATTGGGAGCCTCCCAGAGTGGCTGGGGAAACTCAGCCAGATGGGCGGGGTATAAATAATAAATTATTATTATTATTATTATTATTATTATTATTATTATTATTATGGAGTTCTCACCCAACCATTGACCAAAGTGTATATATGACAGGAAAGTGTGCATAAACTTAATATATTAGTGAACACAACATACAAAAATGCATTATATGGGGGGAATTGCCTGCAAGAAAAAGTGTACACTAGTCAAAACTGTGTTTATCAGGATGAAGTTTCACAAAACTGCTTTTCATTAGATTTTTTTTAATTGCCACAGAAATTGCTGTGGATATGTGAAGAACTGAGTTTAAGATTGAAAAAACAAGAAAGCGAGAGAACAGAAATGTATAGACTCTTCCATCCCTACTCCAGACATGAAGTAAGTTTCCCGGATAAGTCGCCATTTGCATCTGGAAGGCTCATCTTCAAACCATCCCAGTCCCATCACGACCAGCTGAATTCTAGTAAGCGTGTGGAATCAACAGGGAACTTTCAGTGCCCGGGCTCCAGTTTCTTCAGTTAGTATGCAGTTTGTTTGTTTTAATATGCTGAAATTCTGGAATCCATTTCCAGGCAATTAACTTTCATACTTTAACTTTGATACATGATCTCCCTTCTCTCTCTCTCTCTCTCTCTCTCTCTCTCTCTCTCTCTTTAAACAAATGCAATTAAAGTTTTACCTGAGTAAAGATTGCACGTAGCTTGAAGAAGGAAATTGGAATTTTGGAGGCCTTCCTTTTGTTTGCAGTACAGATTTACCTACTTAGTCAAAGGGTACAGTACAAAATGTTCCTCTGACTCTGTTGCTTCTATGAAAAAAATGTAAAGCAGATGTGGAGATGAACGAAGAAGGGCCACTCCCTGATTACACTTTCCACTTTTTTCACACAGGAGTCTATCTGAACACACTATGAAATTCTACAATGTGAAATAGAAACAATAACTAATTAACTCGTGTTGACAGTACAGAGATGCCCATAAGATAACTGTCCAGGAAAGGCATGCATAGCCGATAGTATGTTATTAGTCAGTTTCTTCAGAAGGGGGCATCCTTGTGCTGCTGCAAGGAAATCCTTCAGACCTGCTGACATATTATAGCAGTTTTAGCAGATACCAATCAATGAATGAACAGCCTCTACTACGAAGGATTTGCATGATTAACGTAAAAGCTAAGAGTCTTAATAATCGAGCGTGTGACAGGATTGCAGAAAGGAGACGTTGCGATGATTGTGCAATTTTGTGTCAATGTTTGTTGATTTTATGTATATGTAAATATTAATGTGTGCATGCACACACACACACACACACACACACATATACTTGTGTTAGAAGAATAATAGTTTTCTTTTGCGGGTGCGTGGTATGTAGGAAAATATATATTTATGATCTCCCTGAAGAACAGTGTGAGTGAATATATTTTTTGAAGCATTTCAACTGCCCAGCATCCTGAAAAATCCAACCAAAGACCTTTACTTCGCACAACAAGTCAACATTCTGCACACCATCATTTTACCTTGAGAGTTTTTGTTCTAGTTCATCACATATATGAGGCTGTAGCATTTTACTCCAAATTAATTTATTTGGGAGAGAAAATTGCAATGTCTTTGTGAGGTATAATAAATAAATTCCCAGTGTGCCCACAATGCTGAATGGGAATAATCTAATTACAGGAAGAAGAAGAAGAAGAAGAAGAAGAAGAAGAGGAGGAGGAGGAGGAGGAGGAGGAGGAGGAGGAGGAGGAGGAGGAGGAGGAGGAAGTTTATCATTTATACCCTGCCAATCTGGCTGAGTTTCCCCAGCCACTCTGGGTGGCTTCCATTCGAGTGTTAAAAACAATGCAGCATTAAATATTAAGAACTTTCCTAAACAGGGCTGCCTTCAGATGCCTTTTAAAGATAAGATAGCTGCTTATTTCCTTCACATCTGAAGGGAGGGCATTCCACAGGGTGGGCGCCACTACCGAGAAGGCCCTCTGATCCATGTCCTATTAGTCTTCTTTTTAAACTACTGCCATTAGCTGTATGTGGGGCTTTCCTTGGAGGCAGCTCAGAAATCGCAATTAGTACAGAGCACAGCTGGGACTCTGCTGGAACATACTGTATCTCGCCAGTTTGGAAAGAACCTCACTGGCCCCAGCTTTGATGACAGTCACTGGCTACTGGTTTGTATACAACCCCAGTTTGTTGCTGCTGACCCTTCATAGTGTACGACACCAAAACCTAAAGCCACACCTCCGCATATATTATCCTGCTCATATGCTTGCTGGCATTATCTGTCAATGCCTTTCTCCAGGTAACAGCACAGGAATTCAGTCTCCAAGAAAGTACACCTGCCACCTCTAGACCAGGCAAAACATTTTTTAAAAAATTCTCTCAGGCCTTTGAGACAGTAGAAGCAATTTCTATGAATTGATTTCCCTTGATTGTTCTCTGTATATTCCTAACCTGGGATATACAAATGCAGCACCATAACTTTCCTGCAGGGCTCTCTGCCGTCCCATTGAGATGATTTTCTTATCCGTTGCCTTCAGTCTCCATGATGCAGTGCCTTGCTCATTCTTATTTTTCCACCTGAATTTGAACAGGACAGATAAAAGGAAGCACTTCTCCATGCAGTGCACAGTGAAGCTATGGAAACTGCTCCCATGAGAGGTGGTGATGGCCAACAATGCAGATGGCTTTAAAAGAGGATTAGACAAATTCATGGAGGAGAGTGCTAATTCATGGAGGAGAGTGCTATGATGACTATCCTCTGCCTCCTCTATTGGAGGCAGTAATGCTTCTGGCTACCAGCTTCTGGAAACTACAGGAGGGAAGAGTGCTCTTGTTCTTGAGGGTTTCCCATTAGCAGCTGTTTAACCATTGTGAGAACAGGATGCTGAACTAGATGGGCAATTGGCCTAATCCAGCACGCTCTTCTTATGTTCTTGTGAGTGTTCTTCCCCAGGCACTGCACTTGTCTATCTGTGCTTCACACAAGAGGCACTACTGTGCTGATCCTAAAAGTACATTCAGCGCAGCAAACTGTTGTTGTCATTTTTAAAGAGCATTTGTCTTTTTACCTATGGGTCTATGTGCTATACACCAATGTAGCAATGCCTATTTTCCCCCCTGCGGTTATTACAGGCCCGTTTTAAATGTTTACTTTAAAATAAAATAAAAAATCGCCAGCACTTTGCTCTGCATGCTGGAGCATAGAAATAGTGGATCATCCAAGCTTTCATTTTTGTTATTTCAAGCTCTTTTTGATCCTGTTTATATGCCCAAACCAGACTCCTCTAATGGCAGGCCTGAGATGCGATATGCAGGTAAAAAAATTATCCTGCCTCTACTTTCATCAAAGAAAAGACAGCTGGGCTGAAAGCTTAACATCCTATTGACGTCTTGCCTCTGTAGCAGGAGTAGACATTAAAACTAATTTCCTTGCTGAAAGCATGCAAAGCATAAAGATATTTTGTAAGAAGCTGTCATTTTTGCACATTTGATTTTTTTGACTACAAACATTTTAAAGCCGCTACATGCATCAAAAGAGGATGACATAAGCCGATGCACACTTTGTGGGTACGAAACGTTTGAAACCAGTGAGTTTTCACTTGACAAAAAGTGCTGTCTGCGCATGGGAGTTTACATTATCAGGCTCAAACGTCCATTATTACATATCTCACAAACCACCAGTACAGGCAACCCCCAGATAAAAGCAGGGAAGGGAAGGAGTGTGTGTGTGTGTGTGTGGCATGGTCGGCTACACCAGATCAATGGATGCTCATCAAGAAATGCATTTCTCTGCCATACCTCACAGAAAGCAGCAGGAATGGCTGTTCTCTGATTGGCTGTGCAGTCACTATAGCCAGCAATCTAGTCTCTGTTCGAAATGGAATAGAAACATTTTACTGATATATTTCACTGTGTGGGGATACAGCTGCTATAACCTAGTTATGCTTTGGATATGGGAATGAGAAGAAGGCTAAGGCTCTTGCTGTGTGGAAGATTATGAGCAAGCCATTACTACGCTTGCACGACATGCTGTGCCTTACAAAATCCCGTCTATGTAGCTGTGTTCATTTGCCCTGCGTTTATTTGCATCTGGTCATTTTAGTAATAAACAAAGAGGCACCCAATGTGATACTCTCCAGCAGTTGTTGGCCTTCAACTCCCAGCAGCCCTAGCCAGCATCACTAAAGGCCAGGAACGATGGGAGTTCTGGTTCAACAATATCTGGCTAACACCCCATTGGTTGGGTCCATTCTGTAATAAAGAATAAGTCACAAAAGCTTTCTTTTAGGGTTCTGGGGGAAAGAGGCAATAGCATACACGATACTGTTATAAACAGAGGACTGGAACACTGAATAAAAGTTGTTACTCCAAATCAAAATGGTGTCTGCCAGTTTATGAGTGACCCGAGGTACAATATATTACAGCAGTTCTCTCCAAACTTTCTTGAGATGCTTAAAAAAAGGGGAGGTTGAACAAATGTGGTTGCCTAGCAATTGGAGGATGCTTCCTACAAGCATATCTAGGCCTATCCAGACAAACATCCTGTTGTCCACCATGGCCAACCAAATACCTATGGGAAACCCACATGCAGGGTCATGCGAGCGATAGGCCTCACCCACTGTTGCTCTGCAGCAACTGGTATTCAGCGGCATACATGCCATGCCCTGTTTTAAGCAGGACAGCTCCACTTTCTTTGAAGGTGTCCTAGGCTTTGCCTTCATCCCGGGGTGCCCTGGTTTCACACTGTGGGTGGGTGAAAGAGAATGGAGATCGGCCAGGTGGGATGGAGAAGGTGTGTGGAGATTGGGAGGTCCTGTTTTGCCCTCCCAAAATGTTGTAGTGTATGCAGTGACATGGTGACTCTGATCCTATAGGTTGCATATGACCATTTAGAGCATCATCTATGAATTTTTCTAGTTACCTTTCAAGTTTTCCAAGCTGATGGCCATCAACACGTCTGTGAAGATGTACAGTGGAACCTCAATTCTTGAACATCTCCATTGATGAGCGTTTTGGAACTCGAACTAAAAACCCAGAAGTAATTGCTTCCGTTTTCGAATGCACCTTGGAAGTCAAACAGCTTCTGCTGCGTGTTTTTCAATTTTCTCAATTGAATTTGCCGACAGCCCTTTGATCCTCCATTTTCAAATGTTTCAGAAGTCAAATGTCTTCCGGAACGGATTAGGTTCAAAAACCGAGATTCCACTGTACTTCATTTTGTCAAGTCTCTTGCCATTCAGCCTGATCTGATGATTCAAAAGTACACTGTGCATGGGCGTGCAAGGATATGTGCCTCACAGCCTCAGAGTTCCCCACCTATTGAACCACACATATACACGTAGACAGATGAACATATAGAAGGAGATTCTTGGTGGTTCAGATTAATCAGCTATATCCATTCTTTCCTTGTAAATGAACACAATGACCTGTTTTTCATGTGCAGAAGTTGTACAAAGTGACTATTCAATAAGTGATAATCTATTTCTTTTTTAATATATATATATTTCTGGTTTTTTTTTTTTCATTTTACAACCTTCAACAATGAATATAAATCTACACAAATCAAATAATATTTGATGCGACTTCCCTTCCTCCCCTTCTGCAGTTTCTTATTTTTCTGTTTTTAATTGTTTACAATTTGTTTTCATATATTCAATAAATTTTCCCCATTCTGTTACAAAACATCTGTCATCTTGATTTCTTAATCTTCCAGGAAGTTTCTCCATCTCTGCATATGCCATCAGTTTTAATTGCCAGTTGTCTCTTTTTGGAGTCAATTCCTCTTTCCAGTTTTGGACATATATCATTCGGGCAGCTGTGGTTCCATACAGAAATAGTTTTTTCTGGTCTTTCGGCACCTCTTCTCCGAGTATACCTAAAATAAAAGCTTCTGGTTTTTTAACAAAAGTTATTTTCAACACTTTTCTCAATTCATTGTGAAAAGTGAAAATCTATTTTCACCTTGTTTGACTGATGATTTTTCTGTCTTAAGCTTTTTTTGCATAGTTTGCTTAAGATTATGCTAATGCTTACCACCTGAAGACAGTCAATGAGCAATACAGAAGCAGTTTGTCATTTCTTGCTAGTTGATTGTGTGCATTCTGAGAATGTTTTATGATGTTTAGTTATTATGTTGGTATGGGTTATCGTCTTATTGACTTCTTGTTGTATTCCTCCCCTGGGACCTGTCAGTGAAGGACAGGTTATAAATAGCATGCCATAAATAAAACAAAGCAGACAATACTTTCCTACATCTAGCACATTATTTTTCATGGTACATCACATAGTAAACTGTAGAATTTGCTCGCACAAGAGGTAGCGATGAATGTGGATGGCTTTAAAAGAGGATTAGTGAAATTCATGAGGAGTGAGGCTATAAGTTGCTGTCAGTCTGGTCATCCAATCAAGGTAAATGCCAAAATCCTGGTGAATGCACTAACATTCATTGGCTTTACCAATGTTCAAATTTTCCAGTGGAACAGGAAGTAAAAACAAACCAGTAAAAAAACAGAAAAAGCTTCTATTTGGACATTACGTATATAAGAACCGGTCTATTTGTACTTCCTGTTCTAAATGTTGGTCTTTAATTACTTCTACTCAATTAGATAATGTGAAAAGAGTTATGTTTATATTATGGATAAAGAATTTATATAGTTAAACACAGCCAGTTACGTTGTGGGTATATTTGCTCTTATCACAATGGCAGGGCATCCTGGATGTTCTGGTTCCAAAGTTGTTTTTCCAAACAACTTACGCAGAAATGACATAGACGTGGCATACTGTCATCCATCTTCATGGCCCCTCTACTATGCACATTAAGCATACCTTATGGGGGTATGCAGGCCAGATGGATGGGGTATATTATTATTATTATTATTATTATTATTATTATTATTATTATTATTATTACAGGGCCCAGTACTAGCCCTGATGGCATGCTCAGTCCCCACTGGTCTCTTTAGATAAGATTCATCCACATTTCAATGATCTTTTGTTCTTCTACAAGTAACCACCTACTTCCCTCGTACATGTGTCATTTTGGCTACATAAGATCAGTGCTCACCCCTAAAAATGAAGAGACCAGATTGTTATACTACTCTATTATTATACTATTAATTGATTATTGTGTTATGGGTTGCTACAATAAAAGGATGAGAAATCACAAACATTTTAGCAGAATAAAAACTTGACTGATATTAAACTAATTTAACATTTAAAATGTTTGCCTTCTCAGTGCAATATTTCCAAATTATTTGCAGACTGACTCTTTTAAGGACTGCAACTAGTTTTTATACGATATACTCCCCTTTTCTTGTGGTAAATGAATTATGTATGTGCCCAAAAGTAATTAGCAGAGAGGTGGCTGTTCAGTTGAATTTTAAAATAATTAAACTGACCTAATTCTTGAGGGAAAGGGATAAAAGTGCAGTCCCTAAGCAACTCTTTCAGGCTAGAAAACTGGGCATAGTATCTTCTTTGATGCTTGACCTAATGTGAGACTTGAGAATGACGTGAGCAGTGTGAATGATACTGACTTCCTAGCTTCAGCTGACTCCAAGGAGACCCAGTTTTTAGTACCATGTTGTGTTATTCCAGTCCAGCACTTTTCAAATTATACTCTGAGGAACCCTCTAAGGTCTACCCCAAGCTTCTCAAGGGTTTCTCAGTGAGAAGAACAGTAACAGTGGCCAGATTCCCTGAAAGCGAGCTTGCTCCACAACTGCCACTCTTCCCTTGTGATGCAGATTCTCAAGAGAGTTCATCATGTTCAACGGTACTCTCTTGTGATAATTCTATATGAATTGAGTGAGCATCTAAATGACCTGTCCAGACCTGTCTAAAGTATGCACACGTTCTGTAGACTATACCGTATTTTTTGCTCTATAAGACTCATTTTTCCCCTCCTAAAAAGTAAGGGGAAATGTGTGTGCATCTTATGGAGCAAATGCAGGCTGCGCAGCTATCCCAGAAGCCAGAACAGCAAAAGGGATTGCTGCTTTCACTGCGCAGCGATCCCTCTTGCTGTTCTGGCTTCTGAGATTCAGAATATTTTTTTTCTTGTTTTCCTCCTCCAAAAACTAGGTGCATCTTTTGGTCTGGTGCATCTTATAGAGCGAAAAATACGGTAAGTATGTAAGAAGGTAGAACATTTGAAAACCATCACTGTACACCTATGCTATTGCAAACAAAATGACCTCTATAATATCTCAGCCCTGTGGTTTGAGTGAAAAGTGTCAGAAGAATGGTGCCTCATCCTATTCAACTGCTGTTTATTCAAATAAAGAATTCTGATTTCCATAAGAAAGCATAATTTGGGGGGTTGGAGTCATGGGGCAAGGTTCTACACACCTCTAGAGCCCTCTTGAGCCATTGCACTCATATGTAAAATAAACAGGTGACCAGGGATGAGCATTCTAAGCTCTGCACACCCCCCCCCCCGATCACCAGCTCCATCACTTACCACAAACCAAAGGGCAGATTTCTGAAGTGGAAGTCTCCTGTACTTGTGGAGGCTCCACGTGCAACTTAGAACCCTGGTCTTCCACAACTACAGGAGTCTCCCAGAGGGCCAGTAGAGAGATGTCTTCAGTGGATTGGAATGTCATCTGGATCTCCTGGAATAGGGAGATTCATGGCCTAGGCCAAGGATGGGGAACCTCCAGATATTGTTGGACTCTAGCTCCCATCAGCCCCAGCCAGCATGGCTAATGGTGATTGGAGTTGTTGTCCCAGGTCACAGGTTGCCCATCTGCCCTAGGTTCATCAGTAGGGAAAGCCCTCTCACACATGTTAGCCAACTTCATTGCAATGGGATACACAGAAGGATGCCTAGAACTGACGGAAGCTTACAGGTAGGTGCATGTGAGAGGAGAGGAGATTGTCTTTTGAATAACCTATTCCTGAGATCTTTATGGCTTGAAATGCAGCAACAGGCTTACATCAGATTGGCCCGAGTTACTTCCCCCCAAATAAGCCAAATAGCTTGGCTTATTTCTGAGCCAATTTGAACTGTGTTCTCCTCCACACCGCCAAAGCTCAATGAAGCCAGATAGAAATGGGTGGAGCTGCTCAGCAACTACCTTGGCTAGGTAAGGAACAGTAATTTTGCTGTGATTCCATTACCCATGACATCATGCTGGCACAGCAACCATTATGCCCCCTGCCAATGCTTAATTTGGAAGTATATCAAGTTCTAGGATTTGGCCATAAATGTGGATGTGTGAAACTTCCTGAGAAATGTACCCCTTGTTATTGAAACTCCTTTGAGTTCCTTCAAAACTCCTCATATGTGTGGCCTGAGGGTCACATTATTAGTATTGTTTTTGTCTTGTATGCCACACATATTTTGCATGTTGTCTTTGTCCATGGAGTTTTCTTGGCAGGGATACTGGGGTGGCTTGCCGGTTCCTGCTCCAGGTGGATCACATTTGGTCAAAACTCTCCACTATAACCTGTCCTTCTTGGGTGCCCTGCTTGGCATAGTTCATAGCTTCTCTGAGTTATTCAAGCCCCTTTGCCATGGCAAGGCAGTGATCCATTTGAATTATGGTGCTGGGAGAGACTCTTGAGAGTCCCATGGACTGCAAGAAGATCAAACCTATCCATTCTTTGGGAAATCAGCCCTGAGTGCTCACTGGAAGGACAGATCATGAAGCTGAGGCTCCAATACTTTGGCCACCTCATGAGAAGAGAAGACTCCCTGGAAAAGACCCTGATGTTGGGAAAGATGGAAGGCACAAGGAGAAGGGGACGACAGAGGACGAGATGGTTGGATAGCGTTCTCGAAGCTACCAGCATGAGTCTGACCAAACTGCGGGAGGCAGTGGAAGACAGGAGTGCCTGACGTGCTCTGGTCCATGGGGTCACAAAGAGTTGGACACGACTAAACAACAACTACGTTTATATTGTGAACCTCCCTGAGAGCTACAGATGAAGGGCAGCATATAAATTTAATAAAGAATAATAAACTAATAATTTAGATTTCTTACCAACCCTTTGCCATAAGGTCCCAGGGTGGGATACATAAATACAAGATCGCAGGTGTCAAAGACTGAGGTAAAGAGGCTCATCTTCAGAATATGACGAAAGCTATACAATGAAGATCCCAGAGGCACCTCTGTGGGGAAGGAATCCTACAGCTTAGAGGCTGCCACAAAATGCCCTCTTTGACCATGTTCCATGCACCCTGGGCTTTCACAGGTGGAAGAGATGGTAGAAATATAATGAATCAGTGAGGAAATTAATGAGCTTGGCCTTGGATTGATAGTTTTGCACACCATTCAATTGCCTAATGCAAGACTTTTCAGAGGCTTTTAGTATAAAAATGAATACAGTTGTATTAATGGCAACGACAATGATAATAAAAACAACCCCAGTTTCTCATGATATTGGGTACAAAATACTTTACCTTCAGACATTACTTGACAAGCAAACTTAGATGATCTATTGTGGCAATGCTGGCACCTTCCATGAGAGTTTATTGCTAGCACTTTAGTAATCTTTCACTTTGGCCGGTAACCTGGCTCTTCATCATGTCAGAGGAAGAATGTCAGGTGCTTTTTGCCAGATGGCATAATTTCCTTATTAAAACATTCTCAACCACTATGATTCAACCTATTTTTCCCCCTCCAGAAAGTTAGTTTCTAGGCAACCAGTAGCAGGATTTCGGTCTTAAAATAATATTTTGCTGTAAGCTAGCTCAAGAGTCTTCGCAATGCTTGCTACTTTCCTCTCTCACAGGCTTCCTTTAAACACACACACTCTTTTAATCTTTGTTGGCTTCCAGTTCAGTGAATCGATTTTTCAAGTTTTCAAATTGCAGTGCCTATACTTGGGTTTTCTTTTGTAGTTTTCTGGTGCAATCTTCTTTATTTGTTATTCGATGAAAAGATGAGTGTGTCTGACTTGGTAGAACTACATATCCCCCCCCCCCACACACAACCGAGTAATTATTTTTCCACAAGTTAATAGCAGCTATCTTAAAAACAGAAATTCAGATGCAAGCCAGTGTGGCAAAGTGGGCAGAGTGCCAGACTTCACCTTGTGAAAGTCAGGTTCAAATCCCCATTTAGTCATAAAGATCACTGGATGGCCAGTTATCTCTCAGCCTTACTTACCTCTTTGAAGATAAAATGAAATAACCTCATGTATGCACCTTCAGTTCCTTGGAGGAACTATGGTATACAAATGAGATAGACACAGAAAGATTAAAAAAAAAAAACTTTATTGATTTAGAAGAGATGTTAGAAATTCTATCATGCAATCATATCGCATGCAATGCATTTTACTATATATAGTAAAACTTATTAGAAAAGGAGATGTTAAGGAGTCCTTTGAAGGTCTAATGACTGGTTATCAGCACCATTGTTTCTAAAATGAGTACACCTCCCCCCACCCATAAAACAATACCCTGGTATAGAAAAGACACTTATTCTCCATTTTTTCACTGCTAAATCTTGTTGTTGTTTAGTCATTTAGTCGTGTCCGACTCTTTGTGACCCCATGGACCAGAGCACACCAGGCACACCTGTCTTCCACTGCCTCCTGCAGTTTGGTCAAACTCATGTTGGTAGCTTCGAAAATCAAAAACTGCTAAATCAACTCATCTTAATTTTCAAATCACTGGTTAAACCCCAGCACCCAGGAACCTAGGGGGAGACAGGGCACTCACAAATCCATAATGTCATTATTAATGTTACACCTTTCTCCAGAACTGAGACTCAAGGCGGCTTGCAAATGTAGTATCAAGGATAAGACACAAAAAGCTTAAAACATATAAAAGATAATAGTTCAAAAGTAATTAAACTCTAAGAGAATTAAAACAATATAAAAGCCCTTTCCTTAGAAAATAGTCAGTTCCCGAAAGCCTGTCAGAATAAAATATTTTTCACCTGCCGACCGAAGGAGAACAAGGAGGAGATATTTAATTGTGTGGAGTCCTTATTTTGCAAGAGATGCAGGAAATTGAAATCTCTCATAAAAACATTCTAGTTAGATATACCTAACCTCAGATACACACTTAGCATTTCTGTATAGAATTGCTTGAGATCTGTTTGTTGTATAGTGGTGGTGGGTTTTTTTCCTGTGACATCCTCATCTGCTCCTAGCTGCTAGGTGTTTGTTGCTTACGTTTTTACCTGAATACAGGAAAGGACAGAACAGGGATGGGGAATTATTCTATAGTTTAAAAGTTCAGAGTTGCAACATGCTAATTGACAATTAAGGCATCATTGCTACACACTGGGGCTTCTGTATTTTGGCACACACCTATCTTCTATAGTGCCTTAAGATGGGTGCAGATCAACTGCCCTTAGCTCAACAAAATTTAAATGGTATTTCAAGGGAAAGTGCCAGAACCAAAACGAATATAGCTTAAGTGGGACACTTGTAGCCTCAAGAAGTGGAGTATATAGTAAGCTGTTACTTATTACAGGTTATCATACTGCACTTCAGGCTTGCATTGTCAGTGAACTTGTGTAATAGCTAGGCAATTTCTCTCAGTGGTGTTGTGTGAGTCAACATCTCCTCTGGCTACAGCTGGGGATCAATCTCCTCACCTGCCAGTGTGGTTGACTCACAGACAGAAAGGATTGCCCTCCATATATATATACCTCTTGTATGCTCATGGTTCTGAGAACCTAACATTCTTTGACATGAGATGTGAGAAGGCCACGCTAAAGCATTCAGAAATAAAATGGGTTTTCTTCAGAAGAGATGATATTGTGAGACAGAAAGATTCCTTTTAGGACTGCTACTGAAAGATTTAATGGGATGGAGAAGAATAAGGGAGGGTGAAATATATTGTTATAATAACAACAGAAAGCTGGGCTGAGGGCTTACATAAAAACATCTAGGCCTTGGCTTTCACACATCCAGGCCAGAGCAATATGAAACTTAACAACCTGATTAATGACAGACTATGGAGGCATTTCTGAGTCTCAGCTGACCCCAAGGTTACGGACTACAGGGAAAAGAGAAACCTTGTGTGATTATTAACAGAAATAGTTGAACAGAAAACTAAGGGCAGCATGGAAGACACCCAAGAAGCAACAGTTCAGCAGCATCTGCCAGCATTCATTTCAAGAAAAAAAAAAATTAGCGTTCAGAGCTGAGAAGTCCACACATTCAGACCTTTGTATGAGGAAAGGAATAGTTTTGGATGATGCCAAGATATTTTGGTCATGGATGGCTAGCTAGATGTAGTAGTAGTATAAAGTCTTAGTATTAGTATATGTGTGTGTTTGGCTTTTTCACATATTCACTCTAGAGAGATTACTGTGCTGCAAATTTCATCAACTTCTGTCAACAGCATTTATTTTATTTTATTTTTAAAAGTTGTGGCTGTTTTTTATTTCCCCATAGTGAATGGTGGTGATGGGTCATGAAGCCCCAATTGTTTCAAATCAGACTAGGATTCCAAACTGAATCAGGCAGCTTTCTAAAGCACTGAACCAGGATCTGAACCAAATCTTGTTCTCAGTGCACACCCGTAGCATTTAACAAGGTTCTACATGTGCTTTCTCTCTCTCCCCACCCCCAACTCACTGTTGATTTTTCTCAGCAGAGACTGGATGCTTTTAAAACACTGTTCTGCTATATTTAATTTTGCAGAGCACCACATAATCTGATGGCACTACATAAATAATAAGAGTCCGGTGCTTCTGGAAGACTTCATGCTGAAAGCAGTTGATAATTAATGTCTTGCTTTAGGGCCAACAAGGTTGTGACTGCTCTCCACATAATCAGCCCATCAAGATGCATTAACTCCAGTAGTAGTTAGCAACATTTGAAAATGGAAAGTGGGGGAAGCAATATGCACTGAAGTTACAGCGATGTTCAGAAACCAAGCCTGCATTGCTTATGTTAAAAGCACAAGTTTGGTTTCATAAAGCAAAATGGAAAAACTTGAGAATTTAGAGTTTAGAATTCATTTGGATGTTTGAAAAATACGTGGAAATACTGGGAGTTGGCACGAGGGCTGGTCTACATGAAACAAGTGACTACAGACTCAATGAAACTATAGCAACACTTCCCAAGTGAACATGTGAGGTAATTCATGCAAACAACAGGAAAAGACTCCATTAAGATTTGGACTCCCCGTTCAGAAGTGTCTTTCATACAGCTGCATTCAAATGGGAACCAGAAGACTGTGTATAACATTTACCTTTCCTCCCCACCCCCCACAATCTCAGGGATATACCGGTAAGCAGAAGATTATATGATAAAATGCCTATTCTTAGACTGTATCACTTTTGATGGCTGGGGTGGGTCAAATTGTTCAATGCTTCCTCATATAAAACATAGAAAAATAGATGCTAGCTAAAAAAATGTTACTGCAAGTGCCAAACTGCAATATTTGTTTATAATGTGTTTGGATATTTTGTAATAGACACTGGAGATCAAACAGTCCACATTACTTCCAGCAATTTTGAATAATACAGTCCAGAAAGAGTTTATGTATTTGTGTAGAAGCAGAGATGTCTGTAGTTGCACATCATATATTCAAAGGGTTCAGTGTTGTGCATATTGGTTACCATCTTGCCTATATAGCCCAACTTCTACTGAGTTGTTATTCAGGTTGCTAAGGATAATTTTATTGGCTATCTTCTGCTTGGTATGATTCAGACACCTCCCAAATGAGTAATGATGTGAACTACTGGAAAACCAGTACATAATCCAACTGTTTCGCACTGCTGTTGTCAGCAGTGACATACTTATAGCCTCCCTTCACGAATGACTCCAGGGCGGGTTACAAAAATATCCCACTTAAAAACAGCATGCACTCTAATTAAAATCATAAAATACTGTCACAATACCAACCAATATCAAAATTAACAGAACAGCACTACAAAGCAAGAATACGGAAGGAGAGAAAACATCCACTCATCCTAAGACCTAGGTAAAGATTTGTATCTTGAGCAAACATCAAAATGTATAAAATGCTGGCAACCTGGAGGGCAGATCATTCCCCAACATGGTGGCCATCACAGAGAAGTCACTCTCAAGTACCACTGCCCCTTGAAGCACAGTGCACAGCAGCAGTGCTAACAGAGCCCCACCTGGTGATCTTAACTCCTGTTACACAGACTTGGGGTCATTCTGGACTCACAGCTGTCCATGGAGGCACAGGTTCATTCTGAGTCCAGGGCAGCTATCTACTAGCTACCGGATGAGACCCTACCTGGTTCACCAGGGTGCTAGATGCTCTGCTTGTCTCCCTCTTGGACTACTGCAATGCGTTCTACCTGGGACTTTGAAGGTGACTCAGAAAGTACAACTAATCCAGAATGTGGCAGCAAGACTGTTGACAGGGAATGGCCGCCAATACCATATAACACTGGTCCTGAAAGATCTACATTGGCTTCCAGTACATTTCCAAGTACAATTCAAAGTGTTAGGACTGACCTTTAAAGCTCTAAATGGTCCTGTATACCTGAAGGAATGTCCCCACCCCCGTAGTTCATCCCAGACACTGAGATCCAGCTTTGAGGGCCTTCTGGTGGTTCCCTCACTGTGAGAAGTGAACCAGGCAGAGGGCCTTCTCAATAGTTGTTCTCACCCTGTGGAACACCCTCCCATCAGATGTCTAAGAGATTATATAACTTTTAGAAGACATCTGAAGGCAGATCGGGAAGTTTTTAGTGTTTGGTGTTTTGCTGTGATTTTATTATGCCGTAAGCCTCTCAGAGTGGCTCGGGCAATCCAGACAGATGGGTGAGGTATAAGTAATATATTACTACTACCTTTATAAAGAATATCACTAGCAGCATGTCTACTTGGAAGTAAACCACATTGAATCCAATAGGAGGTACTCCCAAGTCACTAACTGAAGGTGATGGGCACTAGTTTGAGAGACAGGATCACGACTGCTTTGGGCCACAGCAGGTTCTAGGACTATGCTTTCTAAATGTGTTGAAGAGCACTTTCAATTTTTACCCTCTTTCTTGGCAGTCAGTTCCAATCTGACTCAGGTATACCTGTGTGACTGGGTGCTCTTGCGTGAAGGTCTGAAATTACTCTTACACTCAATGCTGGGAAAACAGGCTGTAAAGAACTTAAACTTCCTGGTATGGTGCATTGCTCAGACTTTGTGATGAGTGGGACAGGATTTCAATACACAGTTACTAGGATACAATCACGGTGATCCTGCAGTCTGCTCCAACACCAGTATGGATACATACAAATGCATACATTTGTTTCAGTTTCAGGAGCTGGTCCATCAGAATGGGAAATGCTTCTATTTCTTATCCCTGTTTTCTTCTTCTTCTTCTTCTTCTTCTTCTTCTTCTTCTCCTTCTTCTTCTTCTTCTCACCTGTAGCTGAGTAAGATTGTCTTCCATGAACATGGTCTTAACGGTGTGTGCATAAGTGACTGTGGAGATCAATTCTGGAGCCACACATTCTTCCACAGTGGGGACATAGGTTTCCAGGTTGATCACAGTAAGGATTTGCCAAAAATGCCTTCCTCTTAGCGCATTTCTCCCTTTTGTCCTCAGTTCGTGCTTTTTCAAAATCCGCAACGCCTTGGGTAGAGGTTACTCTCCAATTGGAGGACTCGCAGGCCAGTGTTTCCCAATTATCAGTGCTTATACTACATTTTTAAAGATTTTCCTTGAGAGCGTCTTTAAACTTCTATTCCTGCAAGGGGATCTAGAGCTGAGCCAAAAAGCCTCTCCCATTTCCACCAACCCATTTGCAGGTGGAGAAGATGTGGGATGCCGTTTGAAAGTTTTGGCAGGGCAAAAGGGGAGAAAATGGAAGCAGTTGTAACATTCCTCTTAGCATTTGTCGGCTGCTACTTTCAGATGTTCCCAAAAACCCTCTGAAAGTGAAACCGTATAATGATGTTCCACCATGCCCAGAAGATCTCTGGGAAATTAAAATGGTGGAGTACCACCACTGCCATGAAACTTGCACCAGCTAGAAAGGTGGGCTAAGGGCCAGTTTCACCCCAATCCAAATTTAGAACAATATGCTGCTGGCAGGGTGAATGTCATTTCAGCTAGATTAGTCTCCCCCAGTCTGGTGCCCTTTATTGGTTGTACCTAAGTCAGAATGAAACTTCCCTTCCCTTCCCTTCCCTCTCCTTTCCCACAAAAGCACACTTCTGTGTCACCAACAAATCTGCTCTGGAGAGTTGGGGCGAAAACCAGAACATACTGGGGAGAATATGTGAGGTGTACAGGTGGAAGAAGAGGAGAGGAAATCCCATTGTATGAGGAGAACTCATTCCAGTCATCTAATACCATCATTTAATGAAATTCCACATCCTTTGGACTACAGCTGCTATCAGTTCCAGCCAGCATGGTCAGTGGTCATGGATGAGGGGAGAAATAGTCCAAAACATGTGTAGAGCAACAGGCTGGGAAGGTTGAGACAGACCATAAGTGTGCGAAGTGCTTTCAATCACCCTCTTGCATGCGCTCACAAAAAATGCACGAGGAAGGCAATTCTTGTTGATTGAATTGTGGCTGAGAGCAGGAGGACCTCTCAAAAGATCTCATAGGAGACAGACTGAACCGGGACCTGCATGTTCAAATATATGAAGGGATGTCACATGGAGGAGGGAGAAAGGTTGTTTTCTGCTGCTCCAGAGAAGCGGACACGGAGCAATGGATCCAAACTACAAGAAAGAAGATTCCACCTAAACATTAGGAAGAACTTCCTGACAGTAAGAGCTGTTGGACAGTGGAATTTGCTGCCAAGGAGTGTGGTGGAGTCTCCTTCTTTGGAGGTCTTTAAGCAGAGGCTTGACAACCATATGTCAGGAGTGCTCTGATGGTGTTTCCTGCTTGGCAGGGGGTTGGACTCGATGGCCCTTGTGGTCTCTTCCAACTCTATGATTCTATGATTCTATGATTCTATGTCTAAGACCAACATGCTTGCCAGTGGTCCTTGCTGTTTGGATCAAATGCAAGTATTATTATTATGATTACTACTACTACTACTACTACTACTACTATATCTTGGGATGGCCATGCCTAGGGTGGCTTCCTTAGTCTGCCTAATAGTAGGTCTGTTCCTCATTCTGGGTTATAAAGAGAAGTAGAAAAAGTAGAAATTTCACATATACTGCTTTTAATGGTTTTGTATGTTGCTGCATACAGCCCTGATATTTTAAGAAAATAAGTGAACAAATGAGATAAATTAATATAAAATAAATATAGCCTTCCTTTTTCAAAATCATTGCAATAAATACAATATTAGGATTTGAATTCTCTCACTCGCTCTCTCTCTCTCTCACACACACAGGAAAAAACATCCCAGGTCATAAGGAATGCTACTGGAACAACTGTGAGGCACCTGGGTCCTACAAAAGACCAGTAGTTCAAATCCAAGGCCAATTGAAAATAGGATTCGTTATTAGACTTTCAGATAAGAACAATTGCACTTTTGAGCTATGTGTTCATTTCCAAATTTTATAGACTGCTGATATCAGAAGCATACAGTGAAGGTGCCTGACTAAGGCAAATAAAACTTAATGATATCCTTTAATAATAATAAAAAAAAGTTTTCTCCTAAAACGGATTACAAAATTCACCTATCCAAATCACAGCAATGTATAAAATATATGGTGCTCCATTGTCCAAAAGCTATAAAGAATTTCACCCGAGATCAACAATAATAAATGAAGGAGAACAAGCCCTCCCCCTTCTAAAAGGGGGTGATGACTCTGCATTACTTTTTGTTCCCTCTCTGCAAAATAGTTCCCCAGCCCTCCAGCCTGTGAATCACAAAATAAAACAAATGTTGGCCGAACATTACATATGATCATGGTCTGTATTTCTATATTAAACTTTTTCATCACTTTGAAATGCCATCCAGCAGATTTATTTTTGTAATTAAGTGAATTGTTATTTACCAGCAGAAATAAGGCTGGGATAACAGACAGCCTAACAGTACCATAACTCAAAGGGCATGAATTATTACTGAGATCTGATTAATTGAATAGTTATTTCTTTTGCTACAGTTTAGGGAATGGCACCTCATATGAGGGTGGGTGGGAATGTTCCATTTATACTTGGCAAAGGCAATTTGTGCCTGGCGAGTTCTAAAGAACTGAAGAACTGGATATAGTGCACAGAAACATGCAACGGTAACTCTAGGACCTGCTCTTAACTCTGGGCAATTTTTGTCAGCAAAGTCCACAACAGATGGTGCGATTGTGAAAGTGAATTCCACACAGCCTCAAATTTTGTGATTGCAATTTTGGGCCATTAGAACTATATAAACTCTGTTTTGTTGGCACTGTGTTTTCTCTGGACATCTGGCTGGTTCTAATTAATGTTACAAGTCAGGTGTTTCTGTGGACCAAATTACACCCATCACACATGCAATGTGCAGGTCTGAATTCAAAACCCAGATTAAGTGGATTTGAAATCTATCAGACATTTGGGGAATTAGTCAGTGAACTACAGACAGACATTTAGGGCATTCACCTATATCTAGTTAGTATGTACGCAGCAACTGCTGTAGGATTATAACTGTCTAGCCAAGTTTTCCAGCACTGAATTATCCAGACAAGTATCTGTCAACAAGGTATTACATTATTACTACCACGTACAGCTGTATACATGAGAGTATGCTGTCTACTGTGGGATGGGGGAATAATTCCCTGTGAAACAGATCTCACTTCCACAAACTGAGTGTTTCAAGGAGCTTGAATTAGCAAACTAAGATTCTCAAAAGGTTTTCTGGAAAACAAATTTAAGTCCAGCTGCAACTGCTGAACATATTTCTCGAACCAGTTTAAATCTTCCAGAAGCATTTACTTGATAATTGGTTGGGGGTGAACTTTCAATGTAGCATAAAGTATAGAAGGCTTAAATTATTGTGCTGATCTGCAGTAAGGATACTAGGTTTTATAGAGGGGGATATCCAGTGCTTTTTTCTTGGGGTACACAAGGGTACGCATACCCCTAAACTTTTTGTGAATCTAAGTTTGGCCACATTGAGGGGCAGTATTTCAATATGAGTAGGAAAATGAGAGTACCCCTAAACATTTTTTTAGAAAAAAAGCACTGGGGGTATCTCTCACCAAGGAGGTTGTATACTGCCAGTATACCACTCACATCACTTGGTTCAGTTTCATAATTTGATATTCCATCTTGTTGACTGCACATTTATTACTGCAACCTCTGGAGACAGCAGTAAATGTGATGCTCAAATTTTAAACTGCAATGTGCAATGAGAAGAAACGCACCTATAGCAGCAAAACCGGACACCTTCATCTACCCCACCTGCAATAAAGCATGTCTCTCATGTATCAGAATCCATAGCCCCAGCAGTTGCTGTAAGTATACAACACTTTGACTCTGCCCCTGAAAGGACATTTTTCCATTGTCTCCTGAGACAGCTGGGTGCCAACAATGTATAATGTTTCCAGAAAGTGATATTTGATTCTGCAGCAGCGGGTTTCTGCATCCCCAGAGCTTAGAGTTTCCTTTCTTCAGGGACATCTGGAAGCAGTGAGAGATTCATTTCCTGTACTCATAGCCTGAAGGGGCAGCTTGATAAGAGTCCATTACCTCATGCTCAAGCATTGAAGCAAAATACAAATGATTCACACTGTAGTAACACAATATCATTATGTTATGGAAATTAAAGAAGTCAGATGTGTACTGTGAGAAAGCTAGGATGGGGAGAGTGGTGGTTGGGGCGAAAGAGGAACTGTGGAGGGGAGAGGGGACTTCAGGTTTCAGCAGCAACCTTGGAACAGGAGGTTGACACAAGTCCTGGAGTAAAGGGAAACAACCTGAGTTCAGTATAAGAAGGCCCATGAGAAATCTGAATGCCTCTTTGGTAATCTCCCTCAGTGAAAATGGAGGTGAGGTAACATGACCGGATTGGGAGATGGTTTTAAAATTCAGACTCTCCCTGTCAGGACACCTGAGAGGTCAGCTATTGTCTGTATGTGTTCAATTTTTTAAACTCCCTCCTCTTTCTTGATTGGCTTACACTCCACGCAGCCCTGATTGGTTTCTGGGTCACCGGGAGGCTGTCCCAGGGTCCGTCAATCACAGTTTGCAACCTTAACCTTAGCAGGTTACTTGAGAGACTGCTTCATTCCATATAAACCCAATAGATTGTTGTGGTCTGTGGGACAGTCTCTTGTATATGTAAATCATCTTTTTAAAAAATTATTTATAATTTCCAGGCTTATACATTTCAATAATTTTACAATCCCTTTAACATTTCAAAACTTGACTTCCTTCCCCCCCTTCCTGTATTTTTAATATCTTCTGCATATCCAAATTAATTGGTTCATTTATTTGTTTACTTTAAATATATATGCTTATGAAACTGCAGGTTATTACAATAATCCTGCCAATGTTCTTATCTGTTTACAATTTATCTGTAAATATTCAATAAACCATTTCCAATCTTTTATTTAAAAAATGTTATCTTGATTTCTTATTTTTCCGGTAAGTTTCGTCATTTCTGCATATTCCATAAGTTTTTGTATCCATTCTTCCTTTGCTGGGACTTCTACTTCTTTCCATTTTGGGGCAAGTAAGATTCTTGCCGCTGTGGTAGCATACATGAATTCTGTACAGTTTGGGTAGTTCTGTCCCTATAATTCCACCCCCCCCCAAAAAAAAGCTTCTGGTTTTTTTTAAACAAACTTTCTTTTCAACATCCTTTTCACTTCATTATATATCATTTCCCATTAAGCTTTAACCTTCCTACAAGACCACCACATATGATAAAAAGAACCTTCTTTCTCTTTACACTTCCAACACTTATTTGATTTAGATTTATACATTTTTGCCAATTTACTCGGTGTTAGATATCACCAATATATCATTTTCATGTAATTTTCTCTGAGACCATAACATGCTGTAAATTTTATATCCATATGTGTAAATCATCTTGAGATGGTGGATTAGAAGGCAATTAATCAATATTAATAAATAAAATAATAAAGAAAGAAATATTAATAAAAAATTAATAATAGCAACAGATCTGAACTACTAACATAGTTTTATACCCATAAACTGCTAATATGGTTATCCTCAAAACTGAACAATTTAATTGTAGTTTGGCGAACTGCTGAGATCTCTCTAATGGAGGTCATTAGTCTCCCTGAGCTCAGACCTACAAATTAAAGTATTCACTTAGGAGAGAAAATGACTCTTGATGTAGTCTAGATATGCCATTAGAGGAGACCTGAAACAAAAGGGTAAGGCTCCCAAGTTGAATTCAGTGGCAGGGAAATGCTTCTCCTGCTCCAATATGGCACATTCCCAGCAGCAGTTAGAATTGGGAATGCATCTTGTAATCTCCAGACCCTCTTTGCTCTCCATATTTATTCTTTACTCTTTCTTTTTAACTTGACAGCAGTCACTTTGACTATTCATTCTCCCCATCCGCATCTGTCACAAGGATTTTTGTGCATCTGCAGTCAAAAGTGAAGAATCTTCTCCGACAAGAATCTGTTCCAAAGATGTATCTGCCGTTGCACTTATGACCCGCACTTACCTCTTTATACCAAATCACTTGATTACAGTTTCCGCTATCCTTATTTTATGACAGTGTTTATATTCAAGGCATTTATCTGGGCTTTCTGGATAAATGAAAATACAATATAATGTGTGTTTGGGGAGGGGAGTGGTGTTACTTCTTATAGGAGAGAAAAACTGAAAGCAAAACTAGCCCTTCTTTATGTAAAACTTCTAAGATCATTGAAGTCCTTTTTATTCAAAGAGGCCTTTTAAGCAGCGTAGATAGTCTGGGCCTTTGTTCTAAATTTCAGGGATGTGGGGAGTATAGATGTAGGACTCTTTATATTTTTTAATTGTTTTAGAGTTTCGATTTCACAAGTTTCTAGCATTATTGTAAGCTGTCCAGAGTTGTAGAGTAGCATACAAATGTAATAATTAAGCAAATAAAAATGGCTATTTCATACTGTTACACACCACCCAAATTTCAGAGCAGTGAGAGACCTGAGAGGTTCTAGTGATTATCCAAGGTTTGGGTTCATTGGAATGAAGGTGAGTGAAACAGTGTTATCTTTAGGATATATGGTGGTTGTTTTTTTACACAGACATACAAACTGAGCATAGAATTGAGGGGGCTCACAGCATTAATATCTCACAAGAGATCTTGCTTCCCCATTTGGTTGTCAGGGAAACCCCCAAAGTCCAGCAAAGATCAGCTTAAACAAAAGAGCTTTTTTAAAAACAACAACAACCAAATCTCTGTTTCCAGTCTGCTTCCAGTCCACATGCACACACAACAACAAGTGAAGCACTGTTAGTTGGCAGTTCCCTATACCAGATCCTTGGGAGGTTGACAGCTCTTGATGGGATAACAGTGGTACCTCGGGTTACATATGCTTCAGGTTACAGACTTTGCTAACCCAGAAGTAGTACCTCCGGTTAAGAACTTTGCTTCAGGATGAGAACAGAAATCATGCTCCGGCGGTGTGGCGGCAGCGGCGGGAGGCCCCATTAGCTAAAGTGGTACCTCAGGTTAAGAACAGTTTCAGGTTAAGAACGGACCTCCAGAATGAATTAAGTTCTTAACCCGAGGTACCACTGTACGTTCCCTCTGAAGAAGCGGGTACTCAGCTTGGGAAAACTTCTGGATCCGCTGCTGTCACTTGAGGCTCAGGTGGCCTTGGTGGTGCAGAGTGTCTTCCATTAGTTTTGGCTGGTGACCCAGCTGCACCCCTATCTGTTGTCTATGCTCTGGTAACCTCTAGAGGTGGATCTACACTCGTGGTTTATAATGTTTATGAGGGTTAAGGAATGATTCTCATGATGTAATGGACACATTACGTTTTGCTTTTAACGTTCACAATGCGTTGTTAAAATGTGACACTAGAAGGCGCTGCAGAGCAACCAGCAATAGGGAAACTGGCTCAGGACAGCAATCCTTCAAGGGCGGCCTCTCCCCATGTGAACCGACCCAGATCCTGAAGTCATCCTGTGAGGCCCTTCTTGTGCTCCCTCTATAATGGTGGCAACACAAGAACAGCCCTTTTCTGAGTGGCTCCCTGCTTGTGGGATGCTCTCCCCAGAGAGGCTTGCCTGGTGCCATCATTATATTTTCTCTATAACCAGGACTTTGTGTTGGGATACTGCCAGGGAGACAAAGTCCATCATGACTCCACGTTGTCTCCGGACGTCCATTGATCTCCCGCAGACACGCAGTATCAGCAATTAGCGACATGAGCTCCAGAAATAGCTTGCCACATTCTAGAGCCGATGCACGCTCTATCAGCAGATAATGCACAGCGAAAGATGCACTCAGGAGAGCATTATTTACAAGTTTATTTCTGCGTTGATCAGAACAAAGAAAAACATGACTGCCTGCTTCAGTGTTCCGGCAGAGAGAGAGAAACGAAAGCAAAGACACAACATAAACTTCCTATCAACAGGAAATGCGCAGACTCTGTGACTCACAAAGCCTGCTCCCTTTTAAGGTGGAACGGAAATATCTTAACACTTTGGCCTTTAACTATCTGTGGCCCTTTAGAAGTAGGCAGCATATTTTTAATGTATTTATTTTTGTTCTTAGTTTTAATGTATCAAATAGGGCAAAACCAAAAGCAATTTTAATGTTCCAACTCAGGCAAAATGTCTTAGGAATTCAAAGGAAGCCAGAAGAGGGAAATGTTTCAAAGTGGTTTCAGACATCCCCCCCCCCCCCCCGATATGGTATCCTGCGTTCCCTGAAAGAGTTGAATCCCTAGAAGCCAATTCGCTTCTGGGATGCACCAGAAGTGTCACTGCAGTCTCTTGGCATGCTACCTCTTTAGCAGACATGCGCTGAAATTTAGAGCAGCCTTTGTTTTTAATGTTTTAGATACCCTTCTCATTAAAAAATGCTTTCATTGCATTATCACATACTGAAAGCCTGAGGGAACAGCAGATCTCCCATGTTGTAAACTGGAGATAATTTTCTGTATCTGTAACTCATGTAGAAAGTAATATAATCCCAATTAAAGCTTTAGAGCTTTTTTTTAAAAAAGAAATATTTGTTTCCTCTCATAAACTTCAAGCAGTAGCACATCCTTCAGAATAACTATCATAAGTACTGCACATATCATATTTTCATTAAAAAGAAACACAATGAAATATCCAAACCAGCCTTAAGTTAGCATTAAGGAGTACTGAAATTTATAGGTACAGTAGAACATTAAGTATACATAATATCCTGAAGAGCAAATTCAGCCCAATTGCAATTACGCTATTTTACCCAACAGCGTAAAGTTTTAATTGTTCCCATTTGCTGAGATCTAATTGTATTTTATGCATTATTGGGCCTAAATTTAATTTAGCGTAATCCATTTTGAAAGAGATAGGTGGGTATTTAAGTTTGCCATGTCTGTTAATACTAATGTGAAACACATGGCAATTCTCCATGAGGGCTGAATCCAAAAAGCAGAGATATCTATCTTTCATTTATGTGGGGCCTATTACCTTTATCATCTGAAGCCCTCACAACCCTTTAATTGCTGCATCTTTACAGGGGGGGGAAAAGTTGTGTGCAAGCTACTTAAGATCATCAAAAGGGATGGTGATTTTCTTTATGTGTGGGGAGAGTCATTAGTAAACAATGTTTTGTTTTGTTTTATTACATTTGAAAGCTAACTAGCTTATGCCCAGAGTGGTTGGGGAAACTCAGCCAGATGGGCGGGGTATAAATAAATTATTATTATTATTATTATTATTATTATTATTATTATTATTATTCTGCCCCTTGCTTGTGGGGGCATCTACTTTCAGAAGATTATGAAGCTGAACTGTAATACCTGTGGAGATAAAAAAACAACCTACGGTACTTTTTTTATTTGTTATATGATTTGCTCTAATGCACATACTTGACTTAAGCAGAGGTTGGATGGCCCTCTGTCTTGGAAGTTTTAGTTGAGATTCCTGCATTGCATTGCAGAGGGTTTGACTAGATTACTTTTGGGGTCCCTTCCAACTCAATGATTCTATGGTTCTATGACTCCTTGACAGTTCTGTCAGTACCTGGGACTATGACTTACAGAACATGAATGCATAAGAATAGCCCTGCAGGTTCAGGCCAGTGGCTCATCTAGTCCAACATCCTGTTTTCATAGTGTCTAACTAGAAGCCTGTGGGAAGTCCAGAAGAAAAACCTGAGGGAAACAGCACTCTCCTCTCCTGTGGTTTCCAGCAAATGTTATTCAGAAGCATACTGCCTCAGCACTGGAGTCAGAACATAGCCATCATGGTTACTCAATTTGTGCCATGGGTAGGGAGGGTTATGTACCTGGCTGAAACTGAATACAGGTATGTATACATATGCACAAATGACATTTGAATGCTTGCCAAGCGTATGTTTCTAAGGAAGAAGAAACACTGTTAGAGATTTCTTTGTAGTCAAAGGAATTTTGTCGAGTAGACAAGATTAAAGCATGTGTATTAAAGATACATTTGAAAGTGTAGTTATGGGTGGCAATTATTCTGTTTCAGAACAATTGCTGTCGATTTTGTATTACATGGAATGAAGATGCGCAATACAAAAAAAATATATAAACTCACCTAAAAAGTATTTATTTACTTCTTTTCTCTTTAAAGACTGAATGTATTTGAAGCTTAAGGCTACAGTCCTATACATGTTTACCTGAACTAAATGGGGGTTTTCTGAGTAGGCACGCATAAGATTGCATGGTTATTTAAATGTCTTTTTAAAATTCCCACTCAGAACAACAGACTCAACCTCTATAGATCAAAGGACTTTGGAATTCACCTTCTGTCCCTGTCTTAATAATAATATAAAAAGTGTTTCTATGCTAGTTTAAACATTTTCATTTTCAAGGCAAATGAAGGAAATGGAAGGTAATGAAGGGGACAAGACAATCACCACTGATGCAGTTTATAAATCTTTACTGCATCCAACCCTGTTGCATGATAAGTTTGGATACTAAATACAAAACTAGAATCCTGTGCGGCTTCAGACATTACAGTAATTGTTCATCCAAAATAGCCTTTCCCTACCACTCTTCATAAACTTGAATGTATTATTATTATTATTATTATTATTATTATTATTATTATTATTACCCCGCCCATCTGGCTGGGTTTCCCCAGCCACTCTGGGTGGCTTCCAACAGAATATTAAAAACACAATAAAACATCAAACATTAAAAACTTCCCTAAACAGGGCTACCTTCAGATATCTTCTAAAAGTCAGATAGTCATTTATTTCCTTGACATCTGATGGGTGCCACTACTGAGAAGGCCCTCTGCCTGGTTCCCTGTAACTTCGCTTCTCGCAATGAGGGAACCGTCAGAAGGCCCTCGGAGCTGGGCCTCAGTGTCCGGGCAGAACGATGGGGGTGGAGATGCTCCTTCAGGGCTGAGGTCACTTAGGGCTTTAAAGGTCAGCACCAACACTTTGAACTGTGCTCAAAAACGTACTGGGAGCCAATGTAGGTCCACATCAATCAACACCAAGACTATTCACATGTTATTATGAGCATGTTGAAAGGAGAATGGGGCTTTGGCCACTTCCATGTGCCCTCGATCCCTTCCTCCGAATATCAATACATTGGGGGGCTCTGCCCCCTCAAATATTTTAGGTTGGGGCTGAAGAGCCATCGGCTCCTATGAGTTGGATTCTATGGGCAACCCCAATTTTGCTGCATCCCTATCACTCTCTCACACAGTGGTAGTGACATCATGCTGGGAGGCCATTGCCACAGTTGCACCCTGCCTCTCTTGAGTTGCTGGCCCAGGCCATTCTCTAGAACAGGGAATGTTCAAGGCTGCTTAGGGTTTTAAAGGTCAGCACCAACACTTTGAATTGTGCTCAGAAACATACTGGGAGCACCAGCATGGACTACAGTCTCCTTCACTGGGTGTGTTAAGTGTTCTTCTGAATTACAGGTCGGTTTTTTTAGTGGAGAGAAGGGGATTGTAAGCAGTGAGTTCAAATGAAAAGTTCTCACTGTATACAACTCCCATGCAACCATAGCTGTCTGATAAAGAAGGTGGATATTTGAAGATTTTCACTATACTGCTGCACACAAAAACCTAACCTTGCTGAACATAAGATTGCTTTTGTAATCTTTCCATACAGGAAAAATGGTGGCCACAAAAATTGGTCCGCAATTCCAGAAACACAGGATTTTACAATTGTCATGATTTGACTGTATATGCTGTGTATCGTGGATACTACACAGATATCTGTGTAGAAAATTGTATTGTGCAGCTGGCTTGCAGGCAGTTGTGTTCTCTAAAAGTTGGCAATTTGGAACTGATTCTCTATGAAATAAGGATGGCTTCCAAAATTCATTGTCATCTAGGTAATCCTTACCTCTAATATGCTAAGTTTTGACAAGAGATTTTGTGATATTTCATGGAATTGCCCCAAAATTAAGAGTTACTAGCTGATACACTATCAGGTATACGAAATATATAACAGGGTGTATAATCCAATTAAAGGCAGAGGTAGCCTCACTCTGCTATATTAAAGATCCTTTTCGTAAGTGCAATTATCAGTTAATAGAGAACATGTTGATAATGCCAATGATTCTGGGTCGTACTAAATGTAAATCTGATAGGCTTCTGCGCATTATAGTAGCTCAATAAAACATGGCATACTGCCAAGTTAATAAAATTAGCAAATTATTCACAGGCAGACAAAAATCTGTTACAGAAAGACAACTTTTATCCAACGTGAGAGCCTTTTCTGAGAAACTGGATTGGCCATCATAACTGAAGTAATATTGGCGTGGACAGCTGTAATTTTGCTTCTGGAAAATGACTACATTTTCCAAATAACCTTTTTTCTTGTGGTGTTTTCCAACACTGTTTATTACTATATTAAGTTTTCATGAAGTATGTGAAGACTGTAATATAATGCTTAGACAGCAAAGCTTGATGTTTTTATTGTAAATTGAAAATGATGATAAAATATGTGTTAAAAAAATGCAGTCTTCACTTCAGCTTTTCTGTGTCCACAAATTTCCCTTAGTTATAACTAGGCAGATTGTACATCCAAGCAAAGATGCATTGAACTGTAACAAGACTGTATTCTTGTTAGACCTCTATAGATATACTACATGCATGTAGGTGCCAAGCACCATTTTTGGACCCATTAGAAACTTGTATCTCATGCCTGCTCACATACTTACACCACAATCTTGTCCCATGCATACAGCTTCATAATTCATAGAAAAAGGAATGTGAGTGGTGCTGTGGTCTAAACCATAAAATTTATGGTTTCAGATAATTTTTCTTGTCAGTTTCTTAATCTTAGTTTCTTTACCGGCCTATACCTTCCTAATACCTTCTAACTGATTAGCCCAACTGTTTAACTGACTCCTCTTAACAGATTCTCTCACTCTCTCACATCAAACTAGCTCAACCCACAGACTTATCCTCCCTCCCTCTTCTCTAACTCCAGACTGACTTCTTAACAACTCTAACTCCTCCCCTTGGGTTCCTATTGGTTAATCATTTTACACTTAGTTATCCCTTTCCTTATGAACCCAGTATGATGTCACACACCTAGAAGGGCAAACGACACACCCACATACAGGCTTTTCTACCACACCCCTATAGATCCGCCCCACTTTTTGCTATGTTTTGTTTACCATAACATCTTAAAGAAAAGTAAGACAGAACTTGTTGGCAATTTTGCAACTTTTTAGTTGGTCCTATTAAAGTATTATCATCCCATTGATGTTATATATGGCTGCATATATTCTATAAAGAAACCAATTTGCTTCACAGCTTTATTTTAAATGAAAAATCATGCTGTAATGGAATAATGGTGACAGTATCTGACCATCTTTTGAAAGCTTTAGGCAGGAATTAGACAATATTATCTGACAGCTTCCAACCAGCACCATTGCCCCAAGCACAGGATTAAAACCAGTGCTAGTCCTACTCAGGACTTTTTTTTTCAGTTGGAACTCACTGGAGCTCTCAGGTGGGCCACATTGCCATTCTAAAAGAATAGCGGAAGCATTCATGATGGTGAGTTCCAGTAGCTCTGTTTCTAGAAAAATAGCACTGATTCTACTCAAAGGAGACCTACTGAAATTAATGAAACAAAGTTAGTCATGTCTATGAATTTCAATGGCTCTAGTCTGAGTAGGACCAGCATTAGCTACAACCCACAGTTAAGGAAATCAGCCCTGAGTGCTCACTGGAAGGACAGATCGTGAAGCTGAGGCTCCAATACTTTGGCCACCTCATGAGAAGAGAAGACTCCCTGGAAAAGACCCTGATGTTGGGAAAAATGGAGGGCACAAGGAAAAAGGGGATGACAGAGGATGAGATGGTTGGACAGTGTTCTCGAAGCTACCAGCATGAGTTTGACCAAACTGCGGGAGGCAGTGGAAGACAGGAGTGCCTGGTGTGCTCTGGTCCATGGGGTCTTGAAGAGTCGGACACGACTAAACAACAACGACACAGTTTCAATATTGAAATATTTGGTCACCTTGTAAATTTTGTCAGCGGCACTGGACCCCACTGTCCCTGGAAGAATACATTCCCTGTTCTAGAGAATGGCCTGAGCCAGCATCTCAGGAGTGGCAGGGTGCAGCTGTGGCAATGGCCTTCCAGCATGACGTCACTACCACTGTGTGAGAGAGTGATAGGGAGGCAGCAAAATTGGGGTTGCCCATAGAATCCAACTCATAGGAACCGATAGGTCTTCAGCCACCACACCCTAAAACATTTGAGGGGGAAGAGCAACCCCCCCCAAAAAAAGTTGGTGGGCATTGCCATTCAAACAATGTACGTGCACCACATCATGTGATCAATTATGCAATGTGGGGCTTATCTCTCCCCCCAATATTTTATTGACGTTGGCACCCCTGATGTTGCCCATGGGCATAATGGTGCAGCCAATCCAATGCTTCTGCTGGTCACACATGTGTTGCCTGTCTTGCTGACACCTCACTGTTCCCCTTCCTGATGCCACTGCCGAGGGGCTATTGCTATAGTTCTGCCCCACCAAAAGAGCTGCCTCTGCAGCAAGTCACTGTTCAGAAAGCTGCATGTTCTGCTGTAACACTGCTCCTGATTGGCTCCAGCAAATCATGGTAGTTCTGTGCAACAGAACACAGAAGTAAGTTTCTATAAATGCCACCAAGCATGAGTTTTAGCCTGAGTTTCCCCCCTCACAGTAATAGGGTTGCAGCTTGGACCAGACCACTCTGCAGAATTTATGGTCAGACGGAGAACACGTACACATAGACAACAGTTGTGTGCATGGACCCTTCTTTCAGACACCTCAATGTATTGATATTCGGCGCAAGGGATTGAGGACACATGGAAGTAGCCTACGTCCTGTTCTCCCTTCCAATGTGCTGATAATAACATGTGTCCTGGTGTTGACAGATTGATGTAAACCATTGCACATTTTACTGTTCTTGGACTTTTTCAAGGTGTCTCTAGAACATGCCATGACAACTTCCTGCTATGTGCCTCTATTGCAAAACTTCAAGTATAGGGGGTATTTCAGGGGAATGGAGTAGTGCCTCCCCCATTTCTCTCTCTTTTTCTTATTTCTCTTTTAGAATACTCTGCCTCTTCAAAACTGGCCAGGAAAATGTCTGAAACCACTTCCAGTCACTGCAGTTACCTCTGTGTGAAAGTGCTCTAAGTGCTTTAACATCTCTGCTTTTTGAATGGTAATAGCCAGCGCAAATTGCCTTAATTTAATCTTAATTTGATTAGAGCCTCAATGGTAAAATGCAGAATTTTCTCCCTCTCTGCCTCCCTCCCTCTCCTTACATCTCTTTCTCCATGGATAACCCTGATAGGATTTCAAATCCCTCTCTAGCTTCTGGAAAGCTGGAGTCTGGAGGTGAGCCAAGCTTATTAGCAAGACAATGATATTATTGATGGGTGCAGTCCAATGCCTTGCAATGAAGTGTCCACATTTCAAATAATTATGATTGCACTTGGCTCTAATCAACCACTAGGACTAGTGCTGAGGAGCAGCCATCATTCAGTTCACAAGGGGGTGGAAGGAATAGTAAGGCTAGCACCTATGTGGTGGCTCTTTGGTTCCCTCTCTATAAGGCTGGGTGCAAATGCTGAAACTCCTTGCTGTGGTTATGGCTCCTTGGAGACAGTGTTCAGAGCTGGCCCACCCATGAGACAAGAGGAGATGACCACCTTGGGCAGCAGGATTCACAGGGGCAGCAGATCCAGCCTCCAAGGCATGCATCCAGACCCGCCAACAGTCCCTTTTTAAGCAGCTTCTGTTTCATTCCCAGAATGTCCCAATTTTTGGTTCAGCACACTGACACTAGGTAACTAGCTGGGAATCTTGCACTCCTCACACATAGTTGGATATGGCCCATGTTATGCTTTTTCTGTTTGATTTTTACCTGGCCTTTTCGTTACATTGGTGCAGCACCATAGATTATCCTCTTCTTTGTTTTGTTCTTTCTTAGACCCACTTTTGGCCTTGTATGTGCAATCCTCCAGAGCCTGTCTTCGCAGGACCCACTGAGGGTTTGAGACCCATTGATTGGCAACCTTCACCTGGTTTAGCCAGCCAGTCGAAGCTGTTCCCGCTGTGGCCACTGTCGCATGCTGGCAGATTCTTGGAACCAAAAGGTGGTATATAAACAAATAAACAATGAGGTGAGCCACAGTGTTCTTAGGAAAGGGTGGCCTGCTCCTTTGGATGGTGAAGTGCTGAACAATGTATGTTCTCAAAGAAAAAGAATAGATCCTGGAGGCTTTTAGGCATGCCTGTATTGGTGTGCACATACTTTGAGTGGATGCTACAAAGCCTGCGTAAAATCATTTACAAATTTAAAAATGAATCTGCCCATCTGCACTTCCATTTAAAAATAGCTCAACTGTGTTTGGGCTTGGTGCCTCAAGGCATGTGGTTTTGGAAAGGTAATACCTTGCACATTAAATCAGCTGTTCCTGCTGCTCTTGATGAGAAGAGTTGTTAATAATAATGAATTTTTTTGTTCTACGGTAGAATTAGCTCAGAGGGGATTTTTCCCTTCAAGGTTCTCTTCACACCACTTCTGCTCGTACAACCCACAGAGATACTCCCCCTGCCCCACCTCGCATTTCCTAATGGAGAGAATTTGCCCTTTTGCTGTAAGTCATTGAAAATATTTTTTTTGATCCATTCCATTCTCTTCATTAGATTAATGAAGTATTCTGAGCACAGTGAGGAGAATTAGAAAGACAAATCATAGGTTCCTTTGAGAGATGTTTCTGGCTGCTGACTTACCGATGAGAAGAAGGAAAAAAGATCTCAAGTACAAACTGGGTGTGTGAGTTTCCAGAGAAATTACTAGGTTACCACTCATGATGCAAAGACTTCAATATTTGAGGGCCCACGGTGTGCGTAGCCTGCGGTGCACCTTTATTTTGAAAAATGCTCTCAAATATCTGTGTCAGAGAGTTGGAAATTAAATAGAAAAGAGAGGAGTCAGGAGGTTTTTCTCTGCAAGGGGCTCTTTAAAATATTGCGGGAAGCAAAGTGATCTTGAAAGGAGGAAATAATACGTCAAAAGGAACATGCAAAGTATGGGCCTTCTTGCCTTTGAAGGCCTGTCACCCCTAGAGGAAATGGCTTGCCTGATGTCTCTTGGGGCCCCTGCCAATGTTATTAGCAATTTGTGCCTCGTGGTTCTTTCCCACACTTATTTTGCCATCACTCCTAGACGGGGCAAAGCTAGCATGAGAGGGAATCGGCTCCTTCCATGTAACTTAAGGCTTCCAGTGTTAACAAAGCAGAATAGTCCAGACATGGCGGTTCCCATGCTAGTAATATCACACCATAAATAAGGGGCCCCAGGTGAATTCATGGCTCTAAAGTCCTGCCTCACACAGACCTGAGGCATCTCAGACCTTATGTGCTCCATAAGGTCTGAGTTGCCTTTTCCTCTCTGTGCATAGTGCTTTGCTTTGTGAATGATTATGACATATTTTGAGAGCATAGACTGGTAGCTGGGTTTCATTTTTGAAGCAATGCATATATAAGCATGTAAAAATAGCAGCACGTAAAAATAGCTGTATGGCTCAATCTGTAGTTTATCCCAACACATGGAGCACATCTCAATGCCTTGAGATTTCTGAAGATGCTCAGGGGCATCATTTATTGCTAGGCAGCATGGGAGATGCTGCTTCTTCTGTCTTCCAGCCAAGCTAATTGAATTGAGAGGCACAGGAATTTGCAGATCACATGCCTCTCAGCAGGAAGTGAGGGTCCAGCATTTGATGGTGACGCGTGTCCCGTTTCTAATGAGCTTTTGCCTCATGACCAGTTTGATGGGGGACAGGTGAAGGGCAAGCTGGACTGTATCTCTCAGGTCCCAATATCTCAAAGTAGCCCATTGGGCATTCACAGTTTAAGAAATATCTCTCTTGTCTACTTCTTCTCACCTCACTCCCACCCACCAAATCTGGTTAAGGAAATGCTCTCCAACCTCTTGAGAGTTGTCAAAGACTGAAACCTATGATCCAGAATTGAGTGGACTATTTCTGTAACAAATTTACAGATGGATCAAAGAAAGTGATTTTACAGTAGAGTTTATCTTGAAATGTTAAGTAGCTATTGGCTGCCTCACCTGATACAGTGCTTTTTTTCTGGTGGTACTCAAGGGTCATGATCAAACATGATCAACGTGTGGCACATACTAAGCTTCATGATGAGTATGGGCACCATTTTTCTTTTTTAAAAAAAGCACTGCTGATAACCCTGATGGGGTTCTGGAAGATTCTGTGATGTCACTGAATGTATTGTTCACAAACATTTTGGAGATGTTATTGGCAATTAGAGGCCTGATGATAATCTTTGTAATCCCCTTGGAAAGCGTGAAAGATAATTTTGACAGGGATTGTATTTCACTCAGATTCCAGAGAGAAAGGAAGACCACTGCTTTGGTGAGGGAAGAAGCATTGGGAAGGTTGAGGTTGGAGGTGGTGAGTCGAAAGAAAGCCTGTCAATATGGAGCCGAAATCCAGAGGAAAGAGATAGATTAGGTAGGTAACCACAAAATAGGAACATCTTTCTGGATGAATGCTGCACCAGCTTGAATGAGACATACTCCCAAATAAAGGCCCAACCTAACATAATAGTAAATGCATAATTAGAAACTACAGCAGTATTTCTTGTTTATTTAATTGGTGTGGGGTGAAGCTTTTATTTATTGGGACCAATAAAATCCTTCTCTTCATATATAGAATCCTCATGAAAATCCCCCCTGCGCTGCTATTAGCCTTAGGGGAGAGAACCTCTAATTTCTCTCAATGGGAGCTTTTTCTCTAAGATGAATAGCAGCATGAGGAGGTCTTTTTTCCTTTGGGAACTTGGTTGAGGAGGAATGGATTAAATGTCCCCATAACCTCCAGAACCAATAAAAGTTAGGGCATGCCACACCCATGATTTTGTAGACAAAGCCCCCTGATGTGATTTCTGATGCTGAGTTTAGCACTGCATATAGCTTGCTCCTATATGAGTGTAGCATGGCAGCCTCAATGAACATGTACTATTAAAAACATGAAAAAGGAAAGAAAAGTAGTGTAATCTACCTTTGACATCTAAGCAGCACTTCTGTGTATTGCTGTAGCAATCAGCACTGGGGGAGTTCCTGTGATCTCTGAGCACACAAAAAAACAAAGCTTTTCACAAAGGGAAGTTTAAATATTTTTGAAGAGCCGATTACTAATTAATCTACTTACTGAAGACATTAGGAACGTGTCTGGGCTTCCTTTCCTTTCCTTTTTTATTATTTCAGGTCTGTAAAACTCATTGTGAGAACACCACAAAGTGCATTTTTTTTGGAACTCTAAATGCTATTAGTAAAAAATCCTTGAAGAAACAGATGGGATGCAAAGGGTTATCTAGTCCAGCCCCCTGCAATGCAGTGTTGTCCACCAGTTCTGTCCCTATTACCCTAGAAAAGTACATCAGTCTTTCACTAATTCATATAATGTATTTAATTAAAAAGAATATAAAGCTGGTTTACAATGCTATAAAAGCAATGCAATAAACTGATGGTTCTGTGTGCTCAAGTCTTTACTGTTCCAAGAAGTGGATATGTGAAAACATGGAAAAACTAATCAATGACCCGCTTAGAAGGAGCGACTGCAAAAAAAAAAAATCACTGGAGCAGACAGAAATTATTAAACTGACAACTAAGTTAAAAGGACCCTCCAAATTACAGAAATGAATCCCTCTGATCCACTATATTAGAGGGAAGCTGGAAGTGGTATTGTGCTAGCAGTACTACTGAAGTAGATTCCCCCCACTTCCTCCCATAAAGCCCTGTGTCATCCCCATATCTGCTCCAGAGGTTTGATGGAACACCCAGAAAATATCTAGAGAGGCGGAGGCAGAGAATGTTCCATCATGCAGTAAGAAATTCTTGTTCTGAAGGAACATTCACCTTGGTGCTATGTTTTTCATTTGAAAGGAATCTAGCTTTCTGCTACTTTAATTACAATTTACGTGTCAACCTTGTGTTAGTATGGACTATCATTTTGTTCATCATTTTGTGAAATATGTGGCATTCTTTTAAAATTTGGTAGGGAAATAAAAATAGGAGGGGAGAAAATGTTTGCTTCTCGATAAGGCTCGGTATGTGTGCTTTCATCCTGACATGAACTTAGTTTCAGGCTTAAAAACCCCTTTGAAAACAATAGTTTACAAATGAAAACCTTTCAGACCTTTAATTATAAAGGCTCATTCATCCCTGATGTAATCTTTGTACAATTATATACATCCATTATAAAAATAATTAATTTCCATTGTGACAATTGGAAATCTATCTCACGGATTTTAATGAAGTGAGTGTTATTCTAACCGCCCATCCTCCAGACATTAATGGAATAGATAATTCCTTTTCACTTTTGTGTAGACAGAACAAAGGCTCTCTATATTTAGAGATGTGTTACTTTTAAAATCAGAAGATGGGAAGATGCACCGCAATGCTCCTAGAGATTTTTCTAGCAATTGACGGTAAGGTAAGTGGATGACAGGTTACCCACTTGCTTGTGTTGTTTATAGCTGATGGTTCCATAGCAATGGCAGGGTATGTTTGGCAGCATCTGATGCTGTAGCATCACTAAAATATACCAGGTGCAGTAGCAGATGGTGTGGTGGGGCAGAGACTCTTACCTGATCACGCAGCAGGTGAGTCATTGCTGCCACTTCTAATCCCTTTACTAACAATCCCTAATGAGGAATTCGCTTTTTTTGTCATAGCTACCAGCATGATTGTCCTTACATTGTTATTGAGTTATCTACACTTAGAGCTGATCAACAGTGGCAGAGTCCCTTGGAAGGTGCTGGATGAGAGGTTTTTAAGCAGAGGTTGGATGGCCGTCTGTCATGGATGCTTTATTTGAGATTCCTGCATTGTAGGGGGTTGGACTAGATGACCATTCCAACTCTACAATTCTATGATCCTCCAATTTGACCAACTGAAACCTTATCAATGTATACAAAATTAGCTATCTTGGAGACCACTGTAAGCAGATGGAAACATTACCAGGACTGTAATGTAGCAAGTACTATGGAGACAATGATGTTATATAAAATACAGATTATTGGAAAAGATGCAGTAGAAAAGGTTTAATAATAGGACCCATGGAGGGGAGGTGGGAAGTCCAGAGATTCAGAGGAATCTGTAAATGTGGGTGTCTATGGTTGTATTGTTTTATTTTTATACTAGTAAAATCAAATAAAAATTATTTCAAAAAAAATAATGTATACGGAATTTGGATTTTTTGTGTATCACTTCGCACTTACTTATATTGGACTGCATTTGCCATTTTAATGCCCATTCACACAATCTGGAAAGCTTTTCAGACCTCTTTTGTAACCCCTTTGTGTGTTTCACACCCTGAATTATTTAGTGTCATCTGAAAATTTGGACACCTCACTGCTCACCCCTAATTCCAAGTTGCTTGTGAACAAGTTAAAAACCACCAAAGATGCTTGAGGGGATTTTCACATCCATACTGCTCCCAGTCACCCTTGCTTATTGGGCTCCATTTTGTCATTTCCCTTACAATGTGCTACTAGCCAATCAGGGCTCATGCAGTGAATGAGGTGCATCACACTACCCTATGGCCAATCAGGTTGGCTACATAACACAATTGCTGGGGCAAGCTAGCCAGCCTTGCCATCACTGTGGGCAGTGGGAGAAATTTGTCTCTACATTACCCAGAGAATCAGGCATCTTCTCCTTATTTTAGTGGACGGTAGTGGTTTCACAATGCAACGTTGGGGAGGAAGCATCACTCAGTTGCCTTGGCAATGTGGGAACACGTTATTTCTCTTCCTCTACTACTCTGTGAGGACAGGCGATGAAAACACTGCAGCAAGGCAAGAAGATAAGGAACATATCCATTGCCTGCTCAGGCTGAGGTCTCCCTGTCTTCCCAAACTGCACTGCAGTTGCTTCATTTCCAGCACTAACAATCACCTGTTTGCCTATGCAACCCAGGGACCTTGTCCCTGCCCTGCAAAATAGGGGGATGCTTCACTACTATTCACAGCCATCTCTGAAGCATAATTGAATATTATAGGGGGCTCGTTCTCCATCAGTGAATTGGGGTGGGTGCTGTGAAGCCAGGGAGGTTGTTGTGCCTCAGCCCTGATTACAAGGCAAGACATATTTATGTATTCAGAATTTCTGTCCTTGGCTTTGATATCCAGCTTTAATGTACATTAGAGAGTGGGGGGTTTTTTAGGAAGGAAGGAAGGGGTGAGAGAGAAGAGACAGAGAGAGAGAGAAGGAAGGAAGGAAGGAAGGAAGGAAGGAAGGAAGGAAGGAAGGAAGGAAGGAAGGAAGGAGTGGGAGTGAGAGGGGGTGGGGAAAGAGAGTGGGGTTTTTTGGGCCAGAATAAGTACAAAATGAGAAAATAGACACTGTGGATCTAGTTGAAGAGAGAGATGAGATACGACTGCATTTCAAACCCTTTTCTGTCCTTCAGGAGCTAAGAGCATACTTAGGGTTTCAAGATCCCCTCACTAGATGTGGCTTCAGCCTAGTGGATGCAGTGCTTTAAAACTGCCTGACAGGAAGCTTCTGTAGCTAATAAACTCCCTGATGCTCACTTTCCACCTCAGCTGACCTGCAAGTGAAAATATTCTGTGATTTTTTTGGGGGGGGGGGTAGGACACATTGTGGTCGTTTTCAAGTTTTGTTGGTGTTTTGTTTTTTGTTTTTTTGTCACATCCATCATGGCTAAAAACTTTGCCCAGAAGAGAAAGCAGAGATTACTGTGATTCATTTCTAGCAGTTGTCATGGTTGCTAATATAAACTCCAAGAGTGACCAAGCCATTACAGGATGGTCCTGTAATTCTGTGTACTGAAACAAATTGCTCTGAGCAGGTAGTGCTTCTTCTAGCGAGTAGCCTGGCTCCTGTTGACACATTTGCCCCTATTGACACTCTGCACATGTAATCACTATTGGCATAATAAATCTGAACCACTCACAATGAGATTTTCAAGTTACCCTTGAAGATTATTCAGAAACCACTTTGGGTGGCGCATGGTCATTGAAACCACTGCAATCACCCTAGTATTCGCTGAATCATCCCCTTGTACTCTGAAGAGACTTTCGAAAATGTAATCTGAAGGTGAGATGTGACCATTTAAAGTGTTATTAGAACCTTTGTCAGACACATGCATTTCATACCATCAGATGTAAGGGGGGGTGTATTTGTTTTCTCATGAATTGTGAACTTGTGACTAACAACGTTGATCCCAGCATTTTCTAGGAAATGAAGCCTCAAAATGAAAGCTCACTTTCTGTAGTACCTCCACAAGGGTGGCGAGGGCCCTTCTGAGCTGCCCTAGTCACCCGCCTGAATCAAAGAGAACGAGGGAAGTGGGGGCACATTAATTTGACCTGTGCCAGAATCAGGGGTGACCCCTAAACCAGCTAGGGAGACAGCTTGCCGTTGTTTTTAGCACCTTCGCAGGTGGTGAATGTGGCTGTTGTCAAACAGGCATCTGTTTAGGGCTGCCCCGGGTCACGCGGCGACTTCCTGGTGAGTTCTAGGTCTCATGCAGGGAAGGTTTCCCCATGTGCAAAACAGTCTGGCAATTTACATGTGCTTAGGAGTAGCAATTAGGTTTTCCTCTTTTCAGACATGCATCTCTTCTTAACAGTATGGGCCACTGAGTGCTGATTCACACACAGTCCCTGCACTAAGCTTAACCACCAATCAGGCATGGATGTCAGGTGTGCACACCTTTCCCCAGAACCTTTCATGTGAATGGCAGCCTCACCTGTAAATGTCTATGTGTGTAGGTCCCCTGATGTGATCTAAGCAGATCACAATTCTTTAGCAGATAAGGCTTGTGTGCTGGGCCCAATCACGTACAGAACTGAAAGCATATGTGGTCTTGCATTTGTGAAGGATTTGTAGCTTAAAGTCTCCCAACAGAAAAACAAACAAACAAGAACTCACTTTCCCATAACATGTAGAAACGAAGGGGAAAGTTGTCAGATTTATCCCATTAATCTCAAACCACTTAAGTAGTTAAGATGTATTGGCTAGTTTAAGCTAACTAAAGACAGTGGTTTACATCCAACTATTCTGGCTTAATCAAGCTAGAGGAAAAAGTTAAGCTTGAGAAAAGATGGTGACATCAGCTGGAAAGAAAGGGAAATTGAGCAAGTTTTCACTTAACCAAGACAGATCCAACTTCATGCAATACTAATGAAATATTTGAGGGTGAGCAGTGGGGGAGTAAGATTGTCCTTCTTAGATTGCAGTGTGCTTGATGATTTGGCTCCTGCACTCATCTAATATATCTGCCTATTTGAAATATCTACACTCTCAAAGGGACCATTTTATAGTTTTCTCTTGCTCTTGCATAATTGATTGATCCCTTCCTTTTAAAGGCCTGGACAGCTTTCAAAGTGATGGGACATGTATTGATGTGACTTTGAGAGGGACATGAATTGCGAGCGTGTGACAGAAGGCTGAAAAACTTTTCTCGAAAGATGAAGGGTGTGTGTGTGTGTGTGCTAATCACATAGACTATGCAGGCTGCCCATGAAGACACATGGCATCTTTCAAACTGGGTTATGGCAGCTGCTTCCAATATCTGGACTTGACTATGAAGCAGCGACAGATCCTCTGACAAATTCCACACTGCAGCAGAATATGATTGTTTATTTCCACAGGCACTATCTATGGTGAATCGATGCCACCATGATCGTTGGTTGTGAATGCACTGGCACCATCCAGAAGGTGTTTCATACTGTATAAAGTTGCCACAGAGAGCTGCTGTCACATTCACAGTTTCCCCACAGGCAGGAGAACCACACCAGACCTGGAGTTTTTGATGGGGAGCAAAAAGAGATCAATGAAAGGAAAACACTGCTGAGCTTCTAAGAAAAGGAGTAAGTTGTCCTGTTTAGATCTTTTGAGTGAGGAAAGCACGGGGAAAGAAAGTCAAACATTATTCTTATTCTTTATTAAATTTCTGTAATGACCTTCATCTGAAGATCACAGGGAAGTTTACAACATAAAAACACAAAAATATATACCGTAGTGACAAAAAAAAACCACAATAGCCCCACACATGGTTCAAAAGGCCATGGATTGTTTAATTACCCAAATGCCTAGAAGAAGAGGAAAGTTTTTGCTTGATGCCTAAAGATATGTAGCTAAGGTGCCAGGTGAGCCTCTCTAGGGAGAGCTTTCTACATGTGGGAAGCCACTGTAGAAAAGACCTGCTCTTGTATTGTTACCCTCTGGACCAGGCATAGGCAAACTCAGCCCTCCAGATATTTGGGGACTACAATTCCCATCATCCCTGACCACTGGTCCTGTTTGCTAGCGATCATGGGAGTTGTAGTCCCAAAACATCTGGAGGGCCAAGTTTGCCTATGCTGCTCTGGACCTCTCATGGAGGAGACACATGAAGACGGGCTTCACACATGGTCCAGGTAAGTTCATATGGGGAGAAGTGATCCTTACGGTAATGCAGTCTTGAGCTATCTAAGGCTTTATAGGTCTAAGTCTTTTATTGGGCCCAGAAACTAATTTTCAGCCAATGCAGCTGGGCCAGGATTGATGTTATATGCTCGAACTGTCTTGACCCAGACTGACAGGAGATATGATAGCCATCTTCAAATATATCAAGGGCTGTCATGTGGAAGGTGCAGCAAGCTTGTTTTCTCCTGCTCCGGAGGGTAGGACCCAAAGCAATGGCTTTAAGTTACAAGAAAGGAGATTATGACTAAACATCAGGAAGAACTTTCTGATAGTAAGAGCTGGTTAACAGTGAAACAGACTCGGAAAGTGGTGTTCTCTCCTTCATTGGAGGTTTTCTATCATGGATGTGTTAGCTAGGATTCCTGCATTGCGGGGGATTGGACCAGCTGACCCTCGAGGTACCTTTCAATGCTACAATTATATAATTTTATGGTTCTAGCTAGCTAGCTAGAGAGAAGAGGAAAAGAAAATGAATTAAAAAGTAAGTCATTCAGATAAGGGTTGTGACACAAGTTGACCTACCAACAAGAGATCTGACTAGCCATTGCTACCTCCAAGACAGCTTGCTGATTTTTCTGACTCCAGGAGTTTTGATATCTACTTTCCTCTTAGAAAAGAGCCTGTAAAACCTTATAGTTTAAAGATCACAGTATCCTCCCCCCTCCCCGGCTTCTGATAACAAAATTCCATTATTTACTCAGTGCCAGATTAGCAGGAGCCCTGGCTCAGGACCTACCACTGACTCCATCCAACAAATTAATTGCTTGTACCTCTTCCATTAGTACAGAATAAAAAATGACCTTAAACGGTGCCATGCATTTTTAATTGTGCCCAGCCAAAAACATACAGATTCTTACATGCCAGTGCTATTTTACTCAGCAATGCCTGCATATCCCATTGGAATGGTACCACTGAGTATGTACCTCTGTATGTCTGTTCGTGTGAACATCGTGTGACCACATTTTCCTAGAAGCTCAAAATAGGCTCCTTTCTCATTCTACTGGATGCTGCTCCAAATTGAAATGGGGCTTTCCCATTTCTGAACACAATATTGAATCACGCTGGCTCTAGATTCTTCACAGCTGGAAAGCCCCTTTCTATTTGAAATTACTTTTAAAATGGGACTGTTGAACTTCAGTCTTCAGTCTATAGACCACTAACTGTTGGTTGACTTCTACTGCCAGCACTAGCCTACTGTCCACTCATTACCATTGTCAACTCATGGGGGTGTCATACTTACCTGTGTCATACTTACCTGGCAGAGGAGACACCTTGATAATGACGGTGGTTTTCCCAGGGTGAGGCTCATCCATTGCACTACAGGGGTGTGCTGACCCCTGTGATTTTCCCAAATGTCTAACCCCCCCCAAAAAATCTCATAGGGGTGTCTCCCCCATTTAGTTGCTTACAGTGGAATGTGACTGGGCATGTTGTTCTCTGGAGACATCTTTTCATTGACCAGCCTAAATTATAGGGAGGTATTCAAGCCCTGCAGCAATAAATCTGTGCCAAACTAAGCCTAGTGTGAGCTAGTCAATCAACTTTTTCATGTGGCCACCATGTTAGTGACCAAGTTTTGATTGGTTCCCATTTGGCCCCACCAGAGCCCCCTGTCAGTGTTTGAGTGAACACATGTGGTCGTAAGGTGAGGAGGGGGAGGCAGCTGTGCATGCAAGCCCTGCCCCCATACCAATGTGCAACAATTCTAGCTCTGACCTTCACATGTGGAACACAAAGCCTGATGAGAGATTCAAACCATATTCAACTGAATTTGATTAGAAGCCTCCTGGTAGCTGATAACTTGAGATGTTCAGGGTACATAGCTGCAGAGTTGGTTCTAACTGTGTCCAGCCAATCCCCTGAGTAGGGCTCCATGTCAAAAATACTTTCCTACAAGCCTTACTGAAAAGGTGTGTGTGGGTGTGGCAAATGCCGCAGGTCACCTAAGAAAAGTTCTCTTCATTTTTAGTGTTCATGTGGTGTGGCTGTAATCATGCAAAAAATCGATTCCTTTCTAAAAGACAAGTTGAAAGTGGAGTGCAACAATTTACCTTGTCAATGGTGGAAAATCGTAACTCTGTGGAAAGTGAAAGCATCTTTATTATAATTTAGTGTAAAAAAACAAAATCAGAATTTGACAATACAGAAACACCCCAATTTTCTGCTCATTTTCTTGAGCTCTGCATCTCTGGAAATAACCTTCAGATTTACATTAACATTGCAGAAAAACAGCAGTTGGTTCTCAAGAGAGCCGGGCCGATTCCATTACATACCTCACCAGTGTCCAACTTGGCATTCTCAGGAGTCGCTGACAGATGTGGTTTCATGCCAAGCCAATAATTCCCTGCCATTTTCACATGACAGAGCAACTCATTGTTGGAGCAGAAGCTGTGATTTTCAAATAGGGAGCCATTTAATCAGCAAGCATTTGCCCACAACTTAATTTCCTTTGTCCGCGAATGGACTGCAACAGTGATGGTTGCCTTCCCCCGCCTTTCTCATTAATTTTACTGGATGTGAGGTAAACCTTACCTTACCTTACCTTTGTATTGGATGTGAATATAAATCAATTGCCTTATATACTGAGTCAAACCCTTGGTCCATCTACCTCAGTATTTTCTAAACTGAGAGGTTGTGCCTCTCCAGGGTTCCATGAAGGGAACATTCCCAGCTGCACCTGGAGATGCTGGGAATTCAGTTTGGGACATTCTGCAGGCAATGTAGGTGCTTCACCAGTGAGCTACAGTCCCACTCTCTGGATCTTGATGAATAGTTCATGTTCATCAGTGATGAGTAGGCATCCCCAGTACTAAATTTCAAGTGTTTGAGATGCATGTAGAAATGGGGTGGCTATGTGTCTTCCTAAATGGAGTGCTCTGTTGGGTGGTGTCCTCTGAAGGGCTTCCTGCCCAAGTCCAGTTTAGAAAGGTGAGTAGGGTTCTTGGAGCAGCATATCAGCTGTTTGCCCCTGGAAAGCAAACTGAATGAGCACACAAGTCACTTGGCCACACTCCTCCCCATTGTGGTAAATGGTGCTTCCATGCGCCCTCACTTCAACCATGGTGTTCAGTTGCAGCAGAAGTAGTTTAGTCATGCTGGCCACATGATCCGGAAAGCTGTCTATGGAAAAACGCCGGCTCCCTCAGCCTGAAAGCGAAATGAGCACCACAACCCTATAGTCGCCTTTGACTGGACTTAACCGTCCAGGAGTCCTTTACCTTTACCTGTGATTATATGCATTTCTATTTAAATTACAGTAATCATTTCTAAATTTGCTCCTATGCATATAAATCTGCTTATTTGGATTTTATGCAAATTCACGTCCTCTTTTTTGGTGATGCATTTTTTGGCAACGTGTAAGTGGCCACCCTATGTAGAAACATATCTAGTTAGCCCTGCCTTCTTCTCCCAGGAATCATTTTTTCACTGTGACATCCCATGACCCCTTTCACATGCACACCAAGCCACAGGATCTCTATTTTTCCAAGGGTCTGCACCACGTGGCTGTATTGTGCATGTAAATATATCAGCCACCTGTGTGACTGGCAGTGTGAGTTTTGGCATTCTTCTGCATAGGCTGGAACCATCTCAGTTGGAATGATCCACACCAATGGTCTTGCCTATGTCATTCAAGTATTTTATACACACATCCATCAGCCGTGTGGGTCAGAAAAGGAAGAAGCAGCTACCACTTAGCCCAGGGGTAACCTGGCCTGTAGTGAAGTTAAAATAACAGGGGGGAAATAGAAACCTAATGTAATGACATTGCAACAGATGATAACATGCTTATTCCCAGGTACATCGAAATGTCATATAAATGGACAGTCAGACATTATTATTATTTTATAGTGATGGGGAAGGTGATGAGAGAGAGAAAGGACATACAAATTGACACAGAAATGTATTGGGCGCAATCACTGCAATTGCAAATATCAACCATTATGTGAAGAAAATTTGAGTTGAAATAGGCAATTTGCACTCTAGTCTGATAATAGCATGGAAACTGGCAAAAAAAAAAGCCTCCAGAAGAAATCTTACACATGTTACCTTCTGTAAATAGGCCATTATTATTTAAATTTTACTTTGAATACACTGGTGCTTAATGATGGTGACCCTAATCCATCAGCTTCTTCCAAAATACACACAGAAATGCAGGGTTTCTCTAAAAGGATGCATCTTACAGAGCTGCCCCTGTAGCAAGGTGAAGTCCAAATGCACACAGGCAGCAGCTAGCACTTTGGATACAGTTGGCTCCAAATTATCCTGTAACAGTGCCCTATTCCTTTCCATAGTTGTTGTTGTTTTCTTTAAAACATAGCTAGTAGAGGGGTGCAGGATGGAGGGGTGATCTGGATCAGGCCCATGATATGGGAAAAGGGACTTTGCCCCTGCTGTGGTCCTGATCAGAATCTCCTACGCCCCTGCTCACATTGCAAATAACAAGCAGAAGGGGGGGGGTAGCTGAGTCCCATCAGGACCATATTGGGGGGTCAAAGGGTTAAAGACCTTGCCATGTTTCCAATCTGGTTCAGCCCCCTCCCCTAGCACACTGGCAATTCCCTGAAGGCAAAGAACAAAACAAATCCTATTGTGCTAGGGCAAACTACATGACAAGCCTAAAATCATGCAACAAGTTGAAGCCTAAGGTTGTGCCTTAATTAGATTTGAACTCATGTCTCTTTATAGAAGTTCTATATATATTCAAGAGCAGTCCTCAAAATCTATTATTCCAAGCAGATCCTCTGATACACCAAAATCACTGGGCTTATTCAGTGGCTTGGGAGTTGCTGCCTTTGCCGTATATTTATCCCACACAAAAAATTGCCCTGCATTACAATAGTTTTCAAACTCCTGCATAAGAAAACCTTCTTTTTTCCCCTTTTTAAAAAGCAAAATTGGAGACACTTGACGCCTCTTGACATGTTCTTCTAAAAGGATCCAAAGGATCAAATGAAAAGATTAAAAATGAACAAACAGAAAATGAGTCTCTCATATGACGGATACCTCATTACCATCCCTTCATCCTCTTCTATCCCTGACAATAAAGCATTGTCGTTCATAGATTTTGAAGCTGGTGGACGATCTGCTATTCAAAACAGTTTTTGAGCTCTGCTCGAACAAAGGACTTCGTGATTCATGAGCTGGCTCTCCTCGTACCCCAATATCACATTCACCAATGTCGAACACAGAAATCTATATTACATGGCCAGGGAGAGAAAGAGAGCAGGCTGGCATTTTGATGGTGGCAATAGGTGGATGGCATGAAGACTATGCACAAAGCCACTTTAGGCACCCTAACTGTCTCTGGTTTGGAATCATTATCTCCCAGCCTCGGTTTTCTGCCTTTCGGTGATCATGAGCTACTACTAAAGAAGATAAGAAGAGTCCAGCTGGATCATCCCAACTGGTACTACAGCTTGTTTCCAGGACTGGCCAGCCAAATCTTTTCAAGAATCCCACAAGCAAGACAGGAAAGTGATAGCCTCTCTCTGTCATTTGCCTTTGAAACTGCCCCTTGAAATCTCATGGCTTTCAGTAGACCTACCTTCCACGAATTTGTATAATCCTCTTCTTTTGGCTGCAGTCCTGTGCACACTTACCTAGGCATAAGCTTCACTGAACACAATGGGACTGACTTCTGAGTAAACGTCAATCGGATTGCAGTGTAGCACAAATCTAAGGCCATCCTCTCATCTTGTGGAAGCGAGTGTAGCTTTTGTGATTTTAAAGTGTGAATGACAGTACCTTGGCACATTTATTTATTTAGTCAATTTCAGCACCACTTAGCTACAATAATCTCTCAGTGGTGTATATGGGGTTTGAGGTTTCTCTGTTCCACATTCTGTAATGCTTGCTTTGATTTTATATTGGTTTTTATCTGTATTCTTATTGCTGAAAAATGCTTTGGGGCCTTTGGTGAAAAGCAGCCTCAAAATCTTATTAATGACGAAAAATAAGATTAAATGAAAATAAACAGTAAGGATGGTGGCAAGTAGTAGCACTAAGGAGAAGACCAGACTGTGGAGGAAACAGATATATCTGTTGCTGTACAACTGTGTGTCCACTGCTGTAAAATCACCCTCTCCTCTTTCTCCATGCAGCATTAACCACAGAGGGAAATGGCTGCCTGTAGGAACTAGCCACATGGTGAGATAAGCTTTATAATATAAAACAAAAACAAGTCACAATAATATCAAAATAAATAACACATGAACATGTATTCAATGCAAAACAATGCAAAGCGCAGCAGGCAATTCCCCAGTCTGACGAGTAGAATGTAAATACCCATAATTAACATAGTTATTTCACTGATTAAAAAACTCCCACACACCATAGTTCTAAACTCACATTTTAATAAACAATCATCAATGAAATGGTGGTTGCATGCTAAAGATGATAGCTGGTTACACTGTAAATATAACTGAGGGATGGCTGGCAAAAAATAATAATCTGTTTTTATTTAAATCTTTATCATGAACCATGCTGCTACTATGAAATGAGAGGAAGATGAGGGCATGGGAACATTATCTCATCACAAGGCTAGAGCCTACAGAGGACTGACTTTCATATATATATATATATATATATATAATTTTTATTAATTTTCCAATATAAAATTATACAAAAACAAAACCTCAAATTTATCACCAACATCCTCTTTTTGGACTTCCATCAGCATGTCTGATAATTCTCCGTTTTACTCACTTCTTCCACATTTCTCAATTTAATATTGCACTACATTAACATCTTATTTTACCTTATTTTTTAAACAATATTTCTACTATACATTCTCACAGAGCTTCCTGAAAACTTACAAACGTTATCTGATCATCACATATACTTTTCATATAATCTGTAAATTTATTCCAGTCTTCAGTGAATTTCTGGTCTCGTCGGTTCCGGATCCTCCCTGTTAATTTTTCAAGTTCTGCATAGTCCATTAATTTCACTCTCTATTCTTCCATCGTAGGTAATTCTTCTTGTTTTCATTTTTGGGCCAACAAAATTCTTGCTGCTGTTACTGCAGAGGACAACAGCAGAGGAGTGACTTTCTAGGAGATTTCTATTCCACTTCTGCTGAAATGTATGACATTAAGTGAAGCATGTAAGGGCATGGCAAGCGGGCATTCATTTCTAGCGGGGCGGCCCAGGAGAACTTCCCACCGGTTGCTGTGCCCCATTTGATCAGAACTAGCACTGGAAAACTTGGAAAGTGCCAATGAATGTAGTAAGTGTCTGACTGTTTCAACCTTCTGTGAGCAAACATGGAGAGGCAACAGTCAGCATGGACAAATTATTGGGATGCTTTTGTGACAGGCAGAGATGAAGATTCACATTCAGCTGAGCAGCAACTGAATGGGTTGAAATGACAAATGAGGGATGATAAACGAGTCTCAGTAGCTTGCTGTTTGACTGGAACAGGGCAAGATACAGGTATGTTTCAGCATCAGTGGGCCTCAGGAGGGCAGCAGTCAGTGGAGCACACAAGAAATTTCCAGTGACATCTCTGGCCTCATCCTCCCTCCATTTCCATCTGACCTGGACAGCTCTGTTTATGCCACCATCCCAGGAAACCTTGCTTCCTTTGCTTAACTTGACACCATGTCCCAATTGTGTCAACCTGATGATGAGCAATATTATTCCTCCATACAAACAGAAAAAGAAGAGGTCGAAGACGCTGAACCAAAATCTTTATCATCAAATAATTTTTATTCTCCAGTGGTGGTTGTGTGTGGCTGTGTTTAACAATATCTGTATTTTAAACAATGACTACATGGTTCCGAAACTGTTTCATTTTCATCGTGCTGGATTGCAATCCTGGGCACACTCTCCTAGGAGGAAGCCCCATTGTCCTGAGTGTGGCCTCCTCATGAGCCATAGGACTATTAATCACTATGGAACCCTGGGCAGTGTAAGCCCTCTGTGGAATGCCTCAAGTACAGCCATTTTAGGCTCTTTGGTGGTGCCCTAGAAAACGGAAAGGTTTGGTCTCAGGGTGGGAGACAGTTCTGAAATTTTAAGGAGAAAGAGAGAAAGAGAGAGACTGAGAAATGATGACATTTCAAGCACTATGATACCACTTCAAACAACCATGGCTTCCCACAAATAATTACGGGAGCTGTAGTTTGTGAAGGGTGCAGAGAGTTGTTTGGAGGCCCTTATTCCCCTCACAGTGCCATAGTTTCCAGAGTTCCCCATGAAGAGGGGATCACTTTTTGAACCACTCTGCCAACTGTACCTCTAGGAGTGGATTAGGGATCTCCTCACAACTCACTCTTAACAAACTATCGCTCCCATAATTCTCTCTGTCTAAAGCGGTATCACAGTGCTTTAAATGTGTGGCGGGAAGGCTGTCAAGAGACAGGAGGAAGGCAGTTTTCCTCCCTCATACAGCAGCCATTTTTCAGCACCAGCTTCACTGCTAGCCTGAGGTCTACACCTGCAACTCAAGACCATAGAGCCAGAGCCCTGTCCAGCAGTCCTCAGGATTTAATGGTCTTATTGCTTATGGTAATGTATATTATTTTTTCCCACATACTTTAAAATTTAAGGCAGCCCTACTGGGTTTAGGGGCTTTCCTGCTCACTCTGCAGAGTGGGGCCTACATAGACTGCAGCCTTCACACCCTGTTTTGAGCAGGAGCGTAGCCAGGATTTATTTTAGGGGAGGCAAGCTTTATGTTAGGGAGACCCAGAACCGAGTTATCCGTGGCACAACTGGGCAGCTAGTTAAGTATTTTTATTTATTTATTTTTTATTTGATGTAGGGGGGAAGTTGCCCCCACCTGCACCTTCCTGGTGATGCTTATGGGACTGGAAGACTCTGAGAGTAAGCACAAGTGCCTTACTCCTCCACTCTTACTGTGCTGTTTAGAGACTTAGCTTAGAATTGTATACACCTGAGTAGTTCTTCCTGCTCCCATACCCTCCAACCGCCCCCATTTTACCAGGACAGCCTGGATTCACAGAAGCATTCCTGGCTTCCATTTGGATCTGGGAATATCCCGCTTTCCACCTCCAGAACTGCTGCCAAGCTCAGGGATGATGATGATGATGATTAATTTCTACCCCACCCATCTGGCTGGGTTTCCCCAGCAACTCTGGGCGGCTTCCAACAGAAGATTAAAAATACATTAAAATGAGCCTCTCCGTGGCCTCTGCTGCTGGCCTCCTCCCTTTTGCAGCTCCAAGTGGCTGCTGGAGAGCAAGCAGAAGAGGAGAGGCTCACCACTGCCACCACCAAAGCCAGCCCCCAATGATTAGCCGGAACTAGCAACTCAGGTCCATCCTCGGCAGGGGCCAACAGAATTGCTGGCATTGCATGCACGATCTCACTGCAGGGGCTGTCCTCGCCTCCCTTGCATGCCAGAGCCCAGTGGCAGAGAGACCCAGTGCTCCCTCTCCCACTGCCACTCCTTCTCTCCAGCACTGCCACCTCCAGGTCAGGCCTGACCCAGGAGAAGAACTGCGGCCTGGCAGCACTGGGCCATCAGTAATATTGCATGCCAGAGCCCAGGAAAGGAGAGGCGTGGTGCTGCCAGTATTGTCGTTCTGTCTATCCGCTGCTGCTATCCCCAGGTTGGGCTTGACCTGGGAGTTGAGCTGTAGCCCGGTCGTGCTGGGCCAGCATCAGTCTTGTGCACCAGAGCCCAGTGGAAGAGAGGCATGGTGCTGCTGCCCCAAGGTCAGGCAACTGCTTTACCAGGGCCAGTATGGATGTAGGTAGCTCTGTTTGCATTCTGTTCCCTTGAGTAATATTGCAGCTTGGCAGTGCTGGGCCAGTGGCAATCTCACACGCGGGAGCCCAGTGGAGGAGAGGCACAGTGCTCCCACTGCCCCCACCACGCCTTCTCTCTGCCACCTCAGGTCAGGCCTGTAATAATTCCTGTAAGCAGCAGAAATGCCTCTGTTGAGACTGCCCTACCAGGGCAGCTACTCCTGGACTAATGATAGTGCTGAGTCTTGAATGGGGATGAGGTGTGTGTCCCACTAAGGATGTAAAAAACCATGGGAAAGGAACTACATCTATCACAATTCTAGGCAGCTCTGAACAGCCTAATGAAAGCTAACCCAGTCTTTCAAAATTACCTCCATGTGAAAGGGAAGGGAGGGGACGTGAAAAAGCAAGAAGGCAACAGCAACAGGAAAGCATCAGGGTGGCCAACCCATCACAAAACAAGGTGAGATTTAGATCCAATGCGGATGACAGGTCTATCAATAGCTGTTAGTTATGATAGCTAAATGGAACTTCAAAATGGGTACCTCCAATATGCCAGAGACATAGAATGGTAAAGGGTTCTAGCTTCATGCTTTGCCTCGGTGAGTTTCCAATTAGCCAGGGAAATGCTGGAGGAGATCTGTCCTTAGTTTGATCTAGCTGGAAATTCTGTTTTTTAGTCTTATTGGCTGAGGTGCAAACAAAACATACTGCATATGCAGTAAAGCCCTATTTTAAACAAAAAACAAAGCTCATGCTTGTATCGGCTGAGAAGAAGAACCTAGTCCTACAGCAGCGGTTCTCAACCTGTGGGTCCCCAGATGTTGTTGGACTACAATTCCCATCATCCCTGAGCTCTGGCCTTGCTAGCTAGGGGTGATGGGAGTTGTAGTTCCACAGCATCTGGGGACCCACAGGTTGAGAAACGCTGTCCTAGAGCATTATGCTCCTTGTTCAAGGTGCCTGATGCCTACTCTTTGTCTTCAGCACAATTCGATTTTCAGAGCTGTCTAAGCATATTTGAACACAAATTTTCCACTAAATATGTGTTTCAAATTAATGGGAGATGTGCTGAAATCCCTTAGGGTGCTTTGGAAAACTCAATCAAGAGTTAATCAGCTAGAACCACTTATAATTTGATCAGCCACATCTGCTAGCCTACTTCTACCATGAAATCTTAATGTTACAGGATAAAATTTGGCTGAATCTAGAAAGATCAAGATGTCTGATCTGAGATGCTGTCCTTGCTGAAGTCCAATACACTGAATGCAACTAATCTAACACACCACTTGGACTTCTGCCTTGCAGCTAAAACAAGGGAGTTTGCCAGAGGGTATATAACTGTGCAAAATATACTCCATCCCAACTGTATTTTTTCCATGTACCTCAGTCATGAAAAAGAAGCGTACTTAGCCACTTTGAATTTCATAGAATCATAGAATTGTAGAGTTGGAAGGGATTCCTGAGGGTTATCTAGTCCAACCCTCTGCAATGCAAGACTCTCAACTAAAGCATCCATGACAGACGGCCATCCAACCTCTGCTCAAAAACCTCCAAGGAAGGAGAGTCCACAACCTTCCGAGGGAGTACATTCCATTATTGAACAGCTCTTGCTATCAGAAAGTTCTTCCTAATGTTTAGTCAGAATCTCCTTTCTTTTAAGTTGAATCCTTTGGTTCTTCTCTCTGGAGAAGACGAAAACAAGCTTGTTCCACCATGTGACAGCCCTTCTGGTACTAGAATATGGCTATCATATATCCTCTCAGTCTCAGGCTTGGTTTCCAGAAGAATGATTGATGGAGTTGAGTATGCTTAGTCTGGAAAAGAGGTGACAGAGAGAAAATGTCCCAAGCCCCACTGCCTGGATGTCTGTAAAAGGGAAGCTAGATGCAGTTTTCACACATCCTGAATCATGTGTCACGAGTTTGCTGTACATGCAAAGCCTTTTCCTTTGCAGATATCTGCATTGTTGCTTGGATATCCGGGGGGAGAGGGCAGAGTGTGTGTGACTGGGCACAAGTTCGCTCCACATGCAGATTCCAAAAGGCTATAAGTGTACTCAAATCGCCTTCCCTAAATTGTGAAAGATCTCAGAATTCTAGCAACACTGAAGGGAAACAAAAAAGAGAAAGATAGTGCACTAGTTTACGTAACATTCATTTTGATTCCTCTTCTGACAGTGCCATCCACACACAGGGCAAATGAACAGATTGATGGTGACTTCAGCTGACTTTCCTACCTGCCCCATCCCACAGGCTGGAATTAATTATCAATCCTATGCACTCTTGATCAAGTGTAGGTCCTACTGAAATTTCTGGCGGGTGGCTCAAGTGGCTTAGGAAGTACTCTGCACATTGCCAAAGTCACAAGAGAATAAATGACCATTCTATATAACGTATTTTGTTTTAATTACTTTGTAAGGCACTCTAGTATCCTAAGAGATGGAGAGTAGTTGAAAAAGGAAATGAATTGTGCACAGATAAAGAAGAAGAAGAAGAAGAGTTTGGATTTGATATCCCGCTTTATCACTACCCGAAGGAGTCTCAAAGAGGCTAACATTTTCCTTTCCCTTCCTCCCTCACAACAAACACTCTGTGAGGTGAGTGAGGCTGAGAGACTTCAAAGAAGTGTGACTGGCCCAAGGTCACCCAGCAGCTGCATGTGGAGGAGCCGAGACGCGAACCCGGTTCCCCAGATTAGGAGACTACCGCTCTTAACCACTACACCATACTGGCCTGAGCCCTGACTTTGGAAACCAATTGTGTGGCTGAGCATCATTGGGTTAAACAATATATTGAATTGATTCAAGTTACACTAGAAAATAGTTTGCTTGTCTTGTTTCTCCCGTTTCTCTCCCGTCTGCTGCTCTGGGTAGCACAGCTTTGGAACTCCAGAAGCTCTGTAATCGACAGTTTTAAACAGGCCAGCTGTATTGGTAGAGGATATTAGCAACAAAATTACTTACCCAGCACCCACCCCAGTTAGAATGGTGAAGAAAATTTGGAATTGCCAGATTTTTTTTTCTTTTTCTTTTTACAGCGATTGTAAATTGAGTTCTGTCCTGGTGCTTAAAACCAAACCGCACGCCTAGCAGCAGCTCAGAGAAACAATGTTGTTCAAATCTAAGTGGATACCTTCTGCAACCGGCACTACAGTAGTTGATACTTCTAGTAGTTCTAGTAAAACACAAGAAAAATCCCAGAAGCCAAAGTTAGCCCTCTTCTCTCCAAGTTGCTGAACAGCGGGTTGAGCATCCCTGTCCCAGAAAGTTCACAGTCTATTAGAAGAATGTGCTTTCCTTCTTCCAAATCAAGGTACACGGTGCCCGAATCTCAGTTTCAGGGGACCCGAATCGGTTCAGCAGAGGATAACAGGTGGGTCTTCTTTTGAAGCAGCAGAGAAAAAGCCGATGGACAGCAGAGGAAAAACTATTTGAAAAGGCAACTGAAAAGACCCGACGAGAAGACACTCTAAGGCAGGCTGGAGACGTCGCCTGCCTCCGCCGTGCAGAGAACAGCCCCGGTTTGCGAGAGGCTCGCCATCCCTTCTTCCCGCAGCCGTCTCCGCCTCGCCGGCGGTTCTCTCCGCTCCTCCCGCATCTTTGCGTAATGACGCGCAGGGAGAGCAGGCAGGCAGGCAAGCCTGGGAGCAGGAGGAGGAGAAGGAGGTGGGCAGAGAGGGAGCGGGAGGCGGAGAGGAGCCGACCGAGCATTTAAAGCGGCAGCCCAGTCTCTCTTTCGCCCAGTAGCGAGCCGAGGAAGGCAGGCAGGCAGGCGAGCGCGTCCGGGAAGAAGCGCCTACGGCAAGACCCCGGAGCTGGACCTCCCCGCCCCACCGGACCATCCCCTGCCCACCCCTCGGTAAATCCTCTCTCGCTTGCGGCAGGAGGCGCCCGGACCCCCGGCTGGCTGGCGGCTGCTGGAACAGCGGCGAAGCCTCCTTCCTGCTCGTGGTAGCCTGGGTGCTCACCATGCTCCAGCCGGGGAGGCTGTGGCAGCTGCTGACTTTGATGAAGTTGCCCTGGTGCCTGCTGGAGTTCCTGTTGTCGGCGGTGGCGCAAGGCCAGGAGATGTACGCCCCGCACTCCATCCGCCTGGAGGGCGACATCACCCTGGGCGGCCTCTTCCCCGTCCACGCCAAGGGCCCCACCGGCGTGCCGTGCGGGGACATCAAGAAGGAGAACGGCATTCACCGCCTGGAGGCCATGCTCTACGCCCTGGACCAGATCAACAGCGACCCCGAGCTCTTGCCCAACGTCACCCTGGGCGCCAGGATCTTGGACACCTGCTCCAGGGATACGTACGCGCTGGAGCAGTCGCTCACCTTCGTGCAGGCGCTCATCCAGAAGGACACCTCCGACGTGAGGTGCACAAACGGGGAGCCGCCGGTCTTCGTCAAGCCGGAGAAAGTGGTGGGCGTCATCGGGGCGTCGGGCAGCTCCGTCTCCATCATGGTGGCCAACATCTTGAGGCTCTTCCAGGTAGGGCGCTCCGCGGAGGCTCCAGCATCAGGTTGTTGGCGCCAGAAACGGCCAGAGAGCCCTGGCACGCGGGCTGGCAGGGAGTGGTGCTGAAGGAGAGCGCCAGCCGCGGGCATGGCAGAGAGCAGCCCCAGCAATGGAAGCCAACCAACTGTAGGCTCTGTAGGCTGTAGGATCACTAGACTCGAGGGCTTCCTTAGGACGAGGATGCCTAGCGTTAGATAATCCACCCCATCCCACTTCCCTCCTGCAGGCAGTTCACACGCTCCCATCCCCCGGGGAGTTTGCTGCTCTGCTCTTTGCCTTCCCCAGCGCTCCCATCTCTCTTTTCCCAGCCGCCTCTTCCCTCCTTGGAAATCAGAGGCGCCCTCCCTTCCAGCACGTATCCTCGGGATTTTTCTCCTGACACTCTCTGGATTTATGATCCCATTTTCAAGAATCAATCAGTGAATCAAGACGACGGAGGGGGGAGACGCAAGGCGATGATTTCAATGGGTTTGCATTAGAGTGAAATATGGCTTGGCTAAAGGCGACCGGTTCCCCGCCAAGCTCTCGGTTCAGTGATAGAAAGAGGCGAGCTGTTGGGTGAGGAGGGGGCAGCTTCCACGAAAGGGCGAGGAAGCAAGCCGCCACTTTTCGGCTTTGGGGCTGGAGGGAATAACCCTGCTGGTTAATACGAGAAAGAAGCTTATTTCATTTTCATTTATTTGCGTTCTAGTTTAAAGCCCCGTCTTTATAAATTGGAACGGGGAGGGGGTGCTGAACTTCGCTCGATTATTTTTCTACTGGTGTACCAGTTTGGGTTCGATATTTGTTTGACAAAGTAGGCAGTATTCAAACCAGAAACGGGGGTGACTGAAGATGCGTTTTGCAAAAGAGGTGCGCAGCTGCATCCCCCATCCTCAGCCATCTGAACGCCTTGAAATAGGAATAACGAAAAACAGACAGTTTCTCTGTCAGTCTCGTCAATTTCAGCAGCAGAATCATCCTAAGAAATGCTAGGACAGCAAAGGGTGAAAGATGGGCGGAGGAAGCGAGATTAAAGGATGTCACCATCGTGTGTCTGCCCCCTCGCGCGCACGTGTGTCGCTGCGACGCTTTGCTTCCGCGTGTATCTCTCTCTCCCTCTCCTCTCCCTTGGCTTTCCCCCTTTCCCAAATTGAATTTCCCCTGCGGGCGCTAAAGCCCAGTCCCAGCGGTTCACCGGCCTGCAGCTGCGTTGAAGCATTCCCAAAACTAAGCCTCCTTCTTTGATACGAAGTTGTGCTTCAGTATTTGGAGTTAAATCCGCCCTCTTCCAGAAAACAAACCAAGCCATGACAGCAACAACAGCAAGCCCCCTCCCGTTTACAAAGTGCCTACGGTCTCCCTGGGTGAGACGACTGGATGTCTGGTGATTGGTGAACAGTCCAGACTCTCTGGTACTCAATGGCCTTTGTATCCACCGGAGTGGGAAAGAGCTGGCATTTAATTAACCCAAAAGCCAAGGCTTCGTCTGTAAGGTTTGGGCAGGGAAGATGCCTTTCTGTTTTTAAAAAAAGAAAAGAAGGGAATGATTTATAGCCTTGAACTCTGATTGGGTTCCAAATAGGAGGACTTCAGCAGATCAGGAAAGAAAAGCATTTGAATGCAATCAAAGTGGAAGGAAAAGGAGGAATGGGGGAACGGGGAGAGAAAGAGTGGGGGCACTTCTCCGCCGTCCGCCCTCGCAACACCCTGTAATTTCGCGTCTAATTGCCACATGGCAACTGTTCCATGGAAGGCGGAGCGCAGAGAGGGAGCAGGTTGCTTTCGCTGCTGAAAGCGACTGGGGGAGGGGGCAGGCTGGGCTGGGCTGCCCCGAGCGGAGCGGTGCGTCAACTTGTAGCTGGCAGCGTGAAGTTAGGCTCCGCCACTTGTTTGGCGCCGTTGGTTCAGCGCGGATTCCCCATCCTTCGTTCCCCTAGCGGGGCTGCCTTTCCTGGCTGCGTTTCCTGAGGCGGCGATCGCCCGGCTCCGGCTGCTCTGCTCTCGCCTAGCCTGGGGGCGATGTGAAGAGGGAGAAATCTGGTGGTGATCCGGTCTTGCTTCTGGGCTTGCACCTGGCCTCTGCACCAGGTGGGAAGAAGGGAGGTGCAGGTGCTGCTGCCACTGCCCAAGGATGTCCGATTCCTGGATCTTCCTTCTTTCTTCCGTTTTCCGCAAGCCAGGAGGTGGAGGATGGGAGGGCTCAGCCGGCTTTCCCGTTGCTTCTGGCATCTGAGCTTTGCAGGCATCTCTCCAGGAAGAGCTTGCTTGTTCAGTGCGGAGCTTTACACCTCCCCAGTGAAACTGCCAACTTGGGCTTCCCAACTGCTGCTTCCCAATGATCACACATGGAAGGACTGGCAAAGCCATCAACAGCCACACCAGGGCTCTCACTCTTCCACAAATTCTCCTTTCCTTTCTCCAGAATTTCAACTTCCCCACAGACAAATCCCCCTCCCCCCATGGTAACAAAGGAATCTTAATTAAACCAGAGATCTTTTGTCCTGGGCAAACTCCTCTCTAGCCCTTTTTGAAGACCACCAAGATTCCATAGATAGCTGCTTCCCTATGCAGTTGGACTGCTGTGCTGAACTGCAGTTCTATTAGGGCATTTCCCCTAATGCTTTTGACCATATCAGCCACCCTGTATTTTAAAGACAAAGTGAATTAATTGCTTTCAATTTTCCTCTCTCTCTCTCTCTCTCTCTCTCTCTCTCTCTGCATCAACAACTCTTCCCATGCCAAATGCACAGCACACTGTAGTGCCCAATCCGTACATGTGGTCCATATCATCGAACTGCCAGCATTAAAGAGAGCCCCCATGTTCTGAAACATCTAGCTGAAGGATATAGCAGAGTTTCTGCTTGAGACGTGTCTCTCAAAACCTTATGATGGATTTGTGCCTGTAATTGTTTAGTCCCTCTATTAGAAAGACCACTTCTTAGCATTCTGGTTTCTAGCCACCTAGAGTGGCTGTCTAATCACAACTATAGTTTGAATTGCAGTAGGCTGGTTCCAGAATGACAGAAATCTTTTTTCCCCCTTCATTTCAGCTGCTTTTTTATGTTATTTAGAGGTACATTCAGTATTTATTAAAATGTTTAGATTCCACCGTTAGCCTAAAGATCTCAGGGCAGATAACAATAAAATGTCATAAGATCACTATATGCATTGCAATAAAATCACAAAACACACACACACAAAGCCATGTCATACTTTTTCAGCTATACAACAATGTTCCAATGATGGAAGGGCAACACGCACCACAATTGCCTCGTTACGTAAATCATGTTCAGAATACCACAACACACACATGTGTTGTGGTTATGTGTGTGTTGGTGGAAGGGCAGCAGCACAGCATCATCTGACTGTGTAGGGTGCTCCACATTGCACACCTCAACAACAGGCCATTCACAAAACAAGGGAACCACTCAGCCACAGCATCTCCCTCTTAACAGGATTCAGTTTCCTGGCCTTCATCCAGCCCATTGCGGTGGCCAAATATTTATCTAGAACTTCTACAGCCTCATCTAACTCTGGTGAGATACTGGATCTATTAAATTCCAAATCATCTGAAGACTTCACCCAGCAGTTTCATATAGATGTTAAATAGCACTGTGAACAGAACAGAACCTTGAGGGACTCCATGGAACAACTGTCTTGGGGCTTCTGGTGGACACCCATCACTACCCTGGGTCCTGTGCCACCTGGGAAAGGAACATCTGGCCACCACAGAGTATACTTCCCTGAGGCCTCTCAGGGTAGCATAGTTTATGGCTTCTAGGTTTGGAGCTTATGAAACAAAATCTGAAGTTATATGGTGTTTTAAGAAAAAGATATTACAAGGAAAATTTCACAGAAAACCAGCATAAACCAAATGAAGCAAAAGACAAACAAATGGTTAAACACAATCCTCTATCCCTAACTCTAGTGCATTCCCTAAAGTGAGAATCATAAACTTATTTGTTGTCCTGTACAATCCCAGTACATATTTCTTACCACCATTCTCTCCCAGGCATACAAAAGCTTTGATGCCTCAGGAGCTCCACCTTAAATCACACACCTTCAGGCTAACTACCTGTAGATAAAGACTTTCCCTATCCACCCCCTGGAAATCTCAGATTCCACCTACCAGGTTATGGGCAGCAGGAAGTATTGGAGCCTTTTAGTTTCCCCACTCTCAGACACGAGACATGTCATAATTCATATACACAATGGAGTTCTACTGTCTTTTTATTTGAGTCTCCTGGAACAGCAAGTTAACCCTATATAATCTCCAACTGAACAGACAATAAAAATATGCATTCCCATATATTACACAATAATACATATAAAATCAGAGTCCTTAGAAAACCATCTATTTAAGTACAATCTAATCCCTTCACAGGGCCAAACAGAAACCCCCTAGTGCTACATGTGGAACTGGCTATGTAGGTAGGAGCAGGCCCACTGTACCTCCAGTTCCCAACCCACAGAGCATTTTGGTGAGATGCATTAATTATGGTTACAAAAACCAGTGAGAAATCCAGGAGCATCAACAGGGTCACATTTTTCTTGCTTTTCTCCCATAGAAAATAACTGGTCGGGGTGGCTGTGACTATTTCGATCCTAAACGAGTGCCTGAAGTCAGACAGAAATTGGTCCAGAACACTTGGCCTCATCCAGAAATGCCTGCATCATTGAAATAATGCTTTAGGCTTTTCCATAAGCTAACAACAACAACCCTAATATTACAGAGTAATTCAATTTCTAAAGCAATCCATCTTCCCTGAAATAATGAAAAAGTGTTTGGTAAGTCTTCACCATGTTTTATGATCTTACATAATATGGCACAAAGGCAGCCACTCCCTATCCTTACCACATCTTCATATTTTAACATGTGGAAGGAAGAGAATAAGTGTAGCACCAATGTTGTGGGGAATGTTGCTCTAAATGGGGGACAGACAGGGCTAGTGCAAGAAACATTAAATATTCATAATGCTGTTTTCACCAGGGTCTTCAGCAGATATGCCCAGTATTGCCATAGACTTTACTACACTTTGAAATACATGTTTAGGCAAAGGTGAGAATGCGAGCCGGAAAGTTCCCAGTTTGTCTCTCCTCAGCCAACTCACTAAGTGGCCTTGGACAAACCATCTTCTCTAAACTTCAAATCCTCCGTCTGAAATATGGGTATAATGACACTTGACTTAACTTTCTCTCCAAGCATTGTGATTACTGTGGTGATGCTGGTGACTAGCATGGCTGAAAAGCTTAGGTTGCCGTTTAGTATCTCAGGTTCTTCTCCCTCATAATGTAGAGAGGGGTTGTTACATGCATATCCAGTGGTCCCATGTGTACAGAATGCTAACTTTGTTTTTACTATATGAATGCGTTCTGTTAATTCTTTACAGAAAAATGTGTGGCCAGAAGCCCCCCAAAAGCTATCCTAATTTACCCCGCTTCCAGTTGTGACTATCCCTTCCAAAACTGACCATTGATCAATTGTGGTAGAAGAGTCCCACACAAATCTGGTACAAATCTGTTGAATTGTTTGTTACATACAAAACCACTACCTTAGTCATTTCTCTTTTTAAACAAAAAAAAGGCATAAAAATCCATACTGGTTTTCCTTTTCAGGATAAGCTACCATTCAACAAGAAATCAATTGTTTACTTTTATATTTGATTCACACAGAATCATGGGCATAGCCAGGATTTTTGTTAGGGGGGCAGGCTTTTGTTGGGGGGATAGAACCTCAGTTTTGTATTGATTCTTATTGACTTAGGGGGATTGTTGCCCCCCTGCCCCCCCTTGGCTACATCCATGCACAGAATGACATAATAGCTTCCATTAATAGGCATAAACATGGTTTACTTTATCATCAAGCAAATCATCCCCAAAGCCCCTCCCTACACAAATAATTGTCACTCAAAAGTCATTGCAAGTACAATCCTACTCATCAATGAGGTTTATATTTCTGAAAGACTAATACTGCATAAGGATACACCTGCATGAGAAACATATGTGGAGCTAGTAATATATTAATTCTCTTAAAATAGTCACTTAAACCAGAGAAATGTATCTGGGGTCAATAAGACAGACATTTCACTAAAATTTGTGTTTTCTTCTTAACGAACAAAAGAAAAGCATTTCATTTACTCTCCTTCCCAAAAGTTTCCCAGTCCAAATGCTGTAAAAAGTGAGCAAGACCTATGTGAGCAAGACACTTTAAGAATATTTGCAAAGTATGTGTATTTACAGGGTTGTCTATTGATGCTAGGGTATATGTTGTATTCTGTATAGTGGACTAGACTGTGGGCAGTGGTTGCATTGCATCTCATGAAGATAGTGTCTAAATACAAGAGGTCATTGAGACAAGATGGTTATATTTTTCAGTTTCTAAATGTCATGACACATTCAGCTAGCTTGCAGAATTTGATTTAGGATGCTGAATCAGGCTACACAAGTGACACTTACTCCAGCACTCAACAGCTGAAGATAGAGACATGAAAGAATTAAGATTTAACCATTCACTCACTATCACCAGTGATTTAGAAAGGACACAGAAACCAACCACAAGTCTGAACCAGTAAGATGGAGTGGCTATTATTTGTGTAGTGGGTATTATCAGATAGATAGATGGATAGATAGATGATAGATAGATAGATAGATAGATAGATGATAGATAGATGATAGATAGATGATAGATATAGATAGATGATAGATGATAGATGATAGATGATAGATGATAGATGATAGATGATAGATAGATAGATAGATAGATAGATAGATGATAGATATAGATGATAGATAGATAGATAGATAGATAGATAGATAGATGATAGATAGATGATAGATAGATAGATAGATATAGATAGATAGATAGATAGATAGATAGATAGATAGATAGATAGATGATAGATATAGATAGATAGATAGATAGATGATAGATAGATATAGATATAGATAGATAGATAGATAGATAGATAGATAGATGATAGAGATACATAGATAGATGATAGATAGATAGATATACTGCTGTACTAAGTATCAGGGCTTAGATGTGGATATAGACAGGGCTTTTAAAAAATCATATTATTATTTCATTATTTCTTCTTCTTGATTTCTATGCATAAACATAAGCACAGTAGTGTGTCTTCTAGCCACACGTTTGCTGGTAACAATGAAACAAAATTAGGATAATGCAGACTAAAATACATGTGCAGATGAGCAATGGTATCACTAGTTTTGAAATTTTAGCTTACATCTCACTAGTAGGGTTAACTGACCCCTCACCCAGGTGGGTGTGTGGGAGCCATGGGGTCATGCTGGCTAAAGCTGCCCTCCAACTCCCAGTGCATTGTGCTGATCACATCTTCCACAAACTGCTGATTTGACAGCTGTGTAAATGGGCAGCACATGCATATAGATGTTTGCACATAGGGCTCTTCTACCATGAAGAGGAAGAAGAGGAAGAAGAGGAGGAGGAGGAGTTTGGATTTGATATCCTGCTTTATCACTACTCTAAGGAGTCTCAAAGCAGCTAACAATCTCCTTTCCCTTCCTCCCCCACAACAACCACTCTGTGAGGTGAGTGAGGCTGAGAGACTTCAAAGAAGTGTGACTAGCCAAAGGTCACCCAGCAGCTGCATGTGGAGGAGTGAGGAAGCGAACCTGGTTCACCAGATTACGAGTCCACCGCTCTTAACCACTAAGCCACGCTGGCTCTCCTTACAAGAGAGGGAATCCGGTGCCAGCTAGAATTGCTCCTTATGTGGAGCAGCCCCACACAGCTGTACTACACATAGCTAGCCAATGTGAATGCTGGTAGGCATAGCCTAGCATATGTCAACTGTGAGGGAGTGACACCCACACCCACATGCATTGAAATCATGTGAGAGGTAGCATCATTTTTGTCACTCTTTAGTGTGAATTAATCATGGAAACTAGGGCAGAACAAGACTAATTCCAGTTCTTAGCAGATTCTAATAGATGGTTGAAATCATAGCCAATGGCTTCAGTCTGGGACACAGCTTTTCGGTGTGGGCAGAACCTGCCTCCTTACCTGATATTCCACTACAGTGTATAATGGAAACTAGTTCCTGTGAGAATGAGCAGGTATAATGTATCTCTGGCTACACCACTGCATCTCTAGAAGTGCATCTTGGTATATCTCTGGAATCTCAGCAAGTCAGGGCTTGGTCTCTTGCATTAATACAAAACCGCCTCAGTAACTCAATGTCAGTTTCACAGCATCCCTGGGATCTACGGTACATTTCACCTGCTTTTTCTCTTTGTGCATTGGGTTCCAGTCTTGTCTATCACTTTTGAACTTTGTGTTGTTCAGCTAGATATGCTATTCAGTTAAGTGTGCGTGTTGGGCACTGAAGAATCAGAATTTGTAGGAACTGGGTGAAATATGTATATATGTATGACCTTACAAAGAACATCTCAAAACATGAGAGGGTGTACAACCTTGGACAGTTATATAAAGTTGAAATATGTCTGGGAAGTACCTAAATAAGGACGGAGCAATAGGAACATAAACACGCCTGGCTGGTTTTGTTGCATCAGTGACAATTGTACTTCTTCATCAGTTTAAGAGATTTATATTCTGTGTGTCTGGTGCTAAAATTTGTAAGACAGCTAACAAACAATTCTGAATAATATTGTTAGCATCTCAGCTGGGGTAGACATCCACAAGATTTTCCTCTGTAGAACAAAACAATAGACTCCCATGACTTATGATACAGTAGATATCAACACTGGAGTTTTCACAAGCCCTTTGAGTTTCACTGTCTTTCTAAAGCCTGCCTCTCATCCACATTTGAGCATAGCTGTCAACCGTCCCTTGTTTGGCGGGAAACTCCCTTATCCCAGCACCGTTTCCCACTGCTGTCCCTTATTGATGATGTCCCTTAAATTTCCCGGATTTCAAAGGAAGTAGCTCCTCTCCCTCCCTCCCTGCCGGCCAGGGAGGAGGGAAGCTCCAACTGTGTTGCTTGGCTGCGTTGCTCACCCAATAAGGAGTCCAAGAATGACTAGGGGGTGGAGCTTGCGTGCCTTGTGCCAATCAAATTGGCCGCGTTGCCTGGGGACTCGCCTTTGCTCAGTGCTTCCCAGCGGAGAGGTGACAATGGTTTTCCTTGCTGCATCCCCTTTGCCGGGTTGCTGCGCTGTGGGAACCACCACTTGAGGCTTCGCTTGGCTGCTGGCTGGGCTTTCTGCCTTTGGCTTGGAGGGGCTCAGAAGCTAAACATACCTGTGCTCAGAATCAGATGGATATGTCATCGACGGTCCACTCACCCTTGCTGGGGAAAAGGTCTTTCTGGAGCGGGGGCACATGGTGGGGGAAAAGGAAAGGAGCTGGTTGAGTACAATGGCAGGTGGCGATCTCATGGGGGGGGGCTTTTGGATTTATTTTGGAGGCTCCTGCGATTGACTGTTATGGGGAAAAGGAAAGGAGCTGGTTGACTAAAATCCCTTATTTTGGCTGCTGATCCCTTATTTTCGAGGCTGCTGGTCCCTTATTTTCAAATCTGTAAGTTGACAGCTATGCATTTGAGACTAGTTCACATGCATGCATGCATACATATCACTTGATGTCCACAGCATCAGGTCATGATGACTTGCATCTGTAGATGAGCTATTACAGGCCAGACACTGCAGGTGAAACTTCCATATTTCACGCACAGTGTTTTTCAATGGAGTCAGTCACACATTCTGCTGCAAGTCATCAAGCGCTGAGTCACCAAGTGATGTACATGCTTGCATGAACTAGCCCTAGGCAGGAAAGCAGGTTTCATGATGATTTGAAAGAGTAGAAAATGAGGCTTCCATGATCAGCTAAGCCTATTGAAAAGTTAGCAAGACAAGACCTGGGAGTGGAGTGGCAGCTTCTTCCCTGTGCAATGCGATATCAAAAAAAGAAGCTTTTGTAAGTCAGAATGTGAGAGGGCCCCACTGCTGCCCAGCAATCAAACTACTGTCTCCATGCAGCACGCAATATACCCCCCCTTGCCAGTTTTTTTTAGTTACTTCCATGTCTTTATGTTCTAGTCCACTGTTTCAGACAATATGCCTCTGAATATCCATTGCTGGGAATCACGACAGGATGTTGGAGTAGGTAAGCCTTTGACCCAATTCAACAAGTCTCTTCTTATGTTCTTATGTTCAAAAGTTCTTGTAGGAATGGATTTATGTGCTAGGAGTGGATATATGATTTAGTTATTATACATTCCTTAGTCATGTGATTGAGATCAGTAGAGTACATGGGCGTAGCCAAGAGGGGGTGTGGGGCTGCTCCCCCCCCCCCAGATCAAGTAAAGCAATAGAAATACTTAACTAACTGACCAATCATGTCAGTTCTGCCCCACTAACAAAAGTCCTGCCCCTCTCTAAATCCTGGCTACGCCCATGGCAGAGTACCATCCTTTGCAGCTTTAAACTTGGAAGCTAAGGCAATGTTGATTTAATCTTCTAGAAACAATAATCCAGGATGTTTTAAGACAGACTAGATTTTCTCTGGTATCATCACTTTTCTCCCTCTTAAAAATAGCAATCACACACAAATTCTTTTGTGAAGAAGTAAAAGTAGTATTTACAGGTACAGTAGCAAAATAAAGGTAGGTTTATAATTACTATCTAAGTTACAAAAGTAGAAAATCTAAGTTCAGAATGGTGTACATACATGTGGTCAGCTTGGAGGCATGATGATGGAGAGATGCCCAGGCAGGAAGGATGTAGTGTTGCAGCTTCCTGCCAAAGCAGACCAAGAAAGTGATCTCATAGAGTTCTCTTTAGCAAATGTTACTCAAAGTGGCAGATAAAAGACAAAACAGTGACCAGCAACACTGAAAACTGGATACTCTTCACCACTGTATTTGGTCCCATGACTCCTTGGAGCAGTGACTAATACAAGGCCAGAATTATTATGTTTTTATTTGTTTATTTGTTTGTTTTAATTTTATAATTACAAAATTTTGCTTAAATCATACATCAGCCAAATCATGTCATATAGCAAACATTGCCATATTGTAGCATGCTAAGAATGTTCATAGCTATCATTTTATCCATTTTCTTCAAATTTCAGTATAGAGAACTATCAATTTTGTTGGAATATCTGGAGTGTTCAGATTCTTTCTTACAAGTAATTTTGTTCATGACCATGGAATCCCACACTTTCCTTATCCACTGGCCTTTGGGAAATTACGGCTTATGCAGGTTTCGGTTATGACTATACAAGCTGCTATCAATAGTGCTTTCTTTACTTTACACCCAATGTTGTGCCCAATACTTTTCTCCTATACATCAGTTGAAAGAGGAGTTGGAGTTACCTCCTCTGAGCTACCTTTTTATGGGAGGGGGCGGTGCAGCGGAGGCAAATCACTGTCTATGGCCTTTAGTCAATTCAAAAGATGATTTCTTTGCAATCCACATTAATTTCATTCAAGAGAACTTCCATACTTGGGTTTATTTTGTATGTGCAATCAACCATGTACTTTGTGGGTCTCAACACAACAATGCAAAGCTCCTTGTAGCAAGTGATTTGTAAATGCTGTTCTTTACACCATTAGGGCAGATTTTATCTATGAGAATTTGACACACGCATGGCAAATGGAATGCTATTTTGGTATAGGTGAACTTGTGCAAACCATATTAGAAGTTGCTTGAGGAAACAGCTCAGCACTGCAGTTATCAAAGGATGCTCTGTTCTATATTCCCCTGCTTTCTGAGTGAAGGGGGAGAGCAGGGCCGCCTTATCTGCTCTGGGAGAAATGGCTGATCATCTCTCTAGATGAATTTAGGCACCTGTTCAGGACAATTATTTTTGTATGTGTTTTTACAAAGATGCTCTCTGATCTGAGTTACTTTTACAATGCAGCTGTTGAAATGGTAACATCATTTTACATTTTTGTTACCATTACTATTGGTTGTGAGCTGGTTTGGAACTCCTTTTGATATAAAGTTCAGGATATAACTCCCAAGGAGCAGTGGGGGGTGGGGTGGAGAGCACTCCATCTTCTCATTTACATTAAGACTCCTGGTAGGGGACTCTACTGAGCCATTAAAAGAGATTGGAATCCCAATTTTACTCATAAATTCACATCAAAAAGGTGAAGGAACCCATTGTTTAAACTGCCTTATTTGTAAATAGGACAGGAGTAATTAAAGAGCATTATGAGGCCATTAATCTGCCTCTTGGCTTTATATACCCAAAGATGGAGAATGGACAAAACAGCAAGGTTAAATTCAAAATAGAATAGCTCCATCTCACATCACACACACACACATACACTGAACAAGCCCCTCAAAGGACACACACTACAAAGTAATATTAAAACTCATCAAATAATATTGGCAGGCTCCTCCATTTTATCTGTTTGTTTGAACAGAGCCCTCCTCTTCACAGACATCATTTACCCCTCTTTTAAGCATTTGTTACTGAAAAGAAATCAGGCTAATAGAGCAATGTTATTGCAAACAACTCCTATGTATCCATTAGGGTTTCTTTATAGAGCCTGCCCTACATCTGCTGGTTCTATCAAATTATCCCTATTCTTTGTGCCAGGCACTATGCTGGAAATGCCTGTAAAAGCTGCCATGATGCCTCTGGGCATCTTTCAGACACCTCAGAACCAGGTCAAGCCTTCTAGCTAAACATTGAGCATCTCTGGGTTGATCTTGTGATGTCAGAATGCACTTGTTTGGTGGTGCACAAGGATATCGCCTCCCACTTGCCTTTCTCCCTCCCTCCCTTCCTTCCTTCCTTCCTTCCTTCCTTCCTTCCTTGAGGAAATGATATCAAGGCCTGACAAGATCCAGTTAGAACAGCTGTTATTTAGCCAGGAGATAGAGAATATAATCAGAATGTTTTAATGTAGGTAAGAGGTCTTCAGGGTTGATGTTCAAAGCATGTGAGCTGTTCTGTAGGCTGCTGTTCAGGAGCAGAAAGGCAAACATTTCTGATGAGTCTTCTCAACAGATCCATGTTACACAGAGTGCTATTTTTGAGCACTCCTCAGCCCTAGCTGTAGTTGGTTCAACTGCAATGTCATTATCTCATTCCACATGGCTGTAGTTGTCTTTCAGCTAGCTCCGAGAAAACACTGTGCTTTGAAAGTGGGAGGGAGCGGGGGAGAGAAAAGGAGGTTTCACAGCAGCATTGGACTAGAAATGACATATTCAAATTGACAGAAAAAATCAAATATAATAGACTTGGGTAGGTACTCCTTCACCTTGCTCCTTCTCCTCCCCTTTCTCTTGAATGCTGTGCGGAGGGCAGTTCAATTTGTTCCACATGCCACAGTGTCAGCAAAGGAATGTAGAATCTTTGCACAGATGGCAGAGTCAAAGTTCGCTGAGGCTGTCCTGTTCTGACCTACTTCATTTGTTTATTTTTTCATTCAACTCTGAGCATCTTGTATCAGGTCTGGAATACCCAGAGCCAGGTGTCTTATGCCTATAAGCTGTGCTTCCCTTGTCTTTTGGCAGATAAAATAGACTCCAAATTTCTCCCTTTAGTGAAGCAGGGGGTCATAATTTGTCTAAAGGCAAAAGAGAGCCTCAGAAAAGAACTGTGGTTTCCAAGAATGAAGATCAACTCTTTCAGTTCCGTAAGATTCTGGGTTTAAATGGGATGCTCTTCCCAAACTCTTCTGTAGGACTGGAGGGGTAGAGCATCTGTTTGACTGAATGGGCACCTGTTTCTGCAATTGCATGCATGAGGCAGGCCTCAGTCACACTGATACAGTGGTAGAGTGTATGAGAACCAGTAGACTGAAGCTGAATCCTACTTAGACAGAAACACTGTGGGTGAGTGGTTCGCAGATTCGAGAACTGGGAAATTTGCTTGTTCTAGACTGAGTTGCACTCCCTCTGGAAGAGCAGGTATGCAGTTCAGAGGTGCTCTTTGAACCATCATTTGTCCATTGAGCTCCAGCTGGCCTTGGTCACAAAGAGCACCTATCACTAACTCCGATTGCTGCGCCAACTGCACATCTTTCTGAACAGTGACAATTGGGCCACTGCAACACATTGTCGAGTTTAGAGTCTTGCTTTTTTGCACTACATGGGGATTTCCTTGAAGCTAGGATCCAGGGGCTACAGTGGGTGCAAAATGCCTCATACAGAGCAGTGAGCAGTGCTCCTTATAGGGGACATGTGCTCAGGGATCTGCACTGGCAGCCCAGCCACCACGAAACCAGCCCTAAACAACTCTGGACCAGGTTACCTGAAATCCGTTTTTCCTCTGCACTGCACTGGAAACAAGCTGCCCAGCTCTACCTTTTCCTTCTCTCTGAAGTGAAAAATAAAATACCTGAGCTCCTCTCAAAGGATGCTGTTCTTAAGGTTGGGATTCATGAAACATCTCCACATTCCTGCGATTTTTTTAATTTATTTTTTTACAATCCTTGCATTTACCTGCCATGTATCCTAACTTGGTGAAACAAAATTACTGTCACTATTTACGTTCTAGTCTTCTATTTGAAGAGTTTTAATCAAATAGGATAGAAATATTTCTGTTATCAAAAAGGAATTGGTCAGAACTCACCCTACAATCTAGGGCTCAGAATACCGCTAGGTCATGCAACAGTTAAATTAATGGAACTATTTAAAATATACAAGATACGTTCAGATAGTTGCTTCTTCACATTAATATACGCACCCCTTTGTACATGTAACACACCGCACACCTAAATTTCAAGCAAGGAACTGCTTACATCGAAGAACCGGGATCTCTACCCCAGAGAGCTTACGATTTGAAAGAGTTTGTGCTTTGGAATCAGTCTCCAGCGACTAGCGAGCGTTTTTCTACAAGCCACAGTACAGAGGAGCCTCCTCGTCCCAGAGCATTTGAAATTCTCCAGCGCAGGACGCATCCGCAAGAGGATGGAGAACGAACCGAGGGAGAGCTGCGAAAAGGCTCTCGGCATAGGTAACAGAAAGGACCCGAAGGAGAGAGACTCAAGGCAGGCAGGAGACGTCGACTGCCTCCGCCGAGCCGAGGATGCTCCTTGTCTGCGAGAGGCTCGCCATCCCTTCTTCCCCGCGGCCTCTCCGCCTCGCCTCGCCGACGATTCCCTCCGCCCGCATCTCTGCGTAATGACGCGCAGGGAGAGCAGGCAGGCAGGCAGGCAAAGCCGGGGAGTAGGAGGAGGAGAAGGAGGTGGGCAGAGCGCGAGCGGGAGGCGGAGAGGAGCCGACCGAGCATTTAAAGCGGCAGCCCAGTCTCTCTTTCGCCCAGTAGCGAGCCCAGGCAGGCAGGCAGACAGGCGAGCGCGGTCGGGAAGCAGCGCGCCGACGGCAGCAGCCCGGAGCTGGACCTCCCCGCCCTGCCAGACCCGCCCCGGCCCGCCCCTCGGGGGAATCCTCTCTCGCTTGCGGCAGGAGGCGCCCCGACCCCCGGCTGGCTGGCGGCTGCTGGAACAGCGGCGTTCCCTCCTTCCTGCTCGTGGTAGCCTGGGTGCCCACCATGCTCCAGCCGGGGAGGCTGTGGCAGCTGCTGACTTTGATGAAGTTGCCCTGGTGCCTGCTGGAGTTCCTATTGTCGGCGGTGGCGCAAGGCCAGGAGATGTACGCCCCGCACTCCATCCGCCTGGAGGGCGACATCACCCTGGGCGGCCTCTTCCCCGTCCACGCCAAGGGCCCCACCGGCGTGCCGTGCGGGGACATCAAGAAGGAGAACGGCATCCACCGCCTGGAGGCCATGCTCTACGCCCTGGACCAGATCAACAGCGACCCCGAGCTCTTGCCCAACGTCACCCTGGGCGCCAGGATCTTGGACACCTGCTCCAGGGATACGTACGCGCTGGAGCAGTCGCTCACCTTCGTGCAGGCGCTCATCCAGAAGGACACCTCCGACGTGAGGTGCACCAACGGGGAGCCGCCGGTCTTCGTCAAGCCGGAGAAAGTGGTGGGCGTCATCGGGGCGTCGGGCAGCTCCGTCTCCATCATGGTGGCCAACATCTTGAGGCTCTTCCAGGTAGGGCGCTCCGCGGAGGCTCCAGCATCAGGTTGTTGGCGCCAGAAATGGCCAAAGAGTCCTGGCACGCGGGCTGGCAGGGAGTGGTGCTGAAGGAGAGCGCCAGCCGCGGGCATGGCAGAGAGCAGCCCCAGCAATGGAAGCCAACCAACTGTAGGCTCTGTAGGCTGTAGGATCACTAGACTCGAGGGCTTCCTTAGGACGAGGATGCCTAGCGTTAGATAATCCACCCCATCCCACTTCCCTCCTGCAGGCAGTTCACACGCTCCCATCCCCCGGGGAGTTTGCTGCTCTGCTCTTTGCCTTCCCCAGCGCTCCCATCTCTCTTTTCCCAGCCGCCTCTTCCCTCCTTGGAAATCAGAGGCGCCCTCCCTTCCAGCACGTATCCTCGGGATTTTTCTCCTGACACTCTCTGGATTTATGATCCCATTTTCAAGAATCAATCAGTGAATCAAGACGACGGAGGGGGGAGACGCCAGGCGATGATTTCAATGGGTTTGCATTAGAGTGAAATATGGCTTGGCTAAAGGCGACCGGTTCCCCGCCAAGCTCTCGGTTCAGTGATAGAAAGAGGCGAGCTGTTGGGTGAGGAGGGGGCAGCTTCCACGAAACGGCGAGGAAGCAAGCCGCCACTTTTCGGCTTTGGGGCTGGAGGGAATAACCCTGCTGGTTAATAAGAGGAAAAACAGGGGCACCGCGTGGCGGTGGCACTGAAATCCGTATTCAGCTCGGTCGTCTTCTTCACTGATTTCTTTTCTGGTCTAAATTCCCATCCTTTCCAAGAGTATGTGTATCTGTTTCTGTGACACACACTCTCTCTTTCTCTCTCGTTTTGCTGAGTGTGCTAGGACAATTTCAATATGGGCATAATCTTTGCCTACCCGGGAGGGTAGAATGCAAAGCATAGTTGGAAGCGATGAATAGATAAGATCGATTTGGAAAGGGATCTTTGTATGGAACCCAACCGTTCCCATCAGCCTGGACAACAGGTCAGTTTATCTGGCTGGCTAGTCCATTTCGGCATCTGAATCAGCGTGTGTCTGCAGGGAGATATCCCCCTTCTTTCCCCAACTGCGAATGCCCGGAGCCTTTCATTCCTCCCTCGAGTTGTGAGAGATGGCGGTGAAAACCGGATTAAAAGATTGGTGCTGGCGATGGTTTGCGGTGTGTGCGCGCGCCTGTGTTGCTGCAGTGCTTTGCCCCCATGTGCGCTGGTTTTTATTTTTCATGCATTTCTCTTGGCTCGTTCCTATAAACTGAAGCTCCCCTTGCCCCTTCGGATATCAAGCTGCGGTTTCGACGGGTCCGTGTCCAGCAATTGCGCTGACAGCACGCGCGTCCCCTTTCTAGCCCAAGTTGCGCTTCCGAGTTAAAGCCCATCCCACTAAAAAACAAAACAAACCACCTAAACCACCCCCCGTTTCCAAGCTGCCTACAATCTCGATGGGAAAGGCGGGAGACAGAGCACAATCCTGACTCTAGCAGTCAATGGCCTTCTTACGAGAGAGAGAGAGAGAGAGAGAGAGAGAGAGAGAGAGAGAGAGAATAAATTAACCGACAGCAAAGGCGTTTTTGCAATTCGGATAGGGGATACTTCTACCTTGGAAAGTGTGTGTGCGTTTGTGTGTGTGTGTGTTTGCAATAGCTGATTTGTAAATTGAAACTCCAGATGATTCCATCTCGGACATAAGCACTTCTTATGGGGAGGGGAAGAAAAAGAGCTCCCCGGGACACAGAGTGGGGCACTTCTCCGCCGTCCGCCCTCGCAACACCTTGTAATTCCGCGTCTAATTGGCAAATGGCAACTGTTCCCTGGAAGGCGGAGCGCAGAGAGGGAGCAGGCGGCTTTTGCTGCTGAGAGCGAGGGGGAAGGACAGGCTGGGCTGGGTTGCCCGGAGCGGAGCGACGCCTCAACTAGTGGCTCGCAGCGTGAAGTTGGGCTCCGCCACTTGTCCTCGTTTGGCGCCGTTGGTTCAGCGCGGGTTCCCCACCCCTCGTCCCCCCAGCAGGGCTGCCTTTCCTGGCTGCGTTTCCTGAGGCGGCGAACGCCCAGCTCCGGCTGCTCTGCTCTCGCCTAGCCTGGGGGCGGTGTGAGGAGGGAGAAATCTGGTGGTGATCCGGTCTTGCCTCTGGGCTCCGTGGCTCTGCACTAGGTGGGAAGAAGGGAGGTGCAGGTGCTGCTGCCACTGCCCAAGGATGTCCGATTCCTGGATCTTCCTTCTTTCTTCCGTTTTCCGCAAGCCAGGAGGTGGAGGATGGGAGGGCTCAGCCGGCTTTCCCGTTGCTTCCGGCATCTGAGCTTTGCGGGCATCTCTCCAGGAAGAGCTTGCTCCTTCAGAGCGGAGCTTTACAACTTGGGAACTGCCAACTTGGGAAGCTCAGCTGCTGCTTCCCAATTATCGTCACTCCTGGAGGGAGTAACAAAGCCACCAGCAGCCACAGCAGGGTCTTTCTTGCGACAGGGTGGGTCCTCTAGTTGTTCTATAATATGTGGGTGTTTTGAATATTGTTATTTCAATTTTTGTAACAGGCAGAATTTTTTCATTTGAAATCCAATGAAACTTTTTTTAAAGGACGTTGGAACAGTGATAGCACTAGAAAATATAGGAGGGGCATGGGCACAGAAAGGGCAAAATATTTTTCAAGGTGGGCGAGTTGTGTCCCACATGTAAAGATCTGCGACAGAAATATATGTTAATCATAGGCATTCAATAATGGGGGTGGGGGCGCCAAACTCCTTCAGATGTCTTCTAAAGGTTATATAGTTCCACATCTCATTGATATCTGATTTGTTCCACATGGTGGGTGCCACTACTGAGAAGGCCCTCTGCCTTTCCCCCCTGTAGCTTCACTTCTTACAGGGAGGGAACCGTCAGAAGGCCCTCAGTGCTGGATCTCAGTATCCAGGCATACCGTATTTTTTGCTCTATAAGACTCACTTTTTCCCTCCTAAAAAGTAAGGGGAAATGTGTGTGCGTCTTATGGAGCGAATGCAGGCTGCACAACTATCCCAGAAGCCAGAAGCTTTCGCTGCACAGCGATCCCTCTTGCTGTTCTGGCTTCTGGGATTCAGAATATTTTTTTTCTTGTTTTCCTCCTCCAAAAACTAGGTGCGTCTTGTGGTCTGGTGCGTCTTATAGAGCGAAAAATACAAAAAGTACTTTTATGGAGACATTTCCTTCCCACAGCAGTTCCTCCCTTCAATCTTCTGTTTCATCTATGCAATCATGAAATGTCTGCTGTATTTCCAGTATGTTGATCTTATATAACATGTCAGGAAGGCAAGAGTAAAACTTGTCTTCGTACAATATATTAAGACACACACACGTCTTTGACATCCCCTGATCTCATTATGTCATCACTCTGCTGCCGCCACCCTGCCAGAAACTGCTGTTCTGGATACGAATATTTTACAGGTGTGCATTACTACAACTTGAAGTTCATATCCCATCATTCCTCTTCATGGACTGCTCAAGAGTTACATTCTTCATCCCCAACACAGCTGCCTCTTTGAAAAGGTCTCTGGAAATTGACTGCAGACAAGAGAGGAAATGTAGCACTACTATTAGAGTACTGTGTTGCTCTGGATGTGCAGCAGGTTAGGGTAGCAGAAGATCTTGTCATGCTTACCACGTTTCTTCCTAGGCCTTCAGCATATGTGCCCATGTACTTCAAATCCACTTTGGTTTTAGCCAAAGACACTATAGAGGGGTGGCTTCCTCATGTGCAAGAGTGGAAGCCCCCAGTTCAAGTCTCCTCCTCCGCCATGAACTTGGCTGAGTCTTTAGGGAAACTACTCTACCCCAGTTCCCCCATCTGCAATGCAGGGGTTATGATACTGGCCTGACTTACAGAGCTTTGCAATAAAAATGATGGTGATGAGGGTAAGTATGGATGGAGAGAGCTAGAAGACAGAAGTGTCTTGAGTTTATTCTCCATTGCAATAGGGCTAAACACAGCATTCTTTCAGAATCAAGCAAATGATATATTACTTCCCGTGTTCCACAAACGATCTGTCTCCTCGCAAATCTGTTAAGATCTCGCTCTTCAAAAATATTCATATTTCTCAGATAGTGATTTTAAAAAGCACAAAACCAAACAACCTCCCCTATCATTTTGGATTATACTATATACACAAAAGAATCCCACATTTATACATGGGACATTGATATAACTAAGAGGGAACTAATATCATATTTCCCAGGGAAACTGATGCTGCAGCATTCATTGCCACTTGGGAAAGATGGCTATTTATTTACATGAAGGCTTTGAATACCCCCCCTGGTGCATTTGGTAGTAGTATGTTGCTTGCAGGCTTGGGGTCAATTCAAATTATTATTTTCCATTAGAAAAGTTCATTATGATGTACATAAACAGAATATAGAGCATTTTTTATTTCTGCTTTCAGTTAGGCAAAGTTGTATGTTGGAGGACAAATGTCTATGGGGGCCCACAGAGATACATTTCCCATTTTACTGAAGAAGAGCTTTTTTCATTTACCTGCTTAAAAAATCTTTAGCCTTGTTGTTGTCAGATGTAGAGAAGCCAAGAGCCCTAAGTGACCAGGACACTTTAGGAATATTTTGGAGTAATGCAAGAAATGGATATTTGCATAGTTGTCTGTTGCTGTTGTTGGTTCAGTTTGTTGGATGGTTCTCTGCCAAAGCTCACCTTGTATCTCAGGAAGCGGTGGAGGAATTGTTAACATACAGCAGTTTGCTGAGACAAGTTGGCAACATCCTCAGAATATAACTCTGACAAATGTATCGCATAATTTCCTCCCTTATGTGCTCTTTGCCTGAATTTGCATAGAATGGGAATTTTGTAACTATTGTGTCCTCCTTCAGAGAACTGTGGTTTGTTTAAACCAGCTGTGGTTAACTTTTTCTAGCTTGAGGGCTACACTGACAATCAGCCACCCCTCTAAGGGCCAAATGCTAGTGGTGGGCATGGGCAATGTGTATGTGTACACATACAATTCCCATACATTCTAGATTCAGGTAGGTAGCCGTGTTGGTGTGACACAGTAGAAATAAATAAAAAATTGTCCAGTAGCACCTTAGAGACCAACAAAGTTTGTTCTGGGTATAAGCTTTCAGGTGCATGCACACTTCTTCAGATACCCATACAATTCCCATACAGTTTACACACACATACTCACACTCACTATACAGTGGTACCTCAGGTTACAGGCGTTTCTGGTTACAGACATCGCTAATGCAGAAATAGTACCTCGGGTTAAGAACTTTGCTTCAGGATGAGAACAGAAATAGCGTGGCGGTGGCACGGCGGCAGCAGGAGGCCCCATTAGCTAAAGTGGTACCTCAGGTTAAGAACCGTTTCAGTTTAAGAACAGAGCTCCAGAACGAATTAAGTTCTTAACCTGAGGTACATACTTTCCCTCCACACAAACTTTCACATAACAGTAGATTGTGGTTTTCCATTACATCAGAACAGGATCATTATCAGACAGGCTTTGTGGAATGAAAACATCTGGAAATGTATATGTCAATAAATATCATTATAGGCATTATATAGGTTTGTGATTTACTGCCTGCAAAGTTTAATGTGGCCTAGTCTGCATGACATGGTAAGCCAAACTATGGCTCAGTGAGATTATGGCTGGGTGAGTTGTTGGAGAGATGCTTTGCGCTTCTCGGGTCCTTTTGAATACTATATGTTCTTTGCTGCAGCTCAGTTAGAGAGGAGATGGTTTGACCACAAGTCCTGTTTCAGATGACTCACTAAACCAAAGTTTGGTTTAGTTTAGCCTGCCAGAAGAAAGGCTTGGGGAGCAGCAAAGCAGCTGTAAGTGTTTCTCTTGGGGGGCCTCTATTTTTGCATAGTCTCACTAAGCCATACCATGTCGTGGGAAACAGGTCTGTGTGCTACCTGTGTAAATAAGCCAGTACAGGTAAAACACGACACGTAAAACTTACATGTAATTTCAAGCACAGGGCCTTTCAGTGGGGCCAAGCCTATTCTATGCTGAATGTGTAGTGTGCGCCTACCCTCTTTGGTTTGGGTGCAGGCTGTTCCAACAAAGCCCAGCCCCCTCCTTTCATGGCTATGGGCCGTAGACAATAAATTGCTGTTGGTGTACATGGGAATTCCTACCCCCTCAAGCCCCATAGCTGCAGGGGGGCAGGATTTTTGTCTAGATCACAGCTGGGTAGGGAAAAGATAAACCTCTCCTCCCCATGGCCTGTGCACGTTGTCCCACTACATGTTACAATTGATTAAAGAGAAGCGGATAAAATAAAACTGACCTCCTTGGAAACTAGCCTTCAGGATGATAAGGGATACTTGTTAATGAGGACTCACCGAACAGAAAGCTCTTTCCAAAAGGCTGGTTGAACTAGAACTGGGAATGGCAAAGACTGTATAAACCATCAGAGAGCTTTTCCCATTCTCTAGCTGTGGGGCACCTTGTCCTAGATGGTTTGTCCACACGCCTACCGCTGCTACTAGGGAAATTGCACATTTTCTCATTTGGGGCCCTCCCTGTTACTCTCCATTTTTGCTCACTGAATGGAGATTATGATCTGGAGACTTCTCCTTTCCCAGCTCCCATCCTCTTTGTTTTCTTGGCTCTGTACTATATTAATTTTTATGAAAGTAATATTGATTACACTTGAGATGGCACCATGCTAATAGGATAAACCTGCAGACAATACGTTCTGAGTTTTCTTCTCCAAAAATTGGTTTCACTTGGAGGCACTGATCCATCCTACAAACCGCACCGTATCAGATGCTGTTATTTCTATTTATAGCAATATGCTAATTAATCTCAATGAGTGACAATGGAGAGTGTCCTGGGGATAGGAATATGATGAATTTTGTCATAATATTGAGAGAGATGAAGCATATAATTAAAGCCATTTGAGAAGCATAATACAATCAGAGCGCTGGAGGTGTATGAATATCCTGGACAATCAGGAAGAAAGTGGTAGAAAAGAATTCGGCTTTTGTAAGCACGGTCATTTGGTCATGAAAGCAGAAGAGGCCCACATAGCATCTCATATAACAGTTCTGTACACATGTACTCCCAGGAAAGTGAGTATAAGATGGTAGACTTAGTAAACAAACTCTTACCCTCAGACACCATGGAAGAAGGAAAGTAGAACCAGTTTTCTTGTCAAAGACTGGATGAGAAAAGCAAGTTTCTCCTTCCCCCAGTGGCTAACATCTGGACATCTGGTTGGAGAAATGAACTGAAAGTCATCTACATAGCCATCTACTTTGAGAACGAGATATTCCCAGCCAGTATAATGGGGTTACCTGATCTCAAGAGGCAGACCCCTGTATTGGCTTCATAATGTTTGACAGAATATATGTGTGTGTGGTTTATAAATACTTATAAATAAATATGTATCCCGGAATGTGATTGCTGGTCCTCAGTATTATTTGCCCAGAAGCTACCAGAAACTAAAGATTCCCAAATGTAAAACTCCATAAGTGAGATTCTCTCCTCAAGACTAGAGTGACTGCAAGAAAAGGGATGACTTTAATAAATAAGTGTGGGGTGCTTTTCTAACAGCTGCAGCACTGCTATAGAGTAATCAACACTCATTGAACCTGCCTCTACGTCTTTATTAAAGGTCTGGGAGCCTCGTCCAACCTGGCTACCCTACATAACACTTGGAAATGATGGCCTATTCAAGCAGAAACCGAGAGTCCTGATCATTGCTCATACTACACTACATCTAAAGAGTGAGCAATTTCTAATCAGCTATCAAGTGTTCCGACTAGAACAGAGCTGTGTGTAATCTCTTGCTGAGTCACGAAAGTGCAGGAACTGACACCGAGTGCAGAATTCTTAAGTTCCGTTTACTGTTTGTAAGCACAAGACATCACAATTTAAAATCACAAAGGAAGAAAACGGAAGCGTTGCCTCCTCATTCTGCTCCCGCTCTGCTCTGTCCCATTCCACCCCCACCCCACCCTTTTAGTGATGTCATTCATGATGTTTCTGGATCACTTCTGGGTTCGGAACATGTGTGTGATTGCGCACATATTGGTCATGCCTAAAATGGGGGTTGCCTTTACTGTGTAGGTAGCTGCGTACTAGCCCAGAAGTGGGGGGGGGGGGACTATAAAAAAAGAAAGGTACCAAATAGCATTGGAGGTTCGATGTAACAGGTTGTTGTTGTTGTTGTTGTTGTGTCATTAACCTAATTGTGCTGGTTTCTCACCTTCCATTCAGACCAGCAGGAATTAACACAGGCATTGTCACAGATCCCTTGAGGCTTGCAGGTATCCAGTGTGCTGATTCAGCAAGCCTAACTAGGCCTTGGAATGCTTCTGTTTGAAATCAGACTTTGAGTTGCAAAGACTTTTTAAATTACAAATCGGTTTTCTTCTCAAGATTCAGCTGCAGAGGTGGCAGAAGAGAAACAAAAGGGTCGCCGTGAAATAATTCAGATGATTAGTTATAAGCTTACTATTACATTGCAAAATATGGCTTTGTTACCATATGGTCCATCAAGATTCCCACAGAAGCTAGCAGCAAATTCAAAGTTACATTAGGGCAGTTTTATCAGTGAATCCTTCAGCTGGAAGTGTTTACCAGAATGCCCAGGGGAACTGACAGGCTCTGTAAGATTTCATTCTTCACTTCCCAGAAGCATACTTTTCTCCACTAACACCCTGCTTTGGGCTATAATTTCACTTTTGTTTTTAGGTTTTCCATCATATCTCCTACTTTCCCCTCTTTCCCTTAATTGAGACCTTTCACGGCCACAATAGGAGACTTCATTTACAACTCCTGCTTATAGAACATCAGTCCTTGTTTGCTGCTATCTTCTGAAGTTTCCTGTGTCACATCCAAGCAAATGTTTCACGAGTGCAAAGTCTACCACCATTCTCAAACTTGGGTCCCCAACATACCCTCCAACATTTCTCTGATGAAAATAGGGATGTCCCATTCCATAATGATAATTTTACTCTTTATAGCCCCTCCCCCATCTTGCTGGGTTGCCCCAACCACTCTGGGCAGCTTCCAACATATATAAAAACATAATAAAACATTAAACATTTTTAAAAACTTCCCTCTGCAGGATTGCCTTCAGATGGCTTGGGGAGTCAGAAAACTCACTACCCTCCATCATTTCTCCAATGAAAATAGGGGCATCCTAAGGAAAAGTGGGACATTCTGGGATCAAATGAGAAACTGGGACGGCTTCTCTAAATCAGGGACGTCCCTGGAAAATAGGGACACTTGGAGGTTGTGCCCCAGCTGCTGTTGGACTAAAGCTCCCATCAAACCTGATCACTGGTCTAGTCATTGTCTTTGTTATTTACTCCAAATAAGTGATCAAAAGTCATGAGATCTTGATCCTGTTCTCTTTACAGTGGTACCTTGGGTTACATACGCTTCAGGTTACAGACTCCGCTAACCCAGAAATATTACCTCAGGTTAAGAACTTTGCTTCAAGATGAGAACAGAAATCATGCTCCTGTGGCGCAACGGCAGCAGGAGGCCCCATTAGCTAAAGTGGTGCTTCAGGTTAAGGACAGTTTCAGGTTAAGAACAGACCTCCGGAACGAATTAAGTACTTAACCCGAGGTACCACTGTATTTTATTTTATTTTATTGAAATTCATGAATAACATACACACTCTTAAATAAACAAAAATGAAAACAATCATATACTAATAGTATTATGCATGTTTACAGAAATTAAATCTAAATTAAATTTGTACAATCTCCTTTTCCCTATCTTTTTGCTAACATAAAATAGACTTCCTATCATTTCCCAATGCACATAATCTTTCTGATGTTGAATGTAGTTATTGTTATTACCTCACTCTTGATCCTGTTCTTAGCCAGCCAAAATCATATTCCACCATAGCATAGGAGGGTTGCCATGTTGTGGGAGAAGGGGAGGCAGAGTTCCTGCACTTTTAATCACTGCATTATTGCCCCAGGTGTTTCCCGTCACAGCATCTTCATTATGCCAATAATACACCTGTTGAATTTCTGCCTGTACGACCACTGATAAATCATGCATAGGAGCTCTGCAGAAAAAAGTGGTGGCAAGATGGGCATTCCAGTTCACAGCAGGGGAGGAAAATAGCACCAGAAAAGCATCTTATTCTTTGCAGATGAAATCTTTTGTTCAAGAAATAAAAATATTTTGTTCAGCATGCCTCAGCAAAACAAGCAAACAACAGCTAACCTCAATGATGAGCTAGCATTGCAGAGTTCTGTCATTTCAAGAATCTGGAATTGCAAAGTATTTAGGGACACGTTCTTCATGTCCATTCAGTAGTATTTCAGCAACCAATATGGGATGAAATTCCCACTCACTCAGTGCCTGTACCTGCAAGACTTTCTGCACTTGCTTTGAATGGAAAATACATCAGCGGTGAATCAAATGGAAATGTGCCTACCAGTATTGTGACCACCATTTCTGCATAGTCTCTGAACTCAGGTATTCACTCTTGAGCCTAAAGATTCTTGCAGCTGGCCCAGAGTCCTCAAGTGGAACATCTTGAGCAATGCACTATCATCCATCCTCAGTCCAGTCACTAAAACGGTGATAATAATTGCCCACTTCATTGCGTTCTTGTGACTGATAATGCTTTATAATGAGATATGGATTAAAACATTTTGCACATTAAAAGTCCTATAAAATGTAATTAAGTCTTAGAGAAGCCTGTGAAAAACATGGGCTGTGTCTTTCTTTATTAGCATGCTTTGAATTTTGCTGTTGCTCTAAATGGAACATGGGAAAGGGCTGCATATGGAGTCAGACCATTTGTTCATTTAGCATTACAGCTCAGTATTGTCCACACTAATTTATTGTTCGACTACAGCATCTCTACAGGTTTTCAGACAGGAACTTTTTCAGTTGTTCTTGGAGATTCCTGTGACTTAACTGAGAACTCATGCATGCAATACACTATTATTAATAAGTATTATTTAATGTTACATTACTTCAACTTATTTCATGTTGAATAAAAACCATCTCTGGGTAACTTACCTATATTACATTGCAACTTGACTTCCATTTACAACTTGAGCTTCTCCACTTGGCTATGACCCTGCTTTTACCAATTTGCAAGTTTAAAAATTTACCAAGTGTTTCTCTCTGTGTGATGGCAAATGCCCTGTGGGGCAGGGGCTGGGGAGAAGAGAGGAGAGAGAAGGGCGAGGACTCTGCTCTGGTCAGACCTCACCTGGAGTACTGTGTCCAGTTCTGGGCACCACAGTTCAAGAAGGACACTGACAAACTGGAACTTTCCGCTGTCACAGATCTTACTGTCAGAAAGTTCTTCCTGATGTTAAGTCAGAATCTCTTTTCTGTTAACTGAAACAAGCTTTCTCCATCTTCCATGTGACAGCCCTTGAGATATTGGATGATGCTTATCATATCTCCTCTCAGTCTCCTCTTATCCAGTCTAAACATACCCAACTTCCTCAACTGTTCCTCATAAGGCTTGGTTTCCAGACCTGTGATCATCTTGGTTGCCCTCCTCTGCACCCGTTCCAGCTTGTCAACATCCTTCTTAAACTTTGGTGCCCAGAAATGGTGGTCTGACCAAGGCAGAACAGAGTGGTACTATTACTTCCCTTGATCAGGACACTAGACTTCTGTTGATGCAGCCTAGAACAGCATTAGCTTTTTTTGCTGCTACATCACACTGTTGACTCATGTTAAGCCTGTGGTCCACTAAGACCCCTAGATCCTTTTCACAAGTACTACTGGCAAGCTGCTCTTTGTGCAGCTGGTTCCTCCTGCCTTACATTTGTCCCTATTGGAACTCATTTTGTTAGTTTGGGCCCAGTTCTCCAATTTGTTGAGGTCATTTTGAATCCCGATTCTGTCTTCTGCAGCATTAGTGATGAGATACCTCTGATGTGCATAACAGAAGTGTTCCATGTTCCCTGCATGGGTACCACAACTTTGAAGCATAACCTTGCACCCAGTAGGATACAGTCTACGTGTGACACCATCCTGCTAGTTAGGGTGAAATGAACTGAATTATGTTGATAAATAGCAAGGTAAAATTCATTTCCACTTTGTTCTCATAATTTCCCCCCCCCCCATCCGAAGCCTGCAGTTAAATCACTGCTTTAATATCCAGCACACAAGATTAATAAGTCATTCTTTTCTTAATTGATTGTGATATCCAGAAACACTTTATAATAGAGTAAATGAAGACTGGGTAGTGATATACGCAAAAGAGTCCCTGACTTAGGTCAAAAGAACTTCCTGACTACCAGTGCCCCAGGGGCTCTTATATTTTTCAACAAACCTTTCCATATTATGAACTCTAGTAGAATCCAATGAAGGATTCTGAGAAGAGCACCTCCTCAGGGACTCCAATTGGCTGCTAGTCCACAAAGCTCCTGTAGAGCATATGGCCCCCTGGAGCCCCCCAGGATATTCCAAGGGGGCCGCAGGTGAAAATTGCATAAGTGGGGGGCACAACACAAGGCTAGGGGGCCACATATGTTTTTTTTGGAGCAGTCCTGGTTTGTTTCTGGCAGGAGAGAGCAATCACCGAGGCTCCACTTTGACCAGCAAAGCCCACAATCTAGAATCCCCAAGTTAGGCAACTGCAGTGGCAATGAGTAGGGCTGGGCAAGCCGGAACTGCTTGTTGCTGCCACCAGTGCTGGGGCCGGTGGGCCTGACTCCGCAAGGCGCTGGGTGCAATCCACTCCAGCGTCTAATGTATCAGGGCCTTTGGATGTTGCCGAGAGGCGCAGAGCCCATTGGAAGCATCAGACCGACTCTGCAAGTCATGGGGTGAAATGCACCCCAGCGCCTAGCTGAGTGGGGTTGCCTGGTGCTGCTGAGTTGCATATAGTAAATAACTAAGTGTCTGCTCAGGAGACAGCTGCACTGAGTTCAGTGGGCCTTACTCCCAGGTAAGGGTGTGTGGGACTATAATGTTTTATCTAGGCAGCCAGGGCTGCTCCTGATGACACGATCTTTTTGCACCTGTTCAGTGAGGAGCACTTGTTTTTCAAAATTCTCCCATGCATACAGAACTCCCTGTGCACCTTTTGGACTGTACCTGTAGGTTTCCCCCTCTGTGTCAAATAAAGGTAAAGGTAAAGGTACCCCTGCCCGTACGGGCCAGTCTTGACAGGCTCTAGGGTTGTGCGCCCATCTCATTCAAGAGGCCGAGGGCCAGCGCTGTCCGGAGACACTTCCGGGTCACGTGGCCAGCGTGACATCGCTGCTCTGGTGAGCCAGCGCAGCACACGGAAACGCCGTTTACCTTCCCACCGGTAAGCGGTCCCTATTTATCTACTTGCACCCGGGGGTGCTTTCGAACTGCTAGGTTGGCAGGCGCTGGGACCAAGCAACGGGAGCGCACCCCGCTGCGGGGATTCGAACCGCTGACCTTTCGATCAGCAAGCCCTAGGCGCTGAGGCTTTTACCCACAGCACCACCCGCATCCCACTCTGTGTCAAATAACTGGGGTCAAATAAGTGTTGTTTACTTTTTATGGAAGATGGATCTCCCTTGGGAGGTTCTGGACTCTCCTTCCTTGGAGGCTTCTAAGCAGAGGTTGGGTGGCCATCTGTCATGGAGTTTCCTACATTGCGGGGGGGGGGGGGGTTGCAATAGAAGGATGACCCTTGGGGTCCCTTCCAGCTCCATGATTCTCTGTTTTTCTGCTTCAACAATATTTCATTATGTTCCTGTCATTTGATGTAATTGTATTTTGTATAAATTATAAAAATTATAAATAAAAAATGTTCGATTTACAAACAAAACATTTATCGTATTTTTCCATGTATAAGACTATACCCCCCCCTATTTTTTCAAGTTTAAAATGGGGGGGGGGTCATCTTATACATGGATAGTGCATATGGGGGATTTCTTTATTTGGAGTCCCAAAAACAGGAGTCGTGTTATACATGGTGGCGTGTTATACACGGAAAACCACGGTAAATACCTACCTTTCTATTGGTAGGATAGGGGAGCATGGGCATAGTCAGGATTTTTGTTAGGGGGGCAGGCTTTTGTTAGGGAGGGCATAACCTCAGATTTGTATTGATTTTTACTTATTGGGGGGCAGCTGCTCCCTTGCCCATGCCTGGGGGGGGGGGGGTGGCACAGGAAGGAAACAAGGCCAGAAACAGGTTGGGAAATACTGATGTAGAAAACATTCTCTCAAGATCCGTCTTTCAGCCCTCTCCTTGCTTGGTGCTTTAGATACCACTGGATTTCAGCCAGCGTGTCTCATATATTAGGAGATTTAGTTTTAACTGTCTTGACTTACCTGCAACTTCACCATTGCCTTTCAGAACCGTATTTGATGTTTTAAAAGCCTAGGAGGTAAATTTCTTAACACTGTAAGGCAAAGGTTGATCTGGAGGTGAACCAGCACCACAGTGCATTCCGACAGCGTTCATCTTTTAGAGGTTTCACAGGGGGGAAATTCTGCAGAAAGTTCAGCTAAGAGGCTACTGTTTTGTCTCTGGAGAAAAGCATCATGGGAAGCGGGGAAGCACCTGGGCCTGGTCCATTGACTAGAGAAGGAGCAGCTGCAGAGAGCTTGCTTTGTAATTGATAACCTTTATTTAGAGTATACCCTTCTTTCCCACTCCCTAAAGGAATTTATCAATGCAGCTTACAAATATGAAAGCAAACATCAGAAGAACAGTGAATCAACAAGTAAAAAACAAACGGTCAAACTAAAAACCACAGAAAAAGAACAGAAAGAGCAGCACTCACAATCAGCACACTTAGCAGCAAGAGATGGTAAAGTGTACTGTATTTTAAAAGGAATCTTTTCAATTGCCAGCGGAACACCAAGACAATGATCGCCTATCCTCTTGGGGGGTTAGATTCCCAAATTATGTTTTTTTCCTTCTCCATACGAATCCCTTATCCTTTTGAGCCATGTCTTTTAGATTGTAGGCCTGAGGGCAGAGATCATATTATTGTTGATCACTGTAAAATACTCTGGCAAACTTTTTTGTTGAAAAGTCGGGGGGGGGATTGGATTTCTAATAAATAAATAAATAAAAGTAACTCTTTTAAAAAAAATTCTTTCCATAACAAACGGATTCTATGAGTTGCCCAGGTGTTCTACCCAGTTTTCCTGCCTGTACTTAGAGAACAGATTAATGAGGTTATAGCTATTAACTTTTCTGCAGCAGCTAGAGATGATGGAGGAACTGAAACAAAAGCAAAGAAAAAGCCAGCATATTAGAAGTGCATGAATGCCTGCAGCAAGGCAGCTATTACATAAATGTCTTGATAATCATGCATTATCTATCTACCCATTTGACAAAACGAACATTTTGTCTAAGAAATCATACCTACCACCCCATTCCTATTCATCATGAGTCACGTTGCTTCGTTAGAGGGTTGTCAGGCTCAGATTTATGAATGTCCCATTTTCTGCTTTGATACTGGGTTGCTGATGGAAAACAAACATTTTTGGTGACCTGAAGAGAGATCCTAGCACATTGTGTGTGTACAAATATACATAAATTCAGAGGCAAGTCCATAATTGAAGCCAACTCACTGTGTTTCGTTTTAGAGGTACACTCTTGCATAATGGACTAAGCTCAGGGAAGGAAAAGAAAACAGCTTGATGTGTCCACTGGTTGGAAAGGAATCTGATTTCCAAAAACCATCTCCATCCCCTTTCCTGAATCATAGGAAGTAGAACTGCCAGGTTTAAAAGGTGCTCCTGCACCTTTAATAGTTGTGTAGCAAGGGAAATTCAGCAGGTGTAACTTGTCACCTGATTTTAAAATAAAATAAAAACAGTTCTGCCTTCTTTTTCAAGGATTCTAAATTTAACTGATGAATGTACACATGGTCAGACCTACTTGGAGGAGGTGCCAGTGCCTTGCAAGAGGTAGAAAATAAAAAGCCTGGCCTGCAGGAGTTAAATCATGGCAGGTAAGCACAAGAAAATTCAGAAAGAGGACCAGGAAGTGGAATGCCTAGGCAAGTACTGTATTTTTCACTCTATAAGACGCACCAGACCACAAGACGCACCTAGTATTTGGAGTAGGAAAACAAGAAAAAAAATATTCTGAATCTCAGAAGCCAGAAGAGCAAGAGGGATCACTGTGCAGTGAAAGCAGCGGATCCCTCTTGCTGTTCTGGCTTCTGTGATAGCTGCACAGCCTGCATTCGCTCCATAAGATGAACACACATTCCCCCTTACTTTTTAGGAGGGAAAAAGTGAGTCTTATAGAGCAAAAAATACGGTAGTTCTTCTAAGATTGCCAGCCTTTGAACTAATCTCTGTAAGTGCCTAGAAATTATTGGTGTGTGACACTATGGAGGTGGGTGTATCAAATGTGGGCCCTGCTGAAATAACAGAGGCCCCACCTGTATTGGTATTCTGCCAGCTTTTAAAGAGACATCTTTTTACACAGGCGTTTCCTTAATCTCTCAACCCGCGTCTTCCATTTTAATTACTGTGTTGTTTTAATGGAATTGTTTGTGCATTTTAATTATTTGTGGATGCTTATATTTTGATGTTTGTGTTACCTCTTAGAAGCCTGTTGTAGTGTGTGTGTGCGTATATCTCATGAAAAGCTGACTTACATTAACTCAAATAGCTCTGTTAAGTTGTGGGTGGACATATCAGACGACACAGTGATTCTTCAAACAGCTCTTGTTTATTCACAGGCCAGAACAGAACTGAACTGAACTGAAGGGTTTAGCCAGCCTGCCTATATAGAGCTCCACTACAACACAACTGTAACCATTTTCTGTAACTATCCAATCATTGAACGTCACTTTCAATCCCTTATTTGCATATGTGGACCTGAGTGAAAACTATCTACAGCATCCCGCTGCTGGCCCAGGATGAGAACTTCAGTACATAACAAGCTCAATGTTTTTTGCACTAGGAATGGGAAACCTGTGGCCCTCTAGCTTTCATCAGCCCCAGCTAGCAGGGTTGATGATCAGGGATGATGGGAGTTGTAGTCCAACAACAACTAGAGAGTCAGAGTTCCCCACCTTTTGTTTACAGTGACTGGTAGTAGCTCTCCAGAGTTTTAGAAGTCTTTCCCAGCACTACCTGCAGATGAAAGGGACTGAACATGGGGATTTTCTGCAAGGAAGGAACTAGAGCCGTTTTTTCCTGCAGCAACAGTAGGTGATCATATTGCTCTCTTTGCCATTCAAAGTCTGATCTGCTAATTCCTGCTGATCAAATAGCGATTTAAGTCACTGTTGCAGACAAACCCTGGCAACAAAAGTCCAGGGGGGCAAAATAGGAATTTCACTGAAGCACCACTTGTGTTTTTAACAACATAAAAGAAAAAAATTAAAACGTGTTTCTTCATCTCCTGTTTACCCTCCTTAATCACAGGGCTTTCTTTGAACACAAGATTGTGACTGCTTCTGTATTTTTACATATACAGGCCACACTTTTAACATCTGCTATCACCAGTTGACAAGAGGTGCAGGCAGCTTTCCCCAGTGTGCAAACACTACCATTTTACAGGGTTTCCCAAGCTTGGGTCTCCGGCTGTTTTTTTGGACTACAATTTCCAACATCCCTGACCACTGGTCCTGCTAGGTAGCAATGATGGGAGTTGTAGTCCAAAAACAGCTGGAGATCCAAGTTTGGGAAACCTGGCAGTATTGTATCTTCATGCTGAGAAGAGCTTCACCTACTGAACTTCTGTCTGTCACACACCTGTTAAAAAGCAGTCTTTCTGAACATAATAAGGGAGAGGCCCTAATCAGGACAGGCTTCGCAGTAAAAGTCACACAAATACAATGTGCATCTGAAAATGCCACTACTTGCTATGAGTGGTAGTATTCTGCCTGCTCCCTCTCCAGTGCATAACTAAATCTAAGCCAAATGATGTCATGAAGAAATAACTTTCCACCATCCTGCTTTCCTTTGGGAAGAGAATGTGGGGGTAGCAAGTGAGTTCCCTTGGCTAGCTCCAGGTGTCACAAGAACAAAGCAATGTGCCCAAACATCAGACCTCCAAGCTCAGATTTATATTTTGTGATGGTAAAACCAGGGGCAGTTTCTGAAAAGTGTGATAGCGCTGTCAGAAGAATTTAAATTCCTATGTTTTCATAGAACAAAGGCTTGTTGATTGCCTAAAGGAGCCGATATTTTGTTAGCTTCATAGATAACAATGAGGTAATGTAGAAGTTACGGTTAGGAAAAGGGATGTTTTTAAGCATGTTGATAATGGATGGCTTAAGTTAAAAGCTTTTGTATAATAATTGCCCATTTCACAGAGAAGCAGCTGTTCTTGTAGATCAGGTGTGATTACTAACCCCATAAATTGGGAAGGAGGCAATATAAAAGTTGCTTCCTTAATATGCCTCTCTGACAATATTTCTTGTTGTGTGTATTACAAATTGTGCTTGTCCCTTGATGATTTGAAATGTCAGGCTTTGTCGTTTAGAATCCAAAACTTTAGGATGCGCGCCTGGTGATAAAATACTGCTGTTGCTTTTAAGGAGAACAAGTGTTTTGTGATTGTTTTTTCCCCCTGACTTCTTTCTTGACACCTTTTAATTTTGGGTTATACTCTTAAACTGTCTACATGTACAGTGGTACCTCGGGTTAAATACTTAATTCATTCCGAAGGTCCATTCTTAACCTGAAACTGTTCTTGACCTGAAGCACCACTTTAGCTAATGGGGCCTCCTGCTGCTGCCGCGCCACCGGAGCCCGATTTCTGTTCTTATCCTGAAGCAAAGTTCTTAACATGAAGCACTATTTTGGGGTTAGCGGAGTGTGTAACCTGAAGCGTATGTAACCTGAAGTGTATGTAACCTGAGGTACCACTGTATCCAGACCTTAGTCAGGACCAGCTTTGGGTGGCTTCACCACTGAATTTCATAACTTGGTGTTTATTGTTTGAGGACTTTCAGCTAAACATGTGAATTGTCTCCACTGAAGAGCATTTAAGATGCAGCGGAGGGATGCTGAAGCTTTTGTCTGTGGTGCTTGATCTCTCATGCCTCCGTAATGCATTCCTTAGTCATACCTTAGTGTGAATAATTATAATAATCACAAAGACCATAGGAGGCATAGGGACTGGTCTAGGCCCTTGACATAGTGTGTAGTATATGGGGGGTGGGGATAAGATTCACTTGTTGCAGGCTTGTCATTCCAACCCGACAAAAACCCATTTAATCTGTTGGCAATCCAAAAGCATCACTATCCACCCACACACATCACAGTTGGTCACTATTATCTCTTTAGTCAGCACAGACAGTCCTTTCTTTTTATGAATATGTTTCCTCCACACTTTGGATGCGTCATATACATGATTCAGCAGGATGGCTGAGGCAATGAGCCTTGCGTTTCATAGCTCCTGGCAATGTGGCCAGACACCCAAGGAAGCTTAGATAAACTGGCATTTGATTAAAAAAAGGGAAAGGCATGTCTAATGCAGGAATGGAGTGGGGAGCAGTTTTCTTTCAGGGGCCACATTCCCTCAGGAGTAATCAGTCAGGGGCCATATGCTGTTGGTGGATGAGGCCAGAGGCAAAAGTGTATGGGGCACACTTTTCCCCTCTGTGTGTATTTTGTGTTTTTATATTGTGATTTTGTGTTGTGAACCACCCTGAGACCTGTGGGTATATGGCAGTACTGTATACTATTATTACTACTACTACTACTTTGGTCTTCCACTCCTTTCCTGCCCAGTGGGTCTCCAAGGGATGAACAGATTGTTCTTGCAAGAGGTCCGAGCTGATTGCTTCCAGAAATTGCCCTCCCTTCTTCTCTTCCTCCATTGATCCATTTTGCTTTGCCCCCTGCCACCCTGCTCTCCCTCTGGGCTCCTCACCCGTGGAATTAGGATAAGGTCACGTGTGGCCCTTGGGCTGTATCTTTCCTGCAAGGATCTCATGAGGGAGGTGTCAGCATTTCTTCCCCTGCTAAACAATCTGCATAGACAGATGGCAGAGAAGGTACTTACTGATATTGTACAGTAATCCACCCTGTCAGAGTAAAATAGAATGGCAACAAGCTGCTGCTGACCTATCTATCTTACAATAAATTGGCAAGTGGATCCAACAGCCGTCTGTGTTTCTCTCCCCAACCCCAGTTTTGCCAATTTTTATCAACTCTTGCAATTGCTCAAGTTAATACTTCCATTTTCATCTATCTAGCCCTTTCCCGGAAACTTTCTCCAGTGCCCTACTTCATGAATTTGTGGAATATAAAGGCAAAACACTTCAGTAGTTCTTTTAAGAAAAAAAAAAGCTTTCATTGGGCATATTGAAGGCACTGTCTCAGAAGAAGCTTCAAGCATATCAAAGACATCTGGCCACAGTTGTGCATTTTATTCAGCGCACCAAAGGGGAATGCTGTTCCTCAGTGTTTTTATGCGGCGTTCATATGTAACCTACACACTAAGCTCCTTTTGTGGCTTGAGAGTTAATGCTGAATGGATTGAATTAAATAAAGGCAACCCGCAGCAGCTTTTGTCTTTTTGGGGTGGCCATGTTATCAGGGTTGCTTACATAGACACAAAGCGGAAAAAGTATCCAATCAGCTAGCTATATCTGTTTGCAAGTGTTATTTATATAAAGGAAGGAATGTAGCCTTGTGGCAGCACACATGCTGTGCATTGCAGAAGGTCCCAGGTTAAATCCATGGGCTAGGGAAACTTTATTTCTTAACCCTGGGGGAACCATTGCTAGTCAAGTTTTAGAGCAGGCAGCTAGCATCGTGCCCTCCAAATGTTGCTTGACTAAAACTCCCTTCAGCCCCAGCCAACATGGACAATGGCCAGCAATGATGGGAGTTAAACATAATAACATCAGGAAAGCCTTGCCAGATCAAGCCAATGTCCCGTCTCGTCCGGCATCCTGTTTTCACAGTGGCCAACCAGATGTTTGTTGGAAAGCTGCAAGCAGGATTAGAAGGCAGAGCATATAGCAGCAGTTGGTACGTGGCGCCCACACCGACTTCCCTGCCACCTCATCTCTCCCCCTTTCCCTCTGGGGAACCACTAGCAACCCAAGCATTGGGAAACCCAGTTAGTAGCACAGCGCAACCCTGCCCCGCTGACCACTGTTGAAGTACGGTGGCAATACTGAGCTAGGAAGACCATAGGCATGATTCACTATAATACTATTTCCTGTGCAATGGTATATTTCTGAGTGGTTAGCTTAAGATGCTCTCTTCTTTCTCTTTATGAGACCATAGCAACTGGCAGCTCTTGGAGAAGACCAGCTGTCTTCTCCAGCTGACAACTCATGTGAGAAAGGAGTTAAGGTGAGAGCAGCCGTGGCGAGGAGGCTTCTTGGTGGATCTTACTGACCTCGTTGGGTGTCATGGAAAGGAAGCAAATGAACAGATTCATGATTCTGATCATATTGTTATACACAACCCCAATATCTGAGCAGTGTGAGGTTCCAGGGATAACAGGTTCTGTGTTTCATTTTGGAACAGTGAGGCACAGTAGAGCCTGGGGTGTCTTTATGATATATGGCTTACACATATCTACAACCTCTAGATGGAGAGAATGCAGAGTGTTCACATCTCTTGGGTTTTTTAGTACAGAATGAAAAGAGACCAAGCAGGACAAAAGTAAGTGTGTTTGGAAAACAGATCTTGACTCTCACACTAGTTACGCAGGAACCTGACTCACAACATTTTGAAATTTAGGATCAGAAATTGAACAGCATATTGACAAACTGTTGCCAAGGTATTTTAGCTTAATTCACACACATAATATAAGTTTTTAAAAGTTAGCTTAGTTGCTTTCTATAATACTAGTCAGCTTAGTTGCTTTCTATAATACACAAATGCTTGGCAAAAGATACTCGGGTACAGAGGCCTGTTCTGTAGCACTGAATACAGGAGGTTTTCTTAAATCCCGACTCAGTGGAATTTACTCTCAAGCAAGCATTCTCTGGATTGCATCCTTTGCAAAAAAAAAAAAAAAAAACATTGAGAAAATAATAGAAGCTTCTATTCTGTTCACATGCACTTCACAAGTTTATAGAGCTTGAAGATTAGAAATAAAATATAATCACCCTGAAAGTAGATATATTAATATTTATTTAGCCTTTTATATTGTATACGTGGCCAGAATTAAATTTTGCCCCTGAAGTGCTCATTGGGTACTTCCCTCCCCCTTAATCCATTTTCAAAGTCCTGATTTGAAATTCATTTGAATGTATTTGTGCACCTTTAGACCAAGCTCATTCAAGCATTTATACCCCCTCTAATGAATTGTAAGACATCAGTGTATACACAGCCAGAAGTCCCTGACTTTTGTAGGACATATATTAGCACTGATTTATAAATTCAATAGTCAGGTTCATTGGCATGCATAGAGTCAAGGGACCTTTGTTAAACTAGGACATTTGGATGGTGGCTGTTTGAGTAGCTGTGTATTGAGAGAAGCCCTTCCCATTTTAATGTCAGGAAATTAGAAATATTTTAATGAATTCTGCTTGCTAGCATCTATCAAAGCTTTGGAAAAAGGTCAATATTTAAAACACACTATATTAATGTGCTACTGCCATTCTGCCTTCCCGCTTGCAATTACAAGGAAAGATTCTCCATATCACAAAAGCAGACCAGCCAGAAGACTTTTAATATCCCCAGTATAATTGTCAACACATTCCAGCGTTCAGAGAAAACAATAAGGAGATTCAAAAGGTGTAACGAACAAAACATTCGCACAAAATTGCTTAGACTAGCTACAGTCACTGTGGTGTTCTCATTTCATGAATGTCACTTCCCAAGTATATCCCTTGAACTTCATGGGAACATGGACACTATTAAACCTGTTTGCAAATCTTCAAAATCTCAACATTTCTTCATGGATAGTCACAAAGATTGGTATCAGAGGTGCAATACAGTCAAGTGGTAAGTTTTCCACAGCTTTGCTTGGTCACATATAACAAAAAATTGTTGTTGTTGTTGTTGTTGTAATAATAATAATAATTAATTTATTATTTATACCCCGCCCATCTGGCTGGGCTTCCCCAGCCACTCTGGGCGGCTTCCAAAAGAATATTAGAATACTGTGATACATCAAACATTAAAAGCTCCCCTGAACAGGGCTGCCTTCAGATGTCTTCTAAAAGTCTGGTAGTTGTTGTTCTCTTTGACATCTGGTGGGAGGGCGTTCCACAGGGAGGGCGCCACTACTGAGAAGGCCCTCTGCCTGGTTCCCTGTAACTTGGCTTCTCGCAGTGAGGGAACTGCCAGAAGGCCCTCGGTGCTGGACCTCAGTGTCTGGGTAGAGCGATGGGGGTGGAGACGCTCCTTCAGGTATACTGGACCGAGGCCGTTTAGGGCTTTAAAGGTCAGCACCAACACTTTGAATTGTGCTCGGAAACGTACGTTGTTGTTGTTGTTGTTGTTGTTCTCTTACACATTCTGGGGTGTGGTAAAAGTTGGAAACTGGAGCTGCTTGGTTTCTTTTCATTCTGTACTGAAAAAAACCCAAACCCCATTCTAAATTCTATCATCTGGCATTATTAAAATAGGAAATGTGGCCAAAATTATTTATCCAGGAAATATGTCACATTCAGTGGCCAGGATGCAGAGAACTATGCAGCTTAGTTTTACCTGCTCAAGGGTGTTTGGACTTGGTGCTTTTGGGAAGCCTCCCATGAGATATGGGCAGTACTCTGAAACTGAAGGGACTGCAAGTGTCACAGGAGTGGCAAAATCAATTCCATGGCCTCATCTCAGACACCAGGAAGTAAGGACAGCAGTTGCAGACCTCAGAATACACCAAGTAGGCAGTAGAAAGTGTGCAGAATGATTCTTGCCACTCCCCAGATGTGGAGGTGACGTGTGGCGGTGATAGATGACTCCCTACTGAGAGGGATAGAGGCAGCAGTGTGCAGAGGTAACAGGATGCCCCAAGAGGTGTGATGTCTTCCAGGTGCAAAGATTCATGATGGGACAGAAGTTGCCAAGTTTTATAAAGCCCATGGACCCCTACCCCTTCCTTCTGATTCATGTGGGTACAAACAATACTGCCACAGTCTTCAATGTATAGCAAGGGACTCTGAGTAGGAAGCTGAAGGTTATCTCCCTTGATCACCTCTAAAGCAGCTCCTTCAGTCCTGGTTACTGAAAAGAATGTAGAAAATGAGCAAGGTAAATGGGATGGCAGGGAAGATGAGTGGGCAGACAATGTCATGAAAGGGGTATAAAAAATAGCCTAAGAATCGTCCATAGGATCAGTGGGAAAAGAACTGGTAAGTGAAAGGGATGGCTGAAGATGGGGAATGGCAAAGATCAGCAGGAAATAAATGAAACAGTACAGCTGATGAAATGTACATTTGTTATCAGATGATCGATAACGCATTTGGACACACGATAATTGCTATGACTACAAAGAGAAGATGAATATTCACAGCTGAGCAGCTGAATGCCTTTTATTTTTCAAAGAAAACTCAAAAGCGGGGGGGGGGGGGCGTAGCTTTCATTTTTCTTGCAGAACGATTTCTTAAATCTCCTTGAAAAGAAAGGTTGGAAGTTTTTCCCTCATTCTTTTTGATGAAAGCAGTTCACCTGGGTGTAAATGGTGCTTCCTGCGAGAGATGAAGTAAGAACATGATGCGTCTTGAGCAGATTGGAAATCATCGCTACAGTTGCAGGAAAATCTTCCACGGCTGTAAAACACTAGTCACTCATTGTGGTGCCATCGTGTCCATTAAGACTGAAGCTACTTTATGCGTTGCACATCTCTCTGAATTAGCAGAACTAAGAGTCACTTTGAAACAATATTTCTCAAATCCGTTTTAGAGGATAGTGTAGCATTGTTGTGTGTTGTCGGAGACCCTTATAGGTATGCTGAAGTATGCTGTGGGAATGAGCTATGCTAGCCGGTTGCCAATTAATTTTTTTATCATATTTGCATCCCACCTTTTCTTAATGAGTTTTGAGGCACCTTACTCATCACGCCACTTTATCGTAACAACAGTCTCTTGAGGTAGTTTTCAAAAGGCTTGCCTGTTAATCTGGTTGCAGCAAAGAGTCCTGTGGCACATTAGAGGCTAACACATTTATTATGACATAATAAGAATTAATGGACCATGGTCCACTTCAGATACACAAAGCATTCTCTTGAGTTGGAATGAATGGTAAATGGTGACGTCGGAAGGAAAGGAAATGCTTAAAAGTACAGACAGTGATAAATTATGTCACTAACAGTGGTCATTCACAGAAAAAAACCCTACCAGCAAAACAAAATCAGTTGTTGATAACACTGACATCCAGCCATTGGTGAGCCAATTAAACGCATGTACAGTTGGTACCTCGGGTTACATATGCTTCAGGTTACAAATGCTTCAGGTTACAGACTCCGCTAACCCAGAAATAGTACCTCGGGTTAAGAACTTTGCTTCAGGATGAGAACAGAAATCGCACGGCCGTGGGAGGCCCCATTAGCTAAAGTGAGCTAAAGTGGTACCTCAGGCTAAGAACAGTTTCAGGTTACAGACTCCGCTAACCCAGAAATAGTACCTCGGGTTAAGAACTTTGCTTCAGGATGAGAACAGAAATTGCATGGCCGTGGGAGGCCCCATTAGCTAAAGTGAGCTAAAGTGTCTATGTCACATAGAGGAGGGAGAAAGGTTGTTTTCTGCTGCTCCAGAGAAGCGGACACGGAGCAATGGATCCAAACTACAAGAAAGAAGATTCCACCTAAACATTAGGAAGAACTTCCTGACAGTAAGAGCTGTTCGACAGTGGAATTTGCTGCCAAGGAGTGTGGTGGAGTCTCCTTCTTTGGAGGTCTTTAAGCAGAGGCTTGACAACCGTATGTCAGGAGTGCTCTGATGGTGTTTCCTGCTTGGCAGGGGGTTGGACTCGATGGCCCTTGTGCTCTCTTCCAACTCTATGATTCTATGAAAGTGGTACCTCAGGCTAAGAACAGTTTCAGGTTACGAACGGACCTCCAGAACGAATAAAGTTCTTAACCTGAGGTACCACTGCAGTATGACAAAAATCTGTTGTCCTGATTCAGTTCACAAGTGATCTTGGTGAACTGTGATTGGTTCCACATTGCAGTCCAGCAGCAGTTCGTAGGGTGACACAGGCAGGGTGGCGATGTACACCTGGCTTCCCAGTGTCGAACATCACCACCACTTCCCAGGGGCACAGGAGGCTCAGCACAGTACAGATGTGGTGGCACAACCAATCAGATGGTCCTGCTCCTGCACCCACACCACAATAAGCTCCTTGCACCTCCTCTCAGTAAGTGGAAGCAATGCTCTGTATGGATTTCTGCCTTGCCTGTGCTGTCCTGCCAACTGCTGCCCCTACTGTCAAATCCCCCCCTAAGAAACAATATCTGAAATGTCTCTAGTAAAACTGTGCCGTGCCTGTGTCAGACTTTGGGAAGCCCTTGGGACAACACCTGCCCTCCCAAAGCTGTGCAGGGCCCAACCCTGCTTTTAGCAGACACTCTGGTTGAGGTTCCTGCAGGGTTGGACTAGATGGTCCTCTACAGTTCTGTTGTTCTATGTGCTTTCTTTGCCGCTGTTGCTGCTGCTGCTGCTGCCGCTGCCCCTGACTTCCCAGGCTATAGATCTAGCAAATCGGTGTGTGTGAATTGGGGATACCTTAAAATGGCAGGCGTGTGGCACAGCTGGGATCTGAACTTGGCTCCCATTCAGAAGAGGCACTACCACCTGCTGCAGTAAAGTATCTGCGTACAAAGCAGGGAAGGGAGGCACAGCTAGGTCAGGCCAGCAAGGGGCACTTCCAAGCCCCTGGGCCTGGGCCTGGAACAGACAACACACTGAATTTTTTCAGGGCTTGGTGTCTTGTCTGTTACATGCTTCCACTATACATAATAATTTCACCGACTGGAAGTGCTTTTGACTGCACTTTTCATTTGCAATAGGGAACTTTATTTGAGGAGGTAGAGGAAACTGTTTGTGATTAAATATTCCAATTGAGCAATTTAAGAAAATGTGAAATGTTTTATTAGCTCAAGTGCCACGAGGACAATGGTCCATAAACAAGATTAAATAGTATAGCCTGCCGTCGATCAAAATGATGCATTGCTTTTACTTCCCCAACAAGGCCATTGAAATCAGTGTTCTATCAAATCATGAATTTCTTACTCATCCAGAAAAAGTCTCTCTTATTCAAGACAACATTTCATCATAATGCCTCTGCACTCTGCAAATGAGGCAATAATTCAAACAAACCTGAACTTACTGAGTAAAATAAAAATGAATTGGACTGATTTGTAATAAATACCCAATGTACTCAGTGAGCAAGGATAAGGAGCTCTGATTGAGGGACTGAGACCTAGGTGCTGAATGACTAGTCTGTGCTTAAAGGATGCTGAAAAGATGGAGGGATTTCTGCTCTCTCTTTTAAGGTGGCATGTGATTGTTAGGCTAACATCACAAGTGTCCTGTCGTGAATAGAAAGATCTGTTTTTCTTGGCACGAGAGACGATGTTATCTTGAACAGCTGTCAAAACAAGAACATAGGGGAGGATGAAAACCTAATTTTAGAATTGGTTTCCTTTTCCCCCCACTGAAGAACAAGTTGATAAAAAGTTAAAAGAAACAAAACCCATGGATATAAGATGACCCTGCTGGTTCAGGCCAGTATCCTGTTCTCACAGTAGCCCACCAGATTCCTATAGGAAGCCTGCAAGCAGGATCTGAGCACAACAGCTCTCTGCTCACCAGTGATTCCCAGGAAGTGGTATTCAGAGGCATGCGGGTAGCACTGTGGTCTAAAACCCTGAGCCTCTTGGGCTTGCCGATCAGAAGGTTGGCGGTTCGAATCCGCACAATGGGGTGAGCTCCTGTTGCTCAGTCCCAGCTTCTGCCAACCTAGCAGTTTGAAAGCACGCCACTGCAAGTAGATAAATAGGTACCGCTGTGGCAGGAAGGTAAAGGACATTTCCGTGCACTCTGGCACTCGTCAGAGTGTACCGTTGCACCAGAAGCGGTTTAGTCATGCTGGCCACGTGACCCAGAAAGCTGTCTGTGGACAAACACTGGCTCCCTCGGCCTGAAAGTGAGATGAGCGCCCCAACCCCATAGTCGCCTTTGACTGGGCTTAACTGCCCAGGGGTCCTTTACTTTTTTACCTATTCAGAGGCATGCTGCCTCTTAGTATGCTGGCAGAACACAGCCATCATACCTAGTAGCCTTTGATAGCCTCCTCCTCCATGAAAATCCCTAATCCTCTTTTAAAGCCATCCAAGCTGGTGGGAGTGAGTTCCGTGCTTTAGTTAGGCACCACTTTCTTTTATCTACCCTGACTCTTCCAACATGCAGCTTCACTGGATGCCCACAATGAAGAAGAAGAAAAACTTCTTTCTCTCTAATTTTCTCCATGCCTTGCATAGTTTTATAAGCTTCCACCATGCCACCTCTTACTTGCCTTTTCTCTGAACGAAGAAGTTCTCAAAGCTGCAACGTTTCCTCATAGGATTGCTGCTCCATCCATGGTTATCCAAGCCATGCAAATCCTCAGAGAGTTGCATCTTTGTTATCCACTGTGAATGTAGATGCAGCACCAGGTGTGTTAAAATCTTCTCCGCACCGGACATCTGGCTTCAGTATCATAGGAATGTAAACAGGCCAAGGAATCTAAAGGAAGAGCAAAGGTCGCAATCCCTTTCCCTTCATTTCCGGGAGGCAGAGAGAAGAGAAGCGCTATTACAGGCCATAATAATAATCCTTTCCCAAACCATCCTGCTTCTGCTTTACAGTGCTCAGAGGCAGAACCATCGTATTATGGTGCTCTGGAATGAATACTTTTCTGATGGTTCTTCAATATAGAATTTGAACAGATGTAGCTGAAGGAACCAAAGGATTTTAAACCAGCAGTAAAAACCCTTTGCGATAATAAGGCTGATGTGTATATACAGCTTAAAAAAATATGCCCCTATAAATCTACCGCTCGGCTTTTTAGCTCAGTGTAGTTCTTGCCTAAATCAGCAATGATGCCAGCCTAAAGGCAACATGTTTGCGATGGGTATTTATGTACGCAGGGCCATCTCCAGCTGCATCGTTCAGGGAAATAGCTTCATTACAGAGTCTGATATCACTCATTTGGAAAGCCATGAATATCAGCCATTATATCTAATAGCAAATTGGTTCTGGGCACTGTGAATCATTCGGAGACCATGATCCTATCCATGTTTACTAGAAGTCCCACCAGTTTCATTGGGACTTTTTATTCCCCAGGAAGCATGCTTAAGACTGTAGCCGAAGTCTGTTGTTTCTTCCTGTCTCATGTCAAGATTCAGGTGTTTGACTGAATGTTTAAACACTGTATTTATGGAAGGGAGGCAGGGGGTGAATGTAGCAGCCCCCTCCCCCTTGTTCCTGTGCATGTCACTCAATGTGCTCAGTCCCCATTGACCAGGCTAAGGAGGATTGTATTTGTGTTTGCTTGAATGTGAGCAGAATCTCTCATGCAATCAGGGGCTCTGTCATGGCACTACAGGTATAGTTTTATTCTGGTGTTATTGTGGGAAGCAACCTGACTCCTTGAAGGGCTACAGTGGTGGCAAATGTACAATTCAATGGAATCTATTATTATACTTAGGCCTAAGCCCAGCATTGCAGATTAATGTCGGATGAAGAAGATTTGTGTACCTGAGAAATCCCCCAGATGAAGAGACATAATTTTTTCCCCCAGCATAGCCAGACTTCTGGAAAGTGTACCAATCCAGACAGATTTGCATATATCAAAAGACAAGGATAAAGGCTTGGCTGTGTTTCCTTCTCTGACATCATGTACAATACAAAGGGATACAGTTTGGTAAATGCTGAATGTTATGTCCCCAGTTTAATATCTATGACATGTAAAAACCTTTAAGAAATACTCTAACCATCAAGGTTCTTGATGGATTCTGGTCCTTTCTACAAGCATAAGGGAAAAGATCTGGTGCCATTCTGAATGATGCTCCATGGCAGCTATGTTTGCTCGGAATCACACACACATCAAAGGATGCTTTACTTAAAGAAGTAACTGAGCTATTAACATGCTGCACTTCCAAAAATTGGTTTATTATAATTAGCTGTAACATGAGGATTTCCCAGCTGCACTTCCAGGAAGTTACAGGACATTGTGATTTTATTCCACTTCCTTTATTTTAATATTGCACTGAATTTTGGGGGGTTTCAGTTTGTGTTTTGAAAATTGTCAATGAGTTTGGAAGGACTGTAAGATAGTTTTATTTGCACTGGCAACTCATATTTTAAAGAAGGTGAACATTTTGACCCAGGCATGGTCATGTCTGAAAGATTGCCCAAACTGGGGACCATGTGCATTACAGGCTATCTACTGCCTACAGCACGGGTAGGCAAACTAAGGCCTGGGGGCCAGATTTGGCCCAATCGCCTTCTAAATCCGGCCCATGGGTGGTCTGGGAATCATCGTGTTTTTACATGAGTAGAATGTGTCCTTTTATTTAAAATGCATCTTTGGGTTATTTGTGGGGCATAGGAATTCAGTCATTATTTATTTATTTTTTCAAAATATAGTCCGGCCCCCCACAAACTCTGAGGGACGGTGAACCGGCCCCCTGCTGAAAAAGTTTGTTGACCCCTGGCCCTACAGTGTTCACCAGATGGACTTTCAAGCAGCTCCTGAAACCACAGACATCTGTACCCAAATCCAGATGTGGAATAGATTCTCTACACTCAGTTACTTGATTCTAAGAAATTGAGGTGGAACCAATCCTAAATTGGAATGATTGCTGCTTGAATGTTGTAATTGGATAGATGAGGGCCAATATACTGAATGCGAATCCTCCTTAGGTTGAACTGGTGTTGACATTGTTTAGCTTCTAGTTCTAGTGGAAGATCCACGTCTCCCTCCAAGCCTTTGGCGGCATCACGGGAGGGGATAGAAAGTCATTCATTTTTATTCTAAGGAGCAGACTAAGTGAATACAAGACATAGATAAATATTGTTTTACTGTTTTACTGCTTGATTTCACTGAGTGTATTTGTATTATTTTGTTTGTTTGAATGAGACCTGCCGTGAGAGCTTGGGATATAAATTTTGTGAATAAATTAAATACCAAAGATCACAGCCCAAGGGATCTCACCTCAATTAAGTATTGCTGAACGTCCTCCTCTGTTGTTAGCAGTATTCATTTATTCTATACTGCCTTGTTCTCTCCTGATTTTATATATATATATATATATATATATATATATATATATATATATATGAGCACCTATTCAAATTCAGGATAAAAATAATAAAAATTGACAAATATTTAAAGTACTGTTATAAAAATAAATTACTATAGATCAGTTTCCAGAACAGTTGCTATGTTAGTCTGTTGCAGAACAAAATCCCCCAGTGTCTTGTAGCAGCTTAAAAACTTTATTTATTATGGCATAAAAGCCACAAAAGCTTATACCACAATAAATTTGTTAGTCTTTAAGATGCCACCAGGCTCTTTCTTGCTCTGTGTGCAACAGTTTCCCATTTCCTCAAGGTTCCCAATCTCCCCAATAATGATCTTGGAGTCTGAAGCTAATTCATTCAATTCATGTTCATGCCCATGAATTTATATGAATGCACACTAGGGACAAGTTGCATTCAACCACTCAGAGATTTAGCTTATATAGGCTCCGGGGAGGAAGGTGAAGAATTGCAACTCTAGCAACTCCCCCTAATGGCAAAACAGAACTAGGGTCTGTGGTGCGTCAGGTAAATCAGACTTGTGACTTCCTGGTAAATGGGGCTAGTTAGAGAAAATCTACAAGACCAGACTGCTGATATTTGGGCCAGGCCAGGCTAATTGAGACATTGCATAGAAGTACTCTTCTGCACATCTTTTTCACACCCCCCCCCCAAATCCAACAGGACTCTGAGATTGGAGCGTATGCAGATTCGGGGAAGCCTAGTAGCAAAGTCCTCAGGCTCTGAGGTCCCCGAGGAGCACTTTAACTGTCTCAATGGAAGAGTATAGGCATTCTGTAGAATGATTAGCTTGAGGATTACAGCCTCTGATCTCACCATCTTAGAATGAGCAGAGTTTGGTTTGGCTCGGAACGGTCTCAGTAGGCATTACGAAGGTAATCATGCAATACTGAATTCCAAGTATGACCGGTATACACTTTATTTTGTAACGTTAATAGTCTTGGATTGTGAAGAGCTTTCTCTATTCTAATTTACCCTAATTTAACTAGACTCTAATTTCATAGGCTCTAGTTAAATGGGTGATGAAAGATTCTATCCCCCAAATATAAAAAATTACACTCTCTCGCTAAATGGATTTTGTTAATATTGCTGCTGCTTAATGTTCATAATTGCACCCTACTAAAGTATTTGCATTTAATCAGTAGTCACTAAATGACAAACATTGCGTTATTAATAGGTGGAAGGACTGTCAGTGCCTGGCTCTCAGTCACAGAGGCTAAAGACATTCTTGTTGAACAAGAATAACAGGGGTCACCAATACAGTGCCCTCAAAGTGTTGCTTGATGATGAGAAGGAGAAGAACAAGAACAACAAGAAGAATGTTGTTATTTATATGAGAACTGCTGTTCTCATTGTCCCTAACCACTGTACATGTTGCCTCGGGCTGATGAAGTCCAACAACATCTGGAGATCTTCTGTCACAGAGTGAGCTGGCAGTAATTCACACCGTTCAAAGTTGGAGTTCTTAGCAAAAGCATGATCTTCACAGACTTCGATGAGTGTCAGGCTCATGAGCAAAGCAGCTCAACCCCAGTAGGCCAACCATTGGAGATCATCATCCCTGACCATTGGAAGCCCAATAGTATTGGGAGGAGACCCCATGGACACAGTACTTCTTAGAGTAGCATTAGTGCATATGTAGGAGTGGGGAGAAGACCGGACCTTCTGCTTAGGAGGTTACAATTAACATTTCCATGTTTGGGATTAGAAGATGAGACAGAATGAGAGAGAGGGGGGGTGTAAATCAAAGTGAGCCCTGATCTTTCAGGTTTCCCCGTAACTTGGGGAACCATTATGGATACAAAAAGTCAACCACTGAATTGAAGCAATTACCAATCTGAGGAAAATCTGATTGTTATTTGCTCTGATTCAGCAGTAATAAGCAGGTTTTCCTGGGGAAAGCACCAGGACAACAACAACAAAACACTCAGACATGGCTCTGGAACGCCTGGATCTGTGCCAAGAAACACACCACAAAAGGAAGTGTGGTTGAGCCCTCAGTGACACTTACATTGGTGCAAGGGCCATTGGAAAGTTATCTATCTTTTCCTGCTGCCTCATTAAACTCGTGCTGCCAAATTCAGTACCTCTCAAAGCAGTGTTAGAAACTGAGACATGAAAGCTAGGAGCTAAATGGCACCTTAAACCGAGGTTATGGGCGCAACAACGGGATGTCTACTTGTGATTTTTTATAACAAGAATACAAAGCTGAAAACGAATGAACTACAGCTAAAATGTTATGCTCTTTTTTCACATGGTCTAGTCCTTCCCCTGCCCACCCCCCTAATATTCTTGAGAGGGTCTCTTCTCCAGTCTTCAGAGAGTAGCTGGAAGTGGGAAGGCAGAAAAAGGTCCTCCTTTTCTTCCACTCTGCAGTTTTAATCTGAAATCTTAGGCGCAGTACTGCGCTCTGAAATCTGAAATCTTAGGCGCAGTACTGCGCTCAGAATTCAGAAACTGCTAATGAAATGCACCTAGAACAATGGGAGTTTCAAACACTGGGCTTCACCAGTTTGCACCAAGATTGCCTGTAAAGCACAACTCACCTAGCAGCTTAAAGTGGTCCCTTTTACACTGTGGTCAATAGGGCCTGCTTTCAGTACTTTCAGTACAGACTTTCAGTACTGCTTTTGGCTCAGAAAGGAAGAAGGACAACACTGTATCATATGGTATTGTTACTGGGATGATGGTGGGATGAGGGATAGGTATAAAAAACAAGCAAGCAGGATCACTACTCTTCCCGCATGCCATACCTCACTCCTGACTAAAAAATATCCATGTATGGTGTCAGACACAGCCTGTGCTTTCCTAGCCAGCAAGGAACTTCTAAATTTGCTTCCAGCAGCTACAGTTTTTCTCTGCCCTTGAGTGTCTTTTTGCTTAGTCATTCAGCCCCGCTTTTGCTAAGTTTTTAAAGTGATGATTTGCCATTAGTTCCCTTTGTTTAGAGTGACATCACAGCACAGACCCCAAATCTTTGTCTGTCCTTCTCCAACCCTTCTCTTCTTAAGCTCAGACTCTGAAGCTTAGAAAGAACTAATAAAAAGATCAATGAAGGTTTTGAAACTTTTTAAGATTATGCAGATAACAACTCTTTTGCTTCACAGGAAGCAGCAGCTTGATTATTGAATCCTGTAGATTGGACAAAAGTAGATTATGTAGATAAGCAGCTGCGTGACTTGCAGATAATCTAAATTAATGCCCAAAGGCCAGGCCTTTGATAAAGATACCCGTAAGACCCACCATTATTAGTTTCCAATAAAAACATTACCCTTGGAAATATTAACATATTCCAGAGAGACAAGTTTCTTCCATCGTTCTTAAGTATTTGGCAAACAGGTTTCCTTCTTGCTTTGGAAAATTCCTATTGAATAATCAAATTGCGGTGTTCACAGCTGTGTATGTTAGATCCTCACCCTGTTCAGAAAAATCTTAAGGCTTTTGGTGACCTGAACACTGCTATAAATTCGTAGTTGTTGTTACTATTGTTGTTGTTGTTATAGTTATTTATACCCTGCCTTTTTCTCTGACAGGGACTCAAAGTGGCTTACAGATAAAATAAGAACAGCTAAAAACAAATTACATGAATTGTACTTGTGGGATTTTTCATATATCACATTCACCAGGGAACATATGGGAACAAGTAAATATTATCCTATAAATGAAAGTCAGCATCTATTTCTAGTATATTTGCTTATTCATTCATTCATTTCATAAAACTTATATACCGCTTGATTGAAAAAAAAAAATCCCTCAGGTGGTATATGTTTTGAGGATCACTGGGTTTTTCAGTATCATTTTTGCCCTTTGAAAAATCAGTATCGTTGATAGCACAAGATTAATCTCAGCACAAGTGAAATTGAACCTCTTTAGGATTGTGTGAGAGATTGGGTAAAAAGGGAGGGACCATAGCTTAGAGCAGGCATTCCCAAACTCGGCCCTCCAGCTGTTTTGGAACTACAATTCCCATCATCCCTGACCACTGGGGTCCTGTTAGCTAGGGATGATGGGAGTTGTGTCCTCAAAACATCTGGAGGGTTGAGTTTGGGGATGCCTGGCTTAGAGGTAGAGCTTGAACACTTTGCAGATAGAAGTCTAGATTTAGTACCTGGCATTCCCAGCAGCCACTTTGATAAGTAGGTAAGTACCAGTAAGTAAAGGATATGTGTTTTTGTAGTCTATAAAGAAAACCATGATGATATAAACCAAATCCTTTGAATAGTGTTTCTTTTTGCAACACTTTAATTCATCCCTCTCTACATATGTTTCAAAACATACTTGTTCCTCTTTCGTGACCCTTTCATAGGATTTTTATGAATTCCTTTTCCACTGCTGTACTTGTTTGTGTATCCTTGAAAAGCCTCCCCACAAATCATTTTACTTCATTGCCAGAAGCTCTGTATTCTTCTATATTCTTTGTACTTCCTCAGTTTTGTTTGCTGCTAGCCTTGCCAAACAAATAATTTTGGTGAGTTTTCTCGTACTCTCCTTGCGACTGCCTCCGTCCTTCTCAAGCTGATGTGTCACAAGCAACAGCTTTCCAGGTCATGTGGCTTGATTAATGTACATCCCATTGAGAGAGATTCATGAGTACTTGGTTTGCAGGTTCCTCAAGAAGTATAGGTCATCAGTGCCTTTGCTGTCTCCATGTAGTTGATAATTTTATTATTTATACCCCGCCCGTCTGGTTTGGTTTCCTCAGCCACTCTGGACGGCTTACAGCATATATCGTTGTAGTTTCTGAAACCACAATCACTGTTAATAGATTCCTCTTGTATCTCTATTTCTGAAACATCCTGTTATAACTTCTGTGGGGATCAAGATGTGCCCTGATGAAATGCTAACTTCTTAATATTGAGAGGTGATAAAGTTCTGTAGCTGTGTGACAATGCTAACTTTAGAGGACTTTCAAACTTATGTCATTTGGAGATGTGACGCCACACCTGCATGCTTAGTTCTGTGTTTGAGAGCAATGGAACACAATATATAAATGTCAAAAAAAAATATCATTCACCACCTTCCTCCCCCTACTCCAATGAAGACTATGTATCCCTTTATGTATCTAGGCAATCAAGTAGAGCCAAACTCCCTTCATCTAACATACATAAATTAGATCTTGTGTGTGTGTGTGTGTGTGTGTGTGTGTGTGTGTTAAAAGGTGTCCCCTTCAGCTGTTTTCACCATATTAACAACCAACGGCTACAATGGCATATGTAAATTAAGACTGCCAGTGTTAAACTTGCATATAAACCTTTGGAACTGAATTTATAAAACCACCAAGCTATCTTTTAGTCAGGAATTAATACACAACAATTATTCTAGTGATAATCAGACTTATCGCCCTATGCTTGCACATGTATTTCATTCACAGACGTATGCCTTGTCTCTTCTTAATTTCACTCTTATCCTAGGGGAATGTTTGATTGGCACAAAATTCTCTGTTGTTTTATTTATAATCAATGAGTGGTTTTCCTTTCCTGTCCCCTATCCAAATCTCCCTCTGTCTCCATCACTGCTTGAATTAAAGGTAAAAGTAAAGGTACCCCTGCCCATACGGGCCAGTCGTGTCCGACTCTAGGGTTGTGCGCCCATCTCACTTAAGAGGCCGGGGGCCAGTGCTGTCCGGAGACACTTCCAGGTCACGTGGCCAGCGTGACAAAGCCACATCTGGCGAGCCAGCACAGCACACGGAATGCCGTTTACCTTCCCGCTAGTAAGCGATCCCTATTTATCTACTTGCACCAGGAGGTGCTTTCGAACTGCTAGGTTGGCAGGCACTGGGACCGAGCAACGGGAGCGCACCCCACCGCGGGGATTCGAACCGCCGACCATGCGATTGGCAAGCCCTAGGCGCTGAGGTTTTACCCACAGCGCCACCCGCGTCCCTGTCCCCTATCCAAATCCCCCTCTGTCTCCATCACTGCTTGAATTAGGGCAATTGATATTATAGTTTTGCTCTGAATAGTGAGGTGTTTCATGGCTTCAACACACATTTTGGGTTTAATTTCCTTTTAGAAGAATGTCACCAGATGCTTACAATACACTTTGTAATATCTGTGTTTCTTTGTATATATGGAAGTTGAGGATTGGTAGAGCCACAGTTTAAGCATGCTAACAGACAGGCAAATTCACTGTTGCATATCAGATCTCTAGGGAGACAGCCAGAGCCCCAAAGAGCCCAAACTCAGCTTCCTGGTTCAGTCTGTGTTAGACTCTCAGAAACTAAAGGTGGTTGTTTTTTCCTGATAGCCAGCTTGTCCCTGTCTCCCATCTTCCTGGGACTGAGATAAATATAAGTTTATTCTCTGAAACATCTCCTTTGTGGACCATTATCTATAGTTTCCCTACCCAAGGATGTAATTGGCAACTTTGCTAAAAAGGTAAAGGTAAAGGACCCCTGACAGTTAAGTCCAGTCGTGAACAACTCTGGGGTTGAGGCGCTCATCTTGCTTTACTGGCCAAGGTACCTGATGTTTGTCCGCAGAGTTTTTCTGGGTCATGTGGCCAGCATGACTAAGCCGCTTCTGGCGAAACCAGAGCAGCGCACAGAAATGCCGTTCACCTTCCCATCGGAGCGGTACCTATTTATCTACTTGCACTTTGACGTACTTTCAAACTTATAGGTTGGCAAGAAGTAACTTTGCTGAAGACTCTCAAAGAACAATATGTACTTATTCTTAGCTAAGTAACCCACACCTGTCCAAACTCCCAATCTTACAACTAGGGATGGAGAAGAAATCCAATTCAGTTTGCAGCTAAAGGAGAATATATGAAATCTGCACTGTCTGAAACAACATATGAATTGGAACACAGCAATCTTTTAAAATTTGCACTCTTCTGATATTTGCACTCAAATGAATTTTGCAGTGCAGTTCTTCAATCAAATGATGGTTACAAAATGCATATCTTCAGTAAAAGGTGTGCATGAAAATAACATTCAAAAATGCACTCTATTAGGAAAAAATGCTTGCAATATGTATATTAGTCAAAACAGCAGACAAAAGTGTGCTTCTTAGGATGTTGTTGTTGTTTAGTCGTGTCTGACTCTTCGTGACCCCATGGACCAGAGCACACCAGGCACTCCTGTCTTGCACTGCCTCCCGCAGTTTGGTCAAACTCATGCTGGTAGCTTCGAGAACGCTGTCCAACCATCTTGTCCTCTGTTGTCCCCTTCTCCTTGTGTCCTCCATCTTTCCCAACATCAGGGTCTTTTCCAGGGATATTTCTTAGGATAACTTTGCACTAAAATTCTGAACAATTTTCATGAGCATCCAACAGAAAAAAAAATTCTCAAATTTCTCCAGAAATGTGGAGAAGTGAATTTAAGATCGGAAAAATGAGAAACTGAAAAAGTTGAAACTGACAGATCTTCCCATCCCTGATAACACTATTAAAAATTCATTCTAATGTAGAGAGGTCACACAATATAGTAACTTATTTACAGTCAGGGCAATATTAAAATACTTTATCCAGATATGCTAGAGCTTTCACTTTCCCACTTTCTTGTGCTGGTTTTGATCTATGGAAAAGCTAGCTTAAGGCCCAACTATAGAAAGCTAAAGGATAGAGATAACGAAGAGAACTATAGGAATTCTTGCTTGTATTCTCAAAATTTTATTTTATTTATTAAATTTATATACCACCTATAGCATAATAATAAAAAACAATAAAACAATCACAGGGGAAAAAAATCAAAACAGCTTCCCTTTTAAAAGGCCATAGATTGTTTAATGGCCTGGGTATGCTTTCACCTGATTCCTAAATACATGTAATGATTGTGCCAGGTGAGCCTTTCTGGGGAGAGCATTCCACAAATGGGGAGCCAGCACAGAAAAGGCCTGCTCTCCTGTTGTCATCCTCCAAACCTTTGAGGGAGTGGGGACACACAGAGAAGGGCCTCAGATGACAAGCGCAGGATCCAGGTGAGTTTGTATGGGGATAGGCGGTCCTTAAGATATTGAGGTCCTAAGCCATGTAAGGTTTTATAGGTCAGCACCAGGACTTTGAACTGGGCCCAGAAACTAACTGGCAGCTAGTGCAGTCAGTCCAAGATTGGCTTTATATGCTCAACTTGTCTTGCCCCAGTGAGCTTGTTGGTATTTACTTGAATGCAACATTATAGCTGGTGAATAATTGAATGCAGCATCCTTATAGCAAGGAAAGTTGGGATGTCTTCTACCACTTAGCATTTGGCTCACTACTGTTAGAACCCAGAAGTTGAACTAGATGGTTCTATGACCTAGATCATTAAGCCTGCTCTGACGCTCTTGGCAGGCTTTAGAATCTGGGCTGCCAACCAGCTACAAAGCAGTAGAGAGAGACTATGATTTGCAGCCAAGAAATAGTTAGCGGGAGGGGTTGCTTTAATTAGACTAACCCATGCTTTTTTCTTTCATACCCTTCTACCCGTCGGAGTTGCAGATGCATGTCTTTGCCGTGTCACAGTAAAAAAATAATTGGTGTGAGGGGGATGAGTTCCCCACACCCTCCCACTTTGAAAGTTTCAGCAGGTTTCTTTTGTAATTACTGAATATTTTCTCTCTCTGGTAGCCCAGTGAAATTGGGTCTATGCTGTTGTGCCCTCCCTTGTACTTCTCTCTTCAACCTATAATGAATATTTATTACCTTGCACATTTCTCATCTTTTAATTCTCCGATTTCTCTGATAATGTAGAAATGCTGTTAATGCCTTAACCTTTTGTTATGCATCGCGCTGACTGCATCCTCCAAATGGTTCACCTGCATCCCATTGTTGCGTTCATTCTCTCATTGCTGAAGATGATATTCATAGTTGCAAATGCAAATTAAACACAATGCTGGTAATGAAGAAAAGATACCATCACATTACAAAACAGCCTGTTTCTTGAAAGGTCTGCTGCGCTCAGAGAACCTTTTAAGGTTTATTTTGGTTGTCTCTCCAATGTGATTATACCTTCTTGCGATTTCCACTAAGCACTGCAAACTTTAATGGCCTCGGTCCTGTATACCTGAAGGAGCGTCTCCACCCCCATTGTTCAGCCTGGACACTGAGATCCAGCGCCAAGGGCCTTCTGGCAGTTCCCTCATTGTGAGAAGTGAGGTTACAGGGAACCAGACAGAGGGCCTTCTCGGTAGTGGCGCCCGCCCTGTGGAACGCCCTCCCTTCAGATGTGAAGGAAATAAGCAGCTATCTTCTCTTTAAAAGACATCTGAAGGCAGCCCTGTTTAGGGAAGTTTTTAATATTTAATGCTGTATTGTTTTTAACACTTGATTGGAAGCCGCCCATAGTGGCTGGGGAAACTCAGCCAGGTGGGCGGGGTATAAATAATAAATAATAAATTATTATTAGTATTATTATTTTTTCAAAAATTGAGCAGAACTCAACATTGTGCTGTTACAAATGTTCTGTTTGCAGAGGTGTTTCTGTATGGAACAAACTCCCCTCCCCTCCCATTTCCCAACCCCTCTCCAGGCCAGGAGACAGGATTGGCAGAAGTCCCTTCAAGGGCTTTCACTAACAGCATCAGTTAGCTGAATCAGGCCCCTTGACTGTAAATAGCCACTTTGAAATGAAAGCTACTTGGGGCCAAAGGTTCAGACAGATGCCAATGTACTACATTGAAACTATTTTCTGATTTCCCTTTTTTTGAGCAATCTGCCTGTCCAGCTAATAAGCAAAGTGTCTAGATCAGCATTCATTATGCTAGCTAATAAATATTTTCAATAACTTGACCTCTCTTCATTTAGGGGTGAAACCAATAGCTCTTTATCTGGCTTCTGAGGCAATTTTTCCTAGCCCTCCAGAGGCTGAACGGCCAATAAAGAAGGAAGATCCTACAATAAAAGCAATTTGATATTCAGACTGTCTAGTTGCAGGGAGCTCTTTCTACATCTGCTTCTTCGCCCTGGAGCTTCTGCTCATTGCAGTGAATTCTGGGGCATGTTCTAGGGCTTGAACTCTATTTATGCAGGGCAATGAAACAAGCCTGTAAACTACCATGTGTTAGATGGGACCTAGAGGAGGGCCAAGCTGAAATGTCCCTTAACTTAACTCATTCATTCATGGCAAAATGGGGGGTCCATTTGAGGAGGGTCTCATGGTTGTTCTTAATGACCACCAGCAGAGGCAGCTCTTCATGGTAGCTGCCACCTGGCAAGCAATTTGTACCCCCACTCCCAAAGTCCTTTGGAAATGAAACAACAATTGTAAACAATTGCAGTGGTGGGTGGATCACAGCTCCTCTGGCTTCTATTGAACTCTGGTCTGGATTCTGATTTACATGTGATAGAATAATAATAAAAAATTATTATTATTATTTATTTATACCCCACCCATCTGGCTGGGTTTCCCCAGTCACTCTGGGTGGCTTCCAACAAAATAGTAAAATACAATAATCTATGAAACATTAAAAGCTTCCCTAAACAGGGCTGCCTTCAGATGTCTTCTAAAAGTCTGGTAGTTGTTTTTCTCTTTGACATCTGGTGGGAGGGCGTTCCACAGGGCGGGTGCCACTACCGAGAAGGTCCTCTGCCTGGTTCCCTGTAACTTGGCTTCTTGAAGTGAGGGAACCGCCAGAAGGCCCTCGGCGCTGGACCTCAGTGTCCGGGCAGAACGATGGGGGTGGAGACACTCCTTCAGGTATACTGGGCTGAGGCCGTATGATCCTGTTGGTTCCCAGGACTAATTTCTAATTTACATGGGCTTCTAGATCCTTTCACCTGGAACTAAAAATAGCTCTCTTCTCTCTCTCTCTCTCCCTCTCTCCCCCCGCCCCCCGGATCCTGCCAGGAAGGATATAAATAATTGTAATAAATACAAACTTAAGAAAAACAGGATTCATTTATTCTGGACATTTTCCACATCTTAGATTCCATTCCTCTTTCCTAGAAATATATCACTGAAGAAACAAATATGACCAGAAAACATGATTCACCATCTTGTATATGTCATGGAGAGTTGCCAGAATTTCAAAAGGATTAAAATAAAGCTGGTTAGAAATTGTGCTTTTATTCAGTCAATGAGATGTTTTTACTTTCGTTCATCCGGAAAGAACGGTGATTTTAAAAGTTTCCAATAAGATACAGTGTTGTCCTTTTTGTTATACATGTTGCAAAAGATGACCTTTATTTTAATGTAAAAATATTGCTGAAGTCTCCCACAGCCAGCCCTAGTTAATGTCTTGGCTGCAACAGAATTTTTGAAGGTGTTGTCAGCCATATAGCATTTACTGTAAATGTAAGAAATCAGATGAATTTCCCTAGGGAAATATGAAACTGCTTAATTGGGAGTAGGCACCAAATTTCCGCAGAAACTGAAAAATAAATGTGAAGCAGGAAAGATGCAAAAGAGATAGAAGCAGCAAGATTAAGCCAAGCCTTGCATGCAGGGCCAGATTTAGGTTTGATGAGGCCCTAAGCTACTGAAGGTATTGAGGCCCTTTATACGTCCAGCTGTCCTTTGTCAACAACAAATTGTCGCTGTTTTTTGTTGTTGAATATATGCTATATGGTAATTTATGGACCTAATAGGTATCTAAAGCCATTTGCACAGAACAAAATATGTATTTTATTATAAAATACATATTTTATGTAGGCACCCTATATATAGAAATGAGCAAACCAGTGATATTTTAGGGAGCAGGCTAGCAGGCAGGGCCCATTATTTACATCATAAGAGCCTACACAACACAAAACACTGTTGCTGTATGTAGGTTTTATTTTTATTTTTTTATCTTATATTTTAGAAATGTACATTCAGTTTTTATTTCCTTTAAAAAAAATGGGGGGGGGGGCAAGCTATAGCTTGTTTAGCTTATACGTAAATCTGGCGCTGCTTGCACATTTGACAACATGGGTTTTTGCAGCCTGCATCTTAAACTGTTTTCTTAACAAACATCCTTCCCTCTATTTCTGAAATCCAGAGGTTAGTGTGGGTCCTTATGTAACTTAAACAGCGCAGTTGATGCAAGGACATTGTATTGGGGGTTGGGGAGATGGCTGTTCCCTTAGGTACATGGGGTCACCCACCTTTCTCTCTTTATAGTTTCTCAGCAAGGGGGTTGTGATGTACAGCTGCTTCCTGGGAGCATTTTAAAAGAGCGTTTTGCTACATGGCCACAGCGGAGATCTTAGCATCTCTAGGCAGCTGTAAAATGTTCAAGACAGAAAAAGGCAGCCCTCAGACCGCCTTAAAAGTACAGTGTACAGTGTGGGCTCAGGTGCAAATAAATCCATTGATTGTGCGGTTAAAACTATAGATCTATACAGTGGTACCTCGGGTTACATACGCTTCAGGTTACATACGCTTCAGGTTACAGACTCTGCTAACCCATAAATAGTGCTTCAGGTTAAGAACTTTGCTTCAGGATGAGAACAGAAATCGTGCGCCGGCGGCGCAGCAGCAGGAGGACCCATTAGTTAAAGTGGTGCTTCAGGTTAAGAACAGTTTCAGGTTAAGAACGGACCTCCGGAATGAATTAAGTACTTAACCCAAGGTACCACTGTATTCTGATCTACAAATGGGTCCGAGGAAAGCAAAATGGGTAGATTCATTCCCAAACGAAGAGTGAACTGGAATCTTCTGCATTCTCACTTGGCATTGGTAGAGGTGACAGCCTGTCAGATCCCATACCTAGTCCACACTGCACCAGCATTTATGCCTTCACTGAAAACTTTTAATATATTTTTTTTTTAAGTCCACGCCACACCAGCATCCCAATATTATGAGGTTAGCCTGTGTCATAGAGGTTTTATTGGCAAGCAGAATAGATCTTGTTGGTTCTGCTCCACTTCTCGGAAACTAGATTACACTTCAGCTGCTGCAGTGCAAACAGAACTGTCGAACTGGGTTGCTGTGTGGCAATTTGAATTACATCCTCCTTTTTAAGGATACAAGCAGATGAAGCAGCTTTCTTTACCACCACAGTTTAGGGATTGCAGGTGGAATGCAAGTCTGGTTTCTTGTGCCGAGTGAGAATGTGCCTAGGAATCCTGCTCCTACACATCCTCTGTAACATCACCAGGGATTTGGGGACACCTATAAGTTTGTGTTAGGGACGCGGGTGGCGCTGTGGGTTAAACCACAGAGCCTAGGACTTGCCGATCAGAAGGTCGGCGGTTCAAATCCCTGCAACGGGGTGAGCTCCCGTTGCTCGGTCCCTGCTCCTGCCAACCTAGTTCAAAAGCACGTCAAAGTGCAAGTAGATAAATAGGTACCGCTCCAGCGGGAAGGTAAATGGCGTTTCTGTGCACTGCTCTGGTTCGCCAGAAGTGGCTTTGTCATGCTGGCCACATGACCCGGAAGCTGTACGCTGGCTCTCTTGGCCAATAAAGCAAGATGAGCATCGCAACCCCGGAGTCGGCCACGACTGGACCTAATGGTCAGGGGTCCCTTTACCTTTGCCTATAAGTTTGTGTTGGGAGCCACTTGAGAAGCCTGGGTTTACCATATACTTCCTGTCAGAACTTCCTGACAGTAAGAGCTGTTCGACAGTGGAATTTGCTGCCAAGGAGTGTGGTGGAGTCTCCTTCTTTGGAGGTCTTTAAGCAGAGGCTTGACAACCATATGTCAGGAGTGCTCTGATGGTGTTTCCTGCTTGGCAGGGGGTTGGACTCGATGGCCCTTGTGGTCTCTTCCAACTCTATGATTCTATATACTTCACTTTCAAAGATGCTTTGAAATGCTTCATGGGAGAGTCTTGTTGGAGTAGTTGGAGTAGTTTATTGAACTTCACACATTCATAATTTCCCAATCTCTTGGGAAAATGGAGGCTACAAATCCCCCCTCCCCCCCAAATGTAAACATTTTGGGAGGAGTTTAAAATAAATACCTTCGTGTCGTGAAGTGGGATGTAGCATTGTGTTTAAGGCTTCAGTTGGTTTTCTTTTTTTGTAGCTTCAAACCTGTACAGATTGTACAGATTCAGCATAAATCGAGCAGAGTGCAATGTCTCTGGCTGCATGCTAGGTTTCTTCTTTCTTAGATTTTGTATAACCCCAGCTGAAATGGAAAACCTCACTCCCCATGGCCATTTTCAGAAATGATGCTAACATTGCATTTGGCACGCTTCTTTCTGCAAAGTGAATGCAAACTACATTGATTAAAATATACATTTTATTTTAAAAACGGTTCTTGATGTTATATATAAAGCACTAACATTTGCCAGTGACTCATTCCAGACTAAAATGCAGCTTTGTCTCAGCATATTTATTTTCTGTGCCCAAAGGGGCTTACTCCCAGGTGTGTGTAGGATTACAGCATTACTGTCTCTTATCAAACACCCTAAGATTAAAAGGTTAGTCCATATATGCAATAAAATAACCGTTTGCAATGGAACATTATATACATAAGCATTCTTGAGTTGATTTTCTGATGAAATGAATATTGCTAGTCTTCTTCTGTACAGAAGTATTTATAATGCATATTTTGTGTGGCTTCCTGTTATCTACAGTATGTGCTTTGCATGCTCAATGGCACCTTGATACTTGGGGTTTGTCCACACTTCTGCTTGTCCTGAGCCTAGAAAGCATGGGTCTGAGAGGTTTTCTGCTTGTCTCATGCTTTATAGAGATGGGTCTGAGTAGTTTTCTGCTTTTCCTGCTGCTTTCCTGTTTATAGTTAATTGAAACAAACGTCATTCCACAGAAACCCCAATTGATGTTTGCTCCAATTCAGTGGTAAAGATCGGATTTTCTTGGAGGGAAACAGTGGGACAAGTGGAAAACTGGATGAGCTCTTACTTTCCCCATATCACTCAGTGATTCCCATTTTGAGTTCAGTGGGGCACAGACTGTATTTGGATTAGGGGTTTAGTGGATATTTTGAACATGGAGGTTCACGTCTTAATTCTTTGGCCCATCAGTGGCTACTTGTGGGCATATTGCCCACAAATGTGTCCAAAGCCCTATTGCTGGGCATGATGGGGATCCAGCACATGAATATTAGGGCTGTAAACAGGGTTTATCTGAGGGTTCAATTCTGCTGGCTGCAGGGAACATGCTTTTAAAGCAGCAGCCAGCAGGATCAAATTGTCTGCTCACCAGCTGGTAAGCAGAAGGTTCAATCCTGATCTCCACAGTTAGGTCGAGATGGGGGGGGGGAGGAGACAGAGCATCTCCTCTTCTGTCCCCCCTCCTGAATTAAACATTAGCTCTGCCCCTGAATCAATTTGAGGCCAGACTGGGCTGGGCTCATGCAAAGTCTGAAATTGGCCACAGATGAGTTCAGGGGATGCAAACACAGCCCCAGTAAATTTCTCATCAAGACCTACAGCTCAGCAAAGGCGTTACCAGAATGCTGCTTGACTGGATCCAGCTGATCCTGTTAAGTGATTTCCCCCTTCATGATTAATGATGAAACCAGGAGCAGAATGGAAGAAACAGCTCAAGTAGGGACAGATATTGAAATTCCAGTTGTCAGGCTGACTAGCTGTTTAGTTGTAGGAGTTCCGGTTACTACTTAGGGGGTCCGCTTACACATCACCAAAAAGAAATAATGAAAAAAGAGGACTAAAGAGGACATACGTTTTCATAATTTTGTATAAGCTAATTTATATGTATAGCTGCTAATTTAGAAATGATTACTATAATTTAAATAGTAGCGTAATACATCTCAGCATAATGGAAAAGAGACTGTGACTAGGTGGTTTGTGTGCCTGCTCACACAGAAGTCGAGGTATTGCTGATGGGCAACTTCAAGGTTCCTTTTCTTCCCACGCATGATTCCTTATCCTTAAATCAAACTTGGACCAGGCAACCAATCAAAGAGAGGTCTCTTATCTGTAAAGTAAGAAACATGGCCACCCTATCACAGTTCAAAAGCATGCCAGTGCAAGTAGATAAATAGGTACCGCTGTGGCGGGAAGGTAAACGGTATTTCCGTGCACTCTGGTTTCTGCCACAGTGTTCCGTTGCGCCAGAAGCAGTTTAGTCATGCTGGCCACATGACCTGGAAAACTGTCTGTGGACAAATGCTTGCTCCCTCGGCCTGAAAGCGAGATGAGTGCCACAACCCCAGAGTCGCCTTTGACTGGACTTAACCATTCAGGGGTCCTTTACCTTTTTACCTTTACCTATTTACCTACTACTAAAAATTAAGCAACTTGGAAAAATAAAATAAAAGCGCAAAGTCAAAAACAATGCATTGCAACACAACCATTGCACTAACCCATAACAGTTCTTTAAAAATCCAGCAAGTCTTCTGTTGTTGGGAACACCCTTCGGTAACTAGCAACATTCAATGTAATCTCCAAATATTTGGAGAACAGGTAAGTTTTTACTTGGTGCTGAAAGGATGGTGGCAATTGGCAGTCCTTCCTGGGGAACGTTTCAGTAGTGGGAAGCCACAATGCCTTGTCCCTTGCTGCCACCCTCCATGTTTCCCTCAGAAGGAGAACCTTGGAAAGAGCATTAGATGAAGAACAAAGGATTGACATAGGTTCATATCAGGAGAAGAGTTCTGAAAGATAGGCATATAGGAAAAAGTTCTCTATCAAGTCAGACCTGTTGGTCTTTCTAGCTCAGGATTGACTGCACTGATGGACAACAACTGTCCAGGATTTCAGGCAGGGAATCTGTCCCAGCTCTACCCAGAAGTGCTGGGGAAATGAGCCTTCTGCATGCAAAGCAGGCACTCTACCACAGAGCTATGGCCCTTCCTGAGATACAACAGTCCTGAGCCATACATCCCTACTGTATGCATATTCTCTCTGTGGATTAGATCCTGCATTCTCCCATTTCAGCCAGAAGCATGATGTGCACAGGTTCCCTGCAGTTATGATCAGCATCAGACAGGGTTGGCCTTGCCCTGCAGTAGAATGAAGTGGCCTGCTTAAAACAGGCACTCTGAAATCAGGAATTGTGTCTGACTTGCGCAGCAAAACTTTCAAAAGTCCTGACCTCGAGTGGGGAGCAATCTAGCTCCACATCAGACAGCAAAATGTATTGAGCATGCACTTTATTGCACCCTATAGCCTGTTTGTGTGTGTGTGTGTGTGTGTGTGTGTGTGTGCATGCGCATGTGTGTCACTAGATTAAAATTCATTTCTTTTGCTAGCTGTGCATGGAAAAGCATGCATGATACTTAGAGTTGTGATAGAAATGAAAGATCTCAGAAGGTGAGATGAGGACACCATAAAGAGAATTTTCTTGGGGAATGATGCTAAAATGGCAGGGTTGTATGATCCTGTCTTTATGTTTGTCTGGTTATTGATTGTGGTAACTGTAATTTTATTACACCATACTGAGTTTATTATGTACCCAGCCTAGGCCAGTTTGTTTTTTCTTGATTCAAGCTACATACATTTATAACATAAATAAATAGTGGGAGAGAAAGTAAAACATGTAAGGATTCCACCCACCCTCTTTCAGGTGTGCTTGTGTGTACAATATGGCTTATTCTTTCTGCCTTTGTTGATTCTTGAAGTGGAAGCTGATTAATGAAATACTTTTTCCCACTGAATTTCGGGCACTGCAGACATTCATATTGATGAGAAAGAGTAGCACATTTATTTGCTTGGTAGCAGTATAAGCAGTGTTCAGACCATGTGTCACTCCCTGAAATCTACAAGGCCAGGAACTTCTAGAGAAATACATCCAACATGTAGAACAGATTGATTATCCATCTACTTCTTTAACTCTAAGGGGTAGATTTTCAAACCTAGTAACAAATATCATCAATCTTTTACAATATTATTTATCTCCTAGTTCGTTTTGATACTCTAATACAGCTTCACTTTGCATTGCGTATGATTTTCTTTTTTAAAAGTTTTGCTGTTCAAAAAGGTTTATCTCATCGAAAATATTAAGAGCCTAACTTTATACTGGTTTGCTAAAGATTGAAACTGAGGCAGATGCACATACAGAATAAAAGAACTAGCCATGTATTCCTGAAATTCAATCCAAGGAACAGGGCGATCAAAGATGGGTTGACTTGGTATTGACACAGTTCAGTATCTATGATTGGGGACAGTATGGACGCAAGCAGTGCAGATGGAACCAATTAGTGCTGGTTGTGCAGAGATGCCCAAAAGTTCATGATCCAGCGCACACCAACATGAACTTCATATCTGCATGAACTTCATTCTACCAGCTGGTGGAGAAAATGCTTGATGGTGTAGCTGGAAAAGAACCATTTGATTTAAGCAATAAAGGGATCCAGCAAATGTAATAACAATCATAGAAGATTAACTGCATTATTGATTGTTTTTAAAGCAAGTGTCTGGAGTAGGTGGAAATCCAGAATGGGACCATAGCAGGGGCAAAGGGTTAAATCGCTTATCCCTCCCTGCCCAGTCCTAATTAAGATGGAGCCCCAGGGCTGCTATTTATGTTTCAAACAAAAAAGTAAATAGCAGTCTATAGGTGCCTATGGACTGCTATTTACTTTTTTGTTTAAAACGTAAATAGCAGCCCATAGGCACCTCATCCCCTTCAGGACAGTGTTGGTGAGAATGTAACCATTTGTCCCTACTTTGGTTCTGGTTCAGATTGTCCTTCTCTCAGTGCTGCTATTTACGTGTGTGTGTGTGTGTGTGTGTGTGTGTGTGTGTGTGTGTGGTTTCTTTAAGGGAGACCATTCACACAATTACCAATGGTATGGTTTTTGTCACTTCTGTTTTGACCCAGAGTTGCCTAGCTTCAGGTACCGGGTCCCACCCCGCCCTCCATGCAATCCCAGTAATAAAAGGTTGGGAATAACTTAAAAGATCTGTGCACAAGTGCTATACCTCTGATCCCCCTGGGCTTCAAGCAAAATCTTCCAGAGCTGCAGCTCCCACATTATGTAGGGCATATCTGTTTTATAATCGCATATTTAGTCTTATGCCAGTTAAATTGGCAGGTCTTCCTCCCACACAACATCTTGAGAATTGTAGTTTGACAGGGATCTGTTAGACATCTCCAGCTCCAGTCACACATGATAGTTTTCAAGGTTTCCTGGGGATAAAGCAGTGATCTCCTGAGAGAGAGAGAGAGAGAGAGAGAGAGAGAGAGAGAGAGAGAGTCTGTGGAAGTACCCTCTAAAAACAAAACAACAACAGTGGGCTGGGGATTAAAAAAAACTCAAATGAAAAACCCCAACCCAAACATTTTACCAACGCTGGATAGAGAGGTCATTGTGATACTACTTATTGAAGATAATAAAAATCTTAGAACAGGAGAGCAAGAAATGGTTGAAAATGTTTATGGTGTAGTTGGAAAATGGTTGAAACAAAAAAAAAAAATCTGCATGAAAATTTATATTTAAATATTTTTTTATCATGCATACATATGCTTGTGTGAGAGAGATTATCTGTATTTTTATATATTTATACGGATTTAAATACATATGTTATATCAACGTAACAGTTCTAAAATATATCGTTTTGGAACACGTCTTAAGCTGAGAACTATATTGCAAAGGGTAATTACATTATAATCCATGTATTGGTGCAGGAGGTGTAATTTCTTCACTTAACAATGCAGACTGAATTAGATTCTCCTCCGTCCCTAGTCTTGATATGGGTCCAGCAGCAACAGCTTATCTACAGAAAGATACTTTGAGAAAGGCATGCTTTTCTTAATGCATGCTCAAACGTTAAAGGGAGAGAGAAAAATGGAGCCACATCACCTACAGGTCACGGCCACCGTATTTAGTAGCTGTAAAGTGCTTATGATTGGTGTTTGAAGCAGCTTCAGCATAACATCATTTATATATTTGCTATTTTAGTAAAAGAAACACATGCCTTGTGTGCAGATTACTTGAAGCAATGATGTCGCCAGGCCAAGTATTTTACTGCAGTCTCAGAGGATTTTATGGTAATACTAAATTAGATTTGCATTTACTGTAAAGGTAATCTATCACAGCAGCATATGATTTTCATCCTGATGGGTAAAAAATCCTTCCATTTAATAATGCTGTTTTAGGGATTAATTTATTAGCTTTATGAAATGAAATTGGGTCATTTTATAAGGATCTTGCTACTTTGCATTGGATCACTTTCTAAAATGCCAATTGGCACAAGGAATCCAGTTGACCAAATAACAGGAAACCTATACTTTTTTTGTTGTAAAACAAACATGTTGAACTAGACTTCTGGTTTCAAACTTCTGCATTTTGAAAGGGAGTAATCTTTGTACATTTGTTCACAAAAATAAACAGAGTGGTTTGAACATGCTCAGCAGTTTCTCTGTTTCTTTATGTTCTAGATTTAGTTTATTAAGTATATTTAGTTCTATATTTAGTTTATTTTGTTTAGAAACGGCCTTGGTCCTGTATACCTGAAGGAGTGTCTCCATCCCCATCGTTCAGCCCGGACACTGAGGTCCAGCTCCGAGGGCTTTCTGGCGGTTCCTTCCCTGTGAGAACTGAGGTTACAGGGAACCAGGCAGAGGGCCTTCTCAGTAGTGGGGCCTGCCCTGTGGAACATCCTATCAGATGTCAAGGAAATAAACAACTATCTGACTTTTAGAAGACATCTGAAGGCAGCCCTGTTTAGGGAAGTTTTTAATGTTTGATGTTCTAATGTATGTATAATATTTTGTTGGAAGCTGCCCAGAGTGGCTGGGGTATGTATGTACGTATGTATGCATGTATGTATCTATAAATAAATAAATAAATTATTATTATGATTATTATTATGATTATTATGATTATTCACTGCTTGGTGATGTAAACAGGAGTGGCTAGTAGTCAGCCTTGGACAAGGTCCAGCTCATGAAGCAGTTTTACATGGCCTAGAAAGTTCCTGCCAAATTTCAGCCTGGGTGTCATGAAACTTTTTTTTTTTTAATGGTTATGCCTCTTTAAGTATTTATGATATTTATTTTTCTTTCATTATTATAGTTTGTGCTTTATTTTATTTTGTGCCTTCGAATTTCGGTAAGTTGCCTTGAGAAACTATTTTTGAGGAAGTTATTTGCTAAATTAAATAAATAAATAAATAAATTCCTCATACTTGGAAAGCGATTCCACCCCTGAAATATACTCAGAGTCGCAAAGTGATTTCATGCTCTTTATTCAGCTCATAGTGGTGAGGAGGAATGAATGGAAGTCCCCTCAAAGTATCTGCTTTATATACATTATTTACACAATGGGCTGCACATGATTGGCTAATTCTGGAATTCTACTGTAAGCCAATCAGGTTGTGGATTCACTTATATCTGGAGCATGATTGGGTGGTTCCTGCCAACCAATCATACTGCTGCATTGTTCTAGGACCAATCAGACTGCTGCATTCTGAATCCTATTGTTCTAGGACCAGGGACTTGCCGCTTTGCGTAGAAGGCATTTCGACGAGCCACCACTGAGGGCTGCGGCGAAAAGTGCCCCTTCAGCTGTTCCATTATTGTTTTGTATGGAACAGTAGCGACGTCTTCAGGTGCAAGGAGAGCCCGGGCGATTTCAAACGTCTCCTCTCCGCAGATGCTGAAGAATATCGCCCTCTTCTTGGCGTCTTCTTCGTCGGTGACCCCTTTGGCTTCTAGGAGGAAGGTGAAACGGGAGGCGTACGCTTCCCAGTCTCCAGATGCTGGGTTGAACGGCGAGAAGCTGCTGTTGGTTGCCATTCTTAGTTCCTTGTGTCCCGGAGCTGAAGCCTGGATACACGGTGCGAGGCAGTGGTGTGGCAGGTGGCGGTGCTGCGGTGCTATGTGTGGCGATCAGCTCAGCGAGATCCCATCCTCGTCGCCAGTGAAATATACTCAGAGTCGCAAAGTGATTTCATGCTCTTTATTCAGCTCATAATGGTGAGGAGGAATGAATGGAAGTCCCCTCAAAGTATCTGCTTTATATACATTATTTACACAATGGGCTGCACATGATTGGCTAATTCTGGAATTCTACTGTAAGCCAATCAGGTTGTGGATTCACTTATATCTGGAGCATGATTGGGTGGTTCCTGCCAACCAATTATACTGCTGCATTGTTCTAGGACCAATCAGACTGCTGCATTCTGAATCCTATTGTTCTAGGACCAATCAGACTGTTGCAGTTTGGATCCTATTCAACTCAGTACATAACAACCCCCCTTCCATTTTTCTGCATTAAAAATAAACAATCCTCTCTCTCTCTCTCAAAAAAAAAAAAAAAAAAAAAGGAGCAACACATGGGTATTGGGTATTGATTGCATGACCACATAGCACCAGTTGAAAGTGCTGCTTTTAAACTAAAAAGCCTTACATGGCTTGGAATCTTGCTGAAGTGATTTCAGAAGATTACATTGTGGCCCAGGAAAAAATAATAACAGCTGAAGCTTTCCTCCCCACCCAAAGCCACATATGTCTGGTTTAGCTTTCTGCATGTATGGGGATTAGGGCTGAAATTCTATACACACTTACCTGCAACTGAATTCTGTGGGGGTTACTTCTGAGGAGACATGTTTAGGATTGTACTACAGAAAACACAAGACTCTTATAAAAAGAAAAAGAAAAGAACAGTCAGTTTGGATTGAGCAGGTCTTGCTTTTATGGATTCACTAACACAGACCTGTCAATTTAGGGAAGTTTAGGGAAGGTTTTAATATTTAATGCTGTATTGTTTTTAACACTCGATTGGGAGCTGCCCAGAGTGGCTGGGGAAACTCAGCCAGATAGGTGGGGTATAAATAATAATAATTTATTATTTATACCCCACCTATCTGGCTGAGTTTCCCCAGCCATTATTATTATTATTATTATTATTATTATTATTATTATTATTTACCAACTTCTTCTTCACAGAATCTTAGAGCTGGAAGGGAACACAAGGATAATCTAGTCCAACCCCCTGCAATGTAGGAAACCTTTGCCCAACATGGGACTCAAACCCATGACCCTAAGTTTAAGAGTCTCATGCTCTACCAACTGAGCTACCAAGGCAGATAGTAGACTATATTTTGTAGATTTTATGTTAATTTAACATTCTGTTCTCTTACCATGAGTTGTTTATCCACTTTATCTTCACTTTCACATTTTGAACACCATGGTTAATATGTTATCCATTATTTTGCTACTCTTAATTTTTGATTTTTTTAAAAAAAGGAAAATAGGGCATTTTTGATTATGAGATAGTTGCTTCTTGTTATTCTTAGGAATAGTAAGTGATATATTGGAAAATATATGAGAGTGAATTAAGAGCATGGTTAATAATTTTGCTTCATTTTTTTTGTTGGTGTGCAGTCATGCCTTGTTAAGTTAACTAAAGGCTAATGAAATGAACAGTGTGGGGCAACACCACTGATTCTTGGGGGAAGCCGGCAGTAGCTGTTGTGTAACATGTTCTGATCTCGTATATGTCAAAACCCCATGTGTCACTTTCATTTATTTTCAGTGACTGTTGTTTTCACACAGCATGAATGTAGCTATTAGACCTTGCATCTCATACATTTATGTTTCTCTCATTTTGGTTTTCCTCTCTCCAGCTTTGTTTCATTTGCATATATTCAGTTTCAATTTTGTGTGTATGCGTTTCCTTTATTGTAATTTATTAAAATGGAATTAAAGGCTAATAATAGCCAGGCAAGAAACTATACCCAATGGTGGTTAGAAATGTATGCCACTGAATGCTAATTTATAGTGCTGGATATGGCTGGGCGATAACTGGTTTTCAATATTGCGATATATCACCAGCTAAACATCCTGATATATCTATATACTGTATCATGATATCTGAAATAAGGAAGGAACTATGCAGAGGTGAACAGGACAATGTCCTGGCAACTGCTCCTACTTAAGGGTCTAAAACTGATAAATTGTGATATTATCAATCACTTCATGGTCACTTTCAGCAGCAGGCAAGCCATAATGTATCCAAATGAGACTTTTGTTTTGGGGCTTGGCTACCAAATGGTTGTATTCAGGACAATCCTATGATGAGTCATAGTGAATGCAAATAATCTGGGACTGCCAAATGGCCAAACCAAAAGTCCTATTGGGATGCATTTTGGCTTGCCTGCTGATGAAACTGAGTGTGTGATAGTTGATCATATTGTTATTTATCCATTTTAGACCCCTAAGTAGTAGCAGTTGCCAGGATATTGTCCTGTTCGCCTCTGTATAGTTCCATTCTTATTTCAGACATTGTGGTAGATTGCAGTGTTTAGCTGGTGATACTGTGAGGTTTAGCTGCTGATAACTTTGCAGTGTTTAGCTGGTGAGTTGTTACAAGGTTGAAAACCAGATATCACCTAGCCCTTAAACACATTGTGATTCGTGATATATTGCCAGCTCAAATATTATGAAACAATTATCACGATGTGAACTTCAAGCCGGTTGGTTCAGAAATTATGTCTGGTTTTCCAAGCCAATTGAAACTACCTAGGTAAACCAGGCTGTTGATCCCATATATTTGTATATTTGGGTGCAAATATTTAACCAAGCCTCAGTTAGGAACATTCACTCAAATTATTATATCCAACCAGACCGCTAAGTCCATGATCGGTCAAAGAAGAATGGATGGACTAAATTTGTTATTGGTATGAGCTTCCGTGTGTGCATGCCAACCTAGCAGATCTAAAGCACGTCAAAGTGCAAGTAGATAAATCGGTACCGCTCCAGCGGGAAGGTAAACGGCGTTTCCGTGTGCTTCTTTGGTTTCGCCAGAAGCATTTTAGTCATGCTGGTTACATGGCCCGGAAGCTGTACACCGGCTCCCTCGGCCAATAAAGCGAGATGAGCGCCGCAACCCCAGAGTCGTCCGCGACTGGACCTAACGGTCAGGGGTTCCTTTACCTTTACCTATCCAATCACAAAACATTTCATGAATTGGACCTCTGCCATTGGTCCTTGAACTCTGAGTCATGATTCACAGTTTGGAAGTTTAGACAGCCAATCACGTTGGGAGTGGGAGTGACCTAGGTTTTCAGAAATGTATATAAGCAGTGGCATGCCTATTTTCTAGCCATCTCTTTCTTTGATACCTCATGAAGACAGAAGGAAGAGAGAAACACTTTGAGTGAACAGCTGTGCATCCCCCCCTGAGCTTGTCCAGCTGCTTGGTTTCATGGAGAAATATGCTGGTCCCTCAGAAACAGTCTATAGAAACAAAGGTTGCCTGTGAGCACAATAATTTCTGCAGAACGAAAGCTCCTGTGTAAATCTCCCTGAGAGTTGCTTTTGGGAACTGAGGAGCAGTATAAAATGACTTGTATTTTCCAGATTGCGTTAACAGTCTTGAAGACCAGTCCACAAATACTTTTTTTTTTTTAAAGAACCACTCTGCACAGTCAGGGAGAAAAGGGGCAGTTAGCATCCACTGAGTTAGATTCAACTAGGAAGGGAGGAAGGTGTAAGAGATTCATTCGAATTTCTTGTGGAAATTATTTCCCAGAAAAGGCTGCTATTGGCTTTCTTACCAGGGGCTCCAATATTCCAGCTGGGTTTATTTCACTTTTTATGCCCTTTCATTCTTACAATAAACTGCTTATATTAATCAAAGACATCCACTTCCTTGCTATGAACAGCTTCTTTTTCAAGATGTGAGACTATTTCCTATTGTTGTAAGCTTGCGATGTGTGTGTTAGGCTGTATGCCTGAGTCCCTTCTAATTCATTGATCCAGCAAGAACTCAGTTGTTGCCATAGCCAGACCAGCTTCTTGGTAATGGTCCCCTAAGTGTGGGTTGTTAGGATAACAAAGGAAGTAACTCTGTGCCGGAGGAAAGGTGGCTGGGCCAATCTACCTCACCTGGTAGTTAGAAGGACAAAAGTCTGAGGTGTGTGAGAGAACTAGAAGCTAAAATCAGGCGGCAAGCAGAAGCTTGTGAGGGAATCCTGCTTGATTTCTACTGGAATCCAAGGCTCTGGCTAAGGGAGAAGCAAGATCTTATTGAGGTGTTAATGCTGTGAGCCCCTTCACCTTAGGCTCAGGTTGTATATATGTGTCAATGATTTACTGTACAGATTCTTCTTGAAAGTTTTGTCATTGCGTTTTGAAAAGCTGCTGACCTGCGCTTTTTGCATATTTGTAGTCATGTTGTTTAGTCATTCAGTCGTGTCCAACTCTTCATGACCCCATGGACCAGAGCACGCCAGGCACTCCTGTCTTCCACCGGCTCCCGCAGTTTGGTCAGGCTCATGTTTGTAGCTTCAAGAACACTGTCCAACCTTCTCGTCCTCTGTTGTCCCCTTCACCTTGTGCCGTCAATCCTTCCCAACATCAGGGTCTTTTCCAGGGAGTCTTCTCTTCTCATGAGGTGGCCAAAGTATTGGAGCCTAAGCTTTAGGATCTGTCCTTCCAGTGGAGCACTCAGGGCTGATTCCCTTCAGAATGGATAGGTTTGGTCTTCTTGCAGTCCATGGGTCTCTCAAGAGTCTCCTCCAGCACCATAATTCAAAAGCATCAATTCTTCAGCGATCAGTCATAGGAACTGTTTGATGATTTTTAAGAATTGTTCAGATAACTGTGTGTGTGCTTGAACTCTGTTTCGTGCTGTGGTGGCACAAAGGAAGAGTGCGCAAGGTCTTCAGTAATGCACCTCTGGCACCGGGGCTCATATCCTGGCCTAAACATGTTGGAAACCCATTATCTTAGGCATGCCAAGTGTGGGGCCTGGGTAAGCTGCTTGGATACAGAACTGTGGCTGGGAGTGTGCACCAAGGAGAAAGAGGAAGGCTTGGAGAGATTGTGATGGCCTGGAAACTTGCTTCAAAGCAATAATTTGTTACTGTACTGGTGCTGGGTTGAAAGTGTAACTGTGTTTGACCACCTGCTTTTGAAGACCTGTGTTTTTTTATGCCTTTGTTTACTTTGCTGCTATTTTTCAAAAGGGAAGTTTTTATTCTGTTGTTCATTTGTACGCTTGGGAACAGATGTCTTGTTCTGGGAGGGATGTAGTGTTGATTTTAGGGTATGTGTGTGTTAAGCTATATGCCAGAGTCCTTTCTAATTCCTGGATCCAGCAAAGATTCAGTTGTTGCCATAGCCAGGCCAGTTTCTTGGTAATGGTGCTCTAAGTATGGTTTCTAGAATAACAAAGGAAGATGCTCTATGCCAGAGGGCAAATGGCTGGCCTTTATCTCCATCAATTAGCTGGACAAAAGCCATAGTTTGATGTGAGAAGCTAGAAGCAGGCAGCTGGCGGAAGCATGTGGGGAAGAGACATACGGTATTTGATTTCTGCTGCAATCCAAGGCTGTGGCTGAGGGAGAAGAAAGACCTTCTTGGGGTGTTAATGCTGTGAGCCTCCCCACTGTAGGCTCAGGTTGTATATAGGTGCGAACAAACCATATATCATAAAGACACCACAGTCCCTGCTCGTTCCAAGGAAACCAAACTTTGGGTGAGTGCCTGGAACCCCTGGAATCTCGCACTGCTCAGAGATTGGGGTGGCTTGCAACACTATTATAATCCAACAAGAGGGGTGGCATGTGGAATAACACAGCATCACTTATCCTCCCAACAGAACTGCATTTAAGCTGTGCACCTTTTCTCATGTCAATAACGAGAAGTGAAGGCCAAAACTAAATTCAAACCTGGAATACATGGGCAGGATGGTTGTGTTCCCTGACAAAAGCAGAGGATTTTTCTTCTCTCCCACCTCACCCTTGCCTTTCAAAAGCACTGATGTATGGCATGTTAATCTGTAGATCCTGTGTAGCTATTCTAACCCCAAACTCTCAGATCTCTGGTCAGACTCCTAACACTATGCACTTGGCAAAATGAAGTACAGTGGTACCTCGGGTTACATACGCTTCAGGTTACATACACTTCAGGTTACAGACTCCCCTAACCCAGAAATAGTACCTCGGGTTAAGAACTTTGCTTCAGGATGAGAACAGAAATCGTGCTCTGGCGGCACAGCAGCAGCGGGAGGCCCCATTAGCTAAAGTGGTGCTTCAGGTTAAGAACAGTTTCAGGTTAAGAATGGACCTCCGGAACGAATTAAGTACTTAACCCGAGGTACCACTGTACAGGGAGCCAAATAATCACCTGAGCACTTCTACTTCATATAACCATGCAGTGCATGCAGCCACGTACAGCTCAAAGCATTTGCAAACTAAATTTGCTACCCAGAAGATGACATTCATACATTTTGAAGGAAAAAGTCAATAACGTCTCAATTAGATACTGAATATGAAACAAAAAGTTATTATCTATGCATGCCTAATGTTAGTGTCAAGCAGTGGCAACCATGATGAGTGAATTGGCCTTTTGCCTGTTAAACTTACTCACTTCTTAAGCCTGAAGCTGACTCAGTTACTGGTGTGGAATGCTGAGAAGGTGCCAAAAGGCTTGCTTTCCATTCTGCACCAACCTTTGAGATCTGCTACAAGCAACTTACTTAATTATAACTTATTAACTATAAAATGTGTGTGTTTTTATATGCTTTTATACTACTGTTTTACTGGTTTTTACATTGCATTTTTGTTTTGAAAATATTGTTTATTTTTTATGTTTTACACCTCTTAGATTTCTTTTTTATTCTTTAAAAAACCCCATTAAGTGGTTTATAAATGCTTCCAGATAAAGAAATAAATCCACTCGTGTGTCAATTAGAACTCAAAATGAGACTTCCTGAGGACAGGACAGGACTGTTCTCCCTCCATATAAGAGGCACGCTTTGTTTCTTATATGTGGCTAAAGTCCAGTGGAGATTTGTTTTAAGCAGATTTCATTTTGTGACTTTTCCTTCAAGAATTTCAATTTGTTGCTTCTGTTTCCCTGCAACATAGATTTTGGAGAGTTCAGGATAAAAAACAGAGGGATGCTAACGCATGCTTGTTTCACTTGAAAGAATACAGATGGTTGGCATAAAAAAAGTTAAAAGTACTGCAAGAGCAGACATTGTGAGAATACATAATTCTTGTTCATGTAAGCATGATTCATAAGAAGTTCATCAACAGTATGGCACATTTTGGAATGGCTGTCGGGTTCTTTTTTTAAAAAAAAAATGGAATGTAGATGTGAAGAATCACAATATTAAACCCAAATGCTGGCAGTTTAGGGAGGGATTAAATTTCAATAACAAACTTTTATTGTTGAAATGGGATTGCATCTATGTCGAACCAGGAATTTACTTCCCATTGCTGTCTGATTCCGGGTTTTTGAGGTGCACAAGAGACTTCAGTTTCTCATAGACATAACGATCAATTAAGCCTCTAAAAAACAATAGGAAAGGTACTGCCCATTGTGAATCTTGTGGACCTCTCATTTTATAAATGTATTTAATAATTGGATTTGATCTTCTAGAAGTCCTACCACATCACCTATGTTTGGTATATTAAACTGTGCATTAATGGCACGTCCTCAGGCTAAAATGTGGTTTTCTCTCGATGAATCTCTTAACAGTACAGTGTAATAAGAAAGTGCTTCTACTCTGCTTGGCTTTTAGAGTTCCTGAAGATACGGTGCAAAGAGTTTATTCTGTACTAAGGGTAGATGGTAATCAGTGTTTCACCCATTTCCCACATAAATCTGCCATTTTTTATTTTAAAAAGCATGGAAATTCACATAATTTAAAAACCTATCTCCCCAAGAGACATGCATTTTATTGCATTTCACCCTATAATATGCATTTTTGCAAACATTGACCCTAAATAAAAGATTATCTACTTTATGTCATCAAAAGAGGTGACAGGTGGCCTTGTCTCAAAGTTCTACTTTCTGTCAGGATTGCTTTAGGATTCCACCTATAATGGATACTATGGGGTGCTACACTTAAATTTGGTTTTAGAGGTGGGATCTATGTATATCCTACAGAAGGGATAGGGAACTTCCAGATGTTCTCGGGCTGGTGGATAGTTTCAAGTGGCAGCTAGCTGCAATGTGCCCTTCCTGAGCAAAATGCTATAGTAAGTAATGACTGTTAATGAAAGCACAACAGTGGTGCTGCTAGAGCTCAGCCTTGGGTATGAAGACCAGGTCTCCATAGCCAGGTCCCCCAAATGACTGCCCAGAGAGTAGGCATTGATGGAGGCCAGTGACAAGCAAAGTTGTTCCAACACCCGAGCCAGTATGGTCAGGGCCGGATTTAAGTTTGATGAGGCCCTAAGATACTGAAGGTAATGGGGCCCTTTATATGTCCAGCTGTCTTCTGCTAAGTTTTAAGTACTGAGATTATTAATTTACCTAGGGTTTTAATAGGTCACAAGATTTTAACTATATTTGTAATGTATTTCTGTTGGTGTTTGTCCTTCGGTGCTATGGCCTGTTGGCTATGCAAATAAAGTTTTATTCTATTCTATTCTGTCCAGCTGTCCTTTGTCAACAACAAATTGTCACAGTTTTTTGTGCTGAATATATGCTATATGGTAATTTTTGGACCTAAAAGGTATCTAAAGCTATTTGCACAGAACAAAATATGTATTTTATCAAAGTTATTGTTGAACTGAAATGCAACCAGTCCATGTAGAATGTAGGCACCCTATATATAGAAATGAGCAAACCAGTGATATTTTAGGGAGCAGGCTAGCAGGCGGGGCCTGTTACTTATATCATAGGAGCCTACACAACACAAAGCACTGTTGCTGTATGTAGGTTTTATTTTTATTTTTTTATCTTATATTTAGGAAATGTACACCCAGTCCCCCCCCCTTTAATTTTTTGGGGGACCTCCAAGAGAGTGGGGCCCTAAGCTATAGCTTGTTTAGCTTATACATAAATCTGGCACTGAGCATGGACCACTGGGGTGGACACTGGTTGCCAAGCCAACCTTCTAAACATGAAAAGAACATTTTATACACAAAGACATCCAGCCAGACATGTACATAGTTACATATGCTCATGTCAACATTTTTACTTTAAATATATTATCCTTTCCTTCAACAAATGGTCTTTATTAATGTGCTGAGCACTAGGGCAGCAGAAGGAAACACCATTTTATTTCCGATGGTGCTGTGTTAAGCCTCATGGTGGTAGGTGGGTTTAAAATGAAAAACTGCACTTGCTCATGCAAATGTACCCCCAAAACAGAGAAGTGTGTGTAGAACACATGGACTGAAGGCAGTAATTTGAATGGCTGGTATCTCCACACAAGGGGACCAGGGCAGAGGTGATATGAAGGACCTCTGCCTGAGACCTGCTGAACCATTGCCTGGAACAGATAATATTTGAGCAACTTTGCGTAGGTTTGCAACCTTAGTGGATAGTTCCTACCAGTGCTATTTTTCTAGAAAAGGAGGTGCCAGAATTCTCCATGAGTACCTCCCTTGTTCTCTTAGAATGGTAATGGAGAGGTTCCAGAACCCACTTGAGAGGTACCGGAACGGAGTTCCTGACAGTTTCCCCTGGAAAAAAAAAGCCCTGGTTCTGTCTATTATAAGTTTAAGATCACACATGCACAATAATATGGTGAGGAGGAAATGGGCATGAACATGAGGTCAAGAAATAGAGAAAGGACAGCTTAACCCCGGTTTTCATTTTGCATGGAGCCATTCTTCAAACATCTAATCTCCAAACATTGGCAGCAAGGGGCAAAATCTCTCTATATTAATGACCCAGGTAAAATTAATGGCACAGTAATAAAATGATCGTCAATAAAGAGCTTGAATGAAAGACATCAGACCTGGAATGAGACAGAGGATTTATTTCAGACACATGAATTGATGGCCATTGAGCTGTCTGGAGCCTTGATTGAATGCTTTTTGCTATATTGGAAAAAGGCCACCTGGACAAAAAAAAAAAAAAAAAAAAGGAGTTCAGCAAAGAAGAAGAGATGTGATGGGAAGCTTTAGAGTTTCAAAACGGTAAGGAAACATCCAATTTCATCCTTACCCAACTGTCGACTGACCATGAAACAACAACCCTCCTTCAAAAAAAGAATTATATTCTTGGGTGGGTGTGGGAAATGAGTTGAAGAGTGTATAATGAAATATATTTTAAAACAACGAAGAAAGAAAAGGGAGCAAAATAATAAAAATCATCCAGTATAGTTTAAGGCATCTTGATCCATTGATAATCCTGTACTATTCACAAAGCACAGCCCTTGTTCTTTCCTTTCTTGCTTTAGAACATGTATCTGTCCTTTATCTTTTGACCAGGGGTCCTTGTCTCTCCCCCCCCCCCGCCACTGCCCCACTCCTGGCCTTGGATACTGCTGTCTCTCACAGTGTCTTAAAAGAGAATGCCCTTCCCAATCAGGATGATTTATCCCTGCATATGGCTTTTAAACGGAGGCTCAGATAACAATGCATTTAGCACAAAATACAAATGTGTCTAAGAGAATGCCAGCATGGTGGCAGCATACCCAGAATACATTGAATGCACCCTGTGAAAAAATTGTGGAACCCAGTTTGTTAAGAGTGTTGTGAATTTTAGCTCTGTGAGGGGTAAACTACAGCTTCCAGGATATTCTGTGTATGTGTGTGTGTCAGTCAGAGAGAGAGAGAGAAAGAGATGTATAGTCTGTTTGCAGCCCTGCCCATCTAGCTTTTGACGTACCTACTTCCTTCTTTCAGAACATATATACGGTATATAATCAGTAAACTTTGCAGAGTTGGGTGTACAATAAAACGTTGTTGTTCCTTGTACACCTGTAGGAAAAAATATGCAATTAGCTGGCAGTTATAAGTATGGTACAGGGCATGGTCTTTAAATGAGTTTTGAGGCGATTAGAGGATTTGCTGATATCTGGAAGGGCAATAACACAGCTTGATGCTCTTATGAGTGGTGACAGAACCCCCCACATTGTATTAGCCTATGCTTATATTTAATTTGGGACTTCCTGTGTGAGTTGCTCTCTGCTCAAAATGACTTTATTGGCTCCCCAGGGTTTACAAGGAACCAGTTAAGAAATAAACTTCTGTAATGAGATTGGAGGAGCCATGGGTATGTTGAAATATAATAGGAATGTTGTGGCAAGTTTCCAGATAGAGAATATCAGACATTCTTTCATTTTATATATAATACTAGTAAGTACAGCTTGCGTTCTGTTTGTGTTTGGGATCCTTATTTACTGGCCTATACTCCTCAGCTTCCCCTTCATGGAGGGGCTTGAATAACTCAGAGAAGCTATGAGCTATGCCGTGCAGGGCCACCCAAGATGGACAGGTCATAGTGGAGAGTTTTGACCAAACGTGATCCACCTGGAGCAGGAACCGGCAAGCCACTCCAGTATCTCTGCCAAGAAAACTCCATGGACAAAGGCAACAGGCATATAAAAGTTATGACACTGGAAGATGAGCCCCTCAGATCAGAAGGCATCCAACATGCTACTGAGGAAGAGCAGAGGACAAGTACAAGTAGATCCAGAGCTGATGAAGCGGCTGAGCCAAAGCCGAAAGGACGCTCAGTTGCGGATATGCCTGGAAGCAAAAGGAAAGTCCAATGCTGTAAAGAAAAATATTGCATAGGAACCTGGAATGTAAGAACCATGAACCTTGGTAAGTTGGATGTGGTCAAAAATAAGATGGCAAGAATAAATATAGACATCCTGGGCATCAGTGAACTAAAATGGACGGGAATGGGCGAATTCAGTTCGCATGACCATCATATCTACTACTGTGGGCAAGAATCCCGTAAAAGAAATGGAGTGGCCCTCATAGTCAACAAAAGAGTGGCGAAAGCTGTACTGGGATGCAATCTCAAAAATGATAGAATGATCTCGATATGAATCCAAGGCAGACCTTTTAACATCACAGTAATCCAAGTTTATGCACCAACCACTGGTGCTGAAGAAACTGAAATTGACCAATTCTATGAAGACTTACAACACCTTATAGAAATGACACCAAAGAAGGATGTTCTTCTCATTATAGGGGATTGGAATGCTAAAGTAGGGAGTCAAGAGATAAAAGGAACAACTGGCAAGTTTGGCCTTGGAGTTCAAAACGAAGCAGGGTAAAGGCTAATAGAGTTCTGCCAAGAGAACAAGTTGGTCATCACAAACACTCTTTTCCAACAACACAAGAGACGACTCTACACATGGACATCACCAGATGGGCAGCATCGAAATCAGATTGATTATATTCTCTGCAGCCAAAGATGGAGAAGCTCTATACAGTCAGCAAAAACAAGACCTGGAGCTGACTGTGGCTCGGATCATCAGCTTCTTATAGCAAAATTCAAGCTTAAACTGAAGAAAGTAGGAAAAACCACTGGGTCGGTAAGATACAATCTAAATCAAATCCCTTATGAATACACAGTGGAAGTGAAGAACAGGTTTAAGGATTTAGATTTGGTGGACAGAGTGCCTGAAGAACAATGGATGGAGGCTCGTAACATTATACAGGAGGCAGCAACTAAAACCATCCCAATGAAAAGGAAATGCAAGAAAGCAAAGTGGCTGTCCAACGAGGCCTTACAAATAGCGGGGGAGAGAAGGCAAGCAAAATGCGAGGGAGATAGTAAAAGATACAGGAAATTGAATGCAGATTTCCAAAAAATAGCAAGGAGAGACAAGAAGGCCTTCTTAAACGAGCAATGCAAAGAAATAGAGGAAAACAATAGAATGGGAAAAACCAGAGATCTGTTCAAGAAAATTGGAGATATGAAATGAACATTTCGTACAAAGATTACCATAATAAAAGACAAAAATGGAAAGGACCTAACAGAAGCAGAAGACATCAAGAAGAGGTGGCAAGAATACACAGAGGAATTATACCAGAAAGAAATGGATGTCTCGTACACTCCAAGTAGTGTGGTTGCTGACCTTGAGCCAGACATCCTAGAGAGTGAAGTCAAATGGGCCTTAGAAAGCCCTGCTAATAACAAGGCCAGTGGAAGTGATGATATTCCAGCTGAACTATTTAAAATTTTAAAAGATGATGCTGTCAAGGTGCTACACTCAATATGCCAGCAAATTTGAAAAACTCAGCAGTCGCCAGAGGATTGGAGAAGATCAGTCTACATCCCAATCCCAAAGAAGGGCAGTGCCAAAGAATGCTCCAACTACTGCACAATTGCACTCATTTCACACGCTAGCAAGGTTATGCTTAAAATTCTACAAGGCAGGCTTAAGCAGTATGTGGACCGAGAACTCCCAGAAGTGCAAGCTGGATTTCGAAGGGGCAGAGGAACCAGAGACCAAATTGCAAACATGCGCTGGATTATGGAGAAAGCTAGAGAGTTCCAGAAAGACATCTACTTCTGCTTCATTGACTATGCAAAAGCCTTTGACTGTGTCGACCACAGCAAACTATGGCAAGTTCTTAAAGAAATGGGAGTGCCTGATCACCTCATCTGTCTCCCGAGAAATCTCTATGTGGGACAAGAAGCTACAGTTAGAACTGGATATGGAACAACTGATTGGTTCAAAATTGGGAAAGGAATACAACAAGGCTGTATATTGTCTCCCTGCTTATTTAATTTATATGCAGAATTCATCATGTGAAAGGCTGGACTGGATGAATCCCAAACCGGAATTAAGATTGCCGGAAGAAATATCAACAACCGCAGATGACACAACCTTGATGGCAGAAAGTGAGGAGGAATTAAAGAACCTTTTAATGAGGGTGAAAGAGGAGAGCGCAAAATATGGTCTGAAGCTCAACATCAAAAAAACGAAGATCATGGCCACTGGTCCCATCACCTCCTGGCAAATAGAAGGGGAAGAAATGGAGGCAGTGAGAGCTTTTACTTTCTTGGGCTCCATGATCACTGCAGATGGTGACAGTAGTCACGAAATTAAAAGACGCCTGCTCCTTGGGAGAAAGGCGGTGGCAAACCTAGACAGAATCTTAAAAAGCAGAGATGTCACTTTGCTGACAAAGGTCCATATAGTTAAAGCTATGGGTTTTCCCAGTAGTGATGTATGGAAGTGAGAGCTGGACCATAAAGAAGGCTGATCGCCAAAGAATTGATGCTTTTGAATTCTGGTGTTGGAGGAGACTCTTGAGAGTCCCATGGACTGCAAGAAGATCAAACCTATCCATTCTGAAGGAAATCAGCCCTGAGTGCTCACTGGAAGGACAGATCCTAAAGCTTAGGCTTTAATACTTTGGCCACCTCATGAGAAGAGAAGACTCCCTGGAAAAGACCCTGATGTTGGGAAAGATGGAAGGCACAAGCAGAAGGGGACGACAGAGGATGAGATGGTTGGACAGTGTTCTTGAAGCTACAAACATGAGCCTGACCAAACTGAGGGAGGCAGTGGAAGACAGGAGTGCCTGGCGTGCTCTGGTCCATGGGGTCATGAAGAGTCGGACACGACTAAACGACTAAACAACAACAACAACACTCCTCAGCTTTGTGTAGTCTTGTCTGTCCACAGAACACCAGTTGTCTTGCCTCCTGCGTGAGGTTCCACTGTGTGAGGTCTTTTCCCAGTTCCAGGTTTCCTCAGCCCACTGCCTGCTCTGGTCATGTTCTTCAGCTCATACTTAATAGCTCATATTCTTTAACCCTCTCTGCTAGCAGCACTGTCACTTTCTGCAGGAACCTCTCCTCCAATGCCTAACTCTCAGGTTGTCATGGATATTGGGGAAAATATGTATTCATATTTGCCAAAGAAGCCTTTGCACTCTTGCTGAAGAGTTCTTTTTGTGCAATCTTGTGCCTTCCCGAATCTTGCAAGTCTCTTTCTGTGTAAACAGCCTGCATATTGCTGCTGCCTCTCTCTCAGAGTAATAGAATATGTTAAGGGAAGTATGAACGGATGAGACAGATTTATATATAATTTTTTGTCTCTGCCCTTCTCACCTTGTTTTCAGCAAAACAATCTTCCTGCTAAGGTGGTGTTTTTCAGGTCAGAAAACCTCTTGTCTTAGTCAGAAAAATCAGGTCAGAATGTTTGTCTAGAAACACCTGCAGCATGTTTCAAAACTCAAGACGGTGTTGTTAATACTTTCTGACTATGTGATAAAGGAGTCACTATGAGATTGACTGTTTTGGGGAGAGAATTTAATTCAAAGCAGTTTATGATTAGGTTAGCCTAAAGACGATGAGGGTAAAAGGAAGAGAATTTGATTAAGACATAAAAGTCAAGCGTTTTGTAAAGGAAACCTATTGTTTGGGAGATGTTGGAAAATAAGTATTACTCCAAGATCATAGCTGGGATCTTGATAAAAGTAATAGTTGGTTGTTAAACAATTGCTGAGCTTAGTTCCTAATTTTGTATACCAGCCCATAAATATATAGGGAATCATATATAGAGGGAATTTGTTCTGATTTGATAGACTCTTTTTGTACTCCATTTACCATCCCATGTTAAATCTCAGCCTAATTTCATGTGGTTGGGGGATGCCCAGAGATAGAGAAGGAGGGTGGGAAGGGAAAGACTGGAGTGGGGAACCAAAAACTGATGGGGCAACAGATGGATGGATGGAGGAGGGGAGAAAGAGCAAGCATAATTTGTCACTCCCCAGGGAAAGAGAGACAGACATAGAGAGAATGGGCATAATAGAAATGGGGTTTATGGACTAGGAGAAAGAGAGAAAGAAAGAAAGGAGGAGATGGACCTGCCCACTTTTGGTTCTGGTTCCACCTTGAGCTTGTCTCAGCCTTACCCACTACAAGCATGTGACCTCTGGCAGAATACCCTGGAGGAAATGTTGCCTTCAGGAGATTCAATATTTCCCACTTCTGCTGTAAGGGGTTAAGCCACTAAGTTGCATTTCTTCCGGGAGCCTGTGATGTGTGAGTCTTTAGAACTGGAAGCAAAGCGTTACTACTGAAAGCATGCACGTACAATAATGGGCCAACAGGCAATTTATTTACTTAATGTGGGCCTGATAATTGGAAATGTTACTATTGACTTCAAGGAAAGCACCGATGAAGGCATCATAGATTCTCCAGAGGGATATGTATCCATACAGAAATTTGAAGATAAATATCTTTTTAACTGCACTTATTTCATTTTCTTTCTTCTGAGACGCAGAGTGGAGGTTTCAGATTTGTTTACATATTTGTGCTGATGGATAGCTTTGTGTTTTCAAAATTGTTGCCGCTAAGCTGGCAAGTGGAAGAGAGAATTTTCACGATAAAAAGGAATTTCCCTGAAGACACCTTACTTTAGATACTTGCTGAGTGCATTTGCAAAGCGTGTTTACTTTTAATTAGGGGAATAGCTCTCTAACTGAAAATTGTCTCTTTTGAAATCTCTATTGTATGGGGAGGAGAAGAAACCTTGGATCAGCTAATAATTTTTATTTTTTTTAAAAAAAAGCATTTCCAAGCAAAAGGAATTGCTTAGATAAACTAATATGAATGATGATTATCCTCTGAGAATAGAACTTTCTTTTAAAAAGTGAAAATAAATATATTATATGCAAGTTTCAGTGAAAAAGAAAATAGACACTCAAATTAATCAGAAATTTGGGGTGGCAAAAAAATGTAGAATGGGATGAATGGGCAGGATCAGAAACAAACTCTCCCAGTTTGGAAAACATTAGGCCAATTAGAAGCTGAGGTCTTCCACAAAACCTAGACCTGGTTAAAAAAAGGGCTTGCCTCAACTATAAACCCTCATTCCTTCATTTCCCAAAAGGGATCATATCATTGGTTTGATTATGGGTCTGGAGTGTAATATCCAAGTTCTTCATTGAGTTGAGAGCAATTGGGAACTCTTATTTTCACTAATGACAATGGATGATTTGCACAAGCACCAATGCCTTAAAGCAAAGATGGCTCTCTGGAGATTGCTGGAATACGGCTGGCATCTTCTGTGACAATTGGCCATGCTGGTTGTGGTTGCTGGCAGGTCAAGGTTGTCCACCATTGCCTTAAAGATAAGGCCTGTGCTGTCATTTGCCAGCTCCCTATACCACTTTTCCAGCTAGAATGCTAGAGGTGGAGAATAATGGTGCCTCAGCATTAGTAACTGGGAAACAAGAGAGTGCCTGCTTTAATAGTGACTCTAGTGCAAGAAGCAATGTGTATGGGGAATAGCTGTGCACATCTTGGCCTAATATACTGGCCCAGCTGGTATGGTCACCTCTCAGTTTTGTGTGAATATCTTCAGGCACCTTGTTTTACAGGAATAATAAATTTTAAATCTTTTTTGTAGGAATTCCTCAACGTGCTTTGCACTTGCATAGATCTAGTTTCTGAATTGGACTGATATTGGGTCCATAAATTAACTGACCTGTTTTGCAAACCATTCCCAACTCCATTTATCTCTTCAGTGGGGAATAAGAAAGAAAAGCCATAAAAGTCTTGATTTATGAACCAAACTGTTCTATATTTTCACTTTGTCCAGACTTCAGAATTGCTTAATTTTGCAAGTATAACTTACACCCCCACCCACCCCAATCTGTTCAGGGAGGCAAATGCAACTTTGTGATTGTTGTCTTTACTGCATAAGGTGGAAGTCGGCATTTCCTACCTGTTCAGTGATGTATTTCCAAGACAAAATGCAATAAATAATATGAAAGGAGGTAATTTTTGATAGATTTATCTATGGTAATTTTAGGAATAACAGCTAAGCATATAGCAATACCAATTACCGGGATTTTGCCATTTACAGAGGTCTTGGGAAAGGTAATACCAATATTTTTCTCATTGCAAATCCCATTATCTCCACAAAGAAGCAGTTAATTATCCCCCATATAGCCATTAGAAGATCATTTTCAAAATTTAAGGGACATCCGTATTGTAAAAAGGATATACTTACTGTTGGCAAGAAAAGTCACGCTTCAGGATATTAATAGAAGCAAACATAATGTGTGTGGACAATAACAAGAAAAGTCAATGTATTCAGAAGCAAATTGGAAAATGCTATATATGCTTTTTGAAAAGTGTTCTGCTTGGGGTTTCAGAAATAAGTATTGGAGCTGTTTGTGCCTGGTTTCAAGAATATACTGTTTTATAAGTAAGTACCAGGAGGAAATGTGATATTTTCTTTTTGCAAAATATTTTTTCTAAGTTAATGTAACAGTTAATAACCCCACCACTTCAAAATATTAACTTTTTACTGTAGTATATAATGAAGAATGAAATGTGCATCCATTTTGTACATGTTTAGCAAGGCACACTCTTCAGTTGACTTAAACAATTTGAGGAGGGCTATGGTTCAGTGGCAAAGCTTGTGCTATGCATGCAGAATGTTGCGGTTCAATTTCCAGTATTTCCAGGTCTTGAGGGAGAGACCCCTGTCTGAAACCCTGGAGAGCCACTGCCTGTCTGCATGGACCATTGCTTTTAAAAGAGTGGGTTGTCACTCAACAGTCAAAGTCAGACCATTTTCAGATGGCCCTTAATTCCATAGCCTACCCAATGCCTCTTCACTTACCTACCCCTTAGGCCAGGGGTCTGCAACCCGTGGCTCCGGAGCCGCATGCGGCTCTTTTACATCTTTGCCGCGGCTCCGGGGCGGATACTAGTGAGGAGAGGAGGTGCATTGTGCACCCCGACACTCCCTACTGTGGCGGGCGCTGTACTGGCTGTGACGTCGCATGGGGGCGGTGCGTGCGTTAGTCACGCACCGTCCCGACGTCACCTTGCCGCCCGCTGTCAGATTGCGGCTCCGGAGATATATTTGTTTTAAATGTCGCAATGGTTTTGCGGCTCCCAGTTGTTGTTTTTTCTTCGGAAACGGGTCCAAGTGGCTCTTTTTGTCTTAAAGGTTGCAGACCCCTGCCTTAGGCTTTGGGCTGGTCCAATGCCAGCACTGGCAACTCTTTGCATGCTGAGTAAAGATGTACAGGGAAAAGAAAGGTTTAGGAGGAAGGAAGATCTTTCTCCTCTGAGGGAAAAAAGGCCAGAGCCTGTATTGGGGGGAAAGAAGTAGAAAGTGAGACAAAAGGTTAACATAACAAACTGGGATAGACTGGAAGGGATAAGAGAAAGGAAAGCTGTTATAGGAGGAAGAAGTGAATGCAAAATGACCAGATGGGATGATGAAAGAAATTAGCAGCTTGTGGGGATTAGAGGATAAGGCACAAGTTGCACATGGAAGGAGAATGGGAGAAGAAATTACAGGAGATAGGTAAAATACTTTCAAGAGAGGTATGCGGGGGGTGGGAAGGGAAAATCCACTTAGAGCCTTTGGGAGGCATCTTTGAGAGAGAAAGATTAAGCAGCACTTATCTGCAAGTGCTATTGCATGGAGAAAGAAGCCTATAAAGTCTTTAAAATGTGCATTTTATTTGATGCAATAGTGATGCTACATGGAATCAGTTAAGTCATTTCGAAGGAATTCATAAATTATCAATATCGCAAGATAGTAGAGGACAGAGTAACAAATGTCATAGGAACAAGCTTTAAACTGAAAATAGAAACAGAAAGTGTCATTTTCCTTAAAATATGAAGCAATAATCCAGAAACAATGATTTATAATAATGGCACCTTTAGAAATAAGGACCAAATGATTTAATGCATTATTAATGCTATAATAGCAATACAATTTTTATAATAGCAACAAAAGCAATTTTATACCAGCAGTACAAATTTATCACAGAAAAAAACAAACCTAATAGCAAATTGCAAGATGTTCCTACAGAATTATAATTGTAATCCATGTATTGGATTGTTCAAAATATAATAAAATCTGTTTTCTAGAATAAAATGAATATTTTGGCATAGCTAAAAATGTCCAATGTATTTAGGAGGCTCACCCAATTAAAAACATTTTCCTATAACGTCAAATATTTCCAGAAACTTATAATTTCCTTTTGTAAATATAACAATATTTTGCTATAACTAAAATTGTGCACTGTGTTCAGGGAGCCCACCCAAGTAAAGCCCCCCCCCCAATTTAATATTCCTTATTTACAAAACCATGAAATAATTTCCTTTTTTGAAGAATGGGCACGTGAGAAGTGAGAGAACTTGCATATTTTACTTGATTTTGACTTGTGGAGCATGTGTGTGTCAGAAAAGTGGGGGTCTGTGCTTTAAAATAAATACCCTGGGAGATATCCAGCTAAGTCATACTCAGAATTGACCCCTTCAGATCAGTAGCTTTACTGTTTAAATACATGTATTTAAATATCTTCTTCCTTAAAATCCATTAATTTCTCTGGATCTACTCTGAGTATGACTAACATGGATATCACCTTTGTGCCTGTCTGAGTGGCACACATTAATAATAACTGTATGGTCACTTCATAGTTTTATTTCTGTCTGTGTAGTTTCCTCAGTCAGTTTCGTGGAGAGTGGCCTAGCACTTGCATTGCAGGTAGAAGGTCCCTACCATTTCCTGGTAGGACTGAGAAAGACTGTCAAATACAGCATCACCGCTGCCAGTCGGTATGGTGTCAACAATACAGAGCTAGATGGACCAATGGTTTGACTTGGTATAAGGCAGTTTCATATGTCCATTTCAGGATATGCTATATGCATCTGGAGTGCAAGCCTTCCTTCTTGATCCATCTGTGGGACCAGGCTTTCAACACAACACCACACTTCTCTAGACTGTTTTCCTTCACTGGAACATCTAAACTGAGAGTTGCCTATATAGTGTGCCCCACCACAGAGATGCTGCTGGCAGTGGCATCCCTGTGGTGACTTGTCTCTCCCTACCTGCCATAATCTCTAAGATTATGAGCCATGTGATGGAGCTTGATCCTGTTTGTGAGCATCCTCAAACTCTCCAGAGGCAACCAATTAATGTGGAGTGGGAAGATTCTCAATGTTATGAATGAATCACATGGTGCGTAATCCTACTCATTATGACAGTGGGAGGGGGAGAATCATCACCAGAAGAGTTTGGAAAAGCTTTCAGGCTGAGAGGATTTCAGCAAATACCTTCTGCAATGCTCGGCAGGCGATACCATAATTCATCTTTTCATTTAAGACGATGAATCTGCAGCAAGGAAGCTGCAGGAAATAGCATGCTTTGTATTTCCCGTTTGTGAAAATGAGCAGATTGGGTACCCTCCTCCTTTATTTTAGGAACTCAACCATTAGTCATGCAAAAATGTGGGATTTTCATTTGCTAAGAATAATGAGGAGATCACACCTTGGGTTCATATTACTGACACTGTGGACAGCCATATGGGAATCCAATTCTATTGCATTACAGAATATTAGTGATATCCTTCCTTGAGGAATTCTCCACCCTATCATGCTACCACTCGGGACCCCAGCATCCAACTGACTCTTTAAGTGATACCGCAATGCGAAAATGTCCATGCAAGGAGCTTTGTTCAGCAGATAACAGTGAGTCACACACCTCTGCTTCTAAATCCCTCTTCAAAACTTGCTGTTTTGGCAGAGCTTTTGTGAGACCACCAATAACTACACCTTCGTTGTTTTCTTCAGAGACCAGTAACTGTAGACAATGATGGGAATGAAAGAGGCCACAGGAATCAATTTTTAGTCATCAAGAGCTCTTGTGGACCCTTAAAGAGGGGCTAATTAATTATGGCATAAGTTTTAATCAATTGGGGGTCATGAAACTGATTAAGTGGTTTATGTAGTCCACAAATGCTTATACCTTAATGTGAATTTGTTAGTCTTTAAGGTGCCACAAGATCCTTTGTTGTGACAGCCCAAGACCCCATCTGATGATACATTTAACAGAGAATCACACCACTTTAAACAGTCATGGCTTTCTCCAAACATTCCAGGGAACTGTAGTTTGTTAAGAGAGTTTTAGGAGACCCTTATTCTCCTCTCAGAGCTACAGTTTCCATTTTCCTGGGAAGAGGGATTGATTGTTCAATCAGTCTGGGAATTGTAGCTCTATGAGGGGACTAAGGGTCTCCTGACAACTTTCAGCACCCTAAACAAACCACAGTTCTCAGGAATCTTTGGAGAAAATCACAACTGTTTAAAGTGGTATGATACTGATTTAAATATGTTAACACAGGTGGGGCCTAACACTGCTCCCACAGAAGTTGTCAACCCTCAAACACACAGGACAAAGTACTTCTTTTATGAAATACTGTTAATGCCTGCATTTTCACCTGACCTGCGACTCATTCATATGACTGGTTGTTTTCATCACGTCCCATGATGGTGGTGACAGTTATGAATACCTGGGTAAATACCCCATTATTTTTCAATCACTATAATTGATAATATATTATTGTCAGTGGCCTTATTTTTAGGGCAAATGATACTGGCCAGGAAAAGCATCACTTCCTGGCACAAGCTGCTTTCTGTTGCAGCCTCTAACCATCATCATGTGGCGTAAGGTTTCATTTTTTAATAATAGAAAATATAATAGGATGTAATATAATATGACCCGGGGAAACTTTCATTTTTATTGTATTTGCCTTCAAATTATTTCCATTTTTTAAAACCAGTATAGTTGTTGTCTTAAATCTAGGTTTCTCCATGTGCACACACAGACACAGACATTTTAATTTCAATTGTGCCATATGGAGGCAGCTGATAGGCCACCTGAGCACACTTCTATGGTACGCTGGTTAAAAAGCATCTTCTGAACACATCTACTATTCAGGATAGTCCTTCATTAACTGTGTTTAAAACAGATGTTGATTTTATGGCACACTTCTTAGGAATAAATTGGTGCTTTTATGTACACACTTGAAATACTGTACCTCTTGTAAATCTGAAGTTTTGCTGTATCCAGCATCTTTCTGGAAAGTCTAAAACAACATCAAGACAGATGTTGTTTGCAGGTGTGAGGATAAAGTTGCCTTAGCCTAGAATGGGAAGCGTTGTAGTAATTTTCATAGAGGTGGAAGAAGGCTCATGGATTCCTAGTTCAACCAACTACACTAGCTGTATTTCCTGGAGCTTGGAGGGCTTGGGCTTGTTTTTCAAACCATGAAGAGTTTGTCTTTGATCTGTTTACATTGGATGGATCTGTCCTGATGTAGTTTTGGACTTTCCAGGAAGATGCTGGATACAGCAAAACTGCAGATTTACAGCTGGGGAACCAACTGGTTACGTTGAATGGAGCTACAATTGGGTTTTGGTTCTATGTTGAGTGCTGCAGAAAACATGCCAAGAGTTTCAGATAGGTTGTCAACCATTCTTCTGTTGAAATCCCAGGAACTGTAGTTTGTTAAGGGTACAGAGAGTTTTTAGAAGACCCCTATTCCCTTCTCAGAGCTACGGTTAACCCACACTGGAATTGCAGCTCTGAGAGGGAATAAGGGTATCCTAACAACTTTCAGCACCCTAAACAAACCACAGTTCCCAGGATTCTTGGGGGAAGCTATGACTGTTTAAAATGGTATGATGCTGATTTAAATATACAGTATAGTGCAGATATAATGTGGAACATCGGCAGTGTCTTTCAAATTGGCCCAAGATGGTCTTTAATACCATCTTATTACATTTAGCCTTCTTTAAATACATGTAGTGCAACCTCCTGTAGGCTTACTCACATGAATGTCCCACTACATTCATTGGGACAGGCTTCCTCAACCTCGGCCCTCCAGATGTTTTTGGCCTACAACTCCCATGATCCCTAGCTAGTAGACCAGTGGTCAGGGATGCTGGGAATTATAGTCTCAAAACATCTTGAGGGCCAAGGTTAAGGAAGCCTGCATTGGAACATAGACTCATATAAATACACAATGGATTTGCTGTCTTTTAATACCTTGGGAAGTGCAAGTTGAAACTTTGGACCGCACCTTTTAAATTTCTGCTCATTTGGTACTGAAGTTCTAGTTAATACAGTGGACGCTTGGGTTGCCAATGTGATCTATGCGGGAAGCATGTTCGCAACCCGCAGCATCTGCAACCCACAGCGCCGCGTCTGCGCACGTGCGGCTTGCGATTCGGCGCTTCTGCGTATGCGCAAAGCATGATTTAGCGCTTCTGCACATGCGCAAGTGCCAAAACCCGGAAGTAATACGTTCCCGTACTTCCAGGTTTGGTGCAGTGCGCAACCCCAAATCAGGCAACCTGAAGCATCTGTAACCCGAGGTATGACTGTATTCCAAAAACACTTTACAAGGAACATCTGGTATCACTGGATTTGGTTTCTGTATGTGGTATTTGCAACACTGGAAGTTTACATGGGTGTGATAATTACCTAGAGGAAGGTAGTATCTCTGGAACTAAAAGCTGGTACCCAGAGAGATGTTCAATGTCTAGATTGCTAAGTCGTGAGAACCATTGTCTAGGTAGTTTCTGAGTCTGTGATAAATTTCGATCCTTCTGTGGGGACTTCTTTGAGTAAACGTTTTAAAAATATGAAATCAAGATGCAACTGTGAGAAATTCAACTCCTGACAGATGAATTAATGTTGACAGATTTCCCAAGATTATATTGCTTTCCCATTTGTTGTATACCCACAAGAAGGAATACTGTGTAATTAATTAATTGCGAACTTTTACCTGCAACATAAAGGGCTGGTGGGGGAGCCGCTCTCAGAGGTAGTATTCCTCTTAATACCAGTTGCATGGGGAGAGTGCTGTTGCGCTTAGGTGGGCTTCTTGTGGACTTCTCACAGTCATTTGGGTGGCTACTGTGAGAACAGAGTGCTAGACTACATGGACCTTTGATCTGAACCAGCAGGGCTCTTATAGTCTTAGATATGTAGGTACTAATCTCAGGTCATGCATACCGTCCCATAGATAGAAGCACATTCTACTTCAGTTTACATATAAAAACACTAAGTTGTGTTTATTATTTGTAGTTATGTTTATTATTTAATAAGCTAATAATAAACTAATCAATATGTGTGATTTACCCTTTATTACACAACCTGGCGTTTCAGAGTGAAAGGGTGTGATTTTTACATTTATGTAGTGACTAGTTTGTAGTGACTATTATTTTGACTCCTATTAGAGAGCTCAAGTAGCAAACCCTGCAATAGCAGTTATTTGAGTTTGTTTATCCAGAAAAGGGGGAGTGCGCTTTTATGTACGCAGCCTATAATCTTATAAATTTGTGTGACTGAGCATTTTAGAAAACAGATTTTAAAAGGAGTTGTGTGTGGAGTAAATGATAATTTAGAAAGATGGTTGCAAGTTTATTTTTAGGATTGTTTTAGGAAGACAGTTGAGAATCATTTTTATCCCTTCGGAGGAAGGGGGGGCGGAATCCTCCATTTTAAAGTGCCAAGAATTTGAAGCACAGCTTTAATACACGTCTAGAGTCACCTCCTTGTCTAAAGACAACTGTCTAAATGAATTGGCTGCTGCTTCCAGCCTATCAGGAAGACCAATTGAGGTCTTAAACTTGCAAATGTGCCAGAATGGGTGTTGGCAGCTAGGTTGTGCTCCTGTCAAATTGGAAAGCTCAGAATACTGATAAGCCAGGTAGCTGTTGGAGAATTGAAATAGAATTGCCTGGAATAAATGGAAATTAATGGAAATGAATAATGGAATTCACTGCTGCCAACCAAGAGAGAGGGAGATTCGGTATGCATGTGTTTTAGTGGAAATTAATGACGACCATTTCAGATTTAATGGGATTCCTGCAGCCTTATTGGAATGTCATAGAAAACAATATTTTGTAATTGAAAATCAATTGGAAACCATTCCAATTAATAATTAACATTCCTACTGCAGCCATCTATAATTTAGTGCAAGTGGAAAAAGAGGTATGAGGCTGAGAGTTTGATCAATCCGGAGCTCCTAGGGATTCATTCTGGAAGAGACAAATGCCAAATTGGTCTAATCTCCCCTTTTAATGTAGTCTGTGCCTCTCCACAGAGCAGTTTCAAGAACTAGACCTGTGCGTGCAAAGGAGTATAAATTCCATACTGATATAAAGCTGTGAAATTATTTTTCTATGCGTTATTAATAAACATAGTAAGTTGATATTGCGTGGCACAGCAGCCTATGCTGTAGGTTCTGGTCCCACGAAAAGGAAATTGTGCCCCGTTTTGCACTGTATTAATCCATGGTTTGTACTCTAGTAATCAAACTGCTCTGGTGGCACACACCTTGTTATCCTGGTTGGGTATACAACCAGCATTTAATCATCTGGTAGAATTTGTTGTTTTCTTTGTCAGTTCATTGACAATAGTTCACCTCCATATTACATCAAACTCTACTCTACTAGGATTTATATTTGTTGCACATAACACCTATATAATTCCAATATATGTAAAATATCTATATAGTGATATACAGTGGTACCACAGGTAACATACGCTTCAGGTTACATATGCTTCAGGTTACAGAAATCATGCTCTGGTGGCGCAGCGGCAGCAGGAGCTAGAGCATTAGCTAAAGTGGTGCTTCAGGTTAAGAACAGTTTCAGGTTAAGAACGGACCTCCGGAACGAATTAAGTACTTAACCCGAGGTACCACTGTAGTTTACTGTCTGCTCCAAAATCACCCTACTTCTGAATTGGGATCCTTCTTGGAGGTCCTGTTTTTGTTGGGATACTGCCGGGGAGACGGGGGCCTTTGGCATGCCCCCAGCTGGCTTTAGCCACTGGCTGGCAGCTGGGCAATCTCCAGTTCCCGCTACAGCATCAGTCAGTGACACGAGCCTCAGATACGCTTAGAGACTCGGCATGCTCTTATCAGCAGAGTGAATAACTTCTCACAACGGAAGTGGCGGACAGAGACATGTGTAAGCATTATTTACAGGTATTTATTCAGCCTAGTTCAGGAACAAAGGAAAAACATGTCTGCTTCCCTTCGTGTCCAAGCACACAGCAGCATAAAGCAAAAGCAATATACAAACGGAAGTTCCCAGCAAGTGCTGGAAGTAAACAGGCATGTGACACACAACAGTCATGCCTGTTCCCTTTTAAGGTGGAACAGAACTATATCCTAACAGTTTTATGTGTCATTACAATATGGCATATTGTGTACGGCAACACAGGACAAGACTTTCTCTGAATGGCACCAAAGTGATGTAGCTCGTTGTTTCACCTGAATCCTTCCTTATTGGCTTTTCAGTGCTAAACTCTTTCCAACAAGTATTTGAGCTGCTCTTCCTCTGTCTCCTGGAGCACATCAGACAGGCCAAGAAGGGGGCTTATTATCTGGGCAGCCCAGGACCTCCATACACTGCCCAAACTTGCGCCTTGGAAAGATCACTTCGGTTCTGCTAACACAGCAGTTTGACTGCACCTCCGAAGGTATACTCCATTGCTTCTTGAGACAGATGGGTGCCAACAACAACAAGATAGCTGTGTTAAGAGTCTTTTTCTTTAAATAATACCTTTTAAAATGTAGATGGCTAAGATGGCGCTTTGGAAATAGAGCTGGCCTGCCTTGTGCCTCCATCCTTCATAGAGACCCTCTGGTCGTACAGAAGAGCAGCTGAAGCAGGAACTGAACCTTAGCAGCAGTTCTTTTGCTATTGTACTAGAAATATGTCAAGAGAGGAAGGCTGCTCGCTATTTGAAATCTACTGGGAAGACTGGATTACAACCGAGTACTTTTGTAAACAAAATAATCACAAGGCCTGCTCACAGAGCCTGTCAACGGTATCTTTGACTGGGCTGCTGGTGGTGTGAGAGAAAATATTGCAAAATAGACATCTTGGGGTACCCTCAAAGAAAGCATATTTGATATTGGGTTGGTGAAAAGTGGTATCAAATTATTATTGCATTGCGACACACACAGAATAATTTTGTGGTCTTGGAGAATGTGATTTTTGTTATTTTATTGACATCAATTTGATTTCTGTACAACTCTTTCTTCCTTTCAACAACATGTGGAGAACAGGGGAAGCTGTTGATAGAATCCCTTCCTTATCATTTTTTTCTTGGGGCATTTTACATAAAATGGTAACAGTTTTATTTATTTCCAGTATTTGTCTGCTGCCCAGTAACTGTGCTCTTTGGGCAGCTTACAACAAATATCAAAATACAGTAACAATCAATAAAGCAGCGGCAAGTAAACCAATATAATAAGTTTCACAGCGTCACTAAAAATACAAAGATTTCAAATTCAGTGGATTTGGAGTGCAATGATCTAAGAAGTCCGTAAAAATAAATTGTCTTGCACCTTGCACTTAAAACAATATAAAGGAAAGACCAAAAGAAGGCAAGTTTATATAGAAAAGAATTAAACTCATTTATAAGTATCTGTGATCGTTAATCGTTCATATATTTTAGGAATCCATGCACTCATAAGGATGTTGGTACATCAAAGACTCAGTCATTTACTGTTGTAAATTCCCCAACAGAGGATAGTATTTAACCACCAGGGAAATGTGACAAGAATAAGTCTTTAATATTGCTGTGGGTCTATATTGTATCAGCTGCCCACGTACACATAGCTATTAGAACTACAGAAGACTACAATCTTGCTTGTTCGGCAGTAGTGTGAATTTCTAGGTCTTCTTTCAAACAAGCACCTATTTCTGGAATTTGTGATGATGGCGCCACACCTATGCTCTTTCAACACTGTCTGCTGGTTTCAGCAATGCTTTTGCAGTTGAATCACAAAATATTATATTTGCTTTTGACTCATCAGTCCTCACTGGTCTCCTGAACTCCATCACGTCAGCATCCTATATTTCTTGTTCCTGGGGATTTGCAGTATTTCAAGGTCCACAGAAAAGAGAGTTTGGGTTTTTTCTTTAGCGGTAATTTAGATATTATATAGGGTTAAACTTTGCAGATAGGTCACCATGTTTTCCTATTAAAAATTGTGAGGATTTTAATAGAGTTATAATCCAGCTAGAAGGAATGAATCATGAACTAGAAGGAATAAATCATTCCCAAAGGATAATAATAATAATAATAATAGTAATAATAATACGGTAATAATAATAACCAAATAGGGACAGCATAGAATTAGACATGACAGCAAGCCAAAGGGCTGTATGGGAAGATGTAAACATCAGAGACATTTGGAGATGGACACAATGTGCAGGTGTTTATATACTAATGTTAGAAGGCCAAAAAGGGGATCTGCAGTGCTTGCTTTTAAGGAAAACATTGTCTATATAGTGGCATAACAGAAGCCTGTTACAAAGGAAAATTAATTTTCAAGCTATTGCAACTTTCCCTCCTCCACCCAATAAGATAGCATAATAAGATAATTTTAAATTTCACCAGTATTGTTTCTTACTTATTTGTTTCTTACTTAATCACTTGAACTTTCAGGTCAGGATAAGGAATGCTACTGTAAAGGTAAAGGGACCCCTGACCATTAGGTCCAGTCGTGGCCGACTCTGGGGTTGCAGCGCTCATCTCACTTTATTGGCCGAGGGAGCCGGCGTACAGCTTCCAGGTCATGTGGCCAGCATGACTAAGCCGCTTCTGGCAAACCAGAGCAGTGCACAGAAATGCCGTTTACCTTACCGCTGGAGCGGTACCTATTTATCTACTTGCACTTTGACATGCTTTCAGACTGCTAGGTTGGCAGGAGCAGGGACTGAACAATAGGAGCTCACCCTGTCGCGGGGATTCGAACCACTGACCTTCCGATCGGCAAGCCCTAGGCTCTGTGGTTTAACCCACAGCGCCACCCGCGTCCCATGCTACTGTATATCTTGGTGTAATAAGTGTTAGGCAAGAAAAACTGGCAGCATAAAGAGCCTAATTGAGGACGCACTATTTCTGTTTCTGCTTCCCATAGAAGTGTTCTCTCATTTCATTACAATTTTGTGAAAGGTTTACAAATGAAAACAGATGAGTTTTTAACTCAGCCAGCTTGCAAGCAACATTACCCAAGGAACTGAGCAGGAGGAGGAACTTTCCCATATTTGGAAGAGTTTCATAGATGCCTGCAACTACCACTAGGTAGTGTGAGATGACTGCCCCAGGCAGAAGATGAAGAGTAAGGAAGAGCAACAAGGTGTTGGAGGACAGGCCCCTGCATATCTTCACCAGTGTGGTGAAGACTGCTGTCCAGTTGGCCTTTGTACACGGAAAGGAGACAGTTGAGAGATCCATATTGTTGTTGCCTCAGGCACCACGTTGTCTTTATGCTTCCTGTATATCTCTGTATGTTACCTCATAGAATAGCATTTGCCTCAGGCACTTCTGTGAAGGATGGCAGAGAAAACCATTGTGAAATCTATGTTTTGAAGATTTAACAGAAGGGGATGGGTAAATATTATTGATCCAACTACCTGGCTTGAGAGCAGTACATGTGAAAAGGATCTAGGAGTCTTGGTTGACCACAAACTTGACATGAGCCAACAGTGTGACGCGGCAGCTAAAAATGCCAATGCAATTCTGGGCTGCATCAATAGGAGTATAGCATCTAGATCAAGGGAAGTAATAGTGCCACTGTATTCTGCTCTGATCAGACCTCACCTGGAGTACTGTGTCCAGTTCTGGGCACCACAGTTCAAGAAGGACACTGACAAACTGGAACATGTCCAGAGGAGGGCAACCAAAATGTTCAAAGGCCTGGAAACGATGCCTTATGAGGAATGGCTAAGGGAGCTGGGCATGTTTAGCCTGGAGAAGAGGAGGTTAAGGGGTGATATGATAGCCATGTTCAAATATATAAAAGGATGTCACATAGAGGAGGGAGAAAGGTTGTTTTCTGCTGCTCCAGAGAAGCAGACACGGAGCAATGGATCCAAACTACAAGAAAGAAGATTCCACCTAAACATTAGGAAGAACTTCCTGACAGTAAGAGCTGTTCGACAGTGGAATTTGCTGCCAAGGAGTGTGGTGGAGTCTCCTTCTTTGGAGGTCTTTAAGCAGAGGCTTGACAACCATATGTCAGGAGTGCTCTGATGGTGTTTCCTGCTTGGCAGGGGGTTGGACTCGATGGCCCTTGTGGTCTCTTCCAACTCTATGATTCTAGGTATGCTTTCCTCCTGTACTTGTGGGGAGTTTCCATGAATTTCAGAACTCCAAAATGGAGTTAGTATGCCCGTCCTTGTGACTCGCACTTCATGTTTGCTGAATGTGCTGATGGAATGAAGAATGTCAGAGCCTTGAGAGCTGGAAACTGAATGTGTGAATTGGTTTCATTGGAAACCAGTTCACACATTCTGTTGTCTGTCTGTCTGTCTGGTGCCAAACTGAGAGGGCCCATTCACACGGAAGTCATTACGTGAATTTGCAGTTGTTAACTGATATACTCGCATGTTGGAGCTCAGCTATGTGTGTTACATGTTAAAAACAGCACACACAAGTCTAGCAATATCAGCTCGGGACCATGGATCTATAAGCCTTGTGAGCCAGTGTACTGCCGTAATACAGATTTAATGCTGAATGCCACTTTAAAAGGAAACAAGTGCCTCTAGGAGACTGTTGAAAGCAAATTGATTTACTTCTAAGTGAACAGTTCCTATAAGGATTTTCATTCATATGTTCCTTTTGACAAGATGGTGTTTGAATGAAAGACACCATTTATGACTTCATTCGTCAGTAGGATTTGAAACCTTTTATTAACAGGAGAATTAGTGATAATTCTTTCCCTTTCATAGAGCTGGGGGGGCGGGGAGTGCTGCCTTTGGATTGAAGCCGAGGTACTTCTTATTTACTGATGATCTATTAGTCATGTAAAGAAGCATGCATCAGGGTGCTTGATCTCAGAATGAATGTATAGGATGGTGCGGAAGACTCCAAAAGTCTCGCTACTTTCTGAGTATGACTAAGAAGCAGGTGGTGAAATTGGCTGAGCATGAAAAGAGATTGCTGCCGTCAGCAACACTAGCCAGAAATTAAGGCATGGGCTAGTACTCCTGCAGAGGGACAGGGAAAGCTCTGCTGATATCAAGAAGACACCTGGAAGGCTGTGATTATAGCTGCCACTGGAAGTCTTTAACTGAATTTACAATGCAGGGCTTTTCCATTGATGAATGCTCTCAAAGATCAGATGGCAGTTTCTTCTTCTCTTCTTTGGTGATCACTCGTAGCCGAGTAAGATTGTCTTCCATAGTTTTAACAATGAGTCCGTAAGTGACTGTGGAGGCCAGTTCTGGTGTACACCACCTACAACTTCTCCTTAGCATTCTGAATGCCAGCGTATCTTTTGACAAGTCCGGGTTCCACATTTTGTTCTGCAGATAGCTATATTTTCTTCTATTCCGAGAGCCTGCAAAATTGATTTCTGTCTTGTAGCCAAAGTCTTCCTGCCAGTCTTTGTTGTCACAAAGACGGCCTAATAAGATTTCTCATTAAATCAATTATTTCCTGCCATTATCTTAGGAAAATGCCTCTGAACATTTCAGGGAGTGTGTCCAAGGTCACAGTGTTGTTGAGTGCAGTGGTGTGCAGCAGCCACACAATTTACCTTCTTTCTGTACCTATAGTGTTTGGAAGCAGCCTGATCCAGTAGAAGGAGCCACTGTATCCCAATCTGATTTGTTATTTGGGTCTCAAATTGATCTTCTAAATCTGCTGTTTTGCTCCACCCACCTAATCTAAAAAAAAAAAAAGGCTTTAACTTTGCCCCTATTTTCACATAAGTGGATGGAATTTGCAGGCAAAGGAGCCCCTCCAGAATGGTTCAAGCCTGCCAAATTTTAGGCAGGTCCACGCAGGGGCCATCATGCAAGGAAACTACAAAGTTTGATGATTTAAAAAGAAAAAGGCACAGTCATTTTCTGCCAGAATTGGATGTAAATTGCAGGCATGGTTGCCCCTTCTGAAGGAATGAAGCCTGCCAAATGCCAGAAAGACAGATGAAGCAATTCTCTCACAAGGGCAGACTTCAACATTCGGAGTGGGAAAATAGAAATCAAGCCTGATTTTCCCTCTACCGGTGTTTTCCTGTGCCTTAGTCTGTTCCTCGCATTGCCTCGTGCAGGCACAGCAGCTCATTATATATATATATATATATATATATATATATATATATATATATATATATATATATGCTTTCGTAGATTTTCACGGGTACAGGAATGCAGGTTTTGGTGTCCTCGGGTGTCTTCCCGTGTAAAAGTTGGGGTGTCTAGGCGACGTTTCGACGAGGTCTCACTCGTCATCTTCAGGCTGGTGCTTTCGGCTTCTTGTTACTGGAACAGAGCAGGATCTCAGTGTTTGAGTTCCTATAAATACTGTTGAGGAGGTGTGGTGTATAGCCTCCAATGTTCTGGGCAGAGAGGAGGTTCCCAGGCTAGTGTGCCTTTTCTTCTTTTGTTCCTTAATTACTTGAGGGATATCTTGAGTGACCAACCACTGCCTAACCAACACGTACTTCATCCACAATGGACAAAGATACAAACAGATAGAAGGAGCACCTATGGGATCACCCCTCTCACCGGTCATCGCTAACCTGTACATGGAACACTTTGAAACCAATGCTTTAGACAAGTCAGAACACAAACCCAAACTTTGGCTCAGATATGTTGACGATACCTTTGTAATTTGGCCACACGGGAAGGAAAAACTGGATAGCTTCCTCACACATCTCAACAGCCTACACCCCAAAATACAATTCACTATGGAAATAGAAGCCAACAACCAACTTCCCTTCCTTGACGTCCTAATCTACAAAAAACCTGATGGCTCCCTAGGACACACTATCTACCGGAAAAAAACACACACCAACCGCTACTTACATGCACAATCACACCACCACCCTGCACAAATAAACTCCGTAGCCAAGACTCTCATCTCCAGAACCAAACGCCTGGCTGACGAAGACCACTTGACAACTGAGTTACAGAATCTCTCAAATGTGTTAATTGCCAATGGATACCAGCAAAACAGGGTTACGAAGCTAATCCAAAAAGAAACACCCCCCAAAAACCAAGACACAGAAGAAAACAATGGCATAGCCCTCCTTCCTTATATCAAGGGCACTACAGATAAAATTAGCAAAATCCTCCATAAACACAATATCAAAACAGCCTTTTGCACCAACCAAAAAATAGCCAATATCCTCAGAAACCCCAAGGATAAAATTCAGTTGGAAAACCAAGGGGTCTATGAAATACCCTGCAAAGTCTGCCCAGCCACGTACATTGGACAAACAAACAGACGAATAAATGCACGGATCGCAGAACACAAGAATGCCGTCAAAAAAGAAGAAAAAACTTCCTCTCTTTTCCAACACATGAAAGAAACAGGACACGAAATTAATTTTGCAGATTCCAAATTGCTCTTTAACATGGAACATCACCACAAGAGAATAATCATGGAAGCCATCGAGATAGAGAAACACCCTCACAACATGAACAAGCGTGACGACACATCCCGCTTGCCAGACATCTGGAAATTAGCCCTCCCCACAAAATCTGACACCAGATCCAGAGGCACACAGAACGCCATCACCAATCAACCACACCAGACCCAAACCCAGACCCTCTCCACAGATAAATTACAGACACCATCCAGTAGCCAAACCAGGGTGGCACCTCCGGATGCTGCACCCCCCTGCAATCCCTACACAGATCTGGCTGGCACAGGCCACAAAACCACAGCTCGCCCCTATACACGAAGCCAAGCCAGAGCACAACCAAGTGCAGTACAGCCATCTTCTCAGAAAAACTCTTCACAAAGTTCAAGAGTTCAAGACACGAAGGCTTTAGCAACTAATCCACACCTAATGACCCACCTAAGTGGGATTCAGGAAATCACTCAAGAAATCACTCAAGATATCCCTCAAGTAATTAAGGAACAAAAGAAGAAAAGGCACACTAGCCTGGGAACCTCCTCTCTGCCCAGAACATTGGAGGCTATACACCACACCTCCTCAACAGTATTTATAGGAACTCAAACACTGAGATCCTGCTCTGTTCCAGTAACAAGAAGCCGAAAGCACCAGCCTGAAGATGACGAGTGAGACCTCGTCGAAACGTCGCCTAGACACCCCAACTTTTACACGGGAAGACACCCGAGGACACCAAAACCTGCATATATATATATATATATATGTTTTTTTCAACAGTAATTAAACATACTTTTACATCTTATTCAAATTTTTGACTTCCATCAATCCTGTCTGAAATTTTTCCAATCTAATCTCTCAGTATGCATTTCTCATCTTCCCTATTACATTTCAAACTCATAACCAATATCTCTATCTTTTTCTACTTTGTAACACTTCGTATATTTCTCTTTACAAAATCTATTGTAGTCCTATTGTTTGTCTGCCATTCTTCTTTTGTCGGAATTTCTTCTTGTTTCCATTTCTGGGCTAACAATACTCTTGCTGCAGTTGTTGCATATAAAAACAATTTAACTTCTTGCCTATTAATGTCCTGACCTCTAATACCAAGTAAAAATGCTTCTAGTTTTTTAAAAAATGTATATTTCAACATCTTTTTCATCTCATTATATATCATTTCCCAGAAGTTCTTTACTTTTTTACATTCCCACCATATATGATAAAATGTTCCTTCTTTTTCTTTATATTTCCAACATTTATTATTTGTCTTAATACATTTTAGCTAATTTCACTGGTGTAATATACCATCTATACACCATTTTCATCATATTCTCTTTCAAAGCATGACAGGCTTTCATTCCACAACCTTTCCCATTCTTCAAGCTGTATTTTATATCCAAAGTCTTTTGCCCAATGTATCATTACCGATTTCACGCAGCCACAGCAGTGTAAGCAAACCATGGCCATGGTGGATGCCCCCTTACAGGGAAGGGAAGGGCTGCAGCCCAGAAATAGGGACCAGGCTGTGCATGCAGAAGCTGTGAAACTCAATCCCCAACATCTCCTGGAAGGCCACTGCCAGTCAGTGTAGGCAATACTATCTATGGTCTGACTCAGTTTCCTAGGATGGCCATGGTAGATGCCTTAAAAAAAAAAAAGGTGTCATCTGTGGGAGTAACTGCCTAACCCATGGTCAGTGTCTTGTTTAAATGTGGTCTTAATCTACAGTTCCACAATACTGTAATTTCTCAACAGTGTCTTGAGTTTATGCCATCCTTACCTAATCTCATTGTCCCTTGAGATTTAGACCAGGGTGACTGACCTGTGGCCCTCAAGCGGCTGGGGCTGATAGCAATTGGAGTCCAACAACGTCTGCAAGCCATGCTTGACTTAGACTGATGTAATCATTGCACGTGTTTAATACATTTTGCGTCAAGAGTCTTCGGCACCGAAGCATCGTAGGCAGTTGCATTTTTAATAACTGACGTATTGTTCCCTTTGATTTGCAGTTCCACAGAGAAGCAAAATATTGGCTTCTTCAGACTTTGTTGTTTATCCCTTCTAGTATTAACCACAACTATTAAAAAAATTAAACATTTTAAAGCTTGGCCTTTAGAGCTCTTCGCATTTATTTCTTGCTTTACAAAGGTCAGTATTGATTTCCATGAAGAAACTGTGTTTGGAGTAGAAAATGGAAATAAATGCTGCTGCTGTTGTGATGAACCAGCCTATAATCTGTAAATCAATGCAAAAACTTTATTTAATGGTTTAGAAACTAAATGGATGCAATCTAATTAACTCTTCTAGCTGTGAAACGTATTTATGTGAATTAATTTTTAATACTCGGTGCTGGGAGCAAGAGAACTGCAGTGGAAAGCAGATCTTCTGTGCTCTCCTTTGAGTACGACAGAGGGAGATGGGAATGATGTAGAAGATGGAGGGTGGAACCAGTTGGTATTTATTCTCTTGTTTTGGGTGTCATTTTAAAGCACTACATTGTCACTCCAGAGTCTTGAAATTCTTCGACTTGGTCCATCACTTCTAAAGACATCCCCGTCGATCTGTTTTGGAATTTGGAAAGGGTTCACCAATTAACAATTATTTTTTTTAAAAGAAAACTGTCCCATTGTATTAAAGGTAAAGGTAAAGGTACCCCTGCCCGTACGGGCCAGTCTTGACAGACTCTAGGGTTGTGCGCCCATCTCACTTAAGAGGCCAGGGGCCAGCGCTGTCTGGAGACACTTCCGGGTCACATGGCCAGCGTGACAAAGCCGCATCTGGCGAGCCAGCGCAGCACACTGAAACGCCGCTTACCTTCCCGCCAGTAAGCGGTCCCTATTTATCTACTTGCACCCGGGGGTGCTTTCGAACTGCTAGGTTGGCAGGCGCTGGGACCGAACAACGGGAGCACACCCCGCCACGGGGATTCGAACTGCCAACCTTCCGATCGGCAAGCCCTAGGCGCTGAGGCTTTTACCCACAACGCCACCCGCGTCCCCGTCCCATTGTATTAAACTGACTTAAAATCTCATCTGAATGTTGGAAACTGGACTCAGCTCAACCAACCCCCAAAAGAAATTTCTGAAGCTCTAGTGGCTAGATAAGCAAGTCCCCAAGCTTCCAAACCTTGAGGAGGTGGAGTTGCTGTGCACTCACAGATCTTTCTTAACCAATCTCAGGAGAATCTCCAAATGCAACTAGTACCATTAATATGGGCAAATATCTTTACTACAGACTCTGACAGCTGTTTCTTGCCCTGTGATTTCTTAACCTCTTTAGCTCAAACTGCTTAACCTCCAGTGGTGTGTGGTCAGTGGACTAGGGGGACTAGGTAAATTAGAGCATTAAAGCCTGGTGCCTTCTTCTCAAAGCTCTGGATGCTTCTGCCCAACTGAGGGAGGGAGGTGTGATGCTCTGACAGGGTCCAAGAGCCCTCCTGCCACCTTCCCAAAGCCCAGAAAGCTTATGCCTGGCTTAGGGAGGGAGGCACAATGCTCATTCCCCCCCCCCCCATTGCCCTTGCAAGTTGGTGCCTCTAGTCCTAACTGTTCCCCTATGAAAATTTTCACCGCACGCCACTGTTAACCTCTTTAGCTCATAACAAAACATAAGATAATTCCTCTCAGACGCATCGCTGAATGCAAATCGTAACAGTTTCCTTTCCTCCTGGGCTTAGCCACAGATCTGTAGAAGCTTAACAATTCCCCTTTCTTCTTTTCCTTACCTATGTGTGAGCAGCAGTTGGTGTTCAGGACTCGGACTAAAAATAGAGTAAGTTAAAAACCACTCGCTTTCCTCATTGTATCTCATTTTCTATTCTGAGCTATAGAAGAACTCTGGGGGAAATAATGTTCAATGTATATTGCTTCAGAACATGATGAGCTGTACAACTCATACTCTGTACCAAGTTTTGGAGACATTGCTAGACTTTAAACAATATTTATTTTTTTTAACTTTGAAAAATATATTTAATTTCATTGATACATATTTTTTAATTCTCCAACTTGAAGCAGCACATGGGGTCCCTCCTATTTTATTCTCAAAACAACGCTGTGAAGTAATTAAACTTGAAGGAATGGCTGACCTCAACTTTGCCCAATTAGTTTTGCGGCTAAGAATGTGAAGCCAGGCCTTTGTTTTAAATCCACCCCTCATGCTGACCTTAGCCCACCCCAACAAACAACAGCAAAAACACCCTGAAAGAATTACCAACGTTTCAGGGGTTATAGGCCACAGGGAAGGCCCAGTCTACTTCTATAGGATTGGGACAAGTTCAGAAGTTTGGCAAGGCATTGATAATGTCATGGAATGGGTGTGGGACCTACAGGCTTCAGAAAATAATTGATACTTTGGGAAAAATGATTTCCCACCATGCATTTCTTCCAAACTTCAAAATGGAACACAAAATGGAACCCTGGAGTTCAGTATCTTGAGGCCACTCCTTGAGTATCTCTTCTGACACCATAATGCAGAATGTGTAAGTCAAAAGGACACAGGCTTGCAATGATATATGAATAAGCTTATATTATTGATGTTTTCTTCTTCTTCATACTTCTTTCAGTAATTTGGGTGTGCAGGCCTCACCTTAGAAACCTCCTTAGCCTTATCAAAACACTTTGTTTTATTTGGCAGAATTATTCAGATGTTTGGTTGAGGGCAAACCTCTGCATTCAACAAATTCTTGCTGCAGATGACATTTTGGTGGAAACTCTATGTCTGTTGGCAAATGTCATTTGTAGATGACATGGTTGCGTACTTGGGAGCACATGAATAATGCATGATGCACAGTGTTGGAAAAAGGGCAATAGATGAATGAAAGTTGGTAATTTATTATTTATTTTATCAATGTGCTCTTACAAGGCAGCTTACATATCATAAAAACATAATACAATTCAGAAAGCAAACACAGACAATTGATCTGGCAACAAAGCACACAAATTCATTTAAACACATGAAGAACATAGGCCAGTTAAATAAAGCAGCAAATAGGAGTTGCTGAAGATAAAAAGGATTCTGATTTAAGCCAGTAAAATGCAAAAACCTAAATCAAGAAAAAGTGGCCTGAAATAAATAGTTTTTTTAAAAAAAACTGGCTTACATTTTAGTCCAATGCATGCTTGCTTGGAAGCAAGGTTGTTTTTATTCAGTTGGGTCTATTCTTTGTGACTTTGTTTAGGATTGCAGCTTTAAAGAATGGCGACAGTGAGGCTGTCCACACTTCATTGGGGAGGGAGTTCTAATCTGGGGGTGACTACAAAAAACGCCCTCGTTCTCTCATGCCTGCCAAATTTGCAACCATATAGTTTTTCATTTTCTTTATTACATTGTATAGGACCATCTGGGATGACTAACCTATGACCATTAGATGTACAGCTTCAACTCCCATCATCCTTGGCCATCGTTATGTTGGCTGGGGTTGATAGGAATTCAAGTCCTATATCATCTGGAGGGCCTTGAGTTAACCACCACTGAGGTAATTTATAGAGATGCCCTTGGAATTAAATCAATCTGGAATGGCTGATGTTCATCCCTGACATGCTGATTTCAGTCTAGATTGATTTTAGATCCCGCCATCCACAGGTGTGGGTGTGGTTACTGTAGGAGATTGTGAATGATTGGAAGTACCTCCCACCCCCATGAAGCACTCAGGAATCAAGCCTTGTTCCAAGAAGAGCTTTATTCCTGTTGCAGTCTTAGATGGTTCATCAAGGTACATAATGCAGTCTTCTTACAATACCAGCATCCAGGTGTCACAGGTATGCCAGCTCATACAGGAGACGTCACATAAAGGGAAAAAGCCAGCAGGGAGAGTTAATCATACCTTTTAAAAAAAAGAAACCTGACAGTTAAGTCCAGTCACGAACACCTCTGGGGTTGCGGCGCTCATCTGGCTTTACAGGCCGAGGGTACCGACGTTTCTCCGCAGACAGTTTTTCCAGGTCATGTGGCCAGCATGACTAAGCTGCTCTGATCATCAAGCCCAAGGCTCAGTGGTTCACACCACAGCACCACCCACATCCCTCTAATCATACCTTTACTAAATACTAACTAGCTGCAGACTACTCGTGATGCTGACTCATACTGAGTCAGCATGCTTACCTAATACAAAGTATTTATGTATGCCACTCCACTACTGTGGCCTGTGTTTTGTTAGCCCCCAAAAGGAAAATGAGCGAGATCTCAACTAAAGAAGAGTGGCAATTTAAGCTGACAGAATATGCACAGCTTGCAGATTTAACATATAGAATAAGAGAACAAGAAGAACATACGTTTAGAGGAGATTGGAAAACATTTATTGAATATATGGGAAATAACTGTTTACAGCTAAAAATGCTGGCAGCATTAAGATGGATATAACAGTGTAAATAAGTTATGATGGATGTAATAATAGAATGCTGAATGGTATAATTTCTATAAAATATGCAGGGATTTATGATATGTAAAATGAACCAAGGAAAGAGAAGAAGGGAAGTCACTGATACCTTAAGGGTGTAAAAATGAATGCTTTAAATTGTAAAACAGAAAAAATAATAAATATATATATACAAAGTGTTAACTGCTTGATAGCTACAACCCTTTGTATGAATGCTAAACAGGGGTGCTAACTTGAATAAAATATTTGGGGGGGGGGTAACTCCAGCCCCACAAAATTAATCACAAGATATGGAGCATGCACACCACTTGAATGGCATTGCCCATCAACTCCCCTCCCCAGCCTCCTCAAATATTTTATGGTGGGATGAAAGGATTTCTGCCCCTAGGAGTTGGCTCCTGATGCCAACAGTTACCTGATACACATTTGAAAACACTTCCCTTGATGAGGTTATCCACTCATATTCCTCCTTGCACACACCCCAGGTGAATGAAGAAGGAAGTGGAAGATTGCAATCCTGGTCTATGTCCACTTACATCATTGGACAGATGTGGCTACACCTCTAGTGCCATGCGTGTCCACATCTGTTTTCAAATGCACACTCAGAATCAATTGGCAACAAGCTTTTATTTTCAGAACAAAAACCAGTTTCTCAAGAACCGGTTAAAACGTTTGAGAGGTTTAAAAAACCCTGATATGTGGACTGCATAATAAAAACAGATACTCAGTCTTCATTGATTCTAGAATAAAATGTTGCACGTACGCAGGGGTGCATGGTTACAGTAAACACTTTCAAAGCAAATGTATCATGTCGTTCAACTCTTTACAGTTGACCAAAAAGGGCTTATATATCTTGTTTTTGCAGGTTTTCTGTGTAATCCTTCACATCTTTATTTTGAAACAAATCCCACTGAATTCAACCCTAGTAAGTGTGCATTGGATTGCAGCTGTAAGCAGCTAACTACCTGTGATATAATTTAGAGCCTGTTGTGTTTATGATGTGGTTCATTTTGAATCTGAGTGTGGGTGGCCAAACGTATCAGCACATATTATGTGCCTAAGCTGCTTTAGTGTGTTATCGCTCAGAAATTCAACTGTCTTTTTACAGCCCTGAAAATAAGATATGTTGTCATGGTGTTAGACTGTGTTATGTATTGGATTTTCCTTGCAACAGCTGCAGTCTTGTCAAACTGCCTTTTGAAACAAAATTATGTTTCATGTTGGAAAAAAAGGCAGCGCTTGAGTCTCTTTCTAACTAAATGGCACCTATTGTTTTATTGCTGTATGCTCCCCCACCCCTCTCTTTACAAATTGTTTCACAGTTACAAGATGTTTTTTGTGTGCATTCCTTGAAAGGCCCCTTTCATTCCAGTTTTGTCTATATAGAGCACTAGCAAAAACAGGAGATGGTGCTCTCAATAAGTGGCTGCTGCTGCTGCTTTTCAAAGGGGATTTGCCAAATCCAGGTCAAAAAAGCACAGACCTTCGTTGCTTGTAGTTATTGCAAAGCCTGTAGTTGCCGAAAGCTTCTTTGGATGCTGGCTAGATCACTTTCCGAATATTTCTGCATCCTTTTAAGAGCAGTTCTGGTGCGTTTTGTCGTGAACCATTGAAAGCTGCAAGGTGGATGGAGAACAGGGTAATGTTGTCTTTTGAAGTCTGGCACTCTTCTGCTAATTAAGTCTCTAGGTTTTCTTTTCCCATTCAGATTTCCTGTTTCAGCAGTGCCACCTGGGGACAGTCCCATCTTCCAAATTTCAGATGTTTGCATGCCTGGGTCTTTGCTTCCTCTTGAGTTTTCTTCTTCCTGTTTTCACCCCGCATGCTAATGGCTGCTCAAGCCTGGGATAGACATCTGTCTGCCAGATTGTATTTTTGCCACAGTTGGTTATCGTGATATGTGAAGTTATGTGATGGTTGATCACGTATAACCCATAGGGTACATTGTGTGAGACAAGCAGACAGATAGGCAAAGAATTTCCCCCTTAAAGCTTTCAATATTAAATGAAACATGGATTGTTCTCTGCTTCTTCCAAACCGGCAATGGAAGTTTGAGGAGAAAAGGATTGGATGGAAAGAAGGAAATCATTTCTGATGTCCATATTCCACCCTAATCTATTGATAAAACAGCATGCAATGTTTGATTGTAATAAGAAAATTGCTTTTGCTAACTACGTTGGCAGAAAAGGGCAGAGGAGAAAATGGTTGGAGTTAGTTAGAATAATTGGGTGTGGGAAGAGTGAAAACCAGGCATCAAGTGGGCCCAGCTTTTGTACTGAAAAGCCTGTCTAAACATGTGGTCCGCTAGGACTCAACTCTTTAAGCATATAAAGATAAAACACTGGTCACTTGTGCTTTCATCAGGTCTGCAAAGGTACAATGTCTGAAGCCACCACCGCTGTTAATACATTAATTTTGAACCACTTTGAAATAACCTCCAGGGCTTCAGTAAATCTGTATTGTAACTTCTGTATTGTTAAATCAACATGGTCAAAGGGGTTGCCTTAATCCACATTTAGCCCCCGCTTTGCTAACTTTTCCATGGGTTAATCAAAAAGAAACAGGACACAGCAAAAAGATTGTTTACTTTTTCAAGTTAGTAATGTTTTGTAGCACGGGTCAGGCAGAATCAAAGAGCACACAGAACAGCGTTCGGATTAATAAATCTAGTCTGCTTTGACAGTGTCAGAGTTTTGTAGTTTATGTTCTGGTCTGTTAGATTTGCAGTCTAATCCACTACTGAGCGATGATTACAATCTCTCATAAGCTGCTCCTCAGTAGGATATGGCAGCTTTGGGGTGGCTTTTCCTTCTCTGTTTTCTCACTATCAGTCTATAGCAGGTTTCTAATCATGTTTCTTAGGGCACCAGGCACTCTTCCCAAAGATCTTTCCCACCCTTTTTGGATTTGTTATGATGCTCAATCTCTATCACCTGTTTTGAGAGCTGGGTTTTTTGTTTTTGTTTTTGCACAGTTTCTCTCTCTCTCCAGTCTCCTTGCACTGGGGATATATTACATCATACAGCACCTTTGGCAGGAATTTGTAATAATATATACTAATAGCAAACAAATATTCTGAGTGCCAATACTTTTGTAGCATGCAGCTGCAGAAGTGGTGGGTGGCTCTGCCACTGTGCTTGCACCGTGCTGACTTCCCTGTTGCCTCATGTTTCTTCCTCCTGGTAAGCACAGCAACACGGCTGACAGGAGGCCAGGTAAGCAGTTCCACCCCTTTCTGCCAACCCCCCCTGGATGAGATGTATCTGCTGTATTGCTGTATTACCTGACTGACTGATGTGCTATCATCACACCTTTCTTCCATGTCCATTCTTTATGTGGACTGAAATGTCATGGATGATCTATTGATAACATGTGGCTTAAGGTTCTTTCAGAGTTCTTTGAATGGATTTTAAATGTTGCATACTTATGTAGAGGTGACTTAAAAGCCTATACTGACACTCTGTATATTGCATCTAGCATTTAGTACAGTATTCACTTACCATGTTTCTCCCCCAGTTGCAAGTACCATCTGAACATTAGTGGTGACAATAATACTGGCAAGAATGGAGAGACTGAAAAGACATACCTATTAATATTGAGGGAATAAAGAGTCTGGAGGGAAAACCACCTTTGCAATTGCCAGTTAAGAATAGCAGCAAGGCTGTGCTTCCAACATGTAGTCTGTCTCATGAGGTGCAGGGCTTTCTCTGTGGTTGCCCCAGTTAACTGTGGAACAGTCTCTCAGGAGAGACTCATTTTGGTGCATCTCTCTTGACTAAGGAAGGAAGGAAGTCCTATCCTTTTAGGAAGTCATTTCATTACTGAAGGACCAAGTGATTGGTGTATGGAATTTTGTACAACGGCATTGCTTCGTGTTTTTATGCTGCTTTATATAAGCCACTTTGAACTCAGGAGAGATGGAATTAAAAAAAGTAAATAACATGGAGTTCATTTCAGGAGAGGCCTTTTTGGCAGTATCACACAGAGACTGCTAGATAAGTTCAGGTCTTAAATGTTTCAAGAAAGAACAGCATAACATAACTTTGCTCTCCTTAAGAAATACATCAGTATTCTGCTCATATGTTAGGGGCTTGAAAAATACATTGAATGTATAATGTTTGGGAGCTGAGAGTAATTCAGTGGCTTGTAGAATGATTCCTGAGCATGTAGGTTATGCAGTTGTACAGTGAATTAACGTAATGCATAGATTTTAAAGTGGAAATAGGTGACTTTTCCAGATTCCCTCCATAGTGCAAGTGATAGCCATTTTCCTGGTATTTCCTGCACAAGAATAAAATATTACTTTAATGCATTCTCTTTTCTCCAAAAGCTCTGTGGGAACAGGCAAAATAGAATATGTAGATAAATTTGAAGTGTTGCAGTGGGTTTACTTTACACAGAGACAAGGGACATAGAAGTCAGGAGAAATTAGTTAGCAAGGTGCAATTATTTGCTCCTTTGATTATTTATTATTTAATACAAATTAAACTAATTAAGAAGGCCCCACTGCTATTTATCAGTCAGTAGTTGCCATCTCTGTTGTCTTTTTGGCACCTGTTGAAAACAAGCCTTCCAAGCGGAGATTTTTTTTATCGCAAATGGCATTGGATTCAAAATTATTTTTATATATGTGGTTGATTCTTATTGTATTCCTAAATCAGAAATGATAATAATAGTACTAACAACAGTAAGTGGTAGTCAACTAAATTTTACCCAAAATAGGCATATTAGAATTAATGGACCTAATTTGATCATGTTCATTAATTTCAGTGGATCTATTCTGCCTAAAACTTACTTGCATACTACCCAATGTGTCTATCTACAGAGAGATCACAACAGTGGTGGACCTGGGGGTCTCAAATTTCAGTGGTGCCCTGTGCTCCCCATGCCTCGCCTACCATTCTACCTCATAGTTGCAGTGCCCCCAAGGCTTCATGCCCAGTGCGGCCAAACTGGTCATGCGCTCCTAAATCCACTTATGAAGACAAAAAGGGCAACGTGTGGGTGCTTAATGTTTAAGAGGAGCTTTTAGTGGAAACCTTTGGTCAGGATAAAGTGATTTCAGAGAGGCCTGAATGACTATCACATATCTCTGGCGGTGTAGCCTGCTTTGTCCCTGCTCAGGGCTTTGACTGGAGTAGATTGAGCTCTGGGCACTGCATTCTTCAGGAAGATGAGCTGCATTGAAGGAGCATCTGTGTATTAGGTCTGCAGTTCCCCATTTTAAAATATCAGTGATCTATCTTGCACAAATGTAAGCAGAATTGCAAAAAGGGTTGCAAAAGGCTTTGCACACTGTCTAAATTATCGTATAGGATCAACAGTGGTGCTCATTTTATTTTTTTTTAGTGTAGAAATGGATATTCACCATTATTTAGAAAAGAGTTGTTTTATAATGAGTTAGTTAAAGAATGCTTGACACTGTGCATAATTATGGCAGAGAGTGGCACCTTATCCCTGTTCCTGGTACGTATCCTCCTTGTATGATAGGGAGGGCTGCATCTGCCAATATGTAACAATTTTACTGACTGGCATTGGATTGTGCCTTGATTATAGCATGAGCTGTGTCCTTGGTTGAACCCATACCAGCACATTTCTATATCCCTGGGTTTACATTTTGCGATAAATGCCATCTCATTTCCATTTCCACTTTTACACCAGAACTGGAAGACATTTCAGTCACTATCGCAAATCCTATATGTGCTTAACCTGCGACTCTGGCAGATAACTCCCTAGTAATACTACACAATAAGATAACATTGCTATCAGGCCAGCAGATGCTACCTTTGACCAATTAATTTTTTATGAATCAAATCTGTCCTTGAAATGGACTCTGCATATGCCCTTTGGCAGAACTCATAGAGTCTAGATTAATTTTCTTTTAAAGTTGGAATATATTGAATGATTGCTATCTTGCAGCATGTGATTTCAAAAGTGAAAATTTATTTTCTCCGGTACACTAGTCAAAAACGCACTCTTTCGTCATAGTTCCCAAGCCAATGCAGCCCAGGTCTGCTGGGAAGGACAATTTTTCTTAATATTTCCAGTTTGTCCGAGAACCTGTTTAACATTCTACTTGTCGATCTAAAGAGCACATTGCAGCTGGCAGTCAGTCCAGTCCTATGGACTGTATGTTCTTCAGCAGTGCATATAATGTCTTAACCTTTTAATCTTGGTAAGCAAATTTTGTGTGCAGCCAGACATGAGCACTTTTACATTATTAACTTGCGAATGTGTGTACAATTTGAAAGTGGAGGATGAGAGAGGTGATTGAATAGAGTAGTAAAGGGGGAAGAAAAACAAATTTGAAAGGTCTTTAGCAGAAAATATTGGCCCGGATTCAACTTTCTCTGGCCACCAGTGCAAGGGTTGTTACAATAGGATAGGGACAAAAATAAAAGTTGTGCAGTATGTAATGCAGCACAACAGTTGTGCTAGTGGAAGCTTGTTGCACAAGTATCAGGACTACAGTAGCAATCTGTTGCACAAGCAGTGATGAGATTCAAACTGTGTCTCTTTGACTTCCTTGCGCAGCTAGTATACTGCTAAGCGAGAGTGAGGCATTGAATTCCTCCTCGTTGAATAGATGAGCAGGGTTTGCACACCAGATTGCTTCTGTTTGGGGAGTAGCACAGAGTCTGGTCACTGTTCCTCGTTTGATCCATTTTCATAATGTATGGGCTAGGTTTTAGCCGCTGTTAAGGCAAGACATTAGATTCCTGTAAAGCACTAGGACACAGAATTTGAAGCTAGTTCTCTGAATCAGAAACCCGTCCCACTGTTCCCATTAAATATTTAAAGATCAACACAGGAAGAAACCTGTAAATATATCTTCCCACAATATTTGATTTGCTGCCCACCCCACATTTGATCTTCTCATTAAATCTATTTGTGTTTGCTTCTTTCTAAAAGACAAATTAAATGTAATGGGTTGGGCAATTAAAAACCACACTACTCACATCTAGAAGCACTAGAGTCGTGTGCATCTTTCATCCCCAGGTTACATTATCAGATTGAATTGTTCTTTGTAGCGGGCAGTTGCTTGAAAGAGAGTGCCTTATTTTATGGAGATTCTAGTTGTCTGTGAAATCTCCTCCACATCAGGCCTTTTCTGAGCCTCTATGCTGTAATTTGCTCCAATCATTGTAACTGTGAGCTACCCCATTCCTGCCCTTACGTTTTTGGGTGGACGTGTGTGTGTAATTCCATTCCTTTTATCATTCACTTGGCATTCTGAAAGCAGTGGCAATTGAACTGAGCTTTCAGCTCCGTTTTCCTGGGAACGAAGGGAAAGGGAGAGAGATTTATTTCTCTATTCACAAGAAAAACTGGAAACACTCCATTTTAAGTAAACTGGGCTTAGCTGGTGATACATTTATTACTGCACTAACAGATGCTTGGCTGCTTGTACTTTGTAATAAAGAAGGAACTTTGTTCTGAAATATGGATGGGAAAGTTTACTGAATGGAAGCTGTGCGATAGGCATAAAGTGAAATAATCAAAAAGTTTAGGGGGCAAGAGAAGAGGATCCAATAAACAGGAAGAGGATTTTAAATATGTAATTTGGACCAAGACTAGAAAGCTGCATTTTGCAGACTAAATGATCAGTGAGAGTCATACTTTTGAAATGTGCATAATCAACAATCATACGTATGCATGGTACAGTTCTTAAACCCATCCATCTCATTAGACTCCCGAGGTAATGGGTTCATGAATTCTACAAATGATAGCTCTAGCAAACAATTCATCTGCTTCATCTCTGTGATGAGAGGGGTTGGATTTATGAATGTTAGCATTTTGTAGGAGGCATAAGAACAGATATAGGTAGGGCTGAGGTCTCCAAGTTGTTCTCCTGCTGGTGCCTGATTTGGGAGGAGATGGTAGGATAGGCGAATGCTGGCTAGAGCGGCAAAGATCCTGACTTATCAGCCATCTGCTGTGACCACTTCTGGGTCACCATGATGCACACAGTTGTGGTTGCGGTTCAATTGGATGCGCATAAATCTGTTATTGGCTATATGTTAATGAAAACAGGTGAATATGATTTAAATTAAAACAGTTAACAAAACAAGTACTTTTGGTAGATGGTTTAGAGGTTCTATTTACAAGTAAGCAATATATAATTTTTGTTATTTTTAAAAAATACTTTAAAAAAAATAATTTTAGTGTCAATAGCCTGGTGAAAACTCATAGTTCCACATCAACTCCTGCATGATTTGCTTGTTTGTCTTTAACTTTTGAGTTTGATTGTTTGTCTGGTTTTGCCTTTTTTGTTTTGTTTTAAAGTCTGTATTTTTATCTTAGTTTGCATTGTGCCGTTTTTGTGTAACTGCCTTGTGTAGAAAGTTGGGGCATGAATTCAGTGGTGCTGATGACGATAATAATAATGACCAAACAGCTTATTCTGCCCCCATCTCCTTTATGTATAAGCAGCTACCTTACTTTGGCCTCAAGAGTCTGTCTTAGCCTGAGAGGAAAAAGGACAAGAAGTCTCCATCTTTGCCTCACCTCTCTGGCAGACTGCAATATATTCCCAATTACTGAAATATTGCCATCTCCAACTATTTTTTGTCTCTGATGCGGAAGCAGTCTTTTCCAGCCCTGCTCCTGAGAAAGGTCTAATGGGAGAAGGCAAGGTTTCAAACTGAAACACTTCTCATGCCAAGTATTTGCTCTAACTTTGAGCTTGGAGCATTAAAAGCAGCTCCAGGAGGAGTTGCACTGTACTAAAATAGTACAGTATGCTTGGGCTTGCCGATCGCAAGGTCGGCGGTTCGAATCCCCATGGCAGGGTGAGCTCCCATTGTTCGGTCTCTGCTCTTGCCAACCTAGCAGTTTGAAAGCACGTCAAAGTGCAAGTAGATAAATAGCTACTGCTCCAGTGGGAAGGTAAAGGGTGTTTCTGTGTGCTGCTCTGGTTTCACCAAAAGCGGCTTAGTCATGCTGGCCACATGACCTGGAAAAACTGTCTGCGGACAAACGCCGGCTCCCTTGGCCAGTAAAACAAGATGAGCGCCGCAACCCCAGAGTCATTCACGACTAGACTTAATTGTCAGGGGTCCCTTTACCTTTATAGTCCCAGTATATACATTTATGGAATGACTCCTAACAAGGGATGTAAGTAAAGTTTGAACTTCAAGCCAGCCTTAGAACAGAGCTCCCTAAAGTCTTCGCTAGCTTTGATTTTGAACGGTGGGAGAATGATCCCTTCCTCTTTCTGCTTTAGATTCTCAAGGTACAAGGATTTTCCTATGGACACCCATCCTTTTCTGTTCTCCCTCAAAGGACCAAATACAATAAAATGCAGGGCTAGTCCATGCATGAGGCAAGGTGAGGCAACCACCTTGGGCTGCAGGAGCCACAAGGGCAGCAAATCTAGCCTCTAGTGAATGCATAGCTCACTGCTGCTGCAATGGCAGCAATGTATGAGGTGTGGTCTTTGGATCTGCTGCCTCCTCACTAGCACCCCCTCCCCCACAACCTCTAAAGTGGCCTCTTGGCAAATAGGAGGTTCTCCTCCCACCAAAGTATATCTTTATCCCTCCTTTGTTCCTGATGTAGATCTTCACTCACCCCTTCTTCTCTGGTGGGGGTAGGGTGAGAAGCCATTTTGTGGTTCCCCTCAGGTGGAAAAATTATTTTGGCCTGCCCAAATGAAGCTGCACCAGTAGGTCTATGAGAAAAGACACTGAAGAGCGCCTTTCAGTGATGGGTGTGGGAAGCTCTGCCTCTATAGTGTAGATTCCATGTTTGGGGCTGTGCTATAGACCCTTTCTATGAATTGGAGCAAAACCAACCTGCTACATCATCTGGTGAGGCGATTAAAAAGGCTGCTGGGACAGGTTCCAATAGTGTGGTAGGGAACTGCACTGGCTGGGTTCAAAACTTCTCCTGCAGTGCATTTCCACATGCCCTTTCTAGGAAATAAAGGAGTGAAGCTGCTCTTTATTTGGAATATTTCTTATCATGTTCTTTATCCTGAAGTTTCTCAGAATATCAGTCCACAAATAAAAACTCAGTAAAACCCCTACAAACCATACAGCCAATATAAACATAGCAACATACATAACAACATAACATAACATAACATAACATAACAACAACACATCTGTCTGTCTGTCTATCTATCTATCTATCTATCTATCCACAACAGACTAATGAAAGGGGCCATCGTGTGATGCTGGAGGACCATGATACTAAATGCTAGGTGAACCCATCTCATTTTCAGAGGTGGTGGAGGAGAACTCAAACAAGGGCCCCTGAAGATGCTATTATATTTACATCTATATATGGCTGGTATCCAAACTTAGACCAGCATCTGCAGCATCCGAAACAGAAGCCGTAACTCACAGCTAAGTGCATGTTTTCATAGCTTTTCTTTGAAAATGTTTTATTTCTCTGTAATTTCGGTAAATTTAAGCAATGTAACAAAAGCCATCAGTTATGTGAAAAAAGCCAGTTTGAAATGAAATGTAGAAGCATATTGCTACATAAATAATAAAAGACCATTTGGGCTTTGCACGTGAAGTAGAATCAATCAGAAGCTCCATATGCGGAGATACGTTGCGGAGATCAAATGCTTTTGGAAAAGTTAGAGCTGAAACAAATAGAGCCTTTTGAGTTCATGAATAAATATCTCTATATTTATATATCTAAACATCTTTGAAAAATGTCTGAGATTAAAGCTGGCCCCTTTGAAAATGTCAGCTTTTATTTGCTTTATACAACTTGCAGTTACACCAATGCATGCCTCAACCATGTACTGATATCAGCCATTCAGTCATTCCCATCAGTCACTGGAGAGCTGTTTTTCACTTTTGCCTATAGACTTCTGCAGATGGTTCACTTCAGGGTTTGCTATCCTAATCTTTTGTTCACGCCATGTTGTTTAGAGTCTTTGTCTAAATTGATGGCTTGCAGGCCTTACAGGACAGGGTTTGTAGACACCAGGCCTTACCAGGATAACTTTAAAGAGACTGGGAGAGGATTGGCTGAGAGAGGATTGGCTTCTTGCTCCAGCAAGTAGTACATACCTGTAGGAAATGGTGTGCTGCAGGGCCGGTCCACCCTTGAGGCGAGATGAGGTAGTTGCCTCAGGTGGCAGGTCTGACCTCCAAGGAGCATGCTGCTCATCACCTCCTGCTCATCTCCAGCCTCCTTTTACTCCATCACCACCCTCCCTCCCTCTCTTTGTGTGTGTTGCTGTAGAGGAGATGGGTAAGACTCCAAAAGAGGAGGCAGCAGGAGGGTGGCATTTTCTATTTTTCCTCAGGTGCCAAATCATCCTGGGCCAGCCCTTGTGTGCAGAAACCTGCCCTCCAATTTCTCAAAACGGAAAGCCTTATTTCCTCCTCTTATCATCCTCGAGGTGCAGTAAAAGTTCTTCGTAATTTCAGTGGCTCATCTTATTGTCACAAGGTGCTTGAGGATCGTATGTGCGCTTTTTTCTTTATATTAAACCTTTCTTCAAGACTCTGCAGCCATCCCGGTTCCCTGTACTTCTTCTGCGGAAATACCCCATGAGAGGCGTTGCATCTTGAGGTCTTCCCCTGAGCTTTAAGTGCAGGAAGCTGTGGAGACTGGTTGGAGTTGGGGGCAGAAATGCTTCTGCATACTGGTTGCTAGAAACTGTAGGAGGGAAGAATGTTCTTGTGCTCACATCCTGCTTGCAGTTTTCCCACAGGCATCTGGTCGGACACTGTGAGAACAGGATGCTGGACCAGATGTTTGACCATTTGCTTCCACATGCTTGGGAATGGTGTGATTGCTGGACTTCTTAAGGGAATTCCCTTTTTGTCAGGGAAAGGGAGGCAGACAGAGACGGGGGTGGGGGGGTGGGCATGGAAACACTTACCGAGAGCCCAAACAGCACTTTTCCAGCCAGTCCTCTGAATCGGAGGCTGAAATTGGGAGTAGCCAGTCTGTTCCTGGAACTAGCTATTCCCGGAAGAGAGATGATAAGAGGCGTTCCCTGTCTCGCTGGGCATGCTGGTCCAGAAAGTCACGTCACAAAAATTTAGAAGCATCAACTGACTGAGCAACACGGAGCTGTTGTTTGGGGCTCCTGCAAGGGCTCGGATTTTGCAGTCGTAAATCTACCGGACAGAAGTGGCTAGATGCCTGGAATGTTATCTCCTAACTAGCTAGGCAGCAGACACATCCCTCACACTTTTACTTCAACAACAACAACAACCCTGATTTCTTTAAAATTAAGAAAAGACTTCACTAAAAAAAAAAAAATCTTTAATGCACACAGTAGGCAGCTTTCCTGACTTCCCATGTTTACAGGATAGCTGAGCTGAGGACATCTTGGGCTGATCTGCAGAGTGCAGACCACTGGAGAGATGATTTGTAGAATGGAAGGAAGGACACTCACAAACACACCTTGGCCACCTTGAAAGTAAAGAAAGTGCAAGAAAAGCACTGCACCCCACCCTTGAGAATTTCACCAATTTTTTTCTCTTTCCTTTGATAATTTTCAACTACTCCCCCCCCCCCATTGATTGATGTTGAATGGCATGAAGGGGGAATTTTGAGCACAGTACTAGTTGTAGGATCTTTGTATGCTGAATCCTACTCTGTATCCATCAAGTTAAAGACTCTAAGGGTGCATTCAGACATGGGTAATATTGTCTTAGCCACTATCCAGAGTAGCCAGGGGTCCAGTGCCATTGGACCATGTTGCTACTCCTCCATGCTGTACACATGCATGCTTCTGTTCCCCCATGACTGGCAGAAAAGAACTATATGCCAGCACACAACTCCAGATTTCATCCCTTTCCTTCTGCAATTTTCTAGGTTAATGTGGTTGCAAACGGATTATTTCTGGAACCAATTAACACAGAAATAAGTGCTAAACTTCCAATATATTCTGCTGGATTTCCAGAAGTGGCTCTTACATTGTGTGAAAGCTCAAATACAATATGGAAATGAACAGTCTGGGAAGCATTGGGGGAAATGGAATAAACCACCATGTGAATGCAGCCTAAATCCCAATCTGGTGACAACCATCAATAATGTCTAAATCTTACCCCCCTCTAAACATAATGCCCTTCCCTGACATTGGATGCTCCTTTGCTCTGCAGCAAAGAATTGCCTCTTCCTGCAGACAGTAGCTGGGGTCCCCTTCATATCTCAAATGACCCCTGTTTTAAAACAGTTGTTTTGGTGGCCAGTTCATTTCCAGGTTCAATTTAAGGTGCTCACATTAGTGTTTGAAGCCCTAAATGACTCAGGCCCACCCCAGTTCCTGCCTCCTTCTCTACAGACACTTTCAGATGCTAAGATGGTTTGTACCCAGTGCTCTCAGAAGCTCAGTGGGTAGTGACCTGGGAGATGGCATTGTCTGTGGTGGCCTCATTTGCAGAACCTCCCCACTGGGGGGCTGGGGGCTAGCACCTTCATTATACAGCATTATACTCTTTACCCTGGCTTTTGACAGTTGAGGTGCCACTTGTTTTCAGCTGCTTTTAATATTGTGCAATATTGTGTTTTCATTTTGTATTTTATGCTGTGACCTTTAAGTTAAGGGTAGTACACTAACAAACAAACAAACAAACAAACAAACAAACAAACAACTAAAGTCAGGAAGGTAGCCATGTTGGTCTGACACAGTCAAAATAAATAATAATAATAATAATAATAATAATAATAATAATAATAATAATAATAATATTGTCCTGATAGCACCTGATAGCACCTGATAGAGACCGATAGACTAACTACGTTTGTCCTGGTATAAGCTTTTGTGTGCATGCACACTTCTTCAGATTTTTAAAATTTTTTATTTCAACTAACTAAAATGTCATGATTGTAAACCACCCTGGCACTTTAGGATGAAGGGCAGATCATAAATTGTAATCATAAATATAAATAGATAAATGTGGGTGTGTTTGCCTTGCACTGTCAAAATCACTGCATGCATTTGTTCACACCTGCCCTCACTAAGGCAGCACAGAGCCACCTGTTGCTTTTGCATCGAGTATGTACTGAAGTGCAGGTGACCCATGAAGCCAGCACGGTCTCACAAGTCAGTTGAACAACAAACTTGCTGCATCAACATCTGTGTGGGGTCAGTGCTAGCTCATTCTCTTGCACAGTTGGAGGTAGAGTATTTTTCTCCTTGATTTCTGTACTGACTGCTGAATCTTAAGAATTTGTTCAAGTTTCACAAAGAACAGGTTTATTAAACAATTTTATACACAGCTTCCTAGCAGGATTCTATTATTGATTAACTAACTAATTAATTAATTAATTAATGTATATGCAGCTGCATTACAAAAACAGCTTCTAAAAATATTATTTTGCCATATTCCCTGTAGCAAGAATATAATGAGTTAATTTTGTAGAAATTATTTGTACATGTAGTTTCCTCACTCCATCCGCTGTCACTTAGGCAGACATTATCTGCCTTGCAATCTTTCTAGTGTTACTAACTTTGTGTGCATAGAACTGTAGCATTCAAGGGACCCTTGAGGGTCATCTATCAACCCACTTCAATGCAGGAATCTCAACTGTAGTATACATGACAGATGGCCATCCAACCACTGCTTAAAAGAGTCTACCGCCTTCTGAGTGACTCCGTTCCACTGTTGAACAGCTTTTACTGTCAGAAAGTTCTTCCTGATGTTTAGTTGGAATCTCCAATCAAGCAGAGGGTTTTAGAACCTTATAAAACTATTCCTCATTCTTGGTGCCTGTTATTCGACCCAGAAACATTACAACACCAGTACTAACTCCAAAAGTGGAAGACAGCTTTCTCCTTCTGCTTCTGTTTGTGATACCATTTCTTCCTAAAAAATCTCACCATTGCTCAGTTAGCTGGGCACAGTTTACATATCATAACAGAGGTATGGTAACAGTAATTGGTAGAATTAGTTTCAATTGTCGTGTTAATATTCATGTAGTTTGAAAAGAATACCATTCTGATTAGCAGGCTTTTCCTCCCCCTCTCTCTCCCTTGTGGTAACACAGGACAGAATGTAATTTCTTCTGATTAAAGGGATATTTAAAAACCAATTAGCATGGCACACACAAAACGAAACCTGGAGAGGTTCATACTGAATCAAAATGCATTCTTGAGAGCCAAGGATATAATCAAAAATATTTTACTTTTGTAACTCATTTCTCAGAAAGTAGCGGCCTGCACCTGAGTCTAGATGAAGTATATAAAAAGAGAGAGCATGGCTTGTTATTTCAAAAGTAGAAGGGCCTAGTTATAAAAGTTTTCTATACAACAAATCATCTTCACTTTGACTTCAGCGCATTTGTTTCTCCTATATAGTTCCTTCTATTGTTGCCATTTTCCCCTCTTAAAACCCCTGGACAATCGCTTTTGTAGAAGCTTGAAAAGAGTAACTGACATGTACTCCTTCCAGGCCTTGAGCACTCAAAGATTTCTCTTGGGAGTCTGCCTCCAGACAAGTGGTTCTTTTCTCTTCCCTTGGTGAAACGCAACATCGAACAACTTTCATACTCATTCAAATAAATGTGAATGAGTTGAGCTTCCGATTTATCTGTACCAGCTGCAGCTTTTGGACTGTCTTCAAGGGAAGCTGCACACAGTGTGCATTGCAGTAGTCTAGGTGGCAGGTCAGCACAGCATGGACAACTGAGCTAGACTGTCCTGATCAGGAATGGCTGTAGCTGGTAAACCAGCCTAAGCTGGGCACAAGCACACCTAGCCACAAAAACCACTTGGAATTCCAGTGGTAAAACATGCATAGTGTACGGTATAATGATTAAAGTGTACATAATGATAAACTGTAGGACTGCAGCCTCAGTTGTGTTGCTTGCTTTGTCATATTATCATGCCCTTATCCCTCCTGGAAGTGGTCTACCCTACAATCTAGGTGCCATTCTGATGAGAGCTACTAGAAACTGATCCCCATTTGGAATTGCTTGGACAGTGAGCTTAACTTGTCTTGACTGCCTCCATTCTTCATTCACATATGCTGCAGAAATCACCCTGTAATGGAATAAAGCCAGGTCATATATTGAAACCTATGCCATAATGGCCTTGGTTGGTATTTAAGGTGCCAAAAACTCTGTATTGTTATATCAAAACTTCCCCATGTTTCTGTTTCTAATGGCTATTATAGAGTACTTATGCAAACAAGGTCTTTCCCAAGAGAGAGACTAAACAATGAACATTTGGAAGTAACTGGTAGTTGCTTGTTGGGTCAGTTTAAAGGTGGACCATCTCTCTCCTACTCTGCACTGCACACAGAGGAAGAAGTGCAATGAAACTGACGTTTGGCTGCAAATCAAAATACCTGCAAAACTTACTTGAAGTAATGTGGCTATTTATAGCTCGGTGCCAGCAAATTATACCTGCCACGCATCCCAGCTCTCTCCCTCATACTGACAGATACGTTGGGTAATTAATAATAATGTCCCTGTCATTTAAGTAGACCTGTCAGTGAACTGTCACTGCTGTGCCTCAAACATCAATGTATAACTATCAAAAGATTCTCCCAGAGCAACATGCTCAGGTTGGGGGGAGAGAGAGAGACAACTCGCTTGTGGCTGGCTAATGACTGTATGCTGACTGAGACTTCACATAGCGCTTATATAAAGGAGATTGCCATTTCACAATGCTAATTTTCTTGATGGTTGCCTGTGAAGAATGCAGCATCTTGGAAGCTCCTGCGCTTTTGTGACTTCTGGGTGGGTGGAGGGTTCAGTCTTTGATAAAATGCTTGCTGTGCTTCTCTGAAGAGAGTCTAGTTTCCCCATTTGGAATTGCTTGTAAGGTTGAGCATTGTGATTATCAGCTGGTCAATGGATCTTAGAAAATATATGCACATGGGGTTTCTTCCATGGCACGCTCCGTGTAGACTCTGAATAAATGCTTGGAGGGAATATTTAACTGGAAGAAAGGGAGTTAAAAGACAAAAAGGTTCATTTTCTGGAGGGTGGATAAACTCATTTTTTATGCCGCCAGTGTCTGGGCATTCTTAATGTTATTTGTTTGTATACCACCTTTCCGAACAATTCCTGCCCTTTGCAACACATGCCCAAAATCAGATACTAAAAAGAGAAACAAAGCTGATAAAAGTCAGTAATAGCTGAGCCACATACCCCTCAACCGTCCTGATTAAATCAGGACGTCCCAGTTTTGGCATTCTCTCGCATAAGAACATGGTGCCCCAAAACACACATCCCTGTTTTCCATTGGGGCATGTTGTAGGCTATGTAATCAGAGTCCTTGCAGAACAAAAAGGTCATGAGGTCCCTCTTCAAACACTTAGGTGATAGAGCCAAATAATGTTCTTAGGGGAGAGAGCAACAAAGATGTAGGGTCACCCCAAATTATGGAAGGGATGAAGGGACGAACAATGTCCATCATGATAAATGAACCACATCTTGGATGAGCCATATAGCCAGGCGTGATGGCAGAAAGGCAGAAAGAAAGGATTAGGATCTCCCTGGGGATTGTGCAGGGTCTGGCAACCACAATTTAAATATTCTAATCTTGAATGCTGCACGATATTCTCATTAGCAAGCATGCTGTTTTGTGTAGGTGTATGCTGATGCGGCGGTGGAAACACAATTGGAAAATGGGGGAGGTTTCCTGTGGGTGATGGAACCGAGGAGGGAAATGCCAAAAATAGACTAGCTGAACTGATAAGGCTTGCTCCAGAGTTCTCGCACTGTGCCACTTTTAGCAGTGTCACTTCTTGAAGTCTGATGGATATGACAGAATGTGCATCACAGGCCACACTTGGAAAACTCGAGGTGAAAGAATCCATCTCCTGCCGAGATGAGTCTGAGCAGAAAAAGTTTTAATTGCCCTGTTAGAATGTCATCACCAGCAGAACTCACAGCCCTTGTTAACAAATTACTGTTAAGGTTTAACATTGCTATCCAGGACATCCTGCCTCTCAGAGCTTCTTCAGAGGTGTTGAATATGGCAGAAACCATGGATATGATTACTTAGCATTATCATTTACTTCATCATTTATTTTCTTACATTTATATCCCAGCTAACATTTTGGTGCTAAAGGCTGCATTCAGAAAGCACTTTATTCCATTTACCCAGTGATTTATCTCCCATAAGATGTAAAACCCACATATGGAAAACTAGCAGAAAACTTAGCACTCATTTCTGTGTTATTTGCTTCCAGAAAAATAATCAATTTGCAGCCCTGTTAAGCCTTGAAACCATTGCATTGCCATTTGATGTGATGAAATCTGGGGTGGTATCCCAGCATGCAGTTCTTTCCCACCATTTAAAAAGCAGCAATACTTGGCAGTATATTAATCAAAAAAGCCACAGTTCCATAAAACAACAGGTAACGTGTTTTTATATATGTTGGAAGCCGCCCAGAATGGCTGGGGCAACCTAGTCAGATGGGCAGCGTATGATAATAATAATAATAATAATAATAATAATAATAATAATAATAATAATAGCAATGTAAAAAGAACATTAGAATCACAGAGAGAAGTGCCAGGGGAAATGAATGTAATATTTTCCCATGCACCCAAAGCTACACTGCACAGAAAATGGAAGAAACATTGATCCTGCTTGCTTCCATGCTAGGGCTCTTTAGCAGTGCAGATGCATCACTTTTCCATATGCAACAGGAAGCAGAATTAAAATAATGGTTCTACCATAATGTTTACCCAGAGGTAAGTATGATGTTGCAAGGTCCTCTGCAACTTTAGTTAGAAGTTTCCTCTATTTATGAGCCATCCTATAGATCCTAAGAATGCTTCCATTCTTAGGAAGGCGTGTCTCCACCCCCATTGTTCTGCCCTGACACTGAGATCCAGCGGCAAGGGCCTGGAGGAACCAGGCAGAGGGCCTTCTTCGTAGTGGTGCCCGCCCTGTGAAACGCCCTTCCATCAGATGTCAAGGGAATAAACAACTATCTGACTCGAATAAGTAGCTCGAATAAGCCATATCACCTCTCAGAATAAATTTCAGTGGATTCTGCTCATACATGCATCAAATGTTAAGTAATCATGTTACAGTATAAGATATGATGTGATGTCCTTGCTGTTTGCATGAAGAAGAGTGGGGTGAAAGAGACAGTGGAGGATCAGCTATGGCATTTCTAAAAGAATAGTTTTCCTGGAATATCTTTTCAAAAAATGGAAAATGGTGTAGAAATGGGGAGGCTGTTTAGTCATAAGGACAAATGTAGACAAATGGATGGAGAAAGCTAATAGCTGAGGTGGTTATATAGAGTGAAATGGGGGGGGGATCCTTAAAGATGAGGACTCATAGTATGAAGTTGATGTGTTGGGAGCATAGCGAGACAGGAACCAAGTGCAGAGGTGTCACTGAAGGGGTGACCTATAGTGACAGCAGAGAGGCTTTAAGACAAGACATTCTACATTTGATTACAGGGCAGAGATATAGGGCAAACTGGACAGCTAACAGGGAGTTTAATAGCCTACTACATTAAGTTCCTTAAGCCATTGGAAAGCTGAAATCTGTATTAAGATCAACAGTTTATAATGGCCACTAGATGGCATTGATGGTAAGGGGCTTTCAGAACATGAAAAGGGAAGACATACAGCATTCTAAATTTCAGTTTAATTTAATAATTGTGAGGGAGGGGGGAATTAGGTAATTCAGATAGGTTAGTCTGGGCTGCGCAGTAAATTTAGTATTTTTATATTACTGATGTTTCATATCCGTAAACAGACTAGGTTTACTGCACAGCAGCCACCCTGACACATGCCTATCAAACCAGCACAAGTCCCATTTAACTTGATGGAACTTACTTCTCAGTAGACTTGTAAATGACAGTGCTGCTAATAAATTTTGGTAAAACACTTTGCAGACACCTTAACAATTCTTTAACTAAGCTTCTCCTGCTGCCAATTCAGCAGTAGAACAGTGTGTGTTTAGCAGCATGTCTGGTCTTTCTAGTCCTAGGTTTTTCCAGCAAAGTCAATTTGTGTAATGACTCCAGCGCTACCTTTTACTTTCAATCTCCTACCAAGGATTTTCTCCAGTCTATAGACCCCATCACTGACATGCTCCCAGTTCTCTCTTTCAGTCAGCAACTTTCCAGGCTGTCTTTTCCTTTCTTCATCCTGAAGAAGGAAACCATTTCACAGTCTCTTTTGAGGGAGACATAATCCATACTCATAGCAGTGCCATTAAAACTGGAGTTTATTCCAGTACAAATCAGGTAAAGGACCCCTGACCATGGCTGACTCTGGGGTTGTGACGCTCATCTCACTTTATTGGCCGAGGGAGCCGGCGTACAGCTTCCGGGTCATGTGGCCAGCATGACTAAGCCACTTCTGGTGAACCAGAGCAGTGCACAGAAACGCTGTTTACCTTCCCGCCGGAGCGGTACCTATTTATCTACTTGCACTTTGACATGCTTTCGAACTGCTAGGTTGGCAGGAGCAGGGACCGAGCAACGGGAGCTCACCCTTTCGCGGGGATTCGAACCACCAACCTTCTGATCGGCAAGTCCTAGGCTCTGTGGTTTAACCGACAGTGCCACCCGCGTCCCAGTACTCCTTAGGCTACTGCTAAAACTCTGTTGCATTTAACCCATAAAACTTCCAGCATAGGCTCACATGTAATATCAAGAAAAGGATTTTTAAAAAATAAAAAATCATTAGTCATCAATATGCGAATCAGCTCTCTAGAGAGGGGCAATTTCCTTTGCTGATGGCTCAGTTGACTAGAGGCTTGACTGAAAGGCCTATCCCTAATTCTGTTGTACACTCATACCTCGGGTTACAGGCGCTTCAGGTTGCGTTTTTTCAGGTTACGGACCGCCAAAACCCGGAAGTACTGGAACAGGTTACTTCCGGGTTTCGGCAGCCGCGCATGCGCAGAAGTGCTAAATCACACTTTGCACATGCGCAGAAGCGCCGAATTGCAACCCGCACGTGCGCCACTGTGGGTTGCGAACACTGCAGTTTGCGAACGTGCATCCCGTATGGATCATGTTCGCAACCCGAGCTTCCACTGTACAGTGTAGAGAGAAAGCAGCTTATAATTAGTATTCATAATGCTATTTTTATTTATTGTTGTCATAAACTGCTTTTTGCAGTGTTGTACATAAATAATGCTGCTGCTATGTAAAATGACAGTCTGTAACTGGCACTAAATTATTGACAAGACAAACAAGGAATGAAGGATCAAGTCCATTAGCGGTTTGCTCCCTGCACTGTTTGGGAAATAAGTTCAGACACAGCAGAGAACCGGGGGGGGGGGGGGGGGGGACAACCAATTCAGAGACCAAGAGAGAAGCCAGTGATGTGAGTCTGTTGGTTCCTTTTCTGTGCCCACTTTCCTTCTTCACCCAATAAACAACTGAAGAGAGCTATGTATGTATGTATGTATGTATGTATGTATGTATGTATGCATGTATATATGTATGTATGCATACACATATACAGACAAGTAAGAAATACACACACAATCTTTTTTGGGAGGACACAGAAGGGGATATTAGACTTCCAACACAGTGGAAAGGAGGACAAACGAGAAGCTGATACAGCATAGCGACTGAATGTGAGCCGTGAATCAAGTCCCCTGTTTCAATCTCTCCTCAGCCACAAATTCAGAAAGTGGGCTCAGGAAAGCCTTTATCCTCAGGGGCCATTTGCAAATGTGAGTGAAATAGTGCTATATCTCAAAGGACTACTGCAAATAATTTATGTGAAGGGGTTCAAACACCCACCCTGCACTATATAAATGCTGAATATTATTTAAGAACTACCTAATTCCCCCTCAGTTGAAACGCTGCTCACTTCGAGAGTTGGGAAATCCACTCAGGACGCTCACTTACCATTGTAAAGGTTTGTTTTTATGCTCCCTTTCTTTAGGGTCTTTGTGTGTATTTTCTCAGTTCCTTCATTAACTCACAAGTGGTATTCTTTTGGCATTTGTTAGTTTTCTCCCTCCCTCTCTTGTTTTTGCAGTTAGCCTCCAAGGCAAATAAACGTTATGCTTTAACAAGTTTGCAGTGTCTATTGAACAAAAGCCAACACACACACACACTACAGAGCTATTTTTGGAGATGATAGAAAAAGCAGTTTATATTTTTATCAGTATTAGAATATAAGGTATTTTTTATTTTTAAAAAAAGGCTTTCAGCTAGTTTACTGAAAGCTCTTGTAGAAATAGCACTGAGAAACACTGCAGGTATTAGTGAGCTATATGTAGGTCATTAAACTATAAACTTTTCCCCAAACAATTTCACATCCTCCCTCCCAGTTCACATTATCAACTCGGATAAAATTCTGTGAAAATCCACAGTGCCAGCCAGTTCATGATCCAATTTTAAATTGCAAATAATATCTTCTCAGAATAATTATTCTTTTCCCATCTGCTAGGGGGGAAATTAAATGTGCAATTTGCTTATGTATTTATAGCAGGTAGAGGGGTGGGGGGGGGGAGGGAGTTTTATAAACAAACCTAGGCCCCAAAAAATCTCTATTATAGTTGCAGAAGGCATATAAAAGTCATGCTTTTTCTCAATATAAGAAGCACATTTTATGAGCACCAAGATTCATCCAGTTTGGTTTTATTCTGCTTCTCAGGACATGAATGGTGTTTCAACACAAGGTTCTCTCGTATTGTTCTGCGATTTGTAAAAATGTGATTTGTTTATATTTTTGTGTGTAAACCAGTTTGAGGTCACTTGTGACAAAAAGCAGTATGTGAGCAGGTGGTGCTGTGGTCTAAACCACAGAGCCTAGGGCTTGTCGATCAGAAGGTCGGCGGTTTGAATCCCCGCGATGGGGTGAGCTCCCATTGCTTCGTCCCAGCTCCTGCCCACCTAGCAGTTTGAAATCACGTCAAAGTGCAAGTAGATAAATAGGTACTGCTCTGGCGGGAAGATGAACGGTGTTTCCGTGCGCTGCTCTTGTTTGCCAGAAGTGGCTTAGTCATGCTGGCCGCATGACCCGGAAGCTGCCTGCGGACAAAAGCTGGCTTCCTCAGCCTATAGAGCGAGATGAGTGCCGCAACCCCAGAGTCGTCTGCGACTGGACCTAATGGTCAGGGGTACCTTTACCTTTACCTAAGCATACTTAATCATCACCACCACCACCCTCATTTTCCTTCCAAGAAGATAAGCAAAGTGCTTGAACCTGAACTGGGGTACCTTTCTCCTGTATCTGTGAAGTAAAAGGGTAGTAGCAGAGTAGACTGTGTAACTCATGTGTTGCCAATGTAGAAGGCCTAGATAAGCCCCCCCCCCCCCATAAGAGACATTCCATTGTACCCAATAGCTGTGATATGTGCTTGGTTTGGGTGTGTTTGTGTGCAGAATCCACAAAAGGTCCCGTCCCCCCCAAGGTTGGCGGGTCCTAATTTAACTCACACAGCTTGGCTTACCATACTCATTAAGGACTCACTTTATCCTGGGATTTTTCCAACCTGTTTGCTAGTTTGTTAATCATGCCAGAGCATGAGAGCCCACACACAAAACCCACAATATTTCAAGTGTGTACTTTTAAAACACATGTGCTCTAGTCAGTATATTTCATCTCCTTTTCCTCAGTTTTCAGTGCAGAATAACAATCTTGCTACGGTTCTTATTTTTATAGTACGTACGTAAATTGCTACCCAAGTTTTATTCAATACTTAGAACAGGTTTGTGAGGTAGATCTTCTGTTACCATTCTCATTTTACAAGTAGGCAGGCATATAGGCTCAGAATAAATAACCTGATGAATATCAGTCAAATGGGCCCATGGTGAAACAAGTTTCCCAAGTCTCTGGCACAACTCTGGTGGTTTTAGTGGTGCCATACTAGAGTTGACCATATTGGTCAGTTTACATTTCCCCATGGTGATAATTATGATGATTCATATGCTGCCCATCTGACTGGTTTCCCCAGCCACTCTGGGCTATTTCCAACAAAATATTAAAAACATAGTAAAACATCAACCATTAAATACTTCCCTGAACAGGGCTGCCTTCAGATGTCCTAATGAAGTCCTAATGAATGTCTTAATGAAGCAAAATTACTCATCTTATTGACCAGATGAGTTTAATAGAGTTCTGTTGAAAGCATTACAGTATTCTGGGAGGTTCAGTCAAGCAACGACATATGACCAAGGAATTTAGAAGAGTCACTAGCACTGGCAACAACTAAGGCAGCATCTGGCAGAGATGCTCTGTCCCTGAGGAAAGGAGATAAGAGGGTAGAGGAATGCCTATTCTAACTGGAGACTGTTGATAGATTATGGTGGAAGCAAGGGTAGCTCAATTGACACCATACAAGTGCATGTCTGCTGGTTGACTAACAGTCTACAGGGCAGCTACTGATGTCAGCAGGGATGCTAGCCAATCATCAGCCATGCACTTGCTGACTGAGTTGCCTCCAGTCTCTACTGCTGCCTCCTAATTATCACAAGTAATGAAGCATCCCATATCAATTGCTCTTCAGCAGTGACAGTGTATAACTGCAAAAGAACCACCTCACCATGCTGGTATTGGCTACTAAACCATAGGAAATTCCACGTGTGGAGAGGATCAACTAGAATGCAGACATATCTTCTGATTGGTCCATCATATTATAAACTAGTTCTGCTTGTTTCTTATCATTTATTGCAGGGATTCGGGAGAAGTGAGGGCTTCCTCCATTCATTTCCTCCATTCTAAATCATTGTGTATTGCTCATAAATCAAAATTATACATGCTTATGATTTCGCACGGCTCATTTATCCAGTCCAAAAATGTCTTATGCTTGAAACTTGACTTGTTATGGTTTAATAGCTGGGTCTTTTTAGGACTTGTAAAACTGTCATTGTGGCCTTATAGGCTGGCTTTTAATAGAATCCTGCAAATTTATAAAGAACTTGTGATGTGCAAGAGTAAGTGAAACCCTAGACTTAAGATTTTTCAGAAGCCTTGAAGGGTGTGCCTAATGGATGTGCATTAGAGCAAAGCATCCAATTTGTGGGGGAGGGGGTTATTAAAAAAAGATTTCCTTGTGCCAACATTTTGTTCATTTGTTGATAGCTGCCCTGAGCCCGGTCTCGGCCGGGGAGGGCAGAGTATAAATAAAATTGTATTATTATTATTATTATTATTATTATTGAAGCCATAGGTGTGAATGAAGACATTCTGTCTTGTAAAGGGTTCCAGGCTCAGCTAAAAAGGTCTTGCCGTACACAGTAGGCTGTGTATGTCTTTGTTTATTTAAAATATCTATATCCTTCTTTTCCAGCTTGAACTGTCTAAAGCAACACAGCAAGCTATATGTGGCAGCATCGACTGCACCTCACATTTTCAGAAAGGGATATAGGCAGTTCCTTTATTTTTGGTAGAGTAGAAGGCCGTTAGGCATGGAAACAACAATAAGGCACCACGAAGCTTGAAACCCCAGTAAGCCTTGTACTTAACCCTTGTAGGGTAACAAGTTTAAATAACTAAGAAGAGTGAGAATAACTGGAAGTAACCAAGTCTCCTTTATGCATGGGAACAGGGAAAGTAGGAATGACCATGTGTTCCCAGAATTTTCATTCAGATCTGTTCAGACTGATTGAGATCAGGTCTGGTGGATTCCACCATCCTTATCTGTCAGTCTCCCTGCCCTTTCCTCCTTTTTTGGTGGCGCTGTGGTCTAAACTACAGAGCCTAGGGCTTGCCGATCAGAAGGTCGGCAGTTCGAATCCCCGTGACAGGGTGAGCTCCCGTTGCTCGGTCCCTGCTCCTGCCAACCTAGCAGTTCAAAAGCACAAAGTGCAAGTAGATAAATAGGTACCACTCCAGCAGGAAGGTAAACAGCATTTCTGTATGCCGCTCTGGTTCGCCAGAAGCAGCTTAGTCATGCTGGCCACATGACCCAGAAGCTGTAGGCCGGCTCCCTCAGCCAATAAAGTGAGATGAGTGCCGCAACCCCAAAGTCAACCATCCAGTTCCAGTTTTCCTCAATAGCATAGAATGATTACAAATCCAGGGAGAGAGCTGCCTTGCAAATGAGCAAAGGGCAGCTTGTATGTGTTATACAATTTTGGATATGAATGGCCAGCAGTTGACCGAGTGGCCAACCAGATGCCCCTGGGAAACCCCTGACCTATGATTCCCAGCAGCTAGTAATTAGAGGTGTAACATCTCTGACAGTGGAGGTAGAACATAGCCATTGCAGCTGTTCACCTTGTCCTCTGTGAATTTGTCTAATCCTCTTTTCCATGTTGGTGGCCATCACTGCCTCCTGTGGGAGTCTGTTCCATAGTTCAACTATGTGTGGCATAGAGAATTACTTTCTTTTATCTGTCTTGAACATTCCAACATTCAGCGAATGTTCCAAAGGAGGTGGAAAAACTTCTCTGAATCTATTTTCTTCATACCATGTGTAATATTATAAACTTCTACCATCTCACCTCTTACTCACCTTTTCAGTAAACTAAAAATCATCAAGTGCTGGATCCTTTCCTCTTAGAGGAGCTTTTCCATTCCTTGATCATTCTGGTAGCCAGATTATTTTAATAGCCAGGCCCTCGCCTCCCTACTTTACACAAAGTTTTGATCCTAGTTGCGATGTTCCACCCTTTTGATATAGAGGTATCTTTGTTGTGACAGAAGCAACTTTGTTGCAGTATATAATTACCCAATGCATTAATTAGAAAGGTTAAGAGGGCTCCAGAGCAACCCCATCCTCAAGTGAGCTCAGCTAATAATTGGTCTGAAACATAACCTCAAAAGAGACAAGTGAATTTGAGGGTCAAGTAAGACTTCAAATTATATGCTTCAAAGCACCATGTTCCTTTCAAACTCATCCATACTGGAATAAGAATATGGAGATGCAGCCACTGACCAAGGATGTCATTATCAACATTTTTTCTCCTTGTGTGCCTCAGATGGGCAGGAGGAGCTTTTTGCACAAACTCATAGCCTGTATATTGGGATTTAAGTGTAAACTGACAAGTTTACCACTGAATGTCTCTAGCTGAGCCAACAAAGCGGTCCACTTGAACAAGGGCATCCCTTGCATATAGCATCCCACCACCAATACGCAGTATGTGAGTGTACCAGAAGAGATGGAAGGATTGAATTTGTCGTACATGCAGAACATGGATGCACTTGATGTGCCTCAAAACTAGTCTTTAAAAGCCAAACCCTAAACCGGCTGATGCAGTTGCATTTTCCAAAGAGAAAAATGAAATATGGGGTTCTGTTTTGCACATATGTGGTTTTTATTTTGTTTCTCTTTTTAGTTTCATTGAGAGAGAAAATAACCTTGCATCAAAGTATACCTGCTTGTTCTTTGGCACTGTGACTTACCTAGTTATGGACCTAGGAAGTTGCCTTACGCCAGGCCATTTTGTCCATCGATCCCGGTATTGTCTAGCTGTGACTGGCTCTTCAGGCTCTCGCGTAAAGATCTTTCTCATAATCTATTTACCTGACCCTTCTAGTTGGCGATGCCAGAGATTGAATCTGGGACCTTCAGCATGGAAAGCAGGTGCCCCACCACAGAACTAAAAGCTTAGATTTTGAACCAAGAGCTGATCACAGCAATCTTTTCTAGTTTTTAGCTGCCTACAATTAACAATGTTGATGCATCTTTAAGCTCAATGTTCACAATTACTGGCATGCGTTCTAATATCTAATAATATTATTCAGGAGTGAGGAATAATAATAATAATAATAATAATAATAATAATAATAATAATGGCACATTGCCAAATGTATTGAGATATGTCTGCCTGCCTGCCTGTTTCAAGGGGCCTGAAATCCTGCAGTCTAATAAGCAGAAGGAGGCTCCCTGATTCAGTGAACTTGTTCTCATGAGGAAGCGTGCAGTTAACGGACTCTTCTGGATACAGTCTTGAGGGACAGGTAGCAAGTTTAAAAGCCTATTTAATCTACAGTTGTGCAAGGCTTTCCAGGCATTATTGCAGCTTCCCCTTTCTGTTGCGTAATTTGTCGTGTACCTTTGGCCATGTTTTCTCCATACAGCTTGTGTAGTCTGATCAGCCATTGTTAAATAATCCTATCAGATGGTCTTGAATGTTTATACAATAATATGCTCTTTGTACACCAGAACTGTGAGTGGTTCCTCATGGACCAGAAGCACATGTCAACAAGCAGTTGTGCTTTTAGCATAGTGTGTCCAGCTCTTTGAAACTCTATTCTAATAGAAAGCCTGCAGGACCCGTCCCTGCTAAATTTCAGACACCAGGTTTAGTGAGTTTTATTTCAGGAGATATTTACACTAGTTTTTCTATTTCTGATGCTTTAATCTGTGTTTTATGTTTTGCATATTGTGTTGAGTTTGTGGGTGCCTTGACTCTAAAGTCCTGAATGCTCTAATGGAGGGCGATGAACGTATTGAAAACCTGAGACTTTATCCAAAATGTTGCCCTTTATGAAGTTGTGACCTGAGAATGCCTAAAGCCACAAATGTGTCTGTCCCTTACAAAAGCTTTCTACATTTACTGCCCCAGTAACACAGAGTTGCTAATTCATCATTATGAATTCACTACAAAGATAACAAAGGAGAAAGACTGGGATTTGAGCAAACAGGATCTTGTTTGAACACAAGTAGCTTTAGTAATTGGCAAACATGAGCAGGCAAAGTAAGGGGAGAAAATGTGAACTGTAAACAGCTTAATGTTTTTGCAAAAAATTTCACTATATGAAAGACTGTATTAAAGCAGCCTCTTTTGTTCAGCCACTCCAGTCCTCTTAATCTGAGTATTTCTTCTGAAATAAGTTTAAATGTTTCACTAGACGAGCCATGCCAGTGTTGTGATTAGGTAGCATAGGTCATCCTCAGTGGTGAAGTGGTATAGTTAGCATGTAATGGATCGCTTGCTGAACATATTATAATTATTTTTACTTAATTTCAGATGTTGGTTCAATAGTCAAATAAACCAACACTTCATTACAATGGTATATTTATATTTACATTTAGCTTCACAGTAGAATTCAGTGCATTCCAACTCAAAAGTAAACACCTCAGAATTTAAAGGGGCTGCTCCCAGATAAGTTTCTATAAGGTTGCAGACTAAATTAGGGTATGTTAAGTAGTTGAAACAGGAGTCTCATTTGGCTTTTACTATGCTGGAAGATCTGAAAGCTTCAAAAGCAAAAAAAATTCGGGGGGGGGGGAGTTAAATGTAATTGCACAGATGTAAAGGGACATGGGTGGCACTGTGGGTTAAACCACAGAGCCTAGGACTTGCCGATCAGAAGGTCCGCGGTTCGAATCCCTGCGATGGGGTGAGCTCCCGTTTCTTGGTCCCTTCTCCTGCCAACCTAGCAGTTGGAAAGCACGTCAAAGTGAAAGTAGATAAATAGGTACCGCTCTGGCGGGAAGGTAAACGGAATTTCCGTGCACTGCTCTGGTTCGCCAGAAGCGGCTTAGCCATGCTGGCCACATGACCAGCTGTACGCCAGCTCTCTCAGCCAATAAAGCGAGATGAGCGCCGTAACCCCAGAGTCAGTCACGACTGGACCTAATGGTCAGGGGTCCCTTTACCTTTACCTTTACCTTTACTTGGATGATATCGTCATGCTGTTGGGCATGAGCACTTGGTCTCAGACTGCATTCCAGGGGGAAGGGCCCTTGATGTTTGTCCTAGCAGTAGAAGCACTTTCTAAGTGAATAACTTTAATTCGAGGCTGCAAATTATTATTCATTGCTGTTGGAATGCCAGAGTTTTTTGTTATGCAATTAGTGAAGTAAATTGTGAACAAAGAACAGCTGTGAGAACTGATCTGAGCTCTGACAGAGGAACATTTCTACATCAGTACAAGTGAAACCCAAAACCCATTCAGAGCCGTTAATCATCCATCAATCACATTGAATTGTTTAGTGTCTGACTGCAAATTTCTTCATAGTCCTCTTACTTTATATGCAAAGTGCATTGTGCCACCAGGAAACGGATGCTAAAATAACTTTTCCAAATAACTTTGGTTCAAAAGGTTGCGAATCTGTTTTCTGTGGCATTTTTTCCCCCTTCGTGTTGTCTGGAACCTATATCAATAAAACTTAATAGGAGGCTGAAAGTGAAATTACAGCAAACTGTGCACTTAATAATACCCCAGTGGGAGCTCATTAATATCTCAACAGGTACACTCATGCATTATCTTAATCGCACATGATCCTTAAAGAAATTGCCTTTTTATTTTTATTAAAAGTTTCCTAACAACTGTCTTTTGGAAAGAAGTTTCAGGTTGGTCTCATTTTATTAAATTCTGCCTTGGTAGCAAAAGAGATGAATAGCAAAATTTACTTAGTAATTTGAAGTGATATAACATTAGACATTGCATTTATATTGCTATTAATGTCAGTGTTTCTTTTTACACAGTGGGAGAAACCAAGCAAGTAACAGAGCGAAAGCAGTAGGGCGGAGGAGATTGATCAGCCAGCAGTGGCAGATGCCACAGTGAAGCAGGCTATATATCCTTTGTGGATTGCTCTCTCCCATATTCTAAGTGAGACACAGTAGCAACAATGCAACAATGAGATTTAATGCTCACGTTGGGTTGTGGCCAGAAAAACGAAACTGTAAAATTTATTTATTTAATAAAATATAGACACCGCTTGGTTGTAAAAATAGAACCTAAAAACAAAACAAAAATGAGGCTACAAATTTCTGACCATCTGTGGGTGATACTCAGAGTAAACATTCATTTAGAGTCAATGTTTAGAGTAATTGTTAATTTAGCTTACTGGGGGGGGGGGGGGGGGGCAACCTGCATTCAAATTCACATTTTCAAGCGTGATCAGCAAAATGTAAGGTAAAGGTAAAGGGACCCCTGGCCATTAGGTCCAGTCGTGGCCGACTCTGGGGTTGCGGCACTCATCTCGCTTTATTGGCCTAGGGAGCTGGCGTACAGCTTCTGGGTCATGTGGCCAGCATGACTAAGCTGCTTCTGGCGAACCAGAGCAGCGCATGGAAATGCCTTTTACCTTCCCGCTGGAGTGGTACCTATTTATCTACTTGCACTTTGACATGCTTTCAAACTGCTAGGTTGGCAGGAGCAGGGACCGAACAATGGGAGCTCACCCCGTCGCAGGGGTTCGAACCGCCAACCTTCTGATCGGCCAGCCCAAGAGGCTCAGTGGTTTAGACCACAGCGCCACTTTCCCTCAAAGATCAAGAACTCAGAACATTTCAACATTTACTTTCCCCCCTGTTAATAACCACCAATCTAAATAGCATTTCTGGTGTGCTTTGTTAAACTCTGATTGGCTTTTTATTGTTAGGTTGGTTTAAGGCAGGCTTGGCCCTCCAGCTGTTTTAGGATTTCAGTTCCCATCATCCCTGACCACTGGTCCTGTTAGTTAGGGATGATGGGAGTTGTAGTCCCAAAACATCTGGAGGGCCGAGTTTAGCCATGCCTGGTCTAAGGGGTTAGTCCTCCAACTGGGTTGGGACCATGAATTTCTTCACTGTTGTGGTTCCTTTTAGAAATGGAATCCACTATATATGTGGAGATATTTCCCCATCCCTACTCAGGCCCATTCTCATAATGAATGGGATGTTGGGGCAGAGCCATGGAGCCAACCTATGAACAGCTGGCCTGGGTGAGGCTGAGGTGGGTAAGGCAATAGCCAAGTCAGGGCTTTGTTTGCACAGGCAATCCAGCACCCTGCCACAGCTTCTGAACAGTCTCAATGTTGTTGCCACCCTGCCTGCTCCAGCCCTGCCCAGGGAAGCTATAGCATCACTGGTGTCAGGAGAGCAGCTTCACAACTTGGGCCCACCACACTGCCACTTCTCCAAGAGTTAAATTAAGAATTATTGGTCCCTATATTACTGAGGGATAGTTCATGAAAACTATCTGTAAGTGTGCTCAATGAGAATAGAGGCAGCAGTTGATCACCGAGGTGGTACCTGGGGCTCGGAAAAATAGATTGCCCTAAGCCATAGGGCACTTTTCTATTGCACTTTTGTTTATGGAGGGGGAGGAAGATTTACCCCATATTCTTTTTCTGCATGGTCCAAAGGGCTATCAATTCTGTGTGAAGCATACATCTCACTGGATGGTACATTTGTAGAGTCTGCATCAGTCTTTCTGTTGAGAGACTATGGAAAACATCTGTTTTCATCCATTTTTTTGGCTCAGTTTAATCCCTACAACACAGGGATGTTTTCACTGCATCTGTTATGAAATATGTTACAGCACTCAATCATGTTCAGTAAACCCTGACTTTCAGAAGAAACGCAGTAAGAAAAGAGGGGGGATAGCTCTCCCTGGGGAGGAAACAAAAAAGATTTCGAGAATAGAGTTCTGTACAAATAAGGTAATGGGGGGAAAATATGATGAAGAGCAATGCAATAAAATGCCAATGGATGCATTCTATTTGATTACAAGGATTTCTATGTACTTTTCCATGCATTGTAGCCTTGCAGCACAATATGAAAAAGAAAGAGTTCTTGAAAACAAATATATATATCAAAATGATATTGAAAGTTATACTGGACTTTTAAAAGTGAGTCCTGCCATTGCATTTTAGAAGGTTGGCTTCTCTGTTCAAGTGCAGATCAGCACCAGCCTATGGACCACCACTCTGTATGGCACTGAAGAAGACTCCGTACCAGCCACAGGAAAGCCATTGGTTTCTGCACACTCACCCACACACAGATCCTCCATCCTGGAAGCATAATCACAGTCCTGAGTGCCAATTAGGGAGGTGTGGAGGAGCACATTTGACCCTTGGGCTTGAGGTTCCTCACCCATTCAACCCAATGTAAAATATTAGGCCAACAAACCAGAATAATGATAAATGGCAATCGCATTCAAAACTAGCCATTTGTTTAGTTTTGCTGCTACTATGAAGAGGAATACTCTGTGAATGGTATAGAAATCTTCATCTGATTAAAAAAAAAGCCCCATGAATATCATTTATAGACCAGCTGGTGCGCAAGGACAAAGAACAATATACTGCCGGCTTAAACCCCTGGCACTACAGGGCAAAGCAAACAACATTTTCAACTAGATTGGTGCCAAGGTATCAGCCGTGGTATCAGCAGGCCAAGGGAATGAGGTGATACATTTCATTCAGATTGCAGAAGGCACAGAGTGAAACCCAAGTTCAGTAAGATCCTGCCTGATGTTAAGTTCCAGTAAATATCTGGGTGTACTGTTCATTTTTAAGCAAAACTTATATTTGGGGCAGAATTGTCCATTTAATCCATATCAACCAGGCTACATAAATTGAACTTCCTCACCAAGACTATAAGGCTCAAGGACAAAGTCCTTCTTGAAATACCTTAAAGAACCGGGACATTTGTGACTTTAAAGGTTAAAAACCTGCAGTTGAATTGAGCCCAGAAGCATGGCAGCAATTGCTGCAGCACCTTGAGATAGGCAAAATATGCTCCACTGAGGCTAGAGGCCAATCTGCACATTAACATTATTCACACTTGCTTTAAAAAGTGTGCTTAAATTGGCTGCTCTCATTCTGAAGAAAAAATAGCTGCAGGGCCCCCGATCAAGAATGTGTTTCTAATCCAGATCGGGAACTGTGCCAGTTTCCTCCTGAAAATCATTTCCCTCCTACTCAGCTTCTATTTGCCCCCCAAAGGCTCTGTTCCGTGCAAACAGGACTATTGGGGGCAAACTTCCAATCCAGATCAGGAGTACATAAAATTGGCCAGTTTAACTCTCTATTCCAATGGGGCTGCTGCGAAACGTAGCAGCTATTTCATATATTTGGAAAACAAATATTAGTTTGTCTATAAGGTGCTACTGGACAGTTTTTTAATTTTTATTTTGAAAAACAAATTTAGCAAACCTGAACCCTTTGTGCTCTGTGTAGTACTCAACAATCATGGTTCACTCCTATTCAATTTCCTAGGAATATGTTTAATTTACTAAGCTATCGGGGTCCAATTTACCATGTCAGAAAGGAACAGGAAAGCGGAACTGCCAAATGTCAAGTTAACTGTGGTTCATTTTGTCCCCACAAACTTTGCAAAACAGGGTCAAGATAAGGCAACCATTACCCCTCCCCCCAAAATAATTACACTAAGAGAGTTTGAGAGAGCTGCCCCTCTGCAAAGAGAAGAATAATACATACTCAGGTTGTAAATGTGTCTCACATGATCCTTGTTTAGAAGAAGAGTTTGTAGTGAGAATCACTGAGGACCGTTGAGGTGACACCCTGCAGCTTTAAGATTGAATGCTCATGCTGGGTCTCTATTACATATCAATCCGACGGTGCTTATATAATGGATTTATGGTTCATGGCTTCCCAGTCATTTTTTAAAGTGTGAATTAGCCAAGATGCTTTTTTTGTGTGCTTAAACAAATTCCATCTCCTTGTCAGCCTCTCTTCTCTTTCTACTTTTAATCCTGCAGCAAAGCCATGGTAATGCAGAATTTGTTGACATCCCTGCCATTCCCATGGCAGCAGGGTGCGGTGCTTTAAACACCGGAGCATCGCAGGATCAAAAACAGGAAAGAAAGAAAGTATAGCAGGGCTCCAATCCTGAATTCTAATATGGACATTTTTATAGCAGCAGAGCATGCATTAGGAACTTTTGTTGTCTCTTTTGTTAATGCATTTACTCTCTTTAGTGATGCCTAAGTATCCACCCCACTAAAAGCTGTCTCTTTGATATTTTAGTATTTCAGAAAGAGTTAGCCACCCCTCTTTGGCAGGCCAATACTCAGGCTTTTGGTTGTTGTTTTATTTAGTTCGTATATTAACAGCTTCCCATGAGATATCCCTCATTTACACACATTTGACTTGCACGATTTCAACCACCTGCAGAGGAAAACAAACACAAGCCAGCGTTTTGAGTTCAGTCCGCTGTGTGCTGGGGGCCTTATGCAAAACATGTGGAGTAATCACCAAGTAGCATTTTGGGGAGAGGGATTGGGACCTAATTTTACAGATAAGTATTTCTGTATACCTTTGTATTGTTCCTTGGTGTCCCTGTTTTACATCCCAAGTTGATTAGCATGTGCCTATCTGAATCAGAAGGAATGAAAAGTAGGTTCATAAATACCAATGATGCTGAAAGACTTCTGTATTCTCTCAGGAAATTGTGGTTGATTTTGAGTTCCCAATATCTTGTCAATGACATATGTTTGTGTTGCACACTCCACTTCTCATCCCTACCAGAAAAGGCCCTTGACAGCTGAGCACTCACAATTCCTAGTACGGTAGTTCACTAGCTTGAGTTTTGAGTCTAGACTTCCTAAATTTATGGTTCCCGTATGATTGCAGATTCTTGGCTGCTTTGTTTACTGACAAGCATCTCTCTCTTGAAGACACCTTTCAGCTTCCTATTCATCTGTGACTTGATTGCTCTAGAATTGAACTTTTTGACTCAAGAAGTGGTATATTGAGTTTTTTCTTTTCTTTTAGCTGACTTGAGCAGATGTTGTTTGTTTCATACATATGAGATGGTAACTTTGTGCTGTGAATTGCAGTGATGATCCTTCAGGGAGTAGATATGATGGAAAGAGGACTTCAGCATAGCTCACAAAGTTTATTGCAGGGCTTGCAGGAAAGATTGGACCAAATTGGTGACACTGCAAAAAAGAAAAGAAAGGAGAAAAACAATCTGTACAAAATTCCTCACGCCACACAAAGTTTATATGCACTCACACATACACACACACACAGTGGTACCTCGAGTTAAGAACTTAATTCGTTCCGGAGGTCCGTTCTTAACCTGAAACTGTTCTTAACCTGAGACACCACTTTAGCTAATGGGGCCTCTTGCTGCTGCTGAATGATTTCTGTTCTCATCCTGAAGCAAAGTTCTTAACCCGAGGTACTATTTCTGGGTTAGCAGAGTCTGTAACCTGAAGCATCTGTAACCCGAGGTACCACTGTATATATATGAGAAAATGTGGAATGAAGCTGACATCTGGATTATGTGTCTCAAGAGTTAAACACACACACAATCAGATTTAAAGCCCTGTATATCATTCGGCAACTCACTCATTTAAAAAGGAAACAAAGAATTTCAAGAAGTCAGGGCTTTATTTAATTCCTTTTTAGATTTCTCACCCATTAGATTCCTTACCCACCCCTTACCATAAGGTCTCAGGATGGGTTACAAATAATGACTGCTTATGAACACATACATTTTTTATTGCTAACTGTTGACACCCCACTCCACCCCATCTTGCATGGTAGGAGCCCATTCTTTCTTTAATGCCCTGTGTGTTGTTATAGATTTCTCTTTCCAGTTATTTAACCTGCTGGAAAACCTTCCATCAGCATAGTCCACTAACCAGGACAAAGAAGCCCTCCAAGCTAAAGGGATAGCTTGACTTACAGGTTCAGGCATCTCAGAGTTGGCAGTGTGGTGTTTTTATGATATCTTGGTTTTGTTCTTATATATTGGTATATCTTTCTGAACTTGTGGATTATAAATCCATTAAATGAATGAAAAAGGATCAGGGGCGCCATGTCCCTTTTTGCCACTTGAGGTGAAACAGGAAGTGCAGCCTTGCCCTGCCACTGCCACTGCCATCATACCTGCTGCCACTGCCGCCGCTTCTCTTCCTGCCTGCAGGGCTGCCATAGGCAGCTGCCACAGTCCACCTAATGACTGAGGCTGTTCTGAATATTGCTATATTTGGAGATAATGCTCCAAACTAGCCACCAAGTGATGCTGTTCACAAGGCCATTTGTCAGGAGGGGTGCTGACAAGCTCTCCTAACCTTGGGATCTCTTAAGTCAGCTTTGGTCACCGTGCATGATGACCTATGTTAGTAGAGAGACAGGGAAAGGCGTCCTTGTTAATTCTCCTCAACCTTTCAGTGGCTTTTGATAGCAACCTTTTGGAGTGGCTGTCTGAATTAGGGGTGGGTGACACTACTTTGTGGTGGTTCCAGTCTTATTTGGATGGTAGTTTCCAGTGGGTAATGCTCTTCGGCCCCTGGAGCCTTCAATGAGGGGTTCCTCAGGGTTTGATTTTATCTTCCATGCTCCATTATGTCCCGTGGAACAGCTGATGCACATAATCCCTGAATTTTAGGGAGGGCTTCATACTTGAGATTCTAGTGGATCTTACGCTCAGGTCCTACTTGCCAGTTTTGTGAGAACAGGATGCTGGATTAGATAGGCTTAGCCTGATCCAGCAAGCTCTTATGTTTCTAATGGCTGATTGACTGGATTTTCTCATAAATTGGCAGTGGTTATGACTGAGATTGATGAGAGCCAAAGTAACAGAGATGATCACAAATTGGTAGGAACTAAGGCTCTAGTAGGCAGTATTCAGACTCGCAGACCTAAGTGTAAACAGGCAAATACTCAAGAACCCTAAAGATGGTGAAATATTGTTGACAAATCACGCATCATAAAGTCTAGGGGGGGGGGCAAGCTTACCCAAGGCTTATCTCAAAGCATGCTAACTTATCCTTCACTAAAGAGGTTCATGGAAGTTTTTTGGGGACAAAACTGATAATAGTTTAATTGGCCTATTAGTATTCACATAATGAAAATCATTTGAAAGATGGCTTCATTGACTTTCACTTAGGCACTGACGGAGATAGAAAGTAACAGATGGGCACTGGGAAGACTAATTGTGTTATAGCTCAAGCTAATTGTTGTGTGTGTGTTGAGTTTATCAATTTATAACTCCAAATAATTGTTCTATTCCCTACAGATACCCCAAATCAGTTATGCTTCAACTGCACCAGAGCTAAGTGACGACAGGCGCTATGATTTCTTCTCACGGGTGGTACCTCCAGATTCCTTCCAAGCGCAGGCAATGGTGGACATCGTGAGAGCTTTGGGGTGGAATTATGTCTCCACATTGGCTTCTGAAGGAAGTTATGGAGAAAAAGGCATGGAATCTTTTATACAAATTTCCAGAGAGTCAGGTAGGTGACGAACCACGCTGCACAAAATGGGAACTTATTTTAAATACTATATTGAACAAAGCTTTATCCTTTAACATTATTCATACCTTCACAATTCCATTCCTATGATTTCTTCATTTCTCTCTTCTCAACTTACATAGAGGTTTTCAGGAACAAAGCACTTATGAGTCTGAGAGCTAAATGGCATTAATGCTCTGTTGGAGAAAGATATAACAGTGAAATTGTATCAAGTTTCTGGTGCGCCCACTGTTAAAATCACGTGCTATGGTGAGATAGTACAAAGCAATGTTTTAGCATATTGAGTCCTTATCTCTTCACAGCCAAGACTGCTTTTAAACCAAGCAATTTCTTAGATATAAACTTTATGTCAGACAATTCGTCTATGTCTTTCAAATAGTTTTACACATATTTTTTTAAATCAGATGGACAATGTGAGGAGGTCTCAGCTTGAGGGATCAAAGGTTATTAGCTCTGAAGAGACACCAAACCTGTTTTAATGCAATGGGCTTGGAAGCCTAGAGAAGTCCAGTCTATTGATATATGTTCAAAGGCTCCCCACTTACATTTGAAGATATTCCCACACTATTTGAGATTAATCAGTGGTTTTCAAACATACCTCTTGGGAACCTTTTCCACAATGACAGGTCTGCTGTGGAACCCCTGCACATGTCTTTTATTGAAATACTAGTATGTGGTGGAAAATTCATGGCCACATTTTAGAATGTCCATCCATAGGTTTTGGCAGTAAATATCTGAAATCCAGTTGCCCACATTGCTGTTGCATACAGAGAGGGAGGGAGGTAAGGTGTCGGCAAGGTCAGCAAATGTACCTGTGGGAGCGCTGGCTTGGTTCTGCTGGTGTGTTTTCATCATAGTGACCTCACTGCTGCCTCAACCCTCTCCACCCTGGTATGTCATAGTGACATGCTGCAGCTCCACCCCATCACCTAGTACTGCTTATGGGCTCCGTCACTGCCTTGAGTACAAGCCATTTTCCATGTGAGTTTATCTGCTGCTAGTGATCTCCTCACTGAGAATCTTGATACATTGCCAAAGAATCCCAAGGTTCTCTGCAGCACAACTTGAGAGTCATGCACCACGGAACCTGCTTTGCCATAGTGAAATACATCATCTCAAAACAGAACACTCCAAATGAAAGCTAGTCTTCTGCTAGCTCAGATAAGCTGAAACATTTGGTGGATTTAAGAAACAGGTTGTTACGGAGGAAAGTGTACCCCGGTGAAAAGATTTTGCTGCCTCTGTTCAGGATAGACTTAAGGACTCAAGGAGACTAAATGAGCCAGTTGGATTAAAGTATCTGGATTTTACTTTTTCATCAGGAGAGATGTATAAATGCTGCCACCCCACATATATAACTCCATGTTCTAGTTACAGAAATGTGAATACTTGCACAAATAGTATGTCCACGTGTAGAATGATGGTCACACTACACTTTGAATACATTGCACAGTTTTTGTTACATTATCTTAGAATACTTGCAATCAATATAGATCACTTGCAATCAATGCTTGCAATCAATACAGAACGTGAGACTAAACGGTTATGATTCAGAACTATGGTATTATTTTGCAGACAAAGGAATGAGGGTAAAAATACTGATATGCTGTAACTCAAAAGTATTTTGTGGGGTGGGGCAGGGCAGTGGTGAGGTCAGAGTTAGGGCTAATCCAGCACCTCCCTGACCTCATTTTCACCCTGCCCCATTACAGTATGCAGCATGCACATTTCTGCCAGGATACTCCCGTGGTCACTTAATACATGCTCACTTCCCTCAGATTTTTTTTTTCTTTTTAAATTTCTGACATTTTTCTTATATTGGCTATTTTCCAGCCATCTTGTATACAAGGCAATTTTCATGGGTTGGCTGAATGCCCTTGCTGTAATTTAGTTTGTGGATTAGCCTCCCCCCCACACACACTTTTTAACACAGTTCTTCTAATGTAATGTATAATGGGAAGCAAAGGTGGAATATTTAAGATGATGGCAACACAAATAATGTGTTGGGTTCTCCAAGTTTCTTATTCATTCATTCATTCATTTGAACTTCATATATCAACCTCTTTACCAGTTATGATTTCAGGGTAGTTTACAAAACTAAAATACCAAGAAACAGTAATACAGAGTTTAGGAAGGGGGGTGTTGAATGCCATAGACGTACACAGTTCCCTGCCAATGGTTTGGAGTTTCCATCGCTAACCTGGACAGAGTGTGCTGACTGCATCAGAGGGAGAGTTGAAGTGCTAGACTAAAACGTAAAAAGCCATCCTTTTTCCTTGCCACTCTGCTGTTGGATGGGCCATTTGGCCAAAATATGTGCTGAGTATTGTTCTGGAAAATTTGGTTTGGCTGCTGTTATCAACAGGCTATATCATAAGCAGTGGGATTTTCAAGGCATTCCTAGGCAGGAAAGACTATATGACATTGTTCTTACATTGGCCATTTCCCAGTCACTTGGTATGCAAGCTGATTTTCATGGGTTGTGGCAAAAAGTCAGACCTGCCTGTCTCCAATGTGGCAAAGCTACTGGTTCTTTGACGTAGTGTTGGATACCACTGAGCCAGCTGAACTATTGATCTAACACATCAGGTTTTTAGGTAAAATAAACTAAGTAGATTAAACAAATACGTGAAACTGCGTCCAAATCTAAAATGTTTCTTATGGATTTCAGATAGATTTGCCCTCCTATGAGATCTTCTCAACCTCCAATGAGATTTCCATCTAAAATAGGTCATGGAATAAATTTTCCATGATCTCAAGCAGCAACATGAAGTTTGTGTTTATTGCTGGATTAATTAACTACCGGTAGTTCAGTGGCAGCAGCAACAACTGCATCTTTGCAGATTTCCTGCATTATCCATAAGTCAAAGAGCATCTGTCTGATTAACGACACTCAAAGCTGTCATTGGGTAATTTAAAGCATCTTATTCTTGAGCATAATCCATGTAAAAATGGCAGTGGTGGGGAATCTGCACTTTCAGAAAGATCTCTTTAGAAGCAAGATACAATATGTTGATGTTTCAGAACCTGCTGGTATTTACATGCATTTTCCTGGTTTGGATGCATATTTATGTAGCATTAAAGGGGGGGATGTTTGGGATTTAATAGTGCAGGAACTGATGAACTTGTTTATTTAACTATTTATTAGTTAACTTTATGTTACCTGCTCCCCACCCCCCGGACACCCAGGGCAGAAAACAACAATGAATTGAACAATTAAAAACTATTTCAGTGCAGGTGTGTTTGAAGGAGCAGGGATAGCACATAAAGCCAAAATCACAAACAGGCAAAGCACACTCTCCCTACACTAGGCTTCCTCAACCTTGGTCCTCCAGATGTTTTTGGCCTACAACTCCCATGATCCCTAGCTAGCAGGACCAGTGGTCAGGGATGATGGGAATTGTAGTTTCAAAACATCTGGAGGACCGAGGTTGAGGAAGCCTGCCCTACACCTTTGAATGCTCTCCCAAAGTAGGTTAAAAATGTCCTGGAAAACCTGGGCATATGGCAGCCCATATCAGAAATGTTGATTTGGGGGCAATTTGTGCCCGGATTTTCACTTTTTGAAATACAGCAACCATAAATTGTGCGGAACGAATATAAATACTAAGTGTTATTAATATTATGCTGGACACACCATATGATGATGCATGTCTTGCATCAAAACTGGTACAGTTCAAAAGTGATTTGCTGGAATACATAGGAGATGCTGGCTGGCATCTAATTCTTTCTGATGCTCAGCTTTCATTGATGTACAAGAAGTCTTCTCATAAGTGATAAAATGTTTATTATCATCACCCTCAAATCTGTGCCAAATTACCTGTTATTCTCGATTATTTCCCAGAGTGGCTGCCAAAGTGCTAAATTCTCAAGGCTTGCAACAGTAACTAGAGAACATTATTCTTTCTGTAATTTTTTAGACACACTGGCAGAATCGGAAGACCGCGACTTGTCCTTTTGGAGTTCATAACTCTTCTTAAAGTGACTTTTATTATGGGCACTTCAAGTTAGTTTAGATTTGTCTTTGTGACAGTGGATGAAGATTTGAATTGCATTCTGCATTCTGCAGTTTTGGGGGTTTTTTTAGCCCCCACCCCCCAATGATTAAAATGTTAACAGATAATTTGGATTTACTGATGCTGCTACTGGCCACAAATCTTCAACATCATATCTTTGATGAATTGGTTTTCTTAATTAGTAATTAGTGGGGTTAATTGCTGACTAAAAGGTTAAAAGGATGTGTGTGTATTAGGGAGGGAACGTTCAGTTAAGGATGAGACTGCAATAGCAATAAGGATAAGACCATTAAAAGTGAATTTCTTTTAACTTAGTGAGACTTACTTTGGAGCAAATTTACATAAGATTACAAGGAGACGCGGGTGGCGCTGTGGGTAAAAGCCTCAGCGCCTAGGGCTTGCCGATCGAAAGGTCGGCGGTTCGAATCCCCGCGGCGGGGTGCGCTCCCATTGTTCGGTCCCAGCGCCTGCCAACCTAGCAGTTCGAAAGCACTCCCGGGTGCAAGTAGATAAATAGGGACCGCTTACTAGCGGGAAGGTAAACGGCGTTTCCGTGTGCGGCTCTGGCTCGCCAGAGCAGCAATGTCACGCTGGCCACGTGACCCGGAAGTGTCTCCGGACAGCGCTGGCCCCTGGCCTCTTGAGTGAGATGGGCGCACAACCCTAGAGTCTGTCAAGACTGGCCCGTACGGGCAGGGGTACCTTTACCTTTACCTTACAAGGAGAAAGAGCCTCAGCTCAGTGGTACAGCAGCTATTTGTGCAAGCAGATTGCTCCAGCACTACCTTAAATCCCCAGTAAAACTTTTAACTGTTGAAGGATCAGGTAACCAGAAGTCCCCTTCCCTCTTTAAATGGCAACATGTATTCTAATCATAGAGTCTTAAAATTGTAGAGTTGGAAGGGACCACGCGGGTTATCTAGTCCAACCCTCTGCAATGCAGGAATTCTTTTGCCCAACGTGTGGTTCAAACCCATGATCCATGACCTCACATGAGGTTCCAGTACTTGCCCTGAGAGTTAGGATGGGCAAATACTGACATTGTTTTCATTTGCAGTTTCTTATTGCAGCCCCATCAGAACCCTAGGCTAAAGCTGCAAATTTCTATGGAGACCTGCAAGGAAAGCAGCAATAAATAAGGGAGAATTATTCAGTTTTACCGCTCTAACTGCATATAAAATAACAATTACTTTGAACATTAGAGCTCTGAAGAACCCCTTGCCAAGAATCCCCAGTTTCCCTTATGCTGGTCCGACTGCATGTCCCTTTGAAAGCAATTTGAGCAGCATAATGAAGGGTGGCATGTTTGGGACACACCTAATTTCTAACTGATGAGAAGGGCACCAGTTGATATAACACTGCTCAGTTCCATAACGTTTGGATGAAAGCCCCTCACAAAACAGTTTTACTTTTTAATCTGTGTCAGGCTTTCAAGCTGCTTTGCTCAGAACGCCCCAGGAGTTAGCTTCTTGTACATGTACCTAGAGAATGGCTGTAGTCTTGGACTCCTCTCACCCTTGGCTAATTATATTGAATTGACATGCAACCTCATACCAAATTAAAGGCATTTCTTGTGCTGAGCAGAAACAGTAGCCGGGGGGGGGGGGGGGGAGATGCAGTCTCATCACACCAAATCCATCCATCCATCATGCGCTAAAGGAACATACATAATGAAGAGATCCCTTGGGTAACCCCTTTAAAATAAATATCTCCACAGAGGGAGCCATTGGGTTTAAAAGCTGAAAATCATCATAAATGAGACAGGAGGTGGAAGTTTGGTAGACAGGCTAAACCTCTCTTAACGAGAGGCATAATTTATGCATCCTCAGTTTTCTCTATATTGAGTGATTCCCCCCCCCCCCCGTCCTGCCTGAGTACATTCTAATGGACTGTACTTCATTTCTCTCATGGGTTAAATATACTGCATAGCAGAGTATGAAATGTTAATGACAGCATCGTTTTATGTACACTTTCAAATGCAGTTTGCAAAGTATATTTTACCCTCTTAATTGCTGAGATCTCTAGTCATTCATATTAGTGCTTTTTATGTATTGCCATATTAGCTGAGGAGCATTCTCATTAATACAGCATCCTCTTAATTACATTTTAAGTTAACACTACTGAAACTGCCACTAAGTATCATCACCAAAGTTTTCTCTCCACTTCCCATAAGAGAAGCAATATCGCAGATTTTGTCTTCTCAGTTGGCATGGTAAAGCTGGCCAGAAACATTTAATGAGATATTTGATTTTTGCTGGTGGTGCATTTAAAAATAGTAGCAATAACATTTATTCTCCCCCCCCCCCCTTTCAGATGAGTTTTATCAGTTTCATGAGAAATGTTAATGAGGGTACTTGCTTTGGAGGCTAATCGTAGCATGTTTTAATGTGTCTTTGACTGATAGTAGACCTTCTGGCGCACATTGCACACTTCTGGTGTGCTCATTGTTACTAGAATTATTAGCAATGGTTTAAAGGTTTCCCCTCTCCCTTTACGAATGTTGATTTAATAAATGTTGCATAAGTTTAAGTCTCAAGGGTGTCTTCTGTCACAAATGCTGCATTGTAATACATAGTAGTAATTTATTATGTGGAGTTATACCACCAGTAGTACTGTGCTACTAATAATTATTTCCCTTTTGGGGTTGGATGCTAGGTTCTTTTCTATGAAACAAATAGTGTTCCATTCAGAAAACAGGGCTTTCCCACCCCTTCCTTCCTTGTGTACCCTCCCCCCCAAATCTGTTTCTGGAGACTGTGGGATTCCTAGTTACCAGGGCCAGCCCAAGACATTTGGGCACTTGAGGCAGAACCCAAAATGGTGCCCCCTCCCCACCAGGGAATAAGGGGTGAGGGAAGATCTGCATTAGAAGCAAGGGGGGGGGGAGGAAGATCAACACTGGGAACAGCTGCCCTGGTGGATGCTGCTGCCTGAGTCTGTTGCCTCACCTGGCCACTTGGATAGGGCTGCCCTGAATTGACATTGGGATCTGCTACCCAAGTGGCTCCTGCCACCTGAGGCAGTCTCCTCACCTAGCCTCATGGGTGGGCCAGGCCTACTAGTTACACTGTGGGGATATATTATAAGGGGATGCAGATGGAAGGAAAGGGTCACAGGAAATTCATGCTGTGTGTTACTGGAAGAGCTACTTAGGACTCCATTAGAAACGTAGTATAGTATAATGGCCACAGCCCAACGTCCTGAAAATATCTACAGGAATTCTTTGAGGAGTTAACCCGTGGAGGTGTCATGGGAAGATGGTCTGTTTCTGAGGAAGAATGGAAGGAACTCAGATTGCTTCAGCTGGACCACCCGGGACAGAGTCTCAGTGTAATGGTGGGAAGTGTCGGCAGAACCCAAGGGAGGTCAGAGTCCAGGGACAGGCTGGTACTGTGGGCTGGATCCTGGTGAGGGACCATGCAGCATAGCAGAGGAATGTTCTGCTCCAGTGACATTGGACACCTCTAATCAGAACCTCCTCCAGAACCTCCTCCTGTTAGCTGATGAGAGTGAATTGGATGTTGAGCTGGTGTCAACTCTTCTTCCACCTCCAAGGAAATGGAGGTGCCAGCACTGGCATCAGAGGCAGATCGAGGGGAGCATGAGTGGTTTGGGGCGCTGCAGGGGGTGCCTCAACTATGATGTAGAATGGAAGGCAAGAGGGAGAGGCCAAATTTTGGCTTCACACTGGGTGCCACTGAAATTCGAGACCCTGAGGTCCGCTACTTGTGGCATAAACACACATAAATACACATCAACCCACCTGGAGGAATGCCCATTCTCTTGACTGGGCTCCACCCATTTGCCACACTAAGTGCTGTGACCCCCCTGTCCTTCAAAAGGAAGGTGCTGCAGAATCAGTGTCTTAGCCATATATCTAATTCTTTTGTACACATGCTGTACATTGTAACAGTGCCTGATTTAAGCATTAAAGTCTTTGGCAGAAAACTGATCTGGAAGTTTGAATTCTTTGTTGGGCACTGAGGGCTAGAACTGTTGAATACTCTCTCTCTCTCTCTCTCTCTCTCTCTCACACACACACACACACACACACACACGTCTCACAAATGTAGTTTTTGAATTTCCTCCTGCTTTGTATAGTAATCTGAAAGCAACAAATGCTTCAGGTGCATTCCAGGGGATAGCAATGCTATTATGGTAATCTTACAGTGCATGCTGTGAAGAAGAATGAAAGAGTCAGTGGGAAAGGTGGACTCTGACCTAGGAACACTCAATAAGAGGGCTTATTTTGATGAGGGCTCGACCACCATTATAGAGTCTGAGCGACATTCTCATTGAAATCAAGAGGGAATCTTTAACTGGATTTTAACAGTACTTGCTGATAATGAGAGCCCTCAAGAGCTTCCTTCCTGTGATGATAAGAGAGGGGTTAGCTTTGTGGAAAATATTGTGCTAAGCCTCTCAGTTCCCTGAAGATGCACCTCCTTTTCTTTGAAAAAGCTCAGTTTATGGAGGGCCAAGCAAACAAAGAATAATAGGATCACAGGATCATAGAATTGTAGAGTTGGAAGGGACACCAATAGCTATCTAGTCCAAACCCCTGGCAACGCAGGAATCACAACAGTTGCTCCCTCTGCTCCAGTTTCACAGCAGAGGCCAGAAGCGCCCCCCCCCCTTGAGTGCAGATCTAGAAGACTTCCTGGAGCACTCTGTGACCGGGAAGTGCCACAGAAAACAACCCAACCATTATTTTATTATAAACCCCAACCCAAGATGGACATTACCAGAGAGCTTCCTCTTGATGGCTTCTGGGGGAATGAAGCAGTAGATTTTGTGGGGCAGACAGAAGTTCGTTTCCAGCCAGTGGTTGATGTGAAGCCAGACTCCACCACACAGAGGCTGCAGAGGTTGGAAGGGAAGAAGAGAAGATGATGGGGAGGGACGTCTGGTGAACAGGGCACTTGCCAGAGCTGCTGTAGTGGCATGGGCAGCCAGTGCCAGGAGATGAAGGGCTCTTTCCCCAGAAAGTATGTGCATGCATGCATGCACACACACACACACACACTGCTCCAGGGGGCTGGTGGTTCACCAGGCACAGCTGCCCTCTAGTCTCAGCGCTGTAGGGGTTTTCCCATCACCCAGTGCATCAGCATTCTGTTCTTACAGTGGCCAAACAGCTGCCTGTGGGAAACCAGCAAACAGAACCTGAGCACAAGAGTTTTGTTTCCTCCTGTGCTTTCCAGCAACTGGGACTTAGAAGCATTGCTGCTTCAACCTAGCCATTCTGACAGTAGCCATCAACAGTCCTTTCCTCCTTCATGAATTTGTCCACTCCTCTTTTAAAGCCATCCAAGTTAGTGGCCATGATTGGCTCCTGTTTGGAGTGCATTCCATAGTTAAACCATACGCTGTACTTTCTGGATCACTCAACAATCAGCTTCCTTGGATGTCCACAAGTTCCAATGTTTGGAGGGAGAAAAACTTTTCTCTGTGTTTGTGCTTATCTGACAACTTTGATGTCCACACATATTTTACTTAGTAGACATTCTATATTCCCTACATGAGTTTTGTCGCCCCCCCTTAATTTCCATAATCTTTATGCTTGATACCATTTTAATTAGCAAGTTTTACAATGCATCTATCTTTCTTTTCTCCTTTCCACTGATGAGTCTCCTTCACTACCTTTACCTTTGTCTCCTTCACTACCTTTATGGATAATCTGAGCCTTGTTTTGCTCCTGCAGTCTTCATTCAGGCAATTAGTTTAATGAATTTTTCCCCCGAACAAAGACATCTCAAGCAAACAAGTTGTTCCTCACTTCAAAGTGAAGAAGACCCACTCCAGAAGGCATTACCTGCATGACATAACAGCAGCTGGGGATAGTCTCTTCGTGAATGTGTAATATCACTACCTGACTCTTCTACCTGCTATGGATAATTTCCATACCAGCTGTCACTAGGAAGCTGATGAATGCAGATGCTGTATGTATGTCAGCATGCTTGCAGACAGTCTGTGAAGTAGAGACCATTTTCAGTTTCCTTTAAGTGTTGTATAGACCAGCCCAGTGTTTACCAAACTTGGGTCTCTCTGTTTTGGACTACAATTCCCATCACCCCTGACCACCGGTCTTGCTAGCTAGGGATGATGGGAGTTGTAGTTCAAAAACAGCTGGAGCCCCAACACTGGTCCAGTTCTAAATCTGACTGGATTTTGGCACTTCTCCTTTCTGCTAGTGCAGAAAATGGAAGCAAATATTTGATATGATGAACCACAACGGTAGGTGGGTGGGTTTAGCCTGGGGAGAGTGGAATTGCATTTATCCCATACTTGGTATCTGATGATATAATGAGATTGGAGGAAATGCAATATGTGTCCTCACTTCAAAGTCATCCACATTTCCACTTGTCCTGTGCTTACTAGACACAGGTTCCAGAAGATTTTTGTTTGGCCTGCTGCTTTCCTCAGGAAAACCCAATGTTTACCACTGAATCAGAACAAATGTCTGTCCAGAGAAAACCCAACTTATGTTTGTTCCCATTTAGCAGCAAACAGTGAGTTTCCATGGAGGAGAGCAATGGAACAACTGAAACCTAAGTTGATAGCTGCATCATATTTGTGTAAATAAAAAGTAAAGGTACCCCTGCCCGTACAGGCCAGTTGTGACCGACTCTAGGGTTGTGCGCTCATCTCACTTAAGAGGCTGGGAGCCAGCGCTGTCCAAAGACACTTCCAGGTCACGTGGCCAGCGTGACGAAGCTGCAACTGGCAAGCCAGCACCAGTGCCGCACACGGAAACACCGTTTACCTTCCCGCTATAAAGTGGTACCTATTTATCTACTTGCACTTAGGGGTGCTTTCAAACTGCTAGGTGGGCAGGAGCTGGGACCGAACGACGGGAGCTCACCCTGCTGCGGGGATTCAAACCGCCAACCTTACGATCAGCAAGTCCTAGGCACTGAGGTTTTACCCACAGTGCCACCCACGTCCCCTATTTGTGTAAATGGTACAGTTATAATCTCAGGAGCCACTTTGTTCACTCCTGCTTTTGGCACACTGTGTACTATAGATGAGGCACTGCATTCTTTTGTCTGTCCTGAATCTACCGGCAATCAATTTAATTTCACCTAATTTTTGAGAAGCTTTCTCATGGTTTGTGGGGAATAAGAGTTGCTCCCAGACAATTACCTAAGACTCCAGTAAATCCCACAGAATTCAATGATGCTGATTTCTAGGTATGTTTGGTCAGGGTCCTGCTGGTTTGCTACTATTTAAAAAGGCCCTGGCCTGAAAGCAAGACAAATGTAACAGATCAGCCTTCCGAACCTGGTGCCCTTCAAATATTGTTGACCTACAACTCCCAACAGCCCTAGCCAACATGGCCAATGGCCAGGGATGATGGCAGTTGTAGTCCAAAAATCAGGATGGACACAATTTGGGGAAGGTTATAATAGAAGAACAAGGAATGACAATGCAGCTTGTATATTTGTGTTCCAATTATGCAGTAAATAGTAACACATTCTTAGTAATAATAATAATACTTTTTGAGATGTGTTTGCATTGTATTGGCCATAATCTGCAACTTCTTGACAGACAAGATGAAAAACACTTAATTGTTCAGTTTTCTTAAAGCTAGTTTTATATTAAGAAAATAGAAAGTCTAGACAGAGTGTCTAAACAAATTTAATAGCTAATTAAATTTACATTGTTGGCATTTCTGAGCTACTTGGATGGTTGCTAAGCAATTGCCTTTTCATTTTTTAACATTATTGTCATAATTTGGTGATTAATTTGATTGTTGTTTAAGTACTGTTTTCTGTCTGTTGTATAAATTCCCCGTTTTTGTTTTGAAGAAGAGAACAACCAAAAGAAAAGAAAAAACCCTCAGTGCCAACACCTGGCAATCTGTATTCATTATCCAAAGGAAGCATCATAGTGATCTCACTACCAGCATTTTTAAAATTGAAATCAACAGATGTTGCAGGCCAATAAGTTCCTGATTTACTGGTGGTTACTACTAATGGTACAAATCTCTTGGTAAATTGGGTTTGATGGAGTGTGGCAAGAACTGCTTCACCATGAATATATTTAATATGTGATGACCCATCCAGTCCTAAAGAAGCCAGTCTGCTAAACCTCTGTCAATAAGAGTAAACGGCTTTGACCTCATGTGTTGCCCAAATATTATACTTAAATGCACTGAATGGCTATGATTAGCAATGTAGGTCCTCCAATTTCCAAAGAGATCAGTAATGAACCTTCATAGGATTTATCCTATGCCACCACCCCATTCCTTCTCAGCCCATGCTTGAATCAAAATTTCACAAGGACCAAATATTTTACAACTAGATACAAGGAGCTTCAGATCAAATACTTAACCCCCCACCCCACCCTTTCCCATCTCTCTAATACACCCTGCTGGTGGTTGGAAAACAGTGGTACTTGGTGTGAACACAGTAAGGATTTAAAAGAAATGCATCCTACCTATTTCCAGGTATAGGATGTGTTGGAGACTTTTTCATACCTGTGATACTTTAATCCTTTCAAGCCAAATCTCCTTGCTTGTGTTACTCTTGGTGCTGCAGTATTAAAATCATTGAAACCTGTGGACTTAAAAATAACTTTTCCTGTAGACTTAAAACTACAAAACCCCAAATTTAGTGGAGCTGTTAACAATTTATGCATCCACATTGTCTTTTGAGTAAATAATGTTGAGTAAATAAAAGGGGAGAACAAAAGAATCTGACATAGCCCCAACTCTGACGACCAGATCGTTTTCCTCTGCATACTGTAAGGGTGAGCTGGCTGCTGCATCATTTTCAGAGAAAGCTGGAGGAGGAGGCAGGCCTTAAATAGTCTCCCACTCCTCCCATGTCCTGGCAAGCATGTCCTGGCTCAGCTGAAACTGGTCTCAGGCTGGCATCACTGCAAAAGTGCTTCTTCCTGGACCCCTTTCAGAGCCGGACAAGGGAGAAATGTTGGTAATATGTCCTCAAATACCAGTTAGCTTGTCCAAGTTCTCTTATCCAGAGATAAGATGGCGAATATGTGCTTCATCAAGCTCTCATCAGTTTAATAAGACAGCATGCTGTACATGTCTATCAGAAGTAAGTTCCTTTGATTTTACAGAGAGTTGTTGCCAGATGTGGCCATAAGTTTGCAGCCTAATGGAGGTTTAATGAACAGTATGCAAACAGTCTCAAAGAACGTAATAAATAAGTTCTCAGTGATGGAGTTGCTTTAAACAAATGTCTTTGGGGGTGGGGGTGGATCTCCACAACAAGCACTTAAAAAGGAGTCATTATTGGTTTCCTTACAATTTGATAGCCTATTGTACCAGCGTTCCGGAATACACACTAAAAAGCAATTAACACTTCTGAGTGCTTTGCAAAATTTTATTAGTTCGGTGCCTCTTGAGGTTCTTTCACATAATGCTGTTGCACTGAAGATCTCTTTGATGCGGCATTCCTTGCCTTTGCCGGTTCCACTATAATAAAGTGATCCCGCTATGGCTGCAGTAAATCCAGAAATTTCTTTTCAGTTCTCCTACATATGAATAATATATAAAAATCCATTAATTGCAACCAACTTTTCACTTTATAAGATATTATGTAGTCGGACCACATTGGCTTGGAACAGGCCAGTTCACATCAGCAGATGATATACTTGCCAGGAAGCAGTGCTTGATATGAATGATTCCACCCCAGCCCCTCTCCATGCTGGTTTTGCTTTTTAAAAACACAGCAGAGCATTTTTAAAATGGCATCCCCACTCCTGCAGTCTGATGTATCACACACCATGGTGTACTGTAACGCCACTCTGTCAACCGATTCCAATCTATAGATCAAGTCTTAGGAGATGACTGTCTCTTAAGTGTTCTTCACATGCTGCACATTCCTTTGAATGTTCTGTCACCTCATCCTAGAAATGACTAATTAATGTTACTCTATTGGGCTGCTCACCAGGTGGGGTGGAGCTGCTACCCTTGCTTCCTGGTTGGTGATCACTGTTGCTTGCTGAGACGGAGGGGTGAAGCAGCAGGGAGGTTGGCACAGTGCAAACACACCAGCAGGAGAGCTGGATTGGCTCCACTGGGGCATGTGCATCACAACCTTGCCCCCTCTGCTTCCTGGTAACCATCAGCAGGCCACCAGCTGGGGAGCTAGCAAAGCAGCTCTGTCCCCCACCTAGCAAGCAGCCTCTGATTTTCAGCCTACTTCACACTTTTGGTACTTTAGGTGCCCATCTAAGATGTCAAATTGCATGTAAGGATTTCTGTTTATCCCTGGCAAAAACATGTACGCCATGGCAGATGTAGGTTTGCAATGTATGATACATGAAATGGCTGAAGGACACAGTGATGTGAAGGACTCTCTTGAAGTTCCCACGTCTATTCAACTAGGAGGCTGCTTTTCTCCCAGGCCAGACTCGACCTGAAAAGCAATGTTTGGTAGACTGCCACTCCCTCTTCACCTCTGGCATCACTTTTTACCTTGAAAAGTGCCACTTCTGCCTCTGGCATGACACCTTTGCTAGAAGGTCTTAGAAGATGGAGGAAACAGGAAGGGCAGCTAGAGGTAGAAATTAAAAGACCTTTGAGTTGCTTTGTTCTCCCTCCCTGCCAAGGCACTTTGCTTTTGTTCCCCAGAGCAGCAGTGAGCAGGGCAGCAACCCCCCATCCCAGTGCTGCTGTGTTCTTGCTTCCCATCAAGTCCCTGGTGTAGGAAGAGGAGAATGAGAGAGTATCTCTGTGTGTGGGTGACTGCCTGGTCATATGCCCCCTTTCCACTGAGTGTATGTGTCTGCCTGCCTACCTGTGTGGTGCATGTGTTTTGTATGTGTGCTGAGCATATGTGTTTCTGCACTGATGTATAAGGAATTATTTTCATTTTCATTTACAGTGGTACCTCAGGTTACGAACTTAATTCGTTCTGGAGGTCCGTTCTTAACCTGAAACTGTTCTTAACCTGAGGCGTGCTTTCAATAATGGGGCCTTTCGCTGCCGCCATGCCGCCACCACACAGTTTCTGTTCTCATCCTGAGGTAAAGTTCTCAACCCAAGGTACTACTTCTGGGTTAGCGGAGTTTGTAACCTGAAGTGTTTGTATCCCAAGCATTTGTAACCTGAGGTACCACTGTATACAAGGACTATCTAACTCATAACCCATAGACCCTTTCTAGTCCCCCTCCCACTGCTCACATGTCTTTTTTGTGTGGCACACAAGCCCCAGTCCAAAATTTGGCATTTCAAAAGATCACTTTTTAAAGAAACATTGAGCACTCCCATGGATCCTGTCACCATGATTCTGTAATGCCAAAATATTTATTATTTGGGGGCCCCATTTTTTGTTCTATTTTGATTTTTAAACACACACACACACAAGTAATTATTTTGACATTATTATTCAGAATTATTTCCAACTTAGTATAGTATCTTCCGACACACACAAAAACTTCTTCCTGTAGCACAAAGTTAAGCTATGGCTCTTGTTCCCACAGGAGACAGTGATGGCCTGGGTGGCTTTAAAAGAGGATTATACAAATTCATGGGGGAGAGGGCTATCGATGGCTACTAGAGATGATGTCTATGCTTTTCCTCCATGGTTGAAAGCAGCAATGCTTCTTAATACTGGTTGCTGGAAACCACAGAAAGGGAGAGCGCTCTTGTGCTTAAGTTTTGCTTACAGGTTTCCCACAGGCTGGCCACTGTGAGAACAGGATGCTGGATTAGCTAGGCCAGTGGTCTGATCCAACAGGCTATTCTTGTGTCCTTCGAAGTAGGGTGTGGAAGAGTGCAACCTAAAAGGTTGCAACAACACACAAAACATAGATATTCCTTCAATGCTCTTCCCACTCCTTTGAAAAGAAGAAGAAATATTTATAGTACTATATATATATTGGGGGGGGGGGACTTAATATAGTTACTGTAACACTGAGGAAGAAGGTAAGTCATGATAAAATATATATTGAAAGAAGAATGATCATGACTAACTGGGCTATGAACCACCTCTGTGATTGCTTATTGGTTAGATTTCATTATGTGCTGAGTTAAGGGACAAGAACATCAGCAGGGAATTAATCTAGCAAAAAGCCCAGTTGACAGCTCAAAGTATGCAAATAATACCATCACACTCAAGAAAGGCAGCAAGAGAAAAAGAGAAAATAAATGCTAGATCAAAAGTGGGGGGGAGATTGAAAGGAAAGATGTAGAATCCCAAGTATTCAGAGGCTCGATGTATGACAATGACATGATCAGACAGATCCACATTATTTTAACAAAGATCCATATTTAGAGCAGCCTCAAAAGAACATCTTCTGAGAAGCTAAAGCACCACGTGTGAGAAGAACTAATTACCCTCTTGGCATTTCATATCCTGTGATCCAATGTACAGACATTGAGTAGAAATTGGTATTGACAAAGTCTACATGAGATGCATCTCAAGTACACAATTAGCTCCTGGGTTAAAGAGACTAAAGAGAACAGCATCAGGAATAATAATAATAATAATAATAATAATAATAATAATAATAATAATAATAATACTATTGGTAGCCCTGTCACAACATTTTCTCACCCACTCTACTTTTTATTTTAACCAAAGCAAATTCTAAAGTGACTTAATTAATCAGTGCTAAGTTCAACATTATATTAGTAGTAGTAGCAGTAGTATCATGGTCAATAAATCTGTCACCTCCACCAGCAGCTAAACTAGTACAAACATTCATCCTGTATCATATTCAAGCTACCGGAGCAATGTACCATCACCACCCCTTACACTGAGCTGAGATGGCTAGGTTAGATTGTGTAGTGGCATCCAGCCAGCCAGTATTTGTGACTGCGCCAAACTCCCAGTGTCCATTGAACATGCTGATTGGTGGAAGGTCTGCTGGCAGCTCCCTTTCTGGCAGGTCCCAGTGGAAAACCCCAAAACAGGACATTCTAAAGGCAAGGAGAGGTTGAGCTGGCCTAGGGTCCACTGGATCTTGAGCTTGCCCCACTGCTATCATGTGACTGCATTTGGACTGTGGATGCATGAGCAGTTCTGCCACTTCACAATGCACCACTAACCAATGTCGGGGTTTGGTTGCACCCCACACAATGCATTTCAAACCAATTCACAAAAGCATAGAATCCATGCCAAACCCAACAAAATTCATCTTTTTTCCTTTGATGTATTTCACTAAAGGGTCCCAAATATTCTGTTATCTCAATGTCTAATATTCAGATGTGCTTAAGAGATCATGTGCTCTGAGTCACAAAGTAAATACCGTGGCAGAATGCAGCAAAAGACAAGCACTTTGAGGTCCCTTTGATTTATGTGGATGAGTTAAACATGTACTTAGATTTCTGTCATTTCAATCAATAGGAATTAAGCCTGCTTAACTTTGGTTGCATTACGCCTTGTGTATTTTGCATTTGGTTACTTGGAAAAAAGGAAAAACCCTTTTTTCAGTAAGGTTATATAATATAATAATTAAACAGGGTTTTGTGATAAATTGAGTAGGGTTATATAAAAAGTGCCCGCTCAACTTCTGTGGGGAAAACTGGAGCACAAAATTACAGCCTACTCCTCTCTACCACGAATCTGCTTGTGTACATCCTCTCCACTTTTGGGACCAGACAAGTGGAAGTGATAGTGGCCTCGCCTACTTCTCCATGATTCTGTCAAAAGTAAAAAGAGACACACCCAGCCTCTTGACACTCTGGCATCTCCCTCTGTTTGGGCTCATAGGAATTCAGGTACAACTCCCACCATCCATGGCAGACAATGCCAATGGGATGTTTTACTTTAAGTCCTGCTATCCCAAGCAGAAGGAGATGCCACAGTGCCAAAAAGGTGGTTGTGCTAATGAACAACAACAGAGCGAGGTGCAGGCAAGATGGAGCTTTTTCATCTAAGGAACTACTACAGTGTTGGTGTTGCCTGTCTGTCCCCTAAGGCAGTGGTCTCAAATTTCAGCAACATCAAAATTTGGTGTCCCCACCTCTTGAGTTCCATTCTACATCATAGTTGTGGCACTCCTTGCAGCACCCCCGAGGCTCCAAGCCCAGTGTGAGTGAACCGATCACTCTCTCCAAATCTGCCTTTGCCTAAGCTTAGCAGGAGGGAGGAATCAGCTGAAGGATGGATAGGGAAGCCAAGAAAGGACAGGAGGAAAGGAGGAATTTGTTAACACCATTGGGCCCCTTTGAATAGCTCTGTTGAACTCCAAAAAAAGAAAGAAAGATAAGACTTACTAAGAGACAACCTTCATGTAATTTACACTTGAACAAAGCTGCTGTTCTTAGCTATCCTACATCTGGATACATGGAAATCCAAATTTACAGTAGCCAACCAACTTGTTCCAACAGGATTTCCACTTGTGCAAAGGAACTTCAGCTCCTCTCCTCCTCTCCAGGCATTTCCCCTAAATCTGATTGGGGTCCCCCCCACTCCCACAACCTTCTAGAGCAGATTTGGGATTGGCGTGGGGTGCACAAGGGGGAGAAGAGGGGGGGAGTTCCATTGCACATGTGAAAATTCTTACACTGATAGAACATGTTAGTTGGATACCATCCAATATATGAAAGCGCAAGAGACAAACCTGAGTTGGCTTCTTTGTATCATTCCAAGTAGCATTTAGACCATTGACCAAATGTGCCCCTCCAGGTCTGACTAGCCCACCTCAGGGCTTTTCCTAGGTCATGGTTTCCTTCCCATGCTTTACTAACCCTCCTGTACACCGTTCTTGAGGGCTTTTTGTGTGGCTGGAATGTGTCCTTGAACTGTGCTCATCTCTCTTGCTTGGCTGGATGGAGAGAAGTGTTGTGTGCTATGTGGTGTGTGTGTGTTAATGAGCTACCCTACAGGGTCGGGGCTGAAGCAGGGTCACCTTTGGCTTTTGTACAGCTAGAACATAGCTAGAACATAGCCTGTACAAAGGTGGGAGTCATGCTTATTGTTCCTTCCACGTTGCTTCTGGCTCTGCCCACCAGTGACAAGTTGCCCCCAGAAGGTTGCTTCTTAGGGAATATGACCCTCTGGCTGGAAACTCTGATCCATCCCTGGATTAGAGAGAACAGCCAGTCATGGGTGAAATAATGAATGAAGAAGACTCTTTAATGAATTCAGGGTTTCTAATTCAAGTTAGTTTGCTGAACAAATCAAGAAAAAACATGAGTAAGAGATCAGAAAGAGAAAACAAACAGTAATTTTCTAACTCTTCCTGTATCTTTGATATTTTTACAATCACTAGGTCAGATCAGTGATTTACATGAACAAACATTATCCTTATTCCTTGCAGAGGGATGCAAAGAACTCGCTGAAACTGGAGTGAACAGAGTTGCCCCAGGCAATGAAGACAAGGACCTGCTCCAGTTATCTGCTTTCACAATGCATTGCAGGTCTGTGATTGATAGGGGAAGAGCCAGCATCCAATCAAATTGGATCCTGGGGCTTGGCAGATACAGTGTGCAGCTAGATGTCAACCTTCTCCCATGACATTAGCTTTAGGAGGTGTAAATTGGGTAGGGTCTCCCCTTTTGCTCTTGCCAGGTAGTTTTAAAAAGGGTGGAATATCCTTGTGTGCCTGTGTGCTTTGTTCCCAAAAGCTTTGGCTTTCATAACAGGGGAACACTGAAAGGAACCACCTGTGCTCTGCACACAGCTGCCCTTGTGTAGTCAGCCTCCAAGACTGCAGCTTAGAGCTTCTCCCTTGGCAGCCAACCATGTTTGCTACATAAGAGCCCTGCTGGATCAGACCAAAGGCCCATCTAGTCCAACACTGCGTTCTTACAGTGGCTATCCAGGAGTTGACAGCTTCCAGCTTGATCCTAGCAACTGAGTGCCATGCTGCCACATTGTAGCTAGTAGCTATTGATAGCCTCATGCACCATTGATTCTTCTAATTCTCTTCTAAAGTCACCCAAGTTGGTGGCCATCAATACATCTTGTGGAAGTGAATAGCGTAACTATGCATCTTGTGAATAAGTACTTTCTTTTGTCTGTCTTGAAGATTCCAGTTTCTTGATTGCCTCTTTCTACCTATACTAGCCACTGGGCCCTTCCAGGGTTATAACAGGGTTATAAAAGACTTCCTGGGACTTTCTCTGGGCAGCAGCTGTCTTCCTGGCTCTAGCATTTGATTTCTGGGCTTGCTCCTTGTCTCTGACTCCTGTCTTGACACCCCTGGTCTGTGTCCTCATTCCCAGCTCTACGCTGAAAACTGCCTACAGCGCTGCCCTCAAAAAGTGTGATAAACCTAAATATTAGGATTTTAACCTGAGTCCATATTTGAAGAGAAGTTAAGGCATGTACATACAACACCCACACAACCCTTGAGAGTTGTATTATCCTAACAGAAGCCTCTTTTTGTTTTCCTTCAAAATTATTCAACTATTTTGAGGAATGTTTTCCAGACTGAGTTCAAATTTCAGTCAATGTTATTTTGAGATATGCACAAACTCTCTGTGACATTGTACTAGTTTCGAAGAAACTCCCTTAGGTTCTCTTAAAACTATTTCTACGGGTTGTTGTTGTTGTTGTTAGTTAGTTACCCCACCCCTCTGTTCAAGCTCTAAATACATGGTGTATTTCATTTTAGGTGAATTTTTGGTAGTAATTGAAGAAGTACAAAACTTCATATCCATGCAATAGTTGTGAACATTTCATGGGAGTGTATACTGCAAGTTCTCAGCCAGGTGGAATCATCAATTCCATTGTGTCTATGCACCAGAAATTTTGGAGAAGCACAGACTGTGCAATTGAAAGTGTTGTGTGCTTGATTTCTTTTTAAAAAGAACATGATATGATGAGAAAAGTGATGCAGAGGAATGGAGTGTCTGTGGATGTTAAAGGCAGCAAGTTGAGTAGAAACTTATTATCATGCTGCCTTAACCAATTTGTTTGGTCTGTGACAAATTCAGAAACAGGCTGCTGAGAGAGGAACTATACTATCAGCAAATGTATGTGGCCACTTCTTCAAAAGTTAATATTAGATAACCTAACAAACATGTTGACCACACTCAGTCAGGGATGACATCTGATGCCCTTTCTAAAACAGCTACAGTGGTACCTCGGGTTAAGTACTTAATTCGTTCCAGAGGTCCGTTCTTAACCTGAAACTGTTCTTAACCTGAAGCACCACTTTAGCTAATGGGGCCTCCTGCTGGTGCCGTGCCGCTGGAGCACGATTTCTGTTCTCATCCTGAAGCAAAGTTCTTAACCCGAGGTACTATTTATGGGTTAACGGAGTCTGTAACCTGAAGCGTATGTAACCCGAGGTACCACTGTATCATTATTTAAAAGACAAAGACTCATCACTCTTTTCAGATGTCTAATTGGTATGCACCACTGCTTGGAGGTGGTGATGGGCTGCAACTGAATCTTGAAGAGGCAGAGGTGTTAAGTGTCCCAAGTTTTCATGTTCAGGAGCTGGGGAGATGGCTTGCCTTGGATGGGATTGCACTCCCCTGCAAGGAGCAGGTTTGCAGTGTGGGGTATCCTTGGAGCTCAACGTGGCATGCATGGTTCTCCCGCTTGCCTATTTAATCCCCACAACAACTCTGTGAGGTTGGTTAGGCTGAGTGGCAGTGACTGGCCCAGGGTCACCCAGTGAGCTTCATGGCTGACTGGAGCATTGAAAGAACCAATCTATTTAACAACCACTACCATGCCCTAAGGGACGTGGTTGGCACTGTGGGTTAAATCACAGAGCCTAGGACTTGCTGATCAGAAGGTCGCGGTTCGAATCCCCGTGACGGGGTGAGCTCCCGTTGCTCGGTCCCTGCTCCTGCCAACCTAGCAGTTTGAAAGCACATCAAAGTGCAAGTAGATAAATAGGTACCACTCCAGCGGGAAGGTAAACAGCGTTTCCGTGCAATGCTCTGGTTCGCCAGAAGTGGCTTAGTCATGCTGGCCACATGACCCGGGAGCTGTACGCCGGCTCCCTCGGCCAATAAAGTGAGGTGAGCACTGCAACCCCAGAGTTGGTCACAACTGGACCTAATGGTCAGAGGTCCCTTTACCTTTTTACCATGCCCTAACCACCGTGCCCAGTGGGGAATTGGCAAAAAGACCAAAATTTTGAAGTGACCACCTTATGAGAGCTGGAGGGTGGGAGGGTACAATGGCTAAAAGAGGGGGAAATGAGCTAAGCCTATAGATGCTCTGTCCCTCACCTCTTGCCTTGTCACCGTCATTGTGCTGAGCAAGGGGTGCCTATTTGCTCTCAAACAGGATGATATCCAGAACTGAGCCTCAAACATGTCCTGCTGACTACTACTGGAATTGGGACCAGAGTGGGAAATCTGTCTAGTAAACCTTCGTTTGGAGTGATATTGCCCATTGCAGCAAAGTTACCAAGGCTGTCTTATAATGTGTTAGGATATGTCTTGCAGCAGTATCCCTTGGACTGCCAGCATGGGATTCATTTGCAACAATATCCAGAACCTGCCCAGAATCACATCTTTTACTGTAATTCTATTCAGACTGCTCTTTGAAATGCTTATGAATGCATTTTTTAAAAAATAAACCCTTGCAAGGATTATACATTCACGTAAAATTGTTCTCAGCATCTTTTTAAAAATTAATGAATCACTATAATATTTCTGCAAATAATAGCAATATTATTTTTTGGCACAGCTGAAAATAACAGTAGGTCATTAGTGGGTTGATATTGTGATGCTGCAGGCTCTAGTATATATCATTTTCATGCCTGCTTGAGAGTGTGGAGATTGAAAGGCTAGGGACAAAATCTGACAAAAGGTGTGGAGAGTGTTCATGGACTAGTGAAAAAGGAGTAGGAAAGTAAGCTTTCCCTGATTTCTGGAATTTGTGACCTTAAGATTCTACTAGTGCTATGCTCTATGTGAAGTGGATTTTGAATTGTCAGAGACCTCAACTAGTGGAGGTGCATGGATATCTGAATCGAGGAGAGGCCATATCTGTGTGATTAAATATATGGTATGAAAGCATAAAGGCATAGAATCATAGAGTTGGAAGAGACCACAAGGGCCATCGAGTCCAACCCCCTGCCAAGCAGGAAACACCATCAGAGCACTCCTGACATATGGTTGTCAAGCTTCTGCTTAAAGACCTCCAAAGAAGGAGACTCCACCACACTCCTTGGCAGCAAATTCCACTGTCAAACAGCTCTTACTGTCAGGAAGTTCTTCCTAATGTTTAGGTGGAATCTTCTTTCTTGTAGTTTGTATCCATTGCTCCGTGTCCCCTTCTCTGGAGCAGCAGAAAACAACCTTTCTCCCTCCTCTATGTGACATCCTTTTATATATTTGAACATGGCCATCATATCACCCCTTAACCTCCTCTTCTCCAGGCTAAACATGCCCAGCTCCCTTAGCCGTTCCTCATAAGGCATCATTTCCAGGCCTTTGACCATTTTGGTTGCCCTCCTCTGGACACGTTCCAGTTTGTCAGTGTCCTTCTTGAACTGTGGTGCCCAGAACTGGACACAGTACTCCAGGTGAGGTCTGACCAGAGCAGAATACAGTGGCACTATTACTTCCCTTGATCTAGATGTTATACTCCTATTGATGCAGCCCAGAATTGCATTGGCTTTTTTAGCTGCCGCGTCACACTGTTGTCCCTGGTTAATACCTAGTACTTTCAGTTAGCAGGTTAGATAGCAGGGTTGGAAATGCATACTTTGTTTTCTGCAGCCTTGCAGTTCCACTGGCAATCAGATCATACAGTGTTGGGCTAGATGTACCCATAGTCTTGAACATTCAGCAACATTTTTCATTCCCTTAGTAATCCGTGTAAGGCTGCAATCCTGCACATTTTGGAGTAAGTCCTATTATATTCTGGAGCAAATTTCTAAGGGCAGCTACTAACAGCTGGGCAGCCACCCAGAGTAAGTGGCATGCCTGATTGAACTGCAGGCTACAATACATCTATGTCATATATGTGGCATTTTGATGTAAGACATTCATTCTCTGGCGACACTGGTTGCCCAAAAACGCTTGTTCAAAAATAACCATATAACCCCAGTCTTTCTGGATGTGCAGTACTAAATATGAAAACAAAAAACCCAAAAAACAGCTGTGCTATGAATATCTTGTCTTTCAACTGAATATTTTCCCTAGAAAAAAGTACATCCATTTAAATACAAGACACTATATCAGCAATGTTGCATAATTTCATGACATTATTTGCCCTGACATTAATTTGTTTTTTTGCTCATTCAGTGCACATCTAGAAGGGGATACCAGAAGTTCACTGGGAGATGCACGTTTGTTTGGTTTCTTAATTGTGACATGGCTGCTATGTTTCTGAAACAAAACAAAACAAAAAAGGATTTGGCTTCTGGTGCCCCCAGTTAGCTATGATTTTATAATGGCAGCTGAATATTTGTTTATCCTCGTGCCTCTTTGGCATTTCATGTATGATAAATATGTTCATCCTCTGCTTTCTACTGGGAAATGTTCTTTAGGCTAGGAATTTGTCCTCATGATTGTGTATTAGAATGAGCAGAAGGCTTCTGTGCTGCTCAACATCTCTCAGTGGAGTTAAGATTTGATGCTTTGCCGATTACTTGTATTGCGTCCAAAGGCAAGCAATGGAACTGTTCCATGTCACTCAGCACATAGTCTGTACAGTGCTCCTGCTGTTCTTCCTTTTGTGATAGTTCCCTTAGAAACTGCTTTTTGAAGGTCAAGGGGAGCACAATGAGCTAATATGGTAGGGGGGTTATTGGTTTTGTTTTGTTATGTATTTTGTACTTTTATGCTGTGAACCACCCTGTGATCTTGAGATGGAGGAATAATAATAATAACAATAACAATAACAATAACAATAACAATAACAATAACAATAACAATAACAATAATATTTGAGAAGGTGGTGGGTCTTGTGATTCCATTAAAGGTCCCATACCGTTGCTCCAATATTATGAGCTTAAGGCAGAATTAGCACAATTCTATTGATTTTTGGGTCATTTGTTTTTTTTCCTCGTTGTAAGAGAATTGATAACTCCGGTGTTGGAGTGTCACAATTCTTGGGGAAATGTCTCGAAGGTGTCAGCCAGTTTTTAGCCATGTGTGCTGTTTGGGCGATTTGCAGTCCTGTCAATGGAAATCATCCCAGCGTTTTTGCACTTTTAATGTGCCAGAGGTAATCCAGCTAAGCTGTAGGCATTCTCCATATTCCTTGTAGACAGTGATTTAAAAGCATTGGAACAGAAAGCAAATTCCCAGGTGTTACTAAAGTGCTAGACAGATGAAACTGCCTTTATACCAATTATTAAGATGCTGGGAAGAATGAAAAGAAGGTAGTAAGACTCTGAAGACTCCTGTTGCTTGATACTCAGGTTGGTTGTTGTTGTGGTGGTGTTGTTAAATTTATTATCTTCCTTTCACCAGCAAGTCTCAGGGTGGTTTATAACTGTTTAAAATTCAGTATTAAAAACAGTTAAGTTACACTCACAGGAAAAGGGTGGGTCCTGAAAACACATACTGTATCTCAAGTGCAAAGGCCAGAACATTCATTAGTGAGGGGTTGGTTGGTATTCATAAAGAGAGGCAGAGAAGAAAACAATGAAATGGTTTCAGAAACAGGGGTGGCTAAATGAGGGGGATGTTTTTAAAAATTAATGACAAATTCAAGAGCTCTGTGGAAAACTACACAATTATTTGCGGGAGCAGTGCATAAAATTCCAGTGCTTACATATATTAAAGCCACGGTGAGACTCCATTCACTCTTCAGTAATTCCCATTTGATCCCTCCATAGTGAATCAGCACAGTACATGGAGAGGAACAGAGTATGCATATGACCCCCTTTTTCCATAAGAGACAGGGAGGCTCATATGTGTGGCTTTCAGACATTCATATGCATTTTTTAAAAACGATAATCTTGTGGAGAGCAAGCATCAAGAAAAGGCCTGCCCCGCCCCTGCCCTGTCATTTTCACCTTGAACTGTAACCAAGCTTGAGGGCAGAACTAGATGATATGCTAAATGTGTGGTCACCTTTGCATGTTGCTGTTGTTGTTGTTAGTTTAGAATTATAGCCATGAGCTGGGTCATGACAATAGCATTGGCAGAGAGAGTTAGATAAACATTTGGTGAAAAATAGAAATGGTTTGCTGCATGTGGGATGTGGTGACAGAGAGCAGAGTTTTGTTAGATTGAAGGCAGCCTTGGGTACTTCAAGGTGGTCGCTTTATTGACTTAGGTATCTGATATAAGATTAGCCCTTGAACTATCTGCTCTAAGAAGCTGCTTCACTGGGCTTTCCTTGAATATCTGTAAGTAAACATAGATTTAACAGGTTATCTAGTGTTGTATTAAACGGCCATGCCTTGTCCAAGCTTCAAAACCAGCCAAAGCTGCTTTGGTGCAAACAAACAAGACATTGAATGCAGAGATGTTATGGTCGAAGACACACTGGAAGACAGGTCCATGAGCTGGCAGGTGGGGATCAAAAAGAGCCAGAGGCAGGTGCCATGGTGAAAGATAGGCTGGTGAAAGATGGTGACCAAGCAGGCAAGATAGGTAGAGAGGGATAGTCTGTGTGGCTATTCTAGCTACTCAGACCAACAAATTGACTTGAATTACAGGCCTTATAAGAACTGCTGTGCTCCACTTCATAGCACTGGCTTCACAGGAAATAAGGGGTCAAAGGTTTGGTTCTAGACTTCCATTTTGTGAGGGGATGGGGCAGCAGTGGTGTGCTTCCAACAGCTGCATTCGATGGTTTGGGGATAGAGTGGGGCAAAGTGCTGGAGAGTTAGAAGGAGGCCCAGGATGGTGGTGGCACATGGGTCCACAACCAGGACTGAACCTTCATCTCACCTTGTCCCCACCCTATTTTCCTTCTGGCGAATGTGCCACTACCCCCACTACTCACACCCAGTGGCAGAGGAAGCTGCTCAGGCGCCTGGGGCCTACGGAGTCTGTCTGCCTTCTCCCACTCAGCTGCCCTACAGCTGCAGAGAGGCAGCAGGTGGACCATTTGGGCAGCGCAGAGCCTGAGCACACCCAAGCCACTGCGTCTCTCCTCAAGTGGTGACACCCGGGGTGGCCTGCACCCACTGCACCCCCCTTCCTCCGCCCCTGCTCACTCCACTGCTGCTTCTAGCCCTACATGGCCAGAGGGAAGCTAATCTCTGTGTTGTTGTTGTAGAATTCCTCACTATTTAGGTAAAGGGTAAGAACATATAAATCCAGGCTAAAATGGCAACTGGATGCTTCCTGCTGGACTTTTCGGCATCTAGCCAGACATAAGCAACCAAAATTTCATTCCTGTGAGGAAACCAAAACCTTTACCATTACCAGCATAAAATGAAAAAGCTTGGACTTTTCACAATACTTCTGTCCTAAGGATATTATGAGTCGAGACCCAGAGTACAAAAAATCAAACAACAGAAATGAAGCATCTTCTGGAATTTACCGTATGCATCTATTTAGAAAATAAAATATCTGTGAGAACCCAATTTTTCATTTCTGCTTCAGTGAAAAGCAGTAATGAGAGCTGTCTTCCAAATCAGTTCCCACGTCCCCAGATATTTATTATAAACAAACAGAAACAACACACACAGAGAGACATAGCCTGTTCATGTAGGATGAACAAAACAAATTAAATTCTTTACAAACTAAAGTGTGTGAGAGACAGGGTTTTACAATGATTCTTTGGTTTGCCTTTGTTTGTTTAGCTTTGTTTTCCCAGGTGCAACCATTTTTTATTTTATTTTAATTTTGTTTGCATTTGTGTTCCATTCATTAAATAAATAAAGCCCAGTCTTGGAGAAATAAAGATTCACATCATTATTACCATAATCTGCAAATAATACAACAATAATGACTCACATATGCCTGGCTATATGGTGGCTCTGTGGTTTTACACAGGCTCTGTTAGCTTGCTTGTCATGCAACCATTCATGTGAAGTCTACACTGTACCTCCTGCCACAGATCAGCATTTGGTGCTCAGTTGCAACCACAGCATTTCAAGCTACTGCAGCAAAATGGAGCGAAACAACCTAGATTCCTTCCAGCACACGACAAAATGGCAGCCATGAGGTCCACAAAAATTGGCTTAGCACCATCTCAGGGTGACAAAAAGTTACGGCTGCCATGGATGAGAACATAGGAGCCATTTCCTAGGGACTGAGGTCCCTTTGCCTCCCCCAGTAAAATATTTGAGGGGGCCTGGCTTTCCCAAAGCTGGTGGACATTGCCATTCAAATGGCGTGTGCACCCTGTCTTGCAATTCAGCTTGTGCAGCTGGTTATTCCTGTCTAAGTGCAGAACCTGATCTTCGTCCCTACTGAAATTCGTTTTGTTAGCTTGGGCCCAGTTCTCCAATCTGTTAAAGTCATCTTGATTCATGATTCTGTCTTCTATGGCACCAGCAATTTCCAGAAGGTGATGGTTGGGGACTGCTCTTCGCCCCTGTGCAGCCTTTAATGTGGGTTCAATTAATCCCCCATTTTGTTACTCATGAAACTGTTGAGTGGTGTTATCTGGACTTTTGGAGTATGTTCATCAATATGCTGATGACACACAACTCTGCTTCACCTTTACATCTGCAGATGAGGCAATGGATTTGTTGGACCATAGTTTTGTCTCGGTAATGGAATGGAGGAGGGCCAGCAAACTGAATCTCAATCCAAATAAGACTGAGGCCCTCCCTGTTAGTGGGTGGTTGCCTAGAATAGATGGGTGGGAGGTTGCCTACTCTTGGCGGGGTTACACTGCCTCTGAAGGAGTGGGCACGCAGCTTAAGGATCCATCACTGTTGCTTGAGGCTCAGGTGACCTTGGTGGTGTGGAGTTCCTACCATTAGCTTTGGCTGGTGGCCCAGCTTTACTCCTATCTGGACAGGAATAGCCTAACTTCTGCCATCAATGTTCTAGGTTAGATTACTGCAATTCATTATATGTGGGGCTGCCTTTGAAGATAGTTCAGAAACTACAGCTGGTGCAGAATTCAGTGGCCAGGTTGCTCACTGGGACGAGACGGTTTGAGCACAAACACCAATCCTTGCTTGACTGCACTGGCTGCCGATTAATTTCTGGGCCCAATTCAAAGTGCTGGTTTTGACCTATAAAGCCTTAACTGGCTCAGGATGACAATACCTCAAGTACTGCCTCTCCTCATATGAACCGTCCCAGACCCTGTGACCATCATCTGAGGCATTTCTTTGTGTGCCTCCACTGCAAGAGGTCCAGAGGGTGACAACATGAGAACAGGCCATTATGCAATGAAGTTTCAAGGTTAAAGCAGTTGTGAGTAATTATTGGGCAGGCCTAATTTCCTGTAACAAAGTAATGGGAGTTGGTGAAAAAACATTCTTAACCACTGATACTATTGAAGGTGTTAAAAGCCCCCAAGGCCATGAACATCAATGTTCTGGAGAAGCTGCACTGTGGCTGCCTTTCTTTACATTGTAAATCCCATCTTTGAGCAGCTCATGACTGTGAGTGAAGTCTTTGTTGCAAATCCATCCACAAAATTCCCATTTAAGATTAGCTGTGTGCAGTTGCTCGATAATTAAAGTCTTTCTGTCACCATGGAGCCACCCTTGGACTTCGGTTGTGATATTTACGTTCTGTTCTCATTTAAAACAAAAACAAACCATGTTTCACACAAATATTGAGAAGTGCTATGCTATAAAGCATTTGCATTTCTCAACAGTCTCAGCAACATAGATATGAATAGTATCCACATTTGCCCCCTATGAACACTTATCACACATACTATATCTTAAGAATTAACACCCTTTCAGACTGCTTCAGTCTGGAATTATGTGTGTGTGTGTATACACAGCCCACGTTGATAAAATGCCAGCTGCCTATCATCCTTACTTTTTCACCGAAAAATATTCTAAAGGTACTGTGTGTCCTTGAATGGAAGGATGCAAGTTGGACATAACTCTCTGTATTTCATGTGGGACAGCTTGACATTTAATCAGATCTTTCTGGGTATAGTTCTGAAAATCCAGGTCAGTCCCACAATTTCTCCACACCTTTATTAAGAGCTAATCTTTGGAGGCTATCTGCAGATTCGCCACCTACCCAACCAAGACGGAAGTGGCCTGCCCAAAGGTGAGTGGGCAGACTTTCATGAGGACATTGCTATGGTTTATTCAGTTGCTGTGTTCAGGGACAGTGAGGATTCCCCCCCCCCCAAGACACATTGGCCGGTCTTCATGTTTTCACCTCTGTCATAGCAACAGTCACATCTTTGGTGGATAAGGCATTGGGTTGGATCCTTAGCTGATCGGGTACCCTGTAAAGGGGCCCAGGAAAATTGTCTCTGCCTGGGAGCCCACACAGGGGTTTAAGTGGGGTTGATGAACCTGGTCCATGTCAGGAGCAACTCCCAAGTTCTGGGTCCACCCTGCAGTATTTAGCAACCAGCAGGCTGCATGATACCAGATTCATATGCAATGCCTTGGCCAAACTGCACTTGCATCTATAATCAATAAAAGTTGTGGCCTATTTCAACCCAAATACCAATCTCCTGTGTTTATGTTTTCTGGCGCTTTCCATGCTGCGAGTGTCATGCACCTGCGATGGCAACGATGAATACAGCTCTGCCAAGCAGTGTACCAAGAAATAAACTGAAAGCCACCCCACAAATTTGCCTCGGTACAAAAAGGAACACTTATTTTTATATTCAATTTTATTGTTATCTTTTATTTCATTGGTATGGGTGCATTTGCCAAATGTACAAGACTTTTCTATTGAGGACTAAGGATTAGGAAAGGTTCTCAAATTTTACATGTGGACCTTTTTAAAAAATAAAAATAAAAAAATGTTTATTTTACCTTTTGAATGAAGTTCTGATACAGGGCCATTTGAAATGTGACACAGTGACACAGAACAAACATGTCCGTGGCAGACAAGAACACTTTGCTGACAATGGCTGAATTCTTTTCATTTCATTTCATCAGTTTACTGATGTTCTCTGTGTATGTGTGTTTTCCATAGGTAGCACATCTCACTGAGTTACAGCAGGGAGAACAAGGATTAATGGCAAGTAGATTTAATGAGGCTCTTATGCACAATTTGCAGAGATTAGGAGGCTGTTTTGTTGGACACATTTTACCACTACAAGCTCAACGACTGTGTTCTGAAGTCATTCTGAATCAACATTTAACAGATAGCTTTCCTTCGATAGCTCTTTTATTCTGCAGGTGCAGCTAAATGGGGTGGGGAAGCGGGGGGGAATTTGTGAAGGGGAATGGCTTCTATACCATTATTATGAAGTCTCTTTAGCTTGACAAAAATTTTAGATATACCCCTTCATTCCAAACAAGGATATAACAAATTTGGGGACAGGATCAGTTTCTCAACTAGAGTTCCCTCATTTTGGAGAGCTGCATATGTGGGGATTTTAAAAATAGGATTACCACTACATTTGAAAATGGATATATTGGATGTGGGAGCTGCAAAGGGTAGTCTGGGGGTCCAGCATGTAGGTATCAGTATCTGGCTGGCCATTGTGAGAAGTCCACTCACCCTCTCTGGTGGGCGCCATTGCGGGCTGGCATTCTCCCATGCACTGGGATCCACCATGGGAAGTCCCAGGGACTGTTTTCCAGGCAGCAAAGGAAGCCTCTGGTCTGAGCTTGCTGCCTGGGTAAATGGTCCCGCCTGCTTGCCTAATCAGCAAATTGTGAGCAGGCGCCACCAGTATATTACATAGGTATATTACATAGTCAGCCACTTTTTGTTGGATCGTCTTAGGTTCATCCAAAGTGCTTCTGCAGGGAACAAATAAGATCATTTGGGGTGAAGTCAAAGCTCTTAGCTCCATGTGTGTGTTTAATCCCTTGCAGGTGTGGCCACAGCCGTAGCAGTTGCAGAAGGTTCTTCTCCACAGCAGGGAAAGCCACAGGTTGCTCTTCCATTGGCACATGATGCTAAACTCCAGGCATTCCAGTGTTATATTACAGAACTCGCCCTGTGCATTATATATTTTGAACTCAAGTGTACCCAGACATGGCCTTGCTTGACTAAGGAAGTGGGTGGTGAGTCACTTATTTGTACTAGATGCAATCGAGCAAAGCCTTTGTGGTGCCATAACATAGGACACTTGACTCTGTTGTAGGTAGCCAAGTTTTTAAATGAAGCTCCCTGCTGTGTCACCTCAGGCAAGCCATGATCTCTCATCCTAACCTACCTTACAAGGCTGCTGTAAGGCTGAGAGCATTATGGTCCCCAAACAACTTCCTTGTGATGAGTTACTTCCCTTTCTTCTATAATATTTAGCTATACCAATGGCTGTCAGTGATGGAGATACTCATAACCTGCTGCTGCTGAATGAAGCCCTGAGTGCACTTAAACTTATGAGGGGAACGGGGTGGAAGAACTCATTTACAGAGAGACTGTTTTCACTGCTATTACAATGGTGGACATGTTGTTTATTATTTGCTTCACAAAATGTACGCACCACTTGACTGTAAAGAAAAGGACCCTTTGGAACTTCTTGGAGGGAAAGAAGAAAATACATTCAGAAGTTTGTGAAAGAAAGGGATCGACTTTTGGTGAAGAGGAGAATGCAAGGACTGAAAATGCACCAAAGTTTTAAAGAGTAACTGTATCACTTTACAGTGGTACCTCAGGTTACAGATGCTTCGGGTTACAGACTCTGCAAACCCAGAAATAGTACCTCAGGTTAAGAACTTTGCTTCAGGATGAGAACAGAAATCGGGCGGTGGCGGCGCAGCGGCAGGAGGAGGCCCCATTAGCTAAAGTGGTACCTCAGGTTAAGAACAGTTTCAGGTTAAGAACAGACCTCCGGAACGAATTAAGTTCGTAACCCGAGGTACCACTGTATTCCTTTGATCCCTTTTGGCTTTTGCTGAGTCCTTTCAGGGCAATTCCAAGACCCATGATGGCTATGTTCTGCCTCCACAGCTTGAGGCAGCAGTGCTTCTGAATACCAGGAGAGGAGAGTCATCTTGGGCTCAGGTCTTGCTAGTGGCTTTCCCACAGACATCTGTAAGAACAGGGTGCTGGTCTAGGTGGTCTAAGGACCTGGCCCAGCAGGTTCTTCTTATGTTCTGATAATACGGATATGCTGCATCATTGAAAAAGTATGGCCTAAGCTAAAGTGATTGTGAGATCGCTTCAATGTGCAGTTATCTTATATTTCAATCTGCCTTTGCTTACAAATACACTATTCAGTATACTTTCAGCAGCTTTCCGCTGTTATCATCAATGCTTGAGTAGACCCATTGATCAGAAGGGGAAGTGGGTTTTGTTTTTTTAATGAACTAGCCATTTTACATGACAACCACCACAATTATTTTCATGGGTCCTGTGGGTGGGTTGCTGCTGCTCATATAACGACTTGTTATATTCATATCAAACTCTTAAATCCTTTTTGCTTTTTTTTAAAAAAAAAAAGCAAAGCAAAGGGTGATTGACATGAGCTGACAACACTGCTATGGTTTTCTAGAGGTATAAATAGACATATCAAATGTTCTTAGTATACATTGCTTGCTTTTAAACATTTTTATCTTGAATTTATCCAGTCATGGACATTGGAACCTTGTCTGCTATGAATATTAAATCTCTTCAAGTCCCCCCCCCCACCTCCTCCCATTCTAAAATACAGTTTAAGCTGGTGGACACCCTGGTGCATTTCCCAAAACAGAGCACCCTTCCCCCCAAAAGGAACACATGAAGCAAGATAATACAATACAAGTCTAATAGTATCTTAATTTGTTATGGTATAAGCCTCTGTGAGCTACCAAAAAGATACACCGAACCAGTAAAATACAACTTTCCATTTCTTTCCTTTCTTTCTTTTTGCCAACCCTGATAAACCAAAATGCAAATACTCTGAGCATATGCAGTTTCACATTTTAAACTCACTGTATATCATTTAAATCATCATTGTTTTTGCTCACTTCCTGCCTTGGGCCTGTTACTAACAATCAGCCTAGTTTACATCATATGACTGCTGTGAAGATATAGAAAGCATTATAAGGAGACACAATGCTTAGATACATAAAAATTTTGATTCTTTTAACAGTGATTTTAAAATTGATGGCTGGAAAGTAAGCACTCAGAACTGTTGCTAGGCAGGAGCTCATGTAGGCCAGAGGATCACATTAGAAAGCAAGAAAAAGAAGACTGAAATTTATACATCCCTGGGGATCAGAGGCATTTTACTGGAAATAGAGTACTTGAAGAAAACTGCACACGTGCCAAGTGGCAAGCCTATAGTGGGCAGGCAAAGTGGAACTGTACCGTACATCTACAGGCAATAAGGTTAATGTGGGCTGGGATTCCTGCCAATTTCTCAAAGTGCCACTTTTCCTACTGAAAGCTGAAGACATATTCAGTAGTCCATGTTTGGGGAAAACTGTCCTGGACAAGCTAATGCTGTACAACCAAAGTATCCTTGTTTAATTAGATTTGAGGAGGTGGATTAGACTGCAAAGTATGAAAACATTTTTTATTTTTTATTTTTGTATATCTTTTGGATGCATCATACATGGAGACTTAGAGATCAGTCTGTGAGACCAGTGGGTTAGCACTTCTCCTTCATTCTAGCTGCAAAGAAATTGCAAACCCTGGATTCTGCAATGTCAGGACCAGGTTGATCTTAGTTTTCTTTGCAACTCCTCCAGCTAAGACCCTGCTAATTCTAAAACTGAGGTGCTGAACATCTAGCTTGTCTGATCGCAGAATATTTTCCCTAAAATGAAAACGATTTAAAGTATTAAATAACTGCTTGCTGGCATCTTCCAAAATGCAAAGCATGCCATTGCATCCATAATTCTTTCTTCTCGGTTAGAATTTGACCTAATGATCATTTAAAACGTCTTCCTTACAATGTGCTGCTATAATTATTAACTGTGCCTTTTGGAGGATTTAGTACAGTATGAACAGTTTCCCTCTGTCTTTTCCAAGTACTATTGTCAGGAAAATGTTTTCCTTTTTGTTGCACAGTTGATAGAATTTCTCCGTCTGTCAGCTCTTCCTAAAGCTCATCTGCAGGGGAGGAGCTTTAGAAGCAGCCTTTGCGAAAAGAAAAGGAGCTCAGCTTGAAAAATAGAGCTGGAGATGATTACAAGTAAAGTATATGTGCCGGGACAAAATTGAGATTAGTGCAAAATGATTATGAAGCCTGAGACTCAAACAGAATCAAGATTAAAATTCTTAAGGAGTTTTTAACTCTTCACTGATGAATATGTATTTGTGCCTTAGTAGAGGCATCACTAGCCACAGCTTTCTTGAGAGCTATATTGGATATTGTGAGCTTTTCTGCTTTGGGCTCATGCTTACAAAAAAGGGAGGGGAAAAACAGAGAGGGATCCTTCTTTCATTCCTTCCTTTTTCTGGCATGTTGTATCTTTTGCCTTCCATCTCAATACTGATTTTGTGTGTGTGTACATGGTTCTAGGTAAATGGTGTCTCTAATCAGTCTCTCATTTTCAACAGTGTGATATACAAGACAGTATTTTGTTCAAGGACAGATATTTCTGTCAAGCTAGGATCAAGAAGGAGTGATAAAACATTCTTGTTTCGCAAGGCAAGACAGTAGTTTTCATCTTGGCATGTGGAAATTTCATTAGCAGAACAAATGGAAGGACTGATTCTCCAACATGTACTCCTGACAACTCAGGAATGTTTTCATTCATGCTTTCTTGCAGTAATGTGGGTAAATGAAAACATCACTGAGAGTTGGTAACTTACCCAACACCAATAGAATGGTCATGACTCATGCATTTGTTGAAATACTGGTAACCTGCCCAGCAAATGCACAGAATCCAGCATTGTTAGAGAACAGGAGAAGTTGCTTTTTGCTTGCATGCTGTATTTGGATATATTCAGACTGAAGCCATTGGCTGATTCATTTGTTGCTGTTGTTGTTAATGCAGGGATTTTCATGATATGTCACTGTTGTAATGGATTGCAGAGATGCAACAATGGATCCCAACATTGCATTTGATATGCAGGATGAGACAGGAGATGGTGGGCTGTCACCATTTCAGTTCACAGAAACATCTAAGGCTGTCTTATGCTGACTCATATTTGTCTGGATAGCTGAATACTGTCTTCAAGGCAGGGGACCTGTTTGCTGCCTTGATTCTATTATAAAGAATTCAAGCAGGGGTGCTTGCTTCTTATAATTCTCACTCCAGCAGTCTTTCACCACATTTTAAATGTTATTTATTTATGTATTACAATGCCTTGCCTGTCTATGAAAAGATACTTATCAGCTAACAATAATAAAAAAACTAACTAAACCATGTAACAAACAGACAATATCACAGTAATCCCATCTAAAATCAGATAAGAGCATGAAACATGGTAGCCAGTTAAAAACATGATTAAATTGAAAGCACAGATTACAACACAGCAGCACAGAGAAACAAATTAGCTCAGCAGACCAAAAATGGCAACCAGTTAGAAATGTAATTAAAATAAAGACACAATTGCCGCACAGGACAACAGGGGAAAACAAATTAACTCAGTATGCCAAGCATTCTTGGATGAAGCAGATTATCTTGACCCATTTCAATCTGACCTCAGACCAGTTTTGGCACTGTGATAGCTCTGGTTGCCCTGGCTAATGTCTCTTTTGAGGAAAGTGAAAAGTTTGACCCCATTGGTTCTCCTTGATATCTCAGTAAGTTTTGATGCTATCAGGTATCCTCCAGGAGCAGCACTGGGGGGTGGGTCCATAGTGATACAGTCCTTCTGCTCCTCTCTGCAGACCCACTTTCAGGGATTAGCACTGGGTGACCTCTGCTGAACTCAGTGACTGTTGAGCTGTGGGGTCTGTAGGGTCCTTTTCTGCCCCCAATACTATTTAACATCTATATGAAGCCATTAGGAGTTCTCATCTGGGGCTTTGGGACTCCAGTGTCATCAATGTGTGGATGAAACCCACAACATCCATGCTACATCAGAATGAGATGTAGCTGTAGCTGTGTGGATGTTGAACCAGTGTCTAATGGGCTAGATGAGTGTCAACTAAATGAAGCTGAATCTTTATAAGATCTGTTGGGGGATTGCTCCTGGGTCTGTGTAGAACCACCTTTGAAGGTGGTCCAGCAACTATTGTAGAATGCTGCTGGTAGAGTGCTGACAGCTGCTGAGACGACCCCCCCCCCCCATCTCAGCCTTAAGATCAAGAGAATGCTCCAAAAAGAGAATATGAGAAAAACGGGAAGCAAATTCTGTGGAGCTCTATTTTTGTCTTTTGGGTTCAGACAGAAGCGATACCACCAGCACGATAAAGAAAAATGTCCCTGTGAAACTTCGTAACACTCTTAAATCCAGAATGAATTTTAATGGTTGAGTTTTGAACAGCTTCTTTAAAAGAGGGCTGCATTTGAATTGTTGACTTATGCTAACTGAAGCAGGACAAATGGCAACAGCATTATAGATTGTGCATGAACAAAGATATTGTTTATCTTCTTGAAGTATATTTCCAGGCCTGTCAGGGAACATGTAAGAGAGGGTTTAAGCAGCTTGTGCTTCTGACTGTGAATGCTATCTTGAAGCACAACCTTCATAATTTTCATGAACTTGAACTGAGATATTAGGGACATATTTGAAAAGTTAGATTTGATGAGGCTTTAAAACACAGTTTTATCATGTGGCATTACGAATACAAAGCTGAAGTCTTGCAAGATTATTTCCTCTAATACACTGCTTCATTTTGCTGCAGTGGATCATGTAAACCAGCATCTTTTTTAAAAAAAAAATCCAATTTGTTTAAAGGGAAATAAACATTTTGAAACATATTCCCATTGCACATTCTTTTCCTGGGGAGCTGATGCTTCTAACATCCAGTGATAAAGAAGCAGAGGATTTGTGAATGAGAAAATGTGTTATCTTTTTAAAAAAGCATTCCATTTTTGACAGTCTACTACATCAAATTCATGAGAACATTCTGACCTTAAAAAAGGGTGGATTGCAGGGATAGTATTATTTAATCCTTGAAACAATGTCCTAGCTAAGTCACATTTCCTCCATTTCAGAAGGCATTTGTTTGTGCTTTCAGCTGAAACATTTTTTGCTGAAACATCTCACAATGTGCCTGTACTGTGTAGGCATGAAGAACCCTTAAAACTAACACCCTTTTCCTTGTTCTTTTCATTATACAGCTTGTGAGAGGAGTCATTATACAAAGTTTTTAAAGTTTGTTTTTATTGCAATATCCTGCACTTTTCGAACAGAACAACAGAAATGGAGATTGTTTTAATATGCACCCCATTAATGTGAAAGGCTTAGAACTATCTGCATTCATGCCTCACACACAACAAAACAGCATGCTTTAGATCCACCAACTTTATTTACTTAAATCTTACTTTTTTCTAAGACAAAAGAAAAAAGAAAGAAAGATGCTAATATTTAGTAGACATGCTTATTGACTTTTCTCTTGCAAAATTATAATGCAAGCATGTCCTGATCCACCAGCCCAAAGGTGGGTTTATGGGAATGGTTTGATGCAGGAATACCAAAGAAGAATGGCAAAAATAAATAAATAAATAAATCCAGAGTAATCAATTCTAGGGCTTTATTGTAAGAAAGAGTAAACTTGAAGCACAGCCTTCAGAGTCCCACTGCCTTTGCAGACATGGGGCAAACCCCACAACAGTGGGAGGTCATAATGACTTCTCCACACCCAAGCAACCATTTACACATAATTTATGCACAAAGCAGCACACATCAGTTTGGCCAGACCCTCCCATCAATCCACCTGGCCACTGAGGCCATAGGTGGCAACAATTCAAAGTGTATAGATAGCTTCTCTGTCTGGGCCAACAGCCCAGGGTCAACAAATAAGCACAACATCAAAACAAGCCAATTAGTATATATCAAAACAAGTGAATATATGAGCTCGTTTTTGCAACAACCCATCAGTCAAAGGTGATTATATTCATTTGTTTTAATATATCTTGACTACCAAGTGGCATTTGCAGGGCTTCTGGAACATTTTGCCATCGGTTCAACACAAAGCATTTAACACCTGGTACTTAGTTTTCCAAAGATGAATTTTAAAAGATTTATATATGCCTGTGAATGTTGTAGACTGCATTGATAAATGTTCAGAATTCATAGCACAATTTATGTCTTGTTCTGTTAGGACTTTGGAAAAGAACCAGATTAAGCCTAAATTATGTTGATTCAGGTTGTAGAGATTATTCCCTCTATTTTGCAGGCTTTATCCTACATCATTACCTGATTATTATTTTTTTATTATACTTATTTTTTAATGCATTTATGCAGCAAGGGTGCACAGGCCTGCTGAGCATCTTGTTGAGTTTTGGTAGAGAGTGGAATTGTTTTATTATTCTCTGCCTAAATTCCAGAGTGGATGGTGGGCTCTGACTGTCTTCTGTGACTCACTGATCACTGATGGGAAGAAGGGGGTCTGAGCAGGCAGGAAAAGAAAATTAAGGGTAATAGGGGAAAATATGTGCAAATACTTAGTCCTATTTTCTGTAGGTGGGTGAGGAGGACTTAATGAGTAATTAAGCCTTAATAGCCCACTTAGATAGTTCTGTCAAACTTGTGTTATACCATATTATATGGTGAACCCCAGTTAGTACTTTTATTTTTCATTTTTATATCTGCTGAGTCTGTCTGGCTATTGTTCTTTCTTTCTTTCTTTCTTTCTTTCTATTCTGTTATGGATTCTTTTTTGTGTATCTGTTGTAAGCTACTCCCAGTAATGTGAATGCATTGTAAAAATGGGATATAAATCTGAGAATGCACATGTACTATTATTCTGCTATTCATGGTGTTTTAAAGACTATCATGAGCAAAAAGGGCACATCACAGTTCCACAGAGTTTACAGTTTTATTTCATTTATTATTTAGGTTTCTGCTTCCTAGTCACCCTTCAGCCAAAACTCCCAGAGTGACTTACAAAATAAAAAGAACAGTCAATAAACAACTAGAACAGTAATGAAAGAACCAGGTCTCCCCTGCCCCCTTTTCTGTTAATGAATTCCTCTGTCAACAGCCTCCTGTCAATTTGTGATCTGAATGTAGAGAAAAGGGAGGCAGGCAGGGAGGCAGAGTGCTGTGAGTTTAGCTTAAGGTAAAACTTCTTACGTTTCAAAGGCTCTTTATGAGTATCTGATGCAAGGCTGGAATAGTTGCTGCAAATTTACAGAACTCTGCTCACTTCTACCAAGTTCCCCCCGAATATTTGTAAATAGAAGACATATTGCAGAGATGCCATATAGTTCAACTGTGTCTCATCCAAAGGATACCAAATTCGTGGTACTGTCCCTAGACATTAAGTGATTATGTTTCGTTTGTGCATGTGATTTCATGTGTATTGTGCCAGGTTGATATGAGTGTTTGTAAAGTTGACAGAGCCTTTCTTTTCTCCAGGCCCTGCTATTCTCAGCTTTCCACATTTAGATACCATAGTCACCTAGTCCTTGATCTGACGCCTTCATTCAGTTCTATAGGATGGGTGACATTATATTAACATATGCTTTACATATGTTTCAGTTTTGAATGGCAAATGTGTAGCACCTTTAAGTATTCAGAGAGGCTCATTGGGGTAGTTTTTCTGTTTGTTTCAAGTTGGCACTGAAGTATCTGATGGAATTGCTGCTGCGACAATTGACTCTTCTGTGATATCAGGCACTGTTGCAATATAGCATGTTAGTAGGGTAAATGAGCAATACCCCTCAAGGTGATGTGCATATATAGTACTCCAGTATGGAGCTTCTGACACTGGCCAAAAACACATCTCAAAAGAAAATGGTTTAATAGGCTAATCTATGGCCCATGCCACTCTGATCCCTAGAAGTTAGTATGATGTGTGGTATTTTGAATGTTTTTCTCCAACAGAAGAAGAAGATGATGATAAAGCAAAGGCATAAAAACCTGCCGCATTAAAACTTATGTTTGTAAACTGGACAGATGTCTATTTTCCAGTATTTTTTGAATTCATTCGTGGAAACAAAAATGAACTCTCCACTTTAAATTGTAAATGAAGCCTTTATTTTTATTTTATTTTTTTAAAGCACCAGTGTTACTTAATCTGGAAAACATCTTCAAAAATATTTTCCCCCTGTATTTTCTTTCAAGACTGGTGAGGGGAAGGACAGCTGCAGAAATCCAGAGAGAGATCTTTCTCATTCTTTTGGTATCACGCAGGGATACATGATGTTATGGAATTTAGGTATGGTTGGAAAGCACAATTTCAGCACCTTAAAGGTTTGGACAGCTCCACAGGACTTTAGCTCTATTCATGCATTACTTGCAGTCAGGCGTAAGTGTATGGCGAGAGAGAGGGGAGCACCCGCAGAATCACAGAACTGGAGAGTCATCTAGTCAGTGCAATGTTTTAAGCCCTGCCCCAACATCGTTTTCCCACCACTACCACAACTGTGTACCCTGCATGCTTGTGTGAAATGTAGGTATGGGGGAGAAATTATATTCAATTTGCCTTTATAGGTAAACCAACCTAATTTGCACTTTCCAAAACAATTTTGGTGGCAATTCACACTTCTCCAAATGCCTATATTAGTGAAATTACACAAACTAATATAAACATATACAGAACTGAATTTAAAGCAAGACAAATGAGAAATGAGATTCTCCAAACTCACAAGAGGAAAGCCTAGTTTACAAGCAGAGCCTCCACACAATCAGGACACTTCTTATTTCTGGTCACACAACGGCTGTGCATGTGGGGAGATGTGATGTTGAGGGTGGGGCTAAAGGCATGGACCTGCTCGGTGGTTGCTGCCAATGAGACTGGTGGGGTGAAAGGCTGGGAGACCAGTAGCAGGTAGAGTCCAGACCCAGTGACAGGCAGAGCCACCCACCTGTGTTGGTTGTACACAATATGGGAGGCAAGTTGAGCGCTGGCTGAGGGCAGATTGAGGTTAGTTAGTGAGGCAGGGAATCCTATTGGACCAGCAGCCACTGGCCCTGCTCCTCTCTCTATACACTCATGCTCTACACACAGGTAATAGTGGTTTGTATAACCCAATACAACACAAACACCACAGCAACTAGTTATCCTCTGTTGTTATGCAAACAGTAAAATTCTGCAGTGCCTGTTGCACTCACTGCTACTCCTTGCCTCTTTTCTTAACACCATGCCATGCTGCCTTCTTCCCTCCAAAAGCTAAAATAGTTTTCACTCTATAAGACGCACCAGACCATAAGACAGACCTAGTTTTTGGAGGAGGAAGACAAGAAAAAAAAATATTCTGAATCCCAGAAGCCAGAACAGCAAGAGGGATCGCTGCGCAGCAAAAGCAATGGTCCCTCTTGCTGTTCTGGCTTCTGGGTTAGCTGCACAGCCTGCATTCGCTCCATAAGACCCATTTCCCCTTACTTTTTAGGAGGAAAAAAGTGAGTCTTATAGAGCAAAAAATATGGTATATCTGAGCCTCTTTTTTTTGGAAGTGAGTTACTTCCTTAGGTTTTACATCCTCCAATATTCATCAGGAGATGCCATAAACGTGGCTTAGTCATTCATACAAGAAGAAGATGATGATAATGGTAACAGAGTTTGCTGAAAAATGTTTGCATTTCTTTTTCTGAGCTTTGAAACAGGTCAACAAAAAGTGTTCTAAAACCCCTAAGTGCTCCAGCTTTTTCAAAGTGCCTTGTTTTGAATTTAGATGAAATTTGTGCTGCAATATTTGATCCATATGTAAATAAATTGCCTACTCCACTCCCTTTCATTTGTGCTATGAGGCAAGAGACCGGAGCGTGCCAGCTACAACTGGAATAGTTGGGAAGTCATTAAGGTGGACCCAGCTTCCAAAGCCAGCGAGGCAGACATTACAGTAAAGGGATTATATTTCTGATCAGTTGGAATCATCGCTGTTAAACAGAAGTGGGTTTGAAAGACTGGCTTGCAGGGAATGGAGACTGTGCTCTATTACAAAACTTTGGAGACAGCCTACACAGCTGAAATTAGTAACAGCTCATAAATCTGCGAAGTTGTGAACTTTTCAACCCAGCAGGCAGATAAGCCTTTGAAGTTAGTGTTCTTTCTTTAAATGTGCATACATTGCTCGGCCTTATAAATAGATACAAGTTAGGTGTATGGAATCCACTGATTTGTCCTTGATTTGGGCAGGCTTTCACCACCCCCCCCTTCCGTATCTAGAATAGTCAGCTTGCTTAATTGCAGTATATTGTTGGCCCTTCCTTCCGTTTCCACACAGTATGAGTTAAAAATATTCAAGGGCACGTTCTCTTACTTTAGATCACATCTGCACACAACATTCACGGTCCTAGTCTTGATTATCCTGGTTTACTGCATCAGCCTCCCTATTAATATTTCCAGCTTGCATTTTCCCCCCACATGTTCAGCCATACTCTCAGATACAGCTAGAAGAACTGTGCAGGAGGCTATGTGGGAGAACCTATTTTGAAAACCACAGTGTGCTGTGATTTGTTAAGTAAATATATAAATATGGATTAACAAATTAAAACTGACACAGCTGAGAACCAGGGAGCTTGGAAGTAAGGATGATACCAAACAAAACTTAAAGATGACAAAACAAAAGGTCCTTTTCCTAATCCTTACATGTTAAATAATGAAGCTGAATCCCCACGTTGTTGTTGTTTTTGTGTGTGGAGGGGAACGGACTTTGAAGTGCTCCTGATAGTTTAGATTTAAGCAAGTTCTCAGGCAGGCTAAGGCTGCTCAGTTCTGCAGAATTCTACAAATAGGGCTTCATGGTGAACTCAGACCATGGTGAACTATGGTGGGCAACAACATTAGAAAGGTCCTAGGCATCCTGCTGGCATGTGAATGCTAGATGCATAGTGGTTAGGGCCCAATTTGAACATGGATACATTGTATGGCTGAACAAATGGAAATAGGTTTCCATATCAACCATGGGTTGAAATGGGTCTAGATAATCAGTTTTATTCTAGAAACTCTGGAGCTGAGATACCACTACAAACTCAAGGTATCCTGCCCCCAAATGGCATATTTTAGAATGGTCAGAAACTACTCACACCATAGGTTCCAGAAATACATTTTATAGGCTGGAATGAACTACAGACTCCTTTAAAGGAGTCATTCGCTATTATTCTTTCTTCCTTGGCCAAGCTTCCTTTGGCCATGTATATGGGATGTGACAATGTGTTCTGTGACAGAGTGCAAGTCTGAATTATATGGCTTCAGCAGGCCGGGTCCAGACTTACACACACACACACTTTTACTCTTCATAGATAATGAAGACTGCACTGCACTGCACTGCACTGCAAAGTTAAGCTGAAAATGTCATTTAAACCCCCCAAAACTAATTTACCAGTTTATTTTGGGGAAGCCTGACCACTCACACCCACTTTTTCTCTCATGGTAACCCAAAGGCTTAGCTTCTGTGATGATCTCATGCTACTGTCACTTATCTATCCAAAGCCAATTTGGCCTTATGGAGAGGGAGAAGAGTTCTAGCTTTTAAAGAAAATATCTTTCTTTAAGGATCTGAGAGGCCATTTCTAACAAAACCAACAAAGTTCTATTGTGTCACCTTAAAGACTGTTAGACCTGAAGGTACCAAAAGACTCTTTGCTATTTTTGCTGTAACATATTAACACAACTATTCCTAAGGAAGATTTTTTTTTAAAAAAAAACCACTGATTTCATTTTATTTTACACTTTACTTCAGGTGAACTTTCAGATAAACATAGCAACACTGCTTTAGCTCTCTGTGCTAGCTTGTACTAATTAATTGGTCAATCAATCCAGTTAGTCTGAAATTGCTTTTTTTAATGTCACTGTTCCAATATAGTTACTTTGCAGCTAGACCAAACCAGAAAGGATGCTGGACACAGTGCCAAACCAATATGTTTTGCCACCTGAAGCTAACACCAAAACTCTCTCCCCTCTTCCCACCCATACAGCACTTGGGGCAACACTTTTAAAACTCTTGTTGCACCATTCTGACATAAGTCCCTACCTCCTTCTTCAGTTCCTCATGGTGCAGCCTGAAGCTGATCACCTCACACTGCTGCATAGCAAGGCCAGGCCTGGCTGGACAGCAAAGGATGGACACAGCTTGATGTAGGCACATTTTTATCACTAAATAAATCCTAAACCCATGTACTTGGGAGCATGCCCCTTTAATCACAGCGGGATTTACTTCTGAATAAAAATGCATAACCTACTTGGGCTGCAAGATTCGTGACCATAGCAGCTTTCAAACTATACATTAAAAAAGAGCACACCGTTCGGCATTTAATAAGAACTGAGTCATCTTAGTAGCCAAGCCTCTCCTGCTTGTACACTCAGTGACAGCTACTGGGGAGGGACTGCTAGAACCAGCAAGGACCAGATTCCCCACTTGCCTTGCTGCACCCCCTTAGTATTCACTTTCACTCTCTCTTATATGTTTATGGCAACTGTCCTCTGCCTTTTTGGTGTGAACATCAATGGTTGTGCATGTGTGTGTGTGTGTCTGTGTGTGTGTGTTTTACATGTTAAGATTTTGCTGTTTTGAATTTTTATAAATTGTATTGCATTTTTTTTGCATTTGTGTGCTACTTTCTGCAAGCCATCTTGAGGGCCTCTTGAATTTGTTTGTAGTCTCATGCAGCACAGCCACTTTTATGGTCTACTCTGCTGTGATCCATTGCCTCACCTGCAATAGTCAACAGAACTCCAGGAGTGGGCTTCTACAGGTAGTGGGAGAGGTCAGATGAAGAGAAAGCAGGCAGTGATCAGCGAGGTTGTTGGAGCCCAAGGTCCTTTTCATATGTTGGATGTTACTCCTCTGTGTGTCCACTCATGATGAGGTGGAGGCAGCAATATGGTAGGTAAGCACGGGGCCCTGCTCCCTGAACATTTGGATAATTGGTACCATGTGTATTTAATCTGCTGATGCCCAGCAGCCCTTGGCATGAAGTTGGTTATCATTCTATATTTCAAATCCATAGGAAAAAAGAGAAGTAAGGAGGATTGTGGCGTATCATTTCTTTCCGATTTCAGTCCTCAAGCAGGAGCCTTATTGCGTATGTTGCAAACAAAATCATAGCTGCAATATTCATTAGGAAGGAAAAGAACAAGCCAGCTCCTACAACAATTTTTATAGCCATTTAATGGCGGGATAATGATTTAATTTATCTTTTCTGGAGGCCAGGATTTTTCAATGTCTTTATTGCAGTGTTGACAATGTTGTGATAAATTTACCAGCCCTAGCTAAGCTATTTTACTTCATCACCTAGTAACTGGTAAAATTTTGTTAACAGCCATAATGCAATGCAAGACAGAAAGAAGCTCATTTATCTGCTACGGTCTCATTGTCAACCAACGCTTATGTAGCATTTGAGAATATTCCTGCAGATATAGAACACTGGTGAGTTTGAACTTCAAGGGCAGGGCAATCCAAACTCTGAATCCATGGTGCTGGAGGGGTCTAAATGTGGCAAGGGTATCACTTCACCCAGCCTTGCCCCAGCTCTGGTGGCAGCAGTGAAGTCCTCCCAGTGATGAACACCTCAACACACTTACACCAAATGTGGACAGAAGCTACCACTGGTGGTATTCCTATCATCAGTAGCCAGTAAAAAAAACCTCCTAATTCAGAAACAACCCAGCAACATGGATCCAGGCCTCTTTGCTGCACTAACCTGTAAACCAGCCCAACAAAAGTGCATTTTCCCATGTCCCTCCCACCTTCCACCCTGGCTGGCATCAGCAGCAGGGCTTAGTGGGTGAAGCTCTGGTTGTGCTGCTCCATTAATCCCTGCTGCTTCCAGATCTGGACTGCCGCCTCAGAGTGATTCATGTGCTTATATATTTGCTTACATATTTGTTTCTAAAAATATGCCCACCTGATGTAAGATCTGCTCCCTTAATTGCAACGATAATAGACATTGGGTTTAAATAGATGTAACCTGGACGCATCAACTATGTGTTTGTTGCAGAGGTAAGGTAATCAGGATGGAATGTGTGGCATTATTTCATCTGTTTGAAAGCTATACTGTGTGATATGACACCATCCCCTTCCTGATACAGAAGGCTGCTTCAGTGACATAGTCATACACATAGACTTATATAACTAATTGGAAGCTTGAAAAAAATTAATGAGTTAATTAAAATATGCCAGAGTGAAATGGATGGTGAATGAACCATGTAATTTTGTAGCACCCCATTATGCCTGTTTTGGTTTGACCAACGGCTGATGCAGATGACCTCTAGTTGTGTGGCAGTGTAACATGACATTGTTTCCTTCCCCAAATAAATAACCTAGTCCTCATAAAGAATTGGGCAATTTGATTCATGTAGCTATTTGGTTCATGACAGCAGGTGTGCTTGAAGTGCTCACAATGTAGGCTGCTTCATGATTGTCACTTCTGTGGGATGGTCCTGAAAGCAACGAGTAAATTAAATTCTGGGTTTTGTTTGTGGAAGTAGCAACATTATAGTCAAGTCTGCATGCAGTATTTCATGTTTCATGCACGCCCTCACCCTGGGTTCTGGAGGTTATATGTAGGTATAATGACTAATGTAGCCATAATGAATAATGTAGGTATAATGACTAATAACCATTGATAGCCTTTTACCCAATGGATTTGTCTAATACACTTGTACAATTGTTCAGTTTCATAGGAGTCTGAGGACTCCTATTTTTGGTTATTTCCAAGAATGGGCTCCGTTATCCATATGCAGTCTGAAGGTCTCAAAAGAGAATGACTCTGCATTGATTTGAGGCAGAGTGATAACTGACGAGGTAGCTTTATTTGTATACCAATATGCTAGACTATTTTGTTAATAGAGCATGGAAAATACTTTAAGCTTCTTTGGGGAGGTATGTTCATTAAATTTATCTGTGAGAGCGCTAGCACAGATGTCCCATGGCTAGTAAAAAAAAGGGAGATGGTTCTGAAATAAGAAACCTGTTTTGGTCAGAGAATTTGTTTAAATAAGCTAGTGTTTCAGGGTGTTGTGTGCTAATAGTTACATCGCATTAATGGGTCTTTATAAAAAGACCATGGTCTAAATAACAGAAGACATGGCAGTAATCCTCTGCAGGAGATCACTGAAGTCACCTGCTGCTCCCTGCTCTTGACTTACTTCTGTACTTGCCTACCATCCTTTACAATCACAATTCCTTTTCCCTGCTTACTTCAGTTGTGGCTTTCCTTCTTCCTCTGCACTGTCATTATGCTTCCTGTTAGGTTTGCCGTTTCCACGATTATTCGACAGAGAGTCCTCACTGCTCAGGCATTGAGAGAGGTAACAGTTGTCTTATAGATGCTCTAGAGAGACAGTAATGGAACAGAGCTTGGGTGTCCACACAGCTTAAACTAAATGGGGTCTTATTTTATGACACAGATGTTTTAAAAATAATGCTTATATCAACCATATAAGACTGGTGCATACATTCTCCACTTGTACATTGGATCGGGCAGATTTCAATCTGATTGGCTTGGAGGTTCCAGTCAGTTGGACAGTCACTTCATTCTCAGCCTTGGCCTAAGAGGGTTTCCAGTTCAAGCTCCATATTCCGGTAGGCTTCAAAGATGTAACAGTTTGTGTAAATTCAACTTCAGTTCAGCTTGGTAGTTGGTGTGGTGCAAAATTAACCGATATAAGTGTGGTGTAATGGTTAAGGGCGACAGACTCGTAATCTGGGGAACCGGGTTCGTGTCTCCGCTCCTCCACATGCAGCTGCTGGGTGACCTTGGGCTAGTCACACTTCTCTGAAGTCTCTCAGCCCCACTCACCTCACAGAGTGTTTGTTGTGGGGGAGGAAGGGAAAGGAGAATGTTAGCTGCTTTGAGACTCCTTCGGGTGGTGATAAAGCAGGATATCAAATCCAAACTCCTCCTCCTCTTCCTCCTCTTCTAAAGCTATACTAACTCTGATTAAACTTTGCACAAGCTTGTTTTTAGAGTACTGCAAACTGGATCTAGGTAGAACTGAATCTAAACTTCCATAGGTAAAACTGAAAGAGAGCACTTCCTTTGAAATCAGCAATGCCACACCCCAATATAGAAACTGGGTCAGAAAGAAAAGAACCAGACTCTTAATAACATGCTGGGTGGAGTTTTTCGTTTATTCTTTTTTGACAAAGCATTCTGCATATTAAAGTTAATACAGTTTTCAAATGCCTATTTGCATATCACCTTCTACACTCAAGAAAAGTGAAGAATGACTCATGATCAGCTGCTACCTGATATCTCACTCTCCCTTTGAAACAACTTGGATATTTTTAAGGTTGCTTGGGAAACAGTGTGACAGACTCGATGAGAGAAAATATTGGGGGGGGGGGAATTGTTCTTCCCTTTCTCTGAGAAGTGATTCACATGGATGCTTTTCATGGGCTTGCATGGCTGCTTCAAAGAACATGGACTGACCTTGCCACACTGTTCTTTTATTTCTGTTTTACCAGCTCTTTGACCATATAATAAATTTTGACTCATTGAATTATTAGTTGGGGTTCATCAAGACATTTGAAGCACTTTAGAGGTGCAGTTCTTATCATTGGCCATGATGATGGGAGCTATGTCCAACACCATCTGGGACCCCACATATTTCCCATTACTGCTTTATATGCGAAGACCAAACTCCTTTCTCTGAATCCCCATTCTTACGTATCTAAAGCACTGCAAATTGTGGCCAAAAATGAACTCAGAGCCAGGGCAATTCATACATCTGGTCCCATTCAGCAATGTGCCCAGAAGTATTTCTTATATCTCTTTAAGTTGAGATGCTAGAGACTGAACACTGAGTCTTCTTCTACAAAGCATAAGTTCTACCACCTTCTGTTTAGTATGCCAATCTGTTCCTGCTTCAGTGCTCTTTTTTCCAAATAATAATTAAAAAAAGTCACTGCAGAATCAAAGCCAACCAGAGGACCCATAGAGAATGCAGTGATATCATGGTATTATGTTGGGGTTGCTAACGTGGTGCCTTCCATATGTTTTGGACTACAGCTTTCATAATTCCTGACCATTGCTCATTGTCCACAACATCAGGAGGACATTAGGTTGGCTACCCCTGAGATAAATAAATGCAGCAATATTGTGGTGCTCTGTAGCCAATTCACACACGAGGATGTCACTAATGGCAAACATGTCCTTTATTCTTTCCCTTACTTTGAATGGGGAAGGCACAAGCATATCCTTGATTGCCTAGACAACCAGGCAGGTCTTTCCTGTCTTCATATGCTGCACTGGAGGTTCCACTGCCTGCCAACTGTGCAAAACAAGACTGTTCGTTGCCTTTAACTGCATGGCAGAATGTGGATTAGGACCACAACTTGTCAGTTATGTGTGACTCTGGATGAGGGAGTGTTAGACCCTTTTAAAAAAGGGGGGAGACATTTTTAATAGGTTCCAAACTGTTTATGAAAAGTGCAGTACAAATTCAAAGAGCCTTTTTGTCTATTTTCTTGAGCTGTTTGAGATTCACGGAAGGACTGTCAGAGGGCACCTCTCTTAGTCATCAGTTTCCATTTGGTTTCAAATCAGACACAGACAATCTAGACAACAATAGATCTTACTTTCATCTGCCTTTCAGCTCCAATGGTTATCTAAAGGTAATGACAAGAGATTCTGAATTAGGGATTTCAGGTAATTTTCTGGTTCAACATTGAAAGCACCATAGCCCAAAAAGAGGGGAAGAACAGTATTTCACCAAAGGAAATGTGGCAGAAATCAAAGAGTGAAGACGAGCCTGAAATACCATAATTAACCACAGGCCAAGTAGGAAGAGCAACCGAGGAGGAGCATGCAAGGACACAACATTATTTCAGCCAGTAGTGCCAGATACCATATGGCAACTTTCAAAATCCATAATATGCTATCAGTCCTCCTATACCTGCTGCTTTGTACATTCAAGTCTATGCTGTGCTCTGCAGTCACTAATCTATTAAAATTTAGAGAACATTCAAGCTGGCTTCCTATAGAATGTACAAATGCTACCTACCGCTTAGTCATTATGCCTTTCTTGCTCGTTGAATTTTTTTTCTTCTTAGTTGACAATGACTGCTTGCCTTGAAGGCTGCACAGTCATCTGAAATAGGCTGGAACACTATGCATCTGTCCAAGAAAATAAATAAATCAGAAAAGCTTTATTTTTTATTTTTTTTAGAAGGCTTTGTGCTTGCAACTTGTAAAATGCTTCACTATCTAGAGGCGGTCACATTAATACAGAGGCTGGAGAGAAATCCTTGTAAGAATGGCACAGCACTGAACAATCTCTTAAATTACAGTGTGGTGTTCCAAGAGGCAGTTCAGAAAAATAAAACAATGTCACAGAGCATAACATTCTCCTGGGCATGCGGAGGTTGCAGGAAATTGCTTTGGGCAATGGAGCCAAATCAGTGTTGGAAGGTATTGTTTGCGAGCAGTGTTGCAACCAGTAATTCTAGGTAGCAGACAAATGACTGCAAATCAGAAATGGGCAAGCATCGATGCCCACTGCCTACAATGAAATTGCACTCAAAGACAACAGGCAAACAAACAAGTTTTCTCTCCCTCTCTCTATCCAGATAAAGGACATATCACAAGTATTCTTTTGCTTCTATTTTGCTTCTCATTTTATGGTCCCACACTATACCAAGCATCACTTTGGCAACCCTCTTTTGTAGCTCTGTGTTTGCCACTGTAAGGAAGCAAGGCAATGTACCACCAGTGCAGTCTTTCTGTCAGTGCAAGCTTTTCAGCTTGCAAGATGGAAGGACCCCCCTCCTGCTTTCCCTCTGGGCTGTTCTGTGGGTTCTTCTGCCCCCCCACAAGCCAAATTTGGAGGGTGCATGGGGAAGGAGAGGGGAGAAAGCCCCACAGCATGGGGCAGAATTTTTTGCACTGGCTTCTTCTAGGAGGGCTAATTAGTTGAATCTCACCTTATGCCTTTATTCAGGCACAATGTGTGCCACTGTCTGTCTAGTATCTGTGGAATGGGAGCCTAATAACAGTTCATTTGTCGCCTTGCAGAAACCATAACTAAAAGTCTGGGGTGTGCAATGACCTAAGCTAAAAGGATAAGGTTAAGAAGATGTAAAGAATAGGAGATTCTCCTAGGCGATAGCACTTCACAAATAACCTTGCAAGACTGTAAACTGGGGAATCAGATAAACTGTTCGGTTTTGTACAAGCCCATGATTTTTATCATTTCAGGGTCTTCCTCAAAATAATTAGCAGGAGGCACAGTTATCCTAAGCAGATAATTTGTTGTGCACATTCTCTGACCCCAATCCAAGCCTGCCAGCTGTCCTATTTTGGCCTCTTGGGGGGGGCACACAGGGCAAGGTGAGGTTTCTGTGGGAGCATCCCTGTTATCTGGTCTGCTAGAGGTGCAGGAAACTCATAGCAAACCAGAATGAACTGGAATTTAGGAACAGAAAGTCAGAAGCAATTTCACCTGGACAGAAATTGCCAGAAGTCCAACAGTACTGACATTGATCCAGCATTTGTAGGGAACAGGCCATAGGGTATCTGGGACACATGTTTAGGGCCACACAGGTGGTTGAGTTTCATGTCTGCAAGTAGTTTTTCTCGTTGGACTGGGTTTCTGGTTCATCCTCAGTAGGATCAGACCCATGATTCACATCTAGTATCTCCTCCCCTTTAGGATCTATGACCAATTCACTTGTGAGACCATGACCAACCTTAGTACCCCCAAAAAATTATCTGGCAGTTTATATTAGATGGGTAGCGATTATGAGGTAATCCCCAGGTTTGTTTTCTTAACGTAGCCATTTTAGTTTTAGGGGTTAAAACAAATACCTGGGACCCTTCATGTATCTATTTATTTAATTTCTAATATGACAAAAAAGTGTAATGGTTGATGCTCAGATTCTTGTGAATGCTAACCAGAGAAAAGATGTGATGTGGTTGGTTATGTGTCATTTATGCATAAACAAATAATTTTGCTCCTCCGCAGGACAATTCTTGCAAAATTAACAATTGAGAATTCATTACATTGGACATTGTGGAGTTAACAAGTTATGAGGCTCTGTAATTACCTATTTTTAGATAAGAATCAATCCATCAAGAAAAACTATTCTATCTTTTCCATCTCTTCCATAATTATCATTTACACCATTCTTAGCATTCAATTTAGTCTTCCAGCGACTGCCTTGATTTTGGTAGATTAAAGAAGCTTGATTTAACTGTCATAATAAAAGTGAGTCTTTGAGGTGATAAAATGCACCAGGGAACTGCATTAAAAATGCACCAAAAATTACAGTGACAACTTTAATAGAATAAAGTTCTTAATTAACTCATCTGTGCTAGACATTTTTCGTTTCTCTGCCAATTTACACACTATGGCTTCTGTTTAATTTTGCTTTAGATTAGGTTTGCTGTGGGGAAAATATATAAAACCAACCAATAAACAGAGAAACATTTAAAATTATTCAGTAAAAAAAGTCCATATGGACAAGTTCCAAAGGAATCTTAATTCTCATTCCACACAGAAATTCTCTGCAAAAAAACAAAACAAATTATGCTTCAAGTGCATATTGCATCCATATTTATTAGGAAACAGTCATATAAACCCACACTTTATATGTTTATTACAGCATGATTCTTAACTAATTCATCTTCATAACCCCAAGGAGTGCCACTGTTGTATTAGGTTTTATGTAGCCAAAATGGCATCATCCATGCACATGAGGGAGGTATCAGCAGACTTGGAAGAATACTGACTGATTTCTGTGACTGGTAATCGAAATCCATGGGAGCATACTGGGAATATCTTGGAAAGGGGTTTGGTTTTCTGACTGGAAGCCTGAACAGGAGCACTGCACTGCAACACATTATCAGATCCCACTTGTGAATACGACCATAATATTTGCTGTTCTCATCTCTTACAATTTGATGATAGCTAGGAACCAAATAATTGCTATGCTAGTCCTGTGAGCCAAAGTATATGTATAAGAGGGAGGGACCTTGTCTTCCCCATGCAAAATGGCAATTGGCTTTTGACATAAAGAAGAGATTAAATGGGAGTTTGTGATATGGCACAGTGTGAAGAAGATCAACTTCTTTTTTAAAGTAAGCTAGAACTTTATATGCTGGCTATCCTTTACTCATTTCTTGCTCTACATATTGGAGCAGCCATCTTGAAACAACTTGCTGTAGGGAGTAACTGACAGCTGTTAAGCTAACATGGCCTAAACCCATGCAGCCTTGGATTTTGACCTTGTCAGATTTCATAAAGTATTCATTGTAGGGCCTGAACAGCCTATAGACATGAGCCCTTTAAGAGATGCTGATTTGGGTTTCATGAGAATATCTAGAGGGCATCTCTTATTTTAGATGCAAGGTATATCGGTCTCTTAGAAACCTGTATGACATAAAGGTGAGATATTGAGTATGGAGAGGTGAATGCACAGGAGTTCGTTATACATAAGGCATTATTTATCAAAGCAAATATTTTAAAGGAGTTATTCAATATGTTTCCTCTGCAGACTAGTAACGTACTGGATTTTCTGAGAACAAATTCTGTTTCTGGGTGGATAAACTGCTACTTGATTGACAGCCAAGTGGCTTTGCTCCCTGAATCCGTGATTAATAGTTCAAGACACTTGATTGCATATACATTTGTGTGTGCGCATGCACAAATGTAATTTGGTGAGCAAGGCATATTTCTACCCCATTTTAATTTGATCCACATAGGCAAGAACACTTACAAGCCCGAATATATCCAACACAACATAAACTCTTCTGTTAGATGACAGTTTCAGTTGGGGATGCATTTACAAATCACATGAGTTCATTTTGATTATGTTACATACCCATTCTAAGGTCTATTGAACCTTCTCAGGAGAAAAAAACAACACCTCCTATATGTTACACACTAGTGTGCTTCAGGTGGCATTTTTTTTTATAATTTAGCTTTTCCTTTTTTAAGTAGAATTTCATCTGACTTTTTTTTGCTATGGTTGGTCTAAGATCTTTGTTGTTGTTTAGTCGTGTCCAACTCTTTGTGACCCCATGGACCAGAGCACGCCAGGCACTTCTGTCTTCCGCTGCCTCCCGCAGTTTGGTCAAACTAAGATCTTTAGCCAGTCCTTATTCAGCTTTCCTCCAGAGGTGCACAGGGGCCTCCTTCCCAAAGCCTAGTAAACGCTGGGCTTTGGGAAGAAGGAAGGAGGGCTCTAGGACACTGCCAGAGCCTCACACCTCCTTCCCAAAGCCTAGTGCCTAGCTGATAAGTACATCCTAGAATTCAGGAGGGCTAGGAAACTAGCCCAGAATAAGAGAGCAAAATATGGGAATCCAGTGTAACTAATTTTATTAAATTTATACAGTGCCTTTCATCCAAAGATCACAGTAAGGTTTATGGTCTAAAAGTACAAAATACATAAGAGAATAACAACCAAAATACAAACAAACAATAACGCACACACACTGGCATAAAGTATGCCAGACCCAGACTTTGATCAGGAGCGGTGATACTGCCAATTGAGCCTACCTCAACCCAGCAGAGGGGGAAGAAGCCTTTAAAATAGTTTAACTTACACCACTCTTTTTTTTACTTATGCAAGTTCTACCAGGTTGCCAGATCATGTGACAGAGCTGAATGGAGTTAGGACTCAACATAGGTCTGCCTCCCTTGCCTGGTCCTTCCCTAGACACTTCCACAGAATACCCATTTTTTAAGGACTTGACTTGCTTGACCCAGCTGGCTGAGCTGGGATGGGTAAGTTATGCTAGTGTGTCTTGGGCTGAGCCAGGGTTGGCTACTTAAGTCAGCGTAGCCCAACTGTCTCCCTCTTGTTCTTTCTCCACAAGTTGGCTCTCAGTCCAGCTCAGTCCATTCATCCATGGCAAAGTCATGTTCCCAAGGCCCACTGAGCAAAAGCAGTTGCTGGGTCCAAAGAAAAACAAACTTTATCTCTCCCACTTCTTTACCAGTTGACTGCAATAGTAGTCTGTTGTTGTTGCTTGCTTGCTTGCTTGCTTTTGGACGGATGGTTACCAGGGAGTAGGCTCCAGTCATTTATTTCATATTCTCAGTCAAACAAACAAACAAATATATACAGGACATTCTAAAACCTATCATATTTGGATCCAGGGCAGCATCCATCTGGATCCAGCCTGTCTCTTAGCGTAGACCCAGATCATCGAGCCTGAGCTTCCACCAGCCATCATATTGGCAGGATTGGCAGCAAACCTGATGGAGGATATTATTATTATTATACATTTTTCTTTAAGAAGTAATATAATAAATGATCAGATGCATATATCTTAGCCTTATAATATTGACAAACTGTGCCATAGTGACATCTGCTGGAGGACACTACAGCTGTTATGAGATGTGACAGGATAGATTGGTTTCCTCTGATGAAACTGCAAAGATCTGGAAACGACAGAGAAGGAACCAATTGTGAAGCTGGAAATTAGACCTTTGGAAATGTGATTCCTTTGTGTCGTGATTCTTTTCTCTGCAGTGCCTAAGGCAGAATCATGAATATCAGTAGCCTAGCGTTTAAAATGTCATATAACTTAATACCCTTAGTAGTAAATATCTGTTGCACGTTAAAGCCCAAAGCACTTTAAGCAACCATGAGAATGAGAGCCACGAAAATAGGACTTATATATCTTTATTAGAATTTGAAATGGTTTACTGTACCTACACGGTAAGCAAAATGATCATTTGCATACAAATTGTGTGACATTTATTTATTCATACAATTTATATACTATTTATATTTAAACAAAAAACGGCTTACCACTGGTTTATATTTAAGTTTCCATTTTACGTATAGTAGATGTGTTTGCACAGCAATTAGAAAACATTTTAAAAAATAAGATGGCAAGTTGGCCTCTTGTACTCTGTGCTGAATTGGCTGCCCTGAATTATGGTAGCTGTCCCGAATTGCACTCAGCAATAGAACCTTCTTCTTCTCCTGAAAGATTGTGTGAGGAAAGTCTCACTTTGGTTTTATGTTTTGTCTAGCAGGCTGTTCTTTGGGGATGTTTCAGGCTAAATGGTTTAGTGTCTCTATGCTACCTGTGAGTACAGCCAGGGACAGATAGTGCTGGGAATTTAAATGACTTGGACAATTCAGAAGCAATTGGGTCTGTCTGCCAAAGAGACTCGAGCCGCAGGGGAAAGTAGTAACTATAAAGTCAGGCAATTTTCACAATATTGTTTGGGGAAATGGATTTTCACTCCCCACCCTTCCCTTTATGTATCACTCCAACGCTTTAACACCATCCCCGTTGAGCAGAGGCTCCACATGGCTGTATCTCGCATGTTTGCTGTGCTATTAATAAGCTTAAGGTTAATGTCCAAATGTGTCCCCGTTGCAGTGGACAGGCCATTAGAGCAGGTCTGACCTAGTGTTGGAAAGAAACAGGGGAGGGGAGAATAGTAGGAAAGTTTATCAGATGCCATCTTCTATCAAAATAAAGAACAGGTTTTCTGGAGGAGGAATGCATAATTTGTGCACAGTGCTCATGTCTGTGCAATTCTGACACACACATGCTGAAAACATAAAGCATATATTAGATTTTAAATTAGTTAGTTGATGTTCATGAGACAAAATTTGTTTTGTAACAGTTAAGACCAAAGGCATCTCTGATTGATTGACTGATTGATTGATTGATTGACTGACTGATTGAGTTTTGCATCTCAGTTTTTCTTCAAGGTCAGGCCAACATACATGATTCACTACCCTCTCACTTCAGCCTCAAAACCATCCTGTGAGGCAGTGGCTACCCCAACGTCACTTAGGGAGTTTCACATTTAGTAGAGATTTGAACCTGGCTGTCCTTTGTTTTAGTTGGACAATCTGCGGCTACACTGAATATTTAAGAATTCAGAACAATCTGTTGTTGATCAGAGTGAGCCTGAGGGCGCATACACATCAACCTCTCACCTCCACCATTCCCACAGAACCCTAAACTAGGTGTTAACATTAGAAAGCAGTGTGAAAGATGGGCATCAGATCTTATTACCTACCACCACCAGTCCTCATGTGCTTTTTTTTTTTTTTTTTTTTTTGCAGTAGCAGAAAGTAAGTATACCACTCCAAAGTTCAATAGAGATCGCAATGCAGAATTGGAAGCAAACTCCATGCATGAGGTTTTTTTTTTCTTTTGAATCATCTTTAACTTTACCTTTCTTTACAGCATCATGCCACCTCTCTCTCTCTCTCTCTCTCTCTCTCTCTCCCTCCTTCTCCCTCTCCCTCCCCCTCATCTGTTGACAAGCACGTTCCTTCTCATGTTGTTATCACCTCTCAGGAAACCTTTCTTAAGCTATAGTGAAATCCAGCCAAAGGTGAAATTGTGGTAGGTTCCATCTGCGTACAACTTGCCAAAGCCTTATGTGTGATGGCCGCACCCCAGAACCTGCTATGTCTTTTGCTATGTTTTGCTGAATCTTCTCCAAATGCAGCTCGCCTGCAGTGCACAGATCCATCTCTCTTTACAGGCCTTGGGTTCACACCCCTCTCAATTATTATGTGAGGGTAACAGGGATGGACTCATTCCACGCCATGAAGTATTTTAGGTGAAAAGCCAAAGTCCAAGCAATGCTTCTACACACTTGGAAGGCAGTCTAGATTTTGGGAAACCTCATAAGGTCTGGGATATTTAATGGAAATCTAATTCTGGATTCAGATTTTCAGATTTATCTGCATTTTTCTTCCTTTCCCTCCACTTTTAATCATTTATACTGCCTTGTTGATTTATAGGGTACCCTAATATTCCTGAATTATTAATCTTCACAGTGCCAGGATGGACTAGCTGAGAATTTCTGAGGTAGGTTAGGCCGATCTGATTACTTGCATATGAACATCCAGATATCTTCATGGCTGAGTGGAAATTTGGATCCATTTTCCCCAGAGTTAAAACCACATCCACTGGACCACACGGGACAAATGAAGTCTTCATCTAACCACTATTTCCCCCCCAGTATTCTTTCTTGCACTAATTTACAGATTTTAGCATCTTGTCTTCTTTCTTTCTATTAACAGGTAACCTCTGCATTGCTCAGTCATTGAAAATCCCTCAGGATCGCAAAGACAAGACCTACGAATTTGATAAAATTATCAAGCTTCTCCTAGATACTCCCAGAGCCAGGGCTATCATTGTATTTGCCTACGATGAGGATATAAAGTAAGGATGACTGGAGAAATTAACTTGTTTACACATAATGGCTTTGTGGATTAGCAAGAAAATATAGAAAAACATTTCAAAACCATATATACATAGAACAGAATGTGCAACTCAAAGTAGTAGTGGAAGTTTTTGCGAGCTACATCGGTTTTGTGTATTAAAATTTCTGTGCATTACATGAACAATAGATGTTGATACACAATTGTTCCTGGACTGTACCACTTCAGACTGAAGGAGGGGGATTATATGGCTGAATTCTTCCCCATAGGAAAATTCCCTCCCCATACAAAACTGGTACACTAGCAGAAAATGCTAGCAGGAAACACTCAGTAGAACTTTTCTCCATGGCCTCTAGTATACTATGTACATAGAGTGATTATCTACCTATCTATCAATCTGTCCATCAAAACATATTTATAGTTAATATACAGTTGTGTGATTGCTTGTCTGCAGTCTGAAGTGGTAAATTCCAAGAACCTTTGTCCTACATCATATGCGTGAACTAGACCTCATTTGCTTTCATGTACAACTAAAGGGATGGTAAGAGCCAAAGGAATTAGCTGGTAGTGCAATCTGCATCTCAGATCACTTGCTTGCAATCCAAATATTTTGTACTTTACAGCAAAGGTCCTTTGTAGCTAATTATATTGCCCTTTGCAGAATTCAGTTGCTTTGCAATTCAGTTGCAAAGTAGCTAAACTGCAAGGCCTTTGGTCTGGGAACTTGATGCTTTGACATTCAGCCTTGCCAGACCAGAGGTGCAAAATCAAGGCAGAATTCACTAAGAGCTCAGTTACTATGAAAATTCATTAAATGTAGACTTTTTACAGTCAGAGTTGTTTGATAGTCAAGATCAAAGCTATTGCAAGCAGATTTGTAAAAGATGTTTAGCTAAAATAGGGCTGCCATACGTCTGGATTTTTCTGGACATTACTGGGATTTCAAAGGGGGGGATTTCCAAAAGGGGCGCTTTGTCCTGGATCTTAGGCAGGTCAATCGAAAATTTGCAGGTTTTTTAGCATCAACAATTTGTAAAAAAAAAAAAAAAAAAAAGCTCAACAACTGGTTTTTACTTTTTGAATTATAGCAACCCTAAGCTAAAACTTGCCAAACAATAAAGAGAGAAAATGCTTGATGTAAACATTATGATCAAAATCATCTGAAGATTGAGATTAATTGGGAGGGGGAGCAGAGGAGGGCAGACCCTTCTTGCAAAGTGTCTATGCCATGGGTAGGCAAACTAAGGCCCAGGGGCCAGATCTGGCCCAATCGCCTTCTAAATTCGTCGGTCTGGGAATAAACGTGTTTTTACATGAGTAGAATGTATTCTTTTATTTAAAACGCATCTCTGGGTTATTTGTGCGGCCTGCCTGGTGTTTTTACATGAGTAGAATGTGTGCTTTTATTTAAAATGCATCTATGGATTATTTGTGGGGCATAGGAATTCGTTCATTTATTTATTTATTCAAAATATAGTCCGGCCCCCCACAAGGTCTGAGGGACAGTGGACCGGCCCCCTGCTGAAAAAGTTTGCTGACCCCTGGCAACACCAACACAGTAGTAGTTCCTTAGATGAAAAAGCTCCATCTTGCCTCTGTTTTTAAATAAAAAAGCTGTATTGATTTAAGTTACCATTTTATCTGGAGACTGTGTTGCATTGATTTAATTTTAACCAAGATGAGAGCTGATTAAGAAACCAATAACCCCCCAAAGTCTTAGACAATTACTGAGCAATTTGTGGGATAGAAAATGCAAGATACATAAACCACTAAATTATTCAATCAGTACTTAGGCTGAACATTTTCACAATCTTTGGGATGGGAAGATAACGGCTACAATTGTTGTCGACTGAGAACCACCTTATAGAATGATTGTCACATGGTTTAGAATGACTTGTTTTCAATTATTTGAAAAATATAAGCAACGTTTCAGAAGACAAATGAAACAGAGGAAGAAAAAAATGAAGGAAATAAGGAGTAAGGAGTCTGAGAGAAGAAAGGAGAAAGAGAAAGAGAATAGGCATAGAATAGAGATGCTTATGACTTGAACCTGCAGAGGTGAAGGTTTGCATGCCATTTTTTTAAAAAAGCAAGCAAATAGTTAATGGAGATCTGCTGTCATTACTCTCAACACAGCCCACTTTTCATTGGCTGCTGCCAAGGCCGGAGCTAAGCTGGTAAGAGGAACATCTTCCATTGTCCTGACCAGAGAAGGCTGTTGATTGGATGTGGTGGGATACACTTCACAGGTTGAGGGTTGAAAGGGCATGCAAATATTCAAACTGACTGAAAGGGAGACAGCTGGGGTGGTGTCATTGAACATGCAGGTACACAGTGGGCAGACACCAGAGGAGGAGGAGGGCAATAAGAAAGAGAGGCAAATCAGCTGCTTCTCCTAACCTGCAGCTTGAGGCAACTGCCTCACCTTGCTTCATCGCTGGGCCAACTCTGCTGCTCAGGTCCCTCTGTGAAAGTTGTTCCACCTTGAAGGGAAACCCACACAACTTCAGTTCTAGCTTTCAGCTCAACAGATTCCGAATAGCACCTGTTTGCCACAATTGCTTGCTATTAAGGAATCAGAGGAACCATGGGCATCCAAGAATTGTTGGGCTTTGGAGCTGTTAAAATAAACTATTGTACAGGTAATTTCAGGTAAAACAGAAGATAAGTGACATTAGAAATGAAACACTCCAAAGCAAAGCCAATTCCATTGAAGAAAGCCTGAAACCTGATTAAAAACTACTGTCTCTCTCTCTCTCTCTTTTATGAAATGATACCATTAAGGGGAAGAACTAAGGCACTGTTATTCAGTAATATGTTCAGATTATCCTCTTCCAGACTGCGCTTTGCAATATAATGAAGTAACAAAAGACCAACAATTACAGAACCTGAAACTATTATTGGAACTATGCAAGGTTTCTGGTAAAATCTGATAATGACAATTCTGTTGTTGTTGTTGTTGTTGTTATACAGTGGTACCTCGGGATACATACGCTTCAGGTTACACATTCTGCTAACCCAGAAATAGTGCTTCAGGTTAAGAACTTTGCTTCAGGATAAGAACAGAAATCGGGCTCCAGCAGCGCGGCAGCAGCAGGAGGCCCCATTAGCTAAAGTGGTGCTTCAGGTTAAGAACAGTTTCAGGATAAGAACGGACCTCCGGAACGAATGAAGTACTTAACCCGAGGTACCACTGTATAACAATTCAGTAGAATATATGAAATGAAATAAGGGCGGGGGGGAGTACCAAAAAGCAAAACGAAAACGTTACCCCAAGATTCACAGCCATTACTGCATAATATAAAATAGATTTTCAGTAGACTACACATTGAAATAGATGTTGCACAAAAACCCTGAACACACACAATGCTGTCTAAGTGTTGTTCTTGTTGCCAATATCACAGTGTCCACTCATAGCCACCCAGAGTGGCTGGGGAGACCCAGCCAGATGGGCGAAGTACAAATAATAAATTTTTATTATTATTATAATATTATTATTCCTCTGCACTTTGTGATTGATTTATTAGTTTATATAACAGGAGGAGGCAATATTGTGCCCTCCAGATGTTGTTGGACTGTTGCTGCAGGGCCTATGGTCAGGGATGGTGAGAGTTGGAGTCCAAGAGCATCTGGAGGGCACAAAATTGGCTCCCCTGCAGTATAACATTGCAAAGGCACTATGCAAGGCCAGCCCGCAGGATCTATTCTAGCAAAAACACTTTAGCGAAACGTTGTCCACAACCCTGGCTCTGGATTTTCCACAAACACAAAAGCCTCGGTTTTTTCTTTCCTTTTTTAAAAAGGGAAATCAGCCTCAATGTAGTGTCAAGCTGTAGCTTAAAGATTTATTTTAACATTTATTTTTAATATATTGGATCAAGTTGCCATGTATGGTCAAAACATGAATTTGTTGCCCTCAGATTCACCCTGTCCCATCTTCCCTTCCTCAGCAGCTCCTTTGTTCAGACAACTGCTTGTTTTGTGGATATTACATGAAGCCGAATTTTGTCTCTGCATATCACTTAATTAAGAAAATTAATAAGCAAGAGAAATATTGTAACAGTAACATCAGGCAGCTGCTGGTTTCTGTATATGGTTGGTGGGTGATTTGCAGGTTCTGCATGGCTTCCTTTTATATTGCTTAGCTGATCACTTAAATAATTCCATGTGGTGTCCTTCTGAATGCCATTGTCACCAACAAGCCTAAAGTGCCTTCTTTATTCCATGGAGGCATATAGGCAAATAGGCAAGGAGGTCCAGAAATGCAGTGATATCCTTCTTCTCTGAATCAGTGGCTGGAATCCAATGTAGAACAAAGGAAATCATTCCATCAGTGCAAGGCTTCTTTTCTAGTGCAGTGGAATGTTCTCCTGCTCTCCTCCACCCCACCTGTGTGCCTCCTAAAGCTGTTTTAGAGGTTCCCCCAACCCCCTGGAACAGATTTGGAGAGGGTGCAGAACATGCAGAGGAAGGAGTGGGGAGTCCATTTGCACAGGTGGAAATCCTTGCACTGATAGGGTGGTTAGTAGAATACATCCCCAATATATATGCTGGAATCCAATAACAGATATTGAAGAATTTAGTATTGCTAAAATGAGACATAGTTTGATAGCATCCTTGTTTCAATCACCAGAGGCATTCATGCATGGGAAATATATCTCAGCAATATCCAGGGCACATGCATACATGTTAAACCCAGGCTGGACTCTACACATCTGCAATTCCAGTTAGGTATGGTCTCAAATGTTGGGAGTGATGCCAATAACCAAAGGTTCCCCCAGGCAACACATTGCTCATACGCTTTCAGTAAATGATGCTTGTAATTCCTATGTTAGAACTATAGCTCAGAAGTGAAGAAAGGGATGTCCTATGCTGGCATGCCTTTCCATTGACATGAGTGCCTATTCAGCATGAGTTATGGATGCCAAAGGGTGATTTTGTAAGAATGATTTGTGGATGGGAGCAACAGCATCTAAGGAGTCTGGTAGGGCTCGTACCAGTGTTTTGCCTCATTGTGCCATCCTTGGTGCCATTTGCAGTCGGGCTGTGGGACTGGTGCAAGCAGAATTATATATATGATGAACTTTGTTAAATCCTTTGCTGATGCAAGAACCACCATCCTATTTTGTTCCTGCCAATCAGCTGAAGCCATGCTATTCTCCCTGTCTCCCCACAGTGAAAAACCTTCCATTCTAGCAGGTTTCTCACTTATTAGTTTTAAACACACATTTTAAAGACTGAGAAAACTATGGTAAGGAAGTGTGCTGAAAGTGTAATGAATGGATAAATGTCCATGGGCAGAAACTGCATGCTGATTTTGAAATATATAATGAGGTAATCCCTGTGGATATTCAGTTTTGGGGAGGCCAGAAATTTCATGAATTCTTATTTCACAAGTTAGTTGAATGCTGAAATTGTCCATCACTCTTCGCTTAAAGACACAGACCTGTTTATTTTACGAGAGTGTCTGTGCGCTTATGCACATCATTCCTGTTGTGAAAAAAACGTGTTGTCGTTTCATTAGTTTGCAGGAGCCTCTTCCGGCATTCCTTGAGCCACACAATTAATATTGCATAGAAGAGGGAGTGGGGATGAATATGCTTGTTGTTAAATTGTGGGTGAGCATATCAGACGACACAGCGATTCTTCAAACAGCTCTTGTTTATTCACAGGCCAGGACAGAACTGAACTGAAGGGTTCAGTCAGCCTGCTTATATAGAGCTCCAGTACAACCTTACTGTAACAACTTTCTAAAACTATCCAATCACTGAACATCACTTTCGATTCCTTATTTGCATAACTACCTACAGTATCCCCCTGCTGGCCCAGGGTGAGAACTTCAGTACATAACACTTGTCCCATCCCTCTGTTGCTGTTCCTCTTGCCCTCCATGAGTTGGTGAGATAGTGACTGCACTGGGAGCCTGTTCTAATCCATGTAGGATCGTCACACATTTTAGAATGCTAATTTTCTATGCGGTGCTTGAGCACGCTCATTCTCCCTTCCTCGCATGTACAATGTTAATTGCACGGAAAAAGCCTGAAGAAGGCTAGGACGTTAGGCTATCGCTTATAATTACGTCTTGCTTTTCTGTGCTCTTTATTGATATTGCTTTAGTGCTGGGGTATTGCTCAAAGACTGAGCTATTGCGCTCCATCCTTGTTCCGTGCAATTAGCTTGATTCTGCAGCATCTTGTGTAATGTCATCGCTTTTCTTTTCTCTGTTTCACCAGTCAACCAACTGTTTGGAAAGTTGTGGCAATATTTGAACACTTGTCTGATATAGTAATTGTGCCCCTTTTTTTTGCTTTAGGAAATGAAAACCATGGGCATTCATTGCAACCCTCCTATTACGGAGGAGAAGTGGCCTTTCCAAGTGCAATCATATCCATACTTGCTTAACCATTAGGAAGGAAAATAAGATAGGGGTATTTTCTTCAGTATGAAATGTACTGTAGCTAAATGCCCATAGACCTTTTTGTATAGATTATTCTACAGGGAAGTAATTAGCACTGAAATTACCATGGCGATAGAATGTGGAGTGAAATGTGTTGTAAAATCAAGATAAAAATAAATTTCCAGGAGAAGTAATTCTACATTTTGCATTTAAGAAGGCATAAACTATACTATATATCACATTCATTGAAGCTTTAATTATGTTAGGATTGCCATCTTTCAAAAAGTAAAAGCCAGGACAAGCAAAAATGGTTGAGCAATTTTGTTGAACAAAATCCGGATGTATGGCAGCCCTGGGTTATGTTGTTGCCCTTGGGTGTCAAACAAACTAAAGGGTTAAGAGATTTACAGTACAATCTTCTGCTTGTATGTTCAAAATGTTTTGGATCCCTCTTTGTTCCTTCAGATAGAAGGTCAGATCATCTCAAACTGATTTGGGCAACACTTAGTCTGCCTTAGATTTGAAAAGCCTGAAACTACAGATGTCTCCCCATTGCCTTTCCTTCTGAGGCGCAGCTTAAGACAGCTTTCTATATTCAAGCCTTTAAGGGGCAGAGGATACAAGCCTCATGCTCCTCCTTTTTCATAGCTGTACTCTGACTGCCTGGAACTTATCCCTTCCTAGTATAAGTTGTCAGCAGCATCACTTTTAACAGAGAGGTGGTACCCTGTTCTCTCTGCACTGGCAGCCAGTGAGAGGGTACAGGGAGGTCTCAGGTTGTGGGCATTTAGTGGAACTCTGCATACCAGGTTAGGAAGTTGGTGTGTCAGTACCAGGTAATGCTTTCTCTCAAGCCATCCTTGGGAGTCCTGAGCTCTGCAGTTGCCTCTGTTACCACAGACACACAACCATGTGGTGAAAACACTGGCACCATTTTAGATTCATTCTAGACCCCACCCAAAAGCACTATGATTGCAAAGTCATTGCCTGGTTGGTCACAAAACTATGCCCCTATTTCTACCCCCTCTTTCTTGACAGTTTTGTAGAAAATGGACTATATTCTTAACTCTGGGGCCTGACTTGCCCCAGTGAATTTCTGAAGGAGGTTAAAAGCTTCAGGAGCAGCCCAAATTGTGGCATAATTTCTAAATGACCGGTGGATATATTTTTTAAGCATCCGTGATTTTGAAATCACACAGCTGCTTCCTAACTGTATCAAATTGTGCAGCTGATTGTACCAGTCTAACTTCCAAAGCCAAGAAACAATGGAAAGCGAGACTGAAAGCAGCCTTATGAGGCAGCGCTCAACTTCCAGTTATGGGGATTCATTGTTCCAGCTCATTAAGCAACCTTTCTCTGCCTGCTATTGTTCCCAAGTGAATAAGTATCACTTTGACTTTCCTTCTCTCCCCCACCCCTTTTATATTTGTGTAAATTATAAATGTTTCTCTCTGCAGGCATATCCTTGCAGCAGCAAAAAGGGCTGATCAAGTTGGCCATTTTCTTTGGGTGGCCTCAGACACTTGGGGCTCCAAAATAAACCCTGTAATACAGCAGGAAGATGTCGCTGAGGGAGCCATCACCATTCTGCCCAAGCGTGCAACAATAGAAGGTAAGGGTTTTGCTCTCTGGTTTCACTGAATGGTCCTCCCTTGTTTTACATGTGAACCTAACCTCATGTTAAACCGTTGTCTCATATATTGTAAGTTTCAGATTCGTAAACACAACACAGCTGAATTTAAGAGAAGCTATCTTCCTATCTGTGTAGGCTGCTGTTACAAAAATCTTTATAGGCATGCAGGCTGTTCTCCGCATCACCTCTGTTAGTGAGCAACAGGCATCATGGGACTTGCATGGGGTATACAAATGCTTATCTGACAATGATGACTGGTAGCCCTGTAAAATGACAGCAATAAAATATTCTGCACCAAGGTGAACGCTTGTGAAATGCAGTGTCAATTATCGGCAGCCAGCAAGATGTTCATGTGTTTTACAACCTCTTTATAAGCACAGCAGGTCCTGCCAACTTTATGATGTTATAGGGATGCTGGTAGCTCCCATTTGTTTGTTGATCAAGCAAGGCACACTCCCACCCACCCACAGAGGGCTGACTCTGACTGGCAGTGGCTCGGTAGGGATTTAGACGAATCCTTGCCTGGAGACGCATAGTTTCAAACATGGGATATATTCTGCATGCAAAGTCTGTGCTCCATTGCTGAGCTGTAGCCCCTTCTTGTTCTATTAGCACCCTTCAAGAATCAATAGGCTTCCTGATTGGTATTCATATACATTTTAAATATGAAAACCTCTTTCTTAAGGAGATGCTGTGTAAAGAGAAAAAGTGTTCTCTGTTGATACAGGGCTTTGTGCCTGTTACACGTTAGGCCATCTCTGCAAAGACCCTGGAAGATGAGTTTCGCACATTAAGTTGACATCCGGTGTCTTTCTTCGTTCCGATGAAATCAAATATTGGTATTCCTTTTTACAAAGTTCACGCTGCTAATATACTCCTTGTTCCTACTAAGAGTTATAAGGAAATCTGGTCTGAAAGCATTCTGTTCAGCACTGTGCAATTGGAAGGCAACCTGGCCCAGTGGTTCTTTCCCTTCTCCTCCTCTATCCACTCCAAAAAGCCTCTTCAGATATATATATATATATATATATATATATATATATATATATAGGGGGGCTACAATTGACTTGGGGCATGGGTGGCGCTGTTGGTTAAACCACAGAGCCTAGGACTTGCCAATCAGAAGGTTGGCAGTTCGAATCCCTGCGATGGGGTGAGCTCCCGTTGCTCGGTCCCTGCTCCTGCCAACCTAGCAGTTCGAAAGCACATCAAAGTGCAAGTAGATAAATAGGTACCGCTCCAGCGGGAAGGTAAATGGCATTTCCGTGCCCTGCTCTGGTTCGCCAGAAGTGGCTTAGTCATGCTGGCCACATGTCCCGGAAGCTGTACCCCGGCTCCCTCAGCCAATAAAGCGGGATGAGCGCCGCAACCCCAGAGTCGGTCATGACTGGACCTAATGGTCAGAGGTCCCTTTACCTTTACCTTACAATTGACAGGCACGGGGAGAAAGTGGGACTGTGAAGAATGTGACCATTCTGTGCAGGCAACCTTCAAAGTCTCCTGCCTTTGCAATTGCTTCCTTGCAGGTCTGGAAGCAACTGCGGCATCTGATGCCCTCCAGAACATGTTGGACTATAATTCTCAAAATCCCTGACTATTGGCCACTCTGGTCATAGCTGGCAGGAGTTGGACTCCAACAACATCTGCACACAGGCTTTTGAGGCTTGGTACTTAGTTTCTGAATGTAGGACTTTCCTTGTAACATGGACTACTGCGCAGACAGATGCCTGCATTACGTCCCCTTGTTCAGTTCACAAGAACGTGATTGACAATTGCACATACAGCCATGTGCTTGGCATGGCTACCTATGTCCTGGGGGCACTGTGTGCATTGCCAAGGCATATCCTATCATATCCTATCAAGTCTGTCAGTAGAAGCAGATGCAGCTTACGCATGGATACCTTTCTAGAGATAGGAAAGGATGAATTGCTTGCTTTGGAGGGAGGCTGCGCAGAATCTCCAAAATCCAGTTGTGTGCAAGGGTGGGTTGCATCCCATAATGAGCACTCACATCATATATTGTGGGTGCCCTTTGTGGGACTGCGTGTGGTGCTACAGTTCCCAGGGAACTTGCTAGTAGAAGGGGCTGGCCTGCTTCTCAGTGTATTATTCAGGCCCAGCCTCAGTATTAAATTTCATTGCTGGGAGGTGGGGCCAGCCCCATTATAAATAGGGGGAGGAGCTGGTATTAGCCAGGCAGACGGCTCTGGAGATTCACCCTCCCTACCCTCCCTTATTTAATGTTTTCCTGATTGCTGATTAACTTTTGTGCCCTGTTTAGCGGGTGCTGCTATGGTCTATGACTGGTTGCTGTTGAAGGACTGGGAAGAAATTTTCCTGCATTGGCAGGTTTTGTTTTCCCTGTAGCAATTCATTACAACTTTGGCAGTTATGGTGGAATCCTTTAGTCTTTTCTTCTCTACAATGGGGGGAGGGAGTTCTTCTCTATAATGGGGGGAGTGGTTATTCACCCCCTGCAGTGGCGATTCCAGGGTCCCCTCTTAAAGGGGTTACATAAATGGGTATCACTGGCCATACACTGAAAGGTTGTCACTGAACTACCCTGTGTGTGGGGATATGGGTTCGGCTGCCTGCTACACTTACATCGCACAGAGCACCCCCATATCCCAGTTACCCTGATGTGCCCCAGTTCCCCCGGCTGGGGGGCTGGGAGGGATACATGCCCAAGGCCTAAGCCAAGGTCTTCCTACATTCAGAAGTTTAATAAAGTTGTGGCCTAATTTTAATTCCATAACATTGTCAGAGTCCTTATTTCCTTTCACACAATCCCTGGAGGCTGGGGTTGTCATGCCTGGTCATGCAAACAATCTTTGTTCAGCTGGTATGCAAACGGTTACTAACTTGGATGTATAAGATCCATTCTCAATGCAGCCATGATGTCTTATTCTAGGCCAATTGTGGGTCCTTATTTGATAATGCACTGTGATAAGATCTTAGGGCACAGTGTGTTAATTAGAGGGTGTCAATCACATTTATGTAAGACTGTTTATTTGGTAAGACTGTTGCTGCTTCCTCCCCCCCTTTTTTTTTTGCTTCCATTGCCTTATCATTTATGCGTTTCAGATTCATAAATTAGACTGCCATGTTTCTCTCTTATCATTAGATTATACATCAAACTGAAATGAGAAGAGACATTTTAATGTCATCTCTGTTATCTCGTAGCATAGAACAACTGCTCCCCAAAGACTGCTAGTGAATGTGTATATACCAAAGGAGGATGCCTTGCCTACCACGAAACATGAGAGTGCCTCCATTTGCAGTGATAGGCTTTCAATGTTTTGCTCAAAGAGGTTGTTTGAGTTTATTGTAGTTTATCTGAGGCTCCTGCTGCTGTGCCCACACTGCACTCCCTTTTGCCTTGCCTCTCTCCCCAGTAGCTGGCAGCAAGGTGCAGTGTTGGGAAGCCAGGTCAGCAATACAGCTCTGCCTGTATTGGCTACTACTGCAACGGAGGGATTTGAACGAGGGATTTTGCTCAGGGAGTGTTCTCTTAACTGCTACTTGGCTGTTTTTTAACGCTGCTACCTGGGGATTATAAAAGTTGGATGACTGGAGCAATGGATGAAGAAGTGGTTAAGGGAAAGCAAGAATGGCAAAGAATATAAGGTAAAGGTAAAGGTACCCCTGCCCGTACGGGCCAGTCTTGACAGACTCTAGGGTTGTGCGCCCATCTCACTCAAAGAGGCCAAGGGCCAGCGCTGTCCGAAGACACTTCCGGGTCACGTGGCCAGCGTGACATCGCTGCTCTAAAAAAAAGATTATAAAAAGGGGAGGTAAAGAAGAAAATGCAGTTATAAAAGGGGAAACCAGTGAAATTTATAAAATATTAGTAGAAATGGAGGATCAAGAAGATCAATTAAAAGAGGTGTGGGCAAAGGAGACAGATAGATAGTTCTGGGGGAAAATATGGGAGAATCATACATTGAAAATGTTGTCCATAAGAATAAAAGAAAATTATTATAAATTAGTTTGGGGATGATATTTAACACCAGTCAGATTAAATCAAATAAACAAGGAATATCCGGTGTTATGTTGGAGGGGGTGCCAGGAAACGGAATTATGTTCACATGTGGTGGGGGTGTAAATATGTACAAATTTTCTGACAAAGGGTGTTTAAGGAGACAGCAGAAATCACTGGGTTAAAGCTGACCGAAAGTCTAGAGGTAGCATTATTATCAATTTACAAGGAGGTGGGAGGTTCACAGGCTATGACGGACTTGCTCACAAATGTATTGACAGCTGCACCAATTATGATAGCTAGGAAGTGGAAGGGGCAAGCAGAATATAAAATGGAAGAATTTGTATAAAGAGGTGTGGGATATAGGTATCAAAGAGAAATTAACATGTGCCATTAAGGTAAGATAGGGAATACGCAGGAGAAATGATTTTGAGGAGATATGGAAGGTGTTCGTAGAATTTATACTGTTAAAACGGAAAGGGGTCAAACCATTGCAAGAGGTGTTGAAATTCTGGGAGGTTGGATAGTTACAATGGAATGGTCTCAGTGCTGGGGTCACATTTTTATTCTTATTTATTTATGATTATTACTTGGTCAAAATAAAAATAAAAAGACACAAAAAAGTTGGAAAAAAAACTGAGATTGCTACACAGGAGAGTATGAGCTGCTTGAATATCAAGTAAAAGGGAAATGATGTTGGATAGTTCAGCTGGTTAGAGCATGGCACTCATAGCAGCAAGGTGGCAGCTTTGATCCCCATTTGGGACAACTGCATATTCCTGCATAGTTCAGGGGCTTGGGCTAGATGATCCCCAGGCTCCCTTCCAATTCTATGATCCCAAGAGTCCTTTGTTGTTTAAGAGAAAAGGTTAAAATGTGAAGTAGGTTGATAGTCCTTAGAGATGAATAACTGGTGGAATAACCGTAGTCCATGAGTTGGTAACCTCAAAGATGGATTACTGCAATGAGCTTTATCTGGGGTGCCTTGAGCCTGGTTCAGAAGCTCTGCCTGGTTGCTGACAAGGACATCCAGCCGACAGCATGTGACACCAGTGTTAAAGTACCTGCCCTTGTTTGCCCATCGACTGCTGGGCTAGGTTCAAGGACTTTGTATTCATTTGCAAAGCCTTGAACAATTTAGGTCCACCTGAAGGCTTAAATCCCAGCTTGGTCACTGAGTTGATCTGCAGAGCAGGTGAGTTGAATGTTTCCCAGGTTGATGAGGCTTATTTGACAACAACAAGAAATCATGTCTTTAGAATCACAGGCAGAAACTGAAGCAGGAGAGTGGGAGAACAAAGGCCTAGAGGCAGAGATGAATGAGGCTGGTGAAAAGTCACAGATGTCTCTGCAACTGCTTCATTGGGGCAAGACCTACAAAAGAAGGGTTGCTGTGCTCATGAGGCCTAACACTCCTGTGCAGATCCTGCCCCCCCCCCCTAATAAAGACTTAACTCCAACTTGCTCAGTGTGGTTTACTGCTGACTCACTCCTATCATAGTCTGTGCATACGACCTGACATTTTAGAAGTTATAATGATTTTTAGAGTTTGCAAGATGGGCATATTTGTAGGTTTGGTTTCATTTTATCATTCTGTTACTGTTATTAGCACCTCAAAGCTCTTAGTAGACAGAGGGTTGTAAGGTCCATGAACAAGAACAAAACGTATGTGCCGCACACAGCAGCCATCCTGCATCAAGGTAACAGTCGGGGCCCATCCTTAAAAGTGAAAATTCAGGCAGGTGGGTTGAAATTCACAAGGGAATATTTCCAGTGAAGTTCCATGGGAACGTGAATCTTTGCGGTGCCTTTTTCTAAAAGAGTTTTTTGCCGATAATGTGAGAATAACATGACTTGTTGTTAAATGTGCGATACTTCTGACCTCCTCTATTCGCACTTAGAAAGAAAAAATTAGAATACCGAGGAGACTTGCTGTCTCGCTTAGGCCGCACATGTCTCTGCACCAGTTTTACATAAAACATCAAGTTCTTACAAAAGTTTTTTTAAAAAATCCATGCTGGGTTGTCCACAGTGTATCATAGTGCAAATGAGAGGGAGGCAAGCTGTTATTCTTTCTTTGTTTTCTGTTGGCAGGGTGTGTGCGCTCTCTGCCTCTCTCTCTCTTTTAAAATTGTGTTGGTGTTTGTATAATTTATTTCTCTAAGTATAAGCTACATTGGGGGTTCTTTGCAAGGCTGAAAGGAAGGGTAAGTATATATGTTCTCTCAATGTTGTTGTAGTCTAAGAAACAATGGGCAATATTCAACAAAAATATTGCACAAGAGCAAGGAGATTTACCCCTTCTTCCCCAGGCACACCCTGTGCCATCCCCAAATCTACTCTGGAGTATTGGGTAGAAACTGACATAGGCAGCTCATGGAGAAACAGATTTAAGTGGTGCATAGTGAGTGGAGAGGGGGAGAATGTTCTGTTGCACAAGGAGAAATCCTTGCACTGGTGGGATGTTCACCTTAGCACTGCATTGAACACAACCCAACTCATTTCCCAAGGATAACCTTCCAGATCAATGTGTAATTTTCAGCAAACAGACCTGTCATTCATTCATTCATTCATTCATTTAATATACTGCCTTTTCCATCAAGGAGCTCAAGGCAGTGCACATGGTTCTTCCCTCCTGATTTTATCCTCACAACAGCCCTGTGAGGTTGGTTAGACTGAGAGACAGTGGCTGTCCCAAGGTCACCCAGTGAGCTTTGTGACTGAGTGGGGATTTCAACCCTGGTCTCCCAAGTCCAAGTCTGGCACTCCAACCACACAGGTTGATGCATGCAGCTTTGCACTCAATTTATGGAAATTAGAATGAGAAGAATGGCTCTTAGGATAGAGAGACACTTGAACTGTCTCAAAGGCATTGACTACTTTGAACCAATGAACATTCCTCAAAGGACCCTTTGTCTGTTCAGTTTGTCAGGGATGTTCTGGGCCCTTTGTTGTTCAATGTCTTTATGAAAGACTTGGATGACAGAACTGAGGGGCTGCTCATCAGATTTGTAGACGACACCAACCTGGGAGGGGTTGCTAATGCAGAGGACAGAATCGGGTTCCAACATGACCTTAACAGATTGGAGAACTGGTCCAAATCTAAGAAACTGAATTTCAATAGGGACAAATGTCAGGTTCTGTACTTACGCAGTAATAACCAGCTGTACAAGTATAAGATGAGGGACACCTGACCTGCCAGTAGTACATGTGAAAAGGATCTAGGGGTCTTAGTAGACCACAAGCTTGATATGAGTCAACAGTGTGATACAGCAGCCAAAAAAGCTAATGCTATTCTAGGATGCAGCCACAGAAGTCTAGTGTCCTGATCAAGGGAAGTAGTAGTACTGCTTTATTCTGCCTTGGTCAGACCACTCGGAGCACTGCGTCTAGTTCTGGACACCACAATTTCAGAAGGATATTGACAATCCGGAACTTGTGCATGTTAGGATATTTCCGTTCCACCTTAAACAGCGAGCAGGCTGTTGTTTGTGACAAGCCTGCGTACTTCCGGCTCACAGGAAGTTTCTGTTTTGTATATAGCTTTTGTTTTTCTCTCTGTTGCCTTGACACGCAGGCAGGCAGTCATGCTTTTTCCTTTGTTCTGACCAACGCTGAATAAATCTGTAAGATATGCTCTCCTGGGTGAATCTTTCGTTGTGGGAGCTCTGCGAAAAGGGCGTGCATGAGTCCTGGAATGTGGACAGCTATTTCCAAGGCTCGTGTCACTAATTGACTGATACTGTTTCCACGGGAGACCGGGAGACGACGTGGAGGCACAATGGCCTTTGTCTCCCTGGCAATATCCCAACAGTGCAGAGGTGAGCAACCAAGGTGAACAGGTGTCTCGAAACCAAGCATTATGAGGAACAGTTGAGGGAGTTGAGGGCATTTAGCCTGGAGAAGAGGAGACTGAGAGGAGATATGATAGCATTCTTCCAATATGTAAAGGATTATCACATGGAAAATGGAGCAAGCTTGTTTCCTCCTGCTGTGGAGCGTAGGACCCAAACCAATGGTCTTAAGTAGCAAGACAGGAGGTTCCGACTAAACATCAGGAAGAACTTTCTGGTAGTAAGAGCTTTTTGACAGGGGAACAGAGGTTTTTAAGTAGAGGCTGGATGACCATCCCTCATGGATGCTTTAGTTGAGATGCCTGCATTGCAGGGGAATGGACTAGGGACCCATGCAGTCTCTTCTGACTCAACAATTCCATGATTCGATCAATCTGCATAGTCATTTGTCATGGTTTCTGTCTGAGCTGTTAGCTTAGGGGTTGGAGGGGGGTTGTTTAGCAACAACAAGTCACATCTGCCTATCATTGTCAATGGTTCTGTGTTAGGGTTTTTTTGTAGGGGGGTGGTCTGTAATTCTTGCCCTCCCCAGGGAAAGCAATTAGCCTATTTTGTCATCCTATACCACTGCCTGTGTAAATTGGTTCCCCAAGAAGTAATGATCTAACTTAACAACGTTTGTGGGACAAATATATGTTTGCCACTGTCCCAAAGGTACAGATTACGTGAATTAAGCCCTGTGAGCTTACATCAGTCTTAATATAGTCTGGTCTTGTTTGATGTAATTACAGTGAAGGATAAAGTCAGATCTTATTTGCAAAGGACAAGCAGTGTGCTTATATAATAATCACTTTATAAAAGGTTGCATTTAAAAGGTGTTTAATCAGAGCTCTTTGGTATTGATAAGCAATAAACAGTACCCATGTTTATGCAACAAAAATCAATAAAAGAGAATTGCATTTTCTTCAGACAGCCGTTTCAAAGCTTATTTGGGCAAAATAAAATGAAAGTAGTGAAAATCATTCAATGATTTGTTGTTGTTTTGTATTGAAGCCTCTTAGGAGAGGCAGTTACCCCAAAGGCAGCTTATACATCTTTTATTTAATTATTTTTTTAAAAAAAAAAAGGTTGTTAAAACAAACAAACAAAATCACCCTTGTGATTTGTACTATATGCGTACTTATACGAAGCAAATGGGAAAAGATTAGAATTTATTTTTTCTGGCCATGTTGGTTAGAATCTAAGGTCACAAGGAAATGTTGTGTCATGGCAATGAGGGCTTTGTTGTGAATTTCTGTGTGTGGATATGAAGTGTGGAGTCCTGGGCACATGTGTGTAGAATGAAAACAGGACTAACAATGTTTGTGCAGATTCCCGAGAGAAAATAAAAGGAGTATACTGACAGCTCCAATGGCATGAAGCAGCAAGGTGAAGGAAGAGCTCTTCCTACTTTAATCTTGTATTTATTACCTTGCCTTTTTGCCAACACTATCCAAAAATGAAATGCATAAAATGACTAGACAGAACAGATAGTAAATCCTGGGATCTATGCGAGGAGGAGCAAAACTAGCAAGGGTTCACTTGACTTTGAGGGTCTACTGCTGATTTACTTAAGCTATTGCTGATTTCAAAACAGAGACAACACCTTGCCAACAAAGGTCTGTATAGTAAAAGCTATGGTTTTCCCAGTAGTGATGTATGGAAGTGAGAGCTGGACCATAAAGAAGACTGATCGCCGAATAATGGATGCTTTTGAATTATGGTCCTGGAGGAGACTCTTGAGGGTCCCACGGACTACAAGAAGATCAAACTTCTCCATTCTTAAGGAAATCAGCCCTGAGTGCTCACTGGAAGGACAGATACTGAAGCTTATGTAGGCTCCAGTACTTTGGCCACCTCATGAGAAGAGAAGACTCCCTGGAAAATACCCTGATGTTGGGAAAGATGGAGGGCACAAGGAGAAGGGGACGACAGAGGACAAGGTGGATGGACAGTGTTCTCGAAGCTACCAGCATGAATTTGACCAAACTGGGAGGCAGTGGAAGACAGGAGTGCCTGGCGTGCTCTGGTCCATGGGGTCACGAAGAGTCGGACACAACTACACAACTAAACAACAACAACAATTGCTGATTTCCTTCCATTGCCATTTCTGTTGGCCATCATGGTCTATTTCCTACTGGTGTTATATTGGTCTTCCCCTTTTGTTCTCCTCACGTGCTGCCATCCATCTTTGCATTTACTTTTGTTCCTCTGCCTCATTTTGTGTATTCCATCCCTCTCAACATTTTCTTTACATTAAAGGAAAATATTTTGTACATTCAGCTCCTCAATTCTTGAAGCCAATCCATGATGATGATGATGGCCGGCCCAAGACATTTTGCCACCTGAAGCCGGCTGGGCCCAAATGGTGTCCTCCTCCCCCAGGCCAGTGCTTTAAAAAGTTTTACTGCATAATGCTGGTTCCTGCTTTGTGTATCCTGTACCACCTATTATGCTGCTTGAGCATGAAGGGCAGAGCTGGACTATCGTTCAGTAATCTTGGTAGCCACTGGAATCTGCTTGGAATTCCGCATTGATTCTTTGAATGTGGTGAAATGCCAACTTCAAAATCTGGGTGTTTTGTATTATGACACCTGTACAAAAGGCAGAGATTGTGATTTCAAATGAATACAACCCACCCATAAAGTCCACCCATAGCTGCTTTCAGACAGCTTTTTACTGAGACTGCATATCTTGTCATCATTTGATTTTTCTCACATGAGGAAGGCAGTATACCAGCAAGGTGTTCTGCTAAATGCAGGCCAGCTGAGTTGTCCCCATTTTTCTATTCATAGCCAGAAGGGCTGCTATGGGAAAATAAGGCTCTTGAACTCTGTAATTCTCTAATAACTGTTTGGAAAATAAATGAAGCCATAGTTCAGGGACAAGTACTTCTTTTTAGGTCAGAAGCATCAGGTATGGAAGTACATGCAGCACTTGCAAACCACTCTCTAAAAGCATAGGTGCCAGTTACAAAGACTTCTGGTGGGTGAAGTCAATCTCTAAAGAGGTCTGAAGAAAGTCCATGTAAAAAAAATCATTAGCCATCATTTTCTTTGGGCTACGGGTAATAGATTTATACCTTTGCTGACATTACCGTAAGCAAACAAAAAATGCACAAATATGGGAAAGATTTCAGTGCACCCCGAATAATACATAATTGTACACACACAGCTATTCCCGTTTAATATCTCCTTTTTATTGATCAGTGGTGTAGCATGGGTTGCCAGTGCCCGGGTCCATGAAGGAGGGGTGGGAAAAGAAGGAGTATGCATGCCCATTGAACTGTCCAACAGCATCCACATCACCCAAAAGTTCGCAGCCACAGGGATAAGAAGAACCATTCTGTTGTCTGGAGAGGTCACTTCCTGGTTCTCATGGAGAAGCCATTTTCAATGGAGCAGCAAAAGTGGGTAGCTGGATTCAGGTATCACCAGGCATTGAATTTTGCTCCCCTAACAATTTTGCACCTGGGGCAACCACACCTGCCCCCCCCCCCCCCGCCGCCACTGTTACTGCTCCAATTATAAAAAAACCTTTTTGTAATACACGTATACAATTTAGGCACTAAATGGCAAGCCTTTAAACTCATGATCTGTTGGAGAGTATTTAAATCTGTCATTTCATCATACTTAATTTGCAGGTCATAGCCTCTCCATCACCATCCCACATAGATATGGCATATAATACAAAGAGCTACCTTAGGCTAATTTTTAATTAGTTTTTTAGTATCCCAATGATGACAGGAAAAATGACAGTGCTTTAAATTTAGTGTGAATGAAGAGGTGACAAGTGATTCTTAAAGATCAGAGTATGAAGTCAGATAATAAGAAGCAGAGGGTGGAGTTTTGACTGAGGCTGAAAACAGCTGTAGCATCATGGGAGTAGTGGGGGTAGGTTCAAAGTAGCCTGCCTGCCCTTTTCTATCTTGCAGCAGGCTCTGTTCAAAGCTATTCTGTGGGGTTAGCCAAGTTTGAAGCTGACCTAGGATAAACTTAATTCCTACCTTTACAAACTACACCACAGTTGATCCAACAGTTGTGCACATATATATTCCTATTGCATATGGCTGTTCGCTAACATGTTTGACCGTTACATTTCTATGCATTGCTCTAAGCAGTATAAAAGCCAAGACAGCAGCCTCCTGACACATCCTTTGCTCTTTCTTGTTCTTTCGCAGCTTTCCCAGCACTGGAAAGCTGTGTGTTATGGGGTTATATCTCCCCCTACCCTCATCAGCAAGGTCCGAAATGTTTTGTGGCACTCAGAGTAGACTTGGATAGATGGGGCAGTGATTTATGGATAGAGACTTAGTGTTATGTAGATGGTAGGGACGCGGGTGGAGCTATGGTCTAAACCACTGAGCCTCTTGGGCTTGCTGATCAGAAGGTTGGCGGTTCGAATCCTTGCGATGGGGTGAGCTCCCGTTGTTCTGTCCCAGCTCCTGCCAACCTAGCAGTTTGAAAGCACACCAGTGCAAGTAGATAAATAGGTACCACTGCGGTGGGAGGGTAAACCGCATTTCCGTTCGCTCTGGTTTCCGCCAGGGTGTTCCGTTGCACCAGAAGCGGTTTAGTCATGCTGGCCACATGTGGACAAACACTGGCTCCCTCAACCTGAAAGCAAGATGAGCACTGCAACCCCATAGTCGCCTTTGACTGGATTTAACTGTCCAGGGGTCCTTTTCCTCTCTTTTTTTACCTTTATGTAGATGGCAATTATATTATATGACCTATCAGCAATGGTGCCACATTGAGACAAGTTGGCAGCGGAATGAAATCAAAGCGCAGTTCCCCCATTCCCCACACCACACCGCCTGCCTGTCCACACACACGTTATGGTCTAAAAATGGGAAGACCTCCACATTTAAAAATCATACACATATACTGTGGGGTCTCAGGTTGCGGATGTAATCCATCCCGGAGGCACATCCGCAACTCGAAGTGTTCGCATCCAGAAGCGCCGCATCTGCGCGTGCGCTCGGCGCGATTTAGCACTTCTGTGTATGCATGAAGCGTAATATAGCACTTCTGCACATGTGCAAGCAGCAAAACCCAGAAGTAATTGTTCCGGTACTTCCGGGTTGCCACAAGACGCAACTTGAAAAGACGCAACTTGAAAAGATGTAACCTGAAGCGGACGCAAAATGAGATACGACTGTATAAAAAAATCCAGCTCAAGATCAGCCTAAAAAAAAAAATCTAATAATAATCTAATAATAATGTTTTCTTATTTATACCTCGTCCATCTGACTGGGTTTCCCCAGTCACTCTGGGCGGCTCCGAACAGAATATTAAAAACTTGATAAAACATCAAACATTAAAAACTTCCCTAAACAGGGCTGCCTTCAGATGTCTCCACGATGGGGGTGGAGACGCTCCTTCAGGTATACTGGGATGAGGCCATTTAGGGCTTTAAAGGTCAGCACCAACACTTTGAATTGTGCTCGGAAACGTACTGGGAGCCAATGTAGGTCTTTCAAGACCGGTGTTATGTGGTCTTGACGACGACTCCCAATCACCAGTCTAGCTGTCGCATTCTGGATTACCGTATTTACTCACACACACACACCGCTCATCTGACTGGGTTCCCCCAGCCACTCTGGACAGCTTCCAACAAATTAAAACACAATGTGACATCAAACTTTAAAAACTTCCCTGATCATGGTTGCCTTCAGATGTCTTCTAAAAGTCAGATAGTTGTTTATTTCCTCAAATGTTTATGCGTAGACTTTAACAAGCCTCCAAAATAATAGCAGTTTCATAAGTGCATTACAGAGAGTTTTCACTCCTGAAATTCTCTTATTTGGTCTTTGCTGTACCTTCATCTGGGAACGCGGGTGGCACTGTGGGTAAAACCTCAGCACCTAGGACTTGCCGATCGTCAGGTTGGCGGTTCGAATCCCTGCGGCGGGGTGCGCTCCCGTTGCTCGGTCCCAGCGCTTGCCAACCTAGCAGTTCGAAAGCACCCCTGGGTACAAGTAGATAAATAGGGACTGCTTAATAGCAGAAAGGTAAACGTTTCTGTGTGCTGCGCTGGCTCGCCAGATGCAGCTTGTCACGCTGGCCACGTGACCCGGAAGTGTCTTCGGACAGCGCTGGCCCCCAGCCTCTTGAGCGAGATGGGCGCACAACCCTAGAGTCAGACACGACTGGCCCGTACGGGCAGGGGTACCTTCATCAGTAGAATCTATTGACATTGCAGATCAAAGTTAATCTTGTTTTTTTTAACCATTCTCTTTTATTGTTCATATCATAGTTTAATTCTTGCATTTGTATGGTGCAGTTTTAAAGAATGCCTACTTATAATAAATTGAGGCCAAGAAGTGGGAGCTAAAAGACAGGAAAAGCAAAAATGAACGACATTGGAAATGAACTATTTGTTTTCAGTGAGCTCTGAACTATAATAGCAGGGATGTGCCTTAAATTCATCGCCTTCCTCTTGATGGTCAAGTTGCTCCCAGTCCTGGGATCAATGCACATCAGTAACAAAATTGCCTCTCCTTTCCTTGCCACCCAAACAGTTGGCAAATGGAGTCCTGCAGCTTTTGTTTAGATCCCATTGCTAATTGGTATTGAATATTGTTGCTTTTTGTTTTAGGGAATACTCTTCTTTCCCAGTACACAAGACCATTCCAAACATTAATTACGCAGACATATTAATGTGATAACCCCACTGTATTTTTCTCTTCAAGCGATGCAGAATGCATCTCATTTCTTTCTCTCTCTCTCATACACTTCTTTTCCCCCTTCAATTTCTCCTATGATAAATGGCAAACCACAGCCGCAATTTAAGATAATTACTGTAATTAAAAATTACACTTATTTCAAACAACAGGGAGGAAAGGATTTAAATCTAAACAGAGTCTTCAGATTTAAAGATGAGGATTTCAGAACCAGGTCCTGTCTCTGTTACCACTTATTTAGGAGGAGTTGCTAAGAAATTTAATGTCTTGAAAGAAAAGAACATAGCCACTGCCACCTAAGCTGTCGTCACATTTTGTACACTGGTAGCACTGTGGGTTAAACCACAGAGCCTAGGACTTGCCAATCAGAAGGTCGGCGGTTCGAATCCCTGCGATGGGGTGAGCTCCCGTTGCTCAGTCCCTGCTCCTGCCAACCTAGCAGTTCGAAAGCATGTCAAAGTGCAAGTAGATAAATAGGTACTGCTCCGGCGGAAAGGTAAACGCTGTTTCCGTGCGCTGCTCCGGTTCACCAGAAGCGGCTTAGTCATACTGGCCACATGACCCAGAAGCTGTACGCCGGCTCCCTCAGCCAGTAAAGTGAAATGAGCGCCGCAACCCCAGAGTCGCTCACGACTGGACCTAATGGTCAGGGGTCCCTTTACCTTTACCTTTACTGTAATGTACCCTTGTGGGAGTGTCGCTGAATGACAGCCTGAAAGCTTCAGATTGCACAATGCAGAGCTGCCTGCCTAAAAATTATAGAATCATAGAGGTGGAAGAGACCACAAGGGTCATCTAATCCAACCCCTTGCAATGCAGGAATCTTTTGACAAACATGGGGCTCAGACCCACAACCCTGAGTCTCAAGCTCTGCCGACTGAGCTATGATGTGAATATGAATATAGAACTAATTTCACCCTGGTTGCCATTATGTTGTCAGTTCAAGGTGGTGATGAAGCTGTGCTCAGTTTCGGCCGAAGGTTCCTGAGAAAACACTTTTCTCCCACTATGAGCCTTCCCAGCTGCAAAGATGCCATTATCAGTTGCATCAGAAAACATTTCCAAAGCATAAATTGACTCAGAAGCCTGAAGGTATCAAATGTGGTTATATTTCTAAAAGTAATGTAATGAGTGGGAGACTCATGAGTACCAGGATAGAAGCCCCCACCCAACCCCACCAATAGAAGAAGATCAAGAAGATCAAACCTCTCCATTCTTAAGGAAATCAGCCCTGAGTGCTCACTGGAAGGACGGTTTCAGGTTAAGAACAGACCTCCGGAATGGATTAAGTTCATAACCAGAGGTACCACTGTATTTTATATCCCCCATTCTCTCAAGCTCCTTTGTGGAGGGGTCATGCTCACTGAACGTAGTGCAGTGCATGAGGCATAGGCAGGGGCAGAGGAAGGGGTGCGGTAGGGGCAGGCCACCCCAGGTGTCACCACTGAGGGGGGTGACAAAATAGCAGGCGGCGCTCGCCCCGCCCCTGGGCACAGAACACGTGCGCCACCCCAGACGCCCGATCGGCTTGCTCCACCACTGGGCATAGGATCATTGTGTTAAGACGAATCTCCAAATACACAATAGCAGAGCGCTCATAATATTACTTTGGTGGATACTTTCCTTACTTCTATATTGTGCTTTGCTTTGTGCTTTGGAACTGAAAATTATGTGGGCTTTTATTTACCATTTGTAATGTTTAATGAATTTTTTTAAAAAAAAACAACAACACAACAACAACCTTTGTGCTATGTAAAAACGGGGAAACCTGGTCACGTGTAATTTAGGTTTCCTATTGCAAAGTTGCTGAACACAATCTCACTACAGAATGATTGCAATGTATGTCAAATTAACTTTGCTTGGAATTTACGACCAGTCGACCAGATACATGCTTGCAAATTCAGTGAAAGCATAGGTCTGTATCTATGTCAAAACTTCAGGTCATATTGTGATGTGCCCATCTGTCTCCCGTATGGACATATCTAGTATTCTACAGGAGCTGGCACATGTGGAATTTTGGCAAGATGCTCTTATATATCAGTGACCATGCTGTTTGTTAGGGCTAGGTTTGCAAAGACAATCAGAACAGATCTTTCTCCGTGCTGAGCAACAAGTCCATTGATTGTTTAATACTGAAGATGACTAGGCATTACGAAAGAGACTTTAAACTGCCCCAAATCACCTAATGATTTCACTGCTTTGAAAACTCTCCATGAGGAGCTAAGAGCTATTTCAGCGGCTCTTCGTTTAATGCTGACTCTTGTTTTTGCTTGCCAGCACTTGCGCCGATTGATTATTATTACATCTGTGGTGTTTGCAAGACTGTAAATGTCCCATATTTGTCTGTGTTGGTGTTACGAGCTAAATGCTAGGAAATATTCACTCCCCTAAGTATAATGAGCTATGATTTCCATTTCAAGCATCATACAGTATGTTATTCCATTTACTTTTTTCATGGTCATTCAGTTGGCAGGCTCATCTTGAGGAACAGTATACAATCAAATATTGGGTTAGCTTCTATTCTATAGGTTTTTTTTAGGCAGAGATGCCTGGTAATCCTTTGGCAATCTGGGATATATTCCCAAACTTCATACACAGTGTGACATTTCTGAACCAACTCAGTGCTTAACATTATAAAGTTAAAAAGAAGGCTTTGGGGAGAATTTCAATAATCCCAGGGAGCACTAGCTGGAGGGATGTATTACTGTTTAATATGCAGGTCTCGGGAGGCTAGGAAATGCAATTTTACTGCAGCAAGATTGTGTTATCAAGTTAATATAGTTTCTTTCTTCCGTCTAACTTGTTGAAAGTATTGCAGCTTTTTCTTTTCTTACCGCAACCTTCTCCAGCTTGCTCAGTTAAAAATCCTGGAGACTTACAATGTCTGACCTTATCCTGGAGTCTAGTGTGGGAGGGTGGGACAGGCACACATGAAATGTAACAAGCAAACCAAATGTTCTCCTATTTAATCCCAGCGTCTGAATTTCTTGAAAGCAGTTGCCGTTCCCCTACCCGTATTTTCACCTGGGGAACGGCTTGCATTGATGAAGTTTGACCCCAGTTTTGCGCAGTTTCCATCTTTCCCCCCCCCCCTTCTTTTTTGACATGGCTTTCATAGCTATGAGTAAAAGTTTTGTCTTTGTAGTGCTATATATTTCGGCATTCCCGGAAGTCAACTAATGAATAGAGGATGCCCCACAGGTGACTTCGAATCCTTTAGAACACCTTGTTCAGGACCTCTCACCATGTTGTATGAAAAGATTCCTTTCTTGATCCATCCCGAAGGTCTGTAAGGCACTGCAAGAGTCCTGTCCCTCTCACATTCTGTTTCCATGACAAATCCTGCCCTGGGTTTAGGGGTGCCTCCTTGTTTGCAAACCATCCTACCTGAGTACTCAAGTCAGTTCAGTCAAAGGGCTGAACATTGACTGCTGGAGACTTAAGACTGCGTACAGCAAGGAGTCCTATTCAGGATATATTCAGGATCTCATTTGCAATACAGAAAGGAGGCATTCTTCTTACTGGCATTGCAAACAGTCCCAAGGCATGTAAAATCCATTCCATGTGAAATTGCCCAATAGGAACACAATGCTCGCTTGATGTTGATACTCATTTCAACTTAGCTTTGCAAAGCACCATTACACTTGATGCAAAGACTCTCCTAATGGGCTGCATTCCTAGGACTACGGAACATTAGTCCAAGCCATATCAAATAAATACAGCATGTCGCCGTAATCACACACAAAAATGCAGTCTTTTAGACCTGGGGAAACCACAGTTGCTCATTCATCTTGAGATGGTCAATGGTGCTACTCAGAGGTGTATGCTTGGCAGCACACCTGTGGTCTCTTGACTAATCAAAGGGGGAGTTTCCTTTCCACACCGAATGCAGGGATATGATAGGGTAATTGATTATTTGAAAACTGTATTTAAGTTGATTAAATGTTTTGTATGCTGCTGGTGAGAAGGAGTGGTGACTTGCAGCTTTTGAATGTTATATATTCAAAAATAAAAAAGCAAAGATATTGCGGACAGCCTTTTATTTCAACGCCCCAGTCACTGCGCACACCCTGTTGGCGACAAAGCCCAGCAGTGTTGACCAGCTTGCTAATCGAGAAGTTACAATGCAGGGCTGGAGAACCATTTTTGGGCTGAGGGCCATGTCCCCTCATGCGCAACCCAGCAGGGTGCCAGAGGCAAAAGTGGGTGGATTAACAAATGAGCCTCTTAACTCTGTTCAGTAGGCCCCCATTTTTCTTCCCTGCCCCACAGAGCATTTCCTATCACAAGGAGGACAAGTGCCGCCGCCACTGCACCAATGGGACACAGCACACATACCAACTGCCCCTTAATCCCAACTTTATTTTACTTTATTCTTTGGTAGATTTACAAAAACAAATAAATGTTGGAAAGGTCCAAGATTAGACACAGACACACAAAGCGTATTTTAATTAAAAAATAATAATCAAGATGCCTTGCTCTTCACTCTGCTCCCCCTTTTTCCCCACCCAGGGCAGCCCTACACTGCCTGCCCCTCAGAGCCGGTGTGTCATGTGGGGCTGGGCCTCGGTGGCAGCAACCTCTCCTCATCCTTACCACTGCGAGCTGCCTGAGGAAGGTGGCTGGCAGTAGCAGCCATGGACAGGCAATGGGATGCTCTGTCATAGCCGCTGGCCCTGGCTCATCCTCCTCCCCAAGCTTGGCAGCAGCAGCACTTCAGAAAGAGAAATAGGGGTATTCCGGGATGAATGGAATGAAGAGGCTGAGGAATGGTGGGTATCTCGCCCCTCCCCCACTTCTCCTGTAGCTGACAGGGAGGAGAGAAACAGTATTGAATTGCAGCCAAACTATGAGGAAGATAACGGGGTAGAGACGGGCGAGCAGCCAAATTATGCTGAATTGGGAGAATCAAGGGAGGGGAGAGAGCAGCCAGTGAACACTTCAATAGACAGCACAGATGATCCCCAGCCCCTAGGATGCAACGGTCGTTGAGGGTACAAGAGCAAGGTGCGCAGCGATGTTTGGCAACAGGGGGCTTCCGTAGGGGCCAGTGCTGTTGGGGGAGGGGGAAAGGGGGAGGAGCCAGAGTGAGCAACTCCATTATAGAGGAAAGACTGAGATTCCTTTGTCTGTTACCACAGTGACTGAATAAATATCTTTGAAAAGCTTTCTTGTTCCTCCCGGCTCCTTGAAGCCATTGGGAGAGGAGGGAGAGAATTCCTCAGGTCTGACAGGATGCAATTATTATTATTATTATTCATAATCATTAACAGTATGTTAACACCACTGATAACATTTTAACACCACTTTATATTTCAACAAACATCTCAAAGCAGTTGATATATCCCACCAAAAATCAATATAAAAATTCAATGTTATCACCACGTTCCATGTTATTGGTTATAATAATGCTATCCTACAATTACAGCAACACAATTAAGCCACAATAAATCTCAAAGCAAAGCACATTGATAAAATAAAACCCACAAAACTGAATCATGTATCGCTCAGCTGGTAGAGCAGGAGAGGCTTAATCTCAGGGTTGAGGATTCAAGCCCCATGTTGGGCAAAAGATTCTTGCATTGCAGGAAGCTGGACTTGATGACCTTCGTGGTGTCTTCCAACACTGCAATTCTATGATGGCCTCAAAATGCAATGCAATTACAGCATACATGTTTGTTGTTTAGTCATTTAGTCGTGTCCGACTCTTCATGACCCCATGGACCAGAGCACGCCAGGCACTTCTGTCTTCCACTGCCTCCCGCAGTTTAGTCAAACTCATGCTGGTAGCTTCAAGAACACTATCCAACCATCTCGTCCTCTGTCGTCCCCTTCTCCTTGTGTCCTCCATCTTTCCCAACATCAGGGTCTTTTCCAGGGAGTCTTCTCTTCTCATGAGGTGGCCAAAGTATTGGAGCCTCAGTTTCACGATCTGTCCTTCCAGTGAGCACTCAGGGCTGATTTCCTTAAGAATAGATATGTTTGATCTTCTTGCAGTCCATGGGACTCTCAAGAGTCTCCTCCAGCACCATAATTCAAAAGCATAAATTCTTCAGTGATCAGCCTTCTTTATGGTCCAGCTCTCACTTCCATACATCACTAACAGCATACATATATTCAGCATACAGCAACAGCATACATATATTCTCATAAATATGGCCCCCCAAAGCCCTAACATTTAATAATGGTAATGCATGCAGTAGGCTCCCTGCTTCAGAACTTCGCCCTCAGTGATTGGATGGCAGAAGCAGAGCCTTAAACTATGTAAGATTGAGCAGACGCAAACCACTGAATAGGACTTGTGCAGTGTTTTGTTCCCATCTTGCTGCCTTTTGTCCATTTCTTCGCCAGTGAGGCTAAGAACACATTTTAATCCCTCTCGCCTCACTTCTAAATGCTATTAACGTGTGAAAGAAAATGCAGAGAAAAGTCATTGTAAAACTCAATGTATGTTCTGATCAGCCTGGCTTTCTCCTTTGATTTACAGACTTGGGAAATTCAAATACTGCTGTACACAGGCTCCTCTTTATCATTGCACCATTGTTATTGCACAGTAGTTTTTCCTCATTACAAGTGGGGGAAGAAAACAGCTTTTCTCTTCCGTACTTTCTGAAGAATAATGGGCAGGGAGTCCCGGCCCTTTTTAAAAAATCAAAGGCTGATCCATTTTATTTATAATAAAGAAATGCCTTATTAGAAAAATACCTATACACCCTACCACAAACTTTCCTGCATTTGTAGTAGGGGAATATCTGTAGAACCTACAAACAGGGCTATTCCCATAATATTTTTGGGAGGGTGGTGTTGCCTGGTATCCCCCAACCCTCTCCCAATTAGGGATGGGTCCAGTCCTGTTTGTGGCAGCTGCTATGGTGGCCTCCATATGCTTCCTCTGCTGCCCCTCACCACCCTCCAGACATGCTTCATTGGTGGACAGACAGCAGAGCTTTAATGGAAGCCAAATTCAGCTCCCATCCAGCTCAGACTAGAGAACTATGAAATCTGGAAATTTCATAGATCTGTGGGTTGGAGCAGTATATTTCTGGTAACAAAATGGTGGACAGTCACTGTGGGTAGGAGAGTGGCTTCCATTTAAGAACAGCACCACTAGCTGCTGCTGAAAAGCATCCAAAGGACCCAGCAGGGAGGGTGGTGAATGGCAGCTTGACTAGGTCACTGAGCCAATGAGGAGCTATTCCAAACCCCTGGGCTCCTCAGCCATTGTTCCCAGGCTTCCCAGCACCTGTGTTTTCAATGCATGACAACAGATTTCTTTTTTTATTACAGTCTGTTCCGCAGAAAGAAGTGTGAATCTGAATCACTCTAAAGCAGGTCACTCAAATCTAACATTATTTCCCACACACAAATTGTGTCCTTAAATCGCATGCACACCTGTTCTGAAACCTGATGGTTTGCAGATGTTTTCTTATTAAAGACATATTATTTAAACCAGTGGATTTTCTTTAAGGAATGCTTTTCTGTCTTTCCTGTTTACCCTTTTTTTTTGGGGGGGGGGGAATAAAAAAGAACATGATAACTTATTTTTAGATACTTGGCAAACTGGTGTAGTGACCTGCAGTGATCTTGACATCAAAAGAATTTTGAATGCAGGCTGATTTGAAAAGAAACGTAGCTATCCTGCTAAATACCTAATGCTGTAGCATTAAGCAATAACAACATCTCAGTTGGTGAAGGTGGCAGTTTTTATAGATGATAGATGATAGATAGATAGATAGATAGATAGATGATAGATAGATAGATGATAGATAGATAGATAGATAGATAGATAGATAGATAGATAGATAGATAGATAGATAGATATAGATAAATAGATAGATGATAGATAGATGATAGATGGATGGATGGAACTGTATATAATATCACACTCTTCTTGAACAGCTAAGTAGCTTTACTTTTTCATGCCCCAGTTGTAATATATCATTTTTTTCAGGCAAAAGAAAGATGAAAGTTTTGTTGAGACATAGAAGAAATACTGGGAAGATTAATCTAAGTTTTATCTCCTCCTGCCCTGACTGAAATGCGATCTGCTGCGTTTAATGTCAGCTGTTGTTGAATCACACAAAGATACATCATTGCAATCTTAAATCTCTGTCTTTGGCAGATGTGTTCTGGATTGGGTGAGCTAATGGCAAGGGTTGGAGGATCTAGTAAGTAGATGCGATGACACACTTCCTTCTAACTGCATGTGAAAGGGATGGAACCTCAAACTCTAGGCATGAAAAGGAGGTAGTGTACCACTGAGCTATGAACCTGTTCTCTAGCCCATGTTGTGACAGATAGGTAGCGTCTCACTTTTTTTTAAAAAAGGCCCTTCACATGAGAATCCAGCAGCATGAGCTGTTGCCTCAGTCTGATGCAGGAGCCCTTATGACATTGAAATAAACTGAGTGTACAGCCATCGGTTTTCTTGTGTTTATTTCAACTCATAGTAAAAACAGCCAATCATCCTGTAGGAGTCAGGTGGTCCCCGCCCAGATCCCAGGCTATATATACTTCATTGACACCCTCAATGATAAGCTAATTCACACTCTCCTCCTGGAGCTGGATTGGACAGCTCCTACGGGCCAATCACATTGCTGCATTCAAAAATCCTACCTGCCTATTGTTCTGGGTTCCAAGCTCAAGACATAACAGACCTACATGACACAGGGCTGGTATTTATTTATTAAATGACCTTCTAACCAGCCCTTCAGGGTACATTGCCGTCACAAAGTGGTTTACAGAAGGGGGGGGGGTGTTAAACTATTGAAGTTGGGTCATTGGCCACTTTCTGGATTAAGAACCAAAGAACATTCAGGAACAGAGGGGAAACCAAGAGTCAAAACCAGGAACACATGCCATGCTAGAGTTCAGGTAGACTTTGTTGCTCAAATGAGACCCAAGTGGAAAGAAAGCTCTCTCTACTTATTCTTCAGCCTGGGTGGGAAGAGTCCATCCAGAAGGTTCTTCAATGGCAGCCTACCACTGCAGTTCACTAGTTTACCACAAAGGGCAGCCATACACAACTTCCTGCAGCAGCTCCTGACAGAAGTACATAAAAACTTCATAAATATCAACCAATAACTAGTATTCTTTTTTTAAAAAAAAAAAAATCCAAACCATTTATTTCAAAACCAGTTGCAGCAAAAACATTCCCAAGCACACCAAATGTGAACTAGAATAAAAACATCTTCAAAGTTCTGCTAAAAACGGCAGTGGCAAAGCTGGGGATGGAATTCTAAAAGTGCTGGGCTGTTGGTACAAGGAAAAGCCCTGTCTCTGGTACTTTAAAAATCTTACAGCTCATACTGGCGAGCTAGAGGGAAGGGCATTGGATGCCGAACTTCAACTTTCTAGTAGGTTAATAGGTCCTGTGGGATCAGCCTTTGCTTCAGTGGCACCATATAGCAGCAAGGTGCCATACTGCCAGACATGTGTGTGAAAACATCATAGTGGGAGCCCTCAAATAGAAGTATTACTGGCTTTACAGGTTCAATCCCTGGTCTGTATTTATTGAAGGTTTATTTTAGCAATTTTAATGAACTAGTATTATAATTGATCATAAACACCTTTAATCAATTTTTCCCCCCAGTGGCAGGTGGCAATAATTAAATAATCACATAAATACCCAGTTTTAAAAGTCAGTATCTGTGGTTGAGAGAGAAGAAGAAGAAGAGTTTGGACTTGATATCCCACCTTTCACTCCCTTTAAGGAGTCTCAAAGTGGCTAACATTCTCCTTTCCCTTCCTCCCCCACAACAAACACTCTGTGAGGTGAGTGGGGCTGAGAGCCTTCAGAGAAGTGTGACTGGCCCAAGGTCACCCAGCAGCTGCATGTGGAGGAGCGGAGGCGCGAACCCGGTTCCCCAGATTATGAGACTACTGCTCTTAACCACTACACCACACTGGCTCTCAAGACTGTTCCTTGAAACCCTAGAAATCTTCTGCCCCTCAGATTGGAGTTTAAGTACACTTGACTTAAATGGACAGATAGAATGGCCTGGCATAAGACAACAGCCTGTGTCAGCTACATGGCAGAATGCCCAGTTATCCTTGAGTTTTGAAGTTATTAAAGATCTGGCCTCTTTTCCTCCACAGCAACACCTGCCATTTTTATGGGAGCCCTTAAAATCTTAGAATTTCCTCTCAATTTCAGTATTTATTCCTGGTGGTTCCACTTCACTGAAGCTTTGAGGTGTTAAGAACTGGAGGCGGCTTGCTCAGTCAGCACTTCTCTGCTCTTAAAGCACACGAGGTGATATATTTTCAGTGACTCGTTCCCTTATCTCTCAGAGATGAAGTACACTTCTAACCGGATGCCTCTCAGCATTGCCAGGATAGAGAGAACTTTGTCTTCGTTTTTCATCACAGTGACTGTTCCGGCAGTGCAACTCTGTGCATGCTTACTTACTCACATAACTCCTCCTGTGTTGAGTTATGTTGGTTTAAAGTCAGCTGGCATAAGGTATACCAGATCCAGAGCCCACTTAGTGAGCTCAGGGAGGGGGAAATATCAGTGGAGTGGGACCCATCCTGGCAGAGTGGGGGGGGGGGGGACAACCCACCAGGATACAGCACAATGGAACTGTGGTCTTCGGCTGACACCCAGGAGAGAATTCTCGAGCCCCCACTTTTAACTCAAGCATGTCCCAACCCACCAGTTGTAGACCAATACAGTGGTACCTCGGGTTACATAAGCTTCAGGTTGCATACGCTTCAGGGTTACAGACTCCGCTAACCCAGAAATAGTACCTTGGGTTAAGAACTTTGCTTCAGGATGAGAACAGAAATCGTGCTCTGGCAGCGCGGCAGCAGCAGGAGGCCCCATTAGCTAAAGTGGTGCTTCAGGTTAAGAACAGTTTCAGGTTAAGGACAGACCTCCGGAACGAATTAAGTACGTAACCCAGAGGTACCACTGTACAGTTGTACCTTGGAAGTTGAACAGAATCCATTCTGGAAGTCCGACTTCCAAAATATCCAGAAACCAAAGCGCAGCTTCCCATTGGCTGCAGGAACCTCCTGCATTTGGGTTCCAAAAATAGCTTGCAAACTGGAACAGTCACTTCCGGGTTTGCGGCGTTCAGGAGCCAAAACGTCCGAGTACCAAGGCGTTCAAAAACCAAGGTATGACTGTAGTTGACAGTGACTGGCAATGGCTCTCTGGGGTTTCAAGTGGGTTCAATCCCAGCCCTATATTGGTGGTGGCATCTGGGACCTTCTGCATGTAAAGAAGAAGAGCTACGTTCTTTCCCCTAATTGTGATGAATGAAAACAAGTTTTCCGTGTTTCTTCTCCATGTGTAATGTTAGTCTTTGGGGATTTCTTTTCTTTTTGTGGTGGGGAAACATGTTGGAAGTATTGGGGGGGGGGAGGTAAGAAGAATGAATGTTAAAAGTCTAAACCTGGATCCTGCTAGGTTACAAAATACTTGAAAATTATGGTGTGTTTGTGGTTTCCCTCCAGTTTGTTGACAACATTTGTTGAATACACATTAGCAACCAAAGGGAATGAGATATTAGCTGGGAAATTTGCCTCAGCAATTTTTTTTAAGCAAATAAAATATGTATGCCTGGTAAGAAACAGGTGTCATGCTTGGTGTGCTGATAAAAGAAGACAGGCAACACCTATTTGCTTCATTTGAATTAGAATTTAATTCCCGGGTGGACAAAAAATGTATATCTATAAACATGATACTGCTGCAAGCATTCCCTGACCTTGTCTGGGGAATAAATTAGTATTTTTTGTAACTGGAATACTCACCACATGATAACATTTGGAGATGTTATAGAGACACTAATCCTAATAGGGCATGCAGGTTCAAATTAACTGATAGCATACAGGTATATTTATTTGCAATGAAAGATTATCAGTTGCACAATAGACTTGCATCATGTTTTGATGGTGAGACACACAGACACCTGAAGGGCCAGAGGGAAATGTCTCAGGCCTCCTAGAGCAATTGCTTTGTTAGCAAGTGTGTACCAGGACTTCCATGTGTGCAGCCAGCACTCAGGTATGTTTATCTACACACTGCTGAGAGGGTTAGGATGTTTTGCTGGAGTTATGACATGCACTTGTTATGGATGTGTGTTAACCCTTAACCTTATGCCTGCAAAAAGCTCTCACACAAATAAATAAAGCTTGATTTATTACATAAAATAGGAGTGACATAACCTATAAAAATGCTACTTAGACAGCAAAACTGCAGTCTAAGCAGGTTGTTGTTGTTGTTTAATTGTTTAGTCATGTCCGACTCTTCGTGACCCCATCGACCAGAGCACGCCAGGCACTCCTGCCTTCCACTGCCTCCCGCAGTTTGGTCAAACTCATGCTGGTAGCTTCAAGAACACTGTCCAACCATCTCGTCCTCTGTCGTCCCCTTCTCCTTGTGCCCTCCATCTTTCCCAACATCAGGGTCTTTTCCAGGGAGTCTTCTCTTCTCATGAGGTGGCCAAAGTATTGGAGCCTCAGCTTCAGGATCTGTCCTTCCAGTGAGCACCCAGGGCTGATTTCCTTAAGAATGGAGAGGTTTGATCTTCTTGCAGTCCATGGGACTCTCAAGAGTCTCCTCCAGGACCATAATTCAAAAGCATCAATTCTTCGGCGATCAGCCTTCTTTATGGTCCAGCTCTCACTTCCATACATCACTACTGGGAAAACCATGGCTTTAACTATACGGACCTTTGTTGGCAAGGTGATGTCTTTGCTTTTTATGATGCTGTCTAGGTTTGCCATCGCCTTTCTCCCAAGGAACAGGCGTCTTTTAATTTTGTGACTGCTGTCACCATCTGCAGTGATCATGGAACCCAAGAAAGTAAAATCTCTCACTGCCTCCATTTCTTCCCCTTCTATTTGCCAGGAGGTGATGGGCCCAGTGGCCATGATCTTCGTTTTTTTGATGTTTTTTTTGAAGCAAGCTAGAACCTCCCTTTTTCCCATCTGTTAAAATGGAATCTGAATGAACCACCCTACTTTATTTATTAATGATTTGTTGCATTTTGATTCCTACTTTTTCTATTGGTGGGGTTGGGTGGGGGCTTCTATCCTGGTACTCATGAGTCTCCCACTTATTACATTACTTTTAGAAATATAACCACATTTGATACCTTCAGGCTTCTGAGTCAATTTATGCTTTGGAAATGTTTTCTCATACAACTGATAATTACCATGTACCAACTCGTCACTGAAATCTGGGCTCAACCTTGTGAACCCTTCACTTCTGAAAACTGATTTGAAACCACTAGTGTTCATTCTGGAAACCACCATTCCGTTGGTGAGACATTCTTGCGTGAACACTCAAGTATAAGTTACTTGAGAACTAGACCATGTGAACAAGGATTCTACAATGGCATCTTGATGTCTCTGCTTTTTAAGATGCTGTCTAGGTTTGTCATTGCTTTTCTCCCAAGAAGCAGGCGTCTTTTGATTTCATGGCTGCTGTCACCATCTAAGCAGGTAGCCAAGTACAACACATACACACATTGATTAAAGGGTAAAAGATTCCCTAACTATTCTAAAAGGCCTACAGAAACGTGAGCATGACAGTTTTGCCATGAACCCACACTAGAAGTGGATAGAGAGCAGGGAATGAAAGTAAACCTGTCCTTAAAGCAAAGCAGAAGTGTGTGGGCTCCTGGGGAGTGCAGGGTGTTATCCTCAATCTTCATTAACAATGAATCCCAAAATCAAGGATCCCCTCAAAACCAGTTTTGTAGTCATTTTGTAGCAACCCCCCCATGTTTTAGTGCCCCACAAACAGAGTAATTGATACATCAAACGCAGGTGCCATGGGTGTCACCCCAAAACCAATGTTGTCCAATCCCCTCAAAACCGGTGCCAACGTCTGGTAGTTGTTTTGAAATGTTTTTTTAAATGAAAACCCCGTGTTTTGTAGTGCCCCTCAAATGAAGTACTTCATACATCAAACCTGGGGGGTTGCAGTTCACACAAAAAAAAACCAACGCCATGCGATTAACTCCAAACTGGCACCAAACTTTGGCAAAATTTTTGCAGAAAGCACATCAAGGTATACATGAAGCCAGTGTTCCACCTTAATGCTATTGTTTTCAACCTTATGGTACTGAACCCACATTTTTTACGCCCCCAAAAGTGGGTTGCTGCCTTTCTCAGTGTAGGATGGGGCCACACTAGACTTACCCTCCTTCTTCTTTGTTTTTCAATGCATGTATCTGACTGGTGCACAACCACAAAACAGCAAGGCAACTAACTGTCTCGTAAGTTCACATTCTGGGTAATGCCCTCTTCCATTTCCTATTGTACGGTAAGTTTTTAAGTTTAAAAAACACAAAGGTTAGGAACTCTGTTGGTATAGGACCAGTTTTGTGAGCAATATAGTGAAGTAAAGAGTAGTAACTATATATTGTACTTACTTTAATCAAAAAGGTTGGAATTGGATCCCTTTATCAAACTGATTAAGAAAAGAAAGTTGTCTAGTATGAAGGAAGAGTTGTCAATTTATAAAGGTAGAAAACAGCTGGACTTTTTTTCCAAAAAAAACAACAAGCAAGATTTCAGAAAATTTTTCTTAGGTCATTATCTGCAGAGAATTTGAAAATAGATGTGGCTGGCTCAAAAAAGAGAGAGAAATTGCTTTTCTGTATAGCCACAACCAATTATATCAAATCCAGTACATTCACTGCATGAATTGCCACCATTGTTCCTGCTTACGTATTAGCTTTACATGAATGCAATTCACAATACCCGCTGGCAAAAATCTTCAGTGTGTGCTATTTAATTGGTGTTCCAATAGAAAAGGGGGAGAAAACACGGCATTAAGGCAACAATTATTATTTTTTTGGATTTATTTTTTTAATTCAGCTCAAATGTTGCCATGTCAACAATAAAGTATATCTTTCACACAGAGACACACACAACAATGTGGCCACCTGAAGTGCGTTTCTTGCTTAATGAGAGCATCCTTATTACTAAATACAGCAAATGAAGGACAGGAATGTGCAGGAAAGAACTTATGAATGTAAGAAGAGCCTGCGTGGTGCAGTGCCAGTGTGGAGAGCCAGTGTGGTGTAGTGGTTAAGAGCGGTAGTCTTGTAATCTGGGGAACCGGGTTCGAGTCTCCGCTCCTCCACATGCAGCTGCTGGGTGACCTTGGGCCAGTCACACTTCCCTGAAGTCTCTCAGCCCCACTGACCTCACAGAGTGTTTGTTTTGGGGGAGGAAGGGAAAGGAGAATGTTAGCCGCTTTGAGACTCCTTAAAGGGAGTGAAAGGCGGGATATCAAATCCAAACTCTTCTTCTTCTGCTGCTGCTGGATCAGGCAAAGACACAGCATCCTGTTTCTACAGTGACCATCCTCATGCAGGACATGAGCGCAACAGCATTTTGCCTGCCTGTGATTCCTGGCAACTAGTATTCAGAGGTATATTCCCTCTGACATGCTTATGCTGATGGAGTGATTTCCTTTGGCAGTATATTGAATTCCTCCCTATATGTAAACATATTTATTTTTGACAAAACTACCTCACAGAGCCATGGGAGCAGCCATGCTCCCCACCCCTATACAATCCCTTCGAGAACAATGACCCATGTTGCATCATGGTATGCCCCACAGAGGACCTTAAGGTCCACAAATGACAACATTTTGGAGGTCCCAGGTCGCAAGGTCTCAACTAGGTCCAGGGCCTTTTCAGTACTGGCCCCGACTTGGTGGAACGCTCTGTAACAAGAGACTAAGGCCCTGTGGGACTTGACATCTTTCCGCAGGGCCTGCAAGACAAAGCTGTTCCACCTGGCCTTGGGTTTGGACTCAGTCTGACCCTTATGTCTCCCTCCCTTTATGGTCTTGATTTATCAGCTACTTTTAAAATGAGGCTGCATTTTAAATTGCAGTTTAACCTGTATTTTAAATTGGTTTCTCCCCCCCCCCTTATGATTTTACTGTGATTTTATTGGTGTTAGCCGCCCTGAGCCCTACTCTAGCCAGGGAGGGTGGGGTATAAATAATATTTATTTATTTATTTATTTGTTGTTGTTGTTGTTGTTGTTGTTGTTGTTGTTGTTACTCGCTCTGGGTATTGCAGATACAGGTGTTTTCAATGTCTGTGACAACGAGCCCAGTGGCTCCTTTAGGGGGCTAGCCTTATCTGTTAGAAGAAAAGGACAGAGGCTGCCCTCAGACCCCCTCGTCTTGGAATCTGGAAGGGGCGAGGTTTCTGAAATGGGCCCATATCTGAGCCAGACACTGTTTTATGCACTGTGGCTCTGGTGAGTTCATTTTGGATTTGGATTTGATATCCCCCTTTATCACTACCCGAAGGAGTCTCAAAGTGGCTAACATTCTCCTTTCCCTTCCTCCCCCACAACAAACACTCTGTGAGGTGAGTGGGGCTGAGAGACTTCAAAGAAGTGTGACTGGCCCATGGTCACCCAGCAGCTGCATGTGGAGGAGCGGGGACGCGAACCCGGTTCCCCAGATTACGAGACTACCGCTCTTAACCACTACACCATACTGGCTGAGCTTCCCAATGCCTCCCCAGTCTCCTTGTACGTTCTGTTTTACATGCAATGGACTGCATCAGCTTACTGAGACACTGCCATGCCAGTGTTCTGATGAGACAGGGTTAGAGCATATGATGGTTAGCAAATGCAGCTATTTGTGTAAAGGCTGTTCTCCAAGTCTGCATTCATCAGGAGCAGAATCACCTGTTTCCCTTTACTACGAGGCATCTTCCAGAGTAAATCAGAAGTAAGTGGTCATTGCATCATGTCAACAAGAATATTTTTCTTCTTCTGCTATTCTACCTGGAAGTCCTTTTTATCCTCGTTTCCCCATACCCCTGCCCCCAGTCCTGAACCATTTTTATGGCACCTTGCCAGTAAGTTATTAAAATCACTCAGTAGCAGCATTTCCTTTTTTATTGGCCACGGAAGTCTAGAGAGCTTCTGTAAAGCATCTTAATAGTTTCATAAAAAATATGGAGTGTACTGTTCAGACGACATAATAAAAACTGAGGGGAGGTGTGCTGGGGCAGAATTCTTTCAAGATAGATTTCCTTTCCTCCCATTAATGTTTTCTCTTCAGACTTAAGATCAAGAAATAAATGTACTTTGGCTTGAATGCTGAACAAATAGGGGGAAATGATCCGAGGGCTCTTCAGTTACATTAATCAGAGGTCAAGCCTAGCTGCTTATTAAATCAATAATCTTAACTACATAAGAAAGGCCAGCACTTTGATTACTGTCCATAGCTGTAATGGTTTCTTTAGTTACTTTAAGAAGAGCGGAGGTGAAATAAAATAACTGGTAAGAAAAGCACCAAATGAAATTGGGCCAATATCTTATGTGCAGACACAAACTACCTGGCTTGAAATGAAATAATGAAATTCACTGTGCTCTATGCACAAGTACAATAAAACAGGTCAATAATTTCATTTTATAATTGGACTGTATTCTATTTCCACCCCTTTATAGAAGACAGCTTATGTTGAACTCTGTTTCATATGCCTTTCTCCCAGCAGACCTTTAGTATACCTTCTTGGGGGAAGGGGGGAATCATTCCAGTAGCTATTCATTTTCAGTCTGAAGATATCACCCTTCCCACTTGCTTAGGAGTATTAGCTTTAAAACTGTGAGTGGTCTACAACCTCGAAGTGTACCGCCAACCAATTCTAAACTGATGCAACTCATCTTAATATGCTCTACAAAGTTTCAAGTCAATTCTCCATTTCAGGTTGTCTCCCTTATTGCGGCAATATAAGGATGTAGGCACAGTATTACAGCACGAGGGAGGCTGCTGCTACAAAATATGCTCCTCGCTTTATAATGCAGCAGTGTGTCCATAAAAGTGCATCTTTGATTATTATTTTTCTTAAATCTTAAGTTTTTACAAGGTGTGCTATCACTAGTTTTTCAGTGGACCTCACTGTATCAAGATTAAACCCCCCCCCTCATTTTTTAAATTGAGAAATGCCTGGAAAGTCCTACAGTATCAATATTGTGACATAATGAAGAAATGACTTATTTGTTCAAAACTCAGGCTTTCATCTGTCTCTTAGCCCAATTGTAGCAATATCGGGAGTGGGGGACAATTCTTGTATATTCTGGGAGTGTCCCTACACCCTTCATTTGAAGCACACACACACACACACACACACAGAGAGAGAGAGAGAGAGAGAGAGAGAGAGAGAGAGAGAGCAGGCTTGTAATTTTGCAGCCCCTCATTCCAACCTGGTCCCTGAGACGTGTCCTCTCTTGCTCCTCCCATCAATTCAGGCCTGTGGCTATATAAAAGATATGATAGAAGGCCAAACTCAATGTGACTTGCAACACGTTGTGAACAATGTCTGCATCTTACTGTTAAATAAAACAACTGCAGGAATTGGAGGATTCTTCCCCCCCCACACACACAACTGCTGCACACAGAGAAGGATGGTTTATCTGTTTCCTCTCCAGGCATGGTACAGACCAAAATCGGCTCCAAAACATCCCTTTCAGGTAGTTTATGTTGAGAGATAATGGTTAGCTTTATGGCTGATCAGTGAACCATCCCACTCTGAGTCCAAGTACTTGGAGTACAGTGGTAATTCGCAAGACGAATGCCTCAGAAGACGAAAAACTCGCAAGACGAAAGAGTTTTTCATTTTCTGAGTTGCTTTGCAAGACGGATTTCCCTATGGGCTTGCTTTGCAAGACAAAACGTCTTGCGCCTTTTTTTAAAAACCGCCAATGCATTCCTATGGGAAACCGTCAATACACAGCGGTGCTTCGCAAGACGAAAAAACTCGCATAATGAAAAAACTCACAGAATGAATTAATTTCGTCTTGCGAGGCACCACTGTACTTAGTTTGTTTAGGGACAACAGACAAAAGCCTAAACTGACACCAGTGTTTCTTGGTCAAGAATCTCTGATCTGAAGCTTTGAGATTGGCAGTGGATGCTGTGAAAACAGTGCAATCTATCCTTGAGAAATGACTCTAGGTAAATAATTGCTGCAGGAAGGAAAAGTCCACATCATGGGGAAAAAAACAATGCAACAGGTTCTCTCTTAGTGTCCCAAATGCATATGGATTTTCTCTGGAATTTAGAGCATGACACTATTTCTGCATGGAAATTCTCCCACGCCTGCTTCATGTGCCTCAGCTGGAGCGTGGGAGGACTTCGTTTGATGCCAAAATAGAAAAATAGTGTAACAGCATAAGGGAATTCACAAGGTTTATGATGAGTGGGAAAAGGCTGAGCTGCTTTCTACATTCATCTGATGGTTTCCCACTGTAAAACTCTCTCATTAATTATATAGATGAAATGGTGATATTATTAAGATGCATATATGTGTGACTATGTGGATATAAGTAAGGGGAAAGAATGGCTGTAGGAATTAGCCTTGCACATACAACGCCCTGCATTCTCTGAATGGATTAATGAATAATTGTGAACATATATTTCAATGTTTCAGTGGGAATATATATTTTTGTTTGATCTGTTTTTCCATAGCAGCAGTTGCTGTGCTATTTACCTTACCCCAAAAACCCTAAAATGAATTATTCTGCTGTAATTACAAATATTAATAACACAGGCAGAGAATAAATTAGACCATTTGATGTTAGCTAAGTGTAAAAATATTCATGCAATAAAATCCTGTGGGTATGAAGTAAATACATTTATTTTCATTAGAGGAATGTCAGAATAACTACTTATGTCCTTTGGGGGAAAGGAGCATACTATACCTCTTTATTAGATACCTCAGCCCTGTACAATGTTAATATTTCATTCTGTTCATATTCAAGCATCCTGGTCTGCACTGCTGTTGCAGCCTTCGTCTGCCTTCACACTCATTGTAACATGCTACTTGTTATCTTCCGCCTGTTCTGCCATTGAGAACTTCTTGGATCATTCTTTGTCTAGCTCCTTTCCTTTGACCTTACTGCCTTGGGTGACCCTGCTGGGAGTACGAGACTCCTGACGGCTTCGCTTACAAGGGTCATAGGAATGTGCAAGCCCATTCACCACGACAAGGTGATGATCCAATGAGTGAGGCTTGTGGAATGCCCTCCTTTTAGAAGCATGATTGGCACCAATACTTTTTGGCACCCTCCCTTCAGATGTCAAGATAAAGAACTATACAACTTTAAGAAGACATCTGAAGGCAGCCCTGTATTGTGAAGTTTTTAATCCTTGATGTTTTACTATGTTTTTATGTATGCTGTAAGCCACCCACCATAATAATAATAATTTTAGATATATACAAAGAAAAAGAAAAACAGCTGAGCTGTGGGGATGGAGTTATGCCAGCTGAGCTGGGAACCTGCTGGCTGAGCTGGAGATCTGCTGGATCCTAATTCCCAGAAGAACTAGGTTAGGGATGCAACCTTAGATCATTAGTCAGTTTATGATAGCTCAGCCTGCTCTGTAGTTTCAGTTGATCTTGTTGCTTAATTTGGTTTTATGATTTACTAATGTGTCTTTTGTGGTTTTACTTCCTCTGTATTCTGTCCCCACCCTGAGATGAATATATATATATATATATATATATATATATATATATGCTATCTCTCGTACTCTTTGCTCATACTTGGAAAAGTATCTTGCCTTTCTGTATGGCTGCACCACAGTAAGCTATTGTTATATACGGAAGTTATTTTGAAGCAGAACATTGTTCGCATGCTGGACTCTAAAACTGAGATGGAAAACGACTGTGGTTTATATGTTTCCTTGAGCCAGGGCAGCAAACTAACACAAAATTGATTCACAATGACAAGAGCCAAATGCAAAATCAATGCAAAGAAGAGAAGAAGATAATGCTCACATTCAATATACAAACGAGAAAATATTGTCATGCAGCTATGCAGTTACAGTTGTTATTTAGGCCCAAAGGGAGGATTGTTCTTCAAGTATGGATCCAAAAGACTTGTCCTAAATTTAAAATGTTGTTGTACCCAGTGACCCTGTATCTTTTTGTGTCTAAGGCTGAGGGGAAAAAAAAACATTATCACAATGGGCCTAGGTTGCAGAAAGAAATAAGTAAATCAATACCAGGGGAGCAAGGATGTAGAAAAAATGGGGGTCCTCCAGTTGGATGGCCACTGCTGATTCTGAGCACCTTGCTTGCTGTGCACCTCCTGCTGCCCAGGCAGAACCCTTTGTGCTAATTGGCTCTCAGCAGCAGCAGTGTCGCCACAGGCTGGCAGAAGAGGAAGAAAGCGGCCAGGAGCTGCACTGGCTGGCCTGTGAATTGGGATACCAGAGACAGCGGCCTTGAAGCTTGCAGCAAAGGAACCAGCAGAGCTGGAAGGCTGCAGAAACCTCTCCTGGCTGCCCTTCTGTGACTCGCCTAGGCTTCCCATCCACAGCCTCTCATTACACTATATTTCACAGGAGCCCTCTGTCTGTGACCATGTGAAGTATTGTGTGACAACAGAAAAGTGCACCTGTACATATAGAAAGAAGTGCAATTTTGTGAACTACTTAGAGGTATAGAACTTTTCTTAAATAAATAATTTTCACTATGTACAGAACCATGGTGCTTGAGATATGTCTGGCTAATAGTTTTTAGTTTGTTTATTTTTTATTTCATTAAATCAATTTGCATGTTACCAATACTGCAGTTTTTCAGTATTGATCATTTGAGACACAGAAGAAACTGTAAGGTAACTTGCAATCTAATTAAACGTTCCACTTGTTGGGGGGGGGGAGCGGTCTTTGATATGTTTCTTTTCATTCCCTGTTACAGCAGCCCTGCAGAGCATGAAAACAAAAAACAAAAATCCAATGTACTCTTAATAACTAAGAGCCCCAACAGTATTTTCCCATGTTTGCAATTTGTAAACAGTCCTTGGCTCTTTGTCTGAATACACACCAAACCATTCACAAGTGTCAGATCCACTGCAAGGTGGCAAACTAGGCTGTGTGAATCCATCACGACTCCATCTAACGATGGGTCAAAATACAGCTGTGAGTGTTGAACTGACTTTCCTTGTGCAGGTGATATTTGAAAAAAAAAAATCAAAGAAAGGGGAATTTTAAAAATGGATGGACTGAAGCATGTTTTCATTTAGAAAGCAGCCAAATAGATACCACCACTGAGCTTGGCAGGCAATTTCTAATCCTGAAATGCTTGGCTTGTGTTGAGAGCATCGTGATCATGGCTAGTCATTGCACTTCCATGCTGCGTGAAGTCCCATTAGTATCTGTCAGCATAGCATCACCCAAGCTGAGACTGCTGTCTGGGTGTTTGACCCACATTGACATTGTGATCCTTCCTTGTCTCTGTAGCCTGCTCTCATGTGAGCGTTCTTTTTTGCAGGCATAAAGGTCAGCTTTCTGACACCAAGCTAGTATTTAGCTTATGTATCTATTGATTTACAATACCTCTTATTTACAAAAGGTCTCTCTGCATTTGATTGACTGCTTTAAATCCTGGACGCGTGAACAAATACTGAAGTGGTAAAGCAGTAGAACTGAGGGCAGCAAGCTGTGTTGTTTGGCTTGTCAACACTGCTATTGTATTCTCATATTATTGTTTGCAGACACTTATGGGATAAAAGGCTTGCTTGCATCTCCTCAAATTTCAGCAGGCAAAAGACACTGTGTTCCAGTTAGAGTTAGAACCGGGAAGATATGAGAATTGGAGATGATTCTCCCTGGGTGGCAATGGAAGTTTGCTGTGTCTCAACTTCACTTACAGCCAGGAAAATGGGAATAATACTGGGCTTCTCCATAAGGGCCTGAGAAATGCATTATATTAACAATAGAGATGGGCTATAAAATCAGTTCACAACACCGCTCTTGCTGCACTTTTAAGATTTATATATTTGTTTATGTGTTGTATCATTTAAGGAAACAATGTTTAGAGTCCTTCAGGTGTCTGACTTAAAAGCATATTTGCAGAGCAATTCAAAACCTGGCTGAGTATTGGTGGGGCATGGTGGACTGGTGGAGCTACTTCTGCATTTGCAGTCCAGTTGTTCATTTCAACTGGGACAGAAGGGGATGGAGCTAGCATAGGGATTGGTCCAAATGCCATCAAGCGATAACTCAGGCAGAATTTGGGGCTGTGTGTGGATGGAGACCTCTGTGGAGGGAGATGCCCACCCCATGCAAACCTGCCCTCAGCATGGCAGCCAGGGAGTTGGTTCTAGCAGCTGGTATTCAGAAGCATTGCTATCTTCAACCATGGCAGCAGATCATAGCTAGTAACCAACCATAGCCCTTTCCTCCATGAATTTGTCTAAACTTCTTTTAAACCCATCCAAGTTGGTGGCCATCATGGCCTCCTGTGAAAGCAAGTGCCATACTTTAATTATGCACTACATGAAAAAAATGTTTTATCTGGATGTTCCAACATTCAGCTTTGTTGGGTGTCTACAAATTCTAGTGTTATGAGAGAGTGAGAGACCAAAAAACAACCACAACCTCTAGCCATTTTCTCCATGTTATGAGACAATTTTCAGCTACCTTGTACTATTGTATGGTGCAAGAAGCTTCCTGAGTTTGATACTAAGGACAATTTGCCAGAACCTCAGATACAGGAAGATTTCTTCCAGTTATTCAGTAGTGTCTAAAAGGAGATATTGTTTAGAGAGATTTTTTAAGTGGCGTTGGACGGTTACCTTAAAGATTGTCAGAGGAAGTATGAAAAACTGACAGGGGAAAGGGCCATAGCTCAGCGGTCAATAACATGTTTTCCATTATTCTAGTTAAGATTAAAGTTGGGTATTAGAGCTAGGAAATGTTTTCTGGGAGCTGCAGAAGCCACTGCCAGTCAAAGTACAGTCCTGGGCTAGATGGACCTAGAACTCAGTTCAGTATAAGAGAGCTTCATGTGTAGATAAATCTCACCAACTGAAATTAGTGAGATTTAAATATGTGTAACTTTGGCTGTGTCCTGAGAATTCACAATGTATGGTGTAGTGATTAACTTGCAAAGTGTGGTTGCTAAATGCAAAGTGGACAATGGCTATATTTTAGTATCTTCAATAGTTACTTCCTAGAAACTGTAAATGTCTACTTTGTTATAGGTAGAACTTCAATCAGCAGCAGCAGATGCTTTCACCCACAACCCTTTGTCTATCTGAAATCCTTCTTCCCTTTTCATCAGAAGAACCTCACATTATTCTAGCTCCTGTTGGTTCACCTTCTTCAATCATTTCCCCTCACCAGCTACCCACTGAGCAAGCATCTAATTGAAACATTTTTCACTTTTTAAAGCAATCCTGCCTCGTCCATAGCCTCAGAACCCTTCCCAGATTTCTTAGTATGGAAGAGTGAGAGACTTTTGTTTCAGCTCTGACCACCACTACCCCTTCACAAATAGTCACTTTGCTAGGATGTTTTGAAACAGCTCTGTGGGCTGAGGTTTGTCTTGGAATCATGTCGTTCCCCCTTGCAATAGGCGTAGCAAGTCCCAAAACATCAATCTTGTATATGAATTATATATGTAATAATAATAACAACAACAACTCTCTCTTTTAGGATTTGATACCTACTTTACTTCTCGCACACTGGAGAACAACAGAAGAAATGTGTGGTTTGCAGAATACTGGGAAGAAAACTTCAATTGCAAGTTAACGATTAGTGGGTCAAAAAAGGAAGACACAGATCGTAAATGCACAGGTAATTTCATTCTCTTTGTCCTTCCCATGATGCTGTACGTGGCCGGCATAAAATGTCTGTGTAGCTGGTTGGAGATAAGTTGAGAAAGGGAGACAGAGAGAATTTTTTTCTTTATAAAAATGGGAACTCAGAAGCACAAGTCTTACAAAGAAGAAGAAATAGATTAAGTAAAAAAGACACTTTTTCTGTTTCTGCCTGTCCATCCTCTAGGAACTGACATTTTTCATTGATTTTTGTGCTCATGAGAGAGAGAGAGAGAGAGAGAGAGAGAGAGAGAGAGAGAGAGAGAGAGAGGTGTTTGTATCATTTTGAATGTTTCCTTTATAAATTTATTTCATAGAAGAGAAGTTGTAATCTGGGAAAGAGCAATGCTTTCTCCTGGTCTGGAACTGAAATAGATTTGAGTAGGGAATGCATCTCTCTCTGAGGGGCGATACCTATATAAGATGTGAATATATGTAAGAACTTAAGAGGAGCCCTACTGGGATCAAGACTAACATCTACCTAGTCAGTCTTTTTCTTTACACAGTGTGAATGAAACCTAGAAGTTCCATACAGTAATCATGTTTAGTGGCCATTAATAGACCTTTCTTCCATGAATTTCTCCAGTTCCCCTTTATAGCCACCTGCATTTGTTGAATCAACATATTTTTATGGTGATTCCATGAATTAGACATGTGTTGCTCTCCTGAATCTCCTGACAATCAGTTTCATTGGGGTATCCCTTTGCTTGAGTACTATTGGAGGGTTTTGCATGTACCACATGTGATGTTTTGATTGAGCTATGCACCATGACCCAAAATCTCTATCCTGGTTAGTCACTGTCAGCTCAGTGGTGCCAGTTCAATCCCACCAATGTGACATTAGGATTATTTTAACAGCTATGTGCATACTCTTACTTACGTTAAGAACATTGGAAGATTGCCATCCAAAGGCCTATCCAGTCAAGTGGTTTGCCCAACACATATGCGACATGAGCAAGTGGAGTTGCTCAAACCCCTTGTCCTACCCTCCGCTTTGACTGCCCTCTTCTCCATCTTCTCCAGCTTCACAGAATCCTTTTAGGGGAGCACACACACCATTCCAAATGTAGTCAGACTGTAGATTTATACAAAAGCATTGTGAGATTAGCAGGCTGTCTTCTGTTCCTTTTCTAATGATCTCAAACATGCAATTCGCTTTTTTTCCACAGCAAATGCACACAGGGTCAATGTTTTCATCGATCCCTTTCTTGCCTAGTCTTTACCTCTGCAGGGCTGGTGGGCGCATTAAATGAGTTGTTTGTGAAAGTAACACTCTGGATCCAACCTACTGTAATTGCAACAGTTAACAAAAACACCATGGGAGCTTATGGCTGGGTGATTGCCAAAGGTGATCAAGGCAGTAAAAATGTGATATAAACACACACACTCCCTCCACGGCCACTATCAATGCTGCCTTTGAAACCGAGAGTTGAGTTTGCTCTACAGTTTGTTCCCACTACCACTTTGTTAGGACATGGCTTTGCACAAAGGGAGAAATAAGATGAACGTATCCAGCAGTCCGAGTCAGTGCAATCTTGTCTTCTGCCTGACACCACACTAGAGAGATTTCTTCTGTTTGTATGCACAAGCGAACAAGAAAAATAAAATAATGGTTCTAATGTAATTCTGCGTTTGCTGTGTCTGCTTTGCAGATATATCCAAGTGCGACCATATTTTCAAGTGCCTCTGGATGCGTTTTCCTGCTTTAATGTACCAACAAACTCCCTCCCTTTAATGAACCATGCTTCTTTGGTATGGCATGCCTATAAAAGGAAGCCCAAACATTTGACTGTAGTTGTGGCAGTTTCCCCTCATTAGATACCGTCTTAAATGTTGCCTGCCTTGTGCTCAACAAGGCATAATGAAGTGATATTGGGGTGACATCACCCTAAATGTCACCTTGTTGGATGGTAGGTGACTCCGAGAGCTTTTCTAATTACCAGAGTCTGTAATTGGCCTGAAGGTGCACTTCAGTTAATGGTATAGAGAATGAGCTGCTTAGGGGGAGAGATGCCGTAAATGGCAGCTATTTTGTAAAAGACAGAGAGCACTGTATGTTTTTTCCCCATGGAGATTCGGCAGGAAAAGAAATGTGTCAGGCATACAAATGTAAGGCAGTAAGCATCCCGTTCTGATCTCCTACTTACTCTGGCATCTTTCAGTTGGCTTCTGTGGGAATTCTCCTGATAGAAGCTGGGGCAAGAGGAGGAGACAGAACAAAATGAGAAGGCCAATTCAGTCTCTGGGTTTGCTTATGGAAAAGAATGCCTTTAAATAACATATAACTTAGTCTACTGTGGAAATAAAGAGGCTTAAATTGGAACAACAGTACAGTGGTGCCCCGCAAGACGAATGCCTCGCAAGACGGAAAACCCGCTAGACGAAAGGGTTTTCCGTTTTGGAGGTGCTTCGCAAAACAAATTTCCTATGGGCTTGCTTCGCAAGACGAAAATGTCTTGCGAGTTCCTGCAATTTTTTTCCGCTCCCCACCCCCTTTTTCTAAGGCACTAAGCTGCTAATAGCCTTTTAGCAGCTAATCCGCTAATCCCTTAAGCCTTTAATAGCCGCTAAACCACTAATAGCGCTAATCCGCTAATCCGCTAATAGGGTTGCTTCGCAAGACGAAAAAACCGCTAGACGAAGAGACTCGCAGAACGGATTCTTTTTGTCTTGTGAGGCACCACTGTATTGTGGTTGGCCCCAAATTTATGCCTTCAAAAATAAAAATAAAAATGACCGCACTCATATATGATTTCTCAGTCACTGCACTCACTCTTTAAAATACTTAGAAATAAATAAATGGTTCAAAAGGCCAAAGAATAACACAGCAGCATTCTCTCAAGTCTTTGGTGATCTTCAAAGGAGCAGATGTCACAAACTCCCTGCTTGGGTTTCAGCAGTTCAATAAGGTTTACTCCCAGAAAAGTATGCATACTATTGTGACTTTGATATTTGTGCTTCTATGTTCTAGTGTTCTTGTTGACAACATAGTACCTTCTTAATGCTGCTGCTTCCAGTTGCAGCTAAGTGCCATAGTGTCAAAATCAAGTATGGACAAATCTGTTTATGACACAAGAGAGTTTGTGTGTGTTTGTTCATTCATATGTGTCAGAGCTGGCTCCAGGTCCCAGCTCACAGAGGACCAACGCTAGCCGGTAGTAATGTACAAAAGTCTTTATTGAAGTACAGTTTCCATTTTCTAGCCGGAGCGCCCCAGCTCTACGTCTAGGGTTTAGACCGGCGAAGCTCCATCTGGATCTCCGCCCCCTGTACACCAGTTTAAGATTCTAGCCTTACTCCACCTCTTCCGTCTCTCCTTTCTCCTCTGGGTCCTGCTACCCCCCCGGGGTCCCTTCCTTCCTGGATTCTTCCGACGCAGATGTTGACCCCCCTGACTCCTCCCGCTCTCTTCGGCAGGCTTTGGGACCTGGCTCCCTATCCGGGCTGCCAACTGCGCCGCCCTCCTGTACATTTGAACTTGGCGCGCGCGCCCAGCCTTCAACCTTCCTCTCGACCGTTTCCTCGCTCCCCGATGGAGGCGTGGCCAGTCCTGCCTCCTGTCCTCCTGCTGGCCGCGCGCCGCCTGATCCCGATGCCTGGGACTCCTCCCCCCTACTGCACTCTGGTGTGGACGCTGGTCCTGATTTCCAACTGCTGCTCTCTGAGTCCCCTCTGGCCCCTTCTTCCTGGGATGTCCCCCTAGGCACCCCCTTTGCCCTGACCATGGGAGCCCCTTTCTGTGAATCTTCCGATTCGCTGGAAAGACTCAGAGACCTCGGACCGCTGTCATCGCTGACATTTCCTTCGGACTCCTCTCCCTCGCTCTCCATTTCCTCCCTTTCCTGTGCCTCTGCTCCTGAACCCCTGACAATATGTTTGTAATAATAATAATAATAATAATAATAATAATAATAATAATAATAATTTATTATTTATACCCCGCCCATCTAGCTGGGCTTCCCCAGCCACTCCGGGCGGCTTCCAAATTTTTTTTAAAATACTATAATACATCAAACATTAAAAGCTTCCCTAAACAGAGCTGCCTTCAGATGTTCCATCATTCTGCATGTTTGCTGTAAATTTTGCCATAAAACACACTTTTTTTGTATCTGCATTATCCTAAAATACACATTTTCATATGCATTTTAACCCCAAATATGTATTTTATACACATTTTAGCACTTTTTTGAGCCGAGAACTGTATTGCAAAATTCAGAGAAGTGTGTGGGGAAATCATTAACTGAATTAGGCCTGCTAGCTTTAAAATGTGGACTGAAGGAATCCCTCAATTATCCCTAGCCAAAATAGCAGAGTAAGAAATGTTATTCCAAGTATGGACTAAGCCCAACGTCACTTAATCCACATTTCAGACCTTTGTTGGGATTGTGTGAATTGGTGTAAATGCCTATCCATAATAATTGCAAATGAATATTAATAGGAGATATGTTTTTAAAATAATAAAAAACCATGCAAAACAATACACACCAGAGCAGTGAGGCTTAGTTTTAGGCTAGATCAGCAACTCTATCATCTGTCTATCATCTATCTATCATCTATATCTATCTATCTATCATCTATCTATCTATATCTATCTATCTATCTATCTATCTATCATCTATCTATCATCTATTTATCTATCTATATCTATCTATCTATATCTATCTATCTATCTATCTATATCTATCTATCTATCATCTATTATATATCTATCTATCTATCTATCTATCTAATCTATCATCTAGCTATCTATCATCTATTATCTATCTATCTATCATCTATCTATCTATCATCTATCTAATCTATCATCTATCTCTATCTATCTATCTACCTACCTATCTATCTATCATCTATCTATCATCTATCTATCATCTATCTATCTATCTATCTATCTATCTATCTATCTATCTATCATCTATCTATATCTATCATCTCTCCCCCCCCCCCGTGTGTGTGTGTGTGAAGTTAGTTGCCCTTCTCAGTCCTCGTTAAGAATTGTGACAACAAAACTTGCATAGAATAGCCTAGAGAAAGGCAGAAACTAATGAGGGGAAAATGAGAAAAAGAAAGCCTCAAATGAACAGCCCAGGGGTTGATAATGGAATATTAGCTATAAATTGAAATAAATAAGAAATCTGAAAAGGTGCAGCAAGGGAGGGGGCTTTCGCAGCGCATTCCACCTTAGGGAAAATGTAGTCTGTGACATTTCAAGCAACTTCATGATGTATAATTCAAATCTCAGAGCATATTTCAGAGGACGGGTTTACATGAAGGTAGAGAAATCTGCTGCAGGAAGGCACACTTTTTAACTTGCTTGGAGAGAAAGTATGCCTTAGTTTTATTTGTGGATAAAGTCACTTGACTTCAGAGTGACCTTGCCTCTGCAGTTCTTGCTGTTCGAGATGAAGTATCCAAGGCCATAGTCAGTGAAGTGTTCTGAGATCAGTTTCCGCTTATGCAGACAGCTTATGTGGACAAGGTGTTTGTAGCTAGATGTCCAACCACATGCCCATCCGCCCTGGCATATTAATTCTAGCAGAGGAGGCTGATGGTTTGGTCCAGAGCATCCGCAGGAATATGTGTACCTGTGTTTGTATGGGTTGTGGGATGCGAGGAATTGCTAGAGAGTGTGCCGCAGTGTGTGAGATTGTGGGGAGCATTTGTCAGGCTGTGTGGCATTGCAAGGTGTGTGTGTGTGTGCTCGGTTGTGGGGGCTTCCTGTGTGTGTGAGGGTGGCAGCACTGTGAGTCTAAGTCAGGGCCAGATTTAGGTTTGATGAGGCCCTAAGCTACTGAAGGTAATGGGGCCCTTTATATGTCCAGCTGTCCTTTGTCAGCAACAAATTGTCGCTGTTTTTTATGTTGAATGTATGCTATATGGTAATGTATGGACCTAATAGGTGTCTAAAGCCATTTGCTGTATGTAGGTGTGTGTGTTTTTTACCTTATATTTTGGAAATGTACATCCAGGGTTTTTTTCCCTTAAATTTTTTTTTTGGGGGGGGGGCTCAAGAGAGTGGGGCCCTAAACTATAGCTTGTGTAGCTTATACGTAAATCCGGCACTGGTCTAAGTGAGACAGTGAGATCTCTAGCGTATGTGTATAGGTACTTTTAACCCGGATAACAACAGCAGTTCCTTTGAGTTTTAAATGGTTCAGATTTGTCAGGGGCATAAATGACATTCAGTGAACATCTTGAAATCATTTCTTGTTTGGGGATAATGGAAACTGTGATCCTTTTATGGACATATAATTTTAATGTAAACTATGAATGCTTATGTGCCGGTTTTTTTGTTAAAAAGAAAATAAAAAACAATGGCATTTGTCTACCTGCCTTGACAGCATATAGAGTGGCTCTGAAACTTGAAATCTAAGGCAGGAGGTGAATCAAGGTTACTTTTTTTTCTTTTTCGCAGTGCCCACCCTGCACCACACAAGGGCCTCATGTCTCACTCAGTCAGCTTGGACACCAAAGAAATCATAACAGACATTTTGTTGTTCAAAGCAAAACCAAGCTGACTAGAAGGCGGAAACACTCTTGCGCAGCTCAAGTGGGGAGGAGGAGGAGAAGTCACTCATTTTGACAAAGAGGCCTAGGTTTAAATCAGAGGGAATTATTTTAGCAGCGATATGGAGGAGGGATGTTGATGGAAGTTTGATAGTTTGTTTCACCTGCTCCTTCCTTGCTCTTTTATAGAGCAAGGGCACTTTAAAGAGTGGTGGACTAGCCAGGGTTTCTCCCACCTGCTCAAACCAATTTCCATTTACCAACATTACACTTCATTTAATGATTTCTCTCTCCTTCTCCTTCTTGTTTTAGTGTTAATGTTGGCTATAGTGCTTAAAGTGCTATGCTTCCACACCCAACCTTAGTTGTAGAATTGTGGAGTGTGAGCTGCTTTTCATTCCAGTATTTTGTTGTTTCTTTTTTAATCTCTTAGTCCTGCCCAAATCATCTTTAAAAACTCCTAGCACAAAAACCTGTGTATGCATTAATGTGCATCCAAATTGATTTCTCAGAGGCACCTCTCTCATGTCTGTATGGTTGGTTGGTTGGTTGATTTGTTTGTTTGTTTTACTGCCCTTCATACATAGATCTCGAAGTGGTTCACAACATGAAAATACAAGTTTTTTAAAAAACAAACAAAAACAAAATGCATAATAAAAACAAGAACGCAAAACCCCCACATAAACCAGTACCTCTCCTCCCCCCAAGCCCTTTCAGAAACACATTTAAAAGAGTATCAGATGTTAATTTCCAGACCAACTGCCCTCAAAACAGTGGAAGAGGTTTTAAACCATTCCTCTTTTATCTACCTTAACATTGTAACAAGTGTGTGTGTGTGTGTGTGTGTGTGTGACCCCCACAAAGCTCTGGGTGTATTTGCCTGGAATTTGGCACGTTAAATCTATTCTGGACGGACTGCTGTTCCTGAGAATTTTATCTACTTCCATCAAAAGGGGAGTGAAATATTATAAACCATTCTTATACACTTCTAAACATATATACCACAGAGTGACTCAGAACATATTGAGCTGCTTCTCAAAGTGACAGACTCAAGTACAAACTGAATCTTGTGTCTTGTGCACACCCTTATGCGCTTATTGATTTTTATAAGAATACAGTCCAGTCTGGAGAAATATGTGTAAGGTTTTTTTTTCTGAGTTTCAGAATCCAGAAATAGCTACTCTGAGTTTGAGAGCTGTTGGTCTTTTGTTGAAAGTGGCAAAAAGCTTTGTAATGGGTCAAATTCCTTTCTTTGATAAATATGCACAACTCACATTAAACACAGTAGGAGCTGTGTGTACATGCCTGAGGGCAGCTTTTGGTCCAGCGTGTGCTTCTAAATGACAGTTTTAAAGGCAGCAATTATTTATTTTTTGATAGAACTTGGCAAGTACTGAAGATTGCTACTTTTCTTACCAAAATGCTTCTAGGTTTAAAATACATAGATTTCATCAAGGGAGTTTGTTTGGCCTATTTATTTGCCCACCGAACTATATATTACAAATCCTTACAAATGATTACTCTTTGTTCTCCAGCACATCACACATCCATTTTAAAATAAAATAATACTTTGGGGGATGTTTTATGTTTTGTTATGGATTGAAAACCTTAGTCTTTACTTATATCATTCTTAGCTTGGGAATTAGCCAACTACCAAATGTAAGTTCTTTTGATTTCTATTGATTTCAGTTGCTGAGATTTACAGTGCAATCCTATAGAAGCCTGCTCAGAAGCAAGCTCCATTGAGTTAAATTGTATTTATTCTCAGTTGTGTGTATAGGATTACGCACCCAAACACATGCAGTGAAATAAATGGGAGTTAACCAAGTCTCCCAGTGCCTGATTTATGTATAAGCTAAACAAGCTTTAGCTTAGGGCCCCACTCTCTTGGGTGCCCGAAAAAAAATTAAAGGGGGAAAAACTGGATGTACATTTCCAAAATATAAGATAAAAAACAAATAAAATAAAACCTACATACAGCAACAGTGTTTTGTGTTGTGCAGGCTCCTATTTGTTATGCACAAATGGCTTTAGATACCTATTAGGTCCATAAATTATATCAGGCATCCCCAACCTTTGGCCCTCCAGATGTTTTGGACTACAATTCCCATCATCCCTGACCACTGATCCTGTTAGCTAGGGTTCATGGGAGTTGTAGGCCAAAACATCCGGAGGGCCGCAGGTTGGGGATACCTGCCATATAGCATATATTCAACACAAAAAACAGCGACAATTTGTTGTTGACAAAGGACAGCTGGACATATAAAGGGCCCCATTACCTCATCAGTTTAGGGCCTCATCAAACCTAAATCCAGCCCTGGGTCTGCCCAACCTGAAGGGTTGGCCCAATATATTTTGCTGCCTGAGGCAAAGAAAATGACGCTGCCTCCCTCCATTCTACATACAAAAACTGGTCAGAGTAGCTGAATCTTACTTCAACATTGGTGATGGGGCTTCATCCCTCACACATGAAGACCGCAACCTAACTTAGAGAGCACAGGGAAGGCTTTGTAACACACACAGCTGTGTCCTGATTGCCGCCCTCCAGTATCCATTGCCAGGCTTGGCCCATCCATGAGGCAAGGTGAGGCAACCACCACAGGTGGCAGGACCCACGAGGAAATGGAAATCTTTATTTCCCCCCTTGTTCTTAATGTAGATCTTCACTGAGCCCTTCTTTCCTGGCAGAGAGCAGGGAGCCATTTTGGGGGTTGCCTCAAGTGCTGAAATGTCTTGAGGCAGCCCTGCCTGCTGCCTGAGGCAGCTGCTTCACTCTGCATAATGGTAGGGCCAATGCTGCCCAATCAAACTCAGCCTCCTACACTGAGGCTTGCTGGGTATTTAAATAGCAGAATTCATTGCATTCATAACAGCAGCGTGTCAGGGTGCGGAGCAGTAGCCATGCCCTGGTGGCTGCAGTATTGTGCTCACTGGGGTGGGGCAAGAGAGGGGCAAGATGGAGGTTCTCTGGCTTGTCAGTGACTCCACAGGTACATACACACTGTGGGCTGCCAACATTCCTGACTCAGGAAGCACACTCTCCCTGCACTGGACAGTAGGGCTTGAACCAATGGCTTCAAATTACAATAAAGGAGATTTTGACTAAACATCAGGAAGAACTTTCTGACAGTAAGAGCTGTTCAACAGTGCAACGGTTTCCCTTGGGAGGTGATGAACTCCACTTCCTTGAAGGTTTTTAAGTCAAGGTTGGATGGTCACCTGTCATGGATGCTTCAGCTGAGAATTCCTGCATTGCTGGGGGTTGCACTAGATAACCCTTGGGCTTTCTTCCAACTCTGCAATTCTAGGATTCTTCTCAATGCTGGGAGGCAGGGCTTTGGTGACAGTACTTACCAGTATGGAGTCCTGACAGCTCTCTTTTTCACCTGACCATGTCAGGCATTATGCGCATTATCTGTGTATGGTTACCAGCACCTCATTTTTTACCGAAGGAAAAACTGCTGGAAGGGCAGCACTATTGTTCAGCAATAGAAATCATTAAGAGTGACTGTTATGTGGTAATTTGTAAAATGGATGGTAAATAAGAATATGAAATGCAGTAATATTAAATCGTAAAGACCCATCAAGAACGGCACATGGGAAACCTCTTGAATGAAATTGTCTTAATTTGGAATTAATTTGTGTAATTGGGTTGAAATTGGAAAATCAATAAAAATAATTGGCAAAATACCCTATTGCTCAGCCTTCTACTGGGGTTCTTATCTATGGCTGCTGGGCTTGTTAGGTTACAGGGATACAGAATTCTCCTTAACAGGAGTTAAATGTTCACATCTAGCAGCCAGTGAAGTAACTTGGAGCTCGGCTGGCTACTGCAAAGGCTGTTGGGCAAATTCTACTGGGCTGGCTTTGACGATAATAACTGTGATTCAAATCCACACAGGCTTTTCTCATTACCAGTTATGGTGGATGGTACTCTGTGAGCTGATGGGTGCTTTGTTTTGGCAGAGTTAAAAACCGGAGAACCACTTGCATGCACTGATTACATAACCGGGTCAGAGGCATTATCTTGTTGATTGCAAGGAACGTTTATGTCATATGCATATAGATGAGCAATCAACCTTTGTGGTCTCCAAGTGGCCACACACCTCTTATAGATGCCGTGTAAGTGGGACTGATAAGTTATTTTGCCGGAATGATACTTTCTCATGTCTTGGACAGAATATAAAATTATTTGGGAGAGCGGGTATACATGGTATCCAACTAACCTTTACTCAAAGTAGACCCATTGAAAACAATAGGCCTATCTTAGTTGTAGTCATTAATTAAAGTGGGTAGTTAATTACCACCCTATATTCATGAGCTGTAAAGGATATTTTGTAGAGAATCATTGAAAATCTAACAAAAGGCTATTTGTCTTGATACTGGCTTTAAAACTACTGGTATTTTGAACCATATGAGCTACAGTGTGTCAGGCTCAAACAGAACTAGCACCCCAAGGTATTGAAAGACAAGATGTCAGTGGCATGTTTATATTCACCTTAGCTCAGAGCAATTATGACGGCTTGGCTGGCACATTGGCAATGGTACAATAGAAATGGGAACGTTAGTGGTAATTGCTGCTTCAGAATATAGCTCTGGTGTGCGCCTCTTAAAGGAATGTTGCTGAATCCATTTCCTATAAAGGGCATCCATCCTCACAGTTATAACCCGTTATTTAAAACCTTTATATGCAATAGTTTTTCAATGGAACCACATCAAAACTGAATAATTTTGCAGGCTTTGTTCCTTTGGGATGATGGCATGGTCTGAAACAGAGATCACATCTACATGCAGAGGCCAGAATGCACTTGTGAGAAACTCCCTATTCAGATACTAGGCGCACAGAGAATGTGCAGTTGCTCCCCTCACAACCAGCTTCATATTCCTCAAGAAAATAGAACGTAGCAAAGGAATGTGAATGAATATTTGCTGCTGCTCATTTGTTAAATTTCTACACCACCTTTCATCCGAGGATCACAGGGTGCTTTACAAAGAAATCCATAATAGTAACAGCAAAACCATCCACACAAAAACCACCACTAACATCCTGATCTGACCATTGCAAAACCTGCATTCTTTGCAAATGCAATCCGCAGAAGGATCATCTTATGACAGCATTCTCACTTGTTTTGGTGCATTCCATATTCCGACATTCTATATGGTCCACTTGGTGACCTTGAGTTTCGGAATCAGCCTTCAGTGTTCCAATTAAGCAGAGCTTCTTGTCGTACAGTCAGCATAACCTCCTAGGAAGTTGCCTTAAGCTCGTCTTCAGACCATTGCACCATCCAGTTGGAATCACAGAATCACAGAGTTGGAGAGTCATCTCGTCCAACCCTCTGCAATGCAGGAATCTTTTGGCCCAATGTGGGGCTCAAACCCAGGAGCCTGAGATTAAGAGTCCTATGCTCTGTTGACTGAGCTATCCCAGCCAGATCTAGCTCAGTGCTGTTTACATTGACTGTCAGCAACTCTTCAGGGGTTTAGAAAGAGATGTTTTTGAGCCCTACATGAAAATACCATGGAGCCTTTTGTGAGTGAGGCATGTATGCTACCTTCGATCTATGGCCCTTCCATAAATCGGCCAACACTAAATTTCTCTCTGATCTCTATTTGAGATCAGACTAGATCTCACACTTTGCTGTATAACAGGATCGCGATTCTCATCCTCCCCCCAAAAAAGCTCAACAACTTTGGCTCATCCTCCCCCAACTCTTGTCAATCCAATGGATAGATCACTGTCAGTTGTGGGGTTTTTTATATAGTGGGAGTAGATTGCAGTCTCTTGGAAGTTGGACAGCCCTGCAGTTTCTTACATTCATATCTGTGAGCAACCAACCATTTAGCAGAAAGAACTAATACTTTTACCTAGTCTGTGAACTGTTGGCCTGTTTATTATGTGACTTCAAAAAAATAAAATAATCTATGAAGGAATTTGTTTATTTTTCTAGTCTTTCACCACATCTTTCTGACGTATCTATTAGGGTGTTGTAATCCTTTATTTTCTATTGTAAACTACTTGGAGTGTGAAATATATATATATATATATATATATATATATATATATATATATACAGTGGTGCCCCACAAGATGAATGCCTCGGAAGACGAAAAACTCGCAAGACGAAAGAGTTTTCCATTTTCTGAGGTGCTTCGCAAGACGGATTTCCCGTTGGGCTTGCTTCACAAGACGAAACGTCTTGCGCCTTTTTTTAAAAAAACCGCCAATGCATTCCTATGGGAAACCGTCAATACGCATTGGTGCTTCGCAAGACGAAAAAAACTCGTAGAACGAAAAATCTCGCAGAATGAATTAATTTCATCTTGCGGGGCACCACTGTGTATATATATATATATATATATATGCAGGTTTTGGTGTCCTCGGGTGTCTTCCCGTGTAAAAGTTGGGGTGTCTAGGCGACGTTTCGACGAGGTCTCACTCGTCATCTTCAGACTGGTGCTTTCGGCTTCTTGTTACTGGAACAGAGCAGGATCTCAGTGTTTGAGTTCCTATAAATACTGTTGAGGAGGTGTGGTGTATAGCCTCCAATGTTCTGGGCAGAGAGGAGGTTCCCAGGCTAGTGTGCCTTTTCTTCTTTTGTTCCTTAATTACTTGAGGGATATCTTGAGTGATTTCTTGAGTGATTTCCTGAATCACACTTAGGTGGGTCATTAGGTGTGGATTAGTTGCTAAAGCCTTCGTGTCTTGAACTCTTGAACTTTGTGAAGAGTTTTTCTGAGAAGATGGCTGTACTGCACTTGGTTGTGCTCTGGCTTGGCTTCGTGTATAGGGGCGAGCTGTGGTTTTGTGGCCTGTGCCAGCCAGATCTGTGTAGGGATTGCAGGGGGGTGCAGCATGGAACATGGAACATCACCACAAGAGAATAATCATGGAAGCCATCGAGATAGAGAAACACCCTCACAACATGAACAAGCGTGACGACACATCCCGCTTGCCAGACATCTGGAAATTAGCCCTCCCCACAAAATCTGACACCAGATCCAGAGGCACACAGAACGCCATCACCAATCAACCACACCAGACCCAAACCCAGACCCTCTCCACAGATAAATTACAGACACCATCCAGTAGCCAAACCAGGGTGGCACCTCCGGATGCTGCACCCCCCTGCAATCCCTACACAGATCTGGCTGGCACAGGCCACAAAACCACAGCTCGCCCCTATACACGAAGCCAAGCCAGAGCACAACCAAGTGCAGTACAGCCATCTTCTCAGAAAAACTCTTCACAAAGTTCAAGAGTTCAAGACACGAAGGCTTTAGCAACTAATCCACACCTAATGACCCACCTAAGTGTGATTCAGGAAATCACTCAAGAAATCACTCAAGATATCCCTCAAGTAATTAAGGAACAAAAGAAGAAAAGGCACACTAGCCTGGGAACCTCCTCTCTGCCCAGAACATTGGAGGCTATACACCACACCTCCTCAACAGTATTTATAGGAACTCAAACACTGAGATCCTGCTCTGTTCCAGTAACAAGAAGCCGAAAGCACCAGCCTGAAGATGACGAGTGAGACCTCGTCGAAACGTCGCCTAGACACCCCAACTTTTACACGGGAAGACACCCGAGGACACCAAAACCTGCATTCCTGTACCCGTGAAAATCTACGAAAGCATATATATATATATATATATATATATATATATATATATATATATTCCTTCTATCCCCCACCTTTTTCCCCAATGTGCTGAAGACACTGTACATGATTTCCCATTCCTCAATTTATCTGACAATTCTGTGAAGTAGGTTAGACTGAGAGATGGCGACTGGCCCAGGGTCATCCAGTGACCTTCATGACTAAATGGGGATTCAAACCCTGGTCTCTCAGGTCCTAGCCCAACACTCTAACCACTGCACCATGCTGGTTCTCTCTCTTAAATAACCATATCTCTAGTGAGATATTGTTTCTGAGGCAAAAGATCAGCTGCTCCCTTCCTTTGTCTGTCAGTGACATATATGTGAAGTCCTGGAATCAGCTTTTGTCTCCCCCTATTCCAAAAGTCCCCCCTCTCTTTGAAAGGCACAACCTGAAAAGACGATGTATCCAGGAATGGGGAAGCTGTGACACTCCAGAGGTGCTGGGCTTCAACACACATGACCCCTGACCCTTGGCCATGCTGGCTGGGGCTCATGGGAGTTGGAGTCCAACAACTTCTGGAGGCCCTCCACAACTTTTCCACCTCTGCTTTAATTTAATCAAAGCAAAACCGAATGTCCCACTTTGAAAGATGCCCAGGAATTCTTTGCTGACTCTTCTAAGAGACCGCAGAAGGAGAGTTTATATAAAGAAAATAATTGCCCTACTTTCTGGTCATTATTTCATACTCCCTTCTTAATAGCACCCTATCATACTCGGGCAAATCCCAACAAACCCAATTTTATTCTGTCCGGGGGGGGGGAAAGATTACTCAGTTGATCACTTTTGATGGCAATAATCTTTGATGGCATGCCTTTTTTAAATCAAAGAATGACAGACAAGCCTGAAGAAACTGACATTGAACTTGGTGGTTGGAGTTTGGAGCAGGGAAATTAGACTGGTGAGTTAGTGTGGGAGCAACTTGTGCTGCAGCATTGCTGAAACGGAGTGTGGAGCTGATCAATCTGTGCTGATCCCATGGGCTAACCGAGAGGCGAGGTCCGAGTCCAGTCCAAGGTCGAAGGTGCAGTATGGAGGCAGTCCGTAAAAGTTGAAGCTGGATGCAGGGCAGGTAGTCGGGTGAGATCAGGAGCTCCGGCAGGATAGCAGGACAGGGTTCAGGCAGGAACTGTCAACCAACGAAGTTGCTCCCGCACAGGGCGGCCCCGATCCTCAGGTGACTCGCCTCTCCTGGCCTGGAGGCGAGCACTCCTCCTGCGGGACCTCAGTTCCCTCCACCTCTCTGCCCAGGGCCTCTGCAGCTCAGGAGAGGCTGGAGGGTTACCGGACCCAGAGGCAACCTCAGCTTCCCCTGACGCTGCTGAGAGTGGAGCACCTGCAGGCAATGGGTCCTCCACCCCCTCAGGAGCCCAAGCAGACTTAGCTGGTGCCTGCACCTGAGGATCCAGCACAGGTGAGGACCCTTCAGGCTCATGCCCCAGCCCCGGCTCAGCTGGTTCTGGAGGCGGGGAATTCTGTGCAGGCTGGGATTCTTCAGGTTCAGCATCTGAATCCGAATCCGAATCCCAGGCCATCACATAATCTCTTGAAGGGGAGAGCAGGACATAGCTATAGTAAATATTTTAAATATGTGTTTTTTCTTTAGACCTAATAATTAACCACAGGATGCCATGGTAATCACCTTGGATAATTAGCTTTTTTCATGTTGAAGCCTCTTTCTGTTCTATTGCAAATTAAGATAAACTTCCCTCGAGACAATAACATATTACCGGTAAACCTCTTGTGTATGTTAGTCTTGTACAAAATATCTCTCTGTAGTCTGTTTTGCTATCGTCTTTGCCACTAAGGGAAATGTTATTCTCTCCCCTTCCCCTGCAATTTAGGGCAGGGAGGAAGTGATAGTACGTCTCAGAACTGGGGTGTGGGTCAGTGCAGCCATTGGCAGGAAAAAAAATGGCATATGACAGAGGACTGCTACTGGGAAATACTATTATAGAGGAAGACAATCTGATTGCATATTGATCACTCTACCTTATAAGGTATCTTTGAACCAACAGTATTGTGGTAACTTTTGTGATAGCCCCTCTGATTTTAAAGTTCTATTGCTGAATGCCAGGTCAATTTTTCCATCTTTGCCGCATTAAGTAGTTGCTCCCTTACCTTTCCCACCCCGATCTGGCCACAGTGATCCATGTGGCGGTCACCTCCAGCCTTGACTACTGTAATTCGCTCTACGTGGGGCTGCCCTTGAAACTGTCCCACAAACTCCAGTGGGTGCAGAATGCTGCAGCAAGGCTCTTCACTGGGTCCCTGCCATGGGAGCATATTCACCCAGTGCTTTACCAGTTTCACTGGCTCCCGGTGGAGTATAGGGTCAGGTTCAAGGTGCTGGTCTTGACCTTCAAAGCCCTTTGTGGCTTAGGGCCCTCGTATTTACAGGACCGCCTCTCCCGGTATGCACAGAGGACCTTAAGGTCCATGAATAACCATAGTTTAGAGGTCCCAGGCCCTAAGGAAGTCAGACTATCCTCCACCAGGGCCAGGGCCTTTTCAGTGATGGCTCCAACCTGGTGGAATACTCTGTCCCATGAGACTAGGGCCCTTCAGGATCTAACCTCCTTCCGTCGGGCCTGTAGACAGAGCTATTCCACCTAGCCTTTAATTTGAATTCAGCCTGATCTTTTAATTCCCTTCCCGTCTCTTCCCTCCCCCTCCCCTTTTATGAAGATTACCCGCTCTGAGACCCCACAGCTAATTCTCCCCTGGCCTCCTCGCTGGCCCAAGTAGGACCAATTCAGCCAGCTGGGGATTATCTAATGCTTATTTCCTCTAATTGATTTCTGAATTTTGAATTTTGTTGTTATTCATGTTTTTATACTGTATTTTATGCTGCTTTTACAATTAAGTGTTTTAAATTTGTTGTTAGCTGCCCTGAGCTGCCCTGAGCCTGGTTTTTGAACCGGGAATGGCAGGGTATAAATAAAATTATTATTATTATTATTATTATTATTATTATTATTATTATTATTATTTATTATTATTATTATTTAATGCTAGAACATCTGCCAGCCAGGATTTGAACATGCTCTCCTGGTGTGTATCGGAGGAGCCTGATTGAAAGAATCAGGAGTAAATTTGAGACCAGGATCTAACTAATACAATGATGATATTCTGCTCCAGGAAGCTGTCAAACAACTGCATTTTTCAGGTTGCAACATTTGGGGCACTTTATTTTCGAAGCTAAGGCAAATAAGAAAATCCATGTTAGAGATTGAGATAAGTCCCCCCTCCCTTTCTTTTACTACTAGAACCAAGGCCATCTGTTGAAGCTGTTAGACTATTCAGGGCAGACAAAAGGAAGGACTTTCTACACAACCTCTGGAATTCACTCCCACAAGATATAAGAATACCGCTTCAAGGCTGTCACTAGAACAAAGCAGCGGCTAACTATGAATCCAGATTAGGGAACTCAGGGACTTCCGCGTAGTCTGTGCTCACGGACAGATGCGTCTCTCCCACTTTGCCAAGGTCGGGAGGTACGCGTTCGTTAGCGGAGCTAGAAGGGGGAGCTAAGGCTAAGCTGACCCCGAAGCCTTGGGAGGAGATTCCAAGGTGATATGGAGTTGCTGCAGCACGAAGAAGAGGACCCCCAGACCATTTTCAAGCTCTTAAAAGCAGAGCAAGAAGGGGGAGAAGGGGGAGAACTTCTTCAGTGCTAGTTCCTGCAACCCTCCGCTGATGAGAAGCTCGAGTCCGTGGGTATGTCTGTGGCTACACTTCTAACAAACTGAAGCAAACCTAAACGATTAGCCTATTTTGCTTACTGAACTTGCTAATTTACGATTAAAACAAAGCGTTTGAACTTAAAACAAAGTGTTTGAACCTAAATGGCTTTTCGCAACTGACTAAGATTTACTTACAAGCTATATCAGACTGTTTTTTTTAAAAGACGTCTATTCCATTAATACCAAGGACGTTTTTAGCCTTTTTTTTCTGCTGGAGTTATGAACAAAAGGAATACCAATGGCTTTATTAATGTTGAGACAGAAATAAACCAAGAAGTCATGAAGAAGAAATAATAATAATAAAAAGACCTTTCCCAAGTGGTGAAATTATAAAGAGGTTTCCAAACTTTTCACTACAAAAGTAACTGTTGTTCAAAAGCCAGTTCTCAACTGTCTGTTTCTGCTGGCAAAAGAAACATAAAAACCAGGGACTCCCACCCAGAGAACGGCAGTGAATAAGAGGGTGATTGATTACAAAGTTATAAAACTGTCACAAGACTGATAAGTATCACCTCTCTGCTCCCACAAAGTGTTACTATCCCTCCTTTCCGGGGATTTCTGTTTTTGGCTGCAGACTGCTACGGACACTCAACGGAGTATAAATCAATTTAACAACGGCTAAGGGTACTTCTGCTGTCTCATGCACTCCGACATTTTCTTAGTTCGACATTTTCCTGTCTGAGGAACGGAAGTGAATTGCATAAGTCTGCCATAGACTCACACAGATTGAGAAGGGGGTTGAAAGTCGCAAAGAGGGAGCAACTCAAACAGCGACATCAGCTGGGGAAAAAAAACCTTTGCACTCTTTTGAAAAAGACATTCCTCCAATAAGACTTCTAAGAACAATTACAGGGATTTTTACAAGATCTGCAACTAGTGAAGATCTCAAAGCGCTGCATCATAACCTGCTGAAAGAGGATTTCTGAAAAATAAGTCATGTCAGACTAACCTGATCTCATTTTTTGACAGAATTACAAGCCTGGTAGATGAAGGGAACGCAGTGGATGTAGTCTACCTTGATTTCAGCAAGGCATTTGACAAGGTGCCCCATGATATTCTTGTAAAGAAGCTGGTAAAATGCGGTCTTGACTATGCTACCACTCAGTGGATTTGTAACTGGCTGACTGACCGGACCCAAAGGGTGCTCATCAATGGTTCCTCTTCATCCTGGAGAAGAGTGACTAGTGGGGTGCCACAGGGTTCTGTATTGGGCCCGGTCTTATTCAACATCTTTATCAACGACTTGGATGATGGACTCAAGGGCATCCTGATCAAATTTGCAGATGACACCAAACTGGGAGGGGTGGCTAACACCCCAGAAGACAGGATCACACTTCAAAACGACCTTGACAGATTAGAGAACTGGGCCAAAACAAACAAGATGAATTTTAACAGGGAGAAATGTAAAGTATTGCACTTGGGCAAAAAAAATGAGAGGCACAAATACAAGATGGGTGCCACCTGGCTTGAGAGCAGTACATGTGAAAAGGATCTAGGAGTCTTGGTTGACCACAAACTTAACATGAGCCAACAGTGTGACGCGGCAGCTAAAAAAGCCAATGCAATTCTGGGCTGCATCAATAGGAGTATAGCATCTAGATCAAGGGAAGTTATAGTGCCACTGTATTCTGCTCTGGTCAGACCTCACCTGGAGTACTGTGTCCAGTTCTGGGCACCACAGTTCAAGAAGGACACTGACAAACTAGAACGTGTACAGAGGAGGGCAACCAAAATGGTCAAAGGCCTGGAAACAATGCCTTATGAGGATCGGCTAAGGGAGCTGGGCATGTTTAGCCTGGAGAAGAGGAGGTTAAGGGGTGATATGATAGCCATGTTCAAATATATAAAAGGATGTCACATAGAGGAGGGAGAAAGGTTGTTTTCTGCTGCTCCAGAGAAGCGGACACGGAGCAATGGATACAAACTACAAGAAAGAAGATTCCACCTAAACATTAGGAAGAACTTCCTGACAGTAAGAGCTGTCCGACAGTGGAATTTGCTGCCAAGGAGTGTGGTGGAGTCTCCTTCTTTGGAGGTCTTTAAGCAGAGGCTTGACAACCATATGTCAGGAGTGCTCTGATGGTGTTTCCTGCTTGGCAGGGGGTTGGACTCGATGGCCCTTGTGGTCTCTTCCAACTCTATGATTCTATGATTCTATGATTCTATGATTCTATGACAAGGTTTCATAAATTTTTATAGACCCTATACCTCATTACTGGAATAGCATTCCTGTTGCCTCTGAAAGAGTAACATCTAGAGAGAACTTAATAGCACATAATATTATTGCATTGTACATTGTTAATTGAAAATACTCCCCAGCTCTTTTCTAATTATTAACATATACTTTTATATATACTTTTCATATTTTCTTTCCCCTCTTTATTTTTCCACAAATTATAAATTGCACTATTATTATTACTTTCTCTTGATTTATTTTTTTTTTCTTACCCTCCCATCTTTTCCTTGTTTTCTTTACCTTGCTTCTTTCTTTTGTAATTTTCTCCTTGGGGGTTTTTTTTCTTTCTCTTTCTTTTTTTGTTTGTTTTGTCTCTCTGTTTCAATTTTGTTGTTTTTCTGGTTGTGTTTTTTGTGTGGTTTTCGACTTGTGCGGTTTTGTTTTGTGTTTTTTTTTGTTTCTGTTTTTTTTTGTTTTTGTTTGCTTTGCCTTTTGCTATCTATTGGTAGCTAATGCAGCTGATATTTGCATCAGATGTCATTAGCTTTGTTGCAAGGTGCTGATTAACTGAACCGCTAACCTGCTTAAAGATCTATATATATGATCTATCACCCTGAATGAGTACGTGAAGCAAGGATTGCAATCATTTATCTTATTTATTTATTTGATCTGATGAATTTGTGATATTGCTGTATTGATGCCTGACTGTAACTAATTAGATAATTGTTCAAAATCAATTTAAAATTTATTTAGTGAAATTGGTGAATATAAAGAACTAGTGGATACATAGGCCGGAGATTATCATCAGACTGGTAAAATTGTCGTGAATGTATTAAGAAAGACTGAATTTAATTAATATTCATTAACTATCACATTGAAAATATTGTCACGATTGTATCAATTCAAGAAAGATTGAATTTAATTGATATCCAAGCTGTAAGACAGAAAGAAAGAGAACAAATTACCTAGTGAGCTAATTGAATTTCTTAGTGATGTATGGTAAAAAATCAACTGTGTCAGGTTCTGCGGCAGTTTCAGCTTCACAAACCAGGAGAACTTCTGTAAGTGACATGGATCAACAACTAGATATGAGAGAATTAATTTTAAGTTTGAAGAAAGATATCCAAGATTTAAAAAATAATGTAAATGAAAAGGCAAAAGCAACAGAGGAAAAACTTATTTCAATGGGAGTTAAAATAGATGAAAATGTGAAAATAGCAGCTGAGTTATCAACTCAGGTCAACAATTTAGTACAAAAAAATTCAGAACTGACGAAAATAGTGCTAGACCTTAAAAGTAAAACACAGAACCTAGAGGAAGCTCAGAAAAAACTACAAAATGAAAATAGAGAGTTGAAAAGGGAATGTGATAAGATAAGGAAAGAAACAGCAGATTTGAAAGCGCAGCAGGATTCAACTTTGGACTCTATTGCGATGTTGCAAATGCAGAGAAGGGAGAATACCCTAAGATTCAGAGGACTAACAGAGAACGCAGAGGAAATAATTGAGAAAAAAATCTCAAAAGAGCTAGCAGCTTGGTTAGACCTAGAAGAAGCAGAAGTAGCGCAAAAAATAGAAAAAGCATTCAGAGTCAAATCTAATGTAGCAAAAGCAAATAACTGGCCGGCGGACTGTTTAGTCTCTTTTAATTCTTTGGATTTCAGAAATAGAATTTTACAAGCTAGTAACAAGAAGAAATTCCAATCGGAAGGAAATGATATTATTGTCCACAAGATTATCCCAAATCGGTTGATAAAAAAGAGAGAAGCTTACAGACCTTTGGCCGAAGCACTAAAGGCAAAGGCAGTGGAATATAGGTGGGAGTACCCTGAAGGTATCTCCTTTTTCTTTAAAGGGAAACGTAGAAAGTGCTTGTCGGCACTAGACGCAGACAAATTCTGGAGAAAGTATCGGAAAGAGCTCGGAGGAAAAAGGCAACTGTTGGGAGAATCAGAGGAAATTGATCAAACAGTTGAGAGCTAGGAGACAGATCTAAGAAGGGAATTTACTAAAAGTAGACTGAGACCTTGAATGTGTAATTTCTAAATTTTTATTTCATTAAACCCGTTGACGTATCATAAGAAATAAAGTATGGATTATAAATTTATTACTTGGAACGTAAATGGTCTAAATGAAAAATCAAAAAGGAACAAGGTGGAACATATTCTGGTTAAGCAAAAATATGATTTAATCTGTCTGCAAGAAACCCATGTAGCGGAAAAACATAAAAGAGTATTAATAAATAAAAGATTGGGGCTTGAGTTTATTACATCAAGTAAAGAAAAAAAGAGAGGGGTGGTAATCTATGTAAAACCTCAGCTGGAGCCAAAACTGCTTTACAGTGATGAAAAAGGTCGAACGGTGATTATAGAGGTTAAGATCAATAATGAAAAAGTGATAGTTATTGGAATTTATGCACCAAATGAAAGAAAATCTGAATTCTATCAATTCCTGGAAGAAAAAGTCATAGAATATTTAGGGGAAAAAATTGTATTATTAGGAGATTTTAATGGAGTAGTCAATCCAAGCATGGACAGAACAATAAAGAAGAAAGAAAAGAGGCAGATTAAACTCCTAACTACATTTTTCCAATTAATAGAACTCCTGAATTTGTTTGACGCTTGGAGGTTTAAAAATCCAACAGAGAAAGAATTCACACATTACTCAGAGCCACATAAATCGGCGGGACGAATCGATGCGATCTGGACAACAAAGGATTTGTTAAATAATATTACAAAAGCAGAAATTCATCCAAGGACAATTTCAGATCACAGCGCGGTCTGGGTTAACTTTAAAGGAAAAGAAGAAAAGGTTAAGAGGTGGCAACTTAATGAGAGTATGCTAAACGATGAAAAAACTGTGCAAAAGGCCAAGCAAATCTTAGAAGAATATTTTAAGTTCAACTTAAATCAAGGAGTAGATCTAGAGACGGTTTGGGATGCGGGTAAAGCTGTCATAAGAGGCTTCTTTATCCAACAAAACGCATTCCAAAGGAAAATAAAGGAGGAGAAAAAAATGGAGATATGGGAGGAAATTAGAAAAAAGGAAAGGATCCTTTTCCAAAAACCAGATGATGAACTAATTAAGCAAAGTATAAAAATTTTACAGACGCAATTCTCCATGATAATAAATGAAGAAATAGAATGGAAGATAAAATGGTTGAGACATAGAAATTTTGAGTTTGCAAATAAACCTGGCAAACTTTTGGCCTGGCAATTAAAGAAGAAAAAGGAAGATAGAATTATCAATAAAATTAAAATTGAAGATAAATGGATTCAAGAACCGAAGGAAATTAGTAAAAACTTTGCTGGTTTTTTCGGAAAACTATATAAAGAAGGTCCAGAGACTCTAGAAAAAATAATTGATTATCTGGGCAAAAATAAACTACCAATAATACCTAAGGAAAAGACTGAAATCTTGAACTCACCAATAACAGCTATGGAGGTGCAACAAGCTATACAGAGATCAAAATTAGGAAAGACACCGGGCCCAGATGGTCTCCCAGCTAATTACTATAAAAAGTTAGAACAAGTATTATTTCTTCCCATGAAAGACCTAATGAATAATATTCTGGTAAATGGAAAGCTACCGAAAACCTGGAAGGATAGCTTTATTACGCTTATTCACAAACAGGGAACAGATGCCTCAAATATGGCCAATTACAGACCCATCGCACTGTTAAATAACGATTACAAGATATTCGCAGACATTCTTGCAAATAGATTAAAAATGGTGCTGAAAGAGATAATCCATAAAGATCAAACTGGATTTCTTCCCGGACGATTTATGCAATCCAACATTAGATGTGTGATTAATGTATTAGAATATTTGGATATTAAAATTGACAAATCAGCAGCTATTATGTTGGTGGACGCTGAAAAAGCTTTTGATAATGTTTCCTGGAAGTTTATGAAACAATTAATGGAAGAAATCGGACTGGGAGAAAATATTTGTAAAGGAATAAATGCCATCTATACAGAACAATATGCAAAACTGATCATCAACGGAAGAATTACTGAGGAGTGCAAAATAAACAAGGGAACTAGACAGGGCTGCCCACTGTCACCACTGATATTTATCTTGGTGATGGAAGTCTTGAACAACCAGATAAGAAAGGATCAGCTTGTGAAAGGCATCACTCTGGGAAACAAAACATATAAAATTAAAGCTTTTGCGGACGATTTACTCGTTATGACTGAAAACCCTAAAGAAAGTCTGAAAAGAGTGCTAGAATTGATTAAAGAATTCGGAGAAGTGGCAGGCTTTAAGCTGAATATAACAAAAACAAAAATGCTTGTTAAAAATGTAACCACAGAAGAAAAGGACGATTTAGAAAAAACATTGGGCCTGAAAATCTCCTCAAAAGCGAAATACCTGGGTATTTGGATCACCCCCAAGAACATAAATTTATTCCAGGATAATTACACCAAAACTTGGTTAGAGATTAGAAAAAACTTGGTAACCTGGAGTAAACTAAAATTAACATTTCTGGGTAGGATTTCCATTATAAAGATGAATGTGCTTCCAAAATTAATCTTTTTATTTCAAATGATTCCAATACTGGGCGAAGCAGGTTGTCTCAAGATATGGCAAAGAGAAATTTCCAAATTCCTGTGGGAAGGGAAGAAACCTAGGATTAAACACCTGATCTTAATAGACATAAAAGAGAGAGGAGGCTTTTCCCTACCCGACCTAAAACTTTACTACGAGGCAGCCTGTTTCACCTGGATAAAAGATTGGTGCACGTTGCAGGATTCGGACCTCTTGGACCTGGAAGGTTTTGACAACCGCTGGGGATGGCACGCCTACCTAATATATGGAAAAGCGAAAATTCATAAAAACTTTACCAACCATATAATAAGAAAATCACTCTTTGCTGTATGGGAAAAATATAAAGACCTGATGGAGCCTAAAATCCCGTGGTGGACTTCTCCAGTAGAAGCCATAGCAGTAAAACGGAAAAATACTCAGGAAAGCTGGCCAACATATAAAATACTTCTAAAAAATGAAGATAACCAAATAAAATTAAAAAACTTTGAGGAAATAAGAGACCACATTTCAGACTGGTTCCAATACCATCAGTTATTTGAAAAATTTAAATCTGACAAACAAAAGGGGTTCTCAACAGAAATTTTCCGATTTGAATCTGATCTTGTAAATTCTAAAAGAAAAACCCTTTCCAAAACTTACCGACTCCTCCTTGACTGGACAGTCAAGGAGGAGGAGGAAACAGTGGCAATGGTGAGGTGGTCCCAGGATATTGGCCACTCAATAACCATGGCCCAATGGGAAAATTTATGGAAGATCAATTGGAAATTCACAAATTGTTACACGATTAGAGAGAACTTTCAAAAAATGCAACATCGATGGTATCTAACACCCTGGAAGCTTTCAAAAATGTATAAAAATGTATCAAGTAATTGTTGGAGATGCGGAGACTCAGGAACATTCTTCCATATGTGGTGGATATGTAGGAAAATACAGGCATTCTGGGAGAGTATACATGCAGAGCTGCAAAAAATGCTAAAGATCTCTTTCAATAAAAAACCAGAGGCCTACCTCCTAGGAATAACAGATTTGGATATTCCACAAAAGAGGAAGGGTATCTTTTTATATGCCACGGCGGCAGCAAGAGTTTTGATCGCAGCAAAATGGAAGAGTAACGAAATCCCCTCTATTCAAGATTGGATCCAAAAGCTGACAGAATATGCTGAATTAGATGGTTTATCAGAAAAAATAAAGAATAAATCAAAACAGGAATTTGTTTCTAAATGGGAGGTTTTCAAAGAATATTTGAAAAATAAATATAGTAGTTTAAATTCTGTTGCAGCATTCGAGGAACTTCAGTAATAGTAGTAAGGTAGATATAAGAAATTGGATTTAATGAGAATAAGTTTAATTATAAGAAAAAATGTGTATGGGCAATAAGTAATATGAATTTGAAGTATGGAATGGACGGGAGGTCGGGTCTTTAGTGTTAAGACCAATAGATGTTTTATTGTCTGCTAGGAGTATTGTGTGTCTATGGTTGTTTTTGTGATTAGTGTATGGTTTGGTATTCGTGTTCGGTGTTTGTTTGTTTGTCTTCCTTGTTGTATAAATAAAAAACTTAAAAAAAAAAAAAAACAGATTAGGGAACTCAGGGAGACGAACCTTGCTGAACCTTAACAAGTCACTGGTAAAACGAACACCTATGTACAAACAAATGCAGGGCAGCAACCATAATCCAGATGTTCTTAAGGGAAACACTGAGGCAGGGACAATTTGCTGCAACCATCCAACACAAGTAACCCAATAGCCAGCCAGCCTCAGACACGCCAAAGGAATTTGGCACAAATGGAGCACAACACATATGCAGCAGAGGACAAGAAACTAGTCCAGGAACTCAACACCGCTTGCTGAGGCTGCTCCATGCCATTCTGGAGATCTCTGTTACTGCTGTTTCTATCACTTCCATGTGTGCAGCTGCTGCCATGACGTTCATTGCTACAGTCACGGTACAGATGTGGTAGTGGCTGCTGCTGGCCAAAAGGCAGCACGAGCAAAACCACTGTCAGGCTTGTCCTACTGCTGTCTGCAATGAGATTTATGGACATCACCAAGTTCTCGAACTGGCCAGTAGGCAAAGCTTCCCACCCTGCTCAGACTCTCTCCTTTGTCTGAGCTTCTCACTACACCTTCTGGAAGGAGCAAATGCACTGGCATATGAGTGAAGCAAATCTCCAAACTCTACCTCGCTGCTAGTCACAGCGACTGGGCAGCCAAGAGATTTTGAACTTTGCTCATTCAGTGTTGCATGCCCACACCTTCTTCTGGTCCTCCCCTACCTGCTAGACATATGCACACAAGAAGTGAGCGTACAAAATAAATACTTCTTTGTAGAACTTTCAAAAATTGGAGTGCGGGGAACCAGTGAAAGGACAAGACACTGTCTTGCTTTTGTTATGAGCCATCTGTTGTCTGCCCAGATTCTCCTAAGCTGACCAGGCCAGCTAAAGAAAAGATGAACGACCAGTTGGTAGCTTTATTATTTTTTCAAATGTCTGAATATATTTCATCTGTCTGTTAGAATCTGAGTTGTTTTCTCTTTGTAGATGCTTTTTGAAAACCGTGCTTCTCTGTGTCATCTTATCTCCTTTTAATATCTTACATGTTTCAAGATAACCGTTTTTAAAGATTTCATAACATCAGAACAATCAGCTGAATAGAAAGGGAGGGAATGCAAAAGAGTGTAACAGGAAATCTGATTTCCGATAAGAAGAACAAAGGGAGGTCATACTCATTGAATTGGAGAGAAAATGGTTTTTTTCTTCTTCATTATCTCAAACTGTGTCCTTCCACCTTGTGTCCTCAGGTGCTGTTGCACTTTGACTTCCATTATCTCAGACCATTGGCTAAGCCAGATGGGGGCTGATCTAGAACTAGAAAACCGTGGGTGTCCTTAAAGGATGCAGTCAAGGATGAAGATATTTATAAGACCAAAAATGGTGACTTAGTAACATACAGCTTAGAGAATTCAGAACACAGCAACACATTCTCTTATGAGCCCCTTTCCTCTTATATCACTCCCCTGCAATTAAAAAAACCCAAAAAACCCATAAATGAAATAAGGATATTGTGATAATATGAGGACTGGGGGTGGCAATGACGCATAATGCCAGGGAGAAGTGCCGACTCACTCTCCAAATACATTTGACTCGATAATGGACTTTATGCCAATAAAGGTCAAAATAATAATAACAACTGACTAATGATCTGTGAGATTTTTGTTTTAGAAAACAAACCTTTCAGGGTTATAGGACTGCAAAAAATGTGTCTAAAATCACAGTGGTGTTATTTGCTAAAGTTGATGCTTCTAAAATGTATCCACATTTCAAATATTTGGTTTGAATGTAAAGCCCCTTTGTGGCAATGGCAATCTCTCGTCTTGGAGAAACCCAAAGCTGATGTTTGGGGAACAGATGTAGCTCAGTGGGGCCAAGCAGCCGCTGTGGGTGCTGAAGGTCTTAGGTTCAATCTACTGCATCTGCAGGTGGGACTAGGAAAGAATCTTGCTTAAAACATTGGAGAGCCACTGCCACTCAGTGTGGATGGTACTGAACAAGATGGACCAATGGACTCCTATGTTCCTAACACCATAACCAAAATGATACAGGCTGCATCATGCCGTCATGTGTATTTCTGTTGAATGTATTCATTACCTAAAGATATTATATTGCTTTTGTACTCACGGTACATTCCATTATCATGGGCAGTGTTACTAACATATTTAATTAGATCATGGGCATTTTTAATATATATTTTTAGACTGTTCAGCAAGAAGAATGCTGAATAAGGGGTGTGTTTTTAATTATTCTGGTTGCTAGGGAGCAATATCAGGGAAAGGTATTGCCTTTGTGGCCTACTTCTGATCTGTCTCTGAGACACCTGCCTTGCTACTGTGGGTGTTGGATAGGATGGGTGTTTGCTTTTATTCAATAGATATTTTTTTAATGGCTTAACATTAGGCACTTATGTCTTATTGAATGGAGCATTCAGTGAATATGGCCTGGATGTTCCCACCGCTATGCAGTGAACATAAAAGGAAAGATGCCCTAATTCCCTCTTTGTATGCTCTAACGCTCTTTGCACACCTTTTGCATTCACCGCACGCACACAGACATAAGAGTGTTTCCAAGTAGGAACACTTTGCAAGTTCATAGGAACGAACATTTCCACAGACGTCCCCCATCATCCCAGTTGATGCAGTGTCCACTATGCACGCAAACACACATTATAAAAGGCTATGCTGCTCTAACCATGAATTGCTAACATCTAGGATGTTGGCAATATTCGTATTTCCAATGTTCAGGTAAGGAAATATAGACTGAATCAATAGATCAGTTCTGCATTTTGCAATAAGGAGCAGGGTGACAACTCACAAGACTATGTTAAGGCTATCCCAATAGATTCAAGAATTGGTGCAGCAGCTATTACTGGCTTAGTAGTACCAATGGGATTCCCAAATACCCACTGTTGTCCTTAGGGTAGATTCAGACATGTTAGCTTTCCTGCTAATACAGCTAGCACTTCTGTACTGGTTTCTACCATTTCTTTTACAGTGCATTGTAGATGGTGTTACAGAATTGTAGATTTTTTCTTTTATCAATATGTCACCATGGCATGCTAAATTTCATTCACAACAGTGAGCATGGTGTGACACAACAGCAGATGTCATTGGACATGTTGTGTCACCACCACCACCCTGCCGTGCCCATGTGTGCTTCTGTTCCCCAATGATTCATACATGAAAACAGCAGGAAAGAACTGTATGCCAGAATACCACCCCAGTTCCATAATTTTCCAGGTTAACAGGGTTGCAAATGTTGTCTGCCTGCCTGCCTGCCTGCCTGCCTGTGTGTGTACACACACACACACAAATTAACACAGAAATAAACACTAAGTTTCCACTAGATTCTGGTAGTGGATCTTACATTGTAGAAAATGCAAAAATTAGTAGGTAAGGAAACATCAGGGAATTGGAATGAAGTGCTGATTGCAGCTTTAGTCTGCTCTGCCAGGGGCCAAGAAGGGGTTCAAAAGGCTCCCAGCAGTGCATTGTTGAGTATCCATTAGCCTATTCTCAGTGACATTTTAAAATCAGTCTTGATCTCGTGATATTTCTACTTGCTACTTACCTGAAGCAATGTGCTTTGTGGAGGTTAGGCAGGACAGAGTTTGAAAGAGAGAGCCCGTGACAAAAGCTTAGCTGTAGAGCTTTGAGGAATGATGTTCAGAAGTCCTGCCACTTTCTCATTGAAAAAGTCATGACTGTTCCCATATAAGATGACACAAAGCAGACTCAGCCATTTTGCACAGCATTCCGGGTCCTACATCAAGTACATTTATCTTTCAAGAGCTGACTCATTCTAGCTGCAATGCCAAAGTACTCTCTGGTTCCATTTTGTCACACCACCAGACGTGAATACTAAGTGGCATCAAACATTTAGGAGAATTGTCATGGGACAAGGATCCTTTTTTTTTCATTTTAGCTCTAGCTTGTGGTTAAGCTTGAGCAGTTATCTGCTATAAATGTATAAGGAACAAGTGATGATTCATGAGTAGAACTATATTTTAAAGCTGGAAAAATATATTGCCGATATGTGGAGTACCAGGAGAGCATTCTAATGGACAGAGGAACTTGATGTTTCATTCTTTTGGTCCATTTATTTCTTACTTACGTAGTCAACATGCTCAACGCTTTACAGAGTACAAGAGGATAAATAAGAGATACAATCTATAATTTGGCACAGTGGAGCCGACAGAGGAAGGAACGGCAAGTGGAAGCAGGGCTAAATTGGTGAACAACGCACTTTATTTCGGTTATACACTGCATATAGCAATCATTGCAAATTATTGAACACATAACAGCATTATTGTCTATGTCCAGTATTTGACAGATCAAACCTGGTGCTCTGCAATGGTTTGGGTTTGGCCCTCTCCTTCATGCCTTGACATCATTATTCAACATTACCACACCTGAGCATTTCCATTCTGCCAGCACATAATATAAAAGTTAAAACATGGTGCATATTTCATATGGGACCAAACTTATCAGCCTTGCCTTCCATTCCTCACAACTGTTGCAGCCAGTGGTCTCTTCTGTGGGACTGATTCCTCAAGCTAGCTTACTGCTTTTCAGGAGGATTTCTGCCTAGGCCAAAGTCTATGGTTTTCTCAAGTTATTTCTTCACACAGGCAGATGAACTGATGATATTGTTTGCCTTCATATCTTCCTGATATTGCTCTGAAGAATACCATTACTGACAAAATATACCCAGTAAATGCAATCCTCAATTCACAGGGCAGAAGAATAAAAATAGATTTGTTTATCAAGTGATTACAAACTGAAAGTTTGAATGTGTGGACTGATTGTATTCCAGCTTCTATCATAGCTAGCATAATGCAGGATAATACTTATATACTTCAGTTGAAACCTCCTCTTCAGGGCTATTTATCCTATCATGTGTTTGGATTCACACACACACACACACACACAAATGTGAGTGTAAACATGTCAAGCATGACTGCAATGAACACATTTTTGGAAACGTGTAGCATATAGGCACACTTGCCAGGGAACTGTAGTTGGCTAGGGTGCCTTGTGTGTGTACAATGTTGGGCTGTGAATAATGTGTAAAGCAGCCCTTATTAACTGGTGTAAAGAAGGAACCTTCTTTCTGAATTATATTTCCTAAAAATGTGTGTCTTGACCCAGCAAAGATACAGCAGTTCCTTTGGATGCGGGGGACTTGCTCTATGAAGGTGTGTGTGTGTGTGTGTGTGTGTGTGTGTTTGTGTAATAACACCTTGTTCAGCAGCCCTGGGTACACTTGGAATGAAATCAGTAGCCATCCATATACAGTGATACCTTGGGTTAAGAACTTAATTCGTTCTGGAGGTCCGTTCTTAACCTGACACTGTTCTTAACCTGAGGTACCACTTAGCTAATGGGGCCTTCTGCTGCCGCCACACCGCCGCCCTGCGATTTCTGTACTCATCCTGAAGCAAAGTTCTTAACCTGAGGTACTATTTCTGGGTTAGCAGTCTGTAACCTGAAACATCTGTAACCTGAAGCTTCTGTAACCCGAGGTACCACTATATATGTCATTTACCAGATCTCACCTCTGTAGCCATTAAAGGTCCACAATGTTTTAACACAGTGCAAGAGAGGTGGACTAGAGGCAGAAGTGCAAAAGACCCCAGATCACTTCCAACTCCTGTTGGAGCATGTTGTCATGAGGAGCTCTCCTTGGTGCTGTAATAACTGACCCACCCAGCCAAATAGGCTCATTGGCAGGCCAGGACACAGCACAAAGGCGTCATGACACTTGTACATTTCCATCCCTTTCTTTAGAATTTCTACCACACCCCTTTTTACCACTGCTGCACATAGCTTATGTTTTTAGTGAGCTGTACACCATGACCCAAATAGCTCTTGGACAGCCACTGCTAATTTGGACCCCATTAATGTATATTGGAAGCAGTCACTTTGTGTTTATATAAGTGAATCTCATCTGTCATTTTGTTATCCAGGCAAGCTATTTGGAAATCCCCTTGTAGTTATCCACAGTCTTTTGGGGGTTTCACCATCTTGCATAGTTTGGAATTCACAAACGCAAGTACTTTAGTGCTCCCCAACTCCAATTAAAGGTAAGGGTAAAGGGACCCCTGACCATTAGGTCCAGTCGTGGGTGACTCTGGGGTTGCAGCACTCACCTCGCTTTACTGGCCGAGCTTCTGGGTCATGTGGCCAGCATGACTAAGCCACTTCTGGCGAACCAGAGCAGTGCACAGAAATGCTGTTTACCTTCCCGCTGGAGTGGTACCTATTTATCTGCTTGCCCTTTGCTGTGCTTTCGAACTGCTAGGTTGGCAGGAGCAGGGACCGAGCAACGGGAGCTCACCCCGTCACAGGGATTTGAACTGCTGACCTTCTGATCAGATCTGTGGGGGATCCCAGTGCTTAATTCAACCACAATTTGTCCATTTCATGCTGTTCTTCCTGGTTTAAAAATTTCCCATCCATGGACCTGCCCACAATAATGTAAGGTTTTAGTTTTAGGTGACAGTCTTTTCCAAAACATTTTGAAAGCTCCAAGGTTCCACTGCAGTCACCCTCTGTACATTTTTTTTAAAAAGCAAGCTTCTTATATCCTGCCCTTCTTCCAGTGTAGAACTCAGGGTGGCAGATGACCAATTAACACAGCTAGGTGTCATAATGACTGCTATTTGTTGACACACTGCCCAAACATTTTTGAAGGTTAGTAAGTGAGGACATTCCTCTGCACGACGAGGCCCCAGACCCCACAGTTCCCTTAGATAATAAACACACAGACACAAATAAATGGAATAAAATAGCCCACAACTTTATTGGTTACAGATGTGAGCAGTTTGGCTTAGGCATTGGTGAAACCAGACTACAGTATATTATGACTCCTGCCCGTCTGCAGGGCATCCCACTAAGAGTAAACTACCAGTGGGGGAGCCCTATGACATACCGTATTTTTTGCTCTATAAGACTCACTTTCCCCCCTCCTAAAAAGTAAGGGGAAATGTGTGTGCATCTTATGGAGCGAATGCAGGCTGCGCAGCTATCCCAGAAGCCAGAACAGCAAGAGGGATTGCTGCTTTCACTGCACAGCGATCCCTCTTGCTGTTCTGGCTTCTAAGATTCAGAATATTTTTTTATTGTTTTCCTCCTCCAAAAACTAGGTGTGTATTATGGTCTGGTGCATCTTATAGAGCGAAAAATATGGTACATCAAATCAGCGCACCCCCAGGCTCACCAATGGGTTGTGGCATGGCCCTAGCCCACGCCCAGGCTTCGGATGGGATCCACACCTCCTGGATCCCTATAACAGGATACCCTTATTGAGGAGAGGCAGACGGAGGGTACAACCTCCTTTCTCATAAACAAAGGCTTACCCAATGCCTAACTGCCACTCGTGCCAAAGGGGCTCACCAGCAACACCCTCACACCTGCAACCAATCTCTAATGCCCTCCACTATGTCAACCAGCCAAATATCATTTCCCCAACTGGAAAGGTGAATGCCATCATTGTGAAACAAGGCCTCCTGGTCAAAAGTAATGATGGGGTGCCGTATCACCCAACCATTCAATAGTTGCACCTTTTGTGCCACTGCACGATTAGCCATTTTCCTGGCTCTGTTGACTGCCGACGGGTGAGGGCAATCACGCCAATAATGCCTCTCCAAGAGTTGGGACCAGATGAAGGTCTTGCAGAAAACATACAAATTTTTCCTCCCTCAGAGCCTGATCTTCTCTGTCTTTTAATAATTCCGGATTTACCCATGCTTTCTGGCAGTTTGTTTTCCTAGGAAGTGCCCACATCCCTTTAAGAAGGTTTCATTTACACTTTCACAGCTGCAACACTAAATTCCGCTCGCCCACCCTTTCGGTTTGCCACATATGACCTCAAATTTAGTGTGGCTAATTAAATCCTGTTTGTCTTCATTTTTAAATTCTAAGACTGCTTCTCTGAGTCTCTTAGTGTGCTTTTTCCACTGCATTACAGATTTGGTTCTGGATCTCAGAGAAAGACAATTTTGATACTACTGTAATGTCACCGCCTTGCAATGTCATACACTCTGTAATCAATGAGTATGGCGCGGCATGATAATAAAAAAAGGGACAGTTGGTGAATTATCAAAGCTCAGGCCATTTTTCACCCTCTTGGATTAGTTGAGAGAAATTAATCATGGCTAGTCCTGTTGTGAATTATAATTGAGCTTTAACCCAGGGAATATCTTAATCATAGCACCTCTCTTCAAGCGGAGTCCTGCAGCTTGCCACATTTGGAGCCTGCCTCGCACAATGTTATATGAAGATAAAAGGCATCAGCTGGAACAAATGTGTGGGGCAGTGGGAGTAAAATATGCTTGTTGCTGCTGTTGTGTATGCCAGAGTGCCATAACTAGCTCAATGCAAATCGGTTGGGGTGTTGCATTCAATGAGAATATTCCAATTCCAGCAAGCATTCATCTGAAGGCACTGGTTCAAAATGAATGTGCAGTGAATTATATTCAGCTGCAAACTGTTTGTGTGGGCCGTGCTTGACATCTAGCTTTTCTTAACTGTAAGGAAAAGGGAAACGTAAAGGACCCTTGGACGGTTAAGTCCATCCAATCAAAGGCAACTATGGGGTGCGGTGCTCATCTCACTTTTCAGGTGGAGGGAACAGGCATTGTCCACAGACAGCTTTCCGGGTCATGCGGCCAGCATGCCTAAACCACTTCTGGTACAACAGAACACCATGATGGAAGCCAGAGCGCATGGAAATGCCATTTACCTTCCCACCGCAGCGGTACCTATTTATCTACTTGCACTGGTGTGCTTTCAAACTGCTAGGTTGGCAGAAGCTGAGGCAGAGAAACAGTAGCTCACCCCACTACACAGATTTGAACCACCGACCTTCCGATCGGCAAACCCAAGAGGCTCAGTGATTAAGACCACAGTGCCACCTGCATCCCTTATACCTGTGTCTTGACTATACCTGAGCAACAAGACTCACTGCCTCCAGGATCAGAGACTGCATGCCATCAAAATACCACTTTCTTGAAACAACATGGCAGATAGTTCATGCCTTCATATCCTGCTTGTGGGTTTCCTAGAGGCATCTGACTGGCCACCATAGAAAACAAGATGCAAGTCTTTGATCTGATTAAGCAGGACACTTTTTATGTTCATTTGCTTAGGATTCTTAGACCTAAAATAAATACTTCCAGGTGGCTGCAATTTCTGGTGGTGAAGGTATGAGCCCACCTGCCCCATCATCCACTAAACTAATGCATGGTGTGACATACCTCATAGATGCTGATACATGCAGTGGCCTGATTTACATCATCTCTCCCCGCCACTGCCCCCAGTTCTGAGTGGCAAGAAAATATAAAAAATGGTGGCTGCATGTGTATGCCTCCAAGTAGAGTGTAAACATCACTCCTTACTTAAGGTGCATAGGGAAGTAGAGAGGCATGTTCCCCATTGCCCACTGCAATTCCTGTGTCTAAATTGCGTCTTGACCCAGGATACCCATACAGTTCTGACACCACCATATTTATGGATTTTGCTGGATAACTTAACACATCAGTTTTCTCTTTGGTGCGCTTGGCAACAAGCTCCCAAGAGCAGCAGCAAGCTTCACCAGTTTCATTATTATTCTGTGTCAGAGCATTTGTCAATCCCTGATTTATTATTAAACATTTCTCTAGTGCTTTTTCAGCACATTGACTGCTTTCCTGTCTTTAGCTATTTCTTCACAATCAGTGATACAATTGCCTACATAACAGATGAAGGAGTAAGGAAGGCTAATTCTTTCCTGAAGAGGCTCAGTGAATTCTTGATGGCTGAGCAGGCATCTGAATTCAGATCTTCTAAAGTGTCAGGGACTGGACCCCCTCCTCTATATGGAAGATCGTATAGATTTACAACAGTGGTTTGCAGAAGGTTGCGGCTCAGAGGTAGATGAGGGGCAAAGTGGGGAAATAATAGTAGAGGAGGAGGAGGGGAAAGCAGAGCCAGAGCAGCTGGCTGGCACGTTATGGGTAAAAAGCATTCCACACACCCCTTCTCGCAGAACCTGGCGAGCACTGAAAGTAGGAGAGCAAAAGGCTCAGAGGCAAATGGCCCTAAGTAGCCACCGTAAGGTGGGTGGTGCTGTTGACGACTGAGGAGAGAAGGAGGGTGGAGATTACTCAGAGCAATGCCATTGCTCCAAGAGGCTGCGTTTCTAAGCCTCTCTCTGTGAATATTGAATAAAAAACATTGGTAAGAGCTTCCCTTGTCTATTCCTGGCAGCCTATTGTGGGGGGATCAGATTCCCTGATGCCTGACATAAAGCCAAGTGGCCAGGGCCGGCCTACCCACCCATGAGGGAGACTGAGGTAGTTGCCTCAGGCAACAGAATCCCATGATAGGGTGCCCCTGCAGGCATCCCAGCCACCACAGGTTTCACAGTGGTGGCATTGGTGAGATTTGCTGGAGCCACTGCTGTGCAACTCTGTTAAGCAAGGCTTTGGTAGGGCAGGGATGGCACCTTTCCGTCTCACCTCAGGCAGCGAAACAGGACTAGCCGTCCCTACAAGTGGCACTCACTGTCGTCACAAGATCGTGAAGTTGGGTACACAGCCTTGGGGAGAAAATTCAATGTAAACCATCGGCCTATGGAAGAACATTTAAAAAGGCTACTTCATTGGAAACCTTTTCTGTGTTTGTTTACCCATGTACATGATTGAAAGGTGAAAATAAGCTCTGCACTTTTGTGGACAACCCTCAAGCCTTCACTCTAGTTACTAAAGAATATATACATAAACGTGTGCTGGTGTCAAAAAAAAGGGGGAGGAGAAATACACCTCCTTCTTATGGGTTGAAAACAGCAGGGCTTCTTTTAACAGTGGAAGGTGGGGGGAAATGGAATGGATTTCTGCATTGCTAATGCAACATTTGAATAGCATTCTATGAATTCAGATGAACTCTTTTTATCCCTTGGGGGGAGACGAAAGGAGGGCCTCTTGAATTGCATATGCACCGCACTCCCCCAGATTGCTGGTTAACCAAATTCTCTTGAGCACCCTTCAGTTTGCCACAGAAACTACTCTTTCCTTTTCAAATCTGTCTGCATCTTTAAATTAAGAGTCTGGGATTTGAAAAGCATGCATACCGTCAGACTTCAAAATTGGAAGTGTGTCTTTTTTCTTTTTTAAAATAAAAAAGCAAGATTTCTTCCCATTCGGATAAGTATTATTTTGCATATTATAGGGGTATTTTTGGTTTTGGTTTTAACAGACAAATACAGTAGCTGAATGAGAATGACACTATAGGTATCTTCATTCTGGAGTTGGAACAGAGGCTCAGGCTGCATACACACCACATATTTAAAGCACATACAGAGTATCCCTGGAACCGTAGTTTACCCCTCACAGAGCTACGATCCCCAGCACCCTCAGCAAACTGCAGTTCCTGGGATTCTCCTGGGCTGCTTTAAATGTGAGTCTCATAGCTCAGTGTTAGAGCACACATTGGGCTGGTTCACATCACATGGTAAGCTTGGCTTACCAAAATCACACAAATGTACAGGCTTCCAAATTAGAGCTTGAAGACACTTTTCTCTTTCCCCGGCTATTTTTTTACCACACTAAGCTAAGCCAAGGGACACGAGTGGCACTGCGGGTTAAACCACAGAGCCTAGGACTTGCCAATCAGAAGGTCGGTGGTTCGAATCCCCACGACGTGGTGAGCTCCCGTTGCTTGGTCCCTGCTCCTGCCAACCTAGCAGTTCGAAAGCACCTCAAAGTGCAAGTAGATAAATAGGTACCTCTCCGGCGGGAAGGTAAACGGTGTTTCCGTGCGCTGCTCTGGTTCGCCAGAAGCAGCTTAGTCATGCTGGCCACATGACCCAGAAGCTGTACGCCGGCTCCCTCGGCCAATAAAGCGAGATGAGCGCCGCAACCCCAGAATCGGCCATGACTGGACCTGATGGTCAGGGGTCCCTTTACCTTTACCTTTTTAAGCTAAGCCAAAGTTTGAATTATCATATTGCTTGAACCCAGACTTGTGGTTAAGCTCTTCCCTCGCAAACCAGAAGCTGTAGGCAATTCTGGGATGGAGCAAAGCTGTTGTGAGCTCCTCTTTGGGAACCCACACATTTGGCTTACTGTAATATGTGAACCAGGCCCCTGCCAATCAAAGGGTTGTATCCTACAAAGTCAGCCCTTTGAACTTGATGGACCTGATTAACTTACGTCAACTGATTTCAATGGGTGTGCACTGAGTATGACTTAAGTCAGATACAACCCAGAGCACTGGGCCAGATGGGCTACTTTTGGTGGGGTCTGGTTAACTTTCAGACTATGTTAAAACTAAAAGCAGTTATCTTTAAAATGCAGCTTGCTTGTGCTTCTTCCTCAATTAAATATATTTCAGATAATTTAATTAGTACTCCTTGAGCTGGTCTTATTCACAATAATGAGCTTTGTGTGTTAAAACTAAAAAAAAAATATCTCTCTCTCTCTCTCATCAGTGCTTTTTGAAATGGACATGGCACTTTAATCATGGGAATAATTCCATTCCTCAACAAATATCTTTTGTGTGTATTTCTTTAACTGTGCAGGACAGGAGAGAATTGGGAAAGACTCCCACTATGAGCAGGAGGGGAGAGTTCAGTTTGTGATCGATGCTGTTTATGCCATGGCTCATGCCCTCCATCAGATGAACAAGGATCTGTGCAGTGATTATTCTGGTGTCTGCCCAGAGATGGAACATGCAGGTGGCAAGAAGCTGCTGAAGTACATCCGCAGTGTTAACTTCAACGGTGAGTCCACAACCATCCATCCGTCTCAGAGATTTGGTTCGAATTAACTACCTGACCCTTTCCCAATCCTGATAAACATTTTTAAAGCAAAGCGATAGCCATGTTCAAATATATAAAAGGATGTCACATAGAGGAGGGAGAAAGGTTGTTTTCTGCTGCTCCAGAGAAGCGGACACGGAGCAATGGATCCAAACTACAAGAAAGAAGATTCCACCTAAACATTAGGAAGAACTTCCTGACAGTAAGAGCTGTTCGACAGTGGAATTTGCTGCCAAGGAGTGTGGTGAAATCTCCTTCTTTGGAGGTCTTTAAGCAGAGGCTTGACAACCATATGTCAGGAGTGCTCTGATGGTGTTTCCTGCTTGGCAGGGGGTTGGACTCGATGGCCCTTGTGGTCTCTTCCAACTCTATGATTCTATGATTCTATGATTTGTGTTGCCTTCAAGGGAAGTTAGTACACAGTATACAGGGCTGGCTGCCTGGCCAGCTGGCTGGAAGAAAAGGTGAAAGCTGCTGCAGTACCCATGTCTAAGCCATGCTTTGGCTTAGGGTTATATCTGGACCCGGGCTAGTGGTATGCTCACTCCTGTTACTTTTATTTTCCTGAAAGAGACTAAGGGAAGATGAACTCAAGGATAAATCAGGAACAGCTTTTCCCCAGTCTCCTCTGTTGTTGTTTTCCACTCTAGAACTGTGTTGATTACTGGAATAAGAACATATTCTGGAGGAAGGAGCTATTTCTGGATGCTAGTCAAGATTCACTGTCTTCTGGTTGCAATATCTCTTTGAAGCAGATGGAATGTTTTCTGAAGGAAAACACAATAATCAAGAAGTTCCATTCCCAGCACAGATTTCCACCCAAGAATCCCCCCTTTTTTGTAGTGGAATGGACCCGCCTCATATATTGGGTCATATGCATGAATTAGACTGGAACCAAGACTGCTACATGTTTCAGCTAGCTGGCACTGAGCAGGGGGAGTCAGGACAATGAATCCCAGAAATGACAGAAGAGAAGACAGGGAAGGGTGTTTTAAAATGTTCATTTAAAATGTACAGTGATGGAGGGGTTGCTGTCTGAGCTGTAATCCCATCCTAAAAGCTCTTCAACCACCAGAAAACAAAGAAAGGTGAAATATACTCAGAGTCGAGTGTGGATTTCATGCTCTTAATTCAGCTCATAGTAGTGAGGAATGAAAGTCCCCCCAAAATATCTGTTTTATTTATTTATTTATTTATTTATTTACACAATGGGCCGCACGTGATTGGCTAATTCTGGGATTCTCCTGTAGGCCAATCAGGTTGCGGATTCACTTTCACCTGGAGCTGGATTGGGTGGCTCCTGCGGACCAATCATACTGGCATTGTTCTAGGACCAATCAGACTGCTGCATTCTGAATCCTATTGTTCTAGGACCAATCAGACTGCTGCATTTTGGATCCTATTCAATTCAGTACATAACAAAAGGAAATATTTTAAAGTGTTGGGTCTTTTCTCTCTTTCCTTTTGCTTGACTTCCTTCCTCAGGCAGTGCTGGCACTCCAGTGATGTTTAATAAGAATGGTGATGCACCAGGGCGTTACGACATCTTTCAATACCAAGCAACAAACACCAGCACTCCAGGCTACCATCTGATTGGCCAGTGGACGGATGACTTGCAGCTCAATGTAAGCCTGTTTTATTCTCTACTTTGAGGTATGCTCATGCGTAGTATGCTGCTACTTCAGGTCAGATACTTACCGCTGCTGTAGATTGCTGCATAGGGAAAGTCACCTGTGGCCATTGCAATATTGCAACATTATATAGTTCTGTGAAATATCGTATTTTTCCATGTATAACACGCCCCCATGTATAAGACGACCCCTATTTCTGGGGACTTGAATTTAAGAAAATAGGGGGAGATTGCCCAGGGAAGGATTGCCCAGAGTTATTGAGTTGTTGAGCTGGTTTTATGGGAGGGGATTGCCCAGAGCTGTGGAGCTTTTTTTTGGGGGGGGGTGGATTCCAAATGAACATTTACCCGCCAGAATGATGAGCGCAACTCGAGTAATCTGCCAATCATCACCCCGCACGACAAGAAGATGCAGATCGTCTGTACGGCTGCCGCAGCAGCAGCAAATCGGAAGCAGTCATTGCCGCATGCAACAATCACCCACCCAATCGCCACTTGCCATCTCCTGCTCACGGCAACAACCGATCCCCAGACACAACTCTGCAATAACCATGTATGAGATGATCCCCCTTCCATTTTTTAGATACTTTTTATGGTAAAAAAATCACGAAAAAGTACGGTACCACCAGCAGCTACCAACACTTAAACAAGGATGTTTTGATAGTTAAAACTGTAGCTGCGCCTTATAGCTGCCAATTAAAACATCATTAAATAACGGTAACAAACTGAGACACAGAGCAGCCAAGAAAACAAACCAGCTGTACAGGCCACATACCTGTTTGTGCCTTTTGGAATGATAGATTTCAAGCATCTCCAGGCATTCTTTAAAAAAATATATCAGGGAAACCACGCAAAGGTTTCAGCTTGTATACCTGAAGGTGTCCTACATGGAGGAGGTGGATGTGATGGGAGATATCAGATAGGAAACAGATGACCTAACGGCAACTCCAAGCTATGCTGCTCTCCCCATTTCTTTTCTTGAATATGTCAAAGCAGGTGTCAAGTCCATCTGTCCTGGTTTTACTCTGGAAATATTTCTACACCAATCCCTCTATTTTATTTTAAGGAGTGTGTATTGGGGATGGACGAACTACCATTTTACACTGCATGTTGTGGTGCTACCGTTCCTGAATGCGAAAAGGGTTATTGTAGCAAATTGAAGTTGCAATCTTATACATGCTTGATGGGAGCAAACTCCACAAATTCAATGGGAGTCATTTCTGAGTAAACCCTCTTAGGTTATTAATCTCTGTGGCTGATCTAGCACAAAACCCCAGGGTCCCCTGAGCTAGCACCGTAATTGTGTTCAAATTGTATGAGCCAATCGTAAATAAACAAGATACCCCGTTGAAGTGCATTGGCCAGTATTCAACTACAATATGCTGGGATAAATATTATTTATAATATGCCGAAAGAACGTTTGGCTTCCCCCAATATATGATGAGCATTTCCTAACCTCTTTCAGTTTTCCTGGTCACCATGTACTAACTGTAGAAATATTGATGTCCTATTTCTTGTTCTACTCAATGTTCAACTTCCTGAAGCAAAAGCCTATGTCTTAAATATCCATCCATTTGCACACAGCTACAGGCTGAACTGCTCAAATCACACACACAATATAATTGTTTTGTTTTGAGTTTTTTAACTGTTTAGACAGTAATACAGTGGTACCTCAGGTTACATATGCTTCAGGTTACATACGCTTCAGGTTACAGACTCCGCTAACCCAGAAATAGTACCTCGGGTTAAGAACTTTGCTTCAGGATGAAAACAGAAATCGCGCGGCAGCAGCGGGAGGCCCCACTAGCTGAAGTGGTGCTTCAGGTTAAGAACAGTTTCAGGTTAAGAACGGACCTCCGAAACAAATTAAGTAATTAGCCCGAGGTACCACTGTATTGTTGCCTGAAATCCAAGCTGAATTTCACTGAGCTGATTCTGAGAAGACTGGAATGTTACATAAGGTGTGAGAGAGAACACATGTGTTGGTAGAGCATGAAGACAAATCATGCTCCTATGTTATTTTCCCCCCTTACTCAGTTAACTGTGACTGCAGTAGAATATTGTCTTAGAGTAGGCAGAGTTCTGCAGAATTATTCTGCCAATATGTTGCTTTAGTTCTCAGATTGAAATTCAAGGCAGCGCATTGTGTTGAGACACACGTGTTTCTTAATATAGAACTGCACAGATTGAGAAATGACTCTTCTGGGCTGCTTGCTATCCCAGCAGGAATTTGGTTGAGGTGAGGATATAGAGCAAGTGAATGTGTGGGAGAGAATGTTTATACATGTGCAATTGACAGCATTCCTAATACTGCTGAATTATTAGTAATAATAATTTCTTCCCATCGGGAAAAAAAATACAGTGGTACCTCGGGTTACATACGCTTTAGGTTACATATGCTTCAGGTTAGAAACTCCGCTAACCCAGAAATAGTACCTCAGATTAAGAACATTGCTTCAGGATGAGAACAGAAATCATGCTCCAGTGGCACGGCAGCAGCAGGAGGCCCCATTAGCTAAAGTGGTGCTTCAGGTTAAGAACAGTTTCAGGTTAAGAACGGACCTCCGGAACAAATTAAGTACTTAACCTGAGGTACCACTGTACCGTACTTGGGGATTCTTTTCATTAAAATATCAGGACTGAAACGGTGAACTATCAAAAAGAAACTGTGTCCGTCTTGCTTTTTAGTTCATCATCCTTTTTTAACATATCACATGATTCACTGGTCTTTAAAAAGGGTTATACCCTCCAGGTTCTTTATTGTACTGTTTGATTTAACTTTCACATTGTTTTATCATCCACCATTATGATATAGCGACCAAGTTAATGACAGTCACTAGCCAGGTATTGGAAAATGAAGGCTCCCATTTATAAGAATTTGTGATCTGACATAGTCTGGCATATTTTGCTGATAGAAGAGCTTGCCTACCATGCATTTCTGGGCACACTGAAATGAAGCGCAGCCTCCACAGTGAGAAATGAAACCTGTTGTAATGAAGATGCATCTGAGTTTATTTAACTACTGGATTTTAATTTTAATTCTTGGCAGGTCACAGGTTGTTGAAGAGATGTTTTATTATATAGATCTTGTGGGCAGAGAGTGTTGGCCAAGTGACTTATCGAAATGGGTTTTGTTCTTTCTACCTTCTAGGAGCCTGGCCAGATATTGCAAAGAAAGCATTTAAATCCAGATTATGTGATGATTTGATTCAACACGATTTGTTGCTTGTTTTCAATTTTAAATCATTCTATGATATACCATGATAACATAATCACTTTCTTAGTCATTTGATCTGTTTGTCAAAAGCCCATCTAGATGTTAAGTATTACATAAGTAAAACATAAATGAACAGAGCACTTTGAAAAAAATAAAAAATAAATAAAAGAGCATTATAGCATTTGGCAATCACATTGGTTTGAAATATCAGATCTGGCTTATGGCTACCCTACCAAGTCTTTATAGTAATATGTGCAACCCTCACAGTAACAGGTTCAGACTTATTTCTCAACAGTCTACCCATGATCTATTCAGCAAAGTACCCAAGAATCAAAGTACCCCGATTGAGATACACTAGTTTTCCAAGGTCGTTGGTGCACTATGATTGGACTGTCCAATGCCTTAGAGTTATTATTAGGGATTGCTACTGTATTTATCGTTCATTATGATTTGTTGAATTTCGTTTTGTTTGGGTTTTACAACCTTGTGGTTGTTTGGCTTGCTTTATTTTAATGTCTGTGATTTGCCATTGGATCTGTATTCAAGAAGGGTGGTTCAAAATTAATTAATAAGGTAATAAATACATACTTACAAACATCTACAAGAGCTTGATTTGATATTTTACTTTACAGAACGTATTCTGGTTTTTGAAGGGCTTTCAGAGGATATTTCTCTGCCCTTCAATCTCCAGAGCTTTTTGGATTGTAATTATTCAAAACATGTGTTTGCAGTCAAGTAAAATGTCTCTCCCCTGGCCTCTAGTCTAGACTACACTGAATGTTTACACAGCAGTTGCAATACTCTGATTGTTTTCATATTAAATAATGGGCTAGCATGGCCATAATTCTCATGGTGAGTAGAAGTAAAATATTAGCATCATGCCCAGTATGGAAAGCATAGCGATCATGATCTTGTGTAGTGGTTAACTTTTATATTTCCATCTGATATTTTGCATTTCTTCAAGTTTGTTTTAATTGCCAGTTTTCCCATCATGAACAAATCTTACAGCTCAGTATTATATCAAGAAAAGGTACTTTATGGCGTAAGTATTGATCCTTCTTTCCACTGTATTCTCAGGCTAAATAAGAATGGTACATAGAAGCTTGAGGGAAAGAAAATGAATCCATTACAGCTGAAGAGAGGGTTTTATATAGGATTTCTAAGTATGCCTAATGTTTAAATTCCCAAAGAATAGCCACATTTCGCACATACAAAAAATGTGAGGTTTGACTAGTTGACTCTTGTGGTCCCTTCCAACTCTACAATTCTATGAATGTTCTGATTAATGTATATCAGCCCCTGTATGTGTTTAGTTATATCCAGGATGGGGAATCTGCTCCCCTACCCATTTGTTCCTTGTCTACCATTCTGATCATGCTTGATCATGGGCTCTGCCAGTTGGGGCTGATGGAAACTGGAATCCAACAACATGGAGAGCCACAGTTTCCTCATGCTTAAGTTATATATACTCACTACTTTTTCAGTCCACTTAGTGCATTCACTGAAGTAGGTTCTTCCCTACAAAAGCCCCTAGTGATGTTATTCTTAGTGCTTGGGAAACAGTTAAATATTCTGCCATTAAGTTGTCTTGCAGGGTGGAGAAGACAGAGAAATGCGTTTGGGTGACAGAGAGAAGGTGGAACAGTTCAACACCTACTTTGTCTCAGTCTTCACCCAAAAGGAAAGCAATGCCCAACCTGATGATAACAGAATAAATGACACAAGGAGGGAGCTACAGCCCAATATAGGAAAAGAGGTGGTAAGGGAACATGTAAAGTATAGGTAAAGGGACCCCTGACCATTAGGTCCAGTCATGACCGACTCTGAGGTTGCAGCGCTCATCTCGCTTTATTGGCCGAGGGAGCCAGTGTACAGGTGGTCATGTGGCCAGCATGACTATGCCGCTTCTGGCGAACCAGAGCAGCGCACGGAAACGCCATTTACCTTACCACCGGAGCAGTACCTATTTATCTACTTGCACTTTGACGTGCTTTCAAACTGCTAGGTTGGCAGGAGCAGGGACCGAGCAATGGGAGCTCACCCTGTCATGGGGATTCGAACCGCCAACCTTCTGATTGGCAAGTCCTAGGCTCTGTGGTTTAACCCATAGCACCACCCGCGTCCCAAAGGGAACATGTAGCTACTTTAAATGAATTCAAATTTCCAGGACCTGCTGAGCTGTACCCAAGGGCACTAAAGGAGCTTGCAGATGTAAACTCACAGCCTCTGTCTATAACATTTGAGAATTATTAGTGAACAGGTGAGGTCCCTGCAGACTGGAGGTGGGCAAATGTTGTCCCCATCTTCAAAAAGGCTGGGAAAGAAGACCAAGGGGGATCCAGCTGATTCCCGCCCCGCCCCCAATAAAATTTTATTAAGGTTTTTTCATAATACAATACAATAAAGACAAACTAATCTAGATAAAAACAAGAACAGAGAGAGAGAGAAAAGAAAATGCAGAGTCCTATCTCAAATAGCTCTTAACCTTGATCTCAGGCATAGGCAAACTTGGCCCTTCAGATTTTTTGGGGGACTACAACTCCCATCATCCCTGACCACTAGTCCTGTTAGCTAGGGATGATGGGAGTTGTAGTCCCAAAACATCTGGAGGACTGAGTTGGCCTATGCCTGCCTTATCTCATACAGAAAGGGATGGACCCTCCCATCTCGTACCTGGGAGCTTTCCTTTCTTTTCCCAGGTGAGAGTGGAATGGACTCCCTTGGAAGGTGGTAGACTCTTCTTCATTGCAGCTTTTCAAACAGAGGTTGGATGACTGTCTGTGATGGATGGTTTAGTTAAGATTCGTGCATTGCAAGGAGTTGGATGAGATAACCCTTGGGGTCCCTTCTAACTCTACAATTTATGATTCTGTGAATCTATGACTGTCTGAAAGTACTTTGGGGATGGAATTAGTTTATTAAAGCAATAACAGAGGAGGGGAACAGTTAACTGGTTAACCAAATAAATATTAGATAGTATCAGTCCAACTGATATGTGTTCTGTGACTAATAACATTAACAATTCAGCAGGATGAAGTAACACAGGAGAACAATCTAATAGTGGATAAATCTTTCTACAAATATTGATTTATATATTGCTTAAAATCAACAGATTGTGCTATTTACAAGGGTGGATAGGGAACTGGGGCTTTGTTATAGTTGCTGCTGGAAGAAATTGCCACCACAACCTGCATACTATTTTACTCACTGCACCAAGATTTTCCTTTCAGAACCTTTTATGTTCAGCTCCCAAGCTGCATGTTAAACTTGATAGTTTTGTAAGGCATCTGATGATGGAAGAAGACACTCTGAAGAGTGTTGGCGTTATGCAACTTTTGAGTCATATCCTATGTGCCACATATGACTACAGGTTTACGAATAGAAGCTGCATTATTTTGGTGGACTGGTTTAATTGCTGTATTTGATCAGCTGTCTAACAGAAATCTGGGCTGCTGCTGCTGTTTTATAAGCAAGATTCCATGCTGTGAGATCCTATAGATCTTAAAACAAAGAAGTATGATGGTTGGTTTAACAAGCTATGTGTTTCCACAGAAAGTAGGGGAAGTAGGATGGGATAGAATTGGAATGTGTGATCTCAGTTTTATCCAGGCATGAGAACTGTGCTTTTAATTTCTGTGCTATTGACCACCGAAGTCTCAAAACATCATGTAGTGCAACCTCACCAGAAGAAAAAATTAAATCGCTTTGCTCTATTCTGTCATGTTTATGAAAATGGCTTCTACTTCTGTACAGTGGTACCTTGGTTTATGAACTTAATCCGTTCTGGAAGTCTGTTCTTAAACCAAAGCGTTCTTAAACCAAGGCATGCTTTCCCATAGCAGCGGGGGACTCAATTTACAAATGGAATACACTCGACAGGAAGCGAAACATGTTCTGCTTCCAAGGCAAAGTTTACAAACCAAAACACCTACTTCCAGGTTTGCAATGTTCTTAATCCAAGTTGTTCATATACTAAGCTGTTCTTAAACCACTGTATCTATTTGTCTCTCTGTGTATAAACTAATCTCAATTACTGTGCATGGATCCAAAGGGCTAATTTTGGCAAGCATGGCTTTGTCCCACCTCCCCACCTCTGCTTTGAACAGTAAGCCCCTGCCCAATATTCTTTTGAAAGCCCTTTTAGTTTCATAAGTGATGTGTCAAGGAAAGTGTTCAATTAACAAAAACCCACAGCCCCTGTGATTGTTGAGAAACAGTTGGGTCGTACTTTGAATCCCAACACTGAATTTAGAAATACTGTAATATTATGAATGACATAGTGAAGAACAGAGTAATTAAACGTCTCAACTGGATACATTGCAGCTTCTCCATATCTGACATGTTTCAGGAGGTACTTGAATAATAAATAATGGGAAGCAAGTAATGTACTTAGTCACATTTTCCTCTTCTCACCTTCGATTGGAAAACAGAAGGCAAATTTACTGAACGTTTTATGGCTGTTTTGTTGGTTTTGTGTCCACCAGTTTGGTTTATTCAGCACTTTATGGATCTGTGGCCTTCCTGCTCCCCCCCTCTAATTGAATAATCAATAAATTAACCTAGGCTACAGGTCATTGCCACTCTCACCTATTACATCCTATCTAAGGACAAGTATCCATTTTTCTCACTACAGAATGACAGTGTTCCAATGGTGAACACATTTAGGCCAAAATTGTAGAGGAGAATTTTAGAATATTTGCACTAGTTCGAATTACAGTTTTCCATTGCTTTTGTTATTAAGATGTGAATGAATTTAACTTCCACAGAGCCATCTGAAAGAGGATTTGTCAGCCTATTGACAGGCCATAGGCTTATTCTGATCTTTGTTGTTGTTTAGTCGTTTAATCGTGTCCGACTCTTCGTGACCCCATGGACCAGAGCACGCTAGGCACTCCTGTCTTCCACTGCCTCCCGCAGTTTGGTCAAACATTCTGATCTTTAGTCATATGCTAACAACATACTTTAATGGGCAGCTAAATGACCATAAACCTCTTGTTTATGTCAAGCCTGAGCATAAGTTTTGAGTTACATAACCTAGATAAATGTAACCAAACAGGTTTGTTTATTTAAAAGTTCTAGGACATTCTCAAAGCAGACAACAGTGGTATGAAATGTACAAAATAGCCTTAAGTCTCTACCAATGTAAAACAGCTGAAATAAATTATATGGTGCCTGTGACAAGATTTCTGAAAGACCATCAATTTTGGGTGCTGGATATATTGATCTGGTATAGTTGGAAAAGTAAAGGAGTCCATGCAGATTCTTTTTGAATACTGGAAACAGATACCTCACAACAAATCAGTGTGGTAATTAAGCTGAATGTGGTAGCTTGCCCAAGGTAACCAAATGAGCTCCATGGCTACTAAGGAAGGATCTGGGCCTAGGTCTGTCTGGTCCAAATAAACCAGACCAGAATCTCAGAAGGGGAACACTTCCAAAGAGTTGGATTTACAGGGACTTATGATTTCTTCATGTCGACGTTGTTACTTTTCCCTTCTGAAAAGCTGTAGGCAGCAGTGTTAGGTGGCTGCAGATTTAGCTGGCAGGAGAAAACTCCAAACCTATAATGTGAGATGATTATATAAATAATTGGTGTATTATAGATTTCTCAATCTCCTTGGCAGAGCAATGCAAATACAGTAAACACCACTTATCCTTGGTGTGTTGTGGGGGAGTGAAGGTGCTAAGATCGCAAAACGCAGCACTTTAAAACGAATCCCCCTGAGAGCACCACAAAAGCTTTTTGAACAACTGCTCAGCAGCCATATCCACAAATTCTTCCTTAAGAATTCATTGTGTAGAAGGTAAATATTTTAAAAGCACATGGTGTCATAAACAAATATTATACGGTGAAACATATTGTGAATGTAGGCCATATTGTATAAGCTTGGCCTTTTATAAGTACCTAGTAAAAATGGCAGATGTGGTTAAGATATTATATAGATTTTAGCCATGTGTCAGCGTGTGGAGGAAGGCAGAAGACAGCTGAGTCTCTCCAGAACAGGAAGTGTGCTTGGTAGGGCCTGGTCTAGGCTGGATTCAGGTCCAGGCAAAGCTGGACAAGGATGAGATGGGTCCATGTTGACATGACCACCTTCTGCTTCATTGGGTTGTATTCAGTGTGAAACATACTCAAGTCTGCTAAATTCAATGGGTCTGCTCTAAGTATGACTAGAGGTGTTTCTTCAGCATTCTCTGAAAGCTGTATAATAAAGGCATAGACACATCTCTCCACAGCTTAGGGGCTGCCACAGAGAAGGCTCACTCCTAGGCCACCATCACCTCCGCAAGCCTCTGAAGAAGAAGAAGAGTTTGGACTTGATATCCCGCCTTTCACTCCCTTTAAGGAGTCTCAAAGCGGCTAACATTCTCCTTTCCCTTCCTCCCCCACAACAAACACTCTGTGAGGTGAGTGGGGCTGAGAGACTTCAAAGAAGTGTGACTGGCCCAAGGTCACCCAGCAGCTGCATGTGGAGGAGCAGAGACGCGAACCCGGTTCCCCAGATTACGAGACTACCGCTCTTAACCACTACACCACACTGGCTTTCTCTGTAGATCTCACCACTTCCGAGGGTCTGGAGGGAAGGAAGCAGTCTTAACATTTATATCCCGCCTGACTGTAAAAACAAAAAAAAACCCCTAAGGCCTGAGGGAATAGCAATTGTACGCAGCATTGTGCAAATGAACTCAAAAGCTGTGGGTGGTTGTAGGTAAATTCCTTCTCACTTTAGTGGGGCTTTTCCATGCAACGTGGTGAAACAATCTGTTTCAAGAAGTCCATGAAAGCAATAACTGTGGTCTGAATGATGCAGCAAGACTCTAGCACATTTGTACTCCACCCCAGGCAGCAAAATGTCTTGAGCCAGCACTGCAACTTGGGACAACAGCAGCAATAAACATACAGGCTCCATAGCCAGAGGTTGTATAAGCTGAGTTTTCTCCTTTTCTCTAGCTGTTGTTTAGAATCGTATTTTTTTTTTTTGTCAGTGATTTCCCCCCTCTTTGTGTGACTACTGCTCCTGAGTTTTCTGTTTCTTTTGACGATGATAGATGGACCCCAAAGCTAGCAGTAGTAACCCACGAGATTTTCATTTAGCAGACGTCTCTTTGTAAGTTAACAGCCCTTGCTAATATTGCATCAGGGACGCAGTAGTGTAGTGTAGCCCTACTGGGGAGCTTGGAGCTAGTTGTTTCATTATTTGAATCGTGGCCTATGACTGATCCTTCTCAGTAACTTCGGCCATAACCTCCGACTGCTAAGTATTACTGTTTTGTTTTCTGAAGTCACAGGGACCAAAAGTCTGCTCCGCCTTGATCGGTATTAAAAACAAATGCCATGACAGCAAAGCAGACTTCTAGCATCCGTGGCTGACACTCGAAACAGAAACGGTGGCAGCAGAAATAGAGCTCGTTAATGTAGTCCCATAGTTCATTTTCCACCTGGGAAAACTGGCTGCTTAAGGGTCTTTCCCCTGCTTTTTTCACACTGCACTCGCACTCAGCAGCTCTTCATGACACATTGATCCATGATGCAGTTTCGGAACAGCGGATGTGGAGTATCACTCTTATTACTGTAGCTATCATGTGCCTAGACAGCAAAGTGTAACATCATTATGAGATGCACTACCTGTGGCGCGAGGGAACAAATTAAAGTTTATTATCTCTTGGCAACTGAACACTGCTGTTGCTTTCCTTGCAGATGTGGTTTTTTTAAAAAAATGTCTCAAGAAATAAAAACAATGTCAAATAGAATCACACTAAGAAAATAGCTGGAAAATATATTTCATCATGCAATTTAGAGAGGTATAAATATAGAGGGAGTATTGCAGGAGCTTTTTTAAAAAAAGAACATATTAAAAACCCTAGATTAGGCCACAGGTCTATTTAATATAGCATCCCACAGTGGCCCAGTGGGATGCCTGAGGCAAGGCCCCACGGAGGAATCCAATGCAATATCTCCCTCCCCCATAATTGCTCCCTACTGGGATGCTCCCTTGGACCACAGAAGTTCTATACAGCACTGGTGCTTCCCTTTACCAGAAAGAACAGCTACTCCCATACCAACCTCCCTACGCATTCTCATTTGTAGAGGTGCACATTCACCTGCGGCCAGGTGTGCTGTGATAAGAGAGAGAAAGACAACCGGATTCCCTTCTCAGTGGTGGTGTCCATTGAATGTAATTCCCTCTCCAGAGGTGCCAATATGGCACCAGCATTGCTGCCCTTTAGGTGCCAGTTTTCAAACCTCCCAGGCTTTTCGGTAATTTTCAGACGTAATTTTCTTTAACATACTATTATGTCTTATCTATGGATTTTGTTTTTGTAAACTGCCTTGGAATCTCCACTGAAGGTTAGAACGGACATGCCTTAAATAACAAATAATAGAGCAATGCTGATGATGGAAAGCCAGTATAAATTATCCCTATTCTAAACTCCCCTCAGGAGGAATTTGACTTGCACCCCTCTTTTGCTGGCAAAAGTTCCATGGGGATACTAGGGACTCAGCTACATTAGTGAAGAAACAGCGATTTGAATGTGCTATAAACATGCAACACCAGATGGCGCCAGAGAGCAAAAGAAATTAGAATGCTGTTTTCCAAAAATATTTTTTCTTCTTTTGTTAAAATGATCTAATTTCTGGTTTATTCATAGAGGGGGTTTTCCCCCTGTGTTTAGATCCACACTCTGTGATGTGGCCAGGTTGAATAGTGGCTAGCATAGGTGTGAGCCTTTCATTGCCCTATTCCACCTCTCCTGTGCTTCCATCACATCCCTTTTGGGAGGACTTATGCGGGCATAATTTTTGCTGGTTTAAATTTTGCTGGCTGAGCCAGGGTGAGCAATTTATGTGGATATTTCTTTGTCTGAGCTGGGGTGGTAGAAGTGGGCAGGGCATTTTTTCCCAGCCAGAACTCACTGGAACTCAGTTCTGGCACCTCTCAGGTGGGCACCATTGCCATTATAAGAGAACAAGGGAGGTGTTCATGGTGAGTTCTGGCACTTCTTTTTCTAGAAAAATAGCACTGGGGGCAGGTAGCCCAAGATCAGCAAATAAAAACTCATTCTGCAGATCTTGGATTTGACTTATAAGTAGCCACTGTAAACTTTGTCTAATTCTCAAATCTGAGCTAGTGCCTGTCGCCACATCTTGCCACAGAAAATTCTAAAAATTAATTGTGTGCTTAAGGTAATAAGAAAGCTTGTTATTAGATGCCTATATAGAGTGCTTCTGTGGGAACGCAGGGATACACATACCCCTAAACATTTTGTCAGTCTTTGTACTTTTGTCCATTTACTGTATTTATTTTTCCCGATTTGAACTATAAAATGGAGATTTTCTTGTGTCGAAATGAGAGTACCCCTAAACATTTTTTAAAGAAAAAACATTGCCTATCTATCTTTTGAAAATACTCAAAAGATTCTTGTGTGACTGACCTTGAAAGTCGGTGCAGAAGTATTTTTAATTAAACTAACAGTAATAAATAACTGAGCTTGCAAGCCGTGAAAATAAGAATGTTGACTCAAATAGTAATGCAGGTACTCAAAATATCTCCCACTACACATCTGCAGCAAGACAAAGTTGCTGCTTGGAATGCCCTGAGCACCATGCTCAAGGGACTGTGAAGGAACGCCTGACAAGGAGTCCTGGTGTCAGCAGGGAGCCCTCATTGCTCCAATGTTTTCCTTCTGCGCACTGTATGCTGAACTTTGTGGAGGCCTCTTGACAGACTGAATTCATATTTTGTTCAGAAAATGCACCCATGCATGGCCCTTGCCTCTTCCATTCTTAACTCTTGCGAGAAAGAGAGAGGAACTTCTGTTCTGCTGGCAATTTCCCGAAAGCAGAAAAGACATATTTTCAGTTAAAAGTGGGCATTATCCCCTCAGAAACTCAAATGAAGCAGTGTGTTAGAAATAGATATCTCAAAAAAAAAACCTTTATTGCATTAGCAAACTGCCATAGCAAAATAAGACAATACAAAAAAGAAAAAAGACAAACTAGAGACAAGCAGCCCAGCAAAATTCAGGTGTTTTGGCTGGCGTAGTGACATTTAAGTTACCCGAAGACAATAATGCAAAGATATAATAGCCAGCGCCCAAAAACTAGTATGCGGGTATATATAAAGCACAAAATGGCCCCAGCACAAACTCAGCATATTGAGTTAAAAGTAATAAAAAGATTAAAACAGGTCCAGGTCTAGGGCACGCTACCCTGTCAGAGTAGCCCTGAGTTTCAGAGCCTGCACTATGAATATTGCCACCCCACGTGAGATTTGGGGATTTGCGTCCACAAGAAGCGATTTCAAACAGTCTTCCTTAGATGTAATGGTGGACGGGATCAAGAGGAGGAGCTTAGATCTTATTGGCTCATAAATAGGGCAGTAGAAAAAGAAATGTATGAAGTCCTCTACTTCATTCATTGTGCATGGACATAGACGCTGGGTAATAGGGGTCTTAGAATAAATCCCCTGCAGGAAGGCCGTGGGTATAGAATGGAAGCGGGCCATAGTAAACGCTCTTCTCAAGTTGGGCTCCGTCAGGTCTATCAAGTAGTTGGCAAGTGATCTTACCACTTTCACTTTAGGGAGCCACATGGAGAGGCGAGCTGAGGTGGACTGTGCCCGGTCCATGGCCTCGTCTCTTGTAAGAATCCAGGCCCGGATTTTATGTTTGTCCCAAGAGGACAGCGAGTCAAGATTTGGGAGAGAGTAGCGTGCAGTAATAGTCACCATGGCCTTGGACCATTTATTGCTTTGAGAACACGTTAAAAAGGCTTGCCTGGCTAGTAGGGGACCTGGGGCATTGATTAATTTACAATAAAAGCTAATAATTCTAATGTGGGCTCTCGCAACAATGGAGGGGAGGCCCAGTTCTGTTCTTAACTGTGCTGCAACCGAGCCCTTGGGGAGACCCAGTATCTTCCGTGCAAAAGAGTTTTGTAGAATCTCCAGCCGTTGTAGTGTTTTTAAATTCCACCCCCAGATTTCAACCCCATACAATAACATCGGGAGGACTTTGCTGATAAATGCTTTTCTGATTGGTGGAACCAGCTGGCCGCCTTTTGCATAGTAGAATTTCTCCAAGGCTTTGATGGTTCTGCGGGCAGCCAGGATGGTTGTATTTAGGTGAGCTGACCAGCTAAGCCCATGCTGAAAAATGATACCCAAATACTTGAATGCTGAACAATGTTCAATAGAATGGCCCTCAAAATTCCAGAGTGACTTCCGAGTTTTCATGCCAAAAGTAAGAATTTTGGTTTTGGCGAAATTAATTTTAAGGGAGTTGGTATCACAATATGTCATGAGCCCTCTGAGCATGTTGTTTAAGCCCAGCTTGGTTAATGACAGTATCACCATGTCGTCCGCATAGAGTAATATGGGGATCTTGAGCTGTTGTAAGGAGGGGGCAGGTTGATTTAGGGCCTTCATAGTTGTGACGATGTCATTGATATAGAAATTGAATAGAAAAGGGGCCAAGAGGCAGCCCTGTTTGACCCCTTTATTCAGAGGGAAAGAATCAGAAAGAGCTCCCAGAGGGCCGAATTTTACTCTGGCCGATATGTCATTATGAATTTCCATAAGAAGGAGGAGGAGTCTCTTATCTATGCTGGTATGACTAAGCTTCTGCCATAGCCTATCTCTGGGAATGGAGTCAAAGGCGGAGGTCAGGTCCACAAAAGCCGCGTGTAGTTTGCAGTTGAACCTGTTTAGGTATTTATCAATCAGGGTAAGTAGAACAAGACATTGGCCAGATGTGCTGTGACCTTTGCGGAAGCCAGCCTGTTCCGGATGGAATAGCTTTGTTTCTTCTGCCCACTCAATTAATTTCTCTAGCAAGAATCTAGAGTAAACCTTGTATGATATGTCCAACAGGCTGATAGGTCGGTAGTTGCGCGGATCTTGTGGGTCCCCCTTTTTATGTATTGGGATAACTATGCTCTGTTTCCAGTTAGGTGGAATCTTAAGAGTAGCATTAATGGTGGTAAAGAGAGATGCTAAGATAGGGGCCCACCACGACTGGTTCGATAAGAATACCTCAGGTGGTATCATATCCTCCCCCGGGGATTTATCCCCTGATAGCATGCTAATTAGTTGAATACATCTCTCTGGGGAGACTGGCTCCCAGGTGGGCAAGGCAGATGCTGGAAGGGTGGTGACTACATTTACGTCAGAATCTGAGGTGGAATACAGCTGAGCAAAGTGAGAGTGCCAGCTGGCTGCTGTGATGTTATTAACAATGAATGAGGGGGGTCTTAGACCTGCATTAATTAAATTCCAAAATTTCTTGTCGTCACGGGTTTTAATGGCCACTGACAGAGCCGACCAGCGTTCTTTCGCAAAGAGCAATTTCTTATGTTGGAGCAGCTTCTTATAGTATGAACGAAATTGGGCTAACTCCCTGATTTTGCTCTGAGTGCTGTCTGCTTTCATGTCTGACTGGAGAAATCTAAGCCTACTTCTGCACTGTTTGCATTCTTGGTCGAACCAGGTTTGATTCTTCCAGGATAGAATCGCACGGGAAGGTTTCGTAAGCGAAGGGAGCAAGTAGACTAGAATTTGCTGGAAATTTGAGAAATGATTCACATTCGTTGTTAACAGCTGAGCTTTCAGGGCTAGGATCTCAGGGGAATTTAGGAGGACTTTTATGTCTTGCTCCAGGTAGATGTCCCACTTCTTGCGTCCGGGGGCCAGGGTCGATGAATCCTGGGGGTGTGGTGAGCTGGGAGGCCCCAGCTGTGTGTGGTGAAAGGAGATGGCAATTGGAAGGTGGTCACTTTCGGTTCTGTTGAACACATTGAAACAGTATGCCTCATCATTAAATGCTGAGGAGGACCAGATGTAATCTATAACACTTGCCCCTCTAGATCCTAGAAAAGTATAGTATCCCCCGGACCAGTCTTTGGGTGTGCCGTGCAAGCTGTGCAGCCCGCAGTTTATAGTGAGCTCCAGCAGTATGATGCCAGCCCTATTAATGGTCTTGTCCTGTGAATTCCACGTAGGAAACCACTCCTCTTCTATGAATAATTGCGACTTATCGGTGAATAAGCTTATATCTGCTCCGATTCTGGCATTGAAGTCCCCCATTATAAGGATCTCTGACTTTGGAAGTTCAGCCCCAGATTTATCTAGAATAAATCTTAAATCCTCCCAAAGCTGATTTGAGTGAGAGGAGGAGTAGGTAGATGGATTGTACAAGTTTACACATATGAATTCCCCAAGCGAGCTGTTAGTGATGTGCAAAGTTTGAATGTAATTACTCTCTAACCAAAAGATAGGAGAGATATTAAGCTGAAGCTCCTGCGAAACAAATGTTACCAGGCCTCCACTAGGGCGCCCATACAAGTGTGTTTTGGTCGCAGGAATCACAAAGGCGTCATAGCCCGGTAGGGATGGGGGGGGTGAAGATTCTAAGCACCAGGTCTCTTGTATACCCATAATCTGGAATTTCGCTAAAAACTCTTTCATATCCCCGTCATCCTGTTTGGACGTCCATCCTGCCACATTCCAGGATAGCACATTAAAGCAATTTGAGGAGGGACTATGTGCTAGTCAATTGCTCTGGTTGCTGGTGGGAAGGACATTGCCAGGGGTCTGAGACAGCTCCAGGCGAGGTACTACCGAAGGTATCGAAGGGGTGGTGAGTTGATTGATGTGACCAGCAGGGTCTTCAGTAAAACCTAAGTTGTCTCTTTGCACAGTGGGTTCCTTAACGTTTATATATTGGCTTGAAAAGGTTGCGGATACATGAGGTTCTACCAAAAGAGGTTGACTGGCAAAGGACGAGGATATAGAGTCATTTGACTGGACCGCACTGAATGAAGACTCCAGGTCAGGCATAGAAGAATAGGACATTGACAGATTACCAGGATGAGGTGTGTTTGACGCGTTACTCTTTAAGGCGGAGGACGAGGTAGTTGATTGCAGATCTATTAGTAGAGGTGAAGGGGGTCTGCGTTGCGACGGTGTATGAGGAGCTTCCGCCAGGCAGACTGCCAAATCATCCGTTATTGGAGTCCCAGTATTTGGCAGGGGTTTCTGGGGTGTTAGCCCCTTCATAACTGGTTTCCTTTGATTTAATAGGTTGCTATGTCCAGGATTTGAGGAGATTTTCTCTTGAAGTACATGTGTAAGATGCTGCTTGAGTGTATCAAGCCTGTTTATAACTTCCTGCTGTTCTACTAATGGCAACTCGCCATAGGATGAAATAAGGTCCCTCTCCTCTGAGATATCCAGATGGCTGGGCCCGCTTTGGTCATGCTTCTTTGTTGCTGGAGTAGATAAACCAGGAAGCTTGGGCTGAGAGGGAGGGTGAGGTTCCCGGGTGGACAACTTGAGTTTCAAGGCTGAGTCGCGCCTGTCTGGCGGGCAGCTACCTTTTTGTACGGTGCTGCGGAAGAGAGGTTTAATCCTGGTGTCATTAAAGACTCTTGTTGGGAAGATGCCCCAGGTGGCCAGAAACGCTTTACGCCTAACCAGTATGGAGGGAATTTTTGGAGACTGGAAGGAGAGCAATACTTTTTGGAGCCGATGGTGGTAGTTTAAAAGTTTCACTGTACTGAGGTCTATTAGCGGAGGCCAAATCTGAAGGAGTTGCCTCAGATGATCTTTGACATCTCTCGAATTATTCCACCTTGGGGACCTGGGGTCCCTACTGTGTATAGTTAGACATATTTTGTTTGGTTGTAAAATCAGAGATTGAGAGTCCAATTGAGTTTTTAGGAGGTGACCACCAGTACCACTTTCATGTCTAATAAGGGAGGTATACCTCTGTCCCTTTAAATCCCTCGGAGGGAGAGTGTGGTTGAGCTGGAGCTCTAGCAAATGGGCCTCAAGCTTTTGGTGGAGATTATCCACCTGCATGGAGATCCCATTTATGCTCTTAAAGATGCAGCGCAGGGTCCTGGTTATTAATTGGAAATGATCGAGTCCCATGCCATCGCCGAGGGCCAACTCGGGCTCCCCCTTCGAGGTGGCTCTCACCTCTTTGTCATTATCGTTGGCATTATTCGTTGTCTTCGAGTTCACCCCCTCCACTTCTATATCGGCTGCGAGGTCAATTAAAGGATTAAAACGATTGTGAGTTTCAACCATGTAGCTAACTTCCTCATTATTTCTATTACAGTTAAGAAAAAAAGTATCAATCTTGGACTGTTTGGGCCTCGGGGGAGGCATTGCCTCATCCAGGTCCCTTGGCCGCTTGCCATGGCCCATAGTGGAGATTAGAAGCAATATCCACAATAATTGGAAGTATCCTAATACACCTTAGAGAGTATTGTAGGAAGCAGGGGAGTGGAGAGCGAAGAAGAAAGAAAAGTAAAGTTCGTTGCTTACTTACAATTCTCAGTCATTTCGGTTCAATGTCTTAAAGGTCAGACTTAGCAAGAGTTATTTTTGTGAGTATGCTTCTCTCCATTTTACCTCTTACTCTGTTGGCTTCAAACCTTGTATTTCCGCAGGCAGTATTCGAATATCAGTTAATGCGGATTAGTTATGGCTTCAGAAACGCAGATAAAAACTTCTATTTCCCCGTTCCAGTCTAAATGGAGATTGTCGAGAGTTTTCAGAAGTTAGAGGAAACAAGTCTCCATCTGGAGTATCATGTCCAGTTCGGAGCACTGCAGTTTAAGATTACTGGAATGTATACAGAGGAGGGCGACAAAGATCATGAAGACCTGGAGACTACATCCACATATGAAGAATGTTCCGAAATAGATATCTATTCCCCCACCCCCCAAAATGCACTTCATTTGCAGCCCAGTCCTCAAAGCTCCTCTTGAGTAGGAAGCCTCACCAGTGGGAATGTCAAAGGGCTGTATCAGCATAACAGTTTGAGGAAGGAAACCGCAGACCTGGGAAATGCAAATATTTCTACCCAACCATGCATATCAAATGGTTGCAGAGCCCAGCTCTTCACATCTGCTTACCATCCTTGGGCTGAGTTATTAAAAGGCTGCAGCAGCAGTAGCACAGCACAGTTTGAACAGCAGGAAGCCACGATAATCTTATAAATAGGAGATTGTGGTCCACAAGGGAGGCCAACTGAGCCACTTAAAAGATAGAGCTAAACCATTCAAGACTTGGGAGGATAAGGTTGGGACATGATCAGATTAATAATAGATTTTTAACCTCAACAACTTCTTCTTCTCCTCCTCCTCCTTCACAGAGGTGAGTAGATGTGATTAGAAGTGTCCGCCTGGTGCCATTTTTCACTTGAAATAAAAGATTAAAACCACATCTCTCCTGCTCTGGAGCTCATTTTCTCAACAGAGGTGGATAACCGCAGCAGAAAATGGTGTATGTGTTGCACACTCATCTCTGCAATCTGCCTGTGGGAAGGCCGGCGTTTCACCGAGTTGAGGTGGGCTTACCAGGAAAAGTTCACCCGGTGGGTGGGAGATGCAGCAATAGACTCCTGTCTGCAGCATTACTGCTCCTTACCAGCAGGGGGAGGGAGGAGCAAGGTAATGGTGAGATCAGGCCTGAGCAGAGATGCCAGATGGAATCCAACAGCACAGTGGCGCAACCTCAATCTCAGGGTGCCTCAAACTTCCAATTAAACAGCAGTAGTGCTGCTGCTAGGAGGCTGTTGCTGTGGTGGTGCCAGCCTAGTGGGTGAGCTGCTCCTGCCTCTGTCACCCTTGTTGAATGTCTGTTTTAAAATCACACACCCCAAGGTTACTACTCTGTAAGCGCACCTGAGTTATGCATCTGAATACCAGTTGCTGGGGAATCTGAGCAAGGAAGAGCTATAGCACAAATGTCCTACTTGTCAGTTTCCCATAGGCATTCTGGGATCAGAACATGGGATTACATGAGCCCTTGGTCTAATCCAGCAATACTCTTTGTAGGTTGATAGAACAGCATGGGGGTTTTTTTGTAAACAATGCTATGTGTTTTGTTTTCATACATCCCCTTGACTTGCTTGTGCCAAATCTCCAAACTGCTTTTTGAACTTGGTGGTTTTGAAGGATGATTTTGGCAAATAATTAAAATAATTAAACTAAAACAGATACCGTATTTTTCTGTGTATAACACTAGGTTTCCCCCCCTAAAAAATAATATCAAAAATTAGGGGGCGTCTTATACATGGATACATCTCCCCCCATTTTCTTAAATCCAAGTCCACCCAAAAAGTCTTATACATGGGGGCATCTTATAGACTGAAAAATACGGTACATACTTCTTTTCAAAACCTTAGGCTCAGGGAAAGCCTAATAATTTGAGGAAATGTGCAGCAGTTTGACTTTGTTGTTGTTTAGTCGTTCAGTCGTGTCCGACTCTTCGTGACCCCATGGACCAGAGCACGCCAGGCACTTCTGTCTTCCACTGCCACCCGCAGTTTGGTCAGATTCATGTTTGTAGCTTCGAGAACACTGTCCAACCATCTCGTCCTCTGTCGTCCCCTTCTCCTTGTGCCCTCCATCTTTCCCAACATCAGGGTCTTTTCCAGGGAGTCTTCTCTTCTCATGAGGTAGCCAAAGTATTGGAGCCTCAACTTCACAATCTGTCCTTCCAATGAGCACTCAGGGCTGATTTCCTTAAGAATGGATGCGTTTGATCTTCTTGCAGTCCATGGGACTCTCAAGAGTCTCCTCCAGCACCATAATTCAAAAGCGTCAATTCTTCGGCGATCAGCCTTCTTTATGGTCCAGCTCTCACTTCCATACATCACTACTGGGAAAACCATAGCTTTTACTATACGGACCTTTGTTTGACTAGACTTGGGTAATAGCTGAACATCCCACAAGACTGTATTTCACTAGAGATTTAACTTTCAGAAGGGCACTGTGAGATTGTTCTTCGAGGGTTTCTTGTCTGTTTTAATGGAATTGCCCTGAAGGGCAAAATCAAAAGAGAAGCAAATTTAATGCTGTCTGCTTATGTGACAGCAATGGAGGATGGAGCCTTCATCCCTATAACAGAGGCACCATGAGACTTGAGTACACTTTCCACACGCACAATATTAATTTCTCACAAGGACTTGCAGCCTTTGTTATATCTTCGGCCAGTAAAGGAGATATGGTTAAATAAGATCTGGGATTTAATTAAACAAGTCAAATTAGCTGCATACCAAACCACCCCTCCCAAACTCACCATCATGACTTTATAACACGAGCAGCTTAGCAGCCAGAACGTCAACTGAATCCTCTTTGGACTGGACATCTGACTTGAAGGATGAATTTATTGATTTAATGAGATTTTCCACTGGAATATTTATCTTAAAGAATAGCGCAGTTTCAAAAATTGGTAGTATGTAAGTGTTAGCTATACCTGGTTACAATTATGTTTTCATTGGAGGGAGGTGCTGGGTGTGTTTCATTATTTCTGCTTTTATTAGTGCTTTTGAATCTAGTCTCTAGAGTAAGTCAGGGTTATTTTTCAGCATGTTATTATTTTCATACAGTCTAGGATCATTAATTCAAAAGTAACAGTGAAATCCTACACATCATTACCCAGAATAAGGTACAACTCGCATCAGTGGGACTTTTTCCAAATCAGTGTGCTTAGATTTGCAGCTTGTGCTACCTTGTTTAATCATACTTTTAAAATTATGTCCACGAACCAACGATGCTGCTTACCTGGACATCTCCCAGAGGGTTCTGCTAGCTCAGTTTGGGAAGATGTTGCCTCAGTAAAGGCTGAAAACAGATTTGGGAAACCTGAGACCTCCAGATATTGTTGTACCACCATTGTTGATCATTGGCAATAGGACTCGGGGCTGATGTTGGAATCCAACAACATCTGGAGGGCCATAGGTGCTCCTGCCCTAGCTTAGAGTCATCTGCAGCCCTGAATCCAAATTCCTCCTCCTCCTCCTCCTCCTCCTCCTCCTCCTCCTCCTCCTCCTCTTCTTCTTCTTCTTCTTCTTCTGACAGCCCAGTGACTCCACCCTCCCTGGGAGAGTTTTTAAAATATTTAAAGGGTGTGCAGCCTATTCTGTAGGCACATACATTTGTGTGGTGGTGGGACAAGGGAGTCTGCAGAGGAATGGAGTCATGTCCTCAGAGCAGGGCAGTCTAGAAGGGGTCCTCTTCAGGGTAATACACTGAGGCAGGAAACATGACAAGGCTCCTAAGCCTAACTCTCAGGAGCACTGCATAGGAAAGCTCTTCTTAGATGTTGTGATGTACTGCAACATTCTGTTGCAGGTTCCCACTTTTTTGTCTGCAATGATCAGTTGTGTGTTTTCTCCTCTCTGCACACTTCATCAGGCAGACAGGACTGAGATGTTAATGTGAAAATGTCTCCAAATGAAGCATAATTAAAGTTCAATGAGCAAAGCCTAATTTTCTGTGTACCAACTCTTGTTGTCAGAGGAGGATTGATTGATGACTGCAACATGAACAAGAAAATGTATTAGTTGTGAGCTCTCGCTAGAGCCCTCAGAAAGTCAAGTGCTGGGGGCCTGCTCTGAATTTCTGGTTAGCACCAGCTGTGGATATTTTAGGGGCTAACTATGATGTTACTGGGGATGTGGGTAGCGCTGTGGGTTAAACCACAGAGCCTAGGGCTTGCTGATCAGAAGGTTGGCGGTTCAAATCCCCACGACAGGGTGAGCTCCCATTGCTCGGTCCCTGCTCCTGCCAACCTAGCAGTTCGAAAGCATGTCAAAGTGCAAGTAGATAAATAGGTACCGCTCCGGCGGGAAGGTAAACGGCGTTTCCGTGCGCTGCTCTGGTTCGCCAGAAGTGGCTTAGTCATGCTGGCCACATGACCCGGAAGCTGTACGCCGGCTCCCTCGGTCAGTAAAGTGAGATGAGCGCCCCAACCCCAGAGTCGGCCATGACTGGACCTAATCGTCTGGGGTCCCTTTACCTTTACCTATGATGATGTTACTGCTGCTGCTGCTGCTGCTACTACTACTACTTTGTTGTTATTGTTATTTGCCAACCAAAAGTAAATGTAGAACTCCCTCATGACTGCACAGAGCAGTGCAGAAATGTGGGTCATGGCTGTTAAAGAGGAAGGCTAAGCTAAGATTCTGCTGGTTTGGCAGAAAAGGGTCTTTTGTAAATAATGGACTTGGAAGAAGCTATGTGGTTGTCAGGATAAATTTGGAGAGAGAAACTATGTGTACCATTTTGATTTCTTGGAGGAAAGATGGACTATGTATGTAATGAATGAACACATGAACGTTACAGCCCCCAGCTGTGCTCATCAGAAAGGTGTCTTTTCACACGTGTGGATATTTGGCTTAATTGAGATCAGCATCACCCTTTAGTTTTACAGGGAATGATATCAAAGATGTGCTTTGGTGCATTTGAGTGATATCAAGGTGTACAGAGATGCAGCTTGATATCTATGCAATATAAAAGCCCTTCTTATCCATGCAAGCACCTTTTCTTTCCCAATTATCACTACATTTTCAGCATCAGCCACGCACATTCCTGCTTAAATGATCATATCTCTATATTTATAACTGCCTGCCAGGACTTCCATTGGAAAGTCCTCCTTCAACTTGCTTGTGAACCATGATAACTGAGATTATGGAAGATGCACTCAACTTTTTTTTGTGCCTGAAAGAGAAGTTTGTGCCATTGTTAGAAAAGTTGATCAGATAACTGACTTGTCTGGAAGCTCTTTTGCTTTTGCCCTGCATTTCCATCATGCCTGAATCTGACACTCAGGGACAGTAAAAATATTGACAAGCAAAGCAAGCCAGCAACAGTTTAAAAACCGTAGTAAAGCTCTATGTTTCATTCGAGTCCTGGGCTTTCTAAGGCAGCCCAAATAAGCAGCTTTCTGAAAACAGAACTGTTCGTGCCACCTCCAAGAGTGCTTGTATTCCACTGGGATCAGCCCTGGTGCTGCCTATATTTGCACTTGATGTATGTGGCAAGTTTGTTGACAAAAACTCAATATCTCCCTGCACCTCTCTAATAACAAATGATATGTGCTGTGTAGATAAAAGCTCTCCCACATTCTTAAGTTGCAGTGCAGTGGTCAGTAAAAGCCAAGTACTGTGACCCATTGTCATTATGATTGAGTGAATTCCTCATTAGGGAGCGTGTTCTCATCCATCAGAGGTGCCAGCTTTCATTCCAACAGCTGTATTTCACCTAGGATCACAGCACTCTCTGACAAGCTATATCATGCCAGAAAACGAGAAAGCACTTGGGGGTGGCTAGAGCCATGTTTTCCTCCCCATAGTTCTTCATGATTATCCTGGCTACTGGCCAGAGAACGAGTCATTCATTCATTAAACGAAGCCGGCTGAAGAGCTGCGGCGAGCATGTCTTTGTTAAATGTCATGATGTCCAAGTGCAAATTGCACGTGTCACACCTTAAATTGGAACTTGCTGATAATGCATTTTATAGTCGCTGGTAAATTCGGAATGGAGGGGTTTCTGAGTTTTTCTGGATCCATTTCGAGAAGCATTTACTTGGATGAAATGGCCAGCCGCATAAAATGGTGCCAAAAAAAAGTCTAAAAGATTAGGGGTTCCTCAAAGGCTTCTGTTTAGGGAAGTTTTTAATGTTTGATGTTTTATCGTGTTTTAATATTCTGTTGGGAGCTGCCGAGTGTGGCTGAGGAAACCCAGCCAGATGGCCAGGGTATATTATTATTATTATTTTTATTATTATTATTATTATTATTATTATTATTATTATTATTATCATCGCACTCAAAACATTTAGTATTGCCTTAAAACAGCCATTTTGACCAGTGGTTGCCTGCCAGTGGTAACTGCATGGAATTATCATGGAAGCAATCAAAGAGCTTTTTAGGAGTGCAGAAAAGACATTCCTATAGGGAACATAAGTAATAAAACACAGTCATCAGGGGATCGAGGGTAGTATGCACCTATATTACACAGGATCTTGGTTATTCTTAAAAACCTTAATTATTTGGCCTGTCTCTCAGATGTTTACAAGATGGCAATAATTTTCCTGTGACATCATTTGCACCAGCAGGCACTGTTGCCCCACAAGGGTTTTAAACCACCCTCTTCCCCAGACCTTTCAAATCCTAGTAGCACATAAAAGCCTTGACTGACTGCCTTGCCATACAGAAAAGCAGGCATTGGCTCTTGCAGATGCTTCTCTTCATCGTTGAAAGAAGGAAAGCTAAGAACAAGTGTGGTATTGCTGGGTTTGGATGTGAGTAGAAGCCAGTGTTGAGAGGAGCAGAAGCACCAACTTGAATAAAGTACAGTGGTACCTCAGGTTAAGTACTTAATTTGTTCCGGAGGTCCGTTCGTAACCTGAAACTGTTCTTAACCTGAAGCACCACTTTAGCTAATGGGGCCTCCTGCTGCTGCCGCCCCACCAGAGCACGATTTCTGTTCTCATCCTGAAGCAAAATACAGTGGTGCCCCGCAAGACGAATGCCTCGCAAGACGGAAAACCCGCAAGACGAAAGGGTTTTCCGTCTGCAGAGGCGCTTCGCAAGACAAATTTCCCTATGGGCTTGCTTCGCAAGACGAAAAATGACGGAAAAAATTGAATTTTTTTTTTGCTCCAAAACCCCTTATTCTGAATCGCTAAGCTGCTAAAAGCATTTTAGCAGCAAAACCGCTTATCCCCCCCCTAAAAAAGCCATTTTTAGCCCTTTTTTAGCCATTAGCGCTAATAGCGCTACTCCGTCAATGGGCTTGCTTCGCAAGACGAAAAAACCGCAAGACGGAAAGACTCCCGGAACGGATTCTTTTCGTCTTGCGAGGCACCACTGTACTTAACCTGGGGTAGTATTTCTGGGTTAGCGGAGTCTGTAACCTGAAGCGTATGTAACCTGAGGTAATACTGTACTGAAGGAGCAAATAAGCCCCGTCTCATATAATCAACCACATGATTGACCCACACCATTTGGATGGCAATGCCCATTAACTCTGAGGGGCCCTGGCCCCCTCAAATATTTTACTGGGGGCCACAAAGGGACCTTGGCCTCTAGGAGTTGGCTCCTGTGGGAATGAGTGGACTTCACAATGTTTGTCTTTGGATCGCTGGAAAGAAGGAGTGAAGAAAATCATAGCAGGCGCATGCAAGATATGACTGCAAATATTCCCAGTCTGGTATGAAAGCAACTGAGGAGACACTAGTCCACCTCAGTAAAGGAAGATGAAAAGAGATTTGTTATCTTAAGCTTCATTGTTGTTGTTCTTTGCTGCATCTGATATTGTTTGTTTATTTTGTTTCGATGCACCCTAATTTCCCATAAACTGTAATGGCACTAAAGGCGTCCTCGCTGCAATGAGCTCTTCTTATAATGCCCCTGATGAGCTCAGAGAAACTATTCATTCTGCATTCAAGTCCTGCACATTTTTAGCCCTGCTGCGCTGTCAGAAAAGTGCTTCATCTACAATTTCACAGAAAATGCTTATTATTTGAAATTTGCATTGATGCACACAGTAAAACTGTAGATTAATTATTCAAATGCTATTAAAGACCCGAGTACAACTTCAGGCCTTGCTTTCAAGAGGCAGAGGAAGTGGAAAACATGGATTGGCTTTTTAGCATACCTTCCCCACCACTGGCTTAATCTGATGGGCTGTTTTTGGATTACATTTACCAAAGAAAATTGCATATTAATGCATTCACTTTTTTGTTTCCACCTATTTAAATAAAAATGAACTGAATATAGATAAAGCTAGGAAACGTTGCACTATTCCAGTACAACCTTTGGCCCTTAGATGACAGGAGAAAGGATCATTTCAGGTTGGTGGAAGAGAATAGATAATAATAAGGTTTCTCTCTTATGTAAGGTCACTGTAACACATGTGAGCAACATGTGGCTCTAGCTTGGTCGAATTTCACAGGACCACAGGCCAAATTGAACATGGAACTGGGATTACGACCTCTTAAATCAGGGGTCAGCAAACTTATTCAGCAGGGGGCCGGTCCACTGTCCCTCAGACGTTGTGGGGGCTGGACTATATTTTGAAGAAAAAAATTGAACAAATTCCTATGCCCCACAAATAACCCAGATTTGCATTTTAAATAAAAGCACACATTTTACTCATGTAAAAACACGCCGATTCCCAGACCGTCCGCGGGCCGGATTTAGAAGGCGATTGGGCTGGATCTGGCCCCCTGGCCTTAGTTTGCCTACCCATGTCTTAAGTCATCTTCCTACTGTAAACTTTAGCACCAGTAGACCTGGTTTGAAAACCCATAAACGCTGGATAATTTTTTTCACATGAAATTTAGGACTCTTTCATTCCCACATCCTAACTTAAATATTTTACGCAATGCAAAGACTGATTTCATCAACAATCAAGAAGATAATATCAAATATAGCTCCTATTTAGACTCCCAATGCCTCCTACTCCACGCCAGTATTTTAGACTTGGAGAGGAATGCTTGCAAATTCTGCAGTGTTTGAATTAAGGGAAATTTACCTCTTCTGTTAATAAAAACTTCTATTTAACCAGCAGTGCAGGATTCTATAGTCACTATAAACACTGGAGATTTTCCTCTCCAATAAGCACAGGAAGAAAACAAAGAAGAAAACCAAATATAGGGAACATGCAGAGATCTAATCATTTTGGGGGAAGGAAATTATGCTTGTGTGTGCATATATAATATGTGCATATATATATATAGAGAGAGAGAGTTTGGCAGCAGAGTTTTTATGTAGTGCCTAAACTGAGCCTATGAAGAGAGCACAGCAGTTTTACTGGCTTCGAGGGAATGGCATTGTTTACTGTGCCAGGAAGACATCCATCAGCAAATAAATCCTAGGGGCCCTGCTGTGGACTGAAAAAGGGTGGAAAACAAGTGCTCAGGGGCCATGTGGTGGCTACTTAAAATTATACTGCAGCAGCAAAAACCTTTTGGAAAGAGTCTGCTGCCATGCACAACATGACCATCACTCTCACCTAGTCAAAATCCAGGACAGGTGCATCTCTATATGGTTACCATATAGCAGCTTTTCAGTTTAATGCTGGCTGAAACAACAACAAAGCTTTGTTCTCATAATATACCATGTACCAGGCCGTGCCTTGGATGAGACCAGTGCTCACCATACAGCCACGTTGTTCTTGTTGTGCCACACATCTGACCGGGCTGCCCCAGCCACTCTTGGTGGCCTCCAAGAAATTATAAAACCCCAGTAAAGCACCCAACATTAAAAATGTAGTTTTGTTGTTGTTTAGTCATTTAGTGGTGTCCGACCCCATGGACCAGAGCACGCCAGGCACTCCTGTCTACCACTGCCTCCCGCAGTTTGGTCAAACTCATGCTGGTAGCTTCAAGAACACTGTCCAACCATCTCGTCCTCTGTTGTCCTTTCCCCCCTCCATCTTTCCCTACATCAGGGTCTTTTCCAGGGAGTCTTCTCTTCTCATGAGATGGCCAAAGTATTGGAGCCTCAGCTTCACGATCTGTCCTTCCAGTGAGCACTCAGGGCTGATTTCCTCAAGAATGGATAGGTTTGATCTTCTTGCAGTCCATGGGACTCTCAAGGGTCTCCTCCTGCACCATAATTCAAAAGCATCAATTATTCGGCGATCAGCCTTCTTTATGGTCCAGCTCTCACTTCCATACATCACTACTGGGAAAACCATAACTTTAACTATACGGACCTTTGATGTAGTTTACTGTTTACCATACGTTCTTTTTGCAACTGCCTAGAAACTATCTTGGTATTAAGTAATATATAAATATATGAAATAAGTAAAATAGCATTTTAGTATGAAGAAGCTCATATTCATTACTTGGAATTAACCCAGTTTTTTATCTGTATTTTAAAGAGTAGAAACAAATAATTCCTGGAATTACAACTCTCCCCATCATCTTCACACACTTCATAGTAATATTAAGAGCTGTTCTCGTATTCATAAGCAATATTCTCCATAATGACAAGCAAGAGGCAGGATGGAAAGCTATCTTCCAGTATGTTCTGCAATGCAGAAGAAGTATGCAAGACTCAATGTAAAAAACTGGTGCCTCCATTTAGGAAGGAATGATGAGCAGACTTAAAATCTAGCGGCAGCATTAAAGTTGCTTAAGAAATCAAGAGAGATAAAATGTTCTTTTGGAATCGCATTCAGAGTAGACAAACTGCAAAGAGAGAAAATCCAGCAGTCAGCTGCAGAATTCATGATCAGGTTTTTAATGGTATAATCAATACTCCTTTTGGAATATAGCAGTGGTGCCTAAAGGAGTTCTAGAAGCCCTTTTATCTCAACACAGAAATGTTCCAACAGGAACCAGTCGTGATTAGTTCAGATATTACGCTTACTTTCTGTGATTCAAGAAGCACTTCTTTAAAGTGTCATCCTCCTCACCTTGGGAATGTTGCCATTCTAAACAGAGCCAGGTTTCTTTCTTCTCACTCCACTATGTAATTTTATGACAAACACACCCAAACCAGTTGAGAGAACTATACACAAAGTCACTGGATGAAGCCATTGGAGCAGGTCTGTGTTCTTTGAAAGGTCAGCTGTAGTAACATTTACTAATCACTGCTGTTTACTATTTATTAATACACATCAGGCATATTGACACGGTCTACCCACTCCCATTTAATCAGCCATGACAGAATTATAGAGTCAGTTTCAAATGGTCCAAATCTACCATGTCATGCCTCTCTTCTGCAGCCTTCATGCTCCCACAAAGCTGGTTTGGAGCAGAATAATAGTAGAGGTTTAAGTTAGCAGATGCATCGTGGCTGGAGGATGACAAAAGGGAACTAAAGGGAATGTAAGCAGGGCAAAGGAGTAAAAAAACTGGTGTAGTAACTGGGGGAACTTCCGTGAGGCTATCTTTCATAAACGTTTGTTTTTAAACCAGCCACTGTTCAATCCAAACAATGTCTGGTATACCATTGGCCAGGTTCTTTTCTGTGGATGATGTCAGCAGGACTTGTCACTAACAGACCCTCTGCACATTTGAAAGCCTCCAACCACAATACAGTAATCCCCTGAAAAGTTGACTTCTACAATTGACAAGTTGTTCACCCTCAGATATGCCAAGAAAAATAAGTCTAGCGTGTGATCCGCTGGGTGTGCTGCATCCATGGCTGTCATGATGGCCATAAAACCCCCAACAAGGTAACCTGTGGATTTTCCCCATAACCAACAGATTGGATTCACAAATGTCAATCCAAAGCCTTCTGAAGGCTCAGGCAGGGAAGTTGTCATGGGGGGAGGGTGTTATTGCACTGGGAGGTTCCTTAATTTGTCTGTCCTGATGGCACAACTCATCCATGCAGGGCTCAGCAGTACAAGCCAGATGAGCCTTCTCATTTAGGATTAAGCCCAAGATAGGGTTAAGCCCAACATGATGGTGACTCCAACTCTCATCAGCCCCAGCCAGTATTGCCAATGGCTAGGGATGCTGGGAATTGTAGTCCAGCAACATCTGGAGGGTTACCGTGCTGACTACCTCTGTCCTAGATAATACGTAGATGTTTTATTATGTATCAAGCTGGTATTAAATAGCAGCAAGTTTGCTAGGCAACCAAGGCTGTCCTGGCTTGGGGAAGATCTTCCTTTCCGTAATTATTAGCTGCACAATTGTACAATGGGTTCTTAGTCACTGCAGATCAAAAACTTACAATTTCAATCTTTAAATGGGAAACTAATTCTTTTTTTTTCCTTCTTAGGTAATTTCACATATTTTAATTTGTATATGGTAGTTTGTATCAACTGCATATTATTGACATATTCCTAGCTTCAAACTATTATCATTTTGAAGCCTAGGATTTAGAAACTAATTACAAGACTTAAATGGATAAGCCTGGGGAGCTAAATCATGCAAATACTCCTATCTATGAAGCTAAATATTCAAAAAACTATTTGAACTGCTGACTTAGTAACTGGAGTTGGGATGGAATTTGCAAGATAACAACAAACCTGAGAACAATCCTCAACTCTTACCCCCCTAATCTATCCATGGCAATTGTAGTGTAGCTGTTATTAACCAGCTGCAGGGGACAACTGTGGCTACAGAAGGGGGGGAAATGTTATTTTCAAGCATGGTGTGTTAATTAACACTCACATGATTATTTCTGTACTGATTTTTAAACATTGCATGGAATTGTTCAGGATAAAACAAGAGAGATACTGCAGGAAAACTCATTTTGGCAAGGGAAGCACGTTTACAGGAGCTGTTACAAGAGATGGAGTATTTGGAGAGGTGGCTTTTTCTTGCTCTGTTCCAGAAAGCTATTCCTTGACTGCAGACACATCCAGTACCATGCCCTTTGTTCACACTTGATTGGTAATTGTCACCAGGCAACTTGTATTCCTTGCACCTGCAGGAGTCCTTGGATCTCCTATGGTTCACCACAATCCCACTCCCTTTTGACAACTTTTGCTGCAAGGTAATTTCTTCTCCATGCTCTGATCTGACCCCACCTCATTTTATGCTATGAATAAGGTAAAGGTGGAAGACAGGAGTGCCTGGCGTGCTCTGGTCCATGGGGTCACGAAGAGTCGGACACGACTAAATGACTAAGCAACAACAAAGGTACCCCTGACCATTAGGTCCAGTCATGGATGACTCTGGGGTTCTGCGCTCATCTCGCTCTATAGGCCGAGGGAGCCGGCGTTTGACCGCAGACAGCTTCCGGGTCATGTGGTCAGCATGACTAAGCCGCTTCTGGCGAAACCAGAGCAGCGCACAGAAATGGCGTTTACCTTCCCACCGGAGCGGTACCTATTTATCTACTTGCTCTTTGACGTGCTTTCAAACTGCTAGGTGGGCAGGAACAGGAACTGAGGAACAGAGCTCACTCCGTCCCGGGGATTCAAACCGCCGAACTTTGGATTGGCAAACCCTGGGCTCAGTGGTTTAGACCACAGCACCACCCGCGTCCCTTATGAATACTGTATTGCATTTTTATGGGTGGCACTCATGGCCTGACTTTTCTTTCCTGCTGGATCACCAACCTGGGAGGAGAACGATTGAGTGGGAAAGAGCCCTTGCCATCGGTCCTGGCCATGCTTCCAGTATTTATTCACATTTTGAAACTGCAAGGCAGCTGCTCCCACATGGCTGCTGTCGTCAGAAGCCATATCTCAGGAGCACGAAAAGGCACACAGTGCCACTTCAGAACGAAGATGGATTTTGTTGGTTTTGTTATAGGAAAACTACCATGTCCTGGGGGAAAAGGCTCAGACTTAGCTGTCTCCCTGGCAAGCTAGTTTTCTATACACAAGTATGTTGCTGCTGTTTTTAAGTGAGGACATATTCAAACATGCAATCGGTCCAATATACCTGAAGGAGCGTCTCCACCCCATCGTTCTACCCTGACACTGAGGTCCAGTGCCAAAGGCCTTCTGGCATTTCCCTCGCTGCGAGAAGCCAAGTTACAGGGAACCGGGCAGAGGGCCTTCTTAGTAGTAGCACCCACCCTGTGGAATGCCCTCCCACCAGATGTCAAAGAGAACAACAACTACCAGACTTTTAGAAGACATCTGAAGGCAGCCCTGTTTAGGGAAGCTTTTAATGTTTGATGTATTATAGTGTTTTAATATATTTTTGGAAGCCGCCCAGAGTGGGTGGGGTATAAATAATAAATTATTATTATTATTATTATTATTATTATTATTATTATTATTATTATCATCTCCCTATCTCCCTCCCTCCCTCTCTCATAAATACATGGGCACATACTGTAATAGTTGTATAATCCCATCTGCTTCTCCTGCTTTTGTGGATGAGGTAGAGTTGGGAAAGGCAGCATCTAAAATCCTGATAAGAGTTAGGATTGAACCGTCTCCACGTTGTGAGCAAAGAAACAGCATCTGTGTTTGTGAATTTTCTTTTTTAGCTGCTGCCCCCCCTGCCACCATGGATATGCTCCAGAAGCCCCCTGGAGCGCCAGAAGCTCTTAATGTGACACAAGGTGCTATATTGGGAAGGCAGGCTGGAAGACTCCCACTGTGTGTGGTTTGTGCTCTGCACACAGACCCTTTGGGTTTCAATCAAAGCAAGCAAGAGAAATCGTGGCTATCATAACACTTATTTCCTCAAATTTCCTTCCTCCTCCTTTTGCCATGCCTGGCTTTTTTCTAGCTTTTTTTCTGTGTCGCTAGGTGAAAACATATCTAGGCCTGACATCCTGAAACACTAATATTGCATTCTGTTGCATAATGGCATCGGCCTTGTAAGAAAAAGTGAGACAGCCACAGCTGCACTCCCCAAAATATTAGACGGATACCAGCAAAGCTTGCGTGAGCTAGACCTGATTCCTGTTATTCTTCCGAAGGAGTCTTTTGAGCTGTGCATGATCCCATCAAGGTCGACAAGTGGGAATAAAAGCCATTTCATTTTAAAGGTGAAATGAGCAGGTTTTGTCTGGGAAAGATACAGATACTCCCTTAGTGTCCAGAAATGACTGCAACCCCCTCAATAATGGCTAAAACCTTGTTTGCAGTCTTCAACAATGTAAAGGATGCATGACTGTGAGTGCAGGTAAGTGGAAGATAAATAAGCTTTGCAAATATTTTGTTTTCATGTAGATCATCTGCTTGCACATTGGAAGGGTCAGCAGATGCTGTGAGCAGTTTCATTTATTGTGTCACCATCTTGACCAATTAATTTATTCAGATTTTTTCCCCTTTGGTTTACTCCGGTACGTAAAATAAAGAGGTTGTGTACTGACAGGCCATTTCTGTTTCAAGCTTTCTCATGTAAATCCTCCAGTATGATAACAGATAATGTACAAGATTCAAATGCCCTTGTCTCTTTCTCTGCCCACTTCTCCCATTAAAGATCCTGCAATAATGAGGGGGGTTGATGTTTTCCATGGAGCCACCAGCCAAGTGCTCTAGGGTTCCATGGACAGCATAAGAGCCACACAGAGAACTAGCAGTGGGTGGACTGACCAATATTTTGTCAAGAATGAATCTGAGTAGCTGAATAAATTTTGATCCATGGTCCAGATTTTGTCTGGTTAGGCTCGAAGGCCTGAGCAAATGGCCTAAAGGGCTCACATCCAGTTCATAGTTTCTACAATCCATTGAAGCCCCACAGTTCCAGAATATATAACGGTATTCAGGACTGTATTCAGACTGCACTGTGGTATCTTTTGCAGGAAATGGATACCTTTCACTCTCCTGTCACTGGTGGTTTGTGCAAAACATATGGTGATGCTCTGGTGATGAGGTGATTGTCACCTGTCAGAGATTAAAGTCCCCAGTCCAGATTTATATTAGACTGGACCAGATGATTTGAGGCTCTGTCAAAAATGGATCTATGAGAGAATGGCATCTAAAATTCAGTTCCTCTCTCTCCAACAGAAATGTGATGTGATGATTATTTGTAAAGGGTGTGGGTCAAAAATGCAAGTCCTCTACTCAAATTGATCTAACCTATTTCGTGTTCAACCCCCTGCCCCTTTGAGCCAGTTCCAAAATAGGCTTAAATGCCTTGTGGAGCATGCTTTGGGACGCATGCTCCACAAGTCACCAGTCCTTGTTCTCCTACAAGTACAGCCCATGTGGGGATTTTGCCTACAATGAGTAACTTGTTTTCTTATAGGATAAATAGATTGGGGATTTACATGGAAAAGAGAAACCAGTTTGTGTTTGTGTCCATCATTTCCCAGCAATATATAGTAATATAAAGTGGTAAGCAGAAATCCCCATGTGAACAAACTTTTCTTCCTGAGGCGGCATGTTCAAACAAATGTTAGTTCTGAAGGAATTAAGAAAGGTTTTCCTTTCTGCATTTTTTCTCTTTTTTTGGTCTGTCATCAATCTCTATCATTCAAAATGTGTAGCGGCCTCAATAAATGGCGCTTGAGGGACCACAGAGCGAGAAACCACTCTGGAAATAGAGAAGTGTGTTTTGGCTGAAACTGCCCTGAATTTCTACCAGCAGGCCTATCTAGCAAGTCTTGCTAACTCTAACTGACAGGAACTCTAATGGGTCTAAATAAGTCTTCCTTTCCTAGCCCTGCTACCTGAACTTGAGATAACTTTTTCAACTTCAGTGACCCTGCAATCTTGAACCCACAAAATATATGCTCTGTCACTGAGGAATTACCAGGCTTTCTCATATATTAACAGACACACACACACACACGACATACACAGATACAACCACAACCACACACCAGGTACACATTATTTATTTTTATTTGTTAAAAGTCTGGGACATCCATTTGATTTCCCAATTTTACTTTGCTGGTTTTGTCAGTGGCTTTTGTAACAGGTAAAGGTAATGGTACCCCTGACCGTTAGGTCCAATCACGGACGACTCTGGGTTTGCACGCTCATCTCGCTCTATAGGCCGAGAGAGCCGGCATTTCTCCACAGACAACTTTCCAGGTCATGTGACCAGCATGACTAAGCCGCTTCTGGTGAACCACAGCAGCGCACGGAAATGCCAATTACCTTCCCACCAGAGCGGTACCTATTATCTACTTGCACTTTGACGTGCTTTCAAACTGCTAGGTTAGCAGGAGCTGGGACCAAACAACGGGAGCTCACCCCATCATGTGGATTCAAATCACCGACCTTCTGATCGGCAAACCCTTCTGTAACGGGTAGTTTTTCCATAATTAAGTTTCTTACCAGAAGCAACAAAACAATTAGCTTTTGGAGGCTACTAATTTAGAGGTATGATGAAGGGCATTCTTGCTAGACAAAAAGAAAAGGAGAGGAAAGGAAAGGAAAAAAGGCTCCATAATTTTCCATGGATTTCTATTTCAGTTTTGGCATCTTGTATCTATACTCCATTATATTGGTTAGTTTCAAATAGCGACTGCTAATAGACAAATGTTTCTGAATATAAATTACATTTCCCCCCAGATGCACATACCACAAAGCCCCAGACCAGGTTACTTTTTATTAGATGGGTCATGTGGCAGATCTATGTTACACTAAAGAGGGATTCATGTGAACTTTTGTGTGTTGAAACATGTGTGAAGGAATCACTTGCATTGGCTAGGCCTTCTGCCTGCCAGTGGGGTGGGTGTGCTCACCATGTCCTGCAGAAGCTGCAAATTTCTCTTTAATTTAAACTAAAGGGATGGAGACCTCTTTATTCTAAACTTTACAGCTCTTTCTCTCTTACACTGCTTCTGGACTTCGATTGAAGGGGGCACATTAGCACTGGGGAGCATGGCTATTCATTGCATCAGTGTGTGAAAACCCCTTTAGCTTAAACTTTAGACACAGCTTTTGCAGATTGCAGACCAAGATGCCTAAATCAAATTCAGACTTCAGTGTTCATTAAACAATTTCTAATTTTAAGAAATCTCTAAGACTTATAAGGTTATAAGAAGTTATGCATGGCTAGATGAGCATTTACTGTGTTGCAAAGGAAATGAGAGAGAATGCCAAAATATTTCAGCTGATAAAACAAATTTCATCATTTCAACAATCCTGGATCCTACATGCAATTATTTCCTATAGCATCTCCCTAATAACCTTTATATCATTTGCTTATTATTTGCTTCCTGTGTGAAATTTTAATTCTATTTTCTCTTTCTCAGCAACAGCCCTCATTTACTTGGTGGTGGATTAACATGGCTCTATCCGTTTTACCCAAATATATGTACAGAATTGAATCTGCACAGATCAAATTTGAGCAGAAAATGGATTGTTTCCATGATGCCATCTGTGCACACATTCGTTTTCCTTTGTCGTTACTATGGGCTGCTTGATAACTACTTCCAGATAACCAGTCCTATTTACTTTGCATTCTTTTACCCATAGATGGATGAAATGCAGTGGGGCAAAGGAACGAAGAAGGTCCCTACTTCTGTCTGCAGCCTTCCCTGTAAACCGGGAGAACGAAAGAGGATTATTAAAGGGATGAGCTGCTGTTGGCAATGTGAGCTATGCGATGGATACCAATACCAGTCTGACGAAGTGACCTGCAAGATCTGCTCCTACAGTCAACGGCCAAATGAGAATCGTACAGGATGCAGCCCTATCCCTATTGTGAAGCTGGAGTGGCATTCCCCGTGGGCAGTCATCCCGGTCTTCTTGGCCATGCTTGGAATTATCGCCACCATTTTTGTTATGGCAACCTTCATTCGATACAACGACACCCCCATTGTGCGGGCTTCTGGAAGGGAACTCAGCTATGTTCTATTGACAGGAATATTTCTGTGTTATATCATCACGTTCTTGATGATTGCCAAGCCAGATGTCGCCGTGTGCTCCTTCCGACGTATCTTCTTAGGATTGGGGATGTGCATAAGTTACGCAGCTCTGTTGACTAAAACAAACCGCATCTACCGCATATTTGAACAGGGCAAAAAATCAGTGACAGCACCCCGGCTTATTAGTCCAACGTCACAACTAGCAATTACTTCGAGTTTGATATCAGTACAGCTTCTTGGGGTTTTTATTTGGTTTGCAGTTGACCCACCAAACAGTATAATAGATTATGATGAGCATAAGCCTATGGAACCAGATCAAGCCAGAGGAGTCCTCAAATGTGACATTACGGATCTACAAATCATATGTTCTTTGGGGTATAGCATTCTCCTCATGGTTACATGTACTGTCTATGCTATCAAGACTCGGGGTGTCCCGGAGAATTTTAATGAAGCCAAACCCATTGGATTCACTATGTACACGACTTGTATAGTATGGCTTGCCTTTATTCCAATATTTTTTTGCACTTCCCATGCAGCTGAAAAGGTAGGTGAAAGTCAAGTAACTCACGGGATGATTTTTCCTATAAATTATATATGGAAGTTTTTATTTAAACGTGCTTTTGGAAATGGGCTAAATGGCTTGACAAAAAATGGTTTTGTATTTGCCATGTATTTGCTTCTCCCCTTCTGCAGTTACCAGTAGTTTGTAAGTCATTTGTTTCATGAAGTGGCAGATGATGGTCAGTAAGAATCAGCTGATCCATTGGTTCCTTCTGTTTTAGCTGCACCTTTTTTTAGCATAATGGATAGAATGTTACTATTTTAATGGGAGGGACAGCTCATTGCTTTGATTACAGGATATAAAGTCAGCATCTATTGAAAATAGTTTTGTGTCCTAATCTGCATTTTGGGAATTCAGAACCGCAGGGCGCAAAGGATCGCTGAGATGCGTTTCTCAAACTAGGTATTGTGGTGCAATCCTATTAACATGAATAGAGTATACCCAGTGGTAAGTATATAAAAGATTGCAGCTTTTGTTGTGGGAAATATGGCTACAATTTCTAAATATGAAGGTTCAGTGTTGCCATAACCAAGCTATTTTTTTTTACTTGTACGCATTGCAATGTGGAGCCTACTTGTGTAGGTTCCCTGTGCAATTGGAAATCTTGTAAGATCAGAGTTCTAAATTGTACAGGGAGCCTACAAAAATAGAGAAGGATCTCCACTGCAGAAGTTTAATCCTCAGAAGGTGGAAGGCTGCAGCGACTGTGATGCAAAGGAAGGCAAGTTGTTGCTTGAAGAGTACTCTAGACTTAAACATATGCATGAATTTCTAATTGACTTTATTGTACCTTAGTGGAAGGAGATTCCACAACTTCCTTGGAAATACATTTTGCATTATAACTCTTTTGGGTTTTGCTTCCAATATTGTATCCACTTTCTAAAATGCATTTCTTCAATTTAGTTAGGAGGATGTCTTCTGAATTGGTGACAAAAGTTTTCCTAACGTCAGGATACATTATATCCACAGTAGTCCTTCTTGTCCATTATACCCATTTCCACATCAAAGAAGAAAAATTGGGTTGGTTGGTATGATTTGTTGTTAACAAATGCATTTTGACTGCTAGGAGTATATATACTTGCATAACAGACTTGTCATCCAAACAAGTTTTGCTCTGTGCTTTTGTACTTGCCTATTATTATAGCCATTTCTCAGACAAAACTAGATTGTATGCTCTTTTTTTTTTTACTTTTCTAATTTAATTTCCTTCTGCCTGCAGAATTTGTGATATGAAGCAATCATATTGCCAGAAGACCATATTTTGTAATCAAACAATGTGTGTATATATATATATATATATATATATATATACGCACTGGCGGAGGAACAGGAGTGCAGGGGGAGCGCACTGACCCCGGCAGGGTGATCCTGGTGGTGTGCCATTGCGGCTGCCCCCCGCCCGTGCTGGGTGCCAGGCCCCTGCAGGCAATGTGCCACGCCCCCAGGATGCATGCCATGCCCCTGCGGGAGGTGGCACACGCCCTGGGACACGCCCCAGCCCTGCACCGCCTGCTTTCCGCCCCCCAGTGCTGGAGTATGAAGCTCCACCACTGTCTCTACGGAGACAGTTATCACTTAGCCTAGTAAGTGACATTGCACATATGTATAACACAGCAGGATACAGTGTGATTCATTGATCTCACCTGTTAGAAGGCCATGTGCAGGTAACATTTGCAAGTCCAATTCCATTTACAGCAGTGAACTAACTATGTAATTATTCATAAAATCAAAGCTGATTCTGTGAGCAGGCAACAACTGACCAAACTAGATGTGAGGGCTAGAGTTTTGTGAATGGAACTATCATAATTTCTAATCCTGGAAAATAAACTGCATTAAGATAAGAGTATTGCTAGGGCTTTGAATGTTTCTCCTACCATTTTCCTAATTCAAATCCCTTCTGAATGCATTTTGAAATGTTCAAGTACATGCATATTGGGTTGTGCTCCCTATATATTGATTTAGGTTTTCCTATAATACTGGCATGCACAACATCTGGCTTTATCAGTTCTTACAACATTTACATGTTGAAAAATGGCATTATATTATATAATATAATAAGGGACTGCAATGATGCCTTGGAATAAAATTACACTATAGGAAAATGTGAAGAGAAGAAGAGCTATTGATGGTTTAATGGTAACATTTCTGGAGGCTTTGTTATATTAAAGAAGTTTTTAATATTAGAAAATATTCAGGAACTTAAATCAGAAGCAATAAAAATTGTCTTGATATTGATCTTTTTATAAGACATAATAATATAAATGTGACCAGCACATTTTAATGTGACTAAGAAAAAGGGATTTATATATTAAAATGTGCACATTCTGATTTTAGAACAAGCACATTCTGTGTGGCCAGCATTAACCCCAATTATACACATATAATTTACTTAGCCTAATCACTGTCTTCCAATTAAGAATTAGTTTTCAGCAGAATCTTTTCTGTGCTAACATGACGGGAAGAGATATATACTGTGGTGAGGGAACTGGGTTTGTAATGGAAGGAGAAAATGTTTGGGAAAGAACTGCAGGTGTCCTTACAGCCCTTCCTTCTTGTTCAGACTTGTGAAACCCCTTGGAACTATGAGGAAAGGAAATATTAAAAAAGAAGAATATAGATGCTGTTGTGATATTGTGGAGACACAGGAGGTCAAGTACCTCTCTGCCCTCCTATGATTTAGTTAGTTAAAATTATTTCTATCACACTTTGTGGTTAACATACAAAGCAATTTTAAAAATAAAAATCATACAAACCAACATAAGAGTGTAGCCAATTAAAAGCTGAAGGTAGCGTGGTTGCTTATTTCAGAGACTATTAGGTAAAGCCATTTACCATAAGCAAGGCTTGACGGGGTTTTAGGTTTGACGGGGCCCTAAGCTACTGAAGGTAATGGGGCCCTTTATATGCCCAGCTGTCCTTTGTCAACAACAAATTGTTGCTGTTTTTTGTGTTGAATATATGCTATATGGTCGTTTATGGACCTAATGGGTATCTAAAGCCATTTGCACATGTTGCCGTGCAACCAGTCCATGCAGAATGTAGGCACCCTATATAGTATATAGAAATGAGCAAACCAGTGATATTTTAGGGAGCAGGCTAGCAGGTGGGGCCCATTACTTAGCCTACGCAACACAAAACACTGTTGCTGTATGTAGGTTTTATTTTATTTTTTATCTTATATTTTGGAAATGTACATGCAGGTTTTTTCCCTTTAGATTTTTTAGGGGGCCCCAAAGAGAGTGGGGCCCTAAGCTATAGCTTGTTTAGCTTATATGTAAATGTGGCACTGACCATAAGCTGCAGTGTTAAATTAGACTACCTTGTGATTTTGTATACAGCCTTCTTACAGTCAGTGAAGAGTCATCACAGGGGAGAATTTACTGGATGAAATGCTTTCAGAAAGTGAAATACAGGGTCATTACCACTTTCCACGCCCCTGAAATAGTTTCTGCCACAGCCACAATGGCAGTAGCACAGGCACCCATGAGATTTTTGCTGTGAACTCACCTCTGAGGAAGAACCCCATCACGGCTGGCTGGCAGAAGCAGGGAAGGCAGTGGCAAAGGCACCATTGGCAATTACAGGCAGCCCTGTAAGCGGACACAGGTGGAAGCTACAGGCAGGCAGACCCATGGATGGCAGATGGGGGAAAATAAAGATACCCACTTTTGATCCCGGTCTACCATCCGAACCATAAGACGCATGTGCCCAGGGCCGGATTTAGGTTTGATGAGGCCCTCAGCTACTGAAGGTAATGGGGCCCTTTATATGTCCAGCTGTCCTTTGTCAACAACAAATTGCCACTGTTTTTGTGCTGAATATATTCTAGATGGTAATATATGGACTTAATACAATAGTTATCTAAAGCCATTTGCACAGAACAAAATATGTATTTTACCAAAGTAATTGTTGAACTGAAATACAATTAAGAAGAGGTATATTAATAGTGAAATAATTATTAAGCTCTAACTTACAATGATTTTTTATTCATAACAAACTTAATAATGCAAACACATTGGCATTTGGCAATAACAAAAGTTTAATTTTATTTGTTTTTTATCTTATATTTTGGAAATGTACATCCAGTTGTTGTTTTTCCTTTAAATTTTTTTGGGGGGCCCAAAAGAGTGGGGCCCTAAGCTTTAGCTTGTTTAGCATATATGTAAATCTGGGCACTGCATGTGCCCATGCTACTGCCTTACCAACAATTGGCACATCAGCTCATCTGAAGGCATTCTTCTTATAGAGATCGATTCCTTAACATATCTTATTGCACTAGCTTTCTTCCTTATGAGAACGATGGCTTCCTTGTAATTGAATTGTGAACAGCTGAATCAAAGTCTTTCTCTACAGCAGTGGGGAGTTCAGAATAGCTGACATCCCCGACTCACCATTTGCTGTCCAACTAAACACCGTGGTGCAGCACAGCTTATTAACCTCTCCCTTTGGCAGCGAGTGTTGTACAAATGAAATGCTAGTGATAATGCTGCCAATATAATTGGCCTGGACAACAAAACTGTTTTAAATTCTCCCCAGATCTGTGGATACCTTGATCAGGAGCAAAGGCAGCCTCCGAGAAGTGTTAGACCAATTATAGAAGCTATAGGTTTATACTAGGATCAATACAAAGTGGCACTTGAAAAGAGCAAAAACAGCCCCTGTAAGGTCAAGCCAAGCACAGCTAAATCAATAAGCCAAATTGAATCAAAATATTAGAATAGCAAAGTGAGACGATAAGGAGTTGAGTGAGTCAAGCAAGTTCTCTAGCAAATTATTCATGTGACTGACACACAAAGCATATAATTATTCTCTGAAAGCTTCTCCCTTCTCCAACAAATGCCTTTCTAATTCTTACTGTATTTTTGTTCTTAGTTTTTTAAGCCAGTATACATTGTCAAGAAATCATTATGCATTTAAGCCAGTATACATTGTCATCAAATGCTTGGGGCTGTTTCACACATAACACTTACATATTAGGAATAATATGTTACCGTATATAGTACTTGCCGATCAGAGGGTCGGCGATTCGAATCCCCGCGACGGGGTGAGCTCCCATTGCTCAGTCCCTGCTCCTGCCAACCTAGCAGTTTGAAAGCACGTCAAAGTACAAGTAGATAAATAGGTACCGCTCCAGTGGGAAGGTAAACGGTGTTTCCGTGTGCTGCTCTGGTTCGCCAGAAGCGGCTTAGTCATGCTGGCCACATGACCCGGAAGCTGTATGCCGGCTCCCTTGGCCAATAAAGTGAGATGAGCGCCGCAACTCCAGAGTCAGTCACGACTGGACCTAATGGTCAGGGGTCCCTTTACCTTTACCTTTATATCATTATCTGTATAGCATTATGTGATACCCATGCATGTGCATATTTTGTTACATGAGCACATACTAGGAAGTCACATTCACTCTGTCACACCATGATCCACATGGATTTGTTTATGCTTTTCCCTACACAGAGTTTCTATATGTGCAAAGCTCATTAGCGAATGCTCAAGTGTTCCTTGGCAAAGCAGGCATTGTTGAAACTGTTCCCTGGAGGTAGAAAGTTATAAATATCCCACAAAACCGGTCTGGGGGCCAAATTATATTTCATTAAATGTAAGATCAGAATTAATATGCCTGTTTGATGGGTTGCTGTTGGGTAAACAACAACTGCCGTCAAGGCTATGATATGTGAAGAGCAGGGTTAAACATCCCTTCATGTGCCACAGTCCTAAGGAAAATCACCCTCACACCAGTATAGCAGTTGCCTTCTCACAGCAAACAGCAGCTTCAGGAGGGTGATTTTCATTGAAATGGCAGAGCGTGGATCAAGGGTTAACTCTCCTCCTTACTCACATGTTGTGCTCCCCCACAGCTGTTATTTAACAACGCAAACTAGAAAAGTTAGCCATAGTCACAAATATACCCTAAGGCAAATTTTGGCCCTGAGAAAACAAAGCTCTTTGCAGAAGCAGTCTGAAAGTGCTTATCATACTAGAACAAACTCTCCTTGAGGCTAATGTGTGTCTTCAATCATGTATTTTTCTGAGCATCCATTAAAGAAATTCATGTTTAGGTTGGGTTTTGAGGATGTGTGGGAGGATCAAGTGCTTTTGTTGTCAGACGTGCATTCTGCAAGGTTTTTGACTATTACATATGAACCCAAGCCATCCATTTATCTAGCAGCATTGCACTCATAGAAGGTGGCTAGAATTATGATCTTGGAACTTATCAATATTTTTCAGCATGCTGAAATGATGTCAAGGCACTCTTTGAGATGTCTGTGTCTGTAAAGCTGTATGCAGGGTGCTCTAGCAAAAAAAAAAAGGTGTAAAAGAAATTTTTTAAAGTATATGGATAGAGCAAGAGAAACAGTATGCATACTTCTTTCTGCCTAGCTGCAGGGAAGAGTAGCATGGTTAGGAGCTAGCGTTGTGTTCCCACAGAAGCTGTGTCCATCATCACTCAGCCTGACTTGCTCTCCTGCGTTGCTCTTCCTGTGCTCAAGCATCCAATAGAAGAATATCTCACTGCATCTAGCTGCGAAGTCTAATTGGGGATATATTTAGGCTTCTTTGAACTGTTATAAACTATCATTATTATCTGAAAGGCGTTAGTAATCTCTTAACATTGATTCTGTGTTTGAGTATGCTTAGTGGGGAAAGTGTGAGGAATATAAGCAGCTAATTCATCGCCTCTAGACAAACCTTAGCTTTCATGTCCCAGTTGCAGAGGCCTCTGTCACATCCTCCTATTCCATGTATCTTTACTTGCAGGAAATGTGAAGCCCTTAATCCCATTTGCTGTTGAAACCAACTACCCTCTCTCCTCTGGTGACATTTTATTTTTTTTAAATGGCCTTTTCATTCAAATCAGTGGGGGAATGAGAATGTGCCGGGTCCATTTGGCAGGGTGAATGAACACACACATTCACTGAAAGTGTGGAAAAGGCAAAGTAAACAATGGGTGGGTGTCCTGCTATGGTGAGCATCCTTTCTGTGCCAGCATTTCCTCCTCCCATGTGCTGTTCTGGGGGTTCTCCCAACTGCCTTGGGTGAATTTTGGGAGCATGGGGAGAGTAGCAGAGGACACCATTGTGGAAGCTGAAGGCCTTGTGCAGAGCTTGCGCCGATGGGACTCGTTTGGTTCACCCTACACAATGTAATTCTCAGGCACATAAAAAAGCTATATTTAGTAATGTCACATTTGCAAAATATTACTGTATTTACAGCACATTTAGGGGCATGAGGCGCTATTCCCTGTTTGACAGGCTTTGCCTAGGTTCCCTCATGCTATAGTGGGAATTGCAAGGGCATCCTATCTAGGCAGCAGTTCATCTTACCCATGGGCACTGGGGCCAACTGTAGGGCACTGGCGGAGGAAGAGGCATGCGGGAGAGCACACCGCCCCTGGCAGCACGATGCCGGTGGGGTGCCGTCACTGCTGACACACACACCCCGCCCGCACTGGGCACCACGCCCCTACGGGCAGCACGCCATGCCCCCAGGATGCGCGCCAGCCCTGCCCCCTCTTGCCCTCTGCCCCCTGGTTCAGGAGCATGATGCTCCACCACTGCTGTAGGGGACCCTGGGTGCCCAGGCACCCACTTAAATTTTGTCGTGGGTGCTCAGCACCTGCACCGCAGGGCCTCCAACATGACCTCCAGGGCCTTGCGAAGCACCAGAGGTTGCAACTGAGTCCTCATGGGGCCTCGGAGGTGGCATCCGAGGCCTTGCAGGGCCTTCAACATGATTTCCAGAGCCTCATGAAGCACCAGAGGTCACATCTGAGGCCTTGGGAGCCCTTGGAGGTGGAGTCCAAGGCCTCACAGATGGTAGCTGAGGGCTCATGGGGCCTCCGATGTGACACATAGCACACATAGTTTATCAAGATATCATGATGGCACATACCATCAGCATGCTGCTGGGCACTGCTGAGCCCAAGTTGGTGCCCCTGTCCATGGGCTTTACAGGTGTGAGAGACTTCTTAGAACTGGAACTATGAGAAAATGATCTTAGCATTACTTATTTAAGCTTCGAAAACCATTGATCAGCATGATCAATGATTGTCTAAGAAAGTAATAAAATAATTAACCAATCTAACTGTAGTCCAAACTGACATCTGTAGTAATGCTCTAAGCCACATATGCACCTCTCTTGAATCAAGCATCCGTCCACATACATGCAAACAATTTTAATTAGCAATAAATTACATCTGTGTATAGGTTAATAATTTCAGTGTATTGTTTAATAAAGCTATATTCATCAAAATGTATCCAAGATACCCTTAGTTTGTACTAAAATAATGTTACATTTCTTCAACTCCCCAGCCCAAACCACATTTAGGGCAAAATTAGACAGGTTACTTAATATATTTTTTTTCATTTCATGTGCCCTCTTTAAAAATGGAAAGAGCAACTTTTGGAGTGAGGACTGTTGAGGCGGAGGCTTGCAGAAGGTAGAGAGGAGAAGTTTAACATTACCTCCTCTGTTGGGATCCTGACTCTTCTTTAAAACTGCTATTTGCTTTGGGATGGAATCTTCCATTAACACCAGTTGCTATTAGCGAGGGGCATTAGAACATATGTTTAACCTCTCGTCTTCTTTGGATATTACTTGGTATGTCCTACTGGGTTTCTTTATCAGTTAAAGTAAGACAGAAAACAAATTGCCAAAGTCCTTAATCAGTGGGCATCCCATTTGCTGAGTTTAAGCTTAAAGAAATTCATTTCAGAACTGGCAACGGATGCCCATGATGTTAAAAAATATAGCACTTGGGGGTGGGGAATGAGCTACACTATAGCCATGTTAATTTCCCACGAAATTGTTCTGAGCTAGTTTGTGGCAGTTAACATTTTAAAATATTCAAGGTGTTATTGCTGGATTTAATGACCTGACACATGTCTCAGTCTCAGACATGCTTTAGAAATGAATGGCAAGGGGAAGCAGGGTTCTCTTCACCTTTTAAATAAAACAACACCTGTTGAAAATTGTACTTCAAGGTCTTCACAAGCCTACTAGATAGCATGCAGAGAAAAGATTGTACAAGGATTCCCTTTAGAAGGCTAGCTGTATCCTTCGGGAAAGATGGCAGGTGCTGGGGACAGCTATGGCTGCTCCTCCTGAGTACCCTAACCATTTCCTTCTGCTGGAGACCAGAACTGCATTTTCCTCATGGTCTGTCATATACCCCTAAACTAGCTTGCTGTCAACTGGTGCACCAAAGGATGCTGCCCCATCGCCATCTTGCCTTTTGGTTCAGTCCGTAAAATATCTTGTGCCGGCCAAGGGGAGGGTTGGATTTTTTAATCTAAGTGATTTCAATGACAAAAAACAACTTCCATTTAGCACTCAACATAAATAAGAAGTGAATAAATTGAAGCTGAAATTATGTAAGGTAGGAAGCCTGGTGCTTTGGGGCCTACTAAATAATTTTAAGAATATTTTGAGTGGCTGTTGTTTTCTCTGTTAACCATTCTTCCAGGTGTTGTTATCTCAGGAAAGCAAAAGTGAAAAACATAGCTAAATATTTCAGTGTGCTAGAAAAGCTGACTTGTTTCTTCCAGAATAAGTAATGGCTCGAGAGAGTGGGCTTAAAACAAAACAAAAGAAAACATTATCCTGAAACTCTTAAGTCTATCACAAATTTATGTTCTTCCCAGATAAAACAGTGAGAAATGTTTATTAGGAAATTAATGCTAAAATAAGAGCCCCCAAGACAGTATTAAGATGGCAACGAGAAGAAATGCACAAAGCTTATATCAATCATTTTATGGCTTTGAAATACAGTTGCATCAAATTAAGGCAGAGAAGTTAATGTTCTATTAACATTGCACTTCACAGAGTGATTCTCATACTAGGTTTGACTCCAAGTCAGTTTGCCAAATCAATTGAAAAGTATTGTTTTTTGGGTGAATGGAAAGTTCTGCCCATGATGCGTCTTCTGAAATGGTTCATTCATAGGTTATGCTTACCTATAAGTGATGAATATGCATATCTGATCAAGTCTTACAATGGTTTAATTTGGATGATGTCCAAAATTATCTAGATTGTTTCCATTTTCCCTTTAAACTTAATCTGTCTGTCAGTTTCATGTATTGTTTTGGAATGTATTAATTAGGTAGGATCACCTTTAAATGCAAACTGAATTACATTTCTCCATCACTGCTAGGGGTACCTAGCGCTCTCTCTGTCTCTGTCTCTCTCTCTGTGTGTGTGTTAATTTATATTGTTTACTATGCTAGGCTAGGCTACGTGGCCTTTTGGTGATGTGTGGTATGTATGTTTCTTGATAAGTAAATAAATGCTGGCAATACCTTTAAGGTAAAAGGTAAAGGACCCCTGGATGGTTAAGTCCAGTCAAAGGTGACTTTGGGGTTGTGGCATTCAGCATTTGTCCACAGACAGCTTTCCTTGGGCCAGTCACACTTCTTTGAAGTCTCTCAGCCCCACTCACCTCACAGAGTGTTTGTTGTGGGGGAGGAAGGGAAAGGAGAATGTTAGCCGTTTTGAGACTCCTTCGGGTAGTGATAAAGCGGGATATCAAATCCAAACTCCTCTTCTTCTTCTTCTTCTTTCGGGTCATGTGGCCAGCATGACTAAACTGCTTCTGGCGCAACTGAACACTGTGATGGAAGCCAGAGCGCACGGAAATGCCGTTTACCTTCCCACCACAGTGGTACCTATTTATCTACTTGCACTTTGGGGCATGCTTTTGAACTGCTAGGTAGGCAGGAGCTGGGACAGAGCAAAGGGAGCTCACCCTCTTATGTGGATTCAAACCGCTGACCTTCTGATCAGCAAGCCCAAGAGGCTCAGTGGTTTAGACCACAGCACCACCCGCATCCCTTGACAATACTTATACATTTAACACATGCTTGCCACCTTCATGATTTACATTCATGATCTGTACTTAAAACATTATGGGGGTACACCTAAAAATGTAATCTGCAAAGTGGCCCATAATATTGTATTTGAATTAATTTACTAATTGCAGTGGGATACACCAAAAGGGAAAAGTTTAAAAACAGACAAAAGGAGCAGAATGTGCAAGACATAAATTTATTAGAATAAACGTGTAAATTAGGGGATGAGAATAGACTAGTTGTTAAAAATATTTTTTTAGTTACCATTTTGAGACCCTATGCTCCTTCTTCAACTCGTTATTTACATACATGCACCTCTCTCCATATGAACCTACCAGACCTTGAGATCATCCTGTGAGACCCTTATTTGCGTGCCTCCTCCACGCGAGGTCCAGAGGGTAGCAACAGCAGGCCTTTTCTGCAGTGGCTCCCCATTTGTGGAATGCTCTCCCCATGGAAGCTTGTCTGGCACCTTCATTATACCATTATACCTTTAGGTGCCAGGCAAAAATATTGCCTTTAACCAGGCCTTTGGCTGATTGACATACAATGCCCTTTTAAATGTGTTGTGGTTTTGGGGGGTTGTCTGTTTTTGATTCTTCTTTATCTGTTCTTTATTGTGATTTTATGTGGTGAACAGGTCTACACAAAAAATCCTTGTTTCTGTGTTCATAAACCACTCACATGCTTCTCAAGAGTCTTCAAATATGTTTAATGCACCTTGCTCCCGAAAGATCATGTGAGATGTTTACCAAAAGCAAAAGAAATTCAGAGGTGTGTTGGTTAATAATATATTCAGATTCCAATTACTGAGATCTACGGGTTAAGGAAGGTTAGGGCAGATTGAAATAATTATCTCCTCCTTAGAAGGGCATAAATTAATAAACGATGATTCTGGAAACAACAACAAAAAAGATGTTTGATGTTGACCTGACTTAACCTATCATTTTTTGTTGCATTGAAATCCCCCCTAAAATTTGTATTTTGTCAGTTATGTTGCGGTTTGTAAGGTATGCATCTAATTTAAAATATTGAACAGAAAGAGCCCAAGGCCATAATCATGCTCTATATAAATTACTTAGGGAGCTGAATGTTCATTTTCAGTGAGGAACATGCCACCAGCCATTTGGATAGAATGAAAACTATATTCATTCTGCTGTAACCCCTGTATCTCTAATAGGAATATACAGATGAATGCTAAGGCATAATTAACAATCAGTATCCTTTGTGGAATTTTCAGTTATTAAAATCAGTGTCTTCACAATGGAGGGATAATACTCAAATTAAATTCAGATGAAACTGCATCATAATGGTGATGTATTCATTTAGGCAGAAATTACTTTTTTAAAAAGTTGGCACCTCCGGAGATAGGTCTCCAGTCACAGAGGAATTCTTTGAAGCCTGCAAGCGCTGGTGCTTTGATGTTTCATGCAGAAAGCAAGGATCCCCCCCCCTCCCCCGTGTGATTATTCTAGCCTCTTTTGCTGGGTCGATCCCGCCTGTACAAAGGAATGAAAACTAATGTAAATAAAATACACAGAAGCCACAAAGCAGGAAAGAAAAAGAAGATATTACTGAACCTGAACTGCATGGGGTGGGGTGGGGGGATGAATGGAAGATATCCAGGTTCACACCAATTGTGGATGTGTTCTGCTTGTGCTATAAGAACAGAACAGAGCGGAACACAGAATCAGTGAAACATAGAATCATCTAGTCCAACCCCCTGCAGGAATCTCAGCTACAGCATCCAGGACAGATGACCATCCAACCTCTGCTTTAAAAATTCCAATGAATGAGAGTCTACCACCTTCCAGTGGAATCTGTTCCACTTTCAAACAACTCTTACCATCAGAAAGTTCTTCTTGATGTTTAGCTGGAATATCCATACTTGATGCCATTGATTTGGGTCCTATGCTCAGGAGCACCATGCACTATCTTCCATGTGACAGCCCTTTGAAGATGGCTATCAATTATCCTCCACTGTTCCAGGCTAAACATACCCAAGTCCCTCAACCATTCCTCATAAGGCTTCTCCCCCCCCTCCCCCAGACCATTGATCATCTTGGTCGCCCTCCTCTGCACATGCTCCAGCTTGCCAATATCCTTCTTAAATTGTGGCACCCAGGACTGGACATAGTACTCCAGGTGTTTTTCTGACCAAGGCAGAATAGAGCAGGACTATGACTTCCCTTGATCTGGACACTAGACTTCTGTTGATGCAGGCTAGAATATCATTTCCTTCTTTTGCTCCTGCATCACATTGTTGACTCATGCTAAGCTTCTGGTCTACTAAGATCCCTAGATCCTTTTTGCTACTGCTCATCCAAATATGTGTCCGCCATCTTATATTTGTGCAGCTGGTTCTTCCTGACTAAGTGTAGAACCTGACATTTGTCCCTATTGAAATTCATTTTGTGATGGTCGGCCCAGCTGTCCAATATGTTAAGGTCCTCTTGAATCCGGATTCTGCCTTCTGTGGCATTAGCTACCCTCCAGCAGTTGGGAATCATCTGCAAATTTGAAGTTTGGGAACCACTAATATAGATTGAAGGCTACTTTCCTTCCTCCATCCCATACCCCATTCTTAAATTCTAAGGGGAAATTGCATTCACAATTTTTTTTCTAAAATGCCCTTTGGAACAGCCCATTCCGGGGATAAGGGTGGCAGCTACTAATCTAGTGTAGTTGCAAAGGCATTGAGGTAGATTGAAGCCTCCTTTGCCCCAGTCCCGGTAAAAGAGTGGGGCCAGTTTTGACCCCTTTCTGCCACCTCTGAGCCTTCTATCCCCATACCCCCATCTATTCCTAACTCTGTTTCTTGGCAGCATTAGAATATGATAGAATGTTGGGCTTTGCATCCGTTGGCACAAGGCTTTGTCATGCACATTTAACAGCCTCCAGCTAAATGTTAAAAGCTAATATTTTTGCAAGGCATTGAATGCATCATGTTGACACCTATTCCTTTCTTCAGAAATTGTAAAACTGCCAGCAGAATTTGAATACCAAATCCTTTGTCCCGCCTGTGACATTACATAATAGTCAACCTCCTAGCTAAAATGACAACCTACTAGCTAAAATGAAATAATTGCCATTCCGCTGGCAATATTTTGAACAGCAAAGTCTAATTATTAAAAGCCCTCCCCTATGCTTATACCTTGATTTTGTTTTAACATCAAACGAGCTGCAACTATAAATAATTCAAAGGGCATATATGATTCTATGATTACTATTATTGTTTTTGGTGCAATGCTGTGCATTCTATTTCACCACATGCACCAACTCCTGCCCGTTCTAGATCAGTGAATGCCTTTCTTTCATTCATGTGAAGCTGAATTAACTTCAGAGTCGTTTTGTGTAAATGTGCCATTAATAATGGATATGAACATGCCCATCACAAAAGCCACAAATTGTGGAGTAAAACAACAAAAAAATGGTTTAGTTATTTTAAACTTTACTTTGTACCTTTTGGTTGCTGAAGTAAGAAGTATCTGCCTCTCCTATTGTTGTTGCTGCTGCTACTCTATTCTTAAGGGCTTACAATATTAAATGCAGTATAATGAGTAGGCTAAATAGCATCTTTCCCCAATGGCTCGTCATTTTGCAAAGGAAGAAGGGCTGTGGAGGAAAATCTGGACATCAACACTTACATTATGTTCCATTATGGTTACCCATGTTATCAGGTGGAATGACCACTGGTGGGTGGGGCAGATGGCAGTGTCAGTGTTTATTGGTTCCATACAAGACAATAGCTTACATGCCTAGATATGGGCAGTGACTAGTGATAGTTTTCCCCAAGGTAAACTGAGTATTGTGGGGTGGGGGCAGAGGTATAATCCTGCTTTCAGAAGTATACGTTACCCCAGGTCTATGCAAATGTTTTGATTCAAGATTATTTTTTTTATCTTCCATAGTTGTATCCTGTATTTTTTTATTGGCAATTGTGACAATTTATCCTTTTCTTTCTTTCATTTAATTTTTTTAAAATGTGTTTGTGGTTATTAAAATTCAATGAAAAATATTGGGCAGGGGCGAGGGGACGTAGAGACCAGCTCCAGGGTTGTAGAGATGTCAAGAGCCCATCAGTGGGTCCCATCTTCTTTAATGGATTATTCATGTGTTCCTCTTCCTTTCCTGTTACATTTTACAGGTATAATGGGCAAACAAATTCTAATGAATGCAATATCGTGCGGGATTCCCAGGAAGGCTTAAGTCAGCAATGCCGTGCTCCTCATCCTTCCGGTGCTCCCAGCTTCCTCTCATGAAGCTGACATGAAAGTGTGAGTTGAGCACACCCAGTTTCAGAAGGCTTGAGGCAAGGCCAGTCTAGTTTGGAGGAAGAAATGGGGCTGTGTATACAACATTGCCTGCAGGCAGATGTTCTCTAGTATCATAAGAGAGCAGGGCAGAGCACACCCTCCATTTCCAGAGTAGCAGATGATACAAGGAGAGTGAGAGGCCCTGAACAGCAGATCTGGGGCTCACCTTGCTCATACCACCCCAAATCGTTTGAGGTTCCAGATCTTGGACCAGTTTGCCCAGTTACACGTCAGTCTGCTTGTAATTCATTTAAATGGGGGAAAATAGACCCAGCTGTGCATTATTTTGGCCATGCCGATCTTCTCTCTTTGTTGGAATTTTTACATCTGACTGCAGGTTTTGTCCCTAATAGCCTGAGGCAGACATTATCTCTGGACAGGTGTGTGTGTGGGGAACGGACATGATCCAAGTGTTTATTGTCATTTGATGTCATGACCAACACTGGACTGATACATTTGTAAATTTACATGGACGGAACTGAGTACCTGAACATTAGAGAAACTCTGGCAGCTTATACATGAATTTTTGCATAAATATATGCTTAGAAACATTGCCGCTCAGAAACTATAAGTTCCCCTTTTGCAATTTGCTTTTAGTAAGAGGAAGTAATATTTTGTCCAGAGATATGGTGTAGAAGCAAAGCCTAGCACTGGAAGTTGAATGCCAAAAAACAATCAAACTAGTGTCTTGTGTGAAAAGATCATAATGAGGCCCTTAATCCCTTCAAACATAATAACATTATTTTCTGTAAAGCATAATGTCTACTGATTTTAAGCTCAGCCAGGAACACAAAGGAAACCATAGATGCCTTTATTCAGTTCCAAATAAGTTATGCAGATGTTCCTCAATTTTCATGCTGAACACTTGAGCAGGGCTTGATTTGAGGAAACCGCTTCAGGAGATCGTGGGGGTGGGGGTGGGAGAGAGACATTATATTTTTCAGCATTTTTTCCCACTGAATACAAATACTTTATCGAAATAGAATATTGACATGCTAAATCAAACAGCAACAGCAGCATTCTCTCATCTGCTTATTGTTGCACAGAGTAATCATTGTTGGTTAGTTTTTTATGGAGCTCAGAGAAATAAATGAAATGAAACTGCTTCCTTGGGTACTGGGTGTTGCACATTCCTCCTTAGGAAATAAAAAAGAGGGGTTTCAGATTTATTTGCTCCATAAGGGTAGCCTTCACCTCAGGCTACTTGTTGCAAAACATTTTTGGAGTTCGAATTATGAGTCTACATTGTTTCATCAACCACATGAGGAACTACTATAAAGAGGTAGGCCGGGTTCCAAAGAACCATAGAATTAGATCTATTTACCCATACAATTTTTGAATTTGTAACTGTGATGTCTTAATATAATGTCATTCTAAGCAGGTGTCAAGGTCCCAACCTGCTGTCCCCATGGTTGTCAGCAGACAACTCCTCCAACCCTTACCCCTTCTGGCCTGGCCTCAGGGCAGTAAGGCAACCTCTCTCTCTCTCTCTCTCTCTCTCTCTGTGTGTGTGTGTCTGTGTGTGTGTGTGTGTGTGTGTGTGTGTGTATGCGGGGGGATGGTCAGCAGGAGCCGGTGCACAACCACATTTGATGCAGACTGATTTCTAATAAGTGAGGCTGAGCAGCTGGTTGGCTGACTGCCAACCCTTACAGTCCCGTGAATGCAGAGCTGGTGCAGTTTATCCTTTTGGTATCATCACCTGGGGATGGAACAAGAAGGACGGTGCCACATTGCTGTAGTACTGTGCTGGAATATTGCTGGTCTTGTACTGTTGCATGGAACTGAGATGTATGTGTGAGACTGCTGGTATTTCCTGGTTGTGAGTCAGGGATGAGGCATGCTTGCAATATGAGGATGTGGTGGAACACCTGTGAAAGGAACGGATGTTCTATTCAACCAGCATAATACCCTCTGGACCTTGCTCTTCCCGCACCCCTGCCCTTTCTCTTGCAACACATGCAAAAATTAATAATAAGAGAAACTCAAAGAACAATATGAAATCTAAGGATCAAAATGAAGCTATGAATGTTGGGAAATGTAGGGAATGTCTGCGTTAGGTTTGGGCAGGTGAGTGTAGGTGTTGTTTTTCCACTTGCAAGACCACCTGATGCTAAGTTTGCATAAGTAGGAAGAGAAAAAGCAATTATTTTATCTTCATAAAAGGACGGAAGGAAATACCCTCACGAAGGATCCGAAATTGAAAGCCTTTCTCTCTCTTTTGCTCTCAGCTATTTATCTGTGCAATTGCTAATGTTCCTGTCACATTGGTCTGAAAGAATGAAAGATTCTATGGCATGTACGTTCCTCTCCTCTGATATCAATCCTGAGGGCATGACAAAGAAGAAACAGCAGCTGGAAGTGTGTCCTGGGGCTCTTGGGTCAAAGGAGGAAAAATCCAAGAGCTTCAAAGCCCAGCGCTCTCTGTCACCTTATCCTACAGGCATGTTCCCGCTCCAGTCCCAGGCTCGAGGGCTCTTCATGACAAATAGACAAAAAGTGGTGTGCATGTATTGTTTTCACAGGGTCAGCTGCATTAGAGCTATGGTGAACTTGGTCTGTTCATGACAACTGTAGAGCTTTTTATGGATTGCTATATTCTTTTTTATCCCCCCCTGCCCCCCCCGGCTCTTTTTTTTCTTTTTCTGTCACTCCTGCTATTCCCCTTTGGCTAGAGATCTACTTGCCCTGCTCCCTGAATACTGATGGGCCCTCCTCTACATTTTATGATTCCTTGCTTCAAAATTCATCAAGTATGGGAAATGCATAGGAAATGTGTAGCAGGGTGGGAGAAAACCATCAGAGCTGGATTCCCACAATTCCCAGTGGATCTTTTCACAGCAATGATAGAACCAGAGAAGATTGCTTGCCCCTTTAAGTGTCTCCACCTTTTAGGAAGGGGATAGAGCTTTGGAAGCGCAACCAGATCAAGAACAGATGTAAAATATCAGTCGGAGGCAAGATTCCCACTAGCAAAACAGAAACACCCTTGTCTGCCCCATATGCGTTATTACAATCTGGATATATTAAGTACAGTGGTACTTAGGTTCTCAAACTTCATCCATTCCCGGAGTCCGTTCAACTCCCGAAACTGTTTGAAAACCAAGGCACTGCTTCCGATTGGCTGCCGGAGCTTCCTGCACTCAAGCAGAAGCTGCGGAAGCCATGTCAGATGTTCAGCTTCCGAAAAACATAAAAACGTTCGCAGACCGGAACACTTACTCCCAGCTTTGCAATGTTTGGGAGCCAATTTGCTCGGGAGCCAAGCCATTCTAGTGCCAAGGTACCACTGTATTGCTGTTTATTGATTTTAAGGTTTTTATGTACCGTATTTTTTGCTCTTTAAGACTCACTTTTTCCCTCCTAAAAAGTAAGGGGAAATGTGTGTACGTCTTATGGAGCAAATGCCGGCTGCGCAGCTATCCCAGAAGCCAGAACAGCCAGACAGAAAGCAGCAAGATTGCTGCTTTCACTGCGCAGTGATCCCTCTTGCTGTTCTGGCTTCTGAGATTCAGAATGCTTTTTTCTTGTTTTCCTCCTCCAAAAACTAGGTGCGTCTTGTGGTCTGGTGCGTCTTACAGCGCGAAAAATACGGTATGTTGTAAAGTGCTTTGAGATACGTAAATGGGAAGTAGCAGTGCTTTTTTCTGGGGGGGACGCAGGGGTACACATACCCCTAAACATTTTGTGAATCTAAGTTTGGCCTCAGTGAGGGGCAGTATTTCAATAATGGGTAGGAAAATGAGAGCACCCCTAAACATTTTTTTTAGAAAAAAAGCACTGGGAAGCAGTATATAAGCTTTTAAAATTTATTTCCCCAGACCGGGGTGGAGAACTCCTTAGAAACTCAAGGCCCACATTCCTCTGTGGGCAACTTTCTAGGGGTCATGTAGCCAGAAGCAAAAAGTGGGTGGACCAGAAGCAGGTGTAGCAAAAGATGTGACTCTTACCTTTGTACAGCAGGTTGTATTCCAGCCTTGTTAAAAATTTTATGCACATGTCTTTCCACCTTGCATCCAAGTGAGAAAGGGGCTTTGTCAAAGCTCAAGGATACACTTCAAGCAGGTTCACGGCAGCAGTGCTCAGAGGTGCAGCTTGAAGAAGGTCTGTGTGGCCTGGGGAGAGAGAGAGACCTGCCCTAAAGGGTCCCTGGTACTGCTGGATTAGGCAAAAAAGATAGCATGTGGAGCATGTGATACAGTTCTGCAGCTGAACGTATGTAGCAGAGGCAGAGAAACTGGTTTTGGCCTGAGGGCTGCTCTCCCTCATGGACGTGACCTGAGCTAAATGTGGCTGGAGCGATGGATGTGTCTCTCTTTGTACAGTGGTTTGCATTCAAGCCACGCAGGAGTCAGAGGTTTCCATTACACAAACACACACCTCTCCATTCTTTGTTCAGGCGAGCGGCATTATCACAGTTCGGGAATGCATTTCAGCCAGGCAGAAGCACCTGAGGAAGTTGCAGGGCAGAGACACTAAGGCCTGAATAGAGAGCCCTGGAAGGGCACATTTGACCAGTTTACATAGCCATGTTTTGCCCTTCACACAGCTTACGCAGCAGTCTGCTGGCAAACTGCATAATAACTGCACATGGTAAAAGTGTAAAAAAAGTAGAGATTTATAGCATTTCTAACTTGATAGCAAATGTTTGTTTAAATGGTTAAACAGAAGGATGTTAGTGAGCTTACCTGCTTTTATGAGAGGCATATTTTATTTCCTTGCCAGCTGTGCTCCTCTCTCCTTTCCATTACGTTTACTGCTCCTTCTTTGATCTTCCCTTTTTCCATTCCCCACTCTGCTCTTCTGGTTAAATGTTCTGTTTTCTATGTGGAATTGTTAATATGTGCTATATTTGTTAAATAGTGCTTTTGAAAACTCAAACAAAACGCCCAATAGAAATCATTCAATAAAAAATCTACGTTATTCATTCAGCTCTGAATTTCAGCCATAGAAAAGGTTGAACTGATTGCTGTTGTTGTTCCATCCAATCCCATAGTTAAAGAGATTCTGATACTGGAAGAAATAGAAATTCCAGTGAAACAAGAAATTATGTTAGTTTTTCATCTCTTTGGTACTAGCTATACACAAGTCCAAAGGGGAAGCAGTTGATTAGAGAGGCAGAAAAAGGGTAGGCGGAGAGAATATTTGTTGAAAAATATGCCAAAGTAACAGCTCTGTCTAACTATAATTTACTTTTTAAATGTTAGAAGAGGCTCTAGACCAGGCATAGGCAACCTCGGCCCTCCAGGTGTTTGGGGACTACAATTCCCATCATCCCTAGCTAACAGAACCAGTGGTCAGGGTTGATGGGAACTGTAGTCCCAAAACATCTGGAGGGCTGAGTTTGCCTACGCCTGCTAGACTTTACAGTGCAACATACCCTCCAACATTTCTCCACTGAAAATATACCCCCACCCATCTGACTGGGTTGCCCAAGCCACCCTGGGTGGCTTCCAACATATATAAAAACACAATTAAACATTAAAAAAAACAAACTTCCCTATACTGAAGGATTGCCTTCAGCTGCTGGTGTCTGCTTTGCCAGCATGTTCCCCTGCTGGGAATGATGATGATGATGATGATGATGATGATAATTTATATCCCACCCACATGGCTGGGTTTTCCTCTGGGTGGCTTACAGCATATATAAAAACACAACAAACAACAAACATTAAAAAACAGAATATCCTATACAAGCAACAAACAACCCAAAAGATCGATAGAAACCAATAATAACAATAAACAGTTTACAGGTATACCCAAATTAAAATAACTGCCAACCCCAACTAATCATTTAACCAACCCCAACCCAACAAAAAACAGGGTACATGCAGCCGGAGTGCAGTGGTTTGAAATCCCTTCTGCAAATAGTCATGTGCTGCTTTCATAGTTAGCCTGTCTCCTCTTCTCCCCCCACCCCACCCCACCCCACCCCACCCACTGCCCAACTACCTCACCTTTTGAAAGCCAAGGATCACTCCAGATAACGCCACCTGATCCTGGGTAATCCTGGGCTGTCTGAACCCAATTCAGCCAAAGCCTAGCTCTGCTGGATAAATATGATTACATTAAATATAAAATAGTTCAGGTCACTATATAGGACAATATCCTCTCTGGGCTGCTTACACAATTCAAATTACAATTCTGTATATTAGATTGAATGGACACAGATTTCATATAGGGAGATTTCACAGCTAAAGAAACAATGGGCAAAGATTTTTTTATTTTTTTAAAAGTATACCGTTCATCACATGAACAGATTAAAACTAATATTCCAAAACAGCAGCCATTTTACATTGATACCACTGGAATATGGATAGCTCAGTACAAGTTGAGAATGATGTTTGTTCAAATTGATTATTTTATCGGCAAAATGCGCGAAAGTGGTGATTGGGAAAGAAGGGTGAGGGTTCTGCATCAATAGTGTGTGTGTGTGTGTGTGTGTGTGTGTGTGTCTTTAAAGATGTCGTAATTCTCAGCTGAGCCAGGGTATAAAGTGCAATGTGAATTTAGCTTCCAGTGAAACCTGTGAGGCTGCCCACATGTAACAGTGGATAAGGACTGAATGTTCAGCAGCTAAAGCATACAGCTACCTGGTTTTTGTGAAGAAATAGAATGGGTAGCAATAAAAATGGAGAGTTAGAAAGGCATGTACACAGTGGTGTTATGTGATAGCTAAAGAATGGAGGCGTTTAAATAATATATTGCTAGCCTTACCCAGCTTGGTAGGAATGTGGCAGATTTAAGTGAAAAGATCAAATGTTTTGCTACACGAGTACTTGTTTAATCAATATGATTCATTAGCTGCCTTCAGTAGTGGAAAGTGAAAACTGATAATGTGACTCAGGATAAGAATTAGAGGGCCTGGCCCTTTAAAAATTCATTCTCTCCAATCAATGGCGGGCGCATCAGCCCCATCTCCTTTGGGAGGCGAGCTGCATTGTCAGTGGAGACAGGCTGGAAGAGAGAGTGCAGACGAGTGTGTGAAGTTACAAGGACCAAATTCAATCTGACTTGAAAGTGAGCAACAAGAACTCCTTGGGAAGAAAATAAATCCCTCTCTTGGCCAAGTGCCTAAGTAATTCTCCTGTGAACAGGAGATATTGGAGCATGCAGCTACTATGAAAGGGGGTGTGGGGAAGGGCACTCTTAACACAGCAAACTTTTTCATGAAAAGCTTGTTTTGATATGAGGTTTAAAAACATTCAGGGAACCTCTGGTTTTATCTGGATTAGTTTTGAGGAGCAGTTGGGGTGATTCTCCTCTGTATCATTCAGGATGTTGCTGTAATCTATGGGTTTATCCACACTTTCCTCCACTCTTTCCTGACATGGTCCGTAACCATGTCTGAGCACCCATTTTTATTGCTTTGGAGCTTTCCCCACAAAAAAAAATTGCTCTTTGAAGCTAAATTGGAACAAATGGCAATCTGCAGAAAACCCAAAACGATGCTTGCTCCAATTCCACTTTAAAGAACAGGTGTTCACGTAGAAAGCTCATGACAAAAATAAAATGAAAAACACAGAACATTAAAGCACAGACCTCTGCCTAGAAAGAGAGGCGCAAAAGGTGTAAGTGTGGCTAAGCCCTAAGTGCTTTTTTATTATGTGATTCCTGCATCACAGGGTGTTGGATTAGATGATCCCTGGGATCCCTAGTTGTAATCCTATAGGATTAAAAATAAAATGCGCAGCTCCCCACAATAGGGGAGAAACAGCAATTCCTTGACTGTGAATCTCTTGGCTGTTCTTCTGTACGTTGAAAGTAAAAAAAGACAAAGTGAAGTTACTGGTCAAAACATAAACTGGTCATCAAAAAGCCACCAGTGGAGGAGGGGCTGCCCCTTTTTTGTGGTGGCTCCCATTTGCCCTCAAACTGGCTCTCAGAACAGAGAATTCTGGAAGAATCAAAGTGGTGACTGCTAGCCAATTAGAGCAGCAGGAGCAGAATTTGAAATTTCACTCATGGTAATTCCACCATGAAAGCTACTTAACTAAACATCATGGTATATGAAATGGTGGTCATTGATGTGGGGAGCGTTTTGGCAGAGACAATTTAACCAATTTTCTTTTTCGATCTTACCTTAGGAATGTTTATTTGTTTTTGTTTTTAAAGGAAGATGAGTTTAAAAGATTGTTCTCCAGGTTTGAATACGTCATCAGATAGATACGGAAAGAGATTTCAAACAAACACAAAAAGTATGCTCCCACATTTTAAAAAAAGATAAAAGCTTTCTTCAGCATTTAGAAAAATATTGGGATGAGTTTGAGTTGGTTGATTAATGTAAATACATATCGTGCTCATTTTCTGGCTTAACAATATTTAATAATATATGTTTGTCAACATTGTAAATGATCTCCTGAGACTCATATGCAGTTTATGCTTACCTATTAGATGAGATTTAGACTCGTCCAGTAAGGATCAAATATACAATAATGAATTTCTAAGTTTTCTATTATAGAACATTAAAACTGACATTCTGTGCTACAAGGTGCAGTACCAGAGAGAAATATGTAGGCAGTTTGCCCATTATCTTAGAATATTGTTATTGCATTGTCACAATTTCAGGAGGAAATTACTTATTGTCCTTTATAATAATAGAATGAATGAAATTTGAGAGAAAAGAATCAGGATACCATTTGTGAAAAGCAGTTTCCAAGCAGAATGGGCTATTTCCTCCACTGTAGAATTCTCTGGAAAATGCTTTTCCTTTCTCATTTCTCAGAAATTTGAGACATCTTAGAATGACTGGATTTTGGCACCAGGGATTGAAGTGATCAATGTCTACTAATGAGATCTCCACTGAGTGAGCATCTAAACCATTTTGTGTTTCAAGATTATCAAATCCCAATTTAGCTTCGTAATAAACACCCATCTGCTTGTCTTGAGGTGACAGGAATTCCATATTAAAGCACAGGTTTACTTCACTTTACGAATTCCGCTAGATTGAGCAGTGTCCACAGCCTCAGTTTTATCTGACACATAAGTAGCAACATAGCTTGGGCTGTTGAAGTAATTTAGTCAATTAGACTTGGTGCTGCCAAAAGAATAATGGGTGCAATTTGCACTCAGAGGAATCCACCTCTCTAACAGGAAATGTGTTACTATTACATGCGTGGAAAATTCTTCTTCTTCTTCTTCTTCTTCTTCTTCTTCTTCTTCTTCTTCTATAGCATCCAATCCTGTACAGTGGTACCTCAGGTTACATACGCTTCAGGTTACATATGCTTCAGGTTACAGACTCCACTAACCCAGAAATAGTGCTTCAGGTTAAGAACTTTGCTTCAGGATGAGAACAGAAATCGTGCTCCGGCGGCGCAGCATCAGCAGGAGGCCTCATTAGCTAAAGTGGTGCTTCAGGTTAAGAATAGTTTCAGGTTAAGAATGGACCTCCAGAATGAATTAAATATTTAACCTGAGGTACCACTGTATTCACACAGTATCTTTCAAAGGCCTTGCCCAGTTTTGGGTATAACTCTGGATTTGTTTTGAAGTGATGAAATGTGACAGTCTTGATGAAAATACAACACACACTCCTTGATTCAAGCCATAAGAATATGTAGCCTACCTAATTATTCTAGATTATATATCCATGGCTCTTTTCTTTTCTTTTTTACTCACAAATGTGCAGCGCAATATTTTGCATGTCTTCTTAGAAGTAACTCCTATTGAATTCAATGAGACTTACTCCCAGGTAAGTGTATATAGGACTGCAGCCTTAGCAGCTTAAAACTGTGATGAATGGGTCTGGCACTATCTAGCCTTGTTGTGTCATACACCCATTTTTACTGCAAATGCCAAATCTCATCTGAAATAGGCAATTCTCAAATAAAATAAAATAAAATAATCTTTCTATTACCTAAATCTATGCTGCCAACTTTCTGTTTGGTTTTCTGCTACTGTGAAGATCCTTCAGGCACAATGTGCTTTGTTTTCTGTGTGCTTTTCAGTCTGTTATTCATATTTAGTAAATGCAATACATTAGAGCAGTGGTTCCCAACCTTTTTAGGCTATGCCCCACCTAAGCATCTCTAAAATCCTGATCCCCCCCCCCCCGACATATAATTATTATTATTCAAAAAGTGAAGTCCTATTCCCCTGGAGGAAGAAATGCAAATAATTCACTGTTAATAACTCATTCTTGAATTGCACACACACCCCGCTAAAAATCAAATTGTGCCCCACATTGGGAACCACGGCATTAGAGGTATCCCAGTTCTATTGGCCTTGCTAGAAGCAATGCTCATGGTATATACCTTCTATTACGTCAAAAAAGAAAATATTTTGCAAGTATTATCACAAAGGAAGAACTCAGTGTGGCTACTTGGATGTCTCAGTTATACGCAATGCAGTATCATGTAAAACATCTATTAGACTTCTTAATTTACAAACCCATTTCTTTAAGTAGTAGTGTAATTTAAGCAAATAAAATTAAATGCTTTTGCAGACATATCATTTGATTTCCGTGTCTGCAATGTAATTGATTTGTTGTGCTGTTTTGTTTTTTTAAAACACCATAGAGATCAATATCCCCTGAACTTTTCCTAATGCAGTTGTCAACTTTACTTAGAATTGTAAACATGAAATATACAGTGGTACCTCGGGTTGAGAACTTAATTCGTTCTGGATGTCCATTCTTAACCTGAAACTGTTCTTAACCTGAGGTACCACTTTAACTAATGGGGTCTCCCGCTGCGGCTGCAAAGCAAAGTCCTTAACCGGAGGTACAATTTCTGGGTTAGCGGAGTCTGTAACCTGAAGCGTCTGTAACCCGAGGTACTACTGTATAACCTTAGAGCAATTCTTCCTAGAGATCGGTAGTGATTTGTGGTGGAGCCGCAGCCATAATCCTGAGCCCTACTGGTTCAGAGAACAGAGCAGGAGATGGGCAGGTGACCTATGTAAGCCAGCAGAATTCTGGATGTGATGGTGGCAGTGCCACCATCACATCTAATTAAAGTTGGCAACTGCATTAGGAAATGTTCGTGGAATATTGACCTGCATGATTTTGAACAGAACATCTAGTCTCCCCCATCTCCCATTGTGGTGAGTGGCAGCTCCAGAACTAGAGTAGTTTTAGGGCTGTGGGGGAGGGACATAAGGTCCTGCAAATTCACGTCCTCCCATTTCTGTTGCACATCCTTGATATGCTCCATTCTTGGTCCCACTATCTTCAGAGCACTGCCAGAAGAACAGCCATGGTTGTTCTGCAGTTTGCTGACACTGCACCAGAGAGACAGTGGACCTCTGTGGTGAAGAGGAATATCTGCAATATCCAATGGCCCTTGTCCACCTCCCAGGATCATAGGTTTGCCACTTTTGGTCCTGGTATCTTACCAGAATAGGAAGTCTGTGAAGTTTAACTTCACCTGTGAAGGTGTGTAACCCTATTTTTCCTTGTAAATTTATTCTGGTTGCTTTGTTTCCTTGAAAATCTATTTACTTACTTCGCCAAACCTTTATTAGACGATACAAATATAGGCCTTCATAAAACACACATATATGAAATTTTAAAATATATACAAATAACCAGCCATGTAAAAATATGTAATAACGAGGTTTTTTCATTGGAGATGTGAAGTTTCCTGAAAATCAATAAACTTGGGGTTTTTTGTAAATTATACATAAAGTGGAAAAATATTAAATGTAGATAATAATTCTAGCAAGTGTAGCTGTTTAAGTGAAATTGAAAGTTATCTAAACTTCCTTTGATATCTCTGGTGAGATTTTTAGTAATATGTAACTAGAAATCATTTTAAGGATGATACTTACACACAGTGGCATTCTTGACTTCATAATATATTTGACTGTTATTTTACCTTGGTCAAATAATAGAGAGTCTGATGATAATATTTGACCAGTCAATTGACCTGTGAGTAAACAATTCAATGCTGCTAAAACGCACAAGGGGGGAAAAACACACACTTCCCCTCCACTGTCTCTTCTCGCCTCAGACCATAGAATACTTTGGGTGATGTTTTTCAGGACAAACCAATGTGGAGCAGCAGTAAATATATGCTTTCTTCCCAGCGTTTTCATTGTCATGCCAACAGCGTGTGAATTTATGAGCTGCTGTCGATTGTCAAGCAGAGCTGTCAGTTTTGACCTGCCTCTTGACAAAAAGCACCTGCATTACACATGCCCTGCTGTGAGCTGTTATCTCATTTGTCCATACTGATGAAATGTAATGAGGGGAAAGAGAAAGCAAGCAAGGCAGCGAATCCCAAAAGCTCGGCCATCTCACAATCTGTATGCGGGTTCTTCTGCTGAGGTTGCCTGTCTCTTTGATATAGAGGTTTCGGGTTATTTTATCAAGCCCCTGATTTGTCTGCAGCCAGCTCTTTCAGACAGCCATTGTTTCTGTGCAGAGCCGTTGTACGTATAGAAAGAAGCCTGTGCGGTTCGAGTTGTGACTGGGAAAGAAAATGCAGCCCCAGAGGCAAGCATATAATACACCAGCAGGTTGTCAAAGGACGTTATCATCCCCTTTATACAGGTCCGAATTAAGGCTGGTGGGGGACTGGTAATAATTTTGGAAATGTACTAAGCTGTGAATGCAGTTTTCATCTGCCATACTCATTGCATTAAAAGACATCCTGCGTTTTATATATACCTAATTGATCACTGGGCTCTGCAGGAGAGAGCCTCCTGCTGATATCATATTAGCTGGAGGTCCCTTCTTCACAATACTGGAGTTGGGCCTTTAGTGCTGTGGCACCTACTCATGGCAATTTCCCCACCACCACCCCAATTAAATATGAGACAGGCACCAACTCTGCTGTCTTTTCAGAATCTACCGAAGACTTCCCTCTTCCAACAAGCCCTTTAGAGATCTTTCCCAGTCTGCACCTGTATTGAAATTGTTATCAGAAGTTTTTAGAAGTTTGATTTTTGTATCGCTTGTGTATTTGCCACCCTGCTCTTGTTAGGGAAGAAAGGTGGGATATAAATTTAATCACTGATACGAATACCAATTAAAGATCAGTGAGGAATACAAGGATTGGGCTGTTGTGCTAGACAAACATGGCAAGCTTATCTATTGATGTATGCCAGGAATGTCATTAGAATATAAAAAGGTAAAGGGGCCCCTGACAATTAGGTCCAGTCATGACCGACTCTGGGGTTGCGGCGCTCATCTTGCTTTATTGGCCGAGGGAGCCGGCATACAGCTTCCGGGTCATGTGGCCAGCATGACTAAGCCACTTCTGGCGAACCAGAGCAGCGCACGGAAACACCATTTACCTTCCCACCGGAGTGGTACCTATTTATCTACTTGCACTTTGACGTGCTTTCGAACTGCTAGGTTGGCAGGAGCAGGGACCGAGCAACGGGAGCTCACCCCGAAATTTAAATTGGTTAAATAGCAAGTACAGTCTATTCATTCGTTGCTGTTTGCATACTTCTAAAAGGAAGAGAACATATTTTGAAGTTCACCCTGATGGCCTTGCTAGCTGGCTGGCTGGATGTTCTAGTCTTTTCCTATATTGTACTATGCCAGAGGTTTGGATCACAATTCCATTTACATATGTTCAGAGACATAGGTATGTAGGAAATCATATTGGGCATTATCCTCCCAAAGTTGAGCGCTTAAGACTTTTAGCATTCCATTTATTTCGTTTCCCTTTGAATTGCTCAGGAATCAAAGTTATCCAAAACTGAAGACTTTTCTTCTTTGAGTTGTTGGATGGGGGTGGGGGTGGGGAATCTATTTCATTTTAACTTTACTCTCTAGCCATGAATAGAATGAATGAAATGCAATTGGTGTGAAGAAATATGATTTATAATGGTAGCTCATGCCTGGCAATGAAAAACCATAAAATGCCGAGATCATCTGTCAGTCATTTTAATGGGACATTTGTGGATGTGAAAAATGAAAAAAGCCTCCCGTAGTCATATGCTTGAAGAAGCAGGATAAGCACACAAATTGTATCCAGTTTAACATGCATGCATACACACAGTTTGGTTAAAGGAAAAAATAGAGTTATACTAAGGTCACTTACAGTGTAATCCAGTAAATGACTACTCAGGAGTAAGACCCGTTGAGTTCAATAATATAGATTAGATCATTGCAACATGTTTTGTGTGGAATGGTTTTCCAAGATGGCTGAGAAGCTGCAGGTAGTGCAGCACACTCAACAAACAGACACTGCTCACAAGTCAACTCGTCCTTCTGGGAAAGCCTGGAAAAAATGAAACTTTTTATACAGGCAACGATCGATTTACGCACATCCGATTGATGCGTGATTGTGCAAACATGCATGGCGCCAAACCCGGAAGTGACCTGAAGACGTCAGTAAAACATCACTAAAATGGTGTAATGGGGTGAGGTGGAACGCTTTACATGGGCCCCTCCAATGCGCGTGGGGGTCTGGAATGTAACGTAAGCCCCTTGCCTGTACCTGATGAAAAGTGTGCAACATTAGAACCTGTCTAACTTCAATGGGCAGGGTTTAACAGGACAGCTGCCACAGTGTTGAGGGACCTAGTCCATGCTACTATCCTAATAAGGCGGTACATCTGCTCCCATCTGCCCCAGCCAGCATGGTCCAATAGTCAGGGTTGATGGGAGTTGCAGGACACAATGTTGGCTATGTACTGGAGAAAGATGAAGGCAGGAATTGACATTGTAATGATGCAGATAGCCTTTCCACAGTGTTGGGCCTATCATTGGAGAGCTGGGAGGTGGATATATTTTGTGCTCTTCCCAATGCAGCAAAATGTCATGGGGCAGCACTACAGAAAGGCCCATGACTTTTTCAAGGCTACTCTGAGGAACTCCAGAAAACATTTCCCCAAGTGCTTTCCCAAGGGAATAAACCCATCAGTAATCATCCTGGAGCAGGGTGCATAAATATTTAACTTCAGATGCATTTAAAAAATCATGTATACTTTGTGTTCACAGTCAATTTTTTTCTTCTCAGCATTTCTTCAGCTTGTGAAATAAAAGATTCACAACCAATACACCCAAGCCATCTGCCAGGTGTTATGCTTTAAGACAAGGAGATTTAGGTTGGCTACAGCACTGCGACACCTGGATAAATAGTTCTTACATTGCTGGAAGGGGAAATTGAAAATTAGTCCTAGAGGACCCGTTTACCGTGGTACTATCTTCCTTTGCATTTGGCCTCTGCAGGTGGCAATCTTTCACAATATGACCCCAATTTTCTCTTTGGTATCCAAAGTCTCCTGCTGCTGGGAACATATTGAAGTACCATAACCTGCATAGCTATAGCACATAATTTTGCTGTTTCTATGCTCTCGTGAACTAGAGCCTTAAACTGGGAAACATTTGTGCTGAGCACTTATGAACACGTTTAGGGGGTTTATCAGTGTTATTGTTCTCCTCATTTGTTTCTCCCCAGGTTTATTACCATTGCATTGTTGCATGCCAAATTTTATGGCATTCTGAGGCAGCAAATATGATCTCCACAAAAAAGTGAGTGCAACATTTGTGCCAAATGAAATTTCACAGCTGTAAAATCTTATTGAATAGGTTCTCCACACACACACACACACACAGAGAGAGAGAGAGAGAGAGAGAGAGAGATCCCCAAAAATCTTTCTGCTTTCATGTGGCCTTACACTGTCACTATTTAAAATATCACAGCAAACCAATATCAAAAAGCCCACTAATGTCTGAGAGACTTTATTTGGGTTTCTTTTAGGAGAGAGGAGCTGAATGCTTTTAAAAGCAACCATTGAGGAACCATGCACTTTTAAAAGCAAACATTGATTTTTCTGGTGTCACTTAGGTTTCCCTGCAACAGTAAAGACGAGGCAGTTATCTTTCTATATGTTTACAAAGAATGTAGTCCCAGGTGACTTGTAAAACTGCCTTTATTTCTGTACAGAAGCACACTGGGATGTTAGGGAAGTTGAAAGGGTTTGTTTGCTTGTTTAAAGGACACTCATCCATTACTTTCGTATGAGAGAAAGAACTTCTGTATCCCATGTGCTGTATCCCATAATCAGGGTCATTCAGGACATTTTTCTACCTGAGTCAGACAAGATGGTGCCTCCCTTTCAGGTACAGAATTTTAGCACTGGCAACAGGACTGTTAGAATTCCTGCTCCGTGATTGCAGTGATGGGATTGTTGTCTTTCACAAGACGGTGTATGTTGTTACTCCACAGAGTGGGAAGTGATGGAGACAGGATGTCTGTGTTACTGTGTTCCATGAAGTGGGACTATTGTCCTTTGTTCTTTTGCCTTTTACTGTCTGATGCTAGAGAGAGAAGGAGCCATGTTGTAGTGCTCCGTGTGTGTTTATATGTAAATAAAGTAGATTAGCCAAAATGCTGAGATCTATCACGAAAGCTGTGAAGACTCTGTGGATCTCTTAAGTGTGCCGGTGTCTGTTGGCATCGGTCACTGTGATGTTGGGGCTCCCAAACGATCAACTAGGAGGGAGAGAACATTCCAGTCGGGCATGTGTCTCTGCCAGGGTCATACTTGAGAGTAGGACAAGCTCCTGACAAGGATAGCATCCCTCACCAAATCTGGAGGCAGATGGCTAGCTTTGGGGTTGTGGGGCAGACTGTGTGGCACACAACTCTTGCCCTCACTACCATTCCTTCTCCGCCTCCCCCTAGTATCTGCCACCTGGAGCACCTGCCTCACTCTGCCCACTGTAGGGCACAACTATCATAAAAGTAGCATGAAGGGTAGACAGTAGCACATGGTTTACTTGCATCGGATGCCAGTTCAATCCCTGGCATCACCGTGGAATGGAATGGAAGATCTATAAAGTCTTCAGGCCTTGGAGAACTGTTCCAGTCAGAAAAGTTAATTCTGGTCAGGTCAGATTTGACTGGGTGTAAGGCAACTTCATACGTTCATGATGTAGGTGCATTGCATGACAGTGAATTTTTAGGCATTGGTTTGTGAAACAGGTGCAGAACCCTTGCAGATGCATTCTGTACATTCTCTTGCATTGTTGTTGTTAAGTTGTTAGATTTATTACTCGCTGTTTAACCTGAAGGTTCCCAGCGCAGTAAACAAATACAGCATATCAATAACATGTAGAAATTAGAAAAGCAGCAACATTATGAAACAAATTCAGCAGTGAAAAGATGACTCTTCATATCAGCTATCTTCACAGGTTTGAAGAAAAAGAGACATCTTAGTTTGATGTCTAAAAATATTGTGGGAAACAGATGTACAGTATCTCCAGAAGCCCTATGTGGGTCAGCTGTCAATTCTCACAAATCTAACCCTACTCCTCAAAATCTTGTTTAAATATCGTGCTGAAAAGTGAGTCATTGTCAAATAATAATAGTTCTTGTGAAAAGATAGGGCAGGAAAGAGATTGAAACATAAGTTTTACCCCTTCCAGATAATAAGATGCCTCCTTTTTACCAACCACAGAGAAGGAAATGTTGGCAGAGGATAGCCCTCAGTGGGAGGGCATGTCATAGGCCATGTAAGGTAAGGCAGTGGGCCAGAAGCAGCCCAGGGGGTGCAGATTGAACACTTCTGAAATAGTAATGGGGGGCATGTTCCTTGGAGACTTTGCATAATGACTGGAGAATGTGCACATTGCCTACAGAATGTGCAAAACACAGCCAAGATATACCTGTTCCCAAAGCCTTTTGGGGATTATCCATATTTGCTAGCTAATGTAGTTCATAGATACACATTCCCCAAGGGCTATTGAAGATGATGTTTACTGGCCAAGAAATATGCACAGTTCCCTATCCACATGTGCACATTTTCCATGAGTCCTGGTGAATATGCGCAATGGCCAGATGTTAGGCACACTAACCACTCAACTCACATATAATCTCTAACATGCACTCACATTGAGAAACTAGTGCCCACAAATGACATCTACTGTGAGTATAGTTTGGCAGCCATGCACATTCTGAAGTAACCTCACAAGGATATATCCTGTGTGAAGTAGCCTTTGGAATCTCCTAGTTCACTCTGTCATGTAAGTACATACTCAGGGACTGTAAAACATATTCAAGTGAACAACAGTGTATTATGTGAGCCAGACCCCCCAACTCATTTTCAAAGCCCTTTAAATTAAATGCAGAACCTTGTAGAGTTTCATGGTACACCAGAGCCGTTCCACCACAGGGAACAATTTGATGCAAAGAGATCAGTTCATGAAATTAATAGAACACTAATTCACTTATAAACTTCATCACACCTCTTTCAGACTGTCAAAAGTAGACAAACAGGTGTCTGCTCTGCATAATTTGCGAAATAGCCCCAGGCAGATGACTTCTTGTTAGATGTTTTAAAATCCTCCATAAGGAGTCTTATGACAGACACATTTTACCAGACTAAGAAATCATACATATTCATGAGAAAGGGAATTTCAATTTTAGTGTTAAAAAATGGCTGTCTGCCTTCATCACCTTTTAGTCCTGCTTAGACCAATCTGACAGCTAATTAATTACCTGAGCCATAAATGCACCTCCAATTTCAGCATACTAGGTGAAATTTATCAGCTAGGGTGATTAATACATTGCATGTTCAAATCCCTAATGGATGAAGGAGCCATCTATATTAGAAGGGCCTATGGATTGCAAATTGTATTTTTGATATGATTACTCCAGAACCAGGGGCATCTTCTGATCTCATGACTAGTTTATTCTGGAAGCATTCCAGAACCTCAAAGGAACCAATCTAAACATGCAAGTTTGATATGAGAATCAGGTCTTTTTTGCTCTGACTTTAATAAGTATAGACAATTTACAATGTTATTTTAAACTACAGTTTTTTAAATATATATATATATATATTAGCTTTGTTATTCTGTTCATACAGAATACAACATGAATATTTGTATTGTGTGTGTGTGTGTGTGTGTGTGAACATCGGTGTGTGGGAGATATCAGCATTGATTTGAATGAAGAAAATAATTACATAAACACAGGGGTGGGTAAACTGTTCTAGCCAGTCAAACAGATCATTATTTCCTCACCCCTTGGCGAGCTAAACTTTGACAGGTGGGTAGAGAAACTCATCTGTCAGTTGCCTGATGTCATTGTGTGGTCAGGTGATGCTATGTGTTGAAATCCCTATTGCCAGAACTACAAGACACAGTGCTGGGCTGTTTGGAAGCCCTTAGAAAACAGTTTTACATCTTGTTCAAGGAGGAGGAAGCAGTGTCCACCCTACATAAGTAGAACCAGATACCTCTCCAGATCTCTTTGAAAGCATCTACTTAGCAGATTCTACTACAAAGTACTTTCCTTGGTCATTCAAGCTGTTAATGTCACGGCTAAAAGTTGGCCGCTGTTTCTTTAATGCTTAAAAAAGCTGGGTCAGCATGAGTCAGCGGCCTGCACCGGGTTGTATATATAGAGTGAGAAATGTTAGTTTGTTGGTTGGGTTGGTTGGTTGGTGGAAGCTGGTAGTGTTGATATGTGTACAGTTGGTCAGTCGCTTTTGCAGAAAGACTTTTAAGAGTAAAAGCAGAAAGTACTCTACAAGGATATTTTTCTTGTGGACTCTTATGCCGACAAGGGTCCGAGGACCAGGCTGAGGCGAGAAAGGGAGGTCAGAACCTTTTTTTTTTTTTTTTTACAAACACTGACAGTTAATTCAGTCCAAATCTGTCTCAGCAGCATGTTCCCCAAAGTGAGCTGTCCTAGTTCTCCACACCCATACAAAGTTTGCCAACCAGTCATTACATACTGTACTGTTTTGGCTCCTTTTCCTTTTTATCTGGCAGGTAACTTGCACTGGGATCTAAAAAGCCAGTAAATTTCAGAGCCCTCCCAAAATATGCTAACCCCAACACAAGGTTTTTAAGACTCTTTTCATTTCCCACCAGATTTCACCCTGGTCATCCATGAACCCTACTTTATCACTGAGAAACCAAGCTCTATTTTTGCTTGCACTATGGCCTGCTACATTCTTGCAGGCTTTGCCCTTTGATCTATCTTGGCTTCACAACCAGAGAGGACACTTTTTTAAATCAAAATTTAGGAAGCTGGGCCATAGTAGAAATACTGCAGACTGATACGTCTTCATAGCATCTATATTACATTAGGTATATGCTTGGAAAATTGTCACTACCTTTTTTAAATGAAGTTGAGAGTGTAGATAACCATAGTGGCAGTGGGAAGTTTCTAGTCTGCAGATAAACAATAATTTCTTGGAGTAAATCCACCTAACTAAAAAGTGTTGGAGAAAAATAAATACATTTCCTTATCCTGAACTTCTAGCTAACACATATGTTCACTTAAACCACATGAGGGCAATGTTTGTCTTGCAAACTAGCTAACACTTGCTTGTAACTCTTTGCCTAAATTAACTCCACTCCTAAAAGCTGAGACATTTTGTTTATTGTTCCCTCCAGACAAATTGTTAGCTACTTATCTCTCATTTTATCTCTGTTCAACCTGTAAATAGTTCCTGCATGAATAAAGCCTTTGAACTCCCGAAACTGTAAGTGATTATTCCAATCTAATTCACCCAAGCTGCAAGGTATGCTAACACAAAAAAAGGTGTGAATCTAACCCCTACCTATGCTTAGTTTACTACAAAGTTCATAACTTTCATGAAAAACTACTCTTTCACTTGGAGCTTTGAAAACTAGGCTTGCAAATCTAAGAGATCAGTAGTGGCTATGTCAGGGACAGGAAGCATCAAGCCAAGGGCCAAATGCAGGCCTCTTTGTTCTGTTCCCATACTCTTTGCAACCCTTATTCTGTGCCCTCCTTGAGCACTTTTACTGGCTAGAATGTGTTCTTTATTTATGATAACATCTCTTGCTTGCCCTGAGAAAGGATGATGTGATATGAGGCACAGAATGCAAAACATCTGGTTCTTCAGTGGCCTACTGTGCTGTACATCCATACAAATGTTTGCATCTTGCATGTGAACCTAGAAAGTTTCACATGCATAAATATCACCCTTTGGTTGAAAATGGGTTCTCCACCCATTTTTAAACAAAATTGTATGGGTAAATCTCAACCCACTACTTATGGAACCTTTATTAGTAGCTCCTCTTTCACTAGGAGTGAGAAGAAGAGACTAGCAAATCTAACATTAGAAGAACCAGAGCTTTTTTCAGGGGGTACTCAAGAATATGCAGTACCGACACCTCTTTGTTGTTGTTATAAAAAAGTGGCACTTACTGTAACACCTTCATGGTGAGTACTGGCACCTATTTGTCTCGAAAAAAGGCACTGAGAAGAAAGTGCAACTATCCTCTGTGAACACAACTATGTACAGCATCAGGCTTCAAATGTACCAGTAGTTTATAAACCAACATCTATTTTGTTCCCACTTGGACAACTCGATTATACTTTTTAATCATGTAACTTAGCATGCTAGTACAATCCCTGTTTGTGGCCTCTTTTCGCTTAAGAGCAAATCAGTATGTCTGACACTGGACATGCAGTATTACCATGTGTTAAACAGCAAATGTAGTGAATATAGCTTCTCATCATTTTCTTGTCCCTACAGAGAATATCACCTTTTGTTTAATTACAAAGCACTGATTTGACAGTCAGATGGTGCAAATGATACTCTGACATTCCCATGGAAACTTCAGAGAGGCTATTTGCATGCCTTGTTATTTTGTACAGTAATAGCTGCAATCATCATAACTACTATCATTTGTTTATCAAATGTCCCCTGGGTGCCATCATTAGTCACTGGTAAAACTTAGTGAGCTACACTGAAGACATAGCAATCAGCATAGCATTACTTTGCAGTTCAATTGCCCTTAAAAAACCCACACCTCTTGTAGGCTAAGAGGTGTGTGTTAAATGCTTGCAGTGTAAAAACTCCCACAAATGGAAATTCTGTGTTTGAAGAAAAATTATGCAAATGCCATAATTGTTACCTATTATCATCCTCAGATGCAGATGGGAATGCATTATGGTTTGCAGTACAAGAATATTTTGTTTTTGGTAATGAATTGTCTATTTAGAGTTGCAGATAGCTGTCTCCCCATTTACATATATTCAGTATGTGTGCGACCGTGTATATGCGCATCACTCCAAACCCAGAAGTAACCCAGAAACATCACTGAAATATAATTAAGAGGGCTTTTTCAATGTGTTTCAGTTATACGTGATTTCACTGATATGTGCGGTATCTTGGAACGTGAGCTCGGTGGGGGGCTTCCTGTGTAGTGAAAGGATTTTGAATAGTTATTGTGGATTTTGATGAAACAGAGAAAAGTGATGATAGGCTTGACAATATAAGGTCGTTGTAGGGTGCTCCAGGACCCTGTAGAATTGTTGTTTTTCCCCTCAACCTCCTACACTTGCACCTTTCGAATTTTCACTGTTAAATTACCCATGAAAATGTAGCTGTTGTCAACACGTTAAATAGGTGTTTAATATTTCCATTTCTGGCAACTCGTTTGCTCTTGTGTGTGAGAGTGTCTTATTTTCCTAGAAAACAAAAAATAAATAAATACATTAACACTGTATATCATCAGAAATATACAGTCTGAAGCAACTTTGGGTAAAAATAACAGGGTTAAAGGAAATCATATTCTTGAAATCCAAAACAAAAAAGAACATATATTTCTAAATCTCTAAAATGAATAACCATTTTTTGTCCCATGTTTGTGTAAAGAGACAAGCCACAAAAATGCTTTATGTACCCAGTTTGTAAAACGTCTCATTTTGAAGAGAACAGAATCAGCTCAGTAACCAAGTTAATATGTGGATTAACTTAACATTCAGAAAATCCTACCCTTGCAAATGCTATTTCTCAAGCTGCAAGAGCTAGACTGAAGCGTGGGCCCCTCTCTACACATCTCTGCCAGTGTGTAGGAGTACCGCAGAGGCCCTGTTTTGACCCAAAAATGCAGCCCCCCAAACAGGCCATGGTGGGGTCACTAGCTAATTGCCAGAAGCCCTCATAAATATATGGAGACAGGCATCTCTCCCCACCCACAATTACCCAGGAAGGGGTGCTATTTTATAATATACCTGCGTTTACAGACAATGTTGTATAAAATGCTTTTTACCTACTCCAAACAGCTAGAAGCAGTCCCACATTTTTAACAGTTTAAACTGCTAAAAGCATGAAGATTTTACAAGGATTTTTCCTCCGCCAAAACTACCACATATTCATAAAAAGCTTGGCTTTTTGCTATTTCATTCCAATGACAGAATCCCAACTTAAGAAAGATTTGGATTGCAGAAAAGCAAGGATTTATGGTTCATCATTGCCGACTGGAAATTCATCTTCCAAATCTGGTCATGCCATAACAGTTTAAACCAAAGCTGTGGAGGAACATTAATTTTTCCAGGAACTAATCTCCCAAATAAGTGCTTTTGAAATTAAATCAGATAACTTTACAGAAATAGGGTGATATCCACTGTTAGTCAGAGTAAACCTGTGGAAATCGGCGTGCTTAAGTAAATTCAAGTATTTATTTAAGTATTAAATGTTCAAGTAAATATTTAATTAAATGGCCTCCTCAGGGTATGACTTAGTTGGATTTCACCCAAATGTTTTAACCTTCCATTATATGTTCTGCCATTCATGTGAGAAAACAAAGGGCAAAGTTTTATGAAATGGACAGCTGGAGGACAAAACATAAATTCAGAATTATGACAGATTGGAATTAGAAAAATCTGGATGAAAGATTCCCTCCCCGCCTCCCCCCAATACATGTCACACAAGTGAATATTTTCTTTCCAATCTCTTTTTTCTGCTGCCTCAGGTATCGAGATAAAAACAAGTTCTAAACAGTTCTAAAACATATGGAATGAACATGACAGGGTTGTCTAGGCATGGAGGTGAGCTTGTAGCCTCCATCTGGTACTGCAAAACCAAGTGCAACAGAAACTGCATGTTGTTGTGTTTTTTTAAAAAAACCAACCTTATGCTATTTCATGTAGACAGTGATAGGTCTTTCCCTTGGGATGTGCCTTGTGCTAAGTGGATGTACAACTTGTAAAACAGAAACAAGCACCAAGATGTCACTGAAAGCGATGACTGGTTTGTTTGTTGGTTGGTTCGTTTGTTTGTGTTTGTTTTTTTAAAAATATTCATACCACATTCACTATCCCTTGTTATTCCCTGATAATAAACTTGTAGTACCAATTAATTTAAGCATTACTTCTTCCTATTCACAAATGCAGAAACAATGACAGAAACAACAAAAGCAAGCAGAGTTCTTTTTTTTTTTCAAATAATTTTTATTAAGCGCCCAATCAAATCACATTAATTCCAACTCACATTAATTCCAAATTACACAGCCAAATTTTTAAATTTTTGTTGTGGGTACCCATCCTTCGTGTTCAAAAAGGGATCCAAACATCTTTCTTGCTGCTGCTTTAATACAGTTCTATTCAATCTTCTCTTTATTATTTTCCTCATCTTCTTGTTCTTGTCATATATTCCTTTCTTTGTGACCTCTGGTGTCGGGGTTCTGCAAGCGGGTTGAAAACAAACGTTGTTACTGTGTGGATTTTGCATTCTCCAAGAACCATATCAAAACAAACAGACGCCATTAACATACTTCCGTACAAGACATTCTTAAAGTCTGTCCCTTAATCCTTGCAGGCCTGTCAGTCCTCAATTGTTAGGGGGTTCTGCCAGGTCAAACTCACAATCTGATGTAATAACAAACCATGGTCCTCCTCCCCCTCGATCATCCTGAAGCCAGGCCTGCCGTAATAAATCTCTTTTTATAACTGCATCACAAAGACCTTTCCTTCCTTTCCAAAACTTCCCACGAGCCATGTCTTTGCTTAGTAATTTATTTCCACACAGTTCTTAATCATCCTGCTTGTAATCAGTAATTGCAACGATTCTTCTTGGGGGGAGGGTTGTTAGGTACTCACATAAGATAAAAAAAAGAAAAGTCCCCCCCCTTTCAGTCCTGTTCTGACATACCGACCCTTTGAAGTATCTTCATCTTGATTTATTGTTGAATCCAGCCCGTCGCTCCACTTCACAGAGATCACTTAAATTAGCAGTCTTCACTCCCGATCTTCACTTGAAATATGTGCATTTGCTTCTCTCTAATTGTTTATTTTGAGCTCCTGCAATCAAGCTGCGCGATAAGAGACAGCTTCAGGGAGAGCCGTCTCATACGAGGGCTGTGTGCCTAGTGCCCTCACCCCCTTCTTTTGAATCCGGGGGTGATTTATGGCAACTGCAGGCAAGGCAGTGTTCCCCATTCCCTTGGGGTAACCAGGGAGGCTGCATACTCCCATACCAGCCTCTTAATTACCTTGTCAGCCATCTTCCAATGCGCCCCTAGCGGCCCCCTCAAAAGCAAGCAGAGTTATTGCCTTCTTTTCTGTCTGCTTCTCTCTGTCTAACTAATATATTGAGTGAACGGGCCTGAGATGTGTGTTTTCAGACTGGACCTATGTACTCACAGGCTATTGTACATATGGTGATGCACCGCAATATTGTAAAATAAATGGGAAAAAATGTCTTGTTCTGGAATTAAGTTAGAGTGAAAAGCACACGGTAGAAGTGAATAAAATTATACATGATGTGGAGAAGGAGGATAGTTTTTCTGTCATAACACTGGAACTCGTGGACACCCAATGAAACTGCATGTTGGAAGATTCAGGGCAGAAGAAAAAAAGCATTTCTTCACACAGCACATAGTTAAACTAAGGAATTCACTCCTACCAACCTTGATGGCTATACTCTGCCTCAATGGATGGTTGGCAACTGTGAAAACAGGATGCTGGACTAGATGGGCCACTAGCCTGATCTAACTGGCTATTCTTATACAGATCAGCGTTTGTAGGTAGAGCGTTTGTAGGTATAAAGAAAACACATGTTTAAGCTAAGGGTTATGTACAAAAGAAGCAAACCCGGAGCTAGAACTATGAACAGAGTGAAGATACGAAAGGGCATTATTGTGGAGATTTCAAGCAAGTTCACTGAATCATAGAACATTGGAGGGATCCTAAGGGTTATCTTGTCCAACCCTCTGCAATGCAGGTATCTCAGCTAAAGTATCCATGGCAGGTGGTCAGCCAATCTTTGCTTGAAAACCTCCAAGGAAGGAGAGTCCACCCACTTCTGAGGGAGTCAATTCCACTATTGAGCAGCTCTTACCATCAGAAAGTTCTTCCTGATGTTTAGTCAGAATCTCCTTTCTTGTCACTTGAAGCCATTGGTTCGGGTCCTATCCTCCAAATTTGGAGAAAACAAGATTGCTCCATCTTCCACGTGACATCCCTTGAGATATTGGAAGATGGCTATCGTATCGCCTCTCAGTTTCCTATTTTCCTAGCTAAACATACCCACTCCTTCCAGCGTTCCTCATAAGGCTTGGTTTCCAGACACTTGATCATCTTGGTTGCCTTCCTTGTTCCAGCTTGTCAATATCCTTCTTAATTGGTTGTTTTGCTATGTAATATTAGACCTTTCTCAGATAACTAACAGTGTAGTCTGTTCAGAAGTCGGTCCTGTTGAATGCAATGCCTCTCCTCAGTGCCTGATTAAGTAAGAGATGTAGGTAGATGGTGAAATCTTCAACAGTACATGACAAACCACTAGTTGTGTAAAGAGTATGTATTGTAGGACAAAAACAGCTGTTACCTCTTCCTCCATCACAGGGCCATTTACTAACAGTTGCTTTATGAGGACGATCCAGACATTGTATTGTCTTGTGAATATTTTTATGATTGAAATTTGAGTTTATTTTTAAATGGCCTTGTGAAGATTTGTTTCATTAAAAGAAATAATGATGATGAAAATAACCATTCCTTTTGATTCGACTCAGTAGTAAAGCCCCATAATAAAAACACAAGTCATTTCAGCTACTCACTTCTCTCTAGCAGAGAGACACAGAACATCTCAATTGATACAGAAAAAGCTATGAAATCATCTATTGAATGATGCTTCTTTTAAAAGTGTTAGTACAAAAAGTAATTTGTTCTTAGAAGTAGGCAATTGTCAAGTGTGACCCTGTAGTAACGTATTTACAGCCCAATTGTCTTTCTTTTTATAGGCTTTTATGGTGAATGAGTGGTAGTCGCTAAATAAAATATGATGACCAAACTGTGGCATTTCATAGTACAACCCCACAAGGACCTGATCCATAAGTGATTAGAGGATGCAACAGCCCCTTAGCCATTAAAATTGTCTATTTGGTGCCATATGTGCTGTTCGAAGTTTTCTAGTTAATATCGCTGCACTTTAAAGGCTATTTGCAGCATTTTAAGGTAATTTTGTGTCATTTGCATGGAGAACATGAGATTGTGGCACACATGGAAATTCAAACTGAAATATTTTATGTAAAGTAAATGATCAAACCTAGGTATCTTTGCATTCAAATGATATCCTGAGGGTGTTCTTCTTGCTAATGTACTTTAACAAAGTTTGATGTGTTCTTGATTTCAGGTTGATGTAACTTTTTTTTTGGGGGGGAGGTTAAAATTCTGAATTGTTGCTGCTCCTGAACAAATGTGTTGATCAGAACAAAGCTATCCACCGGACGTTGCACGTTTCTGAATATTGTGAAACATCTCTCAGCCCAAAACTGTATCAAACATTTTTTTTAAAAAAAGAAGTGTATGTTTTTCAAGAAAATATGTTTACAAATGTGCATTTTGAGAGAATATAAGTTTTAAAATGCATATTTAAATATGTATTTAGTGAGAAATTTTATATGGATTTTTTAAAAAAAGGAATGCATATTAATGTGGAAAGTAGGATGAAACAGATTTATGAGGAAGCATGTGTGAAAACCTCCTTGGAAGGTGATAGACTCACCTTTAGTAAAGGTAAAGGTACCCCTGCCCGTACGGGCCAGTCTTGACAGACTCTAGGGTTGTGCGCCCATCTCACTCAAGAGGCCGGGGGCCAGAGCTGTCCGCAGACACTTCCGGGTCACGTGGCCAGCGTGACATCGCTGCTCTGGCGAGCCAGAGCCGCACACGGAAACGCCGTTTACCTTCCCGCTACTAAGTGGTCCCTATTTATCTACTTGCACTTTGAGGTGCTTTCGAACTGCTAGGTTGGCAGGCGCTGGGACCGAACAACGGGAGCGCACCCCACCACGGGGATTCGAACCGCTGACCTGTCAATCAGCAAGCCCTAGGCGCTGAGGCTTTTACCCACAGCGCCACCCGTGTCCCTAGACTCACCTTTAGTGGAGGTTTTTAAACAGAGGTTGGATGGCCATCTGCCCAGGTATGCTTCAGTTTAGATTCCTGCACTGCAGGGCATTGGACTAGATGACCAACTCTACAATTATATGCTTCTTTGCAAGATACAGAGGAAGAAATGGGCTGGCTCATCCATCTCTAGCCATTCTTCCCTAGCCAGGTGTACATTTCGTGCACAACAGAAGCAGATTTTCAAAGACAAAAGGGAGGACTTCTTTGCATAGTGCCTTGTTGACAAACGGATTTTGCTGCCACAAAATGTAGGGCTGGAACTTCTTCAGTTGAGGATTAGGCATGGAGGATAAGTCTAGCAATTGCTACAAATCATGATGTCTACACACTGCAGAGCAACACTAGGAGAGGGTTATTGCTCTCTTTTCTCAGTTGTAGGCTTTCCATGGGCAGCTCAGTGGTCACTGGGAAACAGGACGTCCAGCAGAATTGTTTTAATGTACTTAATGATGCACAGTAGTGGTGAAGAGGCAAGGAAGACATTTCTGTAAAGGAGCCTTTGAGGTCCTTTGTCAGTGTGGAGTTCCAGATCTGATACCCACTGAGAGCTGCAATGGACTCAAACTAAAATACAAATTGTCTGCTAGTTTTGGCTACCAATTTCCGGGAAGGTCCTCTGTAAGTTACCCTTTTCATGAAATTTGGCACAGGGAAGAGTAAGCTCCCATACTGTTGCAAGCTGAATGGCAGGCTGCCCTTTAATCTCAGCGCACCCTCTGAATAATTATGGGGCAACATTTAATCTGCAATTAAAGCATTAGTTGATTAAGCTACTAAATAAATTGATTGAGGCTTGCGAGGCTTCTTAAAGGCTCTGTAACATGAATTAGCAATTCTTCATCCTTTCCACTATACACATGTACAGGTGGGTCACCCATTCAGGCACTTAACTCTCAGCATATAAGTAGATTTATCCTATTTGATGGGAGCAATTGTCCAAGAAGCTAAAATCATGCTTTAGTGCCTGACTGGTTTACTAGACCTAGAGTGATCAGTCTCTTTTAGAAATGAGAGGAACCTTCGAGGCTGAATAGCATGAAAATAAGGGGATTTTATTCTTGACTTACACTAGAGAGTACCTGAGAAGAATGGTAATTTCCCTCTTTTTCAGTCAACATTTTTTTATAAATTAGGCCTTAACTAGGCGGACCAAGAGACGCGGGTGGCGCTGTGGTCTAAACCACAGAGCCTAGGGCTTGCCAATCAGAAGGTCAGCAGTTTGAATCCCTGTGACGGGGTGAGCTCCTGTTGCTCAATCCCTGCTCCTGCCAACCTAGCAGTTCAAAAGCACATCAAAGTGCAAGTAGATAAACAGGTACCGCTCCGGCAGGAAGGTAAACAGCATTTCTGTGCACTGCTGTGGTTCAACAAGTGGTGTTGTCATGCTGGCCACATGACCTGGAAGCTGTCTGCAGACAAACTCCAGCTCCCTTGACCAGTAAAGCGAGATGAGCGCTGCAACCTGAGTCATCCACGACTGGACCTAACAGTCAGGGGTCCCTTTACCTTTAGGAGGACCAAGTTTCAAATCCCTACTAAGCTATAAAGCCATGGGACAGCCATTATCTCTCAGGCAGGGACAGTAGAAGTGGGAAGCAGCAATATCACTGCCACTCCCTGGGATAGTGCAGCGCTTGTTCAGGATGGTGGCAAGTTTGAGAATTCACAGATGCACCTGCAGAAGCAGTGGATTGGCTCCTCTGACGCCCTACACAGTCCTGACCTCACCACTACCCTGCTGCTCTACCCCTTTCATCATTCAAATAAGTGACATGAAAACTGATGTTTAAAGGCCAGCTCTGCCCCTCTGCTGCTTCATCATACCAGCGCTCCTGTACTTAGCCTAACATGCTACTTGGGTAACTGCCTGAAATCCTTGGAGGAAGAATCCCCCATCCTAGTGGGATGTCCATCCTAGTAAATATGCATAAGAAGATAATGTTGGTATTTTGTGTTGGGAGGAAGAGCAGCTAGCTACATCCCTGGTAAGAAAAATGGAAAAGTGTGCTTGAAACACACATTCACACAACCCATGTAAGTGGAACCAGGATGAGTTGTGGTGAGGATCTTAAGGTACCAGTGGCGTTGGCTGTAGTGTAGACTTTACAAAGAAACTCTGCCTAAGTTTTTGTTCATTGGATCTTAGGCAGACAATACCTGGGATTACAGAACTTCAAAGCCTAGGGGATCCCTTGAGTTGTGCTAGCATACTTCCCCCTTGAGCAGGGGTCAGCAAACTTTTCCACCAGTGGGCTGGATCGCCCGCGCACGGGAGCGTGAGAGAGAGGGCGCACGCGTGCGCATGCACACACGCCTGCCGCTCTTTCCCCACTGATTTTCAGAGACATGGTGGGGGAGGAGGCAACGTCTGCAGCTTCCTATTGGCTGTAGGAGCTTCCTGCAGCCAACAGGAAGCTGTGGCTGTGTCCCAGTGCGCCGATTCAGCTCTGCACAGGGACTGACCGAGTGGGCAGCAAGGACCGGGGGCCAGTTTAATAACCCCCTCAGGCAGTATCCGGCCCGCAGGCTGTAGTTTACCAACTCCTGCCCTTGCATGTTAAAATCAGTTTCAAGAACTTTGCACAGCTAAGCTATGGTTAGTGTCCAGGACACTAATAGATTAATTTTTTTTAAGGCAGTTGAAAACTCCCTGGAAAAATAGAGGTGTGATTTGACAAGAACAAAACTGGAAGCAAAACCGAAAAGACTGAGCCAATGTTGCAAACTGGGAGAGAAGTCTCCCAAACAAGATGTACTTTTCCGAAAAGCTTGCCAAGGAAGCTCATAAATATTGAGTTGGTTCTGGGAAATTTGCCTGTTATATTCCAGCACCCAGGACTCAGCATGCAGTCCCCTTGTTGGACTGTGATGACTTATACAACTCCATGTCTTAATCTTCATTCCAGGAGACAATAAGCTCTGTCAGAAATAGTTCAGTGAAGGGAATTATGTACATGATAATATTTTATGATGAAAAACACCAATTTTGTAGACTTACCTGAGAGTTAAGTTCTGATTGATATAGTGAGATTTACATTGCGTTTATACATAAGATCGTATGAGATTTCTAACCTAGAAATATCTGCAAACTTGACAGAGCCCTCTTTAAATTATTTGGTCTTCATATGGCGTGAAAATGTGGGTAGGGATGATCCAATGAAGCTGAATGACAAGAAGATAGAGGGCAGACAATGGAAGTATTTCTTCACTCAGTGCATAGTTAAACCATGGAATTCACTAGCACAAGACTGAGTGATGTATGCCATCTTGGATAGCTTTAACAGAGATTTAGATAAATTCATGGGAGAAAAGGCCACTAATGGTTACTAGTTCTGCTGGCTATATATTGCTTCCAATATCAAAGGTAGGAAAACAGCTGCTGGGAAACCCAAATGGTAAGAGTAAGCACTGATGTCTTTCTTATTGGCTTCCTACAGTTACTGTGGGAACAGAATGGTGGAGCAGCAGCACCTTTTGTATGTTGAACTACTACTGCAAAATTCAGAGCAAGGAAAACAAGCTATCTTGTAGTCCACCCTGTTTCAAGTTATGTCAGAGGCACCTCCTTTTTAAGGTGCTGTTGTCCGCTTCTCAATCGTTATTCAACAGTGTCCTTGTGTGTTCTTTCTCCTAGGTCTACATACAAACCACCACACTTACAATATCCATGAATTTAAGTGCTTCAGTGGCCCTGGGGATGCTTTATATGCCGAAAGTGTACATCATCATCTTCCACCCTGAACTAAACGTCCAGAAGCGGAAGCGCAGCTTTAAGGCAGTAGTGACAGCAGCAACCATGTCGTCGCGACTGTCACACAAAACTAGCGACAGACCAAATGGGGAAGCAAAAACAGAACTTTGTGAAAATGTAGACCCAAACAGTAAGTAATCTCGAACTTGTTGCTTTCTCTGCCGGTGCTATGCTAGGGGTCATGTTGAGAAGTGCCTTCATAAGTTCTGATCTCCTATTTTGAAGATTATACACAGATAGCTAAAGGTATCTCATCTCTGTGGGAAGCTCTTTTTATGACATTTATTCTTTCTCCATTGCTCTTTGGCTCTTCCCCACTGAGAGAGACCCTCTGCGCTACTCTTGAAAACCACAAGCATTTATTCCTCCTTGCCTCACCTTCTCTTTTAGGAATAGGCTTCCAAGTATAGCAGTTTTCTTTCATAATTGACCCCAATACTGTGCCCTCATTCACACCTGCCCTATATGACTGATGGTCTTAAATGGAGAGGCAGGACATCTGCCTGGTGGTCCCTCTCCTTTCTGTGTCTGACTTACTTGGCTAATTCGCACATCTGTTAATCTCTGTGGAGGCATTTTCTCCATGCTTATATCCAGTACTGAAAAGTAGGAATACAGACATAAATCACAATTATTATTATTATTATTATTATTATTATTATTATTATTATTAAAATCACATGTGGTTCTCAGAACCTGAGACTAAAGCATTCACAGGCAACACAATCTCTGTGCCAAATGTGAGGAAAGAGAAATTTAAAAAGATTTATTTTGATTGATTTGTCCTCTAAAGTAGATGTTATTTGGTGTTCCATAGTACAACAACTATGGGAAAGAAACGCAAGCTATAGACAGTGCTTAGTTAAAATCAGTGTTACTTCAATACTGACAGGATTTGTTCATTTAGAAACCGTTCTGGTTCTGTGTTGTTATATGGAATATGGTATATTCAAAATTTCTGAATGAAGCAGTGACATTTTGCTCTTTCAGTGAGTAGCACACTCTAGGAATGAGCGGCACAATCTGGGGATTTTTTTTTTTGCATCAAGAGAAATGACATTCTTCCTTTAATATCCTCAGAAACAAACTATTTGAAAATATGCAAATTTATTTAAATAGATCGATTAAAAAGCAGGTGATTGATTAACCATTTTGACTGACAGCCCTAATAATAACCCGAGGGCTCATGTTAACTTGAAAGTTATACACACATGCAAATTTGATGCAAATTATATGAGAAAACATTTTAATAGATATGGTTGTCTTCCTTAGAAGAATCTATAAACTCAAACTTCACATTTGTCAACAGCCGTTGAAGTGTCATATAACAGACTCAACTTCAGGCAACTTCTTTCAGTGCATTGCAGAAAGCCTTTTGTGTCCAATAGTGTGTCCCAGCTTCCTTACCAGTTAAGGAGATTAAAGGCAAACCTCTAGAGGAGGCAGGAGAAACACATTGCCTTCAGGACCACCACATATATAAATCCAAGTGGCAGTTGAATATGTGCACAGGTAGTCCACACTACCAAGGTCCCCAAATTCACAAGCAGTGCTTGTGATGTCAGAGGCTCCCCTTCACCATCCATGTGGAGGAAGCCTTGAAAGGGCTCATATATCGAAAACTAAAACGTGCTGATTGAGGTCTGAAATTAAGGCAATAGCTCCAGCTAGTTGCAACCTGTGAGATGGAGCACCCTTAAATACTATTCTGACACAATCCCAAATCATTTCAATGTATATTACTCTGAAACAGAGCCTGATGACTTATATACTTAATTTAGGAATGAAATGTTCTTTAAGAGCTATCTTTGGTTTAACAAAGGTTGTTGCTGTGAGGTGTTTGGTGGGATTTTACAATGTGTTCCTTTATTTAATGAAAAGATGAGGTTTTATATCCATGGTCTATATCTATCCCCACAGGAGATTCATGTACCTCAAAACACTAGATTGTTTGGTGACCGAAAACAATAATAAAAAGCTAGCAATTGACTGTGTTATTTTGCTGCTAAGAGTTTAACGTTTAACACACAAAAAACATATTTCTAGTGCAAGCAGACCTCACAATTGGTGCATTTCATAAGCGTAAGAGAGGCAACATGTTTTAATGACATACGTGCCTCAGGTAAAGCACTGATAATGGGGTTATATGAGGTTGCAACAAATTATATGCAAGATCACCTCATTATATATTGCTCCATCTTCAAACATTTTTTTCTCCCTACAACCTCAAACACCAGTAGGGGTTTCTAATAATATGTTTCCTAATTGATCTTCTGGCAGTGATTTACTGAAGGCCAAAAACAGTGTAAGTGAAAGTTATTGGGACCATTCAGTGCACCATGGGACTGACCAAAGTGGAATGGTGGGGGACCATTACCTGCATGTGATGCTCAGTGAGTCTTGGTGAATGGCATGAACTGAGCCCTTCACTAACAAATGCAGTGGGCAGCTGGTTGAGATGCATTCAAATATGAATCCATTCATATATGGCTCTTTGCTTCCACAGAAGCTTTCGCAAATGGAAGTGGGATGGAGGAGATTTTCACATATTTCCCCTTCCCTTGCACTCCTGCCCTCAAAGCACTTCCCACTCTGTTCCAAAGACTCTCTTGCCAGTCCTCTAGAGCAGATTTTCAGAAGGGGCAAAGGGGGAATTAGTGAAAATCACCTCCTTTTTGCAGAAACCTTCACTGTATCAAAGAGCCTTCTATGGCAGGAGGCTGAAGTGGGTGGAATCCAAAGCTTTTCCTGTCTTTTAACAACGTTAAAAGTCTCGCTAATCACTAATACTGTTATCATCTGATATGTGCATGTTCTCCTCATTGAGCAGCTTTGCTTTGCTATTACATGTTTGCATTATAAGTATTTTCCATATGTGATTGTGTTTAGAAATAAATAAATCCAGCAGTTTATAATGAGCAGAATTGTTGGAGGCACTGTTACTTCTTCTCTTAAATTGTTCATTTTCTCTCATGTGTTTCACTGGTTGAATTTCACGGTTATTTGACAAAATAACTCATAGTGTTATCATTTGAATAAGTGAAGTGTATGTTGTTCTTGATAGAAAGTGGCAAATTTGGACAAAAGCAAACAACTCACCATATTTATCTTAATTTCAATGTCTGTGCCTGTTGTCTTTAGCTTCTTTAAAAGATTAATATATTTATGAAATCAGCAATGAGAAATAAGATCTCACTTCTTCCTTAATGAAAGGGTTCCCTTAAAAAAAAAATAGAATACTTCTTTTCAGAGAAACTACTTCTCAAATACTACTTTCTTCAGAATGTTTGAGAAGCAAAACAATTTTCCTCCAGGCATGTGACCACATCAAGTCATTATCTTAAAGCACCCACCCACCCCTTGGGTCAGAAAATCATACTACGTAGAGTTCTTGCATAATTATGTCAGATAATAACATTAAATTCATTGCCATAAACCTTCAAACATCAAGTGAATCTCCCTTAAGAAATCACAATTCCATCCCTGATTTCTCCTATTTGAGTTTAAGTGTTTTGTGATGGAGCTCGGAAGTTGCATGTCAACCCTCACAATCGATGAAATTTGGATGGTTGTGTAAGGCAAACATAATTTATTTAAGTGGAAGGCCAGCTGCCTACTTTTGTGTTCTCACTTTGGGGTCTTTCTTTTGAGACAGTAAAACATTCCTTACCTACACACACACACACACACACACACACACACTGTTAATTTCCTTTAACTTTTCTACCCACATACCTGGAAAACGTGTGTCTATCTGTATGTTTTGATTTTGTTATGCTTCAGAAGGCTCTAAAGCATGAGCCTTCCCTTAAGGAAAAGTCATTGCTGCGTATTGAGTGGAGATGGAGAGTGTAAAGAGCAACTGAATGGCCACTGGATGCTGGAATAAATGGGCCTTTGGCTCAATCCAGCAATATCTTTTTTGGTTCTTAAGAAGCATTGGCAAGGTCAGTACAGTGCCAACATACCTGCAGAACCAGGCCAGTGCTACATTCAGAGCATCTCCACCATACTGACCTCATCTCCGCTTCACCCCTTAGTCACTCAGTCACAATATACAGCAGAGATGCAGGCAACCTGAGGTCAGGTAAGCAGTGGCTCCCCTCTTCTCCATCTTCTATTAAAAGCATACCATGTGATACTTTCAGAATAGATGTAACACAGGCAACCCCAATTCTGGCAATGGACTCATCACTAAATGAAGCTTCCATGTTGTCTTCAAGTATAACCCCACATATTACAATGATTACAGCTTTAAGTACAGTCATACCTCGGGTTACAGATGCTTCAGGATGTGCGTTTTCAGATTGCACACCGCGTCGAACCTGGAAGTACTAGAACGGGTTTCTTCTGGGTTTCGGCGCTTGTGCAGACGCGCTAAATCACGCTTTGCACATGCGCAGAAGTGCCAAATCGCAAACCGTGTGTGCACAGACGTGGTGCTGCAGGTTGCGAACACTCCAGGTTGTGAATGTGCCTCCCACACAGATCATGTTCACAACCCGAGCATCCACTGTACTGTAATTGAATCGGGAGGCTACCGGTGTGTGAATCACCATGTATTGCAACTCTTTTTTTCAAGCCAGCAAGTTCTCAGCTGGAGGAGTTGCCTTCTTGACCACCATAATGAAAATGAAATCAGTGCCTCAATGTGCTTCAAGAGTAGATTTGATACATTTAGGACTTCTAACCCCCTCACATATACTCATCTCCTCTGAGTTACCATGGAATATAATTTTAACTGAAAGTGCAGCACAGACAGGCAAAACTGAAAAGCTTTGTTGCCTCCCTATCTCTCAAGGGAGCAAAAATTCTGTAAGACTTCATTTAGGATGTTTGTGACGTGAAACATGGCAGTTAAGAATCTACTCTGTCTGTGGAATCCCATCAGTGGATTGTGAATGATGTACATGTGAAATGAAAACATCCCATGTTCTACTTCAGAGAATGAAGTAGGCCCCACGATGCAACCACTGCTCTGCTGTGCCGTTTCTTTCGTTTGTTCATTTGTATCAGTTCCTAACATCATTGGCATGTTGTTGCCTAATTCATCTTTTTATGGTGGGGAATGGTGGGAGTTTCATAAGACCAGCCAAACGAGAGAAGTATGGAAGACAGTGAAGACTGATAGCATAGCTGAATATAGGGAACTAGATTCTGGATGTTAGCTGGTGCAAACAGTTCCAGGCCTTTCTGGAATGCAACCAGTATATTCCTTTGATGTGTAGGCACCTTCTCTTATGTTCAGAGGTACCTGAAGCCTTCTGTGAACTGATTTGTTCATTGTTAATTTACAGGACTGTAATTTGTGTGTTGCCATATCCCCAAACTTTATAGTGTGCCTAAACCTAGCTCATAAATTAAAGGTTGATATTCAACATCACACAAATGGGCATCTGTTCACGCAAAGCGACTTCCCCTTTCTCCCCCCCCCCCCTGTAACTCTGTGTTCCTCAATAAGCTATGGAGGACCCCAACCAATAACCATCTATAGCAGATTTTGAAGTCATGCAGGGGGCTACAAAGAGGAAGAGACAATGGGGAAGTCCGGATGTGAGAGCAGAAGTCCTTTCCGTTGCTTGACTGAAACCTTTTGATATCACCCCCCAAAATTACCTTATCTATTCAAATGTGTGCATTACATATACCAATATATTTACTTTTCCTGTAGACTGCATACCACCTGTAAGAAAGAGTGTACAAAAATCTGTTACTTGGTACACTATTCCACCTACAGTATAGCTCTTGCCTGCTTTCTTAGAAGGTAAGACAAAGATCTAACTTTTACTGCTTAATTCTTTAAAAAGTTTTTTAAAAGCAAGTTAAATGTCAAGAATGTACATTTGTTTCAATGTAATAATGGAACTAAAGATGTCAGATTAATCAAAACTAGTCAACAAAGAAATAATATGCAAATGAAAATCTTAAGGGGAGGCAAAATCAGCCAACGTGAGCCACCTCAAGAGCATAGAGCAGGATTGTGGAAACTCAAAAGTTGCCTTTGGGCCTTTCCCTAGGGTTATAGTTCGATGCCAAATATTGTCACTGTGAGCAGGTTCTCCAGAGACTTATGAATTATGAGAAGCTGTAGGGGTCTTCACATGACACCCTCCACATGTATTTGATGAAGGGAAGGAGGGTCACAACTGTGGGCCATACCCCTCTGTTGTTGGCATTCCACACAGCATGTCCCTTCCAGTGACCGTGTTGGTTAGAAAGGATACTAAATGTGTGCAGTTCTACCTTGTGTTCAAGCACCCTGGACTAATCAGGGTTCCTTGTTATTTAAATGTTATACGCTGTATATATGTGTATATGGCTGTATGCACACGGAGTCCTTTGTCACCAATAACATGGGGCATGGCCTGCAGGTTGACTCATGCTCCCTCCTATGCATCCATTGAACACTAGAGAGAGGAAGCCATGTGAAGACTATTCTGTGGGGTGGGATTAAGTTGCTCAGTCATCTGTGGTTTTCAGCATTGTAGCTAGATTTCTGAAGCATGCAGTGTTTAGTGGGGAAAACACAATTATACGTTAGCAGTATCCTCCTCAGAGTTTGGAAATAAAAACATCACAGCAATGTAAGCTTGCTGTCTGTATATTCACTAAATGTTGCAATCCTATAAAGGAGTAAACCCCAGTGAACTTAAGGAGGCTTCAGTTCCAAATGGGCATGTGTAGGATCACACTGCACATAAAGGTTTTGCATACACAGCTAAAAAATATTTCATTATAATGTATGGGCTATCTTTACAAAGTCTGGTGGAAATTACTTTTCGGTGACTTCAGCTGTAGGAAGTTATTGCAGCATTGTTTGGAAAATGTATGGGTCGTTTTTGTAATCAACCCAATCTAACAAATTTCCATTTCAACTTCTGAAAAAAATAATAGAATGGGAGAGCAATGGTAAATTTAATACAGTTAAATGTAAAATGTTGTTAAGCATGTCTTTAAATTCTTCTGTCATAACACAATAATCTTATAGTGGACTCATCAGAGACATCCAAATGGCCGAGTTAAGAGTCAATGTAGCAAGAAAAAAGGGGATGTTCCTAACAGCAGCAAGCAGGACTGGTTAAGACTGCAATCCTATGCCTGATAAGTTAGTACAAGGAAGTCACTGAACCTTCTAGTGTATAGGGTATAAGCACTGGACTGTAGAGCACTGATTTCATTTCTATAAAAGAGGTAATTCTCCATAACTTTTATGAGAATCTGCTGGATCAGATCAAAGCCTGTATAATCCACCATCCTGTTCTCACATAGGCTAACCAGACGCCAGTGGGAAGCCCATTCACATGAAAACCATTCTATGGTCTTTTAAGCACTAGGTGAACCCCCCCCCCCCCCCGGCATTTGAATTTCAGTTGCTGTCATTTTCCTGAGCTGGTTTCATGCTAGTTTGTTTAATGCTGTTTTTAAGGGTTGGGGGGATGTTGCATGATGTTTTGCCTTACGACTAATTTTTAATGCATTCTGTACTTTATTGTGTATGTAAACCACTCAAGAGGACTGAGTGGACAATATACAAATGTAATAAATAAATATTTTCCCTAAATAGTTTATTTAAACTGCTTGAACAAAAGCTGGAGATGAGAACTTACCTCCTTTGTTGTCAGGGCAGAAACTGGAATGAAAAAGCCTTCTGTTCTGCATGGGTCTCTCTGAAGTGTCGCACCAGGAAAGCTTCAGTTTCCCGAGTTTCAAGCCAACAGCTATTTCACTCTCCTCATACACGATTTGCCCTACTTTTAAAATAGGACAGATATTCACAGCTCGGCTTTACCTGTGGTCCTTTGGCATTTGAATTTCTTCAGCAGCAATATTTGCTTTATAAAAAATAACACCCTAACCACTTAGTAGCTCTTCTGTATTCCAGAGTTATTTGCCAGCAAGAGGTCAGCTAGTTCTTCAGCTAGCATACAGCACAATATATTTATCTGAACCCACCCAGCAATCATCTGTTTTAGATATTAGATTCCTGATTTTAAGAAAAATGACAGGATCCTGCCCACCTTCCTCACCGCTTTGCATTATCTCACTTTAAACATGTCGTGCATTTATCAGACCTGAATTTGGTGCCTTAAGTAACGTAGTATATTAGAAGTCCAGTTTTACAGGAACTGAGTTAAAGAGATGCTCACTCAACTGAGATACAATCCTAAGTCAAAACCCAGAGCCAAGCACCTGGGCATTGTTGTTTCCAAAGCAACAGCAGCATGGTCCAGTACCTAAGCAGTATCTAACAAGTATCAGCAGGGGAGAGCAATAGACCACAGCTTTTCAAGAATCGTTTTAGCCTGAAGCAAAGCTTTGTTTCCCCCTTTTGAGCTCCGCACCAGTGGTGGGTGTTCTTTTAACTGTGTCTTACTACAGTGTGAGGATAACAGAAGTTTTAGCTTCTGAGGCTTCAATCCTAAAACCACACTAAGTCCCATTGAACACAGTAAGACCTATTTCAGAGAAAGCATGCATGGATTGTGTTCGAAGAGCTCCTTACTGCGCCTAACTGGCTGCTTTTCTGGACTGCTTAATTTTTAGAAGATGGTTGCTTGTCGTTTATACAACCTTCATTCAATCCAGGGCTCCATCACAATTAACCATGTTGTGCTTGCCAGCACTGAGAGCTTACCCCTACCACCAGCAAGGGGAACCCATTGTAAAACAGGGTGGGGCTTTGTATTACAATTCAGTCCTCACCTAAGGCTTCCCTGTGCCCTGTCCTCTTTGGAATGAGTGTGCCACTGTGCATTAGAAGTCACATGCAAAGCAATGTATTCACATGTAGAATAGCACTTGCTTGACTGTCACTTCACCCAGAGCTGGATTTAGGTTTGAGGAGGCCCCAAGCCAGGGGTCAGCAAACTTTTTCAGCAGGGGGCCGGTCCACTGTCCCTCAGACATTGTGTGTGTGGGGGGGGGCGGACTATATTTTGGAAAAAAAAATGAACAAATTCCTATGCCCCACAAATAACCCAGAGATGCATTTTAAATAAAAGGACACATTCTACTCATATAAAAACACGCTGATTCCCGGACCGTCCGCGGGCTGGATTTAGAAGACGATTGGGCCGGATTTGGCCCCCGGGCCTTAGTTTGCCTACCCATGCCCTAAGCTCCTGAAGGTATTGGGGCCCTTTATATGTCCAGCTGTCCTTTCTCAACAACAAATTGTCGCTGTTTTTTGTATTGAATATATGCTATATGGTAATTTATGAACCTAATAGGTATCTAAAGCCATTTGCACATAACAATTAAGAGCCTACACAATTCAAAACACTGTTGCTGTATGTAGGTTTTATTTGATTTGATTTTATCTTATATTTTGGAAATGTACATCCAGTTTTTCTTCCTTTAATTTTTTTGGGGGTCCCCTTGTTTAGCTTATACATAAATCCGGCATTGACTTCACACCATCTCACATACAATTAGATGGTTGACTCTTTTGGCAATGGCCACATTCAGATGATCATACCCTGGCTTAATAAATGACTCTTTCGGCCACATACTCCATCCTTACACCATCCTTTCCTTCCTCAGTGTGCTGTGATAAGCCAGGAAGCCACCAGATAACTCTTGTTTTCCATTTTGTTGGAATTGAGAAATGGACGTTACCAGATTTGGTAAACCTAAACCACAATTCTTTCAGCTGTTTGTTGGAGAGGACCCTTAACAGCATTGCTTCATTGATTCAGTGAAGCCCAAGTGTCTGCATACTGATATGGTACCCTGCCTGGAGACCTGAATTTAGGTGCACTCAAAACAAGTCCATTGATTTCAACAAGACTGATAGTAGTGCACAAAGTTAAACTGGTGCAGCATATGTCTTTGTAAGGCTGGACCTAGGCGACATAATCCTCAAAGTGTTGTGCGGCATTGGAATGAACAGAGCTTGTTCCAGCAAGGTTTTTAAGGATCAGTAGCTTCATTTCCTAATACATTGCTGCAGAATGCCTCTCCATCTGGGCAGTTAGAGAGCTGTTCGTTGCCTGCATTAGCAATTCACATAATTATTGATTACAGCATTAGCCCTTACCATCTGTAAGGTGTTTCCTAAAGGCCAAGCTCTGTTATCCTGCCCACATTAGCTGCTGTATTAATTTAGTTGTCAGTGGATATTTCAGCCCTCTGGGCGTCTCTGCTTTATTTCCATTCATTATATCGTTTTCTTTACCCTTTGGAACTCAAAACAGGTGTTCATGCTAGATAGCCTGATGGGGAATTTTTTTTGTGGGCCTTAGGCTTCCTGTGTGTCTTCACCTATACAGATTTTCTTTGAATTGTTTCTAATTACTTAGAAAATTGCCTGGAATTAAAATAATGAACACCGTGTTTTTAGTAAATTTTAGAGCCAATAACAGTGCCCCAGCAAATGTATAGATTTTGAAAAGAATGACCATACGCAGAGGGATATGTTCCAACAGGAAAATGTTTGCCTGTATCATGAGGTCTTGGGTAGTTTTAGTGGTGCCACCAGGAAAGGACTTTGGGGTAAATATGCCAGGCAGAATGAACAGGAGGCTCCCCAAACTCAGCAGGGCCAGCTCACTTACATCTTAAAATAAGTGAAGAAATAGAGTAGAACATTAAGTTCAAAGACTAAATTATCTAATTGCACTACTGGTGAGTTTCCCTGGAACATCTGGATGAACATCGATTGTTGGCTGAAGTGGCTCTTCTACTGAACAATGATTTTTTAAATATTCTTCTGGTGTGCCTTTCCTGGCCTACTTTGTTAGGGGGAAAGATCAGTGTGCTAAATCTACATGATTCCTCCCCACCCCCCGCTAGCATTCTTTAATTCTAATTGGTGATGGTGATATTTGAACATACACATCCCAGATGTGTTAGAATGGTAAGGCTTATCAGATTGAGCTAAGAGATAACTATGATAGGGAAGGCATGTCAGAAAACACAGTAAGTGTAGGTGTGTGAGATAAATTGTGTGCAGCCCACGTCTTTATTTTTTTAAAGTTCCTGCGTGAAAATAATACAATAGCCCAAAGACCATAAGTCAATTATCTGTATCAAATTCTCCTTTCAATTGCTCCCTGAAAACTCATTTATCTCCTGGATGCAGTGTAGTCATACATGAGAGCAACTCATGTCAAAATGTGCCATTTTTCACTTGCTTTTGAATAAGGGTACAAATGAATAGTTGCCATAGTTACTGTTAGTTGATACTATGCCGATCACATTTGGGGGATGCTATGAAGATCATACTGTGTGCATGCACACAAAAGCTTATACCCAGAACAAACTTAGCTGGTCTCTAAGGTGCTACTGGACATATTATTATTATTATTATTATTATTATTATTATTATTTATTTTGACTGTGTCAGACCAACACAGCTACCTACCTGAATCTAGTGTAGCAATGTTTGGGTCATTTGATCAAGTGGATAAAAGTTACATTCAAAACTACTGATTTCTCTACACTAGAGTTGCCAGAGTGATTGGCTAACACTGTTCACTTTCTCGTTTGTAAATAGTCCATTCTGCTTTTTTCTTTTCTTTTCAAGTTAATGGGCATGCTCTGAGAGAGCTTGAGCAGCCAAAACCTGTTGATAACATTTAGATTTGAATCTGACTTCCCTGAAGCACACGAGTGAGATTTAGGAAATGCTAACACTTACAAATGGGGGGGGGGGTGAGGATGGAAATAAACAGTGGTCTTAAAATATGAACCAACTCGAATCCTGCAATCATTATCTGATGCCCTTCTTCGTGTGCCTCCTCTGCAAGAGGTCCAGAGGTTTGCACCACAAGCACAGGCCTTTTCTGTAGTGGCTCCATTTGTGGAACGCTCTCCCCAAGAAGACTCACCTGGCACCTGTTACATATATTTAGGCGCCAGACAAAAGCATTTCTCTTCTCCCAGACCTTAGGCTAATTAAACCATCTCTGGTTGTTTAAACTGGGGGGAGAATTGGTTTTTGTTTGTTATTCTGTTATGTATTTTTGTGTTTTCATATTGTAAACAGTCCTGTGATCCTTGGATAAAGGGTAGTATTTTAATAACAACAACGGTAACAACAACAATAATACAAGATTTAATGGTGGAAGGGGGAGCCAAAATCACAGTCTTTATTTGAAACCTATTTGTATGTGAAGCAGCTATTAATACTTCAGTTGCAAGCACAGCAGTGCTGTATAAGTGTTGCTTTGAGATGAGGAGAAATTCGTTTCCGTCTGCATTTAAAGACAAACCCACCACAATATGTGAACCCGAAGCACAGCCAACCTTCGAAAGTTGCACTTCTCCTAATTTTGCAATGCAGTTCCCCAGCCCACTAATGTTTAACAAAAATGCATATGCTGGGGTAAAGTGTGAACAAAAATGCACATGTTAGCAAAACAACATATAAAAATACAGTGTATTGGGCAAAATTACATGTAATCATCATCATCATCTTTTATTTATATCCCACCCTCCTCGGCCAAAGTCGGGCTCAGGACAGCTAACATCAGGTATATAACATTGGTATAAAATCAAACAATAATTAAATTACCTCTCTCTCTCCCCCTCCCCCCAAATCCTAAGTTCATTTTCCACATCAGTTTGTGGTTTTTTTTAAGTACTTATGAAAATTCATCAGCATTTTAGTGTGATATACAGTGGTACCTTGGGTTAAGTACTTAATTCGTTCCATAGGTCTGTACTTAACCTGAAACTGTTCTTAACCTGAAGCACCACTTTAGCTAATGGGGCCCCCTGCTGCCACTGTGCCACTGAAGCACGATTTCTGTTCTTATCCTGAAGCAAAGTTCTTAACCTGAAGCACTATTTCTGGGTTAGCAGAGTGTGTAACCTGAAGCATATGTAACCTGAAGCGTATGTAACCCGAGGTACCACTGTACATACATACATACATACATTCCTGATATACACCCAGCCTGATGGAACGCTCTGCCACAAGAGATCGGGGCCCTGCAGGATTTGACATCTTTCTTCAGGGCCTGCAAGATGGAGCTTTTCCGCCAGGCCTTTGGTCAGGGCTCAGCCTGACTCCCCTTTTTGTATAAGAACTAGTATGAAAGAGGCCTCCCAGCATTCTCACAGGCCCATATAAGATCAGCGTAAACAGTTGGATCTGATGAGCATTTACTGTTCCTAACACTAACCCTGCGGAAAGCCATCTAATTAGACTTTAAGACCACTGTTTATTTCCATCCTCACCCCCCCCCCCCATTTGTAAGTGTTAGCATTTCCTAAATCTCACTCGTATGCTTCAGGGAAGTCAGATTCAAATCTAAATGTTATCAACAGGTTTTGGCTGCTCAAGCTCACTCAGAGCATGCCCATTAACTTGAAAAGAAAAGAAAAAAGCAGAATGGACTATTTACAAACGAGAAAGTGAATAGTGTTAGCCAATCACTCTGTCAACTCTAGTGTAGAGAAATCAGTAGTTTTGAATGTAACTTTTATCCACTTGATCAAATGACCCAAACATTGCTACACTAGATTCAGGTAGGTAGCTGTGTTGGTCTGACACAGTTGAAATAAATAATAATAATAATAATAAAATGTCCAGTAGCACCTTAGAGACCAGCTAAGTTTGTTCTGGGTATAAGCTTTTGTGTGCATGCACACTGCATGATCTTCATAGCATCCCCCAAATGTGATCGGCATAGTATCAACTAACAGTAACTATGGCAACTATTCATTTGTACCCTTATTCAAAAGCAAGTAGAAACTAGCACATTTTGACATGAGTTGCTCTCTTCAACATCAACTTTGTTGGACTGGTTGTATTGTTGAGATGCCTGATTATCATCTTCCAAAGCAACTACTCTATTCTGAACTTAAAAATTGAAAGCATAATGCTGGTGGTCAACAAGAGAGGTTTAAAGACTCTCAAGGCAAATCTTTAAAAATGTAGTATGAACATCAACAATTGGGAAACATTGGCCTGCGAGCACTCCAATTGGAGAGCAGCCTTTACCAAAGGTGTCATGGACTTTGAAGACGTTTGAACTCAAGCGGAAGGGAGAAACGTGCTAAGAGGAAGGCACGCTTGGCAAAACCTCACCATGATCACCTCCCCCCCAGAAACCTATGTCCCCACTGGGGAAAGATATGTGGATCCAGAACTGACCTCCACAGGTGACCAATGTAATGCCTCCCAGATATTGCTGTTCTACAAATAAGTAGTTTTTTAATATTATGTTTTAATTCTCGTGACCCACCCTGGGACCTCAGGGTGAAAGGCTAACAACAACAATAACTCCCAGCTTCCCTGACCATTGGCCATGTAGGTTGATTGATGGGTGTTGGAGGACGACATTTTCAGATAGGGCCGGCCCACACGAGGCAAAGTGAGGCAACCACCTCAGGCAGCAGGATCCACATGGGCAGATCCTGATGTAGATCGTTTTTGCCCCCTTGTTCCTGATGTAGATCTTCACTCACCCCTTCTTCCCTGATAGGGAGCGGCTGCCATTTTGTGATTTGCCTCAGGTGTCAAAATGTCTTGGGCTGGCCCTATCTGCAGAGCATCACATTGATGACTACCCCAGTGGTAGGCTTTTCACAAGAACACTCGAGAGGGTTTTTTAAAGGTTCCATAAGATATTCTTCATTACTAAAAGTGGAACCATAAAAATGCCATAAAATATTTGTTTGATCTAGGTACATAAGCATGTGTGCTCTGAGACAATTCAAATCACTCATCATTGCAAGTAAGCGGCTGGGCTGCTACTGTGTCCAGTGTTGCATGAACTAAGGCATTAAAAAGAAATCTCATCCAAAGATTGCAGAATGAAAACATCTGCCAATTTGCATTTCTTCTTGTTTTTAAGCAGCTGAAATATGTTAAAGTGATAAATGAGCTACAGAGAGAAAATGAGCTAGCAGTACAAAAACTGTATTTATTGAATTTTGGCACCAGCAATAATATTACAGTTGTACATAAAGGCATTTTGGACTGAGGGTATAATGCGATAGAAGCTAATTCAAAAGCTTTACTGAAATTAGTAGGGATCATGTATTTCAAATAAGAACGGACAGTTCAGTCTATTTCTGGCCTGTGACACTTTCATATGTGTTCATTTGTAAGTCCATCTCATTTATGCATTCATCTGTGGTTTTATTTGTATTTTTTAAAAAAACCTGCATTCATTTTAAACGTGTTTTGAATGCATTTTTCACAAAATATGCATTTCTAAACATATATTATCTCAAAATATGATTTTCTAAGAATTAAATTTCAAGATACTCATTTTAAAATGCACCATGTCTTTTTTGGGGAGTTGAGAGCTGCATTGCAATATTCAGAGGCACAAAAAAATTATAAGGAGTAACTACATGTTTATTTGCACATTACTCTGTGAGATGCAGATCAGATGAGTTCACAAGAATAAAATTCCTCAAATATATTTAATGTTGTTTTGTTGTTGTTGTTTTCATTTCTATACCACTTTTTATTTTTAAGAAAAAATTCAAAGAGGTTTACAACACATTGAAACATCAAATAAGCACATACACCAAGTATTGGCAAAACCTATTGGTGTTTCGCAACCTCCTGACTAGTTGCAGAACCTTAGCCAGACCTAGCAGAGTACACACAGAAACCACGGAAGCAATTGGTGACTTGGCTGCAGACAGAATAGACGAAGCAGGAACCAAGAACTTGTAGTTAGGTGTTTATTATATACAGTGGACTATTTACAGGAACAGAACACAGATCTTTAGCTAGCTCTCTCTCACACGACTCACAACTCCTACACTGACACAGAACAACTCTGTACCTCTGAACTCCTGAACTAACACATTCCAGTTAGTAGGCCATTAATTATCACGCCTTTGAAAGAGCTTGACCAATCAGGGAGCTGTCTTCATGTCTCTGTTATCACCAGGCAGACTTATTCCTTCAGATTGCCTTCTGGCTGTCTGCCAAACCTTAACTGACTCTGTGTGAGTAGCTGCACATACACAGTTTCCCAACACCAAGCTTAGTTTTAGCCAATCAAATGATTGTGGTAAATATATTCCAGCACAATCCTAGCCATGTCTACTCAGAAATAAGGCGCTACTGAATTTAATAGGGATGCTCCCAAACAAGTGGCGTTAGTACATATTTACCTGAGAGTAAATCCTACTGGACTCAGTGGAGATAACTTCTGAGAAGTAGGAGACATTGTTTAGATTACATATACAGCAACAGCAATCAGCATTCTCTTGTGAAGACGATACGTGGATATGCGAAAGCTGCACATTTACGGGTAGAATAACGCTGAAAATATATCAATTATAATGTATTTGTATCACAACTTTGCATCCAAGGAGCTCAGGACACTATTGTGAGATCATTCCATTTTATCTTCACCCCTTGCCTGTGGATGGATTAGGCTCAGAGATAAGGACATTCTCAATGAATTTTATGACTAAATTGGGATTTTATTGCTCTTAATAAATATAGTTTGCTGGTTAGCTTTTCCAGCACTTGTCTTAAGCTCTGTAGTTAGTAGATGAAGTGAGAAATTCCGGACACAAACTTAATTTAAATTAAAGACATGTAAATGGTAATGCCCTTGAAGGCTTGCCCTGTCTCACAGCATATAAACTTGTCCTGTTCCTAATTAAGGGTTCCAGTGAACTTTGCCAAAGACTCTCCTCCCTGGAAGAGAGAGGAGTGGTTGTGGGCGGGAGCCCGAGCACCGCCCCCTAGCAGGGGGCAACTGCCCCCTGCCTCCCTAGTTCACCTGGCTGGCGCCACGCCCACCGGCCGGCACCCAATCAGGTGCCGCCGGGGGGGGGGGTGTCCAGCTAACTATAACCTACAGCACCAGACCTCCCCTCGGCCTCATTCCTCTTCATCCCGTCGAGAGTCACCCACCCTCCACTCCCTTTAGCTCAGGGTCTTGGCCTTGCTATGGACCTTAGGTTGGTCGCCCTGGTTAGTCGGGGGGCCTGGTAGGAATTTTTCCGCATAGCATTAGGCCATTTGGTTTTTTCGCCTACCTCATAGCAACCGTCACAACTTTTTGTGGTATTGGTGGGTAGGTTAGGCATTGGATTAATGCGTTGTGGTGTGTTGGAAGGCTAGGTGTGGCCATCGCCTAAGCCTTCAATTTTGGGTATTCCGTTAAAGGAATCTGGCGGTCGTGTATTCTGTCCAATGCCTGCTTGGCGGGAGGCCATGGCACGACCCCCGGTGACATCAGGGGAGAGCCTATAGTTGTATTAGCATCAACAGGCTCCGCCTACTGGTGATTCAACCCCTGTGGTGGACATCCAATGCCTAAGCCAATACCTTTTCACTGCTGTAACCAATAAAGTTGTGGCCTTTTCATGCCCATAAACCATATATCATGTGCCCTTGTGTATTCATTTCCATCTCGCGGGGGTCGGGTCCTCGAACCACAAGCTTGGGTTTGGAAACTTCAATTCTCTAGCAGACACTTTCTAAGACACTGCTTGTTGTTGGAGAAATAACAACGGCTTGCTGCAGTTGTTATTTCAAGGACCGTCATACATTGGTGGTTCACTGCATTTGGTCTCCTGGGTCACCAATTGGCCAGGTTGTATCTCAGCTAGTGCTTTATGAATGAATGCACTCAGACACAGGGCATCTCTCCAATGTCACAGATTAGCTTCAGAGTTCAGTACCATGGCTTTTAGTAAAGAATGGCATGGACAGCAATGTGGTGGCAATGCACTTAATTCTGAGCTTCCAATTTGAAATTATTCGTGGCACCCACCTCTTTCCTTGCCACACATTCTGCTGCTTCTGCGCAAACATACTGTGAAGCACCCATGCAAACGACTTCACATGGGCCTGTTCTTCTAACCTACAATCAGATCTATTAATGTCTATACAATACTGGTTACAGGTAGGTAGCCGTGTTGGTCTGCCGTAGTCGAAACAAAATAAAAAAAATCCTTCCAGTAGCACCTTAGAGACCAACTAAGTCTGTCATTGGTATGAGCTTTTGTGTGCATGTATCTGAAGAAGTGTGCATGCACACAAAAGCTCATACCAACAACAAACTTAGTTGGTCTCTAAAGTGCTACTGTATACAATACTGGTGTGTGATGATTCAGAGGGGGGAAAGCTATTTGTGTACTCTTGGGAGGCAGAGAAACACCCTCAATTTGATAGTATAGCATGCACCTGGAAATTATTATACTGAGCTATTTTGGATGAAAAAGGAAAGGAAATCAGCCCTGAGCGCTCACTGGAAGGACAGATCGTGAAGCTGAGGCTCCAATACTTTGGCCACCTCATGAGAAGAGAAGACTCCCTGGAAAAGACCCTGATGTTGGGAAAGAAGGGGACGACAGAGGACGAGATGGTTGGATAGTGTTCTTGAAGCTACCAGCATGAGTTTGACCAAACTGCGAGAGGCAGTGAAAGACAGAAGTGCCTGGCGTGCTCTGGTCCATGGGGTCACGAAAAGTCGGACATGACTAAACGACTAGACAACAACAAATTTTGGATGAATATCTCACCAATAAAACAAACTGAAGACTCTGAACTGCATAGATAACTAGACAGAACTGAAATTCTGGCAGTTCGAGAAAACAATGAGTCTTGCTATTTGGGGAGAAAAGGCAGCAGGTGAGTTTGATGGAAATCATTTCCATGCCTGGCTTAAACTGTGGAGAAGCCAACACAGTCTTGCAAAAAGAAAAACATGGTTAATGGCATTGTTTAAATGTGAGAAAGTAATTTGCAATTCTTTGTTATCTTTCAAGTCACTAGAACTTAAATGAGAACAGACATATTCAGCAGTCTTAAGACAGTTTACATTGAAATGGCTCTCTGTGATTTATGCTTTTTAATTAAAGGCACTTAAGGTTTACTGTAAATTATGTGAGCTGGTTTTGTTTCTGAATAATGCATCTTTGTTTCAATCACAATGAAACAATGTAGCTACACATTTATTAAGACCCTCTGCCACAGAACACATCTTGGGTTCCTTGCATACCAAAGAATGGAGGCAAGAGAGTAATTCACAAAAATAATACATTCATCAAATTAAATGATTTCCTACCCTGCATAACAAAAAATGCTGCTCTTCTAAGAATTCATCCATGCTTAAAAATAAAAATAATAGCAACCTGCTTAGGTTTCCCTAGGTAATCACTAATCTGTTGCCTATGTTCTCTTTTTGGTCCATTTATGCCTCAACTCTGTGCTGTTAGAGGTTCAGGGATGCTTTATAATTTGCAAGTTAGATGGAATTGATATAGATATTTGAATAGTCTACCAATTGATCCAAGGGTGGTGCTTTGGGGGCACCTTACAACTCTGCAATCCTATGATTCTATTGTAATTCTGCTTCCAACATCAATGGAGCATAATTAGACCCACAATGTAAATTGTGTACATTCAATTAATGTGCATGGTTTTTGTCCCAAAAAAGTAAATAGCACTGCAAGGAAGTCCTTGGGAAGTGGGATGAAGATATGGGTTTTTGTTCAGACTGTGGGAGGAAGAGAGATTTATTTTCCCGCTCTGCACCACCCTTGGTTCAGGCTTCCCCATGAGTCCTATTCACATAACAGAAGAGTGCATTAATTGCATTAACGCAATTCATGTCACATCTTATTTGACCCTTAATCTCTTACCTGTAGAAAGACCATTCCTCTGTAGAGCTCCTAACATGAATGGCCATATGGCATCTGCATTTGTCCACCTTTTATCTGTAAATATTTAATCTTCAGCATCACTTGCTGTGAAATGAGACTGCCATTATTTTGGCCATTGCCCAGTGAGAGCTTCCAGATTTGTGTTATAAAGGTTTAATACCTACACTTAGTTTACCATAACTGGTTTATCAAACAGTTTGACTTGAGTGTAGAAGCACTTAGTTTATTTTAATGAGTATCCATGTAATTACAAATACTAATCTGAACATTTATCGTTCAACCTTAATATGCTGATGGGTACTTTGCTTTAAGTAAATTCCTTCAAGTACACATTGATGGGTCTTCTGTGCTCTAAGTAGATTGTAAATTATTTTAAAATATTGACAATATTAATGATGCACTCCAGAGGATAGTAGTCTCCGACAGACTCTACACTGCATCGATTAGCTAGCTATACTGTCAATAGATACTACCATATTCCAGATGGCACACAGTAAAGCACATATTTTCTGCAAATTATACAAAAGTAGCTGAAAGTTCCCCATCTCTTGGGAATTCTGAGAAACAACAAAAAGCCTGAGATTTATAAATTGATAATAAAATATGTTCACTTGTGTGCACACACATGACCTGACCATGGAAAATCCGAATAGAATCCAACCCAGAATTTGGTCCTTTAAATTAACACTGTTTCCTTTCTCCTGCCCCTGATCACAAAACAGTATGTTCTCTGTGGGGAACATATTAACATTGACATTAATATTAATTTATTATTTATACACCAGCCATATGGCTGGGTTTCCCTAGGCACTCTGGGCGGCCTCCAACAAAATATAAAAAATACATTGAAACATCAGTCATTAAAAACTTCCCTAAACATGATGGCAAAGCAGACCCCTGCAGGATTACTCACTTGGCACATGGCTCAATTTCTGTATCAGCTGTCACTATTACAAATGGGGCCAAAACCAATGGTGAGAGATATCTTTGGAGCTGTCCACATCAGCACAGTTTGGAACTGCTACATCAAATTGGGCAGCGATATCTTCAGAGGCATCTAGATTGGCACAGTTTGAAACTGTGTGGTCCACCAGCTGAATTCAAAACAGGGTCTGATGGCATTGAATCATAGGCTGAAATCCACTCCTCGAACCTACCTAACTGGGCAACAATATTTCCAGAGGTATCTGAAGTGGTGGAGTTCAGAATGTTTCGGTCCACCATCTTGATTCCAAATAGCATGCAGTATTCAGAAAACTGCCTCCTCCCTCTTGGGAACCACCGTATCAGGTTTGGTGATGGTATCTCATGAGGCTCTGGAATGCACAGAGAACAGATGAACAGACAGGCACACCACCTTCCAAAATATATGGTAGATCTGCTTAGCGTATGAAAGGGGCATCAACAGGCAAATGCTTACTACTTCAAAAAGAAGACATGCAGTTGGCTGTAAATGTTTGCTTATTGTAGTCTGTCAAAATATTAACAACCTCAACACCTCTTATTTTCCATCGATTGCATTAGAAATAGTGGGGGGGTTGTTTTTGTTTTTAGCTTGTTTGCTTTTTGCTTCAGAACATTATTTCTCGCAATACTGGTTACTATGACAACATGGCGCATTTTTTGTTTCGTGTGATTTTCCTCCTTGTTTTCACCAGATCTATTCATACTAGTTTCAAAGAGGGTTTTACGTGGCAAATCCCTTGATGAAGTCATATCAGTGTGTTGAACTGAGTACTTCTTTGGCTTCCATTAAGTCCTTAGTTCCCATTCTGGGCTAACTGTTTAGATCAGTTATTTTCACTATGCCTAAATGGTTTAATTTCAAACCTGTTTCAACTGAATGAACTCTTTTAGAAGGTTGTGATATGTCAGCCTTTGCCGTTTAACCCATTGTCTCAGAAACAGAACTGTGATGATACCATAACCTCTGGACTGCCTATGACAGGACAATTGGTGCATCATTAAAATAACAGAACTGAATCAAGGACATGCACTCAATGCAATCTTATGTCTTGATGTGCAAATAGCGCTAATTAAATTACAACTTCCTGTCTGATAATAAAGCTTAATGCTTAGGATTATGATTGGATCCAATGGGCTGCTGTTCTTCTTGAATATTGGCAAAGAGGACTGGCCTTCTTGCACAAGAGGAGTCTAGCCTCATCCTCTGTGTAGTTGTGGGGCCAGAACATATGTGCTACAGGACCTTGTGTATAACGAACTGAACCATGTTAAGTCTCATTAAAAGAAACATCAGTACCAGCTGTAGGTGTAGTTGAAGGATACATGACAGTACTGCAGATTTAAGGCTTTAGAATGGTAGCTGGAGCAGAACTAAGCAGCTGTGTTCTGCTTTGGGTTCCATTAAAACAACAGGGGCAAACTATTCTTTTTGTAACACTACAATTAAAGCATCCTTTTCAGGAGGAAGATGCATAACAGATGTATTTCTGCTGGGTTTGAATTGACGTAAGTCAGAATGCCTTGCTTCAAGGATCATGCTCTTGGTGAGCTTTGCAAGAACAGCTTCTAAAAACAGGTGAACAAATTGACTAGTTGTCTGGGGAAGAAACGACAGCAAATATGATCTAATGATGCAAGACATCTCAAAGGTTTCCAAAATATTTGAAAATAGGTCATATAAACTGAAAATAACTAAAACAGCAACACACAGTTATTGGTACAAGTTGCCAGAATGTGGATACACATTCAAACATGTCTCCCATTTTAAGGAATGCTGTGTAGGTCGATGGAATCCAGAACCCCTCTTCATGCACTGCTTTTGAAGTCTTACCATGCAATTTAGAAGCCATCAACTGATTGCCCACTTATGTCTGTGTATCTCCTTAAGTATCTACAATAATGTAATTAAATAAAAATGTAATTAAATACAATTAAATACAAAAATGTAATTAAATAATAATAATCCTCAGCTCATTTGCAGTCAGACTCATCTCACCTTGTTTTGATCCAGTTCAGGATTATACCATTCACATCTCCAGAGTTTGAATGCTTTTTGGTTACTCAGTGCAACTTTCTGGCTTCTTGTGAATATTGAAGCATCCGTATAATTAAGGTAAAGGTAAAGGGACCCCTGACATTAGGTCCAGTCATGGCCAACTCTGGGGTTGCGGCACTCATCTCGCTTTATTGGCCGAGGGAGCCGGCGTACAGCTTCCGGGTCATGTGGCCAGCATGACGAAGCCGCTTCTGGCGAACCAGAGCAGCGCACGGAAACACCGTTTATCTTCCCACCGAAGCAGTACCTATTTCTCTACTTGCACTTTGACGTGCTTTCAAATGCTAGGTTGGCAGGAGCTGGGACCGAGCAACGGGCGCTCACCCCGTCGCGGGGATTCGAACCGCTGACCTTTTGATCGACAAGTCCTAGGCTCTGTGGTTTAACCCACAGTGCCACCCGCCTCCCTATCCATATAATTAACTAGCTCTAATTTAGATAAGGCACCTACCTATACCATCACATTGTGCAATGCAATGTGCAATAATAAATATACTGCAGTAGAACATTTGGAAATATTGTAATCTGATGACTGCTACTTCAAACTGCTCTTGCAGGCAGCCAAGGTTAAAGAAAATTATTATGGTGAACATCTATAATTGTTACTTATGGTTCAGGCATCATTTTGTGCGATAGTATTTTACCAGTTCCACGGGTAACAGGCTCACACAGTTCTTTGAGAATTTACTTCTATTGTTAGCCCAGTCTGAGTTTGCTTAAGGATTGTAAATAATGTGCATCTATAAGAAAGCTAATAATGAGAGAGTCTCAGGGTAACATTCAACCATGACTCAGTCATGAAATATTTTAAAGAAGCAAACACATAAAAGTAAAATGACCAGCATATAACCATGTGTGTATGCAAACAAAGATCCTGAATATCCAGTTAATGTCCTTAACATTATTCCACCAGCAGAGATATCGGGTCATGGAAGAGGAAGAAGGTAGGAAATGTTTGGAGATTCCTCTGGCAGTGCCTGCCTTGCCCCCAAATCTATTCTGGTTGCACAAGGCCACCAATTTGATACCGCCCATTAACTCTAAATACAGAAATATAGTGATGAATGCCTTAATTTGGCTCTCTAAGGATTTTGAAATCGCATTTTGTTTTTACAGTGGTACCTTGGGATGCGAACAGGATCCATTCTGGAGCCCCATTTGCATCCTGAACGGAACACAAAACGTGTCGGCGTGTCTGCATGTTGCGTTTCGCCGCTTCTGCGCATGCACGTGACGTCATTTTGAGCGGCAAACCCCGGAAGTAACGTGCTTCATTACTTCCGGGTTGCCGCGGAGCGCAACTTGAACGTGCTCAACCGGAAGCACATTCAACTCGAGGTATGACTGTATTTATATTTGAGGTTTGTGTCTCCTGGATAGATACTTGACACAAGTCATTTTAATGGATCAACACCAAACATAATTTCTGTACCAACCTTAAGAAAAAGAAACACATGAGACATTTGTTCCATTTGTTCTATTTTCACTTCACCAACAACTACCAATGCATGTTCTGGAGGCTTAACTACAAAACCAGATAGGAAACTTTGGCAAGGGTAGGTGTTCCAGATGTGCCAGTTTGCCTATTTGCTCAGATCTTAGCATCACTGTGCATTGTTCCTCATTCGAAGGCACAGAGTCATGGCCTAATTGAGAGTGGTTCTCAGCCAGGAAACCTACCTGTGAAGTGAGTAGTTAGTCTTGCACAAATTATAACACCTTGTAAAACTGACCGTCTGAGTACTGTGATTTGTTGTTTCTGAGCTTTGGCCCCATTCAAAGCACAGGCCAGCTTGTTAACTAGAACCCACAATGTTAGTTAACATGTTCTCAACATGTTACCACCCCATCCCTCTCCAGATTCATAACCTTGGAAACTTATTTCAGTATTCACTTACCTCCCTGGCAGTAATCCCCAATGTACTCAGGGGGATTTGTATAGGAATGTATAGGAGTGTGGCGATTCACAGCTTTGAATCTTTGATTTCTACTCCACAAATGAAAAGGAATAATACTTGCTGCTTCTTTAGAGCGGGTTGAATATTGTGTATGCTATTCTGAATTCTGAGGCAGGTGCTCTGCCTTCAAGGAGAATCCATCAGTGCTGGAGGGGCAAGTAGAAAAAAGCAAACAAATTATAAAGTTGAAATTTGTTAGGAGAAGCTCAGTTCTGAAAAGCCAAAGATCAGTTAAGCATATAAGTGGATTCTGATGTTATCTCAGCAGAACCATTTCAAATCAGCGTGTCAAAAAGTACCTGATTGTCAACAAGCAACAGTGAAACAAAGGGGTGATCTGATGTACATCAGCACATGAAAGGCAAAGATGACATGAAATGATGTTGTGTTTCCTTCTGTGCTTCAGCTTTCGGTGATAGACGTGAAGCCATTTTAACGTGATACCCCAAATGACCCTGGAGTTTACACAGTATTGAAAACAGTCTCATCCTTAATTTCATTCAGCTAATACAACCGTTGGTGGCCATGATCTGAACTGTTTCCAAAGACCTGGACAGAATGTGTCAGTTTCTGTCAGGATTTTGTTTGCCAGTGATATGGCTTAAGGTCCTGCTGTGAGGGGGATACAAAAGTAAACTGAGGCTGGAGTCTCATCCTTTCTCCCCACCCCCAAATGTATGAGAGCTCTGAGCAAAATATGATACTGTTAAGGCTAGGAGACAAGCACTCGAGGCTACAGGCTCAGCTCTCTCTCTGTGTGTGTGTGTGTGTGTGTGTGGCTTATAGACTTATACAAGTCTCTTTAGTAATAGTTTTATTTCCAACATACCAGCTCATTCTGCCAGTAGCACTGAATTGCCACCAGTCACTGTCATCTCAAAGGGATGCCCAGCTCTGATAACCTTGGGAAAGTAAATGTAGCATTTCTGCTAAGAGGCAGGCCCTAAAATTCTTAACTGCCTCTTCTGGCCTACTTGCCGTTGAAAAACGGATCACTCTCCAAATTTCAGATGTCAAGTCTTCCTTTAACAATGGCAGCTAGCTTATTTTGTGACATGGTGAAATTAAAAAGCTCCCTGCACATTCCCAGAAACCAATATCAACAATTCCAAAGTTTGAACTGCCTTCATCTAATGCGGAGAAATGGTAATAGTTGCTAAGCAACCTGCAACTCTTCCTTCCTTCATGCCATTTCAGTTCATTTCAGCTTTTCAGGCTGTGTCTAGAGCTGCTTAATTTGATCCTATTTGCAGTGACAATTTAGGCCTATACACCTTAGATGCCAATTCTCAAGGTGCATATAAAGAGCTCTGCCACATTTGGGGGTTGTACCTTGTGAAATCGGAATAAAATAAAAATAATGTGATTTCACCCCTTTGAAGTCTGTCAGGGAATGTTAATACACTTGTTTTAAACCAATTTGTCCCTGTCCTGCAATGCTTCTGAATGGCAGTTATATCGCTATTAATAATACATGCTTGTAGCTGCTATGCATCGCGTAGTAGCACAGGCAACGTTTTCAGACTTGCCACACAGAGCCAAACCTTGACCTTATCCTCGGATCCATATATTTTTCCATGTTCCTGTCCCACATGGATATAAACACAATGCAAGTTAAATAAATATAGGGTGGCTGTATAATACATAGGAATTCTCCTCCAGGTGTGTCTTTTTTAAAAAAACAACAACAACCCAAGGCCATATTTCATAATATTTCAGAAGCAAGCTCTTTTATTCATTCCATAAAGGTAAAGGTAAAGGTACCCCTGCCCGTACGGGCCAGTCTTGCCAGACTCTAGGGTTGTGCGCTCATCTCACTCTATAGGCCGAGAGCCAGCGCTGTCCGCAGACACTTCCGGGTCACGTGGCCAGCGTGACGAAGCTGCATCTGGCGAGCCAGAGCCGCACACGGAACGCCGTTTACCTTCCCGCTGGTAAGCGGTCCCTATTTATCTACTTGCACCCGAGGGTGCTTTCGAACTGCTAGGTTGGCAGGCGCTGGGACCAAACGACAGGAGCGCACCCCGCCGCGGGGATTCGAACTGCCGACCTTTCAATCGGCAAGTCCTAGGTGCTGAGGCTTTAACCCACAGCGCCACCCGCGTCCCTAATTCATTCCATAGGCACTTTTAATGTGATCGTTTGGCTGTAGCCATGAGTTTAGGGAGAGGTGGGACTGGCAGCAGAATTGCAAATACAGCTAGTCAAACTGTATTTGAAATTAAGCCGTTTATGCAACAAATGCAGTCACTAAAACAAGCGCAATCCTTGTATCAAATACAGTCAAATAAATCAAGGGAAAATAAGTGTTTGTCAGTCATCCTAGCAACCTAAGCTTTCATCGGCTGTAAAATTGGAGGCTGTGGTGAACAGCAGTGTCTGGCGCATTCCCTATGTCTACAGAAGTAAAATGAGCTGGAAAAAGAAGAAAATGTGAATATTCAAAGAAGGAACCTTGAATATTTCAGATGGCCAACTACCCCAAGGTCTCCCTAGCTATGGTGGGTAAATTAGGAATTAATGTTAAAAATAATAATAATGGCACTTAGTTCTAATCACTTGCTATGTTCAACTCCATGATCCCTGGCCAGAAGTTTATATCCTAAGAAGCAGCTTTTCAAACCACTCCCACCAGACAAATGCATGAGCTCCTATCTGTCCTACAGTACTGAAAACAATCCTGTGGTCTCCTGTGCTAAGGGAAGCATTTTGGTTTTCTGTGCAAGTGGTCATTATTAAGATATATTGACTCTTTAATAGCACTTTTTAGCTAGACTGCATGGCAGAATCCCTCTAAAAATTATCCATCATCCGCTGCTTCATTTGCATTCTTCTGTAGAACACTGTCCTCGTGGGCACTTGGTTATGCTGTAGCGTGGATTTGTTAATCTTCAGCGCCTCATATAAGTTCTTTATAAAGCATCATTATTAAACAAGCTTCTATTCTGGTGGTCATTTAACTGGAAAAACAAAATGTTTATCATCTTGTTGCTGTGTGCACTTGGTATGCCCGAAGTTCCTTAGAGGAGCTTGAAAGCATCTGGATTTAATATGCACTTTAAAACAATCTGATTAGAGGAGTCCTACGACTGCCACGGCAAAATGAATAAATACTACAACATTAAGATGCCTTGATGTTGTAAATTACCTGGCTCTCTCTGTATGGGAGCTGTAGAACAGGCAAATAAACAAATGCACCAGAAATCAAATTACCCCAAAGTTAACTACAAATCTCACAGACCATTTTCTTCTTGTTCCAAAGCAGGGCCTCCTGTTTCTCCATTTACCACAGTTCAAGACAAGCTGTAAATGAATCTTTTTAAAGCCATGTCAACTGCCATGTGAAGTATTACATCTTGCAGTACAAATTAGGTTTTCTTTGAAGCATGGGAGGCTTTCCGCGTAGAGAAATAAAAGCAGCTTTCCCCCCAATGTTGGTGTTGCTTTGGTTCAGACTCTGCCTTTGTATTAGAAGAAGTCATGAAGTATTAAACGCTACAACTGGATTCTGATTTGATAATGTGGCGCTGCCATTGGAAAAAAGCATCAAATACACCCTCTAACAGTGATCACAAAACAAAAATAAATCTGGTTAAGAAGGAATAAAACGTTGATATCATTTTCAAAGATGATTGGGTTATATCGCAGCATTTCTTATTTGTTATCTTTTAATAGTCCGTCTAAAAGCAAAATCCAGCAGACATCCTTCCACAAGTCTTCAAAAGCATGGGAAAACTAAGTTGACAGGGAGAGAGGGGGAAGCAGTAGGAAAGGAAAACTTTTTCGTCTGCTTTTTTCCCCAAGCTGAAGGCATGTTGGTGGAAGTCTGAAGATTACTGTACTTTTCTGTATATAAGACTAGGTTTTTTGGTTTTTTTACTTTAAGGTCAAAAATCTGGGGGCATCTTATACACTGATAGTGCATATGCCCATTTTCTAATTTCGGGGTCTCCAAAAGTAGGGGGCGTCCTATACATGGGGGCATCTTATACATGGAAAAATACGGTATAACCTTTTTATGTTGTTAGTTATTGAGACAGATGGGGGAACTTGCTGGAAAACTGCATTTTTTTCTATAAGAGTTACCTGCGCCTCCCGCTCCCCCCAGAATTATTATAGGCTGCTGCCAAACAGAGTCTGCTTCTCACCCTGGTCTCTCTCTAGCTGCTTGGGAAGTCTGCACTCTATTGCCTAGGGCATTCGTACCTACAGGACCGCCTCTCCTGGTATGTCCCACGGAGGACCATACAGTCTTCAAACAAAAACATCTTGGAGGTCCCAGGCCATAGAGAGGTTAGGCTGGCCTCAACCAGAGCCAGGGCTTTTTCAGCTGTGGCCCCGATCTGGTGGAACGCTCTGTCACAAGAGACTAGGGCCCTGTGGGACTTGACATCTTTCCGCAGGGCTTGCAAGACAGAGCTGTTCCATCAGGCCTTTGGCCAGGGCACAGTCTGACCCCCTCCTTTGGCAATCCCCATAGAACTCTAGCCCAATGGTTGCCATTAATTTGATTCTAAATAATTTTAGAATGAATTGATTTTAGAATGCTGTGTTACTTTTATTGTTAGCTGCTCTGAGCCTGGCTTCAGCTGGGGAGGGTGGGATATAAATAAAATTTTATTATTATTATTATTCAGCACAGCTCGGGGGGGGGGGCATTGAGGGGAAATAAAGACACAATGAAGCTGTGGATTTATATCCCCCAAAGCAAGAGGCTGTATGTTTCTGAATACCAGCTGTAGAAAACCACAGTGGGGGGAGAGGGCTATTACACTTAGGTGCTGCTTGCTGGCTTCCCGTGAACATTTGGTTTGCCATTGTGAGAACAGGATGCTTAGGACAAAGTGGGCCACTGGGCTCATCCAGCACGACCAATCTTCTGTTAAATAAAAACAAGTTTGTTGTTGTTATTTAATTGTTTAGTCGTGTCCGACTCTTCATGACCCCATGGACCAGAGCACGCCAGGCACTCCTGTCTTCCACTGCTTCCCGCAGTTTGGTCAAACTCATGTTCATAGCTTCGAGAACACTATCCAGCCATCTCGTCCTCTGTCGTTCCCTTCTCCTTGTGCCCTCCATCTTTCCCAACATCAGGGACTTTTCCAGGGAGTCTTCTCTTCTCATGAGGTGGCCAAAGTATTGGAGCCTCAGCTTCAGGATCTGTCCTTCCAGTGAGCACTCAGGGCTGATTTCCTTCAGAATGGATAGGTTTGATTTTCTTGCAGTCCATGGGACGCTCAACAGTCTCCTCCAAAGAACCATAATACAAAAGCATCAATTCTTCAGCAATCAGCCTTCTTTATGGTCCAGCTCTCACTTCCATACATCACTACTGGGAAAACCATAGCTTTAATTATACGGACCTTTGTTGGCAAGGTGATGTCTCTGCTTTTTAGGATGCTGTCTAGGTTTGTCATTGCTTTTCTCCCAAGAAGCAGGTGTCTTTTAATTTCGTGACTGCTGTCACCATCTGCAGTGATCATGGAGCCCAAGAAAGTAAAATCTCTCACTGCCTCCATTTCTTCCCCTTTTATTTGCCAGGAGGTGATGGGACCAGTGGCCATGATCTTCGTTTTTAAAAACAAGTTTAGCTTTTAGTCAATGTTTGTAAAGCAGCAACTTAAACAATTTTGTTTTATTTTTGATCAGGAATACTCAAACAACACCAAAAAAATGCATCTAGTTAAACCTTGTGTGGTCTGTTTCCCAACCTAAACATTAAAACAGTTTCCATTCCTCAGATTCTACGCACTGCAGCGCCTTCCACCCTGCCCACCCTCAGCCACCCCATTTTAGCTTTTCGCTCTTTGTCCAATGGTGTTCCAAGCCCAACACTAATTAATTATTTTGGCTAGTTTTAGTTCATGTACTTTGTATTTCCACTTCTCCTCCCAGTCTCTTGGCCAATCAGAAGGGCAGTGGAATTTTGTGTGAGAATTAAGTTCTCTTTCCTGTAATTTCTTTGATTCCTTCCCCGCTTTTGTGTTAATGTTTCACTTCCCCCTTAAGTTTCAGTTTCTTGGGCTGAGCTTTTAACCCTCCTGTGAAGAAAAGCCTCTAACTAAAAGCTATCCTTTTTCAACAAAGAATACAACACAAAAGACCGAAAAGCTTCATTTCTTTACACTTTATAAGGACCAACCGAAATGTCACAAAATAATGAGCAAGCTTTCACATTCTCCAGAACAGCCATAATGTCTGCATCGAGACATGGGGTGGTGTTCAGTGCTATTCCTACTCAGAGTAGATCCATTGAAGTAAATTGGCTTGACTAGCTGAGGCTTGTTAATTTCAGTGCATCTTGTAAGACTTTCAATGAGTAGGATTTCGATGAATACAACCCAGGTAGGGATAAGGATAGTCTCTCTTAGATGCCACAAGTTTCAGGTTACATCTAGAATCCTGCGACAAAGAAGCAATGGCCGACCCAGATTTTCAAAAACACGAAGTTACCGAAATCTGCCTGAAACACGTGTTTCTTGTTAGGCAGAGAGTTTTTATATTGGCAAAGCTGAATATTGATTTTAGGAAGAGTTTTATTTTTTAAAAAAGGCCATCAGAAGTGGCTTGCAACAACAAAAACAAAATCACACAACAAAAACAAAATCACACAATAATTTCACATCCAATTTTTCACAAAATCTTTCTTTTCTGGACTTCCTTCAGCTTTTCCGTAAATCATTCATAGTCATTATTAATTTACGCATTTCTTAAGTTTGTATTGTCATTATTTAAACCTTTTTTTTTCTATTCCCTTTTAACAATACTTCTCGCGTTTCACAGTGCTTTTTTAAATCCCTCCAGCGTTATTTGTCCCTCACTTATACTCTCCAGATATTCCACAATTTTTCCCCAGTCCTCGGTGAACTTTTGGTCTCTTAAGTATCTAATCTTTCCAGTCAATTTGTCCAACTCAGCATAGTCTAACAGCTTCCTTCTCCAAGGGGCAGTGGCAACTCTAGATTCCCAGTGTACGTATTGTTCCTTCTTACCAGGAGGGGATGATGCAGCAGGGAAGTCAGTGCAGTGTGGACACACCAGCGAGAGCACCGGATTGACCAGTGTGCCTCCACTGTGCCACCCCCTGCGTTGACTCAACCCTTCTCTCAGTAAGCGGTAGCATTGCTGCCAGGAAAGAAACATTGTGGCTGTGTGCCATCAGGTGAGCTGCTTCTGAAGTCAGCTGAAACCAAATCAGCTGGAGTGAATGGGATCCTCAAATGGTAAATTCCCTAAAGAGCACCCTGCAGAGACAAAGGAAGGCTCCGCTTTTGAGACCGAGTCTAGATGCAAATCTGATGGCTACAACATCAGGCCAATTTGTCACATTTTAAAAATGTGTCCCCTGCTTTACACAAGGCCCATCCTGGAGAACTCAAAATCTTGCCAACTATTTTGTGCCAACTGCTTGCCCAACTGTGGATTTTATTTCTGCAGGAGGCAACATTAGCAGTCTGCCACACACCTAGCATTCAACAATGCCTATTTGATACACTGCAACAGGCTTGGTCAGGCTCAAGTTCTGAACAAGTTGGACGTTTGCTCCATTGTGAATTCATTAATGATTGCAAAGCTTTCTTAGAACTGTGAACTGAAAGCTATATAAAATGTCAGAAGGCGTGTACTTTGTAAACCAAGAAAATCTTTAATAAAAATATTTTTTTAAAAAAGTCATCTGCTGCTATTAATTACATCTTTGTTTTATTCTGAAAACACTTTTATAACCTAACTTTTTTGTGGCCCTTTTTCACTTAAACATTTTAGGGTTATTGTTCTTCAGTACTATCACTACACAATCCCTGTGTGCTGCAGAACTGAGAATTCTGATACGAAGCCTTTCATTTCATATCAATAACTGTTGGAAAGATCCAAAGCCCAAAGTCAGTTTGCAATCTGTTCTGGCCATTCTTGTGTGTATATATGAGGGCATCTAACGCTATTGCCATTATTACTGCCTGGATCTTGTTTACCAGGTGCTCCTCTCTGATTAGATTGATGGCATTTTGCAGCAGCAGATGCTTAGAAAGTTACAGCTGATTCCCCCCCCCCCCGCGCCCACTCCCCAATAACAACAAGCACAATCCACCGGCAGCTGGTCCTCCACAAACACTGTGAATGAATTAAACTTATGCCAGGGCACAAGCATAGCCACCATTTATTTCAGTGTGGTTGTTAAGGAGAAGTTCCTAGTGGATCGAATTACTCCCTGCTCTTTCTGAACGGTGCAGCTGTAAGCATACTTACAGGTTAACAGATGTAATGTTAATAATAAACACAAGCGTGCTATTCACCCTTCATATATTTATATACAACCAATTGCCATTTAGCAATTTGCCACTGATGACAATAATTGAGGCTGTTACTTTGAGATGAAAATTGATTTTGTCTGATGTGAATGGTGGCTACGCAAACAGAAGTATTTCAGGCTTAGCTGTAAAATCAAATTACCGGCAAGCGTCCAAATAGCCCCACAGTTACTTCTGTGTCAGTAGGGGCTCTGGGGCCTCCCCAAACCTTTAGAAGCAGATCTGAGGAGGGTGGGAGGGCACAGTGGGAAGGAGACGTCATTCCACTTGTGAAATGACTTGGTTGGATTCAATCTCACGTGGTATCAAGCATTCTGCCAGCGCAAGAACTTCAACTTGCCGGAGAGAATGACCCGGCCTCTCCCTTCCCCACATGCTGGTTTTTTTGGATCTCCTGACATACATACCCCGGGCGGAGGGCATGGGGGAAGAAGAGGAGGCAAAGCCCCATTGCGCAAATCATTGTGCAGGGCTTCTGCTGATGGGACTTGTTAGGCAAAATCCACCTTATGTGTGTGCACATTGTGCAGCCACATGTAAACTGGTGTGCAAGATTTGGTTTGCAATGGATATATGGAGATATATATATATATATATATTCATACACACACACACACACACACACACACACACATATATATATATATACACATACACACACACACACACACACACCAGGGAAAATATGGTACGACTTGCAAGCTGTTTACATGCAAGAAATGACTTACATCGGTATGCCTAGGAAGATGGACTTGTAATAATGTTTATGGGCTGGTAATTTTTATGTACCTGCATGCATGCCTGTGCCTCTCTGCTTCCCTCTTCTCTCACCGTAGAACACCAACTCCCAAATGTTGGTATCTACCAACAGACCATAGCAGAAGATGCAGCAGGTCCTTGTATTGCTGATTGGTCTTCTCTTGCCCTTTTCTTCCACAGGCCCTGCTGCAAAAAAGAAGTATGTCAGTTATAACAATCTGGTTATCTAGTCAGCTGCATCAGACGGAGCCATGGGAGGATGGAGATTTTCATCCATTCAGTCACCTAACCTCGTGTAGGCCTGTTCCTGAAACCGCAGCGTATGCACTGCTGGAGACGTTGAAAGGCCAGGCAGTTATTATGGAGGATCCAAGTATTCTGAACAGCTGCTCTATGAAAATATCCTTAACTTATTCTTGGCTTAATAAGTCACTGGCACTGCCACTGGGCTGTGATGTTGGACCTTTTCTTCATTGTATGGGAGGTATGACCTATGAGCTCCGACCAGCTTCTCCCGGGTGAACTGCAATTGGCCATGGTGACTTTCAAGGGGCTATTTTTGTCTTTCTATGTACTTCCAAACTGCAAGTTTTTGAACTTTCTGTACAGTTTGTGAGGGATTTTTGCATATTGCCATTCATGTCGTTTCAGAGGTTCACCGTTGGTTTTGAATGCACAGTTATCATGCAAGCCCTGCTCTTTCTAACTTTAGCACACGAAAACAAAAACGACAAAACCCCTGAGATTTAAAAGAATTTATGTACATGACTTGTATGATTATTACTGTACCACTGCAATTCATATATGTTATTTTTTTAATTAAAACAAAAGGGAGAAAAAAGATACTTAAGACCAAAAACTGTGCTGACCAAGCAAGCCCCTCACTCTGTCCCCGCCCCTTTCTTCCACCTCCACCTCCATTCTCTGCCTTTCATAATTCTGATGGCAACAGAGAAAGCAGAACGGATTGCTGAATTTTGATAGAGGTCGTCTTGATATTTGGAATGCATGCCAGTAATGTATTTTACAGTACATGTTAATAATTTATGTTGGATATTTGTATTTGTGTTTCTATTTTGTTCTTTTCATTACGGTATATAACTATTTTGCAATAATTTCAATAATTCTTATGGTATTTGAAAGAAAGAAAACGGCTTTTACATGTCTTGAAAAGATTTTTTTTCTTTGTTAATGCCCCACTATTGACTGACCAGTGTGATTTAAACAAAAAAAAAAAAAAAGACTTTTAAGGGAAAAAAGCATGTATGTTTTATACTGTTTGTAATAAGTAATTTCGTTAATCTTGCTGCTTATGTGCCAATTTAGTGAGAACCATCTTTGCCGCAGAACTCCCCTCTTTCCATACTCTCAAACCTGTGATATTGTCTAAGAATGTATCAATAAAACATTTTGGTTAACTTTTCTTTATTTACTGTAAAAATGCTATTTTCTAGTTGGGACCCCACTTCTCTTTCAAGGTTATATCAAGGTGGCTAGTCTTTGCTGAGATAGAGACGAGACAGGCAAGAAGTCGCAAGAAAAAGCACGTTCCCTGTGTTTGTGTGACAGAGGAATGGATTCCAGAATTGGCTGCTTGCTGAACAGAAGACTATTCTTGGCCAAGGTGAAGTGCACAGATTGGGTCTATTTGTGACTGGAATATAAATTGTATATACACAGCAAATGTAAAGGTAGGTTGGAAAACAGGCAACCACTTTAGGGTATGGTCACTCTAAATATTCCAAATGAACATAGGGCTCGCTGTACAGTAGCTTATAAAGATAGGAAGTATTAATTATTGCCCATAACTAATGAGATTGCCAAGAGGTTTTCCTTTACTTGGGATTCCCAGCAATCTTGAGTACTGATCAAAAGCAATTGAGAAAGCAACAGGCTACAACCACACTAGTGACTGCATGTGGGTAATTTTGCTTTCCACAGTCAGTCTGTGTGTAAGAAGGTTGCCAGATGTTGGATATAAGTTAAATTCATCCCTTCACAGTATGACTGCAATGAAAATGAGGCCAAATTCAGCATGGCGTGATTCAAAAGGCCTCCAAGGATCACACAACAAGTTTTCTATAGGATGAAAGAAAAAGAATAGGGTGACTCATACAGGTCAAGACAGGTGATTCAGTTAGATTCTCTTTCCCGACAGATGAGATGGCACACCTGCATGCTACCTTCAGGCAATGCAGCAATATTTTCTGTCTAATTTGAAGATTAGATTCCAAAGTATTTATCGTCCCTTTTTATCCAGACAACTTGATAAATTATACTGATGAAGGTAATCAGCATCAAAACAAAATGTGACAGCCGGGAGGCATTAGCCCACAACAGAATGCTATGGATGAAAACCTTCATGTTCCAATTTTGACTGGATCTTGATGCTGTTATTTTAAGGGGAAGAGAGGGCACTCAAGAACTTTTTCAAAAGCCATACCTGAATGGGAGCCATACCTCAGTGAAATATACATACAATTCACACGAATATATGGAAAATCACCATAACCACCATTATGCATCCCATATCTATCCAGGATTCAGGATGCACTGCAGTGTTGAAAAAGAATGCCTGTTTAGCATCACCATTCACTTCTTTATGGTAAATCTGCATTCAGACTGAGAGCGGCCACTTCAGTGAAATGTGTGAGTCTGTGGTAGGTATGGGACTTCTAAGGCATTTTCAGGAATGGATAGGTAATCCTGGTGCCCTGGTGAACTCCAACTCCCATCAGGCTCAGCCAGCATGGACAATAGTCAAAGTTAATGGGAGCTGTAGTCCAGCAACATCCAGACAGCATCAGCTTCCCCATCCCTGCTCTAAGGGATAGCTGGATAGGAGTGACGATCTTGGAAAACAACTTTTAAGTAAATCATTCATAAGGAATGTGAGCAATGTAAAAGCAAAGAGTACAAGGGTTAACACCTGCATTCCATTTTCCATTCGTTTTCAAATGTCATTTCAAAAAAGAATTGAAAAATGTCCAATGGCTTTTATTTATTTTTATTGAAAATATAGTTTTGCTTCCCCTATACTTGGTAAATTCATGAGAAAGTGTACTCCTTTCCTGATTTCTTCACAGTATTACAAGCAACAAGGTAATTAACTATGATTAGGAATTATAGATCAAGCTTCTGTATTACACTTGATCCAGTCTGTTGATACTGTAAACATAGAGCACATGAACACATAATGCATTCTATTTTGGACGTTTAGTAACACTGGACACTGCCTTTTATTTACTGAGTCAGACTACTGGTCCATCTATCTCAGTATCATCTCCACTGATTGGCAGCAGCTCTCCAGCATTTCAGTCACGATTGTCTCCCAGTCATACCTGGAGATACCAGAGATTGTACCTGGAACCACATTCTGCATGCAAAGATGCTCTACCAATGAGCCATGGTGCCTCCCCAAACTTCTGAGTTACACAGAACATAACACTGAGTTATAAAAATTAAATATAGGTTTTCTAAAAATATATATTTGGGGGTCTAGGAAAGTTTGAGCATTGCATGCAGACTTTTTCATCTTAAGGTAGATGGAGGAAGCATATAGGACTGTCATCTGATTACTGTGAATCAGAAAATTACTGTGGGTTTGACTTGAAGCAATCCTGGATCACAGCTTGAGGCTTAGGCAAAATAATGCTCAGGCCAGAATGACTGGCTGGTGTTCCTTAATGGTAATGAAATGTGTTGTTCTGGGAGCTAATTGTTAAAATATGGCTTCTGGAAATACCTCTTGAATGTTCTGAACAGGAGGAGAGGGAGGCAACATACCTTTTCTGAGCCTCCTCAAATGAAGGTGTTTTTGCAAAAAAGAAGAAGAACACTACAGTTAGCAAAAAAACTGAGATGGAGGGAGGCAAGGAGCTTTGAGATTTGCAAGGTTAAGAGCATCTATGGGTGGCTCTCTGCCTTTCTGGAGAGCTGATGAAGCAGTGGATCTGCTACTAGGCAGGAGTGCTGCACTGTCTACTTCCACCTATGCTCAAATTGTCTTTTTGTAAATAAACATTATAAAAACATTGTAAATCTCCAGTGATCTGTCCTACTAAAGAGATCAAAGCAGTGTAAATGCTGTCCCTGAAACTTATCAACACTGAGCTAAGTGTGGAACATGTAACAATATATGGCAACACTATATTAACTATGGGTCGTGTGAGTAGGTTTCAAGTTATGTTGCTGTTTAGTTGTTTAGTCATGTCCGACTCTTCGTGACCCCATGGACCAGAGCATGCCAGGCACTCCTGTCTTCCACTGCCTCCCACAGTTTGGTCAAACTCATGCTGATAGCTTCGAGAACACTGTCCAACCATCTCATCCTCTGTCGCCCCCTTCTCCTTGTGCCCTCAATCTTTCCCAACATCAGGGTCTTTTCCAGGAAGTCTTCTCTTCTCATGAGGTGACCAAAGTATTGGAGCTCAAATGAAGACGCCTTCATTATGCAAGTATATATTCCATAGCATTTTGGTGTAACAAAAAGAATCCACTGCTGGTAGGAAATATTTCAAAAAGTGGGCATGACTATAAACGTTATTATTGTCTTTCCAACTACCAGTGATGGAACCACATTATCTATGGTTTTGGCCAGGCATGAGTGGGGGAAAGACAGAGATTGCCATCCACCAGTAGACTTGATTGATGTTTTGCAGCATATCAGCAAGAGCTTCTGACTCTCAATCATTTAACAACAGCAACAACATTGTTACCCTGATCTTGCTGGATCTCTGATCTGTCATTCTTCTGTATGGATATAGTTTGTAACTGGATCCATCAGCAACACCCAGAGCCATTATTTTGCATAGTCTCTGGTCGGTCAGTGTTAAGCTTCTAGTAAATAGCAAACTAGACAGCATCTTAAAAAGCAGAGACATCACCTTGCCGACAAAGGTCTGTATAGTTAAGGCTATGGTTTTCCCAGTAGTGATGTATGGAAGTGAGAGCTGGACCATAAAGAAGGCTGATTGCCGAAGAATTGATGCTTTTGAATTATGGTACTGGAGGAGACTCTTGAGAGTCCCATGGACTGCAAGAAGATCAAACCTAGCCATTCTTAAGGAAATCAGCCCTGAGTGCTCACTGGAAGGACAGATTGTGAAGCTGAGACTCCAATACTTTGGTCCATGGGGTCACGAAGAGTTGGACACGACTAAACAACAAAAATAGCAAACTAGATCCTGCAAACCTGGACTCTGCTTCTTGAGTATTCAGAAAAATCACAGCACAACTGTGGATCAGGAATTGGTTACATTGCAGAAAGCAAAGAGTAGGAATAAATGGATAGCTTTCCCAATGTAGAGATGTAGAAGGTGTGGTCTGCCAAGGATCAGTATTGTGACTTATACTTTTGATCAAGAGTTAGGGGTGAGCAGTGAGGTGGCCAAATTTGCTGATACTAAAGTTTTCAGGATTGTTAAAACATAAAGAGAGTGTGAATGGGAGGTAAAATGGCAAATGCAATTCAATGTAAACAAGTGTAAAGTGATGGATGTAGGGGCAAATAAAATCTTAATTTTTGCATATATACTCATGGGGTGTGAACTGGCAGTGAGTGATCAGGAAAGAGGCTCTGGGGTGGTCGTAAATAGCTTGATGAAGATGTTGACTCAGTGTGCGGAAGCCATGAGAAAGGCAAATTCCATGCTAGGGATCATTAGGAAAGCAATGGGAAATAAAACTTGGTATCATAATGCCATTATACAAATATACAGGGCGGTTAAATGTGGAAAACTGTGTACAGTTCTGGCCACCTTACCTCAAAAAGGATAAAACTATCCATGGCACTATAACATGGACAGCCAGTGAAGCTGAAGATTGGAAGATTCAGGCTAGATAAAAGAAAGTACTTCTTCATGCAACTTCATGATACTATGCAACTTGCTCACACAAGAGGCAGTAATGGCCACCCACCTAGATGGCTTTGAAAGACGACTGAACAAATTCATAGAGAAGGCTATCAACAGCTCCTAGCCATGATGGCTGTGCTCTGCCTTCACAGCTGGAGGTAGCAATGCAAATACCAGTTGCTGGAGACCACAGAAGGGGAGAGTGCTTTTGTGCTTGAATCCTGCTTGAGGGTTCCCTACAGGTATCTGGTTGACCACTGTGAGAACAGAATGCTGAACTGGATGAGCAACTGGCTGATCCAAGAGGATGTTTTTATGTTCTAATATAATATAATATAATATAATATAATATATAATATATAATATATAATATAATATAATATAATATAATATAATATAATAATAATCTTTCACTGCTATGCTGGCCTCCAATTTCAGTGGGTTGATGTTCTTAATTGCTGCTCATATGTGTTATCAATTTCTCCTGCTCAGACTAAATATGTATTTCGAACCAGAAGTAGTGGGAAGAAGAAATGTGAGTGGCCAAGGTATTATATCTGGGTTGTAGCCATTCTCTACATTTTTAAACAGGATGACTGATAGCCAATTTTCTCCATTTTTAGTGCCTCTTTATTAAATAGCAGTCTACAAGCTTTCCCAGGATGCTCTGCTCTGAAATAGATTCTTTAACATCAAAGGAGCTATTGAGTCATTTATCCAGGGGCAAACTGTATGCATTTCCATAGGTGTTCCAGACCCATAAAGACATGCCTCAGTAAACACTACCCACATATTCCCCGAAGGATTCATTATTTTCTCCATGAATCACACACTTCAGCAACCTGCCTCAGCCATTTAAATATTTACACGAAGGGGAAACAACAGGGAGAAACAGGCTTTCGGTAAATATGGATCCTGAGCAGATCCATCATTTCTGAAAGTGTAAACTGATTTCCATTATCCAATTTCCTACTGCAGTGGTAGATACAGTAAGACGATGACGTCATTCTTTGCCCTGCATCCTAATGCACAATCCTACCATTAAACCACAAACTAACACAACTTTTTTCAGTGCTGTTGATTTGTGTTCTAACCATTAGATCCTTGTTGCTTTTGTAGTTGCTTTGAGTGACCCTTCTGTGGAAGGGGAAAGCGGGGTGCAATTTTATTTTATTTTAAATCCTTATATACTTTGGTCATCTGAAAACAGTATAGAGCTAACCACTAGTCCCACTCAGCTATTTTTTCCCCCTGACCCATCCCAGCAGTAGAAAAATGGGGGGCAGGCAGAATGGATTCAACACTAGGGTAGGTGAAGAAATTTAAACCTCTCCCCCTACTCCTGTGCCCTGATGGAGATGGAGGTTTTCCCCTTTCTGGTCATCAGATGAATTATTTGATGAGGAAGTGGGCAGCAGCTCCACTCTTCAACTGATCTGAAAAGATCAGCTGAGGAGAGGGGAGCATGTGCCATGTGTGTCTCAAGTATATGTGAGATTTTGGGGTGGTCACACCTACTTCTGACCATGCCTATTGTTGCGTGTGATGCACACAGAGTTGATAAAGGGTGAAAGCAACCCTTGTGTTAAAAAAGGGGGGGTAGTTACCAAAGAATTCTGGGAATTCTCAGCATGCTAATAATTTTATTGGCCTCTCACGGTGCCATACCCTCCAGCTTCATCTAGGTGCTCAGATCATGGTTAACAACAGGAAGCAAGATGGCGCCACCCGGGTGTCTGTGTGTGCCAATGTCTGAAACCTTCACATGCACACAATTCTACATGATCCAGAACCTTTCCTAATTCTGGATTTGTAGAGTGGACTGAAATCACAGGTGTGTTTGTTTTAGAGAGAATAAGACGTGAAGGGTCGCTACCAGGAAGGAGTACTAAGAGACAACTGCTCATCCCCATGGCTTTTGAGCCCAAGCTTTTCCACATCTCTATGAAGTTGGTAGCTGCCATCCAGGAATTTGGAGTGCAGTGTCATCAGTATTCTGACAAGATACAGCTCTATCCCTCCACCCTGGGAGAAAGGGAAGGATGCAAATTTAACAATTTTTTTAAAAAGGAAACTATTGATGTCTCCAATATCAGAAGCCGAGCTTAGGTTCTTTTTAACTTTCAATAAAGATGTCCGGGGGGGGGGGTAGGGAGGAAACTCCAGCAAAAAACGTTTTCAGCAAGCACGCCCATGGAAAGAAGGCTCAGCAGTCATAACAGAGCATCTTCCCAATTCCTGGTTGTTGTTTTTAATTTCCAGTAAAACCTATTTTGTGGGGAGGAGGGTCCCATTGACCCTCAACTGATACGTTATCGGTATGCACAATACAAAAAGAAAAGAATCATTTGCATTTAGAAAGGATTTCATGTTACACTAAGCAAAAAATGCAGATAGAAATACAGTATACTTTATATGTAAATATTTGGGAGGGAAATAAACCAGCAACTCTGCAGCAGCTTTTTGTAAAAGTTAAACTATATCTACTGACATACAAAAAACGCTGTTCATTATGGCAAAATAAATGTGAAGCATTTACCAAAATGTATCCATTCAAAAAGTTGAGATGCTGAGGGTTTGTAGTTTTGTTTTTTTCATTCTTTCCTATGTGTAAATTAGCAAGAGAAGACACACATTGTGATAAGATTTAAGTGATGCGGCTTCCTATCATGTGCCAGGCCAGATAATCATGTGACTGCTTTGAGTCCCAGATACAAAATATTTGGGCCGATATTGAATTGCTCAGAAGCAGAGTGCCTCCTTTTCTGGCATTGCATATGGACGGATCTAATGGTAGCTGCCCTAATCGAGTGTGAACAATCTCTAGGGTGCTGGAGACAAGACCTCACTCACTGTGTCTGGTACCCTCTATCTGGTACCAAATGTGGTAGCCACTACCACATTTGTCCTGGATTGAACATTTCCTGGTGATGTTTGATCTGATGGTAAGCACTCCTCTCCTGTATGGTAGGGGACCAATTTCTGTCATCCTCCTCCTAGAAACTTAGGAGAACTTAAAAGATTCCTGAATGCGCCAAGAGATTTTCTGGTTGACATACATGACACTCTGGTCAAGACTCTGGCCTCAGTAAGAAATGGCAAGATAGAAATGGGCCATCAAGATGACTGAGCACCTTCTCCAATGCTGTTCATCCAGGTGAAGAAGGTTGAATGAAGCAGGCTGGATGATGGGCAGAGTGCAAGTGGAACAAATCTTGTATGAAGCCAATTGAACATATTAGAGCACATAGTTGTGCCTATCATTTGGTAACCATGGTGGCAATTGGAAATTACTTTTCTCTCATCCACAGTAAGCTACCCAGCAGAGCTTTTTAGAGGTTAAGGAAACTCTTGATCAGTCTGTAACATCTGAACCACTGTGACATATTTGCTAGGCATTTTGAGGATGAAACCAGTCACCCCATTCTGCCCTTTGGCACTACCGTTTTGGAGAAGGTTACAGAGAACCATCTGGCCCTGTTGTTCTTAGTCATTTAGTTGTGTCTGACTCTTCATGACCCCATGGACCAGAGCATGCCAGGCACTCCTGTCTTCCACTCCATCCCGCAGCTTGGTCAGATTCATGTTGGTAGCTTCAAGAACACTGTCCAATCAGATCATCCTCTGTCGTCCCCTGCTCCTTGTGCCCTCCATCTTTCCCAACATCAGGGTCTTTTCCAGGGAATCTTCTCTTCTCATGAGGTGGCCAAAGTATTGGAGCCTCAGCTTCACGATCTGTCCTTCCAGTGAGCACTCAGAGCTGATTTCCTTCAGAATGGAGAGGTTTGATCTTCTTGCAGTCCATGGGACTCTCAAGAGTCTCCTCCAGCACCATAATTCAAAAGCATCAATTCTTCGGCGATCAGACTTCTTTATGCTCCAGCTCTCACTTCCATACATCACTATTGGGAAAACCATAGCTTTAACTATACAGACCTTTGTCAGCAAGGTGATGTCTGTGCTTTTTAAGATGCTGTCTAGTTTTGTCATTGATTTTCTTCCAAGAAGCAAGTGTCTTTTAATTTCGTGACTGCTGTCACCATCTGCAGTAGATCATGGAACCCAAGAAGGAAAAACCTCTCACCGCCTCCATTTCTTCCCCTTCTATTTGCCAGTAGGTGATGGGACCAGTGGTCCTGTTATGTGGGATCAATTCCAGCTACTGCAGCCTGATATTATGGACAAGGCAAATGAAGAAGTGAGACCAAGCTCCCCTGCCCCATGTGATTTCTTAGCAATAGCTGTACAGGGTTATTAGGGTGGGTCCAATGAGTGGTTAATGCCTTCTTATGAGAGGGAATGGTTCCCCCTCAACCTGAAATAGGTGATGATGCTTCCTCTCCTTAAGGAGCTCTTTTTGAGTCTGGAGATTTTGAATAAATGCCACCCAAGACCTTGAAGAGGACTGTGGCTGTGCAACTTCAGATACACTTGAATGAAGCAGATTGTCTTGACTCATATCAAACTGAATTCAGACCTCAATTAGGTTCTGATATTATGTTGGTTCCTCTGCCTGATGAGCTACTTCAGGAGATGGTAGGGAAACAGAGTGGAACCCTTGATATCTTAGTGACTTTTGATACTATAAACACATTCTGTGGGTTGGGAGCTGAGGCCATAGTAGAGCACATATTAGTTCTGCTCCTACCTCCAGGGCTGTTTCCATGGAGTAACTTCTGCTGAGCCCCATGGCAAGTAAAGCTGTGAAGTCCTGCATGACAAACTACATAATTGCTTCAGATTATCCTATGCATGAGTCTGTCATGATATAATAATGAATTATGATGCCTAGGCTTCTACTTAGTTGTGCTTTCTTTTCAATTCACTGTAAGCTATGAAAGTTATTGGAGAAAATGTTGGTGAAATAGAACGCAAAAGGTTTAACCACAAGTTTTAAAGAACAAGTGTTCCAAAGTATCTTCAAATGGATACAGCTTTTTTTAGCAACAAAAATTATACACTGGCACCTTCAGGCCTGGGGCACTGCCCTTGGCTCTGGCACAAGGGAATCCCAGCAATGACTGTAAAACATCGTTTGAAAAAAGTGCAAACAATGAGGTGACAAGTGTGACCCATGTCTTGTTGAAAAGATACCAGAATCTTGGTTTGTGTGCTCTGTGGAGTGACACCCTCCTCTGATCTGAGAAGATGTGGGTGAAAAAGGGAGCCATGTCTACTGTAGTCTTCATGAACTCTAACCTTGTAGTTTTCAAAGACAGCTGGAAATGGCAGAAGCACTGTCCTGTTCTAAATGGCCTACATTTCTGCCAAAAAAAGTGTAACTTAGATACAAAGAGGCCTCTTCCTCTTAAAATTCTGTACTATATTCCTATTCCTTGTAATAAAAATATTGCTGAACATCATTGTTTTATTCTGCTGTATACATGTATACGTGTATTCTCCTGTATACATGATGTAATGTTCTCTGTTTACATGGTGAGCAGATCAGAGGATTTGAACAATTAATTCATTATAGGACTCTGTACAACAGGCCTTCTCTCTGTGAGCTACTTTCTCCTTCTGCTTCTAGTCTTGCCTCCTGCTTGGGCCAACCTCCTGCGCTAGATATGGGGGGGGGGGGTGTCCTTCAATATATAGTCACATTTATCCTCACCCATAGGGAATCAAAAGCTGCCTTACCCCAGAACAGACTGTGTCTCCAGCACAGTACGGTCATCTGGAAGCATTTCTCTCCAGTCTCAGGCAGAGTTCTCTCACATAACAGAGAGCCAGTGTTGTGGAGTGGTTAAGAGCGGTAGACTCATAATCTGGTGAACCGGGTTTGTGTCTCCGCTCCTCCACATGCAGCTGCTGGGTGACCTTGGGCCAGTCACACTTCTCTGAAGTCTCTCAGCCTCACTCACCTCACAGAATCTTTGTTGTGGGGGAGGAAGGGAAAGGAGAGTGTTAGCCGATTTGAGACTCCTTCGGGTAGTGATACAGTGGGATATCAAATTCAAACTCCCCTCCTCCTCCTCCTCCTTCTTCTTCTTCTTCTTCTTCTTCTTCTTCTTCTTCTTCTTCTTCTTCCTCTTCTTCTTCCTCCTCCTCCTCCTCCTCCTCCTCCTCCTCCTCCTCACAGATCTTGTTCAATTTCAGATGCCTTGACTGATTGACATGTAAAGTGCATGCCTTAGCCCTGTGCTGTGGTCTCTCACCAAAATATACATGTGTCCAGGTCTCCTACTCTGTACAGAAGTAACAAAACACTGGCGTCTTTCCACAAAACTAAAACAAACAAACAAAATGTTGTCTATTTGACTTGACATTGTGTTCAACGCAGCTGCTGATGCTTGGAGCCAGTTCACTTACAACAGTTTCTTGCCTTCGTTGAAAATGTTTAACGGTTATACCACATTCGGTGCTTTACCAAATACAGCACAGTATAACCATTCATACATTCTCTCTCCCAGAATCAGAGAACTGTAGAGATGCAAAGGAACCCCAAGGGTCATTCCTGTAATGCAGGAATCGCAGATCTTCACACTCAATGGGAGGTGGTCTGGAATGCCACAGATAAAATCACATTAAGTAGGTGGCTAGGAATAATAAAAATGTTTCACAAGTTTCCTGCTCCCTGGGATGCTATCATTGCAACCTTCTAAATGCCAGGCAAGGGAGGAACTGAACAGATGTTTCCAGAGAGATTTTGCTCCTGCCTTGCCTTGGCCACCAATAAGCTTCAGAGAAGAGAAGGAACAGGTGGGCAGGTTAAGGAGTTCAGTAGTCGGGTTCGGGAAGTTTTCTGCATTCATCAAGCTCTCACTGACGTAATTGGGAGCACGACAGAAGCTTTGAAATTTGGAGCTGGATGGGGGGAAATGTATTATTTTCCACCTTTTTTGAAAAACGGCTTTCAGAAACAGTTCTGAATTGACCTGAGGGATGTTCAGCTATCACCAGTTACAGTGGCAATCTGGAAAAGCTACCACACAGAGGCTGCTTGCAGTTTTCATTACGCTATAAATATGTGCAGGCTTGTCCTTTTGCTGTATTTTCATCTACTCACATCCTTTAGTTTGAGAGTAAAGCCCTGACTTCTGTAGATATTTCCCTTCATGATCCCCCCCCAACTCCATTTTTGCTTCATGCACAGAATGAACAGCAATTAGTGAAATAATTTGTGTGGTTCTATCAAAATGGCAAAGCGCATAAAGATATGGAAGGATTAAAGAGAAGGAATTAAAAATGAAATTAATAAATACATTTGATGACTGCATGCATGGGTACCCTAAATACTGTAGATAGAAGCACCAAATGCCACTTAATTATGTAAAAGAAGTAATTAATTTCACAAAAGGAATTCTAGCTCAGCCTAAACACTTATCAAGCAGAGCGTTCTGAAAGTCTGACTTGAAAGCAGTTCGGTGCACCAAGTTCCCAGCAAGTTCTCTTTGAATTTGAAGTATTTGTATTTGAAAATGGGCACCTGAAATTGGGAGTAATGGAAGGAAGAGGAATTCTTAAAATAATTAATGGGAGATCAGGCTTACTAGCCCCAGTGCAGTCAGATAGTGGCTGGGCAGCGAGCTACTTTTCTCTTTCCAAAATTCAACAACAAAGAACCACCACCCCTGTTTCCAGATGGCCCAGAGCATTGTGGAAGGAAATAGTGCCCTCCCCAGATATTCTCAAACAATGCTGCGTCCTCAGCATTCTAGGGGTGGGAGAGCATGGCCACTGTGCAAGATCTTCCTCCTCTTTGTTGTTAAAATGACTTTAAAAAGAGGGGGAAAGTGGATGTTGTATTGCCCATCAATAATGGCGGAGCCTTGACCTGGATACGAACTCTTCCAGAAATTGACCCTGTTTTCCGTAGTGATGTCACAAACAGTGTCCAAATCATGACAGTGCAGAATAGAAGTTAGAAGAACTGGGTTTAATCAGCATTCTGCAGTGTGAGAGAAGACATCTTCCCTCCTTCATGAATCAATAGAGATTGAAAAATAACAAGGATTCCTTTCCATTTGGGAACTATTAGGCACAGCCTGTCATGTGCTTTTTAAAGATGGATCAAACTGGAACCATTTTAATAAGTGGCTCCTCCAAGAACTTTTGGACAGTTTTGTTCTCCCTTCCCATCCTTTACTCTCTCAAGAACACCGTAAAAGTAGGTTAGAGTTATAGCAGATGACTGGTCCAATACTAGCCTCTTAGATACTTGTGCCAGACCTGGGTTGAACTGCAATAGCCTGCAGGGACATAGCTCCAAAAAGCAGAACTGCTTGAGTATGTGAGGGACCAGACTTACCAGCAGTCCTATACAGCTTGGGACCAGAATTCCAAAAAGATTCTGTCAGCCTTTATATACAAAACACATCTCAGAGCTCAGCAGGAGAGGGCATCCTTCATGTAGGCACCCATCTCACCAGGACGGCCATTCTGTATGGCATAGGAACTGGGCCTTTAGCATGGCGTCACCAACCCTTTGGTCCATATCAGATGTTGTCTATACTGTACTGTCTTTCTGGTGCCTATTGAAGACCTTCCTTTTTCAGCAAGCCTTTCAGTGGGATTTTTTCTTCTAGTCTATATCTATATTGGATTTGTTGTAGATACAGTGGTGCCTCAGGTTACAGACGCTTCAGGTTACAGATGCTTCAGGTTACAGACTCAGCTAACTCAGAAATAGTACCTTGGGTTAAGAAATTTGCTTCAGGATGAGAACAGAAATCATGCAGCAGCGGCGCAGCGGCAGCAGGAGGCCCCATTAGCTAAAGTGGTGCTTCAGGTTAAGAACAGTTTCAGGTTAAGAACGGACCTCCAGAACGAATTAAGTACGTAACCAGAGGTACCACTGTATAAAATATTTAAATTGTCTCTACAATTCTATGATTAAACTGTTAATATACAATTCTATATTAAACTGCTTTAGGGTTTTTTTAACCACACATACATGCAATTTTATATATGTTTTCATTGCTGAGTTTTTCCTGTGAAATCACTTTGAGAGGTTTCATGGGAAGCAGGTCCGTGAAGGAATGAAATAAAGTGATAAATATTGGCTCACTTGCTCAGGCAATGCAGAGTCATGTCCCTCTCTCTTCCTGCCTGTGGCGAAAGAAACCCTTCATGTGTACCCTGTAAATATACATAGCTTGCCCTTTCCATAGACAAATGTACATAGCTTGACCTTTCCACAGAGAGCAAACACTGCAAATGGTATCAACACCACCTCTATAATGAAACAAAGCAAAAAAAAAACCCGCAAAGGAACTTGAACTTCTTGGAATCACCCGCAATCTCCCAAGCTGCTTGTAAAATACTTACATAGGCTGTAATCATTTGCTCTTGGAACATGTCTTGCTGAAAGCAGGAAGAGCAAGATGAAGGAAATAATATCTGCTTTTGCCTAGATGTCTTGGAGTGCTGTGCAACCTTTGTGGTGTAAGTTTTAAGTTTGGTTAGTAATGCACCTTGTCAACACCAACTTCTGCGCCTTCATTACCAACCCAGCAGCTATTGGCAGAATTGTATGGTGCTGGGAGAAACCCAGTAAATATATATGTACCAAGTGAGTGACACGAATGAAGAGATTGTGCCAAAAAACAAATGACCGGACATCCTTCATCAGAACAGTTCCAGGGTCATTCAAAATATTTGGATAATCAGATGAGCAGGTAGTATCCGTATGAGTGAGTTACAGTGTCCCAGGAGACACAGGAGACCTACAGTAAAACACGGGGTTTAGATAATGGAGGTCTTCTGCCATAGTGCATTTCCTCACTTCATTAAGACAGTAAATCCATGAGGAGCCATGAAGGCGAAAAGGCAGCAGCAGCCGAGTGCCAGCCAGCTTAATCGCACAGGCAGAGCCGGCTGCCGAACTACCTGAGCTGCTAAGCAGACAGATGCTGCTGTTACCGGAAAATATCTTAGTTTATGGTTTGGCATTAGAGTTTCTGCTAGAGCATCTGTGATATAATTGACTCGGGTTGTTACATTAAAAAACTTTCTATAGCTGGAAAATAAACACATAAAAACAAATCTAGAATAGAGATTTGGGTAGAAAGTGAAACTACTAAACACTTTGGCATTGCGCACATGATGTGAATTAGGAGACCATTGTATGCACTTTCAAGGTGGGATGGCTGCTGCCCAAAGATGTCTTCCATGTTGGCTCATGAAGGTCTGATCTGGAATTGTGCCAATGACAACATCCTTCTTATGCCCGCACTTGGATAATCCAGCTTCAACATTGCTAAAGCCAACATTTGCCAGATCTGACAACCTTGGATTGTATCCACCACAAGTCATACTCAAGGTAGACCAACTGGCATTAACACACATAGGTAGCTTAGGTCCAATAATTTTAATGGGTCTACTCTGTTTTGTGGGATATCTTCAGAAGAAGAAAAGGCTAAGGAGTAAAGCATACACAAATCTACAGTGGAATCCCTAAGACAGTTGGATGGCGCCTTGTACGCCTGCTTCTGGGAACTCCTGCAGCCCAGCTGGTGCCAAATGCATTGCTCTGGTTTCCTTTGGATGACAGCAGTGAGGCCAAGAAGGGGGTCTTGTTGTCTGGGCAGTGCAGGACCTCCAAACACACTGCCCAGCCCTGTGCCCTGGAGAGATCACTTTGGTGCTACTAATGCAGCAAAAACACTGGGAGGCAGCAGTTAATGGTCTCTGCTGCCACAGCAGGCCCTGTGATTCTCCAGCAGTTTGACTTCAGAGGCACACCCCATTGTCTCTCAAGACAGACAGGTGCCAACAGAACTGAGTTGAATGCAAATGCATTCTAGCTATGAATGCAGAACTGAATCCCTGTAATTTCATTGGGCCTTAGGCAGTGTGCTACTCACTAAAACAATAACTTTCCTCAACTCTGGAATCTCTGTAACAAGTCATGTGAGGTTTGATGATCAGAAATTCCCCCCAGTACCAGTGGAGCTGGCTGGTTGGTCATGATGTCATCAGTCAATGAAGTCACTGAGACAGACAACAAAGGATCAAACCACATCCTATTACACCACATTGGTAGTGTCTGAAATAGGCTTAAGGCCCAATGGAATCAGTAGGATTTAGTTCCATAGTAGAGTTGCTTCTCAAAACCCAGAAAGCACAAAGGATCCCTGTTGTTGGCTCTGGCAAAAGCTAGCAAAGTTGAAACCGGAATGTATGAAAATGTATGCGAAGATCGCACCTAGTGGCCATTTTTTTTATTACCGTATTTTTCGCACCATAGGACGCACCGGACAATAGGACGCACCTTGTTTTAGAGGGGGGAGAACAAGAAAAAAAAAATCTCCCCCTCTCTGCCCAGCGCCCCTTCAGCAAAGCGGCAGGAGGCGCTGCGCAGAGAGAGGGAGAATTTTCCCCCTCTTGTTTTCCCGCTCTAAAACAAGGTGCCGTTCAGGGTCAGTGCACACCGACTCCTCTTGCTCTCCAGGCTTCAGGTTCCTTTCAACCTGCTCTTTGGGGCTGGTGGGGGGAAGCCCACCACCAGCCCCAAAGAGCAGGGCAGGGACCAGTGGAAAGGCGCAGCGGAGAGGCTGCTGCCATAGTCGCATGTCACTTCTCCAGCTGGAAGAGGGTCGCGGGGCTATGGCTTCTTTAGCCCCGCACACGCTCTCCCAGCTGAAGAGGTGGCGCATGGCTAAAGAGGCTCCTGCCATAGCCGTGCGTCACCTCTCCAGCCGGGAGAGGGTCGCGGGGCTATGGTGTCTTCGCTCCATAGGACGCACACACATTTCCCCTTCATTTTTGAAGTGCGTCCTATAGAGCGAAAAATACGGTAACTTATTTCATTTCACAACATTTATATACAGCTTGATTGCAATAAAACCTATAAGCAGTTTGCAAGAAAACGATCAAGAGCGCCATAGGATCATATATAGACATATGAGGGGGACCTTCTCTCCCTTCTCTTCCCACACCTTTCAACATTTCTCTGATGAAAATAGGGGTGTCCCATTCCATAATGAGAATTTTACTATTTATACCTGACACATCTTACCGGGTTGCCGCAGCCACTCCGGACAGCTTCCAACACATATAAAAACATAATAAAACATTAAACATTAGAAAAACTTCCCTAAAAATTATTGCCTTAAGATGGCTTGGGGGGTCAGATAACTCCAAACCCTCAACATTTCTCCAATGAAAATAGGGACATCCTAAGGAAAAGTGGGACATCAAATCAGAAACTGGGACGGCTTCTCTAAATCAGGGACATCCCTGGAAAATAGGGACACTTGGAGGGTCTGTCTTCCTCTTCCATATTACATGTGCTTATTAAGGTACACAGAAGCGAGAGGAAGAAAGAAGGGTCAAGTTGTTTCACTCAGTATGTGTCTGAATGATTATGGGTAGACCAGGAAGCTTTAAAGCAAATGTAAGTCTATGTTCAGCTCTTAAAAAGCATGTTGGACAGGAATGCCAACAAATTTATGTGTGCCGAACTGTCTTTCTCTATCTGCAGAGATACAGTTAGGAGATAAGAGGCAGAGATTGCTACTATCGGAAATGTACCTAGATGATCTTTATTTCCTTTTAATAAAATGAAAAGCTTATGCTGCTTGCCCCCTAGTATGAGAAAGAGACTTTTGTTGCTTTTTTGATCCCAGAGTATACAGAGACTAAATATATGGTGCCATGTTTTTTACTGGAGCAAATCTTCTTGGCTAAGATTATGCAGAGCTCTTCATCAGACAAAATGAAGTTGTTGCTAATATGTGGTATAGAATCTGGTTTCAAATGAGTTTATTAAATAACTTCATATATACAGGTTTAGGATTGGGCACTATAAATTCTGTTGAACAGAAATAGATATGTTTAAGATTACTGATTTCATTTTATTTATGTAACTTGCTTTTAATATTTCTTTTTTATTGGTATTTTAAATGAATATTTTCGGCTCCCTTGTAAACCCTCTTAGAGGAATTCTGTTCCAGTAAGCGTTGTATAAAATTTATTAAATATATCAAAAATATATCAAAAACAAAATATTTGCTTTTGTTAACAAAATTGTTCTCGCCATAACTGAGAACATTGTTTCCACTATACCTGTTGAATCGGCGTGCTTATACTAAACATCTAGGAACATGCCTCAATCTGTTCTAATTCACACTTTCACCTGGCATTCCATTCTACTGGAATTACGGTAGTTTACTTTGCAAAAGTCTTTGTTCTGTTTTGCCGTCCAATGATGTGGGAACATACATATTTTAAACATATCTTTTCCCTAGCACACAACAGACAAACATGTCTCAGTCATCAGCAATACAGTCATACCTCATGTTGCGTCCACTTCAGGTTGCGTTTTTTTGGATTGTGGACTGCCAAAACCCGGAAGTACCAGAACGGGTTACTTCTGGGTTCTGGCAGTCGCGCATGCGCAGAAACGCTAAAACGTACTTTGCGCATGCGAAAACGCTGAATCACAACCCGCAGACGCGGGTTGCAAACGTGCATCCCACACGGATCACGTTCGCAACCCGAGCATCCAACTGTACTTGCATATCATTTGCCTTCCCTGTGTGTTCCCTTCCAAAGTTAATGAATTTCCATAGGAGAGATCGTTAATCTCCCCATTTAACTCCTTGTTGAATCCCTTCTGTGCCACGCTTCCTGCAAATGCTAGTTACTTTTTTTGAGGGGGGTGGGAATCTAGCACATTCAATGCATGCACACAATTCGGCTGCAATCATAATCCCTACTGCTGCATCTGCAGCTCAGGTTCTCACAGCAGCTGTAGAGGAAGGTGGAAGGCAGGGCAATCGGCCTTTATTGGGCCTAATGCCATCACTCAACAGGATGAAGGCCAGCTTGAGGTCCAGTGAATCTCAAACTGGCTCAGCCCCACCCTTGGAATGTCCCATTTTTGGGGCCTTCCACCAGAGGGCATCCCACCTGCTTGCAAATTCCACAGGTGAACAGGGAGGTTGATTGGGTCTAAGTTGTGACTTAACATTTTATCTACTACATTGCACTGACTACATCCAAGCTTGTGATCTGGGGGGGGGGGGGGAGAGAGAGAGAGAGAGAGATTTGAGATATTCTGAATATGAGACTCTCATATTGCCTAGTATTACTTCCCATTGTAACAAACCATGTTCTCTCTTTTGGAATTGATTGTCTCATTTCTCTTGCTATGCATGGCCTTTGCAAGATACAGATGGTTCACCTGAACAGGTCAAACAGGAAAAGAAAATTAGGTGTAAAGCACTGAATTCAAATGAAAAGGATTCACAGAAGTGTACCGGCTGGATTCTAATTCATCATACCGATCATACATAAAGACTGCCGTGAGCATAAGGCTAGGAAGAGAAACTTTTCCCCTGAGAGTTTTAGGAAGGAAGAGTTCTCTGAATGTTGTGTACATTCAACATGAAAAGTGTTCAAATCAACATTTGCTTTGGAGCAACACTGCAGATAAACATATTTGGACAATGTATAAACAGAGAAAATATATGAAAGGGAACTGTATAACTGTGCTTTTTGAATAAGAATGAGAGACCAATGGAATGATTCATTTGTTGGTAGCTCTTAATTTGCCAGTATTGCTTTGAGCTCTCAACGAGCATTTTGCATGAAGTAAACTGGAGGACGGGACGCGGGTGGCGCTTTGGGTAAAAGCCTCAGCGCCTAGGGCTTGCCGATAGAAAGGTCGGCGGTTCGAATCCCCGTGGTGGGGTGCGCTCCTGTTGCTCGGTCCCAGCGCCTGCCAACATAGCAGTTCGAAAGCACCCTCGGGTGCAAGTAGATAAATAGGGACTGCTTACTGGCGGGAAGGTAAACGGCGTTTCCGTGTGCTGCGCTGGCTCGCCAGATGCAGCTTTGTCACGCTGGCCATGTGACCCGGAAGTGTCTCCGGACAGCGCTGGCCCCCGGCCTCTTGAGTGAGATGGGCGCACAACCCTAGAGTCTGTCAAGACTGGCCCTTTACCTTTACCTTTAAACTGGAGGACAGTGGTGGCATGACTTTACCACACACCACAGGTTATTCCAAAGGCCTGACTTTCAGTCTCCATTGATACAAAATTGGCTGTATCAATCCAGTATTGGGCCCAAATGTATCCCAATGAAGTCATGAAAATAAACTATCTAGTGGGAGTGATTATGGAGAACATAATCTGCAAGTAATACCGTATTTTTCGCTCTATAGGATGCACCGGACCATAGGACGAACCGGACCATAGGAGGGGGAGAAGGGGGGGGGGAGATTATTGTTCTCCCCCTCTAAAACAAGGTGCATTCTGTGCGTTCAAGGTGCGTTCACCCGAAGCCTCCGGAGCCCAGCGGGAGTTCATTAACCGCGTTATAACCGATGCACATGTATAATGGTACAATAAGCATGAGTTGTGGATCACAAATCTCACAGATCTTGCAACAATAGCACATGCCACTTGAGCAGTCTAAAACCAATTAACATTTCCAAACAGACAAAATGGTTACAAGAAGCACATATGCTTCTGCTATTGTCTGGCATTATATCAACTTCAGACATTAAACCTTCCCTTTTCATGACATTTCAGATAAGCTGTGTTTCTAGACTCAAACCAGGTAGGATCAACTTTAAACCTAGGGTTATTAGAAAGCAGTGTCCTTAGGGAAATTCACACTGTCACGGGCTATACAACTTCCCAGCAATACAAATATTTCAGCAGGCAATGCCCACCATATTTGAGGGGTGGCAGGGCAGGAAATACCACTGGCCATGATTTGGTCCCAATTAGCTCTTTCTTACTAAGAAATGAGCTCAGGCTTGGAATTCTGGTCCGAGAAAGATGCGCCCTTGTGCACTGAAGAAAGGAGAATCACTGTGCTACCTTTTGCTGGCACATAATTTACAAGTGTCAAATCTTCTTTAAAACCAAAAATGCTGTTAACACCTCCGGGCTTATGGGAATAAATCCACGGAGGATTGTTGGTTTATTCATGTTCAATGTGCCAACCAGTGTTGGCTAATCCCCAGGCCAGTGGCATATTGTTGAAGCAGTTATGAGTTATTTTTCATCCAGAACCCAGTAAATGTATTTGCTTCTCAACCACTGCTTGACCTAGATTTCAAGCTGCAGGAGTGCCTGCTTCTTTCACGTATATACGCCTATATGACAACTTTAGAACTGTGGCATAGACAGTTTTATGCCATACTTTATGGATTTGGGCGGCATATACTGTCTTCCTTTGAATGGCACTAATCACCCATCAATTGTATCTAGGTTTGATGCCAGTCTTGGGCCAGGCCAGGTCAGGCACTGGACAAGGTCCCCACAGCATCCTGACCTAACAGTGCACTGTCTTCCCCACTGGGCACAGGTGGCTATTTTAGATTTTTAAAAACTATTAAATCAAAGATCTGTTGACCGTAGCATTACATGCATTACATTTAAATGATGGGCTGCTACCACGGATGGAAGCTGAGATTGGGTTCTAGTCTAAAGCAGTACTGCTGTATGCTCACCACTACTGGAGGGTGGTGAGTGGTACTGAAGCCACTGTCATGGCAGCAGTAGTAGAAATGTGTGTGTGTGTGTGTGTGTGTATTTATATATACAGTGGTGCCCCGCAAGACGAATGCCTCGCAAGACGGAAAACCCGCTAGACGAAAGGGTTTTCCGTTTTGGAGGTGCTTCGCAGGACGAATTTCTCTATGGGCTTGCTTTGCAAGACGAAAATGTCTTGCGATTCCTGGGGGGTTTTTTTCGCTCCCTACCCCCTTTTTCTAAGGCACTAAGCTGCTAATAGCCTTTTAGCAGCTAATCCGCTAATCCCTTAAACCTTTAATAGCCGCTAATAGCCGCTAATCCGCTAATAGGGTTGCTTCGCAAGACGAAAAAACCGCTAGACGAAGAGACTCACGGAACGGATTCTTTTCATCTTGCGAGGCACCACTGTATATATATAGTGTGTGACTGAATTGCAAAGGTGTAGGGAGGGTAGGAGCCCATTGGTGAAGTGCAGCTATCTTCATATAATACAAAGTATTGGAGGGGGAAAGTAGGAACCCCACACTGAAGGCTTCATGAGGCTGAAAAGCACATATCCTCTGGAAATGACCATCCAAGTAGGGATGGAGCCGCCACAAAGTGGTGCTACCACTCCTTAACTCAGACAGCTGCTCCAGAAGGATACCATGGTCAATGCTATCAAAAGCTGCTGAGAGATCAGGGAAGAATGGACAAAGAAACATCCCCCCAGGTCTCTCCCGACAGAGGTCATCATGCAAAGGTATTTCTGTGCCAAAATTGGGAATAAACCCCAATTGGAATGGATATAGAAAATCATTTTCGCGTTTTGAAGGAAACTCTCGACACCACATTTTGCAAAGTTCTTTCCATGAACAAAGAAAAGTGGTTCTAGGAAGCTCCTTGAGTTGCCATTAAACCTGGCACCCACTGGAGTGAGTGTGATGGGTGCTTGCTAGCATTTGCTGACACAATTCTGGTCACAATGTCCTCAAAATGTGTTATGTAAAATGATTGTTATGTTGAAAAAGAGTGTTTTGATGGGTCACAATGACGGTTGGAGTGATTTGACCATGGTTAAGGAGTCTGCAACAAATTTTTAGATGGTTGTAGGAAAACAAGGAGATTATCTTCTCTAATCGATTGCTAACTTCCCAACATAATTCAAAAAACTTCAAATCAACCAATGTGAAGCTGAGGCTGAGAGGAGAAGTTTAAAATTCTACTGTCATTCAGAACCAAGACGGAAAGAAGCAGCACCCAATTTTACTGGGGGTGCGTGGGCCACTGGTAATGGTTTGGCAGGCTAGTTCAAATCCAGTTTGCCCCCCGCTATGAACAAAAAGAACGTAAGAACAGTAGTGGATCGCATGATAGGGCGCCACTGCTCACATGACCTCTGTTTGGTCATACCTCTGGGGAGAGGGGTGAGGTGGCAGCAAAGTTGGTGCAATGCAAATGCCTCAGCAGAGCTAATAGGGTGCCCCTGCCAGTGTGTTTTCACCATGCCAACCTCCTTGCCACTTCTCTGCTTTCCCTGTACCTCCTGATAAGCAGGAGCAACATGACTGACCAGAGGTCATGGGAGAAGGGGAGCTACAGGAGGAAACTGGTTTGGGGCATAAATACAAGCAGGGGCTGGAGTGACCAGCAGAAAAGAAGGAAAGAGATTGAATAATAATAATAATAATAATAATAATAATAATAATAATTTATTTATTTACACCCCACCCATCTGGCTGGGTTTCCCCAGCCACTCTGAGCAGCTCCCAACAGAATAATAAAAACATGATACAACATCAAACATTAAAAACTTCCCTAAACAGGGCTGTCTTCAGATGTCTTCTAAAAGTCAGATAGTTGTTTATTTCCTTGACATCTGATGGGAGGGCGTTCCACAGGGCGGGTGCCACTACCAAGAAGGCCCTCTGGCTGGTTCCCTGTAACCACACATGCAGTGCTTAAAATGGACTGTACCACTTCCCGTTGCCCATTCGTAGGTGATTAAATTTTTAAAAGTTCGGTTCCCTATGAAAAACAATACCTAAAAAGTAGCAAAGCAGATGTGGATTTTTTGGGAGGGGGGTTTTGCAGGGGGGATCATTCAAAAAGTGCCATCCCCCCCCCACACTCTCTAAAGTAGTACAATCCATCATTCACAGTCTATTCCCTATGGAGACCCAAGTCCACTAGACCAGGTCAAGGGGTATGAAAGAACAGAGACGTGGAATTTTACTTTTGAGAGGAAATAATGGAGGGGCATGTCAGGGCTAGGGGAAAGGGTTGTGATGTAAAAGCAGCAGAGGCCATTATTCTCATGGCTACTGCAAATGTTGGTATTCCATGTGGTGGTCAACCTGTAGATGTCTAGGAAACAAACATTTATGATAACAGGCAGCATTTCATTTTTAAAGAAACTGAAGTGTCAAATTATACGCTTTCTGGTTATGGATGATTCCCCTAACAAGAGCAACCAATCTACATCTTCAGGACCTAATTAATATTCACGGAAAGCAATTAAAAGGAAAAGGAGACAATTGCATTTGTGCTGCTGCTGCTGTTATACCAAAAGGCAAAACGAGCAGCATATTAAAATGGCAGCCGTATGCTGGCAAGCGTTGTTGATGCCCTACATGTTAGAGGCATCGAGACACACAGAGTATTGTAGTCGACAGATCTGAAGGTGACACATTTTCACAGATGGCGTTTCCACATACCTGCACCAGCAAAGGAAATCGGAGAGATCAAAGAGACTGCTGTGCATACAAGATGGACGGATGTGGGGGAAGAGATAAAAATAAATAAATCTGCCGATAACAAAAGCTATTGCTACAGAAAGGTGGGGTAAGTGAAACTGATGAATAACTGCTATCTGGCAAGCACTGATAGCAGCTGCACACAGGAGTGAGGATGTCTGAAGAGAGTTTCTGAAAAGTCGTTCTGGAGCTACAAAAAAATACAAAGAAAAGTCATAATAGACTTCCAGCAGTGTAGACAAAATGTTTACAGGAGAGGTAGCGAAAAAGTGTGTTTCTGCAAGGGAAATGTGATTTTTTTATTGACTGTATTTCCATATTGATTAAATTATTTAGAAAGAGATGGAATATCACTGCCCCACTTCCGAAAAAGGTGGTGCCCAATGCAGGAAACAAAAGAAAGCAGAGGTGGTCACATTCACCCTCCGAGGGCAGGATCTCAAAGTGGGTGTGAAAAGACCTGGAGTTTGCAAGGCTTCCTTCCCAGCTCTTCTACATTTTTTTTTTTAGTTATTTATTTGAAGGCATTTAAAATAGTGTTTCCCTGACTGATTTTAAAGCACCGATAAACTGCAATGTACTACTCTTATTTTATGTGGACTCTCCTTCCTTGGAGCTTTTTAAGCAGGGGTTGGATGGTGATCTGTCATGGCTGCTTTAGCTGAGATTCCTGTATTGCAGGGGGTTGGACTAGATGACCCTCGGATTCCCTCCCAACTCTACAATTCTGTGATTCTATAATTTTATGATTCTATGATGTAAGGCAGCTTCCTATAACAGGCCTAATGAGCTTTGGTTTTATTAAAACATTTACTTCCTGGCACTGACTTAAAAACTGCCTAGGGGACTAGCTAGGGAAGGGAAGGGACAAAAAAAAATCACTAAAGTTGCAAGATCCAAAGCCAGTAATTTATATAAAGACCTCCTCCCCTGCAAGAGAAAGTAGAGGTGTGGAAATTGGGACTAAAACACTGTCCCCTTGGTTCCATAAACTCAGCCCCAGTGCCCCTACTCTACCCTATTTAAAATTATTCAGAATACAGTGGTATCTCGGGATGCGAACGGAATCCATTTCAGAGCCCCGTTTGCATCCTGAATGGAATGTAAGATGCGATGGTGTGTCTGCACGTGCGCGGGTCGTGTTTTGCCGCTTCCGCGCATGTGCATTATGTCATTTTTAGAGTCTGCACGAGCGGCGAAACCTGGAAGTAACGCAGAGCACAACCTGAAAGCACTCAACCTGAAGCACATTCAACTCAGGGTATGACTGTAGCAGTTTGCATGACCCATTAAGGAAGGTAACGAAACAATAACATTAAAAACAGAACCAACTGATTGCACATTTATACAAAATGCAGTTATTTGGCTTAATTAATTCAACATTTATGAACCTGATCCACTGACACTAGCTTTTCAAAGTCACATAGTCATTTACACCTCTAGCACCCCCTGCTGCTCCCTTGTTTCTCAGCACCCCCTGCCACCCACTTGCCTCTTTGTGCCCCCTATGCAATCTCCCCCCATGGGGTGGGGTGGCACACTGAACAATAACCACCGCACCAGAGGTTTCTGGGAAACCTGATGTCTTGCAGTAATTCTCAGTAGTACACAGTTTCCCCTTCCTAGTTTGTTCCTGAGCAAGATAGGCTTAGAGCAGGGATGTCCAACAGGTCGATCTACTGGTAGATCCCGGGGAGGTTTTGGTAGATGGCAGCTGATCGCTGGGACCCTTTCCTTAGCGTTGGTAAAATCGAATCAGGCCCCGCCCCCTTGCCCCGCCCTCCATTGTTGCAGGATCGTCAGAACGGAAGACTGAGGTTACTCAGTGAGGCTGTTTGTTTCCCCAGCAATTTGTTGTTGAGTGGCTGTTTCTCTGTTTCTTTTTCTCCTCCAAAACCCTTAAAATCAGGGCTTTCTTCTTCCCTAAACAAAGCTAAACAACTTTTTCTTGTACCCCCCCTCATCAGGGTTTTTCTCCTCCCTAAAAAAAAACCTGTGACCTGAACCCCCCCCCCCCAAAAAAACAGGGGTAGATCACTGCCAGTTTTTAACTTGGCAAGTAGATCACAGTCTCTTGGGAGTTGGCCACCCCTGGCTTAGACTCAGGACTCTGAGAGAGTCCCCAGGGAAGCTAAATGACTAGGGCTGGCTTGTGCAGAGGGCAGGAGGAGTTGCCAAGTTTTCAGGCAGGAGGAGCCTTTCCCAGACCTAACAGCAGACATCAGAGTGATGCAGAGGGCAGATGTGAAATGCTTTATAGGGCATGGCAAACTATGGAAGAGGAGGACATGAGCTGCAGGAGATCCATAGCCATGCCCTTTTGAAGGTGCTCCACTGGCTCCATCTGGCGTATGTGCCAGAGAGGCTGAACAGGCATGCAACTAACCATTGAAAACAGAATTGTGAGCTTATGCTTCTAAAGAGATGGGAGTTTTGTTAGTCGGAAACATTCTGTGTTCTTGCTATGAATCTGATAGGCACAAATTGACATGCCCCAAGGTTATGGTGGCTGATCACACTCTGGTGTTTGGTAAAATAGGGAAATTTCACTGAAACTAATTTCTAAGTGTTGGAGACTATCATTCCGGCATAATGTGCCTGCATTTCAATGCATATGTTATCTCCCATAGATTTAAGTGAGTGAGAGAGAACACTTTTCGTTCCTGACACCTGTCACATTCTGGGAGTACTATAATTATCTCTCCGTTACATCAGGCATTGCAAACATTATATGCAATTTCGTAGGCATAGTTATTGCTGCACTCTGTGCAATATAAGTGCATTCGCACTGTCAAAAGCATAATAAAAATACCTTCCATTGTATGGTTCTCTGGAGTTCAAGAAGAATTAGTATGGAAATTATATACACCTGAAATACCACACATAGTTTTCTTCATGTATATGGTTAAAGTAACTGATGTATCCATGAGTAACAAAGCAGTTTTCTTTACTTGTACAAGTAATAATGTTCTCCAATACGACCCCTTCATTTCCATCTTTAAGGTGGGAGTAATGCTTTTGCTGCATAAATTTATTCCGCCTCAATCTGCCGATATGCCTCCTACAACAAAGCATCTCTCCGTAATTGTGTATCTGGCGTGGCAAATCCTATTCTGCATGAAAACTAATGATTGAGATTGCAAAAGATCCACATGAGCCTTCAACATTCAATACTGGCACCATGGATGGTACATTAATGGGATCACATTTTCCATGTATTTCCTGACAGTAAGAGCTGTTTGACAGTGGAATTTGCTGCCAAGGAGTGTGGTGGAGTCTCCTTCTTTGGAGGTCTTTAAGCAGAGGCTTGACAACCGTATGTCAGGAGTGGTCTGATGGTGTTTCCTGCTTGGCAGGGGGTTGGACTCGATGGCCCTTGTGGTCTCTTCCAACTCTATGATTCTATGATTCTATGTAATGCCTGCAGTTATCTCATGAGAACCTACATCTAAAATTTGAACCACCTTTCTGCTTCCTCCACAGTAGTTCCCTCTCCCCAACACACAAATGCAATTATGTGGGAGAAAACATCACCATGATGACCATGTCCACCTGCAACTGAGGTGGAACAATCTGAACTACGAGGTTTCTGAAGTGCATGGCCCTGCTTTGTGCAACATCAATATGCTAACAACCCACCATTCCTACTTTAAAAAAATAATGATAATTCTGGAGTTTTTCATGCAACTTTGCCACAGCTTTCATTTTGCTGAAAGTTTTGTTTTCTTATAGGTTACCATTGAATACCAGTGCATCTTCGCCGCAATTAAAACCACTGTGTGTAACAGAATTGAGCAGTTATGTTAAGATGCCTTTTTGTGTTGTGATTTAATCTGTGGGCACTGGTAAGGCACAAGAAAAAGGAATGATCTGAAAACTGCAGCAAATGATGCATGCCCGTCGATTCTGAAATAAATTTTAGAAATTCTCCAAGTTAAACTGGAAGGCAGTAGCACAGAACACGGAGCAAAATGACCTCATAAAACAATACTAGAAAGAAACAGGGGAACTCCCAGTTATGCCTACTTGATACAGTGCGCATGGAAATCTACGTAATCTGAGAAAAGCAATTCTAGGTAGTGCTTTCCAAGATATTAACCCACATTTCTGCAGGGCCATTTCCCTCTACATGTAAGTGCAGTGGTACCCCACAAGACGAATGCCTCGCAAGACGGAAAACCCACTAGACGAAAGGGTTTTCCGTTTTTCGATGCGCTTCGCAGGACGAATTTCCCTATGGGTTTGCTTCGCAAGACGAAAATGTCTTGCGAGTCTTGAGATTTTTTTTCGCTCCCCACCCCCTTTTTCTAAGCCGCTAAACCGCTAATAGCCTTTTAGCAGCTAATCCGCTAATCCCTTAAACCTTTAATAGCCACTAATAGCCGCTAATAGCCGCTAAACCGCTAATAGTGCTATTCCGCTAAGAGGGTTGCTTCGCAAGACGAAAAAACCGCTAGACGAAGAGACTCGCGGAACGAATTAATTTCGTCTTGCGAGGCACCACTGTATTTTAACTTTAGAATAAAACCCATTGCCATGCCTCCCTGCAACATGGGTGTACGATTTGCTTACCTTTAAAATGGAGCTGGCCAAGAGGTTGTGTTATTATTTTTCACAATCAGAAGCTGGAGCTGCCTGGAATGACCCATTCTTCTTCGTTCACACATTACTAGCATTGCTTAAAGCGGAAAATTAAACACAAAATGGGTTTTATACTTACCATTACTTCCTATTCACAAGAATGGCTTTGGATTTTACACTACATGACTGGACCTACCTCCATGGTACCCTCTTGAAAGGAAGAGGGAGAAGAGAGAGGAAGAGGAAGAGGCGGAGCTTGGATGGTTAGTGGGAAACCACAAAGTGTTTGTTAGTCTCAACCTTGCCCTCTAGTGACTGGAGGCTGAGAGAGTCAGCAGAAGGCTGGGGAGGGAAAGGTTAAAAGCCAGAATTGCCATGGAGGCTGCCAGTTTTGTACAGTAAATGCAGTGCTTTTTTCGGGGGGGGGGGCGCAGGGGTATGCATACCCCTAAACATTTTGTGAATCTAACTTTGGCCTCATTGAGGGGCATTATTTCAATATGAGTAGGAAAATGAGAGTACCCCTAAACATTTTTTTTTATAAAAAGCACTGAGTAAATGTATTACTGTATAGTTGTATACATTTGATACCCTTTTTAAAAATTACGCCTTTAGTTTGTTGGCATTTATTTCCTCCTTGCGTTACTGCCTGTCAGTTGGCCATGCCTGTTTTGTACTATTTATTTTTCATGTATTTTAAATATTTATAGGCTGCCTTTTCGGATGAAGTCCTTTCATTTGCTTTCATCAAGCAAACAAGAGTCTGACAGCCAGCGGTTTAAAAAGAAGAAGAGGAAGAATTGATACATTTCAGAATGGTGAATCTGGTAGAATGAAAAAGTAGTGAGCCTCAAGTTTATTATCAACTTTGTATTAATCTACACGTCTTGGTACTCCATGCCCTGGGCCATAAAATGCTCTAAAATGCACTGACAGCGTGAACTTAGTACAAACTCCCAAAATGTTTAGATCTGGGCTCTTATTAACACTTTGGGAGGGAGCCTCAAGCTTCAATTGTAAACCAATTGTGGCCTCATGATAAGCACATAATTTTGCCTACGATCAGGATGGAAGATTCTGCGCCCTGGAGATAAGCAGCAGCAAGATGAAGACAAATATTGACAAAGGAGATAAATCAAGCTGTTGTGATAATGAAATATAATCGTATGTTATTTTTAAAAAGCCACAGTCAAAATGGACATATTTCTCCTGCTGGGAAATATTGAGCCTTCAGGAAAAAGAAAATTACCTTCTTCTTTTTTTTGGTCAATTCTCTGTATTCATACCTGAGAGTGAAATAACCAGTATCCACATGAGCAGACAGGGGCTGTTCTTCAAACTAATTGTTTTCTTGCATCTTCTTCACATTAGATTGACTAATGACAAGCAGGGCAGCTGTTCAGAAAGGTTTGTTTCACATTTGGCGAGTCTTTTATAACACACACATCCTGTGCTCACCTGTACCACTGTGGACCCAGGCAGACTTGAAACCATGTTAACTGTTTGGCAGCTTTCCTTCATGTCAATTCACCTACCCAGCTGGAGGTCTTAGCTCTAACAAGCCACTGATACATGCTACAGCCTTAACTTCCTAGGCTTCTAGGCTTCTTTGTTTTCTGAAACAATAGGAACAATTATGACAGGTGGCATGGAGGATGTGGAAGAAAAGCCTGACTATTCAGCTCCAAGGATTCTGTGGAAAAAATCGGGAGGTCACATAACTCCATAACCTCCGACATTTCTCTGATGAAAATAGGGACGTCCTAAGGAAAAGTAGGACATTCCGGGATGAGATCAGAAACCAGGATGGCTTCTGTAAATCTGGGACTGTCCCTGGAAAATAGAGACACTTGGAAGGTCTGTAACTAGAGAGCCACAAGTTCCCTTTTCCCAAGAGGCAATAATTCACTTGTATGGGAGAAGGTAAAGGAACACTTTGGGGGATAATATTGAGTGGAGGATAAAGCCATCATCACCCTAAATGACAGTAAAGCAAGTTTGAGCCAAGCTTTGTTTGATCTAAGCTGCATCATGGATTTTGTTTCTTGGTTACCCTGCTAGTACAGGCATAGGCAAACTCGGCCCTCCAGGTGTTTTGGGACTACAATTCCCATCATCCCTGACCACTGGTCCTGTTAGCTAGGGATGATGGGAGTTGTGGTCCCAAAACATCTGGAAGGCCGAATTTGCCTGTGCCTGGTCTAGTATGAGTAATTGGGAGATTGGAATATTGATAGATAAGTGTGATTGTGTATCACACTCCTTTTGACTGTGCCAATCAGAGTAGGTTCTTCTCCTGACCTACACACATTCATTGCAACATGTGTAAAAAATCCTCCATGTGTATTTGCAGAAACTTCCTAACACATGTCCTAGAGAGTGTGCATAAGTTTTGGTGTCATGATCCCAGAGTCCAGCAGTGATCATGACATTGGGGAGTCAGGGACATGAAGTCTGCGGCTGACTGGCAGGCAAGAGCCTCCTTGACCAAATCCCACAGGGCCCTGGCCTATAAAATCATAGCCAGGCCTCTCACAGGCCTTCTCTGAAGGAACTGCCTGCCTCCCAGCCTCCCTCAATGATTCAACAGCAGAGGGAGAACAGCAGGCTCTATTCACCAGGCCATTGGTCCCCCGCAAAAGGTGTTTGTGCGTTGGGCAAAGCGGCAAAGCATTTCTAATAACCTTTGGAAGGGTTGAAGCAGTGACATACTTGTAACTGGAGAAGCCACCCTGGGAATGATGCTACCTGCTCATGGGAAATGTGTGCCATATTTTGAGTTATTTTGACAATATCACAAATGATCACCCTACTGATTATTCACTCTGACTGTCTGTGAGTGTAGCAACAACAAAAGAGTTAGACAGTTTTCTTGTGCAAGGTTAAATGTTAGAAACAACACAGCATTTTAATTAGAGGCATCTGTTCTTCAGGAGACTGCCTTCCCCATTTATCTGTGATAAATAATCCACTTTCTCTTTAGTCTTGAACTCTGTTCCTTTCAAGGGAACCATTCAGCTAAATATAACATCTAATGACAAAGTATTTTAACATTTAAAAACCTTAATTGGTTGTTTACAGTATGTCAACTTAGCAACATTTTAAAAAAAACAACCACCAATATTTTGAACAGAGATATCTGTTTACTTCAATTTTGTGTGAGTCAGTATGTTTCATCCAAGGCTATTGATTATGAACCTGGGCTTATTCTCCAAATAAGATGTGCTTCTCCTATGGTTCTTTAGCACAGCTCCCTCTGAGAAGTTTGGTTGGCTAGGTCTTGGACAAGGGAGAGAGAGATAAAGAAGAGAATCTCAAAGGAGCACTCAAACAAATAGAAATAAGTGGAAGTTTTGTGTGAAAATGAAACAACCATTTTTAGTTCAGTCCTACTTGTTACCTACTGTATCCTACACCAGAGGCATTATAGGACCACAGTTCTGGTTAAGGGTGTGTTGAAGAAATTACATTCTGCCATAATAATGATGAGAAAGTAGTACACTTAGAAGACGTTTCAGCAGACTGCTTTGAAACTTTGCTGTACTGTATAGGGAATGATGATGATTGTCCATGCCAAATCTAGGACAGAAAGAATAATATCTGCCTCATTTTAAACGAGTTAAATGTTTGACAAGTAACTTTGTGAAGGTGACATGTGAGGGAAATTTTTCATCCCATAGACTTTGTTGGAGTGGCTTTTCCAGAAAGCAGTGTATGGTTAAACTAGGGAACTTGTCCCCACATGAGGCACTGATGGTCACCAACTTGGATGGCTCTAAAAGAGGATTAGACAAATTCATGGAGGACAAGGCTATTAGTGGCTACTAGTCATGATGTCTATTTTGTTCCTCCACTGTCCACTTGCTAGGAACTGTTGTATTCATGTCCAGCTCGGAGGCTTTGCACAGGCCACCATGAGAACAGGGTGCTGGACTAGATAGAGAACTGGGCTGATCCAGCGGGCTCAGTTTATGTCCTTAAGTTCCTAAATGTGAGGGCAGGTAGAAAGCGAATTCGGTTGCAAAGATGGCCCACAGGGAAAAGGTTGGATCAGCCTTCTCCCAGTGCTTCAACTGTGAACAAATTTCCACCCACAGAGCTACACACACACACCATGCAAGGATACTGATATCCTCTCACACCAACAGTGGCTCATTGGGGGAGCCAGAGATGTCATTCTGGAGGCAGCCATGTGCTCATTAGGACATGGGGCAAGATGATGGTGAGCTTGAGGAAGTTCCAGACTTGTGACAATGTCCCTGCATTGAGTGTGCACTGTGGGGCTGCTGCTCCTACCACCTCACCTCATCTCAACAAATGCAGCACTGCTGGAAGACTGCCTCAGCTTCCACACAAGCCACCATTGCCACCTACTGTATTACTGGACACTGAGATGCACTGAAACCTTGCATGCTTGAATTAAACCTTGGTGTTCAAATGTTTTGAGACTGATGGTGCAACTGCTTGTCCTAGACACATTCACGTTTAAGCATTCTCAGCAAACTATCACACAAATGGTTCAAGTGTGAAATGACCACACTGAGCTCTCCTCTACAGACATTGGCCTATAAATGTCAATGGAAGATACATATTTATATACATGCAGGAATTTTTCCACTGAACCTAATGATGGGACACCCCTTTTTGACCTGGGAGCTATGGATGTTATACAAGCTACAATCCCGTGCTATAAGGCTGTATTTAACTAAATAGGACTTACTTCCCAGAAGGTTTGCACTGTGAGCCCATTAAACATCCTAAAATATCTTCTCCGTGGCTGACGGGTTTCCCCACAACATGGTAGCTCAAAGAAAAATACCCTGAGAATCTCATCAGAAAGGTTTCTTTAACTAACCCGAAGCTGCCGCCGCAGGATAATTTGAGCGACTGTGCTTAATAACCAGCGATATGGCCTACCTAGATCCATGTCAGATGAAATCCAATCCATTTTTCTTCTGCAATACATCAGGGAAATTAAATTGTATCTGTTACCATAGGAACATCTTGCCCAATTGCTTGAAAATAAATCTACAAGAAAAGAAGATGCCATTTTGTTCCTGTAAGAAACCATGTGTTCAAATAGGGGGGGGGGGAGGGAAAAGGGAGCATGTTCACTAATGTTAATATTTCAGCAACTGAAAACCTAGACTTTAGTTGATGATGCTACCCCCCCCACACACACCTTATGGTAGTGTTTTCATACATCCTTGAGATAAGGGAGAGCTGCATAGGAGAAAGATGTAGCTTCTTCCAAAGATATCTCTGCACAAAAGGGTTGCATGAGTTACTAGTATCTCACTGTATCTGCTTCAAGATGTGGATAGCCAATATAGAAGCACAGACTGGTGAAGGCACATTGTATTCCGGCCGTGCTGCTTTCCCGAATAGGAAGCATATTGTGCAGGCAGAAATTAATATGCAGGCACACTGCCAGGCTGGATAGTATTCCTTCATTCATCGCATGCAGCAGGATCCGAAAACACAGCAATTGATCTCTTCTTGTTTTCTGGTTTGTAGCAAGTGAAGAGAACGTGCTTTCCTGGCCCTCCATCTGTGCACTCTGTGCATATGAGAACACTGGAACAGAACATCAGAACAAGAGGCTAGTGCATATTTTTGCTTCCCCATCTAGCCTTCACTCACCAACCCAGCTAAGCATGTTCAAGTTTAAAATGCTATACAGTGGTACCTCAGGTTAAGAACTTAATTCGTTCCGGAGGTCCGTTCTTAACCTGAAACTGTTCTTAACCTGAAGCACCACTTTAGCTAATGGGGCCTCCTGCTGCCGCCGCACCGCCGGAGCCCGATTTCTGTTCTCATCCTGAAGCAAAGTTCTTAACCCGAGGTACTATTTCTGGCTTAGCAGAGTCTGTAACCTGAAGCGTATGTAACCTGGAGTGTTCTTTTTCTTGTGTGTGTTTTTTCTCTGTAACTTTTAAACTTCTAATAAATATTTTTTTTTAAAAAAAAAAAGGAAATGTGTTGGGTCTGAAGGACTGAAATGCTTCCTAGTCACTTGACACCCCAGAAGTAAGCTCAAGTCTATCCAAGCAGAAGAGTGTGTGTTTTTAAGAGCAATTGCTATGCTACATTCAACAAGGATTGTGTGAGCTAGTCTATTACTTAAGGATGTTCTTTGAAATGTGTTGGTTTCAGTATGCTATCAAAACATATGGTAAATTTTAGAATTTTAACCAAAACATGCTTTTCTTTTGGAAAGTTTTCCTACATCATCCTGTCTTTTGGTTCAGCGCTGATCTGATACCATGAGGTTTTTCTTGTGGTGGTTTTCTCAAGAGCTGCTTTATCTTGTTTTAAACGTGTCTCATGATTTGTTTTCTGCCTCTATTTTTACCCAGCCTCTGTCTAACTTTCCCCTTTCCACATCTTTATGAGACAGATCCGATCTCACTCTCTGCTGCTTTTGAACTGGCTCATGTAAGACTTCATGGAAATGAGGCACTTACTACATTTTTGTTGTTCTTGCTCTAGTATTTTCTGTTAGCGGAATTGAATCCTGGTAGGGACAGTAAACAGAAAGTAATCCCAGCATGTAGTGACATTGAATGTGCTAATTGTTCTGCTGAAATCTTATGCGCATTTAGTGGTATCTGTCTACCAGGCTGTAATTCTCCTCCCTTCCACTAGCAGTGCCACTCCCTGAAGTGTAATAACTCAGCCAGGCACCTCTATCATTGGGGAGCTGAAACCACTGAGGCTGGAGATGCAGATGTACCTGTAAGGTGGCATTCAGTTAAATGGAGTGGCACAGACTATCCCACAACCTCCCATCCTCCCATGGCTATAACTCTGGGTTTTCTATTGAAGAGTGTGTGAGAAACAGTACTAGGGGGTCTGTGAGACCACCAACGTTGAACAACTGAGATTCTAGATTCCATGGGCCAGATTCAACTAAGGTGAGTCCCACTAGCACAATGGGACTTTCCCCACTCTCCACCCCATGCACAACCCTGTGTTCTGCCTAAATCTGCTCTGATTGATGGAGGGAAACTACAGACTGATATGTGCCAGTTAAAGGGAAGATAATTCCATCTGACAAGCAGAAATGCTTGTGCTGACAGAATGATTGCCCCATAGAAACAATAATCATTTGTTTTGTTTTGTTTTGTTTTACTTTATTTATTGAATTTATATACTGTCTTATACCCAGAGGTCTCAGGGCGATTCACAAAAAAATATAAAATTAAAATAAAAACAATAACCCAACAATACCCCTCCCCCCAAAAAGAGCCACATTTTAAAAGGGTATAGGATGTTGATCAAGTCAACCAATGGTCCAGTTAAAAAGGAACGTTTTTGCCTGACGCCTAAAGGTGTATAATGAAGATATAATCATCACTACAGATAATCAAAAAATAAGACAATTAATTGGGTCTATTTTTCATTTTGCAGAAATATCGATTCTCCTTTTGCCGTTGTGGCTATACTAAACTACATAATAACTTTATGATGTTGTTCTCCCATGTACATAAATATGTTGTGTTATGTACTGACAGAATTTGGTGTGTGTGTGTGTGTGTGTGTGTGTTTGCAACGGGAGACTCCCAAGACTCTGTTTTGCCCTGGGCTGCAAGTTAACTAACTGTGCCCCTGATGGTTTGGATGTTTCTTTGTTTGATAAGCCTTTTGGTTATAAGATCATTTATAAAAAAGAGAGTAAAGAACGGACCAAAAATTCATACTTATCAGCCACATATTAAAACTTCCACTTATCTAAAATACTTTGATGTACAGCAGCTGACTGAATCATTGCAATTATTCACAGAACTACGTAGGATCCATGATAGCAGTATCACTATTTCCCGTATAGCTGTGACTTAATTCCCTGGGCTGTGTTTGGTATAATTCAACATCTGTAGTTCAGTATTTGAAGTATGAGGAAATTGAAGATGATATTCATTTAATGTTACTTACACTGGAGCTGAGGTGCAAACTTCTCTTGTAAAGTGCAATAAGGTATTCCTTTGTTTTGTTGGTACATTCCCAGAGGGAGAGACATCTCAAATTAGCCTGGTATTTTACAAAACAAAAAGGCAGTGGAGTCACCATACAGATAAAGTGAAAAAGAAAGGTGATCAACCACTGTGAGCTCAGTCAAGGGCTTTGAAAATGTTTTTGAAAATACTATCATAGATATCTGCAATGTTCAAAATGAACTCGAGGTGGCAAATGTCAACTGCCTGTTTACAGCTCAGCTGTTTTGAAAGATACATGAGCCTTAGTGACTTATCTTAACCAGTCCTGAAATTTTGCAGTGTGTATATACAAAACCTATATACCATACATATGCTAAGCACTGCAGAAGTGGCTTTTACATCATGTGAAAACTCAAGTTGAATGTGGAAACCAACACCTCGGATATGTTGTGAAAATGAAGCAAACTGCCACGTAAATGAACTTTTTTCCTTTAGGATAACCCAATGTCAGTTGTGCGTGTGTGATCTGTACCAGAGAATATCACAAAGGGTTCACACAGCCCACACTTCATTATATAATGTATTCTGACCAGCAATAAGCTTGGAGGCCACTTTGATAATCTTTTGGCACCTAGGTTTTTTTAAAAAAAATCCCAGGCTTTTAATTTCTGATGAAACAGGCTGTAAAAAAAATAAACTTAAACAATAAATACAACAAACATTGTATTCCCAAAATACGAGTTGTAAAACACTAGAATTGGAATTTCCACAGCAATCATTCAGATAAACTGTCCCCTCCCAAGTCATGTTGGATTTTAAAGGTTAATTCTTTGACTGCCTGCAATCCAGTGCAGATGCCAATGAAAAAGACTATTTTTCAGGTTTCGTTTATGAAGGCCATAGCCTCAGGTGTAAATGTCATCATGTTAATCACCAGGGAGCCATTCAAGATACCCACAGTCAGGAAATGGAGCCAAAACATAACTTTAAGAACTGCCTTATCTCTGGGGATTAATTCACAGAATTGTTGTCGCCCCCTGCCACCCCATTTCATGTTCTTTTCACAACTTGCTGCCTTGGTTACATTTGCTAGTGCTGAGATATGAAGACAACAAACAGGCTTCTGTTATTGGGTTGCTGTTGTTTTTAAGTTATGGAGAGCTGATCGTACATTTCACCGTGGCAGAAGAATAAAGAGATTTCCAAAAGAAAAGAAAAGCAGTCTTCAGGACTAGATGAACAGCATTTTAAGAGTTTTGAGAAGGCATCTGAGGTGGCTGTCACTGGTATATACAAATTCCCCACAGATGTAAGCCTGGCTAGGCTGGCGGTGGTAGGGTCAGGGAATGTGTTCCCGTGCGTACCGTGGCTGCATAAGAGGCAGCTGTTGTGAGCTGAGAAACAGATTGGCTAAGTGGTGATAATGGAAGAAGGGAACGTGGAACAATCCCCTGATGAGGACAAGGATTTGGAAAGGGGAGAAACAGATCAAGGCAGCTCCCAAATGATTTGCATTCATTTATTTACAATGTAGTGTTGATATATATTATGACAGTATACTGAGCAGTGGCAAGAGCTCACAGGGTTCTAGACATTCACCCAGGATCTGCATTCCTTCGGAGAACTGAGACACGGTGGAGACTGTCATAGCTTTAAGAAATATGGTTTGTTCACCTATTTACACCTTTAGTTTTCATGGAGGGAGTCCAGACCTTAGAACATGGTCATTTCAAGAGGGGCTTGTACCCCTCCACCCCCCCCCTGCAGTGCACCCCTGGAGTCCAAAGCATCTCTCCTAGCCAGCCTTCAGCCGGCCTGCCCAAGATGGATCCCAGTCTTTTCTTCCTTCTTTTTCTTCCCAGCAACCCTTGCTTAGGTCTCTCTTTTCCTGTCGCTTCACACCTAGTTACCCTTGCTACCTTCCAACCCCCCTGCCTCTGTTCACAACTCAGGGCAAGGGGGAGGGCAGTTCTTTCGCATTGCCAATGGCTCTCAATGGACCTGTATTGTTCCTTAATGGCCCTAGCATGGCCAAGTTGTTTTGCATAGGCTAGCACAGGAATTCCTCTGCAGCTTATATTTCTCCCCAACCCAAATAATCAAAATCCTACCATTTATTAATTTCTAGGATTTAGGGGGATCCTCCTCCCAAATCTATAACAATATATTATTAAGTAATATTCTCCATGCCACACGTAATAAAAATTGACCACAATGAATGTATCATGATGGTTTATTCATGCTTTCCTTGTAGCCTCGCATATAGAATTTAGTGGAATTCTATGCCTGGCTTGCTTTCATACCTTTAAGGGTCCCCAGATGACTTTCTTGCTCAGGGCCGCCCAAACACGAAGAGAGCCTGGCCATGCCCTCTACCTGCAATGGGCAAAACAGTCACTTGGGTCTGAATTATACTCACCTTCTGACACTGCAGCTATAAGGCAGCCTTTGGTTTAGCTGGAACTGCATCTGTTTTCTGCTTGTTTCAGCAAGTGTTGCAGCACAGAAGCAAAGAGCCACCACACAGCTATGGGGATTTGTTGTCTGGATGTTTTACTTTCGTATTGATTGGTCTCCTCCCAATAAAGAAAGAAAAATGCAATTACTTCCCCTGGTATACAGTCAAAACATAAAATGACTATGAAATCATATTTTCAGCGTAGTGCAGAGTGAACAATAAGTATACATTTCTGTGCAGAAATACACACAGCCCAGGCCTTTCAGCTTCCGTCACCTAATTTCAAGTTGTGCTCGGCGCTAGCAATAAAAGAAGCAATAGGTTTGCTAAAGTGGGCTTTACTTTAAGTGTATGCTATTCATCAATATCTGGGACTAATAACACAGACTACAGTACGATGCTTTTACCCTTGCTGGCAGCTAATATGCAAGGGTTTCTCACTAGCTAATACCGGAGTGGTTTATGATATAATAGCTGTTATGCTATAGAGCATAAAAACCCAATTTCTAAGTACAGGCACATTAAGAGAATATCCGCAGCTCCTGCCTTTTTAAAAAAACGAAGAATAACTGATGCGTGTTCAAAAACCTAATTGTGTACCATTTCTTCCCCACTGTAATCCCAGTCAAGCCCAGTCAGGATGACGCAGGGTCATTTTCCAAGCTGTGGCGATAGCAGGATATAGAGTTTCTTTTTATTGTTTCCCTCTTGTATTCTGTGGCAGGTGGCGCATAAAGGTAAAGGACCCCTGGACGGTTAACTCCAGTCAAAGGCGATTATGGGTTGTGGTGCTCATCTCGCTTTCAGGCCGAGGAAGCTGGCGTTTGCCCACAGACAGCTTTCCAGGTCATGTGGCCAGCATGACTAAGCTGCTTCTGGCACAACGGGACACTGTGATGGAAGCTAGAGTGCACGGAAATGCCATTCACCTTCCCACCATAGTGGTAGCTATATATCTACTTGCACTGGCATGCTTTTGAACCGCTAGGTTGGCAGGAGCTGGGAAAGAGCAAAGGGAGATCACTCCATCACACAGACTTGAACCGCCGACTTTCTGAACGGCAAGCCTAGGAGGCTCAGTGGTTTAGACCACAGCGCCACCCATGTTTCTTTTTATTGTTTCCCTCTTGTATTCTGTGGCATAAGTATAGCTGACTGTGTCCAAAGAGCCTGAATTTATAATCAATGGGAGGAACTCAATGCTGCCCTGTTCTGATCATTCTGTGAGTGCAAACGTTTCTGCTTGCCTGAGTGGGCAACCCCCCACTTTCCTCCCTCCCCCGCTGCATGCTGTTCACCTGATCCTCCAAAGCAGATTGGAGGGGAGCTGTGTGGGCACATGGGGGGGGGGAGATGAGGAGGGAGCCCCACTGCACTAGTAGGAGCCCTTTGCACTGGCTTCTGCTAGCTTTGGGTAAATCTGGCCCACGGTGTTCTAAGAAGGGTTTGGATATTTAATAGTTCAGGAGCCCAAAATACATGTGTCACAAGGTACAAAGGGAATGGATATCTGAAAACCACCCTGTTTTCCTGTGTACTTCCAAGACACCTGGGACCAAGGCTTTGTGGGCTGCATAAAGATGTGGCTTTTTGTGTTTTGTTTTGTTTTCAGTTGGAGGAGACACAGGGAGTTGGATGTTCCCAAATGGCTGAACCAGGTAAATCAGTTTCAAAGAGCAGTTTCAAAGTCCAGTTTCAAAGACCAATAACAACCCAGAAACAAATGTAGTTTGAACTGCCTTTATGCCTCCATGGAACAGAAAGCAGATTGTGCCTGTTGCTGCCATGTGGCAGCAAAGAATTTCTTTCAGAGAAGTAGTCAACTGCTTCAAATATGTAGACTCACACAACTTAAAAGGGCACAAATAATCCCCTATGAATTCAGATGGGTCTTTCTTACAAATCACTACTGGCGTTTAAAGTGCAGCTGGCATCACTGGACTGCACTAATGCAATGAATTACTTTAATTTCTGCTGGGCTTTTTTCTTGCTCATTTGGAAAGACATTACATTGCACATTTGGGATTACTTAGCTGCATCAGAATTTCTCTTCTACCTGCCTCTTTCTTTCTCTCTCTCCCTTTTTCTCTCAGATCCCATATGCCAAAGACGTGGAAAGTCCCCTGGAGTTCCTTTTGCAGTATTTGTAAATGGGATTAATTGAGTTATATAGGAATAAAGCTCCCCTTTTCATTAGATGAAAGCAAACATCAGTACCATTGACTGAGCCACAATGATCTCAAGACAAGGCACGATTGTCATTCAAACGGTCCTAGAATCTTGAGAGGCAGCCTACTCATATAAGGAAAGAAACACTATGAGATTATGGCCCGCTGATGTCTCAGCAGAGGTGAAGAGCTGGAGCTGGAAACATTAGAAAATTATTTCACCACTTTCCCCCTAGCTGTTCTGCTTCTTTTCTTATTCCCTGGGGTGGGGTGGGAAGCTAAGCATCTTAGTTCACACCTCCTACTTATCCTTTGCAAATCCACCCCTTGGCTGCCTTGCTGTTCTGTGCATTGGCAGCCAAGGCAGGGTAAGGAATATTGTGTCTGCTGTTGTCAGTATTTAGTCTCGAGGAGTCAATCACATTGGGGAAACATTAGGCGCCAGTTCCCCAGTCATATTGGCTGCAGTTCCTCCTGCTTATTCCTGATCAACAAAATAGTTTGTCTCTCTATAGTCCTATTAAAGCAGCATTTACCATCTACTGAGATAAAAATTCCACTGGTTCATTGCCATTATGAAACCTGTTAGCCTCAGATAGTTCTTTTTTTTTTAGGGGTGTTGTCCAGATTTCCAAAACGACTGGCTGAGAAGAACACAGAGTGGTGAAGAAGAAGAAGAAGAAGAAGAAGAAGAAGAAGAAGAAGAAGAAGAAGAAGTAGAAGAAGAAGAAGAAGTTTATTATTTATGCCCCACCCATCTGGCTTGGTTTCCCCAGTCACTCTGGGCAGCTTACAGCACATAAAAAACTGTAAAACAATAGACATTAAAATTTTCCTGATACTTTTAGATGTCTTCTAAAAGTCAGATAGTTGTTTATTTCCTTGACATCTGATGGGAGGGCATTCCACAGGGTGGGCACCACTACCAAGAAGGCCCTCGGCCTGGTTCCCTGTAACCTCACTTCCCGCAGGGAAGGGACTGCCAGAAGGCCCTCGGAGCTGGACCTCAGCGTCCAGACTGAATGATGGGGATGGAGTTGTTCCTTCAGGTATACTGGGCCGAGACAGTTTAGGGCTTTAAAGATCAGCACCGACAGTTTGAATTGTGCTCGGAAACGTACTGGGAGCCAATGTAGGTTTTTCAGGACAGGTGTTATATGGTCTTGGCGGCCACTCCCAGTCACCAGTCTAGCTGCCGCATTCTGGATTAGTTGTAGTTTCTAGGTCACCTTCAAAGGTAGCCCCACATAGAGTGCATTGCAGTAGTCCAAGCAGGAGATAACTAGAGCATGCACCACTCTGGCGAGACAGTCTGTGGACAAGTAGGGTCTCAGCCTGTGTACCAGATGGAGCACAGCAGCACCTTAAGGTCATGTGGGTCTCCCTTGTTGATTTCAGTATCCTTCCAGTCAAGACTAGACCCGGAAACAGGGATAGTCTTCAAACAACGACGAAACCTGCCTCCTTGGTAATCACATGGCCTGGTCCTAGCATAACTCCTCCTACCCACTGAGATTGGGTGTCCCAGTGCATCCCCCCACACTGTGGCACCTGCCCCAGCCCGCTCCCAGGCAGCCCTGATCCTCTCCCCTTCAGAACTGAATATGTTATACAGACTATACAATGGACCAATAAAACAGTACAAACTAATAATAAGAAACACAATTTGCAGTTGTATTAAAATTAAAATAATCCCTAACCCCAACTAAACATTTATTCTACCTTCAGCAGAACAAAAAGAAAACAAAAAGGGGTTGAGGGGGGGAAAGTGTGTGTGTGTGTGTGTGTGTTCGCATTTTCATATGCTTTTCAATGCTAGTCATGGGCTGCTTTAGTGTTTTCCAACTCTTTACCGCAACTTTGAGACAATTACACTGGCTGGTTGTCATTACCCAGCATTAAAACAAATACTTAAAAGACATAATGAGATTGCCTTCCTCTCACTATTCCAAGCACAAAACAATATGTTGCTTGTAGTTCCTTTTCTCTATGATGCATGACATTATTGGAAATCGCTTAGGATATGAAAATAAGCAAGCCAAATTAAAAATCAATAATGTTAATCACTTCATTTTGTTGCCTCCCCCCCCCCCCCGCGCTATCTGGTTTCCTGCTGAATATCAGTTGACACCTATGTACTTGGCATGGATTATGCACTAATGGTCATCATTACTTTTACTATCTAGCTAAGCAAAATTGCCCAGACTGAGATGTGAGCAGCTATAAATCTGCAAAACTATAGGGCTTTCCTTCCAGTCTTTTTTAGCCAGCGACTCTAAAAAATCCAGTTCATCTTCTTGACCTGGTGTATGAGCACCTTCTAAGTGAAGCTCCTTCTTCTGGGTTCTGAATCTCAGGACAGTGAAAAAAATCGGATCTTAATGCAGTGGTGGCCGTATCATTCCACCCTGCATTATAGGCTGATTGCACCTTTCATCTTAAGCCCTTATCAGAAGGTTCCTTCTATTTGTACATTAAATCTGTTGAAAGGCAGTAGAACCGTGGCTGCCATGTCCCCTGCAGGGCCCACGCCCACCATCCCGGTGCTCTTTTAAAGGGAGCCTGAATGCATAGCACTGTATGATGCTTGGGCTCTCCAGGCAACCAGGGACTTTACACAGGGTTCCTGATGTGTCATCCTATCACTGCACATGCATAGGCTATGCTCAGTGCATAGACATTACAGGCAGGACTGCAGGTGTGGAGAGGACATTCTTTCTTTTCTCTTCTTTTTTTTTAAAGAAAGCCAGGCAGCGCCTGAGGGTCTCAAACCGCTGGAAGCCATTATGGGATCTTAGCAATGCTTTGGTCAATGGAACCGCTGGGCTGAGCTGGCTCTGGAGAGGACGTTCTGAGTAAAGGTGTACAGCTACAGTTTAGGTGTTATGTACTGAAGTTCTCACCCTAGGCCAGCAGGGGGATACTGTAGATAGTTCAGGTCCACATATGCAAATAAGGGATCGAAAGTGACGTTCAGTGATTGGATAGTTACAGAAAATGGTTACTGTTGCGTTCTAGTGGAGCTCTATATAAGCAGGCTGGCTGAACCCTTCAGTTCAGTTCTGTTCTGGCCTGTGAATAAACAAGAGCTGTTTGAAGAACCGCTGTGTCGTCTGATATGTTCACCCACAACTTAACACTAACAGCCTAAGCTGCGCAAGTCTGCCTTCAGATAGGGGCCTTGCTGCAAACAGGTCACAAGGCCCGTTTTTTTCTGTGTTTCTGTGGCCTATGTGGCTTCCTCTGTTCCTCCACTGCTCACTGTCCACATTAGAGGATGGAGGACGGTGGAATGTATCTGCACTGTGGTCTTTTTTTAAAAATCTCTCCCTTCAGTCACTTCTCCCCCATATTCCACTACCTTTTCCTATTTTGTACATGCATACTGAGTATGCACATCTTTTATAAAAACATAGTACCAAAAAGTGCACAAAAGCAATGTTAGCACCCATAGCTAGCATGTTTCACAATGGACAAAATGGAGGCTTGCTACTATTTCCTGGGGGGACAGGGGGGATAGCCATGTGAATTTGTTGTTGTTGTTTTAATCTTCTTTTTAATAGTGAAATATTTACTTGACTTGCATAAGACTTGTGAAAGAGAGGTAAAGGAGTCTTGTACAAGGCCTCCACATCACATTTCTTTCAAAGCCCAGTGCACATACTGCAGTTGCAGTCTCTGAGGTAATCCACTGCTGTTACTGTGGGGACATTTGAGAGAATAACCGCTCCAAACTGTCTGCACATTCAGTGTGTGGCAGTTAGAAGGATTTTTTTATATATATAGAAGGAATTAGAAGGTATTTTGTTCAGTGTTGAGACCCGCTGGAGACAAAATGGCCAGATGGTGCTCACTTGAGAAGCATACGGAAGTAGAAGCATGGCAATAGAGGCCCCCCCCCCATCAAAATGTCACCACACAAATAACTGCCCACCCCCAAAACTAAGCTAACAAACTTCGACACCAGAGGTGACTGTAAAAATCAATTGGGTTATGTTTATCAGATTATCTGCAGTAATGTTGAATCCAGATTAAGGATTGTAGCCAACAAATCCATACCATTAGAAAAAGGACTTCCATCTGTGCCACAGGTCTTCTTGTCCCTCTTGTCTCCCTGAATGCCTCCCATGTGCTCCCCTCAGATATGCTCTGCAGCTTTGGGGAAAACTGCCAGAGCAGATTTTGAATGGGATATAGTTAGGGAAAGGAGAGGGAGAAAAAGTCCTGCTACACAGGTGGAAGATCCTGCATTAACAGGATGGCGTCTTTGCATACAACACTAAATGTTTAAAAATGATGGGCTGGCATTTTGATTATGATAACATCCTGTGAAAAACCTGTGTGCATGAACAGCATTGACTCCAAAAATAGTTCCCATCTGGAAGGACCTGAAGGCTTATTGACCCTCATGGGATTTATTTGTGACATCTAATGGTGTCAGAACCTTTTGAAATTTCCTGGAAATTTAATTTGGATGATTAATTATATATAAGTAATTTTATAAATACATTGGGGGGATGTAACCCTTATAGGGATATGCCGAGTGAACAACCCTGAGATCTACAGATTAATAATAATAATAATAATAATAATAATAGAGCCATCATAAAAATGTAAGCTTCCCTTGAAATTCTTCTGTTTTCCCTGAATGCGAACCCCCAAATTTAACTCACAATATTCTTCAAGTGAAATTGACTGATAACTCTATTTGCCACACACTAAATTTAATGGAACTACTCTAGATGGGGTTTGAGGACTGCAGTTTCAGTTTCTACAACCTTAGCACATAGATAGACTAAAGTGTGGTCTGTGTTGTTACAGCTGAGTTCTTATCCTGTTCCTGGGAAATTCCTGTCTGTTCTCCAGTTGACATTACATGCAGATCAGTGGTCATTGCACAGCATAGGTCTTGTCTCTGAGAGGGAAAGGTAAGCCATTCTAGGTAAGGTAAAAGGTAAAGGTAAAGGACCCTTGGACGGCTAAGTCCATCCAGTCAAAGGCGACTATGGGGTGCGGCACTCATCTCACTTTAGGCTGAGGGAGCCGGCGTTTGTCCACAGACAGCTTTCAGGGTCATGTGGCCAGCATGACTAAACCGCTTATGGCGCAACAGAACACCGTGAGAGAAACTAGAGTGTACACAAATGCAGTTTACCTTCCCGTCACAGCAGTACCTATTTATCTACTTGCACTGGCATGTTTTTGAACTGCTAGGTTGGCCGGAGCTGGGACAGAGCAACGGGAGATCACCCCGTTGCGCGGATTTGAACCGCCAGCCTTCTGATTGGCAAGCCCAAAAGGCTCAGTGGTTTAGACCACAGTGCTACCTTTAACCATTCTAGGTAGTGGTACCTCGGTTTACGAACTTAATCCGTTCCTGAAGTCCGTTCTTAAACCAAATCCGTCCTTAAACTGAGGTGCACTTTCCCTAATGAGGCCTCCTGCCACCAGTGCCCTTCCACCGTTCGGCTTCCATTCTTAGACCGAGGTAAAGTTCGCAAATCAGAACGCTACTTCCGGTTTTGCAGAGTTCGTAAACCGAATAGTTCGTAAACAGGACTGTTTGCAAACCAAGGTACCACTGTATAGCCTAATGGCAACTGTTGCATTTGGGCAGAGTTATATTTGGCTGTCAATCACTGTGGTGTTATAGGAGAAGCAGAGGGACTGTGTAGCATATTCCTACATGCTGCAGAAAGCTTAAATGTGGTATCAGGCTGCCAGAGCCAGGAGGAAAGGAGAGGTAACTACTCTAATCTCGTTAGCAATAGGACTAAGCTACTCGTTGCCTACCCAACTAATAATATGTATTATGGTACTTGCTCTTGTTTTACTGCTTTCAATTACAATATAATTAAACACAGCAGTTTCAAGCTAAAGAACATTTCCCCCAGTGGATCTCACCTCTGTGTGCTTAGCTGTATATTTTCTCTGAGCAGCATGCAAATTGTCTCTCACCAGCAATCTTTTGTTTGGAGCTGCTGCAGATTACACTTGATGTATAGAGTTCTATTTCTGCTTCATCGGTTGGTTGATCACCCAGTGTTTTCCCCTATTTTTTTACACGTTTGCTATTGTAGATTGGAATGCTCTTTACAGGACTAATTGACTTTGCTTGTAAATGTAAATAGACCTGTTTCTCCAAGCGCACATGTTTGCATCCGCTGCAAAACCATAAGAAAGAGCTGCACCCACACAAGGCAATTTCTGAGCACTTTGTAAAGCCAAAGGTTTTGGCAAGAGTTAAGAGGTTTATTTTTAGTATAGCAGGGTATGCCGCGTGCATAAGTTTGAGTGCAGTTTTCAATTCATAACACCCTTCTTCTCCACAGTATGTGTATAGAGAGAGAGAGCACAGGATGTGAAACAAATATCAGCTGCAGAGATGTACACACCAAGAAGCTCTTTCTGGAGGAAGCCAACTGGCATTAAGGCTCAGCTGTATACAGTATCTATTGAGGAATAAAGAGCAGACAGCAGAAAGTGAAAGATTTCACATATGTGCTTCATTTGTCTTCCTGACACGCTGAGCACAATCAGTGCGTAATGCCATCTCAAATAAACAACCACTGAATCTCCTGAGTGGACTGCTGCAGCACATTCTTGAGCTATATAACCTTTAAACTAGAATTTTTCCACCCTATGTACGGGGAGATAATTATGGGTTGGCAGGGTGGGGCAAAGAGATGCCACCCAATTTATACAAGGAGACATTCTGTATTGCTGAGCTTCTTGGAGGCGGGAGACTTACCATTAGCATGTGCAATAGCACAGCCATGTTGGCGGCCCGGTCACCATTTTGTGTCCTCCACAATGCTTTGGACTTTCCACTGTGCCCACAATAGATTATTCCTGAGGAAATGAGAACTATCAACAGAACAAAAGAGTGCCCACATCTGTAAAGGTAAAGGACCCCTAACAATTGTCCAGCCGCGAACGACTCTGGGGTTGCAGCGCTCATCACACTTTACTGGCTGAGGGAGCCGGCGTTTGTCCACAGACAGTTTTCCCGGGTCATGTGACCAGCATGACTAAGCCGCTTCTGGCGAAACCAGAGCAGCGCACAGAAATGTTGTTTACCTTCCCGCTGGAGTGGTACCTATTTATCTACTTGCACTTTGATGTGCTTTCAAACTGCTAGGTTGGCAGGAGCAGGGACCGAGCAACGGGAGCTCACCCCATCGCGGGGATTTGAACCGCCGACCTTCTGATCAGCACGCCCTAGGCTCTGTGGTTTAGACCACAGCACCACCAGCGTCCCTCGCCCACATCTGTACTACATGATTATTAGGATTGTGAGATAATGTTACTGGAGGCTCATGGTTGGTCAGTCTAGTCTACAATAACAGGATAAGATTCGATGACCTTTTAGCTTCCCAACTCTGAGAAGTCTTTGTGTCCCACACTATTATCAGCCTTGACTTTGCTGGGATGCTAAAGATGGATCCAGAATACAGGGATGGGCAAATCAGTCTCTCTCTCATCCATGTCACTTTTGCAAGTGTTAAGCAATAAGTTGCTTCTATCCCATTTCCACATTAAATGCATTGTAAAAGGAAAAAGAAAAAGGAAAAAACTCAGTGGAAAATTTGCACCGAACGCTTAAAATAAGCACAACAAAATAGATTCAAAAGACTTATTGCTAAATATGCATTTTTAACACATAATTTGATACTTCTTTGAGTTGAGACTTGTGTTTGAGCATTTGGGAACTGTGGAAGCTGGTAGATAACTTATGTTTTGATCCCGTAAATTAGGATGAGAAATGTGGATCAAGCCATTTCACATCAGAAATCGCAGATATACCAGGTACAGAGTGAGCATCATCAAGATGAAATTCTCCTACCATGCTTTAAATAAAGTCATCCCTGGGCCTTAACCTTTGGTAAAAATAGATCCACCCCCACCAGCTATTTTGAAAGTCACGGGCTAAACTTCAGATGACTTGCTGAGACAGCAACGGAAATGTTCTGAGCAGGATGGGCAACAGCACAGCTCAGACTAAATTATTCCAATGGCTTATAAGAGGAGTGGTCTATTTTGGCTTCTTAGTCACAGTACCCAGGGGAGCAGCAGGTGGCAAAGCTTCTTCCGTGGATGAATGAGGTGCTTTGCATTCCAGAGCTGAAACTTCAAAGCCCAATAATCTTTCTGAGGGCAGCACGCAATGACCTTAAAAAAAGAATGAATAAATGAATTCATGGTTCTGTAAATTGAGGGAAAGCATTGGGCCACAAGCCAAACGTACAGTGATTCTCAGCTTACCTGTAAAAATATACGGGTGTTAAACACTGAAGTGGAAGCAGAATTTGTCAGCATTTTGTGGAGGGGGGTGGAACTCGAGGCAACTGCAAATTACTTCCTTCATCTCTACACAGTTTTGTTTATTGTGATTCCTGTTGTAAGGGGGTAGTGGTTATTGGGTTGTTTTTATATTTTATATATCTTAATTTTATCCTGTAAACCACCCTGAGACTTGAGGGTATAGGGCGGTATACAAATTTAATAAACAAACAAACATACATACATCTGTTTTCACTTAAATAATTTGCTTTTCCTATGCGCAATTTCAGCCCATTTAGGGGCTGCAGTGTGATAACAGTGTGGGTATGCTAAAGCACCCATTATGCAAGTGTGAGGAGATAAAAGACTCAACAAGCAAAATTATTTATTTATTTATTTATTTATTTCTACCCTGCCCATCTGGCTTTGTTTCCTCAGCCACTCTGGGCGGCTCCCAACAGAATATTAAAAACACGATAAAACATCAGACATTAAAAACTTCCCTAAACAAGGCTGCCTTCAGATGTCTTCTCAAAGTTTATTTCCTTGATATCTGATGGGAGCGTGTTCCACAGGGAGGGCACCACTATCGAGAAGGCCCTCTGCCTGGTTCCCTGCAACCTCACTTATTGCATGGAGGGAACAGCCAGAAGGTCCTCAGAGCTGGACCTCAGTGTCCGGGCTGAACGATGGCGGCGGAAATGCTCCTTCAGGTATACAGGTATAATATTTTTTACAACTCCAAGATGGGCTGTGAGTAAGCAGAGAACAGGAAGGATGTTTTGAAATGAAGGGAGTGTGTGAATCTATGAATTATGGCGTGTCTGCTAAGAAGAGCTCAGGAGGAACCTCAGTTTACTGCAGCGGTAGGAAATCTGTGGACCTGCAGATATTGTCAACCCTGACAACTGCCATGCTCCCTGAGGTTCACATGAGTCGGGAGACCAACAATATCTGGAGAGTATGTTCACCTGTGATTTAATTTTGGAGAACAAATGACCCATGGAAGGCTGTCATAATGGCGGCTCAGGGAGTCCACTACAAGACCAACACCCCCTCTGCTAAACTTCACTGGCTGTCAAAGAAAGCTAACTCCGGAAGGAATAATAAGTACCTCAACATCTGTGGAAGAATTTTGAGCAAATGCTGAACACTGGACGTTTTGCCCAGTTGGTTGAAATCACTGTGGCTGAAGAATCCCATATACAAAATGTGAGAAATCTCCCGAGGGAAGCTCAACGCTCTTCATTGTTACTGCTGAATTACAACCAAGTGCAGCTCTGTGAAAGAAAAGCCTGAAGAGAAAGACAGCTCTGTCAAGGTTTTTATAATAGCATTGAGATGGAATATTCTCTTGCCAAAGAAAAGGGAACAAAAGGAGGAACCTGGGGAAGAGAGATTGCAAGCCAAAGTGGGGATTGCGTGACAAAGAAATATCAAGGTTTCTCCCATGTGCAGATACAAAAGGGAAAGGCCTTCGAGAAGAACTTAAGAAGGCTGGTGGAGTGAGTGGAACATTGGCAAATGAGAAGCGGAAAATCTGTTGGAAGCATAGGTTGAAACCACCGCAAATAATGTAACAGGCAGAAGAAACAAAGGAAGCATATGTGTTTGAAGTGGAGAACTATACCTGCAAACCTGTTGGAGGAAGAATGAAAAGGCAGGGTGCTTGTCTGCATTCAGTATTCTATCTCGGGCCATTCAAGGACAATTGAAAGGGTAAAAATAGAGCAGATGTTATTTGTGGAGGTAAAAATTACATATGAGAAGAGAGAAAAAGAAGTAAGTCCGTGCCAGAGTCTGACTCACCAGCAAAATGCTCCTAGATTTGACTCCAGTGGCAGCTGCTCTAGTCTGCATTACAAGTGAGCATTAGGTCACACAGGGCAGGACCAGAGGGAGTCCATGATGCCCTTTTGTATTAACTACTCCTACTGACAAGATCTAGTGTGTATGGAAGTGAGAGCTGGATCATAAAGAAGGCTGATCACCGAAGAATTGATGCTTTTGAATTATGGTGCTGGAGGAGACTCTTGAGAGTCCCATGGACTGCAAGAAGATCAAACCTATCCATTCTGAAGGAAATCAGCCCTGAGTGCTCACTGGAAGGACAGATCCTGAAGCTGAGACTCCAGTACTTTGGCCACCTCATGAGAAGAGAAGACTCCCTGGAAAAGACCCTGATGTTGGGAAAGATGGAGGGCACAAGGAGAAGGGGACGACAGAGGACGAGATGGTTGGACAGTGTTCTCGAAGATACAAACATGAGTTTGACCATGTGGAAGACAGGAGTGCCTGGCGTGCTCTGGACCATGGGGTCATGAAGAGTCAGACACAACTAAACGACTAAACAACAACAACTGACAAGATCACACACAAGGGAGAGAGAAATTGAGATTGTTTTCCTTTGCTTCAAATCATGTGGTTTGATTCTCCTGATAATTGTCAATGGGCCTATAATCAGTGGTGGCTGATTAATAATAATAATAATAATAATAACAATAATAATAATAATTTATTATTTATACCCCGCCCATCTGGCTGGGTTTCTCCAGCCACTCTCGGTGGCTTCCAACAGAATATTAAAATACAATAACCTATTAAACATTAAAACATGCCTTCAGATGTCTTCTAAAAGTCTGATAGTTGTTTTTCTCTTTGACATCTGGTGGGAGGGCGTTCCACAGGGCGGGTGCCACTACCAAGAAGGCCCTCTGCCTGGTTGCCTGTGACCTCACTTTTCACAGTGAGGGTACCGCCAGAAGGCCCTTGGCGCTGGACCTCACTGTTCGGGCTGGATGATGGGGGTGGAGACGCTCCTTCAGGTGTACTGGACCGAGACTGTTTAGGGCTTTAAAGGTCAGCACCAACACTTTGAATTGTGCTCAGAAACATACTGGGAGCCAATGTAGGTCTTTCAGGACCAGTGTTATATGGTCTTGGAGGCCACTCCCAGTCACCAGTCTAGCTGCCGCATTCTGGATTAGTTGTAGTTTCTAGGTCACCTTCAAAGGTAGTGAAAGGAGCAGAGAAATACTCGTTGCCATTTAAGTTTGTACACAGAGAGAGCATAATGTGAGATTGGCAGGACAATGGAAGCAGTATTGAGCTAAGGGGGTAGGTCCATATCCCTGCTTTGGGAATTTTATTAAGCATTACTTGGTGTGCTCTGTGCTTTGGGAGACTGCTTGCTTTCAATACACTATGTTTCTATATCTGAAAATAAAGAGATATTATAAGAAGTCTCTAGTTCTTTCTCTGACACAGTGAAAACTATTTGTCTGATACCCCTTCTCACTATTTATGGAAGTGTAAAATAAGTAGTAATATATATTTATCTATTGTCATTGCTGGCATCCACCTGTCTCGGGTGGAGCCTTCAAAGTGTAAATTTAAAAAATGCAAATATGTATTACATTATTTCTGCTTTTAGTTAGATTTGGGTTTTTAAGATTAATCCGTTTAGCTGTTTTTTATTTTTAAATGCTGTTGCAATTACCATTTTTGCAATTACTGTTAGATTGCTTCAATGAAATGGTTACTTAATTACTGTTGTTTTAAAATTGTTTGTATATGTTAAGTAGTTATACGCCTCCTACTGAAGATCTGCTTTAAAAACAGGGTATGTTTATGTGAATAGAACCAAGAAATAAGATTCATCCATTCTAAGATAGGTTTGCAAGGGATACAACAATCTGTGGTACAATGAATGATTCAGTCAGTTGAACTATTCACACCATACATTTAAGAGACTCTGATACCACTTTAAACGGGCTAAAGATTTTGGTTATAATATTCAGTTAGAGGCTTGGGGAAAGTTATGGAATGAAGGAATCAAATTTACTGCCTGTAGCGCATTAAAAGAAAATATAATGAAAATGATGTATAGATGGTACTTAACACCAACTAAATTGGCTAAAATGTATAAGACAAGAAATAAAGAATGTTGGAAGTGTAAAGAAAAAGAGGAGAATTTCTATCATATGTGGTGGACTTGCAGTAAATTTAAAGCTTACAGGGAAATGATATACAATGATTTAAAGAAATTGTACAAAAGTACATTTGTTAAAAAACCAGAAGCATTTTTATTGGGTATAATAGGTGAGGAAATTCCAAAGAGAGAAAAAAAAAACTGTTTATGTATGTTTACAATGGCAGCAAGGACTCTATTAGCCCCAAAATGGAAACAGCAGGAATTACTAACGATAGAGGAATGGCAGACAAACATGACTGAATATGCAGAACTGGCGAAGCTGACTGGGAAAATCCAAAACCAGCATGATCAAGCTTTCCAAAAAGACTGGGGAAAATTTATACAATATTTGAAATATAATTGCAAACAATTAACAACGCTAGCAGGACTGATTTAAAAATCTTGTAAAGTTTATGATTCATACCTTTTTATAGTTACTTAAAAATGTGATATTGGAATGAACGAAAGATAAATAAATAGGAAGAAGTACAAATGCTATGATTTAGAAAAGATTTACGAAAACCATAAAGCGGGAGGGAGAGAAGTCGACTAGCTCGTAAGAGCAAAATTAATGTGAATAACAAGGATGTACCTAAATATTATGAAATGGAAACTTAATAAAAATATTATATTAAAAATGATACCACTTTAAACAGTCATGGATTTCCACAAAGGATTCTGGGAACTGTACTTTGTTAAGAAAGTGGACACATGTTAAGAGACCTCTATTCCCCCTCCAGAGCTACAATTTTCAGAGTGGTGTAACAATCATCCTTCACAGGGAACTCTGAGAATTGTAGCTCTGGGAGGGGAAGCAGTGTTCTCCCAACAGCTCTCAGCACCCTTAACAAACCACAGCTCCCAAAATTATTTGGGATCTTAAAATGTATATGGTGTGAATGTGGACACCTAAACAGACTTCTAAGGTTGTTATGGACATTCCCTCCACTCTTAAAAAGTGGTTGGGAAGGGCCAGGTAAACGTATAAACCAAAGTAAGCTCTAAGACAACTTCAGTCCAATTTGTTACACAGAAAAATAGTACAGCTGCAAATTCAGAATGGGCATTTAACATCCAGTCTCTATCCACCTGTAACCTACTGAAGCTTCAGTTCTGCACTCCCTGGGGGTTTCTGTGTAAAATATCAGCTGCCTGCATAGACTCTGAGTCAAATCATTACCAGCTGAACAAAACCTTTCCTTCCAATACAGTTATTGTCCTCCTTGAAGGGACCCAGCAAACTGGTCTCATAAACTTTGAGTAGGGTGTGTGACATTTGAGGGAAATATAATGCCAGAAGGTGCAGTAATAATTCATTCTGGTATTAAAACCTCACAAGCTGTTTCTTCAAAAATGTGTTTGACTAATATTGCTTGTTCATGAGGTGGAGGGATCGTGAGAACGGTTGCAGTATATTCAGTGGGGTTTTTTTAAAGGTATGTATTTATCATACTCAGGGACGCGGGTGGCGCTGTGGGTTAAATCCTCAGTGCCTAGGGCTTGCCGATCGAAAGGTCGGCGGTTCGAATCCCCGCGGCGGGGTGCGCTCCCGCTGTTCGGTCCCAGCGCCTGCCAACCTAGCAGTTCGAAAGCACCCCTGGGTGCAAGTAGATAAATAGGGACCGCCTACCAGCGGGAAGGTAAACGGCGTTCCGTGTGCGGCTCTGGCTCGCCAGAGCAGCGATGTCACGCTGGCCACGTGACCCGGAAGTGTCTCCGGACAGCACTGGCCCTTGGCCTCTTTGAGTGAGATGGGCGCACAACCCTAGAGTCTGTCAAGATTGGCCCGTGCGGGCAGGGGTACCTTTACCTTTATTTATCATACTACAACAGGGGTGTGTGAAATCGCCCAATTCTGCTCTATGGAGCTTTGACAGAGCAGGATGAAGTCTTTTATGCTTTCAGTGTGCCAGAACTCTGGAGGGGGCTTTGGAAGTTGGGTGCAGGATCATAAAGGGTGGGGGACACCCTTAAACAGCAGCATAAAAACTGAACAGCAGTGAATGTTGATCGACTGAGAAGTTAAAAGAATTAATAGCCAAGTGGGACTGAGAATAGAATGGGGTGGCTGGGAATGGGGGAGGGACAGGAAGTTCACACTTACATGCAATCTGCTTCCAATCTGTGTACCTCTGTACAGAAATAGTTGAGATACACTCTCAGACAGATAGGACTCAGCTGTGCAGCTGCAAATATAATGTTTTAAGTGTGTTTTAAGTGCATTATGCAAATGTGACACTAGATGGCGATGGTGAGCAAATTCAACATATTTTTCAAAACGCTTTTAAAAAAGCATTTTCCACAACGTTGTTTATATGTGTCTAGATTCCACTTTAGTCATATTAGCATTCGATGAGTATTGTCTGCACGTGAGAGATGAGCTCTATAAATATGTCTGCATGTTCAGAGATAGCTTGTACCCTCATTCAGAGTAAAATATGAACCAGCCTATAGAGATAAAAAGAGGTGCGCAGAGAACCATCTCACTGTCTAGATAGGTGGCTTCCTGCTTCACACTGAGAAGCTATTTTCCAAGGATGGAAGTGAGAGCTGTCCATGCAAACTAATGGAAAAACCCAAGGTTTTCTTGTAGCTGGGATTGAGCAGCAGCGTTCTCTCTCTCTCTCTCTTTCTCTCTCTCTCTCTCTCACACAGGGCTGGATTTAGGTTTCATGAGGCCCTAAGTTACTGAAGGTAATGGGACCCTTTATATGTCCAGCTGTCCTTTGTCAAAAACAAATTGTCACTGTTTTTTATGTTTAATATAGCAGAATCATAGCACATAGCACTGTAGAGTTGGAAGGGACCCTGTGATCATCTAGTCCAACTCCCTGCAATGCAGGAATATGCAGCTGGTCTATACAGGGATCGAACCTGCAACCTTGGCATTATCACACCATGGTCTAACCAACTGAGCTATCCAGGCTCGATATATGCCATATGGTATATTATATATACCATATGCCATATGGTAATTTAATATATGCCATATGGTAATTTAATATATGCCATATGGCATAATATATGCCATATGGTAATTTATGGACCTAATAGGTACTGTATCTAAAGCCATTCGCACATGCAGAATGTAGGCACCCTATACAGTGGTGCCCCGCAAGACGAATGCCTCGCAAGACGGAAAACTCGCTAGACGAAAGGGTTTTCCATTTTGGAGGTGCTTCGCAAAACGAATTTCCTATGGGCTTGCTTCGCAAGACGAAAATGTCTTGCGAGTTCCTGCGATTTTTTTCCGCTCCCCACCCCCTTTTTCTAAGGCACTAAGCTGCTAATAGCCTTTTAGCAGCTAATCTGCTAATCCCTTAAGCCTTTAATAGCCGCTAATAGCCGCTAAACCGCTAATAGCGCTAATCCGCTAATAGGGTTGCTTCGCAAGACGAAAAAACCGCTAGACGAAGAGACTCGCGGAACGGATTCTTTTCGTCTTGCGAGGCACCACTGTATATAGAAATGAGCAAACCAGTGATATTTTAGGGAGCAGCCTAGCAGGCGGGGCCCATTACTTACATCATAGGAGCCTACACAACACAAAACACTGTTGCTGTATGTAGGTTTTATTTTATTTGTTTTTTATCTTATATTTTGGAAATGTACATCCATGTGTTTTTTTTACTTTAATTCTTTTTGGGGGCCCCAAGAGAGTGGGGCCCTAAGCTATAGCTTGTTTAGCTTATACGTAAATCCAGCTCTGCTCTCTCTCACACACCAAAGTAGCAGCAAAGAGAAGAGTTCCTCCTTTTTCTCATTCAGCTCATATTAGGCTCCTGTCGTAGGCTGGTGGTTATCCATGCTGTTACCTTCAAATTGCAGGCTGGGCTAAGAGACTAATATACAACAATCCCGCAGTGTTTACACTCCTGCTGTAGGTTGGAGGACTGTACTGAACATAAACATATGAAAAAGCTTTGCTGGATGAGACCAGAGGCCCATATATCTAGTCCAGGATCCATCCAGAGGCAGGCAAGTAAGGAAGTGGCTCCTTCCCTTAACTACCATTTCCTTCGTTTCTTTTACAGGGCAGTAATGAAGAAGAGATGCAATAGGGCCAACATACCATCTCTATTGGGACACGGGTGGCACTGTGGGTTGAACCACAGAGCCTAGGACTTACCGATCAGAAGGTCTGCGGTTCGAATCCCCGCGACGGGGTGAGCTCCCGTTGCTCGGTCCCTGCTCCTGCCAACCTAGCAGTTCAAAAGCACATCAAAGTGCAAGTAGATAAATAGGTACCGCTCCGACGGGAAGGTAAACGGTGTTTCTGTGTGCTGCTCTGGTTCTCCAGAAGCGGCTTAGTCATGCTGGCCACATGACCTGGAAGCTGTACGCCGGCTCCCTCGGCCAATAAACCGAGATGAGCGCCGGAACCCCAGAGTTGGCCACGACTGGGCCTAATGGTCAGGGGTCCCTTTACCTTTACTACCATCTCTATTAGTCAATGATGGTCCTACTGGCCCAGTGAAGCCAACCCCTGATGGCAGCCCTTCTTAAGCTGCAGATCTCCATTATATTGCCTTCAGCATCTTCTTAATTAAGGCATCTAAAATAGCTTTTATTTCCAATAGCTTTGTTAAGCACACTTTGTGACTTTGCATTCTCTTTATAGCTCTAATACTTTGTTGTGTCTCTTCTTTCACTGGTATTGCCCTTATAAAGCATTTTCCATGGCCGGAGGTTTTTCTGAACCACAGCCAGCCAGCTAATAGTATTTGAAAATGCATGTACCAATCAGATATACAGATAGCTGGATTTCCGAATGTCATTTAAAAGCAGTTGAGATACAATTAAATCAGTGCCCACCGAAATAAAATAAAAATCCATAAACAATGCACCAACAATTTAAAAGAATGTTATTTGGTTTTTGAAACGACAAGGGTGGGATTAGAACATATTGCAGAAAGCCAGAAAGATGCTGATTGGTATTAGGAAGAATAGCAGGAGCATTGTTTGATGGGGCTGAATGCGAGCATCATAAACACCATAGATCTGAAGCGAGCATGCCAGTGGAATTATTGTTTAACTTGTAAAGTAATAAAAATTTACTTATGGTCTGTCAAAAAGGCTTCTAGCTGTGAAAACACAGTAGCAGACAGGTGCATCACAACGAAGAAATATAATAATTGCCACTATAAATTAAAAATAAAGGTAGAAGAAGAGGAGGGAAAGGATGTATTCCTACATACAATATTTAGTCAATCTGCATTTCTTGTGATTAAGGAGAAAGTGATTTTAACTGCTGAGATGTATAAATGTAAATACAGTGACTTCCTTAAGTGACAAATTATAGGGGTGTTTTCTTTATTTTTTAAAACTCTCTATAGGGCTCATAGCCCTGCTTCCTCCTCTCCTGAAATGAGCTATTACGAAGAATGCAAGGACTATGGGAGCTTCCAGAGCCAGTGTAGTGTAGCGGTTAGGAGCGGTAGTCTCATAATCCGGTGAACCGGGTTCGATTCCCCGCTCCTCCACATGCAGCTGCTGGGTGACCTTGGGCTAGTCACACTTCTCTGAAGTCTCTCAGCCTCACTCACCTCACAGAGTTGTGGGGGAGGAAGGGAAAGGAGAATGTTAGCCACTTTGAGACTCCTTCTGGTAGTGATAAAGCGGGATATCAAATCCAAACTCCTCCTCCTCCTCCTCCTCCTCCTCCTCCTCCTCCTCCTCCCCCTCCTCTTCTTCTTCTTCTTCTTCCATACCCCAAGCTAGTCTGTCGCTTTACCTTGCCCAGGGCAACCCAAAATAACTTACAACCAAACATATAGACAACAAGCCCCACATATAGATACATTAAAACTAAGAGGAAATATAAATACATTAAGAATATCCCAACCACTTCTAAAAGAGCATAGAGAGTCAAAGGCCTGGTTACAGAGGAAGGTTTTTGCCTGGCATATAAAGACTTCTAATGATATATAAATTATAAATTGTGTAAATTAATTCTGCTGCCTGTTTATTCCCATGCAGATGCTGAAGTGGAGACATGGCTCTATTGAGGAATATGGGAGACCTTTACTTCTTGAGGAGATGGCGCTAATCATTTATTAGGAGCAGCGAGGGAGAAAAGTTATTCTATACACTTCTTTCCCTATGAGGTAATATGTTGTGCCAGAGGTGATAGTAAAATAGATTAATTGTGTGGCTAGAAGTCTTTAAACTAGCACTTAATGTATCATTTCACTTACTCTGACATGAACTTTGTACGTTCTTGCTTGCCTAGTAATATTTGATTGGATTCTTGCCTATGATCTCACAGAAATATTAAGATAAAGAATGAGGCAACTTTCTATGCTCTAATAGGGGAGAGTGCTAGATATATAACCTAAGGAGCAGTTTCATTTACAGATGACACCAAACTGGGAGGGGTATCTACTGCTGCAGAAGACAGAATTGGGATTCCAGATTACTTTAACAGATTGGAGAACTGGGCCCAAATGAACAACAAAATGAATTTCAGTAGGGACAAATGTGAGGCTCTGCACTTTGGCAGGAAGAACCAGGTGCACCCGTATAAGATAGGGGTACACCTGGTTTGTCAGAAGTACATGTGAAAAGGATCTAGGTGTCGAATTAGTTGCGTGTCGAGGTCCCCAGGGCCAGCCCAATAACTCACACACCACACAGAAATTTTTGTTTAAGGTTTTTGGCATAATTTTGGCCACAACTTTATTAAAATACAAAAATGTGAATGATTGCTTAGGCATTGGTTATGACTATCTGCACCCCCATGGGGGACAGACTGACATTCCGCACGCCTGCGAAAGTCAGAAAAGGGGAATACACTTGGGGGTTACGCGGAGCAGGGAACCTGCCCTCAGCCCTCCCCAAATGCAACCAGGGGCTCTTGCATGGCCCGAGCCCCTTGACAGAGCGGACAAAAGCAATAGTGAGCCCCTGTATTCCTTTAACGTAATCCCTTGCAGCAGCAGCATTAGAGGGGCAGGCACAGCCAATCCATGCCGCTCAACCAACCAAACCATAAACCAATGCCTAACCGCAACCTTACAAGTTGTGACGATTTGCTACGCAGTAGGCAAAAACCAAATGGCCCCAGCCAATCAGCCAGATGGACAAAATTCCTACCGGGCCCCTGCCCCAAGAGCAGATGACCCCATGACAGGCATAGCAAGATCAAAGCGAACAACCCTAATTCTAGGGAGGGGGGGCAGGCAATCCGAGGCACGAGCAAAAAGAGGAAGCCCTAGCCTCATGCAAGGAGTTTTAGCATTTCTGGCTGTCAATCAACAAATGGCAACATTAACTTCTTCCCAACAACAAGGGAAGCCCCAGTCACATCAGTGGCCAACGATCAATTAGCCCGCCCCACAACTTTGGACTGTCCTGTTAGCCCCCACCGCAACACGTGCTCTTCATGAAGAAGAACACACTATCACAAGCTTAACATGAGTCAACAGTGTGATTCAGCAGCAGCAAAAAAGAGAGAGGGGAAAATGCTATTCTAGGCTACGTAAAGGAAAGTCATGGTTCTGCTCTGTTCTGCCTTGATCAGACCACACCTGAAGTACTGTGTCTATTTCTGGGCACCACAAGGGGTTGGTAAGCTGGAACAGATGCTGAGGAGGGTGACCAAGGCTGGATCTAGACACATCAAAGAAGTGCTTCAGTTAAATGCTTTTTCAACTTTGTATGAGAAATCAGGTTGAGAAAAAACGGACCTCCACAGCGCCATCTGGTGTCACAGTGTTAGAATGCATAAGCAATGCATATAAAGTGCTTTTTCTTTGCCAGTGTAACTGAGTCGCAAGATGATCAAAGGTTTGGAAACCAAGACTTATGAGAATGGTTGAGGGAGTTGAGTATGTTTAGCCTGGAAAATAGGAGACTGAGAAGATATATGATAGCCATCTTCATATATTACAAGGGATGTCACAAGATGGAGCTAGGTTATTTTCTCCTGCTTTGCAGGGTAGGACTCAAACCAATGGATTCAAGTTACAAGAAAGGAGATCCCAACTAAACATTAGCAAGTACTTTCTGATAGTAAGAGCTGTTTGATAGTGGAACAGACTCCCTCGGGAGGTTGTGGACTCTCCTTCCTTGCAGGTTTTTAAGCAGGGGTTGGATGGACATCTGTCATGGATGCTTTAGTTGAGATTCCTGGATTGCAGGGGTTTGGACTAGATCAGGCTTCCTCAACCTCTGCCCTCCAGATGTTTTTGGCCTACAACTCCCATGATCCTTAGCTAGAAGGACCAGTGGTCAGAGATGATGGGAATTGTAGTCTCAAATCTTCTGGAGAGCTGAGGCTGAGGAAGCCTGGACTAGATGACCCTATGAGTCCCTTCCAACTACAGTTCTATGATTCTTTACTTTTGAAAATTGTGGCTTCCATAATCATTGTGAGATGCATCATAGAATCACAGAACCTTACATATATGAATAAATATATACACATGCATAGACACATGGTAGAGTTCCCTGATAACATCCTGTAATTACACAAAAGAGTTCTTATTTATTTAAAAAGTTACTTTTGTTTTAAAAGGGATATGGTTTGGAAATAAATAATGCCATATATCAAATAGTTAAATGCAGATGATAGTCCATTGGCTTTGCTTTTATTCTACATCAATCAAAACTACTAAAGTATCCTGGGAATTAGAAGCACATAAAGTATTTTTCTGTAAAAACACATTTTCAATTATACAGCATCCATTGATCAAAACTCTGCAATCTGTATCTCACAAGATATAGGTTGCGTTACAAGATAAATTAATTCCCTTAAGCTTAATTGCTTCGTGTAAGAATATATTGAGCCTTGAGAATGGGCTATTAGTGTTTCAAGGACTAGAATTATTAATATCTGTAGCAAATACTGAAAGTTTTTTTAAAAGATTTTTTAGCCTTGAGACAGCAGGGGAATTTTGGGCATTCCCATGTTGATGACAGGATGACGTGGCAAGGGGGGTGTAATTTGTGGCTGGCCCAGACACAGCATTCTCCTTCCACACTGGGCATTGCTTGTTATTTTTTCCTGATTTTGTTTAAATGTGGAAACAGGAAACAATAAAAATTGTTTCCTGCAACAATGTAACACATAAATTACGAAACAAATGCACGAAACTTAAAGCCACATGAAATCTGTCTGCAGGAGCACAGAAATATAGCTATGTGGTGATTCCCTATAGATTTGGCGCAAAGAGCCCTCACTAAAAGGTAAAGGGACCCCTGAACATTAGGTCCAGTCGTGGCCGACTCTGGGGTTGCGGCGCTCATCTCGCTTTGTTGGCTGAGGGAGCCGGCATATAGATCATGTGGCCTGCATGACTAAGCCGCTTCTGGCAAACCAGAGCAGCACACGGAAATGCCGTTTACCTTCCCACCGGAGCGGTACCTATTTATCTACTTGCACTTTGACATGCTTTTGAACTGCTAGGTTGACAGGAGCAGGGACCAAGCAACGGGAGGTCACCCCGTCGTGGAGATTCGAACCGTCGACCTTCTGATCGGCAAGTCCTAGGCTCTCTGGTTTAACCCACAGCACCACCCACGTCCACTAGGCTGTTTTAAATCTCACTAGTCTGTCTTAAATCTGCTAGTATGTGGGGGAGGTGTATGTTTTAAAGAAAATGACCACATTTTCTGTCTGACTGCCCACCGCCCATTGCTTTACTATGAGTTTAACAAATCGTGTCCTCCTCCCAGACAGCACACGTTGCGGTGAGATAATCAAGGCTGACCTCACTGCTGTTGTGGGTGAGAGCGATTGGATAGCCACAACAACCCGATTGGTGGTCCCTCAGTTGCTGGGGTAATTCTGGCCAATGGGATCGTTTCATGCATTAACCGAGGGACCTAAATTTACCGCTGCACGTTGTGTTGAGCTTCCTCTTTTCACCTCGTGCATCAGATCACCGCCCACCCTCCCTATATTTAGGGTTCATTATGACCTTGCTATGCGGTCGTGGGTCATCTGTTCTTGGGACAGGGGCCTGGTAGGAATTTCCCCATTTGGCTGATTGGCTGGTGCCACTTGGGTTTTGCCTGCCGCGTAGCAAATCATCACAATTTTGTAAGGTTTGGCGGTTAGGCATTGGTTCAATGTGGAGTTGAGGGGAGGTTGTCACACCTGCCCCTCCAATGCACGAAAGGATATTCCGTTAAAGGAATCCAGGGGCTCGCCTTGCTTTTGTATGATCCCCTTCTGGGGTTAGGGCCATGCCAGAGCCCCTGGGAGCATTTGGGGTGAGCTTGAGTCTGAACCTGATCCAATGCCCCCCCCCCAATGTTTTCCCTTACTGACGTCTGCTGGAGTCCAGCCGTCAGTGCTGCCCTGCCAAGGTCAGGGGCAGCTAGTTGGGAACCAATGCCTAAACAAACCACTCACGATCTTTAATCAATAAAGTTGTGGCCAAAATTATGCCAATAACCTTAAACGAAATTCCATGTCAATTGTGTCTTTACAGTATTTAGTGGGGGAGGTCTTGGGATCTTAACACGACTCTGGGGTTGCAGTGCTCATCTCGCTTTATTCGCCAAGGGAGCCGGCTTCCAGGTCATGTGACCAGCATGACTAAGCCACTTCTGGTGAACCAGAGCAGCACACAGAAACGCCGTTTAGCTTCCCGCCGGAGTGGTACCTATTTATCTACTTGCACATTGATGTGCTTTCGAACTGTTAGGTGGGCAGGAGCAGGGATCGAGCAAAGGGAGCTCACCCCGTCGCGGGGATTCAAACTGCCGACCTTCTGATCAGCAAGTCCTAGGCTCTCTGGTTTAACCCACAGCACCACACGCATCCCTAACACGCAATAGGCAACCACATATTCCTATCATAATGATAATAATAAGGTGAGTAACTAGAGTTGCAGCTTAGCCTGCCAGTTCCACCTGCCATGACAGCCACCTCACTTGTAAGCGCCTGAGCCATGCATAACTGCACCACCGCTTCTGTGCAGCAGAAGCCAGTTCAAGGCGGTGACTACCTTCATTTAGTCAGCATGAAGGTACAAGCATAGCCTGTTTATGCAGATCCTCACCAAGACAAAAATGGTGTCTTCACTGTGCTGTCTGTTGAACCCTGATGATAGAATCTAAGCTTCATGGAGGTATTGGTCATTTTAAGAGGCAGAGCTTTTCCCCGGGCCATGAAAGGAGATGAAAGAGGGAATTAGATGGCTGGTTTCTGCTGTTGGGACAGTGCACACTTAGTTCAGCATGCCTGTTTTCAGTACACAGCCATTTTAAAGAGATACATTTTTAAGACATCCGATCCACAACATACCTGAGGCAGAATGGTGGCTTTCCATCTTGGGTTTCCAAAATATGAGATATTTGATTTTGGAAGTTGTGCGCCACTCTTTCACAAATGATATATGTCTTTCCCATTTGTTTAGTATTTTCTCTAAAGTAGCAGTTGAGTTTTACAAGCCTTGGTGAGCCTCATGAGAAAAATTCTAATGAGCTCAGACTTCACTGTTGCCATAGTAACTAAGCAGAAGTTACTAAGGACTCTTGCTCCATATTGCAACAAATATCCCGAAAAGCTAAAAGCCAATTAAATTATGTCTAATAAATATATTGCACAGTGAGCACACCTCACCTCTCATTTCAGGTTGTTTTTAAAAATGATTTCCAATATTAAATTGTGGTTTTTTAGTTGCTATTACTATCACTGATATAAAGTACATTAGCCTTTGAACACGTAGATGAGAGGTTTTCTTGAAGTAGGCAATATCTTATACTATTAATGGATGCATTTATTTTATGGAGTGTGCTAATGCATTTATTATGGAATGTGATACTATATTTATCAGTTTTGGCAGGGACTGTATCACTGAAGAATCTGAAGGTTCTATAAATCAAAAATGTAAGTCCAGAAGCTCATGGACAGAACAAATCACTTACGACCCATTCAAATGCAATGAAACAATTGCCATTTGTTGTCGAATGCTTCAGAAACTTGTTAATTCACATAAACAAACACATTAAAAATATCCCTGCAAGGTCCTACTTTGCCATAACTGGATTTTACTGTGAATGACAAACAGAAGGATTCAGCGTTGGTTTTGTTGTTGTTGAAGTTTGGGTCCATCTTTCAAAACTCTTTCTCATATTGGGAACTCATTTTCCATTTGTTGTCATTTTCTTCTCGAATAAGCAGAGTTTTTGAAAGGCCTTCAAATTAAAAGTCAGCTCCAATGAAATGAATGTGTGAGGCAAAGTATTGGATGTGGGGAATTGACTTAATGGGAGCTTGGGTATTCATACTTCATTTTGAACTGGGCCTAGTTGGGAATGGGGTCTCACCAGCCAACTACCCCTTGTAGTTCCTTCAACCAACTTACTCCAATAAAAAGATGGGGAAACTGGCAGCAAGAAAATCTCACATGGGAAGTGAGAAGAGGCCTTGCAGGCCTATGCTTAGCTGGAAATAAAGGTCCTGGTCATGAATTAAATTCACATTAATTGATTCAGGTAACATAAATCCCAAGAAATCCCAAGAATGCTCCATGGAAAGGCATTTTCCCTGTTCAGGAAAAAGCCTAGATTCAGCATGCTGTTCTTCAGGACTGCCTCACCCAGCTGCTGCTTATTGAGAGAGGTGGCAGCCAGGTGAGAGCTGTGCGGGAGCACTGGCAGAGTCAATCCGACATTGCCACTGGTGCACCTATTCAGCCATGATCTCGCCACCACCTCACCCTCTCCCCTTCCAGTAAGCAGCAAGGACATTTTGTCGGAAATCAAGCCTTTATCAGGAGAAACTGTCAACACTCCCAGGCACCCGGCTTGGTCTCCTGTTGACCTCCCTGGCTGCATTCCCAGCAAGATCCAGGCAGAGGTCGCGATAGGCGATCCTTCTCAGCGTGAGAAGAACACACACCCTCTTTGTTGCCCCCCCGGCAGGGGAAAGAGATAGACAGAAACGTATTTACATGCCTTTATTTCTGTCTTTGCAGCGTTACAAAAAACATGACTGCTCTCTTCAAACTCCAGCAGTCGAGTGACAAACACTTCCTGTACAGCTCATATTACACTCTGAGCTAATCCCAGTGCTTCGCACTGTGAATTGACTGTCCCTCTGTTTCCCACGGACAGTCCCAACATCATGTGATGTTTTCAAGTTAGCAGCTCGCAGCTGCATTGCTTCTATATCGTAACACATTTCTGCCAGGAGGCTATTACTGCAGCTCTGCCCCATTGGGAGATCTGCTCCTGCCCTTCCTGCCACCACACCCCTCCACCATTTTGTAGCAGGTATGGTGGGTTGGGAAGAAGACTGGTGGACAATTCATCTGCAATTTTTTTTTAGCACTCTCAGGAAGAAGCTCAGAAAGACCTCTGGCTTTTTAATGAACCTCTGCAAATGCCTGGGAAAGCAAATGAGATGGGGATTTTAACAATGTCACTAAGGTGCCTTTATATTAGCTATTAAGCCACCTAACAAACCTCTGCATTACCTTTTTTTGCCCAGGCTCAGAGACCTCCATGTTCTGACATTGGGAAAACAGCAGTACAAGCATTCCCAGCACATGTGTGGGATGCTAAAACAATGCTTGAGGAAATTGGTAGTTAAGATGTGTGCATATTGGAAGGTAAGTAGAGCTCTAGATCAAGCAGCAAGTCAAGGGACCTACAGCACATTACTGTCTCAACCCACACTCTGCTGTCTCCTTTGAAACAGTAATTTACTCAGAAAATGGGTATTAAAATTTACAACTTCTCTTAATGTGATATATAATGCTAGTCTCAAAACTATTCAAATTACAGTGCAACAAACTGCAGATCCCTGGATAGGAAAATATGCATTAAATTTGTAACACTTAAAAGGGGGAAAGAGTGTGTGTGTGTGTGTGTGTGTGTGTGTGTGTGTGTTGGTGGTGGTGGGGAACTGTCCTATAATTGTCCTTATCAGTAATAACAATGTAGTGGAATAAATCCTAAAAGACTGTAATTTAAGGTTGCTAAAGAACATAGCACCTTCATTACAGAAAATTAGCAGTTATGGAGAATTAGATCTGGTCTTTCTCATGAAAGGAACTCGTACTGAGTATTATTTGTGAGAGAGATGACTATCGTTTCAATGCAGAACTATTATATTACAGGGAAAATAGACAACCAACAATTAGGCTCCATATTGGAGAGGTGAAAATGAAGTGCACCTCAACAATAGAAATAAGCAGCAGTTTCGCTTAGGCTTTGACCATGAAAGAAGAAAAAAGAAAAGAAAAAGAGAAAAGAATTATTGCAATCTTCCAGGCAGCATCAAGATTGAGGACCAAAAGTGAGTATAAAAATAATACTGCAGTACCTGACTTTGGGCACATCACACAGGCTTTTATTGTGAAATTGGGCTTTTATAGTGGAATGCTACTTCTGAAGAAAGTAGAAAATGCATATTTTCATTTTTCTAATGAAATTTTCTTATCTTAATGGTGAGGGGCATGGCAGATTTAGACATGATACTGCTTTCCATGACTTTCATTAGGACCACATCCTCTCTACCCAGATGCCATGGTCCTAACAAAAATGTTCTCCACAGTGGCACCTATTAACAATTAGAAAATAACTACAGCACTTTGAGTGACACGTTTAATTCCAAGTCTAGTTCAGCCCATAGTTTTATGTTTAGAAAATGCAGGTAACGGCTGAAAACAATTTTCTGTGCAGAACCTAGAGTCCCGCTCTCAACAGGCCTACATCTCTATTTGGTGTGTTCCATAGTTCATTTTATTGCCGATTTCCCATGTTTTAGAATATATATATATATATTCCATCTCTTTCCTAGCTCTTGCCCCAAATGCCAAGATTCTGAAGAATCAGCTAAAACCATTCTCCACAATGTGCAAAAGAACATGGATGGGATCCTAAGCATAATGTATATTGCAGAAAGTATGTCCCACTGAACTCAGTGATAGATACTTATGAGTAGATATGGTTGTTGACTAAGGCAGCAAGTATATGCTTCCTTCTTGCTATGGAAATTGAAAGTGAACAATCAGGGCTGATGCAAAAGATTGTGGTGCCTGTGGCAAAAGGTGACTTTGCCAACCCCACTCCTCCTCTTCCCTCTGTCACCCACCTCATCCCAGTGTGGTGTGGTATAGTGGTTAAGAGCAGTAGACTCGTAATCTGGTGAACTGAGTTCGCTTCCCCGCTCCTCCACATGCAGCTGCTGGGTGACCTTGGGCCAGTCACACTTCTCTGAAGTCTCTCAGCCTCACTCACCTCACAGAGTGTTTGTTGTGGGGGAGGAAGGGAAAGGAGAATGTTAGCTGCTTTGAGACTCCTTCGGGTAGCGATAAAGCGGGATATCAAATCCAAACTCCTCCTCCTCCTCCAATTCCTAGTCCTCCTTACTTACTCCTTTTACCACTGCAGTAACAGTGGCATATTCTCCACCAGCCCCTCCATTGCCTCCAAGCATCACTGTGGGACAGATCCAAGGGCATCTTTCCTCATTGTAAGGCATTCTGGGTGAAGTGGCCAGGAGAGTACCTGAACTTCCACTGCAGCTAAAAGCCCTGTTGAAATATATTGATTTCTAGCTGCAGTGGTGGTGCAAGTGCAGTCCAACCACTTTGCCCAGAATGCCTTGCTCTGAAGAAGGACCCCCTTGGCCCTTCCACAGAGTGAGGCAGGGAGGAGATGGAGAGGACAACAGGGAGCCTTGCCTTCTCTAATGGGAAGGCTGCCAGTCATGCCATGGGCAACTGGAGGGCTAGCAGATGAGCAACCTGGCCCATAAATGAGGCATTTGAGTGGAGGTACACCAGTTACTTTTCCTGTGCACCTACCACCTGAGACAGTTCTCATTCTGCATTAAGACTAAACCATCCCTGCTAACAATGTGAAATGTTCCTGACTTCCTGACTTCTTTAGGCCCAATATATATGTACTCAACAGCAAGTTACACAAATGCTTCCCCCTCCCCATTCATTCATGACTATGATTCACTGGATACTAAAATGTAGAATCAACCTAATCAATAAAATATAGCCTAATTCTTGACTTTGCTTCTTTTTTCATGCTGCATTTCAGTATACCATTTACACAGCCAGCCACCAAGGCTAGTGAAAGCTCTGCAAATATTAGATGCATAATTGATCATAGCTAAATATTTAATTTAGGCATCTGTTAAAATACCCCAGAAATATTCTCTCTCCAAAATGGTCCAGCTGCATTTGTCTAAACAGGCAATTCCTGAATGCCTGTGGCATGCCTTTGTGGCACAGTTTACACCAGGGATGGCTAAGCTTTGAGGTGTTACTGGACTACAGATCCCATTTCCCTAAACTACTGACCATGCTGGCTAGGGCTTATGGCAATTAGAGTCTAATAACATGTGAAACGTTGCAGGTTAGCCATCCTTGATCTACACACCATGGCAAGTTCAAGTGTGAAAGATACAGGAATTGCTGGAATAAAAACCTTAGTCCTGTCTGATACGTGTATTTTATAGGATGTTTGCCTACATCTACAATCTGAAGTGGGGAAAATGGCAAATCTTGATCAGCTCAGATGCAACTACTCTCCCACCCCACCAATAGCTTTTGGACACACATACTCTATTTATCTGAAAGGAAGCATACTTGAAGAATTTGGTTTTAGAGCTTTTAATGTCATTCAACATTTTATTTTATTTCTGTTTGGGGGATTAGCTGTCAGTTTGCATTTCTTAGTGGAGAAAGTATTGATCTGATGTGTAGAGCTCTTTCCTATTCTAATTAATTGAAGAGGGTGCTGGAAACTTCTTTGTGTGAAAGAAACAAGCAGAAAGTTCATGATGTTTGGGTTATACCTTCAGAAAAACTGAGTACAGTAGTACCTCTGGTTAAGAACTTAATTCGTTCTGGAGGTCCGTTCTTAACCTGAAACTGTTCTTAACCTGAGGTACCACTTTAGTTAATGGGGCCTCCCGCTGCCACCACACAATTTCTGTTCTCATCCTGAAGCAAAGTTCTTAACCTGAGGTATTATTTCTGGTTTAGTGGGGTCTGTAACCTGAAGCGTCTGTAACCCGAGGTACCACTGTACAGCTGGTTTAAACTGGTCCTGTTATCCCATCGGTCAAGATCGTGCTGACTATAAAAGTAGGGCCAGAAGAAACCTGGGTTTCACTTTCTCTTCCGATCTCTTTTCCTTCTGGTGTGGTGTTCTGTACATAATATGCTTAGTGTAAAGGTTTTAGACTTATTATACGTTATTGTAAGTTTAAGTTAAGTCTACTGCAACTGGATTTCTTATGGACTGTGCCAATCCTGAATGTATTGGATTTGTGACCATTATGCTCATGTGCCTTCAGTAGCAGTAGAGCTCTGCTGGATGAAATATAATTGCCTCTGGTCTATTTTGGGGGAATCCTGCAACGTGTTTAAGTTGTTACTCTGCTAACTATACATTGGAATCTGCTCTGGATCAATATTGAGTAGAATTCCATGACCTTAGCAACTTATTGAGATCGGTCAGTCCGTACCCCTATTCATGCATTCCATATAATGCATGAGGGTTTAAATGGGGAAGGCAAAGCAGGCGCTTTCACATTGGGTGTACATGGTTCACCTCCAACCGTTCCGTGTTGAGTGGGGAGGTGTGAAGAGGGTGGCAAGCGTGTTCAGCCGAGCACACTTGCAAGCCGCATTCCCACTTCACTGCTCAACACAAGAAAGGTGGGTTGTGGCAGGCGCACCCAGTGCATGCATGAATGTTGGGCCTGGGGCCAGCAGAAGCACACCAGCTCCCCCTCCCCAGTCTGAAAGCCTTACATGTTATTTTGAATGCATTGCTAAGAGCTGTGTTAAATAGCATTACAGGATTCAGTTGCTGGTTTGGGAAAGTGTGGTGCTTAACGGGTATCTACTCTCCAAAGGTTGGGTTAGAGTTCAATCATAGGGTATCTTTAATACCAAAGATCAAGGCAGAGTGATCTCTCCCAGGCACATAGTGTTCTCTTGTACGAGGTTGCAAGAAATACAAAGTACAATAATTTGCTTTAAAACTATGGAGGCAGCTATTTCTACACCTCTTCCAAGACCGAAGCGGGAGCAAAATTGCATTAAGAATGTATTAGAGAGTCCTTTTAGTCACATCTGAGCCATTATCATCCTATTGCATGATTGCATTTGATGGGATGTGGCTGAAAGACTGGAGCTAATACCTTTTATATATATATAAAATAGCATCCATTGAGTTACCACCAATGGATTCACTCATTTCTCTTGGAGAAAAACTACCTAGTCTGCAAAGAAAGCTTCTCCCCCCTCACCCCTTTTCCCATTCGTAGATGCACCTTAATCTTGTTACTTTTCAATTTAACCCTTTGATAAAAACTGCATCCATTTCAGCAAAATGAATGCCAACGAGGAATGATTAAGCCAAAGAGTTTGATGTGGGCGAAAGTTTCCACCTTCTTGAGGTTATTTATTTAAATGAAAAGGGAAGCCTGATGACAAGTCAAATGATGCCTATTTCACTTTCAGGGAGAATATATATATATATACAGTAGGTTCTTTTCAAACGGGATGTGCTTCAGATGCCCATGTAGCTTAATTTAACAGATATTTTTCTTGAGGAAACCAATTTGTTCAGAATTGATATAAGTGAGCAACAGGTTATAGGTTTGCTTCAAGGCTGTGTACTGTATGTATGTAGACACCCACCGGCTGACTACTAAGCACCTCAGCATGGATTTGAAAAATCCATGCACATTTCTAGTGGAATAGCTGGGGAAGGGAATACCTTACGGGGCACATAATGCCAACTAATACTTTAAAGGACTTTTGCTGATAGTGACACCCCTCTGCAAACACATGTTTTTCATGCCCACTAGTTCCTACATCCTCAATTTTTTTACCGCATTGTTGCATGCCCCTTTCTTTTTGATTCTCTACCATTGTATGTATTTGCAGTTAGACAAGAGCATATTTAACATGGCCCTAGCAGTGTCTGCTTTCACATTTTCTGCTGATGCTGAACTACATTTCGGTTGAATTACAACTTGTGCAATTTATTCTGCAGAGTTTGGATTTCTGAGTCCAAGGGTATTGGTTGTTGTTGTTCTTTTAATTGCAACAGACAAAGTGACAGTAAGTTTTCATGTTGTCATAAATGTTTATAAACGTTCTCATGAGAACCCATTATTTCCTTTTCCTTCTGTTTTTCTCTAATCAGTTTCTTTTCATTCTTTTTTAAAAGATTGTGTAAGGCATTTGTGAACAGAAATGGAGTTTTAATTGCTTTGCATTTGCATTTATTTATTTCTACTGTTTGCAAAAGCAGAAATCTGGAAGAAGCACCACCCCTGTTTTCCTGAAGATGTTGTTTAGTCATTTAGTTGTGTCCGACTCTTCGTGACCCCATGGACCAGAACACGCCAGGCATACCTGTCTTCCACTGCCTCCCACAGATTGGTACTATCTCTAGTTTTCTATGCATAGCCAGGGACATGCAGGTGGAAACTTGTTAGCCTGTTCATGTGTACACATGTAGGTCTTTTAGAATATATAAATTCAACCCGAAGCACTTTCCATTCTGCAGGTCATAGAAGTTAGCCATCTGCTCATCTTTGTGTACTGAAGTTTGAGGCGGGGGCAGGGGGCTACCTAATTTTCACTTGCTGAAACAATGTACAAACTGAAAAATGGCCATTTGCATTTCTCTGAATTCAGCTAAGTCATGTGTATAAAAACACACATATTAGGGTAAAGAGTGCATAAAAATGCATAGATTCATTAAAATGAATTAAATTAGGGGGCATCACTTTGCAAAAATGTATATATTAGTAAAAATTGCATGCAAATATGTGTCTGTTAGGATAAAAATCACTGGTGAATTCTCCTGAGGACTTAAAAAAAAATTGCAAACTATGTGGAAAGCTGCATAACTGAACTTAAGATTGGAAAAATGAGAAATAGGCAGAACCTGAAATTTACAGATTTATCCACCTGGAGCTGAAAATACAACTGGATTTGGGAATTGTACTGAGATGATCCATTTTGAATACTCAAGCATGTTTGATTTATCTTTTGATAGATCTATACTTTATTTACATATAAAAAAGTTCAAATCAAAAGAAGCCTTATGTTAAGCACTTGTAACAAGTGGCTTTACGCAGAAGGGAATTTGAGAAAAAGAGGGGGCATAAAATAATGTTCAAGATTAAACTGGGAGGTAAATAAAACCGAAGCAAGCTAATATTGCTTTTTTGTTTCCTGTAGATTTCATCTTGTCCAAAGTTAATGAACTAGGATCCAGATTCAACCCAGTACTGTCGGTTCTGACTAGCTGTGCCTCTTTAGGCTACATCTGTCCAAAAACCTGTTACAGGAGATGGACCCTGAGAAAACTCTTTAGTTTGTCAGCTGGCTTTCCTCCTTCCCCCTTGAGAAGCAACATTTCAATTTGGTAAACAGCAACATGGGTGCCACAGTTCCCTGAGATACAGTACACAGTGACTAGTTAGTGGGTGTTTTCAATAGTGGGCACTCTAACTCTGGAATGCCCTCCAACACTGATGGAGTTTTGATGCCAGGGAAAAGCATGGCTCTTCACCAAAGTGTTTGATTAGAGTGATGTTCCTTGCCTTGCTGCCGTAGGTATGTTGTTAGGACATTGTGTTTAATGCTGTTTCTTGCTCTGAGATTGTGTAAATGGTGAAGAGCAGGTTACAGATAGAATTAAATAAAGCAAAGAAATCTATGTCTTCTGAAATCAGTAGCAGTTAGAAATAGCTGCCAGGTTCTCTGTGCTCAGACTTACAAATATACTTTCAAGACTTGGAAAGCCCACCTGAAAAAAAGCAAACTTTAGACACCCCCCCCCAACCAATTCATAGCTGCCCTATAGACCAAGTCAGATCATTGTTTCATCTTGCTCGGTATGGTCTGCACTGATTTGGAGTACCTCTCCATGGTCTTAGATAGGAGACTTTCCAGGCCAGTTTGAAGATACTTGGCTCTTTTGCATGTTATGGCTGTACCACAGCTCTTCCCTAATTCAATTCAATGCTTGCCAAGCCATAGGAGACCTTGGGAGAACTACAGCTCCCATAGACCACTGCCATTGTTGCACAGTAGAGCAACAGAGACAGAAATCCTCCTGACTTCTTTAAATGGGCATCTGCAGTGGCTCTTGATGCCATCAGACTTCAAAGTAAAGGAAGGGAAGGGGAGATATTGAGCCAAGGGTCAAGTGTGGGAACAAGTGTGGGTGTCCAAGATGGGTAATTTTTTGAGCCTGGACCAAACATTCCCCCCCCCTTTTTCATCAAATCCCCCATCACTTCCAAATTAATCCAAGGTGAGCCCTGGAGAACTCTCAAGTGGCAATGCATGGAGGCTGAGACTTCTATCCAACTACAACATGTTTGGTCATTTTGTGTAAGAGCTGAGATACATAATTTCTAATGAGGCCTTTGGGAATGTAACTACCTTTTCAAATGGCAGCGACATCTTTTTCACACGTCTCCAAACCCTAGATCTCTTCTTCCCTCTAGAATATATTCCTTTTCAGATGAAGTGTCACCACGCCAGCATCAAGTATTAATTCCAACCACCTCAGCTAAGGAGGTGTAGTTTAGATTATTTAACAAAAGCCACGGCAGGTTTCTGTGTGGGATGGCTCAATCGCATAGGAGCACAAAACACAAAAGGACCACATGTGTGATAGCTGGCAAAGCCACTCAAACATCATAAAGCCCTTTCTCTTTCCCGAGGTTCACATCGCGTCATAAAAATGTGCTGTGCAATCTTTTAAACAATGTTTGTACATGCATTGATGCTCCCTGAAGGATTTGGAAAGGTTTTCTAGGCTTTTGCATCTGCATAAAGTTCCTTCAGATTTTTAAGGCCTGAAGGGAGCCATTACAAGCCGTTATCTGCTGTCACTATGCTTCTGAGAGAAACAACATTTACTAGTTACAACAAACAGACCCATGACATAATGACTTACCTGTGGGGCACTTTTAGGCTTCTTTTTGGTTGCAACTATTATTTTGGCATCCTTTCATATCATGCCATTAGAAAGGGGTTGGCTGCATGGTTTGTTTGTTTTTTTGTGAGGATGGGGCTTGGGGGAAGCATCCACCACAAGCCCCCGTGCCTCAGCTTGTCTGTGGCTGGTCCTCAGCCTCATAATTTTTACCAGCTACTTGATTTCCAGAAAGAGGTAGAGCACCATTGTTGCTTCCTTTGCTCACCCTTTCTGGGCCAGGGCAAGACGTAGGTGAACAAGAAGGTCCATCCTTATTCCCTCACAGAGGTGCAGTTCTTAGAACTCCCTAGGAAGAGGGATTGATTGTTAAACTGTAGCCTTCTTAGACTTTACCAATTGGTAGGGTGAGCGTTGCTCCCAGAGCAGGGAGGAAGGAGTCAAATGACACCGAGGTTGGTTCAGAGAGTTTATTCTGCTCTCCGTATAGCAGAAGGCACTGCATGATAGGTTCACAGCAAGCACAAAAGCAAGAGAAATTTCACACAGTATATATATCCTCCAGGCACCCTCTCCCCACTTCCCCAGGAATCCAGCCTCGTACGTTCATACACGTAAGTTGACATCCATGAACATAAACGGATGTTCCTGTACTCTTACCTTGGGATTAGGAGGGTCACTCAGCTATAGGAGTTTCTCTTGACGCCATCTCTGTCTCCAGCCGTGGGGGCTGACAGACCCTGTCTTGCAGAATCTGTGTGTCAGTGTGTCAGGATATTTACAACCTTCAAGATAAGATAAGCCCCAGCTCTGCCGTCCTGTCTCCAATTCGGAACTGACAAGGCCATCCATTAAGCGTCATGGACTGATAAAGGAGAGAGCTTTGTTTATATAGCTGGGTTCCTGTTATACATTGGCTCAAGTGCTCAAGTTAATGCTTTTTAGCTAATGGACCCTTGGAGAAGGAAAAATGGGGATTTGGGGGCCCGTTTCAGACTGACTGCACAGTTAGGCTTTAGATTTGGGAAACCCATTCCTTCAAAACCACTCTGAAAATTGAAGCTCTGTGAGGGGAATAGCGGCTCTCCTAATAACTCTCAGCAAAGTACAGATTCTAGGATTATGTGGGGGAATACTGTTTAAAGTGATATATTACTGTTTAAAATATAGAGTGCAGATGGGGCCATGCTCAATGTAACTCAGCTTACTCAGATTGCACAATGACTGAATAAATAGTGGTGTTTAAAGCTCCCAAATTAGTTCACAACTGAACATCGGAAGGTGAACTTCCAGCTTACAGTTCGCACTCTTAAGCTTTATGCTCTATCAGAATTTTCTATAGCTGTTTCAGTTCATATCCTGCAAACAGGTCCAAAGATTCCCACCTGAGATCCAAACTGCCCAGATGGAGGTCTGCTTGTGCATTTGTGATGAGAGCTATTTTGGAAAGCCAGGTTCCAGACAAGGAATTGGTACGTGATTTGCAGTGTTGTAGATGCAAGTTCAAACCTGAAAGCACCTTTTTTTTTTTTTGCTTGCTTGCTTGCTTGTTTGTTCTGTACCTAGAATATTCACTCCTGTGCCATCTCTAAAGATTTTACGTCAATGATTTAATTATGAAGTTCTGTTGATAATAAACAAGTCTGAAAGGAATCTTGTTCACTGGGTCTATTTTAGTCGCTAATAAGGTAAGCAGAGGAGACACAGAAGACACACAATAAGTCAATCTGTTGAATGAGCTTGGGCTATTTTTAGTGCGGTGCCTGACATCTCCCTTCCTGACCTTACCTGACTGATTGAAATTATAAATCATGGTGTACACAGTCCTTTTAACTGGAATGCATAGATTTCTTCTTTTTAATTTTAAAGACTGCATTGCACTTTCCCACCCAAGGTGGCTAACTGTCATTAAAATGTAGTAAATAAAATCAAAACCTGTGGCACACCTGTCCCTAATCACACTCACAAAGCAGGATGTCTGCAATGTATCTAGGTGACTTTTAAACACCTAAAACAAGAGACATCTAGCTCAGCACCTTTTACAGTGGCACACTGACTGGGTATTATGAAACATTAATATTTCATCTTTCTGTTATGATGCTTTCAAACTGGCGCACAAAAAAATCTAAGCCCCAATTAAGTCTCTCTCTCTCTCTCTCCCCGCCCCACCCTCTCTCCCTCTCTACCCTTTGCTTATCCCAATTTCTAATTTTCCTTGCAAGTTTTCAACCATACCACTCCAAAAGCCAAGCAATCGGGTCCCTTTTTCAGCAACCACAGGGAAGCAAAGCACAAAAAGCACAACCCTATATCGCAGATCCCACAAATCCATTCTGACCCATTTGTGAGACCAGATGGGGGTGACCTTCAGCCCCCCAGATGTTTCTGGACAACACCCATCATCTCTGACTATTAGCCTGTGATGAATCAGAGTTCGTCCAGCAAGATCTGAAGAGTTGCAGGTTTTCCATCCCTGCCCTGGACCCCTTCTTTGCTTAACTCTTCTCTTTCTTTCTCCCACATTTACCTGATAGTAGGGCAGAAGCAGCAGTAAACTCTCTGCCTCTGTTTTTCTGCATGCCCCTCGAAAGTTCGGCCATTGATTTATAGAGTCAGCCCCATAGTTGCTATGGAGACCACGAAGTCCTGGTCTGACACTGTGGTGGTAGCTGTGACCTCTAGGAATAATTCATACCTGTTGAATTTCAGGTGCTTGTTGAAGATCTTTCTATTTCAGTTAATGTTTTAAGGGCATTTTCTGCCTTTATGGTTAATTTTAATTGATTTTATCCCACTGTGTGCTTTTTGTAAATTATACGTACACCGCTCAGAAACTTTGGTGATGAAGCGGTATAAGAAGTGCTGAAATAAACAAAGAAGGGAGTTGACTATCAGTCAGAGCAGAAATCTCCAATATGCATCATTGGGCTAAACTGGCCCAGAATTCCAACCTCCTCAAACTAATACATGGTTAGCACGCAGTATAGAAATCTTAATCAGGGTTGCTAATACAATATATTATATATAATATATAATATTGCTAATACAATATATAGGTATATTGTGTATCTGTCACATCTTCCATTTGCAGGAGGGGTTGTGGTGGAGAGAGAGAGGCAGTGGCGTCACAACGGGGTGGGCGGGGGGCAGTGCGCCCCAGGTTCCATGTCTGTGGGGTGTCAAGAAGTAACCCTGCGGGGGCTCGCGGCAGCGTGAGCAGCCATTGCGCTGCCGCAGCTGCATGTGGAGGATCCTCCATTCGCAGCTGCAGCCATGAGCAAAGGATCCCAGCGCCGGTGGCAAACCGCTAAGTACAGCACATGTGCGGTGTCACATGCATGCGCTGTACGTAGCGACACCGCACATGCGCTGTATAGCTTTTGCTGCTGGCGCTGCTCCAGCGCCATACAGACGGTGCTGGGATCCTTCCGGCGCCGCTACAGCCGGGTGTCCCGGGTGTCACGACGCCTTCCTTTGGCCCTGGAGAGAGGCATAGCTCTGTGATTTAAAGACAGATGATTTGTATTATACACACAGAGAACATTTCTTCTCCTTCCCTGCAGTCACAACCCCATTGGATCAGCTACACTGATGACTGCCACACCAGAGCTAAGATATTTCAAGGCTGTGCTCACCCTACAGACCTTAGGATATCATCTTTGCAAAAAGAAATTAAAACCCACGAATATCATTTATTTTCATAAACATTCCTTTGCTCTTAAGAGTCACAAAAACCTACCAGATAAATAGATCGGCGCACACACCCCTCCCCCAGTATTTCCAGGAACGTATTTACTCTCATCTCAACAGGGTGCATATATCCTTTTAGAGCAGGAGCAGCTGTGACATCTACACTACATGTTTCAAAGAGCAGTGCTGTAGGCAATCCAGATGATACTCAGTAGGTTCACAAAAATAACCCTTGCATACCAAGAGACCTTCATGGTAAAAAAAGAGAAGAAGAGTCCTTTATTTTATGGGCTGATAAAAGAGGGGGGTGGGGAAGCAATTGCAAAGCCATGATTTGACCAGCCCTCAAATTCTATCAACTTGAACCTATGTGAATAAGTACCTTACTGTAAATCAGTCTTTTCATATGTTGCAGATCAAAAGAACTATACTCTAAAACATGCCATTAGTTTCATTTCCTGGTGTTCTCCACAGATTCGCCATTCTGATGCACTGTGCATTGAGGCACAATAAATGGTCAGTTCATCCCAATAGCAAAATCACAACTGGTGGATCTGGTGGTTGGAGCAGAGATCAGTGGAGTGGTTCGGACTGATGTGAATTGTCACCCTAGTTTGGGATCAAGTGATGGGATTAAGATTTGAGCTGTCATTTGTCTGTGTTCAGGCTTCTTTGGATCAGCTGTAAAAATATTGACAACGTGGAGAAGAATATTTTTTTACTAACAGCAGTATAAACATTCTGATATTTTTTTAAAAAATGTTCAAAGTTGCAGTGACATTTCTGTAACAACTGAAAAGCCAGCGCCCAAGGAAACAATGGTTGGTGGAGATGTGGAATGGAAGTGCATAGAAAACAGGACTGGAGAAAATCTAAACACAAGGCCTAAAGACAGGAGGACCTAGGTACAATAAGGTAGGAACATGAGAGCCCTGCAGAATCAGCTCAATGTACCACCTAATGAAGAATCCCATTTCCTATAGTGGCCAACCTTGAGGAAGCACACCTGCTGAACTCTGCAACCCTTCACCTGCTCTTGCTTCTTGCAGGAGGTACAGAGAGACATGCTGCCTCTAAACTTGTAAGTCATTATAACTGTCTTAACCAGCAGGATACTTAACCTCAGTCACTGAGATTCTCTGATGAGGCATGTCTGGTGGTTCAGTTGGCAGTCACTGGGGACCAAGCCTTTGGTGTGACAGGTCCTGTCCTGTGGAACTCCTTGCTGGTAGAGGTTGGGCATGTGTCTTGAAAATTATATTGCTTAGTTTACGGCATGTAATGCCTTAAGAGAGAATATTATGAAAATGATATACAGGTGGTACATGACACCAGTCAAGCTTGCAAAAATCTATCATTTGCCCGATAATAAATGTTGGAAATGTAAAGAAACTGAAGGTACATTCTTTCACCTTTGGTGGACGTGCCCAAAGATTAAGGCATTCTGGGAGGTGATCTATAACGAAATGAAAAAGGTATTTAAATATACCTTCCTGAAGAAACCAGAGGCCTTTCTCCTGGGCATGGTTGGCCAATTGGTGTTAAAGAAGGATAGAACTTTCTTTATGTATGCTACAACAGCAGCAAGAATACTCATCACGAAGTATTGGAAGACACAAGAATTACCCCCTTTGGAAGAATGGCAGATGAAAGTGATGGACTATATAGAATTGGCGGAAATGACCGGCAGAATCCGAAACCAGGGAGAAGAGTTGGTGGAGGAAGATTGGAAGAAATTTAAAGACTATTTACAGAAATATTATAAAATTAATGGATGTTAGAATGATGTTGGATTGAGGTTAAGGGGTTTTTAGTAACAACGGTACGAAGGAATATGCAAAAACAGGTGAAAATTTAAAGGTATAATATATTAAGACCAAGATAAGGATAAAGTAAAGAGGGAAAGGATTTGCTGAATTAATAAATTGAATTGGAATACAAGGAGGGGAGGTGTGGGGAGGTCCGGGAAACAAGCAAATGCAAGATATGTTATGAAAAATTGAATTGTTTTAAACTGTTTTTCTTTATTCTTTTTTGTACTTTTTCTTTTTGGAAAGTTATGGAAAATCTTAATAAAAATATTATTAAAAAAATTATATTGCTTAGACAATATGAATTTTCTTTTAAAAAAAACCCCACCAAATTGTTATTTATTGATGTTTTATTAGTGTTTTTTTAATGATGTTTTTATGGATGCTTTTGCTGATTTTATTCTTATATGTTGCCTACCACCTTAATATATATTTTTTTAAGAAGGTGAGGGTAATAAATAAGCAAACTAGTAGCAATTGATTGTCCTACACTTCATGAGTTTGTCCGACCTGCTTTTAAAGTCATTTAGCTAGTGTTTACTACCACCATGTCTTGCAGCATCGAACTCCACAAATTAAAGATGTGTTGGGTGCTTGTATTTCCTTTTGTCTGCCCTGAACTGCCTATCAATCGATTTAATCGGATGTTCTTGAGTTCTAGTCATTAGCAAGAAAATGAATAATTTTATAAATCTATATCAAAGCCCTCCATTAGTCACCTTTCTGAGTGTAAACTGAAAAGCCCCAGGCATTGTAGCCAAATTCACATGTGGGCTTTGAACTTACAAGTTGACAGCACTGGGCTCTGGGCACCAATCAGACATGGCCAGGAAAAATAGGAGCCTTGAGACAAGCAAATAATCAAGATCAAATGATAAGTAAGTCAGAACCAAAGAACAATTCAGTAGTTGAGAAGAAAGCCAGAAGTCAGGCCTGAGTTACAATAGCTCAGTTGGTAAAGCACGAGACTGTTAAACTCAGGGTTGTGGGTTTGAGCCCCACATTGGGCAAAAGATTCCCGCATTGCAGGGGGATGGACTAGATGACCCACATGCTCCCTTCCAACTTTACAATTCTATGATTCTAGGAGCCAAAGAACAAGGCTGCAAGGCTGTGATAAGGCTTCATAGAACCACATAGAACCTGGGACCTCCTGCATGCACAGCAGATGCTTTGCCACTGAGCGATGGACCTTCCTTGCTGCTCAAAAGCAAGGCTTAGCTGGGAAAGAAAGCCCTCCTTCCAGAAGAATTCAATGGTTAACTTGGGCAGGTGGAGACCATCCACGGTCTGTCGGTAGCTGCCCCATGCAGTTCAGTGGCTTACCACATGGGGCAGCTGTCCAGAACTTCCAACAGCTCCTGCCACCAGCTAGGTTCTTGGGCTGCATGCTTCTAGTTCAAGTAAGTTAGGACTGAGAAAAGATATAAACCAATCGGCTCTTATAATGCATATGATCTCAGAGTGCAACGAGGTTTCTTTAATCTTTCCCTTCTGAACAAGGAGCAAGGAAATAAACAACTATCTGATTTTCAGAAGACATCTGAAGGCAGCCCTGTTTAGGGAGGTTTTTAACATTTGATGTTTTATTCTGTTTTTAATCTGTTGGGAGCCACCCAGAGCGGCTGGGAAAACCCAGCCGGATGGGCAGGGTATGTATGTATGTATGTATGTATGTATGTATAAATAAATATTATTACCGATGGGCAGGATGTAGGGTTGCCATATGTCCGGATTTTCCTGGACATATCCGGAATACCTGTCAGTAGCATTGTCCCGGTGGAAATCGGTCAAATGTCCAAGAAAATCAAGATGTCACCAGTGCCATTTTTGCCATTTCCCCATAAAACAATAGCTCAAAAAGGGCATTATTATTTTTTAGATTTTGCCCAAAACGCTCAGCAACTTTGCCCTCCTCCCGCCCCTGAAAAAAAGAGCTCAGCAGCTTCTTCTGGATTTTCACTGCTGGAAATATGGCAACCCTTTGCTTCTGAGATTGTCTGAGGGCAAGTGGAAATGACCCCGATGTCAGTCCCAGAATAGTTGCTCCTTTGCATGCCTGGGCAGGACAGAAGCAATCCATTTGTGCTTTCTGAAAGCTGAGTGCTTCAGCATCGCGGATAAGGAAGGTGAGAAAGAGCACAATTGGGTCTCATAGCATCTTGTCTGAACTTGCCCCGAGAAGCTAAGCACAGCTGCAGCATAAACACTCATAAAGAAGGCATCCCGAGAGAAGCTGAACAAATTGATTCAACAAGGCGGTTTCAAATTCTTTTCTTCACCCAGGAGACGAGCTTCCAATAAGCACAGAGTTCTGGGCAGATTTTTCATTTTGTATCGCCAATAAATATGTCCTCTCTAGGTTACTGTACCAATAATCTATGAAATGTTGTTTCTATTGCCAGGAGCATTTCAGGAACATTGCACATATCCTAAATCATTTGCATTCCCTGTTTCCTATAAGGCTGCAGCCATAGATGTACATTTGCACCACTTGGTCTGATATTTTTAGAAATCCTTTGTCACTTTGCCTTTTCCCCAGTAATCTAAAGCGCTGGAGAATATTCTACTGATTTCCTGCATGTCTTGTTCAGCTAGCCTTGCAGGAACCAGTCTCTTTTAAATGGATTTTGAGGAAACTGGGCCGCCATTATGAGTCACACATCCACCAGTTTTCCGATTGCTTTTGAAATGCTACATTTATTTATTTTCAGATTCTATCCTCCCCCCTCACCCGCCCGCTCCAAATCTGGTTAAAAGGAGTCTTAGTGACTGACTGTTGTTCTGGATCAGTAGCGGTTGACATAATGACTTGTTACTGAGCCCCTGACTTCTGGCTGATTGCATTGCTGCTGTTTTTCATGAGTTAGAGAGACAGAGACTTGGCTGTGGCAAAGCCAGTGTGTTGAAAATGCACGATCAGAGCCAATCCGTCGCTCCTGCAGGTGAGTTGCACCACTCTGGCCTTGCCACTGCCTTGCTCCACCCCTGGATGACCACCCTTCATGGATGCTTTAGTTGAGATTCCTGCATTGGACTAGATCAGCATTGTCCTGTTGGTTTCTGTTTCCCTCACTGAGCAGCTGCTGGTAGTCACAGGACTATGTTTTCATTCCATAGTCCAGATACTGTTGGATTCCCACGGGAAAGGGAGACGGGATGTGACGTTTACTGGTTTCCTGTTTCCTTTGTACTGTCGTTTGTTTGTTGGAGTTGCTCTCTGCTTCTCACAGAGACAAGATGTATATTTTTGTGCTCTCTGCATAGCTTAGAAATAAAGCTTAGCAATGTAGCCATACCTGCCTCATCCTTTCGTTTGCAGACTCTGCGTGTTTTATACTCCACTGGGCTCAAGCCAAGATGAGCTGTATCAGCTCGGAGGACTGGAGCTGAATTTATCTAACATGTCCAACACATCGGGATCAACTTGTAGATCATGTGATTGTTTCTGTCGATCTCCCCCCCCCCCCAAACAACCCTTTCTCTGAGGAACCATCACACAGGGCCTCTCTCTCTCTCAGAGAAGGAGAAGCAAGTGAGTGGAGGCATATGCAGACAGAGGCTGGGCAAGAGAAAGAAGCCCTGTGTGCTGGCTCCTCGAGAGAAAGGGCTGGTTTGGGTCCAGAGAGAAAGAGAGAGAGAGAGATGGTGCTGAACATTCCAGGATCCAGCCCTCGAGGGGAGGGCTGCCTTGCCTCCCCTGTAAACCTAGGAGCTCTCTACTGAGCACAGTGAGGCTTACTCCTGAGTAAACAAACACATACGAGGGAGGGGGGACCTTTCCTGGCTGCTGCCATCCTGCCTACACAGGGAGGGGTGTATGTGTGTGTGCGTGTGCAGCCCTGCACGCTGGCTCATCGGAGAAAGGGCTTGAAATATACTCGGAGTCGAGCGTGGATTTCATGCTCTTTATTCAGCTCAGAGTAGTGAGGAATGGAAGTTCCCCCGAAATGTCTGCTTTATATACATTATTTACACAATGGGCCCCATGAGATTGGCTAATCCTGTAGTCCAATCAGGTTGCGGATTCACTTCAACCCGGAGTTGGATTGGGTGGCTCCTGCGGACCAATCAGACTGCTGCATTCTGGATCCTATTGTTCTAGGACCAATCAGACTGCTGCATTTTGGATCCTATTCAACTCAGTACATAACAGGGCTGGTTTAGGTTTACTCGAAATGAAGGGGTGGGTTGGATCCAGGGCAAAGGGCTTCTACAGTTTTCATCCCGTTCTTAAGGTGGTGCTGGAAGGCTGTCAACTCTGTAGTTGAGTTCACCCAATTTCTGTTTCGAACTATGGGGGAAACTGCTGTGGTTGACATGTGCCCCTGACTCATTTGAAAAACAGCAAGAGTCCTGGGGTACTTTAAAGACTTAACACATTTATTATGGCATGAGCTTTTGTGAACAACAATCCATGCATCATGTTCTGATTATGTAGGACCCTGTCCTCAATGTTATTTTCTTACGTTATTACAAGTACACAAAGTATGTATTTTTAAAAAATATATTGAATTATGATGAACTTTTCAGGTTTTATGGAAGCGACTATCACTTGCTATTACAGTGGTGCCCCGCAAGACGAATGCCTCGGAAGATGAAAAACCCGCTAGACGAAAGGGTTTTTCATTTTCTGAGGTGCTTTGTAAGACGGATTTTCCAAAGGGCTTGCTTCGCTAGACGAAACAGCCCTGCCTCTCCTGTCATGGCGACGGTCGCACGCTCGCTTCCCCGCTCCTCCGGCTCCCTCCCACCTTCCTGCTGACAGCTCCTCCGGCTCCCTCCCACCTTCCGGCTGATGGCTGACCTTCCGGCTGCCTCGCGCCGCTGCCCACCGCCCTCGCGCGCTCCCCTCAGGAGCCGTTGCCGCCAGAAGCCAGCGCTGCAGCCGGAGTCGCACTCCTGAGCCCCGCGGGGACCAGGGTGTTGCCTGCGTGCGCCTGGACATGCGCGCACGCATGTCCTCTTGGAAAGCGCTCTTGGAAAGCGCACGCCTGCGTCTGCAAGGGAGAGAAAGGATCCCGGAGCTGAGATCTCCTTGCAGGGTGGGGTTGTTGGGGCAGGCGAGGAGGAGGAGGAGGAGGAGGAGGAGGGCTCCTCTAGTCTAAGCGAGGTGGGTTCTTCCCAGCCCATGTGGTTCTCATTAGAGTCGGCAGCCAAGGAACTCCGAGCTGGAGAGACCAAACCAGAGAGCGCGCGCGTGAGAGAGAGGATTCTGCAGGAGGGGAAGAGGGGAGCGAGAGGGCAGCAGCTGCGTCGGTGTCCACAAGGTGCGGTGAGTCCAAGGACCGGCTGCGGCAGCTGCCCTGCTTCTCCCCACCCCTCCCCACCGTGGTGCTTCGCAAGACGAAAAAACTCGCTCTACGAAAAAACTCGCGGAACAAATTAATTTCGTCTTGCGAGGCACCACTGTATTTTTATCAGAAGCGCAGCCAAATATAATATGTTTAAGTTTAAGAATGACAATGGGAGAGTGTGGTAGATCACTGCCAGTTTTTGATATTGGATGGTAGATCTCAGGCTACTTGTTGTTGGACCTGCCTGGACTAGATGATCCTTGCAGTTCCTTCCAACTCTGTGATTCAATCATTCTTGGTAAGAAGCAGCGATGTGACTGACAGGAGGTCAAGTGTGTTGTACCATGCTCCACCATGCTCTCTGCTACTATTAAGGATATATACTTTAGGAAGAACTTTCTGACAGTAAGAGCTTTTTGAGAGTGGAATGGTCTCCCTCTGGAGGTTGTGGACTCTCCTTCCTTGGAGGTTTCTAAGCAGAAGCTGGATGGCCATCTGTCATGGATGCTTTATTTGAGATTTCTGCATTGCAGGGGCTTAGACAAGATGACCCTTGATGACCAGTGGTGCATACACACAATCAATTCTAACCCAATACAGATACAGTGGTACCTCAGGTTAAGTACTCAATTTGTTCTGGAGGTCCGTACTTTCTGTTCTCATCCTGAAGCAAAGTTCTTAACCCAAGGTACTCTCTCTGGGTTAGCAGAGTCTGTAACCTGAAGCATATGTAACCTGAAGCATTTGTAACCCGAGGTACCACTGTATGGGAATACCTTTTAAATAACATTCACTCAGAGTGGTTTACACAACAAGAGTTAAAAATACAGTTTCCAAGATTAATAGAATAAAATATGATAGAACAGAAGCCATAAAATTCACAACATTAATAAAACCACCAATAACAGTACTTTGGTGTCTCGGGTTAAGAACTTAATTTGTTCTGGAGCTCCGTTCTTAACCTGAAACTGTTCTTAACCTGAGGTACCACTTTAGCTAATGGAGCCTCCTGCTGCCGTTGTGCCACCGCCGCACGATTTCTGTTCTCATCCTGAAGCAAAGTTCTTAACCCGAGGTACTATTTCTGGGTTAGTGGAGTCTGTAAACTGAAGCATATGTAACCTAAAGTGTCTGTAACCCGAGGTACTACTGTACACACCCAGGGCAATGGCAGAATTCCCCCCCCCCCAACCAAAGAAAAAAATGTAGCTGACACCCAAAGAGCTGAACAGCAACACAGAAAAGCACCCATGAATGAACTCATTTCAGTGAACACGTTTCACATGTTCATTTATGAATCATCAAGGCTTGATTCTAAGTATCACTTAATAATCTGCAGAGAAACTGACTCCATTGAAAAATGAGATTAAAAAAAACACACTATTTCTGATGGTTCACTTACAAATGTGAGTCACCATTTAGTGCTATACTTGTCAAGTAATGGGAAAAAAACAGTTTCAGCCATGGATTGATACCATTATCAAATATCAAGAAATCAAGCAATTGTGTTCCTGTGTGAATGAGCCTGGAGTCTTCTCTCATACTAAATGTATGAGATCCCTTTTCTTTGGAAAATTATTTAATGGCCGTGAGAGAGTAGGGGGCTCTTTTTTAGCAGAATGAGACAGATACCAAAACACACGGATGTGGCCACTTTTTGGACCCGCCCCATGCCAAAGGCTGCCTGAGGCATTGACCCAGTGTGAGTGGAGGCAGCCACGAGCGAGAGGCTTACCAATCAGAACCTAAACTGTGCCCAGAGATTGATGGGAAGTGCATTTGTAGTACATGCAGTATGGTTCTAGATGCACTGCTTATGAGGAGATTTCCGTGTAGCCTCAAGGGCAGCTCCATGTCATTATATACACAGAGGAGCATCTGCCACCTTCACTACACAGTGTATGGTGAACACTGAAGAGGCTCCTTTGTACTTCAAACCTAAGAGATACAGTGGTACCTCAGGTTACATACGCTTCAGGTTACATACACTTCAGGTTACAGACTCTGCTAACCCAGAAATAGTGCTTCAGGTTAAGAACTTTGCTTCAGGATGAGAACAGAAATTGTGCTCTGGCGGCACAGCGGCAGCAGGAGGCCCCATTAGCTAAAGTGCTGCTTCAGGTTAAGAACAGTTTCAGGTTAAGAATGGACCTCCGGAACGAATTAAGTACTTAACCCGAGGTACCACTGTATATTTTTAGGATCCACTCTAGTTGCGATTGTTCTGTTTTGTTTGAAACTTTTTCAATGCTCTATTATGCATTGTTGACTTCTGCCCTGGGCCTACTACTACAATGCATGTTTCATCAAATTTCTTTATCAAAATTCACAGAGGATAAGTTTATCCATGGCTACTTACCAAGATGGAGGCTATACTCCGCCTCCACAGATGGAGGCAGTATGCTTCTGAATACCAGCTGCTGGAAACCACAGGAGGCGAGAGTGCTCTTGTGCTCAGGTCTTGCTTGCAGATTTCCCATGGGCATAGAATCATAGAATTGTTGAGTTGGAAGAACTGCAAGGACCATCTAGTTCAACCCCCTGCAACGCAGGAAACTTTCACCCAATGTGGGGCTCGAACCCACGACCTTAAGATTAAGAGTTTCATGCATGTTGGTTGGCCACTGTGAGAACTGGATGCTGGACTAGATGGGCCATTGACCTGATGCAGTAGGCTTTTCTTATGTACTTATCAGTTCAGTAGATTTTCATATAAAGGTGAAGAGCTTGTCTGAGGCCCCGGGCACCCAGGAGGAATGGGGTGTTATTGGCCTAACAGCGTAAGTCCGGCAGGCCCTTGGTGGGGGTCCCTGGCTGGCTTAGTCCTCTGAGGCCCAGGGCAAGTGTACCCAGCTTCCCCTCCTATACAGGGGCCTGGTGAAGAGAATCAAATTTCTTCCCCCTTCCTGTATCTAAGTGCTGCTTTTCAGCATATGGACCTGTCTTCCCTCATCAGTCCGATCCAAGAGAATGGAACAAAATCTGTGTGAGAGAGCGATTCCTTGTGCAACCAGAGATACTTACTTATGGTATTGCTGCAGCAGCATGCATTAGAATCTCTAACCTTGCAATGGGCCGTCGAGCCTCAATATGATGGACATGTGCGCCCTCTGAGACGATGCATTTGCTTCAGCAACAACATCATTTTCATCCTCCTGCAGACTCCGTTTTGATGGAGCATCTCTTTATGATGCTTGTCGGCCCTGGCAATGAGCGAGAGAAGAGACAAGGAGGATACTCCAGGATACACTTGAAATGAAAAATGCCACTTTTAGTCCTGTGTTAGTGCCTCATACCCAGTCCCAGATTGAAAAAAGAAAAAGCATTTGCTAGACATACAGAGAACCCGGGCTAACCATCCTTCATTAATATTTGATTTTCTGCTTCTCCTATCGATTAAAGGAAGAATGCTGTCACCAAACTGAATCTCACAACTGCCATGGGAAGCTATTTTCTTTCTGAGCCGTATGCCTGCAAAGGTTAACATTTCAGAGTGGGCCTGTCAGGCTGCTCACATATAATGGTATACTGATGGTAACTGCTCAATAATTAATTTTAAGGTACAGGCCAACGTTGGGCGATGCAACATTTCCATTTCTCCCTTAAAAATGTATTGCCATAGAGCACCCAAAGGAAGACAAATCACAGCAATTTAATTCTTTTTCTTTGCAGTGGAAAATAGCTGCAGATTTACCAGAGCTTTTGGGGAAGTCTATGCACACTTATTCATTTCTCTGGACTTTTTAAAGCTATATAATCTATCCTAGCAACCCATGGCTGGAGCCCAGTTCTAGACTTCCATGTACATTTTCAAGCCATACAGCTTTAGGCTTCCCCATTGAATTTAGTGGAGGAAGCAGGGTTGTGCAAAAGAGGTTGCTCACAGAGCTTGTCCACTTCCTGGAATGCATGAGGGTGCTGCCGTGGGTAGGAGAGCACAAAGCTGTTCTGTAGCTCCGAGTATGTCTATTGAGCCCAATGTATTTATTCAGAGGCACCCTGAGGAAGAACTAAGGGCCTTCCCGTATATACCAGCCAGCTGTGAGTGGAAACCAACAGAAGCATTTCAGGACAGATGCTGCAGGTTTTTTGGAATGGGCAAGCAACACTCCCATATTGTCAACTTGTGCAGACAGGCAGAGGAGCTGTTGAAGACTGGGGTGGGTAGGATCGGAAAAGCAGCCATGATTTTCAGCACCAGTTTGGGATGTCACCCTTTTATTGGTTGGCTGAGCTATTCCTTGCCTGCAGCGCAACCAGTCAGGGCTCCCTGATTCTCTTGGGGTCTTGAAGCTCATGAAGGACATTTCTCCTGCCATTGCCAGCAAAATTACTGTTACTCCCCTCTCCTCCCTGAAAACCTGACCTTTTGGTTGTTTGGCAACTGCTGGTTCCTCATAGGGCTGGGAAAGAACTTTCCTCTGTCATTTAGTGGCCTCTTGGTGGCTGAGGTTTTTCATGTCCTCACCAGCAGGTCACTTTTTCAGATATGAGAGAAGAAGAAGAAGAAGAAGAAGAAGAAGAAGAAGAAGAAGAAGAAGAAGGGGAGGAGTTTGGATTTGATATCCTGCTTTATCACAACCCTAAGGAGCCTCAAAGCGGCTAACAATCTCCTTTCCCTTCCTCCCCCACAACAAACACTCTGTGAGGTGAGTGAGGCTGAGAGACTTCAGAGAAGTGTGACTGGCCCAAGGTCACCCAGCAGCTCCATGTGGAGGAGCAGGGAAGTGAACCCAGTTCACCAGATTACGACACTACCGCTCTTAACCACTATACCACACTGGCTCTAGGAGTGGGTGTTCATTGTGTTGTGGGTTGCTTTTTTTTAGATGCATATATTCTTTTAGGGACAATCATTAGGACTGAGAGGGGGGAATCTGGCAAATTGAGATTCAGTTTAACTAGAAGTGAGTGTTAGAGGTGTTGCAAGCAGAATCCCTGATCTGGACCTTGTGCAGAGTGGAAATGGAATAAAGTCCATCACAAGAATGAGTTCCAGTTTGGTAGTTTTAATCTCTTAAACTGGTTACAAAAATAAAACATTGCAAAAATACAAAGCAGCACTTTAGCAAACTAGCAATGTGATCCATTCTTCTTTTTAGTCCTTAATACAGTCCAATAACTTTCCTCTCTCTAGTCCCAAAGGGAGATCCCATACAAGCTTCCTGCTCCTAATGCTGCTGGCTCCCACTACTGACTAAGACTCTTGAATTCTCAGGTTTCATCTTCCTGCTGACAGGCAGAGTGCAGCTCAGGTTTCCAGGGTTGAGTCATCAATTAGCCTTAAACACTCTCCTTGCTGCATTTACCATAGTTAAACCTCCTGCCTAATGCAAACTCCTCTGCATAGCATTTTATGCATATTAAGCTTATATCTTTAAAAATGAGTTATCAATAAACATAATACATGCATGTAACTTGAAACTATGGCTAACTATGCACACATCCAGAACATGTTTGGACTCCTCAAGGGTCAGGTAGGGGTTTTCTATTTTTTTATTTTTTTTGCACACTGTGATTTATACTGAACAGTGAGCTTAAACTTTAATTTGACAGAATTCCACAGGCTCTCAAATTTGGAGGGAAGTCAAGTGTTAAGCTTCGTCTCTGGGTGTCTTATTGCTATGCCAACGATGCACCAGATTTATACAGGGTCATTATCATGCTGTAGTCTTATGGCAGGTTGAGTTTGTTAGCCCAATATTCAGTAAAAGTTGTGGACTGTTTGAAATCCATCTTACATTTCCCATTTCACTTTCATTTTGGTATCTCCCTTAAAAGAGGGAGAGGGCTTGTTCTGAGTTCTGGGAAGTGCTTTTGGGCTAGAAAGCTGTGCCTGTTTGGGAATCTGTTGCAGGGCAGTAGGTTTTGCCATTGGGGTGTTTTAGGTGTTCACCTCCAGCAATGCTCAACCTGCATCTTTGTTAATAAACCCAGTTATTACAAAATTATGATGCAATGCAGTTCTTGCACCCACAGCCTAGCTGCTTACAGTGGCAAAAGTGAAAGGTGAGGGAAGGGTGATGTGGCTTGATCCCTGCACCAACTGCAAGCTAGTACAGAGATCAAATTTGGATTGGGCCCAATGTCTCTGGGTAATGGCACCATTGGGTAATGACAGGCTGGCTTGTGATCTAGTGGATCCCAAACTGCCTTGGCCCCACTCTCTCCTTGCCCCATTTCAGGGGCTGGCCTCTATAGGTAAGGATATCCCCAACATGCCTCCTGCCCACCCATGCATTCAAGGGATGGATATTAGTGTCACTCTGTTGGTGGCGGCAGAACAGAAGCTTGGGACGGGGGAGAGCAATGCAAACCTATCTATGTCACACTTTCCCAAAGCAGGGCACAAACTGAAATGCAGCTATGGTTCTGAATTCACAGTTCTCCAAATTCAATCATTTGTGTACAAAAATGCATATATAAGCGGGAGAAAGCAAAAATAAAAATAAAATAAATGCATTGCAATAGCGGGAACTGCTTCCCAAAACATGCATCTTTAGGGAAGATGTGGCACCCTCCCTGTAGAATGCCCTCCCACCAGATGTCAAAGAGAACAACAACTACCAGACTTTTAGAAGACATCTGAAGGCGGCCCTGTTTAGGGAGGCTTTTAATGTTTGATGTAGTACAGTATTTTAAATTTTTTTTTAAGCCGCCCAGAGCTGTTGGGGAATCCCAGCCAGATGGGCGGGGTATAAATAACAAATTATTATTATTATTATTATTATTATTATTATTATTATTACATTAAAATATGTGTTATGAGTATTGCACACTAAAATTAATTTTCATGAGGACTTTGAAAAATATGCCAACTGATATGGAGAACTGAGCATAAGACTGGAATAATGAGAAACTCAAATTGACCTATTCATCCACCCATGGAGGAGGAGGAACCTCTGAACCACATCCATCCTGGTGTAAAAGAAGGGTTGGAATGCTCCAATGATTTGTCATCTTAAAGCAAAGCAAACCCGAGTAAGCACTGCCTATCTGGAACGTCTCACCGTGCCAAGGAGTGGTTCTTCATGCAAAAGAGCAGACCTGCGTAGACCAATGCTCTTGCTTAGTGTAAGGCAGCTCTTGAAATGAGGTTGCATTTCAATGTTTTAATGTTGTATTTTAATCTTGTTTTTAAGCTGTATTTCAATCAATTGTTTTTATATTTGGTGTTAGCTGCCCTGAGCCTGGTCTTGGCTGGGGAAGGCGGGGTATAAATAAAATTTCTTCTTCTTCTTCTTCTTCTTCTTCCTCACTAGCCCACTGCAGAGAATTGTGGGTTGAGGAAAGCTCTTAAGGAATATGTAAAGGGGGTTCTGGGTCTGACAATGGGGTGTTACAGGGGCACCCTGTATCTGTGACATATTGTAGGACATGGAACCAGATTGCCCAACTGTGACACAAGTATACATCTAGTCAGCTGTTTATTCTTTCTATGTAGGATCACTGGGGAAAATGAAAGAGAGAAACTAAGAATTGGATCCACACAATCATTTTTTTTAATGCAGTAAAGCTGTTCTCGGCATACTAATGCCTAGTTGCAGGAAGAGATTTTTCAAATTGCCTTGGAGAGTTTATGGTTACTCATATATAAGCTCCGCTGAAGCATCATATCAAATTTACCTGTTCCCTAGAAAAAGCTTGGGGAATAACTTTGAAAAGAACACCAACTAGCAACACAACACCTGCTGAAATAATGCAAGAGTTGTCACCGGAGAAACATGACAATAAGCACCTTGTGAAGATTGTGTTGCTGGTTGCATAACAGATGATTCCATAATCTAGTGGGCAAAACAACATTGGGTTCTAACTACAGATTTTAATAAATTTCCCTGGTTATTTATTGGCAGCTGTGGGGCATAAAATGGGGGCACAGTGGTTTTGCACCAAGGCTGCACACCTGGAAAAGAATGGGTAAAGCCAGGGTGATGATGAGGTTGTGGGGAGCTCTCAAAGGAGCCCAGAGTGGCAAACGCCAAAGTGGTAAAACAATACAATTAAAAATGAAATTAAAAAGTATTTAAAACAGTGTACATCTATTTTAAAATATCTAAAACATTTAACAACAATAAAAACATAAAAATCTATGCAGATTACATAACTCTAGTAGTCTGCATTTAACATAGGTATGCGCTGTCAAGGCAACGGGTTATATATTCATAAATAAATAGAAACCCTAATGTGCAGAATGCAATGTTCAGTTCATTTGAGATAAAAACAGAAATCTTAGTTTCATTCCAGCTTAAACACAGAGGCTATGAGAAAGATCCTTGCCCAAGTTGGATACTGGGTGATTTGAACCCAGGTTTTTAAGATCTGAAGTTCAACATTTTAGGTAGTGGGGGGCACATTGGTACATTTCAAGGCAACAATGACTGTGTTTAATTTTACAGCCAAATGTGTTTATGCCCTCATATTCCCTGAAGTTCCATGCAGCCTTTGCAGTAAAACCAACATAATTAGGAGAAGTTAGTCATGTGCAACAGAACCTTTGCACATTTGTTTCTAAGAGAGAAGATATCAAAATAAGAAAAGAATATTCTAAAAACAAGTGTGGGACGTGTTTCGAATGATCCTCTCACCCTGAGTAAATCCACACACACACACCAAACTAGAAGATTTGTGCTTAGAATCTGGAACTGTAGTGTGAATTGTGTGAAGAGAGCACATGGAGAGGGGCTGTGGGGACATGCCTTTGGTCCCACTCCTGTGGTGTGGAACTCCTCCTCCCTGCTCCCCCAGTCCTTGGGCTAGTGTAGCCATCTAATGTGGAGAACATTGTTGTTTAGTCGTTTAGTCGTGTCCGACTCTTCATGACCCCATGGACCAGAGCACGCCAGGCACTCCTGTCTTCCACTGCCGCCCGCAGTTTGGTCAAACTCATGCTGGTAGCTTCGAGAACACTGTCCAACCATCTCGTCTTCTGTTGTCCTCTGTCGTCCCCTTCTCCTTGTGCCCTCCATCTTTCCCAACATCAGGGCCTTTTCCAGGGAGTCTTCTCTTCTCAAGAGGTGGCCAAAGTATTGGAGCCTCGGCATCAGGATCTGACCTTCCAGTGAGCACTCATTTCCTTCAGAATGGATAGGTTTGATCTTCTTGCAGTCCATGGGACTCTCAAGAGTCTTCTCCAGCACCATAATTCAAAAGCATCAATTCTTCAGTGATCAGCCTTCTTTATGGTCCAGCTCTCACTACTGGGAAAACCATACATCACTACTGGGAAAACCATAGCTTTTACTATACGGACCTTTGTTGGCAAGGTGATGTCTCTGCTTTTTAAGATGCTGTCTAGGTTTGTCATTGCTTTTCTCCCAAGAAGCAGGCGTCTTTTAATTTCGTGACTGCTGTCACCATCTGCAGTGATCATGGAGCCCAAGAAAGTAAAATCTCTCACTGCCTCCATTTCTTCACCTTCTATTTGACAGGATGTGATGGGCCCAGTGGCCATGATCTTTGTTTTTTTGATGTTGAGCTTCAGACCATATTTTGCGCTTTCCTCTTTCACCCTCATTAAAAGGTTCTTTAATTCCTCCTCACTTTCTGCCATCAAGGTTGTGTCATCTGCATATCTGAGGTTGTTGATATTACTTCCTGCATTTACCTCTTCAAGTGGATGCTTCCCAATATCCTAAAGCCCTAATTGTATAGGGTCCCAGAATCCAGGAGAGTCTCTGGGTATAGTGGTAAAGATGCAAAGCCCTCCCTCCCTCAGACAACCATCCTAGTATATAGGTAGTGCAGCAGACACCAAGTAAGGGGACGAGGTCAAAAGCAGCTCCAACCCTGCTCTAATGCATAAAAGGGGCTTATATTTCACGTGTACTAAGGACCAAATTACACATTATGTTAGTTCCCTAGTTGTGCTTGTAAGTGTTTGGACTTATTTCTTACACAAATTTCCAGTGTGGTGCATTTGATCTGGATCAGGACCCTAGTGAGAGTAAGGGGGAGGGGCTTTAGTATTTGCCTTTTATTGTCCCAAACTAGGCTCCACCCCACCCCAGACACTTTCAATTTGCAACTGAATACGTGCCTCACTGAAAGGAACAGGCGATTACCTCATAAATGCAAACTGAAGGACAACAGTGGGGTATGTGTGTGAAGGGTTAAAGTGCTGTACAGTGGTACCTCAGTTTACAAACTTAAGTCCCGTCTTAAACCGAATCCGTTCTTAAACTGAGGCACGCTTTCCCTAATGAGGCCTCCCGCCGCCGGTGCCCTTCCACCGTTCAGCTTCTGTTTGTAGACCGAGGTAAAGTTCGCAAACCAGAACACTACTTCTGGTTTTGCAGAGTTCGTAAACTGAATAGTTTGTAAGCAGGACTGTTCTTAAAACCGAGGTACCACTGTATTCCTCACAAAAGAGTCCCCCACCCCACATGCAATGTGTGTGTGTGTGTGTGTGTGTAAGTAAGTTTGTTCTTAAAATATACACAACATACACTGTAGCTTGGCCCAGATTCTCACCAGACAGAGGGCCTTCTTGGAGTGGCGCCCGCCCTGTGGAACGCCCTCCCATCAGATATCAAGGAAATAAACAATTCTGACTTTTAGAAGACATCTGAAGGCAACCCTGTATTGGGAAATTTTTAATGTCTAATGTTTAACAATTCTGCGTGTGCTGTGAGCACGCAGAGTGGCTAGGGAATCCCAGCTGGATGGGCAGGGTATAACAACAACAACAACAACAACAACAACAGATTGTTCATCATGTAAAATACAGCTGAATTGAATTTGGGTAAAGTGGGGAAAGAATTATAAAGGAAGTTCTATTCAGCTCTGACGTGACAACAATTAATATGATGTATTCATAATCTGAGCGTTCTTCATCATCTTCCATTTATGCATTTTGTTGGGGGCATATTCTGAAGCAGGTGGAACTACCACGAGACTCCCCTATGCTGATCTCAACAGCTGGGAGTATCTGTAGGGAAGGAGGCGGTCTTTCCTATATTTGGAATCCTAAGCCATTTAGGACTTCAAACACTCAAATGAGCTGCTTAAATTGGGCCCAGAAACTGGCCGCCATGGTCTAAAACTTTCTCCATTATTAACTGTCTATTTCTGCAGTGAAGGAAGTGGGACAGCCCTAATGGGAAGAGGAAATCTTGGAGTGCACCAGGAGCCTTGCATCTGCGGCAAATAGCAAGATCAAGGAGACTGGATTAAAATAATGATAGGCATTCACTTTCTTTACCTTGTCATAATCCATCTTTGAGCAATTAATCCAGCATTAGTAAATGTGCAGGTGGCCAGGCCAACATTAGCATAAAAGAAAATTATTTCTTCTGTTTATGTCATTTGTATGCATTTGTAATCAGGCAAATGACAGAAGATATAATAGGCCTCCTTCTGAGATGCACTCTTTAATCTTTGTCACAGATTCATCACCTACCTATAAAATAATAAAGACACCATCCCTTTGATGGAACTGAAATGACTGCAATTATGGCTGATTCTTAGCCGCTTTGTTAAAAACTGTTTATGCTAGCATTTGCTGAATAGACAGGGAAACAAATAAACCTGCATCTTTCAGGAGGGGCCGATTGTGTATTTTCTATTTAAGAGGTTCCTCTATTTTTAACTTGCCGTGGGAGGTGTTGAAGCACGAAGTGAAAAAACAACAAGAGGCCTCTTCAAAAAATGAAATATTTGTTTGTGAGCTTTCAAGAATTCCCTTTAAGAGATAAAGAGGTTTTCTCATAATGGAAGCCGGTTTGTGGGAGTTTTTTTTTTCTTTCTTCTTCTCTCCCCTGCTTTGGGCACTCCACAAAGCATCTTTTTGTCTGCCCTCCAAAATGCTGCAATATAAGTGCAACATAAATTATTATCTCTATGTGTTTTGTGTGTGTGTGTGTGTTGGTATTACAGCAAGCTGCGGGGCATCAAGAGTCATACAATGTTTGGATATGTATACATTTTGGCACCCATTTATGCAAAGCCTCTTTGCATAAGCAGGCATATTTATAACCTTATTGCCACATACAGCATTTAGAGGATTGTCACACAAGTGAGAAATTATGAGAAACTAATGAGCTTTATGAGAAACTATGCATTGTATCTACTGCTAGCCCTTCACAGAATAGTTCCATTGAAATTAATGAGCATAACTACCTTAGGTAGGCTAAATTCAGACAGACTGTCCCCACATGGATTGCCAGGGAGGGCCCACTCAGCCCAGGAGATGGGCTTGAATGGTTCTGTTAGTTATCATCTAACCAAGGCATGTCCAACAGGTAGATCATGATCTACTGGTAGATCATGGGGTGGTTCCTGGTAGATTCTAGTAGCTCTCTGGCCCCTCAGTGATCTCTTCCCACCCCCCTGCAAAAAAGCTCACCAACTTTGGTCCATCCAACGACAATGGGTAGATCACTGCCAGTTTTTTTATACTATGAATAGATCTATTGGGAGTTGAATATCCCTGCTGATCCCCACTGGAGGCAGCATTGGGATGAGGAGTCTCCTTAATCAAATGAAGTCTTCTATCCTGCTGCTGTGAAGGCAAAGGATAAGGATTTGCCTTAGGTTTCTATATGTTGTGTGTCATATGCTAAAACTGGACTACTACAACCTCTCCAATGATATATTTCCCTCCATTCAGATCTACACGCAATAGCCTGTTTACAGCACCACTGCACACTAATATCATTTTACCATTATTGTTAATCAGTCTTATTTACTATGTGGTACTTGCTGTGTAGATACTAGCCTCCTCAGACATTTTACAATACAGGCAAAGAAGAGAAAAAGTGACATAGTTTGTGGGAGATGGTTGTGCAGAGGAGAAGGGATACATTATCAGGTTGTAGACACTAGAGTCAGGTATTTTTAGCAAATAAAATGGAAATTATTGATCTTTTTTAGAGCACAGCAGTAGTTCAGCTGAGGCAGAAAGGAAATAATTACTGTCTTTGGAGGGTAGAATATGGAAGAATGCTACTGGCCTTCACGTAAAGGAGAAGAAATCAGGAAAGATCACAAGTCTGCTTGAGAGACAGAATTGATGTGCAAGTTGTAGAATAGAAATATTTTTGGGGTAAAGTTGTAGTCAAATGTTACCCAAATTGTAGCAGATTCAAGAATTCTTGGCCAATCAAGCTCTCCAATAAAATTTGAAGAAAGATCAATTTGGATAATACAGATGAGTGATGTTTGTAAGCATGGGTGCTTGTCTGAAGTTGCTGCATGGTTCATTTTTATGGATCCTGGCAACAGTATAGGCTTCTATGTTTAATATAAAAACTGTCCCTTTCTGAACTGTCTATGATCCTGGTACATCTCTTATTTGATACGTGACATGAGAGTTGACATCCTGCTCCTATCAGTTGCAAGAGAAGGTCAGCTAAATAATATATGGATTGGCAAGGAATATCTGGTTAACAAAGAAATATAATTTCAAAGAGGCAATGAAGCTTACTTTTGGGAGTACAGTGGGACCTCGGGTTAAGTACTTAATTCATTCCAGAGGTTCGTTCTTAACCTGAAACTGTTCTTAATATGAAGCCACTTTAGCTAATGGGGCCTCCTGCTGCCGCCGCGCCACCAGAGCACGATTTCTGTTCTCATCCTGAAGCAAAGATCTTAACCTGAAGCACTATTTCTGGGTTAGTGGAGTCTGTAACCTGAAGCGTATGTAACCTGAAGCATATGTAACCTGAGGTACCACTGTATATTTACAACTTGGGGGTTATAAAGAAAAACCTTGTTTTCCCCAAAACTTAGGGTCTTGTCCTCTTCACTTCAAACTTATCTCACAACAACGTGATAGTAAGCTGGAAGAAACAAGCACAATTCATTAACTATTGTGCTTGTTTCCTTCAGCTTACTGTCACATTGTTGTGAGATAACGTGATAGTCTCACATTACGGTAAATTTGACCACTTGCTCCAGTGGAACATCTCCACTGTCAGCTCTATGTCTTGCAGGAGATGGATCAAAGGAAGGGGTGAGAGATTTCTGATACCTGGCAGGTATAGGATTTTAAAAGGAATCACAGATCTCTGATCCCTGACTTTGGGTTCCATTAGGCTTCGGGATCAGGTATAACCCTCAACCCACAATTTCTTTTTCTTTTACTGTGGGTCTGTGTCAAATGTTGCACCCACTTTTTCAGGATTTCAGTGGAGAGGAACTTTCTTTTATTCTATATAATAAAGGTGTTTGAATGTGTTAATGATTATTTGCTGCCTGCATGCTTTGCAACTTGCTGTCTAAAGCCAATCATATAACAAATAGTAATAATTAATGCTCTGTCTTTCTCTTCTGTCATCTAGGGGGGCATTATTGCTTTTATTTAATTTTATATATTGTGATCTTTTTATGTGAACCGCCCTGAGACCTCCGGGTATATAAATTCAATAAATAATAATAAACCATTCTTTTACTATTTCTTGGTGTGATAACTTCTTTATTGGGTTTAAAGTTGAACATGTATGTGGGTTCAGGTATACAAATGTAATACATTTCTCAGGGCTAATTTTATACATCATTACTTTGATGGGAAGGCTGAAGTTTAAAAACATCATGACCATCTGTGTTCCATGGTCTAAGAAAAAAGAAAATGCAGTTAATTGGATCCATTGAATTTATTCTGTTGAACAAACCCAATCTTAGAAATATTTGCAAGAATTTCAGCATAATAATTTGCAATAGATAGTGGAAAGATTTCTATTGTAGCTTTGTGGGAAAATCAAGGAAGAATCTAATTAAAAACCAAAGGCATTAATTTTAGTTGCAATCTTTGCACACAGGCTGGTTAAATCACATTATTTTAGATTATTGTAGTAATGCTTTCTTATTTTAAACCAATCAGTTTGTGTTCCACCACATGGTAGTTGAATGTTTGGATCTGAACATACTTCACATTCATCCATTACATTGTGTGGCAATGAATTTAGCTAACTGTATAATAGTTACTCATTTTGTGAAATCATTACCCTTTCAAAATGTGTTAATCAGCCATTTGCACACTATGGTCAAAAGACTTATTTTTCCACTGAGTACAATAATATTAGTCATATGAAACAAAAAATATACAATTATCTTTAATTATAATTATCTTTTTTATGTTGTCTTGAAATTAGCCATATAATTTAAAAAAAAATGTATTACAACACAGGTCTTTCATCCTTAGAAAAGTCTCCTGAATGTGGGGTTCTTTGTGCTAGATGTCTGGTGCCGACAAGTTGAGATATACAAATGTAACCCTAATGACAAAAGGAAACAGAAATGTCACATGCTTTAATGAAAGCTGAGAAGCTACCTGGGCTGAGGAGTGGGTTTTACCCATCACTAAACAAAACTATTTTGTTTTTCCCAAAGTTCCTCAGACGTTTTTACTGAGGAATCTCCACCTTTAGTTAGAATTTTGCTTTTGATCAGGGATGGAGTACCTATAACCATCTCTTGCTGTGAATGCCAGGGGTAGATTGGAATATACAGAAGATATAATTACGAGAAGAGAGTGATGTTCAACAAATTAGATCTCTGATGTTTTATGTAGAGCCTGTACAGAGACCTGAAACTGCTTAGCTCAGTGGCATGTGGTCATTCGACTAGGGGGACAAGGCTAGCCCCCTAAATGTTCCCCTAGTGCCTCCTTCCCAGACAATGCTCTGTCAGTTTGCATTTCTTAGTGCAGAAAGTGTTGATCTGGTATGTAGAGATCTTTCCTATTCTACTTAATTCAAGAGGGTTCTGGAAGCTTCTGGAAACTTCTCTGTGTGAAAGAAACTTCATGATGTTTGGGTTATTCCTTCAGAGAAGCTGACTACAGCTGGCTTAAACTGGTTCTCTTATCTCTTTTGTCAAGGTCATGCTGACTAGAAAAGTAAGGCCAGAAGGACGACAATAATAATAATAATAATAATAATAATAATAATAATAATAATAATAATAATACCTTTATTGTCATTGTACAAGCTGTGTACAGTGAAACTAAAGGAGCCTCCCTCCCCCCCAACACTCAATCTCTTATCAAACAACACACCACCTCGCAAGTCAATTTCGCTATGTTATTTTTTGTTCAACAGCCTTACAGCTAACAGGTTAGAAACTATTTTTTAGCCTGTGGGTACAGCTGATTATACTTCTATATCTCCTGCCCAAGGGTAGAAGATTAAAGAGGTGATGTCCGGGTGCGAATTTTTCTCGCTCTCCTAAGGCAACGATCCCTTGCGACGTCATCTAGCTGCTAGCAGACTCAAGGGACAGCCCATGATATCAAGGAGCCTGGGTTTCACTTTCTCTTTCTGTCTCTTTTCCTTCTGGTGTGCTGTTCTGTACATAGTATGCTTAGTGTTAAGGTTTAGAGTTGTTATAAGTTATTGTAAGTTTAAGTTAAGTCTGCTGCAACTGGATTTCTTATGGACTGTGCCAATACTGAATGTATTAGATTTGTGACTATTATGCTCATTTTCCTTCAGTAGTAGTAAAGCTCTGCTGGATGAAATTTAATTGCCTCTGGTCTATTTTGGGGGAATCCTGCAATGTGTTTAAGTTTTTACTCTGCATTGGAATCTACTCCGGATCAATACTGAGTAGAAATTCAATGACATGTTCATGGGTGCAACATCAGCCCCCCCCCCCATCACCCTTGCAAGCTGGTGCCTCTGGCCCTATGGAAAATTTCACCACACGCCTCTGGAAGAAAATAAAGAAGAAAAGACGGGGGGGAAAGGAGGAAAGGGAAATTCCAAAGTCCTCTATCAAAATTAAATCTTAGCCCTTATTCTGCACACAGAAAAGTGATCCTCCTCAGCTCTCACCTGGAAGCTTCCCCCTCTTCCCCCAGCCTCTCACCCTGGGGGATCCTCTGCCCTGCTCCTCAAACAGGGCAGTTCATCTTCAATCCGTCACCTGAGAGGAAGTCAATCTGCTTGCACAAAGACTTTCTTGCATTCAACCCTCAATTATAAAGTCCCCTTTCAGATACCTAACAGGCTATCAGTGCTGTCACAGCCAGCAATGCTGAACATGACAACTGAACACTGCCTCTTCAGTCAAGTAGAACACACCAAAAGCCTTGAATCTTTATTACGTAGATCTACAACACACCTCTCCATTTTATTCTATTTAGCCACGGTCTTTGTAAACAATCAGCAAAGCCGACGGAGTGATAAAAAGCTTGGGCAATATTTGATTTATTTCCTCTGTTCTCTGGGTCGGGCACCTTGTCTTCTGGCTCGCCTGCTAACTGCCTCGCACCCTGCCAGTTCTGTATAAATAAATAATGGCAATAAGGCCACTGATGGATTTGCCTGCTGCAGCTGCATTACTTTGACAGGAGGTGTCACTCTGGCTTGTTAGCACTTTGCCATTAAGCAGACCGAGCAACCTGCATGCTCAAGCTCTCTCAGGTCCCAGCCTCATAAGCAGAATGGCTCTCACCGAAACACAATAGCCATGAAAGCGAGGCTGGGTTTACTGCACCCTTCAGTAATGAAGAGGGATGGCCTGAGCAGCAACGAACTTAGAAAAGGAATATATCTGCCACCTGGAGTTCTATTAGCTGGTTCCGGGTGCCATAAACAGCGAGTACAAAACAGGCGGAGATACTGTTTCTTCTTTGCAGGGACTTTTTTCACTCATAAAAGAGCAATAACAATTGGTCCTGTTCATGGGCTGCCACTTAGAGAAAGAAAAAAGGGGTAACAGGGCTGGAAAACATAACTTGTAGGGGCTGAAAGAAGCACAGCAAACAAAACTTCAGGTTCCGACTGTATTTTCTTTGCCAATGTAATGTATTTAAGCTGCAATCCTAAAGTGAGGGAGGGGAGCGAAAGCTGGTGGCAGTTCCACCTTCTGATCCTGTGCCCAGCAGGATGGGTGCAAAAGTGGAGGAGTGATCTTGCATAAAAAAATTCTCTGGTTTTTTTTTAAAAAACGTGTTCTCTCCCATTGCAGCAATGGGAGGGAAAGGAGTAATATAGCCAAGCTCAGGAACACGACCAGATGGTGACAGCAGTCACGAAATTAAGAGACGCCTGCTTCTTGGGAGAAATGCAATGACAAACCTAGACAGCATCTTAAAAAGCAGAGGCATCACCTTGCCAACAAAGGTCCGTATAGTTAAAGCCATATTTTCCCAGTAGTGATGTATGGAAGTGAGAGCTGGACCATAAAGAAGGCTGATCGCCGAAGAATTGATGCTTTTGAATTATGGTGCTGGAGGAGACTCTTGAGAGTCCCATGGACTGCAAGAAGATCAAACCTATCCATTCTGAAGCAAATCAGCCCTGAGTGCTCACTGGAAGGACAGATCCTGAAGCTGAGGCTCCAATACTTTGGCCACCTCATGAGAAGAGAAGACTCCCTGGAAAAACCCCTGATGTTGGGAAAGATGGAGGGCACAAGGAGAAGGGGACGACAGAGGACAAGATGGTTGGATTGTGTTCTTGAAGCTACCAGCATGAGTTTGACCAAACTGTGGGAGGCAGTGGAAGACAGGAGTGCCTGGCGTGCTCTGGTCCATGGGGTCATGAAGAGTTGGACACGACAAAACGACTAAACAACAACCACAGGAGTACAACATCTTCAATTGGAGGGCAACTTAGATGACCAGGTCAGCTTTGGAGTCTTTGTATCCAAGCCATCTGTCAGAAGATCCCCCTTATCCAGTGCTGGAGCTCAGATGTCAGTTGGGCCAGGGCTTCAAAAGTCAAAGCTCTGTCTCTGGTGTCAGGGGAGTAGATCCAGTCTATCTTATGAGCCTTGGGACACCCTAGGATTGCAACCTAAATTGTTGCTTTGATTTGCTTAGGTCTCAGAGGGGGTTTGTGTATGCTTTCACCAGCTTTCTCTGCACTTTTCAGTACTTTTCATGTGCATGTACGCAACAGAAGTGTATTGCTTTCATTTGCAGATCACCACCCTGGTCAAACTTCAGTTTGTGGAAACTGATTATGCTCAGTTGATATCTTTGGTTAGGTATCGCATATGTATCCCACAAGATACACCCTTACTAGCAAGTTCCAAGGCAGGCTCCAACAATTTTAAATTCAGAATTAAAACAGTTAAAATAAATGACAAGAACAGGGTGGGTGCTGAAAACACATACCTCAAATGTCAAAGGCCAGGGTTAAAAGGTGCACCTTCAAAATTCGACTCAAAGCTGTATAGCGAAGGCATCAGAAACACTTCTGTGAGGAGTGAATTCCACAACCTAGGGGCTGTCAGCCTCTTCTGAGCCACCACTTTGAACTTCTGAGGGCAGCAGAACTACCAAGATGGCTCCCTCTGCTGATTAGCACCTAGGAGAATCTGTAGGGGAGGAGATCTCTCAGATAAAAGCTCACAACACAAAATATCTCAGTCATGATTAACCTTCCATGTTCTGCAGTTGGCCATATCCTTTCACTCCTTGCTCCTTGGAGGAATTTAGTCTCATAGAAACCCAACACTAACCTCTAAGCTAAACATGTATGGAGGGAGGGACATGTGTTTGTACAGTGGTAGAGCTGCTGTCGTAACTCACTTTAGGTCCTGACCAAGGCCTAGTAACCAAGTATGGGTCCCAACCCACCACTTGAAGATCAATGATCTGCAATGACTGATGTACATTCCAGGTAAAATAAAAAGTGCAACACATTCTTTACATCCCTTTACATCCCTGAAATGATTGGTGGATGGTGCTATCTTGTCATGAACTGATGAGATAGTTAAAAACTCGAAATATCTCAGTCACATCAGTATAGAATTGTTCGTTTGTAAATGCTTATATTTAAAAAATAAGAGAGAAGAGACGGCCAATGGGAAAAATTTAATAAAATGCTGGCTTACTATTGAAATGGAACATTCATTTAAGTACAACTTCAAACCTATCTTGGTGTAAATGAGAAGAGTTCCACTTAATTAAATGAATTTGTAGTGGCAGTGGACCTGGCAAAGCAATTTTTTCAGCTAGTAATAGCTCAGATTTCCAGAGCCAGGAAATGTCTAACTTAAAATAATACTAAAATAGCTGTCTCCTCATAAGATCCGGAGTACAGGCGAGAGATACCACCATTCTGTAATCTGATCCTTCTGCGGGGATTTTAAAGAAAAGGCAGGGGTGAGAAGCAGAAGCTATTTCTTGTCTGATTGTACTTTTCAGTCCAGAGGCAAACAATGTCAGAAATGATAGGGCCTGTAATCGTTGTGCCTCACATCCAAATGCCAGCCTAAAGGAGAGTAGCATTACTTCAGAAAGCTATAATGTGATACGGTGTAGATTGGAAACCATTTCTCTTTCTAATTGGGTTTACTAAAAAATATAGGTTGATATACCTTGCTAATGACACCACACCATATTGATATATTGTTTCTCCTTGAAGATTAATTCTGGGGTGAGTGGCAGGAATTCTCAAGCACATTTTATTGATTTGAGTTTGATTTCAAAAGTCTAGTTTATATGGTGCAAATTAATTTCATCTTCTGCTTTTATATTTTATATGCAAATGCAACATTTGATCATTTTTGAAATTCTGTATGGTTGACATATTTTGAAATTTCTGCACATTTCCCTTTCACTTCTAATGCTTATACATCATTTTTAGAGCATGTTTGCAGGTTGAGCTCAAGAGGCTTGTCAAATAAATCTTGGGAAACGTAAATTTAATAAGACAGTTTCCTTTTTGTTTTGTACATAAGAAGCATGGGGAAAGATCTGCAATGTATTGATAATAAGACTTCAAGATAAATTGGACTTGAATGGAAAGATCATAACTAAGTGGAGGATTATGAAATTGGGAGAATATTATTATTAATAATAATAAATTAAAATTTATTACCCACCCTTCACCCTAAAGTGTTACAACAATGTAACACTTTAAAGCATTAAACACAATTGAAGAAGAAGAAGAAGAAGAAGAAGAAGAAGAAGAAGAAGAAGAAGAAGAAGAGGAGTTTGGATTTGATATCCCGCCTTTCACTCCCCTTCAGGAGTCTCAAAGCGTCTAACATTCTCCTTTCCCTTCCTCCCCCACAACAAACACTCTGTGAGGTGAGTGGGGCTGAGAAACTTCAAGGAAGTGTGACTGGCCCAAGGTCACCCAGCAGCTGAATGTGGAGGAGCGGAGACGCGAACCCGGTTCCCCAGATTAGGAGACTACCGCTCTCAACCACTACACCACACTGGCTCTCATCACACCAAAAATATACTCACAAAACAGTGGATCCAAAAATTTTACACCTTGATATGATTTCTTTTAGCCTGAATAAAGCTTATTTATGAGCATAGCTTGCTGTCTTCTCAAAGAAACCAAATGCAGCAATTAGTGGTGTTAATTTGACCATGTGTTCTGTTGTGGACTTATACCAGTGTACAGAAAACTGAGGGGTTGGCCCACATATTGTACCAAGGTGAATTTCAGTCAGTGCACTTTTCCTTAAAATCGACAGGTAGGAAGCTTCGCTCATAACCTGGATTCCCATCAGTTTAGACTTGTCAGACCTAGAAGAAAAGATCGATCCGCTCTATCGATGCTTCAGATTAGTTTAAATACCCTGCGAGAAGGACAGATTGACACTTCCCCTCAAATAACTTATTGATACTGTCAATCAGGCCAAATGCCAACCTACTATTTGCTGTTATATATTTTTTGTCACATGGGCAAATGCTGGCAAGTTACCTTAACACTTATCTGAAGCCTTCAGTCAATTTCAAATTATTTCTCTCCCCTGGTGGAAACTCCCAACTGTTCAACCTCTGAGTCCTAAGCATTAACAATAGTTGGGATCTGCAAACTCTCTTTGAGTTCCATATGTCATGTGAGCTTGCTGACTTTCAAAATATTAGCCACTAGAGCAAATTATGTTACCTTTAGATTACCTGTCTTCATATTTATAATTGAGGGGGAAATGTAGGAGCTTAATGAGTTATTGTATACACTTCTACCCCAATTGCTTCCAAAGTGTTGTGGTTTAAAAGATAAACTGTAGTGATCACTAGGGAGCTAATACTCCACCTTCGATCATATGTTTGCTTACTTGCACTAAACTGATGACATTGTTCCTTTTTTATCACCAGTTTTATAGTATTTCTGCTTTTGAATCACCTTACAAATACTTCCATTTAGATGGAAAACGTTTTGAAGTATGGCCAGAGAAAGATATATAGGTCAAATGCCCACGTTTTTGTTAGTTAATCGCTTAGGGACTACTGCGGTTCAGCAGTATAAAAATGGTTCAAATAAATAAATAATCTAGGGAAAGCTCAGAAAAATGCGATAAACACAATGGTATGAGTTTGCAATATCAGGAAAACTGGAAGAAACTGCACATGCATACATACATGGGCAGGGGGAGAAGATTAAATATGCATTCAAATATTTAAAAGGCTGACCTAAATAACTGTGACAAATTCTGGTTCCATTGTCTCTGAGGAAAGGACAAGAAGCAGTGAATTCAAGTGGAAAGAAAGCAGGCTTAAAATGTACAGTGGTACCTCGGCTTACAGATGCTTCAGGTTACAGTTGCTTTAGGTTACAGTCTCCACTAACCCAGAAATAGTACCTCAGGTGAAGAACTTTAAAGGATGAGAACAGAAATTGTGCAGCAGCGGCGTGGTGGCAGCAGGAGGCCCCATTAATAATAATAATAATAATAATAATAATAATAATAATAATAATTTATTATTTATACCCCACCCATCTGACTGGGTTTCCCCCGCCACTCTGGGCGGCTTCCAACAGGTATCTAAAGTGGTAGCTGAGGTTAAGAACAGTTTCAGGTTAAGAACGGACCTCCAGAACGAATTAAGTTCTTAACCCAAGGTACCACTGTACAGGCAATGGCTGTTTTGCATAGGATTCGCACTCCTGACCCCTGTGTGTATTGGTGCCCATTCTGCCCTGACTCTGGCTGAGCTGCCTCGAAGAGGTGTGACCTGCCTAAATGTCCTGCAAGTGGGCCTGAGTGAAGTCTGGAAGCTTGGATCTTCACCCTGATTCACTACATAGGAAACACCCAGCTCTTGGTTGGTTCATTCAAACGAACAGGTGGGCACCCGGCAGACCACACATTCAGGAAGGAAGGACCCAGGCAGGGCTACGGAAAGCAGTCCTTACCTGAGCAAGAGAATGCATTTCACACCACATGCAGCTGCTGGGTGACCTTGGGCTAGTCAGACTTCTCTGAAGTCTCTCAGCCCCACTCACCTCACAGAGTGTTTGTTGTGGGGGAGGAAGGGAAAGGAGGATGTTAGCCGCTTTGAGACTCCTTAAAGGGAGTGAAAGGCAGGATATCAAATCCAAAAATATGATGTGGTGGAATTGTTTTGTAGGCAGGCACTGCCGGCCTGTATCTATTCCCAGTGTTGTAGGAGACTGGACAAGGTGAATCATCAAGCCTCTTCCACTTCTTTGTTCTAATAAAGATATCTTCATTGGATTCATTTCCAGTTTAAGGTTCATCTTCACAAAACACTTGTTTCTAATGCTATCTGGTCAAAATGGGGGAAAGTAATCACTTTTATCTGACTAACCTCTGTTAGTCAGATAGCGCAAGCTTTTCAGGTGAAGGTATAACCTTGCCGTAGAAACTATTCATCACAGCAGCACATCCCCAGTTGAGATCACTAATTTGACAAAACTGGGGGGGAAATGCCTACATAATCATCACCCTTATCCCAGATACTTAGTTGTCTTCCATCTGTTTGGCATAAGCAACATTGATGGATCTCTTTTAAACCTCAGTGCTAACTGTCTGAATCCCCATATATATATATATATATGGGGATTCAGACAGTTATATATATATATATATATGTCCCAAGCCATTTACTCTAGTAGCTAACATTAAACTATCAAGCCTAAATATATTGGTCGGTGTGTCTACATTAGTTATATGGTCTCAGCTGGCTGTTCCCAAAAGTTACTAAGCCTTGTTACAAGGTCATAAAATGGTTATTACCACATTCCGTTTTCTACATCTAATCTCCATAAATTATGATGCAACAATCCCTTCCCTGAAAAACCTGGACAGGATCCAATGTAACCGATATGAATTTTAAAACCGCCAGCTCTTTAATCTAGCTCTCCTAGTGGGCTGATAAAGGGCAATCATTCACTTTCGCCATCTAGCCTTCTGTTTCGCTCGATAGTGTTTGTTCCCTTTTAAATTTAAACTTCATAAGAACTGTACTTGGGAGCAAATGATTAAATAATTGGGCATCTATATGTATCTGAAAGGAGCTCAATGATCTCTTATCTTCCTATCTCTTAGCAACCTAATAACCCAAAGAGAGCTGCTCATTGGAAATGATCATAGATAATGTGCATTATTACAATCTGGCACTGGGCACTATTCAGTACTACTTCAGATTATCTATGAGTATAACATTTTGGCTTCGGACCCTGGGAAAGAAATGTGTTAATGGGAAGATCTAAAGGCCACTAAGCTTATCTGGATCTGGACATTTTGTCCAAAGACTGTCAACACTGGGATAAAGAGACAGCTAAGAAAATAGCCATGGATTGCCGTCATAGAAAAACCACATTGAGAAGGTGCCATATTGAAATAGTATTACATTATTTCCTTTAGACTGAGTTAAGCATTGTCCTCTGTGAGAACAGTGTCTTCACGGGGCTGAGAGGCTTACTAAGGATCCAGTTGGTATGTAACATCTTCCTGCGCAAAGTGATGCAGCATGTTATGGGCAGGTACGAAGTAGTCATCTCAAAGGCCTTGGCATACCTTGACTTATGTTCTGTTTGGTTGCTTCAGGATGAACTGTTCCTTTCTGGACCAAGAAGATGGCTAAAGGTACCCAGGGATATCACAGGAAGTCATGCCATCTGTTCTACCAGAGTCTTTCAAAAATTCCCATGCCATTATGCTATTTAAAGATTGTAAATATAGGATAACCTAGCTGTTCGATGCTTTCATTGCATGGTTTATCTACCTTGATAGGTGGATATTTTTGAAAAATATCATTGCATTATTGTGCTGTAAACAGTCACTTTGACTCAGCCCATTTTGCTTCCTCTGAAGTAAAAAGGACCAAGGTAAAATGGTAAAATGGACTAATGGACTCACGTTCACTTCACACCATAATTTACATCATGGTGAAATAATGGTGGGTAACCTTATAATATTATTACCATAGTATTACCGTAATACTGGAATATTTTAAACTTTCTTTTTTCCTTAGTGATATTGTGATCATTTATAGAGGAATTCTTTTTCCTGAGAAACAGGGTTACAAATCCCATTGAAACATTTAGGTCAGAAAACTGCAGTTAGAAATGTTTTCCCATAGTTCTACTGATAGGAAGTGAAATGTTTCATTCCTATATTATTACCCACTCTCTTTCTTCTTTCTTTTTTTATTTCTCAAGCTAAGATGGTTGGAACTGGAAATTAACAAAACACTTTTCACTCAGCCAGACAGCTGAGCCCATAAATTCAAATGAAATGCCATGTTATGAAAGGAAAGGAAAGCAATCTCAAGGGTTTACATGCCTGTAGACTTTTGTTGGTTACAGAAACATGACAGAAAGACCTTTATGTTCATATCCTCAGCAAAACAAAAGGTTGTGAGAAGCACAACTGCCAATCATACCGTTCTTTGGAAGGAAGAGATCATGGGAAGATCTCTCTTGTATGAAGGAATGGAGATTATTTAATGGCAGTCATATAACAATGGCAGTCACATAACAATGAAAGGAGTTTATCCTATGGGTATGAGAACATTGAAGGATTGGTTTTTTTAAAAAAAAAGTGATTCAAGCTAGACATTCACAAGTGCATTAAAATAAAACTCTCAACATTCATTATTTCTTCCTTAGACAGTACTTTCAAAATATTTCATAGGAGTAGAGAGAGAGAACGCTTTGATGCCCTAAATCATTCTGATGGTCTGCTTATCAAGAGTGATCTATTAAAATTGAACAAGAAGGAAAACTGTTCTGAACATCCTTGGAATCCCAAAGAGACTGTAGCTCATGCTCTTCAGAAAACAAGAAGCAATGTTTCGTATATTATTACAAACTTGGTATTTTGATCTGCTTTTCTGCTTATCTGCACGACTGTAACAATGTATCGGGTAGAAGTTGTATCCTCCATCAAACAGACTTGCTCACACAGCTTCTGCGGTCAAAGTTGGTGGGATTGTGGCTGTTGAGAGTGCTAGCAGACTCCTTAAAAGGTAAAGGTACCCCTGCCCGTACGGGCCAGTCTTGACAGACTCTAGGGTTGTGCGCCCATCTCACTCAAGAGGCCGGGGGCCAGCGCTGTCTGGAGACACTTCCGGGTCACGTGGCCAGCGTGACGAAGCTGCTCTGGCGAGCCAGAGCCGCACACGGAAACGCCGTTTACCTTCCCGCTAGTAAGCGGTCCCTATTTATCTACTTGCACCCGGGAGTGCTTTCGAACTGCTAGGTTGGCAGGCGCTGGGACCGAACGATGGGAGCGCACCCTGCCGCGGGGATTCGAACCGCCGACCTGGTGCAAATTTATGACCTATGTGGATCATAAAGGAAATGAGAGAAGTGCTGGTTCCAGGTGTTCTCTGGAATTTGTGACAGTTTGCAAATCCAGACACAGAACTGTGATACACATTTAACTGCTGAGTGCATCTGAAAGAAAGCACAGAACAAGAACATAAGGTTGTTTTCAATACATGCCCTCAACTACCTGCATTGTTGAAATGCTGTGCTTCTTATGTTTGGTTTTATGGATGTTGTTAATATAAAACTACTACTATTATTATTATTATTGTTATGAACAAGAAATAATGGTAGCAGAGATTCCAGTTCATAGAGATGGACAAACAAACATTTGAACATTTTTTTTGCAATGCAGAAGATTTGATAGCTCCACAAATATATATATGGATGTATAGCATGCAAGCAACATTTGGGAAAATCTAAAACAGTGTCACATTCCACCAGGGATAATGTGTTGAGGAATGCATGGCAGCAATGGTTGCACCCAGAGACAAAAGTGGGTATGGGTCTCTCTCTCTCTCTCTCTCTCTCTCTCTCTCTCACACACACACACACACACACACACACAAATACGCCCCACTGTAATTTACATTGGAGAAATATGTATCCAATGCTGTTGTGTGCAAGCATTTTTATTATTTATTTATCCCACTGCAAATACATCATAAAGAGTTTCTTCTTTTTATACCTGTTAGCCCTCTAAGCTGCACACACACCATACATTTTAAGCACATTTTAAGCTCCCCGCCCAAAGAATCCTGGGAACTTCAGTTTGTTAAGGGTGCTGGGAGTTGTAGTTCTGTGGGGGATAAAACAAAAAAATAAAAAATCCAAGTATTATTTGGGGCTGGATAATAGCCAGTAACAGTGGTTTTGTTTTTTAAAAAATAAGAAAAAGGTGCTGGTACTCACCATGAAGTTGTTATAGCAAGTGCCACACTTTTAACATTTTTTTTTTTTGGGGGGGGGAGAGGTGCCAGTATTGTCAACCCCAGAAAATAAAGCACTGGTAAATTTATGGCATGTATGCTGCCTCAGTTGGGGGAGGGGACTGTTTCTGTTTTTTTAACAAAACCTTTCTTTATTAGTCTGTGCAAATGGTCTACTTATCCTCTGTGCTCCCATTTCATCCTGGAAAAGTTATGCCTCCTCAGTATTTAGGAGATAAGAGAAATTTAGCATAAATTCTGAGCCTAAGTTTGCATCTGCTGTTTAAGATGGCAAATAGGATTGGTGAACTTAAGGTGAAGATACCTTAAGATAAACTCTTTCAATCCTCTGCATTCAAACAGGATCTTTCCTACCCCAATACACCCTGCATTAGGAGGCTGTGGAATGGGGGGGGGGGGAATGCAGCCCGAGGGGACCTGACTTAAGCAGGGAGCAGGAGGGACCAAAATGTGTCATACTTGAGGTGCCTACAGGGTAAGAAAAAGTCATTACTCCCAGGTGAGATGACGGAAAATGCCGCCTTCAGCATTGTTCACACTGTAGTGGGTCCATTTTTATACTCCCGAGCCAAATTGCAACTTGTTAGGCAAAGACTCTCACACATTCTGTGCCCTACTACAATTTGCCATAAATTAATTACTGTCAGCACATCACGAGGCTTCAACCATTTCTGCCTGAGGCACATAGCTAGCATAGCTCATTAAGGATCTTTGGGGGATATAGAATAAAATGGCAAGCATGGGGAAATAATTCACACAGAATACATAAAATTGCATATGGGGAGAAATGATTAGTGTTTCTGCAACATTTTTTTTGTCACAGAAATGGTTTATAAATATATCAGATGTGACTGACTGATTACAAAGTTAATTGGAAATGTATTTCACTGATTTAGATGAACACGGTTACAAGTTCAACCTGTTAAACATACAATGTTCTGAATCTGATACAGCACCAGGCTTCAAGTGTCCTCTGTTTTTTACACAGCTCTGCTTTGATTGCGTAATTGTGTTTTCTCTCATCCACTGATTTAGTACAGCCAACCTGTGGATACCCATCAGGTATAATAGGTCATCAAAAAAGTCAACCCCCAAAATAGGATCCTGCCCACATCTTATGATTCACTCCTTCTGAGGCCTTCTTCAATTCATCCAGTTACCAGATGTACAGCACATGGGCTGTGGGCTATGTGTTTGGACCATCAAGGCTTTCTTGATCTGCCCTGCCCAGAAGGAGGTGCCATGGCAGACCAAACATATTTTGCTGCCTGAGGTGAAGGGCAAGACACATACCCTCCTGCTTCCATCAACAAAACCCCACTAGGCATTTGTCCCTTCCTTCAAAACTGGTTATAGAATGGCTTCCTATACACCTAAGGGCTGGGACGCGGGTGGTACTGTGGGTTAAACCACAGAGCCTAGGACTTGCCAATCAGAAGGTCGGCGGTTCGAATCCCTGCAACGGGATGAGCTCCCACTGCTCGGTCCCTGCTCCTGCCAACCTAGCAGTTCGAAAGCACGTCAAAGTGCATGTAGATAAACAGGTACCACTCTGGCGGGAAGGTAAACGGCGTTTCCATGCACTGCTCTGGTTCACCAGAAGTGGCTTAGTCATGCTGGCCACATGACCCGGAAGCTGTCTACGGACAAACGCCGGCTCCCTCGGCCAATAAAGCGAGATGAGCGCCGCAACCCCAGAGTCGGCCACAACTGGACCTAAGGGTCAGGGGTCCCTTTACCTTTACACCTAATGGCACAAAAACAGCAGGTGGCAATTGTGGCCTGGTACGGCTGCAGCCAAGCCAGAGTCATCTCACGGTTCACACACATTTGGATGAGGATGTTACTTCCTCTTCAACTGGCCACACTGGGCTGGGCCAATTGTGAATGGGCTAGAATGGAAACTTTGCCCCCCACCTCCTGCCAGCTTCACTCTGTTCCACTCTTCAGGCACTTACAGTAAGTGGGCCTCGCCCAGCCTCACCAACTCTATTGGCACTGGATTTCCCCCTCTCCCATCCTATGCAAAATGTTTGGCTTTGCCCCAAAGTGAGCATGCAGTTCATGCTTAAGACCTTACTATGGAAATATTCAGTCACTCAATTTGGGAACAGGGAAGAATTTGCCTGCCGACAAATTGGGACTGCCTGAGGTTTTTGTCTACCTCATAGTAATTGTCGCAGCTTGTGGGAAGATAAGGCATTGAGTTGGGACTCAGGACCACAATACCTCAAGGACCGTCTCTTTCCATATGAACCTACCCAGAGTCTGAGATCATCTTCTGGGGCCCTTCTTCACGTGCCTCCTCCTCGAGGGGTCTGGAGGGTGGCAACACGAGAACGGGCCTTCTCTGCAGTGGCTCCCCATCTGTGGAATGTGCTCCCCAGGGAAGTTTGCCTGGCATCTTCATTATATACCTTTAAGTGCCAGTCAAAAACATTCCTTTTTAACCAGGCCTTTGATTGATCTGATTTATATCCTATGCTCTTAAAGGGGGGGAGGGCTATTGGGCTGTTGTTTCTATTTTTATTATGTATTTTGCGGTTTTATATCTTGATTTTATTCTGTGAACCGCCCTGAGACCCCCGGCTATAGGGCAGTATATAAATTCAATTGATGATGATGATAATGAGATGATGATGATAGGATCCTTAGTTGAGGTGGGGGGCCGGGGGTTGGGAGCCCTATCCCCCACTTCAAGGAAACAGGATACCTAGTTAAAGGAGTCCATGAGGAGGTGCTTCTGTCTGGATGCCCAAATGGAGGACATTGGGCTATAGCACCCGCCATTATGGCATCTTTGAGGGATCACACTGATGTGATGTATGTCATTCGGCAGATCTTAACCCAGAATTCACTCTGCCAAATAAGCAGCCAGCAGATGGGTGGGATGTTTCGGGATACACATTCAATGCTTATGCCAAAACCTACTGGCACTTGTAATCAATTAGGTTGTGGCCTGTTTGATCCCAATATGTTTGTCCTGGGTCTATTACTTCTTCCTGTGCCATGGCCCTCCACTGGCCAGGGGCTCACTGTACCTGTGTGCACAACTCCAACTTCATTCAGCCTCAGTCAGCATGACCAATGCTCAGGGGTGATGGCACCACATAAATTCCCCAGCACTGACTTAATGGGGAAATGTCAAGAATTGATAACCACATGGGATTTTTTTTCTGTTGAAGTTGACTGCATACGTTCATCACTATAGTTTTCTCCAAATAGAATTTGCTTACTTCTAGCCATATGAGCTCCTCTTCCATCCAATAATGATGAAAACAGCCACTTTGACCTAATTCAAATAAAGCTCTCAGTTTTTCCATTTCACATGTCCGCTGCCACAGTGATTCAGTGCTGTCTGTCTTTCCAGAAAGGATGTTTCCGTCACTTTGATTTTAATCAGGTATTGCAACCAAGAAATGTTTTCTGTACATCTCATTCAAAAGTGGAGTACCCAAGCTTAACAGCCTTCTTCTATCCCATGCAGTGTGAGAATACGGAACACTGTTACCTGTGAAGAAATATTGAATCTCTGATCTGAGTAGTAAGTTCTCATTAAGCTGTAGTAGACTAGAACAAATGAGCTAATCAGGAAATACCTTAATCTCTTCAGAGCCTCATCATTCCCATTTCAGGAGCTCAGACAAGCAGCTAATCTGCTGGCAAGATTGGAAATGAACTACTGGTGACAAATTATTAATTCTAACCTGGTCCACGGGGGGGGGGGGAGAGAGAGAGAGAGAGAGAGAGAGAGTGAGTTCCCTTGTGAATAAGGTATTTTAATCCCCCCTCCTCCCGCTTTTCAGTTTTCTCCTGAAATGGTAAGTTCATCAAAATCTCTTACCTGTTGTGTTCTTCAACCTCATAATTGTTTTCTTTTCCAACCTTGGTTTCAAAGCAATAGCACCGTGAAGCCTGTTTCAACTTCCCAACTCTCCCTTATTTATTTTGGGAGACTCTTCCTTTGCGTGACCATTGAAAATACTGGCAAACCGACCAACTTTTCCTGGTGTGATTCATGTGCACACTCTAATGCAGGTCAGATTCACAATAATGTTGTTTAGTCGTTTAGTCGTGTCCGACTCTTCGTGACCCCATGGACCAGAGCACACCACAAACTCCTGTCTTCCACTGCCTCCTGCAGCTTGGTCAAACTCATGTTCGTAGCTTTGAGAACACTGTCCAACTATCTCGTCCTCTGTCATCTCCTTCTTCACAATTATACTCAGTTGCTTTTATGTAAGCGTCTAGGCCAGGGTTTCATATGTTCTAAAAACATAATTATGCACATCGCAGAACACCTTCACTGTATTTGTCAAATGACAAACTTAGGCCTAAGTTTGCTAAGCAAAACTGAAGGATTCCACTTTTATGTCATGGTTAAAATATGTCCATCAACAACATTATCATTATTTGGATTCCTACATTACATAGTGTATATAACTATAATCTGCTGCTTTTTCTCAACTGAGTAGATGGTGTATTATGTCCATACCTACTTTTGAAGAAGTAGTAAGGGGAAATGGTATGTTCTTTGGAGACTGGAGAATGTACAAAATGCAGTTGAGCTATGCACACTCCCAAAGGTCTGTTGGAGATTGTGTATATTGGCTGGGAAATGTACACAATACCCTCTTCATGGAAGGATTTTTTTGCACATTCTCCTTGAGACCTAGTTAATGTGCAAAATGGCCAATTGTTATGAATGTTAACTGCTAAACTTGCAGTCCTTGTAACATACACACATAAACAGAAAGTGGAACAGTATTAGCTTCAGATGTATTGTATGTTTGTCTACAGAATGCCCTTTAGATACACTTGTTGCAGAAAAGTATCTTTCCCTTTCCTCTGCATATCTTATTTGTAAAGGATGGATCCATGTTGCCTAATTTTTAAAACTAATGAAAATATATTTTTGCATTAAAGGTGTCCAACGAGTCTATATATTTAGAATTATTTGCTGAAGCAGAATACCAGCATCTGCAATCTGGAAAAAAAAATGTAAGAATTGCTTGTTAAATAAAGTTCTCTCTTCTATTTTGAAATGAAGGATAAACAGAAACGAGCCATGTCTATATGAACAGCTGTGCTTTTGGGGGGTGGGGAGCTCACAGGGGTATCAAAAATGTCTACTTTAAGCTTTTTAATTCTATGCTAATCATGGCATGGATGGGAAGGTGGCAGAAAAGGGAGATAAGAAAATGCATTCTCCAGCACTGCATGAACTGAAACAAGGCCTTTGTTTCTTCTCCATGACATTCTGCTATGCATCTACCAAGTACTGTTTAGACTTGACTGGTTTTCAAGCAGTGACAGCAGTTGCAAGAGGGACAGCTAAGGTGTGGCATATGTTAAGGAGGGGGTTCAGAGGTGTGCCTCTTTGTGATTTAGGGAACTAATCCCTAAATTTTTATCTTTTTCAGACAGTTCTGTGTACAGTTTGCTACCTACAAAGGAACGTGGGCTTGCTACATCTCATGAATTTTAAGAGAAACATATCAAGACTATTTTGAAGCGATCAAGGGTTTTTATTACTATTGGTGGGACCACTCTTGGGCCACGTGTCACAGGATCAAATGAGTCCAAAGGTCCTGTGGATATTCTATGCATGAAAAAGGCAGAAGGAAGGAGTAGAAAGGGTAGGGAAGGGATGGGGGACCTGTGGTTTTCAAGACATTCTTGGATTCTAACTCCCATTTAGCCACTGTAGTGCCAGCATAACAAATGAGCAAGGATAGTGGGAATCATATTTGGACAATGGACCACAAGTTCCTCATTCCTAGAAGAGGGGTTGGATTGATGCAAAGGGTAGGAATGGATTTGTGCTCTTCAATAATGTCTACTATGGCTTGATATACTTCTGGTTGCACAACACAGTAATACAGTATAGAGCCAAAGGCGCATATAGCCCTCAAACTAAGGACAGGGAAAGGAGGGACGATTTTGCAATTTCCCAAACATTGCGAGTGAACATGAGAGGAGCAGCAGGAGGAGGATGGAGAGAAGCAGTGTCCAAAAAAACCAACAACACAGATTGTGAGGTACCCCCCTCATTGCCTGAATACCTCTATTTGGCAAGGATGCTTCACCTGACAATTCCATATGCTTGTACAATGGACGCTGCAATGCTAAACACACATACATAGCAGGTCTTAGACTTATTTCTGAGTAAACGTGAATCGGATTGTGCTATGAACCGGCAGATTGGCTTATGGACTGTTAGTGTATAATGTATTTCATCTTTGCAGAGAGTTATTGATTTGCTTATTGAAGAGGAATGTTGCCTGCCTTATTGCCAATGAGCCTTAAAGAGTGTTTCTATGAGCTGCTCGTAGCATTATTTCCAAGGATGGCCACTGAGGTGCTACTAGTGCAGGATCAACACTGAATGTGCATGAAAGTCATTACCAGTGACTGTTAAGAGGTGGAAGAAGGGGAAATGTCAGCTACTGCTTGCAAGTGCACAGCTGTTGATGGGCTACCACAAGGATGTGGGACACCTGGCCTTCCAGATGTTGCTGGACTGCAATTCCCATCACCCCTGACCATTAGCCATGCTGGCTGGGACCAGTGAAAGTTGGAGTCCAGCAACATCTATAGGGCCAGAAGTTCCCTGTCCCTTGGCTATCAGTTGCTAATACCGGTGCAGCTCATTGCATGACCAGCAGCTGTACGCTTGCATGACGCCAAGGGAGCCAGTCGCTGCTTGTTCTGCCATCTCCCGAATGTTGCTGGGAATTATTTATGTTCCCTTCCCCATTCGGCTGCTCCACAGAGGTGTCCAGTCATTCCCCCGCTACACACAGTGAACCCCATCTCTGGCCCTGACATTTCAGTGTGCAAGTACATTTTACAATGTTCATGGGACTTCTGCCAAAATTGGGTACCCCCAGTTGTTTCCCCTTCTTCCTCACAAATTGCCCCAATATTTACAATGTTGTGTGTTTCCCCCCAAAAATGTGTTCCCCAGTGGGGTGCAGCAATAGCCTCCCAGCAGCAGCGACATCACCTGCTGCTTATGAAGAGAGGAAGGGTAAAGGAGCAACAAGGTCAGGGTTCTGCAGGGATGCCAAAGGGAGCGTCAGATTGCTTCAGCCTGTGCAATATGTAGGCCTTATCTCAATGCCGTCTCACAATGCTGCTGACAGGAGGCTATTGCTGAGGCTCTACTAAGGCTCCTGAATTTCACATACTTTTTTAAAAAAAGCAATGTAAGTAATATCCGTCTCTGTCTCTCTCTCTCTCTGTGTGTGTGTGTGTGTGTAAAACTTGTACTGTAGCATCAAGTGGCAGAGAAGCCTTGTATCATTCCAAAAAGTACTCAGAATTCTATAGGGAACTGAGGATTCTTAACACAGAACATTGACATTATCCTCTTTGTCAACATTCTCTGTTAAGAAATCCTCAGTTCCTCATAGATTTGTGAGTACTGCTTGGAACAATATATGGCTTCTCTGTCATTTGATGCTCCTGTACAGATTTTATACCCAAAGCATTTTGAGTGTCAATTATCCATTGCAATGTAATGTCAAGTTTTCAAATGAGTTTACCTTGGTGGCTGGCTAGAGAAAGATGCTTGAAATAATAGTTAGCACTGTAAGCATTTTTTCCCTGAGAGGAAATTTATGTGGCAAAATAAAATGAAATAGGTGTACAAAAAAGGAACAATTCAAATATAATGTCTCTGTAATGTCTTTTGGCAACACATGCAATACGTTCATATTTTAAACCTGATGTTTATGACTCATAAAGTGTAACGATGGTCCACTGAGCTCATATATATGGGAAGTGGATATAATCAACCAGCACATAGGAAATCAACTGTACAAAACCTGTAAAAAAAAAAACTGCCTAGAGGATAACAAACCATTCTCCCTGAAAATTTATAACTTGTATAGTTTGTGATGTGGTATTACCAATTATACACAAATCCTCAAAGACACATCCTAACTTTAAGAAATTCAAATAATCATTGATTAAGCTTCCATTAGGAACAGTGCTTGTTGGAAAGGGACTTTTGTCACTGTTATTCTCCCCAGGGCTAATGAATGACCAAACTGAGACACACACAGAGGTGATCAGGTGAAGAATAAGACATTTGCATCTAGCCAAAGTCCTTGCTTCTAATGGTAAGGTGGGGGTCATTTGAAGTCTATCTCCAATTTTATTTCTACACCACCTGGAGAGCTTTTTATCAAATGGTTTATAAATCTTCTAAATAAATAATAAAAAGTAACCCACTTCGGATCTTAGGTAGTTTATTGTTCAGCAGCAGTCTGCATCTAAAGGTTTAGGGCTCACAACACAAGTACAACACCCATGCAGAGAATTCAGGTTCTGGAAGAATATTTCATGTATTTGCAATGTGTGCATAGTAAAAGCAGATCATCCATTGAATCTTCTTATCACTGAAAAGTAGTGTTCAGGTCGGAAGTGGAAAATGTACTGTCACCACCACTGTGGAGTAATAGCACACTGGTCTTTAAGAGTGGTTGATACGAGAGAGAAGTGACTGAGACTGGTTGCTACTTAGCAAGGAAGAATAGAGAGAGATCCCTGGAGCACAATAAATGTTGTCTTTACAAGTTAACAATGCTATTTTCTTAAACATCAGAAGCCTGATTTATTAACAGAGAAAGCAGCATAAGCCCCATTATCACCTCCTTTAAATTATGCACAGCATAATCTACTGTTAAAATGCTGCCGCCATCATTGTGTTTGATTTAATTCCATTATCAGTTGAGCAACCTCAAAGTATAATTATTAATAAATGTGATATGTTCCTGTTTATTGTACAATATACCAGTGAACAGCTGGAAATGCCATTCCTTAGAAGAACTGACTCCTACTATTCTCTAATAATATTTATTTGTTCTTTTCTTACATTTGCCTTGATTTAGAATAAACTCTCCAGATATTTCCTGGTGGGGTTTCTCTTCCCTGCTGATGACCCTGCCCACCCACCTTTATGCAGAGAACCACCAGGAACCCAACTGAACATGCTTTCTGAAATTAAAAAAGGAGGAAAATCAATATCTAGGTATTGTCAGTAGCAGCTGTTCACTATTTATCACAAAGACTTTGACTGAATTTGTAGCATGTGTAACACAGAACTAATTAGAAATGTTCATTCTCTGTAAAATCCTGGTAATTAGTGACATGGGGGTTACTAATTTAATTGGCAGAATTGAATTTAGCAGAGAATTGGCAGATCTGGTTCTAGAGGTTTAATTACATGGAAAATACAGGTATTTGTTTGATGAGTGGACTATGTTACTTTATTCTTAGACATTCCTATGATATGCAAAAAAATACCCATATTTATTTAGTTATTAGCTCATTGGTTAAAATATTTCCTTATCATGAGTCCTGACAATAGGCTTCACCTCCAGGCTCTGCCATACCTCTTTTTCATTTTTCTATGGCTGATAACCAGATGACTGATTCCTCCTCCAAGGAAAAAGGAAGGCATACTAACTGAGAGTGTCACAAGAATCACACATGAAACACCAAGGCTTAAGTGCCAGGAAAGTCCCTATTGCACATTGTGATGTCTGGAAGTTTGGCTTTGGCTTGGAATGAGACCCATGATGGGAATGTAGAATTTATGGGGTCTAACCTATTCAAAAGGAATCCAGAGATTTCCAACCAGTAGATCGCGATCTACTGCTAGATTCCCAGCTGATCCTAGTAGATCATGGGATCCTTATTGTGTATATAAAAAAACCTCTGTGCAAGCCTACCCCCCCAAAAAGCTCGACATCTCTGGGCAATCCACTCACCCCATGCACACTCGTCCTCCCTCCCTCCAATGACAATGGGTAGATCATTGCCGGTTTTTTAATACTGGGAGTAGATCACAGTCTCTTGGGAGTTGGACATGCCTAGACCAAATAGGAAGAGATGAGCAGCATCTCTGGAAATTGCTCCTGGTATCAAAATATTTCTGTGTGTCTAATTCTCATCTTGGAAATTTCCTCAACTGATGGACAGCTGCTCTGAGTGACTTCTTGTGCTCCATTATCTGCAAAGCCCATGGCTTTCTAAATACAGAGGAACATTTTAGGGAAGTCCTCTAACAGGATTTGATCTGTTACGATATTTGGCTGTTTCTTTCCTGTGCTTAGAAATAGCTACAGAGGAAAATTTAATTATTACCTTTGCTGAGCATAATGATGATGGTTGCTGAGCATGACCTATATTCACTGGATCATAACCAGGACCACATTCGTGTAGCTCAGGTGCATATCTGGAATCAGAAAGCCCCAAGGACTGCAATGGTTTCCTATATGATTCAGGTAATGTTAGATGCAAGAAGTGTGGCGCTCTTGCACACAGCACTCCCCAACACACAGGGCAAAGGTCATCCTTCAACAAAGGCCTATCCATTCATTGAAACCCTACAAATTGTTGCGCCTCAGTTGTAGAAGCACTTTTCTGGACATCTGAAAGTTTCTTGCATTCACCTCTGAATTTTCTTGAACATTTGTGCAATGTCTGTGGGATATTTGTGACAAGAATAACAGATTGCACCTGAATATGGAGCATAGGTCATTCAACGGAGGACACCACAGAAGTAATATGTGATTCATGAGGCCAGTCAGGCTGTGCAACTAACACCAGTAAACAGTTTATGAATAAACCCCCAGCATAAAATGGTTCCATAGCAGAGCTTTAGAGGACACAATGAGCAAGTCAAGAGCTGCATGAAATGCACTTCGTCTTCTAGGCATGGATGTAATTGAAGATTCAGTATCAATTTTGCTGAGTTATTTTTAATTGTTCTAATTTGCTGGAGCAAATTAGGTGTAGCATTGTTCTCAGCAGGAGATATACATCTGTGCAAATAAGTATGATAATATGCACTTTACAAAAAAAGAGAAAACAACTCACAATGAAAAATGGCAAAGCCACTTAGTGTAAATTAATTAGACTTCCTGCCCTTCTAAAATTAGGATGCGGATATTTTTGAATAGCTGGGATATGATTATTAACTATGGCTTCTGTCAAGGTCAAGAAAAAATGCTCCCAAATACTATTTGGTCCTGAATAAAGCAAAGAAGGCGAGGCTTTTGTTGTCATTTAACAAAATGTATATACAGAACAGAACAAGATTGACTTTTCTCCTTTAGCTCACCTTTGACTCCCTCGTCATCTTAGGGTCCAACCCATTACTGCAACATTTCCTCTCTTGAATGCTTCCTGGATTTCTTTCTCCATCACCAGATCTCCCTCAGCATTTCGATCTGTGGGATAGCAGCCCACAGATTACTCTTGGGGCCTGGTATCACCACCCACAAGGATTCTGTGGAGGAGCTTGCTTGCTGGATTCAGTGTCATCCTCGATGTACAGAGTGATGCCACCTCCAGTATGTCCTACCCTGTCCTTTGGTCATTCCCAGAGAGAACCATGTTCCACTGGTTCCCTCCATTTGCTTGCATGAATCTTTCATTTGCTTCCTCTGCTCCCTGCTGGAGCCCCTGCACACACACCTGAATCTACTCCAGGGAGTTAGAGAACCCCACAGAGCAGTTATGGGAGCATGGGAAAGGAAAGGATAGAAAAGGGAAATCCTGTTGTATTTGTTGGTGCACCATTGGCTCTCCCCCTCTATTTCTGTCTTTACCCTTATAGCAAAATCTGCATGAATAAATGTATGCCTTATTATGCCTGGGGGAAAGGGAGGGGAGGCCTAGCAGAGGGCAGCAACCTATATAAAGTAAGGAGCTCATAGCTTACAAGTTAATGAAGTAATCTTTTAGTGTTACAACATGTCTCTGCCTATGACAACTGCAAGAAAACAAATACGTAATATACAATTCAGCAACAGGGAAGATTTTATATCTCTGGACTATAAAATGTTAATGGGATTACAAAGGATCTGATTTGTGTAGTTAAGCTTCATTCTCATAGTTCTGAGAGCATTGTGAGATATATTGGTGGCAGTGACTTCTAATTATTGCCACAGCATGCACTGAATATCTCTAAATTATTTATGTAGTTTGCATAATTCTGCCTCTTTCTATAGACAGATATAGGAGCCAAGTCATCCCTCAGAGGTCTTCATTGCATTAATATATATGGTCAATATGCATTCGTGCCTAGCCCTCACCTGATTAATTATGATCACAGAGGTTGCGTAGTCTCCTTTTTAATTTAAGCCTCGGTTGAAAACTTTATGGTGGTACTCAGAATTAAATTATTAGGCTGGGTGGAAATAAATATTTAAGTGTCATGCTGTTTTAATTGAAAGCTTGATCCCAGAACAGAAATGAATCAAGAGTAACAAGTCTTTCTGGATCTGAGACGACACTGGTTATTTATGAAAACTAGGCTAGAATAAAATCCCCCTTTCCTTCAGGAATTGATAGGGTAGATTGCAGACACAGTGAAAGAACAGGGCTTTTTTCTTTTCTTTTTGGAACTAACCTCTTAGTGTAGACATTTTATTAAAGGGATAACCATTTGTGGATGAACTCTAGCCTGGCTTGTTGAACTGAAAGTCATTGTTCCAGTCTCATCACACACCCACAGCCCACATCATGTTGTGTGGCAGGTAAGGATGGGGGAGAAGATAGTTCAATCTTAATGCAACCCTACCCAAGTTGCACTTTTTGAAGCATTATGCTGTGATGCAGTTCTCCAAAGAGCATACATATAATCCAAGAACACATCCAAAGAATGTGTGTACTGTGCTGTGTGTACTGATGGGATGCGGGTGGCGCTGTGGGTTAAAGCCTCAGCGCCTAGGACTTGCCAGTCGAAAGGTCGGCGGTTCAAATCCCTGTGGCGGGGTGCGCTCCCATTGCTCGGTCCCAGCGCCTGTCAACCTAGCAGTTCGAAAGCACCTTCGGGTGCAAGTAGATAAATAGGGACCGCTTACCAGCAGGAAGGTAAACGGCGTTCCGTGTGCTGCGCTGGCTCGCCAGATGCAGCTTGTCACGCTGGCCATGTGACCCGGAATTGTCTGTGGACAGCGCTGGCTCCCGGCCTATAGAGTGAGATGAGCGCACAACCCTAGAGTCTGGCAAGACTGGCCCGTACGGGCAGGGGTACCTTTACCTTTACCTTTAGTGTGCTGTGTATATCTAGCGAAACTCTGCATTCAAAAGCATAGATGAGTGAAAATAACATTATGTTTGGGGGGAATTGCTTGTAAAAAATGTGCATATTAGCAGAAACGGGCACTAAAATGCTAATGGATTCATAGGAGGATTCACTGCCCCCCCCAAAAAACCCCCAAGAACTGATGCTGAAATGTGGAAGACTGGACTTAAGACAGGAAACCAACAGACACTGAGGGAGTACTAAGCCCAAGTCATACCCCACCAAAACAGTCAACTCTGGCTCCATTAGTCAGGCATGCCACCCAGGGTGTTCCAGGTCCTCCCTACTAGGCCAGTAACACCAAGAGCAGCCCCACATAGAGCACATTAGAGTTACTAGCCTTGGACTACAGTGGTTGGGCAGGAATGGCCATAGACAAAGCTGGTAAAAGGCATTTCTTAGCCACAGAGGACACTTGGGCGTCTAGTGACAAAGATGTGTGCAGGATTAACCCCAAGCTATGCAATTACTCCTTCAGAAGGAGTTCAAACCCCATCCAGAACAGGTAACTTACCAATTTCCCAAACATGGGAAACTATTGTTGCTATCCTTTAAAGATGTCACCTAAGAAATAATGACGGATGCTCTGGGAGGTATCCAGCTAACTCATTCTGTCAGGACAAAGATTTCCACTTGCACAATGAATGTTCCCCCTCTCCCCCCCCCCCGTACACCCACTAAACCTGTTCTGGGTTTTTCTGAGCAGATTTAGGGAAGGTGCAGAGTGCACATGGGGACAGGAAGAGGGGAGAAGTTCAACTGAGCAAGTGCACTTACAGAATAAGTTGGTTAGATGCCACCCCATATAAAGAAAAACAATTTATAAGCACAAGATATCAGGATTGATGCATACATATAATCCAAGAACACATTCTTTCAGGAGCAATGAATTATGCTTGTGTCCTTGGGCTATCTGCAGAAAGAAATGTATATAAACCTAAGTGGTCCACTAATCCTATCATTAGAGAAGTCCCCCCACCCTGCTACAAGATCTGACAAGTGAAAATTAAATGTTATCCTATGGCAAGCTTTGAAAGAGTCTCACCATTTGGATACAGGGAAGAATGATGAAAGTGTTGCATTGCTAGGGACAATTTCCTGAACATGGATCAGTTTAGGAGTGGTTCTGCTTCACAAACCAATCTCTCACATTTTAAAGACATCAACACTGTCAATGCCTGTTAACGGACTCTTCCATTGTCCTTCAGGTTTTTAAAATCATGTTTGCTTGATAGTGTTAATGAACCACCTTTTATATTTTGTGTTTCACTCATATAAGCCAACAGGGGCTGAGCCAGGAGTCCTGACTCTTTTTTTACCTCCTAAAGAAGATGAGTTTCAGTGCATAACTGTTCATAACATTCATAACAACCGACCATTGTGCACATTCAGCAGGTCTCATGGATAATGTGCACATAATTCTTCCAGAAAGAAGGAACTGTGCACGATTCTCAGTCAATACAGAATCACCAACAGGTCTTGGGAAATGTGTGTATACTGACTAAACTTTGCACATTCTTCAGCCATTATGCACAATCCCAATTTTGAACAATGGGAAATTGTATGAAAAATGCGCATGTCCATGAAATATGTAACATCAGAATACCCCTCAGTTGCCTCAAAAGGTAAGAGAGAGAAAAAGCTGCAGACCAACCATGAACATTTTACTGAAATTTCTCTTCCACCTTTAACAATTTTCTGATGCAATTTATTTTCTCATTATTTGATGGGAAATGGTAAAAGAAACATGGGAGGAATTCTTGGCACAGCACTAAAAGGAACCGTTTTTGTACCTGACGAGACGATGGGCTTCAGCTTACTAAGCAGTTCTGAAGAAAGAGCCTCAAAGCTAGAAAGCCTACACACAGTGGCAAGTTTCTCTCCTTCGCGCAAAGTATTAATGCTTAGCTCTCCGCCTTGAAGCTAGATAACAATGCTTTATTTATTTCCTGGCACAGCAATTGCTCTTTGTTACTCAGTGGTCTCAGTGAATTAATGGAGACCAGAGGGGAGAAGAAAAGAGAGACTAACATCCATTTCATGGTTGGCATTTCAGCCTCAGTTCTTTGTAATGATTTCCATTTATCAACAATCAGCTACTGATTGCAGCTGCCCACCTCTTCTTCCTACCTGAACCAAGGTATACCTGCAAGCCACAGTTTTCATTTTCCATTTGGTTCAGACCATCCCCACTCGATTACTACTTTTGCTGATGTCAAAGCTGTGATGACAATCAGCAAAATGGAGAGAATCAATCTGAATTTGTATTTCACTTCTAACAGTGGGCGTTAAAGGAGTCCCGGGATTGCCACTTCAAGCAGAATTTAATAAGTAATCCATATTATTTATCCACAGTTTACAGGGTCTGAAATCCTGCAGGAAAGCTAGCATCCTCAGTGCCTCCTGATTCAATGAACTCACTGCATCGTTTCCTCCAGTTTCGCTCTTCAGTAGGTGTTTTGGACTACGGTTGCCGCAAGCAAAAGACAGAGATATGTTGTAAATTAAGGTAGCTAAATAATTAACCCCATTAAGGAGTCTCGGAGGGCAAGTTAATAAAGTGCTCGCTGGGACCTGTGGACAATGAATTATATCTCCCACCACTGTGTCTACATGGGCTGGAGAACTAATTTTATGCCACTGTTACACCCCTGGGCTTAACTGTTAGTGATCTTGAAACGGGGTGACATTGCTCTGATACAGAGCATAATAAATATGTTTTGCACAAGGGAAATTAAAAGAAACAAATTTCTGAAATGCATTTCCTTGAAGATGAATGTATTGTACTTGCCAGTTCCAAAGGTTTAAAAAATATACAGCAGTTGAATGTGGAACAAAACCACTCTAAACACATAACCATGTGCATTAAAAAGATGCACTTGCAGAAGGGGATAAAAATCTGGTGAAAAACAACACCTGGACCATTGTTGTTGTTGTGTGGCATTTAACAGTGCGTAAGAGGCATAAGAAGCTGGCATCTCCCCACTTACACATGTTCGACTTGTGCATGACTGCATATATGCACAGTGCTGGGAAATAAACCACTTTAAACTGCAAAAGGGGCAAAAACGGCCTGAAAAGAGCAGGAAAACTGCAAAAATGCCCCCAAAAGAAACAGTTAGCAATCCCAGGAGCTTTTTGCAACTGCAATCCCAAGAGCCTTTGAGGCCTGTGGAGTTTGAGAAAGGGGGTTTGGAAGGAGAGATTGTGGTGGAGTTTGGCCAATTTTTGTGGATTTTTGTCAGAGTTTGGAGGATGAGTTTTTGGAAGACCACCATTTTTGTCACCATTCATGCCAGTCTGGTAAGTGCTGCTGTTTTCCCCAAGGGTTTTTCAAGAGTTTCCCGAGCTTGTGTTTATAGGCTTTTTAGATGGTGTTCCCTACTGTATGTGATTTCATGTATACACACGGTAACCGGGAACGTAACCTAACCCCCACGCAAGTGGTGAGACGCCAGTATAACTTTTGACAGAGGGAAGCTGTGTCATAAAGACAGTAGGGGTGGCTATGGTCCTTCCCACCACAGTCCTGAGACCCTTAGAAGGTTTTCTATGAGGGTCTGCAGTCCTAAGCCTGAATAAAAAGGTTGTCCACTCCTGCTGGATGCAGTATAAAAGAAAACACAGAAATTTATTCAGACTCACTTGCCTGGAACAAAAAAAGAAGAAGAATTGCTTGATTACTAAGCAATAAGAGTTGTGGCACATGTCCAATTCTTATGAAAATGATTAATGGGCATGTTAATATGGTTTCAAGCTGTTCAGCGAACACTTTCAACAAGAGACAAATGGACAGTATCAAGCTGTTAATGTAAAATGCCTGCTCTTTCAAGACATTAGCCCCTCGTTGGTTCATATGAACAGGGGGCTCTTCGAATCTTTTGTTAATCTGTTTTTATTTATTTATTCCAGATTAATTAATCCTGATTATTAATAGGTTCAGTCACTAATAAGACTTGGATAACCATGTGTCCATACTATTAACTAATTCAATTTATATGCCATCTTTCTTTCAAAGAAATTATAGTACACATCCAAGGAGCCCAAGGTGGTGTACTAGGTTCCCCCTCTCTCCATTTTATCCTCACAACAACCCTGTGTGTTAGGTTGGGTTGAGGGGCAGGGAGTGACCAAGGTCATCCAAGGAATTTCATGGCTGAGTGGGGATTATAACTTGAGTCTTCCAGGTCCTGGTCCAACACTCTAACCACTACTGCACACTGCTTCTCCATAGATGAAAGATTTCTGCTAGCAATCTCCCATCCAGGTGTGTTGCAGAGCAGATCTTAAGAACGGACACTACAATTATATGCCTGCAACCCATGCCTTAGAATTTTGGACTACATTGAAAAAGCGGGGCATCATTTTACCACCCTTTGTCATGGCAATGCCGTGTGTCTGCACATGGGGGGGGGGGAATGCAATCCTGCATCACTTCACACTCAGTTGACCTTTGGCTCTAGCCCTTGTTCACATGTGGCTTCCAACATTTGTGAGAGAATGTGACCCTTAACAGAATAAGAAAGATCCCCTGCAGTAGAGGTTTAGTCAAACCTGATACCTTCTATGCTGTTTAAGCATTAACCATCTCTTCAGGATGCAGGTGGTGCTGTGGTCTAAACCACGGAGCCTCTTGGGCTTGCTGATCAGAAGGCCGGTGGTTTGAATCCTCACAACAGGGTGAGCTCCCATTGCTCTGTCCCAGCTCCTGCCAACCTAGCAGTTCGAAAGCATGCCCAAAGTGCAAGTAGACAGGTACAACTGTGGTGGGAAGGTAAATGGTGTTTCCGTGCGCTCTGGTTTCTGTCACAGTGTTCCATTGCACCAGAAGCATTTTAGTCATGCTGGCCACATGACCTCGAAAGCTGTCTGTGGACAAACGGTGGCTCCCTCAGCTGAAAGCAAGATGAGCGCCACAACCCCATAGTCACCTTTGACTGAATTTAACCGTCCAGGGGTCCTTTACCTTTACCTAGCCATCTCTTCCTAAGCCACCAGTTGTTCATCAATCTGTGTTTTTTTTGGGGGGGACACATTTGGCTAAGTGTATTTTTATGTGCATATCGCTGGTCTGTTTTGATCTTATCCATGCATCCACTTAAGAGCCTTAATGGTATGAATGAAAGGTGGTTAAAAACATTTAAATAGGTAATGGTCAGTCTTGGTAAATATTGCAGACACTCCTTGCAGCGCCGTCTAGGTAAAGTAAATACAGTTATCGGCAGTCACAATGCTGATGCACATGTAAGCTGAAGACTTGCTTTAACTGTGCCTTCCGTTGCCCCAGGAGAAAAGTTTGCTCCCCCCCCCTTTCTTTCATAAGGAACCAACCCAAGAAAACACTTATTTAGGCCAATGGAGGAAGTTGAGAAGACAAGGCAACTTCCCATTACTGGAACCTTTGAAAAGGGTTAGGTAAACATCTATTAGGGATGTGTTTTAGGCTTGATGAATTGTGGCTGCCTGCTTGAGGGAACAAGCCAAGTTTCCATTCCAGCCGCAGAGCTTTCTGCCTCTAGGTACCTGTGAACCCTGTAACTCAGGAACTGACATTCAGCGAGCATACACCAATTGAAAACTTGATTCTTTCTGTAGAACACATCCCATCCATTTCACATTTCAAAAAAGAAGAGAGAAAGAAAGAAAAAGAAAAGAAATCTGTTCTTACCTCGCAGGCGTTATTCCTCCTGGATTTAGAGTGATTCGGAGACATCTGCTGACAGTGGCTATTGGCCAATTCTAAATGCATCGTGGAAACATTCTGCTGTATATAAACGGCAACCCCAATTAGTGCATGTAATATGACAACCTTTATGTTACTGCTGTTGAGAAGCATAATTCCAGGCAGGTGCACAGAAGTAGGTCCTTATTAGTTAACAGATGATTTCTTATTTAGCTAGACATGCCCTCCTCCCACAAAACATTGACCATTATTGCCAACGTGTCCATTTCTGGAGTTAGGAAAGGGGGAGCATGGCTAATGGAAGGATCTTATAAAGTTTCTTTTGATGACAACCATGCCTGCCTCTCAGGGCTGCTGTGAGCCTCCTCCTCCAGTTTCATTCTCTTGTAAGGAGGTCCCTGCAGACGGCTTTCATGGAAAACTCATGACTATCCATGTGTTTGCCCGTCAGGCTCACACCTGTCTCATTATGCTAGGATGTTCTAAGCAATCTCATTACGATTTACCCAGCTGCCTCATATTCTAATACTGCCTTGAGAGGTTCCTACAAATCCTAACGATACAGTTCAGAATACAGGAAAAATTTATCATGAGGTTTGCTGGGAAAGAATGTAATGATCAATGAACCAGACTTATCCCTGAGAAATACAATTATGGCTCTTCCCATATTTACATATTCATCAGCTCACTGAAGTGCTGAAATAAAAATGTAAGGGCACAATCCAATCAAACTGAAGCACATTGAGGTCTCATTGACATCAATGGGGGAGAGATAAGCACATGCATAATGGAAGAGAGTTCAGCACGTCTCCCATTTGAAATCCCATTTGAAATCGCTGAGACACTCATGTGCTTCATTTGAGCTGAATTGAGCCCTACATCTATTGCGACAAAGAGACTTGCCCCACCGTTCTTGCCACCAGGCTGCTCAATCTTCTCCCTTGCTCCCAACAAAGATATGCTCTCAGAAACTAAGGGATCATTTCAGAAGGGGAAAAACCAGTGAAATCTGAAGAAGAAAAATCATTGATGGAATAAAGACAATTCTGCTTGCAGAAGAAAAGCATGTAGTGGAAAGGGGCAGGTGACTAGATACACGAGCAGTACTGAGGAACCGTGATCTCCAAAAAGCATTGTGGCTACTGGCTGTCAATCAGCTTTCAGGCCTTGCTCAAGGTTTTGTTGTGAACATATAAAGCCCTGAACAACTTGGAACAAGTGACCTGAAAGATTGCCTGCCCCTGTATTATCACTTTCATAACCTGGACACATTTTACTCATGACATTGTACTCTACGGATGATCATAGGGTTGTGACCCCAAAACAAGCAGGTTTTTTTGCAAATGCTTTTAAATAATAAAAAAGATTAAACAAATATTTTCCTAAGAAACTGGATAGGAAGGAGGTTGGGGTTAGAAGAAGCCAGCTCCACGCAGACAAAGGATGCTTTCCATGCACCAAGAAGGCTGCATTGGGGTGTATTCATGTATGTCATTGCCACAGACCTAGAGATAACTCAGGGCCATAGCTAAGGCTAGAGGCCAAAGTGGTGGAAATGAGCCCACCCATGACACTTAACAAGAGTTACTTTGTATCTAACTTCTAAGGGTGTGAGCTTTAAGTAATTTTGGTGATGATTATTTTTGGAAAATCAAAAAGTCTATCCAATTTGTTTTAATTAAAATTAAAAGAAAAGCCACTTTAACGTTTTTGCTCGACGGGAGTCTAATGAGGCATGTGGGTTCCTGTTGTTTGGGCACAGTTGGAAGAGTTCAGAGATAATTTACTTCATTAATATTCACAGAATGCAGATCATCAAAACCATGCTGCAATGGGAAAGAGCTGAAATATGTCAAAAGGAAAGTTTTATGTTTGATATCAGTGCTAAGCAGACATTGTGGCAGGTGACAGGGGGTTGTCCAATGGTTAACACCCACACTTTATTCTGGCACATCTCTGCGGTATCATCTGAAAGCCATATCAAATTGGAAGAGTGACCGAGCCTGCCATCTTGTGCACACAGGTGAGGCATCTGACCAAGAAGGTCGTATTCAACCTGTTCTATGATGGGCTTGGGTTGAACAATCCTAAAGAGCCAATGGCATGTTCTCTGTTGTAGCTCAGTGCACAAAACACTTATCAGTTCCAGGCTCACAGCAACATCACACCAAAGCACCCTTGTACCTTCTGCTAACAGATTTTCTTAGAGCTGCCTTCTCTTCCTTCTGTCTCTCCATAACGCTAAACTATGGCTCATGTGCTGCTCACTCCCTCTTGGTGAGGCTTTGAGATTGGAAGCATTCACTTCCTGATTTTCACTCACTTCAGTTTATTGTTATGTTTGAAAAGATCATGTGGGCTATTAAGCCATATTTTGTTCCTTGCCTGTGTGTGTGTTTAAATAAATATGATTAAATCAACCAGTTTGTCCTTTGGCGATATGAGATCATATGGAGCCATCTTATACCAACTCATTGATCCATCTAGTTCAGTATTGTCAACACTGACTGACAACCATTCTCCAAGGTATCACACAGCTTTTCTCCCCAGTCCTACCTGGAGATCAAACCTAGGATCTTTTGCATGCAACACAGTGAGCTACAGTCCTTCCCTCATTTTGTAAATGTGAACCACAGCTAGTAAAAAACAGGAAGTCTCCTCCTTAGAGCCACACTGGAGAGGGGAAGAGAGGTGAGCCCAAGCTTCTACATGTCTGAAGCAGGAGTTCCCAAACAGTAGACCATGGACTACCAGCGGTCCACAGCCTTCCTTCAGGCGGTCTGCAACAATGCAACACGTTTGTTGATTTTCTGATTGAAAACGGGATATAGCTCACCCACCACATTCCATATGTACATATTTAATTGTATTTTATTGCTTCTTTAATTTCTTATATTGCATTTTACTGTATTACAATTTGAATTCTATGGAATTCAAATCATAATACAATGAAATACAATATATAAGAAATAAAAGAAGTAGCATTACAATTCCTGCAACTGGAAGAAAAACCATTCAGTGGTCTTCCAGGACCATTGGCAATTTTCAAGTGGTCCAAGGGGGTAAAGTGTTTGCAAACCACTGGTCTAAAACAAGCCTATCTCTCCTTTCTTTCATTTATCCAGATATAAACAGACATTTGGCAGTTACAGTACTTTACACTCAGACCGACACTGTATTATATATATATATGGAGAGAGAGAGAGAGAGAGAGAGCTTTGAATGTTGTAGACCACGGACTCTCTTTTAACTTGAATTAATGAATGCTGGTTGATGGCAAGCAATGCAGATCACTTTGTAATTCAGATGATAAGCTTATACCACCTCCAGTTTCATAGCTTCCTCCCATCCTGAAGTTGGCATGAGCTTATCAACCCCATGGCCAAAGGGATCTGTGTGCCTTGCTTGTCCACTAACTTGCATCAATTAATTAACACAATCACACTAAAGCTAAAGTGATTCTCTAATAGGTCCAGAATGATATAAAGCAATGCTTATTTTTCAAATGTAGAATGACCAGGAAAACAATGATGCATTCATCATAGACATACATTTCAGGAAACCACCTAGTGAAACTTAATATTCCTATAAGATGTTTCAGATCAACCTTATGAAGTTGGGATTTTAGGAAGGCACGTTATTAAGTAAACTTCTTTAAAAATGAGTGCCCTAGAAGCAAACCAGGCACCCTTCCACATGCATCTTAGTTGTTGCACTTGTCCATTGTATATATACATCTTGCAAGTCTACATAAAATTAACCAGGACAATCCAACCATTGGTTGGTATCCATCTGTCTCAGGAGACAATGGAAGAGTGCACCTTCACGGGTAAAGTCAAACCATTGGAGAGTTACAGTGGCTGCTGTGGCCGTAGAGACTGATATGGGCGAGATATGTTCTATTGCAGGTGGGACAGATGAAGGCATCCAGTTTTGCTGCCACAGGGGCATAATGGCATTTCTTCCGAAGCCAGCTCCCTGCAGAGCATGTCCTCGGGGACCCTTCCATCTTCCATTCTGTGGACATTACCAAGCCAACATAGATGTTGAGGAGACAAAAGTGCGAACATGCTGAGAAGATGGACTCAGGAGAGCACATAGTTGTTTGAGACTCTGTCCTGCAGTGTGATGCCCAAAATCCAACCAACCGACTCTTAATTCATATTTCTTTGGTGTTCTCTGTACAAGCTAAATTAGTTTTCCCAAGAAGAAACAATACTCTAAGGGCTGAGTGACATACAGTCTTTCAAAATGTTTCTTGATTACTCTGTCTTCCGAGATGAAGTTGATGCCACTATCAATCAAACACCTCTTTGCTTCAGCTCATTAATATTTTTACTGTGTATTTGGGGATTTTATTAGGAAGCGTCTGCCTGTCTTGACAAACAGCTTGTGACAGATGAAGACATATGGCAATTAAAACAAAAGACCCACTCCGATATATATAGATAAGGATCACCTAACCTGTGTCACATACAGGCTCCTCAAGGTTCATCCCTCCCTGCAGCTTGCTTGTGGTTTCCAAGAGCTTCCAGATTTTCAAAAAGACTGCTCAAATATAATAAACAACCAACCACAAATATTTAAAGATGCTAAGAAAAAAACATGTGCACCATTTCCATTGTTACCTGTGAATGGTTGACCTATTGCTCACAAGAAAGCGAGAAAGAAACAATATAGGGGGGAAATGAACCTGAATGCCCAAAATGATTTTACTGCTAACTTAATCCCTTCCAGTGTCAAACAAAAGAAGCAAGTGCAGGAAACCTGAAAAAGAATTTCTGGTTACATTAATTACCTTATTTATCTGTGGAAATCCAGTTTTATAAAGTCCCCTAGTTTTGGTCATGTGGAATTACAGTGGTTCCTCGGGTTACATACGCTTCAGTTTACAGACTCCACTAACCTAGAAATATTACCTCAGGTTAAGAACTTTGCTTCAGGATGAGAACAGAAATCGTGCTCCAGCAGCGCAGCAGCAGCAGGAGGCCCCATTACCTAAAGTGGTGCTTCAGGTTAAGAACAGTTTCAGGTTAAGAACGGACCTCCAGAACGAATTAAGTTCTTAACCCGAGGTACCACTGTACATTAGCATTCTTAGGTGACCACAACTTACATTAGTAATGTAGCTTTTTCCTGCCACAGCTTCATTTTTTCAGCACCAAGGTCAGCACCATTATAAATTAAGTATGGGCTTTGGGGTGTTTCTTTTCCACTGAATTGTTAAGACAGAGTTCCAACTACTAACAGCTTTGCAGTACTGCAGCAAACCTTTCCTACCTGTAACCACTGGGATTCACTAGATCTGATTACTAGTATACACTGATAAGAATGATTTTTGATTGTAAGCACTTGTTGCTCCTCAGTTTAAAAAGAAACTTGTGAAAATGTAGCAGATACAGCTGAACAAATGTTCTTGCTATTGCTGTTGTTGCTCTGGCAGATCTCTAGATAGCTCAAGCACTCTGTAGCTGACATCCCTGTCTCCCTGAAACCTTTCAAATGAAAAACATTTCCTGAGGTTATTGCGATGGGGCAGTTTATTCAATGAAAGACATGAAATCTTCCAGATGCTTCAATGGAAGGAAGCATAGAGCACAGAAGCAGTACACTATTTGGAAAGTTTTTTATTATTATTAAGTGGCTTTTAAATGTAAACAAACAAACAAACTTTGAGAAACCAAATCCTGTTAACATCTAGACTGAGTCACCATTCTGTTACTCCCTCCACCGCATTCCTTTCCCCTTTCTTCAGCGATGCTTTCAGGTTGAGTACAGAGTCTTCTTTTTGTTTTGCTAAGGGGGGGGGAGGAGATGTGCCCCCTTCCTTCTGGCTTCCAGTATTTTCACTCCTAATCATCATTATCCAAGGCTGCTTGCCTTAAGTACTGCTAGACTCAATTTCCCACTCACAGAAGATGCTTGTTAGTGAGCCTCTTAGTATGACTGGAGCATTTCGAAGCCTGGTTTTTGTAATCAGGAAATCTGGAATAGTCTGACAACCGCAAAGCCCTCGAACCCATCTCAAACTGAGCAGCTATCAGGATGCTTTGTAACCTACCTGTCCCAGTTTTAGTAAAAGGAATGTTCTTGCTTGCGCTCAGTGAGCTTGGTTCGGCTCCTCAGAAACTGTGGCAGGTCCAAGGACTGGCAAGCATCTGCACACATGGATCTGATAACAAGCACTTCCATGAACACTATCTGTTGCATGGTTCACTGATGTTATAGATTTTCTTGTGAATAATAAAAAGAGAACATTAATGCAAGGCTGGCCACAGAGATCAATTTGGGCAGCTTCACAAATGAAGTTTACTTGTTTTTGCTTCTGCTGCTGATTGTGTAGTTCAGTAACACAGTCCAGGAGAACCTAGCAACTGCTACTACTACTACTACTACTACTACTACTACTAAAAATTTATTTATATCCTGCCCTCCCCAGCCAAAGCCGTTCAGTGCTCTGGTAGTCACCTGTGTTGGCCTCTCCATCTGTCCTTCAGGACTGTCCCCATGGCAACCCATTCTCCATAGTCAATGTTTACTTCCAAGTTTATTTGATTACTTTCAACAAGCATTCCTGGCAGAATTAGCTAGGGAGGGATAGATGTGGAGTTTTTTCCACTAAAAAATTCTCTCATAGGATTAGCTGAGAACATTGTTTTAATTAAAACTCTACCCTGAGAAAGAATGCACACATAAAAAGGTCATGAGGTGAGGGGAAACAAGTGAGAACATAAATTCACATTGGTACAATTTAGGGCTGTACACATTAAAAAAGGCAACACCCAGAACCCAACTTGCTGGCTTGCTTATGGGATTTTCTATCCTTTCAGAAGGAAGTGGTAAACACCTCTGTTCTAAATTGATTCCAACCAGAATACAGCTGATTTGTAACCAGAAGCTAAAGGGCATTGCATGCAAATTTTGTCTATGGGTGTATTTCTCACCCCTCCTTGAACTATTTAACCCCATACCCTTCAGAAAACTGTAAATTCTCCTTTGGGGGAATCTTAAATTAGAAATCCTGTTCCTTGTTTAAGTTGTCAGGAAGTGTCAGCTATTCTTTACAGTACATCTGAAATAGAGATATATTAATTTAGGCAGTAAATATAATCGAGCAATGAATTGGCTATCCATGTGACAAAATATTTCAATAAGTATGCTTTGGGCATAACGAAAACAAATTTATATTTATTGTTTCATTAAACGTTTGTAAACTACCTGATCTCAGCATAACATTTTAAATTTTCAATAAAGTATTTGCATATTCTTCAACATTTTTGCACAGAACATATCATATGTTCCCAATTTATTTCTTTGCATAATGCTGTGTAAACAATAATAATAACAATAATAATATTATAATAATCAGTAACGGTTTCATTTTTTCAAAGATTTTTATAAATTGCTTTCAGATGCCCCATTGAAATAGCTCGATATCACTATTACTTTCAATATTCCATAACTTAAAATCCATTCTCATAAATTTTCCCTGCAATATAATAGTGAAAATATTGAAATGCAAGGCTAAATGATGAAGGTTGAAAATCATTAGATGTGGTTGATGGAAGTCCTAGGCTTATAGCCAAAATGTTGTATAAGATGAGAGGAGATGTTATGTTTTGTTTGGAATATATATATATATATATATATATATATATATATATATAATTTTTAAAAAATGAAATAGCTCAATATAGTATAACCCTTCAGTTCTGAATGAGAAGTGAAACTTATACATATATATTCTACTGCTGTATGATTACTACTGAACATAAATTTTAAGAAATATATTAACTATTTTAAGTTGAAACTATATAGTAAAGTTGATAGTCATGGATGCTGTTACTGCCATTAGTACATCTGGCTCAGAATTGTCTTCACACACCTTCATGTGTGTGTGCAACCCTGCACCCCCTCCATTCTTCATCCCCCTGTGTTTTCTCGGAATGTCTAGAGTTAAAGGTTCCCCAAGGGTCATCTAATTCAATGAATGCAATGTAATGCCTGAATAGGGCTTTAGCATTTGAGCAATTTGATAAGTGCCATCATTATTAGATGAAATCAGGATGTCTTTGTGCACTCTGATTTGATTAAAGCACATAATGTGCTGGTGCACATCAGCCCCTTCCCCACATAGATGCAAACTGGGCATGCACCAGTTCTGACATTTCAGTTGAAGTGGGTATAGCACATGTTGAGATGTCCCCAAACCATAATTCTGTTTCCACCTGCCCTGACCTCCTCCATCTGCTATCCCATTTTCTTCCCAGTTGGACTTTTAACCCAACCGCAGCTTCCCTAGCAGCAGAGGCATGTGTGTGTGTGTATTCCTATACATGTGTACTCATTAAGAAGTGTTCTGTGGTATAACATGCTAGCTCTCAGGTATGTGGCGACTGACTTACCTCAAGAGGTTTCTCTAGTCATTGTTGGATCTTAGAGTCCCTTCCAACTCTATAATTCTTCTTCCTCTGCTAGCCTTCACCAACATGAAGTGTTTTTTGTTTAACCTTGAGGGACAGTGATGATCTGTTTTTGCATCTTTTGAGCATTAAAGCTGAACATTCAAAGAGCTTCTTGAGGATTCCTGAATGTTTGACTTCAACCTTTGATGGCCACAAATGCTTTTAGGAGTGAGCACTTTGGTGTTCACGGAGCACAAGAGCCAGCCTTTCTTACAATGGTTTGGGGGCTCAGCAAAACCTTTTCTATTCTCAAGTGTGTTTTCTCCTTGGTAGTATAACAATCAACACATTTTTTTTCTCTCAGGACATCAAGATTCGATGCCATTCTAGATGAGTGAACTAATCAGACAGGACAGGCGCCTAATTATAAATGAGAGCTCTTCTATTTATTCCCAAGTATCTCACTAATCAAGAGTAATGGAAAAGAAAACATACAGAAATCGCACGAGCTGTGAGGTTTGGGAGATGTGTGTATATCAGAGACTCTTTAGATCTTCATTTGCTTTGTCAATTACATGAAATTCCTAAGTTTCTAACCATCACTATCCCCCCCCCCCCCGAAAGGATACTTTATAAATTTGCTTTAATGATAAAATTAGTAGTAATTATCCGGAGACTAAGCAATGTTTATTGTTTGTCTGTGGACTTCGATTGACACATTAGTCAACGAGAACGTGAGAAACAAATTGGTAGAGAAACAAGTGAAAGATCTGTTATGACAAGTAATTTAACAAGTCAGAATTTGCCCGATTAAGCCAAATTGAAATACAGTGAAACTTTAATTCATTTCAAGGCTATGAGACCACAGAATCATTAGTATACTCAGTAAATATAATGTAATATAGACCAGTAAAAAGTGATAGATGATAGAGGATAGATAAGATAGATAGATAGATAGATAGATAGATAGATAGATAGATAGATGATGATAGATGATAGATAGATAGATAGATGATAGATAGATAGATAGATAGATAGATAGATAGATAGATATAGATAGATAGATAGATAGATAGATGATAGATAGATAGATAATGATGATAGATTAGATAGATAGATAGATGGATATAGATAGATTAGATAGATATAGATATAGATAGATTAAATACAGTGGTGCCCCGCAAGACGAATGCCTCGCAAGACGGAAAACCCGCTAGACGAAAGGGTTTTCCGTTTTTCAATGCGCTTCGCAGGATGAATTTCCCTATGGGCTTGCTTCGCAAGACGAAAATGTCTTGCGAGTCTTGAGATTTTTTTTCCGCTCCCCACCCCCTTTTTCTAAGCCGCTAAACTGCTAATAGCCTTTTAGCAGCTAATCCGCTAATCCCTTAAGCCTTTAATAGCCGCTAATAGCCGCTAATAGCCACTAAACCGCTAATAGCGCTAAGCCGCTAAGCCGCTAATAGGGTTGCTTCGCAAGACGAAAAAACCGCTAGACGAAGAGACTCGCGGAACGAATTAATTTCGTCTTGCGAGGCACCACTGTAGATACATGAAAAGGTAGCGGAACCTAAGTAACCAGGAGTGTAAAATAACCAAAGTTGAAGGACATTATATGGTACTTGCTGGTTTCTCTTTTCAAATAATGTTCATGAAAGTTTATGTCAAGGGCAAATTTCTCCTGACAATATATATGGCATTACACATGAAATGCTTAAATTCCTGCTAAATAGACTCCCTGTAAGTACCACATAGGAAGGCTTAAGTAGGAAAACATATGATGTGTGCGTCATCTATTAAGAGTGAGGAATGGTGTTCATATTGGGGAGGAACATAGGAAACTGCATTATCCTGAGTCAGAACATTGGTCCATCTAGCTCAGTATTGTTTATATGGACTAGCAGAAGCTGTCCAGGATTTCAGAAGGCGTCTCTTCTAGCCCTACCTTGAGGTGCCAGGAGTTGTAGAACCTCCTGTATGCACAGCAGATGAGCTACCATTAACCTATGGCCCTTCTCAAAGGAGATTATCGGAAGAGATTTGGTATCTGACCCTTAAGGAGATGGGAGCATGAGGGTGGGGCTGGGCTTGCTGCATGGAATTGGCAGCTGCCCCATTTCACTGCCTGAGGCAAAATGGAAAGGCGCCACCCTGCCCCACCCCCTTTGCCACCCCCGCCAAAGTCTCGCTTACCAGGGCTGTGTGGTTGCAGTTCCAGCGAGATCTCTCGATAGCCCTGCAAAATAACGCAGAGGCCTCTGGAGGAACCTGGAATCCACTTCCCCTTGGATTCTGCTTCTTGAAGTGGAGGAGGAGTTTGGATTTGATATCCCACTTTATCACTACCCTAAGGAGTCTCAAAGCGGGACGCAGGTGGCACTCTGGGTTAAACCACAGAGCCTAGGACTTGCTGATCAGAAGGTTGGCGGTTCAAATCCCCACGACGGGGTGAGCTCCCGTTGCTCGGTCCCTGCTCCTGCCAACCTAGCAGTTTGAAAGCACGTCAAAGTGCAAGTAGATAAATAGGTACCACTCTGATGGGAAGGTAAACAGCGTTTCCGTGCGCTGCTCTGGTTCGCCAGAAGCGGCTTTGTCATGCTGGCCACATGACCTGGAAGCTGTACACCTGTTCCCTTGGCCAATAAAGCGAGATGAGCGCCGCAACCCCAGAGTCAGCCACGACTGGACCTAATGGTCAGGGGTCCCTTTACCTTTACTTTAAGGAGTCTCAAAGCGGCTAACAATCTCCTTTCCCTTCCTCCCCCACAACAAACACTCTGTGAGATGAGTGGGCCTGAGAGACTTCAGAGAAGTGTGACTAGCCCAAGGTCACCCAGCAGCTGCATGTGGAGAAGCGGGGAATCGAACCCAATTCACCAGATTACGAGTCTACCGCTCTTAACCACTACACCACGGTGGCTGCCTTAGTCGGCCTCATGGACATGCTATGTACAATAAGGAATAGCTTTTCATCTGACTTCGGAAAGTGCAGGGTTAGCGAGTAGGAACAAGGCAGAGGGCCTTCTTGGTGGTGGTGCCTGCCCTGTGAAATGCCCTCCCATCAGATGTCAATGAAAAACAACTATCTGACTTTTAGAAGACATCTGAAGGCAGCCCTGTTTAGGGAAATTTTTAACATTTGAGGTTTTATTCTGTTTTTAATCTGTTGGGATCCGCCCAGAGTGGCTGGGAAAACGCAGCCAGATAGGCAGGTATAAATAATATATTATTATAGGAATCTATGGATATCTATGGATAAATGCTTTATCCACTGTTGCATCACTTGGGATGAATGATTTCTTTCAGTTGGCCTTAGGATTTTAGATTTTTTAAGCAGAACTCTGTAAACCCCAGAAGCAAGTCAGATAATGTTCATCTTCTTAAACAGATAAAAGTTATCAAGATACAGTTTAGTCTTTCTTTCATTGTTATGGTTTATATTAGGATTGAAAGCATTTCGGCTGATCATTACCTTTCAGAGAGAAAACCAGACAATTAGTTTGGTAAAATTGCTTGTTGAGGATGTTGTTTAACATCAGTATGAGTGATTTCCCATTATTTTTAACTGTGTCGGCTGTAACTGAGTACTAGAAGGTTTGCATGCAGAAGGTGAGAGGTTCAGTCCCCAACATCTCCAGATAGGGACTCCATTTTGAAACCCTGGCATTCCAGTGAATACTGCTGAACTAGACAGACCATTGGTATGTCCTGATATGAAGCAGCTTCCTGTGTTCCTTTCTAATTTTTACAACTTTGATTCATCAAATGTCTATTCCCCCCCACCCCCAAAAAACCTGCTTACTTTATCCTTGTTGATGCAAAGTTGCCGAAGGCTCCCTTACGTTACAAAACACACTTCAAAGGACATGAAAATTGTGTGTTTAGGGTTAGCTAAACAAATTTACTGTGCTTATGAAAATTATTTACTTCAAGGGATTCCTTGGCTCTGAGGAAAAAATAAAACAGAAATTCGGATTTTATATGGCTCAATATTTGGTCACAGAAGCCGTGGCCCACTTACTGTGGAGCAAATCTTGTTAATTTTAGTGGGACATCCCTGGAATAAATGGAATCTAGATCATGGCCTGAGTACAAGGAAAAATCTTCAGCTATTTGGGCTATAAAAGCTTTCTACTTTTGAATCCTCTGAATAGTGCTGCTTTGTAACCCAAGAGAAAATCTGGAAACAATATTTCTCCCTTGAGATATGCAGTAAATTCATCTTTCAACTGCAATTCTATGCACACTGGGAGTAAGCCCTTTATGAGCTTAATTGGGCTTACTTCTCAGTAGACAACGTATAGGATTGCATAATTTCACTGATGCCCTTTATAGTCATACTTCATGATGGCAAAGAGAGACAATAGCACCTCTCCCCTATGTTTAATTAGTCTGAAAAAACCCTAATCAAACACTAGCCCTATCCCCATACTAATTTGTGATTGGATTTGTGTTGGGGTGGGCCGTGGCGGAGCCTCATGCTCCGGCAGCGGGGGGCGGAGAGCAGATGGGGGCAGGGCTGGCACGTGTCCTGGGAGCGTGGTGCATGTCCTGGGGTCTTGGGGCAGCCGCGATGTCACCCCACTGGGATCGCGCTGCCGGGAGCAGTGCACTTCCCCACCCCCCACTCCTCTTCCTCTGCCAGTGGGGATGGGGGAGAGTCCCTGGGTTGGCCCAGAGCAAGGCAGCCTGATTGAACTCCTTGAACTCTGCCATGGAAGTTAATTCTTTCTCATGATCCGTTTGGTGGATCATATGGACAAAGCATGGCAATGCCTTCTAAATTGCTTTCAAAGCACATTTCATTGAGGCTGATTTTTTTTTAAAAAAATCCATAATGACCCTTAGGTTACCTTGCCCAGCAAAGGCTTGGCTATCTAAAAGTCACCAAATTCTATTTGGCTCTGTGAACACCTTTCTGCACTGCTCAGACTGCAGTGGCGTGAGAATCTGGCCTGGATATCTTAAACTGGCCGTGGCCTCTAGAGATTGAGATAGCTATCCTGCCTGTCAACAGTAAATTCAGATGCTGGTGGTGCTTGTATTCACTGCTAATCTTGTGATTTTAGGGATGTGTCTGGTAGAGCATCCTTCTTTAGGCAAAGGTGGTCCACGAGGTCCCTTCTAATCATTTGATTCTACAGTCTCAAGGAATATGTTCTTTCAGTGCAAAGGATCTAGGTTATTATTCTCTCCACCTTTTTTTTAATTCCAAGGATGTTTCCCAGGTGCTTTCAAACCTATATTTTTCTATTTGTGCATTAGAATGAAGCCTCTCTTCATATCAGAGAAGTGTGGCGTACCTTCCATTGAAATGTGGAACTAAGCCACAGGTTCAAGATAACATAAGAAAACTATTCATACTGTGCATCCTGCCTTTTTTTTAAAAGAAAGAAAGAAAATAACATGTGCACTGTGTCCCTTCTATAGAAAATTAATACCTTTCAGTATGAGAGTCTTTCTTCAGATATGCATTTGTGTCTGCAATTTGCTTTGCTACCAAATAATCTCCCAGGCGATTTTTATTTGACATTTAATTTGCAAGTGCTTTTAACCTGTGTTTATCTAAAAAAGAAAAAAAATGAGATGAGATGCAATGTGATGATAAATGGAAGGGATTTAGGAAAATAACAAGTGAACTAAGATTTTAGTTCATGGCATGGAGAAGTGGCCACCTTTCCCGGGAATTTATTTATTTTAATTTTAAGATACCCAAGGAGAAAAGAGAGCTAAAATTGCTACTTGATCATTCTGCAGAATGTCAGAATTTATATTTTCCAATCTGATGAAAATGTACAGGGTTTTTTTTTAAAAAAAAACAAAAACACAGCAACCCCAACTTGGTACATCAACATTGTTTTCTCAGTAAATTAAATAGCAGGAGAAATACACCCATTTACTGCTATGTCTTCCTGGAAGCTGTTTGCTCTGGTGTACTAGAAATAATCCACGCATAGCTGGAGGGGAAAGGGTTAAGAGATTTGAGAGATGGGGAAACACATCATTGCTCCAATGGGTGCTTGAAAACTAACTCTTTCAGGCATCAGAAAACCTAAGCACTGTAATGTTCCAAATTATCAGTGAAAACTTTGGCAGAACACAAAGCAATTTTCTCTGCTAGTGAGGTTGCTGTATTGCAAATTTTGATCAGATGGCAAACAAGTGCAGGTGTATGGGACTAAATAGGAATTTTGCCTGCAATCTCTCTGTCAACAAATTAGATAACTATGTTGGCAACCTGACAGCTTATCTTGTTTGCATTTGAAAATTAAGTTTTCCGCACTTGCATTTGCAAAGGTGACTTCTTCAAAAAGAAAAGAAAAAGACTTTGCATCTGCGGTCCACATGTGAGTGTTTAAAGATGTTCAGATTCACTCTGGCTGACTGAAATGAACTTTCCACCCATGAACTTTCCATTTCAGTAGCAACAAGTCTTCTATTAGGATTATCAGTGTCCTGAACAGATTTGCCATGACGGACTTTGCACTGGAAGACAATGATTTGGTCACACATCAGCAGTGACATTACTGACACATTTGCACTGAGTATTTGAATGCTTGGTACAACAGAATGTCAGCCATTGGATGTAAGAGCCTAGGAACCAGGTGGCTTCATCTTTTGTTGTTATCATCACCATTTTTATTATTGCACTTATTTATCATCTTTTACTGAAGTCTCAGGGTGACTTACAAGCTGACATGATTGGCAGGTGAGGTCTTGGTGGTGCCATCCAAATACAGAAGTATCTCGGGTTACAGACGCTTCAGGTTACAGATGCTTCAGGTTACAGACTCCGCTAACCCAGAAATAGTACCTCGGGTTAAGAACTTTGCTTCAGGATGAGAACAGAAATAGCGCGGCGGCGGCAGGGTGACGGGGGGAGGCCCCAATAGCTAAAGTGGTACCTCAGGTTAAGAACAGTTTCAGGTTAAGAACGGACCTCCGGAACGAATTAAGTTCTTAACCCGAGGTACCACTGTAGACCTTTTATGCCCAGTTTGGGGTATCCAAGCTGAACAGGAATCTCATCAACACCCTGAACTGAAGCAGTAACGTTGTACTGGAGCTCTATATAAGCAGGCTGACTGAATCCTTCAGTTCAGTTCTGTCCTGGCCTGTGAATAAACAAGAGCTGTTTGAAGAATCGCTGTGTGTCTGATATGTTCACCCACAACTTAACAAAAACAAAACTGTGCAGATAGTTTGTACCCCGAAATGGAATCATTTCTGCTTAGACTTGCCATTTAAGGAAAATGTTGATGAGGGAAGGGCGAACTCTTTTGCAATGACAGGTCTAGCTTTTCATAGGAGAGAACAATTTTACGAGGGCTCTTCAATCACAGTACTGTACTTTGGAGAAGGGTTCTTGATGTAGCCTTGTTCTTTTCTGCTCTATTCTCTTTGCTAGATCTGCTACTGGTGTTTGCTTGGGAAATGTTGGCTACTCATGTTTTCTTCCTTGATGCCAGATTCCCGCACATTTTAACTTTTGCACTCACTTTCTGAAAAATGCAAGGTTGGCCAATGATTTGCTTTTGCCCTTTTTTTCTTTTCTTTTCCATTCATCATTCTTCACCACTCCACAATCCCCACTACCACCTTAGCAGCACATTCACTAAAGATCGCTCCCCCAGGAATTGCTTTTTTTCTGGTCATTTCCTTTCCAAAAATCTTGTGATTGATGGCGATAAACACAGGAAAGGAAAGGAAGGGTTGGGAAAATCCTTTCCTTAGTTAGTGGCAAGGGGTTACTTCAGTCTGCTTCTCATGTAACCTCTTCCCTAGATCTTTAAACAAGAAGCTTCTTCTCAATGAGCCACTAATGACATCACCCTCTGACACAGGTGGTAGAATTTCCCAACCAAGTATCCACAAAATGATGCAGGCCTCCAGTTGTCTATAGATTTGTTGTATCTAATCAGGCTCCTCCTAACATTTGCCAGTTTATATTGTAAGATAATAGAATCCAAGAAATGTCATCAGATTTTCCATCTGTCCTAATATGATCAGGTGAGAACTCTGATGTGGGCTCAAATGTTTTATCATCCGAAGATCATTCTGATTGGTATATATTTTCTCACTCTTTTCACAAAGCTCCTGCATTAAACATATTTAATTGTTGCTGATTGCTCCTTCATAAAATGGATATTGCTTGTAAATATAGATCTGTGTGTGTTCATCCTTTAAATGGTGATCGTATCCCACAAGCTGTCTCCTCACTTCAGATGAAGATGTTTCTCTTCTCCCCAAAATAGCCTCATTTCATGACTATAGAATGTATATGGGCACTATTATTTAAAGCAGTGTGCTAATTAGCTGGGTAATCTGATGTTGGATGTATTAGAAACTTACCTATTTGTTTATATTTCTATAGCCCACTTTTCAAGGTAAAGAGCTTTCACAAAGGGCTTTCAGCATAGCTAAGCTCGTGTAAATATAATTTACAAACAATAACAATTCATTGAATAAACCCAGATAATTTCCCAAGTCGCTTTCAGTTCTATGGCTCTATTGGAACTGAGTAAGGTAATCTTAAATTTACACTGCACTTTGAAATAGGCTTGGAAGCAAACTGGCAGTCAGTGCAGATTTCTAAAAACTGTAGAGATATGTGCCCTGTGGGCCATTCCAGTTAAAATTCTGGTCATGACATTTTTGCAGTTGCAGCTTTAAAACCATTTTCAAGAGCAGCTCCTATATCCCATGAGCAGAAGCAAAAAAAAATAAAAAATAAAAAAGTGTCTTCAGTTGAAGTTGAAACACTGTCAGCATGACAGGTACTCAACCTTCCTCAGAGAGGGAATTCTACAAATGGGACACCACCTCCAAGAAGGCCCTGTCTCTTTCACCACACTATGGACCTTATCTATCAATGGGACCTTGAGCACGCACTGCCACTGGCAGGTATGTGGAAATGTGCCTCTAAGTATTTGTGTTTGGATAAAGCTGGGAGATCAGCTATTTATTTCCCAGCTTTATTGTACAATTTTATGCATGTTTTCTCCAGGAGTCCTAATGTATTCAATAAGTTTTACTTCCAATAATCTGTGCGTAGGATTGCAGCCTTAGCAACCTTAACTTGCCAACAAGACATCTAAACACAAGGAAGAATATTTTTCCACATAACGCTTTGTTTGGATGTTTCATGAGCCTGCCCCCATCCCCCCAATTTATAGGCCAATGTGTACATTACATGCATTTCTATATGCCCTCATTTAGGGATGGGGTGGGGTGTTGAATTCAATTCAGTTCACATTTAAAGGTGAACGACCTAACCTACCTAATTTCCATGGCCCAAAACAATATCCAAACCGAAACACAGCCATCTTTCCAAATGTCGCACTTCTCCAAATTTCGCAGTGCAAATTTCCAGCCAAGTAGTGTGTGCAAAAAAAATGCATATACTGGAGAAAAGGCACACAAAAAATACATTATCTTAGAAGAAATTGCTCTGCGAAAATGGTCATATTAGACAAAAGTACACACAAAAGTGTGTATATTGGGATAAATTGGTAAACTAAAATGCTGGTGAATTTTCACAAGGACCTTTTAGGAAAAAAATGCAAACTGATGTGGAAATGAGAACTGAATTTAAGATTAGAAAAATAAGAAACAGAAACCAAAATGGAGAGATTCACCCACCCCTACCCACCTCCCAAATTAGTCACAGGTGATAGAACATGGGAGGAAAGGTATCTCCGTTCGACTGAGCTGATAAGGCTCATCTTCGGAATCGCCTCCCGACGATTAATTGATGACTTGATCCTTTGATAAGGCCTCAGGCACGTTGTCCCAGCAGAGCGTCAAGACAGCACGCGGAAGGATGAGATAGTATGAGCTTCATTGCTATGCTTTATTTTCTAGCTACGCAGAGAGCAAAGAAATATACATCCTCTCCCTGTGAGAGCAGAGAGCAACTGAACAAAGAAACAAAGGAACAAAGGAAACAGGAAACCACTAACGTCACATCCTGTCTCCCTTCCCGTGAGACTTCCAAGAGTTGGGACTGTCTCTGGAATGTAAACAGAATGCTGTGACTCCCAGCAGCTGCACAGTGAGAAACAGAAACTAGCAGGTTAGCCAGGAAGGAGTTGCTTATCCTTTCCCTGCCAGCAATTAAAATCTCCCCAGCTGCTATTCTCCCCATCCCTGAGGAAAAGGTGCAGTGAGAAAAGCCACACCAGGCTTTTGAGAGGTCAAAAAATGTGTAGCAGTTGAAGAAAAGGGTAAGGATCTCACCATATCTTCTTTCTCCACTCCTGATTACAGCCCAGAGGATAGTGATTTGTTATGTACTGAGTTGAATAGGACTCTGAGTATATTTCATGCTTTAAGGAATATGTACACAAGTCCAGCCTATTTGGGAAGAGATACTTTGAGCAAGAAAGGCAGTACAGGCATGCTAACATTTCCCATTGGGTCAGCTGCCAGATTTTGTTCAGATGCTCAGGGCATAATTGATTGCCATATTATGGGTTTAAAAGGAATTTTCCCCCAGGAGAGGTTGTCTGGTAATTAGGTCCTTTGGTTATTAATAATAATCGCATCAGATTGTCAGGCTCAGCTTGGATTATTATCAGTTATGAAACAACATTACTAGATAATCAGCAGGATGACACAAGATGCAATACCTCATCAAAAACCGTGTAGCATTTCAGGGGGGGGGACCCTCAAGAAAGCCTAATTTCTTTGTAGCATGAACATTCAGCATAGTATTATTGACAATGCTACTGCTTATTCACACAGATTCACAGTGCATAACTGCCCCCTCCCATACATGAAAAAAATATCTACATCTATTCTCCCTCCTAACGTTCTTATTTTATCTTCAGGTTACCTGTTGCCTACTTTTTCTAATTCATTTCTACGTTCCTTTTAACTTAATCTCGCAAATGTGAAGCTCTCCTCTCCTCTTCCCTTTGTTTCATATTTTCATTTAGATTGTGAGCTCACAAGTAGCAAGTACTTATTTTCCTTTATGTACTAGTCTTTCTTTCTTTAATTAAAAAAGGCAGTTCTGGAAATATTCCAGCTGCTCTCCAGCTCAGAGTTATGTAGAGTCAAGGTCAGTTGAAAGCACTGTGCTTAAGCACCCGACACTGCATTGGATTGCACCAACTGCATTTATTATTATTATTATTATTATTATTATTATTATTATTATTATTATTATTATTTCTACCTCACCCATCTGGCTGGGTTTCCCCTGCCATTCTGGGCAGCTTTCAACAGAACATTAAAAGCAGAATAAAACTTCAAACATTAAAAGCTTCCCTAAATAGGGCTGCCTTCAGATGTCTTCTAAAAGTCAGATAGTTGTTTGTTCCCTTGACGTCTGATAGGAGGGTTTCCACAGGGCAGGCGCCACTACCGAGAAGGCCCTCTACCTGGTTCTCTGTAGCCTCGCTTCTTGTAGTTAGGGAACTGCCAGAAGGCCCTCGGCGCTGGATCTCAGTGTCCTGGCAGAACAATGGGGTGGAGACGCTCCTTCAGGTATACTGGGCCAAGGCTGTTCAGGGCTTTAAAGCTCAGCACCAATACTTTGAATTGTGCTCGGAAACGTACTGGGAGCCAATGTAGATCTTTCAAGACCAATGTTATATAGTCTCGGCGGCCACTCCCAGTCATTAGTCTAGCTGCCACATTCTGGATTAGTTGTAGTTTCTGGGTCACCTTCAAAGGTAGCCCCATGGAGAGCACGTTGCAGTAGTCCAACCGGGAGAAAACTAGAGCATGCACCACTCTGGCAAGACAGTCCGCGGGCAGGTAGGGTCTCTTATGTAAACATGCACTTCTAAAATTGGAAATACCTTATACCTGGACACTCTTTACCCCCAGAACCGAAATCATCTGGTGAATCTCAAGAACCTTGAGAAAAAAGCTTCAGAATTGGTGAACAATCACTGAAAATATCTCTGTATACTTATTATTTGTGCATGATGGTTTACTTCAGAGTGCAATCTTTGGATTATTTTAGTGACTAGAGAAGGGCATCAAGGAAAGATCTCTCAGCTTTTCCCCTGGAAGTACGATCCAGAGGAAGAGGTCATTCATTACTATGGACAACCACAGAAGCCAGTTCAGTACATCCCGCGTCCCATCCTGTTTTTCCACCTGAGGCAAAATGGGAAGGAGCTGTTCCCAGCCCCTCCCTGTCATCATGCTCTGCCCCCTCATTTCCGCAGTTACTGGACTGCCCCCGTTCACCAAATTCAGCGAGAACCAGGGCACTCCTCAAGGCATTGCCACTTGTCTTCTCCAGCCCAGGGGGAGAAAGCAGAGTGGCAATGCTGCACACGGGAGCTCTCCCCTCTTGCCCAACTTGGTGAGAATGGGCATTCCTCAAGGCACTGCTTCTTGCCTTCTCTGCTCCAGGGGCATGGAAGACAAGGCAACCCCTTGAGGAATTCCTTCCTTTCACTGGCAAGAGGGGGGAATTCTGGTATCAGTGTCAGCAGTGGGGCAAGCACTTCTGCCGCCTAAGGTCACTGCTTCACTCTGTCTCATCGGTGGGCCAGCTCTGAGTACATGTATTGAGAAGAAAAGCAGAGACTTCTATAATAATAATAATAATTTATTATTTATACCCTGCCCATCTGGCTGGGTTTCCCCAGCCACTCTGGGTGGCTGCCAACAGAACACTGAAACACAATAACCTATTAACCATTAAAAGCTTCCCTAAACAGGGCTGCCTTCAGATGTCTTCTAAAAGTTTGGTAGTTATTTTTCTCTTTGACATCTGGGGGAGGGTGTTCCACAGGGCGGGTGCCACTACCGAGAAGGCCCTCTAGGGTATATGTGAAGCTTAAAGTGATAAGCTGGCGCCTGTGAGTTGTGATTGGTTGCAGTAGGGGTCTGCTTCTGCATGCATTATCCAATTGAAATCAATGGAATTGAAGTGCATAGTTAAAAGCTTAAGCACCACTGATTTCAGTGATGCGCAGCTGACTTTTGTGTATTACTGTTTATTCAGCACCAGCAAAATCGAGGCAGCTTCTTGCCACTCATGCGCAGAGGGAACTGACTGAGCCCCTCTTTTATCTATAATATTTGCAGTAGTGAAGCTCTACTGGGAGACATGGGAAGTTGCACAGTTATTGATCCGCTGCTAATGGATATGAATTGTCAGTCTGCTTCAAATGTCACCCTAGATGCTGTCATTTATGTTGTGAATACCTATATAAGCCTCAGCCTGTTGTATTTGTTTGCTGAGCAGTAATTCTTACTCACCTTTCTCGTCCTTCAATGCAGCCTCTGAGGGGCGAGTTAGGCATTTGCTTTATTACGCAGCATGCAGCTATGTATCTTGTTTTTCCTTAAGTAACAGGGGAGCTCAGTTCCTGCTGAGAAGACAGTGTGCAGGGAAAGGAGGCTTACCACCTCACTGTCCCACTGCGATTGGCTCAGAGTCGTATAGGGGGGAAAGCCACTCACACTGATGTGGAGGGTTGTTTTTTAAGTCCCAAAGCTCACAGCCACATGAAGTGGGGTAATTGAGATGCCAGTTCTGATGGGGGTATAAAGAAATAAACCTCCCCTCTCCTAATGCTGCCTTCCCAGTAAGAATTGGGATCTCTTGTACCAGGAATGTATCTAGCTAACATTTAACTTGGCTCTAGTAATTCACTGTAAACTGCAGCTAACCAATGAGGGAGATTTATGTTAGGCCCATTATTAGTGAGGCCAGAGTTACAGTTTGGATTTGATATCTTGCTTTATCACTCCCCTTCAGGAGTCTCAAAGCGGCTAACATTCTCCTTTCCCTTCCTCCCCCACAACAAACACACTGTGAGGTGAGTGGGGCTGAGAGAAGTGTGACTAGCCCAAGGTCACCCAGCAGCTGCATGTGGAGGAGTGGGGACGCGAACCCGGTTCACCAGATTACAAGACTACCGCTCTTAACCACTACACCACACTGGCAAGAATGTGGCCTGACCACAGAACTGGTAAAAACCAACTGAAGGGAAAATGAACAGCTTACTGTAGAAGTGAAAAACAATATATAAGGTATAAGGAGGGTTCTGAGAAATATAGGGGGAAATGGGTTGAGTAAGTTATATTTCAAAGATTGTGGTTGGAAGAGAGATGGTAGATGATATATTGATGGTATTTAACACCAAGTAAACTGGCAAAAATGTATAAATCTAAATCAAATAAATGGTGGAAATGTAATGAGAAGGAAGGTACTTTTTATCATATGTGGTGGTCTTGTAGTAAGGTTAAAGCTTATTGGGAAAAGAGATAATGAATTGTAAAAGGTGTTTAGAATAACTTTTGTAAAAAACAAACAAACAAACAAAAAAGCTTTTCTTTTGGGAATTATAGGGACAGAACTACCTAAAATGTATAGAACTTTATTTATGTATACTATGACAGTGGCAAGAATGTTACTCGCCCAAAAATGGAAAGAAAGAACTCCCAGCGAAAGAAGAATGGATACAAAAACATATGGAATATGCAGAAATGGCAAAACTTACTAGGAAGATAAGAAATCAAGACAACAAGCTTTTTATGAAAGAATGGAAATGGTTTATTGAGCATGTACAGACAAATTGTAAACAGATAAAAACATTGGCAGGATTATTGTAATAACCTGCAGTTTTATAAGAGTATATATTTAGAGTAGATAAAAATGAGTAAATTGAATGAATTTGGATATGAAGACATTAACAACAAATTTATGGAACCGCTGAAAGAGGGGAAAGGAAGTCAGATTGGGAAATCTTAAAAGGATTGTAAAACTAATGAAATGTATAAATCTGAAAAGTATAAATAAAATATTTTTTGAAAAAGAAAAAGGAAGAGAGATGGTAGGTGCTTGAGTAACAGTGAATAGCTTTGATGACATAGAGATGACATATATTTGCCAATACAGTGTATATCCTAATGGAAAGAATCCAAAGAGCACATATGAACCAACAGAGGCTTTCCCCAGTGCCCACAGGGTACCCATCCATCTTCCCAATGACATTTGGCTTGAAAGAGGCCTCATATTGTAGCTGATAGACTAGGTTGTCATGTGTGCTTGGTTGTAGTCTGTATGCCATGCCCATTGTAGTTTCTCCAGTTTGCAAATGTGTTTGCAGGTCAAAAAAGGTAGGTGACCCATGTTTTAACATCAGCCTGCTAACGTCAGCCCATGAGAATGGTTGAGTAAAGGTCTCAAACAGATCAGGCACACCAATTGATTTCTAGCATTATCATGTATTGCAGCCTCATTCAATCTGACACTCTGGAACGTTTGACTTTTTCAGCCTGCCTTTTCTTAATTTTTAGAATCCAGGAGATCTTTAACAGTGGGTTCCCCTGCTCCCCCCTTATTTTGCTCCCACTATATATCAAAGTCATTCCAATAGTCCTGATGAACTAAACAGTCAAGAAGGCCCAATTCCTATCCACTGCCTAAGACTGGTGATAAAAAAGGTGGTGCCTTCTTCCTACCTGTAATGTGGCATAAACATATCTAGCAATAATGGTGAAAAAGGGATCTTAACAACAGCACAGGAAGGAAAAAGCTTAGGAGTACATCAGATTTCAGAGACTTTCTGCCCAAGGTTTTTGGTTCAGCTTTTCAGGAATTTTGAATAATCAAAGTTTTGCAGATAGGTGTCAAGAGAGACACAGCCATGCAAGCAAGGGGAGGATAGAACTCACTCATCTCCCACCTGAAGGCTGTATGTCTGAATGACTTCAAAATATGTGTGGCATGAAATTAGTTCTAGGGCAGCCCTGCGCTTTTGCCATGTGAACATAGCATGGAGGAAGAAGGAGAGGTCCCTAATGTATAATATCCGCTCCCCCTTCTCCAGACGCACTGCGTATCAACATTTCATTCATACGGTCTGTCTCTGTGCTTTGGTGCCACAATGACTGGTGCCAGTGGCATTACTGAAATAAATTCATAAATGCTTCCTTGGATTTATTTGCAGGCAGTTTAGCTCTTAAATATGAAATACAGCAGATAGGCAAACATTGTAATTTATAAAGTTCTGTATTTCCTGGGAAGGATTAGATAGTGCACTTTTTTTTTATCTCCACCACAGTCTGTTTATGATGTTGTGTCTGCAAGCTGTTCAATAAAATAGAATAAAAACTTGTGGTACCAATGGACAGCCGTTTAAATTTTTTGTCTCACTTTTCACATACGGAGCCATTGAGAGCATCAGAAGTCATTTGTCAGTTGTGAGTGACACTGAGAGACAGAGAAAGAGATTAAGAAAACAGTTGAGACACAAGTGTGGAAATTTAGGGAATTTGTGAGGCAAATAAAACGGCCTGGACTTTTAGTCATATAATTGAGCATATATATACATCCACCCACTTTTTAAATAATAATAATAATAATAGGCTTAGGAAGGGTCATAGCTCAGTGGTAGAACATCTGCTTGGCATGCAGAAGGTCAGAGGTTCAATTCCTGGCATCTTCAGGTAAGGCTGAGTGAGACCACCTTGGAGAACCTCTGACAGGTTGTCTACACGACAATGAGCAAAATATTCCGCCGTTGTATAAGGCAACCTCCTATGTTCTAAAACAGGGGTCGGCAACCTGCGGCTCTGGAGCCGCATGTGGCTCTTTTACACCTTTGCGGCGGCTCCGGGGCGGATACTAGCGAGGGGAGGAGGTGCATTGTGCAGCCCGACACTCCCCACTGTGGCTGGCGCTGTACTGGCTGTGACGTCGCATGGGGGCGGTGCGTGCGTTAGTCACGCACCGTCCTGACGTCACCTTCCCGCCCGCCCACCACATTGTAAGGGGCATGTACGCTGGTCACTGCATTGAAAGGGGGCATGTACGCTGGCCACTGTTTTGAAGGGGAGTGAAGAACACACACACACAAAAAGGTAACTTGTTAATTTAACGTTTATTTCTATGAGGAGGAGTAATTCTGAGGGGTCAAACAAAGAAATAATTTAAAAAGTGACAAAAAAGTTATTTTTATAATGACAAGTTTTGCGGCTCCCAGTTTTTTTTCCCTTCGGAAACAGGTCCAAGTGGCTCTTTTTGTCTTAAAGGTTGCAGACCCCTGTTCTAAATCCTTACTTCCAGTCTTTTCCTTCTGTAAATCACATTGCATGAGCTTATTTTGAAGTGTATTTGTGTTTCTGAGTTGGACTCCTGGGCTCTGAGCATGCCTCTGCCAGGTACGCCAGATGGAGCCCATGATTGTCTATGGTTATGCACCTCTGCAACAGCTCTGTTTGTGCTTTATGAAATGCAGAGGGATACGTTTGCTGGATCGCATCCAGCATATGCTCCAACGACTCAGGGAGGGAAACAGGCAGTTAGAAGAACAAAGGAGCATAAACAGAGCCCTGCCGGACAGGCCGATGGCCCATCTAGTCCAGCATCCTGTTCTCACTCGTAGTGAGAAAAATGACTGAAAACTGGCCATCCTGTTTGCTAAACAAAAGGGCGAAAGACTTTCAGAGTGAGCCTCTATCTGAGCCTGGCCATCTCTATCTGCTGTTAGCCTTCAAATCACCTGACCATTGTGGGGATGTCTCTCATTCAGGAGTTGAGTGTCCTGTACTCAGCAACTAAATTTACATGTGCTAATTTTTAGGTCAGATGTGGGTGAACTCAGGAGGCTGGAAGTTCCCGGGTCACCAAAGCTCTTTATTGCCATACTAAGAGTTATGTCAATCTGCCCTGATCTACAAAGATAAACTGTATCATAAGTTCAGATTCATACAAGTCAGGATATGGGGTCCCAGCCCCCAGACAGGACCACTCTCAGAGACTGGCCCTGGTGTGCCATTGAACTTCTGTCCATTTCCTTATTTTGACTAAACCCCTGATCAGTCAGAATTACTCTGGTGTAGCTCTAGCTGAGCTCCGGTTGGGACAGCACAATAGCTGACTATTCCAAATTTGCTCATCCTGGAGGATCTTGGGTTTGATTGGCACAGGTGATGGGAAAGATCTCTGCCTGAAAACCTGGAAAGCTACTTCTGGTTGGAACGGCCAGTATTGGCCTAGATAGGCAAATGGGCATGAGGATCTCTGAGAAACAGCACTAAAGTAATGACATGGTATGCAGCCTGCCAATTTACCTTTAGCAGCTGGGGAGGTTGATCTTGAGCTGTTGATATAATAATATTATCAGGAAACTGCATTTTTGCAGTGGATGTTTAAGGGGAGGAAAAAAACAGACACCCTCTATGCTTTTAAACGAGGGCATTCGAAGTGAATGAATTCAGCATATACCAGACAAAGAAGAACCTTTAATTATGTCTGCAATTGCAGGAGGAGCGTCACACACTGTCTCAGAATACGTGGGCGATTCAAGAGTGTCCCTATGAAAATGTTAGAGAAAAATAACACGATTTAAAATGAAGCAGAGGGTTTTTTATCCTGGTTGGTGTATTGCAAACGCAATGGATGTATCTAAGTTGGGTTCTATTATTTGCTGGGGCCTTGATGCCCTCTAGTGGCAAATTAGGAGCTCCCAGCTCTGCAGGCAGCCTGGCTACAGCCAAATAATCAGAACTCTCAAACTGTTGGGTTTTTTTAAAAAATAATAATAATAATATTTGATTAAAAAGGCACTGGGTAATAGCTCTGCAATCTCTTTGGTACTTACACTGAAATGGTAATAGTGCAATATTGATAGTCTCCACTTATGACATTTATTTAGGTATTTGCTGCTAAAACACTTTTTCTGATGCACACATCAGAAAAAAGTAATTACTTTAAATGTGATTGCTGTATTTTTTTGGGGGGGGGGAGGTGGGAGGGCTGAAAATCCAACCAATTGTTTTTCCCATAATTGCAGGTTAGCTGCACTCGCCAGCACATCCACAAATAACAAGTGTTTTTTCCCCTGTTTTATACTCCTGCTGATGCTCGGAAGATTTGGCTGGTTTCTCCTGCCGTGAGCAACCTACCCAGGAGGGTTGCTCATCTCTTTGATCTGCACCTCATTTATCTAATTTCTGGACCCTGCCTGGATGGAGGGAAAGGATCATTTAGAACTAGGAGAAAATTCTGCATTTCACTTTTGAAAAATGTGTAACCCACCAAAATGGACAGAGCCAACTAGCCATGGCTAAAGCTCTTGTTTTCCCCACTTGCCTGCAGTTGAAGAAAATGGGGGTAGAAACTGGAGGTGTTCAAGCATCTGAGAGGCCACCACTGGGCTCAGTCCATCATGCTGGCCTGTTCTGTTTTGACTTGGAGTTTGGAGAACTACCTAGATCCCTACAGAAAAAGGCAAATGCCTTTAAAGAATTCAGATAGCGAATCCTTAGGAACAGATAATGAACATAGCTGCTTTATCAATTCCCCCCCTCAATTATCCTGGTGAAAGGAAGATGGAATGCTGTTATTGTATTCAGATACAGGCATCCTCCCAAACTGGCTTTGTGGAATGGGTGTCAGAGGAATGGTAATATAGGATTGTGTCCACGTCCTACTCAAATTCGACTTCATTCAGAAAGTAATGAAGCTTAAGCTATCAGGGCCCCTAATCACAGAGGAGCCCCAGAAGAAACTTCATTTCACATTGCTTTTAAAAAGTGGGTCTAGTATACATTGTTGTATATATTTTAACAATCCCAAAGTTTGAGAGTCAGTAGCACACATGTTGTAAAAGTTGTTGTGCCTCCCCACCCCACCGCCAGGGTACGCAAGGGTACACAGGACCAACACCTCTTCTTTTGCTGTTAAAAAGTGTGGCACTTACTGTAACAACTTCATGGTGAGTACCGGCACCTATTTTTCATGGGAGGGAAAGGACTGGTTGTAAACAACCCCATTGAAGAAGATAACAGTGGTTACCCAGACCTTGTTGCTGGTTGTGAAGGGGCCCCCATCAGAGTTCAAGGTTCTGGGCCCCCAAAATGTAGATCCTCCACTGGACCCATTAGAGTGAATACATCCAAGTTCATCCTGTCCATTAATTTCAATGGGTTTGCTCTGAGCATGACTAACATTGGATAGTATTGCTGCTTCTACCTGCAGGACTGCTTCCAGACTTTAGCACTGGGGGATTCGGTTTGGCTTGGAACAGTTGTGTTGCAGGGTTCTTCCAAGTTCCATCCTGTTCTCTGTTCTAAAGTTCCATCATGTTCTCAATTTAATATGAAGCTGATGGGAGAGGTTGTATGTGGTGAGGTACATTTTGTTGGGATACTGCCAGGGAGACAAAGTCCATCATAACTCCACGTCGTCTCTGGACGTCCATTGATCTCCCGTAGACAGGCAGTATCAGCAATTAGCGACATGAGCTCCAGAAATAGCTTGCCACATTCCAGAACTGATGCACGCTCTATCAGCAGATAATGCACAGCGAAAGATGCACCCAGGAGAGCATTATTTAGAAGTTTATTCAGCGTTGATCAGAACAAAGAAAAACATGACTGCCTGCTTCAGATGTCTCCGGCAGAGAGAGAGAAACGAAAGCAAAGACACAACATAAACATCCTGTGAAACAGGCAACGCGCAGGCTGTGACACAAACATCCTGCTCCCTTTTAAGGTGGAATGGAAATATCCTAACACATTTGTGGTGAGGTATGTATCATTGGTATGCAGATTTAAAAATTCCTTCCAGTAGCACCTAAGAGACCAACTAAGTTGGTTATTGGTATGAGCTGTCGTGTGCATGGACCCAGCTCAACTTCTCTGTGTTATCAGAACCAGGAGAGCTGGAAACATTAATGGGAACATGCAGGCAATAATATGAGCTCAAATCCTGACAAATTGGAGGTGTTGTGGATAGAAAGTTATTGGGTCCCGGAATTGTGTAGACAACCAGTTCTGTATGGGGTTGCACCAGCGACATTACTTTGGGGGGTAATTGTCACTGGAAGTCAGATGGCACCAGAGGCATGGAGCACATAAAAGTTCCAGCTGGTTCACTCTTCCTGGATGGAGGTGGCCCATCAATGTGCTGGTATCCTTCCATTTGGGTTACTGCAATGTACTTTACATGGGGCAACCCTTAATGATGGCCCAGAAGCTGCAGTTAGTGAACAATGCAATGGTCAGGTTGGTAAGCATGAAAGCCAGGACTTGTGTCTTAATTAGGCACATGGTGTTGTTGGTCAATGGGCAGCTGCTTTTGTGAGGCTTTCCACTTAGGCAAAACTATAATTCTGTGTGATTGACCAAAGGTGAGAGAACTAGTATTTTGAAGTGCAAAAGAGAACATTTAAGCATATAAAATGTTGTTAAAGGTTAAAGAAGTGGAATAGCTTGGACTGGAAGGAACAGAGCTGTCTATCTCTTGAACATTTACACACACAGCAGGGTATTCCACTAAGCTTTACTTAGAATAGACCCACTGAAATTAATGGACCTACCTGAATCATGGTCATTAATTTCAATGGCTCCACTCCAAATGAAGCTTGGTGGAATTCCACTCTTAGGATATCAATTTATTGCTAGTGGTCTAAGCTCTCTGTGTACCCTTCTGAATCTAAAATCAGGTGTATAAGATCAGAATGCCTGTTCATAATTAAAACATGAAATATAAAGTAGAGTTTGAAGCACCTTCTTAGAAGAATTAACATTACTCAAAAAGCCCCACCCCCTCTAAACTCTTCACAGTATGGATTTTCTTCTCCGGGTAAAATGTTTCTGACTTTTATAAGATCAGGAGATAACCCTCCCCAGCACTAATTCTTATTGCTTTCAGCAGAAAGCAATCCCCTCCCGCTGAAAAGTGACTGTGACAAATTAGGGAAGGACCTCGTGAAGCCTAACAACTCGGCAATAAAATGGCAGTTGAAATAAAATATTGTGAAGCACAAGGAAGTACATGTAATGGAGGGAAATAAACATGACTCACACCAGAAACAGCTCCAGGTGATGATTGTGTTAAAATGTGGGGTTTGGTTGAAAGAGACTAGGCCTCTGAAATCATTGGCAGGAATTTTGGGGTACTTCAGTCAGCATCATGGAAGGTCATGGCTGATAATTATTTTTTTGGCTCAATGCAGAACCAGCCTACCGACATCAGGACAATGACCCATGCCTTCACTTCCACTTCCTGACAGGGAAGCATGGTGTTGGGTGGATAAAAAGATAGTAAAAAAATAGACACCATTCTTTTCAAATGGCCCTCATATTTGTTTTCATGTTTTTAAAAATATGTTGGTTAACATCTAGTTGTGCAACTGCTCTAGCTGTCAGATTAACAGGAAACTCTGTGTCCCTGCATCTATCAGTTAGGCAGTAAAATGAAACCAATCACGGGCAAGATAAGGGTTTCTGCATACATGGGGGTTCACCAGATAAGCATAAAATATTTCCTCAGAAATGTCTTTGTTAAAACTAAATAACAAAGCGACACAAAAGTGGTTTGATGAAGTGTGCGCATGCTCACCACAACTGGGGAGACACAGGACATTGTGAGTGAAGACTTCTCCTCCATGAATTTCTCTAACCTTCCTTTACAACCATCTCATGTCAGCAAATCCCATCAATTAGCATGTGCCCTGTGAAGAAATACTTCATTTTGTTTTCCTGAACTGCTGTCACAAAGCAAAGGTCACATGTGATTGTTGTATTTCCAAGTGGAATCGTTCATTTTAGAGAGATGCTGTGACAGATGGGTTAATTCCTCTGACAATAATGTACTTGATCCAACTGTCTACTCATGTAGCTGCCAGAACCGAGGGCCAGATACACTCAAACAAAACAAAACTGCTGCATCAAATGTGTATACATGTGTGTAGGTTTTTTCTTCCTTGAACCCACTGCAGAAGGTCCTGATATGGACCCAAAGCCTAGATGAAGATGTAAGTATGTAGATTTATAAGCAGGGGCTGTATTTAAATAAAAATGTGCAAGCAGGTAGGAGGGCAGCCAAGATCACAAAAGTCCTGGCCACTTTACATGCAGGGCCATTTCTCCCACCTGCCCTGCTTTTCTACTAGCATTTCCTGGTTGGCAGGGCCAGGTGGGAATATTACTTCAAACCTCAACTGGTACTGGGGTGAGAGGTTTTCCCCTTTCCCCTTGTGTTTTCATGGAATGTTTTCATCATTCCTCTGTTATGCATCCTGTGCTTTGTCATGACTTTGGATGGGAATGACATTGAGTAGCAGCTAAGCTAAGGGATTGAGGAGAGACATGCAGGCCACACCCCTAGTCTGGAAGGGGTCAGTCACTGCATCAGTTCCACCACCCAGTAGCCCGGCAGGATTGCAGACACACTGTCTGCACCACGATGGGGGTCAAATGCTGCCCAACCTGAATGCGTGCTTCCCAACCAACTGGCAGCAACAAACATTCCAACAGCAAGGGCTGATGGAATGAAGACTGGATCCTTGCCCTAAAGCCATGCTAACCCCACTTACAAAAACGAAGTTTTAGCCTGATTCAACCCACACATCTGCATCTGTTGTATCCATTCCCACTGCCCCAACCATCTGGAACCTGTGACTGTTGCAGAAGACATGTTCTTCAACATGTTTGATAATTTTGTCTTGAATAACACAGATTAGATATTAACTTAACCTGTCTGTAGCAGAGACATCACCTTGCCAACAAAGGTCCGTAAAGTAAAAGCTATGGTTTTCCCAGTAGTGATGTATGGAAGTGAGAGCTGGACCATAAAGAAGGCTGATCGCCGAAGAATTGATGCTTTTGAATTATGGTGCTGGAGCAGACTCTTGAGAGTCCCATGGACTGCAAGAAGATCAAACGCATCCATTCTTAAGGAAATCAGCCCTGAGTGCTCACTGGAAGGACAGATCGTGAAGCTGAGGCTCCAATACTTTGGCCACCTCATGAGAAGAGAAGACTCCCTGGAAAAGACCCTGTTGTTGGGAAAGATGGAGGGCACAAGGAGAAGGGGACGACAGAGGACGAGATGGTTGGACAGTGTTCTCGAAGCTACCAGCATGAGTTTGACCAAACTGCGGGAGGCAGTGGAAGACAGAAGTGCCTGGCATGCTCTGGTCCATGGGGTCACGAAGAGTCGGACACGACTAAACGACTAAACAACATCAACATAACCTGTCTGTAAGTTTCTGGATCCTGCAAAGATCCCTTTTGTTTTTTAAGGAGTGTTACATTATCCACTTTCCAGTCCTAAGCAATGGAGGCTAATCATGATGGCTAATCATGGGTTGCATATTTTAGTATCTCCTATTGTCTGTCTGCATCCCCCCGCCAAAAAAAAACTGTGCTTCAGTTAAGTTAGATTCCCACTCTGTCCAAATGGAATACTTTATTTTTCACATCATAGATAAGAAACACCGTAAAAATATTTTATGACCCCTACCCGGGTAACAAATTTGGAAGCATTGTTTTACTGCCTACTCAACCGTCTATTGGGTTGCAAATTTATGAAAGAGCTTGCCTTCACTGCACAGTAAACATGATCAACATTCCAGATGTCTATTATTAATCTCATGTTGTATCATCCCTCCATTCAGCTCCTAAAATATATCACACAAACCAAAACACATTTATACCTTGTTAAGGCAGTGATACAAAGCATAACAGATAAATACCAATGAAGAGGTGGAATGTTTTCAGTATTATAGGCCACCACAGAAACAATGTTAATACCAGTGTTTTGCCCCATATATTTTGAGTCTGACAATAATTCAGACATTTTGTTCAACAATTATTATATTAAGAACAGATAAGGGCTTATTCACTATCTATATGGATCCTAAGGTAATGATTCTATGTTTTGTTAAGGAGGAGACTGCTGGAGACTGTTATAGAGGTAATCTTTTGACTGCTGATGAGTCAAGCTTGTTCAGTTATAAGAAACCAGAGGTTCCATCATGCTTGGGCTGGCATGAGGTGCTATGGTGTTCAATGACAATACCTAAAGGTCAGTTTTCCAATATGCCACAACAAAGCATAGAAAAATACATGTTATTGGTTGCATTCTGGAACAGCAGATTTCAGGAATCTGTACAACCATTTTTCTTCTTTTCATTACTGTAGGATGAATTATGGTTCTGAATGCATTTTCCTTTTCTTATTCCTCATGATGGCTGCTTCTGTATACAGGTATATCAGCATGCTTTGCTTTTTCATTTTTTTTCTTTGCTTGCAGACTTTATAGGCTGCCCTATGACAAGAGTGTTCAGAGTAGCTCATGACAAGAAGCAGAATAATATGTATGAGAGCAAGGCAGCCTTCCCAAGACAGCACTTCCCAGGAGAGCTGTCAGCCACTCCCAAGGGCATCCATGGAAGTCTCCTACACAACCTTTGGAGTACTTTGTGTTAAAAAATAAATAGGGCATCCAGACTACATCCTGCTTTTGTGCTCTGTAAGGATTTCCAGTGCTACCCTCTCTTCATTAACTAAAGAGCAACTGGAAAAATAGTTTGCCATCTTTGATATGGGTGAGCCTTGTTTTGAGCTTCTTCTATCTGCCCGCCGCCTCAAATTGATCTGTCCAAAGCTGACTCCAAACAGGCCTACAGGAAGTGAGTAATTTCCCCACTTGAGAGGGGATAAATTCTATGGTACATTTTCCACTTTGACATGCATTTCAACCATGCATTTGAAAAGGTCAGATCAATTTATTCAGGGCCTTGAGAGCCAATGCCAATTAGGAGTGTATTCAAAGCACATGACTGTATCAAGCCCCAAATCACTCTGTTAATCCACCATTTCCACCCCATTAACATCCGGATAGGAAGCACGGAAAGAGAAGCCCTTTTATTTTCTGTAGTATCAAAATAACTTGCTATGGTTTGGTGGCAAGAAGCCCTTTCTTTTGCTTGCCACCTAACCTTAGCAAGCTCCTCTTGCTCAGAGAAGTGCCTTTCTTCACCCCATGAATGCACTAAATCAGAAGGGAAGTGCTATTTCATTCACATTGCCTTTCTGCCTTTTTCAAATATTGCTTTACTAACCATGAGTGGCAAGCTCAAGATTTCAACTGCATAATCCAAGGGTGGATAACCCACAGCTGTTCGGCTACACCTGGGCTCCCAGAAAGTTTGACTCCCCAAAATGTGCCAGTATAAATGCATCAAAAACTAAAGGCCAGGTTTCCCAGCTTTTGTTATTAGGCCATGCTCCTTTGTGTTCAGACCTCCCCTTGATATAGCGCTGCATAGAACTTGACCAAAGATGTGGGTGGAAACCAAATCAGCTCATCATTAAAGGAAATGATTTGTTCCTTAGGTGGATGCCTCTATAGCTGGATGCCAAATATAGTATTCTCCCCTGTTATCAAGATACAATTCTCAGATACATGATTCTGGAGGGAAAAATACTTCTAGTCAGTAAAGACTGAAAGATTACCTTTCTATTGTCAGTTATTTCTATTGTCAGGCTCACTTTAATTTGCATCAATGGCCACATATCAACACATCTAGAAAAATGACAACCAAAATGGAAAGGCACATGGGCTGGCACAATTTGTGAGCCCAGAAGAAGAAGAAGAAGAAGAAGAAGAAGAAGAAGAAGAAGAAGAAGAAGAAGAAGAAGAGTTTGGACTTGATATCCCGCCTTTCACTCCCCTTAAGGAGTCTCAAAGCAGCTAACAATCTCCTTTTCTTTCTTCCCCCACAACATACACTCTGTGAGGTGAGTGAGGCTGAGAGACTTCAGAGAAGTGTGACTAGCCCAAGGTCACCCAGCAGCTGCATGTGGAGGAGTGGGGAAGCGAACCCGGTTCACCAGATTACGAGTCTATCGCTCTTAACCACTACACCACACTGGCTCCCAAAGCCTCATGAGCATAGACTACCAGTCACATGATGTAAGATGCTTGGCCGGCCACAGGATATTGCTGGTGAGTGGGGTTTAAGTGCAGGCACAAGTCTTACTTATCTTCAGAATCACTCAAATCCACCTACTACAATGACAACTTCTCCACCTAGGGACAGCTCCTGATAGAGCACATACATTGAATGTGGAAGATCCCAGATCCAGCCTCTGGTATGTCCAGCCTGAAACTTTGGAGATCAGCTGCCCGTCTTTGTAGACAACAATAAATGGTTTGGCCCAGGACAAGACACTTTCCATTATAAGCTTGGATAGGTGGCTTTAAAAGAAGATTGGACAAATTCATGGGGGATAAGACTACCAATGGCTACTAGTCATGATGGCCATGCTCTGCCACAATGGCTGGAGGCAGTTATGCTTCTGAATACCAACTACTAGAAACTTTGGGAGAGAGAGTACTCTTGTGCTTGAGTTCTGTCTGCAGGTTTCTCACAGGTATCTGGCTGACCATTGTGAGAACTAGATGGGATTCCCCCCCCCCCTTTGCACAAGGCAAGGCAAGGGGCCCTTCTCACTAGGCTTTTGCTGAAAGGCTCAGGCCCAACAGGAAGGCAGTGACCCTCCCACCCTTTCACTTGAATTCTCTGCAACTGAGAAATCAAGAGGTGAATAAGGTCAATCCCTTCCCCTTTCCAGCTGCAGGGGGAAAGGTGATAGTGGTTATCTTCATCATATTGGGAAAGAAGACAATGGCAGTGGCCACAAACAATAGCTTGTTAAGTACTATTAAGCCAAACCTGTATTTTTTTAGTCCTCTGTCTTAGGCAGGAAATGAAATTGTCACATTTACCGTATCTTTTCAGATGACACAAAATGATAAACTAGATATTATTTACAGGGGTCAATTCTGACCCTTAATTATCCAGACATTCTGCTTCAATTTAGTAGAAAAGGGAGCCAGTCTTGTCATTTTTCCTGACAGTTAAAATGTATGCTGAATGCTCCTCCTATTATCTGCATAGCCTTGCCACAGTTAAGTTTCATTTGGCCTTATGAATAACCTCCTCTAGCAATTCAGTTTGAATATGTTAAGAAGTATGACATACTTTTAATGGAATTCTACTGACTCCTCTGCTTCTGGAAAGAAACCTCCTAGCATTTCCTTGGCTGTGAGAAATTGATTCTTTTTGGTTGTGCTTCCTCGGTTGAATTCGCAAGCGGCCACAGAGTAATCTAAGGCAATAAGCTGATTAAAAGAGTAATAGTTTCTAAAACTCAATGGGACCCGGTGCTCAGATGCCTCACTCCTTTTCTCAAGAGGCTGGTGGTGTTCATTCAGTGTGGGGGCAGAAAGAAGTGTGGAGATGACTTACAGACATTAGTGTCAATCAGGACTAGATGATGAACTTTCTTAAGCAATGAGTCTTACATTAAGTCCTCTGAGATTTCTCAGCCAATATGTAAATTGGAGTACAGCAGGTGCTTAATAATATTAACGTGTGGTTTTTTTTTTTTTTTCATACAGACACAACACATATCTTGTCCTCATTCAGGTATGGGGAACCCATTGTTGACACACTCCAATATGCCTCCAACAATGTGCAGATCAACAACATCTGGAGGGCTATAGGTTTCCCATGCCTGCCATAGCTCACAGCGGTGTTTTCGAGCCTCCGGAGGATTGCAAGCCCACATTTTGGAATAAAAATGTGTGGAAGAAGATGTGTAATGTGTCAAATAAGATTCAGGCAGAGGCATGGCTGGCAAGTGTTCCACATCTGCCCCAGAACATCGGAAAGAACTCACCACGTGGTTCTTCCCCATCATATTGTGGGCCAGACAATTCTTTTTGTAAGACAGTTAGCAGTTCCAGGAAGAGATGAGCTAGAGTAGAGAAACAGTGGGCAGGGAAAGGGTTAAATACCACCTCCCCGCCTGCTGCAATTCACTCCTTAGGACTCCCTCCAGAAACTGAGCAAAGTAGTTGAGTGAATACATATTTGATCTGGAACAAGGCTGAATTGTATATAAGCATTAAAAATAGAAAAATCCCCTCCCCTCCATTTGTCTTTCTGAAAAAGAATATCAGGTTGCACTCAGACCAGTTAAAAAAGCAAGAAGGGCATGGAATGTCTACTTAGATATAACTTTCAAGAGAAAGTCAAAGCAGCACATCTTATTTATCTTTTCTATGCCTTCTATTCAGCACAAATGTACACTTTTGCAAGCACCAGGCAACACATATTGAATGAAATAAAAAAGCTCCCGTGCAGGGAGTTTGTTAATTTTATCCTCTCCAAAACATCTCTCCCAGATTTTGTCAAATAGGATTTACTATTTATTAAACTTCACAAGCAAGGTTTATTAATTCACATTTCCCTAGGTATTATCTCTCAAGTGTTGCTTCCTGGCGCTCAGCTGCAACTGAAATTATACTTTGTACGACTCATGTTTTGCCTTCAGCTACATAGGTGCTAATCCCATTAACCCTGTGGATTTAATTTTCTGGCAACTCCTTCATGGAGAACGACCATCATGGTTACTTCATTGCTTTTTCTAAAAAGAACCCTGGCAAATTCTTTCATTGTTTCTCACAAGCTTATACGCAGCCTATTTCCATAGGACCATCTTTTGAAGTCATTTTGGAAGCACAATTAAAGGGACTAGTTATTCCCTGTAACACCAGTGAAGACCATCTTATCCTGAGGGGATGGTAGAGAGAAGAGCTTGGAGAGGTGCCTGGCACATAGCAGACGGTGTTCAAGCTGAGGTGACCTCCTTTCCCCAAACCATCACCACAAGGCTACTCAAGAACCAGCTGGCATTGAGGGAGGATAGAGAGAAGACAGAATGGCCCAGAGAACTGCCGACTATGTAGTGCTCAGAACTCCAGATGAGGTGGCCTCTGCCTCTATCAACCTCTTAATCTGAAGGGAGCAGACATCTAGTCCATGGGTAGGCAAACTAAGGCCTGGGGGCCAGATCTGGCCTAATCACCTTCTAAATCTGGCTTGTGGATAGTCCGGGAATCAGTGTGTTTTTACACGAGTATAATGTGTCCTTTTATTTTACATGAGTATAATGTGTCTGGATTATTTGTGGGGAAAAGGAATTTGTTCATATATTTTTTCAAAATATAGTCCGCCCCCCCCCCCAAGGTCTGAGGGACAGTGGACCAGCCCCCTGCTGAAAAAGTTTGCTGACCCCTGATCTAGTCTCTCCCTGCCCCCCGCCCCCCAATCATGGCTTATCTTGCCTTTAATTTATCCTTGCAAAGTTTCCTTTAAGAATGTAAATAATTTCTGAATTGTTAGCATCCATCTGTCTCGAGAGACAATGGAGTGTTCCTCCAGTGTTGAAGTCTAACTGCTGTGTTAGCAGCACCAGTGACCTTCCCCAGGGCACAAGCCTGGGCAGTGTCTCTGGAGACCCAGGGCTGGCAGATGGCAAGACTCGCCTCTTAGCCTCACTGATGTGCTCCAAATGAATATAGAGTAATACATTTGTCACCAGCTTGGCTGCAGGAGTTGCCAGAAGGAGGCATACAAGCCAACGTCCAACTGTCTTTGCATCTCCACTTCAGATTTGTGTATGGCTTACTCATTAATCTTTTCTTCTCCCAAAGATATCCCACAAGGGAGTGAAGATTTTTTCCCCTCCTGGATGGGCTACCTTCCCAAGTTGATGAACCCACCTGCCCCCACTTTCCTCTACAGCACGTGCAGAAAATGAGTACTCACACTTTACATTGTGGGTACCCTTGAGGGATCGTGCGTGGTGCTACAGTTTCCAGGGAGCTTACTGGCAAACAGGGACTGGCTTGCCTCTCAGTGTTAATGTTTGGGGGTTGACGCCCAGCCTCAGTAATCAAGTTTCTTGCTGGGAGGTGGGGCCAGCCCCATTTATAAATAGGGAGTGGATCCAACAATAGCCAGGCAGTCGGCTCTGGAGATTCACCCTCCCTACCCTCCCTTTGTTTAATGTTTATTGTTTGCAGGTTTATTGTTTGTTTAGTGGGCGCTTCTATGGTCTTTGACTGGCTGCTGTTGAAGGACTGGGAAGAAATTTTCCTGCATTCGCAGGTTTTGTCTTCCCTGTAGCAATTCGTCACAACTTTGGCGGTTATGGCTTTGGGTGGAATCCTTTAGTCTTTTCTTCCCTATATGGGGGGGGGATGTGAAGTGATGACTCACCCCCCTGCGTTGGCGATTCCAGGGTCCCCCTCTTAAAGAGGTTATATATATGGGTGTCACTAGCCATACACTGAAAGGTCGTCAGTGAACTACCCTGCATGTGGGGATATGGGCTTGGCTGCCTGCTACACTTACGTCTCGCAGGGCACCCCCATATCCAGTTACCCTGATGAGCCTCAGTTCCCCCCAGCTGGGGGGCTGGGAGGGATACACGCCCAAGGCCTAAGCCAAGGTCTTCCTACATTTAGAAGTTTAATAAATTTGTGGCCTACAGTAATTTCAATTCCATATAACCTTGTCAGAGTCTTTATTCCTTCCTTATGATCCCTGGGGTCTGGGGCTGTCTCTACCTGGTCATGCAATGCCTTCTTGACTATTGGAGCCACCATTGGTCCTGTCCACTCAATCCACTGTAACCTGTCTTTGCATGCAAGCAATGTCCCTAACTCACTGAGGGTTTGAAACCCATTGGCTACCCTCACCCGACTTAGCCGCCCTGTCGAAGCCATTCCTTGGGTGTGACCACTGTTGCATGTTGACAGCTCCTAGGAGTCACAGGAGAGACCTGAGTGCAGGGTTGGGACCAAAGGTGAACAAAGTGCCCCAGAAGGAGCATGATGTGTTCCCTACCAGAGGTACTAGCCTATAGAGCGAGATGAGCACCGCAACTCCAGAGTCATCTGCGACTGGACCTAATGGCCAGGTTACCTTTACCTTTAATACCTTACACACCACAATTTCTGAACTACCATGGTGTAAATAAGCAGAGAAGCTCGGTTTAAATTCAAGAAGTCCATGTTTGCACTCAGACAGAAATCTTTATATTTAGATGCTATTTGGATCTGACATGCATTTAACCTACCAATAGGTTAACTCACTACTATGTTAAAAAATATCTGCTTTGACTTGGTGTTAGATTTTTGACTTGTTAATGAAGTCAAACTTCCACATATATTTTCATTGAATTAATCAAAGTCAATGCCTTTAAAGCAAATCAGTTCAATGAAGTCAATGTTCTCTGGGTGAATTAAATGCAGTACAAATTCTTAACAGAGTGAATTTTAATTCAGATAAATTATTTTGAGGTGACAAGCCCTATTTATTTCAGCTCAGATTTTGCAATATATCCCTCCTTTATTACTGTTCTTTTCTGTGTGATGATCTCACAGGCAGCTTCTCTTTCTGTTAGGAAGCTGCAAATAGACTGCAATAACTGTGCATCTATCCCACTCACCTACTGGTGAAAAATGCCTTCAGTAGCATAGACTGGCATGGGAAGGATATGTGCAGATAAGGCATATTCTTGAAATTTAATAAGCATGTTTATTGTGTTTTATATTTACTGAATGGATATCCATCACCAGAAATCGCAGAGATAATTCTTGAGGACAATTGTGGACATAGTTCAGCTATAGTGGCCAGACCCACATTTGCCCATTTCTGTGAGAAGAGACTCAGATGGCTACCCTAATCTATGTAGATTAGGGGCGTTATCTGTTTGAAGGACTATCAGAGGACGGCTTTCAATTTGAAAGAGTTCTCTTTCACAAGAGCTATTCAGTCTGAATCCCATTTAAAAAGAAGGGAATTGAAATTGCTTGTCAGCACCTGGACAGCAGATTCCTGGTCTTTCACACTAGGGTGAGATGTTTTGGGTGCAGTTCCTTGAATGAGTCCTGTTGGTGGAGGTTGTGCACAATATCTTCTGGTTATCAAGGCTTCCCCCCATCTTCTCCCCTATGCATCACTGCACCTCCAAAAATTGACTCAGGAGTCAGGAGAACAGTACACAAGGAGTGGAAAAGGGGGACTGCTTGGTGTGGTAAACTGAGAAGCTTGTGCTGATGAAACATTCAACATAGCCTGATGCTGAATTCCTCCCATAGACTTTCTATTTAAATTATAGTATTTAGTCCTAAATTTGCAACTCTCTATATATTAACACATGAGAATTTTATGCCCATCTGTGTCCCCTTCTGTTCTCTTTGCATTTTCTCTTATTTGGTGGTGTTTGAGTAGTCACCCTAAAGTGAATTGCACTACCACTGAAAGCAATAGGACTTCAGTGATGACTAACTTGCCTCATTGGGTTTTAAGGATTATTTTCTCAAAATTGAACCTAGCATTCAAGTCAGGGTAGCCAATGTGGTGCCTTACTGTTGTTGCTGAACTGCATCTCCCTTCACCCCCAGTCAGCATGACCAATGGCCAAATTCAATGAGAGTTGTTGTTCAATCTAGAGGGCACCCTATTGAATAAACCTCATCTAGGTCATGGTAATCAAGTTAACACAAACCATAATGCCACAACTGTGTTCGATTCATTTTGTAGCTTTGAGGTCTTTTAAAGAAACAAAGTTATCCCTAAATGCTCAAGCCAACCGCAGAATAATTGCTACCTTTACATTTTCAGGCAAGACTGGCTAATTGCAGGGGAAAAACCCCAGACAATGGGTTTAACAGCTTACCATATTTATGACACATTCCCAGGGATTAGCATCATTTATGTGCTTAATAATCATTACATTTTATTATCTATCCTACAAATAAATTTTATTAGGAAGGACTGAATTAAATACAGTGTCCCCCACCCCCTCCTCTATTCAAATCTATTTACACATCCCCAGAAACAAATGTATTCACATTGTATAATTCTGATTGTATGCTTCGCCAAGCATTTAAAAGCCTTCCTCGACTGCATGGCTCTCGCAGTTTGACAATTCTGACAGCTTCACTCCCAGAGTGTGCCTGAGCAAGCAAGAAAAACCTGCAAAGACATGAGGTGTGTCGCAGAGCACAGGATGCTTTCAAACGATTTTTCTGTCATTGTAATCCGTTTTCAGTGGGTGGTCTTCCAGACTGACATATTTATCTGGGAAAATGTCACGTACTCACGAGATGCCGATTTGCATGGCGTCTGGTTCTCAGGTGTACTCTCTCGATTCAGCAGCGTTATGAATTGATGGTTCCCAAATGGCTGCTCAAATAGCTCCCCCCCCAACCCCCGCCCTTTGCTTGTAAGAGCAAAAGCTTTGTAAATGTGCTGGGCTTCCAAGAAATCCATTACATCCCCATGCTAGAGCAAACTGGATCGGATAACTGAAGTTTTCAAAAGTTTTCTTCCTGCTTGAGAAACCGTTTTGGGTCATGAAAACAGATAGCACCACCCCAACACCATTTTACCATGTGTTAATAAGTTTGGGTATCTCTGTAATATATTGCTCCTCATTTATAAGTTTGCCTGTTTAGACTTCGCTGGAGTGGGTGGGAGTAGCTGCTTCAGGAATATTAGAAGAAGGGGAGGTTCATTGTTTGGGTCTTCCTCTCCAGAACTGCAGGGGACAAAAAAACAAAACAAAACAAAAAACCCAGAAAAGTATCTTTCAGGGTTTAAGACTACCGCCTTCATACAATGAAAGGCTGCATCTATTGATGTTTCACAACCTTAACCTGATCTTAGCCAGACCCAGCTGAATACAGCAGAGCATACGCAGACTTCCAGAAGCAATCTGTTGCAGACAGGCAGGATGAAGCAGGAACAAGAGGCTGCTACCAGTAACTTGGTGTTTATTATTTACAGCAGACTCACAAGTTACTATATACAGGATACAGAGACGGATCTTAACTCTCTCACTGAGCAAACTCCAAACGACTCTCAGAACACCACTCTGATCAACCAACTATCCAGCAAGGAAGGTCATGAGTCATCATGCCAATGTGGAAACATCGACCAATAGCAGAGCTGTATCCTAGGTTCCATATCTCTAGGCAGAATAACTCCCTTCGGCCCCTTCCTCTCTTAATTGCTTTTGTGGGAAGCTGCATCAAATAGCACCCAAGAGCATCAGGAGGAGTTATGGGCCACACAGTCTTACCCATTGTCAATACTGTGGGAAACTGGAGGAAGAGGGTAATAATTGGTTGGAGGGGACTGAATGGGGATGGTGAGGAAAAGCACAGGAAGCAGACATGAGGAAAGGGGGAGAGGTGACCATGAGGAGAGTAAAAGGGGGGGCAGAGAAAGACGAATGCAAGTTTGGTGGCAAAGTAACAGGATGGGCAAAGGAGGGGAATATCCCCAGTGCCACTGGAGTTACTTTTGGGTTCCTTCTTGTGTGGGTTCCCTTCTTGCTTAGCTTTACCCTGGGGAATATTTGGGTGGTTTTGTGCTCTGTCAAACAGCCAAGACGAAGGAGGCAATACAACTTCCTTGAGTGTTTTCCTCTTACACTCCTTACACGCTGTTGTGTGCATTCATCTCTTGCCATCAGCATTGAAAGACAGTCCATCAGACCTCTGCCTTTCATTTCCAGCAGGAAGGAGTGGTGAAGGAAACTTCAAGAAACAGGGGACTGAAATGATCGGGGCAGGGTAAGGGCACACTATATGTACCTTCAAAGCACAAGGTTCCCCCCAAAGAATCATGGAAGCTGTAGTATGTTAAAGGAACTGGGAACTGAATTAGACTACAGTTCCCACTATTACTTGGAGCAGGACTCTTTTTTCAGCAGGAGCTCACCGGAACTCAGTTCTGGCACCTCTCAGTGGGTGCTATTGCCATTATAATAGAATGAGGGAAGCATTCATGCTGAGTTCTGGCACTCATTTTCCTAGAAAAATAGCACTGACTTGGGGGAAACTGTGTGCCTTTAATGTATAGTACAGCTGCTTGAGCAACAAGAGCTTCATTTCACATCTGTAATCAAGTCATTAATTTTTTAATTACAGTGGTTAGTCAATTAAAAATTCAGCTTGTTTATTTTGCACATTATCCATATGCACATAAAGGGAAGCTTTACAGGATGGGTGTTTATGTCATAGAGATTTAAAAATGGCCAATTGTTGCAGTAATAGCTATGGAGGATAGGATGCCCACTCCTTTTCTGGGGAAGCCTCCTGTGCTTCACACAGGGCACGAAGAAATTCAATCAGCATATTATTACGGCATTCCCCACTGTCTAAAGCTGAATTGTTAGAATCACAGAAGTCAGGAAAGGAATTGGTAGCACCCAGCATGCAATAGGTCATAGGCTACTGTTGTTGTTAATACTGCCCTGCCCTGCATCCACAGGGTGGTTCATATTAATCTTGGCGAGTCACAGGTTGTGAGGAAGGAGGAGGAGGAGGAGTTTGGACTTGATATCCCACCTTTCACTCAAAGTCTCAAAGTGGCTAACATTCTCCTTTCCCTTCCTCCCCCACATCAAACACTCTGTGAGGTGAGTGAGGCTGAGAGACTTCAGAGAAGTGTGACTAGCCCAAAGTCACCCAGCAGCTGCATGTGGAGGAGCGGGGAAGCGAACCTGGTTCACCAGATTACGAGTCCACCGCTCTTAACCACTACACCAGGCATCCCCAACCTTTGGCCCTCCAGATGTTTTGGACTACAATTTCCATCATCCCTGACCACTGGTCCTGTTAGCTAGGGATCATGGGAGTTGTAGGCCAAAACATCTGGAGGGCCGCAGGTTGGGAATGCCTGCACTACACCATGCTGGCCAGAGGACAGACCAATTTTTAAAATCATTAATAATAATGAATGAAATTGTTGGGAGGGACTTTGGAGATATCTAGTCTGATCCCTTGGTCAACTGAAGAATCTTGCAAAGCTACCTTCCCTGAGAAAAGGACATTCAGCATCTGCTTAAATAACTCCAGTGACAGGGAGCCCAGCACCTCCTAAGACAGTCTGTTGTTCCATGGTCAAACTACCATTAGGAAGTTTCTCCTGACGTTCAGCTGAAATCTGCATCCTTGAAATTTATACTCATTAGTTCTAGGCCTGCTCTCTGGAGCAAGGTAATTATATTTGATATACAGTATTTATGCTCATTTTACAGAGCTATTAGCGATGAGTTGCAATCACAGACAGTTTCCATTCATGAGAAAACATCCAGAACTGGTTTCAAGGCCATGAAAAATGCTATCAGATGTTGAACTCTAGAATGTTTTGCCACAAATCAGGGTATGAGATCGAGTCACAGAGTGACAGTAAAAAAAAAAAAAGGAGAAAAATGTACAATTGAGTGAAATCAAATTGAGAAGGGACAGAGATATTTCATGTAAGGAACTCTGCAGATGATATTAAATATTAAATATTTTGGGTTCCTCCTAAGTGAGAGATTGCCTTAAACAAGGCTTTTTGACAGTCATCAAATCACAGAGTTAATCGCTTGTATTGTAGAGCATGTGTTGATTATCCATCCACAATCTAGCCATAAGCCATTACTGTGAAACAAAACTAAAAAAAACCCCACAATTCCCTAATAACCACCACAAATTTGTCCTTCGTCAAATGCATTAATATTGAAGTCTGGTTTCATACATGAAACATACATTTCCTTTGAGCCTGATATGGGCTATGTACTGTATGTTATGTCTGATTGTTGCTCATGTGGAGAAGGGATTAGGGAAAGGGTATTTATATTGCAAGTAAGCATTCTGGATAACTGTAATGAATGCTTTAAGCCTTATGTGTGAAAATACGTTGCTAAGTGTACTCTTAGCTTTGGTTTTGTTTGGGGTTCTCTTTTGCCAGCAGTTTCCCTTTCAGCTTTTGTATAAGACAGGGCCAGCATCCACACCAGAAAGTAATCTCGCTTAGCTTGGCTCATGGTTTTCCTTTTTTTAAAAAAAAAAAAATTGTGAAAGCTTCCAACAAAGAGGTATATTTTTAAACAAAATGGGGGAAAGTGAATCTCGCACAATATTTATACAAGCAAAATGCCTTCTCTACGGTGGCATATCTTTTGCCGGTAGCATGTAATTTCCTTCTGTTTATAATCCTCATTTGAATATCTTAACAAAGAGGGTGGTTTCAGTTGGAACTGTGACCTGTTTTTCAGTAAGGTTTTAATCCTATTGCCTCGAGTGATTCAGTTTCCCAGTGTTGCACAGCAGCCTGTCAACAGTGCTTACAAATCGGCAGTAACCTCCAGGTGCGTGCCATGAGATGGGTGAAATATTGACAACTATTGATTTTTATTTTTATTTGTTTCGCAAAAGGCGAACACTTCATTAGAGAACTGGATAGGATTATCATAATTGTGTATATTCTTGGGCCAAAGGGGTTTCCGGCTGAACAAATCCCAAAGTAAAGCTACTGAGCATCTCAAAGGCCTGAATGTTTGGATGTAACCTCGGAGATTATGACAGCCCATAGCCAAGATGCAGAAGTGGTAACAGCTACTTCTGTGAATAGAAAAGTCACTCATTCATGGTCCCTGTGATGGGCAGAACAATTAGGTCAACCTAATCACCGATCATGTTTGTGATTGGAAACAGGAAAGTCACATAGAGGGAGGATGGAAAAGGTGGATTTTGATGGTTTAACTGCCAGATAGGGCCTGGATAAGGAAGCAGCTAGGTGTGCTTAGGGATTGGTCAGGGAGGATAAACTAGTTTAATTTCCTCAGGTGAAGAAAAGGGACATAGAGAAGAGCTAGAGGTTTTCTACAGAGTCAAAGTGAATAGGAAACAAAAGATTCCATAGAAATAGTTGAAGAGGAAGAATGGCAGATGAAAGTAATGGACTACATGGAATTGGCTGAAATGACTGGCAGAATCAGAGACCAGGGAGAAGAGACAGTGAAAGAAGATTGGAGGAAGTTTAAAGACTATCTACAGAAATATTATAAGATAATGAATGTTTGATGACATCTGATTGAATGTAAAAGGTTATTAGTAAAAAGTTTAAAAATTAAAAAAAGACCCAATAGTTTAAGATACAAGAAAATTAAGTGATATTAAGACACTAAAATTAAGACAAAATTAATCAAGAAAGAGGGAAGGGATTTGTTGTCTGAATATATGATCTGGAATACAGAGAAGGGAGGTCTGGGAAGGTCGGAGAAATAAGTTAATGCAAGGAATATAATGAGGATAAAATTGTTTTTATTTTTGTTTTTCTTTATTGATATTTTTTGCTGTTTTGTGTTTGTGCTCTATTGTTTTCCTTATTTCTTTTGTGTTGTTGTCTATTTTCTATTGTTTTTTTCTTTATGTAAAACTCAATGAAATATTTATATATATAAAAAAGAAATAGTTGAAGAGACTCATAAGTAAATTTATCATTTAAACCTACAACTGCATTTATGACAATTCCTAAGTATTGTGCCTTGGCTAGTGAAACCATTAGAGCGTTATCCCTTACTGAGTATTTGTTTTTAAAAAGTACTGTTTCATTTCCAACAGGCCTCAGCTTTAATCTATATCCAGAATAAGTTGATTTAAGAACCACAACTTCAAGAGTCTTTGCTACAGATTCATAGTTTCCGCTACCACTCATAGACAATATCTGAATTCTTAGTTGATTTATCCAGGGAGGGACCAAGGGTATATCTTCCCAGTCTCAGTCATGTTGCATTGCCGCCATCTTCACTGAGGGAGTTTGTCACAATCCCCACTTCAGATGTTACTAGAAACACACACAGATTGGTTGTAGTGGTAATAGTATCATCCCACCATTCCGCCAAGCAGCTCAAGGTGGCATACAAGGTCCTTCCTCACCCCTGAATGGAAAGAATTCAGTTGATATATACACAGCCTCAAAACCCTGCTGTAGATTATGCATAATGGCTGGGGAACGCACAAAATTCAGCCAAGATATGCATATTCCCCAAGGCCTGTTAGAGATGATGCATAATGACCCAAAAATGTAAAAAATCAGTTGATGTATGTTCACATTTTCCAAGGCCTATTGGAGATTATGTATATTGACTAGGAAATGTGTGAAACTCCCTCCTCATGGAAGGATTATGTGCACATTGCCAGCGCACCCATAAAGAAGACTCATGAAACAGTAACTGCAGTGAGAAATGGTTATATTTATTCAAATATAAAAACACAGAGAATCTGCAAGTAACTCCATAATTAGCTGATCAAAAATAGTCTAGGCATGGAAGTTCCCTAAGGAGGGAGCCATTCTTCCTCCATGCCATGAGAAACTTGGACTTGTGAACCTGATAAACACATCATGGCCCCACCATAGCACAGTGTTTATTCCAGGACACTCCAAAGCCAAGGCAGCAAGAGTGTCCTTAGCCCAAGAAATACCTCAGGCATTTACGCCAGCAGATCTTGTTTCTCCTCTCTGGACTAAAAGCTGATTAAACCAACAATAGCACTCCAATAAAAGGACTCCTATCAATACGTAGTAAACCAAGGAGTTGAAAGGTCAACCAGGATTCCCCCCCCCCCACAAAAGTCCCACTCAGCCCACACACAGGCAAGTAGCAAAGCCCATACAGCAGAACTGGGCTGGCTCAATACATTTTTTTACCTGAGGTGAATCACAAAATGGTGCCCCCAGCCTTGGAAAAATGGCTAAGTGAAGATCTACATTAGGAACAAGGGTGGGAGGAGGCCAGAAGCACCTATTCAATGAGAGGCTGCTGCAGAGGGAGGGGACTGCTGAGGAGATGGCAGATCCTGCCTCCATAGATCAGCTGCCCCTATGGTCCAGTGGTTGCTTCACCTTGCCGCAGGCAGCCCTGCAATGGAAGGTGAGTGGGCTCCACAAGGAGAAGAGTGGAGAGTTTGGGGAGAAGCCAGCTTATAAAGCCTTACTTCATCCTGGTTTGCCACCATATGCCTACCTCCAGTTCCTCCCCAGAGACAAAGCTGCCTGAGTCTTCTTCCCATGCGAGTTGAGGTGTGGCAAATTCACCCCCCACCCTATGGTGGGAGTGACATTCCCCATGAGGCTTGGTGAATGTGCACAATGGCCAGATGTTATGCACATTCACTGCTCAACTTATATTCCCCTTAACATATGCACAATTTTACAATTATAGAAATAAAACAGACATGCATATAGGCATTTGCACTTTTTAAAAATAAAGGTATTTTCATAGCTTCCTACTTTCTGATTATGATATACAGTAATATTCAACTGCGACAAAGGATGGAAAGCTGAGGAAACAGTCTTTGAATACATCTGTCATTTTTTTTATATCTGTCCTCTTGAATGTTTTACATTTTACACTTCAGTTCAAAAGATATTAATGTGTTTCAGAGTGTTTAAGTACAGCATGTTTGGCTATTCTCCTTTTACACAGTTCTTTCCCTGGAAGGCAGTGGAATAGTAAATCTATGCTGATGTATATGTTGTCAGGTGCCGAGGATATTTCACAGATTTTAAACTGTTGAGTAATGGAAAGAATTTAATTAAACATTCCATAAATTATTTGAGCACTAGCTTGGTATTTATTGAGTAGGGCTACAATCTATTGCTTCAGCATTTGTTGCTTATCCCCTGGCTTATAAATTAAAGGATAATTAATGCGTTGGTTATTCCATTTGGGAGTATAATTCACAACCGTTAGCATTCAGGGGAGTTTGCCATTGTCTTCAATAGGTTGTCTGCCTAATAGTTTAGATGACTGCACAAAAAACTAGAAGAGGTTGGGCTTCTTCCTTATGGAGAACACACTGCTAGGTCTGGTTCTGACATTTACTAGGCTTGCAAGAAACTTCACATGATGAATAAGCAGGCATGCCTTCCTTCCTTCCACTGTGATGATAACATCACTTGTAATTTAGGCACTCCATACAGATGCTTTACCAACACAATTATTTTCCTTTAAAGGGGTGGGGTAAGCAAGCCAACCCTAGCATTCTATTCCCCTCTCAGAACGGCTTGACAATCAATTTTGCTACTCAGAGCATCCCATTTGTGGGCTATAGCCTATCCATTTATGGACTGCTGACTTGTGTATGAATTTGATCTCAAATTCAGGGCAAACCATGTGCACCCAAGAGCTGCCTTGCAAACATCTAACTCCCCCATTGGAATGGATGGCTACTTTCTTCCTCCACTGTCTCTGTATGCTCATTGCTGGAGAGTTTGCACACACCTACACCCTTTTATTTTTGTATAACGGGGTCAGCAGTAGCCCATGAATCAGTAAAAGGTTTTAAGCATGGAATGGTGGTTGGTGGTGGTGAGCAATGAAACTCTTACCAGAGATTCCCATGACCTGTCAGCAGAGGAATGGGAACTGTTAGCACTGCACCATGCTGACATATGCACAAGTTGCTGAGTAACTAGCAGTGCCCAGCATTTTGCTGACCCGTTGAAAACACAGCCGTATTATATCAACGCTTATATTTCCCTTTTTACATGCTCAGTGAGTTCTGATCTGTGCTAGTAACGGATATGGGTGGCTTTGATTTTGAAAGGCCATGCATCTTCTCAAGCATATATTTCCCATCACCAGCACTTTATTAAAAAGATATCTTGAGCATTCTTCCCGAGGCAGATTTCAGTACAATTTCACAATGCTCACAAAACCACAGTGTGAACCCTGCTTCATCTGAATGAAGGCTTCGTTTTATTGGCTGTGTGAATTGTAGTGTTTCAAAAGCTTATGAGCTTAATACAAAAGGCTGCATCAAAACAAAACTGACTGCACTTATTATGGCTAACTCTTCAAAAATATGCCCAAGGTTGAAATTTAGCATGATTCTGTTCCTGTTCCGTAATGACAATGAGCCTGTTCCAGGCTGCTCTGGAACTGGTATCAAAAAATGGAGCTTCTACTCTTCTGGCTGCCCAAGCCAGGGACTTGTGTTAATGCCTAGGTGTGTGGAAGGAGATGGTCTCTTGGTCAATACAGAACCTTTGGTTGGCATCACCTCAATCCTACTGCTGAGTCATGAGAGATTGTTAAATACAGTAGGCTCCCAATTTATGCCAATTCTATCTACACATTTGCAACTTTGTGCTGATTGCCAATAAATTAAAAAACTAGAAAGGGGCAGGAGACCCTTGTGGTACTGTCCCAGAGCCCAGCAAGCAAGGCAGAGGGCTTACTTGTTCCTCAAAGGGTTTTCTAACAATGGAAAGCACTTTGAAGGCCTTCATCTTGATTACCAGGTTCTGGGAGGCTTCACAATAGGGCACTGGGAGGTTCCCATGAGATCTCACAGGGCTATCATGAGATCTCAGATGGTCCTGATCTCATGGGATCTCAGATGGCGGGGTAGTTCTGATTGCATGATTTCACCTTTATGCACAACCCCTGGGAATGTAACCCTTGGATAAGTTGCAATCGTGGTGCATATTGAGGTGACTTAAAAGCAAAATGTTGAGGTTAACATTGCTTCATTGAGCACAAATGAGCTTATGTCTAACACAGTATAATATGCAGGGGGGGGGGGACTATTCCCAAGGTCTCTTTTAGAGATAAGAACAGAGCAATTGCTATTCCCATATTCTGTTCTGTTCATAACTAACTCTCAGGATAATAGCAAGCTCGCAAATCAAATCTGTTTTGCGGGATTAATTTGTAGATTAAACTAATTGGTGATTTATATTTGAAAGCGAAATAGGAAACACCATTGGCTGAGGGGAAGGGGAAGGTCTTGCTAACTGCAAGCTGTTATCCTTTGCCATTTTTTAATAATTCTTTCACTTAGTGCATTACAGCGAGAGCTGTGCAACTCCTATTACATGGATCAATAGGGAAAGAAACACAGGAGGAAGCATGGCAGCTTTTCAACAGCTTCTTAAGAAGCTGTATTGAAGTCTTCATTTTCACTGTCACAAAGCCCTGCTGGATCAAACCAAGGGCCTAGCCAGATAGCATCCTCTTTTGCACAGTGGCCAACCGGATGCCTAAGCTCACAAGCAGGACATGAAGAAGCATGCTGCCTTTGATCCTGGCGGTATAAAATAGCTACCATGACTAATAGTAATAGCCATTGATAGCTTTGTCCCCCATGGTCTAATCCTCTTTTAAACCTGTCCAGGTTGGTGGCTGTCACCTAAGGACACACACACACACACACAAACACACTTTTTAAAAACTTTCTTCATCACCCAAAAGTGATCATCTCCTTTCAGGCAATGAAGGGAGAAGTTCTGATTTTGGGTTGTGCCCCATTGCAAATGGTATGAGACCAGTCCATTTGGTCTTTCCTCTGTTGTTATAACCCATACATGCTATGCTTGCATCAGGATGCTTATGAATATCGGCTGCCAAAACTCAGAACAATTTCCAAGTGAGGCAGCCCTGATCATTACGCTATAAAAACTGGAGAGCACAAGCAAGTTGTCTAAACAAACCTAAGTGAAAAGTTCTGTTTCCTAAAGTTAAACTGACACTGAGAAATGAAGTGAAACACCATGTTAAAGCACTCTGATCTTCAATTATCTATACACGTTGTTTCCAACACAGTGGTTCATGGTGCCTTTGCATTCAAATTGAGCAGCTTGACACAACCATAATTACTATGACCTCTCCATTGTTACCATGAGGTGTTGACATCTGTATACCGTAAGCAGCTGGTGGGTGCATCTGCTTAGCAATTAAATGGCTGGCCCTGCCCAAGGATTAATGCCAAAACTTTGAGTAAGAAGCGGGGTTGATCAAATGTTAATTGCAATTACACTGTCCCCTGTTCTACACCTGCCTCGACTTTTTCAGTCTTCAAGAAGTTGTTATTTGATGTGTGACTTAGCAACTTCAGGATATAATCCTTCTGTTCAACTAGCCTGTGCATTACTCATACCAACTATTTAAAAGCTGGCTTCCAAACAAAACAAAACAAAACAAAACAAAACAAAACAAAACAAAACGATAGCTTATATTTTGAAAATGTGCTAAAACCATAACGCAATGTTGGTACTTGGGGCACTTTTGGAATCACAGACAATTGAGCCAAAGATGATTTCATATATACTTGCAAAACAAGTATAAATGTTTAGAAGGGATCCTGTAAAGAAAACTGCTCTAGATCCAAGTAAGGGACACACTTCACAAAATGTTTACCCATGTGTGCATCATCAGCTGAAATGCCCCATGAATGAAGCTACAGCCTCTCAAACTAATGCTCAGCTTTCAGCTTTCAACATCAGTAAACGAGGGACGCAAACAATGCATTAGTTAAGACAACGCAGATGCTTTAACTATTTTCATGCCCGTGTGGAAATTGTTGACCACCTAGATTGCTCCTAAGATACGAAAAAGCATGAAGTGTTACAGCTTTGACAAGACAATCCATCAATCTTTGGCATGCAATTAGGCATGTCATATGTGGAGTCATGCTGAAGATCAAGAAGGTTGTCCAGAATGATCTGAGTTGTGATCATTTGAATGGCTGCTTTTCAGCAACGCATACCTGAAGGTCAAACTACACATCATATTAACACATAACACACAGTCTCCAGTTTTTCTTTGATTAACTGCAGGTGGAGGGGGTGATTTTTACATGAACCACACCCCATGGGGAGGGAGGTTTATATCTTGTCTTCCACTGCAGTTCAGATATATACATGCACCCATACAGCTAGCAGTCTAAGGGGGTGGGGTGGAATCCCAGATTAGGGAGGAACGTTCCCATTGGTACCAATGAGAACTTTTTTTTTTCAATTGGAAGACACAAGACCTACCCACCCGGGAAGAATGGCAGATGAAGCTGATGGACTACATGGAAATGGCGGAAATGACTGGCAGAATCCGAGACCAGGGAGAAGAGTCGATGGAAGAAGATTGGAAAAAATTTAAAGTATATTTACAGAAATACTGTAAAATTAATGAATGTTAGAAGAATACTGGAATGAAGTTATAAGGTTTTAGCAGAAATGTTATAAATATTTAAGCAAAAACTGATTGTTAATGGGTTAAAGTGGAAAATTTAAAGTTAGATTGTGTTAAGACAAATTATAGAACAAAAAATTGAGAAAGAGGGAAAGGATTTGCTGAATTAGCTATGTTGAACTAGAATACAAAAAAGGGAGGTGTGAGGAAGTCGAGGAAACAAGTAAATGAAAGATAAAGATATGGAAATTGGATGTGTTCTTAAATGTTTTTGTTTTTTCTTGTTGCCTTGTTTTTCTTTCTATTTTTGATGTACTGTTTGTTAATTTTTTATTGTTTTTTTTCTCTCATATTTTTTCTTTTTTCTTCTGTAACTATAAAACCACTAATAAATATTATTATAAAAATAGAGAACTTTTTTTCAAAGACTCCTTGTTTTGTATAGGGGATTTTAATCCTGACTGTGGCTAGGAGGAAGCGAATGGACCTGACCTCTCTATGCATCTCCTGTGCTTGTCAGTAATTAAAGAAAATCCACAGCAGCATGCTACACACTAAGTATAACATGTGGTTTTATCTGCTAGTCATGGGTAAAAATTCTGCTTCTGTACTCTGCAGGACCCTTTCTTTCTGCACAGATGCATCTACCAAGGTGTCTGCTTTTCGGTAGGTCATTATGGCTGATGGAGCTGGTGGACAAATGGGAATGAACAAAGGACAAGGCAAACTATCAGAGAAATTCAGGGAGATGAACCTATGCCATGCTGCCTTTAAAACAGCTTTGTGCAGGCCTGCCCACTGGAAAAATGCCTTGATTGAGAGAATATCTGATCTAGTGCTCCAATAAGAAAATACCATAGGTATATCATAGTAGCATATACTGTAGAAGCCTCTGAAAACTGTACTTTTGACAGCATTTCACCGACCTTCTGTAGTAAGACAATAATGTCCTTGTAGATTATCATCCAGAACCACATGCATTCATAGCAGTTTCATTACTCATCTTGGTCCCCTTCACAATTTGATATCGCATTATCATTAGAAGAAGAAGAAGAGTTTGGATTTGATATCCTGCTTTATCACTACCCTAAGGAGTCTCAAAGCGAATAACAATCTCCTTTCCCTCCCCCCCCCCACAACAAACACTCTGTGAGGTGAGTGGGGCTGAGAGACTTCAGAGAAGTGTGACTGGCCCAAGGTCACCCAGCAGCTGCAAGTGGAAGAGCGGGGATGCGAACCCAGTTCACCAGATTACGAGTCCACCACTCTTAACCACTACCCCACACTTGCTCTCACCACATTAGAGGCTTCAGTGGTGTTTGTGACTTGAGTGCCTTTTATCAGCGTAGCCTGATATACTTGGATGGAGGTAGCTTGGCCACCATTATCCATGCACTGGTAACCTCCTATTAAGATTACTGCAACATCCTGTACATGGATGTGCCTTTAAAAATAGTCCCACAACTGTGGTTGGACCAAAACAGATCTGCAGATTTGATCATATCCAGCCAATAAACCAATTCAAACCATGCTTGCAGGCAATTTAAATCCTGTTTCTGTGCAAAAGCATACCCAGGGCAGCTAAATCAAAGAAGAATAAAAACAGTTAACAGTAAAACACCAATAAATGAACAGCAGGATAAAACAGCGGTTACTCAAAGTAGTTTTGTCACAGAGTAGAAATTGGGGAAAATAAAAAAGCATTAGCTTGGTGGGCCAGAAGAGCATTTGTATACATTCCTACTTAATTTCCTTAAGGGGCGGGGGGGGGGGGGCAGGAGAAAGTCAGTTATCACCTCCTTCAATTCAACCTTGATCCAGGGCATTCTAATCATTTGTTCCCCTTCTGCCCCATCACTCAAGAAGCCTACTTTTTAAACATTTCATTGGCCAGGATGGTCCACAAACATTTTTCATCTTGCTTGAATAAAACTCTGGCATTCACATATTTTCTGTCTCCTTCTGTACAGATGCCTTACTCTCATCTCTTCTATATATTTTTTTTGTACTTTTCAGTTAACTTTTAGTACTGAATGGTGTGGACCATTTATCAAGCTGGTCAGCTGGACTCTCCAATTGAGAGAAGCTTTCTGACCTGCGTTCAGCAAAAATGTAAATGGATGGCTCCTTATAATTCTCTCTGTCCTCTTTACAACTCAGCTGGGACCAGCTTCTTTCATATATACACACACACATGCTATATTTCTTCCATATGAGAAAGAGGAAAAGTAATATTGCCCTTTGTTTAATGGCAGATTTATGAACACCTTAACTGTATATTTCATTAAGAGCTTCCATATATCTTCAGGGACATGCCAATCCTGTTTATTAAAATGTCTGTAAGTACAAATTGGGTCAGTTGTGCTTTAAAATGTTGACTGAATGCCTTTCATAAAATAGGCTCTTTCACGTAATGCAGAACTATTGTTTAACACTTTCAAACCTAGTCCATCAATGGTTGACAAGATGCATCCCTTAAAATGTTTGCTAGTCTTATGAAAACTTTATTGGATTTCCTTGACATTCTTTTGATGTAAAGTTCCTCGGGAACTCTAAAGAAAGCCGCGAGGACAAGAAACATTTGGATAGGATTGTGAGGAAAACTGTGTGGTGTTTCTTTGAGGACTTGCACCAGAGTGCCAGACCAAAAAAAACCCAAAAACATTTCAGAATATCCAAATTGGCTTCTGTGATTCTGGGGTGTTTCATTGAATATGAGGAAGCAACTGAATATGTGAGGTTGGTCAGTTGTAGGTTATACTAATCAAATGAGCTCCAGGTATATATACAACAAATGTGCGGGTATAATAACTACGTAATCTACCAGATTAAAGGATAGTCTCAAATATTCTGCATGAAATGGACCTAGGAACAGAGTTCTACAGAGCAGAGAAATCCAGTTTAAAGTTGTTCTAATAAGTCCTTCTTGTTAGAGAAATCTAAGGGAGCAAACACACTTAGGGATATATATATTTATGATACGGCAGTATATAAATATTTTTTATAAATAAATAATAAAAAGGAAGGAGGCATCAATTTCTGTTCTGACCCTTGTTCATCACACTCAGTTCTGCTTCTGTTCTGCTGCAGTTCAGCTTCCAACAAAAACCATGTTATTTGTCTTGCAGTCATGGAATTTCACACAATTATATAACTAATGACATTGTCACTACTTTATTCCACAGCATTCATTTCATCACAAAGCCCATTTATTTCAATGCAAAAGAAGCACAATGCAAGTGTTTGTGTGTGTGTGTGATCAATTACTCATTGTTTGCGGACTGAAAACAGGAGCTTGACTAGGACCTGCCATTTTCAGTCTTGTAACGTTTGGCTCTGTACAAAGTTGTTGTTTAAAGTATAAAAATGATGAGGCCACCTAAGAGGAGAGCTCACGTGGATTAGATGACTTACTTAAGTTACAACAGCTGTTGAGGGGAAAGTAATTAGAAGTACATCCTGGGATCTGAAATGAAGTCGAGAGAAGTGGAACAGATGGAAATGTGTTGGCACTTCGCTAACTCTCGGCAGTCGTGTGAGATTTGTTGTGTTGAGTAAATATCAAGTTGTGTTTATCAGAATTACCTCTGTTCTTTTCGTAAGTAGCCTTTTATCATGCAAAGCCTCTTGCAACTGTACCATTTCTTTTTTGAACTGAGGCTGCCACTGAAGGTACACTGTCTTCGAAGTAAGTACCACGGGGAAAAGGCAAGAAATGTGTATCTTGTGAAATGCTCTCTCCAGGGAGGCTCACCTGGCTCCTTCTTTACATGTATAGGTACTAGGCAAAAGCATTCCTATTCTCTCAGACCTTTCGTTAATTAAACTAGTGGGATGTTTATTTTGTTTGTTACTATGTTATGTGAGACACGGGTGGCGCTGTGGGTTAAACCACAGAGCCTAGGACTTGCCGATCAGAAGGTCGGTGGTTCGAATCCCTGCCACGGGGTGAACTCCCGTTGCTCGGTCCCAGCTCCTGCCAACCTAGCAGTTCGAAAGCACGTCAAAGTGCAAGTAGATAAATAGGTACCACTCCGGCGGGAAGGACAAACTGGCTGCCTTGGTATGAAAACAGCTTTCCTACTCTACCAGTTTCTAGCCTATATCAAAGCTCCACAGAGTAGTAATCTTTACTCCAGGGTGATTTCTGCTTCCTTGTTCTCTGTCTCTTCCTGTTCCAAGCTTTCCACACAAACATATTTCTGCCCCCCTCTTCCGTGCATGTGTATTTCTTCTCCAAATCACATACAGTGATACCTCAGGTTACATATGCTTCAGGTGCCACACTCTGCTAACCCAGAAATAGTGCTTCAGGTTAAGAACTTTGCTTCAGGATAAGAACAGAAATCGTGCTCCGACGGCGTGGCGGCAGCGGTAGGCCCCATTAGCTGAAGTGGTGCTTCAGGTTAAGAGCAGTTTCAGGTTAAGAATGGACCTCCAGAACGAATTAAGTACTTAACCTGAGGTACCACTGTATATGCATTTTGAGGGAAGAACCATGTGGAAACATTCAGAAAGTGTAAAATCTGGTGGATAATTTAAGCTCCTAGTCTGAGTGGTGTGGATCAGGTCTTTTCATATCATAATCCATAAAGTTTGAATTGCTCCAAGCATCTGTAGCTCAGATGAAAGGCCAATAAACATATGTCATCAGGTTCAAGAATTGATCGGCTGTGGTGTGAGATACACAGGTTGTAAAGAAATCAAAGCAATATCGAAAACAAAAATGTGCTGCCCCAAAAAAGATGAATTTCAGTAGGCTGTAGACAAAACAGAGGTGGTGGAGGTGGGAGGAGAGGAGCCATAAACTTGCACTAAATACAGAGCAAAAGCAGCTTTGGACGTTACATTTAGATGGTTGGCATATTTGCAATCTACTCATCAGATAGCTTTGCTGCTTCTTTTTTCTTTTTCTAATCTTGACTATAATTTCCAGATTTGAACACTTATCATAGGATTGTCAAGTTTGAAGGGAGCCCCAAGCGTCTTCTAGTCCAGCCCCCTGCAATGCAGGAATCTCGACTAAAGTATCCATGACAGAAGGCCATCCTACCTCTGCTTGAAAACCTCTAAGGAAGGAGAGTCTACAAGCTTCCAAAGTAATCCATTCCACCTATGGTTGCTTATAGAACCATGGCTGACATGATGCATTAGTCACCACCAGTTGCTAAAATAGTGGCCCCTTCTAGACAGTACCTTGTGATTTGTGAATAACTTCAATAGCAAATAGTTACAGGTAGGTAGCTGTGTTGGTCTGCCATAGTCAAAACAAAATTAAAAAATCCCTTCCAGTTGCACCTTAGAGACCAACTAAGTTTATTATTGGTATGAACTTTCGTGTGCATGCACTTCAGGTGTATCTGAAGAAGTGTGTATGCACACGAAAGCTCATACCAATAACAAACTCAGTTGGTCTCTAAGGTGCTACTGGAAGGATTTTTTTATTATTTTGCAATAGCAAAATAGTTGTTAGATCAGGAAAGAACAGAATCCAAAGGCTGAACCTTGTTTTATATTCAGTTAGCTAACATTTTATCACCCCAAGCTAAAGACATTTGGCCACCACCATTTGCCTTGCCAGAATACTACTTACCTAACTAGTGATAGTGACTCACTGCAACATCAAGGCAGGCCTGCTTAGTGTCCAGTTGTTGCTTTTTAGCTGAGAACGACCAGGAGTTTAAAAGAGCAGACTCCTGGCTTCTGTAATTTTTCATTCTGCCATTGCCGAGTGATACCAAGGTAATACCAAGCCAATAGAGAAATGAAAGATATTGGGTAGCTGGTGTTCTGAACCATGGTCTCACAGGTAGAATCAGGCATCATTTCCACAGGATACATGGCACAAGCCATTATAATATGTCCCCCAGTTAGTTCTCCAGTTTAGGAAGTTGACGTTCCCAATGTATACTTCATATCACAGGAAGTGAAGGAGTACCTGAAACCTCACAAGCAGAACAGAGCTGAGCGCTTTCTTTCCACACAACCTCCAACCTCATATCCAGGGTCAGCATCAGTACCCAAGGAGCCTTGGGCAACTGCAAAATCCCATCACTGCTGATGCCTGCTTTGGCTCAGACCAAACCATTCTCTTTCCCTCAGTTTTTACCCACCATTTTAAACCTCATACAATGACATTACATCAGGGTATTGTAGGGAATTAAAATGGCAGGCAGCTCATAGCAAATTTAAACATGGTGCTGCTGCCCACAACCAGACAGCTCTAGTGGTCTCGGGAGGAGCAGTAGAAAAGATTTTGCTGGGCAGTTTCTCAAAATGGGAGCTAGCCTGCTCACATGGGTCCACAGTCCCAGGAAAAACTTGGGCAAGTGGCCCTGTCTTAACCTTGACCCTTGCAGGGGACATCTGCATACATAGAGATATTGACCAATGATGGGGCTCAGGTCATCTGTTGTTGCAACATGAACTCACCTCTTTCCCCTCTCAAATGGACATCAAAACCTTTCAAACTAGTCCTGTAAGCTGCTCTGTTCACGTCTTTTAAAACTCAGAATTGTGAGGGTTAACAGAATGAAACAAGCAATGTATGTTTATGGTTGTTGAGCAATAGCCCAAAATTGGGCATGCTCCACCCCTCCCACATTTTAACATTGATATTTTTATGTCATGCAAGTCCCTCTGCTTCAAATCCAGAGTGTTAGCTCCTTTCTTTTGCCCCTCCACACTCTGCTCACTGTCAGAAGAGCCTTTCTTAGCATTGCCACAAAAATTGCTCCCTAATCTAAATATGTAATTTTGCTTTCTCCTTCTGTGGAGAAAGATGTGGCTGTGTAAGTCACTTCTGTTTTTTTGAAAAAAAGCTCTTCATTCAATGTTTCTAGGCTACCAAACATTCTCATCGTGATATACACAGTCTGTTCTGTTATGTGAAGCTATATATTTGTATTTCTCCATTGACTTGTTTGAACTGTGACTATAGTGCTGTGATGAAATTTGTCCTCCAGTTTCACCTGCCCACACTTCCTGATCTGAGAAAAAGCTCCATGGAAGAATTACATCATTATGTCCCTGAGGCTTTCACTGAAGCGTGGGCACCTGGGAAGGCTGCAGAGTGCAGACCACAGGTGAGATGGTTTATTTCCCCTTTGCTAACTTTTGAATGTAATTTATTTTCTCTTTCGTTCATGGGGAATGGGTGGGGGAAATGCAGGGGAATTTTTTGTTGAAGCACTGAGACTATATTCATGGTTTTGGTTACTGGTGATGTGTTCCTTTAACTAGCGGGCTAAAGAGGCGTAGATGTTTGGATTCAACAGCCACCAAACAGTTTCATTCACTCAAAGAGGTGAAGTCCAAATACATCCCACCATTATTCCTCTTCGTAATCCACCAGAGATGGATTAACAATTGCATTAGATGTGCCGTGGATGAAAAATAGTCAGATTTGAGGCTCTTGCTTTGTGCAAATTGGAACGAGAACTATGGTGTGGAGGATGTATGAATTCCGCTTTCTAAACAGCTGAACAGCTACAATTATCATTGCTCCAAAAATGGGCTGGGTGCCCTCTTTTAATAGCCAAGCAATGGTGGCCATTCTCCAAAAAAGAAGTGGAAGAAAAGGAAAATGCCAACAGCTTGCCCCAGGTAAAAAAATGGAATCTGATAATCTCGGTTGTGTGGCAAAGTTCCACTACCTGTATACTTTTACAAGTTATATCTGTGAAGTTTTTTTGTTGTGTGCGTGTTGAGATTCCAAATAGCTTTGTGGGTTTGAAAGGCCTATAAGGCTATAACTGCCAAATCCAAACCCTTTGAGACATTTCTTTAAAGCAAAATCCCCACCCTCACATACAATTTGTATATGACTACATGTGCAAATGAATACATTATGTTGGCTGGGGGCAGGGGAAGCAGTGTCTGCTGCTGTGATCCCCTGCCCACCCCCCTTGTATGTAAATAATAATAATAATAATAATAATAATAATAATAATAATAATAATTTATTTATACCCCACCCATCTGGCTGGGTTTCCCCAGTCACTCTGGGTGGCTTCCAACAAAATATTAAATTACAATAGTCCTTCAGATATTAAAAGCTTCCCTAAACAGGGCTGCCTTCAGAAGTCTCCTAAAACTCTGGTAGTTGTTTTTTCCCCTTTGACATCTGATGGGAGGGCCACAGGGCGGGCGCCACTACCGAGAAGGCCCTCTGCCTGGTTCCCTGTAACTTGGCTTCTCGCAGTGAGGGAACTGCCAGAAGGCCCTCGGCGCTGGACCTCTGTGTCCAGGCAGAACGATGGGGGTGGAGACACTCCTTCAGGTATACTGGGCAGAGGCCATTTAAGGTTTGATTTATGGGATATTTTAAAGTTATTTTGTAGCATCACACTTGCGTTCTGAGTCAGCCTAAGGCTGCATAGGTGAGCCTTACCTGGAGCTGTATGCATGATTATGTGATCCTTCAAACAGACCTAGCCATCAGTATGTGCAGGGCAGTTAAATAAAAAAGAGATGGGGAAGCTGTGGCACATGTTGTTGTTTATTAAATTTCTATAGTGCCCTTCATCTGAAGATCACAGAGCAGTTTAAAAACACAAAAATACCTACCGTAATAACAAAACAAAACAAAAAATACACACACCCCCCATATTGAAGTGACATCATCCCCAGTCAGTATAGCCAATGGTTAGGAATGTTGACAATGGTAGTCAAAGAACACCTGGAAGGTATAGATAACTGAGTGACAGCGCATATGCTGTACATGAAGAAGATTCCAGGTTCAAACCCTGACATCTCCAGGTGGGGCTGGGAATCTCTTCTGCCTAAAATCCTGGGGAGCCACTACAAATCAGTGTAGACGAGAGTCTGAGCCAGATGGACCAGTGGTCTGACTCAATATAAGATGCCTGTGATTTTATATCACATTCCTGTGATATAAAACATGACATCTGTTGAGCAAAACTATAGAGCAAGTATCAGAAGCACAATGGCTTTTCAATACACATTATATCCACTCTCTGCGCAAATTGGGGAACAATAATTACATCTCTGTTTCTGCAGGTGTTGCATCTTTTAATATCTTGAAAGTAAATGAACTACCCACTCACAGATATAATCTTCTTTCCTTTAGGTCATCAGTTTATCCACTTTTTAAAGCAATGATTTTCTAGAAATTATTGCATTCCCTCCAGGTAATAGGACCTATTCATTTACAGAAACTCCCGCACCCACTCCACAAACCAAGTGAATTATCATAGAAATGTGTTTTTCTTCCTGAAAGGCAATTGGTTAACAAGAAATAAAATAATACGTGATAATGATATTTCCATCAGTGATAACTACCTTCAACACGAATTGCAACACAGTTTGACGCAATGCCTTTTGAAGTCGCGCTAGTGCTAGTTACAATTATTTGTAACTTGAGGGACTTCTGCGTGGAATCGCTGTGCAATTACTTTCCTGGTGACACATTTATAGGAAATTTTCTTCCATGCACACTAATGTTTCCATTACAATAAACAGAACAAAAAATGGGTTTGATCCAGACTTATTACACAACCCAAACTCTGTGTCCAGGAGTCTGTGGAGTGATGAACCCACCGCTGCTTCTGCAGTCCTGCTGTTCTCAGCAGCTGTCACAGAAGGCGAGGTGCAGGATGATGAGGCCCAATCCCTGGCCAGCTCCAGGCTGGTGCAGTGCCCAAATCTGGGTTAGGCCTCATCCAGAATTGTCGGAACTCTGCTCGGCCAAGCCGATAAGGCCTCATCTTCCTCCGAGCTGAGCCTTTGAAGTCGCCTCTGACGTGTTTAATGACCTGAGCCTTTGATAAGGCCTCAAGCACATTCTATCCAGCAGGGTTCCCAGCACAGGGAAGAGACGAGAGGTTTGGCTACATTGTAAAGAGTTTTATTTCTAAACTACGCAGAACAGAAAAGACATCCTCTCTCTATGGAAGCAGAGAGTAAACTGAACAAAGGAACAAAGGAAACAGGAAACCACTAACGTCACATCCCGTCTCCCTTTCCCGTGAGACCTGAAGGTCTCTGGAATGTAAACAGAGTCCTGTGACTCCACGCAGCTGCACAGTGATAAGAACAGAAACTAACAATTATTTCCCACCCTTCACCCTAAAGTCCCTGAGCACACTGCAACAATAAACACAATATTTAAAAGCATTTGAAACCACTTACAATCATGAAAGTGGGTGGGGCCTGTTTTATATACATAGCTGTTATCTGTTAAAGCAATACATATGCATAAACTTCCTCCAGTCTAAAGTTACAACACAATACTAATTATACCGTCTTTCCTTCATTACCTATTCATTAGGCAAGGAAACAAAGGATTCTGTCTCTAAGCAGCCCCTGCTGCACATGGTCTCTTTGCGGGGTTACACGTCTCATTTGCGGGGTTACACGTCTCATTGTCAAACGTAGACACTTAGGAATGTTGTTTACAACATTGGGAGTAAAGTTGCTCCTAGCACAAGATAAGGCACCAAGGCCTCTAGCCTGGCTAGTTAGCTGAGCTTATAGGTCTCTATGTGCATCAAGAGAAAATAGGGTATGGAGGGTATGGAGTTATCCAACTCCTGAGCCATCTGAAGGCAGCCCTGTATAGATAAGTTTTTTAATGTTTAATGTTTCAGCCCTGAGTGCTCACTGGAAGGACAGATCGTGAAGCTGAGGCTCCAATACTTTGGCCACCTCATGAGAAGAGAAGACTCCCTGGAAAAGACCCTGATGTTGGGAAAGATGGAGGGCGCAAGGAGAAGGGGACGGCAGAGGATGAGATGGTTGGACAGTGTTCTTGAAACTACCAGCATGAGTTTGACCAAACTGCAGGAGCTAGTGGAGACAGGAGTGCCTGGCATGCTCTGGTCCATGGGGTCATGAAGAGTCAGACACGACTAAACGACTAAACAACAACAACAACAACAACAACAACAAAAAATGTTGGAAGCTGCCTAGAGTAGTTGGAGAAACCCAGTCAGATGGGTGGGGTATAATAATAATAATAATAATAATAATAATAATAATAATAGACATTCCTATTTTCATTGGAGAAATGTTGGAAGGTATGCAGATGCCCCTCAGTGGGGAGGGAGTTCCACAGCTTAGGGGCACCACCGAGAATGCCCTTTCCTAAGTCACCATCCCCAAAGCCTCTGAGGACAGAGGGACAAGCAAGAATGCCACCTCCACCAATCTCAGCGCATGAGGTAGTCAGTAGGGAAGGAGGTAGTCTTTCTGATAGTTGGGGCCTGAGTCATTTAGGGCTTTAAACAGCAGTGTGATGCTGGTCCCTGGTGGCTAACCCCTCTCCCTACCTTTGGAACACCCCATTTCAGGCTCTCCAATGGTCTTCACTGGTGGGGATACCATCTCCAGGCATTGCAGGTGGGGATACCATCTGCAGGCATTATTTCCACTGGAAATAAATGGGATTTAGTTAGTCATGACTAATATAGCTACCAGTGGTGCCAGGAGCCCATCAAGAATTGTGCGGTGGAGTACAGGTAAAACAAACTGTAGGTGGAATCAGAGCCAGTGATAGGGAGAGCCAACTAATACTAGTTTTGCCCCATCCTTCGCCCTGTTGAATAGAAAGACAACACTGAGATTCAGGAAACTGACTGGTACTGCCTCTGTGGACTGGATGCATACCCCACCATGTGTCCCATTTTAGGTGGGACATACTGAATCACAAAAGCCAATCCCAGCTTCTGTTAAGATCCGGCACTATGGCATAAGTCCAGAGGTGAAATCAAAAGACACTCATTCTGGCATGAGTCAGCAGGCTTGCACCAGCTCTGGCTCAATCCTGCTGATGAATGGCAGAGCGTTGGTCCAGAAGGTGGTCTGATGCCAGAGTGCCTTCCAGCCTAGCCGCCCTCCTGACATCCCAATCTGGGGGATGAAAATGTTGGAGGGTATGTTGGATGTATATAAGGAGGCAGACAGGTGGGGCCTGGGTGAGGGTAAGTGTGCCCCCTTGCCCTGATGGACCAACCCCCCCCCCCCAATGGACCAACTTCCGCCACCATTATAAGCCCCATTGATTTCAGTGGGTGTTCTCTAAGCAGGGCCAAGTCTGGATCCCACCTATTGTCTACCAGCTAAGGCTTCATGGCAAACTAGCATCATGATGTCGTGTAATGTTAGTTACTGATTAAGGGGAAAGAATGATTATACGGTACCAGATGGTAGCTATATTAAGATACCTCTTGATATTTAAATCTAAGCATGCACTAGAAAGGGCATGTTTTCATGCTCAAGGACAGCTGCACAATTTGGGAGCCCTTATAGAAATCCTGAAATAGAATGAGATACACTAGACCAGATTTTCCCAAAACTTCAGGTTCCATTCAGGCATCAAAGTTAAAGCTGCACAGCAGGTTTCCCCCCGCCCCCGTGTGCAAAATTTAGCTATGAAAAGTATCATCACGGGACATGATTATGGCCAGAATTGCAGCTGGGTTGGAAGTAGGGGGGTGGGACTAGCAATGAGAAGAACATGTTTAGGCTATTCATAAACCTTGAAACATTTGCACATGTTGGCAACAGTCTGGCTAAAGTTATGTGAATTTTCCTGATTTCTATCAGAGATAAATTGGAAATAAACTTCATAGCATTTGGAAGCCCATAACCATGGTTCGATTTTGCTTTCAGTTAAAGCAGGATCTCCTCCAAAGCCTGTGAATCTGGAGCAATCTCCATCTATAATATTGTAGCTATCTACAGTGTCTTCTTTCCTATAGTAACTACCCATTGCTTAAAGGCAGAATTGCAGTTGGACAAAGTTAAACTGAGTGCTTATTTTGATTCAGGACGGATGCCATAATAGTCACCAGGTGAATGATATAATGGTCACCATTGGGAAGAGTGCATATGACAAGTCTATGAGCAAAACAAATGCGCAGTGTCAGTTTCTGGTTCGCCTTAGGCAACAAAATGTCTTGGGCATGTACAGTCTAAATTAATGCATGCACAGTCTAAACAGCTGACCAATGGTGCTTCCTGCTCCCTTCTCTGTTGCCAGACCTGGCATCATCAATACACAGCATTTTCAGGTGGCTGCTGGTGCCCGCAGTGTGCCAGCAACGTCCACAAAATCTAATGCCTGCTTTACTAACCCTGCTTTAAACAATGCTTCCCCCTGCTGTCTGATCAGTGTCAGGGAGCTGGTCTGGAAGCCATCACTTAAATTTCCCATAATGCTTTGGTCACAGGGCTATTTTTCCAGAAAAAAAGGTGCCAGAACTCACCATGAACTAGAGATGGGAAGGCCGGGGGGGGGGGGAATGGGAAAAACCCATGTTTTTTCTGTCCCCCCCCCCCCTGGAAAAATTGGGGGGAAAGTGTGTAGAATATTCAAAGTATATCAAACTGTTGTTTTTTCAATTTTTCCAGAAAAAACAGCTTTGGGAGGAAATGGAAAAAGGGGAAAAAACCTGTTTCCCCCCCCAGGCCTTCCCATCTCTACCATAAACACCCACCTTGTTCTCTAATAATGGCAAGGATGCTCACCTGAAAAGTGCCAAAATTGAGTTCCACCGAGTTCCAGCTGAAAAAAAAAAAGCCCTGGCTTTGGAAATGTGCAACATCTGGCAGAAGGCAACAGGAGGTGATTCAGGAAGTGAGGTGGATCTTCCAGTGGCCACACAGGGCTATGGGAAAAGCCCACACAAATAAATTTAATCTGCCCAATAAGAACAGGTTTAATCTGCCCAATAAATAAAATCAACGGTATTCTAAAACTCAGATTAAAATGCATGTCAGCATTCTACATGTCTGGATAGGCTTGCCATAATGAAAATGTTTTTCGCAGGTTCTAGCCTGTCTGATGTCAACAGGCAGGGAGTTCCAAGTGCTGGTGGCAATTTCTTACAAATGTTTTCAACTAACATTCACAGTGTAAAACTGCTAATAATGGCAGTGAAGTTCCATGTATAACTTCAGTTGTTGTTGTCTTTCTAAAATGCCCATTGATTATAGTCCAAAAACTGCTGTCAGCTGCATCCTTGTGAATGTCGGTGTCTATGAAGACAGAAAGAAATTATGAGAAGATGGGAAGATGAGAATGATTTGACCTCATTTATAGGGAAGTCTAACCATTACTTTATCCAAGTAATTTCAGTGACTACCACCCTCCTTCAAATTTACGATACCATAAATATTTATTGCTTTTAGCCACTGCATAGATTACAAATACAGCAGAAATGTCACAGATATAAAACATTAGCAATTAAATTTCTCAATTCTCCTTTAACATACGAGGCATGGCTACAATAAATACATAATAATAACTTCTGAAGGTTACTCTTAGCTTAACTTGTTCAGATTAATGAATCACCTTTACAATCCACTGACACTTTATTCAAAATATCCACTGGAATGTAGTTTGAATATAAACGGAGAAAATTGACTACATATAAAGAAGGTCACAACTATTTCCTCACAGTAGAATCCCTGGTACACCCTCTCCAAGCATCCTAATCCTCATCCCACTTCTGGAGCAACCTAGGCAACATTCTCTTTATTTGAGATAACCATCAATAGCTTCCAGCAGTTTCAGCAGCCCTAGCATCCATTTGAGAATTCACTCATTCATTCAGCTTATGATGGATTAGATTTTTGGAAAACAGTAATATTATAAGGCTAATAGAAGCATGAGCATCAAGAATACATAAAATTCTTGCTCGTTTTGCAAAATGTCTGACTTATTACAGCGCGCGACACTTGCCTCCATCATTTCTGAGCCATATCATGGGCAGACGTCTGGCCTATCATTGACTTCTGCTTGTACTTGATTAAGTATAATACAAAGCCTTCGCATTGGAAAATGCCAAACATCCAGGCTAGCATGCAATAACGGCAATTATTCCATAAAGATAATAGAATCAGAATTGTAGAGTTGGAAGGAATCCCAAGGGTAATCAACTCCAACCCCCTACAATGCAGGGATCACAGCTAAGGTTTCCCAGACAGATAGCCACCCAATCTTTGTTTAAAAAAACCTCTCCAGTCAAAGAGATTCCTGTTAGCAAATAGAACTTCTGAATGCTTTGTTGCACCTAATCAATTAGTTGGATGACAGACTAGATCAGGCATGACCAAGCATGGCCCTCCAGTTGTTTTGGGACTACAGCTCCCATCATCCCTAGCTAAGAGGACCAGCGGTCAGGGATGATGGGAATTGTAGTCTCACAACAGTTGGAAGGCCAAGTTTGGCCATTCCTGGACCAGATAGAGATAGATGATAGATAGATAGATAGATAGATAGATAGATAGATAGAGTAAAGGTAAAGGAGGATTAAGTCCAGTCAAATTCGACTATGGCGTGTGATGCTCATCTCCACTTTTCAGGCCGAGGGAGCTGACATTTGTTTACATGTGAGTCATGTGACCAGCATGACTAACCTGCTTCTGGCTCACGGAAAACTGTGACGAGTGCCAGAGCGCACGGAAATGCAGTTTACAGCATTGGTCCTACTGTAAGGTGAAGTTGGTAACCGGTGGCATTAAAGAGCAGCAAAGTGGCAACAGACAGATCTGACTCATGGGACATAAAACACTGGAAGGTTCTTCTCTGTAAGCCCACAAAATAAACAAGAGAATGTGATCAGTATTCTTGAACTACTTTCAGTTACTTCAATAGGATTTGTGCTGGAGGATTTCCCATTGGATTACTCAACCCCCATGTTAATTAGAGAAAGGAATTGCCATTTAGATTTTCTTCTGCAGGCACCGGTAACTTTGGCTAGTCTTGTAGTCTCAGTGTGAACTCAGTCATTTCACAAAATGACTGTCATTACATCAAATGGCTCGCTATCAGTATTTGCCTGACTGTGGCTTTTTCACTCGTTCAAAACATAATTTAAAGACTGCTGTCATTATCCAGTCATACTGTGAAATTTGATTCTGTAGAAACCAATAAATCAATAGAAATTCCTGAGTACATATTAAAGATACGGTGTGCAAAATGATGGTTTATATCTGCTTAATGTCCAGTGCTTTGAACACATTTCTGTTCAGGTGCATAAGAACAGGGTTGACTATACAGGTTAATCCACTTTATGTTACAGTAAACAAAACAACTATGAAAGAGACATGGGACTGAAATGAGTTAAAAACTGCAGATTGCAAACATTGCCTTCTCAATGTCCGATAGCATGTGCATCACCATTGATTAAACTATGCATCACTGTTAATCTATTACTTCCAGCCATTGAGTTCCATTAAGGAAAGCAATATAGCTATGCTCGCCAGCAGGGTAGATTTATACTATGTACAGAAGTCTTTTCTGCTTTAGCAAACATGTTTTTTGTTTGATGTGAGGTGCATGCTCCAGATTTTCTTCCACAAGTTTTGCAAGCAAACATTCAATGGTGCAAAAATTTAAGTATTTCCCCCCATTACTAGTTGTCACTTCCATCAGGAAAGTTGGTGCATTAATCCTAAATTGGATGTTTGAAACTGTAAATAAAGTTGAAATTTAGCAGAATCCTGTATGATTCCCTCTCTGTATGTGATAGATAATTTAATATTCACACCCATGGGGGGGGGGGGATAATAGAGCTGGGGAAAAATTAATACAGCTGTGGTCTTGGCAATATATTTATTTCTAAGGAGGGTAAATATTATGGTGCCCATATGAAGAACCGCATGAGCCCATTATTTTTCTGCTCTAAGATAATTAAGGAACAACTAGAATAAGAGGCACATAGAAAATTAAAGAAAGCTAAAGGATTAGCAACTATGGAATGTTATGAATTTGGTTTCACTGAAAATGTTCAAGGCAAGATGTGAGAATTATATCTATTCAAGTTGCCTTGGGAAAACAATAAATTATCCTTTTGCTATTGAGTTGAGCAGGCAAGCTGATAAAGGGGGTCATCTTAACCCTAGTATCTATACAATCAAATCACTTTTCTTAAGAGAGAGGTAGGTTCATGGTTGTTTTTAATATGATACAGAGATTACTCCATTAAGAAAATACACTTAAAAAAGCACAACACCAATAACTCTCCTCCCACAAAAAAATATTAAAGGCCATATAATGTTTAATCATCCAAAGGCGTGGATACAGAGAGAGAAAAATGTCTGGTAATAAAGGCACCATTTGTCAGGGGTTCTTTAGTTGTGATTGCAGGGGGTTGGATTAGATGTTCCTTGGGATAGCTTCAAACTCTATAATTCTAAGGGTGGTTCTATATACAGCAAAAAACCCCCACTATAAATAAGTGGTTAAATCATTATAACAAAAAGGAAAAAAAGACTATGCAAAATCACATAGGAAAGTTTTGTGCTCTGCAGCGCCTTCTGGTGTTGCATGTTTATAATGCATTTATAATGCTGTTTTTGGACTAATGTACGTGGGTGGCGCTGTGGGTTAAACCACAGAGCCTAGGACTTGCTGATCAGAAGGTCGGCGGTTCGAATCCTCACGATGGGGTGAGCTCCCGTTGCTCAGTCCCTGCTCATGCCAACCTAGCAGTTCGAAAGCACATAAAAGTGCAAGTAGATCAATAGGTACCGTTCCGGCAGGAAGGTAAACGGTGTTTCCGTGTGCTGCTCTGGTTCGCCAGAAGTGGCTTAGTCATGCTGGCCACATGACCCGGAAGCTGTACGCCGGCTCCCTTGGCCAATAAAGCGAGATGAGCGCCGCAACCCCAGAGTCATTCGCGACTGGACCTAATGGTCAGGGGTCCCTTTACCTTTACCTTTTAGCTGAGTCTATGTAAAGAGCATCCACAGGTAGATGAGATTCCCCACTGCAGACTTTGTCGTTCAACTCATGGAGAGTAATGAGCATAGCAACAAGCAGGTGTAGGTGGGACACAGTTTAGTGTTACTTTCCCCCAGCTACTCTGCTTGCCTGTAGCCTTTACTTGCAAGCAGCATGCCCCAACAGGACTTCTGCTCTTTAAAAGGAGGAAAGTAAAAGGGATAAGAATCATTTTTGAAAATGTTGCAATACCAGCTTTTCAAATAGAGCCAAAGAATAAATGCCTTGCCAGCTCCCACAGGCTCAGCACACAATAAAGTAGAATGTTTTCAGGGCCGACATCTGAGGGGCTATGTCAAATGGAGGTGACAAAAGATGAAGCTTTCGAGCTAATTGAGAAATTAGAAATTAACAAGTCACTGAGGCCTGCTGGCAGTCAACCGAGAATTCTGAAAAGAACTCAAATGTGAAATTGCTGATCTTTTGACAAAAATATGCAACATCATTAAAATCAGGTTCCTCACCAGAGGACTGGAAAGAAGCCAATGCAACAACATTTTTTAAAAAGAAAAAAAGAACCCATGGCAGACCTGAGGAAAATACAGGCACTAAACTAATTCTGTCCTATGTAATTTGGTGTAAAGCACTCTTAAACTTGGGATTGTGACTTCTGCAAAAGGGTATCCTGCTTCACCAAGCTATAAAGACCACAACTAAGTACATAGATATGCATGGCCCAGTGGGCATCATCTACTGGACTTCAAAGATTTTGATACCCAAAGATTCTAAGCAACATAGCAGCTGTGAGTGAAGAGGCTGCCTCTTCTCATGGATTGAGAACTTTTTAAAGGAAAGGAAAGGAAGGGTGGGAAAGGGTTTTGGGGGGGTTGCAATGGAAGGAAGGAAGCACTGGAGTCCCCTAAATTCTGTATTGGGATTGGTGCTGTGTGATTATTCCTAAAAGATCTGGAGTTGGGAATGAACCCACCAAGTTTGTAGATGACACAAAAGTCACCTGATAGGCCATTGTGAGAACAGGGTGGTGAATTACTGTATTTCTTGTTGTTGTTGTAGATGATTTTATACCAGACCTATCTGGCTGGACTGCCCAGCCAGATGAGCCTTTGGTCCGATCCTGTAGGGCACTTCTGAACTGATCCAGATATTTGTCCTAGTTTGGTCCAGCCATTGATCTGGAACTGCTAATTGGCTCTCTTCTCTTCCTTTCCAGTCTGCCTCTTGCCTTCCAGTTTCTAGTTCCTCGCCACTATAACAAAATAACTTCATTTCCACTCTAGGCTAAGGCTGTTGTAAGTACGGGAGATGGCACACAATGCTTTCTGTTCACTAAAGGATTCTATTTGTGGAATAGGGGATGGAGGCAGCTTTTAGGGATTCTGCCTCCCTGTGATCCCAAACATGGTCCAGGGGATTGGCAGGGAGGTGCCCAGAGCAGATTTAGGGGAGGTGATGGGAGCTGCAGGGGGAAGGAAGATTGCTGAAAGTGTCTCTCTCCCCTATTCTTTTGATTGACAGTATTGGATACCTTCAATAACTGTAGAAGCCAAACTCATACTGCACTGAAAAATCTATAGCATATGATCTCCAGCATGAAATGAACAAAAAAATTTTTTTGAAAAATTAATCCTCAAATATTTGATCTTCCAGTTTGAATTTCTTGCAGCATCTCAGTACTGTTACCAAAACATCTAGTGAATGAGTTAACCAAGGCACTGATCCAGTAACACCATCAATCTCCTCTGCAACCAGTCATTTCATTGCCATGTTTGAAGATGCTGCAGAAAATGTCAGATCTAAAATGGTCCTAGCAAGTACACCATGCAAGGCAAAAGAGAAAAGATCAGATTCAAAGATTCAAAAATAAATAAATGACAAAACACCATCAACTTGCAGAGCAGACACCCATGGCTATCAAGTCCAAGAATTTACCATACAATCTTACACATGCCTACTCAAAAGTAGGTTAATGAAACATACTTCCAGATAGTATAGGATTGTACTTTAGTTTATTAGAAAATGCCTGTGGTCCACATATTGCCTAAGCCAGCTCTAAAGGGTGGGTGAAACAGAGGTTGACTTTTAAAATTAATATCCAACATCAAAGATAGCCAGCGTAGTACTCTCCAGATATGGTTGAACTCCAACTCTCATCAGCCCCTGCCAGCATAGCCAATGGCTATGAATAGTAAGAGGTGAAGTCCAATATTTGGAAGGCAACATGTTGGCTCCCCCATATCCTACATAATATCTAATCATGACCTCATTTCTCTATTGCAGTTCTTCTCATAACATTGATACTGGGGGAATCTGTCGCCCAAACCTTTAGTATTGGGTCGTCACCAGAGTAACAGCAGATGCTATTCTATTGATCACACACACACACACACAGAGAGAGAGAGAGAGAGAGAGAGAGAGAGAGAGAGAGAGAGAGAGATTGAGATTAGCCAGCTATTCATATTCCACGATGCTCAGTTCCCAGTGGGGCCACCTTTAAAGGAAAGTATTGATCTTTTTCAGTATGCTGTGACATGTACAAACAAGCAGTAAACTGCTGAACCTATTATGCTGTGAGCTGTTATGTGCTTGTATGCCATTTGGGAACTTTCTAATTTTTTGACAACCTAAAGGGATTGCATACACAAACAGGGAAACGGCAACAAAAAGAGAGGGAGGGAAGTTGTGTCATACAAGTCAAGGCAAACAAAGTTGGGAACGAGCAGAGTTTGAAAATGAAATTGTAGACAAAATACATGAAACTAGATTGAGTTTTACAAGGGGAAATCTCATCACACAGACATTTTTTTCCAGAGCGCGACTCTTTTATACTGCCATTTTTATAGCATTGTTTTATGTTTAATCAACATCCCCTTGCCACATGCCTGAGAAATTCAATTCCTTTTTCAGTAGGGAAAATAGAGTCTTACTGATTTTCATTACATTTACACCATTTTGTCCCATGTACTGTGGACACCTTCTCACTGGCTCCTGAGCTGACAACAACTGATTGATGGGAGAGCTGTGGTGAAGCTGAACACGGCCCGGCAGGATATTACATCTCCACATTCCTCGTCTTCTAAAGATGTGATGGCTCACATACTGCTATCTTGACCTGCATTGCCAGAAGCTTTTATATGCCAAAAGATGGCTGAGCTTTTTTAATAGCAACTCATTTTGATCATTTCAGGAAGACTGCATGAAAAGTCTGCCTTTGATGATTAAAAAAAGAAGACTGCAAAATCCTCAGGGTGTGGGTAGAGGTCCACAGCCATTTGTCACAAGGTTGTGAAGATTTCCCTGTGTGATACAGTGGACATGACCACACACCACAAATTATTTGTAACCATAGGATAGTTGCCTGGTCTTAATATAACTGTCCTGGAATAATTGAAGCAACTGTGGGTAATAGCCCAAGTGATTAGATGATGAGATCACTTCCATAAAAGTACAGCGGTACCTCTAGTTACAAACTTAATTCGTTCCAGAGGTGTCTTCTTAACCTGAAATTGTTCTTAACTAGAGACGTGCTTTCGCTAATGGGGCCTCTTGCTGCCACTGCGCCGCTGGCACACAATTTCTGTTCTCATCCTGGAGCAAAGTTCTCAACTCAAGGTAACTCTTCCAGGTTAGCGGAGTTTGTAACCTGAAGCGTTTGTAACCTGAGGCATTTGTAACTCGAGGTACCACTGTAACAGTATCAGGTCCCACTAAGAATTGCTTTATGCATTATGCAGCAATTCTATTGGCTGTGGCTACAAAAGAGCTGCATTGCGGTTTGTTGCAATAAATAGTTCAAAACATAAAAAGGGCACATGGAAGGAAGTCCTCAGTGGTTTACACTCCCTATTATGTATCCACTCTAGGCATAGGATTGAACAATATGTCTTTCGTATTCCATCCCTTCATGTATTTCATGTTTTTCAAGTGGTGTGGAATGCCTTCCATCACCTTTGCCTGTGCTCCAGCTGCACCCCTATCTGGGCAAAGGCAGCCTAACTTCTCTATACTCTTCTGGCAATGCCTGGCTAGACATTGAATTGGCTGCCTGTGAAGATGGTTCAGAAACTGCAGCTGTCAATCAGCAACCCAAGTAGCCCAGTGAGGCTCTAACACTGAAGATGGGTAGGTGGGAAGCTTGTGGGGCAAAATGGCTCCCAACCAATGCTTCTTCCTCCTTCTCATGAGATCCTGCAGGACTATCCCCATAATGGGATCCCCCGAGAGCACAATGTGGAGAAATAACTTTTGGAGCTTCCATACGACCGAGCTATAATGGCTCTCCTCCTTGTCGTATCTTTGGAATCCATTGACCTCTGCTCCAACAGGGATTAACAACCTAAACCTTTAATGAGGCTTCAGGCACGTTCCCCATTATGTAGAGTGTCCAAACAGCAGAAGGAGCCAGGAAATATGTGCTACATTGCTACATTTATTTCTATCTACGCAGGACAGAAAAAAATATGCATCTGCTCTCTGTGAGAGACAGAGAACAACAGGGAACAAAGAAACAGGAAACCAGTAACATCAACATCCGTCTCCCTTGAGACTTCCAACAGTCTGGAATGTCAACAGAGTCTTATGACTCCAAAAACTGCACAGTGGCATAACAGAAATCTAACAATAACCTCCCCTGTTGCTCTCCAAGTGCCCATGCTGCTGGGCAAAGTCGTTCTCCTACCCTTCTGTAGGCATGTCAAATATTATTGCAATGTAAAAGCAAAGGTGTATGATCTTTATTAGGAGAAACAAGTGAGATATGCGGGGGGGGGGGTGTTATGGAATGCTCCCATTTAACATCCCAACAATATTCTCCATTCAATTTCATTTCCTTTGGTTTTCCAGTCTCCTACCAATGGACACTCATCATTCTGCAGATACTGAGTATGCTCCTTAATTCTTTTCCTAAAAATTTTCTGCTTATTTCTGCAAACCTCGTGTTACCTCCCTCTTGTGCATGGATTGCACTATTTTGACTACGTAAGTATTGGCAAGAAGAAAGGGGTTCACTATCAGTTTATAGGACCTTTTGCAGCTTCAAAGGACAAATGAGCAAAATTCACTGATTAGACATACCTCATTGCAGCATGAAGCAGGGATGAGCCTTCCAAATGTTGTTGAACTCCAGTTCCCATCAACTCCAGCCAACATGGTCAATGATCAGCGATGATCAGGGATGATCAGAGATGTGGTCCAACAACACCTGGAAAAGCCACAGATTGCTCACCTCCCAGCCTCCCAGCCGATAAACAAAAAACTGTTTCTTGTAGACTCAACAGGAGTTTTGCTAATGATTTCAGAATATATAGCAATTTACGTTTCTTCCATCCATCCATCAAAGAAGTTAATATGAATGGTAGGGAAACCTAACTATGACATTTATAGCCCCAGTTTTAGATTGGTATTATTCTCTCTGGTAGGCAGACAGCTGTGATTTGTCCATCTCATCTTTTCTACCTGTTGAAAGTGACATTTTTATTGAAACCTGTTGATCATGAAAGAAAAAGGAAAGGCTGATTTGACAACAGTCCTGAACATCCTGGGAAACAAGAACTTATTGATAATATCAGATTATACATTTGTTAAGAGATTTGTGGCCGAGATTTTGATTTATTTCAAAACACTCTGGGAAATTCAGGACTCCCTCCTTCCTTTCTCTTTCTCCTCCCCAGCCCAAATATCCATTCCCTTCCTGCCATCAGTTTAAATACACAGCACTAACCACAGTTCTCCCGTCCCACTGAGTTCCTATGCAGATCCTTCCACTGTATTCTTTATATTATTATTTATTATTGCTGGCACACACACGCACGTCCTATCCTACCTCCAAGAAGTGATGGGCATAACCATCTGCCATGACTTGTTTTTGAGAAATTCATGCTGGGTCTTAGTAATCATAATCCATCCTGTTATCACAGTGGCTGACCAGATGCCTGTGGGAAGCTAGGAAGACAGATATGAGTGCAATAGCCCACCTGCAATTCCCAGAAACTGGTATTCAACTGCCATTTTTGTCCAAGAAGGGAACAAACTGGCACACCAGCCAGAGCTGATGCATCTGGTTGCTGAGGCCAGCGCACAACCTGGAAGCCACCACTAGAAAGGCCCATTCTCATCTGCTTCCTCCCCTGTGGCAGTAAATAAGAAGATCAAACGAAAGGAACGTCTTACCAGTTAGATTCTTTAATAATCACAGTGAGAGATAAAAGAACATGTCTCCCTAGAAATGGCGGTGCTCCCAATTAAGGCTCACTCCCTCTCTGTTCCTATTAATCTACGTCACTCCTATGCCTTGTAATATGAGTTTGTACCCTCTGAGCTTTCTGTTCTGTGACTCTCTGAGCTCTTCTCGACTTTGGGGAGGGCGGTGGAGAAATGCTGTCCAATGACTGTGAATCTGTTAACCTTCTCTCTCCCAGTGTTGTTGTTTCTTCTTCTTCTTCTTCTTCTTCTTCTTCTTCTTCTTCTTCTTCTTCTTCTTCTTCTTCTTCTTGCTGTTCCACATCCAGTATTTCCCAGCTTCTGCCTTCGGAACTATGCCCCTCTGCAAACCACTGTTCCAAATCTATGCTGTCCTCTTGTTCCTGGGAAGATTCAGGTTCAAGGGGAGGGGGAGGCTCCCACCAATCCTCCTCAGTGCAGCCCTCCTCAACACAGTCCCTGACACCTCCAGACTGCCTGTGTAGTAGCCTGAGTACTCCCAGACAACATGCTTATTTTTTCAGAATAGGTAAGCGATTTATAATCTGGACAGAGGACCCACTCACCTACAAGGCCTTCAGGATCTAGTTTGCTGGACCTCATCCAGCACACAGTATCCACTGGTTCTGGGCTTGCACCCACATATAATTCAGATAGAGTTGGGTATCATCAGCATACAGAGAATGCTTTGCTCCAAATCTCCAAATGATCTCAACTAATGGCTTCCGATAGGAATGTTAAACAGCAACTAGATGGTGGGACCCTATGGTATACTTGCCAGGAAAGAAGGAAGTTCATGACCAGAAAACACGTAGCTTCTCCGCTGTATCTGTGCATCACTGAATTGTGGTCACAACAACTAGCATGAACCAGGCTGTTGGATGTGAGTGCCTTTCCCCACACAGCTCCTTGAACATATAGTGAGTTTATCCACTTTCAGATACCTGTCTGTGCATTGCTCCTCACTGTATTGGCATCTATGTCTTTTCATATTGCACATCCTGTATCAGTGCCCAAAGGTGTGATATTATCAATTACTGAGATCACTGACACTATTAATAAACATTTTACTGGGAAGACAATTTCAAATTAGATAGATCACAGATTTTGCCATTCATCACCAGATGTCACAGAGTGGTCATTGCACATAACAATTTATAGTAACTTAGATGTCAACATTTTTTTTTTTTTTTTTAGGCTCACTAAATCAATTAAAAAACAGCACAGTGGCTCCCAGTTACTCTTCATCCTGTGAGTTTCTTTCAGAGGCAATTATGTCAATGAAAAAGGCAGCGCAATAAAAATGAAATATGTGGTGCTTTATGCCATATAGAAACCAAAGCATGGGATGCATTTTTCTGCTGCTCAAAATTTCCCCTATTCTCTCAGAAAATTACTCTGAATCAGCCTTCACCAACCTTATTTCTCCAGGTGCTTTTGACTACAACTCCCATCAACCCTGGCCAGCAAAGCAACAACTAGTAATGGAAACTGTCCATCATAGCTGGTGAAATCAAGTCAAGAAGGATTGATCATATGGGTTCAGTGAGTGGTGAATGTCTTCTCATGGGAAGGGGTGGTGCCTGTTGCATCAAAGAAGATGGTAGTCTAACCACTATTGAAAAAGCCAACCCTAGCCCCAATGGACTGTAACAGCTGTCCACTGGTCACAAATTCTTCCTTCTTGGTGAAGGTGATTGAGAAAGTTGTGGTGGAACACAGGCAGACATTCCTGGTTGAGACTGAGTATCTCAGTTCATACCAGCTAGGGTTCAGGACTGGGTTGGGGACTGATTCAGCCATGGTTTCCCTGACCAATGGCCTTTAGAGAGAGTGTGTCAGAGGGAGTGCAAGCCTGCTCCTTTTGCTCAATCTCTCAGTGGCCTTCAGTACTTTTGCCTCTCACCATTCCACAGTGAGACGAGGAACACCTGCTCTGACCACTGGAAAATCCCCCAGAGCATTCAGTGATCCATCAGGGTCCCTAACCAGAGGTGCATAGCTGCTGTGAGTCCAAACAGGACTCATCTACATTAGTAAAAATAATACGTTATAAATGTGTTATAACACAGTGACACCAGATGGCGCTGTAGAGCTGAAATCAGAACTCTATGGAATTTTCCATTGTGAGCTTTAAAATTATTTCTATTTTCAGAGTGTTTTTAAATAGCTGTGTAGATGAAGCCATAAAGACACCCCATTCCCATTTCCAGAGCATCCCTCTCCCCACTTGGAGCAAATTATCTGTGCTGCTTGTGAAGAGGGATTGGTGGCTCTGAGAATTATGGCTCTGGCAGTAGAACAGGGGTCTCGTCTCAGCACCGCACCCTTAACAGGCTACAGCTCTGAGAATTGTTTGGAAGAAACCATGACTGTTGAAAGTTGGCATCATAGTGCTTTAAATGTATTTTGTGACTGTGAGCTAGATTGGAACCACTGGCATGCCTTCAGCCTCACAGACACCAGTCTACTGCAACTGGCCCATCTCTCTGCTTTTCCGATAGCTGCCAGCATCCTAGCCTTTGGGAACACAACTGCCTATAATACTGCATATACTCATTCCTACTCAGTGCATGAATACAAATACAGACAAGAAAAGAACAACAGATGCTCACAAGCCCTTACCTCCCCGTTTCCCTGCATTTCACCTTTTTTTCCTCTCTGTTGTTTCTTTTTGCTCTGTCACCCTGAATTCAGTTGCTTTGTGAAGAGCCCCTAAACATATAGGGCAAGAGTATATATTTACCAACATCATCACCTTTCTGATCTCCCCAAAAGCAATCCATACACAGGGCAGGACTGAGGGATAGTTCATATGCCATAAGTTCACTCTGGCGGCAGATGAAAAGGTTTTTAGAGCTTGGAGGGTTTCATTGCAAGTGTCTTTTGTCCCTTTTCTCTCTCTCTCTTTCACCATTTTTGCTCACAGATAATATTGGATAAGCCATGCTTCGAATAGAAGAGCAAGGCGAAAGCTGTGGAAGACAATAACAATGACGTGGCCTACAGCACTGCTTTCCTATTTCTCTCTGCAGCAGATGCTGGCCATCCATTCAAGCATAGGAAGAGATCCAACTATGCCTCTTTTAAATATTTCAATGAGAATTTTTATTCTCTTTCTGTTGCAAGCTCAAGAGAGAAATGTATAAACTGAAATGGGGATGTGAAGTCAGCCAGCAGGGCTTTTTACTCCTCCAAAGTTGCATACATGATATCGGCACAACAAAAACACCGTCCACTTCTTTTTCAAAAAATTAGGTTTTGTGGAGAAAAGGAATTAAACAACACTTTGAACTTCAGCTCAAAGTTACCTGTTATCCCATCACTTTTGTGGTGTCTTCAGAAATGTTTGAACTGCAAAGTGAAACCTTATTTGTTGCTTGTTTTTATTTTGTAGAACGTAAGCCTGATTGTGGAAGAAATCACTAGAGAATCACCCATTATTGGGTTTTGGATTTTAAATATTGATTAGACTCTCACTCAACACATTCTGCAGTGGAAAAGAACATGATTGATATGAGACTTGAATGCTCCTCCATGTGGATAAAACAGCAGTGTGTGCCCTGGTGTTTTTTAGTTGTTATATCCTCTCATTGTTATTGGTGTAAGATTAAACTAAAACGGCCATTGTGAAAGATAAATGTCCTCATGTGGTGCAATCTCTGCTGCCATTTTCTCTTGGGGCTAAGCTGCCCTTAGCCATCTGCCAACACTGTTGGCAGAAGTGTAACATTTTGCTTTTGGGAAAATACAATTCATTCCTAGATAGCACATCCTTTGCTATCCCTATGCAGAGTGTTTGGCATTTCCTGGACAATGCCTCTGCTGTGTTATTCACCCATGCATTTCTTTATGTCTGCTCCACCTTTAAGAGCAAGTCCTCAAAAGTTTTGAAATGGATTTAGAAAACCAGTTTCCTCCAAGAGCATCTGGATCTGGTCCGTGACCACCCACTCAAGAACCTTGCACAAGAAGAGAAGAAGGATATCGACAATCTGGAATGTGGGCAGAGGAGGGTCTAGAAACCAAGCCTCATAAGGAACAGTTGAGGGAGTTAGGTAGGTTTAACCTGGAAAAGAGGAGATTGAGAGGAGACTGTGATACCCATCTTCAAATATCTCGTGTTGTCACATTGAAGATGGAGCAAGCTTGTTTTCTTCTGCTCCAAGGCAGGAATGTGAACCAGTGACTTTGAGGTATAAGAATGGAGATTCTGACTAAACATAAAGAACTTTCTGGTGGTCAAAGCTATTTGATGGTGGAACAGACTCACACAAGAGGTGGTAGATTCACCTTCCTTGGAGGTTTTTAAGCAGAGGTTGGATGTTCATCTGTCATGAATGCTTTAGTTTATATTTCTGCATTGCAGAGGTTTGGACTACATACTAAAAACAGCTTCAGATTATAAACATATATGGGGGCCAGCAATCAAACGGTCTTTAGGGACTGCTTTCTTGGACACTGTGTACAGTGGTACCTCGGGTTACAAACACCTCAATTTACAAACACTTTGGGTTACAGACTCAGCTAACCTGGAAGTAGAGGGGATAAGAACTTTACCTCAGGATGAGAACAGAAATCGTGCAGCAGTGGTGCAGTGGCAGCGGGAGGCCCCATTGGTTAAAGTGGTACCTCAGGTTAAGAATAGTTTCAGGTTAAGAATGGACCTCCAGAACAAATTAAGTTCGTAACCAGAGGTACCACTGTATAGACATTGCAGATGCAAAATGCTCATACCCTTTTCAAGGTATAGATATAGAGTAGTGGTTGCTAAACTTTTTGGACCAGTGGGTACAGATGGAATTTTGAGAAAATGCCATGGGCACCTGTCCCCAAATGACTGTTATAGGGGCATGGCAAAGTACAAAATGGCTGCCATAGAGAGCAGAAAAAGAGTCAGAACAACAAAATGATGCAGATACCCCCTCACACACACCCAATGAATAATAAGAACCACTCCCACACTCTTTGCACCTCTTCTCTGTTCAGAAAGGAGCTTGGGTGTTCTGTCCGGGCATCCAATGAAATGTCAGCATGTTTAAGGATGTGTGGTCAACATAGGAGAGGCTGAGTCAGGGCAAACAGGAACTGAGAAGTAAGAGGAAACGGTCTCTTGTGCATTGTGGGTTTTTGAGGAGGTATTTCCAAATCTTTTTGTGGAAGGACATGATGCCATCCTGTGATGTAGCAGGTCCCATTGCACACAAAAAATATCAACTCTATGCAAAGTAATTCCACTGCAAACTTCTTCTTCAGAAATCTCGTATCTAAAGAATAGTTCCAAAAAACACACCAGATAGTCTCCTTTCAGCAGAGGGGATAATAAGTAACCTCCAGGCATCATCATTAGGTGATAATAGAATCAGACATGAAGATGGGGAGGTCCCCCATGACACTCTCAGCATGCAAGCTCTACTGCAATTCCTATCTCATGCATGTCTCTCACAAAAAGACATCTTTTCACAGATAATCAGTCCCTCAGTTGACAAGAGACAGCTGGGGACCATATTGCCACATCTACCTTGTTGATAATAACCACTGTTCGTTCATTATCCAGATACTTTGTTTACTTAGTTATTGTTCTGCCTGTAAATTGCATTTTCATTTTAAGGTCCCCTGAGGTTTCTCCTGCCGTTCTCTTGTTTCCTGCATATGTGACAGACTGCATGACTGACCACACTTCTATTTTTCTGGACGAGTTCGTGTAATTTGGCAAAATGGATCAGAATGCCTTTCAAAGGAATGTTATTGGCATCTTAGAGAAACTTCAAGGGAAGGACCAGAGCTCAGTAGGAGAGAATTTGCCTGGTATGCAGAAGGCCCCAGTTGCATTTAGTCCAGTGTCCTGTTCTTACAGTGGTCAACCAGATACCAACGGAAAGCCTGCAAGGAGGACATGAACACACCACCACTCTCTCCTCTTCTGAGCTCCTTGCAATTCCTTTTGCTTTTTACCGCCCTATAGTTTGGTGTCATCAGCAAATACGGCTATCTCACAGCCAGTGCCGGAGTTTCATGCTCTGGCACTGGGGGTGAAGAGCAGGTGGGGGCGGGGCTGGCATGCGTCCTGGGGGCATGGTGTGCCACCTGCAGGGGTGTGGCGCATGTCCTGGGGGGCATGGCATCCAGCATGGGCGGGGGGAGCAGCCACGATGGCACCCCACCGGGATTGCACTGCGCTCCCCCGCACTATTCTTCCTCTGCCAGTGCTCACAGCTTGCTCCAAACTTCAGAATTAAAGCTCAAAAGCCCCAGTACAGATCCTTTTAGAATCTCTTTCTGTGTGTCTCTGTCTCTCTCTCACACACATACACACATTCTAACCCCATGTTGTTTACTTTTAAAGTGCATTGCCTAATCAACTTCACCGAATGGCATTTCGTCAGAAAAATGTGTCCTTAAAACTCTCTAGGTAGGCCGGTGAGCTGTATTTCTGAATGGATGCAGTATCACTGTGTGACCCCTGGTGTTGCAGGATGTACCTGATCACCTTTTTTTTAAAAAAAAATTACTCTAATGGTCTGATCCATGTTACTTTTTGCAGGTGTTGACCCAAAATTACGCTCCGCTCCATTTCCATATATCTGCAATTACACTTCCATTCATAATATTTCCACCACATATTTTGAAACAACTAAACTGCTGAGAACTGCATCACCATATTTGGACAAGTATGAAATCTGGTGGACAGCGATATTAGTCCAAGTTCAGGTAATTTCTTTTGCAAGATCATGTAATTTTTTTTCCACATAGGAATTTGCAAACATCAAATTCCTCAACCATCCCTAACACACAAAAGTCTGTGATAAGAGGTTTTTAAGTGCACGAGGTTGGTAGTAAGGATATATATAGTCCAACCACATCGAACCTCTGAGATTGCTTCTTTATAATTTGCTTTCTTTATAATTTGCTTTCTACTTTGCATATCTAGTTATCTAAAGCATTTATATGCTTTGTATTTATCCAAAGCGTCCTGCTTAGGATGTTGGGGCTGTGTGCAGTCAGTTGTATCACAGCACAAGTACAGTAATAGAACAACAGATCAGAATCCTTCACAATTAAAATTTGCAACAGATTGCATTGCCTGAGTGAAGAAGAAAGTATCTGCACTCCACCAAAAGGATTTCAATGGAGGTATCAGGCAAGCCTCTTTAAGGAGGGCATTCTAAAACTGGGACTCCATTGCCCTCCCATTGGTGGCAAATTAGGTCCATCTGAGAAAGGAAGCAGCCAGCTCTGTTATCAGACAGAACAGGCATTCTGGGCATTCTCCAGTTCTTCCCTCTTCCACATGTGGTTCAAATTATAACACAATACAATTGGCTCCCAAAGGAAGCAAAACCGAGCTAAATTTAAAAGCAACACAAACAAAACTTGAAAAGGAAAATTCACCAAATACATTCATCATCATCATCATCATCATCATGAGTTTATTTGTATGCCAACTTTCCATGGCAAAACCATGCTCAAAGTGGCTTACAAGAACACATGGAATAAAATACGACAACATTTCAGGATAATTAATTAACCATTAAAATAAATAGACATACTAATATTAATAGGCCAAACAAGCATCTCACATTAATAAATATTGAAACATTACCCTAAAAATGAAGTACAAAATGCCCCAGTAGCAGCAAAAACAGTTTAGCTGTTCAGCCCTGTTCAGGGAAGTTTTTAATCTGTGATATTTTACTGTATTTTTTGTTTCTATGGAAGCTGCCCAGAGTGGCTGGGGAAACCCAGCCAGATGGGTGGGGTACAAATAATAAATTATTATTATTATTTAGCTCAGCCAAAACTAAATGCTGACCAACAAATACACCTATAAATAAATATTTATTCTTAAATAATTCTTAAATAAATATTCGTGCTCCAGTTGGCACTCTACCTCACCTACAGCAGCCATTCCAGCAGGTTGAGAGAGAGGCAGATGGAACTGCGGGACCACTCCACTGGCCCTGTCGAAAGACCTGCAACTCATGATTCCTGGGAGCAGTTGCTGAGGAGGAGCGGTGCCACAGCCAAGACCTCCTGGCAGTGGAGTCGCTGCTGCCTACCAGGAATGAGGTGTTAAGGAGGTTGATACCGTGTGGGCACATTGGCAGGCACACTGGATTGGCTTTGCTGATGTGACTGCACATCCCTAACTGCTCCATCACCTTCCCCCTCTCTCTGGAACCAGTAAGTGGAAGTGACTCCGCTGCCAGGAAATGTGGTATGAAGCTGTGATGGGATGATGAGCTGCTTGTGCGTAAAATGCAAGTCCCTCAGAGTTTGATCAGGTTCTCAAACCTCTCCCTGTGACGGAGCCCCTCAGGCATGGCTGCGTCAATCGCTAGCAGAATCCGAAAGTGGTTGCTTTCGGAATCGTTTCCAACATAAAAGTTCCTTAACGGAAACACGTCTTCTGGACTCTCGGCGTGACAGTTTCCGGCGAGGAATGGGTGTCCCTATAGGAGGTCCTGAGACCTCTCCACTGTTTTCGCTGGAAGCGTCTCTGAGCCATCCCTCCGACTCACCTTCCCTTGAAGTTCCTGCTCTCCCCCTACTGGTTCCCTCTTCTGCTGCTATGTCTCTCTCAACCTCAGTGAGCCTTTGCACCTCCTGTCCTTCCGATGGCAGTTCCCTGACATCCACCTCCCCTCCAGGGCCCCCTTCACCTCCTCCCGTCTCCTCCCCTACGGGCTGTGAGGAGGTAAAACCCCTGAAAGAACCTTCCTCATCGTCCGAAGTTTCGAACACTTCCCTCCACTTGTTGCTGTCCTTGGTCTCTCGGTACTCCTCGTCATCGGAGTCCATTCCCTCTTCCAACTCCGACTCCACGAATCCTTCCAGTTCCTCTTCCTCGTCGGTGGTGCTGAAATACTCCCTCCTAAACCTTGCTACCGGCTGTGGTTTCCTCGGGAATCTTTGGTGGAACGTTTCTGTTAAAACCTCGTCATTGACCTCCCCTGCAGTCACCCAGGTGTTTTCTGACGCCGGTTCCCCTTCCCACGCCACCAAATACTCCACCTGATTACCCTTCCACCTGGAATCGAGGATTTCCGCTACATGGTTGCTGCTTTCCTTTTCTTCTAAGGCTGGTCCCCTGGCGTGCTCCCCTTCACGTCCCCCCCTGTAGGGTGACAGTAACGACCTGTGGAACACTGGGTGCAATTTCATGTGGTTGGGTAACCGGAGTTTGAAAGCCACTGGGTTGACCTGCTGAATGACCTCAAAGGGTCCCAATCTTTTGGGTCTTAATTTTTTACAACCCCCTTTGAATGGCAACCCTTGGGTTGACAGCCACACCTGATCTCCCACCCTTATGGTTTCACCTTCCCTTCTGTTCTTGTCTGCCTGCTTCTTATATTGTGCCTTGGCCCTTTCTAAGTTGAGCTGGAGCTGATGATGGATCGCTTCCATCTCTTCTACAAAATGTTCGGCCGCTGGGACGCTCCATCTCTCCCCTCCATCCCCTGGAAATGCCCTGGGGTGACACCCGTAATTAGCCAAAAAGGGGCTCATCCCTGTGGACACATTCTCCGCATTATTTTAGGCAAATTCTGCCAGCGCCAACTTTTCGACCCAATCGTTCTCTCTGTCATTGACATAACACCTCAGATATTGTTGGAGGATGCCATTTGCTCTTTCCGCCTGTCCATTGGTTTCAGGGTGCCGGGCCGTCGAAAAATTGACTTCCACGTGCAGCAAGCTCATGAGCTTCCTCCAGAACCTGGAAGTAAATTGTTTGCCGCGGTCTGAGATCACCCTCAAGGGGGCCCCGTGCAACCTAAAGATGTGTTCTACAAACAACTTCGCTGTTTCTTCCGCTGTGACTGCATGTGAGCATGCTACAAAGTGGCACATCTTAGTTAACAGGTCTACTACTACCATGATTGCTGTTTTCCCCTTGGACTTCGGCAGATCCGTCATAAAATCTATTGATACCGCTTCCCAAGGCCGTTCTGGTGTGGGTAATGGTTCTAATAACCCTGCCGGCGCCCTTCTTTCCCCTTTGGCTCTCTGACATTGGTCACACCCTCTTACATACTCCTTTACATCTTCCCTCACCTTGGGCCACCAAAATTCCCTGGTAACCATCCACATGGTCTTGTGTTGCCCAAAATGTCCCGCCGTGGGGCTATCGTGCAACTGCTTGAGTACTCTTCCCCTCAATTCACCTTCTGGTATATACAGTGCCCCTTTGTAATACAATGCCCCATTTCTTTCCTCAAAACCTCCGGGGCTCTCGCCCTCCCCCCTGAGACCTCTGAGCTTATCCTGGGCATATTCATCCTTTTCCGTTTCCTCTACCAGTTCTCGTCGCCCCACCAGCGCCGCCCCACACACCCAGCGGTCCTCAGGGATGACATGTCTCTCTTCGATTGCCCCCTCCCCCTCCAAATACTCTGGTTTGCGTGAGAGAGCGTCCGCCCTGACGTTTTCTGGACCTGGCACATAACAAATTTCAAAGTGGAATTTGGAGAATTCCTGTGCCCATCTCACTTGTCGTTGGTTGAGCACTCGTGCTGTTCTCCAATACTCTAAATTCTTGTGGTCTGTGCACACTTGCACCTTGTGTTGTGCGCCAATTAATAAATGTCTCCACCTCTGGAACGCTTCGTGAATGGCGAGTAGTTCCCTGTCATACACCGTGTAGTTCCTCTCGGATTTATTCAGCTTCCTCGAGAAGAAGGCACACGGTCTCCACTCCGACGTATTCCTTCCCGGTTGAAGAAGTACCGCCCCGATCGCCCGGTCGGACACATCGGTTTCCACTCTCATGGGTTTTCGTAAGTCCACATGCAGAAGTTGTTCTTCCGAGGCGAAAGCCCTTTTCAGTTCTTCAAATGCTCGCTCCGCCTCCGCCGTCCAAACAAACTTCTTCTTGCTACTGAGGCAGTCGGTGATGGGCGCCGTCAAGTGTGCAAAGTTCTTGATGAACTTCCGATAAAAGTTCCCAAACCCCAGGAATCTTTGCACATCCTTCTTGGTTTTCGGTGTCTTCCATTCCAGTACCGCTTGGACCTTGCCTGGATCCATGGCCAATCCCTTGTCTGACAAGCGGTACCCCAGGAATTCCACCTCCTTGGTATGAAACTGGCACTTCTCCAGTTTCACCCACAGCTGGTTGGCTTGCAGCCTGCCCAACACTTCTCGCACGTCCCTCACATGCTGCTCCTCATCCTCCGAATACACCAACACATCATCTAGAAAGGCCACACAATTCTTGTAGAGCAAAGGTCCCAGGACGTGATTCATAAAAGATTGAAAGCACGCCGAGCCTGCTTGTAGACCGAAGGGCATAACGAGGTATTCAAATGCTGCCAAAGGGGTGAACATGGTGGTCTTCCATTCATCCCCCTTCCTTATGCGTATCAGATTGTACGCCCCCCGCAGGTCCAGTTTTGTAAAAATCTTTCCCTTCCTCACCCTGGTCAAAATGTCATCAATTCGGGGCATAGGAAAAGCCAGGGGTTCCGACACTGCATTCAGGGCCCTAAAGTCTACTACAAGTCTCGGCTTATCTGTGTTTTTTGTGTCCACAAAAAACACTGGGCTGCCCCCCACCGCTCGGGACTCTCTGATGAAACCTTGCTTCAGGTTTTTGTCAATGAACTCCCTCAACTCCTGCATCTCCCTGTCTGACATGGCGTACAGCTTGCCCACCGGGAGTTGGGCCCCAGGGAGTAGCTTGATTTGACAGTCAAAGGGTCTATGCGGCGGCAGTTTGTCTGCTTCCCTTTCGCTGAATACATTGCTCAGATCTGCGTATTGCGGGGGCACCTTCCCTTTATCCATTACTTCCATCCCGGCTAGGGTGACTCTGGCTCCTCCCGGAACCTTCCCCTGCTTGCAGTGTTCTAGGCAATGCGCTGACCCAAAGGAGACCACCCTCTGATGCCAGCCCACTAGCGGATCGTGTAGCGCCAGCCAGCTCATCCCCAAAATGATGGGAGCTCCTCCCAAGGTGGCCACATTAAACGCTATCCGTTCGGTGTGCCTTGCCACCCTCATTATCATCGGGACTGTCTGTTGGCTAACTTCTCCTCCCAACAGCTCTCTGCCGTCAATCGTGTCACCTGCAAGGGGTTAGTTAAAGGGATGGTCTGTATCTGATGCTCAGCTGCAAACTCCTTACTCATGAAATTACAGGAGCTGCCTGAATCCAAAAGCGCCTTGATCTGTAGTGGGTGTCCGTTTGGCAGCTCTAGCAACACCTCTATCACTAAGGCAGGTCTAGGAGGTTCTGGCGTGGGCACTTTCACTGCTCTTTGGCCTGGCTGCTGTGCCCCGACGGTGGCAGCCAGGCGTTGGCTTTTACTTGCTCCTTGCTTTCCTCCTCCTTTTCCCCAACAGCTCCTGCCATCCCTTGCCATTCCTTTCTTTGTGGGCAGACTCTGGCAAAGTGCCCTGGCTGTTGGCAGAGATAACATTTCTTGGCGCTCTTTCCCTCCTTCTTCCGCCCTTCACTGGGATTAGAAACTGCGCGCGCCCGCGCTGTTTCAACTTCCATCGGCTCTCCCGGCGGGAAAGGTGGCTCTGGAATGTCTGGAATGCGGAGCTCCCTCCAACGTTCTCCTTTCCCTTCCCGCCTTTCCAAAGCCCTCGCTTCCTGGCGCGCTCCTATGGCCAGCGCGGATTTGGTCAGCTGGTCCATAGACTCCGCCCTGGGCCCCCGGGAAAGTTCATCTTTAACGGCCGAAGAAAGCCCCTCTTCGAAAAGCATCTGGATGGGTTCCGCCGATAGATCCCACCCCAATTTGTGAATCAACATAGTAAACTCAGTCCAGTACTCACGGACAGATCGGCTCCCCTGTTTGCAAGCCATTAACTGCCTTCGCACCACTCCCTGCTCAATGTCGCTGGAAAACATCAGGTCCATGGCACGAAAAAACTTCCTCGTGTCCTTTAGGATCTCATTATTCACTGCCATCAGGGGTCTAACCCAGTCCTTCGCCCCCGCTTTGAGATGGCCAATTACAAAAGCCACCCGCGATTCCTCATCGGGGAAGTCATCAAACTGCAGGTTGAGAGCGTATTGCATCTCTGTTCTAAAGGCATAATAGTTTCTGGGGTCCCCCCCGAATTTCTGCACCAATCCTGGCATCTTTCTGGCGAGCGGGGTGGTTTTCTCCTTCCCCTTTTCTGCATCCTGAGCCCTCCTCTCCTCAAGCCTCGCCGTTTGCATGGCAAGCTGGATTTCCAACGCCCTGTACCTTTCTTCCAGGCTTGGACCCCCTCCAGCTGCTCCTGCTCCTCCGGTTCCGGCTGGGTCGCTCATGATGCCTCTCCTTGCACAAGCTGGCTTTCAGTGACTTTCGGATTGCTGTGATGGGATGATGAGCTGCTTGTGCGTAAAATGCAAGTCCCTCAGAGTTTGATCAGGTTCTCAAACCTCTCCCTGTGACGGAGCCCCTCAGTCATGGCTGCGTCAATCGCTAGCAGAATCCGAAAGTGGTTGCTTTCGGAATCGTTTCCAACATAAAAGTTCCTTAACGGAAACACGTTGTCAGGGCTGGCTCCTGGTCCCAGCTCACAGAGGACCAACGCTGGCTGGTATTTATGTACAAAAGTCTTTATTGAAGTACAGTTTCCATTTCCCGCCGCAGCGCTCCAGCTCTACGTCTAGGCTTTAGACCGGCGAAGCTCCATCTGAGTCTCCGCCCCCTGTACACCAGTTTAAGACTCTAGCTTTACTCCACCTCTTCTTTCTCCTCTGGGTCCTGCTGCCCTCCGGGGCCCCTGTCTCCCTGGATTCTTCTGAGGCTGACGATGACCCCCCTGACTCCTCCCGCTCTCTTCGGCGGGCTTTAGGACCTGGCTCTCTTCCCGGGCTGCCAACTGTGCCTCCCTCCTGTACATTTGAACTTGGTGCGCGCGCGCGTTTAACCTTCCTGATGACCGTTTCCTCACTCCCCGACGGAGGTGTGGTCAATCCTGCCTCATGTTCTCCCGCTGGCAGCGCGCCACCTGATCCCGATGCCTGGGACTCCTCCCCCCTACTGCACTCTGGGGGGGACGTGGGCCCGGATTTCCAACTGCTACTCTCTGAGTCCCCTCTGCCCCCTTCTTCCCGAGGTGTTCCCCTGGGCACTCCCCTTGCCCTGACCATGGGAGCTCCTTTCTGTGAATCGTCCGATTCACTGGAAAGACTCAGAGACCTCGGATCGCTGTCATCGCTGACATTTCCTTCGGACTCCTCCCCTTCACTCTCCATTTCCTCCTTATCCTGTGCCTCTGCTCCTGAACCCCTGACATCCATCCCCCCCTCGAAGCCCCCCCTCCCCCCTCCCCTCCTTCAGGCGCGGGTGCCGGGTGCTCCGTCGTTGTGGGGGTGGCTGGCGGATACAGTTCGTCCCCCTTGGCGTGCATCCAACCGGATAAGTCCAGCTCGTCCTCCGTGCTCTCGCTGACCTCGATTTCCTCTGCTTCCATCTCTGTGCCGCCGTGCTCGAACCCAAGGTCCTCCCCCAGCACGTCCATGTCCATCTCTCCCCCGTTCACCTCTGGGGCCGTTGCCTGCCAGGGACCCCCCATCCACCTCCTGCTCCACCGCTCCTCTGGTCGATCGTCCCACCACAAAGATTGGCCCGAGGCAGACCCTGAGGGCGATCCCTCCGGGGAGCGTGTGTCCAGTGCCGGTTCGTCGTCTGAGGTGAACCCCTGGAACGTGCTGGCTGAAAGCGTGGGTGTGAAAAGCCAGTCGTCGAAATACTCGGCTGGCATGGGTCTGTGCGGGAACAAGGCATGAAACTCTTCCTTGAGAAGAGGCTCGTCCAAGGCATAGCCCGGCACCCAACTGTTGGCGCTGGCCGGGGTACCTTCTTTGGCGAGGAAATATTCTACTCCCTCTTCCCCCCATCTCGAGTCTAAAATCTCTGTGACCTGGTTGATGGGTTCCCCTCGTGGCGACCCCCTCCTTGTGGGCGTCTCCCTATACTGGTCTGGTGCCGTGCCCTGCGCCTGAAATCTGTGAGGTGCTTTGTAGGGCGTGAGCACCGACCTATGGAACACTGGGTGCATTCTGGACCCCTCCGGAAGTGTCAACCGGAAGGCCACTGGATTGATCTGTGCCTCGACTTGGTAAGGTCCTAGCTGCTTATGTCCGAGCTTCTTCTTCGCTAACGATCTGGTCGGCACTGCCTGGGCTGCTAACCAAACCCAGTCTCCCACTTGTATGTCCTCCCCAACCCGTCTGTGCTTATCAGCCTGCAGTTTGTATGCGTGCTTTGCTAATTCTAACTGCCTCCGAAGCTGTTCATGAACCTCCTGCAATTCTGACGCTAAGACTTCCGCTGCCTGTGGCTCCCCCTCCCCCAGTCTCTCTAATCCCGGGAAGGTTCTGGGATGCCTCCCGTTGTTGGCGAAGAACGGTGTCACGCCCGTGGACACGTGCTTCGTGTTGTTGTAGGCGAACTCAGCGAGCGGCAGGTAGTCCACCCATGTTGCCGGCTGCTGATTTGCATAGCATCTCAGGTACTGCTGCATGATGGCGTTGACTCGCTCCGCTTGTCCGTTGGTCTGCGGGTGTCTCGCCGACGCTAGGTTGATCTTGACGTTTAGGAAACCCATCAGCTTCTGCCAGAAGTTCGAGATGAACTGCCGCCCCCTGTCGGACAAGATAGACCGTGGCAGACCGTGCACCCGGAAGACGTGGTCTATGAACAGTTTGGCGGTCTGTTCCGCCGTGGCCACCTTCGCGCACGGAATGAAGTGGGCCATTTTGGTGAACATGTCCACCACCACTAGCACTGCCGTCTTGCCCCTCGAGCTGGGTAAATCCGTGACAAAGTCCAGGGCCACCCTCTCCCACGGTGCACTCGGGGTTTGCAGCGGTTCAAGCAGCCCCGCCGGAGGTTTGTGCACTGACTTGGCCCTTTGGCAGGTGTCGCACCTCGCGACGTACTCCGCGACTTCCACCCTCATCTTGGGCCACCAAAAATCTCTGGCAACTAATTCTGCCGTCTTCTCCTTGCCAAAGTGCCCAGCGGTGGGTGCGTCGTGCAACTGCTGCAGTACTTTCGCGCGGAGGTCGTCTCCCGGTACGTAGAGGGCCCCTCTGCGGATGAGCAATCCGTCGCGTATCTGGAACTCATCGTCCTTCGCCGTGCCCTTGTGCACCTCCTCCATCTTGGCTTGTGCAAAGGGGTCTTCCTGCAGTGCTCGACGTACAGCTTCCAGGTCCACGGTTGCTGAAGCGCACGCCCACGCTTCCGGTGCAAAAATGTGCTTGGCCGCTGCTGGTGCCGCCTCTTCGAGGTATTGCGGCTTCCTGGACAGTGCATCTGCCATGATGTTGTTGTCGCCTGGGATGTACTCTATCCGGAAGTCGAAATCTGCAAAGAACTCCGCCCACCGTATGTGCCGCTGGTTCAGGAACCTTGCCGTGCGCCAGTACTCCAGGTTCTTATGGTCCGTGCGAACCTGCACTGTGTGTTTGGCTCCGATGAGGAAGTGCCGCCACGCCTTGAACGCTGCATGAATGGCCAGCAACTCCCTGTCCCAGATGGTGTAGTTCTGCTCTGACTTGCTGAGTTTTCGAGAGTAGAAGGCGCACGGTCTCCAGTTCCCCTGCGGGTCCTGCTGCAACAGTACAGCTCCCACGGCTCTGTCCGAGGCGTCCGTTTCAACCCTCATCGGTCTGCTGGGATTCACGTGCAGTAGCTGCTCTTCGGAGGAGAAGAGACGCTTGAGGTTCTGAAAGGACTGCTCCGCTTGCTCCGTCCAGATGAATTTCTTCTTCTTGGAGCTGAGCGTGTCTGTAATGGCCGCTGTCTGCATCGCGAACCCCTTGATGAACTTGCGGTAGAAGTTGGCGAAACCCACAAACCGCTGGACCTCCTTCCGGTTGCGCGGGCTCTTCCAGTCCAACACTGCTCGAACCTTGGCGCTGTCCATGGCTAGCCCCTTGTCCGACAACTTGTAGCCCAGGAAATCTACCTCCTTCCTGTCGAACTGGCACTTCTCCAGCTTGGCGTACAGCCTATGCTCCTGCAGTCGCTGCAGAACTTCCTTGACATCTCCCTCGTGGGTCTCCTCCGATTCTGAGAATATCAGGATGTCGTCCAGGAAGCAGACGCATTTCTTGTAGAGGAGACCCGCCAGTACGTGATGCATGAAGGCTTGAAAACAGTGAGAGCCATTTTGTAATCCAAAGGGCATAACTCTGTATTCATAGGTGCCCAGGGGCGTGAACATGGCAGTCTTCCACTCGTCGCCCTCCCGTATGCGGATCAAGTTGTATGCCCCTCGCAGATCCAACTTTGTGAAAACGCGTCCTTTCCTCACCGTTGCCAGCAGGTCGTCTATTTTGGGCATGGGAAAGGCCGTGGGCTTGGTTCTGGAATTTAAAATTCTGAAGTCTACCACAAGTCTTTTTTGGGGCGTGTCCTTCTTCTTCACAAAGAATACAGGACTGCCCCCCACTGCCTTCGACTCCCGGATGAAACCGCGCTTCAAGTTGAGGTCTATGAACTCCCTGAGTTCCTGCATCTCGTCTTCAGACATGGAATACAGTTTCCCTGTTGGCAGCGTCGCCCCCGGCAGGAGGTCAATCTTGCAGTCATAGGGCCAGTGGGGAGGCAGCTTGTCCGCTTCTTTCTCGCAGAAAACCTCCAAAAATGCTGCATACTTGCGTGGCACTGCTTGCAGCGTTCCTAATTGTAGCTGCGGGTCATCTTCTCCCCCTTCCTGGTCAGGCAGAATGCAATGTTCCGCACAGTAGGAGGAGCCGAAGGTCAGTTGGCGCTGGTACCACGCCAGCGCTGGACTGTGTCTGTGCAGCCAACTCATGCCCAATACTACAGGCGTGTCTGACAGGTGGGTGACATTGAAGCTGATGACTTCTCGGTGATTGCCAATTTGCATCACCATGGGAGGCGTTTGGTGCACCACTTGCCCCCCCAGCAATTCCCTGCCATCCACCGTGACCACCTGCAAAGGCAGTGTGGCCGGCAGTAGTGCTACTTTGTGCTTTTGAATGAAATCCAGTCCTATAAAGTCCGCGTTACTCCCAGAGTCAATGGTAATTGGCACTTCCATAGTGAGTCCATTGGGCAGTTGAAGCAACGCTGTAAGCTGCACCACTGGTTTGGGTGGGAGGGGGTCTGTGGGCTGCAAAATCTCTGGGGATTGCTTCACTGACTTGTCTGGCTGGACCCCAGTGCTTCTTCCTCCAGCCAGACTCTGCCGTTTCCCTGCAGTGGTTCTCCCTGGTAAGCTGTGTTTGATACTGTAGCAGAGGCTGCAGTGTGCTTATGGAGCCTCTGGGGACACTCTTTCGCCATGTGCTGAGCACTGTCACAGATGTAGCACTTCCTGTTCCCTCTAGGAAGCTTCGTTTTGGCTGCTCCCGGTGGTAAGGCTCTGGTAGCTGACTGAGCCCTGGCACCTCCAATCTCCATCGGTTCTTCCCCCCCTCCTTGGGGGGGTGTGGATTGCGCACGCGCTGCATCTTTGGGAAAAAGGGGAGGTGCTTTCGCTGGTGTACGTCCCCAACGCCCTTCGTCTCTGTTCCATGGACGTTCTTCCAAATGCACCCCGATTTCCAGCGCTCTTTGAACCACTTGTTGAGTGGTCTTAGGTCTCTCTCCCCTTGCAATCTCATCTTTCACATTTGCATTCAATCCTTCCCAGAAAAGGTCTCTGACTGGAGCAGAATTCTTCTCCCACCCCAGCGCGTGGACTAATGCAAAAAAGCGGGCATGATACTGCCTTACGCTGGCTCTGCCTTGTTTGAGACCATGTATGTCTCTTCTGGCAATATCGATGTCTATCTTTGATAAAAAACATGAATCCATTGCTTTAATGAACGCATCCGCATCTTGGAGCGCCGGATCATTATCTCTCCATAAATTTCTCAGCCACGCTTTGGCTTCCCCATGCAAATGGGATAGGATAAACCCCACTTTTTCTCTTTCATCTCTAAAGTCCTTTTCCAGCAGATTCAGCGCAAAGAGCAAGTCTGCTCGGAAATTAGGGTACTGTGGTAAACTCCCGTCGAAATGGGATACCAGGCTGCCTCCCCTTTTCCCCAGCCCTATGCCCTCTGGTTTGGGTCCCAGTTGCCCTTGTCTAGAAAGCATGTCCAACCTGGCTTGGAGATCCTTGCAGACTGTATCCATTTCCTCTTCCCTTTTTTTGGAGGCACGCACCTCTGCGTTGAGTTGAACCACAGCATTTCGCAGGTCTGTCCATTCCTGTTCTGTAGTCATCTTGTCTGATTCTTGTGAGCTCGCAAAGCACCACTTCTCTCCCCTCGCTACGTAGACTCACGTTGCGAGGTTCTTGGTGGAAAATCTTTCGTGAGATGGAGCTTACTGTCAGGGCTGGCTCCTGGTCCCAGCTCACAGAGGACCAACGCTGGCTGGTATTTATGTACAAAAGTCTTTATTGAAGTACAGTTTCCATTTCCCGCCGCAGCGCTCCAGCTCTACGTCTAGGCTTTAGACCGGCGAAGCTCCATCTGAGTCTCCGCCCCCTGTACACCAGTTTAAGACTCTAGCTTTACTCCACCTCTTCTTTCTCCTCTGGGTCCTGCTGCCCTCCGGGGCCCCTGTCTCCCTGGATTCTTCTGAGGCTGACGATGACCCCCCTGACTCCTCCCGCTCTCTTCGGCGGGCTTTAGGACCTGGCTCTCTTCCCGGGCTGCCAACTGTGCCTCCCTCCTGTACATTTGAACTTGGTGCGCGCGCGCGTTTAACCTTCCTGATGACCGTTTCCTCACTCCCCGACGGAGGTGTGGTCAATCCTGCCTCATGTTCTCCCGCTGGCAGCGTGCCACCTGATCCCGATGCCTGGGACTCCTCCCCCCTACTGCACTCTGGGGGGGACATGGGCCCGGATTTCCAACTGCTACTCTCTGAGTCCCCTCTGCCCCCTTCTTCCCGAGGTGTTCCCCTGGGCACTCCCCTTGCCCTGACCATGGGAGCTCCTTTCTGTGAATCGTCCGATTCACTGGAAAGACTCAGAGACCTCGGATCGCTGTCATCGCTGACATTTCCTTCGGACTCCTCCCCTTCACTCTCCATTTCCTCCTTATCCTGTGCCTCTGCTCCTGAACCCCTGACACACGTCTTCTGGACTCTCGGCGTGACAGTTTCCGGCGAGGAATGGGTGTCCCTATAGGAGGTCCTGAGACCTCTCCGCTGTTTTCGCTGGAAGCGTCTCTGAGCCATCCCTCCGACTCACCTTCCCTTGAAGTTCCTGCTCTCCCCCTACTGGTTCCCTCTTCTGCTGCTACGTCTCTCTCAACCTCAGTGAGCCTTTGCACCTCCTGTCCTTCCGATGGCAGTTCCCTGACAGAAGCAGAGGCCTGTTGTCACCTCTCCACATATTCCTCTCTTTGTACTCTTCATTATTAGATCTCTGTTACTAGGAATTAGCAACCAAACTTGCTTTTCCCTTCCTTCCTCCCTGCCCAGTCTCTTTTCCTTTTGTGTCTTGTCTCTCAGATGATGGCAGGTTCCCTACAGTCTTCTCACAGATTTTTGTAGACCACTCTGGGAGCCTTTAAAATGTCAGTCAGCATCAGCAGCTAGCTAAATTATCCAAAAAGAAGACTGGTCTGCAAAATGGAATGGCATTTGAAATATACTCGGAGTTGAGTGTGGATTTCGTGCTCTTTATTCAGCTTATAGTAGCGAGGAATGCAAGTTCCCCCCAAAATATCTGCTTTATATATGAAATATACTCGCAATATACATTATTTACACAATGGGCCGCATGTGATTGGCTAATTCCGGGATTCTCCTGTAGGCCAATCAGGTTGTGGATTCACTTTCACCTGGAGCTGGATTGGGTGGCTCCTGTAGACCAATCATACTGCTGCATTGTTCTAGGACCAATCAGACTGCTGCATTCTGAATCCTATTGTTCTAGGACCAATCAGACCACTGCATTTTGGATCCTATTCAACTCAGTACATAACAGCATTTAACCACATTTCTTCTGACCCAAGACTGTCACTCTTCAAGCTCCCTACTCATGCCCCCTCTGAAAATAAATCAAATTTCTTACTCAAAAAGGAGGAAGAGGAAGAGGAGGACGGCAAGACTTTTCCAGTTTGATGAAGGGGCAAATTCCTTATTCAAGGGAGGCCATGATAACAATTGAGTTGAGTCCTGCTAGATGGACAGTGTGTACAATTCACGCTGGGACCACCATAATTGTTCAGAGGTTGTCACTTTTTAAAGTGCCCCTTTCAAATATTCGCCTCTTCCCTCTTCGTGACTCCGATTAGCAAGGCAGTTTTGCAAGGCCTTGGAGAGGTAGCATATAGCCTAGCTGCTGCCTGTCAGTCTTCACTAATTCATAATGCATAATCATCCCCCCTCCCACCACCAATTTATAATGAATTCTTGGATGTCTCAGCTAAGCTGTAGGAGGCTAGGGAGTAATATTTGCTTTTTCCTGACAAGGCTGGAAATTTGACAGTGCAGATATCAATGGGCCATAAACAAAGAACCACCAAAACCTTGAAATGCCTGCTTTCACTTAAGCTATGCTTGCTTTCTGAATATAAATAGGTAGCTTAGGGAAGGCATTACATTCCTGCAGTATTTTTATTCTCCATCTCTTAATTAGCCAGAAGGGCTACAGAGGGCATTTTACTGCAGCAGTACTAGGAAAAATATAGAGGAAAAGGTGCTACAGTGTCTTCTAGTTATGAGAGATCATTAGACCAGAATGTCTGTTCAGGAACTTTAAAACAGGCTTATGATAAAATGTCTGGAGGGCTTGTTTGGTTTTTTAATATCTATTTTCCACAAGAGTCCCCTAAGTTTAGAAAGGAAGAAAGAGATGGTTTTGGTAAACAGGAGTCATTAACCTGATCCGCAAAGAAGCATTTGCCACCTGAAATGATGGGGTTCTTTACATCAAGGAAGCAATTCCTTATTAGGAACTACTGAAAGCTGCGTAAAGTAAGTGTGTGTGTGTGTGTGTGTGTGTGTTAGCTCTAGCACTTTGCTTCATCTCTGTTCAGAAGCTCCATCTTGAGAGTGTAAGGGGGCGGGTCTGACATCGTGTGTGACATCACAGAGCATAGCCATTATGGCTAGTAGTTATTGGCAGCCACTTATAGCTACCTCTGCCATACACTCAATAGGCAGCCTTAAGCAAGGCACACACTCTCAGTCTCAGTGCCCACGTCTGCAATACGAAGAATCACAATACTGCCTGAATATAACTGGGTTATCGTAAGGATTACAGCGGGGTCACCAATGTGGGCACTGGTGGTTTGCAGGGTCAGCTTCCCAAAGACCAGGGCTGCCAGCCAAGAGCTCCCCTAATCTCATCGCCTCACTCTGCCCCTCCCTTGATCCTGAGAGCAGTAGCAGCACCAATGTCAGGAAGGTGATGCTGCAACTCCACCCCCACACATCCAGCTGCTGGTTGAAGCTCTCAAAGAGACCTTCCAGTTTTAGACAGCATGATGAGATGGGAAAGAAGCCCCAACTCTTGTATTTTTAATGCCCGAATAATGTTGACAGGTGGAGTTTGCATCAAAACACCTTCTCTTCCATCTGGACTCTTTAGACTCTATCTTCTCTCCTAAATGTGCCTTCCTCTTCCTACTCTGCTTGCCCTAGGGCAGATGTGAGGAACCTTTGACACTCCAGATGTTGCTGAACTACAACTCCCATCATCCCTGACCATTGGCCATGCTTGCTGGGGCTGATGGGAGCTGTAGTTCATCAACATCTGGAGGACCAAAGGTTCCCCTACACCTGCCCTAGGGTTCAAGCCTATATCTAATGGTCTCAGGTTACAGGATTTTGATTCAACATTAGGAAAACCTTCTTAATGGTAAGAGAAGTTCAGCAATGGAATATATTACCTGGAAGTCTTCAAGTAGAGGCTCTGGATTTTCTGCACTAGACAGAGTTGAACCAGATGGTCCACAGGCCCCACTCCCCACTCCAACTGTGTGATCCTATATTATTAACGATTTACCAAATCTCTGGTGGCCTTGGGCCTTCCAATGGGAATGAAGCTTTGTATTCCATAAGTATTGGAAACCCTCAGGTGCCTGTAGGCTTGCAGATCAGCACCCTTTCTGTTCTAAGTCTCTGCAAATGTCAAATTAAACAAAACCTCACCTATGCAATCAATAAACAGCTGAGTTTTCCATGATTTAACTGCCACTAGAACTCACCCTTTTACACTACGTGATTGCCTCCCTTCCCTAGACAGCTGTCAAAGTTATAAATGCTGCAAGTTTGATTCTGAGAACAATACTGTGTAAGGATGATGAGGGAAAGAAAAGAAGAAAAAGCACCTTGCAATTAAATATTTTAACAGACATTTTCAAAGGTGTTTTTGATGGAATATAAAATTAATGTTACCACCAGAGCACATCAGAGACCTGAGATTATACAGTACCTATCACTTTTGCAGGTATAAAAATAATACCCTGAGATGTTTTATACCAACATCTATTTTAACTTTCATCTTGGAGGCATTTGCATAACCCGCTATTTCTTTATTCAGTTTCTACTTTTTTATTAACTTACTTTTAAAAATTTACCTGTAAGAGCAGTTTACTAATGTTTCACAAACTTTGTAGCCATGTTTGATGTTGGCAGTGAGCAGTCCTGTTGACAGACTTGGCCGGGTGATGATCCATGTTGGAGAGGCAGATACTCTTCTGTTCTACCTCTATTACTTTTATGGTTTTTTATATCAAATTTACTTATTATGTCAAATGTTTATTTTAGCTTTGTATTAGGTAAAGGTAAAGGGACCCCTGACCATTAGGTCCAGTCGTGGCCGACCCTGGGGTTGCGGCGCTCATCTTGCTTTATCAGCCGAGGGAGCCGGTGTACAGCTTCCAGGTCATGTGGCCAGCATGACTAAGCCGCTTCTGGTGAACCAGACCAGTGCACGGAAACGCCATTTACCTTCCCGCCGGAGCAGTACCTATTTATCTACTTGCACTTTGACGTGCTTTCGAACTGGGCAGGAGCTGGGACCGAACAACGGGAGCTCACCCTGTGGCGGGGATTCGAACTGCAACCTTCTGATCGGCAAGTCCTAGGCTCTGTGGTTTAACCCACAGTGCCACCTGCATCCCTATTTTGTATTAAATGGTTTATAAATGCTTTTGAATAGGTAATTATTCCACATTAACTGTGCAATTATGGCTATTACCAAATTGGCTTGAAGTAAGTGGTATGCAAATGTGTTGCAGACATAAATGTAATCTTCAAGTATGTAGAAGGGCTGCCACATGGAATATGGCACAAACTTGTTTTCTCCTGCTTTGGAGGGTAGGACCCGAACCAATGGATTCAAGTTACAAGAATGGCGATTCCAACTAAACATTAGGAATCATTAAAGACAGTGAGAGCTGTTTGACAGTGGAATGGGCTCCCTCAGAAGCTGGTGGACTCTCCTTCTTGGCGGTTTGAATGGGCATCTTTCATAGATAATTTAGATGTGATTCCTGCATTGCAGGAAGTTGGACTAGATGACCCTCAGGGACCCTTCCAACTCTACAATTCTGTGATTCTATGATAAGCATGCCCATGCCAAATCAAGCCAGTGATACGTCTGAAGACCTTAGGCCCTCCAGCTGTTACTGAACTCTCTTCAGTCCCAGCAATCCTGGCCAACCTTCACAGGGTCAAAGGTTCCCCATCCATCTGGTCCATTATCCATCTGGTCAGCATTTTGTGCAACAACGGTGCCAAGACAGATGCTTCAGAGAAGCTCACAAGCAAGGACTGACAATCTTTCCTTCCACTGATAATAGACACCAGGATACCGTGAACTGATTTATACTGGCTTCCATCCTTCATTGTTTTTTTTTTCTGTAAACAAAGGGGACTTCCAACCATGTAATGGAGAATTCTGCTCATAGAAGTGATCTCTCTGTGAGTGAAACTGTCCTACCATTAATGAAATTTCATTGCATTCAGGTACTAGCAGGGTCCATGCTACTGCCTCAGGGAAGTGAAGGTGTCTGTGGCAACAAATTGAGAGGCAAAGTTTCCATAGCTCAACAAGTTTAGCACCAATAGGAGCTATCTGCATTTGGCAAGCAGACACCAACCTAAATAAAAAATCTAAATATATTTTTTGAAAGACAGATTAACAGTGCTCCAGTACTGAATTTTACAAAAAGGCATATTACAATTTGGTGCTTATTGGGCGATTTCCCATTAGGCATCACTTCATTAAAACAAAATGTTCCAATATTCAAGATATACTGGAACAATGCAGACAATGACAATTGCAAATGCTTTGAAATGGGGAGGAGGAAGCCCTAATTTGTTTAGACCATTTTAATTTCACTTCAAAGAACTTGATCTCATAAAGAGACTGCCATCTTTCTGCTTCTCTGCATAGTGCATTGCTGACTGACTCTATTTTCATTTGGCTTTTCTATAGACGTATACTTTATGGTCACTGGATTCATTCTCATTTTGTTTATTAGCACCATCAAAAGGCCTGCAATACATATTATCAAAACAAGCTCAGATTCATAGAATACTGAAATGTAAATATATATATTGATAACTATAGAGACTCATAGACTTGTAGGCCTCAATAGGTGGCATAGCAAAAGTTACTTGACCAAATACATCAAGGGGTGTGTGCTGTTTATTTTAGGCAAAAGCAGACCCCACTGAAAGATAATATTAGGTTTGGATATGTCACACATTAGGGAAAATATTTCACTATGGATATTATGTTTACTCTTATATCTGTTTTAATATATCTTTTATTTTTATTCAGTGCTGCAAAGTGGGGGGAATAGATCTTGTATGCACTCTGACAGAGTTAAATGCTTTGGATTTAATGAGTGTAGAAATATGTAACTCTGTGTTGGAACTTTTGGGTTTTGACAAACTTTTCTTGAGACATCCTATAAAATGTTATGACAGCTAGTTGAAGAGAACAGATATTCTTATGACCAGAATTTATTTTAACCATGTATCAGTTTAACAAATGCAGAAATATTTAGGCATCTCTGTAAGTTGGCTTCATCCCTCGGAAGTCAACAGACTTCAGTCTACCATGTTGTGGACCCCATGTTGAACCCAGTGTGGTGGGCAATTGACCTCTGCTCAGTAATGTCATTGCTGCTTACCAGGGAGTAGAAGGGGAGAGGCAAAGTAACAGGGGGTCAGCATGGTGTAAATGCACTGGCAGAGCATTCCTGACAAAGCATTTGCACTGTGTCAACATTATTACCACCTTGCCTCTTCTCCTTTACTTCCTGGTAAGCAGCAGTAATGGAACCATCCAGAACTCAGGTGGGCAGTGCCTGTCCACCATGTTGCCCAATACTGGTAGAACCTCAAAAAACAATGTAGAACTATTGTTTTTATAAGCCACCCAGAATGCACTGAATGCTACGAACCTAGGAAGATCTAGTCCAGAATTTGTTCTCATGGCTAACCAGATGCCTGTGGGAAACCCACAAACAGGACCCAAGCACAACAGCCCTCTTTCATCCACAGTTTCCAGCAATTGGAATTCAGAAGGATGCCTCTTCTGACCATGGAAGCAGAGCCATCATGGCTATCTGATAGAAATAGCTTCCATGAATCCTCTTTTAAAGCAATCCAAGTTGGTGGCCATTGCTGCATATTGTGGGAGCAAGTTCCATAGTTCAACTGCCCCAGTCGGCAAGCAGGGTGAATGGATAGCTAAAAGAAAAAGAAACGAAATGTTAAAATCAAAGGATGGACAGCCCATTACAGAGTAAAAGATAAAGCCAAAGAAAGTGTTCTTAGTTAGGGAAGACAAATGAAGAGACTTCAGTATAGAACAGGATCATGAATTTCAGTTGCATTTTTCTTTTCCCAATGGCCTGTACTGGCAACACAGAAGGTAGCAGATACTAACATTCACCACCATGAAGTCCATTCCACACAAACTACAACATGTCTCCACACTGCTCATCCAAGAACAATGTAATTGTTCTAATGATATAGAATGCATCCACTTAAAAATTTCTAAGTAGTTAGAGTGATGGTGAATGCATCCAACAGAGCATACATGGGACATGGGTGCTGCTGTGGTCTAAACCATTGAGCCTCTTGGGCTTGCCAATCAGAAGGTCAGCGGTTCGAATCCCCATAACGGAGTGAGCTCCCATTGCTCTGTCCCAGCTCCTGCCAATCTAACAGTTCGAAAGCACGTCAAAATGCAAGTAGATAAATAGGTACTGCTGCGGCGGGAAAGTGAACAGCGTTTCCGTTGCTCCAGAAGTGGCCACATGACCCAGAAAGCTGTCTGTTGACAAATGCTGGCTCCCTTGGCCTGAAAAGTGAGATGAGCGTCGCAACCGCATAATTGCCTTTGACTGGACTTAACTGTCCAGGGGTCCTTTACCTTTTTTTTACCTTTTACATGTGACATTTTCTTGAACTGATTTGTAGTCATATCTCTTCTACTGTTGCTTTTGTAAACAGTAATGAAAAATGTATGTGCACCAATCTTAGTGCATACCTAAATGCCTTAAGAGCATTTACTTCTATTTAAGTTAACATTAATTATCATGTAGGATGATACCAGCACAACAGAAGCTTTGGAAGTAGTGTACCTAACATTCTATTGCCATTAAAGGCTTGCTATCTATCATACAACGGCATTTGCTGTAGTAGTTGTCATGTTAGAGAAGTGCACAAGATGGAGGACACTGAATATTTAATGGTGATTACTATCGTCATATTCATTTTAATCAATTCGTGAAAGAAAGGAATGCTCTTAGCTGTCTAAGCATAAAAATGGTGCAAATGCAGCCCATTCATTCTTAGGTGTAAAGCTGAATTAAAGTGCTTTAGGATGAGAGAATAATAATGATTAAGAATGACTCCACCATTTATTTTTTTATAAGCTCTTGCCACATGGGCATTCTTCTCATGCAACAAATATATATTTGTTACACAGAAAAGTGCACTGCAATATTTTGTCTCTGGATAAATACTTTTATTCTTCTCTCTAGCCAATCCCTTGCTATTGTGACTGCTATATGGAATATGGGTACAACTATGGGTACACAGCTTCCTATCAACTCCCTGATTTCCATGTAAGAATGATAGAGAAGAAAAACTATAATAGATGAGTCACGTCACAGAATCACGGAGTTGGGAAAGATCAGTGGCATTCGTTATAAGAGGCTAACAATCTAAGCTTAAATTGCGTGTCGAGGTCCCCAATCCACCCCCCAAATAACTCACAACAGACACGTAATTTTTGTTTAAGATTTTTGGCATGATTTTGGCCACAACTTTATTCAAATACAAACCGTGAGTGGTTGTTTAGGCATTGGTTAAGACTATCTGTCCCCCCGCCTGGGGACAGAACTGACTTCCGGGCACCACCGAAAGACAGTGCGGGGGAAAGCAAGTCGGGGAGGAATTGGAGCTGAGACACAGACCCTCAACTCTCACCCGCCTGCTCCCCGAAGGCTTGCCGGCCCTAGTCCCATTCCAGGGATTGGACAAAAAGATGGCAAGCCCCAGGATTCCTTTAACGGAATTCCCTTTCCGCAGCAACCATGGAGGGGCAGGCACAGCCTATCCTGACCCCTCCTCCAACGGAATTCCCTTTCCGCAGCAACCATGGAGGGGCAGGCACAGCCTATCCTGACCCCTCCTCCACCAGATTTATAACCAATGCCTAACCACAACCTTACAAGTTGTGACGATTTGCTACGTAGTAGGCAAAAACCACCCAGCCAGCCAATTTGCCAGGTGGAAAAATTCCTACCAGGCCCCTGCTCAAAGGCAGACGACCCCATGACAGGCAATAGCAAGGTCAACGCAACAACCCCTTACTCTAGGGCGGGTGGGCGGGTGATCCGTTGCACGCAGCAAAAGAGAAAGTACAAGGCTGCGTGCAGAGTATTTAAACCTTTTTACCCCTCCCACCAAAATTGCAACATAACTTTTACCCCAGCAACCCAGTGAACCAATCACTGCCCCAGGCCATCTTTAGAGACCTTGCCTGGTAACAGAGGGGTGGCTCAGTAGACCCCACCGCAACACGTGCTCTCCCTGAAGGAGAACACGCTTTGCGTGTCGAGGTCCCCAATCCACCCCCCAAATAACTCACAACAGACACGTAATTTTTGTTTAAGATTTTTGGCATGATTTTGGCCACAACTTTATTCAAATACAAACCGTGAGTGGTTGTTTAGGCATTGGTTAAGACTATCTGTCCCCCCGCCTGGGGACAGAACTGACTTCCGGGCACCACCGAAAGACAGTGCGGGGGAAAGCAAGTCGGGGAGGAATTGGAGCTGAGACACAGACCCTCAACTCTCACCCGCCTGCTCCCCGAAGGCTTGCCGGCCCTAGTCCCATTCCAGGGATTGGACAAAAAGATGGCAAGCCCCAGGATTCCTTTAACGGAATTCCCTTTCCGCAGCAACCATGGAGGGGCAGGCACAGCCTATCCTGACCCCTCCTCCAACGGAATTCCCTTTCCGCTGCAACCATGGAGGGGCAGGCACAGCCTATCCTGACCCCTCCTCCACCAGATTTATAACCAATGCCTAACCGCCAATCGAGCTCTTATGCTCGCCGCCAACCACTCACAATCCCAACCCAACCTTCAATCCTCCAATTACCGCATCCAACCAGACATCATTCCCCAGCTCGGAAAGATGTACCCCATCATTGCGGTAAAGGGCCAGAGCCTTGAAGGTAATATCCGGGTGGTAAATCACCAATCCACCCAATTCCGCTACCCTCTTGCTCACTACTGAATTAATGCGCTTCCTGGCCCTTTCGGCAGCCTTGGGTTGAGAAATGCCCTGCCAATTGCTCCTTTGCAGTAATTGTGACCAAAATATTTTAACGGTAGGTATTAAGGTCACCAATTCCCCCAAGTCTCTTAGAATCACGGATTGCAAAGTAAAGCAATCAACCTTTGCCATATCATTCTCCCCCAACTGCACCAAAATTGCCAAAGGGGGGCCATGTGAAAGCACCCTCTGCTTAATTAGTGGGATGAATTCACTCCACCGCATTCCCCGTCTGGATATCCACGGCACCTGTACGTGCTGTGGGAAGCCGAGATCCCCTTCCAGACTGCCTCACTCTGATGCCAGCCCAGTACACGATGCTGTGCCCCACAATCCAGATACGGACTGGAGCGAGACCTGCACATGCTGCGGGAGGCCAAGACCCAGTCCCCTTCCAGCCTGCCTAGCTCTGATGCCAGCCCAGTAAACGATGCTGTGCCCCACAATCCAGATGCGGACTGGAGCTAGAAACATGGGCAGGAAGGCTGAGATGGCGCCCCCAGTCCAGACTCGTCAGGGTGCTTGCCAGCTCAGTGCATGATGCTGTGGCCGACAATCCAAATGCGAACAGCTGCTCCTATGAAAAAAGGAATAACAGACAAGCATCAGCACAGGCATCATTGGCGATGCTTCCTGACATAACCTTTGTCAGCGTCAGACTTCCAATGACCCGTATTCACAATCCTGCCTACTAACAGGCCCCAGTGCGCAGCCTTTGCAGCAGCACCTATTTGGAAGGAATGAGGTGTGTTCAGCGGTAGGCAAGCCGCAGGCTGCAATAACAGGCGCACAATGTGAGCAATTAGATGCCTGTCGAACCAGAACCCATTTCTGTGCACTAGGATCGAGCCAGCCCCCAGGGGAACGAAAAGCCAAATATTTCCGGTATCCAATAACAGGGCAAGGGCCCACCTCACCTGTGACTGGAAGCCTGATGGTGGCAACCCTGCTCACTAGGTCTGACTTAGAGCTCCAGACACTTATGACAAGCTCCAAAGCAGATAAGGAAAAGTCCTGAGGCAATAAGCCTCCGAACTCTCAGCCCCGTGCTGGCTCCAACACAATTTCCCCAACCCTCAGTACACCAAAATTACAATGGAATACTGAAATAAGTCTTGTCTTGATCTTGAACCAGCCGACAAGTCTTAACTTGTTGCGGATACTGCATAGGTCAAACATTGACCGGCTTCCTGCCTGCTGGCCTGTGAAGGTCGGAGCCTATTCCAACCTTCCGAGACCCTGCGCACGACACACTTTTAGAAGGGTCTCTGAAAAATTAAAGCTTTACTCTAGCAGACATTGCAGCGGACTGAATTCTGATAGTTTTAACACTGCATCCGATCTGCAGCAGATGGGTGAATTACTGCAGGTCCTGCTCAGAGGATGGGGGCAGGTTCCTCTGAATGGCCGAGGACTGCCAGCTAAATTTTAAGAAATCAATCCCGGCCTTCTCATAAGACCTGAAAGCAGATGGGGAAACGTAAGCTACTACTCCTCATAATTAATAATTGTTGCCAAGTGCCAAAGGAGCTCCAGAAAAATCCGGTCTAGCTGGGCGTCCCAAGCCCAGGATCTGAAGCTCTCCAACTGAAAAAACGGGATAGAGCGACAGCAAAAACATTAGATGATCCCGAAATAAAGCGAGCAGAAACGCAATATTAAACCTTAAGCATTGCGAAGACTCTGCCAGAGCATGAAGACCGTTTTGCCAGGACTCTCACACTGCCTGGTTATCAGACCAAGACAGATCCGACGGTCCCTAAACTCCTCAGTCCAGATGTGCACTGACACTACAATGGGGAAAACTCGAGAAAAGTTAGGTTACATGTGATTGCCTTGCCCTGCCAGGCTCAAGGCCACTGTACATGATGATGAAGGGACCCCGGGCCATGAGACCACCTGGCCAAGCAGGAATGGAAGGAGCAGCCTGGAGCAACCACCCTGCATGCAAAATTTATCTGACCTAGGAATGATAGGATCTGACAAAGCAACACTTGCTTCAGAGGAAGTATTACAAGAATAACATCCTTCAAGGCAAACAGCTTTTCCACAGGCAAGCAGATGTTTGAGCAACGGTATCCAGCTAGCCCCAAATACGTTAAAAGGGGCAGTAGGACCCACTATCCTCCACTGCCAACAGAACACCCAGCTCCTCAGGGAATAAAGGGGCATCCAGTAAGCTAAGCAGAGGCTGGTGTCACAAGAATCAGCCAGTAAAATAATCCACATAACGATACCCCCAGTTAAACGAGTCTTGACTCGCAATGTTCAATCCAGAAAGGCGCTAAAGGACTCCAGTGCTGCACAGCCTATTGAGCAACCCACTGGCATCGCCTTATGAATATAAGGACCATCCAATTAAAGCCTAACTACTTAAAATCTTGAGGGTGAACCGGCAGCAGCCTAACAGCCAATTCAATATTGCATAATGCCAACAAGGCACCTCCTCCAATTTGTTGGTAAGCTCAACTGCCTGATCCAAAGATGCATATTTCACGGAACAATTCCGGAGGGATAGCATCATTCACTGAGGTGCCTTTGGGATGTGATAAATATGGATCAGATGGAATCGTATGGGGCTCTCTTAGGGACGATCCCTAAGAAGTCCCAACAAAGCTGCCACCGGGCCAGCTTCCTGCATACCAGCTTCAGGTTCTATTGCTCAGGGAATTTCCATTTGAAATGTGGAGCTGTCCACATGTCCCCGTCCCTGTGATCCTAGCGAGCTAAGGGGATGATGGCAGCCCTGCGTCTAACATTCCCATCATAGTGAATTACCACTTATAGAATAGTGGGGTTGGAAGGGACTCCGAGGATCATCTAGTCCACTCTCCCACAATATCATCATCATCATCATAATCTATTTGTACCCCGCCCATCTGGCAGGGCTTCCCCAGCCACTCAGGGCAGCTTACAACAAAATATTAAAATACAGTAATGCATCAAACATTAAAAGCTTCCCTGAACAGGGCCGCCATAGATGTCTTCTAAAAGTCTGGTAGTAGACATCTGGTGGGAGGGTGTACCACAGGGCAGGTGCCACTGCCGAGAAGGCCCTCCATCTGGTACCCTGTAACTTGGCTTCTCACAGTAAGGGAACCACCAGAAAGGCCCTCGGCGCTGGAGCTCAGTGTCCGGGTAAAGTGATGAGGGAGCATGCAGCTGTCCCATACAGGGACCAATCCTGCAACCTAGGCATTACCGGCACCATAGGCTGACCGGCTGAGCTATCCATGATGATCCCTAAAGACTTGGAACAGCCTCACCCTGACCCCTGGAGAGGTCCAAGGTGATGTCTGAATCATCATCAGCCCAGTGATGATTTACCTGCAAGGAGGTGTAAGCCTCACCCCTGCTCCGCTTTTTCCTGCCTCTGAAGACGCTTCCTTCCGGAAGAAGGCACCTGGGGCATCAACATGTCATCCTCTGCAGGAGAGGCAAGCTCTGGAGGCATCTGCAAAGGCCCTGTCATAGTCCGCAAAAAACCTAAACAATGTGAGGAACAGGTGAAACCAATGCTTTGTGCACCACATGGGGATGCTATTTAGGCCAGAAACGCTGCCAGAGGCCATCAAATTCTAGGGCCAAGCGGACCAAGCCCTAGGATCACCTGCTAGGCCAGACATAAATGTTTCCAATGAGATAACAAACTGGAGGCAGCCCACCGCCTGTCCAGGTACCCCTGCTTACCCTTTAGAGGGAAGCACCTCCTCAAGAAACCCCAAGTTCTTTTTGGGAGCAATATCACAAATGCACCAAACTACCCAGCAACAAAATAGTCCAAAAGGAGCAGCTTGTTTTGTTATGTGATAACAATGGCTAAGTGGGGGATATGAACCCTGTCTCCCAGGTCCTAGTCCTGCGCTCTAGCCACTAAGCCACAATGGCTCGTCTCTAAAATGGCAGTTGCCACTATAAGGGAAAAACAAACTTGCAGAAAATAAACTTGTTCAGAAACAGCATAGTTAAAGAGCATACAAAGAGTGCTCATTGGAGGCACAGAGAGCCTCTGGCTCCACTCTGTCTGAATAAGATATACATTAGCAACAAGTGAGCCTGCAAACAAACAGATACATTCTTATAGAGAGAATGAGTCACATGTCACAGGAACTTAACAATTTACTGTACTGCTAACTGTAGCAGGCTTAGGCTTGAATGATATGTGCAGGCCGTGCAGGCCGTGATGGCCTCCCAGCTTCTGCTCTCTGCCTTTTTTGTCTCATTGCAATATTAAAGGAACTCAAAATGGTGCTCCCGCCGAAGGCTAAATTAAAACTCAGCCAACAGCACTGCAATCACCCAAAATAAAGCCAATCTATGAGGATACTATAAACGAAAGTGATTCCAGGTAACCTGGAAATTTACTGTACTGCTAACTGTAGCAGGCTTAGGTTTGAATAATATGTGCAGGCCGTGATGGCCTCCATGCTTCTGCTCTCTGCCTTTTTTGTCTCATTGCAATATTAAAGGAACTCAATATAGTGCTCCCGCCCAAGGCTAGATTAAAATTTTGGCCAACAGCACTGCACGCACCCAAAATAAAGCCAACCTATGGGGATGGTATAAATGAAAGTGATTCCAGGTAAGCTGGGAACCGCCCTGGCTAGCCCCACAATTAAACAGGCAAAAATGGGGAAAACCTTTTTGCAAAAGAAAACCCCTAATGGGGGCTCTCTCCCTATTGGGAAAGGCAAGCCAAGGAGGATTAAGCACAGGCAGTGCTCACAGGTACAGGGAGAATCTTCCCAAAGGGCAGGATAAGGGGTGGGGTGGGAAATCAAACAGGAAAAAAAAGGGGGGGGGGAATTAAATTAATTAAGGGACTAGAGAAGATTAAAAAGAAGGGGAAAATAAAGAAATGTAACCAGACAATGAGAAGATCGCTCCACTGTCCTCCAGACGGTCCAAGTGCTCCAGGTGATCCGTTGCACGCAGCAAAAGAGAAAGTACAAGGCTGCGTGCAGAGTATTTAAACCTTTTTACCCCTCCCACCAAAATTGCAACATAACTTTTACCCCAGCAACCCAGTGAACCAATCACTGCCCCAGGCCATCTTTAGAGACCTTGCCTGGTAACAGAGGGGTGGCTCAGTAGACCCCACCGCAACACGTGCTCTCCCTGAAGGAGAACACGCTTTGTAAAGCAAGCCCAGGAGAATATGAGACTGCAGAACTATGCCCCCTTTTCTTCAGAGAAAGTTCCACTCAGTTCTGCTTACTTCTGAGTAAACACACTCCCCAACTTGCTTTCTTTGAAGAGAAGACTCTCCATGCTGACTGAGGGGAATTTCAAAAACTGTTTGTCATATGGCCTGGAGGATATGTAGCTGATTGTGGTAGTGGTGTATGTGGAAGGAATAGCCTAAAATCCCATTGGACTAACTGAAGCTCCTTGTGTAGGCCTAGGCAGTTCTTTGGATCATAGTCCTTATTCCAAAAGCATCTCTGAAAAATTCCCACCCCGCCTTTTCTTGGAAACGCCAAGAATTCCACAACAGCACTAAGCAAACATTGTACGACAGAGGAAAATATTACTGCTTAGGGTGACAAAACAAAGCATTTCTTCTTCAAATGAGGCATCTAATTCAAAATGTTGCTGAGCTAGGGCTGCTTGCATGGCAGAGCTGTTTAAAAAAGAGAGTATAATAAATGCTACCAATATCAGGAGGAACAACAGCGTCTATAAAACATTCAAATGAAATGCCATGCTCAGTATAGAGGGGTAATATATGCAGCAGTGGCCATCTGCAAACCTGAGATAACTGGACATGCCTACATCCCACCCCCACCCCCCCTTCTCCGATCCAGTTCATTTAGTCATAGAGCATCCAGGATCAGTAACCTGCCTGCTGGTTAAACGATCTGGGCACTAAGGTAGAATCAAACTGGAATTGCTTCTTAGTAAAAGCATCAAACGAGGAAACCAATTTTAACCATCACCACCACCTTAAAAAAAAAATCTGGTGTAATAAAACAGGGATTTGAGTTGCAAGGAGTGTGGGCTTTCAGGAAGAACTGTGCAAAAATGGCCTCTCAAAAAGACAATTGAAAGGAGAGTGTGGTCATGAGATACTGAGAATAAGTGAGAATAAGATGAGAGAGAGAACAAAAGCATATGCAAAAGAGTTAACCTAGATGAAGAAGAGTTAATAAATAGGGTATTTGTTCTGTATGGAATTACTGAATCTGGTTGGATTCTAAAGTCTGCCTTGAATAGTTGTTCCACTCTTTGTAATCAATGGCAGTAGATATTTTACGGGAAATTGAGACTCAGCAGAGGGAGCAGAGGTGGATTTGGGGCAGCGCAAGCTGTGTGGGGGCACTGGGCTTGCAGCCAGGGATACCTTTTCAAAGCCCAGTAAGAGCTTGCCCTGGCTTTGGGAATTAGGTGTGAGGACTTTGGCAGGGTCCTAGAGTCCCACCACCTCCTTCCCAAAGCCAGGCATGTCCTTACCGGGCTTTGGGAAGGAGGAAGGAGGGCTCTAGGGCCCTGCCAGGGCCTTGCACCTCCTTCTCAAAGCCTGGCACCTTCTTTGCCTGGCTTAAGTTGGAGCTGCGAGGGCTGGGGGAAAGGTGTCAAATGTTGGCCTCACACAGGGCTGTGTATTACCAAGGTCTGCCCCGGAATGATTGACCAAGTGGTCATCACTGGAACATCAGATTAAGGTTCTGCTGTTGGCATTACTGTTACTATGTTGGCAGCCTAGATACCTTCTTCCATCTTTCGCAATGCCCTGGACCAGTAGCAGCTGGTCTTTGCTGGGGTGGTGCCACGCAGCTGCCTTGCAAACACTGGGGTCACTGCGGATTACCTGGATTGGGATGAAAACATGCCAGGATGACAGTGAGGTTGGGTTTACGCAGGCATACTGATGGAAGATCTGGATTGGCCCTGCCAATGTCATCTAAGCAGCCACAGCTTAGCTGTTGTCCTCACCTGCAAACAGTCCTCCCTCTATCCATCCCAGTACACTGCTGTGACTCAGTAGGATCATAGAATCATAGAATTGTAGAGTTGGACTAGATCCCAAGGGTCAACTAGTCCAACTTCCTGCAATGCTGGAAGTCAAGGAGTCGGCTATATAGCTGCAAATAGAACATTTTAAGTGTGTTTTAAGTAATAATGATAATAATAATTTTTATTGATACCCTGCCCTCCCCAGCCAAGGCCGGGCTCAGAGCAGCTTACAAGCAATAATAAAAACAAGTTGAATGATTACAACTTAAAAACAAAACTAAAATATAACATTAAAATATTGAAACATTAAAATATTAAAATGTAGCTTCATCGCAGGAAGAGAAGGAAAAGAAAAAAGAAAGAGAGGGAGGGAATCAAATTGGCTCCAAGCCAAAGGCCAGGCGGAACAACAATATTCAATGTGATACTAGATGGCGATGATGAGCCTTATGGAAAATTCAATGCTTTTTAAAAAACATTTTTATAAAAGCTTTTTCAGAACAGTTTTTATATGTGTGTAGATTCCACCCAAGTGTGTGGCATGGTCCCGGCATTATTTTTATATTATTATTTATTAAATTTATATACCACCCTTTATTTGGAGATCTCAGGACAGTTCACCATGCAGTCTACTGCTCTAAAAGTTGACCAGATGCAAACTTTGACTTGGGCATAGAGACAAACTGGCAAAGAGTTGGTGTCCACTTTCCTATCACAGACTGTGAGCAGGTGAATATGAATGAAGTGCAGCACAGAGGACTTTGTTTCCTCTCTCTCTCTCTCTCTCTCTCTCTCCTTTGCTATACTTTCCTGTTTGTTTGATCTTGCTTTGCAGTGCACAACTAATTCTTCTGTAATCCTCCAATGAGCTTTGTGCCAACTTTCTGACTTCTTACCCAAACCTTCTGAGCTCTGCTGGCAAATTGTCTGCACCGCTAATAAAAACAATCTCGACAAGACACAAAAGTTCCACTGAACACCTTGACCCCGATGGGACATCTCGAATAAGAAAGGCAAGCGAGTTTGGCTCCAAGATTTTGCCATGCATAAAATAAATGGATTTTGTTCTCCTGAATAGAGGATTAGTATTGCTTGCATAGCTCCAGCTCTCATAGAGCGAGAGATTTGTTGTGCAGTTAATCAAATGAACCTGGCAAAATCTTTCATGCTTTGCATTTTGATCTGTAGATGCAATGTAGCTCATGATGTTAGCTTGTCATTTTGGTGGCTGGATCGGATGCATCAAATGAGTAACTTGTTTGGGTTTGTTGGGAGTTTTGCCCCCACCCCCCAGGTTGTAAATTTCTTTTGTGACTGATGTAGATCTTCCCATTGAAAAATGCCAATTAAAGTACATGGCTATGCTAATGTTGTGAGTTCTTTTTTTTAAAAAAAGGATTAAAAGGATTACTGCAAGTGTGAATCAAGGTTCTATTGCCTAATGTTTGTTTTCCTCCCTCTGCTTGGGTTTTAAACCACAACTCTTCATCAAAGCACACCTTGGGGAATAAGGATTCTGCTGGTGCTTATAGTTTTCCCTTGTAGACATGCTTTATTTATACTCTATTTGTATTGAGTTTCTTTAGAGTGCAATATTATTTAAAAAAATATGCTGGTGGTAAAATTCCTATTAAAGGAGATATGGATGCAGCTGATACAGTCTGTGATTGCAAAATGGCATAATTATTATGCATGCTGCCTTTTAAGACTTGCACTTTATGCCTTCTTTTGTGACATTCAGGAGAGTAAGGAAAGAAGCAAACGTCAAGCTGACAAATGTAATTGTGTTTCCTCAAATGATTTGTAGCCTGTTCCGTTGTCTTATAGAATCTCCTGACTTTAAACATCCCTCCCCATCTTCTTCATTTAAGACAGGATTCTGATCTCACACCTTTGTAACCGGGGAGTTACTTAAATAGCTCCTGATTCAAGCTGTCAAGACGGCTCAATCAGACCCTGTTTGTGCTTGCTGTAAATCTAAGCTGGCATTTTCAGGATTCTTATAAGAAAACAGCTTTGGGGGACGTGTGCGGGACCCGCAAGCCACCTTTTTCTTTGCCCACCTCTGCTCTACACAAAGGTATGAGTAATGAGGTATGAGTCTCCACACACTCAGCAGGGATTTTGATTGTTCTTCTCCACCCCACCAAAAAAGTAGAGGCTTTCTACGCAGTACATCATCAACTACTTTCAAAGGCAGGATTTCCCCCACTCTGTTTCTTCCCTTAGATTTTGAGTTGCAAATTGCTCCATCTTGTTTGAAGACTGGCAGCAATGCATTAACAATCTGCTAGTCTGCCTTTTAATTTATTTTTCAAAAATTTCAGGAGTACATGCAGGTTTTTATGCATATGCAGTCAGCTTCAGCTTTCAGTTCCTTCTCTTCATCCACATCTCTTCAACGCCACCTTGGATGTTGTTGTTGTTTAGTCGTTTAGTCGTGTCCGACTCTTTGTGACCCCATGGACCAGAGCACACCAGGCACTTCTGTCTTCCACTGCCTCCTGCAGTTTGGTCAAACTCATGCTGGTAGCTTCGAGAACACTGTCCAACCATCTCGTCCTCTGTCGTCCCCTTCTCCTTGTGCCCTCCATCTTTCCCAACATCAGGGTCTTTTCAGGGAGTCTTCTCTTCTCATAAGGTGGCCAAAGTATTGGAGTCTCAGCTTCAGGATCTGTCCTTCCAGGGAGCACTCAGGGCTGATTTCCTTAAGAATGGAGAGGTTTGATCTTCTTGCAGTCCATGGGACTCTCAAGAGTCTCCTCCAGCACCATAATTCAAAAGTATCAATTCTTCGGCGATCAGCCTTCTTTATGGTCCATCTCTCACTTCCATAGATCACTACTGGGAAACCATAGCTTTAACTATACGGACCTTTGTTGGCAAGGTGATGTCTCTGCTTTTTAAGATCAGCCTTCTTTATGGTCCATCTCTCACTTCCATAGATCACTACTGGGAAACCATAGCTTTAACTATACGGACCTTTGTTGGCAAGGTGATGTCTCTGCTTTTTAAGATGCTGTCTAGGTTTGTCATTGCTTTTCTCTCAAGAAGCAGGCGTCTTTTAATTTCGTGGGTGCTGTCATTATCTGCAGTGATCATGGAGCCCAAGAAAGTAAAATCTCTCACTGCCTCCCATTTCTTCCCCTTGTATTTGCCAGGAAGTGATGGGACCAGTGGCCATGATCTTTGTTTTTTTTGATGTTGAGCTGCAAACCATATTTTCTGCTCTCCTCTTTCACCCTCATTAAAAGGCCCCCTTGGATACAAGGAGAAATAAAGGATCTTGATGCAATGGTGCGACAAACTGTAAGAATATAAGAAGAAACCTGCCGGATTGGGCCAATGGCCTGTTCTCAATGTACTTGGAGCTTTCTTTAAAGTTTTGCACTGCTGCTATTACCCTTGTTGATCTGGCAAGCCAATTCTAAACAAGTGTTAGAGAGCTACTGAAGGCTACCAAGAAACTACCAGCTGCACACAGTATTCATATTTGCACTTAAATAATGCCTCGAGCTCTTGGCTGTAATCCTCATTCAACGCACACCAAGGATACATGAAGTATTCAGCCTTTGTGAATTCTGAAGTGAGCAGGCCCACTTTACACCTCTGACTTGGACTAATGTTCAGATCAACTGGCTTTCGCTTTCTTGGCTAAAAAAGAGGGTTCACCATAAAAATATGCTTTAAAATACATGTTCTGATGCATATTTAAATGTGAATCTACATGCCAATTAAAAAAGAAATCTAATAAATGTGGACTGGTGGGTGCATGCATGTAAATGTGTCATGGACTACAGATAAACTGATTCCCCAGTTCATAATACACAGAAGCTCTGGATTTCAGTGAAGATTTCAAAATGTTTGCTGGGTTATACCCTAGTAGTATACTTAATAGTTTTTCTGCATGGAATTCCATGATCTGACACTACTTAGTGTTATACCTCCTATCACATACTTTTCAGTGGTTCATCTGACATGGCACTTGACAAATAGTCCAGGAGGATCCAACCCCTGGTTTTGGAAGCTTCTTAGTGCCTCCCCCAACCCAAAAGGAAATGAATCTCTTGGGTAACATTGGTTCGCTTCTGAACCAGCAACAATATCACTCTTCTCAGAGGCTGGATGAAGACCAGCTCTAGGAGCTGGTCCAATCAACCATTTCTAACATAGATTAACATACAACCTCTATTGCAGTGGTGTGTTTCTGTGAAGTTGTGAAACATTTACTAAATTTTCACAACAGAATGAAGGTTTCAGCAATAGGTTGCTGACAGTGCAAACTCTGTGAAGAAACTATAAGTTCAGCTTGGGTGAGAGAAACTAAGGGAGACTTGAGAGCAACAGAAAGTAGGAGGGAACCTGGGAACTGGGATCACAGAAGCAGACAACTCTAGAAATGAGGATGGTGAAGAACAGAGTAAGTATTGAGCTAAGGAGCACGTTCCTGAGTGAAGGATGAGGATGCCAGAAACTAAAGAGAAGTAGGTGGGAGAGGCATGGCTGGAGCTAAGAACATACAAAGTGCTCTTCCAGATATGACCAAAGAGACACCTAGTATCAACATCCTGCTTCTCATGATCACCAACCAGATGTCTTGGGAGAGCCCACAAGTTGGACATATACAAAGGAAATGGCCTTTTCAGTGGGCCTGGTTGGAAAATGCCCTCCTCAGAGAGACTCATATGTCACCCACATTCTGGTGAAATCCTCTTTTTTTAATTTTCTGAGGCTTTATGGTTTTAAACACATTTTAAGTTTTACTGATCTTTGTGTGGTTCTGCTGCCCCCCCCCCTTCTGTTTCTGATTTTTACTATGTGTGTCTTAAATTTTCTTCTGGTATTACGTCCATGTTGCACTTAATTTAAAAAGAAATCCAGAAAACTTGTTAACAGTGTGTGTGTGTGTGTTGTGTTCAATAAATAAGCAAATAATACGTAAATAGAATATAGCGCTTCCTCGCTGTGGCTGCCCAGCAACTGAAATCTGGAGGCAGATTGTCATTGTAACTAACAGCCTGTCTTCCAGGGATGTATCCAGTCCTCTTGTAAAACCTTCACCATTTCGTGTGGTGAGGAAAGAAGAAGGTCGGGCGGGGGGGAGGAATCAGTGAACTGCCTAACACATGAATTTGGAGCAGGAAGCTTTCTTTGGTTGACAGGAAAAATATGGGGAAGGGCTTTTTGGAGGTTGTGGGCAATGCTCCCAACAGCTCAACCAAACCTTGGGCTGTACATCTCAAATGTTTTACTATTTTCCAGATGCAGTTAATGTTTTTCACCCCCAATTTCAATCCCTCTTTTTTTATGTTACATGGAACAGCTTCTTCGCTGTCACATAACGTGTAAGTCAAGAGCCGAAGAGCTGCAAGTTACTTTAAATGGAAATAATCTCTTTCCAGCATCCAATTCTATTCTCTTTCTTCTCCTCTCGCTGTCACTCTCACGCTAGCCTGTCACAAAAGTGAGAGTCTTGAATATATTAATTACCACTCGTTAGGAGCCTCCGTATACTTACTGCTATTGAGGAAATCAAATCAATTGGAAAATAACTAAGGAGGCGCCGCATTTTGTAAAGCAGCATTTTATGAGCCGCACATCAAAGTGAGCATTGTGTGAGACGACGGCAGAGTGCTATTATACAGCATGAGGCAGTGTCACGTTCAACTTGATCCTTTAGCCTTTGCATGTTTGATGAATGTATTACAATCTCTCTTTTTATTTGAGAGAGAGATCCCTTGGAATTCTTTTCATTTACTGTCATTAGTGTGGTTCAGCTACCAATACAGAGCTTGAAAGCGTGTCTTAGGATACCGCTGGCCCAGTCCTCAAACCAGGGTAGCTAAATCAGAATTATTGTTGGATCTGTGATGACTCAGCCATGTTGAATGTCAGTGGGGCTGACACCTCAGTCCCTCCTAATACCATTAACTTGAAAGTAAGTTCCACTGATTATCACATAACCTACTTTCTAGGTGTTTAACTCTCATGTTCCCCCCCTTAAAAGTAATAATAGTTCAATTTTCTATCCTCTACACATGTATTATTTTCTTAACATTTATTATACAGTGGTATCTCGAGTTACAAACGCTTCAGGTTACAAACTCCGCTAACCTGGAAGCATTACCTCGAGTTGAGAACTTTGCCCCAGGATGAGAATGGAAGTTGTGTGCCGGTGGCACAGCAGCAGCAAGAGGCCCCATTAGCGAAAGCACACCTCTAGTTAAGAACAGTTTCAGGTTAAGAACAGAACTCCAGAATGAATTTCACTGTACTTCTACACTGCCCTGTGCAATGACCTCAGCACTTAACAGCACTTTCATTGAAATCACAACCCATAACTCTTTTCTGGACCCACAGATAGGCGATAGAATTCCACCTTACTTAGTACACATATTTGTCATTCATGTGCTTGTTTATATCCCATAATTGCACCATCTCCAGTTGTTTAAATGTTGGTGGCAAGAGCACTCACCAGATGCAAACAATTGCCCCTGATACAATAACTGCCTATGAGGATTACCGTATTTTTCACTCTATAAGACGCACCAGACCACAAGACGCACCTAGTTTTTGGAGGAGGAAAACAAGAAGAAGAAAAAAAATTCTGAATCTCAGAAGCCAGAACAGCAAGAGGGATCGCTGTGCGGTGATAGCAGTAATCCCTCTTGCTGTTCTGGCTTCTGGGATAGCTGTGCAGCCTGCATTTGCTCCATAAGACGCACACACATTTCCCCTTACTTTTTAGGAGGGAAAAAGTGAGTCTTATAGAGCAAAAAATAGGGTATATTCGAAAATCCAAGTCTTAGCAAATGGCCCTTGGGGTTATCTGTCTACTAGTAGTAGTTATGGAAAATAACTATAATGGCCTTCATCAAATTTATATAGAATAGAATCATAGAATCATAGAGTTGGAAGAGACCACAAGGGCCATCGAGTCCAACCCCCTGCCAAGCAGGAACCACCATCAGACCACTCCTGACATATGGTTGTCAAGCCTCTGCTTAAAGACCTCCAAAGAAGGAGACTCCACCACACTCCTTGGCAGCAAATTCCACTGTCGAACAGCTCTTACTGTCAGGAAGTTCTTCCTAATGTTTAGGTGGAATCTTCTTTCTTGTAGTTTGGATCCATTGCTCCGTGTCCGCTTCTCTGGAGCAGCAGAAAACAACCTTTCTCCCTCCTGTATGTGACATCCTTTTATATATTTGAACATGGCTATCATATCACCCCTTAACCTCCTCTTCTCCAGGCTAAACATGCCCAGCTCCCTTAGCCGTTCCTCATATATATCCTATCATTTACAAACACAGAGAGAGGTAGGCCCTCCTATCTCCCACCTAGGAGCCTACTTCTTTTCTCAGTCTCTTACCCTGGGAGACCCTTTCTACCCTGAATTTCATGTAGGGACCCTCCTCCTCCAAATGTCCCCTTCTATTGGTTCTTTTTCCAAAGGCCTTTCTCTGTTATCCACCCAGAGCCTTGTAGCACTACTTTGTCATGCTTTTTCTTGGAGTTTGCTGTATCACTGCAATAGCTGTTTTTTGTGTTGTCATTTTTTAATGTAGTGTATGAATCAGCTCCTTAAAGTAATAAGAGTCTCAAGAGTTTATATGCTGGCAAGTGAATCTGAGCCAGGGAGCTTCCATTTGAGCCTAAATTGATGCAAACATGAAAATTCAAAATCTGTCTCCGAGGTCAGCTTTCCGCATAATCTCCATTGGCATATTCTTGCAATGTAAACCAAATATCTTCAAATTCCATCTCCAGCTTACCATACTTATGTAAATACTTACATAAGCTCAATACAGTTTTGGAATCTACAGCTATAAATTCCATTCATTTGCAGAAGCCAAATCGATCCTTTTGTACAAGGCAGAAACTTTTTGTTTGCCCCTCAGAGTCCTTTGTGACCAGAACTCTGGGGAAAGCAAGGGGAGGAAAGCCAGTTAGTTCTGAGATTTAATTTGCTCTTCACAGCAAAGAACTTGAGATGGGGGGGGGGGGGAAGCAATAAATTCTTTGACTGAAAAAATAGCAGAGGAAAAAATGAATTTCATTCATTTACTGGAACAAATATGCATCTAGAAGAGAAAAGATCAGAAGGTTATTTGAACAGGCACCAATCCTGCTGTGCAATTGTGGCCGGCTAAAAAAAGGCAGAAATTGCACCAAGCAGCTGTTTTCAGCGGGGACACAAGAGAAGGGAAGTACTAAACCTAGTACCCCTTCTTCCTTTTCCCAAACAGCTCTGCCCAAGTATTTCCAAAATATGAGTACTAGTGCAGACATTGTCCAGTTGGGGGGGGATGCATACAATACTAGTCAAATTATGGTACAGATTTCTTTTCTTATTTTTCAGAAATAGACTTACTTCACTGAGTACTTCTGATGAAGCAGCTTTTCTGTCTCATAATGCCCAAGATACTCTGTTTTCTGTGTTTTTTCCTCCCAAATTCCAGACCTTGTAAGAGCCTGTCTGGCCATCATAACATGTAAACCCACTTTTGGAAGCTCAAGCAAAGTAAGGAGCCTCTTTCATGCACTATTCACTTGAAAAGGGTCTCCACACTGTTGTCATGCAGTGGTTGGATGCAGTTGGGAAACCCCCAAGGGAAGAAGGCTCAGAGCCTAGGGAGTAGTGGTGGGACAACAATGAGTGGTCAGAGGGAAAAGACTGGGAGGCAGAGGTGTTGGAAGCTGAAGAGGTAACAGGGCTTAGTGAGCGGGACGACTACGTGCCAGAGAGAAGTCCAGAATCAGAGGCAGAAGCTGAAGCAGGAGCATGGGATGAGGGAGGCCAAGAGGCAGAGATGAGTCAGGCTAGTGAAAAGTCACAGGTGTCTCCCCCCTCACTTGCTGTGACAAGCTCCCCTCCCCACTTGTCCCAGAACCAGAAGAGGTGTGAAAAGGGTGAAGGAGAGATTGCTTGTGTGCCAGTGCAGTCTCTGATTGCTTGGGGGGGAAACCGGATGATGGCTGTGGGGAAGCAGGGACTTTCAGTCTCAGCAACTACTTCATGGGGGCAAGACCTGATGAAGATGAGTTACTGTGCTTATTAGGCCTGGTATTCCAACAAGTGCAGATTGCATTTTTGCTAATAAAGAGTTAATAAAGAGTGCACTGTTTGATTTGCTACAGGCTTGCTCCTGCACAGCTTTCCCAGCCAAACCCATGACATCCACAAGAGCCAGTGTGGTGTAGTGGTTAAGAGCAGTAGACTCCTAATCTGGGGAACCGGGTTCGCGTCTCCGCTCCTCCACATGCAGCTGCTGGGTGACCTTGGGCTAGTCACACTGCTCTGAAGTCTCTCAGCCCCACTCACCTCACAGAGTGTTTGTTGTGGGGGAGGAAGGGAAAGGAGAATGTTAGCCGCTTTGAGACTCCTTCGGGTAGTGATAAAGCGGGATATCAAATCCAAAACTCCTCCTCCTCCACAAGTTAGGAATTGGCATCTGCAAAGGTACTGTACTGGCTCGAATATAAGCTGCACCCGAATATAAACCACACCTTTAAAATTCAAGGGGGGGGGGGGAGAGAAAAAAAAAGACAATACCCAAATATAAGCTGCTCCCTTAATATTCCGCAGGCACTCACACCCGTTCCATTTTACCGTATGTCTGTTTCAGCAGTGATATTATAAAAAGCCAATTTTTGTAAAGTGGTGAATTTAAGCCGCACTTTAACTTTTCATGGTCGGAATTTGGAAACAAAGTGTGGCTTATATTTGGCCCCATACTGTAATTCCTATATGCACACTAGTTAGATTAGGAAGTAGAAAATATTGCATTAGTTTTCCTAATTATAAGGCAAGCATTTCTGTCCCTTTTTCTAATATTCCTTTCATGCTGTAGTACCTGTTGAAAGGTACAAGAGCCATCTCGCTCTTCATATCTGACCACCCAACTGCCTTCCTGTGCTCACTCTTTCTCTCCCCCATTCTCTCTCTCTCTCTCTCTCTCTCTCTCTCTCTCTCTGTGTGTGTGTGTGTGTGTGTGTGAGAGAGAGAGAGAGAGAGAGAGAGAGAAGGAAACCGTATTTATGTTTCCTGTGTGAGTTGTGGCTGCAACTATAAAAGAAGAAAAAACATTTTTCTCCATGCTTGTTTTAAGGATATCCATGCAAGAGAAAGAACATACTTGTATGTATTTGTTTCCTGTGTGCCATCAGAAAAAGGGATGTGTATGCTTGTCATCCAAGAAAGAAAGAAAGAAAGAAAGAAAGGTTTGTTTGCTTTTGCTTTTTTGTTTTTTGCAGTTTTGACCAGCTCTCAGTCTTTTCATCTTCCAGTGAGCTGTGAAAACTGTTTTATATCACCAGGTGTTTGGTTTTGTCTGAGTCCCTCTGTTGATTGATTTCGTTTTAATTCACACTGTTTTTATACACTCCCTGTTTTTATTATCGATTGCATTTTTATTTTATATTCATAAGCCACCTTGGGGGCCCTTTTAAGTGCCAAACTGCAGAATAGAAAAGATTTTTTTATAAACCAACAAACATTTAGGGGGGAAATAAAAGGGACCTCTTATTAGCTACATCTCTCCCCCACCTCCATCCCCAACTGACTTCACACCTGATGTTTTCCAGGTATTTCTATCCACTATGAGAAAGGAAAAGAACTGAATACAGCAATAGATGCATGAAGCACACACCCTACTTCAATGACCCTTGAAAGGTGTCTCAAAAGAAAGATCCAAATGGCCTGGCATGTTGCTCCCAGTTTCAGTACTGAGCAGTGAGATGACTTACTGGACAAAGCTGCAAGCAGCTTGTATGTGCCATCAGAGGGAAACCTTCTGTTCTGTGAACCACCCTGAGACCTCCAGGTATAGGGTGGTATATAAATTGAAATAATAATAATAATAATAATAGCTCTGAGCAATGGAGATGGAGATGGGTGGTGCTGTAGCCAGTGGAATCAGCCAGTAGCTGAATGGACAGTGATGTCTGCTGGTGTCAGTAGCTGGATCTGTAGTCACTGAGATGTGCATATGAATTAACTCTATGCAACTGATCAGCCTCTCAGCCACTAATCTAGGAGTAGCCACCACAATGCCCTACAGACGTTGAAGAGACTACAACACCCATCAGCTCCAGGCAGCTTGGTGAATGGTCAGGAACAATGGGAGTTGTGGTCCAACAGTAACTGGAGGGCACCATGTGTCAGCTACGACACCCATAGTATCATTACACATTGGCTTGTGTAGTTTCAAGGTGGTTTTATATCATGCCTGGGTATTCTTGAGCAAGAGATCTGCTCACCTCTAAAGTGAATCACTGTAGTTTATGTAAGAAAAGGGATTACATAAGAGAAATGAAGAAGAAATTAAAACACATTATCTTAAATTGTATAATAGGATTTTTTTGTTTTGTTACATCATATAGATATAACTTTTTTAAAAAGCCATTTTTGGGCTTAGTTCTTTGATTTTCTAGTGCTCCAAGAAGTTTTATTGGTTGTATCTAGGTACAATGATTGAAGTACCAGACTAAGAATGGGGAGTTCTAGGTTCAAGTATGTAGTCAGCCATGACATTTACAGCCAATCACTGTCTCTGCTTAATCTACCTTACAGGACTGTGAAATGGAGAAGAGAGAGCTAAGCACACGTGCTGCTTTGAGCCCACTGCAAAAAAGGTGGGGTATGTATGTGGTGAAGGCAAAATAAATGCACAATAAAATATAAAGAGTAGTTACATGTAATTGATAAAACCTTTCATACCTACTTGAAGGTGTTGATCCCTCCTTCCCCAATTTACTGTCCATCCCATTGTCAGGGACTGGGCAGAGGAGGAATGGTGGAGACTGCCTCCCTATCCTGACCCTTCCAGAGAGGAGGAAGAGGAAGACAATATAGAGTTACAACAGGGGTTTGTGGGAGGTCACAGCTCAGAGACAGATGAGGGGGGAAATTGGGAAATAATGGGAGAGCCAGAACAACACCCAGCTGACATGCTGTCATTGGAAAGCATTCCAGACCCTCCATCTCCCAGAACCCAGCAAGCCTTAAAAGTAGGAGATCAAAGAGCTCAAAGACAAAGGGCACTTAGCAGCACCCGTAGAGGAGATGATGATGATGATGACGATGAAAGAGGAAGTGGGAGAGACAGGGAGGAGAGATTCACTCAGGACAACGTCATTACCCAAGAGGCTGGGATCTATAGCCTCTCTCTGTAAGGAATGAAACAAAATAGGACAGAAACTTTTCCTTGTCTTTATACTTTCCAATGCAACCAGCCGGGAGCCACTGACAGCACCCTGACACCCATGTAGGAACTCCATCTCCCTATTGCCATCAAGCAGGCGTTGCTTAAAATTTTTGGCATAGGTAAGCCTATCCAGTCATGTAGCAGTTACACGTTTTATTTATGTTTAGCTACTCTAGATTGGACGTGGGTGGCGCTGTGGTCTAAACCACAGAGCCTAGGACTTGCCGATCAGAAGGTCAGCAGTTCGAATCTCCATGACGGGGTGAGCTCCCATTGTTTGGTCCGAGCTCCTGCCCACCTAGCAGTTCGAAAGCATGTCAAGTGCAAGTAGATAAATAGGTACCACTCTGGTGGGAAGGTAAACAGTGTTTCCGTGCGCTGCTCTGGTTCGCCAGAAGCGGCTTAGTCATGCTGGCCACATGACCTGGAAACTGTCTGCGGACAAACACCGGCTCCCTCGGCCAGTAAAGTGAGATGAGCGCCGCAACCCCAGAGTCGTCCGCAACTGGACCTAGCAGTCAGGGCTACCTTTACCTTTACCTTACGCTAGATTTGAAGCATCTTTTCCACATTTTGTGTGTTTTGTCACATGTCATTAACATTTTGTGTTATTTTCACTTCTGGAAAGCTAGTGGATTCCAGCAAACGTTTAGCATTTCTTGCTACCTTCTTTGGTTCCAGAAAGCATCTGATTGTGACCGCTTTAACCCTGGGAATGCCAGGAATTTTGTCTTGTCATGTGATGGAATTTGGAGCAGTTTGCCAGCATGCAGTTCTTTCCTGCCATTTAAAATTTGGCAGGGCGTTATTGAGCAAAAACCCACTGTTCCATAATGCAACAGGTTAAAAGGAATGTTGGAATCCAGGCTAGAAATACTAGAATTATAATAAGGAATACTAAACCCCACAATAATCCCCACGTACCCTGAATGTTCATGAACTGCCAGTGTACCAATACATTGGCAAGAAAACGTGTTTGAAATGTATGCATTTCAGTTATCCAAAACATTCAGTAGGCAAAGCAAGTTCACTGCAACTGAGGCCTTTAAGCATAGAGTTAATTTAGAATCAACAATTAGGCAACAATAACAAACTAGCATATGTTTGCGTTCCTGCCAAATTTTGCCTGAATTCACTTGAGGTTACTTCGGAGGGCTCTACCGCAACAAAACACCTGTATGCATCCTCATGGTAATCAACAGATTTTCGGTAAGGTCAGCATAATTCGTCAGCAGGGTTTCCTCCAGGGCATGGTTTCAGTAGAACGTTTTTGAAGAGGAACAGACGGTACAAAATCTGTAACTTTGTAGCTGTAACCTGAAAAATGGCACAGTGAAATCTCCCGCATCTCTTAAGTTGCTCCTGCATTTTGATTAAAATTGAACTTATGGTGAATCTGGAGTGCCCTGCTCTTGTAATACATCTGTTGAAATTTCAAATGTAATATTATTTATAATACTACTGAAAAAAATTCTTAGGGTGGAAGTCCCAGATCTCTAGCATACAGTTTCAGTAGAATTTCTACGAAATGTAACAAGTGGCACAAAATAGGTAAAGTTTTCTTAATTTTGCTCTGCCCACGATTCCTTTGGACTTCAGTACTTTGATCTGGGGTGGGATTCACCTAACAAACCCTGTCAGTGGAAACCCTGTGCAAAAGCTTCAACTTGCACAACAGGGCTTTCCTCCACTCTGCTCCCCGCTGGGTCCCAAATTTGGCTCGGGGCAGGAGGAGGTTGAGAGAATTGCACATTGTGGTGTTATGTTGGTCACAATAACTGTTGCATGTAAACACATTTCAGATAACATCTAATAACATTTTTAATGCCAACAAGCTGAAAGAAGGGAAGAAAGTTAAAACTTAGAAAAAATCATTTCATTTGTTTGGGGTGAAAATATGTTTTTGTGATCAACGTAACACACTTAGCCAATGTATGTTTTGTTGTCTTAAGCTTAAATGATTTGGTTCCTAACATAAAAATTATTCTCAGTTTACCAAATGAGGAAACAAATCTATCAATGCAATAATAGATGATTAACCTATTGTCTGTTTTCTTAGGGAAGTCTTTAACTGAAGATTAGAAAAAATAAAATAAAGAAATTCTGAGTCATCTTACATGCCATGTTTCTGCTTGTTTAAATCTGGTTGTGTAAAATGTCACTTTGAAAAACTGCTGCTAGATAACGAAACTTGGAAAAATTGGAACATGTTGATTATATGTGATGATAAAAAAGGGTCTGTAAGTTACCAGTTTCATGGAATTAGCATAATGTATTCATAATATTTCCCATCAAAATAAGTGCTGCTTTTCTTGGTACCTCCAATCCATACCCTTCGGTCTATGCCCCCATTGTGCCACACCTTGGCAAGGTTACATCACTCTGTGGCTAGCTGTTAAGTGTAGGAATCAATAAGCTGAACAGCTGACACATCAGTTGGGTTACCATTGCTTTTAAAAATATCTGGCAAACCTGGCATATGGGATCAAGGCATAGTTGAGAGAAGGACTGGTGTGGTCAGCTGTTAGAGTAGCTTTGTTTTCATGGATGAAACCAAGGCAGAACTTAATTCTCCATCCAAGATGGATATTGGTAGAGCATGAATGGAGCCAGGTCTGAAGTTTACAGGATTTACAGACCCCAATATTGGTTGCAAGAACTTCCAGGCTACAGTTTAAATACAGCCTTCCCCAACTTAAGCTTGCTCTACCCAGAAATGGCAGGGAAGAGCTGGAGAGTCCTTGTGGCTTTCAAGGAAGCCCTCCCCAGAGTCCAAAGAGAATGTCATTGAAGGTGGAGGAAGCCCCCAAGAGACTGGAGGTGTGGTGGGATTTTGTTTACACGGCTCAGCCTCCCCACCTAACAGCTGGTGTGCGGGGTAGCACAGCAGCAGAAGCCGCTTTCCTGAACATCCTTCAGCCTCCCATCAGCCTCAGAGCTTTAATTCTAGTTGTGGATATTTTTGGATATGGTATTTGGGGTATGGATTGGAGAGAGAGTGGCAGAGAGGGTGTTTAAAGGGTGCAGGAGCCCAGAAGTAACCCCACATAAATGGAGAGGTGTCTGTAATGACTATTTTGCTATTCCAGAAGCAATCAAGTAAACTGGATGAACCTGAGAACTCCAACCTGAATGAGACAAAGTGTTGCAGAGATGTTCACAGTATCCTGTTTCTTAACACACATTTTGTCTCCAGATAAGCCTCTGGTTGGCCACTGTGGGGAAGAGAATGCTGGTCCAGATGGACCTTTGGGCTGTTCTAGCAGGGGTGTTATTTTATGCATGTGTGGACCGGGAATCTGGTTTGCACACTGTTTCCTCTACTATATGGTTTTTTCCTTGCAGAGCATATGGCATTTTTAATTGATAAATGAGGGACATATGCTTTTCTCCATCATTTCTGGATGAGCAGCTTGGGGTAATATGCCAATATGACAGAATCCAATGTTTCAACTTTTGCCAATCCATACAGAATCTGCAGGCTCACATTTGCAATAGCTGGTCACCATCACATAGACTGTGTTGAAATAAAATACATATTAGATCTAGCATGTCTGATATATTCACCTTTGTCTCAATGGAACAGAAGATCCAATTTGGACCACCTGAATGATAGAGACCAATTTGTTAGGAATACAGTGGTACCTCTGGTTACTTAATTCGTTCCAGAGGCCCGTTCTTAACCTGAAACTGTTCTCAACCTGAGGTACCACTTTAGCTAATGGGGCGTCTCACTGCTGCCTCACCACCACCGCATGATTTCTGTTTTCATCCTGAGGTAAAGTTCTTAACCCGAGGTACTACTTCTCGGTTAGTGGAGTGTTTGTAACCCGAGGTGTTTGTCACCCGAGGTACCACTGTATTTGGGCATGAAGAATCATTCCTTGATGGAATGATGAGTTCTTATATGTATGTTGCTAAAACAACAACATCCGTACAAAGACTAAACAAAATCACTGGCAGCTCTGAGGTATAGATTAACAGATTGGGGGAAATGGAGGTAGTAGAGCCGGCTGTTGCTACTTACATAGCAATAAAACAATTCAGACCTGCAAACATGGGCTTAGTTCCAGAGTTGTTCTTCTGTGGATGTAAGGGACTCTGACTCAATGGTGCCCCACTTGGTGGATGAGAGATGTGCATCAGCTCTTTAAGTACTCTTTAACTCTTTAAGTATGTGGTATCTTTATCATGAGCCCTTCTCGCCATCCCCCCTGGGTTGTCATCAGCATTAGGCCACAGTACCATGCTATCGTGATAGCTCATTCGGTGGAGCATGGGACTCTTAATCTCAGGATTGTTGGTCTGAGCCTCACATTGGGTGAAAGATTCCTGCATTTCAGGGGGTTGGACTAGATGATCCCCATGGTCCCTTCCAGTGGCGTAGCGTGGGTTGTCAGCACCCGGGGCAAGGCAAGTAATTTGCGCCCCCCGCTGCACTGTCCCTCCCCCAGATAGTCCCTCGCTCTCTCTCCGCACCGCACCGCACGCCTGGCACCCTCCCCTCCACAGTGGGCGGCGACCCGGTGGCTTGGAGCGGATTCGCACAGCCAGCACTGCAGTGAGAGAGAGAGAGTGAGCCAGGTAGGGGCAGAGAGCTGCAAGTGCAAGCGCCCCCCCCCCCCCGATGTTGCGACCGGTGCGACCGGCCCCCCCTGCACCCCCCACGCTACGCCACTGGTCCCTTCCAACTCTGCAGTTCTAAGAGTCTTCTTTTTCACTCATGCAGGTTCTTTGAAATGCCTGCTGAGTTAAAGGTGCTCTGCACCCAACTCAAGAATGGATGAATTATTCTGCACTAAATGAATCAGGGTTTCTCTTGGCATTCATTCTGCCTATAGAGCAATTGAGTCATTTGACATGGGGAGAGTTTATCCAAGTCTAATTAAATTCATTCTAGAGGTTATCTAAGTATCTCTAATCTATATTGCTATATATTGGTTTGTTATGTGTCAGGCTGGGAAATAGGACTGACATTCAAATTTCGTGACAAAAGCACAAATTTTGGCACAGAGCCTTCTACCTAATTCTTCTGCATGCTCACTTTGCAGAATTCGTGGCTGCCATGGTTTAAATATTCTTTTCTGAAGATTGCATTTCCTTCTAATAACACAATGATGGAAAGAAGATGCCAAATTATGTCACTGTTTTTTCTTCTTTACCTTATGGTGTGCAGAAGCCCTCTCCTTTGTGAACCAGAAAAAAACAAAAATTGAATAGTAAATTGGCAACAGAATTAGCAGCCCAATTTCACTGAACAGATGTCAAATAGCCATTAACATCACACCAGTTAGTACACTGAAATGAGATGTCATAGATTTAGTGTATTAGATGAAGTGTTAACCTGTTTTAATTAAATTGCTTCTTGGTAATTGATTTCACTGTGCCAAACTATAAATAACAAATCACAGATGCTCTTTCTCACCAAAGAAGCCCAAGTTCCTTACATGAACATATGACATTGCTTTATACTGAGTCCCTCTTATGCGTGGGTCTTCATTGCTCACAAGTGTCTACTAGGGGTATGGATCATCTCTGCGTATACTCTGAATTCAGGGTAATTTGAGAGAGGCTCTCATGTTTCCAAGTTAGATCAATGCTATTATAACAAGGAATCTCAAGGAGGAGTTCCTAAGCTTCCAAGGGCCTCTGTGGCTGGGGTGTCCAAAGGCACACACAAGCATCCCCCCCCCCTTTAAGATATGAAACCGAACTGACTGGGGTAATACCCAGGGCTTGAGAAGGGAAAAGGTGGCGACGTGAAGTGATTTCTCATTTTGACAGAAAGGTTTACCTTTTAATCACAATAAATTGTGTTCCCAGGACATGCCAATTACAGTGAATTGGGGGAGGAATTAAAGACACTGGAAGGACTTCAAAGTAGCACTAAGGAGATGGTTCCGTCAGTGCAGGCATTTTGGTTTGCCAGATGGAAGATCTCTTGTCTCCTCTGCCTGATTCCTGTTCTGGGGGTTCTCTGTACCCCACTGGGTCAATTGGTTGGATTACAGGGGGAGGAGGTAATGAAAAAGCCATCGCACTAGCCAAAGTCCTTGCATTGACTTCCATTAGCTGAACCCATCCTTGCATTTGTTTGCTTTGATATGAATCCATACCTTACCTATGCAAAGCTATACAGAAACACTGAATCCCAGAAATATCCATACAGGGATGTCAGATGCCACCTCCATTCATGACCCTTGTGGTAACAGGATCCTTGCTGCAAGGGGTGGCAGTTACCCTACTCCAGTGCCATTTACCTCTTTCTTTTCTACAAGTTGATGAAGAAAATGTGTGTGTGTCAGGAGCCGGAGTCAGGTGTAGGTCAGCAATAAAAAACACTGCTGCCAGTGAAGTCAACTCTTTAGTCAAAGAAACCACAACTATGCAGGCCTAGTGATCCCAGCAGCCCTTCCCAGTAGTTCTTGCCCAAATGAGGCAGTTACAAGGACTGAAAGTTCCTGCCTTCCTACAGCTGCCTAAGTCTCCTCCTCTCCCAAGCAACTAGAGACTATGTCAGTGTGTGCAACCAATCTCGTCTCTTCTCTTTTCATTTATCTGCATGTTCTGGGAAACGGGGTGGGGATGGAGAGCTGGACATAGCACGAAGGGGAAACTCCGTGGATTCTTCTGCAGGTTGCCTCATCTCTGTCTCCTGCTCCCTTCCCTCCCCTGCCTTGGAGTCAGGGCCACTCTCTGCCACGGCCTCTTCCTGCTCACTAAACCCCTGTTGCCTCTTCAGCTTCCGACACCTCCTCCTCCTCCTCCCAGTCTGCTCCCTCTTCTCTCCCTCTGACCACTCATAGTCATCCCACCACCAACCCCAAGCCTTCTTCCCTTGGGGTTCACTTAAGGGTTCCCCAGCTGGTGCCTCCCACCACTTCTTGGCATCCAACAACTCCATGACACACACAGAGAGAGACAGAGACAGAGACAGAGAGAGGTCTTCCAATGAGAAAAGGCTGCATCCCCAATGCAGAATCCCAGAACTGGACGAGACCTACATGTTCATCTAGTCAAACTCCCTGCAATGCAAGAATCCTGCTACAGTTATTCACAAGTGGGCTTGTACCATAAGGTTACCAGATGTCCCTGTTTCCCAGTGACAGTCCCCAGATTTACAAATCAGTCCCAAACAGAATCCATTGAAGTTGAAAAGTGTCCCCGGATTCATTGAAAAAAATCTGGTAACCTTACTGTACCACCAACCTTCTGGTTAACAGCCAGACTCACTGACCCACTGCACCTTCAATGGGAGGAACAGAATCCCACCTCCAACAACAACAAAAAGGTCAAGAACTGCCAAAAGAAAAATGGAAAATATTTCTGGATGCTACAACAGTGGCAGTTTTGTTAGCCCAAGGCTGGAAGACAGGAGAAGTACCAACGAAAGAACAATGGCAAGAAAAATTGATGAATTATGCAGCATTAGCAAAGTTAACAGACAAATTACATGAAAAGGACAATAGTGGCTTTAAAAAAGAATGGGAACCTTTCACAACTTACCTACAGAAACAACAAAAAGATGGAATCATGGGCAGGTTTTAAATAAACATTCATAACTTTATTTAAGCAGAATATGATGAAAGATAGCCTAACAACATGTATAGTTATATAGCATGCAGAAGATAACAAGTAATGTAATAAACCATAAAGGGAAGATAAGGGAAGTCAATGGGAGGATGGGGATTGTAAAATATAAAATTTGTATAATTGTATTTGCATTTTGTTATAACAAAGAAACCCAATTAAAATGTATTCTTTAAAAAAGTATCCCATCCCAACAACCCTAGGGTTTAAGAATAATTGTTGGAGGGTTACATTGCACCCACCCAAGTCTTTCCATGCTTTATCCCTCCTCCACCCAACCACCAATGATTTGTTTTGTACCCACCCTGAAAGAGTAAATTCTTCCCTTGAGAGAGAATCACTGCAACTGTAGTTCTGAAATTTGGTAGACTTTGTCGCCTTTGAAGGGATGGCCAAGCCTGACAATTACATCCTATTTTGGCAGAAGATGAAAAGAGTTATAGACTTTTCCTTTTGGTTAACACCCCCCCCCCCCAAAAAAAATTAAAGACACCCTGCCCAGCCTCCTTGGTGTACAATCTGGCAGGCTTGGGACACTCTATAAGCTTGGGACACTCTGTCTCCTTGCGCCTGCAAATTTCAACCACTTTGGCCAAAAAGCAGAAATGTTATACCCATTTTGAACTATCAGGATTTGGTTCTGCATCTAACTTGTGGTGCTCTTTCTTTGTCAGTGCTTATGCTAATAACAACGACCTTATTCTGATTATGGCATATATGCCAATTCATTTCTGTTAAAGGATAAATTAATTTCATCTGGTGTTTGCAAAATGAAATGATCAAATCTGAAAAACTGGAAGATTTTTTTTTTTTTAAAGCCATTGAAACATGCCACACAAAGCCTGTTATATGAATACATACATATTTCCAAGGTGTCTACTTAGACCTGCACTGGCCTTCTTTCTTTGGAAATCCATTATACTGTTTTGCTATATCTGTCTATAAATAGAATTTGTGTTTGTCAAATCTAACACAGCTTCTGTGGCAGCCTCTGGCATTTTAACTTCCTATTCAACATCTTTTGAACATTTTTTCCCTTTTATCTCATCTGATTAAACATTTATATTATAGAAGAAAAACTAACAGCCACCCAACAAGCTGACCAGAAGCGTATGTTTATTTTATGAAGAGATACATTTGCAACTTGAAAATCTCCGTGGGCTAGAATTATGATAAAAACTTTGTATGCACTGTAGATTTGGTTGGCGCTAGTATTATTGCCAACTAATAAGAAACAGAACTTGGACTGTTACTTTTTCACTTAGAATGTAGAAAGTATCATCACATTTATCTGTAGGTGGGGAGTGGGGTTACTGTCCCTCCTTTAAAAAGCATCAATTTTACTTATTTATCCAGAGTTGTTATTTTTTCCTATTCCCAAAATTCAGCATAGATAAAAAAAAACCCCTAAAAGCATTAATATTAATTGGGAAAATAAAAGCCAAAAGTAAAAATGTTATACAGGCAATTCGAGTGCCTTCGGTTTAACTAGCAACTCTTCCAGATGATCCTTGGGTTCAGTATTTGGACAGTCTCTGTGGCCTACAGCTAGTAAAAAATGTAGACATTGCCTCATTGAAAAATATTGAAGTATGATATCTTCAGACTCTGTGCCTTCAACACTAACTTTTGGGACGTCTCTGAGAAGAAGAAGAGGAGGAGGAGGAGGAGAAGGAGGAGGAGGAGGAGGGGGATGAGTTTGGATTTGATATCCCGCTTTATCACTACCCTAGGAAGTCTCAAAGCGGCTAACATTCTCCTTTCCCTTCCTCCGCCACAACAAACACTCTGTGAGGTGAGTGGGGCTGAGAGACTTCAAAGAAGTGTGACTAGCCCAAGGTCACCCAGCAGCTGCATGTGGAGGAGCGGAGACGCGAACCCGGTTCCACAGATTACGAGACTACCGCTCTTAACCACTACACCATGCTGAGAAGCTCATAGGCAAGGCATTCAAACTTCTAGTGGACAACTTCCTATTAAAAAGACCAACAACAACAACAGTTTACCTGTCATGGCAAATCATTATCTGCAATGTTTATTATTATTATTATTATTATTATTATTATTACTATTACTATTATTATTAAAATCTATATCCCAATTTTCATCATGAAATTAAAAGAATTTATTAAAACTCCACAATTTAAAATCTCAAGAATTTAACACCTGCTTTTATAAAAGAGATAGAGAGAAGAGTAAAACTTCTGAGAAGTATTCAGGGTGCCTGAAATAAAGCTGTTTTGCCATGGCATCTGCTATACAGTAGAATAGTTTTGGACCCACCACACTGAATGTACAACTCCTCACTGACATGTTGTAGTTTTGGCCCACAGGGAACCACTAATAGTGCTCCCCCCCCCCATAATTTCTGAGATCAATTTGTGACACGTAGAGGAAGGTGGTCTTTAAGCTTGGTACACTAATGCAAAAACCTTGAACTTGGCTAGGTAGGTAGCTGACAGGAAGTCAGAGCAGGTCATTTAACACCAGCATTCTGCAGTAGTGAAGCATTCAGACCAGACCCAAGGGCAGCCCCACGTAGAGCACATTGCAGTAATCCAGACTTGAGGTTGGCAACATGTAAACTGCAGTGGTCAGGTTATGAAATGGCCATAATGGATGTACCAACCAAAGCCTGCCCCTTGAGTCTCAACTGACAATGATGGTTCAAAAAGGACCACCCAACCAGGGACAGCCAGGGACAGCCTGAGGCATTTTTGCACCTGAGGCAAAACGTCCCACAGCTACATCCACAATGGGGGGCATGAGGCCGTGCAAAGAAGAAACCCCTGTAATGTCTTCCCCAAGGATGCTGCAAAATGTGAAGTGCCACTCTGTTCTGCTGCATCGCCATGCCACCTACCTCCTCTGGCGCTGCGCCATCCACTGTGGTGCCACAGCGCCAATTTACAGGGAGATCTTACTGAAATCTCACAAGATCTCTCATGCTCTGTAAGATCTCTCAAGATCTTGGCAAAAACTGGTGCCGATTCTGGTGCCAATTCTCTGGTAGTGGTGTTATCGTGGCAAGTGGGGCACCCACAGGAGGACTGCCTTGGGGGCTTCTGCCCCCTAGGTGGCTGCCTTTTCACACCTCATCATTGTGCCAGCCCTGTGTCAAACTATGTACAGTGGTACCTTAGGGTAAGAACTTAATTCATTCTGGAGGTCCATTCTTAACCTGAAACTGTTCTTAACCTGAGACACCACTTTAGCTAATGGGGCTTCCCGCTGCCGCCACCACCAGATTTCTGTTCTCATCCTGAAGCAAAGTTCTTAACCCAAGGTAATATTTCTGGGTTAGCGGAGTCTGTAACCTGAAGCGTCTGTAACCTGAGGTACCATTGTACCTGCTTCTTCATAAGAAGTTCAATCCTATCGGGGTAGGCAATGTCAGGAGTTTGTCCTACTCTCGAGTAGGACCCTGGCTTAGACACATGCCCGACTGGCATGTTCTCTCCCTCCTGGTTAATCATTCGAGAGCTTTAAAATCTTTATTCAGCCCAAACATCACAGCGACCGATGCCAACAGACATCAGCACACTTAAGGATCCACAGAGTCTTTGCAGCTTGCATAACAGACCTCAGCAACTCAGCATTTTGGCTAATCTACTTTATTTACATATAAACACACACGGAGCATTGCAATTGGGGTCCGTCTCTCTCTAGCATCAGACAGCAGAAAGAAAAGGAACAAAGGACAATAGTCCCACTTCACGGAACACAGTAACACAAACATCCTGTCTCTGTCACTTCCCACTCTGTGGAGTCAAAACATACCACGTCATGTGATAGACAAAAATCCCATGATTGCAATCACGGAGCAGGAATTCTAACAGGCAATTGGCCTATCTCCCAGAGCTAAGACCCACCCACCCATAAGGCCTCTATTTCCCCTGGGGTCAGGGGTGGAGGGGCTGCCAGCAACTAGTTTATCCTGTGGTATGCCAGCCTACCATTGGGCTCCATTGTTATGTAGCCTCTCAACTCCTGGTTCATTACAGCACCACAGCCACTGCTGCAGTCATGGGGGCAAGTCTACTTACAAGCAAGGGAGGGGAAGCTGGCATCTGCCATTATGCCACTGTGTGTAGTGGGTGCTCTGGGGTGGGGGCAAGCAATGGCTGCCCTGACAAATGCCCCATCCTGCTCAGTGCTGAAGCCAAGCCTGCCAAGACTAACTGGTTCCCCCAAGTAAATGTACTACAGAAATTATTCACAACATACAGGAATCAGGGACAGATGTACAAACGTGGAAAAGGGTCCCTCGGGATAGGAGATTTGCAAATCGCTATTCTAAATATAAAAAAGACAGCCCTAAAAGCTATCCCAGCAGACACAGTTAAGCAAATCCCACTGGAAATTTGCAAAATAGTCAATAGTGACACAAACAAATTGCCATCCCATTGCAATCTCTTAACTATGGATTGTGGTGTGTGAGTGAGTTGTCATCTCCCCCCACCATTTCTTTAAAAAGATGATTGTGGATATATTAACTTGAAATGTTATTGTTGTTTGTTATTTGGAACTGATCCTTAATTCTTGTCAAATGTTGTTCCGCGGCACAGAATGCTAATGTTAGATTGTGTCTGCTCCCCCCTCCTCCTCCCCATTCCACAGTGATTCGGAGTCAATGACATGCAAATAATGTTCACTTGAAGAACACTGAGCACATAAACATGCACATTGTCTATTGGCATCATAGTGGATTTGTTAGAATGGTATATCACTTGCAATGTATGTTATCTACTTTTAGAAGAAGAAGAAGACTTCTATGCTGCCTGCATTGCTATCGTCTTTCCTGTAATTCATTTTGTCTGGTATATTACGCAGCCCGGTAGATTTGGTTGGAATGTTCCTTTTGCATGGAATGGAATTTAGTATAATGCAATTAACAGAAAACCTTTTGCGTTACAATGTCATTTCAAAGGCTTTCTAGATTTAACAAGTTTTCAATGTTTACCCTAGCTGCAAAATGCTGCACAATTACAGATGTGTTGTTTAGGCAATATGGGTGTGGTATGGTTTGGTATGGTATGGTATGGTATTCTATCCTGTGGCTTGTTCCAGCTTCACCCCTATGTTGGAGCTGGATGACTGTCAATGGCAGACTAGTTGACATAAGTCCCATATTTGTCTGTTCACTGACATGCAACTGAAGCTATCATTCCACTTTGCAAGTATCCAGCTGGCAACCAATATCATCCACATAGAATGACAGAACTGGCCCTTGCACTTTTGCTAACACAGTACATAAATAAATAAATAAATGTTCAGAGCTCTCTTCTCTCCCCCACATCTTTTTCTGTTTCCCACACAGCCATTTTCGACCAACCATCTCCATTGCTCATTCTTACACCGCCCAGCAGTCCATTCAACACCATTTAACCTTCTCCCACAAGAGGTTCATGCTGAGCATGCACAGGATACAATCCTAGGAAATCCCATTCACTAGCATTGCCCACAATATCTACATGTAGAAAAGATTCCCCAGAATCCAAAGCCTCCTCATTCACCTCACACATTCTCAAAAAAATTAAAAAATAGTGTAACATGGCAACACAGCAGGATGTTTTTTCTTTCATGGAAGGAAAATCAGAAAGTGAAGTCATGGCTTCTCCCAAAGAATTATGGGAGTTGTAGTTTGTTAAGGGTGTTGAGTGTTGTTGAGAGACTCTCCTATTTTCCCCACAGAGCTACAATTTACAGAGTTCCCTGTGAAGAGGGATTGTTTGTTAAACCAATCTGGGAGCGACACCCAATGCAGGTGTTAGCAGAAGATGCATTCTGAAAGCACAAGATAAAAGCAGAATTGAGATATAAGGAATACAAAGTATAATCCCCTTCAGCTACATAATGTGGTTTCTCTGATGCAACCAACTGTAAAAAGACACAAAAGCACCCTGTTGTCAACTTGTAAAGCCCATGGCTCTGGCATGGGCTTTCAGATTATGCTCCTAATGTTTTCAGTTAAAAACAACAACAACATGTTAGTACGACGGTCTCTGAACAGGGAAAAAAGAAATTACATTCCGTTTAGTTTCACAGTATTATACAGATATTACTGTTTTAAATATTTCAACCCCTGGTTTCCACCTAAAACAAAACAGACCTCATTAAAATGTTTATGTACTATTTATTTACACAGGACCATTTATTCTAATACTGAACCTAGGTAGTGATTGCCAACTGGCTCTAAGAAAAATATCTGGCCCTATGAGAATCTGAGCACCCTGATTCACTAGGTGCCTATCAACAGGGATGCGGGTGGTGCTGTGGTCTAGACCACTGAGCCTCTTGGGCTTGCCGATCAGAAGGCTGGTGGTTCGAATCCACACAATGGGATTAGCTCCTGTTGCTCTGTCCCAGCTCCTGCCTACCTAGCAGTTTGAAAACACGCCACTGCAAGTAGATAAATAGGTATCGCTGTGGCGGGAAGGTAAACGGCATTTCCATGTGCTCTGGCTTCTGTCATGGTGTACCATTGCACCAGAAGCGGTTTAGTCATGTTGGCCACAAGACCCGGAAAGCTTTCTGAGGACCCCCTCGCAAACACCAGCTCCCTCGGCCTGAAAGCAAGATGAGCGCCACAACCCCATAGTCGCATTTGTCTGGACTTAACTGTCCAGGTGTCCTTCACCTTTACCTTTTTTTAATTAACAGTTTTATTTACATGTCATACCAGATATGGGACCAATAGGGATGTGGAAATGAGCTGCCTCAGCTGCCTTTGCTGACAGCTGAATCCTGGCAAATCCCAGACACATCTGGAATGCATGTCCTAGAGGTAATGTAGCAGCTGCCACCCCCATTATGATACATTCTCACTTCACCTCACAACCTAAAATTTTTGGGATCCGGAACCATACCAAAGGAGAAAGTTAAAATAACTCCCTGTCACTAGAAGCAAAACTTAACTGCTTCCACCACATGAACCACATTTGGTAATAGAAAGCCCCATAGTTGTCACATGGTAGATGTGGTAAACAGGAACGGCACAGAGAGCTACAGTTGAACAGAAAGTGGTGAATTTGCTGTTATTAAACCTCCAAGTATAGCCCACATAAATTTATCCTATCACATTCATACAAGGCTTATGTGGGGGGGAATGGTAATTAAGAAACTGCGTCTCCATTGCATATAGTTTTGCAAAGTGCCTTGGGTTTAAGCCAAGAGGGTGGCCATAAAATGATATAATTCCACATTATATTGGATGATAGGTTTTATTTTGAGTTCTCTAAGCCTTCCGGCTCCAACGATATTGAGAGATATATGCCTAAATCCTTCCTTCCAGTATCTAGGTATTCTAACAAGATAATGCAAACCACTCAGGAAGCACAAAGACATCTGAGAGTTAAGAATTAATAACAAGCACTTCATATCGGGTTAGCTAATGAATAATATCAAATTTGGCTTCCGTCCAAGGCAGAAATGTAGCATTAATTTTTTAAAAAATCTTTCTCTCACTCACAAACTTGTAGACCAACTAGGGTGATACAAATTAACAGTGTCACTCCGCAGGCAGGCATTTCATTAACTAGGTAGTATTTGGTATATTTATATAATGTTACAGGGCAGAGTGCCATATTAATGCTATTTTTGAGTATAGCAGGTGGAGTGTGAATATAGAATGATCAAGGAACTCTTTTCTTCCTTGAGGACTTGGTTTTCATCAGGAGCTTTGAACTTTGAAAGTAGCCTCAGTTGCCCACCCTTCAATTCTGCAATAAAAGTATGATTACTATTATTCTTAATTAAATTTGTATTCCGCCCTTCATCTGAAGATCACAGGGTGGTTCACAGGGGGGAAATGCAAAATGAGAACACAAAATACAGAATAAAACAAAAACAAATCAATAATTTCCCTCCCACAAAAGACCAGCCAAAGACCTGCTTATAGAGAAATATTTTTTCCTGGCATCTAATAATAATAACAGAAACTTTTTTCTTTTCTTTTTTTTACTGTGATGCAATATGTATATACCACTTCTCGGTTTCTATTTCCCAGGCAACTTGCAATGTAATTAAAACAATAGCATACATTTTGAAAAGACTGCTGTGGGTACTTGTTACAACTCCACAAATTCTTGAGATTGGGGATCTAGAGAGTCCTTTCACTTGCTGCTTCTGCATTAACATATTTAGCATCTGAGGTGAGGTGCCTTTTCCAACACTTGCCAAGTCTTATTAATCCAATTCTCCACTCTCCTCTGAAGATATTTAATGCTCTGGTAATGATCAATACCCGCACACTGATGATAAACCAAGACAAATGGGCCTCTGCTTTGGGGATGGTATTTGTAATTACCACCTCTGTAGACATTCAATTACATCTGATGAAAATGTGACAAAGCTGCCTTTCTCCTGGACAGAGTTGGATTTATACTTGGAGACTTGGCATGCAATTGTCGGCGTGCTAATTTCCTTCACCAGCCTCTGCTCACTATTGCCAGAACAGTTCACTGAGCCTATATTAAATATAAATGTCACGACATCTCTCCTAATGGAATTTTACAGTGAAGAGTCTAGGGTGGCATCAAACTGCCATCTTGTCTGGCCGCTTGCTGAAACTTCGTCTCGCCACCCTATTGATGCCCAAGGCTACAGAATGTCAAGATGATTCATTGGTGTTAGAAAGCTGAGGTGGGCTTCGGAAAAGAAGAAAAGAGGGGAATTATCTAAGCCTAGAAGCATGGGCTGTTTGTTTCCCCCTCTCCTGTTTTGACGGCCTCAAGGCAGAAGTAAATATCACTGGATTTGAAAAATGAAGACTAATATGGAATTGACAGGTCTTGGCTGGGGCAAGCTCACAAACCGAAGTGCTTGAATAATGATTCATCTTTGTATATATGTAAATAGTTAATAGACTGAGCAGCAGCTGACGGTGCAGTTCCGAATAAACACCGAGGAAAGAGGAGCCCCAGAGATGCAAAGTTTAATGGCAACCGGTAATTTGTCAAAGTTTTAGCTACTCATTTTAAGGAGCTGCTGTGGCAGCTCCCAGTTCAGAGCTAAATAAAGTGAATGATGCTGTCAAGGTGTATTTCATATAGCGCTGCCACACAAAAACCTCGCCCATTACAAATTTTGGTTCAGAAATGGATGGTTCTCGAGAGACAAAAATCATATTCAAAACTCAGGCCTTAAGTGTGCTGGGCTGGGTAAGTGAGGGTTGTTTTGGAACAGAAGGAAATTTAAAATGCAGACGGAATCATCAGGACCAAGGAGCTACAGTGATGGGGGATGGAGTAGAAGTGGTAATGATAAATCAGATGGGAAGAGCTGGAAATAGGAACTGCATAACAAATGTCTCAGATATATTCCCTAGTATCTCCAGTTTAAAACATCAGGTAGCAGGTGATGGGAAACTTTAGCTCTGTGTTTGATACTCTCCACCAGTAAAGTAGGCAATCCTGGACTAGATGGGCCAATAGTCTGGTATAAGGAACCTTCCTCTGATCCTATTTCAGAAAAGGTTAAGAGGAAAGGGAAAGAATGTACCTATTGACACGGCAACAATTGACTAAATGTGCTATACTAACAGCACATTTAGCGAGCCAGTGTGGTGTAGAGAGCCAGTGTGGTGTAGTGGTTAAGAGCGGTAGTCACGTAATCTGGGGAAGCGGGTTTGCTTCCTCGTTCCTCCACATGCAGCTGCTGGGTGACCTTGGGCTAGTCACACTTCTCTGAAGTCTCTCAGCCCCACTCACCTCACAGAGTGTTTGTTGTGGGGGAGGAAGGGAAAGGAGATTGTTAGCCGCTTTGAGACTCCTGAAGGGGAGTGAAAGGCGGGATATCAAATCCAAACTCTTCTTAGGGACGCGGGTGGCGCTGTGGGTAAAAGCCTCAGCGCCTAGGGCTTGCCGATCGAAAGGTCGGCGGTCCGAATCCCTGCGGCAGGGTGCGCTCCTGTTGTTCAGTCCCAGCGCCTGCCAACCTAGCAATTCGAAAGCACTCCCGGGTGCAAGTAGATAAATAGGGACCGCTTACTAGCGGGAAGGTAAACGGCGTTTCCGTGTGCGGCTCTGGCTCACCAGAGCAGCAATGTCACGCTGGCCACGTGACCCGGAAGTGTCTTCAGACAGCGCTGGCCCCCGGCCTCTTTGAGTGAGATGGGCGCACAACCCTAGAGTCTGTCAAGACTGGCCCGTACGGGCAGGGGTACCTTTACCTTTACCTTTACTAACAGCACAATTCTATACAAGTTCTACTCAGAAGTGAGTCGCACCCAATTCAATGAGGCTCACTTCCAAGTAAGATGGCATACTAGAACTGCAGCCTATACTGATTGAAATCATATTTCATTCATCGCTGATGTCACAACTTAGCTATTCCTTGATGTGCGACAGACTTTCTGCATTACCTGGTTTTCCCTAGCCGTATGCTACTTCCAACATCCTTAATAGAAAACAACTACCATAATCATACTGCTTGATTCAGGGGTAGAATTCTAGATGAGCAGGGCCTCTCAATGTATGGTAACCTCACACTTTTGCCACCTAGCTACTATTAGTACCCCGAAGCAGTCTGAGGAAGACGTAATCCAGAAAAAAACACAATTAAATGAAAGACTCCGAAGAATAGGAGGGGGTGGTGGCTTCATAACTGGAAGGAAGGTTGTAAAGGGTGCTTAGAAGTAGCAATGTTTGCAAAGAGGAAGATGCAGGAACAGTGGCGTAGCGTGGGGGGTGCAGGGAGGGCCGGCCGCGCCGGGCGCAACATCTGGGGGGGCGCTCGCACTCGCAGCTCTCTGCCCCTACCTGGCTCACTCACTCTCTCTCACTGCAGTGCTGGCTGTGCAAATCCGATCCGAGCCGCCGGGTCGCCGCCCACTGTGGAGGGGGGGTGCCAGGCATGCGGTGCGGTGTGGAGAGAGAGCGAGGGACTATCTGGGGGAGGGACAGTGCAGCGGGGGCGCAAATTACTTGCCTTGCCCCGGGTGCTGACAACCCACGCAACGCCACTGTGCAGGAAGCTACCATGGGAGTGGTTTGTGCACAAGAACGGTTGCACCAAAGGAGGATGGTAGCACATGGAGTGCATAACCTCCAACATTTCTCAGACAAAAATAGGGATGTCCCATTCCATAATGAGAACTTTCTTAGTTATTCCCCAGCCACTGTAGGCAGCTTCCAATATATATAAAAACATAATAAAACATTGAACATTAAAATAAAAAACACTTCCCTATACAGGATTGCCTTCTGACGGCTCAGGAGTCAGATAATTCCACACCCTCCAATATTTCTCCAGTGAAAATAGGGGCATCCTAAGGAAAAGCGGGACATTCCAGGATCAAATCAGAAACCAGGACAGCTTCTCTAAATCAGGGACACCCCTGGAAAATAGGGGCACTTGGAGGGTCTGGGAATGTAGGGGGGGGAGGGAGTGCAAAGCAGGGTTGCAGAAAATCGTCATCATCATTATCTTTCATAACCACTCTTCATCCAAGGATCACGGGTGGTTTACAATATAAAAAACACAAAAATGCACAACATAGTAACAAGCAAAAACAATAAACCCTCCACACACCATTTAAAAGACCATGGATTGTTTATTTAGCCAAAAGTCTGGGAGAAGAGAAATGTTTTTGCCTGGCACCTAAAAATATAATAATAATAATAATAATAATAATAATAATAATAATAATAATAATAATAATAATAATAATTATTTTATATCCCGCCCATCTGACTGAGTTTCCTCAGCCACTCTGGGCGGCTTCCAACAAAATATTTAAAAAATACAATAAAACATCAGACATTAAAAACCTCCCTAAACAGGGCTGCCTTCAGATGTCTTCTAAAAGTCGGGTGGTTGTTTATTTCCTTGACATCTGATGGGAGGGCGTGCCACAGGGCAGGAACAACTACCGAGAAGGCCCTCTGCCTGGTTCCCTGTAACTTGGCTTCTCACAGGAAGGGAACCGCCAGAAAGCCCTCGGAGCTGGACCTCAATGCCCAGGCTGAACGATGGGGGTGGAGATGCTCCTTCAGGTGAAAGCACCTGGCAAGCCTCCCTCTGCTGAGCATTCCACAAACAGGGAACCACTGCAAAAAAGAAGAGCAAAGTGGCTTCAGAGATGGTGCTGAGAAAGTGAAAAGTGAGCTTAGCAGTTGTGTGCGGTGGGAAGGAGAAGCTCTAGGTTGTTAAGTTGGATTGAATGGCAGGTGGTTGGTGAGCAGAGCGAGTAGGAGCTGAGTCTGTTGTAAAATAAAAGCCCAGATGAACCTCATGCAAGAGGTAGAAGGCTCAGTGTCCTCCTGAAAGGATTTCTTCATGTTTGAACTTAGAAGTGATCAGAAAGGGATGCTTCCCTGCTGAGCAAACAGTGATACCAAAAGAGTTGTCATTTCGATACAACTCTTTCTCAACTCTGCTCTCATGATTATTTGATTCTCAGTTTAATTATTTACGTCTCCCTCACAGCAAAGATCATTTCCACACTCGACAGACGCATTTCAACTCTCAATGAAATAGAGTTTATTCATGATGAAAATTGGAAAAGTATGGAAAGGCAAGGAGGATCAGGGTCAATGGAAATGAATCTCTTCTTTCTGAATGAATGGCACCCTGCTAAAAATGATAATATATACATCATAGTAACAACCAGGGAGCTGCCTTGATTTATTAAAGAACCAGGCAAATCCCTCTTTATCAAGCTCCTCTACTGTTTCTTTGGTTATTTAATGAAATCACAAGATGCATAAATTACTAAAATGGCCGGCGCTCCTGTCAAAGCCCTGACAGACTGAGGCACTGGGAGAGGGTGGGTCCCTAGATCAGATGGATGGGAAATTGCCTGCTCTTGATGGGGTTAAACTCCCTCTGAAGAAGCAGGTAAGTAGCTTGTGTGTACTTCTTGATCCTTTGCTATCATTTGAGGCTCAGGTGGCCTCAATGGCAGAGTGTCTTCCATTAGCCCCTATCTGGAGAGGGCTGGGCTAAATAATGTTGTCTATGCTCTGGTGGCCTCTGCGTTAGATTACTGCAGTGTCATATATAGGGTTTGGAAGCTTCAACCGGTGCAGAATTTGGTGGCCAGGTTGCTTACCTTTAGGCACCAGACAAAAACGTTTCTCTTCAACCAGGCCTGCAACACATTGAACATGGATATAGCTTATGAAACTGCAGGATAAATATGGATTGTTGCTAAAGTCATGTATGCAAGGCTTCAGACACCAGCAATGAGAGTGCACTGAAGGCAGAGTTAATAATAATGTGTACATAGCCAAACACTTCATGGATGGGCTGAGATTGGAGGAAGGAGTTAAAGCAAGTAAAACACCTGGCATAATGGAGAATTTGGAGGCAGGACAAGACATAGAATCATAGAGTCTGAAGGGATCTCCGAGGGTCTTCTAGTCCAGCCCCCTGAAATGCAGGAAGCTCAACATGCAGTCCCCCATCCGTTTGGATAACACACTGGTTCCTGCTTTGTTTTACAAATATGCTAGCAGTTTTATTGCTATGTCACTAGAAGGACTAAACATGCCAGGAGTTGACCAGAATATGAACAAGAGTTTTCTGCAAATCAAAATCACAAGGTTGGTCGAAAAGACTTTTCCTTTTCAAATACAAAAGGAAGCTAGTATATCTGGTGTCTGGGTTCTTTCAAACTCGATCCCTCCACTTAATATTCTTATCAGTTATGCATGAACAGCACTACAGCCAGAGAGTAGGAATGCCCTTTCTTACATAGATCCTAGTAGCCAAGGGAAACCATTTGTAATTGAGACGTTTCTTCCCTTGACTTCACAGGAGATATAGTACACAGTCTGCTGCACTAATAGAACTCTCATAATGGAAAATCATTGTCCCTCTGATTCCCATCTGCCTCCCCCCCTTGTTTTCTCCATAGTGTCGGCATAGTCAGTTGTTGTTATGTAGAATTTTTATTCTTACTCAGACCACCACATTCTTATGTTGGAAATAAAAACCTGACATACAGATGCCACTGGGGGGGGGGGGACTACAATTGAATTTTGCTAAGCAAAATTAAAGTAACATTGCAATGTGAATTGGGAGGGGGTCCTACTTGGGTGAAATGTTGAAGGAATTTCAAGGAAGGAAAAGGAGTTTTGAGCAATTCTGGGCTGCATCAATAGGAGTATAGCATCTAGATCAAGGAAAGTAATAGTGCCACTGTATTCTGCTCTGGTCAGACCTCACCTGGAGTACTGTGTCCAGTTCTGGGCACCACAGTTCAAGAAGGACACTGACAAACTGTCCAGAGGAGGGCAACCCAAATGGTCAAAGGCCTGGAAACGATGCCTTATGAGGAACGGCTAAGGGAGCTGGGCATGTTTAGCCTGGAGAAGAGGAGGTTAAGGGGGGATATGATAGCCATGTTCAAATATATAAAAGGATGTCACATAGAGGAGGGAGAAAGGTTGTTTTCTGCTGCTCCAGAGAAGCAGACACGGAGCAATGGATCCAAACTACAAGAAAGAAGATTCCACCTAAACATTAGGAAGAACTTCCTGACAGTAAGAGCTGTTCGACAGTGGAATTTGCTGCCAAGGAGTGTGGTGGAGTCTCCTTCTTTGGAGGTCTTTAAGCAGAGGCTTGACAACCATGTCAGGAGTGCTCTGATGGTGTTTCCTGCTTGGCAGGGGGTTGGACTCGATGGTCCTTGTGGTCTCTTCCAACTCTAGGATTCTATGATTCTATGATTCTATGAAACTAGCAATATTTCTCAAGGGAAGTGGGCTGAAACACCCCCAAATTGGGATTGGGCTTTCCATGAAATGGCATTCTGACACCTATGCTGTTTAACACCTACGTGAAACCACCGAGTGAGGGTATCCGGAGTTTTGGAGTACATTATTAGCAATACGCTGATGACACACAACTCTACTTCTCCAAGTGTGGCTGTGGATGTGCTGGACACTAATGGACTGGATAGGGGGGGAAACAGACTGAAGTTCAATGCATATAAGGCTGAGGCCCTGTTAGTGGGGGGTTCCCTTGACCCCACTGATGGGAGTCTGCCTGCATTTGAAGAGGTTACATTCCTTCTGAAGGAGTGGGTACATAGCTTGGATCCATTGCTATTGCTTGAGGCTCAGGTGGCCTCAGTGACACAGAGTGCCTTCCATCAGCTTCGGCTGATGGCCTAGCTGCTTTCCTATTTGGGCAGGAATAGTCTAACTTCTGTTGCCTATGCTCTGGTAATCTCTAGGTTCGATTACTGCAATGTGTCATATGCCTCTGAAGATAGTTTGAAAAATTCAATTTGATGACTGCAATGTGTTATTGCAGTTCAGAAAGTTTAGAAAGTTCAGCTGATGCAGAATTCAGTGGCCAGGTTGCTCACTGGGGGAAGAACGTTTGAGCATATAACACCAATCCCGGCCTGACTGCACTGGCTGCCAATTAGTTTCTGGGCCCAATTCAAAGTGCTGGTTTTGACCTATAAAGTCTTAAATGGCTCGGGACTGCAATACCTCAAGGACTGCCTCTCCTCATATAAACCAACCTGGACCCTGTGCTCATCATCTGAGGCCCTTCTTCATGTGCCTCCTCCACGTGAGGTTCAGAGGGTGGCAACATGAGAACTGGCCTCTTCTGTAGTGGCTCCCCGTTAGTGGAATGTTCTCCCTAGGGAGGCTCGCTTGGCTCCTTCATTACATATCTTTAGGCACCAGACGAAAATGTTTCTCTTCAACCATTGGCTGATTAACATTCTGTGGCCTTCAAAATGTGTTTGTGGGTGGAGGGCTTTTATATCATGTAAAAGATCCCACAAAATGTGGAAATCAACAAGAAATGAAACATCAGGAAGATGAAATAAAATACTGTCTGAATGTAACCCTGGAGATGGAAAAGTTGGTGAGGCACCCACATAGCCTCAACCTGGCCACCCCCTTGGTCCTCCTCTTCCTGGTAAGTGACAGTAATGCCTCTGGCAGAAGGCTATTGCTACAGCTCCACCCCACTGGGCAAGCCAGGCCTGCCTATACAATGGTGAATTGCCATTTTTTCACAGCCATGGGAACTTTAGCAGCTAATAAAGTAAAGGTAAAGGTACCCCTGCCCTTACGGGCCAGTCGTGTCCAACTCTAGGGTTGTGCGCCCATCTCACTTAAGAGGCCGGGGGCCAGCGCTGTCCGGAGACACTTCCGGGTCACGTGGCCAGCGTGACGAAGCTGCTCTGGCAAGCCAGCACCAGCGCAGCACACGGAAACGCCGTTTACCTTCCCGCTATAAAGTGGTCCCTATTTATCTACTTGCACCCGGGGGTGCTTTCGAACTGCTAGGTTGGCAGGCGCTGGGACCAAGCAACGGGAGCGCACCCCGTCGCGGGGATTCGAACCGCCGACCTGATGATCGGCAAGTCCTAGGCGCTGAGGTTTTACCCACAGCGCCACCCGCATCCCCCTTAGCAGCTAATAAGAGGGCATAAACCAATATTATTGAATTTAACAAGAATAAAATGTACAACTCTTGCTTCAGCAGACCATTGAAAAAATGTTTTTACCAAGTTGACACAGTAGCTGTGTGTTAATTTTCTTCTCTCAACTTACTTGAATGCAGGAAGGTTTCCTTTGCCCCTTCCATGTAGCAAAAGGTATTGGCCAGATGTCAATTTCTGAATCACCATTTACAATCTTCCTTTTTATTTTCAGTATTCTGGTTGATTGAAGCCCTTTGGGAAGCATGTAGCTTCTGTTTCACCCAGACTTGTTAAATTAACCCACTGAATAGTACAGAATTATTGCAGTTTCATTTTATGGTGTTCTTGAGGTCAAACTAGATGTGACAGCCAAATGCCTGAACAACTGGGATGGGTTGATGGGAGAGGTGAGCCCTGGCTGCAGATGCTTACCAGATGCTTCCTCTTCTGAAGTCAATATTGTAAATAAAGTCAGAGAAAGGTTTGGAGAGGAGCATGTAGAGGCTAAGCATGTAGAGGAAAGCAACAAGCAAGTAAATAATAAACATGATTTCATGGTATGATCTACTCCACTCATATCCACTACATAAAGGTTGGATCAGTCTAGAGAACCACACAGAAGAGTGGTTTTCCTCCACTAGCAAGTCATTGCTTTGAATCTGTAAGCTTTGGGGACAAAGCGATTTTTGACATATAGAAGGGCACACTGCTGTTTGAAATACTTGTTAAAATCAATGTCAAAGCTTTACACATCTTTCGTGGGAGCAAGCTTATGACCCTCCCAACCCTGCCAGCAAATAGTGACAAGAAGGAATATTTATTTATTTAGTGGGTTTAGCATATAAGGTTGTTTAATTAAAGTACCAAGGTAATTTTTAAAAAAAAGATGATGATAACTCTGGTTCTAAGATAAAGAGTGAAAAAATTATGTATGAGTAAACTATATTTACAATTCAACCCTATTCATTTCTACTGAGGAGCAAGTCCAACTGTATTTAACGGCTGTTATTCCCAGGGTAATAAATTCCCAGCCAGTCTTGCCACGGCCTGATGATTTTTTGCTTGCAGTGATGTGGAGGGAGGCTTTTTCACTGGTGACAATGGCGTTATGGAACATAGTCCCTGCCCCATCTATTCAAGATGTCCCATCTATATTGGCATTCCACGGGCTCTGGAAGATGCACCTTTCTACACAGGCATTCTCTTGCTCTCTCAACCTGAGTCTCCTGTTTCGACTGCTAATCTTCTTTTGATGTGATTGCTTTATTATGCATTTTGATTGTGGATTTTTAAAATTTTAATGACTGTATACTTATTCTTATACTTAGAAGCCTATTTTGGCATAAAGCAGTATAATTGTCATAATCATGAAAGAGTGGATATTACCATAGTGGGGCAGCAGCTGGCAGTAGCCATAATAAAACCCTGAAATGGAAAGTTATGAGGGCAGGGCAGGATGCAGTGGCAGACTTTGAGGTCTCAAATTTCATTGGTGCCCTGTGTGATGCCTAATTCAGTCCTGCCCCACCTCTCACCTTCTATTCTACATCATAGTTGCAACCCCCCCCCCCTTGGTAGCCCTGCAGTTCTGTGCTCAGTGCAACTGAATGGTCGTACTCCTCTAAATCTGCCTCTGCAGAGTGCATCTGTCAATGGCTCTGTTGGGTCCAATCTTGGCCCATTTCAAAGAGAGAAGACTGACCTGAGTCCCTCTGCTGCACCAGCTCGGAACTGGCACAGCAAAAAGTAAAACACACAAATAAACAAAGCACTCCCACCTTCCACCCTGGCCAGGGTGAGCAACACGTCTTTGTATATGATGGTAGAGCCACTGTTCTGTTCCAACCTGTTGCTCCAAGCTAAGGCATTCACACGCTGAAGTTGTTTCATATGAAGTATCATGTCACTGGGCGCTTCCAGCTCTGCCCCTTTGCTGTGCAATCTCCCTGTCTTGTTCACTAAAATTTTCCAGAGCATCTGGGCGACATTGTCATGCATTTGCAGTTACAGTGGTACCTCGGGTTAAGTACTTAATTCATTCCGGAGGTCCGTACTTAACTTGAAACTTTTCTTAACCTGAAGCACCACTTTAGCTAATGGGGCCTCCTGCTGTTGCCACACCGCCGGAGCACAATTTCTGTTCTCATCCTGAAGCAAAGTTCTTAAGCTGAAGCACTATTTCTGGGTTAGCAGAGTCTGTAACCTGAAGCGTATGTAACCTGAAGTGTATGTAACCCGAGGTACCACTGTATATCAGGATTTTCTCACCGCTCCCCCTAGTTAGATCACTTTGAAACAGTTTATCCTGCACAACGCAAAATCCACTATGTGAGAAAAAGGGTGCTGCCATACTCTGTTTCCTCCCTGTAGAGGGAAAGTTGTGTAATATAAGGATAACTCAAACCTGAAAAGGACCAAGAGACAGACCTTCAGCAGGTCAGAGACTCGTTTGCTATTCCGACTTCGTGAAAATACTGACTGGCACCAGTTCCAAGGCTCCCATCTGGAAGCAGCTACTGTGTCCTGGCCCTCAGAAACAAGATTAAACATCAAAACTTTGAATATTAAAACAGCCAAAAAGCACCGGACAGTTCTGTTGCTTCTGGGTACAAGAGATAAAATTTCCAAAACGAACAAAGCACACAGAAATGATTGAGTAGCAAATATTGAAGACTGCATGCCACGCTTGCTTTCTTGTCAAGTGTAAACTTGCATTTCTACTGTAAGATTAAATGTATCATTTATTTTTAAAAATTGGGGGGGGGGGAGAAACATACTAGTTAATTGTTCAAACTGTTTTATTAAAAAAAAAAAGAGTTACAAAAAATAGCTTCACCAAAAATGGTTCAGATTGCCAGATTACAAAAAGCCTTAGTAAGAGTGAAATTTGTTTTGACCTAGCGGTTTCTAATTGCTTTGCCACCCTGCCTGGTATAACAAGTACCAGTTAGTGGAAGCATCCACAAAATAAGGTGCCAAGAAGGCTGGGTTGAGTTACTTATCCCCCACTCCCTGTTATGGTGCAGGCTGCAACCAGTTCCTTCACTCAAGTGGTACAGCAGATCTGTGCAAAGAAATGTCTTTTCACATAAACCTTTCAGGTTAGTTATAGGAAACTTTGCTAAATTAAAATCAGCTTCGAAATCCACCCTTTTCTACTCATTGTTTTGAGAGGGGCAGAAGGAACAGGAAAATACGAAACGTTAGGAATTATTTAATTGTCTGTTGCTATTTGTGAAAAGGGAATCTGATTTATGAGAAACTATTTGTACAAGAGATTGCTTTAATTTGACACGGAGCCCTTGGCTTCTCCCCAGCCTCCATTGTTTAATTAAATGTAAATATATTACACTAGCACTTAAATGGCTCTAATAAGGGTAATTTAAACAAAGACGAACAAGGACCTCATAAAACGACTGTGTGGTGGGATAGGATAAAGTGGGGTCGTGCCCTCTGGTGCTTGAACTTGGAAATTCTTGCCCTGAGACAGGTCAGTATCCTATCTGATACTCTTTTAAAGCTTATGTTGTGGTCATCACTACCTCTTGTGGGAGAAAATGCCATAGTTTAACATTGTGCTGATCTGTCATGAATCTTCCAATATTCAGCTTCACTGAATGTCCCTGAATTCGGGTCTTACCAGAGGAGGAGAAGACCTTTTCTCTATTTACCTTCTACAAACAATGCATGATTTAATACTCTTCTATCATGTTGCCTCTTACTAGCCTTTTCTCTAAATTAATAAGAACATAAAATGAATGTTGACTTTGAGAGAGAGAGAGAAAGAGTGGTAAATATAACTTAAAAATAGAAAAGCCAGACCAGGGAAATGGGAGAGGTGGAGACAATTTTGTCTGGCTGTCTCAACATAGGTCTGTTTTAACTTAGAATGAGCCTTGGTCAGTCATATTTAAAATTAGCTGACATTTGGCAGTGAAAGATAAGCCCCCAAAATAAATTTCTCCTGTAATCCAATTTTCTGTTGTTAATGTGCATTTGTGCATGAAAAAGCCTAGGTGGGAAACTTTTCAAAGCCCAATTCTGTAGCATATCAGCAGAGAAACCTCTTTGATGAGTTCTTCGCACTGCTTTAACGCTCAGCTTTCTCACCTATTCCAGTTTTGACTGCATCATTAAAACAAAAGGTTTTCTCAATCTTGGGCCAAACCAATAAACACCAGGAAAGAACGGCCATGTTATTTGGAGGTGGTGTTGACTGCAGTTGTACCTGAGGATGGTCTTGAACACTTATTTCCTCGCAATAAGCTGTTGTGTTTGATATCACTTCTAGGAAATCCAAATGCAGTTGTATGTTTAGTAAAATTCTTTTGACTGGATTCCAGATGACCGTTATCTGAGATCACACGAAGTGATCTTTCCTGTGTCACGAAATTGGTTCATTGTACGGGTTACTAGAGTCACATTTATGATAGTAAAATCAGAAGAAAGTGGGAGGGTTTGTGATGGAATGGGCAGTGTATTTCAGTCACCACCAATTTCCCCTTTCTCTGATGCATGATCTTATTCCAGATAAGCTGATTCATTAGCATTTTCCAAGACTTTGAAATATCTGGAGATTCTATGCATGCATCATCTGAAACAGAAGTAGTCGTCTCAGAAGCACATTCATTTGTGCTGTAGCCCATTTGATGACCAAGACAACTCACTATTTTGATAAGCCTGAGGTACTGGCTTCAAAGTGCTGGAAAGGAGGGTTTTCATTTGAAAACCGATGCTTATGGTTCACACACATAATAATTACTGCCTCTGCTTAACAGTGTTTTAGTTATGAACACATGCTGGAAGGGTGAAATGAGTGATGAAAATCAAATGTTCATTATCTCAGCTCTAGTTAATTACTGCTCATGTAATTGATCAGTGGAGTACCAGACGGAATGAGTGTATACTGAATCTCTGTAAATTGAAATTAATTATTCCCTTTCAACCTCAAGTAACCTTAGAAGACTCAATTTATGTGAAAGGCTGCCATTCATCCATGGTTTTCTATGTCCCAGGGTAAAATTTCAAAAATGCCATTGTGATTTTAGAACAAGGGTTTTAATTCAACTAATCCAGTGTACAAGTAGAAGCCAGTCAAGGACTCCCACAATGCACTGCCCATGCCTCCCCCAAAATCCAATCCGGTTGGTTGGGAGAACCCACCCAAACACAATGCAGGCAGGGGGTGGGAAGATGTTCCATCTGGCATGCAGAAATGTTTGCAACGGGGGGGGGGGGAACTATCATAATAATGCAATGTTGAATTCCACCCAAAGCAGCTGTAACATAATTCTCTTTTGCCATTCCACATCTTTACTCAGCTAAATGCTCCTCACCACAGCAGAGAGCAGGTATGTTCACTAAGCATGCTTAGAAGTTGCAGAGTGGTGCAGCAATAAAACTGCTAGCACATTTGTAATAATAATCATAATAATTTATTATTTATACCCCACCCATCTTGCTGGGTTTCCCCAGACATTCTGGGTAGCTCCCAACAGAATATTAAAAACACGATAAAACATAAAACATTACAAACTTCCCTAAACAGGGCAACCTTCAGATGTCTTCTAAAAGTCAGATACGGTGGACGCTCAGGTTGCGAACGAGATCTGTGCGGGATGCACATTCGCAACCTGCTGCAGCACGTCTGCGCACGTGTGGGTTACGATTCAGCACTTCTGTGCATGCACAACCGCCGAAACCCGGAAATAACCTGTTCCGGTACTTCCGGGTTTCGGCGGATGCTTAACCCAAAAAACCACAGCCTGACTGTAGTTGTTTATTTCCTTGACATCTAATGGGAGGGCATTCCACAGGGCAGGTGCCACTACCAAGAAGGCCCTCTGCCTGGTTCCCTGTAGCTTCACTTCTTGCAGTGAGGGAACTGCCAGAAGGTCCTCGGCGCTGGACTTCAATGTCCAGACTGAAAGATGGGGGTGGAGATGCTCCTTTTATAGCTAAGTAGGGTCTGGTATGGTTTCAAAGTGGATGGGGGAACCATGTGTTGAGATTTATGCATTCCAGAGGTATAACCCTTGGGGTTACTTCCAATTCTATGATTCTTTTATCTTATTTGCATACTTGTTTGTAGATTAAGAAAATAGCAAGAGGAAGATAAAAAACAACAGTAAAGGTATGTAGGGCCTACTTCTTCACAGAAGCATTCCCCATTGACTACAAGGCAAATAGTGTTGAGTAGGGAAAGAGGAGGGGAGACATTTTTAGATTTTTCACTAGTTCATGCACTAGTGTGCTTCCCCTAATAATCTCAGGAGGTCCACATCAATGCAGGTGTAATGCTGCCTTAAAAATATGAAAGGCAGGCTCAAAGTTTCCTGTGTCTTCATATGAAACAAAGCAAAACCCCAAGAGAAATTTAGTTCAGATCTAATTTAGTGCTTTGAAGAAGCATAGCCAGTTGTTGATTAATTGTATCAATAGGGCTCGGTGAAGAAGCTTAGTTCTCTTACCGTTTTCCTAGTCACCTTTGGCTGCTGTCCAGTCAATCAGATTTCCAGGCCACAAGCATTAAGAACTTCCCCCACCAGGTATGCTTTGTGGTTATTTCAAAAATTGAACTCAGTAAAAGTAATTAATTCCAATTGACTGTTTACACAATATTTAATAGCTTTCCATTCCAAAGGAAATTACTGCCATTTGGTAAATATTTTCTTGCATGTTATTAAATCTTCCTGCTACCCAGCCAGCCTCCAAGCTCTGGGATGCTAAGGCTCGTCCCTCTGTTGATACAGAAGCAGGTTGCTCAGTCTCTGCTTAATTGGCTATTTAGTAGAGGGACCGAATTACCTTTCTTTTGAAATAAATCACAATAATTGTCCACTGAGAATCATTAAATGAAAATGCTTGCTACTCATCAAGCATTGTATTTTGCTGGAAGACAAAAATGGGTACCTAAACATTTAGAAAGAATGACGGCAATGATTTACAGGATACAATCCTAACCTTGGGTGCCCCACAAGTTCACAGAGGGTACGGTTATGCATAGACCGTTGGTAAAAGCTATGAGACCCAAGGCACAAATATTTCCCAGTGCTGAGCAGAGATCCTAAAGTGACCCCTAACTCATATTCATATTCTGGTGCCCTACAAATGCCGTTGGACTACAACTTCGATCCTTCCTTCTTGACCATTGGCCATGTGGGCTGGCGCTGATGGGAGCTGGAGTTCAACAACATCTGAAAGGTTCCAGGTTGCGGGAGCCTGCTGTGGACACATTAATATGCCATACTATTGAAATACTCTTGATCTATTCAATTACCAGTGCACAACATCCTAACTCTGCCTCCTAAGCAAGAGTTCCTTGCAAAGCTGGCCATTAGTCAGAGTGGAGCAGGCAGTGATTATGGGTACCATATTTAATATTTTGTTGTTGTTGTTGTTGCATTTCTACTACTATGAGAGGTCATTGTGCAATCTTCTGCTACATGTGCCCAAATAACCCAACCGGCCTTTGAAACTATGCAGCATGACCTGAGAGGAGGGGCAACACTTGCCTTAGTGGCAGCAAAGTCTTAGACCAGCCCTGAAAGGAATATGTAGTTTCGCTATTCATCAGTCCATTTTTTGTAGTGCCTTCCATTGGATCTATACAGACTTTTAAAAGATGCTACAGAAAACACTTTATGAAAGCTCTTAATGGAAAATCCTGCTGGCAACGGATCATTGCTCTACAGTGCCATCTGGTACCGCATGTTCACAATGCAGTTATAACAATATAATTGACGAGTGTAGCTGAGTCCCTTGTGCTCCAAACTAGGATGGGTGAGAATATAGTGACTGCTAACCATGTTCTGCCTCCATGATCAGAGACAATGAGTTTGGGATGGGTGAGTAGGCTGTATATTGAAGACCCTTCTAATCCCTGGAGCCAGCAAGTGTTAAAAAATAAGCCAGGCTGACTTCCTGGTGAGGCAATTGTCCGGGTTCTCGGCCATTAAGGGGAACAAAGGAAATGGACTCTGTGTGAGACCACAAACTTGCAGAAGGACAAAGATAGTTTGCAGTGATATGAGCTAGAGGCACAGCAGCAAACTTGGAACCAAGAAAGACAGAGTAATGTTTGATTTCTGTTTGAATCCACGGCTATAGAAGCAGCAAGGCCATCTTGGGGTGTGTTTATGCTGTGAACGCCTCCATCACAGGCTTCGGTTGTACATATGTTTAAATACATCATATAACACAAAGACACCACAGACTCCTCTGTGCCTCACTCTGAAGGAAACATGAACTCTGGGTAAGTGCCTGGAATCTCATACTGCATGGAGATTGGGCTGGAATACAGCAATATGCTTCTGAAACCACAGAAGGGGAGAGTGCGGAACATTCAGGTCCTGCTTGTGGAGTTTCCATGAGCCTCTGGTTGGCCACCATGAGAACAGGATTCTGGACTAGAAGAACTCTTGGCCTGATGCATAAGAGCTCTTCTTATGATCATTTTAATTTTATGGAATATTCTGTTTTAATAAAATATTCAGGAAACTAGTCCTACTGAAAAATGTCAAATCCAAACTGGAAAGATTGAGTGAGGCTGAGATCTCCTCCATCGCCGACTGGCCAACTCAGCTTGTTTAGTGAGAGATCCTAGCAGTTGCTGAAACATGGCCTAGAACTGCTCCGGATTCTGCCACATTCAGATGCCTGCAGAATATGAAATAATTTTGGTGCAGACTTCAAACATGGGACACAACTGAAGAATCTAGGAATTTCACTCTTCTGTGACAAACATTCATCAACAAAGAGATGTTTGACTCACCGACCATGGGAACAGTGAGCATTTAGCCAAATGTTTCCACATGAAGCCTGTGACCTCTCTTAATGTTCATTGGGGGGGGGGGTGTAATTGTTTTTTCAATGTTTCCAGGCATTTTGCTGCTTGACTCAGAAAATTCAAAATAGTAACTTCTGCTGTCATTATATCCTAAAAATCTGCTATGTGAGGTGGATCTCTTTTCATGCTGCTTCATTGTAGGTCAGTAGAGAAGTGGCACTTACTAAAGTAGTTCCTGGCTTTTACAGGACGACAATCATTCATATCCATCCAGATTTTCTCTCATGTTTGCTGTCATCCATTAAAGATACTGATAAAGGAATGTAACATCGGCCGCCATTTCTAAGTCTCAGAGATGTCAAGAGAAATGATATCACTGTAAGAAGGCATAGAACACTTTACAAGAATTTGTGAGCTCTAAAATGTCTTTAAAAGCTTCTCTGGGTCCAGTTTATTGACAGAAACCAGACCTACTTACTTTGAACCACAACACTTGTGATTTTAGTCTTTTAGCACTTCGCCTCTGGTAGGACATAAAGAAGCGAGCCAGTGCAGTATTTGGCATTTAAATGAAAAATGTGACATATGGCTTTTCCTTCGTAGACCATTAGGTGTCAATTTACGCCTTACAGTGAGTTATTCTGAATCAAAGCTATAACAGCAAAAGTGATATTTAATTTCACTAACCTTTGAATTTTCCACACATTATTACAAATCCAGCTATGTTGAAACACGAGGATGAAGCTGCATTTGAGAGAACATAAATGGCAATAACAATCCCTGGATGTGTTCAATGGGTGAAAATGACTTTTCTCTTGGGCAAAATAGCACAATCTATAATTCATTTAAAGGTGAATGGAATAATTAACTTCAATCATACATTCATCTGGATGGGAGCCAGGTATACTCCTTTTGGGTAGCCGCGTAATGGAATGGAAATGTCAGCCTAAAAGTAATTCAGTGTCTCTAATGTAGTTATGATGATTGCCTTTAAATTTTGCATCTTTGAGAAACAAAGTTTCCATAGAGTCATTTCATTGTAATTCAAAGATAAATTAATACTTGATTGAACAAAAGTACTTGGAGTTCATATGTCTCCAAGTGTCTTCAAGCTACTTCTTGAATGGTTTTTATGACAGCTCGGTTGCTTAAGCATTGATTAGGTCAAGCTAACATGATGCTTTCCAGTTGTTATCCCATGAGCCTCAGCCTGCATATCCCATGAGCCTCAGCCTGCATGGCCAGTGCATAGAGATGATGGGAGTCATAGGAGCCAATTCCGAAGGGCCATGGGGGCTTCGGCCCCCACAATAAAATATTTGAGGGGGTTGGGCCCCCACAAAGTTGATGGGCATTCCTATTCAAAAGGTGTGCGCGCGCACTGCTTCATGTGATTGATAATGTGGAGCAGGGCTTACTGGGGCCCCACAATATTTTATTAAAGTTGGCATCCCTGATGAGAGTTGTAATCCCACAACATTTCAAGGACACATATGGCTACCTTTGCATTGTCAAACAGATTTGTATTCCTAGAAGAAGAAGAACATTGTAGGACAAATAAATGGCCTATTTGACCTAGAATCCTAGGTCCCTATCCTGGTGAGGGGTTAAGCTGTGCAACAGTTTCATTTCCAGTCATCCTGTGATTGTTATGGGTAGGGGGGGGAAACCAGAACTCAAAGAAAATGTTGAAGATTGTTGAGACAATTGTGATTCTACATTTAGTTGGTCCTTAGTATACCAGCTCCATTTTCTTCAGACTTCCATTAGTTGTACCTTGCTGGTACAGGAAAACCTATCTGGCTGCACTAGATAACACTGGGAACTGATCTAATAATATACACTCATTTTCAGCATAGATATCATCAACTCAGATCTTAAACAATTTCCTCTTCTCCCCATCCCCATGCATTAAAATAAGGCTTAGCCATCAGTGATAGGAATATGAACCTTTAAGCATGGTGACAAAGTTCATATTTCACAGGAAAGAACAAATCCCTTTGGACACAGGACTTCGTAAGGAATCATTTAGACTTCGCTCGCGTACTTCTTATGGTTCTCATTTTCAAAGTCTCAGATGATGTTAATGATTTTGACATTTATCCCACTTACAATATGTTTAATACATTCCGAGTGCCCCGCTGCTGGACAGCGTCAAGTTCCTTGTCAGAACCAATCCATGTCACCACCAGGGCAATGCCGTGTGCTCCCATGTCTTCATCAGCTCACTGAGAGATACATAAAGTCAGCAGATAAAGAACTCCCAGCAACTCTGGTGCTCTTCCTTGATTCGGAGAAACTGCTACCTCCCAACCGCTTAACAATGCTTGTGCTATTTAATACAACTAATTCCTACAAGATGAAGTTCCATGTATATGTTATCTTACTTGCCACCTAGAGACTGAACAAAATACAGTGGTACCTCAGGTCACATATGCTTCAGGTTACATACGCTTCAGGTTACAGACTCCGCTAACCCAGAAATAGTGCTTCAGGTTAAGAACTTTGCTTCAGGATGAGAACAGAAATCGTGCTCCGGCGGTGCGGCAGCAGCACGAGGCCCCATTAGCTAAAGTGGTGCTTCAGGTTAAGAACAGTTTCAGGTTAAGTACGGACCTCCGGAATGAATTAAGTACTTAATCTGAGGTACCACGGTATAAGGTTTTGGGTGGATTAATATGTGGTAGGGCTATACTGAGAGGTTCAGTTCAGACATAGCCAGTGGGGACTGGTGACTACTATGGCTGGTAGCGTGGAAGACCAAAAGTAGGTGGAGCCAACTGCCAGTGACAGGCAGAGACCACTAATTTTGTCCTCACCATCCTCCCTGTTGGATTCTACAAAGGTATCACTGGGCCTAAGGAATGGGAGGAAGCTAACAGGCAGTACCACTTCCTGAACACTCATATACTGGCACACCTTAATGTTCTTGAGGAAAGTCTTAACTTGGCTGAGGGCAGATCAAGTCTGATGGGGCAGTACCACATGGGAGTGGCTGCCAAGACCATATAACACCGGTCCTGAAAGACCTGCATTGGCTCCCAGTATGTTTCCGAGCACAATTCAAAGTGTTGGTGCTGACCTTTAAAGCCCTAAATGGCCTCAGACCAGTATACCTGAAGGAGCGTCTCCACCCCCATCGTTCAGCCCAGACACTGAGGTCCAGCTCCAAGGGCCTTATGGCAGTTCCCTCACTGTGAGAAGTGAAGCTACAGGGAACCAGACAGAGATGGCCTTCTCGGTAGTGGCACCCGCCCTGTGAAACGCCCTCTCATCAGATGTCAAGGAAATAAACAACTATCTGACTTTTAGAAGACATCTGAAGGCAGCCATGTTTAGGGAAGTTTGATGTTTTATTGTGTTTTTAATATTCTGTTGGGAGCCACCCAGACTGGCTAGGGAAACCCAACCAGATGGGCAGGTTATAAATAAAATTATTATTATTATTATTATTATTATTATTATTATTATTATTAGCCCTAAAGAACCAGCCTCCACTGGACATATCTTTATGTATTCCATAACAGTTATGCAGTGCTTGACTCTTATTTAAATAATAATAATCCACCCAGAAAGCCATTTACAAAAAGATAAAAGAAAAAAAGAAAAAGAATTACTACCATACTTTAAAAACATACAAATGTTAAAATGCTAAAACAGATTATGAATACCTCCGCTTTCTAAGCATCTGGTTACACCTATCTAAACACGAACGTTTTAGCAGGTGCCGAATAAAGTACAGTGAATCCGCTTGCTTGATCTCAATAGGCAGGGAGTTCCAAAGTGTACGGTGTTTCCACAGTAAACGATCAATGAAGCTGAATAGTGGAAGGTTGAAGACCAAAAGGAAAAAGCACACTTCATCACAAAGTGAATAGTTAAGCTGTGGAATTCAGGATGACAATAAATAGTAACAGCCATTAACTAAGGATATGTTTGAAGGGGAGAGCTTCATAGAGGATAACAGTATCAATACATCCAGACTCAAAAGTAGAATGCCTAGGAATGCCATTTGCTGGGAATCACAAGCAAGAGAGTGTTGTCATAGAACGAACACAGAGCACATGTGTTGTATCTGTAAGCCTCCAGTGTGAGCCCTGGCATCTCCACTTAAAGGAATAAAGTAGTTAGCAGTGCTATTTTTCTAGAAAGAGAGGAACCGGAACTCACCATGAACACCTCCCTTGTTCTCTTATAATGGCAATGGCGTCCACCTGAGAGGTGCCGGAACTGAGTTCCTGCGAGTTCCAGTAGTTATCTGTAATCTTGAAGTTTGTTTGGTTCAAAAAATTATAGACAAAAAAGAAAACAAAAAACCCTCAGATTTGAATATAAAGACCTATATAAAGATGATAAAAGAACTTTCAGATATAATAATTTAAACACTACACCTACACTGTAAAATAGTATTGGGATATATAAAGTTGGAGCTCCTTGGTGTATGGAAAAAGATGGGGCAGATTGGATCTGATTTGATGCTGAGGAATGATGTGAAATTAATTTCCTGCTATTTCACCACATGCAAAGCAAAGGTCTTTCAGAAGAATCATGTGGCTGGTGCTTCATTTATCTGGCTACTGAACCAATACGTCACAGTTCAGCAGTGATTTTGTCTCTCATTTGAACTATGCGTCACCATTTGGGCTCCATTCAAAACTCAGCAGACCATGGTGGTGGCTGCAAGGGAACTCATCTCTGGTGACAAAGTCAGAGTGCCTCCCTGACGTAAGCTGGATCTCAGGCGTAGAATAGCTGTGATATTGCAAATTGCTTAACTTCGTCTTTGACACCAATGGAAATAACCATTTCCCACCTCCCTTTTAATCATGATGGAAAAAATGCAAACCTAAACAGGCTCATAGGGACGCGGGTGGCGCTGTGGGTTAAACCACAGAGCCTCGGACTTGCCGATCAGAAGGTCGGCGGTTTGAATCCCCACGATGGGGTGAGCTCCCGTTGTTTGGTCCCTGCTCCTGCCAACCTAGCAGTTCGAAAGCACGTCAAAGTGCAAGTAGATAAATAGGTACCGCTCTGACGGGAAGGTAAATGGCGTTTCCGTGAGCTGCTTTGGTTCGCCAGAAGCAGCTTAGTCATACTGGCCACATGTCCCGGAAGCTGTACGCAGGCTCCCTCGGCCAATAAAGCGAGATGAGCGCCGCAACCCCAGAGTCGGTCACAACTGGACCTAATGGTCAGGGTTCCCTTTACCTTTACCTTTAAACGGGCTCATAAGTCAATCGGCTTTTAACTCTATTTTTTTTAACCACCACCAATGACAATGGTGGCGATGGCAGGCCAGTTCACAGTGGTTACCAGCTAGTGGCTGCTACCCACCCACTTCCAATGTGGCATTATTCTAGAGCAATGGTGGGGATGGAGTCTGCTATGTCTGAGGTCCTGTGAAGGGAAATGTCAACTGCTACCCGAGAAGAGGTCCACTGCTGTTTAACAAGAGAAAATTAACTTAATGACAAAAAATAAGGCTTACAACCACGACCACTGCCAAGGAAACAAATAATTGCCTCAACTATGGAGATAAATAAATAGAGGTTTAAGTGACAGTGGCTAAGAAATGGAAACTTAAGTTAACAATGGTAAAACTGGGAGCTTGGCAAGAAGAGGGCTACATATAAGGTGGCAGCCATATTTACTACATAGTGCAATATAGATATTCAAGCTGTGGACTACAGTGAATCAATTGACAAGAGTTTTAGGCTGCAAATATCGGCTGGTCCTTCATGCTGGTGACATGAATGAGGGTGTACTGCAGTCAATGTTGCACCTCTGCTGATGCCTCTGGACCTGAACCATGTATTTGTGTCACTCACAACAATACCATAGATTCCCTGAGAAACTTGTGATATGAATGACTGAAGAGCTGGAGAGAAACACACCACGGAGAGATTAGACACAGCACAGGCAATTCTGGCATGGAAAGCCCTCTAAGCTCCTAACAGATAGAAGGTTGGCAGGTTGTCGCAGCATAGCCTTTGGACTCACGTCCCAGGCATCAAATATGAATGTCGCATAGTTGCTCATGAACATTGTTAACATTCCTGGATTTTCTGTGTCTAGATGGGCTTCTGCACTGTTTCCCATGACAATGATAAGCTTCCGTTTTGGACTGTGGAGAAGATGTCAGAAGGAAGGAATAGCCAATGTTTGGAGCAACGATCCAGACCTTTCCATACCCAAACCAGATGCATATATCACCTGAGAAATTGGCTGCATTGTTTTTTTAAATCGCCATGGTGACTGGAGCTCTCTCAGTCTGCAGTGCGCTTGATGAGAAAATGGACGGGGAGGAGAGTCAATAGGAAGATACAGGGTGTGGATGAGGGAGAGAACAACTAGCTGGAAGGACAAGATGGGAAGCAAGCTGCAGAGAAAGATAAATTAAGTCACATGGGTGGCTTTAAAAGAGGATTGAACCAATTCATGGAGGAGAAGGCTATCATTGGCTACTAGCAATTATGGTGATGCTTTTCCTCCATGTTCAGAGACTGTAATGTTTCAGAGTAAGGTAAAAAAGGTAAAGGACCCCTGGACAGTTAAGTTCAGTCAAATATGACTAGGGGTGTGGTGTTCATCTCACTTTCAGGCTGAAGGAGCCGATGTTTGTCCACAGACAGCTTTCTGGGTCATGTGGCCAGCATGACTAAATCACTTCTGGCGCCACAGGACACTGTGATGGAAGTCAGAGCGCACGGAAACACCGTTTACCTTCCCGCCACAGCGGTGCCTATTTATCTACTTGCACTGGTGTGCTTTCGAACTGCTAGGTTGGCAGGAGCTGGGAAAGAGCAACAGGAGCTCACCCTGTTGTGGGGATTCGAACCTCCAATCTTCTGATCAGCAAGCCCAAGAGGCTCAGTGGTTTAGACCACAGTGCCACTCGCGTACCAGTTGCTGAAAACCAAAGGAGGGGACAGTGCTCTTGTGCTTTGCTCCTCCTTGAGGAATTCTCACAGTCATCTGGTTGGCATCTGTGAGAACAGGATGCTGCACTAGGTGAGCCAGTAGCCTGTTATGTACTATAACTATAAATAGTTACATATTATAACTATTACTTAACAGGTTCCTTCTACAGTGATTTCTTTTAATATTATCTGCATTTGAAATACTGGTGCATCATCTATTTACAAGCAGGGCTTTATGAGAAAAAGAACAGAAAACTTTTTCAGAGGGAAAAGAATCAGTGTTACCTAAGGTATTCCAGAGTAAATTTAATGTAAAATGAAATCAGAGAGCAGAAAACTATCCTATAAAATGTAATACAAGTTTGTTTTATAGCAACCTATCCCAGAATTCCATTGAAAGTGACACATTAAAAGATCAATATTCCATCAGGAGAAATTGTCTGAACACTTTGTGAATGTGTGTTGCTATTGTTGTACCCAATGCATCACTATTGACCTGTGGGCATTGTCAAAGAATTGCTTTGTTTCTCTCCAGTAATCTGCACTAGCCTGTGTTGTTGTTTTTTAAGAAAATAGAAAAGTTGTAAAAACTTCTGCAGTCAATTCATTCTTATTATATGAAATTATATGATAGATAACACTGAAAGCGCTTGATGCACACACCGTAATTCGAAACAAGTTCAAAAATTTGTTTCATATTATCCTCTAGGATGTAGACTTTTGTTTATGGTGTATTTTGCTAAAAAACTGTTGGCATCAAAGATTGCCATTCCTGTTACATTCTAGACATTGAATAGATAATTTCATTTCTGCTGCTTCTAGTTTATTGGTACCTTTCTTTTGATTTTCCGTCCCTTCTTTAGTTTATCTACTCTTTTATTGCTGCTGCTATTATTACAAAACAAACAATCAATTCAATCAATTGAATCTGTTTTGCATTGTTTTGTGAACCAGAAAGTTTTAGCTGAAAGGTAGCCTAGGAGTCTTTTATAGCACAATCAACACCAAAGTAAAGATGGTGGAGAATTTCAGTTTCTTTCACAATTTTGAGCACTTAGTGGACTTCTCGTGTATGAGAAAGAAAGATTCTGTGAGTGATATGCTAATTACCCATGCTTCAATTCTAGGCTGTAGCCAGATTATCAGAAAGCTAACTGACAATCCACATACTAATACCTCTACAAAACTAAAGACTTAATGTTAGGCCCTTTGCTTTTCTGGATGGTTGTTATAAGGAATTACCCTTGGAAAAGTCCTTTTGTGTGTTCTGTAAAAATGGTTGTAGAGGGCATTGTTCACTACATTATTCCGTGTCCTCTTTGTGAATATCCTTGTGAAAAATATTTTCCCAAGTTTAGTAGCAGAGAGAATGCTGTCACACCTAGTTTTTTGCTCTTTGACAATGAAAATTATATTACTTCATGTATTTCCTTATTTGCACTGAATTTGTGGCTTGACTCTTAATGTTCTTTATATTTTCTTATGGCTAAACAAATAAAACTATTATCAGCATCCAATGGACCATTCACAGATCAGAGCATAGACATGTGAATGAGACTGCATGCCTATGAATCTTTCCAACTTACTTAAAAAAAATGAGGTGGTCCAAGAGCTCCCCTGGTTCTTTTTTCCTTGCTTGTTTTTAAACCATGTCTAGCTGCTTGCAGCATTCAGTGCTGCAACAACAAGAAGTGTCTCCTCAAGAGCCTCAGCAAGTTGGAACAGGGAGAGGCACCCCATCAGATACCTCTGTTCCTAAGTCATTTATGTCTTTGTAAGTTATCAACGGCACCTTAACTTGGGCTCAGTAAGATTCAGGCAGCCTGGGCATTCCCTGCAAGACTGTTGTTATATGACTATACAGTGGTACCTCAGGTTACATACGCTTCAGGTTACATACGCTTCAGGTTACACACGCCACACTCCGCTTCAGGTTACACACTCCACTAAGCCAGAAATAGTGCTTCAGGTTAAGAACTTTGCTTCAGGATAAGAACAGAAATCGGGCTCTGGCAGCACGGCGGCAGCAGGAGGCCCCGTTACCTAAAGTGGTGCTTCAGGTTAAGAACAGTTTCAGGTTAAGTACGGACCTCCGGAATGAATTAAGTACTTAACCCATGTGATTAAACAAGAATCCCCTCCCCTCACAAGTCAGAAATGTCGTTTTAAGGACTTAAGCTGTGGATTTAAGGCTGTGTGGAGATAAACTTTTGAACCAAAGCATGTTTCAAGAAGAGCGTGGAATGTATAAGAGCTTGGGAATGACGCAGTTAAAAATGCCGTCACCATATTGGGAAGTTCTGTCGGAGGTCTTGAGTCTGGGAAGAGAAAGAGAAATAGAGTTGTTTTTATATTGTGGGTGAAACTCCTCAGAGGGACTTAAGAGCGACAGTTTTGCGAGATTAAGGATGGAAAGAGCGATGTTATCTATGAAGGCGATGATATATGGAAACCATCTCGATTGGAGGATTGGAAGAACAGAAAAATTCACATCGGCATACTATTGGTGTTTATCAGCGTAAGGAGACTATCAGAAGAGATCATAAATAAAAAAGAGAAAATATATGAACAAGATGTGATGTGGAAACAGCAATATAAGACTGGATAGAATTATAAACTCTGTTTGGACTGATTTGGACTGATTTGGACATTAACACAGTAGAAAGAAGATGATCAGAATCCCCCTTCGGATCTTGAAATATGGGTCCCCCCAACAAAATTTAAAATTCGGCTTTGTAATTCGGAATTTATGTGATGCGATTTAATTTGATTTGATTGGCCAGTTAATAAAAAATATTTTTTTTAAAAAAAGAATTAAGTACTTAACCCAAGGTACCATTGTACACTGAAGTACCGTACCAGACAATACTCTAGTGGCAGCATTCTACACTAGCAGCAGTTTCTGCACCATCTCCTGGATGGAAACAAACTTTTTGGAGATGCTTAAAGGTAAAGGTAAAGGTACCCCTGCCTGTACGGGCCAGTCGTGTCCGACTCTAGGGCTGCGTGCTCATCTCGCTCTAGAGGCCATGAGCCGGCGCCGTCCGAAGACACTTCCAGGTCACGTGGCCAGTGTGACGAAGCTGCAGCTTCGTGGCCAGCACCAGCGCAGCACACGGAAACGCCGTTTACCTTCCCGCTATAAAGCGGTCCCTATTTATCTACTTGCACTTAAGAGTGCTTTCGAACTGCTAGGTGGGCAGGAGCTGGGGCTGAACGACGGGAGCTCACCCCGCCACGGGGATTCGAACCACCGACCATACGATCGGCAAGTCCTAGGCACTGAGGTTTTACCCACAGCGCCACCCGTGTCCCCACTTTGGAGATGCTTGGCAGTAGCTAAATTCTGAAGTCCTCTTTCCAGAGAATCAACACAACCAACTGGAAGGGACTTCAAAGGTCATCTTGGTCTGATCTCCTGATGATGCAGGAAACCCACTATTGCAGCAACAGCTTGTGACGTTGTTCCTCGTTCTCTTTCCTACCTAAGTCCATGCAAACAGGAACCAGCTCTTGTTTTTAAAAAAGAAGGGCCTTACTTTCAGAAAGAAAAATAAGCTGACTGATTGGAAGCATTCCCTTCTGCCTCATGCAAAGGCATAAAACACAGTTCTTTTCTCCTGCCCAATATGCACCTATCATTTTCCCTTTATAGGTCGGATGTGCGTTCAGCAGCATTCAGTTACCAGTGAGGGAGCTGACAAAGATAATAAAGCTTAGGTAGGGGGGAAAGCACAGTTGCTTGTGTCATCATTCTGTCTTGCAAAAACCGGTGAGATGGCTGAGGAGCAATTTCTTATTTTGATAGTCATGGACCCTTTTTGAATCTACAGGGCAATGAAGCTCGACAGCTGAACCAGCGGCCTTGTACAGAGGCATTCCCTGACTTCCTCATACTTCAGAGTAGGTTATCATCAGTACAAACACCATGACTAACTCTATTTGAAAGTGATTTACCTTCCCCCAGTTAAAACAAAACAAAACAAAACACCAAGTCCATGTACTGCTGTAGCTTTAAAGTGGAGCTACTGCACTAGGTATATCTGCTCTGTTCTCCATAGTTGTTACACATTGTTTTGACCTTATGAGTCACTCAGTTGCCTCCTGCCATGCTCCAAATCAGGGTTCTGCCATTTCCTCCCCCCATTAATTCATGTAGACCTGGGATGGGGAAGTTGTTGTGAGCTATAACTCCCATTGGCTACGCTGCCTGGGGCTGCATTGGACGAAGAACTCAAATGACATCTCCACAAGCACAGGTTGCCCATCCTTGAGACACCATCAGTATTGGCATCCCACCAGCTCCCGAAAACACACGATTTAGACAAGCAACCCCCTGAAATGAACTGGTGGTATTACTGCTTTAACTGTTTTGAGTGTTGTGTTTTTAAATGTTTTAATTAAAGACGTTTTAATGTTATTATATATTTAAATTATGGATTTATTTTATAGCTGTAAGCCACTTAGAAACTGTTTTGGCATATAAGCAGTATATGAATTATTATTAATATTCTGTTTTACATGTTATGTAACTCATTTATATTTGTATATGTGAAAATTACCGTAATAAATATTTTCTTTTTTAAAAAAGAATGATTATTAATAATAGTAGTAACCACAAATAACGAATGAAAAGGGCTAGCTTGTGTTATGGATGAATGGATCTATTGCACCATGAAAGAGGTTGTCACATCACGGCTTTCCATGGGAATGGAAGGGAGTAGCAAGGACATTTTTCATTTAAACTACAGTATTCTAGTCTTCATTGTATTTTTATTTCCTCCTTTGCCACCCTGATTTTTGGGGTCATTCTACCCCACTGATCTCACTGGGCTTAATTGGGAGCAGCTCCATTTCTGTAGCTGGCAGACAGTGTATTTTGTGCCACTATAGAGGTCCTGAGCAGAGAATCAATACTGCCTGTTGGGAATTTTACCACTGACTCAATTAGAATCAATCTATGTACTGGAACATGATATCATGTATTCCCCTGAAGCCTTGGTTGTTACTTCTCCCCAGCACACCATTGATCCTGAAGACAACAGCTTTTCAATAAGGATGTCACTCCTCTGAACAGGGTTCAGATAGAAAGAAGAAGCAAAAGTCCTGATGAAATTAAAGTGAGCTCTACAAGAGCAAAGCAAGTAATATATGGCAAAGGATTGCCAGCAGAGACATCTTCCTGTGCAGGCCCAATTGAAATGAATGGGTGCTATGTTGCAGCTCTGATGCGGCTCCCATTCATTTCAGTAGCTGGCGAATTGTGCGCCTCACCATCCATGTCGAGATCCAGGGACCAATACAAGTTTAAGTAAACTCCTTGATGATCTTGGCCAACCTTCCATATCTAAATCTCATCTAGATAGTTCATTGTCTCATTGAATTGTGGCAACTGTGAAGTGAAGTAAATGTGCAAAAACATGCTGCCATATTATGTTAACTGACGGAGAGTCAGAAAGTGTCACGTCACTGCCTCCCTTCTTAAGTTGATTTGACATACGATCACAACACGACAGTTTACTGAACAAAGGATAAAAACCTTGTCTCCTAATGTCAAGCTAGATTGCAAATGAATACCCAGTTATATATTTGTTTGTTTACAAAATGTGCTGTTCTATTTGGTTATATCCATCTCTCGTGTCCCCAAAATGACAGCCCTATTTAGATCTGGTGTTGGGATTTTGTTTCCTGAATGTACCTACAGGAAACAGTGTAAGCAACATTCCTGCATGCAGGTGGTTCTCCATCCTTTCTGCCTTTGCACCGAGGTAAGACTGCACTAACAATGCAAGAGACGAAGTTCTGACTTTTAGGCAATGAATCAGCCCTAACTCGACCATTTAATGGCAGCATGATGGATGCAGAGGGGCGTCACACAAGACTGCAACGGCTACTTCTGCAAAAAGGATTTCTGATTTCAACCCATCCATTTCATGAAAGTAGCCCCTGCAGACTTGCAAGAGTGCCCTTTTCGTACATTACATCACTCAAGTGAGCTGTAAAATGTGCAAGTTAGCACTGATTTATCAGGTGTTGATGGGTTCCAGAGTTCTGTGCCGGGCTATAATAGGCCTGATCGGCCCAGGAAGTTGGAAGTGTTCCCTGTGATTTTCACACAAGAAGGTGGAAAAAGAAGAGGGTATTTGGGTAAAGCTAGGGCTTAGCACAGCATTAATGCTGCTACCAGTGCTAATATCTCTGTATATTTGTAAAAAATAAATAAATAATAGATGTTGTGGCTCAAAGAGCTAAAATGCCAGATTAAGGAGTGGGGCAGCTTTCCTCTGGCCCAGGACATTGTATCCAGATTGGGCCCTCCAACTCATTTGCAACAAATGCACTTTGCGATATATGCAAATTTGTATCCTTTATGGCTCAAAAACCAGGATCCACACATAAGTACAGTGGTGCCTCGCAAGATGAAAAGAATCCGTTCCGTGAGTCTCTTCGTCTAGCGGTTTTTTCGTCTTGCAAGCCCATTAGCGGATTAGCGGATTAGCGCTATTAGCGGTTTGGCGGCTATTAGCAGCTATTAAAGGCTTAACGGATTAGCGGATTAGCTGCTAAAAAGCTATTAGCAGCTTAGTGCCTTAGAAAAAGGGGGTGGGGAGCGGGGAAAAAAACCCCAGGAATCGCAAGACATTTTCGTCCTGCGAAGCACCTCCAAAACGGAAAACCCTTTCATCTAGTGGGCATTCGTCTTGCGGGGCACCACTGTAATAAGATGTGTGACAGACAGAAAGCCAGCAACTGGTTGATTCCCCCATGACTGCAGGTCCATACGAGAAAGGGCTTAACTGGTTCAGTTTTTGCCTGCCACAGCTGTTGAAGGCACAAGGGCCCTGCTCTCCCCCAATGCAAAGAACTCAAGTTATAAAACCAGTTGTGATACTAAGGACTTTCATCAGTAGTTCTTAGGTTGGCAGTACCTCATTCAGTGCAAGGTCATCAGGTGTGGCAGATTGCAGAGGGAGTGGGGGGTCAAGACAGATGAAAGATTTGCAGCAATCAAGTCTCAGTTCCCCTTGCTTGGATAACGTCAAGATTAATATTGTTTGAAAACAATCAGTGTATTCTAAGGACATTTGCTGTGGCTCTTTATTTTTAATCTCCTAACAGCTACAGCAATGTCATCAAAGAAAGACTTTCTTTCTTTCTTTCTTTCTTTCTTTCTTTCTTTCTTTCTTTCTTTCTTGGATTTGGTCCTTTGCATTTTTATACCTATTTAAGTCTACCCACAATAATCTTCTTTTCACTCATGGCTGGGAAAACATTCACATATACCCATGTTGCTGCTGCAATCAGCTTGAGATGTATATTTTTAGGACCCACCTTATTTTTTGCAATTTTAAGTTGCTTTAAACTGTTTTTAATATTGTGTAATATTGTGTTTTAATATTAATGCTGTATTTTTACTGTTGTAACCTGCCCTGGGACCTTAGAGAGAAAGTGGGTAATAAATTGTAAAAATAGCAGTAGTAATAATAATAATAAACTTAACAGATCCCACCTCACCAAAACTGCATTTTCTGTTAAAAAGCAACAACCACAACATAAATCCTGGGTTTCTCAATTATTTTATCTGGGCAACCATTATTTATTTACCAGAGAAGACACACACACACACTGAAAACCCCTTCTAAAAGAACCAAGCCGGGGCTTTCTCCGTTGTCTTAAGAAGGGACTTCCTGACATATTCTGAAGCCATTTTGGGCCTCTATGACTCTAAAGTTCCTGATAGCACTCATTAATCACAACTGTGTCTTTATCCATTGGCTCAAAACACAGGAAGGTGAAAGTAGACTTATATCTCACAAACCAATTGCTTCAAAGGTTGTCAGCACATTTTGCTTTATAACTTTCATTCTGCAAGAGCTGCAGACTTCTTCTTCTTTAGCAGTTCAGAACCTGGGACCTCTGCTGGACTTGTGCCCGGGACAACATTCCCCTGCTACACACACACACCCATCTTGTGGGAAGGTGAGTGGATGAGTGCAGGAGGTAAAAAACCCTTCATGAACATAAATCTGAAAATATATGCAGGGATTCTGAATCTTAATTCAGTACACTGATCTGGTGGAGTCTTTCTGATAAGCTCATCCAACTGGATGAAATATTGTAATGGTTTTGAACTTTGTCCTATCAAAACTGATTGTTGCATGTTTGTACAGTGCATGAGAATGTAAGAAGAGTTCTGCTGGATCAGTTCAACATCCTGTTATCACAGGGACTGCCTGAGACAGGCTTCCTCAAACTCAGCCCTGCAGATGTTTTGAGACTACAGTTCCCCTCATCCCTGACCACTGGTCCTGCTAGTTGGGGATCATGGGAGTTGTAGGACAAAAACATCTGGAAGGCTGAGTTTGAGGAAGCCTGGTCTGAGAGAAGCCTGAATGCAACAGCACTCTGACTGCCTGTGATTCCCAAGAACTGGTATTCAGAAGCATACTACCTCCAACAGTGGAAGAATATTAGCCATCCTCCATGAATTCATCTAATCTTTTAAAGCCATCCAAGCTGGTGCTCATGTAGTTATCTTGTGGAAACGAATTTAAGGAAAACTGTGTACTGTGTGAAGCACATCATTATGCAGAAGGAATCACATCTTCTACTCTATGTCTAAATGAAATTCCATTTTGCCTAAAGACTGCGCACATGTCCCATGTAATCCTATGTCTGCGTAGCCAGGATTATCTGACATCTGAATTATTCAATTATTAAGAAGCAACAGCTGTCAGTAGTGGAGAGAGCAAACAATGGATAAGCTCTCATAGTCCTTTGGACTAAGTAATCTTTACTAGGTGTTTGTCTTCAATATTCACAAATCAAACAAAGCTCTTTCCACAGGCCAGTATATTTCTCCATGGGAATGCTAAGGCCAAGAAAATGCAATGGGCAGAGGTCCCAGTCTCCCAAAGCTCTTTGAGAATTTTGGGCCTTAGGAAGATGTCCATGTAGCTCCCTCTCTCCTTATTAATTGATCAGTTTCAACCTTCATTTACTTTCCTGTGTAAGAACCATTGTATGGCATCACTATTTTCCTTCCTGCGCAAAGAGAAAGGTGATGCCACACTAGCAGAATTGCCCTTAAGATGATGGTAATTTGCTAAAGTCTACTATGTAACAAGGGGACGCGGGTGGCGCTGTGGGTAAAAGCCTCAGCGCCTAGGGCTTGCCGATCGAAAGGTCGGCGGTTCGAATCCCCGCGGCGGGGTGCGCTCCCGTTGCTCAGTCCCAGCGCCTGCCAACCTAGCAGTTCGAAAGCACCCCCGGGTGCAAGTAGATAAATAGGGACCGCTTACTAGCGGGAAGGTAAACGGCATTTCCGTGTGCGGCTCTGGCTCGCCACAGCAGCGATGTCACGCTGGCCACGTGACCCGGAAGTGTCTTCGGACAGCGTTGGCCCCCGGCCTCTTGAGTGAGATGGGCGCACAACCCTAGAGTCTGTCAAGACTGGCCCGTACGGGCAGGGGTACCTTTACCTTTACCTTACTATGTAACAAAGTGGTGGGGAACATTTTTTTCAGATCTCAGACCATATTTACGTTTGGACAATCTTCTGGGGGCCATATGCCAGTTGTGTGCCTGAGGCAAAAGGGGGTGAAGCACTGAATGAAAATTTCACTTCAATACACTAGGCTAGTTTCTACACATAATCACACAATCATGTTTTGCGGACCATGGTCAACATTTTTAAGAACTCATCTGGAAGCTGGAAGCTAAAAGGAATAAAGGAACAGAGGGTTTTCCCCCCTTTAATTAGTAGGAGCAGTGATATTAGAAAGTGACAAGACACTTTACTAGACCCTGCACTCTGCAGGACAGAGCCTCAGGCAGAAATCAACTCATTGAGAGATCAGTTTCAAACAATCTAGGAATCAGGTCAGCATCTACCTGTTACATATGGTCTCTTTGGAGCCCACTGAAGACTTTCCCTTTCTCAAAAAGTCTTTTAAGTGGACATCTTTATCCCAGTCTCTATCTATACTGATTTGAAATCGTTTTTAATTCTTTGCTTATATGGCCTTGCTTTCACACAAATAATTCTTTTTCATGGTTTTATTGTGGGTGTTTTAAACTGTGAAATCACGTCCATATATTTTGTGGCAAGTGATTCCTAAACTGAATCAGATGAATGAATAAAACTTCCATTCTGTAAAGCGAAAGAAAGAGAAGGAGGGAGGGAGGAAGAAAGGAAAGAAAGAAACAGAAGGCAATAAAAATTCATAGAATGGAAGCAAACAAGTGATTTTTAATTAAGGTAAATGTTTATTTTGCCCTTTGGAAGAGGCTCACCAGTGTTGTAGAGAGATGTTGTTGTTTTTAAAGTAAGTTGTAGTAGCAATAAAAGCAAAAGGATGCCAAAGACGGTCAAAATATTTGATTAAATTTACTGTAATGAGTATTTTTTGAATTTTGATGCACATTTAGAGGTAAAACGTTTGACAGATTTCAGGAGAAGCCCAAAAGTTTGCTTAATAAAAACTTAATAATAATAATAATAATAATAATAATAATAATGGTGTATCAATGTTCCAAAAAGGTGTGGGAATTGTCTGTCCCTAGCCAGGATGCAAAGATTCCTGTGCTTTATCCCCAAATCTGGGAGCAAATTACAGATCACAAAAACATAGTTCTATATGTGTAACAATATTGATTTCAGTAGGCTTAACTCTGCACTGGGTTCTAGCTTAGAGTTCTCCAAGTGAAGGAATGGGTTTCCCAAACCCAAAACTGACTGTGCAGGCAGTTTGAAATGGGCACCAAAATCCCTATTTTTTCCTTAGCTAAAATCCATTAACTTGAGCTCTAAGTCAATGTATAAACAAAAACCCGGCTGTATAAACAAGTGCTCAGAGCCCTATCCTTTATCAGTTTGTGACGGCAAGGATGACCTTGGCTGTTCCAGTGGAGTAGGGATGACATATCTAGCTCTTATCTTACATCCTGACGCACAGACCTAGTCCGGGAACAGCGCCAGAGTGTGTTCTTGGAGTTGGTGACCTCTTGCTCCAAGATAAGAGTAGGAACAGGAATACCCTTTTATGGTCAGAAGTACAGGAAGGAATGACCCTTTTATGGTTAAGAATACCGGAGCAGGAACATATGTGATGTCAACCTGTGTGTATAGGCTGATGTGGTTGGATTCCTGGGGAATGAGGAAGAGGGTGCCTGGAGGATATATATACTGCATGAAATTTCTCATTTCTTTGGACTTGCTGTGGACTGACCACGCAAGTGCCTTTCTGCTGCTCCGGAGAGCAGGAATAAAGAACTCTTTCTCTGAACCAACCCTCGGTGTCATTTGACTTCCTTCCTCCCGACCGGAAGCAACGCAGAGCCCACCAATCGGTAAAGTCTAATAAGGCTACACAAGGATCCACAACCAATCACAGCTCACTGATTTACAGTGTGTATCAAAGACTGGTCCTCCAGCTTTTGGAAGCAACTTTTAAGGGGGCACAAAAGTCTATAGTCAGGCCTGAGAAGCCCTGGTCAACACTCAGAAAACACTCAGATATGGCAGCCTCCTCTACAATGAAATAATAGGAGTAAGGAAGAATGGTTAGAGCTGTTGACTGAGAGATAAAGGTAAAGGTACCCCTGCCCATACGGGCCAGTCTTGACAGACTCTAGGGTTGTGCGCCCATCTCACTCAAGAGGCCGGGGGCCAGCGCTGTCCAAAGACACTTCCGGGTCACGTGGCCAGCGTGACATTGCTGCTCTGGCAAGCCAGAGCCGCACACAGAAACGCCGTTTACCTTCCCGCTAGTAAGCGGTCCCTATTTATCTACTTGCACCCGGGAGTGCTTTCGAACTGCTAGGTTGGCAGCCGCTGGGACTGAACAACGGGAGCGCACCCCGCCGCGGGATTTCGAACCACCGACCTTTCGATCGGCAAGCCCTAGGCGCTGAGGCTTTTACCCACAGTGCCACCCGCGTCCTGAGAGATATGAGGCAATAAATATGCCAGATCTCTAGCTGATTTACAGAGCAATCTTACACTCATGTTACACCAGGATTAGAGGTCTGTCACCTCTATGTGGGGAGAACAGCTGCCCAATGCAATGTGTTCTCAGTCTGGGAGGGAAGAGGAAACAACACAATCAGAAGATACAAACATAGCAAGCAAGCAAACCAACCAACCAAACAAACAAACACCCTAGCATCCTTAAAAACTCTGCCACAACCCACTGTGCTGGTGATATTGGCCTTCTTCTGTCGACATACAGAGGCAGCCAATGAACTCACAACAAAGCTTGGATGTTCCAGTGGACATTTCACCAACATATTCTTCCGGGCAGTGGAGCCCTCAATATAGCAGGGCTCCTAAGGAATTTTACAGCCCCTCAGCCAGCCTATTCTCTGTATAGGATTGTGCCCTTAAACAATTAATGAACTGGTTTTGGAATAACATATTTTAAAGACTTTAAACATCATTGAAGATGCTTTCTAAGGCTCATCATACATTGAAGGCAAAAGTTCCCTGAAGAACTGGTGTTCTTCGGCCATGATTTGAAATACAACTTGGCCTTGATGATAGCAGAATTGAAACGCACATGAAACTCGGGCATATTTACTGGTCATGTTGAATACCCTTTCAGATAACACTTCCTGTGGCTTGGCTTCCGCATTCCTTTTGTCACAGAGCCACACTCTTTGGGAGCACAAAGAAGTCTAGAAACATATTAAAAGATGTCAAATTAAAGGTTTAATACATTAAGATATTAAGATAAAGATTAAGATATATTAAGATATTAAGACAAAGATTAAGATAAGATAAAGGGAAGGGATTTGCTGATTAAACATTTAAACTAGAATACAGCGAGGGGAGGTGTGAGGAAGTCTGGGAAATAGGTAAAAGCAAGGAATATTATGAAAATTGAATTGTTTTTATCTGTTTTTCCTTTTGCTTTTGTATTTTTGTATTTTTCTTTTCTTTTTTTCTTTTATGTAAAAGCCTTAATAAAAATATTATAAAAAAAGAAGAAGTCTAGAAACATAATAAATTGGTCAGTGGCTACATATTCCTTTGCTCAAGGAGGGATGCTCTCTTGGAGTACCAAGTCCAGAAGCTTAATTGGCAGGTACACTTTTAAAAGCCTTCAGTTAAATCTTGAACATATCAAAAAATATTGTTGAAAACTTGCAGTATTACTAAATAGAGATGAGTGTTTTGAGCTTGGAATCACTTTTCACAAAGAGACTCCTCTCCCCCTCCCCCTGAGGTGTATTACTTTTCTTGTTTTCTTGTGTTGTATTACTTTTCTAGGCAGCTGAGCACTGCCTGTCTGATGGAAAATGCCTTTTCATGCCCAGGTGTGTCAAAAAGGTCCACTGAAACACCCTTGGTGACCTTGATGCAGATTTAATCTGTCACGGTGCACACATTTTAGCTCTGGTCCCGTCTTCCTGCCGTCTGGTCCTATAAAAAGTCAAGCAGATATCTTTTCATTCACTTGCAACATTTGGAGTGACCTTGGCAATGGCCTAATCTATCTTGGCAGATTCAAGATAGAGAAACAAGCAATAGAGACAGACCTGCTGCTTTCTGCTATTGATCAGCGTCTTGAGTGAAAGCTCATTATGAGCAAAAGGAACGTGCCAGGCACACGTTCTCCTACAGAGTCTCTGAAAGGAAGACCAATAAAGACAGAGGTGGGAGCAATACTTCCCTTGACTGAGGGAGAGGACTTCAAGAATAATAAAGTTCACTCAGTGCAACACAGGAAGGCCGTTGAAGCAAGGAGATACATGTGTAATAATATTCAGCAACTACCAGTTTCTACCCAATCTTAAGACTTGTGATGGCCATAGATGCTGCTGAAATAAAACATTTAAATATATCTGTCAGGGATGATATGTGGGAGCTAGCCGAGATAACAACCCGGGACTCCAGCCAGCTTTAACAAGATTAAGTCCAAAAACTATGTACAGTCCGGAGCTCTTAAAAGCATGTCTTCCTCAGTCGTTATCAGTTGCCGGAAGTGGCTCCTCTCTCCTCCCTTTCTGGCATAGAAACTTCCTGAGCCCCCTCCCCTTTTCCTCCTCTCCCTACGTAAAAACTGGAGCTTTGTAGGCTGTTCCTTTCTCTCTGTTTCCGTGTTTCTGACAGTAATAATAATAATAATAATAATAATAATAATAATAATAATAATTTATTATTTGTACCCCGCCCATCTGGCTGGGTTTCCCCAGCCACTCTGGGCGGCTTCCAACAAAGATGAAAAATACACTAAAATGTCACATATTAAAAACTTCCCTGAACAGGGCTGTCTTGAGATGTCTTCTGAATGTCAGGTAGTTGTTTATCGCTTTGACATCTGATGGGAGGGCGTTCCACAGGGCAGGCGCCACTACCGAGAAGGCCCTCTGCCTGGTTCCCTGTAACTTGGCCTCTCGCAGTGAGGGAACCGCCAGAAGGCCCTCGGAGCTAGACCTCAGTGTCCGGGCAGAACGATGGGGGTGGAGACGCTCCTTCAGATATACTGGACCAAGGCCATTTAGGGCTTTAAAGGTCAGCACCAACACTTTGAATTGTGCTCGGAAACGTACTGGGAGCCAGTGTAGGTCTTTCAAGACCGGTGTTATATGGTCTCGGCGGCCGCTCCCAGTCACCAGTCTAGCTGCCGCATTCTGGATTAGTTGTAGTTTCCGGGTCACCTTCAAAGGTACCCCCACGTAGAGCGCATTGCAGTAGTCCAAGCGGGAGATAACCAGAGCATGCACCACTCTGGCGAGACAGTTTGCAGGCAGATAGGGTCTCAGCCTATGTACCAGATGGAGCTGGTAAACAGCTGCCCTGGATACAGATTTGACCTGTGCCTCCATGGACAGCTGTGAGTCCAAAATGACTCCCAGGCTGCGCACCTGGTCCTTCAGGGGCACAGTTACCCCATTAAGGACCAGGGAATCCTCCACACCTGCCCACCTCCTGTCCCCCCAAAACAGTACTTCTGTCTTGTCAGGATTCAACCTCAATCTGTTAGCCACCATCCATCCTCCAACCGCCTCCAGACACTCACACAGGACCTTCACCGCCTCCACTGGTTCAGATTTAAAAGAGAGGTAGAGCTGGGTATCATCCGCATACTGATGACAGCCCCTCCTCCTCTTCTCTTTCTGACGAAGTGCAGCTGCTCATTAAAGGAGGCGGCTCCCTGTACATTCCGATCTCTCCCCCCTTCTCAGCCAACAGATCCCTGACAATATCATTCTACCTAAAAACATAAATGAGCATAAACTCAAGTTGTCTCACTTTGCTGTATCGAGGACTGCAATCCAATGGACAGCTACCTGGAATTTATGTCCCATGCTATATAATGGGACAATTCGGACAACACATCTATATGATTGTGCTGCAGGATCTGTGTGGCTGAACTTTGTGTTGGTGAGTACCTTTTAGCACTTGACAGGGTTCCCTCTACTCAGCATGGAAAGCCATCTAACAAGAGCGCACCATCCCGCAACAGGCCCTGTCAACCATGTGGTCAGCCTTCTGGCTTAGATGTATTAAATGCACATGGAGAGTCAAAGCAGAGCATTTCTGATCATTTCAGCCAACCCATCAACCCATATGGTTCCTTGTCACTCTGACCATCAGGTCCTTCTTAAGACCAGCATCAGCAAGAAAGCCTTTCTTGATGGTCCTTACTTGAACTCCAACCCCACTGGTACCCATGAGCCTTATTCAGACATTCTTCAACCCCATGTTGGACATGGCACACAAAAATTGAGATATGCTAAGCCCTGCCCCCACTGCTGCATGTTCCTCTATCATTATCCACACCAGCAGCAGCACTATCTGTAGAGAGAGAGCTTTGTGCATCTAGCTGTACACACATGATGCCTGAAAACTAAGGGCTGTATCTACAAACATTGTAGTCTCTCCTAGGCATTTGCACCTACATTTATACAGTCACTGCCCCCCAGCATAACAGATGTTCTCTGGGTGGCTCACTGTGCAATCAGTAAACAAACAAACATTATAACACACTCGAAAACGATAGAAACTACAGCAAATTAATTTTTAACAAGAAACGTGATGAAAACTCTTGTCTAGAACAAAGTCCAGACTGTGAAGCAGAAGTCACATAAAAAGCATGGTTCAATAGAAAGTCTATTTTGGCACTAGGAAATGAGAGGAAGCTCATTCACTTTACTGTTTACAATTATTATTATTATTATTATTATTATTATTATTATTATTAATACCCCACCTATTTGGCTGGGTTTCCCCAGTCACTCTGGGCGGCTCCCAACAAAATACAAAAAAAAAAAAAGATAAAACATCAAACATTAAAAACTTCCCTAAAAACTTCAGATGTCTTCTAAAAGTTGGGTGGTTGTTTATTTCCTTGACATCTGATGGGAGGGTGTTCCACAGGATGGGAGCCACTACTGAGAAGGCCCTCTGCCTGGTTCCCTGTAACCTCACTTCTTGCAGTGAACCTACCGAATTCACACCAAAATACTGCTCTCCTCTGAAATGTGCACTTCTGTACATTTGATGATGCAATCATTCACGCCTTTGGATGAATGGCTGTCTTCCCTCCTTCTGTCCTAAACCTCAGAAAGTATTGTACCCCTAGACCTTCACAGTGCTTGGAGAAGTCAGGGGAACTGCAATAGCATGTCCTAGACCCTTTGATAAAATTGCAATTCTTTAAACACTGCATAGCCCACTGTGTGGTTATTACGACAGTAAGAGAAAGAACAATGGGGACCAGTACTAGCATTTATGTGATACTACAGTGAGGATCAGGATGCATGGATTTATGAGAAGTTATTATCATTATCATTATCATTATCATTATTTAATATTTATTTACTCCCTGTCCTTTATCCCTGATGGAATTCAGATGAAAATAAGAACTGCTAAAAATATATTGGAGGGGGGGGGGATAATTAGAAAACTATTAAGCATTAAAAGAAATGGTAGAATTAAAACTATATACGTATACAAAATCTATTAAAACCATAGAAATAATTACAAAACAACAACACAGCACCAGCCCTCTCAATAAAAACAGTCGGTTCCCAAAAGCCTGTTGGAACAAGAAATTCTTCACTTTCCAGTGGAAGGAAAAGGAGGAAGCCAGGCTAGCTTCTCCAGGGAGGGAGTTTCAAAGTCTGGGAGCAGCCACCAAAAAGACCCTGCTTATAGGAGTAAGCCACTGGAGTTTTGTTTTCTTTTGTTTTTCTTTTCGTAAAGTACACCAATACCAGGATGTTTTATGATTTTAAAACAGGATGGGAAAAACCACTGGTCAGATTGTAAAAAGAAAAGAGAAGAGGAGAGGAGAGGATAGCCGGGACTTTACAAACTCACTCAAAAAGAAAAAAAAAGACATGAAGAAAAGGAGAAGGAACAGCAGCATAGTGGTACCTCGGGTTACATACGCTTCAGGTTACATACGCTTCAGGTTACATACTCCGCTAACCCAGAAATAGTGCTTCAGGTTAAGAACTTTGCTTCGGGATGAGAACAGAAATCGTGCTCCGGCGATGCGGCAGCAGCAGGAGGCCCCATTAGCTAAAGTGGTGCTTCAGGTTAAGAGCAGTTTCAGGTTAAGTACGGACCTCCGTACTTAAATACTTAACCCGAGGTACCACTGTATTTGAAAACAATAGAAAATAGTAAAACACATCACACCACTCCACCTGGAATGAAATGGCAGCCTTCCCTTGTTCCTCTCACTCCTCATCTGAAGTTGCGTCTGTTCTCCACTAGCACTGTCAGTTTGGTGTGTGAAAACGACATGGCCCTTTAAATGGTCAGTTTCGTTTTAAAATCTCCAGCTCTTCACAAATAAAAGAGAAATGCCCTAGATAAAATTAGGCAAAAGCCAGACATCAGAAGAAAGAGAAATCTCAGAGCAGGACTCTGGGGACAGGTATCAAGCATCCGAGTGAGCAGGCATATATACTGTGTGAGCAGCTGATATATCCTGTTAAATGTCAGTTTCATTAAAGGTCACTGGCTGTATTGATTTCCGAAAAGTTTTAACATAACTGACTCTGTCAAGCAATTCTTTCACATGTTGGATCAGAGAGCAAAATCATTTTAACGCAGATGGGAAAAGCCAGGTGTGGGATTCAATTTGCTGCTAATAGTCTAAAAATATTAAAGCATCACCCAGGTGCTGTAATTTCTAGGGATGCAATTAAAAGTGTAGCTTTTAAAATAATGGCAGAGAGAATATATATATAAATCATAAAACATCCTGGTATTGGTGTACTTTACGAAAAGAAAAACAAAAGAAATATATATATACCCGTGAAAATCTACGAAAGCATATATATATATATATATATATATATATGGTCTGCACAAGGCTTTTCAATGTACATGAAGGCTCTTTAAGCCTTCCTTTGAACAAACCATGTTTCCAACAGGAAATATCCAGTTAAGCATAGTTTCCCATTTTGTGTGAACCAGTAAACTATGGTTACCCAGTTCCCTGACTTGTTCCAACACTGACTTGTTCCAAAACTAGTTACCGTTCTTCCAAACTTGGTACAAAACTGGAAACAATGGTTAATTATATTCTTCCTGGCTTGATTGTTCAGACCTAACAGACTGATAACTTGGAAAGTATCTCTGTTACTCTGTCATGAGGTGTTTAACTTTCAATCACATGAGTAGTACAGTATTCAGTTGCAAATCTCCAATTTGTTTGAGTTAGTCTTTGTTCTCTTTCTCAAACACTGGAGAAGAAATGATGTGTGCTAATGATTCTCTCCAGGCGGAACACATCCTCAGGATGATAGTATGTCATCTGCATACTATCCCTTGCTTTTTCCTGTAGGACTAATTGCAGTTGTTATCAATCGTCAATTAAGCCAATCACCCATTTCCTACTACCTTTCTGAGAAATACCCCACCCCACCCTCCCACTATATATAAGGGTCTGGTGACTTCTATTTCAGTGTATCTGAAGAAGTGTGCATGCACACAAAAGCTCATACCTAGAACAAACTTAGTTGGTCTCTAAGGTGCTACTAGACTATTTTTTAATTTATTTCAACTGCGTCAGACCAACACGGCTACCTAACTGAATCTAACATCCTCAGGCTGTAACTGAGGCTGTGGGAGAGACAGAGTTTTGTTTTTAGCTCTGTTTGAAGTAATTTTATAGCAAACCCTAAGATGCTGAACCTGTGCTTGGACAAGCACGTAATATTATGCAACTATTTGAATGTAACACTATTGTTTTGAATGTCTGTTTTGGAACAAGTTCTGTTAGTAAAGCTTTGGAACCACATTTTTGGACGGGACAATTTTTATCTAAGAAGAATCAGTTTTTATTAATCCTATTGCTTCCATATGCACAATATGAAACCACCATAAACAGTAGCAAGAGAAAGCAAGGTTTAAGCCAAACTGAGATCAGAAACAAGCTTCCAAATGTAATCCAGAGGCAATGTCAATTATCAGGGGTCCAAGGGTCAGCAATTGAAGAGATGCAGTAGAAAAGAGGGGAAAAGAGCTTTAGAGCCTTCTAAAGAGTGTTTGTGCTTGAGATTTAACCATTGTGATTACTTTTTGTTGGCCACACCCTTAGCCCTTTCTGTTAATAAGAGGCAGTACAAGTGCCCCTTAAAGCTATATTAAAGTTAAATGGCGGAACAGAGGTTATTAAGAGTTCAGCTAGGCCTCTTAATCTTCCCAGGGTTAACAACACTGCAAGAGCTGTTATATCTAGACTTCATTGCCTTCAGCTGCTTCCACAGCTTTTAAGCCTAATAGATAGGAGGTATGGTTTCTTAAGTAATTTCGTTCCTTATTGTGGAAAGCTCTAGAATTCACTTTGACTAGAAAATGGAAGTTGGGGGTTATTGGGCAATAATCGTTTCAGTTCATTGCACCCAAGAAAAGCACACCATTGGGGTGACTGCTTCACGAGCTTTTCTTCGATATGAAGAGCCATATCTGAATGTTGCATTCGAGAATTGGCTGCAGCAAAAGGTAGCACTTAATTCTTCCTTCTCTGGTTGCTGCAGTCCCTTTCCACACTGTCACAAGTACACATAAGCTTAGTCAGTGTTTGTCTGTCAGGTGTGCTTGGGAATCTGTGTACTTAAGCGTATTGCAGTTGTTGACCCAGCAAGAACCTCCTTAATCCATAGTCCTAAGAGCTCTGTGGCAAGCGAACATGGGATACATGCACACCACAGCACATTTTCCAGATGTTTCAGGTCCTGCTTAGGGGTTTGCCATAGGTGGCCAGTATGAGAACAGGATGTTAGACTAGATGGGCCATTGGCCCAATTTAGCAGGCGCTTAGAATCATAGAATTGTAAAGTTGGAAGGGACCATCTAATCCAACCCCTTGCAATGCAAAAATCTTTTGCCCAACATGGGGCTCAAACCCGCAACCCTGAGATTAAGAGTCTCCTGCACTACCAACTGAACTATCCCAAACCCAAGTGACGATGGAAAAAATGGTTCTTTATGACATGTTTAAGGAAACCGCACCCACTTCATTCTTTGATCATTCTTTGGGTATACTTTCCATAGCTGGGACATGCTGGTTCACATACGGTTCTGTGATGGAAATACTGATACTTGTGCAGGTGTTCCTCTTCACCTCCCAGGTGAGGGGACATGATAATGCGATTGCTGTAGGCACATGTTCCAGCTAGAGGTCTGCAGCTGGCATGTCTCTTCCATGTAACTTTCCCCATTTCTTCTTCTTCACAGAAAATCCATTTGCTCAAGCTTTTGTGATGGAAGGAAGTAATTTTTACCCTCTCCAGCCTGCAGAGCTTTAATAATTTTACAGCAGCAATAAGATTACTTGGAGATCAATCTTTCCCAGCTCTGGTGATATCGCTCGTGCAATGCATCAGCCATAATGCTTGTAAAGCCTGCTTCTGATTTAAACAACTGGAGGAAATGGCACCAGATGTTTCAGCAAAAAAACCAACATATGAGTTATTAATGGGAGGGATCATAGATCAGTCAGGAGGGTTCATTGCAATGATTGGATTATCTCAGCATAAGTCCATGAAACCCAAATCTTCCACTGCTATGTATATCTGAAATACTTGCATTTTCAGTGAAGGGGAGCCTTTTCTTCATTTAGAATCAAGAGGATTTCTACTAAATTACTTGAAAGGTCAGCTTTAAAATTAAAGCCATAATTTTATTGGACTGCTTCTCTCCAGTGGACATAACCATGTTTCTTTACCGTATCTGTATTATTGGATTTCTTAAATCACACTTCAGTGGTTTCCAGAAACACACATAAGAAATTGTCAAATGCCAACAACGACTCAAACAATAACACAGAGATATTGAAGAACTGTAGTTAGCAAGTTACCTTTTGTGAAACCCCACTGGGCAGAAGATTTGAGGGAACACCTGAAGAACTCAGCAGTTTCATTCCCTGTGTTATTCATACTCAGTGATTTAACTAACCACTGTCCATACTACTCGCTCAAATAAGTCATAGGATCTAAGCTTAATCAGCTTTATTTTGTCCTCTTGAGATATGGATTCTCTGTATGAAATTCACAGAGTTGGTGGTGCCACTGTTGCTTGCTGTCTGGTTGGCCTCGACTCATGACCACTGGTGGAGGAAGGGAGTGCGGGGGTGCAGTCTGCCCCTGGTGTCATCCCTGAGGGGGGGTTACAGCGCCACAGGCGGAGCCCCCTTGGGGTGCTCACTACTTAACACGCCTCCCCCGTGCTCACCACCCTGCCCCCAAGGGTGGCTCATCCCACCCCCGGGAGCACAGCATGTGTGCCGCTCTGGGTGCCAGAGCAGCTAGCTCCGCCTCTGCCCACGACTAGGGATGTAAGAAGCTATTGTTTTCCAAGTCATCCTGTCTTGTTTCTGCTCTGCTGCATTTTGCCTTCTGCCCAGCACTGTGTTATCCGTCAGGCTGCCCACAGTGACCATATTCCATAACTTATGTAACTTACATAATTAAATATATGAGTTATATTGTCACTACATCATTCCAACCCATTCATTTCAATGCTAAGGAAGCACAGTGCAAATGGGAGTAGAGGGTGGGGAACACAATACATTGTGCATTGTGTCTGGACTGAAAGAAACAACAGTAGGGAATACCAATCATATTCACTGGATTGTTTTCCATTCTTGTTTTGTCTTACACCGAGCAGTGCATAAATTTTATGAAATAAAATAAAAGTTATGAAATAAACAAAGCAGTGTCTGCCCATGAAGGGTTGACAACACTAGTGGCAGGAAAGGTATTGTGAGGTGAGGACAAAAGCTGGGCCATGACAGATACAAAGGCCAACATCAAGAAGGGGAGCTTTTTCCAGGACAACTGATTACCAAGTTAAAACTCAGAATGGTCTGAAGCAAAGAATAACAGGAGCAGAGAAGTGGGAGACATGAAAGAAGAATAACAAAACTCCCTCCCCTCCAGACAGCAGAACTTTTTGGGGAGGGGAGATTTTGGGCCCCAGAACTGGGAGTCTGTTTCCATAGAGATCCTCTTCTTCCACCACTGCTTATGAAATGGTGGGTGGATGAGACGAATCAGCTGTCCGTCAAATGGGTTGCCTCCAGCCTGTCAGTATTTTGCAGGAGGGAAGGAACAGCTTATCTGGAAATTTAGGTTTGTGTAATTAAAGTGGGTTAAAGTGCTCTGTCACCCTCATGTAACGAATCCACAGTTTCTATTTAAACAAACAAACAGACTTTCTGTGGTTAGGAAAGGCATTGAGAAATGTGGGGTGAGCGAATGATTAATGGGAAGATGTATAAACACCACACAAGCAAATAAAGAGGAATACTCATTTTCGTAACACACACACACACACACACACACACCCCGGAAACAAATCAAAACAGATCCTCAATAAAGATGAGACATAGTCTAACATCCACATTAGCTCTATGCAAGCAAATAAGGGAGAATGCTTAGTGAACAGGACATCTGAAGGAGCCCTTAGTGGAGCTGAAAGATGCCATGAGGCATCTGGGTTTCAAACGTTGCTTTAAGCCATTGCTTATAGAGAGCCTGTCTTAAGCAGAAATATAAAACTTGTTATTTTACTGCTCCAAGAATGATACACACAGATGTCACAATTAAACAATATACTGTTTAATTTACATCTTTGCCTCCTTCTGTAGATCACTGTTCCACAGTTTTCCAGTGTCCATTTCACAGGGCGCTCTTCTGACTTTATATCCGTTGCTCAGTTATCAGGTGCTACTGCAGATAGAGAACCATAAAGGACCATAAAGAAGGCTGATCACCAAAGAATTGATGCTTTTGAATTAAGGTGCTGGAGGAGACTCTTGAGAGTCCCATGGACTGCAGGAATATCAAACCTATCCATTCTGAAGGAAATCAGCCCTGATTGCTCACTGGAAGGACAGGTCGTGAAGCTGAGGCTCCAATGCTTTGGCCACCTCATGAGAAGAGAAGACTCCCTGGAAAAGACCCTGATGTTGGGAAAGATGGAGGGCACAAGGAGAAGGGGATGACGGAGGACGAGATGGTTGGACAGTGTTCTCGAAGCTACAAACATGAGTCTGACCAAACTGCGGGAGACAGTGCAAGACAGGAGTGCCTGGCGTGCTCTGGTCCATGAGGTCACGAAGAGTCGGACACGACAAAACGACTAAACAACAACAACTGCAGATAAGGGGGTTCAATTAAATGCATAGCCTGACTGCTGCTAGCAGTATCTCAGCTATGTATTATGACTGAAACCCAAATCTGAGAGAGCTACCTGCCCAAACTCATGCACTCCTCACAGATCACAATGGAGAGAATTTGGATATTCTGGCAGCAGAAGCACCGCTATTCAGTTGTGAGTCAGCTGCAGCTCCTTCTCTACCCAGTCTCAGTCATCTGTCCTCCCACTTACCTGACTCACTCTCACACAGCCTAAGGCAACTCCCATCTGATTGACTGATGGCGCTCTAGTAGCCTTCAGGCAACTATCAATCTTGCATTTAAATCTATGCATATTAGAAAATGGCAATCATTTGGCTAAAAATCGTGTTTTGGAGTCATCTGGAAAACAGTGAAACATTACCCTTCCATTGCAAAGCCAATTACCTGGCTCTCTGCAGAGAATTGTGTCTTTAAAACTAATGCATGGGGATAAATAGTCTCAATCTCCCAACAGTAAAGTGATTATGTGTCATGCAGATGTCTGAGTTTTGCAGGTAAATTGTGGTTTTTGAAATAAAAAGAAAATAAAGAAAATGATGGGGGAAGCGCTGTAAGTGGGAAAGTATAATTAGAACTATGTTTTGAATAATAGGTAACCATGCATAAAAAGGGCTACCTATGACCACCAGTGTAAATAAATGTTCCAAAGTCAAATAATGCAGATTTACTTTATAGATTTAGAAAGTGGATGGGATAGACTAAAAAAGATAGGTGCAAAACAGGTCTATGCTTGCAAGGACTAAATGACATGTAAGAAAATATTATTATTTTTCACAAGACATTTTTACTAGGATGGGATGTTGTTCAATCTTTCCATTGCCAAGATTTCTTTTTACCATCTCTTTTGCTAGATATCCTGTTATTCACACAATATTTTCATGGGCTTATTCACAACATTTATTTATGGTGCGCATTCGTCAGATTGTTTCTCCAGATAAATTTGCACATGTGTAATAGACGCTAAAAGTTTTTTGCTGTAGCTTTTTCCTTCACATCTTGGCTGGCAGTAGCTTAGGAATGAGCTCCTCAAAATGTTGGCTATGCAAGCAAGCCAGGTGTAACTTGTCCTGTCCACAAGGTTCAATAAGAAACATGTATACTGTTGTTAAATATTGCCAGTTAACTTTCCTAATGGCATACTGGGACATTTGTACATGAACATTAACTACAGTAGGTATTAGACTAAGAGTTACTCATACAGGATTGTAGCCAACTAAGTTCGACTTGGACTAGACCTATTGCAATTCATGGAACCCAAGTTATTCATGTCCACTAACTTCAATGGGTCTACTCTGAAGAGGAATAGCCTCTTGACAGCAGACACTGCTGTATACTGGGAGGTGTTAAGCATGAGGCTCCCAATTTGGTGCTTCCAGCAGTGCACTCATGCAGCCCTGATCTCAGGATTGTTGCACAGATTACCCTGGAAAAAGGAGAATACATATAGCAATGAGGCAACAGCCACCATTTGTAACAGTATTCTTGGCTTCAATACAGTAGATTGCCATGTGCAACTGCCAGGGAAAAAACAAACTAGGTACTTGTCCCAGCAGCAGATCATCATCTGCCAATTGCCTGAATGTCACCTTAGGGTAAGTCCATGCAGCTGCAGTAGCAGCACCAACTTGGAATGAATGCAGCCCAAATTGAGTAGGATCCTTTCCAATGGCTAACAATGGGCAACGAAGGATCACCCAGAACTGAAACTGTGTGAAGGGTAGACCCATCTTCATGAACAAAATAATAGCCAGCTAATGGAATGGCTTGCTGCACTTCTCTTTGCCAAGATCCATCACTAAGGGGGGGGGGGCATCCAAACTGGACCAAGGAAAGCACCTGAAGCTGGCATCTGAAAATACTCGATCTAAAAGCAAGAGAAGGGAGCAACAATGCTGTTTGGCAAGTCTGGCACATGTCTCGGCACAGAAAGAACATTGTAATGTAGCTACTGCAACACAAACACTTGGATCAAGCACATCACCCTGATGTCAGATCACTGGGGGCCTGGGTGCAGAGGCTTGGAGGATGGAGATCCAGACTTCAGGGAGGGTCCAAGTCTTCCACGCTTCTACCTCCTTTGCCTTCTCCTGTCACTCAGGGGCTAGCAGTAACCCTAATGCCAAGCTGGCTGGGTCTCAGCTTTCATCACCACAGATGCAGGGCATCCAACCCAAAGGAGTGCTCACTTACTTGCCCAGTCCACTTGCCACACTAAAGCTATTGAAAAGGAAGTTACAGAGGGCATATTGCTTGTAAGCCCAATCTCCTAGCTCACACCTAGCCATGTATTTAGGATACCTGCTGATTCTTGTAACGTGTCTTACATATTTTACAATCTAATCTGGAAGTTAAAGCCATTGCCAGGGCCAGAGATGTGAGCTCAGGTTCTTCATCAGATAGAAAGGGGCAGGATGAAAATAGTACACCATGTCATATTTTGCTCAAATGAAGTATTGACTATAAAATCTCTTTATTGACCAGGAGAAAAGAACACAGGTCTTCCCTGTTGTTTGAAGACAATCCCAAAGAATTTTGCTCTCCTTATGCATTCATTCAACATGAAAAATAACATGATTTCCATGATGTACAATAGATAGTACTCCCAGTGGCAGATCTCAGTAGGATTAGATGTAGGGTATTCACTTAGCACTTCTTTTTATTCCTAAAGGTCAACGAAACAATTGTTTTTGCTCCAGGCATTTTATGAAATTACCCAAGTGAAACAGCCATTTTGTCAATGTAATCTTTTCCCCAGAACTGTGACTGTTGCTAGTCACCGCCTTTTCAAGTCAAGGAAAAGGCAGCATATCTAATCTTTCTGAAACATGTTTGATTTTACTACAAACTGGCAAGGGATGGATCCAGTGCCATTATGCACCTGCAGCAGTGCTGTGAGTGTTACAACATGCTTTTTATTCAACAGGTCCCAGGCTCAGTCGTATCCATCTCCAGGCTCCTGTCTGAAACCCTGGAGAACTGCTTCCAATCAGCATAAGCAATACTGAGCTAGATGGACCAATGGGCTGGCTTGAAATAAGGCAGCTTCCTATGTTGCTTTACATCACAGATTTTGCACCCAGAGATTTTAGTAAACTGCCCTTAAGGGCGTGTGATATTCAAAGTGAATGTCTTTAAAAAAATTATATATGTGACCACTTACTACATTTCAATACCGTTGTATGGAATTTTCTTTTCATCATATAAGCAGAGTTTGTTTTATATGATACAATGACCAAGAACAATGCCTCTATGCCTTCCACATGCTCTGCGTCAGGAAGAATTTGGGCATCACATGCAGGGCCGGATTTAGCTTTGATGAGGCCCTAAGCTACTGAAAGTAATGGAGCCTTTTATAAGTCCAGCTGTCCTTTGTCAACAACAAATTGTCGCTGTTTTTTGTGTTGGATATATGCTATATGGTAATTTATGGACCTAATAGGTATCTAAAGCCATTTGCACATGCAGAATGTCAGCACCTGTCAGGGAACTGCCATCGGCAGGACAGGAGGTGCAAAGGCTCTCTGAGGTAGAGAGAGACGTAACAGCTGAAGAGGGAACCAGTAGGGGGCGAACAGGAACGTCAAGGGAAGGAGAGTCGGAGGAATGGCTCAGAGACGCTTCCAGTGAAAACAGTGGGGAGGTCTCAGGACCTCCTATAGGGACACCCGTTCCTCGCCGGAAACTGTCACGCCAAGAGTCCAGAAGACGTGTTTCCGTTAAGGAGCTTTTATGTTGGAAACGTTTCCGAAAGCAACCACTTTCGGATTCTGCTAGCGATTGACGCAGCCATGCTGGAGGGGCTCCGTCACAGGCAGAGGTTTGAGAACTTGTTCAAACTCTGAGGGACTTGCAGTTTACGCACAAGCAGCTCTTCATCCCATCACAGCAATCCGAAAGTCACCGAAAGCTAGCTTGTGCCAGGGAGAGGCATCATGAGCGAACCAGCCGGAACCGGAGGAGCAGGAGCAGCTGGAGGAGGTCCAAGCCTGGAGGAAAGGTACAGGACGTTGGAGATCCAGCTTGCCTTGCAAACGGCGAGGCTGGAGGAGAGGAGGGCTCAGGATGCAGAAAGGGGGAAGGAGAAAACCACCCCGCTCACCAGAAAGATGCCAGGATTGGTGCAGAAATTTGGGGGGGACCCCAGAAACTATCATGCCTTTAGGACAGAGATGCAATACGCTCTCAATCTGCAATTTGATGACTTCCCTGATGAGGAATCGCGAGTGGCTTTTGTAATTAGCCATCTCGAATCAGGGGCGAAGGACTGGGTTAGACCCTTGATGGCAGGGAATAATGAGATCCTAAAGGACACGATGAAGTTTTTTCGTGCCATGGACCTGATGTTTTCCAGTGACATTGAGCAGGGAGTGGTGCGAAGGCAGTTAATGGCTTGCAAACAGGGAAACCGGTCTGTCCGTGAGTACTGGACTGAGTTTACTATGTTGATTCATAGATTGGGGTGGGACTTATCGACGGAGCCCATTCAGATGCTTTTCGAAGAAGGGCTCTCTTCGTCCTTAAAAGATGAACTTTCCCGGGCCCCCAGAGCGGAGTCTATGGACCAGCTGACTAAATCCGCGCTGGCCATAGGAGCGGGCCAGGAAGCGAGGGCTTTGGAGAAGAGGGAGGGAAAAGGAGAACGTTGGAGGGAGCTCCGCATTCCAGACATTCCAGAGCAGCCTTTCCCGCCGGCAGAGCCGATGGAAGTTGGAACAGCGCGGGCGCGCGCAGTTTCAAACCTCGGTGAAGGGCGGAAGGAGGGAAAGAGCGCCAAGAAATGTTATCTCTGCCAACAGCCAGGACACTTTGCCAGAGTCTGTCCACGAAGAAAGGAATGGCAATCGAAGAAAGACATGTCATTCCTGAGGACCGCTGGGTGTGTGGGGCGGCGCTGGTGGGGAGACGAGAACTGGTAGAGGAAACGGAAAATGACGAATATGCCCAAAATAAGCTCAGAGGTCTCAGGGGAGAGGGTGAGAGCCCGGAGGGTTTTGAGGAAAGAAACGGGGCATTGTATTACAAAGGGGCACTGTATATACCAGAAGGTGAATTGAGAGGGAGGGTACTCAAGCAGTTGCACGATAGTCCCACGGCGGGACATTTTGGACAACACAAGACCATGTGGATGGTCACCAGGGAATTTTGGTGGCCCAAGGTGAGGGAAGATGTAAAGGAGTATGTAAGAGGGTGTGACCAATGTCAGAGGGCCAAGGGGGAAAGAAGGGCGCCGGCAGGGTTATTAGAACCATTACCCACGCCAGAACGGCCTTGGGAGGCGGTATCAATAGATTTTATGACGGATCTGCCCAAATCCAAGGGGAAAACGGCCATCATGGTAGTAGTGGACCTGTTAACTAAGATGTGCCACTTTGTAGCATGTTCACATGCAGTCACAGCGGAAGAAACGGCGAAGTTGTTTGTAGAACACATCTTCAGGCTGCACGGCGCCCCCTTGAGGGTTGTCTCAGACCGCGGCAAACAATTTACTTCCAGGTTCTGGAGGAAGCTCAGGAGCTTGCTGCACGTGGAAGTCAATTTTTCGACTGCCCGGCACCCTGAAACTAACGGGCAGGCGGAAAGAGCAAATGGCATCCTCCAACAATATCTGAGGTGTTATGTCAATGACAGAGAGAATGATTGGGTCGAAAAGCTGGCGCTGGCAGAATTTGCCTACAACAATGCGGAGAATGTGTCCACAGGGATGAGCCCCTTTTTGGCTAATTACGGGTGTCACCCCAGGGCATTCCCAGGGGAGGGAGGCGAGAGATGGAGCGTCCCAGCGGCCGAACATTTTGTAGAAGAGATGGAAGCGATCCATCGTCAGCTTCAGCTCTACTTAGAAAGGGCCAAGGCACAATATAAGAAGCAGGCAGACAAGAACAGAAGGGAAGGTGAAACAATAAGGGTGGGGGATCAGGTGTGGCTGTCTACCCAAGGGTTGCCGTTCAAAGGGGGTTGTAAAAAATTAAGACCCAAGAGATTGGGACCCTTTGAGGTCATTCAGCAGGTCAACCCAGTGGCTTTCAAACTCCGGTTACCCAGCCACATGAAATTGCACCCAGTGTTCCACAGGTCATTACTGTCACCGTACAAGGGGGGAGGTGAAGGGGAGTACACCAGGGGACCAGTCTTGGAAGAGAGGGAAAGCAGTAACCATGTAGCGGAAATCCTCGATTCCAGGTGGAAGGGCAATCAGGTGGAGTATTTGGTGGCGTGGGAAGGGGAACCGGAGTCAGAAAACACCTGGGTGACCGCAGAGGAGGTCAATGACGAGGTTTTAACAGAAACGTTCCACCAAAGATTCCCGAGGAAACCACAGCCGGTAGCAAGGTTTAGGAGGGAGTATTTCGGCACCACAGACGAGGAAGAGGAACTGGAAGGATTCGCAGAGTCGGAGTTGGAAGAAGGAACGGACTCAGATGACGAGGAGTACCGAGAGACTAGGAACAACAACAAGTGGAGTAAGGTGTTCGAAACTTCGGATGATGAGGAAGGTTCTTTCCGGGGTTTTACCTCCTCCCAACCCGTAGGGGAGGAGACGGGAGGGGGTGAAGGGGGCCCTGGAGGGGAGGTGGATGTCAGGGAACTGCCATCGGCAGGACAGGAGGTGCAAAGGCTCTCTGAGGTAGAGAGAGACGTAACAGCTGAAGAGGGAACCAGTAGGGGGCGAACAGGAACGTCAAGGGAAGGAGAGTCGGAGGAATGGCTCAGAGACGCTTCCAGTGAAAACAGTGGGGAGGTCTCAGGACCTCCTATAGGGACACCCGTTCCTCGCCGGAAACTGTCACGCCGAGAGTCCAGAAGACGTGTTTCCGTTAAGGAGCTTTTATGTTGGAAACGTTTCCGAAAGCAACCACTTTCGGATTCTGCTAGCGATTGACGCAGCCATGCTGGAGGGGCTCCGTCACAGGCAGAGGTTTGAGAACTTGTTCAAACTCTGAGGGACTTGCAGTTTACGCACAAGCAGCTCTTCATCCCATCACAGCACCCTATATATAGAAATGAGCAAACCAGTGATATCTTAGGGAACAGGCTAGCAGGCGGGGCCCATTACTTACATCATAGGAGCCTACACAACACAACACACTGTTGCTGTATGTAGGTTTTATTTTATTTGTTTTTTATCTTATATTTTGGAAATGTACATCCAGTTTCTTTTTTCTTTAATTTTTTTGGGGGGGGCACCTAAGCTATAGCTTGTTTAGCTTATATGTAAATCTGGCACTGATCACATGGCAGGACAGAGTCTCAAACAAAGATGTGTTCTCCCAAGCCCACATTCCCAGCATGTTCACGAATTTTGGGTATCACATGGCAGGACAGAATTCCAAACAAAGATGTGCTCTCCCCAAGCTCACACTCCTGTCTCAGTGATATCTATGCTGGCTTGGTCAGACTGGAAGATGGCAGGATCCCCAAGGATGTGTTCTTTGGGGAATTGGCTTCCTGCACCAGGTCAACTGGCAGACCAACTTTGTGTTACAAAGATGTCTGAAAACATGACATGGAGGCTGGCAATATCAACCCTGCAATGTGGGAATTCTTGCAGATGACTGCAAAGCCTGGAGACAGGCAGTCGAGTCACGTATTCATAGCAGGATGAATGACCGCTGGGAGGAGCATAGAGAGAAGTAATGCCATGGCGCATGTGCCGCAGAACAACTGGACGCCTTCATCTGCCCCAGCTGCAACAAAACATCTCTCTCCTGTATTGGTCTCTACAGTCACAGCTGCAACCTTCCAACAGTTTGACCTCACCCCCAAAGACGCAGTCCTTCATTGTCTCCTGAGGCAGATGGATGCCAACAACAACAACAACAAGTTTTATACGGTATGGCTATTCTCTATAACGGTTTGTTGACTTCTAGTCATCCCTCCACTTTCCTCTGAATCCTCACAGATTAATTATTTTATTTAATCCAATAGCTTCCATGCAGAAAACTCATTTTTTTCTGTTTTTCTGTTTGTTCATTCCAAAAACAACAACGACCAGACCTCAGATTTATTGATTCGCCATCTATAGGACCAAGAACAGTTATCTCAGAGTCTTCCAAGTGAGTCAAAGTTGTCCTTCCTCTAAATGTCAAGATATTTATGTACCTATTTGTTTGACAAATGTTAGCACAGTTTTACCATATTCCATATTTTAATTTGGCTGTAGCAGCAAATTCTTGCATTTATGATCTAAGCATAATGGTCATGGGGGGTGGAATCTTGTTTTAACATCATTTATATTGCAGCGTTTAGGTGGTCCAAAATGGTGGCTAGACCGTTGATGGAGACAGATTACCAGCAGCACATAACATTTAAAAGTTTGTGTCGGTTGCCCAGGAGAGGTCTAAGCTTCTTCTATTGATTTAAAGGGCACGTAGCAACTTGGGTCCAGGATAAGTGTGGCAGCCAATCAGAAGTCATACTTCGGTTTTCAAACGTTTTGGAAGTCGGATTTCTGGAACAGATTCTGTTCAACTTCTAAGGTATGGCTGTACTGAAGAGGACGTAAATGCAGAGTACATCCCCCACTTTGGCCTGTGGATGAGATTGGCACACAAGAAGCAGGGTTTCCTCACCACCACCTACCCTGCTCTGTTACTCAGGGAAGGAGGGCTCACCATAGCACGATGGTGCCTAAATTAGCAGATAAGTTAGTCATAATAGCAGTCAGCTCCAAACAGACTCCTACCCCACCCCACTTAAAGATGAGCAACAGAAACAAGCAATAAATCATACTGCCTTACATTCTAATTTGGGAACCAACAGGAATGCCTTAGCCTGTCACCTGAAAGCTAGCAACATGGGCGGCAGGCTTGTTTCCCTGAGCTAGAGAAGGGAGAGCATAAGAACACAAGGAAAGTCTCCTGTATCAAGTAGTCTCGGCGGGGGTAAAATCAGGTGCAGCAGGTGGGCTGGAGGTTGGAGTCAGATGGCATGGTTGGGGAGTAAATTGAGACATGAGAGGAATACAAAATTAGGCAAAATGCCTATGGAGGAGGAGAGAGATGACATGAAAATAATAATTAAAATTCCCTTATCAATCCTTATCCACCACACCACCCTCAAACTTTATTTTTAAAAAAAGATTTTTTAATAATGCTAAATAAATGTAAGTTATCAAAAGACAACAGGAATGAGTTGTCCTTTCAAGTTGAGTGGACAAGGAAAAAAGATTGCAGGAAGTCGTGATTTTTGAGGGAAGTGTAAGGTAAAGAAAATAACTTTGTTTTGCCAAGAATAAAGATACCGTCAAGCCCTGGAAATGCAGTAGCACCTGTGGAGATGGCAGCCAAGAATGATTAACATTAGCAGAACTTAAGTTGTGCAATCAATTGCAAAGCGATTTTTTGACCGGGTTGGGGGGAGGGAGGAGACAGTCAAAGTCACTCACATCAACTTCTCAATAAATGATTTCAAGTTTTGTTATAAGGCACTTGGAGAACTGAATGACTAAACGAGCTGCTTTTGCACAAGGTAATTCCAAAAACTACCGAAATTGCAGCAAGTCTAGTCCTTACTCACCAATCATTGGCCCACAAATGGGGAACCTACAGCCCTATAGCCTTCACTGGACTCCCATCAATCCCAGCCAGCATCATCACCGTCACCATCATCATAATTGTATTGTTTATATGCCGCCCATCTGACTGGGTTGCCTCAGGCACTGGTCAGGGATCATGGGAGTTGTAATCCAATGCCTGAAGGGGCAGCTGCTCTAAGACTATCACAAAAGATACTGTCCTGTTGGATGACATCTGATCAACAGTACCCACAGATTATTTATTATGAGAATTATTATTTATGAGTCACTTTACTCATTAAAAATGACTCAAAGAGACTTGCAAAGACTTACATCCCCCTGATTCTCAGAAGCCTGTGTGTTCATAGCCCCACCTGCCCTCAAAACCAGCAGGGAAACCAACTCGGATCATTGGGTAACCTCAAACGGATCATCACTACGTATCTTATTCTTTCTTTTGCATTTGGGGGATTTTCTCCCTGAGGCTCCTAGCTGCATGGGGGTAGGGTGATTCCTTGGAAAAGACAAACCTCCCCTCCCTACATGCAGTATTCCCTGTGTGTCCCCACTCCCAGTATGCCTGTAATTCAGGAAGGAAAAGCAAGACCTATAGATTCATGCTACGTATCTGGTGGACATCTACTTTACCTAGTACTCTCTGAGAATCTTCAAGCTTCTAAAAAAAAAACCCGCCCTGGAAACCAGCCCAGTTTGGTGTCTGCAACAGTGAGGCATGAAGGAGGGCTTTTTTGTTTTTGTAGAGGAAGATTTGTGTACTTGATGCTGTAATTTTCTTTTTATCAGAAGATGAGGCCAGGCCAGGCACCTCCACTGTCCTCTGGCATCATATCAGTTAACAGCCAGGCCAAAAACAGAGCAAGAGCTCACACACGCACACAAAAAGGTCTGTTTTCTCTCTGACGTGGGAGGTGTCAGGGCTCAGCTGCAATATTGATGGGAGAAAGAAAATCCATTTAGCTATCTTGTTGTTCCTAAAGCTTCCTAACTACAAGAACAGTTCACCAACTGAATAAGCTGCCTATGAAGGTGATATTATATGATCTATCAGACCCCTTCCTTCTCTAATCCAGCAAGTTGTGTTTTATAGCCTCTGAAAAATCTGATAAATGTAGTACCTACGAGGCTGTTGAAAAGCAACAGACTTGGAATTGGTATCTCTTCCCCGTCTGATGTTGATCTATTCATTACTATTATTCTTCCCACAGTAGACCCTTCTATCTCATATTTCTGAAGCTTTCTTAAATGAGGTCATATGGGATTAGGTCAAAAACCTTTCTGTCCAGATATATCATCTCAACTGCATTTACCTCTGTGTTAGACTGCTCTTGGCTCTTTAAAAAGGCAAGAAATATCACTTGATTTTCATTTTAAAAGCAAGGAACACTTATTCATCATTCTGAATAAGGGTTCTAGATTACCAAAAGGCATCCAGACACTTAGTTCTGGATGTCTTTTTAATTTTTAATTTTATTAGATAACTGTATGGACTGTAGTCCATGAAAGCTTATGCCACAATACATTTGTCAATCTCTGATGTGCCACTTTGTTTTCTGCAAGAGACTCATATGGCAAAAGGAATGATCAAGGAGGATCAAGACTTGATCCAAACAGTTATTACAGAGACCAAACGAAATGGGTAAATAAAGGGTGACTTGATTAAGATGTTGTGCAATTCAGACAGTTGCACAGAGCAACCACAACAGCTGTACACAGAGTAGGGTAAAGCAGATATTGCCAAGAAAGAAGCAATGATGGACAGAGAACCCAGAAGGCTAAGATAGCCTCGTACACAGTACATCAGCCAAGTCATGGTACGTTAGGTTAGTTCTAACTGATTTTATCTTTATGTTTTGTAACCTTATTACACACCTCTTAGTGGCTATGGTGGTAAGCAGTACATAAATTGCTGAAATAAAGAAAATAAGACTACTCACTCATTCCAAACATCTGCAGTAAAGGTCGCAGTGAGCAGGGCCGTTAGATTCTCATGGATAGTGCTCAAAATGATGCTTGACAATGACATTTGGACAATGATATAAACTGTTCCATTTATCCTGGAGTTTAGGAGTGGGCAGATATGTGGAGAGTAAGTTACAAAAGGCATGTAGACAAGGTGGGGGGAGGGAAAGGGGAAAGTTCAGCTTTCGGAGACCTTTTTCAAAAGACCTATGAGAATGCATCCATATTAAGGGGGTGTGCATAAGGGATTAAATAAATGATGTTGCAATTTGCTTGCAAATGAAACCCTTCCCTGAACTGCATTTAATCGTGCTTACTAACTCCTGATATTGCCCCTTTATTCTTAGGGCATGCTCTGGCCCCTTTGGAAATCCTGAGCCAGGCCACTGAATACATCTGTCATAGGTGTTGGCCAATGCACACCTACACACTCACGCACAAATAAGACAAAGCTGTGTCCATCTATTAGGGAGAAAAATGACGCAATATCATTTCGTAGTCACTGTGCTAGATGGCTGCAAGGGGAAACGGGCCTGCTTATAAGAGTGTATAATAAAAAAGACAAAATGTGCATACATTAGGAAAACAAACCTTGCCAAACATCTATTAATATTTTTCCCAAGGAAAAATGACTTACTGAAGAGCCCACAAGGACAGCTGAGGTACATCGTTCTCTCTTTTCACAAAATATCCCTGTACATAAAAAACTGATGTGATTACTTGCTAAATCTAATAAGTTTCCTTTTCTTTTTTCACTCTTGCTCCTTAATGTGCAATAAAAATATAATGAAAAACATACATTTATTCAATGTGGCAGCTACTGCATATTCCACAAAGGCATAATCCTATAAAGTTTAATTTCACAGTGTTTCTTAAGCCTGTTTCCTTCTTACTTGCCGCATACTTAGGGTAATAGTGAAGGAATATCATATTTTAACATGATGCTTTTGTTCACTCACATTAGCACACACACCCCAGACACACACACCTTTCTACTCATTGGTTCTTTCGTGCTACAAAGGTGCAAAATAGACAGAGAAGAAAATCAATTTGGTTTCCTGCAGCGTCTTATTATGATGGGAGGCCAAAATGTTTGACTCCTATTTTAGAGATTGCTTTTGGAGAGTCACGTTGATTCCCTGCCTCTCCTTTTAATTTCGGATGCCTTTGATAATATTTTAACACAGTTCTCTTTGAGGGGGTTTCCCCATCCGACGGTGATTAATTCTTCAAGCTCCATTCTGTGTTGAGCAGAGCCACCAATAAAATAAAATACATTGCAGAAGTCTGCCGCAAATGTGGAGTTGCAGCAAAGGGTGGGATTTTTCACAACACCAGCTTCTCCCACACCAAGCCCTTTTAACTGCTGTTGACACTCTTGTTTCATAGTCCAGGTAACACTGGTGACAGCAATTATTCTCCCAGGTTGGGATCTGTTTATTTGCACAAGGCTGCAGGCAAAGATTACAACGTATTGCCCTCACTCATCATTCCATGGCAATATTCTATTCACAAACTGCCTCCATTCATGCGTAGGCCAAGGGCAGATCTACGCTTTACATGAAAAGCATATTCAACACACATTTAAAGCATTTGACTTCCCACAAAGCATCATGAGAACTGTAGTTTTTGCTTCATAGTGTGGCCATTTCCAGCAACCTTAACAAACTGCTACTCTCGGGGTTCTTTGGGGAAGTAATGTAATTTAAATCATGTTGATGAGTGAGGACAATGCTTTGTAGTTTTTAAAGGGAGAGCAGGACTGGAGCTACTTGCATTTCCTCCAACATTGTCTCCCCACCCACCTCAAGGTCCATGCATTTGGTGTACATCTGAAAAGGGGAACCTACATCTTGTGTTTGTAGGCTGTCGACAAAACCTGCACTTCTGGGGTTCCCAGTTGCATGGGCATCCTCCGTACGTATAGAGCCAGTGTGGTGTAGTGGTTAAGAGTGGTAGACTCATAATCTGGGGAACTGGGTTCGTGTCTCCGCTCCTCCACATGTAGCTGCTGGGTGACCTTGGGCCAGTCACACTTCTCTGAAGTCTCTCAGCCCCACTCACCTCACAGAGTGTTTGTTGTGGGGGAGGAAGGGAAAGGAGAATGTTAGCTGCTTTGAGACTCCTTCGGGTAGTGATAAAGCGGGATATCAAATCCAAACTCTTCTTCTTCTTCTTCTTCTTCTTCTTCTTCTTCTTCTTCTTCTTCTTCTTCCTGAATTTCATATTTCCTAAACAGCCCAAGGTCATTTGAATATATTTTACTTTATGAACAATCAAGGTAACTCATTTTCACATTTCAAAGCTGCCTCGTAGGTCCAAGGAACCATGTAAACATCCCAATAATTCTGAGGTTTATGTGAGGAGCAATTAACGCTTGTTGGCTTTCAAGAAGCTCTGTGAAAATGATTGATAGAAATGTTGCTTAAAAGATATGATAAGATTAAGATTGTTAAAGCGCAATATAAATTTAAGAAATGTGAGTAATTGTGATAATATGAAAAATTGTCAGATAGGCTGAGGGAAGTCTAAAAGATGTATATGTTAGAAGTGGATGTTAAACATGGATGGAATGTATATTGGAAATTGAATAAAAATTAATTATTAAAAAAAATTCTGAGGTTAACAAAAGATATAAGATAACGCTGAACCCTAGATGATGATGATGATGATGATGATGATGATGATGATGACTTCTCAGTGCTGGAATTCTGCATCAAAGATAGCACTGCTCTTGAAGCGGTAATGAGTTTACGGAAGATGCAAGCGGCAAAATGAAAGCAATTGATTCAAACCAAATCTACATGTGCTAATCTGTTTCACATGAGAGAACATCAGATGGGTGCCTGAGCTACTGACTGCTGGAGCCTGAGCAAATGCTGCCAAAAAGAAACACCTGAGCCATGTTCCAACAAGTGGCAACAACCAACCAGCAAGGAAATTAGTTGGCTATAAATTTCTTCTTGTCTTGCTATGATCTTTCATAGAGACGGGGAAGAAATTGGATCCAGGGCACATTCAAAGGCAAACTTAACAAATTCACAATTTCTGAAACAATATGCAAACTGAAAACAGCTATGAATACAAATTTACACTTGCCCAAATTTTGCAATGCACTTTTGCAGGCTAGTAACGCGTACAAAAATGTGCACTACGGTAAAGTCTGCACGTGAATGGATGTTAGTGAAAACAACATACAAAATGCATTCTGCTAGGGAAAATCGCTTCAGAAAAATCTGTATAAAAATGTGTAGAGTAGGAGGAATTTGCACCAGAAGGCTGATGAATTTTCATGAAGACTTTTTAAATTGCAAACAGATGTGGAAATGTAGAGAACTGAACTGAAGACTGGAAAAGGGATAAAGGGATTCTAAGCCTCAGGTTCTCGTGTCAGCTCCCACGACTCATCAGCCCTGACATTCAGTTGCTCTGAGTAAGGATGTGGCAAGAGGGGGAGCAAAGCAATTGCATATCCCTAACTTGCAGCTTCCTGGGCCAGTGTTGAAATGTTCCTTGCAAGTAAGTGGAGCGGGGGCAGAATCTGGCTTCTAGGAGTTTGGTTTTGTAGGAATGTATGAAAGAGATGAGTGGGGTGAACATTTCCCCACTGTTGTTGTTGTTGTTTAGTCGTGTCCGACTCTTTGTGACCCCATGGACCAGAGCACACACTCCTGTCTTCCACTGCCTCCCGCAGTTTGGTCAGACTCATGCTGGTAGCTTCGAGAACATCTTGTCCTCTGTCGTCCCCTTCTCTTTGTGCCCTCCATCTTTCCCAACATCAGGGTCTTTTCCAGGGAGTCTTCTCTTCTCATGAGGTGGCCAAAGTATTGGAGCCTCAGCTTCACGATCTGTCCTTCCAGTGAGCACTCAGGGCTGATTTTCTTAAGAATGGATGCGTTTGATCTTCTTGCAGTCCATGGGACTCTCAAGAGTCTCCTCCAGCACCATAATTCAAAAGCATCAATTCTTCGGCGATCAGCCTTCTTTTTGGTCCAGCTCTCACTTCCATACATCAATACTGGGAAAACCATGGCTTTAAATATACGGACTTTTGTTGGCAAGGTGATCTCTGCTTTTTAAGATGCTGATTTCCCCACTATGATCAGTTAAAAATTCTCCTGAAGCTCCAGATTTGAGAGTGCTATAATGTTTCAGGCAGAGTGTTAATATGCTGGTCCCTGGTTTCCCAGGAGGTGTTGTGGGCAGGGGGTTGGGGGGGGGATGATTTGTCTTATTAGCCCAAGTATGTCCACCTTGATTGCATTATAGGTTTATCCTGTCTTTCGCAATAGGAAATTCCATTTCTTGGGGTTGAATGGATACACCTTGCATGGGGGACTGGATAAACCTTTTGTTTCTCGAGTTCTGTCAATTCCTGCACCATTGTGACATACCAAAGTGGATAGCAAGGCCTCCTGGCTCTAGAATCCATGCCAATATGTAACGGGGTGATTCCCAGCATGCTTTCCTGGTGTCTCCATTTCCCACTCCAGTGCTGAAGCTAAGAGTGAGTTGCCATGTTATAATTAACACTAGTAACAGCAGTAACAGAAGTGTCTTATGCAACATGTTAAAAATCTCAAATTTCATAGTATGGCATGCACATGCCCACCCAGAGACCCACCCATCTGATGATGTTACCATGCTAGAGTGTGATCTGATATGTAGGTGGTCCCACCTCTCCATCACTTGAATTGATAAACGGGATAAATGAATGCAACACTTCCATGAATTTATCTCGTTCCATTTCTATATTGAGCAGGTAGCCAGCTGAGCTGGGAACATCCAGAGCAGGATCTCTGAAGAAGAACTCAAGCCATGAGCAGGTATATGTGCAAGAAGATGATTTCTCAAGTATCCTGGTGCCAAGCCATTACAGACTTTAAAGGTTAAATCCACCATTTTGAATGGATTAGGAACCAATGAAGCTGACATAATCTGACTGAATCTCCCAGTTTCAATTAATTATCTTGCACCCCTGTTTTGGACCAACCCTAACGTGTAAAACGATAATCAATTTAAAGGCAACGGTGGACTTTAATTATATGCAGAAAGCAGGGAAGTTGTGTGAGGCCTGTGTGACTTGAGACCATAATCAAAATGTCATCAGACTGCCTCTTGTACTTTCTACCTTGCAGGAAATTGACTCTGCTCATGTTACAATATAAGATTAATTTGAATGCCTCTATCAAAAGCATGGCATTTGGTTAATGTCAGATATCACCTCCACTGTCATCTGATATTTTCCCCTGGGGACTCACTTTACTAATGACTTAACCAGAGGAGCCACTGGAATGGAATGCCTAAAAGGGGGAGGCAAGAAGTTGCCATAGAATTGTGAGCACATAGGAGCAAATTTATTTTTTAGTGCATATTTGTTTGTTTTTATGAAAAATTGAATTGAATTTTAATAACAAAAAGAAAGTTATAGGGGAAAAAGAAATGAAATAAAAATTAGGGGGTTTTTTTTGGGGGGGATTGAAAAAATATATATAGAAATGTTGCCACAATTGCAAATAAAGAAGCCTAGGATACAACCTAGGAAAAAGAGATGCCATCAGTCTATTAGAATGGCAACGGCATCCACCTGAGAGGTGCCAGAACTGAGTTCTGGTGATCTCTGGCTGAAAAAAAGCCCTGGATACAACTACGTGATTTACCAAGTCAATCATAAAACATACTGAGAGGGAAATATTGATCTATAAGGACAAGGGGTTCCATGATCTCACTTAAAACAAGTACACTTTTTTATTTCCAAAAAGAAGATAAAAAATAACATTGAAATATCCAGACACTCGCATAGACCTGTGGTACCCGATGCTCCTGAGCTGCTGTATTTGTGTATGTATGTATATTTATATGTCTCTTAAAAAGCAGAGACATCACCTTGCCAACATAGGTCCATATGCCATGGTTTTCCCAGTAGTGATGTATGGAAGTGAGAGCTGGACCATCAAGAAGGCTGATCGCCAAAGAATTGATGCTTTTGAATTATGGTGCTGGAGGAGACTCTTGAGAGTCCCATGGACTGCAAGGAGATCAAACCTCTCCATTCTTAAGGAAATCAGCCCTGAGTGCTCACTGGAAGGACAGATCATGAAGCTGAGGCTCCAATACTTCGGCCACCTCATGAGAAGAGAAGAATCCCTGGAAAAGACCCTGATGTTGGGAAAGATGGAGGGCACAAGGAGAAGGGGACGACAAAGGACGAGATAGTTGGATAGTGTTCTCTAAGCTACCAGCATGAGTCTGAGCAAACTGCGGGAGGCAGTGGAAGACAGGAGTGCCTGGCGTGCTCTGGTCCATGGGGTCACGAAGAGTCGGACATGACTAAACGACTAAACAACAACATGTATATGTGTGTGTGTGTGAGAGAGAGAGAGAGAGAGAGAAATAGACTAAATGACAGAGAAGTGATCTCAAGCACTTTGGCCTTTGGACACTTAGCTTATGCAAAAAAAATATTCAAGAGGGGTGATTTGCCAAGTCTTGCAATCCTATTACTATTATCCTCATAATCATCATCGTTATTATCCAGTGGTGGAGCTTCATGCTCCGGCACCAGGGGTCAGAGAGCAGGCGGGGGCGGGGCTGGCACACATCCCAGGGGCGGGGTGCATCGCCTGCAGGGGCGTAGTGCACATTCTGGGGGCGTGGCGCACCCCACCGGGATTGTGCTGCTGGGGGTGGTGCACTCCCCCCACACTCCTCTTCCTCCGCCAGTGTTATCATCATTTTCATTTCCAATTGAATTTTCATACTACTAGCAGCTTAAGAATAGTGCGAGACAATGCTGCAGTCCAAAGGCAACAGTTGGTTGAACTTATGACTAACAGCCCGATTCTATGCACTTTCATTTGGAAGTAAGTTCCCATAGTAATGAGAGTGTTGGCCACTATGTGCATAGGATCACAGTCAAGACTTGCTAAAATCAGGGGGCCAAAAGCCATTGCGTTGTGCATTTGGAGCCCATTGATTTCAATGGGACTTAGCTGTGAAACACACAGAGAAAAAGTGACTAAAAAGGACAGAAAAGGCTGAGTAAGGTGGCAAGCAGCAGAGATGTGGGAAGACACAAACAGAAGGGTGATACCACACTCTAGGTGCCCAGCAGGCCCTTTGTTTGCCTACTCCATTTAATCAACTATTATTTGTTAGCTGTGTGTCAGCATGATTACTGGAAACCACCAGAATTAGTACAGAGATTGCTAACACTGAAGCACCTTCGGTCCTTGCTGCTGACCCTGATTATGCCTGCATGGTATTGATTCATCAGCAGGGATCACTGATGATCAAACATTGAAGCTACTTCAAATAAATGACTGCAAAAAAAATCACCACCTTCCAATAGCTTTGTTAGAAGTGATCAACATCCCAAAATGGCCTGATTATCTCCCCACCCCCCCACTCCAGAGAGTATTGGAATATTAAGTCTGATAAGTGATATTTAACCTACTCTATCCCTTTCTCTCTCTCTTTGTTTCCTCTTTTCTGCTATTTCAAAGCTTATTTTTCTTTTATCCATGAATGTCTTTCAACAGATTCAAAGGCTCTTTTGTGGAATACTTGAAGCTCAGATGAAACTGTGAAGAGATTGGGGGGGGGGGGGACGAAACACATTTTTTAAAAATGTAAAACAATTTTTCATACAGCTGCTTCACAGGGGGGGGGGAATATCTCGGGCATTATTTTGCAGAGCAGTGAACTGTCTACATCTCTTTCACTGAGCTCGGCTTTGTTGATGACACCACGCTCTGTTTCTTCCAAAGGAGAAGGTACGTATTTTGCAAGTGCTACTAGAACCATTATTGTCACTAGGACACTTGGGTTTTATATGACTTACTCACGCAAAGCAACAAGACCTTGGGTGTTGGTGATGCTGTGAGCACAGAGATCATTTCTATCCCACCATATAAGTGATGTCAAGGTGATCTATCCAGTTATTGACCAAATAGATCTGGTAACGTCAGTAAGGCAGTGATCTCAAAGTGGTTCCCAAACTCACCCCCCTCCTTCATGGACCACTTGAAAATTGCTGGTGGTTTTTGCAGACCAGTTAATGGCTTGATCTCCCTTATCCCTTTTCTTTTCTACAAATATTCTTTCGTTGCTTTCTATTTTTCCTTTCTCTCGAAATAAAAGACAGTTATGGTCCTGCAAGTATAAGACTACAGACATATGGACACTTAACTGGAGCAAATTGTAAGTAAGCCTTCAGAAGGCTTACTTCTGAAGAATCATGTATATAGGATTGCAATAGTCTCCAAAAATGTTTACACGTCATTTGGGAAGACAGGCGAACTAATCCCAGTGTGCTGGAAGAAGCAAAGATCACCAGTGTTGAAGCAATGATTATTTGGATGCCTGATTATTGTCTTCCAAAGCAACTACTGTATTCCGAACTTTAAAATGGAAAGCATAATGCTGGTGGTCAACAAAAGAGGTTTAAAGACTCTCTCAAGGCAAATCTAAAAAAAAAATGTAGTCTAAACACTGACAACTAGGAAACACTGGCCTGCGAACGCTCCAGTTGGAGAACAGCCTTTATCAAAGGTGTCATGGACTTTGAAGATGCTCAAACTCAGGACGAAAGAAAGAAACGTGATAAGAGGAAGGCATGTTTGGCAAACCCTCACCGTGATCAACTCCTGCCCGGAAACCTATGTCCCCACTGTGGAAGGACATGTGGATCCAGAATTGGGCTCCTCAGTCACTTACAGACTCACTATTAAGACCATGTTCATGAGAGACAGTCTTATTCAGCTACAAGGATTCACCAAGGAAGAAGAATCCAAAAAGCAAATATCTCACAAAACATTTTTCCTTTGTCTAATCTTTATGCTGAACAGCAGACTAGGAAATGGCGTTTCCCAATGTGTTGTGCCTCTACCTTTTCCCCTTTAACATGAATTTTATTTCCCATTATATGACAAGTTGTGATCATGACTTGCATTCTCTAGAATTGCAATTACGGCATTAACTACCTTTCCCCAACACACAGCTACATCCAGTAAATCGCCTTTATTAGGTCTGTGATCATTTTATGGATAAAACATTTCCTGTGGGATTCTAAATCTTCATTTTTCCCCAAAAACTTCTAAAATAGCCACCCTTAGGGTAGCAGGGAATTGAGAAAAATGATACTTAAAATGGGGGCGGGGAGAGAGAATGGCTCCTGGCATCAAGTTCAGGGTGATACACACAACTTCTTTCGAACCATGTATCATATTTTATCCTATAGTGGCAGCTCATGCCCTTCTGAAATAAAACAATCTTGCAGATCCACTTCTCATACTCTCCAACATTATAACTAAAGGGTCACTGAGCCTGGCTGCAAATTCAGAACAGCATCAGCTGTTGCGAGGGATTCCTGTAGCTTTTTCAGAGAAGATGCTTCAGGCTATCTGCTTCAACTGTGTTTACAACTCTAAAATACACTATTTCAAATCCAGGAAACATGCTCAGGCACTGTGAAAAATGACTAGCCACCAGATTTTGAAACAAGAAAGGGCAAACAGTCATCACCAAACTAACAAATGTATTGTTAATAACTCCTTTATTGCAGCCACCTAATGAAATGAAATGGATCTAGGTAAACCGAGCCATACTGTATATGCGTGCAATTAAAACTGATCTTGTGGCGAGAGAAATACCCAAATTCCTAAACATTATGCTGGAGTGCTCTGGAGAGGTCTGCCCTGAAAAATTATGTCATAATGTTGGATGCATCCGTTGACTATTCTGTGCAAAGCAATGAGGACAAAATATTTATTTTGCTCTTTAAGATGCCCAGTGACACATGGTCAAACAGACGTCACCAGTTTTCATAAAAGGTGCATGCTAATCTATATTTATAGATGCAAATTAAGGGGAAACAATACTACAATTTAAATAGAAATGCAATCCATCTCACCGTAGTGAGGTTGGCACCAGGTTACTCATTTTGCTGACCAGGTGCTGTGATCAGATGATAAGCAATGTTTTTTATGGTTCCTTATCTTTCAACAAGACTCAGATGGTTCAGCCCTCAATGAAAAGATATTGTCAAACAGAAGACTATCTTATGACAGCCCTTCTCAATACAGTCATGTCCTCTGTTAAGTAGGACAGATGGCCACCCTCCTTCTCTTCTGATATATGGGCAGTGGCATCATCCTTGGGGAAAAGTAAGCCTGCGCTGAGATTCACTAATGCATCCTGCATCAGGCTAGACAGAAGCATCCACCGGCCTAGGCATTAACCATTCCCAGAGGCCCTTCTCTGGGTTCCTCAACTACCAGAAGCAAGGCAGATAACTAGATAGGACCTTCTCTCAATGGCATTGCAAATTTGGAACACTATTTTCAGAGATGGTCTCCTGGCACTGAGGCTTTTTTTCCCCCAGCACTACGTGGGGGGAAATGGATTTGCTCAGGCCTATTGATTTCTGGTTTTAGCACTGGATTTAAACTATTCTGCTTTATGTTGTCTTAATGAAGGATGGAGAGTCTGCGACCTTCCAGATGTTGTAGGACTACAACTCCCATCAGCCTCAGTCAGCAATGGTTGGGGATGATGGGAGTTACTGATTAATAGCATTGGGTGGGGGGGAATGTCACAGGTCCCTCATCTCTGGTGCATAGGACCACAGTGTACAGTGACAGAAAAATCTTTCGGGCTCTTTTTGAGCCACCTAAGCTGTCCCCCACCCCTGCCTTGAAGGATAATATTATTTTTACTGATGTTGTGTTTGACTGTAAACTCAGAGTATTCGTGAATAAGCTAATAAATCACACACACACACACACACACACACACAACACACACACACAGACCTCCATCCATCAATCCTGACTGACTGGGCAAAGGGAAGGACAGGAGCAGGAACCATATTAAAGGCCCATCAAAGAGGATGCCTGCCCATTGGTCCCTGGGAGTGGATAAAGAAATATGTGAGAGTGAAACTGTGCTTCCAGTTTTAATCGAGCCTCAATAGTTCAGGAAACATTAACTTAATTTTATGTAGCAAATATTGTTATACGTGTATTAATTCAATCTCTCCTTTTTCTATGCATCTGTGGTGCTCACACCTGTCTGAATACCCTTCATAATGAGTCCTAAATATGAACTAAAGATAATAAGGAAGGAAGTAGGATGTAGATAGTCACTCAGTGAAGAAGACACTCTTCACAGGCTCAGGAACACTCCTAGTCTTATTTTTTATCATCACACTCCAGGACTGACCAGTGGCAATGAAAACAGCTTATGTACCTGTATATAATAATAATAATAATAATAATAATAATAATAATAACAACAACAACAACAACAACAACAACAAACAACAAATAATTGTGTAGTAGTAAGGAAATATTAAATGTGCCCCCCACCACCACCTACAACCTGCTTAAGGTGTATCTGAACTCACTGCCTCCCTGATTCTAAGATGCTGCAGCACAGGCCAATGAAAACTGTTAGGCAAGCAGGATTGCAGTGGCGGCGTTATATTCCAGACTGTTTTGTTACAGCTGTGCTTCAGAGAGCAAGACAAGCACACACAAATGCTAAGGTGAGAGATGCATCTTAGCTAGTTTAAATGCAAATGTTGTGATTTAACTGGGTTGTGATTTAACTGGCTTGCAGACCAGATTGCCTGTTTCCAAACCATCGTCCTAATGATTGTGAGTAATTAGGTTGTGCTGGGTTCAGGATTTTTCCAGATGGCTCTAATACAGAGTGGCACTTATTTATTTGTGCGTCTTCACGGCAAAAGAGATATTCAAGTAAGCCTTTGTTACTGAGATATGTATAGGCCATCTGGGCGTACTACACTGAAATAAATCAAGACAAGTATTGCTGAATGAGACAAATGGGATGAGATTTGGTACAGCACACTTGCTCGCTCCAATAAAAATAGAGCACAGACTTGGAAGTGTGTTTAATGACTACAAATACATGCATTGTGCTGAATTTACAGCCAGCTGCCATTCACATGTGGAAACAGAGGGGCTGGCATCTTGTTAGGCCTGCCAGATGTTTCACTGTGGAACTCTATGGGCCAGATAATACCCCTGGAGTTTGACTCTTAACGACATCTATCAAGGCAGTTACTATTAGCAGTGAGTTCTTGATGCTTCCATAAGGTGAACTGACTCATTGGCTATCACTCTTCAGACAGCTCAGGCTTAGACATTTATGCGAAGTCTGGTTAAGCTACAGCATGGATGTCACAAGTGGCAGGATCAGCTGAGATTTGTGGACAAGATGAGCGCATATGGGGAACCTGTGGGCCTTCAGATGTTGTTGGACCACAACCCCTATCATTCCATATGACTGGCCGTGATGGATGGATTTGATGGGCACTGAGGTCCAGCAACATCTGGGGAGCCACATGTTCCCCATCCATAATCTATAGCATGGAGGCATTTTTACTGCTGTGCATTCCCATGCTACACTACACCTTGATTCTTGGTTCATTAGACAAGGAGAAAAGCTACTCTCCTTTGATCATGTAAAGCTAATCATTATTTTTTGTTGCAGAACAGCTGTGTGCATTCTAGGCTCATTCTTTAGATTTACTTTTTTGTTGTTGTTAAGGGTTACAGTTTCTAAATAAAAAACAGACACATGAGGAAAAGGAAGAGAGAGGATGCAAGGAAGGACAACTAGTCAATCATAAAAACATAAAAAGAGCTCTGCTGGATCAGGCCAAAGGCCTATCTAGTCCAGCACTCTGTTTTCAAAAGCCCTCAAACAGAACTTGGGTGCAACATACTACACTTGTGATTCCCAGCAACTGGTATTCAGAGGTAGACTGCCTCCAGCACTAGAGGTAAAACATAGCCATTGTGGCTACTAGCTACTGAACAAGAAGAGAGGCATTGAGATAAAAACTCTGTGAATGATACGGACATGGGAAACAGATATATCTTCTAAAAGGTTTTCAAGTAAAGGAGTAGGGGTGGGGGGAATACCTTAAGAGGTATTTATTTTTTGAAGAAGCTATCACTGAAGGGGGAAAACGACATGAAAAACACAGCCAGTCTACATTGTCTGATGGGTGATATCCAATGTCAGTGATGCTCAAAGGAGACCAATTGAGGTCATTGGGAAGTATCCAGCTCCCAGTGCAAGGATTTCCTCTTGCAGGGCAGACCTCCACTTTCACCCACCTTCTCTTCCCCTGCCTGCCTCCTAAATCTGTCCCAGAGTTACCTCCCGCCCTGTGGGGAGAGGAGGGGAGACATTCCATTGTATGAATGGAAATCTTTGCACGGATGGTACAAGTTAGTTGGATAGCAGCCACTGATTTCAGTGGGTCCACTCTGTGCACGACTTGGCTTCATGTCACCTATTCAGTTCAATGGACCTAATTCAACAGCAAGTGTGTACAGTATATTCTCTTTTATCGAGAAAAATGGTACATTTATGACTAGTTTGACAACCACACAACCGTTCAGCCTCCTTTTCAATTTCTGGATTGAATTACCTAATCATATTAGCATTGTTCACATTCCTCACTTCATCTGTATGACTGAGTAGTTATTATTGGATTATTTACTGCCTTTATTGTTATGACTAAGCTAATGAGTACAATGGACAAAGGTATTGCTCATAGGGTTGTTCTTTAAACACGCATTTCACAAAACTACAGAAATATACTATTTTTTTTCTAAATTTAGGATTTTGACAAAATTTCGTTTCACTTATGGCTTGTGGGTGGGGCCACATTGCTCTCCAATCTGCCCATTTCTGTGTGTTGCTACCGCTTCCTCAGAGGGAGGCAGGCAAAGCAGAATGAGTGTGGCATGAGTGCAGTGGCAGAGCCAGTGTGGGGCAGTGGTTAAAGTGTCGAACTAGGACCTGGGAGACCAGGGTTCAAATCCCCGCTTGGTCATGAAGCCCACCGGATGCAACCTTGGGATACTCCCTGTCTCTGTGGCCACCCGACCTCCCCGGGCTGTTGTGGGGATTAAGTGAGGAGGGGGAGAACCATGGACACCACCTTGAGCAATTTGTAGAGAAATGCAATAAACACATAAGCCAACCTTCCTGACACTGTGCTAACATTATGCAGCGCTCCCGCTGCCTTGCCCCTCTTCCTCTTGGTGAGCACAGCAATGTGCGGCATCGAGAAAAGAGGAGAGCCATACAGCCCCACCGGTTACTACTGATGGCGCGTAAGAGTTACACTACAGTGCCTTCAAGTGTGAAAGAGAAATAAATAAAGGGGAGAATGCAGTGCATACCATCTACTATGCATTGTGTCAGGGACTGGGCAGAGGAGGAATGGTGAAGACTGCCTCCACATCCTGAGGAGGAGGAAGAAGACAGTATAGATTTACAACAGGGGGTTGTGGGAGGTCACAGCTCAGAGGCAGATGAGGTGGAAAGTTGGGAAATCATGGGAGAGGAGGAGGCAGAAGCGGAGCGGCTGCTGACGGACATGGTGTCATTAGAAAGCATCCCAGACCCTCCATCTCCCAGAACCCAGCGAGCCTTGAAAGTAGGAGAGTAGAGAGCTCAAAGACAGAGGGCATGTAGCAGCACCCATAGAAGTGACAAATGAGGAAGTGGGAGATTCACTCGGAACAATGCCATTATCCAAGAGACTAGGTTCTATAGCTTCTCTGTGTAAATATTGAAATAAAAAAGGAGGAAAACTTTCCTTGTCTTCATACTTTCCTGGGCAACCAGCTGGGAGCCACTGACAGCATCCTGACACATTGATTCTTTTAGATCACAAATGAACACAGATTAGTGTATAACATTACAGTTCTAGGGTGCCATCACACCTGGGAGGCTGGAGTTGCAGTCTAGCCCAATCATGGCCCTCAGTGTGCTTGATTCAGCTTGAGTTTCTCCCCATCGGTAGAATCAGAATAGCTATTACCCTGCCTCACAGTCTAAGCATGAGAAGGAGGAAGATAATGCAACTTACTAATAATAAGAAAAATATTGATGCAGCTTCAATGATTCTGTGTAGCTCATCATTAAGCTTGGGGGAGTTTAAGAAATGGGACTGCTAAGGATTGTCACATCAGAGAGGAGGCTGTCTTAAGCATATGTTCAGGGCTGTCTTAAGCATATGCGGCACCGGGGTGCAAAGATCCACCCAGGGCTCTCCCCCTCCCGGTTGCCCAGTCCCAGGCGTGCAGGAGGGCAGAGCCAGCTGGCCGCTTCAGTGTCTCGCTGGCTCAGTCAGCCCAAACTCATGATGCAGATTCGCCCACAGCAGAAGAGCCCACCGCGTTGCTCTGACCGATGGGTGAGCTCTTCCCCGGACTCAACTCTCGGGCCCCGGACTCTCGGCCTGGCGCCCCTGAGAGCCCGGCACCCAGGTGCCCCGCACCCCTAGCGCCTATGATAAGATGGCCCTGGAGGGGTTTTAAAAATAAGACGAGAACCATTTGTATTTTTAAGACCACTGCCAATTTCCCTGCTTCTTCTTAACCACTTGGAAGCGTCTCTTTTCAATTTGTACGTAAAAAGATGTACCAATTAAGAAACCTTCCCGAACTTCCAACTGCTCAGAGGGAACTGTCCAACATCACAATTAGCACATGAAGAGAGGAAGCCAGACAGGGTGCTTTCGACAAGGTCGGATCTGAATGCAGATCTAGGACAAGGACCCCAGTGGCAAAACACTTTCTCAAGGGGACCAATTAGAAAGTAAAATACTTGATGCGTTTGTAATGTGTTTACACATTCTGCCCTCTCCCTCTCTCTTTCAAGCGAAAGTATACTTTTTCTATTTTCCAGTTTTCTGCTGCTCTCTCTCATCCTTTATCTAAACTTCTTAATTAGATCAGTTGCTGAAGTCAGTTGATCAACTGCAGGGCCTAACTAACCCTCTAATGAGCTTCAGGAGCAGCAATGCCCTGGCAGCAGGCAGTGGGTGTGAGCTGGGGTCTAAAAACCAAATAGCACTGCTGTCTCTCAAACTGTTAACTTCCCTCAGATTAAAGATTAAAGTCCTGTGGGGATGAGGGCTCTGTGTCATCCTAGTTGCCAAGTACAACACAGGACAGGACTTCTCAAATCTTCCTGGAGTGATTATTTTTTAAAAAAAGAAAAAAAGAAAATTATACTTGTTCAAGCATTCCCATGTGATCACTCTGTGTTTCAGTGGAAGGTTCAGTCCTGAAACAAAACAATCATTCTTGAGCGTAGACAGATTTATCAGTCTTCCTCTTAAAAGCAGCCTGACAAACACAAATTAACCAGGTAAAACTTTCCCCATTGCTGTATTTCAGTTCACAAAACACTTCACAAATGACACTTTGGGGGCCAGGTCAAAATGCAGGAAAATATTTCGTAAATAGGTTAAAGCCTCTGAAATTTTCCAGAGTGTCTTTTCTTTTCACTACTGGGGGACAACAAACAGGTCTGGAAATAAGGCAAAGAGCATTCAAGTCAGACAGTATTTTCAATATTAAACCAAAACTGCACAATTTGCGACCAACCACATATTGTGGCCTGCTGGCTGCTACACACACACACACACACACACACACACACACACCCCTTGCATTTTTGCAGCCATCAGCAAGTAGCAAAGATGAGAGTTACGTCAGAAAATTCATTATCATAAGCAGTGGGCTACCCTGAGCTTGGTGAGTCATATGTTGTGCAGGCCTGAATTAATGATTGCACTAAGCCTTTTCTCAAAAGAAAATGGGTTTCCACATAGCAGCTTCAAAAGACAAGCCCTTCTGTGCATTGACAGTACATGAATCTGCAATTGCATGTGCAATCCTGTTTGTAGATAATTCTCCACAATTTGATTTATTTATTCACACTGCTTAGAGAGCTCTTCAAGCAAGCTGTTTATAAATCTTCCAAACGAATGAAAAGTATAAAGTGTCCAGAGCTTCCCAGAAGCAACATCTGGCAGAAGGAAAATAAATGGTCCCTTCTGTTTTGTCTGACAAAGCCTACATATCAGGGTTGGGCTGAAATTTCTCAGAAAACAATTTTCTGATAGATTTTTGAAAATGTCATTTTATAATATAATTATAATAATGTATTATTTATACCCCGCCCATCTGGCTGGGTTTCCCCAGTCACTTTGGGCGGCTTTTAATAACTAGCACAAATGAAAAGGAACAAGTTGCCAGCTGTACAATAATAAAGTTATGTTTTAAATTGTATACAATGCCATTGCTTTCCCTAGCAAGATGCATAGTACGTCTCTGAGACCCTTCCACTATCAGACCCCACCAGCAACACACCTGGGAGAGTGGAGGACTAGTCAGTTGCAGGTTCTACTGCAAGGCCCTTGAGGAGAATGTTCTGTGAAATGCCCGCTAAGCTTCTCTGCTTGTGACGAAGGTGATGCAGCTGTGGATCGAGTTTTAATGACTGCTTAAATGTTTTAATATTGTTCAAGAAAGCAATGGGCTTGTTCCCTGCTCCTTCTGTCCCTCCTCTCTGAAATCATTGCTTCCTTCAACCAGCAGTATGAACTAACACTATAGTTCCATTCACTGATAAGTCAAAAGTTATCAAAAATATAATTTTCTGATAATTCTCTTTTTCAGCCACAATTATGCCCTCCACATGTTTTTGGACTCACAGCATCCCTGACCATCAGTCACACAGGCTACAGCTGATTGGGATTGGGGTCTAACCACATCTGGGGACACCATGTTGACTATCCTTGTTCTGTCACTAAAAGGGAAATCCATCTGATTATGGAATCTAAGGTGGCTTTTGAAAACATATATATGAGAAATACACTGTACTAGTCAAGTACACTGAACTTTAAGCCCAAACATCTGTACTCCAATGCTATCGGAATCTTATGGCCATCTCCCTTCTAATTCTAATGAGGATATTTTATACAGTACAGTGGTACCTTGGGTTACATATGCTTCAGGTTACATGCGCTTCAGGTTACAGACTCCACTAACCCAGAAATAGTACCTCAGGTTAATAACTTTGCTTCAGGATGAGAACAGAAATCGTGCTCCTGCAGCACAGCGGCAACAGGAGGCCCCATTAGCTAAAGTGGCGCTTCAGGTTAAGAACAGTTTCAGGTTAAGAACAGAACTCCGGAACGAATTAAGTACTTAACCCGAGGTACCACTGTACTAAGATACTTTCTGCTTCTCCAGAATCAAAATTCATCAGCTAAAGCCACATTTTTTATCTCACTTAGGCTGGAGTTGTCTCCATTAAGATAGTGTTATATAGAAGGTTTTCTGATCAGCACTTAAAAGCACCACCCATCATATATTCAAGGTTGATCCAACTTGCCACATTTACGAGGAAGCTGAAAGTAACACAGAGCTCTTCATTAGGCAAACTGAGCCTATTTTAGCATTCAGGCTAAACTAATTAGGTATGCTGCAAATTAGATTTCCTTTTGGCCAGAAATAAGTGGTTCCCGCTGGCTCTTGGTTAACAGGATTGACAGGCATTCCAGTAAAATATGCATTATTCTACCCATAAAACTGCCAATTCTCTGGAAAAGATTGGGAAAATACATACATCTGTATCTCTGTCTCTCCCTTTGGTGAAGGGAGAGATAAATCAACATTAGTTTTAACAGACATGTACTATTATTATTATTATTATTAATCATCATCATCATCATCATCATCATCATTTCTAGAGAATGAACCATACATTGGTCCTAGTGATTTGTCTTTAGTTTTGCCAGCTAAATTACCCAAGAAGGTCTGGCACCAAGCTAGGTTAAAGAGTTGCCCATCCTACTGAAAGGACCTGAAATGACTCTTGAGCTGTCTCCACCACAGGTCCCTAAATTTCTGGAACTTTCCGTTCCTCTAAGAATTTACTAGAGAAGAAAGAAATGCATAGTTGTTCCTGCCCTCTAGGTAAGGACTTGATTGGGAAGACAAAAAACACATGACCTGCATTCTATAATAGCAAAAAGGAGGGAGTGTTTGATTCAATCATACAGTACATAGAGATTCGCCCCAGGAATCTTCTTTGCTGACCTACCTATTTACCAAGACAGGTAATACTAGAGATAATAAGAGCCAAAACAACAGGTTGGTCAATTTCTTCTGCATTTGCGATATACCTCATTAGTTTCTTTATTTTTTATGTCACTTATGAATAGTTAATAACCAATAGCTTAGCCCTTGGCAGGGTTACATAACAAGATAGCATTTTCCATTTCTTTTTCTTTCCTAATGAGAGATCCAAATCTACAGAGGCATGAATATATTTAAAAATATAGGCACTCAGAATAGTCCACATAGCAGGTTGTGTGCTGGGTATTTTACCTATATGAATGTCACAGAAACAAATTATCCAAGTGGTCTCAAACTTATGTAGATGTGCCCTGATGCTGATGACTAGTACACACTCTGTCTATCTGTCCATCTATCCATCTATCTATGACAGGGGTCAGCAAAAATTTTTATCCACGGGCCAGTCCACTGTCCCTCAGAAGCGGCACCAGAGGGGGAGCTGGAAGAAGAGGTGAGGAGACGAAGTAGTCCTCCTCCCCAGCCCCAACCACTGTGCTTACCTTCCCAGGGGCTGCCGCCACCACCAGCACCACCACCGCTGCTGCTTCTCATGGGTAGGCAGAGCAAGCTCGTCCGCTCCACTCTCTGGCCCACAGGAGCACCAGGGCGGCGGAGGCAGAGGGAAGATGAGCGGCACGGAAGGGCTGGCTCCGGAGGGGCTGCTTAAAATGGCGCTCAGCCAGCTCAGCCCAGCCCCCTTCCTCCTCTAGGCAGGGCGGAGAGAAGTCAGAAGAAGGGAGGAGGAGGAGGTGCCACATTGTGTGTGAGGGAGAGGGGGGGAATGGCACAGCCCGAACAAACAGAATCCCCATGCCAATCCACAGACAGTCCGCTGGCTGGATCCTGAATGAAGGCAATTGGGCCTGATCCAGCCCGCGGACCTTAGTTTGCCGATCCCTGGTCTATAACATGGATTTGGGTCTGTTCAATACCTAGATGAGAAATGAGTAGAATCAATACGGCTCATGGCAGAAATAATTGGACAGAGCCAAATTCATTTTCTATAATTCTGTCCTATATTTCTCCCAGAATGACATTTCATAGATCAAGGGACGATGTTATCCTGGCATTGTCTGGGTTGATAATGAAGTCATTTATGCATGCAAAATGTAGATGCTGCCATCCATGCACCCAAAGACCTGGTAGGCTAGCTTTCTTGAACAATAGTAAGCCTTCATCCTGGGCATCTTCCACCAATATACCACAGCCCATTCCCCCCCCCCCCCCCGAATACATTGCCTTAGTTAATTCACTGACACATTCAAAAACATACAAGAATACAGAAGAGAGGAGGGATCCAATAGAAGTTTGGAGAGAACTACAGGCAACAGGGAGATGCGGGTGGCGCTGTGGGTTAAACCACAGAGCCTAGGACTTGTCGATCAGAAGGTCGGCGGTTCGAATCCCCACGACGGGGTGAGCTCCCGTTGCTCAGTCCCTGCTCATGCCAACCTAGCAGTTCAAAAGCATGTCAAAGTGCAAGTAGATAAATAGGTATCGCTCCAGCGGGAAGGTAAACAGCATTTCCGTGCACTGCTCTGGTTTGCCAGAAGCGGCTTAGTCATGCTGGCCACATGACCCGGAAGCTGTACGCCGGCTCCCTCAGCCAATAAAGCGAGATGAGCGCCGCAACCCCAGAGTCGGTCACGACTGGACCTAATGGTCAGGGATCCCTTTACCTTTACCTTTACAGGCAACAGGGAAAGGTGCACAAAGACCTCCACAAAAAAGAAGGGTAGATTTGAGGGCATGGAGATGCAAGAGCAGAGAAGGTGAGACTTTGCACTTCATTCGCTCTGTGTGTTCCATTTCCTCCAGGCAAGGAAAGTTCCAAACTCACCCATCAGCAATGGCAACAAACAACATTCCAGGTGTCGCTGCCATTTACGGTGTGCTGCAGTCCATTGAGCACATGTAGGAAAACCCAGCTGTAGTAATCTCAGTGACACTGTTGGGAAATTAATTCCCAAGTGTGTTACCTATCAATCAGTTGATAAATTTCCCCCTGTCCCCTTGCAAATTGGAAGATCATTCCTGAGAAAAATAACCAGGGGGTTGTCTTTCATCAAACATGCCTGCCATTGGAATTGTCCTAGAAGCCATCAATTTGTTATGGTTTCCTGCCTTTTCTGCCAACTGAAACTTCCAGGTAGGGAAAAAATATTTCCTCACCTACCTGAAACAATTAAGGGAAAGTGCCGTTTACAAGCCAATCATGATGAAAACCAATTATTCTACTAAAATACTTACAGCTCAAAGTCAATGGGACCCAGTCAGTGTGTGGCCACTACATATCCAAGTAAATTTGTAGTGTTCCCCTTAATCAGAAGAAAATAAATGAAATCTTTTGGATTTCTTCCAGCCCTTTTTGACTGTGGTTTCCCAGAGCGGGGCATCTGATCACCTCAGGGACATTTGATAAGATATATTGGAATAATGTGCACATCGCTCAGCCATCCTGAATAACCACAAATCTACCTCACAGTATATAAACATAAAACAACTACAAATAAATGGAACAACCTCTGTTGTTTGTGTCTGAACAGAACAGCAATATACACTGGTAGGTTTTTTCCCCTTGGGCAAAGTGTTGAGGGAGGCATATATCAGGAGTGATCCCAGCTTCTGGAATTTTGAGTTTTGGGGCACTTGCACACATTTAAGGCACATGTATCACGGATTTAAATCACATGACTCTCGCCCCCCCAAGAATCCTGGGTATCGCCTTGTGGAGCCATAATTCCACTGTTCCCAGGATTCTTTGGGAGAAGTAATGTGCTATTTGTGTGAATTGGGTGAGCTTCCAACATACGGTGTGAATATGCCCTTTACTTTATATACAAAAAGCCCTGGAAAATTTTGTAAGCCATGGAGTGATCCACTGGAATGTTCTTCAGTTTTAGAGGAGGTGGTTTGAGTAGATGTTCGGAATATATCTGAGTGATTGTATTACAATCTAAAATACGTTTTGTCAACAGAAAAATCTTAGAAACATCCAGGAGCTTAATATACCGCTAGAAATTGATGGAGTGTCATTAAAGCAGAGCAATACATCAGGTCCAACATACACAATGGCTGTGATGGTTTATGTTTATTTCAAGAAAAATGAAACTAATGTTTTTTCAGGAATGATTGTTTCTGGGGCCAACCCAAGTATATGTAACCCAAGCCAAAATATAGCTAACAAAGCTAATGCGTTTTATACAGATTACTAACTCCCTCCCCTGGTAGCAGATTTCTAGTAGTGATTGTCATTTGCTATTAAAATATTTCAAGCTAGGACTATGCCATGCCTATGTTCTGTACATGGACAATATTAAGTATCTGCAAAACAGTACAGTGGTACCTCAGGTAACATACGCTTCAGGTTACAAACGCTTCAGGTTACAGACTGCTAACGCAGAAATAGTACCTAGGGTTAAGAACCTTTCTTCAGGATGAGAACAGAAATCATGCGGCGGTGGCGCGGCAGCAGTGGGAGGCCCCATTAGCTAAAGTGATGCTTCAGGTTGAGAACAGTTTCAGATTAAGAACGGATCTCCGGAACAAATTAAGTACGTAACCAGAGGTACCACTGTAGTCTGCTCTATGCACAAATGGATTTGATAGTTTCATGATGGGTGAGTCCAGTGTACTTGAACAAAGGTGATCTGCTGGCTTCTACTTTGCTTCTGTGAATGTATAAAAATGTTTGCCACAAAGTTTGGTTTCTTTGTATATTCATAGGTATGGGTGAGTTTGTCTGTTTCATTTTTACATGCATTCACCCTTGAGTGGTTTTGTTCCATTTCTGCAGAAATCTGTGGTTTTGAAAAGAAGTGCATTCACACATATAACACATTTAATTACACATGCATAAATGTCTAGTTTTAAATATAGTTTCTCCCAAAATGTGCATTTTAAACGTACCTTTGATACTTTTTAGAGCTCGGCACTGTGTCAGAACATCTGAGAAGTGGATAATTAACTCCTAATCCACACATTAGTCTGAGAGGTGCTGATCAGCTGAGTTCTCATCGGAATTCATGAAGACTGAATTCTTCAAGCACCTCTAATGGAACTTGGAAGCAATTCCCAATGGCTTGCTTGTGTGTGGAATGCATGGAAGCTTATCCATAGGAGCAAAAGATATTTTAAAAATTCAGGGACTGATAGGATACACATAATGGGATGTGTGTGCAAGATGTCAGTTATGTGATGGCAGATTTCCTACATACACAGAGTTTTGCTGCTTCCCCCCCCCCCCACCATACTTTTGTGCCTACCTGCTGGCAATCCCATAACCTTCCATAGTATTCATTTAGAATCCAGTGCTGAGGGCCTTCTGGCGGTTCCCTCATTGCAAGAAGTGAGGTTACAGGGAACCAGACAGAGGGCCTTCTCAGTAGTGGCGCCTGCCCTGTGGAACACCCTCCCTTCAGATGTGAAGGAAATAAGTAGCTATCCTATCTTTAAAAGACATCTGAAGGCAGCCCTGTTCAGGGATGTTTTTAATATTTAACTCTCTATTGTTTTTAATACTTGATTGGGAGCCGCCCAGAGTAGCTGGGCTAACTCAGCCAGATGGGCGGGGTATAAATAATACATTATTATTATTATTATTATTATTATTATTATTATTATTATTATTATTATTTAATTTATGACCTTTGTGTGCTGCCCCAAAATGCAAAGTTCTCTGGGTGGCCTGGAGTAAACAATAAAATAATCTAAACACAAATAAGACACTGAACCGATGAGGAATGATTTGAAGTAGCCCTTTTTCTTTTCTTTTCTTTCCTATTTCTTTTTTCCTTTCTATTTTTTCTTCCAGTTTTGAAGATAGAGAGCCAAAGGCCCAAGCACATACAATAAAAACATGGCTAAACAGGGATCTGAATTCTTACCTCCCAACTCTAATCGATTTTTTTCATTGACCTCTGTCGGCTATCAGTGTAAAAATAAACACTCGAGTCTGAGATTCAGCTTGGGAATTTTAAATTGGTAGTGAAAGATCCATTCTCAAAGGAATTTTGGAAGTTGCTTTGTTCTGAATCAGTCACTGGTCCATTTAGCTCAATACTAATACTGGCCATTAGTGGCTTTTCAGGGTTCCAGGCAGTGGATATTCTCAGCCTTTCCTGGAGATGCTGGAAATTGAACCTGGTACTTTCTGGGCACAATGCAGGTGCTCTATGAGTGAACTACAGCCTTTCCCCTAACTATGGCTGGATCTATACACATCAAAAAAGCAATTCAGTTCGTAAACTTCATAAAGGGAAATCCCTTTATGGGACTCCACAGCGCCATCTGGTGTCACAGTGTTTTACACATATAAAGTGTTTTTTCTTTACCATTGTAGCTGACTCCTTTAACTCTCATTCTAAATTTGAATACAGATTCATTTCTGAAAGGTGCAGTGAACGAGGTCGTTGGAACAGATTCTTGGGCTGGAGTATTGTTTCTGGAGGGTTGGGAGAGGTTGTTGCTGTTATTGTTGTATCTTTGGTTTTGGATCTTACGATTTATGTAGAAATTGTTTCCATTTGGTTGTGTACTTTTTGATGTACTTTATTTATTGTTTATGACTTTCGTTATGTTTGCAATTGTGAAAATCTTGTCATGTTGTAAGCCACCTTGAGCATCGTTTCAACTATGGAAAGCTGGCATATAAATAAAATGATGATGATGAGTGTGAGATGAAAGCAGAAAACTACTGGACTCCCTTTTGTGTTCAAACTCAAATGTTAGCCCTAGACCTGGTTTGGACAGTTGCTTCCATCCAGCCAAGAAAATATCTCCCACGACTTTTCTTCGCTGCACTGAGCGATAGAAAATTCCATTCGCTCAGCCACAAATATCAGACAGGCAGTCAGACAGCACCTCAGGGAGAGAAGGTTTGAAAGAAAAAGTAGAGCTGTGTGTCTTCGACATGTGCATATGAAAACTCCCAATGTGCTGACAATTCAGGTTTCCCCAATAATAGCAGTGCAGAGTCCAGATTGAGCAAAGGATCTGAACGAAAAGGCTCCCTGGGGGATGACGGTAAGAAGTCTGTGTTGGGATGGAGTTGAAATAGGTTTCTGCACATGAAGAGTTTGTATGACTTGATGAAATTATGGAGGGGGCTGTTTGCCACCAGCTTCCACGGGCCCAATAGAGTTTCTGGATGCACTGCATCAAGCACAGTGACCAGATTTATAACAAGGAAAGGCACAGTGAACTTCAAAACTGCAGTTATAGAGCCTAATTGCTCACCCTTAAAGGCCTGACTAGATCAGTTAGTCATTAGCCTTTTCAGACACAGGACAACTAATGGACTCTGTGTTATATATCTGTGCTCTTATGTGCCCAGTTAGTTACTAGAATGGAACCCTGATCTGAATTTCTTTTTTAGGCCCCTCCCAGATGACCTGTTCATTGAGTATCCATCCTGATTTGTTTGCAGGAAGCTTTCACAGAGTTTCTATTATGCCTACCCTTAAGTGTACATTCATTCTGGTTTATGCAGCAATGAACATTCATACTGATTTGCCTGCAGGGCGCCAATCAGTCAATAAATTACCCCACACTTTTTCATACATTTCCCCATCACACTTCTATCTGCAAAAAGTCTCTCTGTGTGTTTTAGGTGGATTATAGTGAGGGAAAGGGGGATTTTTTTTCTGCAGATGTAGCAAAACATTTAAATCAAGCAAATGCTTTTCAGGTTCTTTGACTTTTCTTCTCCTATTTAACTCCAAGACCAGGGAGAAGGAGGAACATACTTTAGCTAGAGCAAAGATTTCCACTTGCACAACATAACTTCCCCTCATGGGCCCCTGGTTCTTTCCCCAAATCTGCTCCAGAGGGTTGGAGGGAAACCCAGAACAGATTTGGGGAGGGAGAGACACTCAAGCCACATGGGGAGAGGAGAAAGCGGGGAAGGCTTTGTGTTATAATTGCTTCCTTGGATATCTCCCTATGAGCTGGAGTGAACCACAAACACAGTATCAGGAGCCCTGGCCACCGTCTTGATATCACAGCATGCAAAGCATAATTAGCTTGAAGATTTATTGCAAAACAATTAGCCTCTGACTCTAGCCGAGTGTCCATGTCTTATGATTCAGTTGACCCTTCTAAGGAATGTTTCCGGCTTCTGCAGAATATCCTGAACCTGTGACCCTTATGTTTCTGGTTTTGTTTTCTGTCTTATACCTTTCCCATTCATCTACTCCTGGGGCTCATGGGGTTAACTTCCGCCTCTTCCAGTGAGGAAATGCTCCCCCTCCTGCCTTCTGATCCTGCCTGTGCTTCTTGAGAGAGTTAGCTTATCTACGTCCTTTCAGAATGGGGGGAGTTGACAGCCAACTGCTTGCAGCTGTCTGAGAGATGCAAGCCTCTCTGTTCCTGGCTGCTTTCTAACTCATGCTGGACTTCTCTAGTTTGGGCAGACACTACTGTGTGTTCATGACACACAGTTTGCCTCTTCAGCACTGGATATGCTGTAAAGCCGCCCAGAGTGGCTGGGGAAACTCAGCCAGATGGCCGGGGTATAAATAATAAATAATAATAATAATAATAATAATAATAATAATAATAATAATAATTACCATTCTCAGATGCAATTGAACCCCATCCCCCTGTCTTAATGCTCCTTTGGATCAATGTCTAGTAAAATTGTTGTTGTTACTTTATACCTCACCTTTTCTCCTTATGCAGATAATAGATAGAAACAAGAATGGCTAAAAAAGAAAAGAAGAAACAATTAATAAAAAAATTAAACTTTAATAGAATTAAAACTATATACATATAAAATATGCTTAAAGCATGCCAATAAAAACAGCACTGCATCGGCCCTTTCATTAAAAGCAGTCAATTCCGAAAAGCCAGTTGGAACAAGACGCTCTTCATCTGCCAGTGGAAGGACAACAAGGAGGGAGACAGTCTAGCTTCTTCAGGGAGGGATTGCCAAAGTCTGGGAGCAGCCACTGAGAAGGCCCTCTTCTGCATCCACTGGAAGCCAGTAGAACTGTTGTAGCAAGGGGGTTGCATACTATCTATAACCAGCCCTAGTCAACAATCTGGCTGTTCCTCTCTGAGCCAGTTGAAGTTTCTTCAACTGTGCAAGTGCACTCCTGACCACTGCAGAGTTACATGTCCAGTAAAACTAACTCTAAAGTAAATAGACGCTGCAGTCCAACCCCTTGATGTCTGAAGTGACAGCATAAAGCAAAGCCAGTGCAAACAAGCAAGTGCAGAAACACCCTTGAGGGCAACTCTCTATGGTGCTCCCTCTTTTTTGAACTTGAAAGTGCTATACTCTCATCCTTGAGATGACAGATTCCCTGGGAAAAGAGCTTTGTGCCATGACTGGCTTGTGGCTTCATAGACACTGAATGGTTTGTCTCTCCCACCTGCAGTAACATTGTCAAGATTCCATTCACAGGCTGTCAAATGTAGCAATGGCTTCCTCATCAAGCCATTGTTCCTGGATAAAGAAAGTGCCAAGCAGAAATTTACAAACAGTGATAAGGACATTTTCCCCTTGATCAAGCATTGGGTGAAATACATTTTAGTTACTTGCAAAGAGTAGGCAAACCAGGTCAACGTTGCCAATCCGATCACCTGCTTATTCACAGAGGATAAAGCTATCAATGGTTACTTGTTATGATGACTATGTTCTGCCTCCATTGTCAAAGTCAATATGCCCTTGAACACCAATTTCTTGGGAACAACAGTAGAGAAAAGCTATTGCGGTCCTATCCTGCTTGTGGATTTCCCAGGGGCCTCTGGTCAGCCTAAGTGGGTCTTTGTCTGATGCAAAATATCTCTTCATGTACAAGTACAAGTTGTTTTATTACGGTCAATGACCAGTACCAAGACAAAAACACCAATTACAAAATTTAAAAGCTCAAAACAAGATAAAATGATATAAAATCACATATACTTTAAAAAAAGCAGTTTTGGGTGGTCATTTATCTGTCAGAAAGGAAACCCTTCTGATCAAGAAATGTCCATTGGTTGATATATTATATTATATATTATACTAATCCTGGGCGCTAATCGTTATATTTTGATTGTTGCTGCACAAAATTTGGCCACCTTGTAGGTTATAACAGGATTGTTATCAGGGAGCAACAGAGTGGCAAGGAACTGATTAGAGCATCCAGTATATTTCTGGCAAGATCTCTTCGTGTGTCTACATGTTCTCAATTTGTCTGATCCATTGTAAAGTCATTTAAATGGATAAGAACATAAGCCAATACTGAACAGGACCAAGATCTGATGGATCCTGTGTCCTTCCTCAAACAGTGCCAGTCACAAGATTCTGTAAAATTCTCATGTAAGCAAAGCACAACAGCAACAGCTTTCCTTCATTATTTGTCCCCGGCATCCAGTATTCGGAATTACACTGCAGCAGAACATTGACTTCTCATTTAGCTCCTCTGCTATTCTTCATTAGGCAATGCTATGCACATTTCCTTCAAGTAGGTCCCATTGAACTTAGCAGAATGGACAGTACAAAGCGGCACATCCCTGTACTCCCCCCAACACACACACTTTTCAATCTGTTGGAAGACATGCATATTCCTTCTGTAAGGAATATGTCTTTGTCCTTGTCCATGGAGTTTTCTTGGCAGGGATACTGGAGTGGCTTGCCGGTTCCTGCTCCAGGTGGATCATGTTTGGTCAAAACTCTCCACTATGACCTGTCCATCTTGGGTGGCCCTACACGGCATAGCTCATAGCTTCTCTGAGTTATTCAAGCCCCTTTGCCGTGGCAAGGCAGTGATCCATGAAGGGGGAAGATCATGGCTACTGGGCCCATCACCTCCTGGCAAATAGAAGGGGAAGAAATGGAGGCATTGAAAGATTTTACTTTCTTGGGCTCCATGATCACTGCAGATGGTGACAGCAGTCACAAAATTAAAAGATGCCTGCTTCTTGGGAGAAAAGCAATGACAAACCTAGACAGCATCTTAAAAAGCAGAGACATCACCTTGTCAACAAAAGTCCGTATAGTTAAAGCCATGGTTTTCCCAGTAGTGATGTATGGAAGTGAGAGCTGGACCATAAAGAAGGCTGATCGCTGAAGAATTGATGCTTTTGAATTATGGTGTTGGAGGAGACTCTTGAGAGTCCCATGGACTGCAAGAAGATCAAACCTCTTCATTCTGAAAGAAATCAGCCCTGAGTGCTCACTGGAGGGACAGATCCTGAAGCTGAGGATCCAATACTTTGGCCACCTCATGAGAAGAGAAGACTCACTGGAAAAGACCCTGATGTTGGGAAAGATGGAGGGCACAAGGAGAAGGGGACAACAGAGGATGAGATGGTTGAACAGTGTTCTCAAAGCTACCAGCATGAGTTTGATCAAACTGCGGGAGACAGTGGAAGACAGGAGTGCCTGGCGTGCTCTGGTCCATGGGGTCACGAAGAGTCGGACACGACTAAACGACTAAACAACAACAAAAGGAATATGTGTTTCGATGACATCCAAGAAAGGAAGCAGAATTCGCTTGGTGCAAATGTAGCGATTACAAGCCTCTCTGCAGTTCTTGAACCGTCCCAGAATTTTGTTCGTTATCTTCCATCTTCCAGCCTAGCGTTAAGTGGCTACATCTTCTTTATTCTCCCTTTGTCACAACGCGGGGAATTGTCTAAGGTAAAGGTGAACTTCACCATTGACAGGAGAGAGACTATAAAAAGCTCATATTGAATTAATGGGCTTTGGAGAGCCACAATCTCAGGTATGTAAAAGGGCAGAGGGAAGATGAATTCAGAGTTATCTTAACCATGGTGCTAGCACAGGCAAACCACCTAAAGTGCCATTTGCTGTCAGATAATTCCCCAGTGGTCTCTAACGCTTTCAAATAAGAAATGCAGAAAACATTCTGTCTAAAAGCCACATTTGTCATGTTCACTTTTAACACTTGCACATTTCAAATGCTTTCTGTCTCAGTGGGGAAAACGACTTTTTTTCTTAAGAAGTCAAAAACTTTTTTGATTATATATGGTCAGTGGTTAGAACTGGTTCACATCTTTTGATAGCCAGTTAACCCCTGCAAATAACCCCGGCTTGCGTCATCTACTTGCATGAACCATAACATCAGACAAGAATGTTGATGGAGCATGGAGGAGCTCTGGTTCTGTGAGCAGAGCATGCTGGGAATGTAAAGATCTCCACTCACAAGAGTGCTTCCATGAATATTCTTACCTGGCAACCCACAATCTGATATGAGCAGTATTTTCCATTGTGTTAATGAGCTGATAGGCATTTGCATATTGACTAGGATTATGAACCCTCTTAAAGTGCATGCTGAGAATGTGTGAAGACAATCATAAGATCATGCATGCAATCCCTGACTCCACTATCCCCATCACTTCCAGAGCCCTTCCTGCACTGAGAGCAAGAAGGAAAGTCAGATGGAGGGTTGCAAAGACATTTGGCCAGCTGCACTTCCAAGCCCTGTGCAATCAGGAACCCCAGTGATGTAGGGAGCCAAATCACAAGAACAATTAAGCAGAATATTCTTACAATCCCTCTTCAGACCTTCTTGACCAATGTGGGAAAGTGAGGGTGGAGCAGGACAGCTGGGATGGGATATCAGGCACAGCACTAGCATGCATGGCCCTACATGATTCAGGATATACTGTGTTCAACCTGCACAGGTTGCTAAATAAGTTTTAGCAGGTGTCTAAAGCTATATTGTGAGGGTGCCTGTCTAATGCTCATACACAGGGAGTAGGGATCAGGGAGAAATGTGATTCAGATCACATTTTAAGGTACCGTATTTTTTGCTCTATAAGACTCACTTTTTCCCTCCTAAAAAGTAAGGGGAAATGTGTGTGCGTCTTATGGAGCGAATGCAGGCTGCACAGCTATCCCAGAAGCCAGAACAGCAAGAGGGATCGCTGCTTTCACTGCACAGCGATCCCTCTTGTTGTTCTGGCTTCTGAGATTCAGAATATTTTTTTCTTGTTTTCCTCCTCCAAAAACTAAGCGCATCTTATGGTCTGGTGCGTCTTATAGGGCGAAAAATACGGTACCTAATTTGCAGTTCCTGAAACAATAGACAAACCAAAACACAGCCATCCTTTGAAATTCAGCCTTCTCTGAATTTTGCAGCCCAGTTCTCCAGCCAAGTGTACAAAATGCATATGCAGGCAACCCCCAATTTACATAGGGGTTATGTTCCAAGGCACCATGTGTCCACGTGAAATCACATATATTTGAAACACCATTGAAGAAGCCTGCAAACACCCTATTTTGTCTCTGCCCTGTCCAAATCCACCCCTTTTTGTGACGTTTTCAGGCCACTTCCACATTTGGCGCAATGTGTGTGATGCATACATGTAAATAGGGGGTTGTCTGTACTATGGTAAGGATGAGGCCAGAGCAGGGTGATGAATAGGAAGAAGAAGAAGAAGAGTTTAGATTTGATATCCCGCCTTTCACTCCCTTTAAGGAGTCTCAAAGCGGCTAACATTCTCCTTTCCCTTCCTCCCCAACAACAAACACTCTGTGAGGTGAGTGGGGCTGAGAGACTTCAGAGAAGTGTGACTAGCCCAAGGTCACCCAGCAGCCGCATGTGGAGGAGCAGAGACATGAACCTAGTTCACCAGATTAAGAGACTACTGCTCTTAACCACTACACCACACTGGCTCTCTCAAGGTTGATGTCAAGGTTGAGGCCACTTAATTGCACCAATGGGAGCACTGGATTGGTGGTGGCAATTCCCAACCCTACCAGCTTGTTCCAGCTCTGTTGAGGTCATCCACAGCAACACTGGTGTCAGGTGGGCAATTTGCCACCCCACATGAACCACATAGTAACCAGCAGTTTTCTCCCAGGGCTTCTACAATGAATAAACACGAGTGAATGAATCCTAATTCTTTGTGATAGTCTTGGTTCTGGCTATTTGCTGACCACACATTTCTGCTCCTTCCTGGAAGTCGGAGTGACTCAGGACTCGAAACGAAACTTATCTAGGTTGAAAGGGACCTGAGCAATAGCCTGGGGGTAGCAGGGACTCTTTGGTATCGATCTGCTGTGCTCTACACAAAAAGCAGAATCCATCCCTCTGATTCTAGAGGATACAGGATCTTTTGCAAAGAGTCTGCCTCCACTTTGTAATAAACTACTTAACTGCTGTTAAACAAAGTGCACCGAAATAAGCCCCAAGCGTCATGTGGCGATAAATGGGAATTGGTTTACAAAGATAATCTCTGTTTCAGGGCACCATCTGATTTACTGCCAGACAGTCATCCAAGAGAACAAGAAGCCTGAAGGTGAAGAATTGACTTGCAGAGCCTGCGCCAACATACCAAACAGAAACTCAGTGCCTGGTTGCCCCTCTCCCTCTCTTTTTCCTTCCTTCTCTGCATCTCAGACCTTCCTAAGTTTGATTCCAAGGACAGGACAAGAAATCAGAGAGAGAGAAAGGGGGGGAGGCCAAGGAAACAGTGTAAGGATTGGAAGGGGGGGCGCTATTAAGTTGAATGCTTATTTTTAAAAAATAAGGCAACCAAATGCAGATTGTAGCCAAACTGAAAGGTGTGGACATAGGTCAGAAAGAAACACCTTGACCTATAGAATACATACAACATACATGAAAAACGGGATCTTAGATCTCAAGGGCAAATTTAGCTGCTTTATAGATCTGTCTGAACCAGACAACAGATCCTTCATTTTATCCATACCATGGAGGGTAGGACCCACTAAATATTTTTGCCTTAGTGTTCCATACAGTTTACAGTATAGCATATAGTGCAGGGGTCAGCAACCTTTTCCAGCCATGGGCGGGTCCACTGTCCTTGAGACCATGTGGTGGGCTGGACTATATTTTGGAAAGAAAAAAAATGAACGAATTCCTATGCCCCACAAATAACCCAGAGATGCATTTTAAATAAAAGGACACATTCTACTCATGTAAAAACACGCTGATTCCCAGATCATCTGTGGGCCGGACTGAGAAGGCAATTGGGCCGCATCCGTCCCCCGGGCCTTAGGTTGCCTACTCCTGATATAGTGCATTGTGTTCTCTACCAAGGGACTAAAGAGTAAAAGGTACGACCGCAGATGCAAAAGTACTGATCTCCTGGGATTTTCTTGAGTCTCCCTTTCAGAAAACGAGACTTCATCATCTGAAAATGCAGCGCTGCAAATTCTGTCGGCAGATCTTCTTCAGTGCTCCTGTCTTGGAATGACCACACCTAAGTTAGCAGCCCAACCTTTCTGTTTCAATTTTCCACACTTCTCTGTGTGCATTTCATATTTGGATGAAGTCTTGTCTCTTCCCGCCCCACACTGCCCCCAGCCCAGCCTGATATAGGCCACTAGTCTGGAACAAAGTGTTCTCAGAGCCTTGTCAAGCTGAAACAAAAATGAATAAGGGGTGAAATCATGAAGTAGACAGGCAGCGGTCAGATGCGCTGCCTTATTCCAGCTCTGCTCTTCAAGCTTCGGCAGGGATCCGTTCATCAGAAAATAAATTCACTCCAGCAGAAGAGGCAGCTGTCAGTGCTGCCTGCAATGTGCCAATTTCAGTTAAGAATTCAGGGATTTCAGTAAGCGCAGCAATTCTTTTGGGGTTTTGTCCTGGAACATCCAAATAGCAGAGCTCCTCTGAGCATGTACAAAGAACAATTTCTGAGTAACCAAAGGCATCAAACCATTTTCTCAGATTAGGATATGGCACTTTTAGAAGAATAGATGTGGCATCCAGGCAGCACTGATCCATGGTGCATCTGAGCTCTAATCCTGCTAAGATTATATATATATATATAATATCCTACTAATCCAACAATTGTTTGTAAGGCTTCATGGCAGTCTGCTTTTTCGAGGGTATTCTATAACTTCGTTGGACTGGTCATGTTGTGAAGGACGCGTGGGTCCAGAATTGGCCTCCACAGTCACTTATGGACTCACTGCTAAAACCCTCTTTCGGAAGACAATCTTACGAGTGATCGCCAAAGAAGAGGAAGATAAGATGCTTTCCAAAACTATTTTCATAAGAGTGCAGTGAGGTTGGGCTGAAAAGGCAGCAGAATTTCCAAAGGCTGCTCAGCAAACTTCATGTGTGATTAGGGGTTGTGGGGTCTTTCTAGTTCCATAATTGGTCCACTTGAATTACAACCTGATGTGTTTGTTAGTTGCAAGATGAGACAGTGATCTCCTTATTCATGTGTTAACACCTCTTCTTCTTCTTCTTCTTCTTCTTCTTCTTCTTCTTATTTCAATTTATATACTTCCCTTGTATACAACATGTGTACAACATGAAAAACGCATTACAGAACATCAGTGATAAAAACACAATAAAAACTCTTAACCTGTCCTGTCCTTGTAGGTTCAGGTTAGGTGACAAGGGTTTAGGACATTTAAAAAACAGAGTATACAATTTATTTGACAAGAATCATGTTCTCCTCTGTCCCCGCCCCCCCCCCTTTCTTGGTCCTCCCTCCATACCAAATGTTTGTATAAATAAACAAGCAGTCAGATCATCAGGTCTCAACTTGCTGTTCTTAGGACCGCATTCTGGTAGTCAAAACACTCCAGAAAGGAATACAAGATGAAGTCAAATTTCTGTGCTAACCAAAGTTTCTGAACCTTCTCCAAAGGCAGCAGAATGCATCTCAGTAATCTTAAGCAGGGCCATAAAGAAGACATTCCCATCAGTGGCATAATATATTGCTGTTGACGTATCTTTGATAATACACAAGGGAGCCACTGCTGGATTTGATCTTTTACTAAGGGGTTCACTTCAAGAGGTTGCTTTCTGAACCAGGATCAGTTTGACTGAATGTCATTAAAAGCACTTATAACATACACTGCACTATTAGTGTCTATGCCAGCTCAGCCTTTGCTATAGCTGCACAAATTATTGCTGTGTTAGTTGAAAGTAGGGCATTTACTAAAATGTTCTGATTTTACTCAGAAGAAATTGCAGCAAAAAATTGACCTAAACTAGGGCTGTGTTGAATGGCTGTCAGTTGCTGGTGGCCAGCGTGAAAGTAATGTTTTCCGGGGGCATGCAAAATATTTCCTAAAAAACAAGTCTACTGCTAAGAACATTCAGTCTAGTTTGCAGCTTCACAGCTTCTGTTCCATGTCTGCTGTTGCTTCAGTGCCATTTTCCCTCCTTAGTTAGTGCTGCTTCAACCTATGTACAGGGCTCCCAGCTAATCAGGGAACACCAATAGGATGACATCACAGTGCTACATAACCAATCAGGTTTGATTGCATGCTGATGGAAAATAAGAGATGGCAGTGTTTCCTGGACTGGTCCCATGGATGATCCCTTAATCAGAAAGACATGCTTTTCCCATGCTGCCATATTGGGCAAAGATGCTAAATGGAAATACCATTTTTACATTAGACAGCATCACCTTAAAGATCAATATCCTTCCCATAAATGCAAAGCATTTTTTAAGGACTATCCGGATGGCTTACGTTTATACATGCAGTGCTGCCACTTAGAGGATTGTCTGAGGAAGGATTTGATTAAAATTAAACATATTACCACATTGCCACCTTGTGGAGAGCTTAACAAAGAACACATGGTGATTCTAGTTGGGTAAAGACGAGTGGGGAGTTAATGGTGTTCGGAAGAAAACAGAAGCACGGTCCCTCGGGACATTTGTGGCTTGATGTCTGGGAAGTCTGAGGAGACAGTGCTGCTTTTATCAGTACAGCTAATGTCTAAGAGCAGCAGGAGGGAAAATATGATATGCAAATGGCACAGGGGAAAGTGCCAGAAGGAATCGGTGAAATACTAGGAAAAGAAAAAAGTGAGGAAATATGTCCAAGACTCAGCAGAAAATTATCTGCCAAGTTGAAGATAATGGGCAAAATATTTTCGAGGTTACCTGTAAGCTGGCTTCTAGTTTCAACAGCTTATTAAGATGTGATTTTCCTCCACATAGAAACCGATTAACTTAAAGGGAGCTTGGTCTTGGATCCAAATTGACTGGTGTGTTATTAATCACAGAGTTGAGACAAAGGTTTGAGTTATATGAAATATGACTACTAAGCATTCAAATATACCAAACTCATCCAATTGGTCCCACCATATTTGGTGGTTCCTAAACATCTCATCCCTTTCCAGGGCTTCCCCTCCCCCCCCCACTGCATTTGTTTGTTCAGGCAAGTCAGCAGAGTTCACAGTGCCAAGGATATATCCACAAAATGGACAGCATTTCTTGCTATTTTCAAATCCTTTGTTGTGCTAGATTTTTTTTTTAATGCTTTGTCACAAAGCAAGAAAACCGGGGACTCAAACTTGTTTGCTTTTGTTTCCCAAGTGCTTAATTAGCTGCTTTTGTTCGTGACCTGAGAAAACCACGTCTGAAGCAAGCAAATAATCATTACCAAGCAAACAGTCTCAAGAAATGTGGATAAGAGGCAAGCAATTATCATAATTACTTTGCAGAGGCAAGACTGAAAATATTAAGAAGCCTGGAGTGGGTTGGCAACTGGTTACAGTCGCACGCTTTTGTGAGCGCAAAACGTTTCCTTAGTGTTTGCATTTCAGACATCTCCAACACAATTGTCCCAGCAGTGACACTTCCAGCATTTCAGGCTTGAGAAAGACAGTGTTAGGGTAATCATACCCCCACCCCCACCCCACTTCATGAAACACTATACTTTATAGGCAGCTTTATTACCCACCCTTCACCAGCAGGTCCCAAAGTGAATTATAGTGGTACCTCTGCCACTATATGAATGGAATCCGTTCCGGAGCCCCGTTCGCATCCAGAAGCAAACGTAACTAGCAACGGCACATCTGTACATGCACATGACATAATTTTGAGCGCATGCGCGAGCGGCGAAACCCGGAAGTAACGCACTCCGTTACTTCCAGGTTGCCGCAGAGCGCAACTCGAACATGCTCAACATGAAGCATATTCAACCTGAGGTATGACTGTACAGCAATTTAAAGCATTTTTAACAGGTAAAGCAGATTATAATCACTGGAATAGGGGCATGGGCCGAGAAAACATATATAGGTAAAGGTAAAGGTACCCCTGCCCGTACGGGCCAGTCTTGACAGACTCTAGGGTTGTGCGCTCATCTCACTCTAGAGGCCGGGAGCCAGCGCTGTCCGCAGACACTTCCGGGTCACGTGGCCAGCGTGACAAGCTGCATCTGGCGAGCCAGCGCAGCACACGGAACGCCGTTTACCTTCCCGCTAGTAAGCGGTCCCTATTTATCTACTTGCACCCGGGGGTGCTTTTGAACTGCTAGGTTGGCAGGCGCTGGGACCGAGTGACGGGAGCGCACCCCGCTGCGGGGATTCAAACCGCCGACCTTTCGATCGGCAAGTCCTAGGCGCTGAGGCTTTTACCCACAGCCCCACCCGGGTCCCAGAAAACATATATCTCAGGTGTCAAATGTCAGGGTAAACTAAAACTGTGTCTTCAGCATTTGCTGAAAGCTGTATAGTGACGACGCCAAGGGCACTTCTGTGAGGCGGGAACTTTACAATTTAGGGGCTGCCACAGAGAATGCCATGGAAATTGATCTGTGTAGAAGGCCTCTCTCCGCACAAGCTCTAGTGTTTTTTTTCTTCATATAATATTCAGCTGCAAACAAGATTTTTAAGAAAATAAAAATGGAATTGGGGGAGCAGATGTATTGCTCACACCAACATCCTGGGTGTTTATTGCATTTCAGTGGAGCAAAATATACACGGATCCCAGTGTTAACCCCCCAGGAAGAGAAGCAAACCCTTGAGGGAAAGAGCAAAATGGATAACAACGTCATTTATTTCACTAAGAAGTTCACTATCTGGAAAGTCCCGAAGTAGCCAATTAAAAAGAGTTCTTTAAAAAATGACTCATATAGATGGGAAGAGTGACAAGCAGAAAGGTAGTGCTTGCTAGGTTTTGACAACTATCATTGGCAGTCTCTGCATGGCATGAGTTTCTGCAGAGCTGAGGGGTTTGTTTTTGTTTTAGCTGCTTCTCTAGAGAAATGGAGCAGAACTCGTTGCTCCGGCTTATCAATACGAAACACAACCCCTGTGTTGCCTAATAACATCCAGTAATATACAGATGATCATACCCATAGTATGAAGAAAGACAGGTTAGACCCACATTCAGATCAAGCTAACTGGGTTACTTTGGGCCTGCCTCAGAGCGCTGTGGTGAGGGGAAAATAAATATTGGGGGGGGGGAGAGAAAAATACCATCCTCAGCTCCTGAGGAAGGATGTGGCATAAATGTAGTCACTAAATAAATGAATATATTTATGCACACACACAACCAAATGATGTGTGCACTTTGCTCAAGGGGATGTGTGTACTATATGTGTGGATGGGTATATATGCACACATACAGTACACACACCCATGTAAGCAAGAGTGCACACAGCCTTATGCTGTCTTTTTTCCTATACTCTCCCTTTTTGCAGACCGGGTACCTGATAACAGATGTTCTACTGTACACTGGAAGAGCACTTAACATTTTCAGATGCTCAGCGGCTGCAACCGTGAGTCCCTTTAACATTTCCCAGCTGACAGTTTGTCCTTTCGTGCTTCACCTGTCAGTGAGTTTGTCAGACTAGGTTACATCACTCTGGAATATTTAAAAAGAGGGACTGTATTGGAAGTTACTGTGTCTGCAAGCTCCTCTTTTTTTAGGTAAAACAGAGAGCTGAATAATTGCAGCGATTCTTCTTCTTCTCGAACTGCAGGCGGCTTTGCTAGGAAGTATAACTGATGTGTAACATACTGGGCTGGGTTTGCTTTCTGTATCTTGTAGAGCAGGGGTGAGGAACCTGGTGTCCTCAAGATGTTGTTGGACTACAACATCCATAATCCTTGAACGCTGGTCATGTTAGCTGGGGCTGATGGGAACTAGAGTCCAGCAGCATATAGGGGGCAATAAATTCCCCACCCTTATTGTAGAGGCACACAACCTAATTGGGCATGTGCAAGTTTAAGCGGTAAAAGAACACCAAGACGAAGCATTATGTGTGCTGTTGATCACATATGTGTGTTTTCTCCTAGGTGTATGAACACGGGAAAGCCGTAATTGACAATGGTACCCCAATTTTGTATGGCTTTAAAAGAGAATTAGACAAATCCATGGAAGGCAAGGCTATCAGTGACCACTAGCCACAATGGCTATGTTTTACATCCCGTGTCAGAGGCATTGTGCCTCTGAATACCAGTTGCTGGGAACTGCAAGTGGAAAAAGCATATTTGTTGCATTCAAGTCCTGCTTGAAGGCTTCCCACAGGTATCTGGTTGGCCACTCTGAGAAGAGAATACCGGACCAAATGTGTCATTGGCTTGATCCAGAAGGCTCTTCTTGTGTTCTTAGGTGGGTACATTCTCCTTCCTCTGATTTTGAACATAAACCTGTGGTAATATGGTGTGTTTCTCCTGAGATGTGAACTTTCCACACGCTGTTGTGTTTTTGCAAGCAATTGACCTCAAAATTGCGGGAATTAGACTTTACAGAGTTATGCGGAAGAGAGCCCGGGTTGTTTGATCCTTTAATTAGTTCCCTTTTCCCTCCTATAAAAACTACGCAAGGCACTCTCTTTTTAAGTTTAAATAATGAATAGCTTTTACTTAGTGTACTTGCATTTGGAAATACTGAGCCTCTTGGGCTTGCGGATCGGAAGGTTGGCAGATCGAGTCTGCATGACAGGGTGAGCTCCCGTTGCTCTGTCCCAGCTCCCGCCAACCTAGCAGTTCAAAAGCATGCCAGTGCAAGTAGATAATAGGTACCACTGCAGTGGGAAGGTAAACGGTGTTTCTGTACCCTCTGGCTTCTGTCACAGTCCTCCATGTGCCAGTAGCGGTTTAGTCATGCTGGCCACATGACCCAGAAAGCTGTTTGTTGACAAACGCCGGCTCCCTCAACCTGAAAAGCGAGATGAGCGCCACAACCCCATAGTTGCTTTTGACTGGACTTAACCATCCAGGGGTCCTTTATATTACATTTACATTTTTACATATCTGAGATATTAACAGTTACAGACTAACTCTGAGGCAGACAGTAGTGCAACAGAACATATCTGCTGCTCTAACTGTTAAGACTGTTAATAACTGCCATAAGTGTACCAACTAACAATAACTGCCTCAGATGTATGACATGACAGAGTTCTTTATCCTTGAGATCATTAACTCTTTGCTTAGTATTGTGGAAGCTTTCATCCCACAAAAATAGGAAGCTGCCTTGTCTTGAATCAAACCACTGGTCCATCTAATTCAGCACTAACTGGCAGTGACTCTCAAGATTACCAGAGAGGGGACATGCCCAGTTCTATGTGGGACCTTCTGCAAGCAAAGCAACTGAGTCACAGCCCTTTCCCAGCATGGCAAAGTCCTGTACGCTGACAGCAATACATCAGAAAGAAGAATGTTCAGAACAACTCATAAGGTTCAATCTTGTATACTCAGTGGTGAGAAATTCTGGGCTTATTTCTCCATAGTCATTGTTCAGCCTTCCAGTTTAAGGCCAGCTCGTGTATACATGCTGCTTGTAGCCTCTGCTTTCTTCACAGCCTGTACCAAGCCCCTGTCTTGGCAAATGGATTGTTACGCTCAGCCCCCACAAATCTACCCTGCTGTTTTGGCAAGGCCACACACCGCTCACACCGCGTTGGCCTAGGTTGACTGCAGGAGGCAAAATGTCAAGCTGTGTTCCCAGCAAATGAATCAGAGGACTATACATTTGCCTGGACCATACAACTGCCGCTCAGATGGTTAACCCAACTGGAAATCCTCAAACTGGTTTCAAAGCTGGTCAAGCGGCAATGCTGCCGCACCACCACAAGCAGCCATCAGTGGCAATCAGTCTAAATCTTGTAAGCACACACACAAAATACTGACCAGTGACTGAGTTTGCCTACAAGGTGGCCAGCAACTGCATGACACACAGATTGAAAGGGTGGATGAGCACAGGAGGAGGGAAGTATCTTTCACTGTTCAGCCGATCTAAAATGTCAGCTCTGGCATAACGGACAAAGCACTTATCATGCTCCCAGATAAGGAATCACAATCACCTTGATTACAGAACATGGAATAGCTCACTTACGCTTGAGGGATTCCAATTTCCTTCTCATTAGAGCCTGTTCTGACCCTATTCTGTCACTCACAATGTGACCCATTTTATGAGATCATTATAGTTTAGGTATCTTTGTTCCTCTCAAGATGCTGCAAACAGACACAAGCTCTCCTGAGAGCGCAGGAACCATTTTATTTAGCATTTTGCTAGTGTTTATGTTGCCCTTTACATCCGTTATATATTCCATAAACTTCCCTAAGTGAATTTGAGCAGACTGCTCTTTTTATTTATTTATTTACCTGGTGTACTCTTCCCCTATGGGGCTTGTGTTGTTTATTACATAAATTATATCAGGTTATTTATCACATTTCTGTCCTGCCTTTCCTCAAAGGAGCTCGAAGTGACATAAGAGCTCTCCCTCCCATTCCCAGTTAGTCTTCACAACAATCCTGTGAGGTATATTAAGCTGAGAGAAAGACACCAATGGGATTCATGGCTGACTGGTGATTTGAACCCAGCTCTTCTAGGTCATAGTCCAACTCTCTAAGTATTTTGGCATACCGGCTTTGCTGCAATGGAATCAGACAATGTACTGCAGTTAACTCTTTTGCACGTGAATCCTGTATGTGTGATAAAGAGCATCAAAGAAATGGAAAGAAGCACAAACTAATAAGCATAAACAAATTCACTTTTTCCAGCAGCCCATGGCCTTATATTACTCTGCACACAATGAAATCCAGTACAATGGTAATGAAGATGCTTTAAGAAAATTCACTTTATAAGGCCTGCAAAAAGAGAGTAGATATATAAGAGCATAAGAAAAACTCCACTGGATTGGTTGAAAGGCCCATTTAGTGTAGCATCCTATTCTCATAGTGGCCAACCAGCTGCTTGGGTGAAGCCCATAAACAAGACCTGAGTGCAACGGACATGGTTTTCATAGTCTCATAGAGTAAGGAACAGCCCAAGACATTTTGGTGCCTTGCACAGAAAATCCATGCAGCCTTTCCAAAGGTGGTTTCAATAAAAGTATAAAAATGAAGCAATTGTCAATTTGCTGCTCTTTAACTGTAACCCAGAACCTGCTGCCTCAGGCAGTCAGATGGTAGCCTGCATGATGGTAAAATGTGACCATTATCTAGATTCAGTTATCTATGCTCTGGTAACATCAAAGCTGGATTACTGTAATGTGCTAAAAAATGAAGCTGCCTGCAAACACAGTTTGGAAACTTTAGTTCAAGTGTGGCCCTCCAGATGTTGCTGCACTGTTGTTGTTGTTTAGTCATATGGTCGTGTCTGACTCTTCGTGACCCCATTGACCAGAGCACACCAGGCACTCCTGTCTTTCACTGCCTCCCGCAGTTTGGTCAGACTCATGTTTGTAGCTTCGAGAACACTGTCCAACCATCTTGTCCTCTGTCGTCCCCTTCTTCTTGTGCCCTCAATCTTTCCCAACATCAGGGTCTTTTCCAGGGAGTCTTCTCTTCTCATGAGGTGGCCAAAGTATTGGAGCCTCAGCTTCACAATCTGTCCTTCCAGTGAGCACTCAGGGCTGATTTCCTTCAGAATGGATAGGTTTGATCTTCTTGCAGTCCATGGGACTCTCAAGAGTCTCCTCCAGCACCATAATTCAAAAGCCTCAATTCTTCGGCGATTGGCCTTCTTTATGGTCCAGCTCTCACTTCCATACATCACTACTGGGAAAGTTGCTGCACTACAACTCCCTTAATCCACCGCCATTGACCATGCTTGCTGAGGCTGGTGGGAGTTGTAGTTCAGCAACATCAGGAGGACCTAAGGTTCCCCATACCTGCTTTAGTTGGCTCAGAATACCATTTGCAAAGATACCATTTGCAAAGCTGTTGACTGGTTTTGAGAGTAAGGAACATACCTTGCCATAGGCTACAAAGTAGTAACCGCTAATGGTCTGGTTCCATTCTACTAGGAATGTAAATCAACATGGAAGAAAAGTTGAGCAATGCAACAGAAAAAGATTTATTTTTTTAAAAGTGAATTATTTATTGTGAGTGGCTGTGGTGCAGTCAACAGAGAGCTGGAGAGTAACCTTACTCAACCCAAGACTCTGAGCAAGTAATGGTCTCTCAGCCTCTGCTCTTTAGCTGCCAAATGAAAATGTAAGAGGCTGACTTCACAGGGTTGCTCTGGGAATGAATGAAACATGAGCACTTTGTTTACTGGGGGAAAGAAATAAAGTTACACATATGAATAGCAGTTTCCTGACTGAAATGGAAGAGGAGACTGGGAGATGTCACACAAAAACAGGTGCCTTGTTCTGTTAAGTTATGTAATTTCTCCACAGCAGACAGTGAGGTGAATAATGTAGTTTTTGGCAGAAGATAAACTATAGCAGAACGGAAACAGTGCTGCATGCAACAAATAAGGAACAGGATGGAAAATGATGTCTTCTTACTTCCATACTTCTAGGGCTGGTCTTGTCAGAAACAATGCAAGTCCTTTCAGGTTCCTGAGAGGATTTCATTTTCCTGCCTCAAATATTAATCCCCAGAATAATTAAGGGAAGAAGAAGAATACCAACAAATGCTACCAACAACAACCTCGTGTGTCACTTTTAAAATTTTTGATTCAGACATAAAAACAATCACCATTCTATTGTAATCTCCATTTACTAGATATGAAGGCTGCCAACTCTGATTCATTTTTGATATCTCCAGGTTTGGTTAAATGAGATGTGAATTTCATTTGTAATGGGTACATAAAACAAAAACATTCTTAAATCTCATCATAAAATCCTGTAATAATGTTACAGCTCAATTTCTTTTGTCCATTCCTTGAAGTGATAAAAACCAGCAGGGTTTCATGTGACATTAAACCCTTTCCCTTGGTTTTATCATTGCATATTATTTTGTAGCAACTCAGCCTGGAGTCTTAGGGTGATGAGAAAGTAAGAAATCTTATAAGTAACATTAAATTAAAATATGCATTCTTGGAGACAAAAATTGTGGAACGAGTTGGACCTTGCTGTGGTTCAGCAAAGCAATTCTTATGTTCATTGTACAAAATCAACCACCTTTACAAGGAGTCCTCAGCCTAATTCCATACAAGTGTCAAAACGGGGGAGAGGAAGAGGGGCTTATTTGGTCTATGGCCTCACCAACCACAGCATGACTCTCCCCATAGAATATCTGCAGCATGTGGCCCTCAACAGAAAAAGAACCTCCACTCTGCTCTTGGGGATGGCCCAAGACATTTTGAAGCCTGAGGCACATGGGAAGGTGATACCTCCCCTTCCACATACAGAAGGCAACTGATTGACAACTGATTGGCACTGAATCTTACTTCAATGCTGACAACCAGATGGCATCTTCTAGCACACCTGAGGGCAGGTGGTTAGTTTAGGTGACACAGGCAGGTCTTTGGGCACACACACAACTGAGGGTGGGGTTTCTGGACAAAGAACCAATGTGGGCTGCTGTCACTCCATCCTCACCCAATATCTGCCTCCTGAGGCCATTGTCCCACTCTGCCTAATAGTAGGGCCAGCCCTGCCTGCTTCAATGTATTGCAGCCATTTAAATATCCCATCACTGCAGCTGCACACTGCTAGTCTTTGATTCTTCCTACGCCTGATCTGGTAAGCTCTTCTCCAGCATTCTGACAAGGTTGCACACACCAGGTCCTGCATTATTTCCATGTGGGGCTTCTTTATTTATCTGTTTGTTGTATCCTGACACTGCTGTGTCAATTCTATGGTGCTGCTAAGCCAAAACTGCAATCTCAGCAAGGTTTTATCGGTCCCACAGGTCACTTTTCAGAGCAGCAGACAACAAAAAGATTTCAGCTGCACTTAACAGCACTGCCTGGCAAGCCAGCTACCTAATGAATCAGACTCCTTGTATTCACTGAAACTCCTTCGCTGCTTTCAGATGCCATTGCATTCATCTCCTAAGGGAATCCTGTGTGACAACTTAGGGTTGGTTTGTTTATTATTATTTTTTAAAAATCACAGTTGGCTGATAGCTGAGAGGAGCTTCAAAATGTCATGGCATGCCCGTGTTACTATACTGGAAAAGATGTAAGCAGAACCCTAGGGGAGCCAGGAAACTGTGCTCTCTTTATTTAAAGCTCTGCCTGGATCACAAAACCTTTTTATTCATCTTCTGAAATGATTGTGCCACTAACACACAAAATAAGGTGGGAAGTGGGCTTTCCCTTCGTTCCGTGGGGGGAAAGACTGGGTTGTCATAGCTAAAATTTGAATCCCCCAAGAGTGCTTTCATAGAGAACCATTGCGACCTGGAAAAAACCAATGCTATCATTGGGGATATGGGGAAGGGCCACCATTCAGACACACAGCTTCATGGAGGATAAGGCTACGAATGGCTACTAGTCATGAAACCAATAGTATACTATACTTCTATTATATTACCTCCAGGCATATAGTATCTTACCTCCGGGCTCAGAGGAACAATGCTTCTGAATGCGGCTTGCTGAGGAATGACAGAGTGAGAGTGCTGCTGTACTCATGTCCTGCTTGTGAACCTCCCAGAGATATCTGTATGATGCTGGACTAGATAGGTCCAGCAGGGCATGTCGTATGTTCTTCACCTGCTTGTTATTCAGTATAGCTTGTGTTAGCCCAGAATTAATGAGTGAACAATTTTGACCACAATCCCCCAGAAAAAAGCACTTCCCACAGACATTTGGTTGTCCACTGTGAGAGGCAAGACTTGACAGACTTTTGGTTTCATCCAGAAGGACTTCTGTTGTGTTAAAAGATAGGTGTGCAGCTAAGGCAAGTGGCTGTGTATATTCCTCTGTACAGTGGTACCTCGGGTTACATACGCTTCAGGTTACATACACTTCAGGTTACAGACTCCACTAAGCCAGAAATATTACCTTGGGTTAAGAATTTTGCTTCAGGATGAGAACAGAAATCGTGCAGCGGCGACGCAGCTGCAGCAGGAGGCCCCATTAGCTAAAGTGGTACCTCAGGTTAAGAACAGTTTCAGGTTAAGAACGGACCTCCAGAACGAATTAAGTTCTTAACCTGAGGTACCACTGTATTATACATAAGCATATAGCTACCCATTGCCAGAATGTTTTAATTCCAATATTTCAACCAAAGAAACATTCTGCACTTCCCTTTGAGAGGTTTCCATTTCAAAGAATAAGATGATTATGGATGGAATGCAAGAGATTGCTTTCCTGCTCTTGAACTACCTGTCTACTGGCTGAACTTCAGGAAGCGAGCACTGCATTTCCTCACCCACTCTTCCTACAGCAGTGCGTTTGTAAGGCTGAGATACAAAATCCTAATGATACAGATGGCGCTGGTTCACAGATCCAAAATCAATTACGGAATGCTCAATTTCACATCAGTATGTTATGGCCAATTACCATACGTTCATGGAGCCACATTTAGATTTTTGTGGACCTAGATAAAAGGGGCCTTACAATGCGTTTTCATCTGTCCCATAAAGATCATAGTCTAAACAATAGCACAATTTGAATTAAATTAGAATCAATTACAGGAGTTCATTAAATCAATGTGTTCAGAGTCAACAGAAGGCCTCTGTTCCAGTTCATGCCAATGTCCCTTAGGGTGCTTCCAGATGGGGCTTTTATGTTACAAATGGGTCATTGTTTATTTTGCAAATCATTTTAATAAAATAAAATAAAATATGTTAACACCCTCCAACATAAAAAAATCATAGTTATTATTCCCAGGGATTGGTGCGTAACATGATCCATTGGGGGGGTGGGTTAATTGAATTGAATTGTTTGTTTTTGCTTTTTATTTTTGTATTTAATTGAATTATATGTTTTTGATTAAACTCTGTGTGTGATTCTGATCCATCCTTTCTGGGTGCACAGTTGGCATGCTACTATCTACAAACTGGTTTTGGTTTTTTTAAGGTATTCCAATGGATCCCGTCTACACCCATCAGTGGTCCTTGGTGGTGCTGTGTTTTCTCTTCTGTCCCCTCAATCACTAGTTCTGTACCTGTGCACATTCATCTTAAAAATAAATCCCCATGGGAAGGGTGCAAAAGAGGAAGAACACATTTTACCAACCACTAGTTAGTCATGAAAGCAGAGACATCACCTTGCCAACAAAGGTCCGTATAGTGATGTATGGAAGTGAGAGCTGAACCATAAAGAAGGCTGATCGCCGAAGTATTGATGCTTTTGAATTATGGTGCTGGAGGAGACTCTTGAGAGTCCCATGGACTGCAAGAAGATCAAACCTCTCCATTCTTAAGGAAATCACCCCTGAGTGCTCCCTGGAAGGACAGATCGTGAAGCTGAGGCTCCAATACTTTGGCCACCTCACGAGAAGAGAAGACTCCCTGGAAAAGACCCTGATGTTGGGAAAGATGGAGGGCACAAGAAGAAGAGGATGGCAGAGGACGAGATGGTTGGACAGTGTTCTCGAAGCTACCAGCATGAGTTTGACCAAACTGGGGGAGGCAGTGGAACACAGGAGTGCCTGGCGTGCTCTGGTCCATGGGGTCACGAAGAGTTGGACACAACTAAACCACTAAACAAACAAAAACAATGTTAGTCTTGTTTCACAAAGTGAAAAGTGGAGGGTTGTGGGGGTTTTTTAGGGGCAGAGGTAATGCCCATTTTCATTTGTTGTTGTTTTCAGAAATCACAAACAAGTGATTTGTGTGTAATATATTACACACACACACATACCCCTAGAGAACAATGTCTAGATCCCCTGTTGCAGCCAACTTTAAAACCACTGAACGAAAAAGAACAATTCGCTGCAAAGGGCTTCAGTATCTGGGGAAGGGGAAGGCAATGACCGAGGAAGAAGAAGAAAGCCAGCTCTGTGCAACAACAGAGCACACAACAGCTACGGCATAATAAAATTAGAGTGTCAAGTTTATCTGCTATTATTAATCAATCCATACCATTGATTTTTCTCGAGAAGCATTCTCTCTGTTTTTCATTTCGTTTGTTTTCAGCTGTCATAGGATAAACCACCCTTCTTACGAAACCCACAGACGTAGAGAAACATAAGAGATATCTAGGAAAATATAGGATCACAGAAGGGGCTCCAAGGGTCCTGTAGTCTAGCCCTCTGCAATGCAGGAATCACAACCAAAGAACAATGCTCAGAAAAGTAAAGAAACATAATGACAAGGCAACCCAAGTTTTGTGGTGGGACAGATCTGACTTAGGGAAGTTACTGACATCATGCTTTGACTCAGGAGTGGGGAGACACCTCCCCCTATCACCCTGATTTACCTCGTTATTCAGCTCCCACACAGAGCCGACACACATACCTAACAGATACTAAAAGACTATACATTAAGATTATAGGTTCAAAAGATCTGTCCATTAAGGAGTTAACAGTGGGTTAGCTAGAAGTTAAGGAAGAATTTCCTGGCTACAGTTCCAGCTATGGTTCTATAGCCTGATATCAATGTGGTATACTAGCCATGTATACCACATTGATCATTCAAGGTTTCTTGGGACATGTCCACACTGGAGGAAAACGTGGATTCACAATGGCGTGTCACCCCATGAAAGCTGGAGTGTCCACATGACGTCCTCCCCATCCCAGCGTTGTTGGGAAATTTTCAGCCTTTAAATGTGGCAAGTTTTCACCTTTGGGACATCAAAATCAGAACAAAACCAGATTTAAAGTGGGAAAGGTCCAGGGCAACACTGGATGGGGTCCACGTTTTGTTCTGGTGTGGACAAGCCCTTGGCTTCACACTTTTCTGATCAGCAGATTGGAGCACAGAGCTTATGTTCTCTTTACAAACAGGTTTCCAGGACCTAGAAACAAAGTGTGTAGTTCACATATGGCAAGCAGAGGGCTCTCTATGCACCTTCGATACTACAAAGAAGCCAGACCTTCTGAGTGTTTCCTTATGATCAGATGCATAGCGTAATCTTAGCTTGTGAGGATTAGTGGTGGATGGTCTCTTAATTGCTCCACATCCACTGTCTGCTCCATGTTAATTTGTGATCGCCAAGGCTAGCTGGTTTGTTTTTGTAGTGAAACTGTGCTGTAAAAATGATAAAAGAAAAATAAAGGATAATGAGCTTAATTTTTGAATTTTGTATTATATGGTAAGACAGCCTGGGGAAAATGTGTTTTCTTTTATTCCTGTGAAAGAGCAGGATACCAAATGCTTGAAATATCTATTGGGGGAATGTCCATGTTTGAACTATGAAGGATTTGGGCCAAATTATGAGTGGCTTACGTAAGAGGTGTGAGTGTAGGAGAAGGGGGTGCTTTCTCCATCCTCTGGAGCTCCTGGGAAACTCAGCAGATCTGCTGTGCCTGGAACAGGATGTGGAGACGGCAGCTGAATTGGACACAGCTGTGGGATGCCTGAGGATCTACCTTGGGCCTTCCCACAAAAAGCAAGTCTAGAGTGAGAGACTGTGGTGATGGCTGCTGTTTCCAGGAACTTTTCTCATTTTGAGACTTTTATGGGTGAGCTGAGGTTTTTTTAGGACCCTGGGTGAGAACCTGGAGGCTAAGAGGAAGGAAATGGAAATGAATGTGTCAGAAGGAAACTGAATATCTATCTCTATCTACTGTATCTATCTATCAACTATCTATCTTTGTATGAATGTAACATTTTTATATGTCACTGTATTTTTGTAATATTTTTGTTTAAGCTATCTGTTGTTGCTTCAGTTTTTTGTACACTGCTTAGAGATATTTTTAATATATTAAGCAGTACAGAAATTAAATAATCTAATCAAATAATCAAATATTCGCATGAGGGATCGTCAGTAATGGGCATACTCACTGCTTAACTAGGAGTGTCTCAAAGGAGATATATCCTGTACAATCTCAGAATTTCTTAGACTTCATTATCCTGCTGTTGCATCTCCAGCCACAACACATATTCCCCAAACTCGGAATACCATAGCCTGCCAGCAAAGCACATTTAATTAAAATTAATGAAATCTGACAGATTGGAATGACCTCAGTTGTAAAGATATTCTTTACTCCATTTAGAAATGGAACATTTGGGATATCATTAATAATGGGGTGGTCTTAACAGCAGCAACGGAATGAAATGGAAGGATAATTGGTGCAATTTGTAAAGCAGTGACAATTTAATTATTGGCAGTTTTACTCAGACTGAAGCAAGCCGTGAAAGGAGGACTGCAGCTTAATATCACATTGCATAAATATTTTGATACCCTGAAAGAGTCACGCTTCCCATCAGAGTGTCAGGGAAGGGCTTTGCCTTTTGGATATCATTCATTATTCCATAGGATGCATTTATTCCCAAAAGTAGTTTCTAGTTACACTCTGACTGAAACCTATAAAATAAGATCCAGCTAACTGGCATGAAACCAAAACAAGATGATCTTGTGGCCTCTATTAATTAACATGCTCTAGACACCAGAAGCAAACTGAAGAAAATGAACATGACATGAATTACAATAATAGTACTGGATTGTACCTACTGACAATCTATGGTACCTAAGCTCTAGGTATCCAACATGGGGCTCTCCAGATGTTGTTGGACTCCAACTTCCATCATCCCTAAGTTTTGGCTATGCTAGATAAGCCTGGTGGAAGCTGTAGTCTGGAGAGCATTCTTGAGGTCCTAAAGCAACATGCTCAAGATTACAGCTTGTACCCAGCAATCTTCAACCAAGAATGACTGACAGCCCTGGGTGCCACTATCAAGCATGAACTTCAAATTTACCCATAAACCCATGAAGTCATGCAGAGGCCATTCCTAGCCCCGTACTTGAAATCTTTTTGATAACAATAAATAATAAATAACTAAAGGTGTCAAGATTTAACCTGACAACTTTTACATGCAAAGAGGGTGCTAAGTCTGTGAGCTATGGGTCTTTCCATGACAGGATCGCACCTACTTGTCACTGCTGGTAACCTCCAAAACCATTCCTCCTAATTACCTAAGTCTGCATTATCCTTATCTTGATCAAGCCTCCCAAACTGAAATTAGGTCTTCAATTTCAAGCACACCAGATGTAATACAGTTTTATAGTATATGGCATTTGTAATATCAGAAATATTAGTTTGAAGTGTTTTTCTCAGTTTCAAATATTTGACGGATGCTTAAGGGCTATGTTTTGATTAGAAATGGATGAATCACTCATAACGTTTTTACTCAATGTTTGTAAAAATAAAATAAAATCAGCTAGTAATCTATCCATTCAAAATGTTTTGCATTCATTTCCAATGCAGAGGTGAATTTTCAAAAGTCCAAGTGAAAAGCCTGATAGATGGGTGCCTGCAGAAACAATTATGGGATGGGGAAGGCATGTGTGGCCCATGCATGTGTGATCACGTGATCAGATTTCATTTTGCTGGATCGCAGCCAATATCTGCATTTAGCTATGTTTAGGAAGACAGCCCACTGCTTTCAGTAGGACTCACTTTTGAGTAGACATCAGTAGGATTACACTCTTAGATGTTTAAAAGCAAAGCATGGTATCTGGGAAGAAACAGTCCAAAAGATGATCCAAAATGCACATTCAGATTTCTTGTGCATGACATGCAGCTCTTCTGGATCAAGAGCCAAACTCTTTGAAGCATTCACTGCATTGATTTATTTCATTCATTGCTGGGGTTATTAGTATGAAATAGCCATTGCCACTTAGCCACGCAGAGTTTTCAGAGTCTACTGGTTTGCATTTAAACAGTATAATTTGCCTTCAAAGGCAGGTCATCTTTGAGATTATCATCTGCTTTGGTAGGATTTGATGTGCAAAATCTTTTGACTGCACTGTCTTTGATTTTTATCTGTCTGTTCTTCACGTGTCCTAGAACACCAGGGAGATTTAAATGATACATGACCCATCAGCTCCCAGCTCCAGATCTTTGATGTTATTATAATGTATTCAACTTCAGGGCATTGTTCTGGCCTTTTGTACTCAGTGCTATGTATCTTCACATCTACTCAGGACACACACATTAACAGGTGCATACTTTGCTTTGTGGTACTGTAATGCTTAGCATTTCTGGAAATTATGTCTGTGCTTTGTACAGTGCTGAATCGGGGTCTATCCTGGCTGTCTCACAAAGCTTGTAGCTAGGGAACATCAGGCCTGATTCTCTAGTCCACACCATAATAATTATCTTAGAGTAGGACCGAGATAAAAGCCCCTGTACCTTCACAGCCTGATTTGCAAACTACAAGGTCGCCACTCCTTGGTCAAGAATCCATATTGACTTTGCAAGTCCCTTCCAGGGAAATAAGTTTTTGATTGTGGCAGACTCCTCCTCAAAATGTCTTGAGGTGGTCTTGGTCCCATCATGAACTTCTACTGCAGCAATTGCAGCTCTGCACAAATTATATGTGACACATGGATTGCCTGATACAATAGTTTCTGACAATGGCTAAGCATTTACCATCAGTAGAGTTTAAGGAATTTACAAATAGAAACCTTATCTGAGCTGTCACCATTGCACCTCGTCATCCCTAAGCAAACTGACAGAGTGAACAGAAGGTGCAAAAAAAAAGGATGCCCTGAAGCAGATTGTTGGTAGAAACTGGACAACCAGACTTGGCAGGTTTCTCATTACTCAACAGGTCGCTCCACTTCCAGCAACAGGAGTCAGTCCCACCAAGCTACTTATGGGACATCTGCTTAAAACGTACCTTGTCCATCTTCATCCTGACTTAGCTGAAGACTAGAAAGGTAAAGACAAATGAGCCTTGGATGCTGCTCTGTCAGCATGTATTCTTTGTTCATTCTTGTGAACAGCATTTTTGCAAGGAAATAGGGGTCTAGATCCAGGTGCTTCCTTCCATTATCATGGTCATTGGACAGGCATCTCACAAGGCCCAGCGTGCTGGTAGTCAAGAACGGCATTGCAACATTGATCAGTTGAGAAGGTGCTCCTCTCAAAGTGACGTGACATCAGCAGAACCATTAGAACTATCCCCTTTAGAGCAACCAGTAGAAGCTCTTCCTGAAACACTACCTGTGGACATATCAGAAGAGCACAGTGATGAGAGCAATGATTCTTCCTTACCAACAGCTGCTATGAACTACAGGCACCACAGATGGCTAACTGGCAGTGAAGTAAACAGACAGCACTGTGAAAGGACAACCTTGGTTCCACCTTAAACATCTTCTGCAACAACTGAAGCTTTGAACTACATAACCTAACGGGAGAGGTGTTGCTAATGATTTAAGTTAGTGGGGTGTTTTGCCTCATTGGGCTCCTGTAGTTCTCTTCCAGTTCTAGCTGCTTGGTGGAACCTTCCCCTTAGTTTAGTTATGCTACAATAAAGTTAGGTTGTGTTTGAAGGCTTATGTATGGTTTCCTCCCCGAACCCTCAACACAACACTGAACTGTGTCTAAAACTTAATAACAATAGTGCCTGGCAAGTCTCATTGGAAAGAGAACTCCACCTACAAAGTGCCACTGTAAACACCCTTTTCCCCATACAGTACAGTGGTACCTCTGGTTACAAACTTAATTCGTTCCGGAGGTCCATTCGTAACCTGAAACCGTTCTTACCTGAGATACCACTTTAGCTAATGGGGCCTCCCGCTGCCCCCGTGCTGCCAGCGCATGATTTCTGTTCTCATCCTGAGGTAAAGTTCTTAACCCAAGGTACTACTTCTGGGTTAGCAGAGTCTGTAACCCGAAGTGTTTGTAACCCAAGGTACCACTGTACTGTATATGGATTTGGTAGTTGTAAAATAAGTGTAGTTACAGTTAATGTCGCTAGTTGGCATGAGTGATCGTAGAGTTATGGAAGATGTATCACACAAAGTAAAGTGTTCTTTGTTGTGCTTACTCAGGGTGGTAGTCAACTAAGTTTTACTCAGAGTAGACCTAGGGAAATTACGTAATTATTGTTATATTATTAATTTATATCCTGCCTTTTCCCAGACAGGGAATCAATGACACTACAGATAAAAATACAAAAACACTTAACTTAGTCACATTCATTCACTTCAGTGGGTCCATTCTGTGTAAAACTTAGTTGATAACCATCCTCGGCAATCACAGTGGGTGTGTATGCTCCTACCTCCACAACATCCACAACAGAACATTACATGGTGTCAGAATCAGCATGTGGCAGAACTACCTTAAAGAATGGCAGGGCATTACTGTTGGTGATGCAAGGAGGTTTTTTTAGGAAGGCTGCAGAAAAGGGAGAAGCAGCAGTCACAGATCACAGAATTCTGATCATTGAAGTTGTTTCATGAGTAGAACATCCTCCATTTCCCGTAATCTCATTACTGGCCTGTTACATCTTGCCCTGATTGACAGCCAGCTCAATGGTCATCATCCCAGTCTGTTCACAATGGCACGTCAATGCTAAATAAATGTTCAGAAGCTTCCAGAGAAATTTCACACGCTTTGAATTGTCTTTTGGGAAACCACTTGCTCAAGAGCCTTCCCAGAAAAGAAGTATTTTCATATAAGGGCTACTGGCTGGGGAATCTGCATCCAAGTTTGACATTTTCACCAGAAGCCAAAAGACCACAAGATCAATGCTATTTTGAACCCTGTCCTTCTAGAGCAAAACATTGTTAACATCGCCCTGACTGCAAAAGACTGAATCGTTGTCACAGTCTAAAATGTCTGACAGGAAGCAATGGCAGCCATTTTGTACCAACTGGGCTGTGGAGGACAAAGGGTTTTCTTCTTTGATTCCTGATCAAGTCATATTATATCCGTATGCATCCAAATGGACGGGAGAGGGGTCACAGAAGTAGACTGCCTCGACCACCTTGCCCTTTGAAATTCTCAGTACTAATTGAAGCACAAATTGAAGCACCGGGAAAATAATAATAATTACGCCTTGTCAAAAGTCTAGCTTGATGAAAGTGCCAGTATCAGCCCAGCTCTAACAGAGACATACCTTCCACAGTTCAGCAGGCTGCTCTTTCAGTCTTGTTGCACTAGCTGTCAGCAAACAAGAGCATTACTGCTCCAATGATTTATCGGATGGTGGAATTAGACTCTCACTGGATCACTGAATACATCTGGACTGGCCTAATGAGCACAGTCTTTACCAGCAGACAAATTGTGGAGGGCTCCCAAATATTTTAGGCATGATTCACAGGCCCAATAGGTCTTGTTTACTGATACACTATTTATAACGAGCTCAATTAAATCACCTAGAGGAGGAGACAGACCAAAATCTCACATACCCAGGGATACCAGTTTTGTCTGAAGTGAGTATCTCCTCATTACACAGGTTAGAAAAACACCATTAATAATTTTGATAGTTTCTCTCAGGCATATTTATGTTACAGGCTTTGTTAAGCAGCACTGAGTATTTTTTATTCCTTCCTTCTGGCAGCACAAGAAATCAATTTGAGTGTAACCATCACACTGTGTAAACTAACTTAGGAGCAATGAAGTACTCAAAAGTTTATTTTCAACACTTAAATTAGCAGTGTTCCTGAATGAAGACCATTCTGTTTCTCTCGATAACTGAAAAGCTTCGATTTGTGGTGGCAAGGCACACCGTTTTGCTGTTGTGAGAAATGACACCATGGGAAGACATCTTGACATTCTTCCCCACACAAAACTGAGGTGGCAGAATGCAGTTGGGGCAGCAATGTGAGCATCCATCTTATGTCAGCTCAGCGATCTTGAGTGGAAGAATGTTGGTGTCAGACAGCATTTGTGATGCCTGCTACTGGCCCTCTCGGTGAGTTCACACATGCATGTTTGTCACTAGATGACCACCACACTGAATGTTCACTTGCCCACTCAGCCACTTCAATCTGAAGAATGGCATTGTTCTGGGTGCCACATAATGCCCATTCCACATTTGTAAGAAATCAATATGTTGGAAATCAATATGATATTGAGTGGGCTCCTTCACTCTACTCTTTTCAGTGCCTGCTAAAACTTGCTTAAACAATCCTACCTAGTTACCTAGAATGCTAATGTGTGTTTTTTAGTTTACTGCTAGTTTTATTTTATTTTTGAATGTTTTAAATAGTTGTTTAAATGGTTTTTACCAATAATTTTATTCTTTTGGTAAACGGCTTTGAGGTTTATTTAACAAGCAAACACTATATATATATATATATATATATATATGCTTTCGTAGATTTTCACGGGTACAGGAATGCAGGTTTTGGTGTCCTCGGGTGTCTTCCCGTGTAAAAGTTGGGGTGTCTAGGCGACGTTTCGACGAGGTCTCACTCGTCATCTTCAGGCTGGTGCTTTCGGCTTCTTGTTACTGGAACAGAGCAGGATCTCAGTGTTTGAGTTCCTATAAATACTGTTGAGGAGGTGTGGTGTATAGCCTCCAATGTTTTGGGCAGAGAGGAGGTTCCCAGGCTAGTGTGCCTTTTCTTCTTTTGTTCCTTAATTACTTGAGGGATATCTTGAGTGATTTCTTGAGTGATTTCCTGAATCCCACTTAGGTGGGTCATTAGGTGTGGATTAGTTGCTAAAGCCTTCGTGTCTTGAACTCTTGAACTTTGTGAAGAGTTTTTCTGAGAAGATGGCTGTACTGCACTTGGTTGTGCTCTGGCTTGGCTTCGTGTATAGGGGCGAGCTGTGGTTTTGTGGCCTGTGCCAGCCAAATCTGTGTAGGGATTGCAGGGGGGTGCAGCATCCGGAGGTGCCACCCTGGTTTGGCTACTGGATGGTGTCTGTAATTTATCTGTGGAGAGGGTCTGGGTTTGGGTCTGGTGTGGTTGATTGGTGATGGCGTTCTGTGTGCCTCTGGATCTGGTGTCAGATTTTGTGGGGAGGGCTAATTTCCAGATGTCTGGCAAGCGGGATGTGTCGTCACGCTTGTTCATGTTGTGAGGGTGTTTCTCTATCTCGATGGCTTCCATGATTATTCTCTTGTGGTGATGTTCCATATTAAAGAGCAATTTGGAATCTGCAAAATTAATTTCGTGTCCTGTTTCTTTCATGTGTTGGAAAAGAGAGGAAGTTTTTTCTTCTTTTTTGACGGCATTCTTGTGTTCTGCGATACGTGCATTTATTCGTCTGTTTGTTTGTCCAATGTACGTGGCTGGGCAGACTTTGCAGGGTATTTCATAGACCCCTTGGTTTTCCAACTGAATTTTATCCTTGGGGTTTCTGAGGATATTGGCTATTTTTTGGTTGGTGCAAAAGGCTGTTTTGATATTGTGTTTATGGAGGATTTTGCTAATTTTATCTGTAGTGCCCTTGATATAAGGAAGGAGGGCTATGCCATTGTTTTCTTCTGTGTCTTGGTTTTTGGGGGGTGTTTCTTTTTGGATTAGCTTCGTAACCCTGTTTTGCTGGTATCCATTTTGCTGGTATTTTGCTGGTTTTGCTGGTATCCATATATATATGATGAAATAAATAAATGTGCAGAATGGCAAGCACACCTCAAACACAAAAGCCTTTCAATGTTGACAGCTTATGAAAAACATCAAGCGCTGATGCAGCTTTGTCAAAAGCTTTCTGAAAATCTAAGTACATGATGTCAGTTGGCTCAGTCTAAGGATGCAGTCAACATATAATAATAATATGACTGTGGTAAGAATGAAGGAGTCAGCTGCAGCTAAAAGGTTTTGGAGAAGTCTGCTTACCTTAGGAGTCAGGCAGCATTGCAGCCTGGCCATGGTTGTGTCTGCGATCTGAGGTCGTTGACTGGTGGGAACAGCAGCCTGCCTGCAGATTCACCAATTGCAGGCAGGCTCAGGCACAGAACATCCCTGGGGGGCCATAGCACTCCTCAAGTGGGGGCCCCTCATGGTACCCCTATTTGATGTAGGTCATAGGGGCCCCCCATCAAATTTGCTCCACCCTTAGATGCACTCCCAGCAGGTGGGCCAGAGTGAAAAATGGTTATACCCAATGCCTAAGCCAAACCATGCACATCTATAATCAATAAAGTTGTGACCTATTTGATCCCAGTTGTTGTCCTTGTATGGGAGCAACGGGTTCATGGGGCCTTGACATGCAATAAAATGGTATTGATGAGCTATCAAAAGGACCTAAGGAGTCTGGTATTCCAATATCAGAGTGTCACTACCAAAAAAGACAAGAATCTTAATAAACATGCCGGGGGGGGGGCGGAGAGAGATAAGGTGTCTTAAGCTGTTTAAGTAGACATGGAAAAGGAGGGGGAAAGCAATATAATTCCACTATCAACCCTTGTTTGATCAAACATTTAAACCAGGCTTCCTCAACCTCGGCCCTCCAGATGTTTCGAGACTACAATTCCCATCATTCCCTGACCACTGGTCCTGCTAGCTAGGAATCATGGGAGTTGTAGGCCAAAAACATCTGGAGGGCCGAGTTTGAGGGAGCCTGATTTAAACTGTGCAGAAATACTACCTTAGATACTCCCCCATCTCAACTGCAACCCATTCAGAAGTCCATGCAAGGCATCCAGTAATATGGGAGAAAATGAATACAACCTATACTGTGGTACCTCGGGTTACAGACACTTCAGGTTACAGACGCTTCAGGTTACAGACTCCACTAACCCAGAAATAGTACCTCAGGTTAAGAACTTTGCTTCCGGATGAGAACAGAAATTGTGTGGTGGCGGCACGGCAGCAGCTGGAGGCCTCATTAGCTAAAGTGGTGCTTCAGGTTAAGAACAGTTTCAGGTTAAGAATGGACCTCCAGAATGAATTAAGTTCTCAACCCAAGGTACCACTGTAGTTCTGACCAGCGCTTGATACCTATACGGAAATAACACCTCCATATAGCCATGCTTCTGGTTGACTGGATATTTTGTGCATTCAGGAGTTGTCTGGGCACGGGGGTAAGTGCTTAATTTAGAAGGTACATTTTTAATACTGAACCACCTATTCCAGCAAAAGAGAAAACAAAGAGTTACAGACACACACACACACTTGCAAGAGAGTGAACGTCATAATGCAACGTACCACAGTGATTTAGCGGGTGAGAGTACTAGATTCTCAGCATGACAGCTTATCCAGGGTATGCACTAAAGCACTGAATCACTAAACTGGTATGTTCCTAAACTTCACATCGTATTTTTAAAATGAATATTATTCAGCTGAAAAGTGGCCTGATGTAGGTTTACACAGTACTATTAATTCTAAAAATAGCTTTTCCAAACATTCATAATGCACCATATAATAGAGATGGTGGCATTTTAATATATTATTCTGATTACTTGCTTTTACTGTAATGAGTTATGCAGACATACAGAAAAATGTTCAGTTGACACAGGCTATCCAATACTCCATCTGAAGGATAAGCAACATTTTTTTTTAAATTCAGGATCCAGTAGAGGATCAGGAGTATTGATTTGTTTAATTGAGGGGGGGAGGGAGAGGGGGAGAAAGAGAGAGAGAGAGAGAGAGAGAGAGAGAGAGAGAGAGAGAGAGAGAATGTTGCTCTTCAGCATCAAGTTATCTCATTTGAATAAATCCTAAGCTTCAGCCCTAGATGTGAAAAGGACCTAGGCAGTCTTAGCAGACCATAAGCTTAACATGAGCCCACAGTGTGATGCAGCAGCAAAAAAGCTAATTCTATTCTAGGCTGCATCAACAGAAGTATAGTGTCCTGATCAAGGGAAGTAATAGTACCACTCTATTCTGCCTTGGTCAGACCACCCTTGGAATACTGTGTCCAATTCTGCACCCAACATTTAAGAAGGATATTGACAAGCTGGCAATGTGCAGAGGAGGGTGACCAAGATGATCAAGGGTTTGGAAACAAAGCCTTGTGAGGAACAGTTGAGGGAGTTCAGGATGTTTAGCCTGGAAAAAGAGGAGACACGATAGTCATCTTCAAATATCTCAAGGGCTGTCACATTGAAGATGGAGAAAGCGCCATCTGGAGGATAGGAGACTTTGAGTTACCACACCAATGACTTTGAGTTACAAGAAATAAGATTCCAATTAACATGAGCAAGAACTTTCTGGCAGTAAGAGCTGTTTGACAGTAGAACAGATTCCCTCTTTGGAGACTTTTAAGCAAAGGTCGGATGGCCATCTGTCATGGATGCTTTAGCTGAGGTTCCTTCATTGCAGGCGGTTGGATTTGATGACCCTCAGGATCCCTTCCAACTCTACAGTTCCGATTCTATGATTTAATAGATCCTCGCCAAGGGATTCCTGGCAAATATGGTGTCTAATTGGCAATAGTATCTGTAAACAATGCATTATGTCTCTCTGTGTAAGTGACGAAGAGGCAGTTTCTATAGAAATTGCTATTTTTATGGACTGCTTGAAGGAAATGGGCACATAAAACTGCAGACTACAATCCCCAGGCAGCTCTAACTTAGTGCAGAGTATACTTTTGTTTCACTCAAATAGTTGTCTACCCATAAAACAGGAACCACTAATACTGGCTGCAGTCCTGTGCACAGGTTGCTTAAGTCCTCACTCTGTTCAATTAAATCCATCCCATCCAGCAATATCTATCCTGTTGGTTAATTCTCTTTGGTACCAACTTTGATTTGAGGATAACCCTTCATATACTGTCACTGGTGGAGGAAGAGGCATGCGGGGGGAGCGCACCGCCCCCAGCAGCGTGATCCCAGTGGGGTGCCGTCGCGGCTGCCCCCGCCCCGGGTGCCACGCCCCGACGGGCAACACACCACGTCCCGAAAATGCGTGTCAGCACCTGCTCTCCACCCTGCCGCCCCCCCCCCAGTGCCAGAGCATGAAGCTCCGCCACTGTATACAGTGGTACCTCAGGTTAAGTACTTAATTTGTTCCGGAGGTCCGTTCTTAACCTGAAACTGTTCTTAACCTGAAGCGCCACTTTAGCTAATGGGGCCTCCTGCTGCTGCCGCGCCGCCAGAGCCTGATTTCTGTTCTTATCCTGAAGCAAAGTTCTTAACCTGAAGCACTATTTCTGGGTTAGCGGAGTGTGTAACCTGAAGCGTATGTAACTTGAGGTACCACTGTACTGTATCTGTTACATTGCAATTACCAATAGCAGCCCTGTATGGCAACGCCTGATGGTACAAAAGAGTTTGACTTAATATGTCAGTTACTCAGCTTTTTAGTTACTCAGCTTTCCTTTTTTTTAAATTGCTTTATGTTTATTTCCATTTTGTTAAGTTTTACCTGCTGATTTATACCCTGCATTTCATACCTGTGCTTTTATGTGCAATGTACTGCTCGTCTTGGTGATAGCTTAGTTGCTATTTTTATATTCTGCATTATATATCTAATAATGTTGAACAGGTCAGTGTCAATCCAACCACAGTAAGCAGTGTGGGATGTAATCCACTGGGGGCAGTCAAGTACAACATTCCTTGTTTGCTAGAGTGGACATGTGAGGGAATGTTTGGTCCAGCCTGTCGAAACTTCCTGTTCCTCCTGGCCTGGAGCATCCTTCCTTGCATGTGACAAATGGGTAGGCATGACCTTTCCAGACCTGGTAAAAGGACAAGGCATGCCGCCACTCTCTCTCTTTTCCATCTTCTTTTCGTCCTGCAAACTTCCTGGAACGAACTGCTGGCTGCCAGCCAGGCAGTCCCCCTGGTCATCTCCCTTATGGGATAAACCTGTTAGTGTAAGTTTGTAACTTTAAACCTAAAGCCTGCCTTCAGGGTTCACACTGTGCTCTGCCTGATTGTGAGTAAACTTTCTTTTTATTGCTTATGAATAAGACTGTGGTCTCTTTATTCTTTTAGGAGGGATTTAAAAGGGGGTCTTACCAGGAACATACAATTCAATCTGAGGGAGATTGAATTGCATAATAGTAAGAGGTTCTAGCGAGCCTGCAACCAGATTTCTGCTGTGTGTGAGAAGGGGAATGTAAACTCTGCTAAGTAAAGGAATTTGCTAGCGCAAGTTAGGAAGGATATTATTAAACAATATATCCTCTCCCTCCACCCTGAACATTCCCACAAGCAGCTGCCCTGTTAAATTGTTAAAGAGTGGGGTGTGAATCCCTTAAACAAATAAATATAAATGGTGGATAATACTTCCTTGCACTATTCCTGCAGTAGAGGCATCTGCCAACAGAAGCGGAAAGGAGGAAATTTCTCTCACTTCTACCTCTCCTTTGCAGCCTGCAGTGCCCCCTCCTAAAAACTGTTCTGGAGGATTAGGAGAATTATAAAAGAAGGGGAAAGGGGGAAATGTGCCTCCCCCTTTTGTTTACCTCATGTACTGTACCTACCTATATTTGTAGGGAGGGAAGGACTCATGACTTGTCCAATCCTAATGCCTGCAGCCAGTATATCCTACAGGCAAGACTAGAAGTGATGTCACTCTTGCAATCAGCAGTCCCAGTAAGTGGTAGTGAAGCTGCTACCAGGAGGTCTGTTCCTAAGCAGCACCTTGCCATGCTGACTGCTCCTGGCAATTGCGTGAATTTAAATTAAAAGTAAATTGCAGGTGAGGAAAGCCATCCTGACAGAACCAAGGGCAGAGGGCAAGGAGGTCACATCTGAACAGGCCCAAGTCTCAGCACAGCACAGAGGTTTCTTTGGTATAGTAAGTGAATTATACATTTTATAAAGTGCCCTCTTGTTTTTTGTTTTTTTGGTTGCCCAGTTTTCAGCAGTAGATGGCATGGTGGGGTTGTGCTGAGTCACTACTGCATACTGGGATGGAGAAGGGGAGGGGCACAATGGCAGAGTTGGCATGGTGCAAACAGGCCAGCAGGAGCCCTGGATTGGTTCCACCTGTGAATTTGCACCATGCTAACCTTGCCACTGTGGTGCCCCTCCCCCTCTTGGTATGCTGCAGGTGAGAAACACAGCCGTCCTACGCCATCCACCGTAGTCCATTTTGTTGCCAGAGTGATACATAGCAGACCTCCAGAGTTCAATAATATAAGGAATGATGTCACACAGCTGAGGCAGGAATCGCTCATTTTGTTGACATTTTCATGGCAACTATAACATGTTCTGGCTCTCTCTGAAACCCTTCTTAGGAAACCCTTCTTAGGAAACTCTTCTTAGGAAATCAGAGAAGCTCATTATAGCATCTAGGATTCGTTTGCAGAAAGGATAATGGGATACATTGGCTGCTGCTTTGGCCCAGTAAAACTGTTTTTCTGATGTTAAAAAACAGAATTCCTGCCCTTAGCTACCGTCTGGGAGCACAGCAGTTTATAGCACACTCATCCCAATGACTTCCTTCTCCCCAGAAAGTGCCTAAGATTAACACACCATAAGAAGTGGGTCATATTGATTAGTAGATGTCCCTTTCAACTGGTTAACTCTTCAGTCTGATATCCCTATCTGATTGTATTTGTAGAAGCCAAACTTTTAGGCCGGCAAGTGTAGTGTTATCCTCAGATGTCTTCCAGCCCAAAGGATGTGTCGTAATAATCCCTCCATCCTGATGCCAGTTCAGACTGAGTGCTTCTCTAAGCATGGTTGAACAAAGAGAGGATATATTTTCTAGTGACAGGACTAAAGAGTTATGGTGTCCTAAATCAAATTAGCAGACAGGCTCTGAGTGGGAGCCTCTGTAAGATTAATAGGCTGCTGGGATTTTTTAAGGGAAAAAAGAGCAACAACAAGGTAATGAACAAGTTCAGCATTAAGCTAAATGGATGAACAGAGATAAATCCACAAGGTGAAATACAGGGCCTGTTAAAGTCTGCAGGAGCCCTGTCACTAATACCACTGGAGCTAGGATTTCTCCTGTAAAATTTCCATAGGGATCTTTCAAGCAGACGTCAGGAGGAAATCTTGGCACAAGATACAATATGACATGTTGTTGTTTAGTCGTTTAGTCGTGTCCGACTCTTCGTGACCCCATGGACCAGAGAACACCAGGCACTCCTGTCTTCCACTGCCTCCCGCAGTTTGGTCAAACTCATGCTGGTAGCTTCGAGAACACTGTCCAACCATCTCGTCCTCTGTCGTCCCCTCTCCTTGTGCCCTCCATCTTTCCCAACATCAGGGCTCTTTTTTCCAGGGAGTCTTCTCATGAGCTGGCCAAAGTACTGGAGCCTCAGCTTCAGGATCTGTCCTTCCAGTGAGCACTCAGGGCTGATTTCCTTAAGAATGGAGAGGTTTGATCTTCTTGCAGTCCATGGGACTCTCAAGAGTCTCCTCCAGCACCATAATTCAAAAGCATCAATTCTTTGGCGATCAGCCTTCTTTATGGTCCAGCTCTCACTTCCATACATCACTACTGGGAAAACCATAGCTTTAACTATAGGGACCTTTGTTCGCAAGGTGATGACTCTGCTTTTTAAGATGCTGTTTAGGTTTGTCTTTGCACAATATGCCATATCTATGATCATTTCTACGATCGCATCATTAACAACAGATCCTGCCCCGCATTAAAATTAATAAGAAAGCTCTTGTTTTCAAAGACCAAATTCAATTCATTCACATTATGGTTGCTTTTGTAGAAAAGTATGAACTAATTTGTTCCATGCTTTGGAATACAGACCAATGAACATTAGGTACCTTTTACCTGGGTGCTAACATGCAAACCAATGTTACTAGGTTGTAAAGATATACAAGCCAAGCGCAATATGTTATTTAGAAACCTTCACATCAGAGTAAATTAATCTGAGGCCAATCTAGCACATTACAACAGTGGCATAGTTTCTTTCTTGGGAGTCTGTCCTGTCTTCAAGCACCAGCTTTTTAAGAAATTTACAAAAATTAAACAACAATCAAACACAATTGTAAAACATTCAATGGTGTCGGCCTGCTTGTGCACAGGGCTTCCACTCAGGAAGTGGCGTAGCGTGGGTTGTCAGCACCCGGGGCAAGGCAGGTAATTTGCACCCCCTAACCCATGGATTTGCGCCCCCTAACCCGTGGATTTGTGCCCCCTAACCCTACCCCCCAGATGTTGCGCCCGGTGTGGCCGGCCCCCCCTGCAGCCCCCACGCTACGCCACTGCACTCAGGAAAATCCCTGAGGTGGCACATTGGGTCAGTGTGTCTGGTTGTTAACCAGGTTGGTGGTTCAAGCCCATCCAGGGATGGCTGTCGGCAGAACTGCATTACAGGTGACCCTTGGGATCCCTTCCAACTCTGCAATTCTATGACTCTATGAAATGAAAGTTCCCCTTCCTCTCCTCACCCCTGCAGCACCCCTATGTGGCCAAAAAGCCTGCCGTGGAGGGTCTGGAAAATGTCTGATACAGATGAGGGGGTCACGGTGAGATGCAGTGGCAAGGAAGGACAAGTTCCTTTGTATCCATTGGTGTGACGTTGGATAGTGCCCATCTGTGAGATTGATTGATTGATTGATTGATTGATTTCTCACCCATCTGGCTGGGTTTCCCCAGCCACTCTGGGCGGCTCCCCACAGAATATTAAAAACACAATAAAACATCAAACTAAAAACTTCCCTAAACAGCTAGCTAGATATGCGGGCTCAAGCTAACTCGGTGCAGAGCAACCAAGACAAATCAAGATTAAGCAGAATGGGACTGAAGAGTGAGGTTTAGAAGAGGACAAGGGATATGTGAATTCACACTGGAATTTGGTGCACTTGCCTAGGTTTTCGGGCTACAGGTAATGCATGCAAAGGTGTGTGAGAAGGGGTCTCAGTGGCGGTCCCCGCACTTGATGGATTCTAATGGGTGTCAATGCGTTTATTGTGTAGCGCCTCTGAACTAGAGTACCCTCTCACAGGCCTCTCAGTGAACTACGTCAAGATACAGATTGTATGAATTAAGTTGGGGGTCAGGCATTGGCATTTTCTGCCCTCCTCTCATTATTTTGCAACACTGATGAATATCCCTCCTACTGGTTAGTTCAGGGGTAGGCAACCTAAGGCCCGTGGGCCAGATGCGGCCCAATCGCCTTCTCAATCCAGCCCGCGGATGGTCCGGGAATCAGCATGTTTTTACATGAGTAGAATGTGTCCTTTTTAAAAAAATGCATCTCTAGGTTATTTGTAGGTCATAGGAATTCATTCGTATATTTTTTTCCAAAATATAGTCCGGCTCACCACATGGTCTGAGGGACGGTGGACCGGCCCATGGCTGAAAAAGGTTGCTGACCGTTTAGTTTAAGTAGAGGTCATCATGCACACACTGCAACAATCCTGCTCTTTATGCATGAGCTTTACATACTTTCCTACAGATTTCAGAGTCAAGGTGCTAGGAGGTAGAACAACAGCTAAGCTGAGTTCCACAGGTAACAACTGAAGGTAAGAACTTCAGGACTAAGTGGAGACTTGAACTTGCTCTAACCACTACAAATACTTGCTGTCTCAAATACTCTTCTCCCAAGGGTTTTATTTATTTACCTTGCTTTTCTGCACGTTTTCTGGGTCTCAAACCTGTTTACAAACAAGAAAACATATAATAGACAACATTTAAAACACAAATTAAAGCTTTTGAGAATAAAACATCACACCAAATTCATTGCATTTTAAAGCATTGGAGAATAAAACATCAGAGCAAAATTCACTGTGCAATCGGCATCCTGAAAGAAAACCATTTTAACTCGGCATGTGAAACTGCCTGCCTGATTTCTAATGGGAGGGAGTTCCAATGAGTCGACAAAACTGAAGACACAACTCTTCATTGACCTGAGCCGTGCTCCTGGTTCATGAGCCATGGGCCAACTAGCACTACCAATTCTTTCCTCTGTTTGTACAACTATGGGAGCTATGGGGTCAACCTGTGATGATTTTTCATAGCCATCGCAGGGGTGCGGGTGTCCCAATGTATGATTTTCCCATAGTGTATAAGGAACCATAAAGGAATAAATTGTAAGATGTTCTGCAACTACAGAGCTCTCCCCTCCCACACGCTCCAAACCTCTGCTAGTTAATGTAGCTTTACAGTTCTGAGACGATCATTGTAATTAACTGTGTGAAAGCATGAATCAGTTTAAACATGATTATAGTGGTGCTATTCCTACTTGACTGGCCCTGTCAGTGCTCCTGTTACAAACATGGTTTTTCTTGCCACTTGTGATTTTAATCGGAGCTTGGATTAGACACTTAGAAATGATGGTCTTGATCCAATGTCCTTTTAAACTGGATTGCACCCCCCCTATCAATCTTGTATTGAGAAAATGAGAAAATAAATAGATTTGTCATTTTGTCCAACTTGAAAGCAAGAGGGAAAAGAGCAGCATCCTATCATGTTCAATTTGAAGTAAGGCATGTTTTCGTCTTAACCAAGATGATTTTGTAAACTGATGCAAAACTCTGAAGATTAAGCCACTTTCTTCTAAACCTATAATTGTTTTCTTGATCTTACAAGCAAGCTCTTAAGCGAGAGAGATTTACCGAGACCCTGGAGTATTTGTCTACTGAAATACCACAGCATGTAAACACCATTTGTTCTCATGTCTGTGAAGAAGTAAGGGAGCTCTAGGTAGCACCAAAATTGCTTACATTTCCAACAATGGCACTTTTCTTTTTCATAGATGCTGATTAATATTTATTGCTGATGCAAATGGCAGTTTAAGTGGGGGCACTTAAGCAATACACCATTAATTAAAAAAAGAATACCAACTGTCAGCCAAGAAGAAGCTGGGATATATGAATAACTGAGGCAATACAGCAAAGTTTTTACAAAAGCAATGGTTTGGATGCTATAGGACGCATTTTAAATCTAAAGCTGAAAAGCTTCTCAGGCAAAATAAGTAAATAAAAAGGTTATTTGCTGGGCAAGGCAATGATCAGCTCCTTGCAAAATAGCTTACAACACCTTGTTATAAGTATGATTCTTGCCATTTATAACAGATAGTAAGGCAAAGATTTGGCCTACTTTATGGGTTCTGACTTGTTCTCTGGTCAGAGGTCTGGATTTCTGAGGCCTTCTAAAGGAGACTTTTTTCGGTGATTCACTCTAGCTTGTTTCAAGAAAGGATATGAGTGGTGGGGAAAATTTGCCTAGGTCAAATGCAGATGAACCTTTGTTTTCCCTAAACGGACTTTGACGGCCAACACATAAATGCTTCTGGAATGCATGGGATTAATACTGACCTCACAGCCTAACTGGGACCAAGCAGTGTGGCTATTTATATGTTGTGCTCCCATGTGGGTTGCATAGATACAGATACCCCAATTCCTCTGGTGATGGTGGCATCAATAAAGAGGCTTAAAACATGTGGCTGATGATACACTATATGCTTGAAGGGATTTGTTCTCACATGTTGCCTGTATGTTGTGAATCCCTGTTTATACCCACAGATATCATGTTGGTCTGGCCACACGGATCAAATAGCCTACAGAACAGCACACCGGGATACCATTATTTGAACAAGTGAAATGTACATGACTCCAGAGAAGATGCATGTCTCTTCAATGTAACTTTGTTGAATTAATCCTGTTGAGCAAGTATTGTCCATGTGAGTAGGGTTAGCATTCCAATTCTCTTATTAGTAACATAACAAAATTTGGAAATGGGCAAGATGACTTATCTTCACAACCATGGCATGCCCCTTTATGCTGAAATTATGAGCTCAAATTTGCTGAGTTACTTAGTAGCATCCAATGTGTGTGGGGGGGGGGAGAGCCCAAAATTCATTGCCACAAAATATCTCTCAGACCAGAACGAGAGCAATATTGCCTTTCCACCAAAGTATATAATTATGGAGAAATAATCACAGCTAAAATTGACATACAGAAACGTCTTCCTTTGCTTTACTGGCAATCAATATGAAAGCTGATGCCTGGATTTAATTGTGTGCCTCCCCCCCTTTTTTTCATTTCACACTCTTCTTCCAGTCATTTCTCAAGTTCATTTTCATTTATTTTAGAGTCTGCAGGATTAGATTATCTGTGAAGAATATTGACCTCTCTGTCAATGATTCTTGGTATTGTTATTCCTCATTTCAAAAGAGTAGATTACAAAATATATCGCCAAAAAAGAAAAAGGAAAAAACCAACTCTGTAGAAGTGTTCCTCTCCCCCAGGCCCCACTCCTCTATGATAGTGATTGGTTCATGGTCTTATCAAAAGAAATCCCTGAATTTTGCCCAAGAAAAGAGCAATACAAAAACCTGATGAGTCAAAAGTAGTGTGAAAATATATATTTAGCAGTGGTCATCTTTGCAAATATCTTTTATTTTAGAACAATAAATATATGCACAATTGATACCATGTGTCGATTTCTCTGTATGGATCCAAGACACAAACAAGGTTCATGTTCATATTATTAATTTATTTCATAACTTAAAAGAACCCTACCCTTCTTCAGAGTGGCAAATAGACTTCCTTTCTACTCCCATTCCATTCTCATGTGAGGTAGACACAGAGATGTAGGCGGGGTTGCTACACTACAGAAAATTGGCTTACAGGGACAGTATCTGTCAATGACATGAGTACCCAAGCTCATATGGAAGGGATAAAGACTGGAAAAATGTAAATGCCTTTGCATCACACTAAAATGACAAGTCCGTGGGCCTTCTCAGCACTTTGCCTGGTGACGGCACCTGCTGAAAGGTCTCCAAAGAAGTTCTTAAGGTCCAGGTAGGTACATGCAGAAGTGGGCAATGATTCAGGTATCCTGGCCTGGTCCCAAGGGCTTTAAAAGTCAGGTCTACCTTAAGACATTATGCTATCTGAGGTGGAAAACATGGTGACTTCCTTCCATATACTGAAACTGACTAGACTGGCAGTTGCATCTTATTTCAACATTGGTGGTAAGATACTGTCCTCTGTATCTAGGGGGCAAAGGGCAAACTGTGTGGCATACACCAGCACCAGTCCCCTGTCCTGACTGAGGGCCAGCCATTCAAAGGTCACAACCAGCACTTTTAAGTATGGTTCTGAGCATTAAACACTGGTACACATGCCACATTTATGTAGGTATTGTTTAATTCAGGGGTGTTCCAAGGTAGGGGCGGGGGCGGCACGCCCTGTGTGCTATTCCAGGGGGGGGGGGGTGACAAAATGCTGACCCCCAATGGGTGACACCTCCCGGGGCTCAGGGCATGCGCTGCGCCCCCCCCCCCGGACATGCACCATGCCCCCCGCAGGTGCCATGCCATGCCCCCAGGACATGCGTCACATGCCTGGGACTCACGCCACGCCCCCTGGATCCTGGAGCAGGTTGCTCCTCCTCTGGTTTAATTCCTTTTTTATCTTCCTTCCTTCCTCTACAAGTACCATAACAAGTTACCATAAATTCTAACACAAACATCAGTTCTATGTGCCTATGTCTTCTTAATCTGTAATGTGTGAGGTAACACATGAGATTCACCCATCGATGACTTTTTGCACCTCGATCAAAAACGTTGTGGATATATAAAAGTGAGAGGCTAGGTACCCTATCACGTCTTTTTACTTCAGCAATCTAGTTTAAACAACTATAAAAGGATGTAAAAGGAGACATGAAGTCTAGGCTTTTCTTTCTTAAACATCTTTTCAGAATAAGAAAGGAATTCTGTTTAGTTAAGACATCACGCTAATTCCAAGTTACTACTGATTTACCAAATTGCAACCATTCTTTTCCTTCTGTCACTGTAGGCTGCCTTAAAGGACTACTCACCCATGAATATGCTTCAGGATGCATCAGACTTGCGAAATACACAGGAAAAAGGTGATCTCCCATGCTGCGCACTTTCCAATAATGAAGACCATTTCCTCCTTCATCAGCCTGTCACGTCAGTTCCCAGAGTATGACCGTTACAGAGATTTAATCTACATTTAGTCAGAAAATGATTTAGTTTCTTCATAACAAGCAGACAGGCATAAGACAGATGTATTAGTCAGAGGCAGTCGGAGAAAATATTTTTTGGAACCCTGCCCAGACAACACACTGCCTGAGAATCTCAGCGTCTTCCATAACAATGTCCTTCAGAACTTTCTGTTTACTTCCCCCATGTTTCTAACCCAAATGCTTTCATTACTCAGCTTGTTTGGTGCTCAAATGCCATTTCAAAGTTGAATAGTCATGTCTGGCTACTGCTGTCTCCTATGTTTCATTAACATTCAGAGCACCCTTTTTTCTTGTCTTTTTTTCTTTTTGATGGGGTTTTAAAATGTGACCAGAGACAATGATAAATTTCAATGAATCAAATGATTTATGTTCTCAAGCCAATAATGGGGACTGGGAAAGTCTACAAAAACCCTAAGGAACTAGAATTCTACCTGTTAAGCTAACCTGATTCCAGACCATTTCATGTACAGTGGTACCTCGGATTACATACACTTCAGGTTACATACGCTTCAGGTTACAGGCTCTGCTAACCGAGAAATATTACCTCAGGTTAAGAACTTTGCTTCAGGATGAGAACAGAAATCATGCTCCTGCGGCACGGTGGCAGCAGGAGGCCCCATTACCTAAAGTGGTGCTTCAGGTTAAGAACAGTTTCAGGTTAAGAATGGACCTCCAGAATGAATTAAGTACTTAACCCGAGGTACCACTGTATTCTTGTTTATTTATTTGTAAGCTTTGGGACACTTAAATTTGTGTTCCAAGATAAACACAAAGCAGCTGCAGATAACTCTCGAGGAACTATCTTGAAGCACACCCAAAACTCAAAATGTATTTGTAAAGATCCCTTGGTCAGTATTTTATTGAGTCATGTGGAGCTGGATGCTATGAGCTGCTTTTCATATTCGATTTTTTTATGGTATGCATCTTATTATGTAAGATGTTTTACGCAAACACCTAATAATGTTTGTGAATGTAACAAATATGATTGCAAACTTCTTTCATGAAGGCGGACCATCATAGACCAAGGTCTGACCATGTTGTTGCTGTTGTTTTCTGTTGAGTGTACACTCAGCGGCAGATACAATGTGTGAGATGACTCCAACAATCCTCTCTATATGCTATTTGGTTCTCGTCAAAGCTCAGTACAGGTGTGGCTCCTATCTGCTTATGCAAAATTAGATAAAAAGAATTTAAGAAGGATCTGGAACTCAATCTATTAGTAATACAAATGAGCATAACTGAAGACCATGTTGTTCCAATAGAAGAGGTGTGGAGAACCTTTAGCCTGCCTTAAAACGGTTAAGGCAAAGGACCCTTGACAGTTAAGTCCAGTCACAAACGACTCTGGGGTTGCGGTGCTCATCTCGCTTTACAGGCCGAGGAAGCAGGCGTTTGTCCGCAGACAGTTTTTCTGGGTCATGTGGCCAGCATGACTAAGCCGCTTCTGGTGAAACCAGAGCAGCGCACAGAAACACCATTTACCTTCCTGCTGGAGCGGTACCTATTTATCTACTTGTCATTTTTGGGGTGCTTTTGAACTGCTAGGTTGACAGGAGCAGGGACCTAACAACGGGAGCTCACTCCGTTGCGGGGATTCGAACCGCTGACCTTCTGATTGGCGAGCCCAAGAGGCTCAGTGGTTTAGACCACAGCGCCACCCGTGTCCTTGGCCCGCCTTATGTTGCTCTAACTGCAACTCCAATACTCCATAGGCCATGCTTGCTGGGGCTGATGGAAGCTGTAGTTCAGCAACATGTGGAGGCCCAAAAGTTCTCCACACCTGCCACATAAGCTCTCAATGCAACATGTTTGAGTCTTTGAAGTTGTCAACACATAGGCTGTGAAGCACCCTGGGATCTATGAATGAAGGGAGATATACAATGTAATTTAAAAATAATAATGTTAATTCATGGTAGATGGACTTAGATGGTTACTCTGTCACAAGGTGTCACCCTTACAGCCCACATGCAGTTTTGTTTACAATTCAAAATTCTGTTTCCCTGTATTACTTAGCTTTCTGGTGGCATAGGTCTTAAAACCACAAAATCATAAAAGCAGGTAAGTGGGTATAGGACTGCAGCATAAAGACCTTGCTTGAAACACAGCAAGGTTGTGTTTCCCTCTCGCCACTGCACTTCAAGTCACTTTCTTGTCTTGCTGTACATGCCAATGCACGTTAACTGACTTGTTCCTCTGTGCCAAACTCCAATTCACTTAAGTTGTCATCTGCCTACACACAATGGATGCCTCCAGTGTACACTCTTCTGCTTAACTGTGGCTTCTGTTTTCTAATCAGTTAGAAGCTGGTTTGTGGGGAAATGAATCAAGCAGGTGTATTACTTATGAAGCTGCAGGATACAGTGGTGTCAGCATGCTGGAGTCAGAGGAAACAGTAATGTGTATGCAGGTATAAACAATAAAAAGTTTTGTGGCATCTTAAAAGATGACCCCATTTTATTGTGACATTAACTTTCATGGACTAGAGATCTTAGACCATGTATCAAAGGTAAATCCCACTTGCTTCAGTGTGACATATAACACAAATTTCCACTTGCATACTTGGAAGTGTGTCCAACTGTGTGCAACTGGGCTTACTCCATAGGAAGTGGATTTAGGATTGCAGCCTTACTGGTTTGTGAATATGCTCAGAATTGCAGTCCTAGGAACAAGACCCCTTGTTCGCTTAAGAACCTATTTCCATTTACATTATTGAACAAAGAAACGAAAGTTGTTTTCCTATTTCTTCCTCATGAACATGTGGAAGAAATTTGAGTAAGACATAACAGTGTGTTAAAAATGGGAAATGGCAGGTTTGGTTTAGGGCCACTTCATAGAGACGTAGTTAACAACCAGGCTAGAAAATAGGAAAATAAGTTTGGAAAACCCTCCTTTAAAACTTTTGGAAAAGTATGTTTTGAGTCTCCAGAACAAGCAGAGAGCCTTGTTCTTTACAATTTGGATTGGATCTCTCATTTTAGTGTTTTGTGTGTGCGTGAGTCCCCCCACCCTGCATCAGGGCAGGCCCTCTCTGCATGACAATGGTCTCACATAGCAAAGTAGGTTAGGTGAGGCAGGTTGCTGCTTGGCAAGATAGTCTGCAAATTGCAAGTGGGTTTCCTAAGGTTTTATCCCCTTTGAACCTACAGTGGGTTCAAAACTCAAAAGCCAATCAGTTCTTTAGATTAATTAGCAATTCGCCAATGGTTAGATAGAAGAACAATAACTCAAACTTGTTAGGAGAATTGGCAGCTGAATCCTGTTTATCCCAAGACCTTGAAGATTAAAGCATTCCCACAGACAACCAGATTCTTTGAGTTGTAAATTAACAAGATAACCCATTCACACTGAATCCACAGCCATGTGTGAAGAACCACGAACCAATTAGAAACTCCCTTTCCTACAGATGGAGAAATAACTTATTCACACTCTTAAGGACAGAAAGTCTGCAATTAAAGAAACAGATACACTTTCCCGGGATTCTACAGCATTTGGCTTTTCCACAATGCTCTTCTTTAACATGAGCCAAAGTTTTAACTTGCTAAATTTCCCAACATCACTACATGGGCCATCCTATGTCTGGCAGAGGAAAAGCAAGTATTTAAAATGGCATTTGAGTTACACCACCCTTTTTGCAGGCACTGCCCTCTTTTTTTTTTCAGCTGCAGACACCAGTAACAAACAAACGTTGCTATGGCTTAAAAATATGCATTTGGCTTAAATAAAATGTCTGATTAGCGCAGCGGCGATGAGGGCCACAGTTTAGATCAGAAATTATTTTTGGATTTAATGGGCTAATAATATCCCAGCCCCCCCCCCCCCGCAACACACTCACTTCCTCTTTCTGTGAATGAACTGGCTTGCTTAAGCGCAAGGTTTCCCCCTTCATCCTTTAAAAGGGAAAGCAGGAGACGCGAGATCCCGGGGCGGGATCACTGCAGTCTCCTCTCGAGTGAAGCAGCTGGGCGAGCGCTGCCTCCACAGCTGGAAAACGGCGTGCCTCTGCTCGCTCCATCCTTTCCCTCTGGGGGTTAAAAAGCAAGCCGAAGAACCTTGAGGATTAAAGCCTCACTTCGCATTGGCTGGAAAAGTTAAAGCCCTCATCTGATTGGCTGGCAGGGTGTTTAGAGGAGTTGTGAGCTCCAATTAACGGGGTTCCATGCAGGCAGCTTGTGAATAAACGCTGGGGAGTGGAACGTGGGATTTGCTAATAGCTCCCGGGGCTCCTCGGTACCTACAGCAGTTTGCGATTTTTACTCACTCCAAAACTGTTGTCCCAGCTAAAGAATTACAGCAATAAATATTTGCACGCCTCAAGCAGATTCAGATAGGAGGAAGCGCGAAGCGGGGAAGGCAAGCTGAAGAATGGATCTGAGTTCAGGAATCCAAAAGGTAAATTGCAATATTTCTTCCGCTTTACTTCCTCTTGCTTCCGTAGTTATTGCTGAGGAATATTCGAGGTTAGTTTTAGTTTCTCTCTCAACAGCTGTGGCTTTCCAGCGGACCGCAGCAAACAAAGACTTTACCTGCGAGTAAGCTTCACTGAAATCACTGGGGCTTCCCTTTAAATAGACCTTTGTACACACCTAGCCTGGGATTAAATCGCATGAAGTGGGAATTATTGTTTGACTGAAGCATTCGGCGTGTTGAAGGGACGCGCTGCTGCTATCACCTTAATCTTATCGCTGATAGATTCCAGTCGGTGGGGGAACAAACTCCAGACTTGAAGAGTCTAAAAAGTGTGCTCAATACTAATGTGATAAGGAGAATCCAGTTTTGCACAGACTGTTCTACTACTGTTCTGGATTTTATTCTAAGAAATTAGTGGCTGGAAACTGTGTGTGTGCTTTTTCACTTTCACAGTCAACTTCAGTAACTGTAGGAAAGGAAAGAAATTCAGCTGGTCTATAAACTTCTTCATGTGCTGAAAAGCAGTAGCCACAGGCTAAGTATAAGGTTCGTAGCCTTTGCTTCTCCCGCTGCAAACCTGGTCTGTTGGCTGGATGCCCGGGCTCTGTATGTGTGTGCATATAATGTGCTGGATGTTACAGGTCACACAAAACAAAAAGGAGAGGCGTTTCTGTTGCTCCAGCAGCTTGAATACAGATCACTTTCTTTCACAAAGCATATGGAAAAGTAGCCATGAAGCTATTGCTACTCCTTGTGCAGTTTTCTTTATGTAATAAAGTTTAAGACTATGCCATTGGGGGCGGGATTTCATGGGTGTAATTGAATTCCCTGCAAATGGACCTGTGAACTGTGAGTCAATATCCAATCATACCTTCCGCTTGTAGGCATAATTCTTGCTGGGGGTTATTCCCTGGTTAAATGACCAGGATATCATTCCTAAGCATACTGTTTGAGAAGTAAATCCTACTGAAATCAATGGAATTTATTTCCGAGTAAGAGCGGTTAAGGTCAGGCTCGTGAGAAGATCTCTGCAGCATGTTGTGTATTGGGAAATGCTAAAGAAGTATTGAATGATTTGTGGGTCGATCACTGGACTTGTTTGCACTGAGTGTCTGGACCTTTGTGGAATTGGAAGGTTATGTTGAAGTAGGTGCTGGTTCAGTGGAATGATCAAAGGGTGGGTCACAAATAAGAATGTCTTCAATTCCTGGACGCAGTTTAGAAGACTTTCTGGGAACCTGTGCCCTGAAAGAAGGCCTTTCACTTGGCATAGCATATAACAGGACTGCATGCCCTTTGTTCTTAACTATAAGAATATTGATTTCCTTCCCCATCCCTTCCTTGTTCAGATTGGCTTTATGCATTTTGAAGCCATAACTTTGGGAATGGGAGGGTGAAAGCTTTATGTATCTTGATATTCAGGAGGGGGGCAGTTAGATGTCATTGGTGCAGAAAATGGGACTCAAGGTACTGGACTTGATCTATTTCCTAACAGACGGTGATTATGTTGTAAGACACTTTGTCTAGCGTGTAATATAAGAGGTGTGCAAGCTTGCTTACATACAAAACTGTTCAATAGTCAGAATATTGAGTAGTGGCAGTGTTACAGTATTTGCAAAGGGTTAAAATAACCTGGAACACAGCACCGTGTAGCATGGAAATAGTCATCCCAATAAACTAGGTGCAGGGACTTTAAAAGCCAGCACTGTACCATTCAGCCTCAACATGCTTATGTTGCAAAACCTTTTCCACAATTGGCATGGGATGGTTGTTGTGTGCATACCAACAAATCCAAGAACAGACTTGTTCAAAACAAAGGGTCCATTTCTAGCTTATTGCTTAACCCTTCTTTTCTCTCTTATGATAATTTAATATCTCTCCTGCCCTCTGTTCTCAGTTTCCTTGAATATGAAGTTTTCAACTGATTTTTTTAAAAAGTTTGCTTTTTCTGAACTTTCTGGGGGGAAACACCTCTGACTTCCAGCTGCTCTGTCAAGCAACCTCTATTCTGCTTCTCTTCAGTAACTTTGGCACAGTTTATTAAACTCTGTGTATCTATGACTGAATCTATGAATACTGTATTCATTACAGTGGTACCTCGGGTTAAGAACTTAATTCATTCTGGAGGTCTGTTCTTAACCTGAAACTGTTCTTAACCTGAAGCACCACTTTAGCTAATGGGGTCTCCTGATGCTGCTGCGCCACATTTCTATTCTCATCCTGAAGCAAAGTTCTTAACCTGAAGCACTATTTCTGGGTTAGCGGAGTCTGTAACCTGAGCGTATGTAACCTCAAGCGTATGTAACCCGAGGTACCACTGTAGTTCTTTTCAATACTCCCCCCCTTTATGTTAGTGTACCCCAGAGTTTGGTCCTTAGCTTCCTCTATCACTTTATTCTGGGCCCAAAAATCTGGGATCCCTTATGTTCCATCTCACTCACTGAGATCTTCTGAGGGGACACTTCTGGTGGTTCCTCATGCCCCTGTGGTTCAGCCTTTGCAATGTGATTTGTTTCCACCATTCTAACCAACCAGTATGTATTGATGGTTTTTACTGATGCTTTTACTGATTTTATTAAAATCTTGTATGTTGTGTGCCACCTTTGATTAACTTTTATAAAAGTCTGGATTATAAGTATTTCAATAAATAAATATTCATCACTTTATCATAACTGACTACTCACTCTTGCCTATACTTATGGTTTTCAATCCTTTATGCTCCACTCTTGAGAACATGGCAACATTCATGCCTTCGTCATGTCAGCTTTAACTTAGGACGTGATCTTTCATTTCAGTGGTGGTGGGACTGCCATTCCACACTGCTCTGGTAATAGGCTGGGTCCTGACTTGGACGCAGTGGTGCTCAGCCGGTACTAGAGGAAAGGGGTTCAGGTAGTAATTTTTGCTGATTGTCCTCAGCCTCCTGTGTCTCCCTTGGGAACACACACCCAAACAGTTTTGGAAGTGTATGGGAGGAAAGCATGGAAGCTGGCACTTGAGAAATTGTTGCCTTGCTCCTTTCCTTCAGTGGTGAGCTTCCACTGAATCCTAGTTCCCTGTGCAACTGAAGGAGCCCCTCCATTCTCACAGAAACAAGTGTGGATTCAACCCAGGGTCTGCTTTCAGGGAACCATGTAGAATGGACCAAATATGTGGCTAGTCCCCATGCCAGTATAACCTCATGGGTGCGAATAGCACGAAGAGTGCTGTATGCTGCTACAATAGCAAAGTGTGTCAGAAATCCTCCTTCATGTCTTCTCTTGCTGTCCATCTTGTCTAAGAACATAATACGGCTTTCATATTTAATTTCCCCTAAGTTGCACCTGTGGGTGACTAGAAATTATGTGGTGGCATCTTAAATGTTCACTGCATCAATAATATGGGAATGCTGTCATTGGTGATGACTCTAGCTTCTAGTGATGCTGTTGGGTAAAGGATAAGTGAGGTGCTAAAATGCTAAAGCTGGCTTTATCTGTGTTGCTGGATGCAACAGAAGGCTACCTTTATTACAACTTCCATGTGGTAAAGCATTTAAATGGCTAGCACATAGCTCCTCGTCAGTAAACCAGAACATCGTGGGGCATCTTCTCACATCACGTAGCTGCTGGTGAACTTGAGAATGGTGTCCAGTTAAAAGATGGAGCTTGTGTGCCTTTGGTAAAAGGACGAAAGGGATTTAGGCTTCCAAGAGGCATCTAGAGCCCTTTCTACACCCAATGACTTGCTTAGGCATGTATTAGGACCTCTAATCACAGTGTAAAAATGCCACGTAAAACGAACGTAAAAATGCTAGGACAAAAATGCTTCATGCTAGCTTGAAGTAGTAAAAAGGCTTTTCAGTGATGGAAAACCCAATACAGTGCAAATAGGATGTTTGGTTCATGCAACACAGTAACCCAAATGCAGGGCTGTCTTAAGCATATGTGGCGCAGGGGTGCAAAGATCCACCCGGCGCACACACACACACACCCCCCAGGTTGCCCAGTCCCAGGCATGCAGGAGGGCAGAGCCAGCCGGCCGCCTCAGCATCTTACTGGCTCAGTCAGCCCTGAACTCACGGCGCAGAGCCGCCCGCAGCAGAAGAGCCCGCTGCTGCGCTCTGACCAACGGGCGGGATCTTCCCTGATCTCAACTCTCGGGCCCCGGACTCTCGGCCTGGTGCCCCTGAAAACCCAGCACCCAGGTGCCCGCACCCTTAGCGCCTATGAGTAAGACAGCCCTGCCCAAATGTTGGTATGGACATACAGGCTGCGGGAGAGGAGTTGGAGACCATTTTGCTCTTACTTGGTCCTTTTTATGGCTGCACCGCACTAAGCTATACACCAAGGTTTGGCTTAGCATTTTGTCCGAACCAGGACTCCTGCTTAAGCCCCCTCCTCAGCACTAGCCCAAGTTTTGCCAGAATGAAATGCTTCCCCTGATGTTGACACTGGGTCAAGCATTGCATTTGGGGTAACCCATCGTGGCGGGGGGTTGCCATGGATCCTACTGACAACACCCATATAAAAGTGTTGCTTCCATTGCTCACCCACCAGGGGAGTGGAAGGAGTTGTGAGTGACTGGCAACAGCCACTGTTCTGTGTCGTAGCTCGGGGTGTGGGCAGAAACACTGAAGAGTGGTTCAGATGGATCAGCAATGGGCCCTCATCAGGTGCCCAGCCATCAACATGAGAGGTCCAGCTAGAGCTTCTGAGTACAGTGGTACCTTGGGTTACATATGCTTCAGGTTACATACGCTTCAGCTTACAGACTCCGCTAACCCACAAATAGTACCTGAGGTTAAGAACTTTGCTTCAGGATGAGAACAGAAATTGTGCAGCAGCGGCGCGGCAGCAGCAGGAGGCCCCATTAGCTAAAGTGGTGCTTCAGGTTAAGAACAGTTTAATGTTAAGAATAGACCTCCAGAATGAATTAAGTTCTTAACCCGAGGTACCACTGTATTAGCTTTCTTCAGGTACGAAATCTGCACTCCCCTCCCTTTCTTTTGAAATGGTGCCATCTTGAGCAAGAAATATCAGCACCATAGATGGCGTGTGAGGCCTGTACTGCTGTGGAGTAACATTCCAAGCTGCCTGACACCTGAACTGGAACCAAGTACAACACTGGCTGACCAGAAAGAAAACAGTCGTGCAGCTAGACCACACTTCGGAACAGAAATGTTGTTGCCTAGTCAAAATGAAGAAAAGACCTTGAATAACACTATGATGCCCAAGGCGTGCCTAGGCCTGGCATCATTATGGCGGCATAAGTCCTCTCTCTCTCTCTCTCTCTCTCTCTCTCTCCAATTGGGGGAAAGTCTCCTCATTTTCTGGGCACTAGGCAAACTGCTGTCAGTTTGAAGCTTGGCTTAGCAATGCCAGTGTGTGCAAGTCTGTGACTACAGAATCTGGCATCCATTATGGCTCATTTCAGGGTCCTTCAATGTTGATTGTTCACTCACTTTGGGGCTTAATTATTGTTGATGCCTTAAGCGGCATCCTGTTAGTAAAAAGAGAGGCAGTGGGTAGGGCAGCCATTTCAAAGCTGGAAGAGCTTAGCTTGAGAAATCTGAAATGAAGAATCTCAAGTCAAAACTGGAATGGAGCTTGATGGCTTCCACCTTTTGAACGTTATTGGAAACAGTTGGCGCCAAGATGGAGATGTAATCTAATACAACCCACTCCCGCTGAATTGAAACAACAACTCCTTCAATAGAAGACTGGCACGAACGAAATGTGTTCCCAGTGTCATTCTCAAAAAGGGGAGAGCGGACTGTTTTTCTTCCTTTAGTACTGCTCTAGTTCTGTGTAGGCCAGGGGTTGCCAGGAAACATTTGTACACCTGAGGAGAAGCTGCAATGGGCATCACACACACACACTGCAACCTGTTCTATTGGCTACAGTAGAATGGATAGTGGATGCACAAGCAAAGGCCTTGAGATCAGTGAAGCCATTCGTGAAGGAGCAGCACTGCACAAGATCTCCTTCTGTCCATATTTTTAAGCCTTATTGAACTGTATGTTAAAAGAGTGTTTAAAAAGCCCTTAGCTCTTCTCCCAAATTGGGGTGGGTAGGGGGCCCCTGGGAGGGGGGCACAGATCAGTGCCACAGGTGGGCCCATGATGAACAGCCCTAGCACTGTCTGCTAGTACCTGCCATTCCATAGACTTGAATGGGGCATGGAAAACGTAATGTATGAAAGGCTGCATAGAATTTCACCAATCCAGTGCAAACATGCTCCTTGACAAGCCTAAATAAAATGCACTGGTAGTTTCTGCAAAAGAAAAAAAAGGGGGGCATACAAGCTGGAGAGGAAAAAAGGGTCAGAAGTGTCCATTTCACTGCTTTTAATGCTCTACCTGGTGGTATTATGTATCAGATTAGTTTGATGGTTGGCTCATTAGGTGTAGCATGTATGCCAAGTTTCAAGGTATTAAACTCAGCAGGTTCCACTTTTATAAGCCATCAATTTTTGAAGCTTAGAATAATGAGACTTCTCTTTGCTATTCCTCTTAACTATAGAGCCACTTCTGTGCCGCTATACAATGATACCTCGGATTACATACGCTTCAGGTTACATACGCTTCAGGTTACAGGCTCTGCTAACCGAGAAATATTACCTCAGGTTAAGAACTTTGCTTCAGGATGAGAACAGAAATCGTGCTCCGGCGGCAGGGTGGCAGCAGGAGGCCCCATTACCTAAAGTGGTGCTTCAGGTTAAGAACAGTTTCAGGTTAAGAACGGACCTCTGGAACGAATTAAGTCACCAGAGGTACCACTGTAACATGGAATGTGCTTGCAGTAACATCATAGACTTTTAAAAAATATAGAATTGTGTGCTTGGCTCCTGATCCATATAGCATGAGTTTATCCCTTACCATGATCTGAAAACCTCTCCATAATATGAAAACCTCTGCTAATGCTACTGCTACAATCCTAACCGCACTTACTTGGGAGTCAGAGCCATTGAATTCAAGTGGGCTTAACCTCTGCGTAGCTATGGCTAAGGTTGCTCTGTGATATTGAAAGCTATTGGTTCCACAGCTGCCTTGTGCAGCACAGCCAATGGAGATTCCTGGGCCACATTTGGCCCCGGGGAGAAGTCCTGTCTGGTTTTCTAGCTGCCAACCTGGGCTGAAAGGGAGGTGTGGAGACAACCAGCAGTTGTGGGGATGGAATATGATAACAGCATTCCTCACCCCATTCTCCATCTGACACTTCAAGTAAACTAGTTGCTGAATTTAAATGTTGAAACCTTTGAAGAAACCAGCTGAAAGATTTTCCTAAAAACCTCACACCTATTTCACATTAGGATGGTAAGCCTGTTTCTGGGCTGCACCTTCAAGTAGGCAGGGCTAGATTAAGCCAAAGGTGAATACCTGGGAAGCAGGGGGGGGGGCAAGCTTGGGCCTGCCTGTCGCAAGGTTTCTACTCAGCAGCTGAAACAAATAGTACAAACAGTTCCTTCTTCACACTTTGTTTTGATGCTTGGGAAAAGTTAAGACTCTTGTCTCCATTTTTCAACAGTGTGCATTTGAAGTGATTGTGAATGGATGCGATCTGATCGACTGAGGAAAATTGGGTGATGGGGGGGGGTCAGTCATGTACAAGTGGGTTCTAAATTCAATGGGGGGGGGAATGAACATATGGGGTGTCAATGGTGTGACTTCCCTGGGGCACTATTTGGCTTAGAGCCAGACGTGCTCCTTGGTGCTAGCATTCGTGGATGTGTCCGACTCTTTGTGACCCCATGGAGCAGAGCATGCCAGGCACTTCTGTCTTCCACTGCAGTTTGCCCTTAAAATAGATTTACTTTACTCTTAACAACCTGCAGGATATACAGTGGAACCCCAGAAGCCGAACGCCTGTAAGCTCGAACGTTTTAGCTCCCGAACGATCGGAAACCTGAAATTATTGTTCCAGTTTTCGAATGATTTTTGGAAACCAAATGCCTGGCATGGCTTCTGCTGCTTCTGATTGGCTGCAGGATGCTCCTGCAGCCAATTGGAAGCGTTGCCTTGGAAGTCAAACGTTTTGGAAGTCAAATGGACTTCCAGAACAGATTCTGATTGATTTCCAAGATACGTCTGTAATGCTATTTATGCATCCTGATTCTGACTGAAATATTTGCATGTACACGCAGAGGATTTCTGAGGAATGCAGATTTCCATTAGTTTGAGAACCAAGCATGGCTTTACCACTAGGAAAGCCACTCAACTGCTATTTAAACTACAGTACTGGGTTCTGTGCCATGGATTCTGTTGTTGGAAACCTGCTATGTGCCAGTTCTAAGTGGGGCTTGAAAACTGGCAGCCTGGGCTATCCTCCTGATTTAGTCTACTGATTTTGTGTCACAGCACTGCTCTTCCCTACCCCTGATCTGCTCCTGACCCAGTTGGCCACCCAGAAGCTAGTACAACAGTAGATCATAATTCTTCCTTTAGCCTTCTAATCAGTAGCCTGTGAGCTTCATTCAGGTAGTTCAGCGGTGTGTCTGTGGATTTGTGGTTAGGTTGGGAGATTAAATAGTCGTATTAATGTTAAGTTATATGGTCTTACAATTTTATGGATTTCAAACTGTAGTACAATAAAATATAGTATGTCTGGAGGGGAGAAGCAATAAAATTATAGCTAAAAATATCCAGCATTTGGCATGGTGCAATTGCTACAACAGGCAGAAAAACCATTAAGTGGTCCATCAAGACCACCGGCAATTTTCCAGTGGTCCATAGGGTGGGGTGGAGGAAAGTTGGGAATATTTGTTCTAATCAGTTGAGGGCTCCAGACATTGGAAAGGTTTTCAAGGCAAGAACTCAAACTTGATCTCGCAAAGCAAGTCTTCATGGAGCATTTGGAAACCTGCCTCAGTGAAGGCGCCAAGCTCACTTCAAAGGCAAATGACTTGAGGTTGCACCTGCTCAAAGTAGACCCGTTGAAATTGGTGGACATGGTTAACGATTTCAGTGGGTCTACTCTTGAGTAGAATTTAGTTTGGTACAATCTCTGTTCTTAAAGTTCCCAGCAAGGAAATCACAGAGGGGGTTTCTCTAGTCCAACGGTATCCTTGAGTGTCCTCTTTCCTCTTCTGAGATTAAGTTTAGAGACTCCAGGTACCCATTGGCTCTGTGTGTTTCTGTATTTAGAATATCCTTGAATTTTGCCGCAAGCAAATTGCCACCTATCCCCCTCTTGTTCTCTTTTTGGAGTCCAGGTCCATTTCTTTTTCTTTTTTTGAAATACCAGTTTTAAATCCAATTAATACAGGGTTGGGTGGGAGATCTTTCTACTCTATTTTTAAAAGCCTCCCCCCCACCCTGCTTATCATGAATTCACACATTGTGGCCTGCGAAAAGAATCCTGCCAAGTATTTGTGCTTGGAAGGGCATGATATTTGCAGAGACTTTTGCACTGTTATATCTTGGTCACACTGAAGGGATGCTGAAATCTGGCAGATACACTTGGATTAGTTTTCTTGGACATTGGTGTGGGTGTGCCTATAGCCAAAATAAGTGTTTCTTTGGCAAAACTGTCTTCACCTTCTAGTACCACTGTCAAACGGGGCGCTTCCAAATAATTCTGATGGCACTGAACCTTGCTCTAGGTTTGGTAGTTTCTAAAAATTCGCAATCAAATCTGCTATCTCTAATTCTTGAATGTCTCTTAGAGTGAGTGCTTGCTGGGGGACACTGATAAATGAGCAGTCAATTATTTCTGGCTGAACAAGAAATCAGCAAGAATGTCTTACCATTTTGTGAACTTGCTGCCTTTGCATGCCTTTCCCAGTTTCCCCCCACTCTCCAATGAGATTTCCATTTTTTCCCTTTTTTTTTAATTCATGGGAAATTGGAATCAAAATCTCTACTGCATAAGAGAAGAATAAGAAATGGTGCAAGAACAAGATAGTATGTTGGCTGGAAGTGGGAGAACTTTACATCGGCACAAGGATTTTCTTGTGCAACAGAATGTTCTCTGTTATGTACTGAAGTTCTCACCCTGGGCCAGCAGGGGGACACTGTAGATAGTTATGCAAATGAAGGATCGAAAGTGACGTTCAGTGATTGGATAGTTTTAGAAAGTTGCTACAGTAGCGTTGTACGGGAGCTTTATATAAGCAGGCTGACTAAGCCCTTCAGTTCAGTTCTGTTCTGGCCTCTGAATAAACAAGAGCTGTTTGAAGAATCGCTGTGTTGTCTGATATGTTCACCCACAACTTAACATTCTCCCTCTCTCATTCTTCCCATGCACCTCCTAAATCTCTCCCAGGGGTTTCCCCAATCCTTTAGACCAGATTTGGGGGTGTTGTTTTTTGTGGGGGACAGGGCAGTGAAAGCTGCATTGTGCTAGCACTAATCCTTTAGTGGAATACTGCCCCTGGCTCCATATTGGAGCAGTGCAACGTTAAGAGTGGTATAGGGTTAATCTGGATTGGCCACTAATTCTAGCTGATGCCTGTTAACCTTATGACTGCAAACCTAATGACTTGTTTGGAGTGGGAAAGAGACTGGATGTCATGTGTCTGAGGGTGTTGATCCCTACATAGTTCACCAGCAGCTCCTATCTCTGGTTTTAGAAGAAGAGGAGCATCAGTTACTAGTAGGGACACATGGTTGGGTGCGGAAATGCTGAATGACCTGACAATTGCTCACTAGTCATAACAAGGAGAGCCCTGATAAACAATGCAGAACTGATACACCCTTGTTTCCCCCTTTAAAGAAATATTATATACAAGAAACCGTGGGAATATTTATATTCTCTTTGAAGCAATGAGGAGAGAACCTGAAAGCCCATTCTGTGTTTATTTTGTATACTCATAACTGTTGGGCTCTTCTGGGGTTTGCCTAGTGGAATATACGAAGCAAGCTCTAATTTCTTCAGGCTTTGAATTCTGCCCACTGCAGAGCATTTAGCAACTCGTTTTTTTTCCAAGAAGGCTATCTGCAGCAGTGAACTGCAAAGAGAGAGAATGTAAATGCGCTGTAACTTAGAATAAAACTACACAGCATCAAATGCATTCCATAATAGTAATAACAGTAACCCTGAGTTTTTAATCCATTGCAATTCACTGCCCTGTCCACAAAGGTCAAAACACCCTGGAGATTTGCAAAGGCCCACCAAGAACCTGGTTGTGTCTGGACATAGTAAAAGGTAAAGGTAAAGGTACCCCTGCTCTGGCGAGCCAGAGCCGCACACGGAAACGCCGTTTACCTTCCCGCTAGTAAGCAGTCCCTATTTATCTACTTGCACCCGGGAGTGCTATCGAACTGCTAGGTTGGTAGGCGCTGGGACCGAACAACGGGAGCGCACCCTGCTGCGGGGATTCGAACCGCCGACCTTTTGATCGGCAAGCCCTAGGCGCTGAGGCTTTTACCCACAGCGCCACCCGCGTCCCCGTCTGGACATAGTAATAGCATGCTAAATTTTGGCCCGTATAAGATATGCTTTACACTGCTTGCACCAATGTTGTGGTGCTTGAATGCTATTTCACAATTCCTATTTTTTAAAAAAACAACCCAGTAAATTTTCAGTTTCAAAATTTTGAATATTAATGTCCTGAAATTTAACCTCAAAACTTTTAACAGTATTTTGTGACCAGTCCTGAAATCTGTATCTGTGGATTTGCTAGAATGCTGTTAGTAGAACATGAACGTGCAACAGAATTTACTTATCTGTTGGATCCTAGCCGATGTTGTCCACTCCTGTCACATGCTACAAAATGTTGAACTCTATTGTAAACAATGCTGACATGTGGAAATAAAGTGTGCCATTAGGATGTTTTTCACAGGCAGCTGATGTTTCTAAGTTTACTTCTGAGTAGGAACGGGCAATACATTTGATTTGGTTCACATTTAAAGGTGAATCTCTCTTATTCGCACTTTCCGAAATAATATGTGAACCGAGACACAGACATCCTTTGAAATTTGCACTTCTTCAAATTTTGCAGCCCTGTTCTGTGGTCAAATACTGTGTGCAATGCATATACAGTGGTACCTCAGGTTACGTACTTAATTCGTTCCGGAGGTCCATTCTTAACCTGAAACTGTTCTTAACCTGAAGCACCACTTTAGCTAATGGGGCCTCCCGCTGCTGCCGCGCCGCCAGAGCCCGATTTCTGCTCTTATCCTGAAGCAAAGTTCTTAACCCAAGGTACTATTTCTGGGTTAGCGGAGTGTGTAACCTGAAGCATATGTAACCTGAAGCGTATGTAACCCAAGGTACCACTGTACTGTACGAGGCGAAAGTGTGGCTGAAAACGCAGGCATTGGTGAAAATGACATACAGGAATGCAGTATATACATATGGGGAAATAGCTTTCCAAAAATTCACACTACAATGCTGAATAATTTTCATGAGGACTTTTTAGAAAACATTGCAAACCGACGCGAAGAACTGACTGGAAAAATTAGAGACCGAAATTGACAAACTTACCCGTCTCTACAACTGAGCAAACGTGTCAGCTTCAGAGCACTTAGCCCCCTTCAGATGACGCGATCTGCATGTGTGTGATGTCCCTCCCCCCCACACACTCTGGGCCCCCTCAAACTTGGGGGCAACTTGGTGCCTCTGCCCCTGAGCAAGCATGGGTAGGATTGGACTGCATGGATAAGCTTTCCCATAGGCCCTGGGAGCTCCAAAAGGGTGTTTTGAGTCATGCCACATATTGACACATGATGGAACCAGTCCTGTTTCTGTCACACAACCCCAGAAGCATGGAGAGAGAGAAGTGTTTATGACTTTACGATCTAAAAGGTCTCAGGGCAGGAGCCTGTTGGCTTGCATGCTGAAGACAAATCCTTTATAGTGGCTTAAATGAATCCTTGCAGTGTTTTCAGCTCTTCTCACAATATCCCCAGTCTTGGCCCAGATGAGGAAATGCAGGAGTGAATGGGATTATTATGCACTGAAACAATTTGAACCTCAAATATTTGCCTTGGTTTTGTTCCTAGGAGTGGGTGAAGCCTTGAACCTAGTCCTTGGTTATTTTACCCAGACTATTTTTGCCATACTTGTCACCTTAGACTCAAAGTAAACTTCGGTACAGCACACTCTTTGCATTCATGAATACGTGCAGAAGTTCAAACAAGGATAAAAACCTCTGTAGACAAGGCTCTCCTGTTGCTTGTAGAAGGCAACGGACACAGCCCTGACAGGAATGTCCTGATTTGTATTGGATTAAGGGCAAGTCTAGCAACTTCATTTGCCTGCGTCCCGCCCCGCCCCCCGCCCAGTAGATTTGGTCTTGGCAAGGCTCCTAGTCCTGCCAACTCATCAGTGTTCTGTATGAATGTAACTGATCCACTATAGAGAAAACAAACTGATTCATTAAGGCTACTAATGGTTGCCAAATGCAATCCACAGCGGCTTTTACCACAGGGATGCTGCCTTGTTTACATTTATGCACAAACACTTGATAGCTCTCTGCTTGAAAGATCCTTTTTCTCCCTCCTTCCTCCATCTCCCCAAGTTGTAACAACCCTATCCAACAGTGTGGAACTGAGCCAAAAAGCAAGGCTTTGTTTATCTTTGATGCCTCAGAGTGATTCTGTAGTAAAGAGAGAGAGTTCATTATTTTAGATGTCTGCAAAAAACTCTCTTGTCCACATAATGTAGCAACTCTGAAGGTGAATGTTGAAAGAATCCTGGAAACTACTTTTGTTAAGATATTACAACTGGTATATAGTGATGGATAAGCCTCTTAATAACTTGCTTATTGTATTTATTAAATTTATATCCCACCCTTCCTCCCAGGGGAGCCCAGGTTTCTACAGTCATTTCTTCCTTTTCTGAATGCAGTGGAACAGCTGCACAATTTCTCCAGCAGATAGATGATTTGTCACACAGCTTTTCTGGCTGGCCATTGCCTATATAGACTGTGGCAGCCATTTTATTCTTTATGGTCCATCGTTGCTTTCTATGAACATTGTATCACATTAATTGTGTCTTTGTACATCTATTTTCTTCCCCTTAAATTACAATGGGGCAATTATTGGGAGTACAGCAAAGTGGGGGGAGGAAGCATTGAACCCCCTCCCTGGTCTCAAAACACCACAGTCCCAATGAAAATTACCTTTATCTCCCACAACAAACCATTTGTGGCTAGGTGGACTGCCCACCTGCTGCAGAACGTTTTTTAGATCCCCGAAATCTGGCATCAGAGCTGCTATTCCACTTGCAGCTTAAAGTGGAACAAACGGGGGGGGGGGTCAGCCAGAACTCGCCGGAACTCAGTTCTGACACATCTCAGGTAGGTGTCATTGCCATTCTAAGAAAACAAGTTGAGTTCTGGCACCTCTTTTTCTAGAAAAATAGCTCCAAGAACAGCAGTAACTGGGTGCTGGTGATACAGTCCATGCACTGCCTGTGCAGTAGTCTCTTGCCCAAAATATAATTCTGTAAAAATGTGAAGTCACTTTTCTCTTGGGCTACTGCTCCTGAGTCCTGGCTGAGTGATATTTCTTAGCTCATCTCAACGGCCAAAAGATTTTCTGTGTTGTATATCTGCAAATATGTATACCTTTTAAAAACGTGTGCTTTACCTGACTTTCCAGATTGTTGGAAATAACATGGCTTGGGTGGATTATAGCCAGGAGTTCTATGCCATTATTGTGCTTCTAAAGCCTCTTTATTCTCAGCTTCTTTGTTGTCAACCTTTCTTTCATGTTTGTCTGTTTGTTTTTCTTGCTGGTAACTGTAGTCACTGACTTAAAGCTTCTTCTTTTTTTTTAGGACAGTGTCTTATCAAAACATCTTACAAACATAATATGTTTCTTAGAATCCCCAGCCCTATATAGACCTGAAACTTGGAAATGCCCCAACCCACATCGGGACAATATCTTTTATTCTGCCAACCAAACTGTGGCAAAATAGCACAAAACCTTTAGAATTCTCTGGAGCTCTTCATCGTCCTAGGTGAGAAGCAAAGCAACACTAGACCTTTAATACAAATTGGTATATGTAATAAACAATGGAAGCAACTTGCTTTGCAAACCATTAAGGACGAGTGGGGAGTGCAGGACGATAATGACTATGTCTTCTGGACATCACTTGTTCTCAAGGGACTAGTATCACTCCCTAGGAAGTTTGGCAGCTGATGGTGTCTTGACCGACTCATGTGTAGGCTGCCTTTAGCTCCACTTGGAAACCCCGAGCTCCAGCTGCATTGCAGTAATGATTGCCAGACAGAATATTTTTGGTCTGTATGGGACTGCTGTGATGTGGTTGAGATTTTTATACTAAGGAGCAGAGCCATTCGGCTTTCTATGAACTGAGCACTTCTAAATAACTTCCTGAAAGAAGCAAGTGTGTGTGTGTGTGTGTGTGTGTGTGTGTAATAGTGGCACCAGCAGCTAGGAGCATGATGCTAATGGGACAAGAGAAAGATTAAAGTGAAGGATGTCATTGTGTGACTAACGGGATTCATTTTCTAATGCCGTAGAACTGCTTCAAAGAGCAACTCAAAATTCTTTATAAATGTGTCTACTACCTAGTACAGTTAGTTGGAAACTGGTGTACACGAGGATAAAAACTCATTAACATAATAAACTCATGATATAATGAACAAAGTACAGCTGATAGCCAAAGGGACACCTTGAATAAACTTAGAATTAGACAGAAGGCAGTAGTATAGATCTGCCTGGATTCTAAATTGCTGCCAATATGTGATTGTCCATTTCTTGCACGTTTCCCCAAAGGTGTGTTTCTCTTCCCTCATAGGCAAAGGCGGGACTTGAGTGGACAGATTGGCTTGTGGGATCTGCTTTTGGGTTGGTTTGGTTTTTAGTGATAACTTGAAGGCCAGCCATCCAGAGGCTGGTGTAAAAGACGTAAGCCCAGACATTATGAGCCCCCAAATCATTATTGTTTCCTCCCAATCTTTCTTCATTTCCATTTCTTCAGTCACAAGATAATTAAGGAGAGGGGTTTTTTGTCGCTGCCATGGTTAAACAGATAGGGGCTGGGAATCCTTGCCAGACACCAGTAGATCCAGATCTGTCTCCTTCCAAGTGATTCAGCAAGCTTCCAGGTTGGCTCTGCAGGGGCGCTTGTGCAATCCTGATCTCACTGCCGCCCTGACCAGCCCCATCCAGGTATGCTGCAGTGACCCTGGGGTCAAGAGGACAGCTTTGCAGTTCCACTTTGCCACATGGGCCACCACTGCTATGGAGAATTGACTTTCAATTATTCCCTATGCCCTTCTTTGTATTTTATGCCCAGGCCCTCTTAGTATGTCTTCAGGATGTTTGGGAAGGGCAGTGCATCCATTTGTATCATGACCACTGAAATAAACCATTGGCTAAGGAGCACAGTCTGTAGCGCTTGCTAGCCACCATTTGCATGAGGCTTACGCTTTGGGATCTCTGCAGTCGACAGGGTCAGTGATTGTATCTGGCAGTGCCTTGGAGCCATTCATCAACAAAATACTCTGCTGGATGCATGAATACCACACCACAAGATCCTGACTAGTAACTAGCCTCGAATCCATTGCAAGCCAATTGCTTAATATTGGGAAGAATGTCTCAGTTCATTCTGATTCCCCGTAAGGGTGGAATAACTTTCTCGGAGGGGTCCTTCTTGGCTCCGGTTAATACATGTGTTCAGCAGCGGGAGGTGCCAGAGTTCAGAATACTCTGTTGATCTGCCTGTAACTCTATCCACTTGGCCATTCCCCCCCCCCCTCCAAAAGTTAACTCAATTGTTCTTAACACCGCTTCTAAAAGTGCCGGCCAATTCTGGATTTGCTGTGCTAGCAACTAAGCACGATGGATTCAAAGTAATAACAGCTGCACCACAACACGGCATCGCAGACCAAGATGCTTGTACCTAGGGATGAAAAAAGCGTTGCCACGTTGCCAAAAGGCATGTTGAGGCTAGATGCAGTCACTCGAAGGCTGTTTTGACAAGCAAGACTTACCAAGTCAGCTGATTCTTTTCGCATTCCCCCCATGTAACTAGGAAGTGACCTTCTACCAAGCAGGTGCATCTACTCAGTATTGGCAATATTCACTGGCAGTGACTCTCTCCAGGGTTTCAGGCAGGGGTCTCTCCCAGCCCCAGCTGCAGATATCAAGACGGAACATGGAATCTCCATGCAAAGCCAATTCTCTCCTCCTGAGCGACATCCATTCGTCTCTTAAATGAAAAACCTACATTGATGAGACTAGTCTTGCCTAACCTGATGTCCTCCAGATGTTGCAAATTGAAACTCCCATCATCCCTGACTATTAGCCATGCTAATTGAGTATTGAGTATTGAGAAGGCCCCTGGGATGACTGCCCCACTTCAGATGGTAGGAATACCTGCAGGACGTCCTCCATTGAAGTTCATGATGATGATGTATTTATACCCCACCCATCTGGCTGGGTTTCCCTAGCCACTCTGGGCAGCTCCCAACAAAATATTAAAACCACGACAAAACATCAAACATTAAAAACTTCCCTAAATCAGGGCTGCCTTCAGATGTCTTCTAATAGTCAGATAGTTGTTTATTTCCTTGACATCTGATGGGAGGGCATTCCACAGGGAGCCTGCTACCGCTGAGAAGGCCCTCTGCCTGGTTCCCTGCAGCTTCACTTCTCGCAGTGAGGGAACTGCCAGAAGGCCCTCGGAGCTGGACCTCAGTGCTCGGGCTGAAAGATGGGGGTGGAGACGCTCCTTCAGGTATACTGGGTTGAAGCCGTTTAGGGCTTTCAAGGTCAGCACCAACACTTTGAATTGTGCTTGGAAACATACTGGGAGCCAATGCAGGTCTTTCAGGACTGGTGTTATGTGGTCTCGGCGGCCGCTCCCAGTCACCAGTCTAGCTGCTCTAGACTGTACGTATGGAGGTATAGGTGGCCTTTCAAGTACTACAGTCTTAGTTGTGAAGGACCTGAAAAGGTTAAATCCAGCACTTTTGATGGCCCCCAAGGGCCATCTAGTCCAACCCTCTGCAGTGCAGGTCCAGTGCAATCGGCATGGCATAATAGCTTCTGTATCCTTCAGTAACCCTTAGTAACAGCCTTCAAAGGCACTCCCATGTATAATACATTGCAGTAGTCTAACTTGGAGGTTCCCAGAGCAAATGAGGCCAAGCTTTCTCTGTCCTAACATACCAGCTGGTGAAAATTACTTTGTGCTACGGAAGCATCTTGTGCCTAGAGTGTCAAAGACGAAGGAAGGAAGACCACCTTTTTATTATTGTTGTTATTTCAAAAACCTGCAAAACCCATTGGGCTCGGAGCCAAAAATGGACAAAAGGAATGAATGCATACACCATGAGAGAAGGCAGTTTTCTGCTCCCATCTGTGTCCTGCTCTAGGATTGTGGTGATGATTGCCAGCTAAGGTTGCCACCCCCAGACCAGTCTTCCTTGGAACAAATTGTCTTGGCCCTCTTCTCCTCTTGTGAAGCCAGTCACCGCTGCATTGTCAAGCACCATTTCAAATATGAATTTCTAAGAAAAGATCTTAAAAATAAATGTTATCTCTCATCCGGATAAGTAGAGCTTATTTTTCTTCTGTTTTATCCACCAGACACCCAGACATCTAAATTTATCTAGCAGGATTATGCCTTTTTACAGTCATCTCTCATTTTCAGCCTATGAAACTTCACCTCATATTTCACTGCATCATTCTTTCAAGAAACATTTGCACATGGGTGGAGCTGGAGAAACTCAAACCAGGATAACAATCCAGGCTTCTTCCTTATTTATCTCCCGCAATGTGCTTTCCCCTGGGCCTAATTTGTCTTTTTCAGTTACTCCCTCATTTTCCCAAAGCTTGCCAGCAACTATTATGAGACTTTGGAACACGAACTAAAGAGACCCATATTTCTGGATAGAAGGCTCTTTTAAAAAAAAAACCTAAGTACACTGAAAGTCTTGTCGTACAGAGAATCATTTTTGGCAGGGGCATTACGAGTGATGTTCTATAATCTAAGGCTTGCAATTGTTGCCAGCTTTTTAGCCAGGCTCTCTAGCTATGCCTTTTTTTTGTGCAGGCATTCGAAGGAGATAAGTGATAATGGTTGGTCAGTGAAAAGGCACAGGGACAAAGTTGTTCTTGGTTAGTTGGCAACACTAAGCTCTAGAGAACCATAAAATGCCGTGATTATTTTATAGGAAGATTGAGGCCCCTCCAGAGATCTTTTTTGTGTGCATTCATGATGATTTGTGCTCATGGTGCTATTGGGGCGGTCACACTCAATCCAGCTTTCAGTACTGTTGGCTCCTGCAAAAGTTTTGGGGTAGTCATACTGCTTGTTTTTCCAATCAGTGCATATCCCATAATGACCTGCTGAAATCCCATAACTAACTTGTTTGTTTGTTTGTTGAATTTATATACCGCCCTATACCCGGAGGTCTCAGGGCAGTTCACAGAACAAAATCAAAATATAAAACCAAAAAATATATAATCAAAATAAAAACAACCAAATAACCCCACCCCCACCCAAAAAAACCAGTGCTACCTGGTTACAAACTTAATTTGTTCCGGAGGTCTGTTCTTAACCTGAAACCGTTCTTAACCTGAGGTACCACTTTAGCTAATGGGCCTCTTGCTGCCACTGCGCCACCGGCACACAATTTCTGTTTTCATCCTGAGGTAAAGTTCTTAACCCAAGGTACTACTTTCGGGTTAGCAGAGTCTGTAACCCAAAGTGTTTGTAACCCAAGGTACCATTGTATTTTAAAAGGGCGTAGGATGTCAATCAAATCAACTCAAGGCCTGGTAAAAAAGGAACATTTTACCTTGCGCCCAAAGGTATATAATGAAGGCGCCAGGTGAACTTTCTTGGGGAGAGCATTCCACAGACAGGGAGCTACTGCAGAAAAGGCCCATTCTCATGTTGCCACCCTCCGGTTCTCTCGAGGATTTTAATAACACAAACGTCCTGGTTTATATTTGTTCTGCTTTTATTGTGCTATTCTTTTGTTTGTTTGTTTGTTTGTTTGTTTGTTCTATCTGCAATTATTTTAGCCAAATAAAGCACAAACATGCATTAAAACCAGCATTTAAAAAAATATGGATAATTAAAAGCCAAAGGGATGTTTTTGCCTGGCGCCTAAAGATATGTAATGATGGCACCAGGTAAGAGCCTTCCATAAGCAGGGAGCTACATCAAAGAGAGTGGCATTGCAAAGGAGCAGATGAGATTTAGAGCTTTCGCAAAGGAAAAGGGAACATTAAATGCAACTTGTTGCTGTGGCATCAAAGCAAAACTGTTGCAATGGGTGGCCTGGCATTCGCTGGTGAGGATTAGCTTTGCGTAATTGATATCATATGAGGGATAGAGTAGGGCCCCCCCCCCCGGTCCCACCACCCACGTGCTGGAAAGATCTGAAGCAAGGGACATGTTGTGTATGTGTATGTAGGACCCTGCAGGACCAGGGTTCAAAAATGCTTGGGGAGTTGATATAGAAGGTCCTCCCCATCGCCTGTCCCATTCCCCCACACTTTCAGATTTTGTATTGATAGCGAGGGTCAGCAGGAATGAGAGCAGTGAATACAGGCTTGCTCTCTCCTTCATGTGAGGTTAAATCACACGAGCGAATAAGCTGCTTGAATACGGAAGGGCTGTGCGATGTCTGTACCAAAATGCACTGTACTTCTGCCAGCTTGCTCCCTCTACACGTCCATAGACACACACAAATATATTTCCTGTTAAGGGGGGGGGTGAGGAGAGAGAAAAGGCTGCATTGCTTTCAAGGGCAGACTGGCACCTCTGTGTATAATCTTTGACATGCAGAAGAATTTCTGCCAGGTCTGAGGAAATGGATTTTGGAGCCTGGAAAAATTCCTTGGGGGTGGGGGAGAGGGACAATGACAAGGCCGATTATGAAGTCGGCATTCCACAGTATCCATTTCTCTAGAATATTTCCTTTTAGGACAACTTCATTTTTGGCGCTACCAGTACATTTTTCCCCTTCTTTAAATACAGAGTCACACTGGATCATTTTCTGAAGATTAAAGGCAGGAATTTGTTACGTTTTTGAGCACAATTATCGGAGTATTTGTGCCATGTAAACTTAGACGTGTTCTCTGTTCTTCACCTTTTTAAAAGACCAACATTACGTTTGAATTAATTTTTATAGGCCCTTTTCTCAATGGGCCTGCCCTCTCATGAATGAACAACAGAGCAAGATTGCAGCAATCTCTCTCCCCCCCCCCCAACCCTTTCCTTTCTCCTAGGACGCTTTTTATTTTTCACCATGGAAACCATCTACAAAGTATAGCAGCAAAGATGTGGAAACTAGGACCACATTCTCAAAATAACTGTTAGGTCTTTCTGGGTACAGAGCGCCTATAAAAATGAGTTTGGATATCAAGTCACTAGTGTATTGCAATCTCATGAATGCTCAGTTTATGTTTCCTTGTTTATCTTGCAGCAAAACAAATTCTTCAACAACCAGAACTAAGACAGCACTGTGTTTCTTTATCTTAACCTCCTACCAAGATAATATAGCTTTAAATGTGTCATTTATCATCACATACTTTAAGCAAGTATCTTATCACAGTGAAAGATGGCTGCTCAGTTCCTTTCTAAGTATAAATGCGCTTTGGACACTTGGCTGGCTTACGGTCTTGATCTATCCAATTAATCTTTACATTTTAGAACCAGAAATGAGAACATGGGTATGAGAACATCTAGGGAAAGTGCTGGCCATTGTTTAGAGAACACCAATCACCATTCTTAATGCCATTCCTCTTCTGGAATAATTCGTGTTCTTTGCCATTATCATAACTGAGTTGTTCCTTGTTGGTTGACCCATCCTAGCTGCTTCTCATTCTACGGAGCTGTGATCACTGGTTTGCCAAGGTTAACACGTTCATGTGGTTACAGAGCTTAATATGATACAGGGCTTAGTCTCTGGGATCTAATTTCAATTCTTGAAACGAGCTGTGTTGTTTTTATTAATAGCAAATGAAGAGCACCTTCCCTTTCCTAGCCCTTGCCCACATATTTTGGAAGAGATGTTCAAATCGCAAAGCATGACTTCCAAGAAAATCTGGGCCTCTGCGCCCATAACTATGTGAAGACATATGGCATGAGCAGAATTAAACCTTAACACAAGCTACTCACTTTAAGCCTCTGCATTCTGTATATCTGTGTTTCCTTTTCTGCACATTCCATCTGGCAAAGTCTCTAGAACAATAGCATAGGAAGCTGCCTTATACTGAATCAGACCATTGGCCCACCTAACACGGGATTATCGACTGACGTCACTTCTCTGTGATTTTAGGCAGCGGTTTCTCTCACCCCTATCTGGAAATGCCAGGGATTGAACCTGGGACCTTGCAAATGCAGAGCTGAGCTACGGAATGCTATGCTGGAGTATAGTCCATCACTTTCCATTTGTGACATGTAAACATCAGCCTTGGAGTCAGTGGAATTCTAACAAATATTTCAATCTAGTTAATATATGGCCCTAATGGAACAAAGTTTTATCCCCTGTCACACATCGAAATTCATGACAGAACAGCAAATACGCCTGTACTTGATTGGCCAGGAAATTCCCAGGACATAAATCCCAATGAGAATTTGTGGGCTACAGTGGTACCTCAGGTTAAGTACTTAATTCGTTCCGGAGGTCCGTTCTTAACCTGAAGCACGACTTTAGCTAATGGGGCCTCCTGCTGCTGCCGCGCCACCAGAGCATGATTTCTGTTCTCATCCTGAAGCAAAGTTCTTAACCCGAGGTACTATTTCTGGGTTAGCGGAGTCTGTAACCTGAAGCAAATGTAACCTGAATCGTATGTGTCAGGGAACTGCCATCAGTGCCAGAGGGAGAGAGCAAAAGCCAGAGGGATTCCGGAGAGCATCCAGGGATTGGGAGAAGCAGCCCATCTTCTGGGGAAGAGAATCAGCGTAGCACCAGTGGAGAAGGGGGGCAGATGGGGGAAGCGGCGAGGCAGTCCCATGACTCCTTGCTGGGGACCAGCGGGGAGAGTAAGGGTCCTCCGCTGCCTACGCCCTCCTTGCGCAGAAGGCTTTCGCGCAGAGAGAGTAGGAGGAGACTAGGCGTCAAAGAGCTTCTTTGCTGGAAGAAGTTTAAGAAACGCCCACTGACTGATTCTGCCAGTGATTGAGACAGCCACGGGTGAGTGGCTGTCCAGACAGAAAAGGTTCACTTAGGCAACCCAGCCAGGTGTTTGCACCCAGCCAGGGAGATAAGCACCGGCTTACGCACGAGCAACCCCTAGAACCATTACAGTATGTAACCCAAGGTACCACTGTATATGCAAAAGTCACCTCCATGCTGTATGGAGAAGCTCATTCAGGCGCTGATTCAAGTGTGGTACAGGGATCCGAAAATCAACAGTGACTGTTCAAAACTAGTAAACTTCATGCCAAACCGTGTTCAACTGCTGCTTAAAAATAGCGGAGGTCATATCTGTTACTAATGTATGTATATGTGAGATTTGTACATGTATATGTGAGTTTTGTACAATAAACTACATTGTTTGTTTCAATTAATTTGCACAAGGGTGTAGGTCAAGAAAAGGCATGTATGGTGTTTCAGTCTCAGGATATATCCAGAACACCATCTGCTCTGGTTTTGTGGCATGAATTTTGGTTGCTGTAGCCTCAGAAAGTATGGAGGAATATGATCTTTTTAATGTTGGCTCCATTCTTTGCTCTTCATGGAACCATCATGCATCAAAGAAATGGGGATTGCCTGGCCTCATGCTCATTTTCTTATCCATTGAGTTTATGCTGCTTGAACTGTTACACTTGTACACTACCCTGGAATCAGCAATGAAAATAACAGCATCTTCTTTGTTTTTCAGGTGTCCATCAGCCAGCAACCATCAGGAAGAGGTGTGCCATGTTTAAGATGCAGAGGGATGTGCAGTGGCTTTGAGCCACATTCTTGGAGGTAGTGCCTTTAATACTTGATTCTGCTTTTCCACTTTGGTTGTTGTTCATGTTCTGACTTGTCTTCTGATTTTGTGCAGCTGTGAACAGACTAAATGCCATTTGTGCTTTGCAGTGGATAGAAAGACCCGCACCCAATAAGATCAATACAGTGGTACCCCGCAAGACAAATGCCTCGGAAGACGAAAAACCCGCTAGACGAAAGGGTTTTTCATTTTCTGAGGTGCTTCGCAAGACGGATTTTCCAAAGGGCTTGCTTTGCTAGACGAAACAGCCCTGCCTCTCCTGTCATGGCGACGATCGCACGCTCGCTTCCCCGCTCCTCCGGCTCCCTCCCACCTTCCTGCTGACCGCTCCTCCGGCTCCCTCCCACCTTCCAGCCGACCTTCCGACCTTCCGGCTGCCTCGCGCCACTGCCCACCGCCCTCGCGCGCTCCCCTCAGGAGCCGTTGCCGCCAGCAGCCAGCGCTGCAGCCGGAGTTGCGCTCCTGAGCCCCGCCACCCTCCAGCAGCCGTGTTGCGCGGTGTCCACAAGGCGTGGGTGAGTCCAAGGGCCGGCTGCGGCAGCTGCCCTGCTTCTCTCCACCCCTCCCCGCCGTGGTGCTTCGCAAGACGGAAAAACTCGCTCTACGAAAAAACTCGCAGAATGAATTAATTTCGTCTTGTGAGGCACCACTGTAATGGTTTTGTTACTGATTTTCATTGTGATTTTACAGTTAAATTAACATGGAGGTTGCCATAGATACAAAAAAAGATGCAAAGCACTTTTCCCCCCAAGTACTCAAAAGCAGCCTGGCTTTCATTTCACAAGCACTCAAGAGAGTTTTGCATACACTCAGTAATTCTTGCAACAACGTTGAAAGGTAGTCCAGCACTGTTCTCTTCCTATATAGATGGTGGAGTTAAGGATGTTAGAAAGCAGTCGCTCCTCCACATGCAGCTGCTGGGTGACCTTGGGCCAGTCACACTTCTCTGAAGTCTCTCAGCCTCACTCACCTCACAGAGTGTTTGTTGTGGGGGAGGAAGGGAAAGGAGATTGTTAGCCGCTTTGAGACTCCTTAGGGTAGTGATAAAGCGGGATATGAAATCCAAACTCTTCTTCTTCTAGAAGCAAGTCTGCTTAGAAAGCCATCTTTTGCGGGAGGAAAATATTTATTGACCTTTAGTAAGCCATTGCTAGCACCAAATTAAAACTCAACTGAGTAGACTGTTCAAATATTGCTCAGCTGTTAAAATGAGTTACACCAAAGTTCCTTCAGTTTTTCAGACGTTTAGGATTCAGTGTCTCAACTGGTTAATCTTGAGTTTGCTGCTTTTGTTCCCCATCAAAAGGTCAGCCTATATAATTGTGTCCCTGACTCTCTTGGCCCTTCCATTCCAGTCAAAGGACACCATTCTTTCAGCGGTGATGTCATCTTTTAAAAATGCCACATTCCTTGAAGTCTCCTCTCTCAAGGGAACAGTTTGGAAAGACTCAAGTGACCCGTTTGAATGCAAATAGTCAAGGCTTTTTGATATATCTGCCCAGCCAGCGTTCGCATAAGCTATCAGGCATGTAGTGAATCTGGTCTGTTTTGGTTTTGGTGGGAAAACATTTTCAGACCAGTGATCCAAGACACACATAAAAATGCAGCAGCCCTTCCTGCCTGCTTTTTAATCTTACTCAGTCGCAGATAGGCTTTCTCCCACAATTAGGACATCTTTTTGCGGCAGGCTGGCAATGAAAGCATTGCTCAAATCTGGACCCACTTTATGATTCCTCCATCTGTGCGTTGTACTTCTCTCTTGTTTATGCAAAAAAAAAATTGCTGGATTTCTCTCCTCCTTCCCCATTTTTTTATATTATTATTGCGCCATAGATATTCATGTCTTGAACTCACACTTCCAGTTCACCACTAAGGCAAAGAGCTGGGAGAGTATTCCTTCTCCTCACATCAAAGATACTTAGGGACTTTTATTTACCATATTTACTCAAATCTAATGCTCATCTTTTTTGGCCCAATTATGTTGCAAAAATTAAGGTGTACATTAGATTCCAGGGCGCATTTACATTCGCCAGGAAATCCTTTATTTATTTCAAGGTTCTGAAAACTGAGGTGCTGTCAGAGCTGGCTCTAGGTCCCAGCTCACAGAGGACCAACGCTAGCCGGTAGTAATGTACAAAAGTCTTTATTGAAGTACAGTTTCCATTTTCAAACCGGAGCGCCCCAGCTCTACGTCTAGGGTTTAGACCGGCGAAGCTCCATCTGAATCTCAGCCTCCTGTACACCAGTTTAAGACTCTAGCTTTACTCCACCTCTTCCGTCTCTCCTTTCTCCTCTGGGTCCTGCTACCCCCCGGGGTCCCTTCCTTCCTGGATTCTTCCGATGCAGACGTTGACCCCCCTGACTCCTCCCGCTCTCTTCGTCGGGCTTTAGGACCTGGCTCCCTATCCGGGCTGCCAACTGCTGCACCCTCCTGTACATTTGAACTTGGCGCGCACGCGCAGCCTTCAACCTTCCTCTCGACCGTTTCCTCGCTCTCCGATGGAGGCGTGGCCACTCCTGGCTCATGTCCTCCCGCTGGTAGTCCGCTGCCTGATCCCGATGCCTGGGACTCCTCCCCCCTACTGCCCTCTGGTGTGGACGCTGGTCCGGATTTCCAGCTGCTGCTCTCTGAGTCCCCTCTGGCCCCTTCTTCCTGGGGTGTCCCCCTAGGCACCCCCCTTGCCCTGACCATGGGAGCCCCTTTCTGTGAATCTTCCGATTCACTGGAAAGACTCGGAGACCTCGGACCGCTGTCATCGCTGACATTTCCTTCGGACTCCTCCCCCTCGCTCTCTATTTCCTCCCTCTCCTGTGCCTCTGCTCCTGAACCCCTGACAGGTGCGCATTAGATTCGATGGCGCATTAGACTTAAGTAAATATGGTATTTATTTTGGTCCTCTTTTAAGTACTGTCAACCACATTCCACTCTTCTGGGTGGGGACCAATCTGATTATTCTGTACTGCAGCCGGTGCAAGTAGATAAATAGATACCGCTGTGGCTGGAAGGTAAAGGGCATTTCCATGCGCTCTGGTTTGTGTCACGGTGTTCCATTGCACCAGAAGCAGTTTAGTCATGCTGGCCACATGACCCAGAAAGCTGTCTGTGGACAAACGCCGGCTCCCTTGGCCTGAAAGCGAGATGAGCGCCGCAACCCCATAGTCACCTTTGACTGTACTTAACCATCCAAGGGTCTTTCACCTTTACCTTTTAGTACGATAGAGCATCATAATACAGAGAGGTTTTCAAGATGCTGGTCTTCTCTGGCATTTTTCCCTTTAGCATCTACTCAGACTTCCTTGAGTATAGCTTCCTCCAAATTCTGCTCTGTGCAAGAAATCATAGAAAATTCAGTGCCAAATATTTGCATTACCTACAAGTGATATATCATTGAAAAAAGATGAATTTCGTTTCATCAAAAATCTTCTTTTTTTTTTTTACCATGTGTACTACTTTTGAGATGTGGTTTCAGAAAAGCTTTTAAAAGGAGTGATCTGGATTAGAGCTGTTGGGATATTGGTTCCATTTGCTACAAGCAATAGTGCCAATATATCATCCTACCCACACAAAAACACATGCTCTGCTTCCCTTACTTTAAGGCTACTGTGAAGCCAGGAAACACTTTTTAAGAACCATGATGGTGTTACCTGCTGTTAATGCAATGGTCTGCAAATATATAAAATCTGAAAGAATATAGTCTCTGGCTTATGATCTGCAAAGCAAAGGAATATAAAATTTTAAGACAGCTTGGATCCAAGTTCCCATGCCAAGTATGCTATAAATCTGCCGCTGTCTGGGTTGCATCTTTTCTTCCCAAACGCTTTAGCTACTTGGGAATAATCATAGTATTGTGACTAGGGCAGAGTGGGAGAACACATGCGCAAGGTTCCCAGGGGTCAGTCCCTGGCATTTCCTGTGATCCATTCCACCCTTTGACCCAAGCGTTTCCAAGGCAATCTATTAAAATACACAGATCAATATACAAAGCCAGCAATCTATACAACCAATACATGAAATCACTCTCTAACCAATAGGCTTGCAAAGAACCCAGCCTGAGACCACTTCCAGTCAGGTTAGAGATCCCTGGCCTAGATCCTAAATTATTTGCAGTGCTGTATTCTGTAATATCTGGTCCTGTAATCTGTTAGCCAAGCTTCAAAATGATTGCTACCAGTGTGACAGGCTGTGCATTAAATGACATCTCAATATTTAGGTCTGTGCATTTCTAGAGACATTGTTGAGAGAGAAGAGCCCAACTCCTCAAGCAGATTGATTTTAGTGAGGTTCAGTAAGTTGGGTGGTGGCGAAGCATCAGCACTTCTTTCCGCTGCTACTTGCCAGGATGACAATGGGACAAGGTAAGATGGCAATGTGGACATGGAAGCTCCAGCGGCACCTGCATCATGCCACCACAGATCTGGAGCTTCTCCAAGCTTACCACCCTTTCACCCTCCATATCCCTACCTTGGCAAATAACAGCACCACCAGCCCTGTTCATTCTTTTCATGTACTGCTCTGCTAAGGTCAGAACTGGAGACAACGATTTCCAGGGAGAGGTGCCTGCAGATAGGGATATCTATGCTTTTAAACAGTTTGCCTCACACTCTTTGCCTTTTTAAAGAACCTATTTAGGACAAAGAATGACTTTTGTAGACTGGAATTTGTAGAAAGACATTGAAATAGTTTCTCAGTTCTCTGCAGTGGTTCCCCCTCACCCAAGCCTCCGCATGCTTTTTATAATTTAAAATTCTTTCTTTCTTTTTTCCATAAATGACATGTAATCACACTGACTTAATGCTCCTTGGGGAGTAGAAGAGATCAGGGATCCTAAAAAGAAAGCATTTGCCCTCACGCTGTAATCCTAGCACTCCTTCTGAATTGAACTTTGGCAAGGCCGGTTGAAAACAGACATTCTTCTGTGGCATCAGCCAATTGGAGAAGAGCAACCACATGACTGGTTTTTATGTGCACAACAGGGGGAAGAGGGCAAGATGCCAAAGTAATTATACTTGACTTACCATCCAGCATCCTTTTATGCTGCATGTGGATTTATGCACTCTAATACCTTTCCCTACATCTGCGAGAGACTGGCTTCCAGATCTAATTATTTCAACACAGTTTAATAAACCCTGTTCTCCTTATTTGCTATCAAGATGGGGGCTATTTAGCAAACTATTAAGTATATTCCATTCACTTTCCTCCTACTGGGCACAGCAATGTCATTTTTTGTTTGGCTCTGGAAAGGCTCTTGAAATTATTTTCTGAAAATTACTCTTTTATCACTGCCGAAAATCTATTTGTGTGTTCACTGTCTGTTTTGTTTGAAATCTGAGCTGGGTTCATATTTTTATTGTGGTTCCACACAAAGCATAGCCTTTGAAGAATCTCTTCAAATGGACTCCACCCTGGAACGTTGCATCTAACTCCTTAGTGGATAATTGTGGACATTAACTGTAAATGTTCCTCTAGAGGCTAGAATGACCTTGGTTTGTATAATTCCAAAGGGAGAAATGGATGCTTATAAAAACTAGGTGGCAGGGCTGGACCAATACTTTTTGGTGCCTCAGGAAAACCCCCCAAATGATGCCTCCCCCACCAGGGAATAAGGGGCGAATGAAGAACTACATCATGAACAAGTACAGAATAAAGACTGATGTCAAGATCTGCTGCCCCTGTTGATCCTTCTGTCTGAGGCATCATCTCACCTTGCCTCATGGGTGGGGCAGTCCTGCTAAGAGGAGATAATGGATGAAAATTCAACACTGCCTTTCCACTTGCAGAGCAGTTCTTGATACAACAAATGTGTCCAGTAGCATAAGAGGTGACATTTGCGGATTTTACACCTCCCCATCTCATGCAACTCCCTGCAGTTCAATAATTTCCCTCAATTAGTGTGTATTTTGCATACATATAGATTTGAAAGCATTTCTGTTGCGTTGCCCTTAAATCTCTTTTCACCCTTACTTTAAGATCTCGAGTATCTGATTGAATATATGTTTATGTGTGTTCACTCACCCTTCCTACCACTTTGCATTCCAGCCGCTTCCATTGCCCAGAGCTCCCTAGTAAATGAGGGGATTGCTTAAACTTCAAGGAACCAAAGGGAGCACTTGGGTGCAATTGTTGTGTCAACGGCCCACCATGCTTCTCTATTCCATAGGAAGACTCGGGCCTCAGAATTGCCAGCACTGGCTATTGGCAAATCCCTCAGAGCTTTCAGAATCCCTTAGACCCCATAGGTCTCTGGGGTTGGACTCCCAACCCTACAGCAGTAGATTGGTACTGCTTTACCAGGGTATTAAGGATAAGAATATTTTAGAGAAGAGAAGGAAATAAAACAAAGACATTGAATACAATGCCAGAAGTGTAGAAAGAGGATATGTGTGTTATTGTACTACAAGCGCTCCTGTCTTATTTTTATGTCAAGGCAACTGAGAGATTCTAGCTGAACTGCCTCACTGTAAAGAGGAAAGCACACACAATGCATCTTGTGGAGCTGGTGCCCCAAACTGCATTCCCGTATCAAGGTTCTCCTTTCTCCACAATGTGTAGTGTTGCTAGCCTTGTGACCTCACTGTGCGACCTCACTGACTATGGCATATTGCTTAGCCGCTTCCAGTGTCAGCCAATGATAAGGAGCAGAGAAACCTATTTATGTGACCACATCACTGTGAGGGATCAGAAATGCTGCTATCGCAGAGACGGGAACTAACCTAAAATGGAGGAGGTCTGTTGGTGGCAGACCCGTGACATGATTTTAAAATATGTGATTTGTTGCCCAGATTATGCAGCACTATGCCACAGAGCATACCCTCGACAGAGCTTCAAGTCCCTGGCATGTGTATTTGTATGCTTAGACGTATTGTAGATGACTGTTTTATATTGTGGGGATGGTGGTTTGCCTCTGTTTTAGAATCAGCCGTGTACTGTGAATGCAAACATGTTGCTGTTTTTATTTCTTATGTCCCAATACTTCATCTCACAAGAGCCCAGAGCAGCTAAGAACAAATATACAGCCTTTAAAGCAAAGTTAAGGCATGGTACAAAGCACAGCAGGCCTTTAATTATAGAAATGCATGTACAAAAGCAAGTGAATTAATTTTTTATTAAAAAGTATTTCTAAGCCACTTCATGCTTTCAAAGTTTCTAAGCTACATACAGTGGACCAACGGTACAAGGCCCAGTCACATAGATCAAGGGAAGTCTGTGATGTTGTTCTTATTGTGCCCCAAAGGCCTGTTGGATAAGAGTTCTATCCAATAGGGCCAGTTGCCATGTGAATACTCCCAAATATAACCCTGCTCCCAAATATAACAATTTCCATGCTTTATATTCTTAAGAAACTGGGGCAAGGGGAAATAGCACAGAGACTCAAGAGGCCTATAGATATCACAACAGGATGTATTGAGGGGGGGTCTTTGTTTGACATAACCTACACTGACTAAACATTCAAGTCTGTATGTTTTGATCTTACCTCATCCTAGGATGTGTTGCAGTGATACACTAATGACAAACCCATTAATGCCATAGAGCTCTGAACCACCCTCATTCTCCCATTGTAGTCTTCCAGTAAAGGAGGAGAAATGTTTAAGAGCAGGGTAACAATACTATTATATTTCCCTGAATTAGTAATTTACAGCTTAATCTTATCAATTTGCAGCCAAAACTCTCATATGTTCTGTTTCACCCACCCCATCTTATAAACTGAAATTTCCACAATCTTTTTATTTTTTTTATTTTTTTTAGTCTTGACTTCAAATAATCTTACGCCCATATTTCCTGTGCAACTCTGCAATAAGCTATTTACATATATCAGATGCCTTTAAACCTAGCTGCCAAGGCAATCCACTCAAAAACGACTTTGCTGCTTGAATCCAAATCCCTTGAAATCATATGTTTAGCTTTGGAATCAGGGCAGTGGAAAAAATTGTGAATGTATTCTTATATAAAACATTAGAAAATAATGCACCTTGCGTGATAACACTGGATTTGTACATGGATATTGAAGACTCGGGTGTTCTTTTCCAATTTGGAAGAAAGGAGGGATATAAATGCATTAAATAAACAAAGCAGTGAGACTCATGTCCTCATCTCTCAGGTGATTCTTTCCAAAATTGTGTAACTGACTAGCTGCATTCACAGCAGCTTAGAAGTAACACTTGGTCATTGTGCCCTGAGGCTGATTCTCCAGGGTCTCTGTAGTGTGGGTTTTTACAGTTTTATATTCCACACCATGGCAAATTCCATTAGTCTGCAGCTTACAAATTGAGTTCTTGCCAACAAAGGTCTTTTGTCCTACGCCATGATCCATTTCAATATTTAACCTTCAGTGTTTTTGAAAGTTCATTCCTGAGCCTCCAAAAGAGCACATGCCTGTTTGGGGTTCAGCTTATATCAAAGGGTGACCTCATTTTGTCTCCCACAGGAAAATATGCAAGTCATGTAAATGCAGCCAGGAAGATCACAGTCTGAGCTCCGATGCAGAAGATGATCGGAAAATTGGCCGCTTGCTCTCCGATTCGAAATACTCTTCGCTCACTGCCCGGGTGAAAGGAGGTGATGGTGCTCGCATCTATAAAAGGAACCGTATGATTATCACTAATCCTATCGTGTCTCGGAAAGATCCAACATTTAACACTATTACATACGAATGGGCTCCACCTGGACTGACTCAGAAGCTGGTAAGATCACTCACCTAATTGTATGTAAGGACTACTTGAAATTTTCCAAAACACACAGGGTTTCAATAGCTGCTAAAGGATTTAGCATCTCCACTGTGTGTCCCTTTCCCCCGACCCTGAACCCCCTTTCTCACATCTTCTTAACTTACTGATTTTATATCCTGCCTTTCTCTCAGTGCAGCACACAAGGTGGGTTTGCCACCTACATTAAAACAGATACACCTGAAAACACACCATGCAGGTAACCCTATTAAAACAGCACTGAAAATGCTTAAAACCATTTAAAAAAACACACATGCACACAGTGCAATACCCACCCTCAGGAGACCCTGCCACAACAGTCAGTCAGTGGCCAAAGGCTGTCAGAACAAAAAAGTATTTGCCTGTCAGTGAAAGGAAAGTAAGATAGGAGGTCAGCCTAGCCTTCTGTGGGAGTTCCATTATCTGGGAGAAGCCACCTAGAAGGCACTCTCTCATTTTCTCACCCAATATGCCTGTGAAGGTGGTGGGACTGAGAGAAAGGCCTCCCTAGAAGATCTCAAAGCCCAGGCAGGTTCATATAAGGAGATATGGTCCTTCAGATAGCCAGGACCCAAACCATATAGGGTTTTGTAGGTCATAACCAAGACTTTTGAAGCAGCTGCTGTGAGAAACTTAAGGACAGATGAATTTTGAATCAAGACCTGCAGATCCTTGTCTTGGACTGTTTTTAATCATGGTTAATACATGGAACTAGAAGCTCAGATCTAGTATCAATCTATGGTGTTTCAAAATCTCCTGCATAGAGGATGAGTTGCAGTGATATCTCACCCTAAGCAATTTATTTTTATTGACTCCTGGGACCATTTCTGCTGTTGTAAAGGAGGGAAAACTTGAGAAAGCACCAAATAGTTATTTTTTTTTACCAGAAAGATATCTCTGCTACTTGTTTCTTGATTAATAAATAATGTTGAGGCAGCACATTCGCTTGAAATGTTTAGTGCTGAAAAATCTAGTAGGAAGGAATGGCTCTTTTTTGGCTACGTATGTTGTGCATTCAGGGGCGGGGGGATCTGAAGAATGGTGTGCTTTTCCTCTTTATATATGGCGTGAGGCCTTTGAATTTTCCCTCCCGAATTAATCTGCTGAACAACATGGAATTCAGTAGTGTATTAATTTCGAAGCCCATGTGATTAATATGTGATATTTGGTAGGGCGTAAGATACAAGAGGAGGAGTTTTCCCCTTCAGTGGTCTAGTTTTCAAGAAGTTGGGAGTGCTCCTGCTGACACAGTAGGGCATTCTTCCCTCTCCTCCTGCACATGCCCCACTCTAGCTCTGGAAGGTCAGAAGACCCCACAAAATAGCACTTTGGAGGAGGAGGAGATGGATCGCCCTTCACCTTGCAAATCCCCCAAACCCCACGTTTCCTGCCCCCCTTAAGCCCTACTGCACTGCCACTGCTGTGGGAAGCCAGAAAATGTAGGCTATTTTCCCTAGTAGCAGTGGGAGATGGGGTGGTGGATAAAGAGGAGAAATATCCCCCCCCCCTTCATTCCCCATCCCTATGCCAGTGGAGGCAATGACAGGAGAAGCGCAGGACAGGTTGAAAAGTCCACACCACACTGATCCAATCCCGCCCACCTGCCCAGCTCCGTCTACCTCCACTTTACCTCTTTCTCACCAGCTTTGGCAGCTCACCTGCTCAGGCAAACCTTCCTCCGCTTACAGCTCAGCCAAACCACGGCTGAGGCAGCTCGCAGAGGAACAGGCCAGGCTGTCCAATCACTCACTCACCTGCCTGCGCTGCCTACCTGCTGCCCAGTAGGTGGCCACATGAACTGCAACTTGATGACAACTTTACAGTTTTATTATATAGTAAGATACATAACTATCTATCTATCTATCTATCTAGCCATTTATTTATTATTTATTTATTTATTTATTTATTTATTTCATTTATATCTCACCGTTTCCTCCAAGGAGCTCAGTGTGGTGTAGATTGTTCTCCCCACTCCTTTCTTAATCCCCACAACGATCCTGTCATGTAGGCTAGGTTGAGAGTTCCAAGGTCAGCCAATGAGCTTCATGGCAAAGTGGGAATTTAAACCCTGGTCTCCTAGGTTCTGGTCTGACACACTAACCACTGCATACATGACAGAGTAGACGTTTATCAATCTTTACACCTAGAAGCTTATAAAACATTAGTTGCTTTCTCCGCTAAACCACTCATATAAATGGCCCGGACTTCCAAGGCCAGACGTTTTCACCATGGCCCAGTATGTTGTCTATCCTTGACTAGCATGAAGAGATGGAGATGCTCAAGAACAGACAGAGGGCAATAAGAAGAGCCTTATGTAAGCAAGTATCCTAGAGTTGCCTTGGGTGACCTTCTAAAGTTACAGTTCACCTCAAACCTCCCTGTTTGTAAAAGTTCTTTGTCACAGGAAAGGAATGAAACTGGAATTCTTGGGAAACCTGTCAATCTCCTGCAGCATGCCTCAGTCCCAAAATATATCTGTTGCTCTTGAAAAGAGGGCAAGACACGCGGACAAAGTGGTCTGGGATTGGCCCAGTCCTCTTGGTAACCAATACGGTGCTCTGGGACTGACTGTGTAATGCGTAAGATGGTTCAGTGGATAATGACAGCTGAGGTAGGTAGCCCAAGAATCTAGAATAATAAATCGCAAATATCAACCCACCTGGCAGTCAATAGCTGCTTACTCATTGCATATTATGAGAATCTTATTTGGGGTAATTGGTGGCTAGTTCTGTGAGGTGGAAAGTAAAAGATTATTTTCCCAAATACTGCAAATGTGAACCTGTTGTTCAGGTTCTGCTTGTAGGCTTTCTATGGGCACCTGGTTGGCAACTGTGAGAACGGAGTGCTTGGCTAGATGAGCCTTTGGCCTGGTCTAGCAGGGCTGCTCTTATGCTCTAAAACACCTTCAGGTTTGACACAACCCTCGGTTTCCAAATGCACAAACAGTTTACGTTTCTCTGTAGCACAGTTGGATGGACTGAGAGAGTTTGGAATAAGAATTCTACTTTGAAGGTTTGTAATATGGATTGCTACAACACTGGCATGCATCCTCAGATATGGGTATAAATTTATATATGTTTCTAAAAATGAACAAGAGCAAGTCTTGCATTCTTCAACATTTCGATGGATCAAAGGCACAGAGTCACTACTTCGCTACTTCTCTTCCCTTAAAATTTCATAGATTTGCTTCGGGTGGTCATTAGGTATGTTTGCACATGGTCATTTCGAACCCGATCTCCAGTCCTTCCTCAAGTGGGGGGCAGTGGCCAAGACATAGGATTGGAACTAATGCTAGTTCTACTCAGAGTAGAACCATTGAAGTTAACGGACATAGCTGAGAGGTACATTAATTTTACTCTAAGTAAAACTTAGTTGGCTGCCACCCTTAGGGCTGTATTCAACAGCACTAAGGCAGATGTTCTGTTAGGTGCAAGGATTTTTCTTGAACCTTCTCCCCCTCTCCTCCCCCCATGCACCCCCTAAATGTGTAATGTGGGTTCCCCCAGCCCTCCAGAGCAGATTTGGAGCTGGCGCAGGGCATGTACAGGAAGAGGAGGAGACTGGGAAAGGCCCATTAAGGTAGCAGGAATTCTTCCAAAGGCTTCCACTAGCACAGCAATTTAGTTGAATAGTTGAATACAGCACTGAGGTTTTCCTCATGTCACTAAGAACAAGTTTTAATTACTTACTTGAGTTGACGAAGTTATTTAAGCCCTCAATAAAGTTTCTGTGACCACAATAAATACCTTTGTTATTCTCCTTCTATATATAGGCACGTGAAGCTCAGGAATTTGATATCCTATCGTTGTGAAAACAAGTAGTGCCCTTTAACTCGAGTACATTTATTTAATGTTTACAGTTTACATGTTTAGAGTTTTATCTGTGTTTTGGTTGCGTTTTCCTGTGATTCTTAAAGTTTTGGGTTCTTGTTGACTGTTTAGATGTTTTTAGTTTCCATAGGAGGGAATAACTTTTGACACACACAGAGAATCGGTCTCATTTATTCAGTCAAGTGCTCTACTCTATCCCTCGTGCATAGTGATAAAACCTTTCATATCCAGCACTACTGAATGATGTCATGTAACCCAAAGTATAATGCTTCATAAGGAATGTGCCAGATCTAGCCCCCAACTGCATTTAGAGCACTATACCACCACTTGAAGCAGTCATGGATTCCCCCAAATAATCTTGTAAAGTATTGTTTCTTAAAAGAAACTTCCCCCACCATTCCCCTTAAAGACCTACAGTTCCCACAGTTCCCTGGGGAAAACGAGTGATTGTCAAATCACTCTGAGAATGGTAGCTCTGTGGGAGGAATAGGGTCTCCCCACAAACTCTCAGCACCCTTAACAAATTACACTTTCCTTTAAAGAATGACTCTTTAAAGTGGTATAATACTGTTTTAAAGCTATTGTGCAGATGGGACCATATTGTTTGCAACTTGGAAACACAAATACTACAATTGAACCATCGGTGGCTTTGATAGCATAATCTTCTGCAGCATCTGACTGGAGCCTAACAAGTTCCAAAATCAGGTCCAGCATTCCTTTCCATGCCCAGTATTTGGACTTGGCTGACTTGATACAATTGTGAGAACACATGAAAATACATTCAAGATATCTGGAACAGGTTTAGCCAGCAAGATTTGATTTAGCTGCGTGCCGTGATATCTACACTTTAAATAAAAATACTTTTTTCTTCACCTTCAAACTGACTTAAGTTGATTTCTAAGCTGTTTCCCAGAACTGTGTTCTACATGCCAAGAGGGATTTGGAAGCAAAAGTGATACGATTCAACAGCTTAAGAGGCAGAGTACACCAAAAATAAGGACATTTCCTCAATGTAAGGTGATGGATTAAACTCTGGGTGGCCAATTTGGTGCCCTCCTGGTCCTGCAGGGCTGGGAAAGGGAAATAACCTCTGTGAAACAGGCTGCAGACTCCACCTTCAATTTCCTCTGCCCCCCCCCCCTTTTTGTGGTCTACAGCACCCATTATCCCTGGCCATGCTGAGGGTAAAAAGGAAATTAGTTCATAAAATAACTGAAGGAACTATCTCCTAAAATAGTGAAAATAATTTTCTTTTCATGAGCTTCTCCCCACCAGCTCAATATGGTAAAAGCAAGTTGTTTCGGCATACGTTTAAACTTCTGCAATTTTTCCTCAGTTATGAGAAGATTGTGTTGTGCTGCTGGTTTAGCAGATGTATGGCGGCATTCTGTCTGAGAGGAAGAAGACGCCCATGATAACCCTCAGTGAGGCATGCTGGGTAGCCATTCCCAATTTGGAAGCATTTGCATCCATGTTTGTATGGACAGTTTGTCCAAACGGGTAAAGGCCACGAGTTCCCCAAATGTGGATTGGAATGACTGCTGTCGCACCTAATCTATCACTGGTTACAGCATTTCCTTTCTGGGAAGGAAGGAAGGAATGACTGCTTATGTGATGTTCACCTTGTTCACTGTGCCCTCTAGTTGCTTTAGGGTTTACTTTCATCAACCTCAGCCAGCGTAGCCAATGGTGGAATTGTAATCCCAAGCAACTAGAAGGGCACCAGTTGGATGGGGAAGGCTGGCATGAACAATGTTGAGCTAGTTGACCGTATGACTTGGGATAAAGCAGCTTTATTTTTAAAATAGAAAACTAACATAGATAACGGTTAACATTTTAGGGCTCATTTTGCTTGTGTAACTGCATTGGGCATATTGTTTAAACATTTGGGGAACAGATCTTCTATTGCAAAGCGCTAGTGGGTTATGTTGCATGTTTCAAACAAGCAATACTTTAGCCTGCTGAGGTGTTTAATATACACCCTAACAGTTGTGCTGTTCATTAGGCAAGTGCTGACCAAGGTGGAAATTAATTGAACTCTCCTGAAAGCTGGTCTCTAAAAAAAAACCAGTGAATGGCCAACTTGGCTGCCTATGAACAAGTCACGCTATAAGAGGGAAAAGGTCCCTGTCAGAGAATCTCTCTCTCTTTCCTAAGCTCTGTTCCATAAAGAGATTAACTGCACTGAAAGTTCTCTGCATCCTTTTTGCAAATGTTAATCTTGAATGAGACCAGCCTTTCGTCTCCAGCTATGAATTAAAAGCCAGTGGCTAACTTGATTACCGGTACTTACACATTGCTTTATGTTAGATTCGAAACACGGGTCTCCAAATAAAGTGCAGACTTTTCTCATTCCCCCCCCCCCATAGCATTGGACTGTGTGCTTGAGTAATAAAATGAGTTGGCTACTGGCCACTGAACTTGGTGGCCACCCCTTGCCACCAGCTCTCTTGTTTGGCACTCAAAAAAGCAGTAGAGATTGCAGGGGGGGGGCGGTGTTCAAAGGTGTAAAGTCAGCAAAGTACTGATTTATAAATTAGCTTACTTAGGTTAACTAATGGCTTTAGAGAAGGGAAAATGGAAGACCTTCCAGACTGTATACAACCCTGCAAAATTTTTCTTTTTGTCCCCCCCCCCCAGCACTAAATTAGAATCATTAACATCTCGCCCAAGTGCTGTTTGTGTGCTACATGTGGGTTTATAAGGCATTGCAGCTGGTGGTTAACTGTTAACAAGCTTGCCTTTCCATGGCTTTTAGCCAGCTAAATTTTGGCAACCACTTGAATGTAATCTTTCATAAATAGGAAGCATGTCTCCAGGCACATACTTAATATTTGCTAGACACTAGGGATGCCAAAAAGGTTAAGGGAGATTGAAGTTTTGGACTTGTGCCTTTGGTTTTTGTGACACCTGATGTGTGCTGGGGCTCTTTCTTAATCTGTTGTGTTTCTGGGGTGTCAATCAAACTTAGGCTGGAGTGGGGCAGAGATGGGGCATCTGTGTCCTACCCTATCTGGCAGGAGCAAGGTATGTTGTCACCAGGCCAAAAGCAGTGAAAAGGAAACCCTGACTGATGATAGATAGATAGATAGATGATAGATAGATAGATAGATAGATAGATAGATAGATAGATAGATAGATGATAGATGATAGATAGATAGATAGATAGATAGATAGATAGATAGATGATAGATAGATATTGCATATCTATTCTGAGTGGTTCAAGACTAGGCCCAATCCTCCTTACAAGTAATCATCCCAAAATCCTCAGGGGGCCTGTTGTGATAACTTTACGAGACACCTTAAAAGATAAAGTTGCTCATATATTTGCTTAGACCTTGATGCCTCATTTGCAGCAGTGTCTGAGAATGTTAACAGTATCATCTGGTTTGATTTTATGGGGTGGGTTACAGTTTCTGTGGTCCAAGGATGTAGACAAGACTTGTGTTCAGGCATTCAGCTGAATACAAATGTTCGTATGAGTCACACCCCAATGTCTCTGCCCACTCAGTTCCTGACCTTTCCCCATGTCTGCAGGCTGATTATATTCATGTTTGCTTCATAGTCACCCCATGTGACTAGAAATCCTGATAAGGCATAACTGTGCCCCAGTGACCTCTCAGTTGGACCACTGTAATATGTTATACATGGAGCTGCCTTTTGAAGTTAGTCTAGAAGCTTCAGACCTTTGTCAGAGTAAAACTGCTGGAATTTTGACATGTACAGCATAGTTGTATATTTTGCAAGTGAACCTGTTTTTTTATCCTCCAGTTGTCGTGTGTTTTGTTTTGGGCAATTTAATTGTATAAAACCAGCAATTTTGCTGAAGAACAGTCTATAAATACTTGGGGAAATGCTTCAAAAATTATTTGAAAATGTGAAAAGCCTTTGACATGACACAGCAAGGATGGAGAACCTGTGGCCTTCTGAATGTTGTTGGGCTTTGACTCCCATCAGCCCCAGCCAGCATTGCCAAAGGCTCAGGAAAAGCAGGACTTGTGAGTCAACAACACCTGGGAGGCTGCACATTTCCCTCCCTGTGATACAGTATTTCTGCTGCATGCTCTGTGCATGGGTATTGCATCATGAAAGGATGCTCTTGACTTGACTAAACCTGACATACAGTTTGGCTGCACAAGACTCACATAAGGTGGCTGTGGTGTGGAACCACTGGGAAAGTCCTTACTGGTTGTCAGTGCTGCCATTTGGGATGCAAGTTGTAGCAGATGACACAGGTGGTGTTGGTGGCATTGTTTGCCTGACCTCTCAGCTTTGGGAGTGGTAAGGTGGGGGAGCCAATGCGGTGCTCCTGCCAGCACATTTGCCCACCACTGCCCACCACTTCTTTGGGATTGGGATGTAGACTGATCTTCTCCAATCCTCTGGCCACTGCTGAGTTTTCCAAATTTGCTGGCATATTGAGTGTAGCACCTTAACAGCATCATCTTTTAAAATTTTAAATAGTTCAGCTGGAATATCATCACTTCCACTGGCCTTGTTATTAGCAGTGCTTTCTAAGGCCCATTTGACTTCACTCTCCAGGATGTCTGGCTCAAGGTCAGTAACCACACTACCTGGGGTGTACGAGGCATCCATATCTTTCTGGTATAATTCCTCTGTGTATTCTTGCCACCTCTTCTTGATGTCTTCTGCTTCTGTTAGGTCCTTTCCACTTTTGTCTTTTATTATGGTAATCTTTGTACGAAATGTTCCATTCATATCTCCAATTTTCTTGAACAGATCTCTGGTTTTTCCCATTCTATTGTTTTCCTCTATTTCTTTGCATTGCTTGTTTAAGAAGGCCTTCTTGTCTCTCCTTGCTATTTTTTGGAAATCTGCATTCAATTTCCTGTATCTTTCACTATCTCCCTTGCATTTTGCTTGCCTTCTCTCCCCCGCTATTTGTAAGGCCTTGTTGGACAGCTTTCTTGCATTTCCTTTTCATTGGGATGGTTTTAGTTGCTGCCTCCTGTATAATGTTACGAGCCTCCATCCATAGTTCTTCAGGCACTCTGTCCACCAAATCTAAATCCTTAAACCTGTTCCTCACTTCCACTGTGTATTCATAAGCGATTTGACTTAGATTGTATCTTACCAGCCCAGTGGTTTTTCCTACTTTCTTCAGTTTAAGCTTGAATTTTGCTATAAGAAGCTGATGATCTGAGCCACAGTCAGCTCCAGGTCTTGTTTTTGCTGACTGTATAGAGCTTCTCCATCTTTGGCTGCAGAGAATATAATCAATCTGATTTCGATGCTACGCATCTGGTGATGTCGTCTCTTGTGTTATTGGAAAAGAGTGTTTGTGATGACCAGCTTGTTCTCTTGGCAGAACTCTATTAGCCTTTGCCCTGCTTCGTTTTGAACTCCAAGGCCAAACTTGCCAGTTGTTCCTTTTATCTCTTGACTCCCTACTTTAGCATTCCAATCCCCTATAACGAGAAGAACATCCTTCTTTCGTGTCATTTCTATAAGGTGTTGGAAGTCTTCATAGAAATGGTCAATTTCAGTTTCTTCAGCACCAGTGGTTGGTGCATAAACTTGGATGTTTGGATACTGTGGTGCTTGGATGCTTGGATACTGTGATGTTAAAAGGTCTGCTTTGGATTCGTATCGAGATCATTCTATCATTTTTGAGATTGCATCCCAGTACAGCTTTTGCCACTCTTTTGTTGACTATGAGGGCCACTCCATTTCTTTTACATGATTCTTGCCCACAGTAGTAGATATGATGGTCATCCGAACTGAATTCGCCCATTCCTGTCCATTTTAGTTCACTGATGCCCAGGATGTCAATATTTATTCTTGCCATCTCATTTTTGACCACATCCAACTTACCCAGGTTCATGGTTCTTACATTCCAGGTTCCTATGCAATATTTTTCTTTACAGCATTGGACTTTCCTTCCTTCCAACAGGCTAAAAAACAGTTTCTATCCGTGGGCTGTCAGGCTGCTGAATGGAAAATAATATAGTGCAACTGACTTTGGGGTTTGGTGTGTTGTGTGACAAGCGCACAAAGTGCAATGAGATTGAGTGTTTGTTTGGGGGGGAAGGCACAGTTAATTTCATTGTACACAGGTTGTACATTGACAATAAAGGTATCATTATTATCTTCTCTCTCTCTTTTTCTTCCACGTAAATCAGGCTACCCAGTACATGGAACTGATTTCAAAAGAAATGCAGCCAGTGGCTGGTACAGAAGGTGCTTATTATCGTCGCAGGAGGTTGATGAGACAGCTTCCTATTTATGACCAGGATCCTTCCCACTGCCGGGGCCTTTCGGAGAGTGAAATAAAGTTGATGGAGGACTTTGTGAAGAAATACAAAGATGGCGTTCTTGGCGTCGGGGAAGTTGCACTGCCAGGTCATGGAGGAACTGCCAAAGATGATGGGAAACAACCTGATAAAGGCATTCCTGCAAGTAAAGAAGTTGTTTCTACCAATGGAACCCTGGGTGATGTGCCAAAAGGGCAGGACTTGGTAAGTATGCAATGGCTTCCCTGGAGGCATATAATCGGGATACATAGTGCATGGAGTTGCATAGGAAGGAATGGAGCATATTTCTGTGTTTGGCCAAAAGTGGTTTAATGAAAGAAAACAATCTGTCTGCCAGAAGTGCTTAAAACAACTGAAGTGTATTTTTCGGTATCGACTCCCCAGTAATCTTGGAAGTCTTAGTCCTTGAGTTCACGAGGCCGTCATGCTCACAAACTTACTAATTTTGGAGCTTTTTCTGAAAAACCTTTGTAACAAACTGGTGGCAATGTCTTTTTAGAAATATTTTTATTTTCCAAGGATTTTTTAAAATGACGACACTTTTGCATTCAATTATACACCAAATTCATTGTGTTTGACTTCCTCCCCCCCCCCTTCCTAATTCAATCATTCATCATCTTGCATATAATTATTTTTCCTTTGTAATTTTCAAATCTTAATTATAAATACGTTGTCCATATTTAACACATTGTAAATGTTACAATAACCCTGCTAATGTTTTAACATATTTACAGTGTTCTTTAACATATTCTAGAATTATCCTCATGGTAAGCTTTGCCATTTCGGCATATTCTATCACAGGCATAGGCAAACTCAGCCCTCCAGGTGTTTTGGGACTACAACTCCCATCATCCCTAGCTAACAGGACCAGTGGTCAGGGATGGTGGGAGTTGTAGTCCCAAAACAGCTGGAAGGCCGAGTTTGCCTATGCCTGCTCTATCATCTTGATTATCCATTCTTCCAAACTGGTGGCAATGCCATGGATGTGTGAACTGGGAGAGCAGGTAAGTTGAATAAATGGAGAGAGGTGGGGGAGAGAGACAGATTGAGGAATGGGTTGGGCAGAAGTCGTTTGAGGACTCCCAAAAGGTGAGCTTGGGGAGTGGGATTTGCAGGTATGAGCTCCTTTTTTTCTTTCTTTCTTGCCCAATGCTCTGTAGCAGCAGTGAAACGTACATACAGTGGTACCTCGGGTTACATACGCTTCAGGTTACATACGCTTCAGGTTACAGACTCCGCTAACCCAGAAATAGTGCTTCAGGTTAAGAACTTTGCTTCAGGATAAGAACAGAAATCGTGCTCCAGCAGCAGCAGGAGGCCCCATTAGCTAAAGTGGTGCTTCAGGTTAAGAACAGTTTCAGGTTAAGAACTGACCTCCGGAACGAATTAAGTACTTAACCCGAGGTACCACTGTATTGGCTCTGAAAGGTCCCCATATCTGATAGTGTCTCAGTCCCTGCTCAAATTTTTGCTAGAGCAAGGGTAGGTGGGGGATTGTAGAGGGCAAGCTATCAAAAGGGGGAATATTACAAACAGTGAAAACCCTTTGCAAGTTCATTGCTAGACCACGTTGCAGTGACTCAGTCTGGGAATGATTTTTGTTACCCATTCTAGGGGGGAAATACACACCACCCTTCCTATCTTAAGGCTAAGACTTCCGCTTAAAGGCATTTGTAAAAACCATCTTGGCAAGGGAGGTTTATTTTGACTGCAAGTTCATCCCTCCAAGTAAATACATACCTGTGGTGTTTATTCTCCAGAAGAATTTAATGCTTTATTTTTTTCCTTTGGGCACCAGTGGAAAAGCTAAATTCTTTGAGAAGCAATTACAAAAGCTCCATTTGTGCAGATGTCGTGAGACTGCTAAACTATGGGGCTGCTCTGCAAAATTCCATGGAAGGTTCTGACATTCCAAAAATTGGAACATTTAAGCTTTTGTTTGGATTAGCAAAAAGGAACCTGTGTTAAGGGCTGTGGGTGGGTGGCTAGATAGATTGTCCTCAGGCTATTCAATCAACAAGTGTTAGGATGTTGATAAAATCTTGTAGAATTTAAAACAAAGTACAATGCAAAGTGACTGCTTCTCACTTTGGTTTACAACTGCAGGTTCCTGGTGTTCTCTCAAAAAAAGATCTACTTTTTAAAACTTCTTCCCTGTTCAAATTGTTTAGAATACATCTCAATACTTGGCAGTAAGTGTACCATCACACTGCTGAAATCCCTATAATTTTTATCTGATCATCTTGATTTTTTAAAAAATAAATAAATTAGCAATTACACGTCTACTCTATAATTTTCCGGGAAAATTGAATTGTGTGTGATGTGCCAGCACTTTGCTGTGCCAGGCTGCCATTATGAAGCAGTAAGTGAAAATCTGCAAAGCCACAAAACATTGTTCACAGACTAGTTTCCTTCAGTGCAATAGCAACCTTTTTCTATGACACATTGAGTGTGGTCCCTTTGCACGTACAGACCCTCCTGTTAAAAAACTTTTTGCTATACACACTTGCATGTTCCCTACTTCTCTGAGAGATGAGGGGAAACCCAGGGGTGGTGATACAAGTTTGGATGGAGTCTTCTAGCATCCTATACAGTATAACATTTGGTGGCATATTTGTAAATAATTAGGTGCAAAATTGCTAATTCTGCATTGGGTTCTCAAAGGAAGAAGCAGTACCCTAAGACTAAATCAGTTTTAGCCATCCCTAGCCCAAACACTTTCAGCCCTCTGCCTAATTCAAACTTAGCAGTGACAACTGGTTATGACAATTCTCTTGTCTCCCAACTCTAAGGGAGGTCAAGACCAGGGCCGGATTTATGTATAAGCTAAACAAGCTATAGCTTAGGGCCCCACCCTCTTGCCCCCCCAAAAAATTATGAGTAAAAATTGTAAATTGTGTTTCTAAAGGAACTTTGTTATTGCCCAATGCCAATGTGTTTGCGTTATTAAGTTTGTTATGAATAAAAAATCATTTTAAGTTAGAGCTTAATAATTATTTCACTATAAATATAAAGGTAAAGGGACCCTGACCATTAGGTCCAGTTGTGGCCGACTCTGGGGTTGCAGCGCTCATCTCGCTTTATTGGCCGAGGGAGCCGGCGTACAGCTTCCTGGTCATGTGGCCAGCATGACTAAGCAGCTTCTGGCGAACCAGAGCAGTGCACAGAAACGCTGATTACCTTCCTTGCACTTTGACGTGCTTTCGAACTGCTAGGTTGGCAGGAGCAGGGACCGAGCAACAGGAGCTCACCCCGTCGCAGGGATTCGAACCGCCTTAATTGTATTTCAGTTCAACAATTACTTTGATAAAATACATATTTTGTTATGTGCAAATGGCTTTAGATACCTATTAGGCCTATATATTACCATATAGCATATATTCAACACAAAAAACAGCGACAATTTGTTGTTGATAACGGACATCTGAACATATAAAGGGCCCCATTACCTTCAGTAGCTTAGGGCCTCATCAAACCTAAATCCGGCCCTGGTCAGGACCAAGAAGGCCTCTCTTTTTGCATCCGTTGCAAAACTACAGGACAGGTTTCTTAATGCAAACTCTGCCAGCTTGTAAAAAATACAAAATCCTGCATTTGACAAAGTGAGCTCTGGTCCACAAATATATCTATCAGTCTTTAACGTGACAACATAGTTATGTATCTAATTTTTGCATATCTGCAAAGTATAAGGATTTTTGTGATTTTAAGAATGCAATCGTTAAGGATACATACTACAGTTTGGATTTTTTTTAAAAAAATCATGTTGCTTGAGTTCCAAGTTAACTGCACTGTTGAGTAAATACTATCTTAGTAAATTAGTCAGATTCACCTGAATGATTACAGAACATTCTGTGCGCTGGTGGAGAAGTCACTCCTTTGCCAATTTTACCCTGGCTCTGTTGAAAGAAAACGAACTGTGCAAAGAGGACGCAGAAGCATGGAAACCTACAAGCTTTCCATCCACTACTAATCAGAATTCACCTCTGTTCCAGAGCATTCTTTGAAGCCAACAGCAGTCAAATAAACACTCGCTGAAAACGTACCCACATTTGTTCAACCACAAGGACTGCAGCTTTCAAGACATTAGAGAACACCAGTATTAGCGCCAAACATTGAAACCATTTGGATGGGGGGGGGGGGACACTGAAGCTTTTTGCTGTTATTCCGTAATTTTGGTGGCTCATGCTTCAAGCATTAAAATCTGAGATAATGGTGAACTAGCACAGTTTATACTGATTTTGGGAGGGGGGGGACTTGCCACAGTTCATGGGGGAATTCCTGTTGGACATCTATACACAGTGCCGGATTTACGTATAAGCTAAACAAGCTATAGCTTAGGCCCCCACTCTCTTGGGGGCCCCCAAAAAAATTAAAGGGGAAAAAACTGGATGTACATTTCCAAAATATGATAAAAAACAAAATCATATATTTACACCTATTATTATTTCATGTTAAAACAAGTTTCTAGAGACTAGATTATGAGTCTTTGTAAATTGTGTTTCTAAAGGAACTTTTGTTATTGCCAAGTGCCAATGTGTTTGCATTATTAAGTTTGTTATGAATAAAAAATCATTTTAAGTTAGAGCTTAATAATTATTTCACTATTAATATACTTCTTCTTAATTGTATTTCAGTTCAACAATTACTTTGATAAAATACATATTTTGTTATGTGCAAATGGCTTTAGATACCTATTAGGTCCATATATTACCATATAGCATATATTCAACACAAAAAACAGTGGCAATTTGTTGTAGACAAAGGACAGCTGGACATATAAAGGGCCCCATTACCTTCAGTAGCTTAGGGCCTCATCAAACTTAAATCCGGCCCTGTCTATACAATTAAACCTAGAGCCAAAGCAATCCAAAATTTCTGCCGCTGCAACTACAGAGCAACATCCCCAGTCCGGTTCCTTGTAAGGTTGCCATACATACGTACCTGGAATTCTGCAGTTGGAAGCAATGTCCGACAGAAATCGGCAAAACATCCGGGAAAATCCAGGTGTGTGGAAGCCCATGTTGGCATATTTCACTTTTTGAAATATGGCAAACCTAGTCACTTGCAGGGGACACGGGTGGCGCTGTGGGTTAAACCACAGAGCCTAGGACTTGCCGATCAGAAGATCAGCGGTTCGAATCCCCGCGACGGGGTGAGCTCCCATTGCTCGGTCCCTGCTCCTGCCAACCTAGCAGTTCGAAAGCACATCAAAGTGCAAGTAGATAAATAGGTACTACTCTGGCGGGAAGATAAACGCCGTTTCTGTGCGCTGCTCTGGTTCGCCAGAAGCGGCTTAGTCATGCTGGCCACATGACCCGGAAGCTGTACGCCGGCTCCCTCAGCCAATAAAGCGAGATGAGCGCCGCAACCCCAGAGTCGGTCACGACTGGACCTAACAGTCAGGGGTCCCCTTACCTTTACCTTAGTCACTAGCAGCAGCAGCACCAGGAGGAGGAGGAGATTGATGGTGTCCTGATCTCTGCACCAACTCCATACTGGTACTGTGATCATTTCCGATCCTGGCTGTGACAGCAGCCTGAGGGTCCAGTGGCTGCTCAGCCCCTTCCTCGGCTCATCCCCTTCTTCAGAATGCCCTGTGTCAGGGCTTTCCACCCAACCCCACTAGCAGGGATACTGCAAGCAGGCCTTCCACATGCATACTGAGTGGGCAGAAACAGGGAGTTCTGCAATGGCGAAGTGATGCCTGTCTGGCAGGAAACTGGCTAAGCTGCCTGAAGCAAGTAGAGGGCTCTTCTCAGTCCAAACCTCTCACAACTCAGTGTAAGTGTCTTAAGACTGAACACACAGTAACTACCTCTTGGAGTCTCATTTTAAACCTCCAAGCAAAGTTCTCCCCGCCAGTGCAAAACACCTCTCCGTAGGCCTTCAGTGACATGGTCAACTTGCATAGCAAGCTTGTAATAAAGGAAGAGGCTAAAAACGGCAGTCTTCAAAGAGTTTGGGGAAATCCATGTACAAGTCTTGGCTTTCCGAGTCCTTTTCTTGAGATTCAGCTTGGGGCTGGAACACAAATGTTCCACTGATGCCAAAGCTTCCCTTCACAGGAAAAGAGTGGTTTGTGTGCTTAAGGGAGGGATTCTTCGGGGAAGCTGTTTTTGTTTTATTTTATTTCAGTGGAAATGGAAATGGAAAAAAAAAGCTGTCAGTATTAACTAAGGAAATATTCATTGGCATGCAATGTGATAAGCCACATATTGAAAATAAGTTCTCACCGTGGATACTCAGGGGGCCAACAGCAGCCTTTCCTTACGGTTGCAATAGCAGAGACTTAAAAGCAAACAAACTAGCCTTATATCAAAAAGAGGCAATTTTTTTCTTCTGCATGCCTTCTAAGATCAAACTAGAGCACCCTCAACTCTTAACCATATAATGTTTAATTGTATTGTTCTTTGAGTGGCTGGGAAAACCCAGCCAGATTGGCGGGTACAAATAAATTATTATTTTTTATTTATTTATTTATTTATTTGCATGACAGGATGGGGGAAAGTTCATAATGAGCAGGGCAAACCAGACCCTGAATCTGCTGCGCTAGAGGGGGCTTCAGTGGAGTAGAAGCTGTCCAGTTCCACCAGCAGGGAAGCTCCATTGGTGAGGGGTACCCCAATGAGTCTGGAGTGAGCAGGCAAAAGCTGCCACCACCAGTGTCTGTCTGTCCCATCCCCCCCATTCAGTAGCCAATAGAAAACCAAAAATGGTTTTTTGCTGCCATGGCTAGCCAGGAATTAAGATTATAGCCCAAGACTATAAAAGGCTGAAACAAATACAGTGGTACCTTGGGTTACATACACTTCAGGTTACATATGCTTCAGGTTACAGACTCCGCTAACCCAGAAATAGTACCTTGGGTTAAGAACTTTGCTTCAGGATGAGAACAGAAATCAGGCTCTGGCAGCGCAGTGGCAGCAGGAGGCCCCATTAGCTAAAGTGGTACCTCAGGTTAAGAACAGTTTCAGGTTAAGAACGGACCTCCAGAATGAATTAAGGGCAGGGGATGTCTTAGGCCTCAGTTATCTTAGGAGGTTCCCATGATCACACATGCCCTGTTGAACAACAGCCGTACAAGACTTCTCAAACGCTGCTAAAAAATTACTTGGCAATATTTGCTAGGAAACAGGATTAAAAATCCCAATAACAATTTATTAAAATAAGAGCACGAGAAGAGCTATCGAGTCAAGAATCCTCTTCTCACAGTGGCCAGCCAAGTCACTGTGGGGAGCATAATATTAACATGAAATTACAATGTTACTTAAAAACAAAAACCCACTTGAATTTTACTTTCGCAGGAAGTAACAATTTTCTTTGCCATGTTGTATAAAGTGCAACTTTTTTCCTAGAATTTGTTTCTATATTCATTTGCCATTTGCACTCGTAAATGAGGTGTTATTTTCGCTGCTTTAGCCAAATCTCAAACTTTATTAAGCCACTGTTTCCAGGGAGGGTATATGTAACTTTCCATTTTCAATCCAGTAACATTCTTGCAGCTATTAACAAGTAGAAGTTAATAGGTAAATAAGTTATGATAGGTGAAGAAATACTTTCTTTTGTTTGTCCTGGAACTTCTAACATTCATTGGATACCCCTGAGTTCTGGTGCTATGAGAGAAAGAAAAGCTTTCCTCTATCCCCTTTCTCTGGCTGATTTTATACACTTGTATCATGTTTTCTCTAAGCTAAGAAGTCCCAAATGTTGTAAACTTCCCTCAGAGCCGCTCCATCCTGTTTATCATCCCCTTTTCAGAACCTTTTCCAACTCTACAGAATACTGTTTTGATTCATATCCCTACTATTTTTTAAAGCAGACTGTCTGCTATATAGCTTGCTATCTGCGTTGTAATCCATCACGGGAGATCACAATTGAATTGATAAAACAAATAAATATTACAAATATGAATCTAATTTCTGAAGATTGTTCTTGCAGTAAAGAACAATTAGTATTTTATTATTTTAAAATGTATTTCTATGATGCCTTAACAAGCCCCAGAAGGGAGAAAGAGTTCATTGTAGTCTACATTTTGCTCAGTTCAGTTTTTTTGTTTTGCAATTGAGTTACGATTGGAATACTTGCTGAAATACCCTTAGGGCACGTCAACACACTTTGCCCTCCCTCTGTAGCCATGGACCAACATTGTCCTGTTCTCTTGCCAATGCTGGCCTGGCGGCAGAGCCATGAAGAGTCTCCATGCAGTGGTGCCGATTGATGTGTTGAGCTATAGCATGCAATAAACTTGCACACTGTGGCTGATTTAAATGCTTCCACTTGGAGGGCCTAAGGCATGAGATCCTAAAAGCTGGCCCTGAGCTTAAGGTGAATGGGAGCTGGCTGACACGAAGCATGAAATTGTACCTTTGGCTGTGAATTAGTTGAGCAGTGCTTTATTATTCCTTGCAAAAGGGTGGATGAATATTCATTACGGCCTTACTTTCTTCTTCAGTTCTGCGACCTCTGCAAGCAGGTGCTGCCCTCAGAATCCCCTGTGGTATATGCCAGCAGAGGAGGCTATGACCGTCAGTGGCATCCCGCATGCTTTGTGTGCTGCAAGTGTTCTGAACCGCTTGTGGACCTGATCTACTTCTGGAACAATGGGGCCATCTGGTGTGGGCGTCATTACTGTGAGAGCGTAAGGCCACGCTGTGCGGCCTGTGACGAGGTATGACAGCTGGGGAAACGGAAGTCTCTTCTCCTGCATAGCTCTCAATTTCTCTGCCTATAAGAAACTATCAGCTCCGAGGAATTGCGTTTGGCCGAATGCCTCTGCAAAATGAATACTTGCCTCCAGTGTATGAGTGCTTTTTGGGTGGGGGTGGGGATTTTGGTGGTTTTGAGGGATAGAAAATGGAACAGGTGAATGGGGGTGGAACCATAACTAATCAGTGAGGAACCTGCTTAGTACCAGGTACAGAAATATAGGGAGTGGTGTGCAGCTTTGAAAAAAGTGTGAGTAGAATGACTTCTGCTTGCACAGCTGAGCTTTCCTGTCCCACACTGTCCCCAGAGGGTTGGAGGAAGCCCTAGAATAGATTTGGGGTCAGGTGAGGGAAGAGGAGAGGGGGAAAGTCCCATTGCACAGCAGGTCATTCTGCTTGCACAAAGGACTACTAAGCACCACATTAAATTCAACTCAGTGGTCTGATCTGCCTAACATGGTGAACTAAACTATGACTTACCAGGACCATGACAACATGCAAGCTCTTGGAGATGATCTCTCAGCCACTCTATTCCTCCCTCATCCTTTTTGGTACAGGGTCTTTTGGATTTGCGTTTGCCCTACCTTGTTATCTGAAACTGGGCTGATAGTTAACGTCTCTCCTTGCTAACCATGAGCTGTTTGAAATATATTTAAATCACGGAAACCAGAAGCATTTTAAGGTGCTCTATTTTTTGTTTCAGTTTTATTTTAATAAGCAGAGGTTCTATAGAAACCAAAAGCGGAATATAAACATGCCCTACAGCTTTGAATTAGCTAGGCCAAACTACTTCCGTAGTTTATGTTGAGAGATATCCTCTTTTGGTGTGTTGCTAAATAGTAATGATGCAAACACTGCTTTGTTTTATATGTGTTTTGGCTTGTCAACTGCTTTGTTTGTGTGTTGCTTCCATAATGAAGCAGTTATAGGACTTGGCTGGCTCTAGGAAGAAAGTGACATGATAAATGGAGTTGTTTACTTCCACAGATAATATTTTCTGAGGACTACCAGCGAGTCGAAGGCCTCACCTGGCACAAGCAACACTTTACCTGCCTGGAGTGCGAGACCTTGCTGACAGGCCAACCATTCATCCTGGATGCAGCCAACCTGCTATGTACAACTTGTAGCAAAAACAAGCATCCTTAGTCGGCATGAAGTTTCTCAAACCAAAGTTTTCATTTTCTGATGCCATCCAGATTTGAATCAATGGGATAAAAACACGGGGGGGGGGAGTGAAGAAAGTCACTTCACAGTGGATTTGGACTACTATGGCTATTTACAATCATGTTATCCTGCGAAATGAGATTGGAAATGATGACAGGGTAGCAAACACATCGGGGTGAAATATAGAGTATGGAATGTTTTAGTTCTTTCTAGAGTGATATAAACTAATGTTCTGGAAACCAATGGCCATAATGTTCAATTACTGATTGACTTAATGTTACACTCTCTAATCAAGGGTCTCTAGAAACATGCAGAATTCTTAATTTTGCTGTTGGGCCTCACTACCTTTCTTGTTATGAAAGTGTTATATTTATAGATCGAAACCACCACACTAACTCCAGCCAAATTAGTGGCTTTAAAGAATGGAACTAAGTGGCAAAACGTATATAACCCTGACGTTCACAAGAACTTTCTCTTCTTTGTTGTAATGACCGACTTCTCAGATGCAAGGGATCTGCTTATTAACTTGTGTTTACAAGTCAAGTACTGTTAAGATTACTATAGTAAACTGTTTGTCTTCATGTTTGTCAAGATATTGGTGTAATCATGGCTTGTGCAGGGTGATTGGAACAGATGTATATTGCAACTTGCATTCAAATAATTCTAGCTATAGCTATAGCTAAAGCAAAATGTGTTTGCCTTACACTTAGTTTTCAGTGGGCTTTATGGGGATGGATAAATGGTTTGAGCTGGTTGTTAGTCTGTCCCGTATATTCTTTTTCTCGCCCCAATTACTTTGTTACCCAGTTTCATACCTATAAAAATCTACCACATGGAGCAGTTCTATTGCGACAGCCAAGAAACGAGTGATGAGTAACAAGAAGCGAGTGATGAGTAACCAGTTTGTGCTCAACAGTTTCTTAACTTTCTTTTAACTCCACTCCTATTTACCTTCATTGAAACTGGAGGATGAGCTCAAATGTTGGCAGAAACACCCTTGCTCATATGCTTTGGTGACTTAGAAATAATAATGAACCTGGGCATTATGTCAACTCACTTACTATTTGGTCTCAGCTACTGGATCCTATTATACATATGGAGACCTTCAAGTCCTTCTGAATCTTATTCTGCCTAATGTTTATGATGAGACTCTCATCAGCTTAAACTGTACGATGTTAAGAAAACAGCATGTGATCATGAACATTATCCAAGGCACATCCAACAAGATGTGCATTGACTCTTGTGATAAGAGTACATTGGAACATGTAAAGTCTATTTAGTTCCTAATCATTCATTTGCTTGGGGTTAGAAGCAAGGCCAATATTAGTTGCATGTCTTTATGAAGCTGAGACTTTAACTCAGATTAAGCCCATTTATAACAGATAACCAAGGGAGCCCTCAGAATCTATAGAAACAATTTTGTCGTTACTAGTTCTGTAAATATTTGGTTTGGTTGACTAGTCCAGCAACAATCGCCAATGTACTGTAAGCATCTGTCGGGATACAGTGGGAGCAGAAGTTACCTGAGGTGAAGAACTGGAAAATAATTTCAATTAATTCTTCTGATTTGAGATATAGCACATATTAGATGCTTGTATTTTGCTTTCAGACATATAATCAGTGTGGCTGTTTAAAGAATTTATGGAAACTAGGTATGTACAAAGCATAAGCTTATTCAGTAAATTTAGTTTTGGACAATGGTTTTTGGCAGCACAGGAGAACTCCATTCGGCCTGTTATATATGCACAGTGAGTTTCTGGGTTGAAAATAAAAACTGCAATCCATTGATGCAACTATGCTGGCAAATCACCACCAGTTATGACTGAGTTGACACTCCAAGCAATGTGTAAATAAGACATAGTGGCTTGTGGAACACAAATACCTGCTCAAGAGCCATTGCAGTGTGTGCCTCTGAACTTGCTTGGGGTGCACTGATTTCAGTAGTGCTTACCTGTGACACCTACCTGCGGCTGTAAATGTAAATACACCAGTGAATATATTCATTTATTTACCCAGCCCCTCCAATGTGAGTACTTAAAATCTGGAGCAAAAATAAAATGCACAGCTTGTTTGGCTAGTGGTAGCTGATGTGGAAATGTATACTTGAACAGCATTTCTTAGCAGGTGGTCACTGGTAAAAGAAGGAAAAATCCCCACAATTTTATATATGATTTCACCTGCTATAAAAATAATTACTTTAAAATCAATGCAGCACTCTTAACACTTTAAAAAAAAATATATTATTTTTAAGAAGCCTATTGAAGTGTCAATACAGCTCCAATGCAGACATCTATAGGGATGGTATTTGGGTGTTCAGCCGGTAGAGCCAGTGTGGTGTAGTGGTAGACTCGTAATCTGGTGAACCGGGTTCGGTTCTTCGCTCCTCCACATGCAGCTGCTGGGTGACCTTGGGCTAGTCACACTTCTCTGAAGTCTCTCAGCCTCACTCACCTCACAGAGTGATTGTTGTGGGGGAGGAAGGGAAAAGGAGAATGTTAGCCGCTTTGAGACTCCTTCAGGTAGTGATAAAGTGGGATATCAAATCCAAACTCTTCTTCTACTCTTCTTCTCTTCATCACACATACACATGCACGGAAAACCTGTGACCATCCAGATGTTGTTTGATTCTTAGTCCCATCATCATTTTTGACCACTGACATGGTTGGTTTGGGCTGGTTGCAATTGTAGTCAAACAGTATTTGGAAGGCTGCAGATTCCCCATCTCTGCCACAGAGAGATGGACCATGCGGTACATGGGTCAAAGGAGCAATAGCCTCATCAAAAGCATGCTGGACTTCCTATAATGCCTCAGAATGGATAGTAAAGATGGCGTCCATGGTTTTGTAGCATTCTGCCACGTAGCAGTCAGTGAAGTCAGCTGCATCAAGTGACTGATCAGATTTGCATGTAATCCCATTGCACTTGTGTTGCAAAGGATGCTACTACAGACAGTGGCATATGAAGGGGGGGGCGGGGGAGTGCACCATTTGGGGAAAGGGTGCCATCATGGCTGCCACCCCTCCCGGACGCACGCTGCGGCCTCCCGGGACACGCACCACACGCAGCGCAACCCCAGATGTACGTCATGCCCCTGCGTCACTTGCCACGCCCCCACGGGTGATGCATCATGCCCCTGAGATGCACGCCAGCCACGTCTCCGCCTGTTCTCCGCTCCAGGGGCTGCAGCATGTTGCTTCGCCATTGACCACAGTGCTAAAAGAAGTAACCCATTACATAAGTTTGGCAGGATGTCTTAAGGCGAAACACATAGTTCTGATTGGACAGTCTGGGCAGTCGGTTTGACGGGGACAGAATTCACCAAATTCTGACCCCCATACAATCCACCCCCCTTTTTCTTTTAACAGGACTGCAGGTGAAATAGCACTTGGAGAATTATGCCTATCACCTCAGCGCAGGTAGTTTATATGTGTATAGTGTGAATAATAAAGAAATAGTCATGTTCTTTAAGTTGTGGAGCTTAAAATATCTAATACTTCCCCTAACATTAACTGACAAGACATGGAAAAAATGTTTCTAAATGCTTAAATATAAAGTATTCGAAAAAATAAAATGTAAAGAAATGGAAGCCTTTTGAGACGTGTCTTCATCACTGTTGTATCTTGGCCTTTAAGCAACTCAGGTGTTTTTAAAAAGTTTTTCCTGAAAGGAATATACTTTGCAGAAGGGGCAGAGTCAGAAAGGGGAGAAGGATAATGCTGGCAATGCTTTCACTCTCAGATTTGGAAGGCTGGAGTTCAGGTCTTAGCCCTCATCTTGTCACCTCATAGTTGAGAGAGAAGAGAAAGCAATAATAGATGAGCTTGGAACTCTGTCTTTTGGTCACATTAGAATGTGGAATTCATTTAGAGTCACCTTTAAATGTGAACTTACCTGCTTTGCTCTTTTCAGAACACTGCCATACTTCGAAATATGCACTTCTCTGAATTTTTGCAGCTCTCCAAGCAAGGAATGTGTACAAAAAATATAGACTTGAGGTAAAGTGTGAATAAAAATGAATTCATTAGTGGAAATAATGTTCAAAAATGCATTATTTGGGGGGAAATTGTTTTCCAAAAATATGTATATCAGGTAGAAATTGCATTGAAATGTTGGTGCATTTTCACAAGGGCTATAAAAGAAATCCCCCCAAAAAACCTCAAGGCTGCTGTGGAAATGTGGAAAGCTGGACTAATGAGAAACTGAAACACCAATGGGGAGATATGCCCACCCCATGGAAGATGTAAAAAGATGGAGAGAATGCATGGAAAGAGATACACTGCTCAAATAGGAGACTCCCTTCCCTCACCTCCATCAGACAGTTGCTGAGGGTTCGTGGTATACACAGATCAGTTCTGGGACAAACCCTGTTTTTAATAACATCTCACAGCTGGTTCTCTCTCTGTAGTTATACCTAGATTCAAAGATAAGCCGTTTCATTTTAAATTCTACCACAGAACCACTTTAGGAGTTGTGACGTAAAATACCCAGGCTGTGTATGAATGAGTGAGAGGTGCAAAAATTCTAGCAGACCTGTGTTGGACACTGCTTCAACTTAGTGAATAAAGTCTCCTTTTCTGTAAAGCAGACATATTTGGTATGTTGCCAGCTATATTCCAAGAGCCAGGCAGAACAAATAGTCTTTATAGTGAAGACAGGAAAAGGCCCTGCAAATTGTTTTCAATCCTCTGAACCTGATTATCCCATTGGGTTTGAAATTCTACTGTTTTTTCCTTTCTGTGACAGTGAAAAATTAAAATTAATGGCCAGTTGTCAGCAACTCTTGTTGATTATTAGTTATATGGTGATGATAATTCTAAATTACTCAGAAGGTGAGCCTATAGACTTTTTGTTTTTTAAGAAGAGAGTAAACAGCAAGTTCTGCACAACAAGGTTACTTACCCCTGTGAAGGAGGGCTTTCAATTTTCTCCATTTTTTATGGTCCTCGGGCTACTAAAAAAGGAACAATATGACTAACCTTACTGGAAATTAGATTCCTCTTAAGCAATGTTGTGTCAAACAGTTGTTATACCACACTTTCCAGGGCATTTCCCCATAACTTTATTAAGTCTTTTTTACTTATAAAGAAATGTTTTCAAATGAAAATCAAAAGGAGGGACTTCCCTTAAATCAAATTAGCAAGTACATCAATCTCAGACACTTGGTAGCCAACCTCACTGGGACTGCAGAATGCTGGGAAAACGTTGAAGTTAAAACAGACACAAAACCTGCCACCTCACAGTAATAAGGAAAACTCCAGGCTGTATCCAGGAAAATGCAAAAGGAATTCTAAAGTAACCTGTGAATGAGGAAGAAAAACAGAAGATTTGTTTGCAGGGCAAGAAAACCGAAGGACAGATTTTGGCAGAGACATAATCTCTGTACTTTGTATTTCACTTATCTGTCTGCTAGCATGTCCTTGCTTTCTGCTTAAGTATTGATGGCTGCTAGTCTTAATGGCTCTCTGCCACCTCCAGGATGAGAGACAGCATGCTTCTGAATAATGGCTGCTGGAGACAACAGGAGAGGATTGCCTCTAGTCTAGCTTGTGAACTGGGCTCCCCAAAGGTATCTGGTTAGTCACTGTGAAAAATGGAGTCCTTTACTAGACAGGCCTATGGATTTTTCCAGGAGAGCTTTCCTTATATACTTATGCTTGATCTGAACGCCATTCCCCCAAGCTTTTTTTCTGGCTATCCCCCCAAAACTCACTGATTTTGGTACTCTTGCCGCTGCCCCCGCCCCCCCCAGCAGGCATGGCAGATACCTCTGCAAGGCTCATCATGCCGACGGGGATATTTATTTATTTATGGGTGGCGCTGTGGGTTAAACCACAGAGCCTAGGACTTGCTGATCAGAAGGTCGGCAGTTCGAATCCCCGCGACGGGGTGAGCTCCCGTTGCTCGGGTCCTGCTCTTTACAACCTAGCAGTTTGAAAGCACATCAAAGTGCAAGTACATAAATAGGTACCACTCCGGCGGGAAGATAAACGGCATTTCCGTGCACTGCTCTGGTTCGCCAGAAGCAGCTTAGTCATGCTGGTCACATGACCCAGAAGCTGTACGCTGGCTCCCTCGGCCAATAAAGTGAGCTGAGCGCCGCAACCCCAGAGTCAGTCACGACTGGACCTAATGATCAGGGGTCCCTTTACCTTTACCTTTATCTATCTAGCTATCCCACCCACTCTGGGCGGCTTCCAACAAAAGATTAAAAATACATCAAAACATCCATCATTAAAAACTTCCCTAAACAGGGCTGCCTTCAGGTGTCTTCTAAAAGCCAGGTAGTTGTTTATCTCCTTGACATCAGATGGGAGGACGTTCCACAGGGTGGGCGCCACTACCGAGAATGTAAACTGCCTGGGTGTAAACTGCTCCTTCCTTAGCCATTAGGGAGAAATCAATAAGCTCCCTCCAGGGATCACATGAGGAGCGCTGCCTGTGAGAGTGAAGGATGGTCTCACCCACTTTTGGCCAAACCAGCCATGGCAGGTGGTCAGTAGAGTTTTGGCCCAAGAATGAAGGCAGCCAAAACCTGTTAGCTACCTCTGTTTTAGAGACCTTTCATGTCAGCGTACAGAGATCTCTATGACCAGTTTAGATATTTGCCAAGGTTTAAAATTGAGGTCATGTCCTAGATTATGTGTATTTCAGTACACATAAGGTTAAAGCATACTCCTATCATGTAGTTGGGTTGTTTTGGATTGTCTAAATTGTTAGGAGGACATACAAAATGAAAACTCTAAACCGAACAACAGATTTATTCAGTAGTGTGCAGCACTCTGGGGCAAATTGTGCTGGGGGGCAGGGAATTAAACTAACTGGCACAGCTAAATTAATCAAAGGAAAGAAATGCAATACCCTCATCTGTTTCATATTGGCCACTGCAGACAGGAATTACAACCAGACTCCTTTTTTTGGTGCTGTGTGAGACAGATTCATTGCACAGTGAGAAGAATTGACTGATTGAGAAAAGGCTGGTTCAGGTCTCGCTGCAGGTAATTAAAATGTGTGGAAACAAGGAGGTATTAACAGAAAACCTAGAAGTATTTTTTAAAAAATATTATTTTATTAAGCAGCAGAACAGTGCTTGGTTTTCCACCTGACGCCTGATGGTTTTACAAGAAATGATTTATTGCGCTGAGCTGCGATTAACAATGTATTTTGGAGCCACAGTATTAAAAAGAGTTCTTCATAGGTTTTTGGTTACAGCCGATCCTCAGTAAAACATGGCTGACTCTCGAAGTGTCAGTGGGAGAGCTTGATACCGTTGTAAATATACTGTGTTTGAATATAAAGCATAAAAATTCTAGGAAAGTGAACATGGGAAAGTGTGCTGCGGGGAACTGTCATTTAAAAGCAGTGGGTTGGTTTACAAGAATTTTATCAATTTCAAAAAGTGCTAGGTGCATCCAATGCTAGCCCTACTCAGAGCAGACACGTTAAAAATCATGAGCAATTTAGGCCCATTAATTCCAGTGCGATTACTATGCATGTAATCTAGTTGGAGAAAACGCTGTATCTTGAAAGATCAGTGTGCTGCCATGCTGTTCCAATAAGAAGAAAAGAGGGGGGACTTGCAAACCAAAGGTTTTTGAAGCCTAAAGTCATAAATAGTGACCTGCGCAGGCGAGGAAAAGCCCCTGCCCTTTCTGGGTGCTAATTAGTGGTGGGTGGTGCCATTGTGATTGGCAGGACAGGAGGCCAACAGCAGGTGGAGACAGAGCCAACTAATTCAGGTTTTGTACCCACCCACTTCCTCGCTGAGTTCTGCAAGGGCAACATGAGACTAAGGAGGAGAAAAGTGACAGACTGAAATGGATTTAGGTAAAATACAGGCAAGTGGGCAGAGGTCTGAATTGGGTTGGGGTTGGAGGGCTGGGCAAAATCTAGGCAAAAAAAAGATGTTGCTAGATGATGCTAATTCCCATCAGCTTAAGCCAACACAGTCTCCATGGGAATGGCAGTCCAACAGAGTCTGAAGGGTTGGTTCCTCATGCATTAGATATGTGACAGGTGATCCTTTCTGAGCATGTGATATTCAGATCAGACTCCTCCCCTCCTCAGGAGCTGCCTTGTGGATGTGTAGTGGATGATGGACATGTCAATGTATGCAGTTTTTCCTAAGCAAGAGAAGTAAATAAGCAAATCCCATTGTGCCTGGTTCACTGTTTTGATTCTTAGAAGTAGAGCTAATTATGTTCAGATTTTTGGAAGTTATACTGAAGTTGTAGTAGATATTTGTCAGCCAACACTGTTAACCGAAAGCCAGAGAGACAGTTTTATACTACTTGGTCTAATCCGTCCTTGGCATGCAAAATTGCTAGACTGCAGGACATCTAAGATAGTGATAAAAAGTACTCTTTAAAAAAAAAAAGTTAGCAAAAGTTCAGTGCAACAGTAAATTATTCAAATAAACATGCTACCGCATGAACTACAGTTATGTTTGTAAAGTGTGGCTCCCCAACTCCAAATGGACCAGAAGACTCACAAAATTATTGCTTGCTAGCCTTTTAATTTAGCCATTGGCCAAAGCAAGGCTTCATTTCACGGGCCTGCAGTAGGAGTTGCTCCATTAAAGCCACACTGTTCTTCTCGAGTGTGGATTTTCCATGGTTGTTTTTCCATAACCCATAACTTAAAACCACATCCCTGGAGTAGATTCCAAGAACAAAAATAAATATTATGAAAACTTAGATGTCTTAACTTGGGAGGAGAAAGCATGCTTTCCGTTAATGAAATGAAATAAAAATTGGGTCAGTTAGGTGTGCCAGCTCGCAGCTTTCGGCCACAGTTTTTAATTTATCTGCAACAGGATCACCCTGCAATCCTGTGGTCTCTGGGAAGGTATCCCAAAGGGCTATAGGACAGAAGAGATCTCCTGCTTCAAGTGGAGAGGGGAGTCTGCCTTTCCAGAAGTAGACCTGTCTTCATTATGTCCTGCCACCATTGAGAGTTCCATGGCTTTTGTGTCAGCAAAAGTGGAACTTGAATGGTGGTAGAGGATTGGGGGAAGGCATGGATCCAAAGGAAGGAAACTAGAACAGCCCTGGAGAATTTTCATCTCACTTCCCACTGGGAGGGAAATTGTTAAAGAAGGGAGAACATAGTCAACAATTGAATATGGAAAAGGACAGCTTTGCCTTCTTATTTGTTTTCCTATATTTATATACCATTTAATACCAAAACAGCTTACAAAAAATAACCATAAACATATTTCATCTAAAATACAGCTCACTGTATGACACCAAAAAAAGAAGCCAAAAGCAATGCAGCATACTTTTAAAACATCTTCCAAGAAGATGTCTACCATTGTTGTTTGAAGCCCATCATCCTGTACTGCAGGAAGGAGGTCTAGAGGGTCCTTAGTACCACAGGGAACTCTCATTTTCATGAAACCATGAAACAGAAGTACACAAGTGGTACTTGTGGTGGTATGGTCAGTAGGATCTTTAGTTAGGTATATAATGGGGAAGGTTGTCACCTAGGTACCCCAGCCTCAAGATCCAGTGGTACCTTGGTTCTCCAACGTAATCCATTCCAGAAGTCTGTTCTACTTCTGAAACATTCGAAAACCAAGGCGCAGCTTCTGATTGGTGCAGGTGCCCCGGAAACAATAGCCAACAACCGCATTGGACGTTCAGCTTCCGAAAAATGTTCAAAAACCGGAACACTCACTTCTGGGTTTTCGAAGTTCAGGAGCTGAAAAGTTTGAGTACCAAGGCGTTCGAGAACCAAGGTTCCACTGTATATCAATGATAAAACCTTGAACATTATTTGTTAGCTAATTTGAAGCCCATACAGTTCCTTCAGTGCTGGTGAAAGATGTGCATTGCTGAGTTCTTCACTTAGCACCCTAGCTGCTGAAGTCTTTACATCTGGACCAAGCACAAGAGGTTAGCAGGTGTTGGGTGTGGTGGCTTGTCTGCTTTGGTTCTCCCTCACCCACGCCTTAAGGCTGCACTCCTCTGCACACCAGAAGATCTGTGTATTCATAATTCATCCTGATCTGCTTACACAAAGTTTATGTGGTGCTCAGACTGTTTCCGGTCTTTAACGAGCATTTGTTCTAACTGCTGGCTCGGATGCTCAAAGCAGTGGCGGACTTTGAGCACTCAAATTTCAGTGGCACCCTATACAACATTAAAATTTGGCACCCCCACACACGGCCTCTTGCACTCTGTTCTAAAGCATTGTGTTGTTGCCCCCTGCAGTGTGGCAACTTGTGCAAGCACACCAGTCACACTACCCTAGAACCGCCTATGCTCATAGTGGTGACAAGCCATCCTCTCCAGCACTTGAATAATAAAATTTTAATTTGGGCCTGATGAATGGTAGAGCAATGGTAGAGTCTCAAAGCAGCTAACAATCTCCTTTCCCTTCCTCCCCACAACAAACACTCTGTGAGGTGAGTGGGGCTGAGAGACTTCAAAGAAGTGTGGCTAGCCCAAGGTCACCCAGCAGCTGCATGTGGAGGAGCAGGGAATCGAACCCAGTTCACCAGATTATGAGTCCACCGCTCTTAACCACTACACCACACTGGCTCCACCATGCAAATAGATGATAAAAGAATCAGAACTGGGTCCCCAAATGCATGTTTGGGTTAAACACGAGTCCATAAAGGATGAAGACTATTGGCATAGTCAATACTGAGCTCTGCATTAAATTCCTGAAGGCAAGTTGTTCTGCCCCACACATGGCAGAAATAATAGAATACAACTTGAAGGTTCCACCCCTCAATCTCCTTCACAATGATTGACATTCTATCACGTCAGTGCAGCATTTGAGAGCAGAAGCCAAGCTATAAGCAGGAAGGCTCCAGTTGAAATCTGAGCATAGCCATGAACTCACTGGCTAGCTTTAGCCTCACTTCCCAATCTGTAATAAGGCAATAACTGACCTCCTTTGCAGAATTGCTGTAAAGGTTATTGACATTCTGTATAGAAGCACTCTGAGAATTGAATATAATGTAAACTGTATTTTGCTCATTATTTTCTATCAGAATCACAAAAGCCTGATGACAGTGCATTAAAAGATCGAACACCCCTAAGGAGCAATCGTCTGTCCTTGCTTAGGTTGCATAACGCAGGCAGACAATTAACGAGCTCTGGGCATTGACCCAATTGGCTCACATCAGTCGCACATTATGGCAATCAGCACGCACCCCTTATCATCCTCAAAGCACTCTTGACCTCAGACTCTTAAAGCTACAGCCAGCCTTCATGGCTCTGCAAGAGGTACTGCCCTAACTTTTGCTCACTCCCACTGGGATAGTTCCTTTCATTCAGTCAAATATAGGGTGGAGCACATGAAATGTCCTTGCCTTCCTCCAAACATCTGGCTATCATTACTGCACTGCGCTGCTCTGAATTGAAAAGAAACGGAGACAAGAACTTTTGTTTTTAATCAGGGATGTGGTGGTCCCAGCCATTCAACATCGAGTATGTCCAAACAATTTGATGTCTAATGGCATACACATCAACTGATACAATCGTGAACACTAGCACATGTGCATTAGCATAGCATGCAAAGGAATTCCTATCACCACAAAGATGGAGGGATGAGTTTATGCTTTCACTCACTCGGTCTAGTTTTTAAATGTAGGCACTCTAGGGCTGGATGATATATCAATATCTCATCCAAAACCGGTTTGAAGTCCATAACTTGATATTGGTTTTTATAGTTTTCGACCTTGCAATATATTGTGAATCATGATATGTGTTTTTTTGGGGGAGGGGGTGATATTTGTCAAAATCAGTTTCAAGTCCGTATCATGGTATTGGTTTCATAATTTTTGACCTGGCAATATACTGCAAATCATGATCTGTGTGCTATGCAAAAATTACCATGTGAGAAAAACTGTGAAGCCAGCCAATGCCTCTATATACAGTGGTACCTCGGGTTAAGAACTTAATTCATTCCGGAGGTCTGTTCTTAACCTGAAACTGTTCTTAACCTGAAGCACCACTTTAGCTAATGGGGCCTCCTGCTGCTGCCGCGCCGCTGCTGCACAATTTCTGTTCTCATCCTGAAGCAAAGTTCTTAACCCGAGATACTATTTCTGGGTTAGCGGAGTTTGTAACCTGAAGCATCTGTAACCTGAAGCATATGTAACCCGAGGTACGACTGTAGTTCTGTAGGATGGACTGTAGTTCCATCCTTATTTCAGACATTGTTCTATATTGGTATTTTGAAATGTTTAGCTGGTGAGGTATCACAAAGTTGAAAACCAAATATCGCCCTGCTATACAGCAGCCTTCCACTACCTGGTGCCCTCCAGAAGTGTTGAACTACAACTCCCATCGGCTTGGTCAGTGGTCAGTGATGATAGGAGTTGGAGTTTAGCATCCTCTACCCCAAAGGGATCCACTCTGATGCACAAGAGTTAGAATTCAAACTTACTGATCATGAAGAATTAAGTGAAATACTATCAGTGCTATTTATTTAAAGAGCTGGGCAAAATGTGAAATTATGTTGCTTGTGCAGAAATAATAATAATAATAATAATAATAATAATAATAATTTATTATTTATACCCCACCCATTTGGCTGGGCTTTCCCAGCCACTCTGGGCGGCTTCCAAAAAAATATTAAAATACTATAATACATCAAACATTAAAAGCTTCCCTGAACAGGGCTGCCTTCAGATGTCTTCTAAAAGTCTGGTAGTTGTTGTTCTCTTTGACATCTGGTGGGAGGGCATTCCACAGGGAGGTCGCCACTACCGAGAAGGCCCTCTGCCTGGTTCCCTGTAACTTGGCTTCTCACAGTGAGGGAACCGCCAGAAGGCCCTCAGAGCTGGATCTCAGTGTCCGAGTAGAACGATGGGGGTGGAGACGCTCTTTCAGATATACTGGACCAAGGCCGTTTAGGGCTTTAAAGGTCAGCACCAACACTTTGAATTGTGCTCGGAAACGTACTGGGAGCCAATGTAGGTCTTTCAAGACCGGTGTTATAAGGTCTCGGCGGCCGCTCCCAGTCACCAGTCTGGCTGCCGCATTCTGGATTAGTTGTCGTTTCCGGGTCACCTTCAAAGCCTCCATTCTGCATTTTGCCTGCTTTCACAATAGCTTCAAGGACAGCAATATAGTCCCAGATAATAACAGAGCCCTGCTGTTGTGCATCCACACCAATGAGAAGATAAAGCTTCCAGCAGCAGCTCAAGTAACAGAAAATGCCATCTGCCCCGGGAAACCGAAGAAGGCTAGGAGACGATGATAAAGCAAAGAAATAAAGCTGGAACACGCACAGTTTCATATCAACTTCCAAAAACATCTGAAATGTGCTTTCATGGCAAAAGAAAAAGAAACATTCTTATATTCACTTCTAGTGGTCCTTCTTTGAACCAGCACATGTAAGGAAGTGAGGAGAAAAGCTTTTTTTATTTACCACATTCCCTTGATCCTCCCCATTTTCTACTTCTACAGATAAGTCAGTTTCAGGGACTGGGGAATCTGCCAGAAAGACAGGACTAAAACAAATATTTTGATAGCTAGAGCTTGGTCTAAACTAGTAAGGTTGTAAATGCTGCTACCATAAATAAGTTATTTTGACTTTATTGCAGTGAAATTTCTGAAGCGTACAACTTCCAGAAAGGTAGCACCAGGGGGTGGGGGTGGGGCTATGAAGATCAAATTATACTGTGGATTCAGGAGAGAAGGCATTCAAACAACCAAGATGTGAACTGGTGGTGTGAGATGACAGTTTCCTTCCTTGGTTTGCTAGAGTTTGCCGTTCACCGGCTGAGAATGGCTAACTGCATAAAACATGAGACTAAACATCTTAAAACAACAATCCAATCATAAAATCCTAATGGTAACAACAGAAGTTGGCATTGCACATAAATCATATGCCAAATAAAACGCGAACCTCCAAATACCTAGCAGGACAGACTAGCCTTTCAACGCTGCTTATGAAAATTTAACAGTGATATATCTATTAGGTCATCCTCCTGAACGGGGAAGTCTGTAGCCCTGGAACAGTTGCAGAGAAAGAAGCATCCTGCTTTAAACAGGGCTTCATCTGCAGGTTAGGCTGACAATATTACGGCACCATGCTTTGAGAGTGTGATAAAGTGGGAGAATCTCATGAAGGTGATGCTTCTTCTTTTGCCAGAAAATAGCCAGAGAGATAAGGGATTTTCTTTAAAATTCCTTATAGAACAGCATGTTATTAAGGAACACAACTCTCGCCATAAATCCTTCCAGCTGCCCCTTTAACATTCTCCCAGCTGCAAGGTGACAGCTTAGCCCTCAAGAGTTCCCACACAGCTGGGGGAAGGTCTAACAATGCAATCCTGTCTTTTTCTATTCTTTGAGACCATAGCACTTATTCAAAGTTTAATGACTATAGGGCTGCACCCTAAATGATCCCAACATGTAGACAGAAACAATTGTGTGGCTCTTCTCCATGGAACGGGCAGTGCCCTCCCTGTGGGGTGTCAATGCTACGGAAAAGACCCATGCAATTGATGGCACTCACGTGGCCGAGTTAGGGGCGCAGGTGGCACTGTGGTCTAAACCACTGAGCCTCTTGGGCTTGCCGATCAGAAGGTCGTGGTTCCAATCCCCACAATGGGGTGAGCTCCCGTTACTCTGTCCCAGCTCCTGCCAACCTAGCAGTTTGATAGCACACCAGTGCAAGTAGATAAATAGGTACCACTCCAGCGGGAAGTTAAACGGCGTTTCCGTGCACTGCTCTGGTTTCGGTGCTCCATTGCACCAGAAGTGGCTTAGTCATGCTGGCCACATGACCCAGAAAAACTTTCTGCGGACAAACGCCGGCTCCCTCAGCCTGTAAAGCGAGATGAGTGCCACAACCCCAGAGTTGTCTGCGACTGGACTTAACTGTCAGGGGTCCTTTACCTTTACCTTTACATGGCCAAGTTATTTATTTACTTATTTTAAGTATCTGCACCCTGCCTTTACACTTTGAGAAGTTCTTGAGGTGGCTCCCAATATAGAATTTAAAATCTCGACAAAAGGTAACATTTTTTATTTTATTACATAATTTTTTTAAAAAAGCGGCTGAGCCTACATTGCTATCATTATTGAGACAGCAGCATCACTACAGTAAAACAGGGAAAGCCATTAAAAACTCACCCAGTGTGGTGCCTAAAATATAATAATGGTGGTATCAGGTGTATCCCCCAGAAACCACAATGGATTTGTAATACCTACCTAACCTCCAAAGGCTGCAGAAGAAGAAGAAGCCCCCATCACTTTCGATCCACTCACAGATAGATGACTCCTACACAGCTAGGAGAATATTCAAAGGCACTCAAGTCTACCAGTAATTGTGTAACTGTGTTTTTGTGCTGCAATCATGGGAAATAAAACAGGAAGCTGCCTTCTCAAGTCAAATCATTGGTCCATCTAGCACAGTACACCATAGCCTACCTATAAAAACGCCGCCGCCACAAACAGCATGTGGCACACAGAATTTGCATAGCAGCTTTTGAGGAAAATGGTTGAAAACTGCCAGGACTTATTCTACACTTGCCCTAAGACTGCACATGTCGGCTCAAAAGTAGGCCCATTCAATGCCTGAAACAACGAGAAGCCGACTGCTGATTTCTAAAATGAAAGAGGGCTGGATTTTAACGCCTTGTCCAACTCCTTCACAATAAAGATTCTTTCTCGAAACTCCTCTAACACTTTTTCTATATGATAGCCAGAAAGCTGAAGGAGTAATTATGTGCTTTATTGGTATCGTTTTCGGATTTTTGTTGAGAAAGTGACATTTGATATCACTCTGTGCTATCGCTACAATAAATGAGATGTTTACTGTTCTGACTAACAACCAGCCAGGGTAAAGTAGGTTTCTGAATCAACTGCTTTGTGGATGATGTAACCATGTTTTGTTTCACTAGGAAGAAAATGTGCATCTTCATAAGGAAAAAGCCAAATATGGCAATAAATTAGACTGAAGCTATGCCCTAAAATGGGATTTTGGACTGAGATTAATTATGACAATTCAGACCTCATTGTAAATGCAAAATCCCTTAAATGTATTTACTACTGGACAGTTGGAAGCAGGAGGGAACCCACTAGGCTTTGGAAAGGGGAAAAACCAGCCCAATTCAAGGAAATTTTCTCCACAAAAATGAACTATGTCAGGGGGTCAGTATGTGAAGAATTTCAGAGCTAGATGAGTGGATAGACCAATACAGGAGATGTTTCACATTGCTCTTCTTTATATTTGGCATTTCAGGACTGGAAGAAGGAATCCTTTTAACATAGATCTGTGTGTTTGAGTTATTTTATTCTAATTCTTTTTTATTCAGTATGGGGGTTGTTGTGTAGATACTGCTCCACACAGCAAGAAAACAAACATTCCTGTGATCTTCCCACATGATGGTATGGTGTATTTTTTTTTAAGAGAGATTATCTGTGTGCATGTGTGAATCAGCCCAGGATTAAGGTGTTGCTCTTATTCACTAAACCATTTAGCACAAAACTGTAGTTTTTCCTCAATCTGGAGTCATTCTCGCTCACCCTGAACATGCTGCTTTTGGACCACGTTGATCTTGGGTGGGTTTGGTTACTTGACAACAATTTAAAATCTTCTCCTTGGTTGGGTTACCTTTTCCTTTTCCTCCCTGAACATGCCCCAAGTGAAGGAAGAAGGAAATGGTAATATTGGTTTATGCCCACCCACAATGTTGTTGGGCAGGTGCAGATACGCCACCCATTGCTGAGACTGCCTGCATCTGTTTCCATACTGACACACTGTGGGGTAATGCCAAATCAGTCTGCAATGAGCTTTTATTTTCAGAATGAAACCCATTGTTCAAAAAGTACTTATGCAATCTATCTAGATTGTTTGTGGGCTATGTAGAAAGAACAGGTACCCAGTTCCCATTGATTCTAAAATAAAATGCTGTGTGTGCACAGCCCAAGAAAAATGAGATAAATCCAGATGTTCAGGGGCAAAGAACGTAGGGTAGTGGAAAATGTTTTCCCCCTCATACACCATCCCTTCCCTCACCAGGCACCTGATTCACCTTTACTTCAGAAGTCATAAACTTGTCTTTTCACATTCATGCTTGATGTTCTTCAAAAACTACAAGCAGTCTTGTGGAACACATTTATTATGGCATAGGTATTCATGGAATACAGTCTTCTTCCCCAGACACATGAAATGTTATTGTGAGTTACAGGCATAGACTTCAGCATTTTACTAGATAAATATGCATGTTCATATGCTTATTGATTAATATTGACTACAAGATGAAATATTGACTACAAGATGAAATATTGATTAATATTGACTACAAGATGAAATAGGCAAAGGAAAAAGGGGGCAATAACCCATCTTGAGAATATCTCTTATACCCTGTTAAGGACTAAAATGAAATTATCCATTTCTAGATTCCAGGGAGAAAGTGAGAGCACGCAAATATTATTAACCAAGGGGAAATCTTATATCCTTTGCCTGAAAGGCTCCACCTCTGAAAAAATTTCCTCAGGATCTTAACAATATTTTGCTGCCCAGGCAAGAGGGAGAGTCCCTTGTAGCAATCCAGTCAAAACACCTCAAGAGAAAGGGAATAGGCTCCCTCTCTTTTTGTGATATGTGCATTTTCACTATAGGCTACAGGAGACCATACATGGAAAGCAGAGCTATGGTAATTAATTTATCATCCTTGTTAAATGAAATCACATCTTTGATGTTTTACTAAAAGATTTAATATTGGAATAAGCCCAAAGGGGGAGGAAATCAGCTGGCCAAAGAAACACATGATTCTGGCACTTAACAAAAAATTAAGTGTGTTATTAATGGATTTGAGAAGAAGGGCTTTCCCTCTTCACCAGTAATAGGATCAGTGGAGGGAGGAATTACAATTCAATTACATACAGCACAGGCTGAAATTCAAAAAAAAATAAAATAGTCATTTTTATTAAATATGATACATGTAGGTAGTAAAACGTTATGCCAATGCATAGAATAGACAACTTAGATTGTAGGGTGGCCTATAAATTGTTATGTAGCAAATACATATATGAAATAATACTTCCCACAGGGAGCCTCAGGGATGTGTTCCATTGGGTTCTGAGGTCCTAGGTCAGGCCTATGTAACATGATCCAGCAAAAGGAATCCAGCGATAGTGTCCAGATCATAGAATTGTCACAAGGGAATGCACACATTTAACAGCCCTTGTGTTAGCATCCTTCACAGTCCACATCTCTGTCAGGCAGTGCTTTTTTCTGGGGGGGGGGGGGGACGCAGAGGTACGCATACCCCTAAACATTTTATGAATCTAACGGCAGAAGAATTTAATTCTTTTTAAAAAATAGTTTCTTCTCTAGCACAGTGAATCATCAGTTCCATCGCTACCCCAGATGGCGGCCTCATTTCCTGTCACGGTATTTCCTAAGTCTCAGATAGAAGCGAGCGTTTACTGTGTGAAGTAGGAGTTGGAATCTAGCACTTCCAATGTGGAAGTTACTGTGAGCTGTCAGCTGCGTAATATGAGGTAATGCATGTTCTTTGTACTTTTGTCCATTTATTGTATTTATTTTTCCCAAGTTGAACTATAAAATGGTGATTTTCTGGAGTCAAAATGAGAGTACCCCTAAACACTTTTTTTTAAGGGGAAAAAAAAGCACTGCTGTTAGGAATCTGTCAGGCATCCCTTTCAGGCATCGGTGACACCAAACCAACAGAAGACACCCAGAAGAGAAGACCACAGTTTGAGTTCTCTCAGGGAAGGGCTGTAGCTCCATGGCGCAGCATCTACTTTGGATGCAGAAAGTCCCAAGTTCCATTCCTGGCATCTCCAGGTAGAGATGTCAAAGATTCCTGCCTGAAATCCTGAAGGGCCACTACCAGTCAGTGTAAACAACAGGGAGCTAGATGGATCAATGTCTGACTCAAAATAGTTTCCTGTGTTCCTACGTCCCTTTAACATCTGCTGCAACTTTTCTAAGAGATACCTTCTTTAGATGTGAGTGACTCGTACTGTACCTTTTCTCATTGTCTATGTGAGGGGGCAGACTCCTCAGATCTGCAGGGTATCTCACTGCCATGGATTCCAGAGTTGCCTGAGAAGCTGGTAATACCTCACGAGATATTTATTCCCACAGCTTATCCTCCAAGATTTCGCAGATGAAAATAGAAACACTCCTGTGTATGTGTAACATCATTACTCCCAGACTCTCTGTCTGAATGGCTTCACCCCTCCTGCTATAATATATTGCTAAAGACCTTTTTCTGCCTGCTGTGTGTATTCATTAACTCTGCAATAGCGTGCACTGCTTTGGCTTTTGAAGCCTGGTATCAGAGGATGCCAAATTGAAGGTGCAAGCTGGCTTGAAAAACAGTGTAGGAAGTAAAGATGTGTCGCCTTATGATCACAGCATTTTTTATTTTTTTTACAAAAAGATATTTAATTTCACAATGCAGCTTCTTTCCAACTCATACATATCCAACAACATTTATGACTGTATTTGGTTACACAGTTAAAGGGAGCAGTGAACAAACATTTTGTGTCATGTGGATGATCTTGCCTATTTTTTATTTCACTCCAAATGCGCCTTTACTTCAGGTAAAAGAAATGCACTTAATAGCACCTTAAGGCTAATTTTTGGAAGCTTTTTATTATAAAACAGCATACACTTTCATAAATGGCAAGATATCCTATGTTGAGCTGGAATTAGGGAAAATAAGAAAAGTCTGTAAAAAGCTGACTGAGAGAAAACGTTTAGAAGTTCTTAAAGGGACTGTAATAGTGCAAGTTATGAGAAATCTTTATAATGTGCAAAGAAACCCTAATCCAAGATTAATGCTGTTATTTATTTTGGTTCACCACCATATAGTACCTGTTTGAAGTAGCTATTAAATTTACATATATAATAGAACGTTTGATGCTGTTTCTGGATGTATGTCCTTTGAACTTAGCTGTCAGCAAATTTATGGTTCATCATTTCTTCATAAAACACACATCTTTCACTCTCTGTATTAAAATTGTGGCTAGATGGTGAAGCAAGGTTTTAAGCCTATTCCTTTTAATGAATTGACTTCATACACTGACAAACTGTCCTCTGTTAATAGGTTGCAAATGTAAGAATGGTTATTAGAAAGAACAATTCTTAATAAACCTGATTAGGACCCGAGCGGTATAATTTTAAAAATAACAATGACAAGATAATAAATGCAAGAATGATGCCATAAACACACACACACATTCTGCATAGCCACTACTCTGGTGTGTTTTTGCTACTAAACCAAAGCAATTCAGGAGGTTGGTTTTTTTGCCACTGCTTCCCTCTAGCGGACAGTCTTCAAAAGGAAAAATTCCCAGTCCTTTCCTAAAATAAGTATTAATAGCAGCACTTCTGCATAAACCATTTAACAAAGGTTTGCTATTAGTGTAAATATGGTTAATACAGTAAACAAGAAACCTAGCAATGAAGCACCCTATTTTTTTCTTCTATATCATGAAACAAGATAAAGTAGGTAAGCAAGACAAGGGGGATTCACATATTACGAATGTATACAATACTCAATAAGGGAGTTTTGGTAGGTAATTTTGTGACTCATGAAAATAACTACTTGGTGCATGTGGAATACTGGAGATTGTTTTGGTGATTTCTTGGAATGATTGCTCATAGTTGGCCATGCATTTATGAAGAGTAAACTTGTATCAGAAGTGCACTTCAATAGAGTCTCCTAGACCTACTTTTTGAGAATACTTTTTTCTGCAAAGCATACTGGTCTCTGAGATCCAGCATGAAACCTCAATTTCCCTCCTCACCGTGGATCCTATCTTCCTTAAAAACTATTTTAAAACTAAAACTACATGTATGTACTGTAGACTAGGGCTGCCATACGTCCGGAATTTCCTGGACAAAAGCTCAACAACATTTGTGTCCGAATTTTCCCTTTTTGAAATGTAGACCTAATGATGTTCCCATTCTGCCCAGTGCTGTAGCCCAACCATTAATCTAGCGTGACTTTGAAGCATAAGAAAAAAATATACTCATACAAAAAATACAAATATACTAATACACAAATATATTCTACACACTGTAATACACTCTGCTAACGTAACATCTTTTAAAGTCCAGCTTGCATTTGAGCCCCTCCAATGTAAGTGCTACATATTTCCATATATTTTAATAAGCCTCTGAGCAAGATCTAGCAATCTTCTTTGGCCTTGCCCACTAGTGATCCCAAATCAAATGGAAGAATCTAAATTTCAAATCCTTGCAGTCAACATATTGGATGGCATACAGGTCTGAGTAGACCCACTGAAATCAGTGGACTTAAGTCCCTTGGTTTCATTGGGCCTATACTGAGTATGACTTAATTGGACACCACCAAGAATATACAGCCTTCAATGGATACCAGTCATGATGGCTATGGTCTACCTCTATTACTGCAGGCAATATGCCTTTGAATACCAGTTACTGGGAATCACAGATGGAAAGAGTGCTGTGGCACTCAGGTCCTGCTTCCAGGGCCTCTGGTTGGTCATTGTCAACCAGGCCTTTGGCCTGATCCAGCACCCTCTTATATTTTTATCCACTGTATTCCATTTAAGTGCTTTTTCTCCTCCAAAGTTTATTCCAACATTTTCTTCCTGGAGTACTTCCTAGTTCCATCACTCCCCCACCCAATTTCTCCATCTGTACAATAAATTTACCAGACGCTTAGATCCCAAGAGGAACAGTATAAATAATGGCTGAAACTGTTGCATAAATACAATTAGGTTATAATAATCACTATGTCTTTTGGTGGCCACTGTGGGCAAGCGAAATAAGACCGGGCTACAGATGGGTAAAAAGATGAATTGATTTGCACCCACAGACACCCGTGGATAATTAAGCAAGAAGAACAGCTTGCTTCATACTAGAAATCCTCCTTGCAAAGTGTCCCACTGTCAGATGATGGTACAGCCACAGCAATACCTTTCTGGATAGTCCAGGGCATGGACCTTGTTCTCCATTCCATAGACATAATACATGTATGTCTTCTCAGAATACTGGTAGTGGACTTCAGTGACTGGAATTAGCTCTATCGTCTGCCGCTGAGGGACAAAGCCAGAACAAGAATTTATTCGTTTGTTTCTAAAATGTCTTGCTTGCTCTTAACCACAAGGTCTCAGGTCTGCTTATAAGAATCAAATATACAATTATAAAAACAGCTAAAAGTGTTACAGTTATAAAACACATTAAAAACATTTGAGAGGCAACAGAAAAATATGAAATTAATGGAGTATGCAGAAATGGTGAAACTTACCAGAAGAATAAGAAATCAAGACAATAAACTCTTTAGAAAGGAATGGAAATGTTATATTGAGTATTTACAAACAAACTGTAAACAGATTATTGGCAGGATTGTTGTATAAACCTGCAATTTCAAAAGTGTTTATGAGATAAATATGAGAATAGATAAATAAATAAGATAAATTGAAGTATGCAGGAAATGAGAGAAATAAATGCAAAGGACCACAGAAAGAGGGGGAAGGGAGTTGAAGTTTGAAATGTTAGAACATTTGTTGAATAATTGTTGTAATGTATATTAACAAAAATTATATATATATATATGATGAGATTTTACATAGGATTGAATCTGCATGGCACGATTCTTTCTCACAGAAAAACCCCATATCAATAATCTGCAACCATTTATCTTTTATTTCAAAAGCACTTAGAAACAGGGTAGGTGGGATACTTGGTGTAAACATAACTAGTATATCAGTTCTGGCCTTTGATGCCCGAGACATGTGTTTTGGGGAACAACCCTTTTCCTGTGACCCTTTAAACTGTTTTTCATACTGAATTTTAAATTGTTGTAACCCGCCCTAGGGCCTGCTGGTGAAGAGTTTGGTGATTAATTTACTTAATAATAACAGCTGGTATTGACTGTACAGACAGTTTTGTGAACACACACACACACACTTGATTCCTGTGCCTGCAGCCTGAAGTAGGACAGTCTGGCAACAGAGATACCATGTAAAGCTGTAGATCATCCCTCTACCTGCCAAGATGCAGCTGGGAAGGTAAAAATGCCAAATCTGGGTGGACAGGAGGGAATCCTACTTGACTAACACAGAGAAGTGGACATGGCTGTGAATGTGATTGGAATGGAGGCAGAACATGGCCTGCTTCAGCTTTTACTAGGCCAGCTGCTAAGGATTACCGCCAGTGTTATACAATATGCATGTACCTGACCTCTACAAGTGTGCTTCCTAACATCATCATAAGTTAATTTTACCTCACCCCTCAAATGTAGATTTTATTGATGGGGCCCTTATGTGTGGAAGAAAGGTTTATCACAGCAGGCGTGTATTTTGTAATCCGTGCATAAAGTGTCCCATCACAGCATCATTGTCTTGAACATAGGTAAAGGGACCCCTGACCATTAGGTCCAGTTGTGGCCGACTCTGTGGTTGCGGCGCTCATCTCGCTTTATTGGCCGAGGGAGCCGGCGTGCAGCTTCCAGATCACGTGGCCAGCATGACTAAGCCGCTTCTGGCGAACCAGAGCAGCGCATGGAAATGCCGTTTACCTTCCCGCCGGAGCGGTACCTATTTATCTATTTGCACTTTGACGTGCTTTCGAACTGCTAGGTTGGTATGTCTTGAACATACCGTAGATTATATTTATGCATATATTCTTTGAGGCAAGTTGCCTGGAGACCTGCTAGGTGACAAGTGACTAATAAATCTAATAAATAAGTGAAGCTGGAGCAAGCTAGAAAAAATTACGCTGAATGTTGTGGCTGAATGCAGCCTTCCAGCGCTGCTCCGATCGTGTTAGGAGCTCTCTAAGGTGATTGGGAAAAGCCTGCAAGGTGGTTGAGTTTTATACTTGTCTCCCCCAACCCTAAGCTAACATTAGAAGTTTCCTTCCATAGTGGAAGAGGGCACAAAGACTGGATGGTTATTTCATTCATAAATATGTACTTCATGCCTAAACTCCAGAATTCTCTACAGGGTTATTGCAGGAACTCCTGGGATAATGCATCAAGCTCCTGCATGCTTTATGTGTTAAGGTTTATTATGGTGATTATTATTTCTCAGACATAGTCTGCTGGTTATATTTTAGCAATGAGAGAGTTTCGGGGACAACAAATTGGTTCAATTGATTCATCAGTTGAAAAAACATGCTTAAAAACCAAGCATTTAGTCAAAATATTTGACTACATAATTCCTTTACCATTGAGGCTGGGAATGAACCCTTTATGAAGGGTGCAGAAGTTAACTAGCTGCGTAGATGATATGTTGTCTCTATGCCACCTGGTGCTAAAATGAAATAGTGCAGCATGCTATTACAATCCAATGTGATTCAATACAACAGGTTCACTTTCAGTATTAGTATTTCCCTGGAATTGTGGCAAAGGAATGCCTCAGGAACACTGAGTAACGCTGAGGTCTGTAGCATGGCAGCAACCTTAGTACATTTTTCAAAGGAGTATTAAGAATGATTATCAGTTAAGAATTGCCCTTTCACTACAAAGTTTTTCAGCTCAGATCAATTGGCTTGTATAATTGGCTTGTATTCAGAATTCCTGTCAGTGGAACTGTACTCATAGGATGTTCCCACCACTGGAAACAGAATGGGGAAAATGATTTCTGCCTATTCCTCACCCCCCGCCCCCCGTAAACCTGCTCAAAAGTGTTGGGGAGACAGAATGGAGGGAAGCAGAGAAGGTCTATGGAAATCACCTCCCTCCTCCTGCTCCAGCAGCAACCTTCTCTGAATCTCGATGCCTCTTGCAAAGAGAAGGTGCCTTTCCATTCACAGATTATGATGAACAACGGATAGAATCATATAGATTCAACAGCATAGAATAAAAAAGGGAAGGAAAGTTGACCAAAACAAAAACAAAAACCCACACATATTTGATTCTCTGAAATTTCCCCACAGTTTCATAGTTCCCAATATTTAGCTGGGGTTAAATGTTTGTTTAAATAAAAAGCAAAGAAACACATGTCTATTGCGTATACCTGTTGCAGAATGCGGGATGTGTTGGTGAATGTGGCCCTGTGCTCTGCAATAGCTCTTTCAGATGCCAGAGAGATCTCAGGGTAAGGGAAGTCAAGAAGGGGATACACCTGCAAATTAAAAAGAGGCAATCAGAATCATTCTCACCCTACTTCACCCATCTCCTTTCTGACCATCCCCACCTATCCTCCCAACCTGGGACTCAGCTACATTAGTAAAAGAAAAGAAAAGAAAGAGCGTGTGTTTTAAATGCGTTACAGCGTTGTGACACCAGATGGCGCTGTAGAGTCCGCTCCTTCGGCAACGTGATTTCACATGAACTTTCCAACACGTTTTCCTGAAACTTGTTTTGATGTGTCTAGATCCAGCCCTGGTTTATTAACACACTAGGCAAATGAGTTAAGGTGAGGACCATTTCACTTAGTCTGCTGGGGCACTGTGTATAATGCATTGTCTAGCAAGATGAAATAAGAGCAACCAGCCACTTTTCTAGTCTACGTCTGTCCATCACTTTCATCAGTTGCTCAGCATCATGCTCTGTTAGAGTAGCATATCAGGAGCTGTAGAACCAATGCCGTATCATTTACATACTATGAATATGAATGAGATGAACATGGTGGATGTGAAATTGCTGGATGTGGTGCATTTTATTCTTCCATTCTGGAATTATTAATACCAATAGGAAGAACACTGAATCTTCATCAACTGCTCTCAAAAGGCAGACACAGAAATCATAATAGATGATCACCTAATAGCTGAGCTGAGCTTTCGTAGTGCCTGAGTCTTTGGTATATAATATTGCCATTATGTTTTCAGATTTATCTCTACCAGCAAGAGGAAGAAAAACATGCATGTAAAAATGGAATGTGACATTATCGGAATATGGGAGAGATGCGGCGTGAATGTTATCTATAGAGAGCAAATGCATTGAACAAATACTTAGTGACATACTGGTGGCTTGCTATCAACATCAAACGGGGGAAGCAGCATGGCTCAGGGGGAAAGCACATGCTCTGCATACGAAAAGGTCCCAGTTTCAATCCCAGGCATCTCCAAATAGGGCAGGGAGAGAGCCTGCCTGAAATCTGAGATAGCTGCTGCCAGCCAGTGTAGACAGTACTAAGCTAGGTAAAGTTAAAGGGACCCCTGACCATTAGGTCCAGTCGTGACTGACTCTGGGGTTGCGGTGCTCATCTCGCTTTAGCCGAGGGAGCCGGCGTACAGCTTCCGGGTCATGTAGCCAGCATGACTAAGCCGCTTCTGGCGAACCAGAGCAGCGCACGGAAACGCCATTTACCTTCCCGCTGGAGCGGTACCTATTTATCTACTTGCACTTTGACGTGCTTTTGAACTGAAAGGTGGGCAGGAGCAGGGACTGAGCAACGGGAGCTCACCCCGTCACGGGAATTCAAACCGCTGACCTTCTGATCGGCAAGTCCTAGGCTCTGTGGTTTAACCCACAGCGCCACCCACATCCCTACTAAGCTAGAGAGACCCCCAATAGTCTGACTCAATATAATAGCAGCTTCCAAATTTCCTAAGTACAAACAGAAACATTAGCTCCAATCTTGAGTAGGTAGTCTGCAATCTCATGAGATTTCTGAGCAGATTTCCATTGTCCATGAAGGTAGGGGGCTGAAAGATGTGAGTGAGTTATTGTGTTAAGCAGTTCAGCTGCTTCCAGTAATTTTTCACCAAGGTTTCATATGGAAAATACCAGGAGTCATGTTTTTTTTGGGGGGTGTATTTTACTCACCACAGCGTTCTCATCTTTAAATATGTTATCTCCCGTAACTTTATTGAGTAGTTCTCTGGGGAAGTTCAACTGATTCCCATGAAGGAATTCATATACATTGTTCTTCCTGCAAGGTAAGAAGGATTCAGAGCACTGTGTCAGTCTATATTTATCAATGTATGGATAAGGCTCTCAGTGTTTACAATATCAGCAACAGAGGCTTTGGAGACCAGTTGCTGGTGAACACAAACTGGAGGTTGCTGCTCACACATAAACATTCTGAAATCACTTTTGGTCTTCCCTTGACAGAGAAAGTATTGTTGCCCAGAGGGAGGGAAACATTGAAAAGTTCAGGATTTTAGTGGGTCCACCAAAAAGCAAAGATAGCAGGAAATCGTTTATGCTCTGTGATTTCATTTAATCCAAAAAAAACCTACTTGCTTTCATAGTCTGCAATTAAAAAAATAAGAATATACCACCATTTATCTTGTCAGTTATCGTGTTACCTGTATATAGCCCTGATTGTTTGTCTCTCTCTCTCTCTGTGTGTGTGTATGTACGCATTCATACCCCCATCTTATACTTTCAAAGCAAGTAGGTCAAAATGGCTAGACATATTAGATGGACATGTGGAAGGGTGTGTGATAAGAGAGCTTCTTTTTAATCTATCTGCCTGAGACAGGTGTCTCTCTGCTTCCCGTATTTCCAGTGCTAAGTTCACTACTCCACGTTTCGACACAAAACTGTTGTTTTTGTTGTTTAAACAAAGTCCTCATGGAAAATCATCAGTGACTTCCTCCCTATATACACACACTTGTATGCAATTTTCCTGATATACCCATATTAGCAAAGGCATCTCCCCTAATTTTATACATTTAATATAATTTTCATTATATTCTGCCCTAATGTATGCATTTGCACGTACATTATTTGGTTGCAGAACTACATTCCAAAATCTGGAGAAGTGCACATTTTGAAGAATGGCTTTGTTTTAGTTCACAGATTTCAGAAAGTGTGATTTAGGTATATTTGCCTTTAAATTTCTCCCCCACCCCTCTCTATAGGGTCTAGTCTAATTAATGTTGCAAAGCACCCACAGAATCATAGTATTAATAAACACTTCACACATATGAATTTAAGAGCCTTTGGCAGTCAAGGCAATTAATTTCAGAGAATGATGACAAAAAGAGCAACATCACGAAGAAGACAACATACCAAGTTATTGTTAGCTGGATGTAGTGTAGCAACTTTTTCTCTCCATGGCACGTTGTACAGGTTTTGCTGCCTCTTCCAGAACAGGTGCTGCACCTTTTAGATGTAAAATTGAACTTTTGCATGTATTGATTTATTCAAAATGTGAACCACCCCATTTTAAGCAAGAGGACAGTATAAAAAAGCACAGCCTAAGAAACTAAATACAAAATATAAGATAAAACCAGTAGGCTTGTGACTTGAATTACCACTGAATTTCATCTGAAGGCAAATTTTGAGGCAAATTCCAAGCCTCTGTTCTGGCGAAATATTCAAGAACTGTTGAAGGCACCCAAAGAAATTTTAATAAGCTGTACACTACCAGAGAGACTAATCTAGTTTTGTGGTCAGATTTCCTAACATCTCAAGATAAAAAATAAAAAAGCAGTAGCTGTGCCACAATTGGGTCAGTTTGCTGGTGTCTGGAAGGGGAGTTAACTCTTTTGCTTGGGTTCGACTTTTCTGATCTGAATCTTCCTCTTCCCTTAAAGCTGCTATTTGCCCCAGTGTGGAAGGCAAATTGATTTAGGTCAGGGGGGGAAATGGCATTGAAGAAAGAGTTGCACCCCACTCCAAAACCATAGGCTTAGTCAAATCAAAGATGGACGTGGTTCTTCACTGCCTCACCTAGATTGGCCCTAAAACTAGTAATATTTCTCAGGGAGTTTTCATATAGGTCTCCTTTGGATCCACATAAGTCATCAATGATGGCATCTAGTGGATAGCATCTGGTTATCCCAATGACCCACTAGACCCTTTAAACTGTGTGAGAAACAGGATAGGAAATCAGTTGTCAGAAGGGGAAGGGCTGGAAGTATTATGGTCTTGCTTTGGTTTAGTTCCATTATGAGCCACCCTAACTACCAATATACCGTATTTTTCGCACCATAGGACACACCGGACAATAGGACGCACCTTGTTTTAAAGGGGGGGAAACAAGAGGGGGAAAATTCTCCCTCTCTCTGCCCAGCACCCCTTCAGCGAAGCGGCAGGAGGCGCTGCGCAGAGAGAGGGAGAATTTTCCCCCTCTTGTTTTCCCGCTCTAAAACAAGGTGCCGTTTAAGGTGCGTTCAGGCGGCCACCTTGGAAGCCTGGAGAGCGAGAGGGGTCGGTGCACACCGACCCCTCTTGCTCTCCAGGCTTCAGGTTCCTTTCGACCTGCTCTTTGGGGCTGGCGGGGGGAAGCCCACCGCCAGCCCCAAAGAGCAGGTCAGGGAGCAGCGGAAAGGCGCAGCGGAGAGGCTGCTGCCATAGCCGCGTGTCACCTCTCCAGCCGGGAGAGGGTCGCGAGGGGCTTCTTTAGCCCCGTGCGTGCTCTCCCGGCTGGAGAGGTGATGTGCGGCTATAGAGGCTCCTGCCATAGCCGTGCGTCACCTCTCCAGCCGGGAGAGGGTTGCGGGGCTATGGCGTCTTCGCTCCATAGGACGCACACACATTTCCCCTTCATTTTTGAAGGGGGAAAAGTGTGTCCTATAGAGCGAAAAATACGGTAAATGTTTAGGAGCTAAAAGGGGGGAAGTGTTTTTACCTATTTAGCTTCAACACTCAACAGCGAGTTGCTCAAATTGCATGATTTGTGCCAGCACAGAGATCACTGAGTAACAAAGATGTCATTGAAGGAAATGAAATCCTCATCTGCCCAAAATGGCCGTTTCTCTACAAAACTATAGAAGACTAGGTGACCCTTTTCAAGGAAAGTGCCATTCTGCCTACAACAGATGTAGAAAGCATATGTTTGTTCTTGGCAAATTTGGATTGCATCAACATGACGCAGATTAGCAGCAGTTAACAGCTGATTTATGAAAGCACTTTAAGATGTTGCTAGCCCCAATGGATCCCGCTTTCAAAATTATTGCCACAATTATCCCGCAATGCCATCTCTGTTATTTTAAGCGTAATGGAGCCTAATAAAAACAGTTTAAAAGAATGGTGAGCTACTTTGCATCACTTAAAGATCATTTGTAAAGGCAATTAGTTCAGCAGTCGGAGAAGCAGAAGGACAGCGGTTCTGCAAACTGCAGACAACCTGGGAGGAGAAGGTGTCAGAAGAAAACAAGGCTCTGTAAAATATGGTACAGTCGTACCTCGTTTTGCAGCTGGGATCCGTTCCAGAGCCCCAACCACTAGCCGAAAAAGATGCAGGGCAAAGCGCTGCATTTGCGCTTCTGCACATGTGCGAGTGGCAAACCCGGATAGTAACCCGTTCCAGTACTTCCGGGTTTGCCACGGACGTTCGCCGGAATGGACGCTAGATAAGGCAGACGTTCGCGGAGGTATTACTGTAAATGGAAAATGGAAGTCTTTCCATGGGATTAGGTGAGATTTGGATCACTCAACCAGATGGTGTCATCAGCCTTGTTTCTCAATGATAATGTGCATAACAAAACCTATCAAAGTACCTCTGAGCCCTGAGTACCTCTGTATAGACATAACCTTCAAAAATATTTTCCTTGTATAAAAAGTTAATGTTGGGCTCAGAGGTACTTTCATAGGTTTTCATATGCACGTTATCATTGTACAGATGAGATTTAGGAAGTCACAGCTCATCTACAGCTTGAGGGTGTCAGACCTATTTGGAATGGAAATCTGTCAATTCAATGCTTAATCATTGAAGTTTGGCTGGTTTGCATTGCTGGGCAGTACTATGTTGTTGCTACAGTGGTACCTCAGGTTAAGTACTTAATTCTGTTCTTAACCTGAAACTGTTCTTAACCTGAAGCACCACTTTAGCTAATGGGGCCTCCTGCTGTTGCTGTGCCGCTGGAGCACAATTTCTGTTCTCATCCTGAAGCAAAGTTCTTAACCCGAGGTATTATTTCTGGGTTAGTGGAGTCTGTAACCTGAAGCGTATGGAACCTGAAGCGTATGGAACCCGAGATACCACTGTATTGCTATTGCTATTGCTGCTGCTATTCTTATTCTTATTCTTATGCTTATGCTTATGCTTATGCTTATGCTTATGCTTATTGAGTAAACGGATAAAAGCCCAAAAATGTAGAATCTGTTGCGAAGAAATGAACTGTGTTTACATTTTTCTTATCCCTTTTGTTCCTTCTTCTCTGTCTCCCCTGTGTACCTGCAAATGCTGCAAGGATCCCCCCCCCCCTCCCGAGTTCAGGAGAGCCCATTAACTCCCTACTTTCGTCCCTGCCAGCCCCAATCTGGATGGACATAGTGCTTGCCAAGTATACTGCAATGTTCTCAGCCTTTACCTAGAAGGGTCAGCCTATCCATGTCTTCCATAAATAGAAATCCAGGTACCTTGCCCTTCCCTGTAGCTGGGCATGCAGGCTACTCAGGTTCTGAGCCTGTGCACATAGCAATAGAAGAAGCAGAAGCAGAAGCAGAAGCAGAAGCAAAAGAGGAGGAGGAGGAGGAGGAGGAGGAGTTTGGATTTGATATCCCACTTTATCACTACCCTAAGGAGTCTCAAAGTGGCTAACAATCTCCTTTCCCTTCCTCCCCCACAACAAACACTCTGTGAGGTGAGTGGGGCTGAGAGACTTCAGAGAAGTTTGACTAGCCCAAGGTCACCCAGCAGCTGCATGTGGGGGGGGGGGTCAAACCCAGTTCACCAGATTACGAGACCACTGCTCTTAACCACTACACTGGGGAGTCATGGGACTGCTGGGCTCACACCTAGGAGGTACCTGTAGGCCATCCCATATATGCAGTACCTGCATGTCTAGCAATGCATTTGATGGGTCCATTGAGCCGTAGGGAGATCTTGCCTACATATTGCCACCACAAAAACATGGCCAGCATGCAGAGGTGCTCACCGTTTCTTTATTTCCCTGTATGCCAGTGTGGAACAGTGGTCACAGTGTGAGACTAGGACCTGCGAGATCAGAGTTCCAATCCCACCCAGCCATAAAGCTAACTGGGTGACCTAGGGGCAATGACTTCCTCTTAGCCTTACCTACCTAACAGGGTTGCTATGGGGATTAAATGAGGAGGAGGACAACCATGCCTCGGCTGAGCAGAGGGCATGAAATCATCCTCATTCCTTCTCTTCTCTTTCTGGGTTAGAAAGCTTCTGTGGGCAGCCCTCCTTAGCTTATGAATAACCAGCTGTGGGTGGGATCGCAGCACACCTACCCCTCACCCCAATTCGGCCAGCCTTCCTTGCATGGAAAGAAGCATCTCTGTCACCATGGCAACACAGTCAAGCCTCCCTTTCATGTCAGCTCTTCCTTTCAGGTAATCGATGGTTCGGCTAATGGGGCAATCACTGCAGGAAAAGCCTCTAAGAGCTCCTGCGGTAGATATACGTATGTGTGTATGCCTTTACTTTTGGATTGGGATTTATCGTTTTATAGTAGGACTCCCTTGATTTATTTAATTCTTAAGTTCCTTTGGTGTTGGCAGAAATTATCCTAAGTATTTAATAAGTAAAGTAGTATCTATCAGAGAGAGAGAGAGAGAGAGAGAGAATATCCCACCTCAAAAAACTTACCTCTTACGTCCGCTACCTGAACACATCTGGCATCGCTTTTGATGTTTCAGGTGTTTCGCTTTTGCTTTATGTCTGGCTCCACTGCATGTCACACACCTCATCTAAAGGTGCACCACAACAACAACAACAACAGAACAGATTACACGATTCTCCATAGCTGGCAACCGTCCCTTATTTGGTGGGAAAGTCCCTTACCCCAGTGCTGTCTCCTGCTGCTGTCCCTTATTGATGATGTCCCTTAAATTTCCCAGGTTTCAAAGGAAGCATCTCCTCTCCCTCCCTCCCTCCCTGCCAGCCAGGGAGGAGGGAGGCTCCAACTGTGTTGCTTGGCTGCATTGCTCACCCAATAAGGAGTCTAAGAACGACTGGGGGGTGGAGCTTGCATGCCTTGTGCCAATCAAATCAGCCGCGTTGCCTGGGGACTCGCCTTTGCTCAGCGCTTCCCAGCGGAGAGGTGACGGTGGTTTCCCTTGCTGCATCCCCTTTGCCGGGTTGCTGTGCTGTGGGAACCACTGCTTGAGGCTTCGTTTGACTGCTGGCTGGGCTTTCTGCCTTTGGCTCAGAGGGGCTCAGAAGTTGAACATACCTGTGCTCGGAAAATCCCTTATTTTGGCTGCTGATCCCTTATTTTCAAGGCTGCTGGTCCCTTATTTTCAAATCTGTAAGTTGATAGCTATGCGATTCTAGAAGTAACAGCTTTCCCCCAAATGTCAGAAATGTCTGCCTGAACATGCCATTCCCCAAAACATTTGGTATTTTTAAGTATGCAAGGCACTGCTTTCCTTCTGGTGTATATATGGATTTTTCAACACAGATTACAACATGAAATGACTAAATAGGATTGCTGTACAAGTGGCACAAGTGATAACACTGAGAACACAGAAGAAAGAAGGAATTGAACTGGAGAGGACACAGGCAATACTCACTCTGCCGGCACCATGACACCCACTGCATTTGTATCGGCCACGACCATGACACTTGTGGCATTCCTGAAATATAAATGGTGCACAAATACAGATTTCTGCCAAGTATTTCCAGCAATTGCATGCCATTGTCTTAAACAAAATGAATGGTGGTGCCTTAACTGGGGAAGCAGAACAGTGCAATCCTATCCATGTCTACTCAGAGGTAAGTCTCATTTAGCTCAAGGGAATGACTGTGGCAGCAAAACTGAACTACCAAGGGCAACAGAATGTTTTACCTACGGCAAATGAAAGCGAAGGTACATAAATGAAAACTGCCTACAAAATATTAACCATCACAGAGCTCTGTGATAAAGCAGATCAAGAAACCAGCATAACTGAGGTATAATAATGTGACAATGCTTGATTTTCAACCCATGATTGACAAATTACCTTTACTAAAGAAGAGTGAGGAATGCGAAACTTTTTTGTATCTTCCTGAAACATCTGTGGAACTTGGACTTTAATATCCCATGGTTGAGGAGATGTGCCATTTTGTGGCCCATCTACCAACATATCTGATAGAAAGAAACAACATAAACACAATATTTTAGCAAGCCTAGAGACCATAATCCGAACCCAAACACCACTTAAGCCCATTGAAATCAAATAGTAGATGGAACAGAGAAATCTCTGCTTTGTTTACAGGGGGTCTTGTTTTGCTTCGCCCTGATCAGCATATTGCTGCTCACCCTTCTTATTATAATTAGAGGGAATACTAGAATTATTTTGAAAAAACTTTGCTTAATATGACTAAAAATTGAGTACCATGTGAATATATAGTTCCGCATTTTAGATCCTTGATTAATATATCCATTAAACTAAATTATCGAAAGAGTTCTTAGTTAGAATAGAATCATAGAATCATAGAGTTGGAAGAGACCACCGGGGCCATCGAGTCCAACCCCCTGCCAAGCAGGAACCCCTGCCAAGCAGTTGAAATAGATAATACAGCTAGCTATTCAATAGCTATCTTTTTTCCATGCTGAGTTACATTTGTCTAGTGGGCCCAAGATCCAGATATAATGTTCAAGTTTTCTAGGGGTTCATCAAGTTGTGCAGAGATTATCTGTGCAGTTTCTTTGTCCAGACTGCTCCTTTGGATCAATAAGTGAATTCATTCTTTCCAGGGATGTTTGTCTGAGCTCCTTGACAGGCACTGTGGTATTTCACACTTTGCAATAAGTTTCTAGAGAAGAGTTGCCTTTTTGAATAGCAAGAATGGCTGCCTCCAGCTACCCAAAGACATCACAAAGCCCCCACAAAACTGGGGAGGGGGATGAAGTTAGTAAAGAGAACCTTTCAGCTCTCTTCAGCAACTCTCAACTGCTTTGTACAACAGGCCATGCCAATCACTTTAGTAGGAGTTTATTACTTTTCCAGGAAAGCCATTACACTTCACCTTTATAACACTGATAGTACAAGCAACCTTTTTTCTTTTAACTTTGGGTTCTTTTGTGAGCCCGTGATAACTTGAAGGAAAGGCCTTTTCCTAAAGTAACTGGGAACTTTTCTGTGCTGAGTCAAAGTTCAAATGATCTGACAATCATATGAAGAAGTGCTTTTTTCTAAAAAAAAAAAAAAAATGCTTAGGGTTACTCTCATTTTGACTCAAGAAAATCACCGTTTTATAGCTCAAATCAGGAAAATTAAATACAGTAAATGAACAAAAGTACAAATATTCACAAAATGTTTAGGGGTATGCGTACCCCAGCGTACCTCCAGGAAAAAAGCACTGATATGAAGGAACATATTATGCACAAAATGAACAAAAACTGAATGCTTTATGAAATGTTAGTGGCATGGAAGCAATCTGTCTGAGAGGCAAGAATCATCAGCTTCTGAAATATTTAGAGATATATTGATTGGCATATGAGATACCAGTTTCCCTTTGCCCTCTGTTGATTATTTTGGAAGTGTTAACAGCATTCAGACTGTCTGTTAAATTTCTGGTGTCAAAGAGCAGGACTCATCTAACTTCTGAAGTAGACATGTATACCACTGTACTGTAAGTTGTGCAGTGAATTCTTAAAGCGTGCCCGGACATCAATTCCCGCACAGCAGGATATCTGTACAGTGGTACCTCAGGTTACAAACTTAATTTGTTCTGGAGGTCCGTTCTTAACCCGAAACCGTTCTTAACCTGAGGCATGCTTTCGCTAACGGGCCTCCGGCTGCCGCAGCGCCACCATCCTGGGGCAAAGTTTGCAACCTGGAGCAACTACTTCTGGGTTAGCGGAGTAACCCGAAGCGTTTGTAACCCGAGGTACCACTGTATAAGCTTCTCTGCAAAGTTATCACGTTTTGCATGTGCCATTGGGGGAGGGGATTGCTTAACATTCACTTCCCACTTATTCTGCAAACAGTAAATTTTAGGGAGTACAGTGGTACCTCACAAGACGAATGCCTCGCAAGACAAAAAACTCGCAAGACGAAAGAGTTTTTCGTTTTCTAAGTTGCTTCGCAAGACGGATTTCCCTATGGGCTTGCTTCGCAAGACGAAAACGTCTTGCGCCTTTTTTTTAAAACCGCCAATGCATTCCTATGGGAAACCGTCAATACACAAGAAAGATGAAAAAATTCACAAGACGAAAAAACTCGCAGAACGAATTAATTTTGTCTTGCGAGGCACCACTATACCTGATCTCAGATGAACCCTTCACAGGAAAAAAACACATCCTGGTTGCTAGGAAGAATGGAAAGGCGAAGTATGGAAATTCCAAGGACTACTAGAAAGCAAGACAGATGCAGGAAAAGTGCACTAAATCGGGTCCTCCCTAAAAGAGAGCATGTGTTGTGGTGAGACCTGGCAACCAAACCCTGTGCTGTGGGTGGGTACGTTTGGATAGCCACAGCACCCAGTTGGTAGGTCCCTTGATACTGGGTTTAATCAGGCCAATGGGACTCAGCCTAAACGGATCAAGGGACTCAGAGCTTCCTCTTTCGGTTTGTGCATCGGAACACCCGCCCACCTCTCCCTACTTTCAGGGCTTGTTGCGTTTGACCTTGCTATGCCGCCTTGTGTCGTCTGTCGTTGGGACTGGGGCACGGCAGGAATATCCCCACTTGGCTGATTGGCTGTTGCCATTTGGGTTTCACCTGCCATGTAGCAAATCATCACAACTTGTAAGGTTGCGGATAGGCTCTGGTTCAGGTGATAGGGATGGGGGAACACTCTCGCCATCCCTATATGAAGGGTATTCTGTTAAAGGAATCCAGGGACTCAATGGTTTGGTCAACCTCTGAGAGGGGGTTGTGCCCGTGCCTGAGTCCAGGGGGACATTTGGTTGGTGGACATAGCCTGTTCCCGACTTTCCGCTTATCCAGGTGTTCACCCTAGGCTGACCTATGCTGGTGCCCTGGGTCAGCGCTGCCTGCAAGGGTGCAGGGAGCTAGTTGAACCAGAGCCTATGCAACCACTCACTTGCTGTAATCAATAAAGTTGTGGCCTAAATTCTGCCAAAAACCAAACCAAAATTTGAGTCTTGTCTGAATTTATTTAAGGGGAAGGTTTAAAGGTCTGAACACACAAAGGGAAGAGGTAAACATAAGCTCTTTGGGAACCCAGGGGTTCCTGTTGCCTGGTGTTCACACACCTCACTTATCAATGACAGCTCTGACTTGGCTGAAAACACTGACAGGTAGAAGCAACCAGGCTTACTTATTTCCAGAAATCACTTAGAAGGATAATTGCACATTTTGCTTCATAGCTTTATTTCTAGGACTTCCTTTTTAAAAAGAAAAAAGAAAAGAAATCCCTGAGTCTGCCTCCCAAGCTTGAGGGCACCACTGAAGCCCTTTGCAGGCCCCATGATACCCATGGGCATCACGTTGAAAAACCACAGCCTAGTGTGTGTATTTTTCTGCAAGGAATTCTCCCTTAATTGCATGCATTTTGTATGTTATTTTCATTTTTTCACTATTATGCACATTTCTGTGCACATTCTTTTACTGGAGAATTACATTACAAATAGTTTGGATTTTGAAGGAGAAGTTGTTTTGATTCATATATTGATTCTGTGGGTGTGGTAGGTTCGCTTAAAGTGTGAACAAATTCTCCTGATTTCATGGACAGGTGTTACAGGGAATCAGCCATCCATGTGGCTGTGTGCTCACTATCAGTTATGACAGAATGGTTGTAAGTAAAATGAAGCTAGATTTTTTAGGGCTCTGTACAAAGCATGATTAGGTGACAAATTACATTGGATTACAATGACACAACTGCAATCAAAATGGATGATTCACTATTCATGAAAATTACTCACTGGTATAAGGCTCAAAAGTCCATTCACATAATCTTGTTTCAGTAAAGGTTTCCAGCCGATACTGTGGAGAAATAAATATTGTAATTAAATGCAATTACTAGAAACTGTAATTATCACTGAAAGTAAATAGGAAATATTTTGTTCACTTTAAGCCCTGCTCAGCAAGTAGAGTTGTCTGGGGACATTTTGAGATGGTAGTCTGTGATGGACCAGTGGCCTGCCATGCCACAACTCCTGAAAGTAATTGAACAAGAAGCTGATTTCTCCCCACCTCTCTGCTTCATCATATCTCTGCTTCATTGCCCTCCTGTTCCTCGTATTCTTAGTCATCTCACAACAATAAAGTAATCTCAGCCTCTCACAAACCAAATTTGGCATGTTCAGTTTGTGCCACTGGTCACCAAGATTCATGTACATGAACCAGTTTTTATTTATGAGACTTAGGTCTCGGCAAGAGTGGCCCACCCATGAGGCAAAATGAGGTGACTGCCTCAGCAGCAGGATCCACCAAGTGGCTGGATGCAGAGGAATGGTGGGAGGCACCAGCTGAGGAACCCCCAGGGGAAGAAGGCTCAGAGCCAGAGGATTTGTGGTGGGACGATGATGAGTGGTCAGAGGGAGCAGACTGGGAGGAGGGTGTGTCGGAAGCTGAAGAGGTAACAGGACTTAGTGAGCAGGAAGAGGCTGTGACAGAGCATGGTTCAGACTCAGAGGTAGCAGCGGGGGCTGTAGGGAGTGGGGCCAAGAGGCAGAGAGGCCTGCTGCAGAAGAAGCCAGGGAGTCTCCCCTCCTGCTGCATCCAGCTCCCCTTCCCCCTGGGATTGTAGAACACACTGAGAAATGAAGAGGCCAGAGCAGAGGATGGTTGTGCCCAGACGCAGCTTGGAGAGGAAGAGTCCTAGTCAGCACTAGAAAGGTGGGGACTTTCCGCCCTCGCAACTGCTTCATCAGGGCAAGAGGCCCAGGAAAGGGTTGCTGAGACCACTGGGCTGGAGCTGCAATTTGTTTCCTTGAATAAAGAGTCACTGGCCTTGGTTGATTTATTGTTTTATTGCTGACCTACAACTGACTCCATAGGGACGCAGGTGGCGCTGTGGGTTAAACCACAGAGCCTAGGGCTTGCTGATCAGAAGGTTGGAGGTTCGAATCCCCACGACGGGGTGAGCTCCCGTTGCTCGGCTCCTGCTCCTGCCAACCTAGCAGTTTGAAAGCACGTCTAAGTATAAGTAGATAAATAGGTACCACTCCGGCAGGAAGGTAAACAGTGTTTCCGTTCGCTGCTCTGGTTCGCCAGAAGCAGCTTAGTGATGCTGGCCACATGACCTGGAAGCTGTACGCCAGCTCCATCGGCCAATAAAGCGAGATGAGCGCCGCAACCCCAGAGTTGTCCATGACTGGATCTAATGGTCAGGGGTCCCTTTATCTTTACCTTTACACCTGACTCCAACTGACTTTACATCCTGACACAGGGTGAGGGGCACCATTTTGTGGTTCGCCTCCGGTGCCAAAATGCCTTGGGCCCGTCCTGGCCCTCGGGTATATGAAATAACCATTAAGAGGTTGCAGCAGTGGGGGCAGGGTGGGGCAGCAGTGCTTACCTGGCCTCCTGGCAGCACAATTGCTCCTGCTTACCAAGAGGGAGAGTGGGAGGATCAAGATGCCAGGGTGGCTGGAGCTGTGCAAACACATCAATGGAGCCAGCATGTTGTTCCAGCGGGTGCATTTGCACAACACAGACTTCCCCACCGCCTTGCCCCTCCCACTCCCATTCCTGACAAGCAAAAGCAATTCTGCTGCCAGGTCAGGTAAGCAACACCCTGCCCCACCCTCTGCTCCTGGAAGCATGCCTCTGAGCAAATGCAGACTGAATAACCTGCGCACTGAAGATTAAAGGGAAGAGACCTCAGTGGAGAGCATGTGCCTGGTAAATATTTATAGCTATGAGATGCTGCGAAAGTCCCACTGAAATCAATCAGACGGATTGGAGTGCTTAACTATCTGCATCAAGCCACTTCCCTTCCCTAACTCTTGTCTAATTTACACCTGTTGGAAGCGCATCTGGGGATACTCACCCTGTACAATGTTTGCGGCTTCAGTTCCTGAATGACAAGCTCTCCTGCAGCTCTGTTTCCATAGCAACATTTGGAATTGACAAAGCTGAAGAGCGCATTTCTGGCCATGTCATCTGTCATTCTTGGGATCCTGTGGATTAACGGCACAGCACATGTTCGTTTCTAAACCATACATAAATGAATTTAATACCCGTTGCAGTCGTTCGGGAACTCCAAAAATGCAAACGTGTAATGAAGAAGTGAATGGCAATCACATCTCTTGATGCGATACACGGCCTCTATGACGTTGCCGTCAGGGCTCTCTCGGTGTCCATAACACAATAATGAATGGGTGGGGAATAAAAATCACTGCCAGCCTCAAGTTAACCAAAACAAATTATTAAATAACATGCCTGTTCTTATCTAATATTCTTGTGCTCTAGGCTGGTTGCAGTTTCCTTATCTCTGTCAAATTATATTGATATGCCTTTTCTCGACAGCCCCGTTGTAAAGATTACAGGCAGCGCAAAACCTCTGAAACACGCAGACACGTATAATCTTGCTCCTTTTATGTAGAGGCAAATGGATCCTAACGATGGAGTTTTGAAAGCCCCATCCATTCTCAGCAGCTGGTTCTGTGCACTTTGCTCAAAACAGTGCCATCACACGAACCACCTGACCATTGCTGCCTGGAACAAAATGACTAGAGGCAAACAGCATGGGCTTAATGTAGTGGTTGGGGGAGAGGAGTGGCTGACTCTATGGAGTAGCAAGTTCCTTGTGCAAACTTCCCCACTGTGGTCCATTAGGGCAAACCTCAGTCTGCCTTAAGCCAGCATCCCAACTGCCTGCCTTTTTTATTACAACTAGCCTAGGGGTGGCCCTGGCTGTGAACTTCCTCCTACTTAGCTTCCACTTCATCCTTTTAGAGATCAGCAGTGTAGAGGGTGGGAATGAAACAAGTAAAACCTTTAATTGCCTTTGCATTGCAGGGTTTTCAACTAATTGACCCTTGGGGTCCCTTCCAACTCTACGATTCTATGATTTTATGTCTCTCTCTACTGTTGGCCAGCTGGCCTTCTGCCCTAACTATCTCAATAGGCACCAGCCACCAAAGAATTTTTGCTTGGCCCAATCCTATAGGCTCAGGAGATTCAGTCTGTGGGTACTTGCACCTTTTTTGCAGGGCGTGGGCTGTGATTCATACCAGTGCTAGGACCTTAGAAAGGCAGCTTTCCAAGACAAGGAAAATAAACAAACATTTCTTACCTGCATTGCAGAAACACTGGGTTGTTTCTCTGTTCGCTAAACTTTTGCATTACCTCTGGAGGCGGAACTAATTTTTTTCTGCCTAGATGGAAGAATTTAAAGAAGAATTAGTCTTCATCTTCAATGATTTCCTGGTGCTGACAAAGCGGGTGGGGTGGGATAACAGTGAAAACCTGAAAGCTAAGGAAAATCGCCCATAGAGCTGATGCGAAGAAGAAGGAGGAGGAGGAGGGGGAGAAGAAGAGTCCCATGGACTGCAAGAAGATCAAACCTCTCCATTCTTAAGGAAATCAGCCCTGAGTGCTCAGTGGAAGGACAGATCCTGTAGCTGAGGCTCCAATACTTTGGCCATCTCATGAGAAGAGGAGACTCCCTGGAAAAGACCCTGATGTTGGGAAAGATGGAGGGCACAAGGACAAGGGGACGACAGAGGGTGTGATGGTTGGATAGTGTTCTCAAAGCTACCAGCATGAGTTTGACCAAACTGCGAGAGGCAGTGGAAGACAGGAGTGCCTGGTGTGCTCCGGTCCATGGGGTCACGAGGAGTCAGACATGACTAAACGACTAAACAACAACAACAATAATAATATTTCTCATCATTCTGCTTTCTAACTTTTGGCCATTGGCAACTAAATGAACCAGGGAAACATATGAAAAGACCTTGATACATATTTTTAACTGCTGTATTTAACATGCAGTATCTATCTGTCAAATATATATTCTGTCTGAAAATGGAATCCCACCTTTCTCTAGCTCTTACGGCTGATAGTCAGTGAAAGGGTTTTCTGCACAGATTTTCAGCTAGGTGAGTTCTATTGGCCATGGTTACAGATGTTCTGTGGAGGCAACCTTGGGTACTTCCATCATACAGTGCCAGCCCAAGATATTTTGGCACCTGAGGTGAACCACAAAATGATACCCCCTCCTGCCATCCAGGTGAGGGAAGATCTACATCACGAGCAGGTGGGTAACAAAGATCTACACAATGGGGGAATGTCAGTCTATACTGGGAACAAAGGGGAATAAAAATCTACATTTGGAACATGGGAGTGAAGATCTACCCGGGGAACAAGGGGGTGAATCAAATCAACTTTACCTAATAGTTGTTGTTCAAAGGCTGTCGGGTGTGGGGACAGAGAAGGGCCCACTCTGAATCACCATGTGTTCCATGGGCATATTAGGTATTCCAAGCATGTGGGACACAGAGCAAGTGGAAACTTGCATTGCATTACAGTGGTACCTCGGGTTACAGACGCTTCAGGTTACATACGCTTCAGGTTACAGGCTCTGCTAACCCAGAAATAGTACCTAAGGTTAAGAACTTTGCTTCAGGATGAGAACAGAAATCGCGCGGCAACAGCTGGACGCCCCATTAGCTAAAGTGGTGCTTCAGGTTAAGAACAGTTTCAGGTTAAGAACGGACCTCCGGAATAAATTAAGTACTTAACCCGAGGTACCACTGTATAACGTATTGTTCTTTGGCAGTAATGCATCGATTGGGTTGAATCCAGACTAGTCCTAGGGAGAACTCTTCTCTGTTTGAGGGAGCAGATAGTTGCTGCTGATTCTGCATTGTAAAACTCAGGATCCCCTGAAAACCTGCTCCAAAGGATTGGGGGACCTTCAGGAACAGTGGAAAGTTGCCCTGCCTTTCCTTCAGTGGGACTCTCCCTTTCATGAATGGAAGGAGCCTCCATTTGCAAGAGGGCAAGTCTGAATCGATCCCCAAAGTCTTTAGGCTGAGATTCTATTGTTTGTTTATTTGCTTATTTATTTATTTAATTTATTAGTTGCTTTCTTTGCCACTGCAGCTCAGAGTGGCTTGCAATATTTTAAAGCGACTTAACAATATTTTTCTATGGGGGCCATGATGTCAATGCATACTTACCAAGATCTCGGAAAGTCCACTCATAATGACCCAGTGGCTCTAACAGATCTGCAGGAGGTGCTAAAGGACTTTCAGGCTCTGATTCCAGTTCCAGGGTAGCTGTTTTAGACATAAATATGAGTGGAATATTTAGTCAAATTATTGTGTATTTTGGGTTTCTTTTTTGTGTAATCATATGTTCTGAATTCTATGGTCTCAGACTTTATTTTTTAGCAACAGTCATTGCCTTTTTAATGCAAGAGTTTAGAACTGCCTGAAAGTAATCTTAGGGCACCAGATGTTTCTTTGATTCATGCGCTCTTCTAAAAATATGCCCTTTGCTGAGCTGTAACAATAGGTGCTCATGATTCCTAATGCAGAAACAATGCACTCAGTAACCATCACACTAGAGTGCTTTGTGCCATTTTGAAGGTCCATACAAGAAAATATATATACATGCAGAAGCTCCAGGAAATGCCACTTGCTAACAATGTACAATTCTAACACTGGGGAAAGTGACTTGATGACATCATTCATCAATTTGATAAAGTGGACCTTTCTGCTGAAAGCATTCACAATTATTCACTAGGACAAAAATAATCTCTCTATTCTTCTACGTACGAAAAAAAATAAGATGATACACCAGTCCATTTCTCTTGCTTTAATACAATGCTGTGGTCTAGAGGTAGAGGGCAAAAAAAGAATTGATCCGGACACAAGCAATTTCTAGCTTCCTTTATTACAGATGATCTCACTAGACCAGTGGTACCTTTTGACACCAACACCCATCACCCCTTGCCCATGTTGACCGCAGCTGATGGAGTCCATCAACATCTGGAGGGAACCACAATAGCTACGCTTGCACTAGGCTAGAGAACACAAGTAGGTTATGCTGCGGGAGGTTTTGATAGCTTAAAAAAAAGAACCCAAAACCTTTAATCAAATCAATTTTGCTCTTGCTTAAAAAAAATAAATGTGGACTCAGAACTGCTTCCAGGTTTTCTGAGTCCAGCAGGGCAAGAGGGAGCTAGTAGCCCACCTTGTTTCCAGAATCTGTTGAGAAAAGGCCTGCGCTACTTCAGCAGTATTGGTACTGAATGTCCCTAGTTATGAACTGTGGCCTGTCAAATGCTCATCAAGGGACTGTAGTACTATCCCACACATAACCAAGATTTATGAGCTCTTTGGTAGAAATGGTCAAGCTGAGTCTGTACAGAAATTTAACTGAGAAACCACCTCTCCCCTCCATAGCCATTTGACTGCCATAGTTCTCTGATGAGGTTGTCCTGGTGGTGCTTCATAGTCCTGCCATCCATCTTTAGTGTGGTGGCACAAGTTTTCTCAAAAGCCTTCAGCGGCTCAGGACCACAATGCCTCCAAGACCAGCTCTCCCCATATGAACCACTCCAGACTCTGCAATCATCATCTGAGGCTCTTCTTCATGTGCCCCTTCCATGGGAAGTCCAGAGGGTGGTAACACAATCATACTTCTTACATCCAAAGGAATGTGGCATTGCAAAACCGACAGGCCAGATTCTGTGCACCTGAGAATGATGTTTGGCTTATGGATATCCTGGCCGATTTGACATGTTGCTTGTGAGTAGATTGGCGGCGAGCCAGAATTTGGACCGGCTTGTGTGGAGGGTAAGGCATTGGGTAGAAACCTTAGTTCTGGTCGGAGGGAAGGTTGTAAGCTTCTGCTGCCCCTCCAAGGGAATGGGGTATCCTCTTAAAGGGACCTTGGAGAAGGTGCTTCTCTCCAGACACCTGGGCAAGGGCCATAGCACTTCTTGAGCCAGTGATCCTGGCATAGTGGCACCTATTTGATGTATGTCATAGGACCTCCTTGGCACTCTTTCGACCCCTTGGTCTACCATTCAGCAAACCATATCAGTTACAACCCAATGCCTATGCCAAGCCCTTAACATCTGTAATAAATAAAGTTGTGGCCTGATTTGAACAATATGGTGTTGTCAATCCTGAGTGATCTTTCGGTCATTGGTACTCAGGCTCATAACACCTGTGCATGCAAGGGCCTTTCTGCAATGGCTTCCCATCTGCGGAATGCTCTCCCCAGGGAGGCTTGCCTGGTGCCATCATTATATGTCTTCAGGCACCAGGTAAATACTTTCCTTTATAACCAAGCCTTTAGTTTTTAACCATCAGTGGCCTTTCAGAAGTGGGTGGGATGTATTTCCTCTCCTATTAGTTTTAATGTATCTGGGGGTGGGGGTTGTCTGTTTGGTTGGTTGTAAGTCGCTTTGGGTTGGGTTGGGCAGGATAAAGCAACTAACAAATTCAATTAACAACAACAACAACAACAACACTTTCCCCCTGGAAATTAGGCATGTGCTGACAGTTGCCTATTTACCGTGCATGCTAAATGCCACCCCACCCCCGCCACCCAGAGTTTCCTTGATTAGTTTTACTGATCTACCCTACTGATAGCCACTGTGAATATAAGCTGTGTTTTAGATTGATTTTATTTTATTATGTTGTGTATCTGTATTTTATACAGTGGTACCTCGGGTTACAGATGCTTCAGGTTACAGACGCTTCAGGTTACAGACTTTGCTAACCCAGAAATAGAGCTTCAAGTTAAGAACTTTGTTCAGGATGAGAACAGAAATTGTGTGGCTGTGGCGCAGTGGCAGAGGGAGGCCCCATTAGCTAAAGTGGTACCTCTGGTTAAGAACAGTTTCAGGTTAAGAACGGACCTCCGGAATGAATTAAGTTCTTAACCCGAGGTACCACTGTACACCGCTTTGATATTTCTTACATTTAGCAGTATGCATATTTGTTAACTAAATAACCCATTATTCAGACCTGAAGGGTCTCTAGAGTGACCAAAATTGGAGAAGAAAACAACATTAAAACTGCATAGAGAACTTGTAGGACATGAGACACTTAATTTCAGGGTCATTGGCTGGAGCCCTACATTGGCTGAAAGATTCCTGCATTGCAGGGGGTTGGACTAGATGACACACATAGACCCTTACAACTCTACAATTCTATGATTCTATGATAACAGTCCATGAATGCTAAAACCACACTATCCAGGCCTGATTTACTATCAGTGAGCCAGCTTTGCAGCTCTAACCTTCATTATCGCCAGGTTTAGTAGGTGCCATTTCCAACATTTAAGCAAAAGAAGATGAACTCGAGTTTTATTTTTCTTTAAGCCTCCCCTCCCCTCCTTCTATGGTCTTTAACTACTGGTTTGAAGCTGGTTGTATAACAATGCTCACAAATGTGTCCAACTTGCCTTGAAAGTGAGCTACAGTGGTACCTCGGGTTACATACGATTCAGGTTACATATGCTTCAGGTTACAGACTCCGCTAACCCAGAAATAGTGCTTCAGGTTGAGAACTTTGCTTCAGGATAAGAATAGAAATCGTGCTCCGGCGGCACGGCAGCAGCAGGAAGCCCCATTAGCTAAAGTGGTGCTTCAGGTTAAGAACAGTTTCAGGTTAAGAATGGACCTCTGGAACGAATTAAGTACTTAACCTGAGGTACCACTATATAGTTTGTAAATGCCATAGTAAAGGTCAATTTAGAAGGAAGAATATGCTCATGTGTGCCAGATATCGGCCCTGAAAATAATGATATAGTAAATAACCAGAAATAACAAAGTTATAAATAGTTCTTGTTTGTAGTCTGCAACTTGCAGACAGACTTGTTGCTATAGCAATCCAGTTGGAAGTCACAATAGTGTGTAAATACAGCCTCCTTGTTCTAGGTTAGTGGAACAAAGAAGTTGGGTGTGCTTGGACAATGGAAAAGGGTGTATTCACATCTATTCATAATATGCATTTGACCGCAGTTGTGTGATACCTCTGTCAAAACCCAAAGAAATAAAGGGTTCATTTCCATTAACTCTGGGTGAAACACATGAAGATATTGAGAGTTGTTGTGCCGTTATGTATGTCAATGAAAACTGCCCCCTTCATTATCGTTATACAACATCCAGAGCAAAAAATAAAGAAATGATGTTATGTGTGGCAGATGTACATGGGAACCCAGCTTCAGGCCCATAACAATCAAGGAGTCTGTGTGGTATAGTTGTTACAGGGTTGGACTAGGACCTGGGTTCAGATCCCCACTTGGCCAAGGAGTTCACCTGGGTGACCTTGGGCCAGTCACTGCCTCTCAGGCTAACCTGCCTAACAGAGTCGTCATGGGGATTAAATGGTACGTGGATAACCAAGTATACCACCTTGAGCTCCTGGGAGAAAAGGGTGGGATAGAGGTGCAATAATGAATAAATAGTGAAAAATAAAGGAGTGAAGTGGCATGTTGCTTAAAGCATACAAGTTGCTGAATGCTCTTTTCTGCTTGTTTATATGAAACGTGGTGGGTGTCTGTCTGTCTGTCTTTAAAAATTGTAGCAGTATGGATCCAGTTGAACTTATTCTAAAACAATTGCAAGTCTAGCACTTTGGCAACGTCTGTTGCATGGATGAGTGGCTATTAGGGGGGAATGGGGTGGAAGAGCTGCAGCAGTGTGGCAGCATCATATGCCCCTCTAGAGAACAGGGGAAAGAGCTGAAAACTTAAGATATTCAATATGTTGCTTCTCATTCACAATGTTTATAAGACATTCTCAGCATCTTACCAAATGACACACTCTAGGAAAACAGGACCAGTGAGTTACCAGGAACAATCAGAAACTAAGGTAAGCTGCCTGCTGAATTGCCTGCATGTGGGTGTTTGAGCAGGCTCAAAGATGTAGAAGAAGGCATCTCAGAACAATTCAGAAAATGCCCCCAATATCATCTATTCTGATGCTTTGTCAAATTTCCAAGGTTTGTCCCATACATCTTACTGCATTTAAGAAATGGGGTAAAATTTAGTTATAAATAAAATAATAATCATATCCCCCTGTAAACAAGTATTTCAAGCACATTGCCCATATAATCCAGCAATATGCATGAGACACGTCTTCATAGTATTTCCCCCACCCTTCTCAAATCCCTGAGCTGCCATTAATTATACTCTTCTAGTTTTTAAAAAGCAGCTTGTTTCTGGAAGAAGAGACAGCCCAGGGAACAAAACCGTGCATGTGTAGCCATTGCAATCTTGCGCACTACCTCACAAGATTAAGGCCATTTATTTTCTAGGTGCTGCATGTAAAAAGGCAAATCACATAAATTGCCCCGATCTATAATATTCAGGTCACGCCAGCCATTCCTTTTCTGCAAGAAAAATACCTCCCCATTTCCCACTTAGGACTACTGATTTGATCTGTAATAACTGTAATCTTGCAATAGCTTTTCTGTGTCCGTGATGGATCATCTTTGACAAATACAGCTCAGCCCCAAATTGCACATCCACTTTCATATTCTCCAACATCTCAGAGATGAAAACAGGGACACTCTTGTGTGCTTAATTTACTCTGCAACAGTCTGTCCGGCACCGGTTTTCAAAATAGGCTGTTTTCCTAACAGACCATAATAGAGGTCTATTCTCTTGTTACTGGTATATTTAAGAGTGTTTAATATAATGCTCAATACCACCATTGATCTGTTTGTGCTCATTAGAGAATAGCAGCAATTGGCTATTTCTTTACTACATTCATCCCCGCCTTCCCTCGAAGCATTTCAAGATGGCGTACGATGGCGCTCCCTAATTGTATTTTTGCAATTACCCTGTGTGGTAGGTTAGACATAGGCTTGTAGCCAATGCTGGTTGAGTAGGTCCACTGATATTAATGGTCCCAAATTATTTCAGTGGACCTACTCTGTGTAGGACTAATGTTGGGTGCAACCCACAGTGACTGACCCAAAGTCATCCAGGGAATTTCATGGCTCAGTGGGGATTTGACCTTTGGTCTCTCCAGTCATGGGTGGGACGCGGGTGGCGCTGTGGGTAAAACCTCAGTGCCTAGGACTTGCCGATCGCATGGTCGGCGGTTCGAATCCCCGCAGTGGGGTGAGCTCCCGTCTTTTGGTCCCAGCTCCTGCCCACCTAGCAGTTCGAAAGCACCCCTAAGTGCAAGTAGATAAATAGGTACCGCTTTATAGCGGGAAGGTAAACGGCGTTTCCGTGTGCTGCGCTGGTGCTGGCTCGCCAGAGCAGCTTCGTCACGCTGGCCACATGACCCGGAAGTGTCTCCGGACAGCCCTGGCCCCCGGCCTCTTAAGTGAGATGGGTGCACAACCCTAGAGTCGGACACGACTGGCCCGTACGGGCAGGGGTACCTTTACCTTTACCTTACTCTCCAGTCATAGTCCAGCACTAGTCGAACCACTATACCACAGTGGGTTTTTAGAGCCCTCCTCACCTGAATAGTTTCAGAGGAAGAAGAAGGAAGAAAGGAAGGAAATTGGCACTTTCTGTCTATCTATAATGCTTGGACACTGGTATCAAGACGAATCTACCAGTTCCCACTCAGAGATTTAAATTCTGGAATCCCATGGGAGGGATTAAAACCTGTGGGTTGACCACTTTAATAATTTACACTAACAAAATGGGGACCTGTACTATATCCCAGGGGGCAAAACACGGACAGCCTTTTTACAGGAACAGAGTACCGATAAACATGGTCTTTTATGTATTCATAGATGTGTAAAGGGACAAGATGAAACGAAATTCCCCTTAGAAGAGAGATCAGTTTTAAATTGAATGGAATAAGGCATTTATACTTCTTTAAGTACACTAGGAAATTGCTTTCTTTTGTTTCTTTTTTCAGACAAAGCCCCTGAAGCAGAGGAAAATGGAGCCTTTAAACCAAGTTCTCAACTAGATTTTAACTATATGTATGAAGCTGCTGAATGACATCCCCTTGGACAGAAATACCAACTCTTTCTGAAACAACCATTTAATGTCAGCATCAAAATAACCAGTGCATTCATTTACTAGCAATGGGATTTGGTTATTAAGCCTGCTTGTAAAGGGCTATTTGACAACCTTCTGCAAAACAAGAGCAGGAGGTAGCTTTAAATGATGCTTGTGTTAATTACACATCATTCCCTTATGGGTTAGAGAAATGACCATTAAGCCCAAATCGCCTTCTATGGACTCTTGCTGTCAGAAAGTGCAAAGCAACAGCAAGGCAGAATTCAAAGGATAGTGAAAAGTCAATGAATGGCTCCAACTCAAATAGAAATCCAGGGAAACCATGCACCGGGCTTTCAACCAGATATCAGTATTATTCTACCTGCTCTCCCATTTCTGAAAGAAATTGCAACTAGCCAACTTTTCATCAGATTGTACCAGAAAACCTGCATTTATTTACCACAAGCCACACATTGTACTTCAAAGCCGAGACTAAGGCTATGAACACACCATACATCAAAAACAAATTTCCCCATTCTCCAGAGAACTCTGGGATCTGCAGTTGACCCCTAACCAAGCTACAGTTCCCAGCATGCTTAGCAAACTACAATTCCCAAGATTCTTGTGGGGGGGACTTTAAATGTACAGTGTGTACAGCCGTTGATTCTGAAGAACGACTTCCCAGAACAAAGCATGCTTTTAGACAAATTGCCTGCTTTTGCAAGGCTTACTGAACAGCGTGACTGTGTTTACTTACTGCCTTCGTCTCCGTTCTGTCCCTGATCCATTCTCATGGTGCAGGATGAAGTCTCTAAGTCCCACTCCAACAATTTCCACATATATTGTTTACTGAGGATTCTGTGTTAGGAGCAGATAAAAATCCCATGCACGCCCCTGGAACCACTCCCACTTTATAAAACAATCTGAAGAAAAGTATGTAAAGTGATTCATCAGTCTCTGTTGAAATGAAGTCCAGGCTACAAGCTAAGAGCTCCCATTGATACCTGCCCCCGATTCTAAAAATACATTCTTTCACTGTCTGTTGGATGTGATTGTGGGTAAAAAAATTCATCTTTGTACTTTACTCTTTCTCATTCTGCCTAAAACACAGGATGCATACACACTGTACATTTAAAACACACCCACACCCACACCCCAAAAAAGAATCCTGGGAACTGTACTTTACCCCAAAGGGCTACAATTCCCGGCACCCTTAACAAACTACACTTCCCATGATCCTTTGAGAGGGAAAAAGTGCTTTGAAATGCATGGTCACAGTGCTTCTTTAAAGGAATTTTCACAGGTGAGGAATAAACTCAAAAAGGCACTTTTAACCACCTTTCAAGCTGTCATTAAAAAATTACAAATAAAGCAATACTATAATTATAATAAATGTGCTTTAACATTAAATGCGATGTGGCTGCCTCCAGACAGGGATTCAGCATTGAAATCTACTTGCTCAACTATCTAAAACAGGTTGTTGGAAACAGGTTTCTTCTTCAAGTTAGAAAAGGTAAATCCTGATTAAATGGAGGAAATGGGGGCTGGTATTTTGATGCCAACAATGTCATGTAGATGCTGCTTACAGAAATGCACAAAGAGTATACCGTTCTCAGTGGTGGCTGGTCCCCATTGGGAGCCCAACAGTAGGTGGCGCTAGAGGCAATGGATGGCAGAGTTAATGGATTTTAGCTGTCTCCTCCCTTCTGAGTTAAATTAGTGCAACACTGAGGCTAACAGAGTTACCATACGTCCAGAATTTCCCAGACATTTTCCAGGAAAATCCGGATGTGTGTTAGCCCGTGTCAGCAGTGCCGTTTTTCCATTAAAATAGCTCAAAAACTGCAATTCTTTTGCAATTTTGCTATTAAAAGCTCAACAACCTTGCCAAAAAGGCTCAGCAACTTTTCTGTCTGGATTTTCACTGTTCGAAAGATGGCAACCCTAGAGATTAAGGACGTGTACGACATCAGGTAGGTGACTTCCTAATGGACCAGCTCATCCCATTATAAACACCCATCTGGAACTACCCTTAGGAAATTTACCCTTAAGAAATTTTGCTCCTTGACAACTTCCAACTCCTGTTTGTTGGTTGCTTCCTCTGTTCCTCTGCTACCCAGTTTGTGGCATCCCCCCCCCCCCAGATGTTGTTGTTTTTATTCTTGTTGGAATAGAGTGTTTGCCCTCATTTTTTTAATCGGGTATTGTCTACTTTGTTTGGGCTGCTGGTTAGCCAAAGTGGGTGATGCCCTGGGGGCAGTGGGATTACCTAGGGAGTGCTAGGAGGTAAGGGAGGAGCAGGGGGCACATTCTCTTCATCCATCTCAGCCTGCCAGTCCACTCTTGAGCTCAGTGACACCTCAGGACACTTAGTGTCAGTGTTGCCATTGTAGAACTCAGCATGGAGGAGGATGGAGGCAAAACTAGAATTAGTTGGCTCTAGCGCCATCTACTGTTGGCCTCCCTGCCCCTTAACGAACCAGTTCCAATGAGCACCAGCCACCACTGCTCCCACCTACCCCAGCGATCGACTGCTGTCTGACATGGTCGCCTCATAGAGCCTGTCTTCTGGTGTTCAGAAAAGGGCTACCAAAATAGTCAAGGGGGTGGCTCAACCTCCCCGCGAGGAAAAGTTGCAGCATTTGTGACTTTTTAGTTTAGAGAAAAGGGAAATAAGAGGCGATATGATAGCCATTTATAGAATTATGCCTGGCATGGAAAAAGTGGATAGAGACAAATTTTTCTTACCTCTCTCCTAACGCTAGAACCTGAGGACTTTCAGTGAAGCTGGCTGGCTTTAAAAGAGGATGAGGCAAACTCATGGAAGATAAGGCTATCTGTGCCTACTTATCCTGAGGGCTATGTTCAACTTCCATTATCAGAAGCAGTAGCCTTCTGAGTGCTGTTGTGCTCAGGGTCTGCTTGCACATTCCCCACAGGAATCAAGTTGGCCATTGTGAGAACAGGAAGCTGGACTAGATGGGCCTTTGGTCTAACCCAGCAGGGATCTTTTTATGTTCTTATTTTCCTAACATAAACAGTTCTCAGATGTGTCTTTCTGCTCTTTATAGTGTACTCAAGTCCCTTGATCATTTTGCTTTCTTTTCCAGCCCTGCGCCTTTGTGAGATGAGGTGACAAGAACTAGGCCCAGCAGTTGTCAATGTCAGCCAAAGTTTGTTGACATTGTTTGTGTTTCTGGAAAGCACCTTGGAAGCTCTGCTGAAGTAAATCTTTTGACCAAGCAAACAAGGCAGAGTGGAGCATGATCTTCCCCATTTTGGCACTAACAGGCTAATTACGAAGTTTGTGGTCAGAGCATAGTGAACATGGACAAACAATACTAGAAGTCTTCTCGCTTCTTAAATGTGTGTGCTCACTAGAAGGACAGATCGTGAAGCTGAGGCTCCAATACTTTGGCCACCTCATGAGAAGAGAAGACTCCCTGGAAAAGACCCTGATGTTGGGAAAGATGGAGGGCACAAGTAGAAGGGGACGACAGAGGACGAGATGGTTGGACAGTGTTCTTGAAGCTAGCAGCATGAGTTTGACCAAACTGCGGGAGGCAGTGGAAGACAGGAGTGCCTGGCGTGCTCTGGTCCATGGGGTCACGAAGAGTCAGACACGACTAAACGACTAAACAACAACAACAAACTGAAGCAGGTGAGATGGTGCTCAGATTCCACAGCAGATAGGTCAAACACAGAGCATTCTTGGAGAAGACTACCCAAGGCAATGTGTGGGAGAATCAATCCAGAAGGCCGAGGCAAGGGAAAGGAGACCGGCAGCAGTTGGGTCCCAAGGAATATCAACATGAAACCTGAAAGCACCAGGGAGAAGAGTGGGAACACTGTAGGAGAGGACATCTGCCCGCCTACAAAACTTTGGCCCACCAAGGGTTAAGAGATAAGGATCTAGCCTCGTGGCCAGAAAGTATTCCCCATCCCTGATGTACAGCCTGGTTTACAGTTCAGTTTCTCCACCCATTCCCAAGTAGACATAATGTGGACAAAGTAAGTGATCTGTAAATCTGCATGAACCAGTCCAAGAAAAAGTGTTGCCTGTCTGGTATGTCTCAGTTATACTTGTGGGCGCTCAAGCAACATTTGGTTTCAGTTTGGGATCTTCTTCTCTTCCTTAAGGCAGGCTTATTCTGATAAGATATGAGAAACCAAAAAATTCTGTGCAAGAGCCAATAAATTAAACACGACCACCACCCAAGAATATATAAAAAGGAGGGAAAATTAGAAATCTAAAATGGCTTGCTAATGGCAGTAAATTTAAACTGGCAAAAAGAGATGCAATTTCTCATGCTGAAATTGCACCAGAAAAATCACAACAGCCTCCAGCGCACGCAGAGCATTTCAGTAAATAACAGCATCTGGTGCTCGTTGCAGCAGCACTTTGCAGCAGCGTAGCCTAAACTATTCATCACTATTAATATGCATGACTAATATAGTGCTCACAGGGGAGTGATTTGACACTACAATTCATCTTGGTGTTTATCAGATACGAGTCATGAAAATCCCCCCCCCCCATAAATTTTCCCCTACAGAACTGTGATTAACATCTGTTGTAGAAAATTGTATAAAATTAGCACACTTTGGAGCTATGCATTAAAAAGATTTGGCACTCTGGTTATATATCCTCCACTTGCTTGCCGTTGCAATGAAAAGTCACCACCCGGGTGTACTGCTTTGAGCAGGTTGTGCAGAAATGTTGTTAAGGGCTCAGGTGCGGGCAATTTGAGTCTGTCTGTTGGACAGAGTGAGTCTGCGTGGCATCATGGAACCTGACAAAAAGAAAGCAGTTTTGCACGCAGCACATAGGTCATCCATGGAATTTGCTTCTGCAAGAGGTAATGATGGCCACCATGTTGAGTGACCTTAAAAGAGGTTTAGACAAATTCATGGAGGATAAGGCCTCGAAGGACTACTAACCATGATGGCTAGGTTCTGCTTCCAGTGTTGAAGGCAGTATGCTTCTGAGTACAATTGAACTTTGGTTTTCAAGCATCTCAGAAACCGAACGTTTCGGTTTTGGAACGTCGAAAACCCACAATTAATTGCTTCCGTTTCTGAACGCACCTCGGAAGTCCAACAGCTTCCGAGGCGTGTTTCTCCATTGACATTGCCAACCACCCATAGCACCTCGGTTGACAGACGTTTTGGAAGTTGAACGGTCTTCTGGAACGGATTATGTTCGACAACTGAGGTTCCACTGTACCAGTTGTTACAGACTCCAGGAGAGGAGTTTGTTGTGCTTGTGTCCTGCTTGCAGGCTTTCCCCAAACATCTGGTTGGCCACTGTGAGAGCAGGGTGCCAGATTAGATGGGCCCTTAGTCTCATCCTGCAGGTTTTCCCTAGATTCTTATTCCAAATTGTTATCTTCTTCATACAGCTTTCTAGTAGTACTGCCTATCATCTCAGTTGCACCGTCCTTTCAAATCCTGACTACCCAGTTATTCTCACATCCTTAAATGCATGCTAATAATGCCATATACACAGAACAAAACAGCCTGTAATACTCTGATAACATTGTTATCAATTTATCAGATCCCGAGGGGGAAGAACATATTACAATCTTTAATACTTGCAAAGGGAAACACTACAGTTGCACAATAAAATAATACAGCAAAAAATAAAAATAGCTAGGGAAAGAGCCCTGCGTCTTGGAAACATTGGATTGAGAGCTTTATCAAGACGGTGTTGCAATATTTCCTTCTGGAGTGAACTGAGATAACAGTGGCAAATACCAGGCTTGATACCAGTAAATGGTCTGGTATACATGTTTGTTGTTTGTTCATGTTGCTTTGATATATGGACTACATGTCTAAAGTTTTCAAGTCATGAGGTTCAGGTAAAATGATGCCCCAGCTGTTTTTATTATGTCTTTTGTGTTCTCATTTTGTATGTTTATGTTGTGAGCCACCCTGTGATCTTTGGCAGTAAGCAAATTTAACAAGGAAGAAGAAGAATAATAATAATAATAATAATAATAATAATAATAATATCATCATTCCAGTTGGTAGATGAAGTTGTTTATGTCCATTACTTCCATTCAGAACTGTGTCCTGCCTGTTACACAATCCAATTCCAACTACAATGTCTTGAGAGAATATCATTGTTTGTGATCTACTGACCTTTAACATTGGCAGTCATCCATTATACCTGTCTACTACTTTAACTACTTATCTTATGTGGGAGCAGTTCTAGCGACCCAAAATCTTGTTAAGAGACTTCTTATTGTTCTAAACTCTCATATGAAAGGCTTGGTCTGCTCAGTGACGTCAGTACAATGCCCCAAGGAGCTGTTCGTTTTCTGTAATTTTGCTCAAGCAAAATTCCTCATGGAACTTGGCATCTGGCATAAGATCTTGGTTTCAACTTCAGCATGTTTACCTCTTATGACTATGGGTGTGTGCGCACACTTGCGTGTATACCAGTATACCAGCCTGAGCTTATTTACTCATAGTAGGGTCATAGTACAGCCAATTATTTGCATTACCACAGCTACAATATCATTCTGTCCCTCCTAATGCAACTTCCCACTTCTGCATCCATTTCTCCCTGTCAACCTCTGCTGGAAAAGCAGCTGTGGAGTCCTATGTAGTTTACACAGATTATTTGTGATCCAGCTCCATTCCCGTCCCTGAAGTCCGGTACACTTATTCACAGTGTAGTACTGCTGTGACAGGACACAATGATGCTAGTGACCTTTATTTGTTTAAGACAGGCTTAAGTGGTCCTAGGGCAAGGACAGGACTCCAAAGGATTTCATCGGCACTGGAATTTATTATCAAATCCCAGTGAGCTACAATTAAATAAACACATTTTTATTTTGGTCTGGCTTCTTTACCAATATATAATAATAATAATAATATCTTTATTGTCATTGCCCCCTTCGGGGACAACGAAATTACTTAGCTGCTCCATAAAAACACTAATTAAAAAATATAGTAAAATACAGCAAAGGAGATTTGATGACTTTCAAAGTCCGGGCTTCCCATTCAGGGCCGAGATTGCTCTGGAGAAGAAGCTGTTCTTAAGACGGCTCGTTCTTGTCTTCATCGTCCTGTATCTCCGTCCCGACGGCAAGAGCTCAAAGAGACAGTGACCAGGATGCGATGGATCTTTTACTATGTCCAGTGCCTTCCTATGGCACCTTGTGGCATAAATCTGCTCTAAGGTGGAGAGTGGGCAGCCAACAATGCTCTCTGCTGCCTTCACAACCCTGCGCAACCCCATCCTGTCCTGGGTAGTACAGCTTCCTTACCACACACATAAGCCATAAATGAGCACGCTCTCAATGGCACAGTGATAGAAGGCAAGCAGCAGTTTCTGCGGGAGATGGTTTTTCCTTAGTATTCTCAAAAAATACAGTCTCTGCTGCGCCTTCTTCACAAGCTCCCTTGTGTTGACACTCCAGGACAGATCCTCTTGTAATTCAATGCCCAAAAATCTGAACGTTGTTACCCTCTCCACACAGACCCCATCAATCAAAAGTGGCTGGACATTGCTCTTCTGTCTCCTAAAGTCCACTAACATCATCCCCAAAGAAATTAAGCAGGCAGAACTTTGATTTATGTTATTTATTACAAATATATATATATATACGGCCTCTGACAGAAACTACTCAAAGGCAACTCAAAAGTTAAAATGAAAATTGCAAATAAGACAAGACAGTGAAATTATTAAAATAGCAGCAGTTAAAAACATGGTAAGAGAGGTGGTAGAGTGCACACTTTGCATGCTAAAAGTCCCAGGTTCAGTTCCTGGCGTCTCCAGGTAGGGCTACGAAAGACTCCTCTCTGACATCCTGGCTGGCAGGGCAGAGACAATATGGAGCTAAAAGCATCAATGGCTGGCCTGAATGGGCTTTCTATGAGATCAGATGCCATGTTATTTAACTCACAGACAATCTGGATGGCTCTAGGTGTGTCTCCCTAGGGAGGCTCTTCCACGGTCTGGGGGCCACAGCGTAGAAGGTGCTTTCTCTATTCAACTCCCCTGCCCAGGTGGCAAGTGGACATGGAGGAAGGCCTGTGACAAGGGAATGACTTTTCTGGCTGGTTCATAGAGCAGCAGGAAGATAAGGAGGAGATGGATATTCTGGGATATTCTAGACCCAGGTGGAGAAGGGCTTTCCTGCATCACTTAGTTTCACATCATGCTGGGAATAGCTTCACTTGACTAGCATCTGTATGTCATATGGTCCTTAAATGTATAAGAGCAGGACCAATATAGAAAATTGGCGGATGTAGCTATAATAGTGTGGTTTTTTTTTCTTATTAATTAACCCATTGTGAACTAATGAGCATCATGGTTCAGTGGAAATTTCAACGTGGGTTTCCTTGGACTAAGTCCAGCATTCTGACTGCTATACCACATGGTTTTGTGCAAGTATTAGGACAGGGGAGGAACCCACCATTAGGAGATTTGCTCATTATTCCCCTATAGCATAGCATTCCAGCAAATCTGATCAGTTTTGTACTTAGTCATTTTCTACGCAATGATGTAAGTTAATTTAAAAACAGAAACAAAATCCAAAGGGTTGCTTAAATGTATTACACCACTTGAGACGTGTTCTTAAATTAAAAAAAAAAGTGTGCAGACTCACACTAATTCTTCTCTGGGGTGATCCTGATATTTCTTCAGGTAGAATTACATAATGTAACCCGAGGTACCACTGTAGATGCTAGTTGCCTTAATACTGGTACTTAAACACAGAGGTTGTTGAGCACCAGGTACTGGGGCATTTGATCACAGCTAAGACTCAATTTTCAAAACATTTTCTCATTGAATTCTATGTTTACAATAACATCAGAGCATGCTATGATCCTTCAGATCAGGCATGGAGAATCTGTGATCCTTGAGGAGCTCCTGGACCACTTCCAGGCAAGCATGGCCAATGGTAAGGGATGGTGGGAGTTATAATCCAGCAATGCCTGGTGAGCCACAGCTTCCCTGACCCTGCTATAGACCTTGCTAAATGTGGCACTTGTACAATCAGACACTGAAATGGCAGGGAGAGGGGATCTGTTCTAGTATAGGAGACAAATGAAAAATCTGTCCCTCAATCCCTCACATACCTGACCTTCTTAGTTAAGAGGAATGCAAATCACAGCAGAGATTCATGCAGTACGATTCCCAGTGCTGGAATATATTTCATTCTGAACTGCTTATACTTCCACAAGAAGTTTACAGGATGCTTAGCTTGAGGCATCCTAATGCACAACCATAAGAAAGCAAATGCATTGAATCCTCTTTCGTACATTAGAACAAATAGTTTCCTTCATCTCCCTAATTGAAAAGCACAGCCAATGCAGTCATGTATTAGTGACAAATGTCCGGTGTATAGGACCCACAAACAACTTCGACGGTGCTGAACTATGGCTGAATCCTTAAATATCATACAGAAAATGTCCTTCAGCAAATAAAATAAAATAAAAATCTGCAAGTTGCCGTGAAGAACAAATAACCGGGAGCAGCTGTGTTGCTGAATGCCACCAAAACTGTCCTCGTGTCACATGATGGAGCAGCAGCACTTTGCTGGATAGTCTTTGGTATATACTTTATTCTCATTGCCAAAGATGTAGAAGGAATAGACTCTCTCTTTCCATTCATAGTCAACCTTTGTGAGTGGCACCAACTCAACTGTTTGTTTCTGGAAAAAAGAGATATATAATTCAATGAAAAACCTGCTCCAAAGAGCAAACAGGGCTGGACCTACTATTAAACTCCCTCAGGTGGCAGATGCTGAGCAGCAGTGGTAGCAGTCCCCTGGCTGCTCCTTCTAAGCACCCCTGAACACCAGACATTCCCCTGTGTTGGAAGCCACAGTTTGTATGCCACGTGGCCTGTTCTCAGCGACCTAAATTAGCTGGCTACTTCAGATGCTGTGGAGGATGCCATCCCATTTCTGGTTTTGTAGTAAGATTCAGCTGCCAGTACAATTGGCTTCTACACATCAAATAGGGAGGATGTTCCATCTTGCCTTTTGCTTCAGGCAGCAAAATGTCTTTGCCAAACCTGAGCTCAACTCTGTTTCTTTAGAAGAACTTTTATGCCCTGCCTTTCTCTCTTTAAAGAAGAGCTCCGACAAGACACCAGTGTGTCGACCCACAAATAGTTCCCCTGTGTTAGCTAAAGGAAGAAAATACTTGATATCTCCTGTGCCAGGTAAGAGATTACTCATCTGGTTCACTTTAGCATCCTGTATCTCAAAATAGCCAAGAGTTGAGCATTCCACACAGACAGCAAAACTCATGGCGAACTATCTGATATTCAGCTCATGGGTTGGATTCAGTTTGGAGGGTCATCATTTGTGTAACACTGTAATACCCATAGTTCTAGTATGCTGTGGACTAGTTATTGAATGACTCCATTGTTCATCCCCCAGCTTGTGGTGATGAGTTAAAACTCATATGACTTCACATGAAATTACATTCACTGACAAGCTTATTGTGCAACTGTTCATGGCCGTGACAATTTTGACCTTATTGATACATACATCACAAGGAAGGAATTTCAGAAAAGCATTATGTGAAAAACTATTTCCTTTTGTTTGGGAACATCTGCCCATTGGTGGTCCCTTCCTCTCCACCCCCCCCCCGCCCTTTTCTTAAAAAGATTTTTTATTGATACAACAAGAAAAAAATAAAAAACACAAATTCTAAATTACACACAGGAATAACTATAGACACATAATTTTCTTAGCAAACAATATAACATATATTGGTCTTAACACTAAAGACCCAACCTCCCGGCTTTTCCATATTTTGATTTCATAATACTTATTGCCAATACACACTTTTATCATAATTAAACTTATTCTTAATATATCTAATTTCATATATCTACCTTACAACTATTACTGAAGTTCCTCAAATGCTGCAACATTTCCCCCTTTTTGTTTTACAAAGGCAGAGGATTAAAAAAAAAACATTCCCTATTTGCAGTCACCATACAGTTCACCAGCATACAACTTCCCTTTTAACTTTCCTAAAAAGTATTGGGATCTGGTATAGCCAGCAAAAATATTGTTGAGAGTCTGCCCCTCTAAGTTAAAGTTACATCTCTCCCCAGTAAAGGTGTGTGACCTGGGAGAGGGCATTCTGTGTGGGATCTCCTAGGTTGTGGAATTCCCTCCTCACAGAGGTATATCTGGCACCTTCATTGCATAGCTTCTGATGCATGTTGAAGATTCACCTCTTCACCCTGGCCTTTGACACATCTGTTTTCAAGACCCACTCTATTCCTGCGACTGTAATTCGTTTTAACCATTTCTTATTCTGATTTTAAAATTGTTGTATCCCCTCCCTGGGACCTGCTGGTGAAGGTTGGGCAAGACATTTAATAAATAATAATGACATAGTAGAAGAAAAAGAATAAGAAGTTATGCCAAGTTACGGACAAGAAACAAACCCTAATCCTTTATTACAGGTATCCATTGATTCCATTTTCCACCTACCTGCCTCAGGACTCTGTGCAATCCTTCTGAGGTAAACTGCATATTGTGTTGCGCAATGAATGCTCGGGAATAGTCCTCAACTAATGGCTCTGGGAAATCAACTATGGGAAATACCTAGAGAACAAATAAAATACACTGCTATATTCACATTTGTAAAATATTGTTAAACTCCCAAGAAAAACCCAAAAAGTGGTGGTGGTGTTGTTTTGGGACAGAGATGAGGAACTTCAGGTCCAGGGGTCAAAAGTCAGCCCTCAGGGCCTCTCTGTCTGACCCATGGGGCTCTTCCCAGTGCCACACCCCTCACAGACGCTGCTTTGCACCTTCCTTGAATTTTATGATTGGCCCAAGGATGTCCTTGGGCTCTTTAATGCTCCTTGCTTGTCTGCATGGAATACAATATAGAAGGAGGGCGGATTTAGGGTTGTGCTAGCAGTACACACACACTGGGTGCTGAGCTGAGGGGACACCGTCTGAAAGCCCGAGTCGCTTGGCTTTGTGAAGGTGGTGTTGGGCTCTGATAGAGTCCTAGAATCTTCCTGTCTCCTTCCCAAAGCATAGTTAATGCTTTCCCAGCTTTGGGAAGGAGGTAGGAGGGCTCTAGGACCCTGCCAAACCCTCATGCTTCCTTCTCAAAGCCCAGTGACTTGCTTCCCTGCCTTTGGGAAGGCAGTGCGAGGATGGAGGGGGACAAATTTTGGTGTTGTACAGGGCACCATTGTACCCAAATCCACCACTGATAGAAGACAGGGTTTTGCTGCACCAAATACTTCTGCATAAGTGGGAAATTTAACAGGTGCTGCTTCTCCTGTCATTGTGAGCAGAGGAAAACGCACATTGAAAATTCCCTTTCAATATAGCACTCAAATTCACAGTCAGTTGTTCTTTCTGGCAGTATCCTGTGATTGCCCTCATCAATCTTTTTAGGCCCACTTTTGTTTGGAATAGGAGTACCACATCATCTGCATATAGTAGAAGTGAGATGGCCATGAACACTTCATTTGTTCTTTTATTCTGGAAAGTTCTGGCTGGGGGAAAAACTCTTGAGCATAGGGCATATAAACACCAAAACCAACCCAAATACTCTTCCTTTGCATGGGATAACAAAAAAAAATTATCGACATAGGAAATTCCCATCAATATTTCCTATTAAAAAAACAAATCCTTCTCACCTTATAGTTTTGATAAACACACATTTAGCTGCTTACCTGGAGCTTGTATTTAAGCTCCTATTTAAAGTGTTTCCATAACCTGAATGACCTAACTTTCAAAAAATGTTTAGTATATGCATTATGTTTAGTATGGTAAAACAGTAAAGGTAAAGGACGGTTGCGGCACTCATCTCACTTTCAGGCTGAGGGAGCTGGTGTTTGTCCACAGACAGTTTTCCGGGTCATGTGGGCAGCATGACTAAACTGCTACTGGCGCACGGAGGACGAGTGCCAGAGCCCACAGAAATGCCATTTACCTTCTCGCCACAGTGGTACCTAGTTATCTACTTGCACTGGCACGCTTTCGAACGTCTCAGGGATTCCAACTGCCAAGCTTCTGATCAACAAGCCCAAGAAGCTCTGTAGTTTAGACCACAGCACCACCCACATCCCTATGTTTAGTATATGCACTATGGCACATCCATTATGTGGCTATAGAACTGCACTGCAACATTTAGAGAAGTGAAGGTTTTGAAGGAGGGCTGTGTTTTGGTTCACAGATTATTTCAGAAAGTGTGAATTAGGTAAGTTTAAATGTGAACTGAATTGAATTTGTCCCCCATCCCCCCCACAAAAGAAAAACAGCACCCATGTCCCCAGGCTATTTGGTTGAATGTGGCTTACCAAGGAACCTTCATCACTAACGATTTCTTTCCCAGTCACTTCTTGCAAATGGTGAACTGGGAAGCCAGAATTCTTGTCTGCTACATGTTCTAAAACATTGTTCTTCCTGTTGAGAAAACGGAAACGAAGAAGACACATTTGCTTTCTTTTTCAGGCACACATTTGAGGACAAAGTAGGCTGGGCAAAGTGTAACAGTGCTGACCTCACAACATCCAGCTCCTAGACAGCACTGAAAAGATAAATTAATACGGCAAACCTGCATGTCTTCCCAAAGTAAGCCTGATTGATTTCAGTGAAACTTAGTTCTAGGTAATTGTGTATAACTGCAATCTGAATGAAGGCTTCGCTTGTATCCTGATAACACAATTTCCCACATTGCTTTTGGATGACTCGGAAAATGTGTTTTGCTTAGCAAGGAATTTTGGCTCCAGTGATTTATGATGAAGTGAGATGAAAGTGGGGGGGGGGGGGAGAGAGAGAGAGAGACTGCTCTGTGTGTGACTTGGTTGCTCAGTCATTTGGAGGTTTTTTTGTTCGCTCTACTAGCATTGCTATGGGAAAAATTCATGGACCACTAGAATAGCCTTGTATTTAACTATTTGTCTGGTCTCTAGACAAGAAATTAGATGCAAGTGAGTAGGGCCAATCAGAAGATGGTAGCATGAGGGCCATTTCCCCTGGGCCTTAAACACAAAGAGAGCCTCAAATTTATACACTAGTTAATCTTGTGGTAGGGCTGCCATACGTCCAGAAATTCCCGGACATCTGCGCGGTGGGGCGGGGGGGGGGGGAGCTCAACAATTCTGGCAATGCTTTTTTAGCATTTGATGCACAGTTTGTTTTTATGAGCCTCAGACCATAATGTGGCACACTCAGCTCAGAGCAGCAAATATGAATTCAGATTTGGAAAAAGACACAAAATTGCTAACTGATATAGATTTTGTCATTTTTAGTGTTTAATAAAATCAATTATAAAATTATTATTTCTGTTTTTACATATATATATTATATATATATATATATATATATATATATATATATATATATATATATATATTATATGTTAGAGAGAGAGAGAGGTTCTCACAGCACAAGATTAGACCACTGATAAACATGTCCTCTTAGCTCAGCTGATTATTTTTTTGGGGGGACCACAATAAAAACTAGTGTTTTTATTATGGTTTGGGGTCCTGAAAGTGACCTGGGCCTCTCTGGAATTCTGACAGGGCCTGCAGGTGAGTGAGCTGAAGTAGGGACAGATCATCCTGACTCTCCAGCCCACTTGGTTTTAACCCTGGCTTAGGATAAAGTGAAGCATCTTGTTCCATGGCCAACAAGAAAATATTATGGGTCTGGCAGAAGATGGATGGAGCTCCCTATTCCTCATCTACCAGTCTACTTTCCTTCCCTGCTGGCTGTAGAGGAAGACCAGCAGGGAAACCAAGTGGGCTGGTGGACAAGTGATGGAGAGACCTGTCCCTTCTATGCAAGCCCACTTGGCAATTTTAAAAAGCCTAGTAAGAGGCTAATAAAAAAATAACAACAAAACAGCCTAGTAACTTTCTTGGATTTCAAGTCCAGCAGTCTGCATGGTGAAAAAAGGAAAGAAGTGTCAATTGATGTTCTCTGTTGATGTACACTGGGCATTCCTAGCATAACGCTTAATATAGCAAAAGGGGCAGGAAGTGGGGGTGGGCCACGATTCTGTGGTAGTGTAGCTGCCTTGCATGCAGAAGACATCAGGGTCAATCCCTGGCATCTCAAGGAGAGACCGGTGTTTGAAACCCTGGAGAGCCCCTGACAGTCAAAGCAGACAATACTGAACTAGATAGAGTAATGGCCAGATTCCATATAAAGCCGCTGTAAAGATTCCTAGTACTCGGTGATGACCTCTGCTAATACCATGCCAAGGGATCACTCGAAAATGTTCAAGGCTTATAGCAAGAGCACAGCTTCATGGAACTCTTCTTCCCTTTGGCTTTTCAACTTACCAAGTTATCGTAAGTTCGGTATGAAATAGCAAGACACCGCTCCCATTGCAACGGTAACACTTCAGCCAGCCATTGCCACGGCAATTAAAGCAACTGTGGAAGAGGAAGGTGGGAAAACAGACACACACAAAATGGTAAATAGGAAATGGGCACATACTTAACATTTAGAAGCAATATAATTCTTTACTCTGCATATGGCTAGATTTTTCTAAGTTGAATAGTTTTTAACAATTTCATCGTTACTATGGACCAACGCTAATATTTTCAGTATGGTTTACTGGTTTCAGTGCCGCTGCTGTAAAATGGGCACATTGATACAGATGATCACAGGGGAGGTGAATGAGGGAGAGAGTGCTGAGAACACTGCATGTCCCCCCCTCCAAAAAAATATCACAATTGATCACAAATTCCCCTTTCCGAAATAACGGGGGGGGGTGGATGAGCCAACTCAATAATCTCCTGCCATGCAACTTACTATAAGTGGTGTAAAGGTAAAGGGACCCCTGACCATTAGGTCCAGTTGTGACCGACTCTGGGGTTGCGGCGCTCATCTCGCTTTATTGGCTGAGGGAGCCGGCATACAGCTTCCGGGTCATGTGACCAGCATGACTAAGCCGCTTCTGGCAAGCCAGAGCAGCGCACAGAAACGCTGTTTACCTTCCCGTCGGAGCGGTACCTATTTATCTGCTTGCACTTTGATGTGCTTTCGAACTGCTAGGTTGGCAGGAGCAGGGACGGGAGCTCACCCCGTCGCGGGGATTTGCACTGCTGAACTTCTGATTGGCAAGTCCTAGGCTCTGTGGTTTAACCCACAATGCCACCGACATCCCTGATACAAGTGGTGTAACGTACCACTTATTCACTTACCGATTCTTTCCTGAACCTGCGCACCACGAGCAGATATTGCTGTCCTCCTGTGAACCAGTCCCACCACAAGCCGAACACTTTTTCTACATTAAAGGACAAAACAAAATAATCAGGCATGCATGTGTGTATATCTTTGAAACTCGCTCTTTCCATTTGGAGAGTTGAGTGCACATTTGCCACGTTAAGTAGGTTGTGATTTTACCTACAAACAGAATGCAACAAGTGTGCCTGCAACCAAATGTTGCAGTGTAGCCTCCAGTGAGTGCTCCTGTTCAGGGTTCCACTCTCTCCAAGCTGGGCATGTTGCATAAGAAGAGCCGACTGTATCAGATCAGTGGCTTAGTATCCTGTTCTGAGAGTGGAAAACCAGATGCCTTTGGGAAACCCAAAGCAAGACCAGAGTATGAGAAAACTCTCATTTCCTGTGGTTTCCAGCAAGCACATTATTCATATAATTTAAATAAAAAACAGTTCTTTTACGTTTTGAATCGAAAGTAAATATCAATTGCAAAAAAACTCCCAGAAATTTCAGAAAAGAATTCGGCAATGTTTCCATCATACAATACCTTGCCAGTTCCTTTACAAGGCTGACACATAGTTTCACCACGTCTTTTGCAGTTTGGACAGTCCTGAAATCAAAGCAAGGAAGGAAGTATAACTGAAAATGATTTGGGAAACTTATTCATTCATTCATTTAAGCTGCCCTTCATCATATGATCTCAGCGTGGTTCACAGAATAAAACACAGGATAAAAAACACGCACATAAGTAAAGCAAAACGGCAAAACAAAACATCTGCAATGCAGAAGTTTGGGAAAAGCAGACAGGGAGGAGTAGTCTCCCTCTATAACCATATATATATTCTACTATCTATGAAAAAGTCTATGCTTGAATCAACCCAAAATCTTTACTCTTTTTATGATAGAAATACCTAAACTACAGTCAACTTGTTCAATGTTATGATCTCATTTTAGCAAGACATCCCATAGGTGGCTTTATTTAAAGGTGTAATAAAAGGGGGGGGGGACCCCAAAGCAGGTTGCAGTAGTCGGTTCTCACTTAAATCTGGCACTTCTGTTTCTTGATATCAACCTTTGGTTTCCACTTTCCACATTAAAAGAAATGACATGGACCAGCAATGCTATAATAAAAGCAATTGTTAGGAGCAATGAGAATGGAAGGACATGGTTCAGATTGAATCAAGTGCTCAAAGATTTCCAGTTTCCTCAGCATGGAGAAACCTACTGAAGTGAGGCATGAGGTGTCATTCACATAATATTATTAAGAACTCACTTACTTTCCATTGAAATTAAATGGTAGATTTGCACTTCAGCACCAACTTAAGATACATTGATTTCAGTTGCCCACTTAGAGGATGTACCTAGACTATTGGATTTTAGCATGGAGAGACCACCTAGTTTTGTTTTTTGTTTTTGCGCCCGCTTTAAAAGAAACCACGCAGCCTATGTAAAAAAATATCCATGCTTTGTTCTTCTGGGTGGATACAAATCAGTTTTTCATGGCAACTTGCCCATTTGAAATGAAATACACACACCAGACTATATAAACCAAAGGGGGAAAAATACTCCCTGCCAAATCCCCATACGTTAAAAAAAAAACCAACTTTCTCCACTAATATATTATCTCGCAGTAAAAACAATGCTCTCTGCCAAGATCATAAACTGCGGGAAGAAGCAATTAATACCAGGCTGGGGGACGCTGTTTGTTTCAGAGTATTTAAAGTAAGTGATTTCAGGAGGGGCGCAACTTGTGCTAAGTTAAGCCAAAAGCACTTTGAATTTCTCAATTCTATTTTATTTTACTTTTTATGATATATTTTCTACGGTGCTGCTGTAATTTCAGTAAGTTCTGACCCAGTAGTGGGCCCTGGCCCATCAGTTCAAGGTGAATAGATCAGGAAACCTGAGTTCAACCACTGATTGCACACATGGCTTTAGTCTTGAAGAACCAGCAAGGCAGAAAGCAGAGCCGGCCCCATGAGGCAGGGTGAGGCAGCCATCTCAGGCATCATCCCACAAGGGAGACTGCTCCACTGCTCAGCTTCACCGCTGGTTTCCCCAGCCTCAGGGCAGAGAGCGACCAGTGGGAAAGCTCTGTGGACCACCTCCCCTCCTGTCACCTGAATGGAGGAGCTGATGGGAAGCACCACAGCTTGGGTGGGAGTCAGGATCTGAAAAGGATGCCCCCTGCCCAGCAGGGGAGACTCTACACGCCAAGTCAGGGAAAAGGCCTTACAGAATTTGCACCCTCACATCACAGAGGCAGCAGCAGGACATTTCACCTCCAGCACAGAAACGCCTCAGGTCTCCCCTAGTGGAAAATGTCAACAAGGCCGTAATACCATGCATTCTTCTCCATCTTGTTCTATTTGATGCCTGCCTTTTAGAGAGACTCACAGAAATAAGCCTATTGAACACGGTGGGTCTTACTTCGGAGGAAACATGCACAGGGTTGCATTGTAAACCCCACTGAACTCCTGTGTAGAGCAGCCAATGGCTTGTTATTTTCTTACCTCTACTGAGTACGAATGGGGCACTGGAATATGCATTTCACAGTCCGTAAACAAAGGAGGTTCATCCACTGTTATGTCCCATGGGAGAGGTGGTATTCCAACAGCAAAGGAGTCTACAAATCCACCTGGAAGAACAGAAGCCACCATAAAATTAGTAAGAATGATGTACCCCACCTTCAATGGCAAAATGACAGGTTGACAAATGACCTGCCATTACTAATGTTTGTCTCAAAGTGGGTAGATATTCTGGGATTTTTCAACCAGAACAGCAGCTTTCCCTGAATCATCGGTGCTGGTTAAATGTTTTTCAGCAGTACAATACAATAGGACGAGTAAATATTATGGTTTTCTCCCTTAAGAGGCCCTAGAGCAGGAGAAACCAACATGGTGCCCTCCAGTTGTTGATGAACTACAACGCAAATCATCCTTGACCACTGTCAAAGCTTGCTGGGGCCGATGGATGTCATAGCTGAACAACACCTTTAAACCCATTTTTCATGTATACTAGCGTCTCCCAACCTTGTACTCTTCAGATCTTGTTGGATTCCAGTTCTTATCAACCCCAGCTAGCACAGCCAATGGTAAGGGATGATGAGAGTTGGAATCCAAAATATCTGGAGGGCAACAAAAAGGGGAAGGCTGATCTATACAGATACCAGAATGGTATACAGAGGCATAAAACAAAACAAGACAGTACAATAAAACAAATACAATATAAACATATTATGGCAACAGCAATAGCAGAGCAGACTAATAAGCACCAGTGCAAAACTTTAAAAAGCATAGATTTTAATCTGGCACCTGAAGGATTTCAATATTGACACCAGTGGTACTCCTATGGGGAGCGTGGTACTACCACAAAAAGGCACTCTCTCTCATTGCCATATAACAAACTTCCACTGAGGAACTTCCTTCTCTGAAGAAATTAAGGCAGAGGAATGTAGCGAAGGGACTGAGTTGCCTTCAGGTATTTTGAGTCAACAGCTCTAAATAATAGAGCTGTATGAAAAGTAACCCAAAACTCCCTATTCTCTGGTCTCAATACGATTATTATTTTTAAATGCTCTTTTTATTATGCATTTGATGTTTAGTGTTGACTGCTTTCACACTTGATTGGTTTTATCAGCTATTTTTATCAGCTTTAAAAAAAATTTTTTTTTACAATTGTTGGTGTTTTTATCATATCCTTATTATCGTTGTTGTAACAACACACTGCCTATGTGTAGAAAAGCAGAATTTAAATTAAAATTATAACCAAATAATTAAATAAATATTTTGAGAAGTATGGGAGGCCTTTGGACTACACTGTTGGGTACCGTTTCCTTCTCTGTCTTTAGAGAGCAGAGAATGGCTGAATCGGAAGTCCCATTCTGTGGAAAACCTATGAAGAGTTCAAGAATCACCATGGGAACTAAGGAGCCTGTACTTTTCAGTCTCCTCTGAATAGCGTGAGATAGTACAATGTTAATTATTCTTCTGCTGCATTAAATAATTTGCTCCCCTCCAAAGAGGAATATGAGCAGTCTTTCTTTTCCTGAAAGGAAGGATGTCTAAATCTTTCACACCCTGAGCTCAAAGTAAGCTAATTTCATTCTAACTGGTTGTATATGAGGAAATATGACTCCTGTCAGCAGTTGCCCACAACCTCACAACTTCTGCTGGAAATAGAAAGAAAAGAGCAACCTGCTTTCTAAATTGGAAGATGTGTAGTAATTATGTTAACTTTACTTAATTGCAGACTTCCCTCTAGGAGCTCAGGGCACAAAATATAAAACGACCTTCAAATTAGGACAAAAGAAAGAACAATGGGCCCAGGTTCACCCAATTCACCTACATTGCTGAGGGAAATTTGAGCACAGGTCTTTCCAGAAACTTCCATATGCTAATCACGATGCCCCTCTTTATTTGGTAGCTTGAAAGGTACACAGTAACAAACTATCAGAGAAGGAAGCTTAATTTGGAAGCTGGAAAAGTATGAGGTGCCAATCTCTCTGAGAGAAGAAAACTCAATCTGGCCCTGTTTGGTAGCCGGAAAGATATGAGGTGGCAATCGCTCAGAGAGTAGAAAGCCTGGCCTGGCTATCTTCTTTTTCATGTGTGACTCACCATCATAAAGCTCACTGGCCACGTGGGTGTCTCTCATTTCAGTGAAAGTCTCCAGACGATACTGAGGACAGGAGGAGAAAAAAAAACCTATCAAAATTATAATGTAAGGGTATGTGGAAGTGGACATGAAATGGTTATTTTTAAGAAACGAAACCTGCAAATGAGAAGTGTCGCATGGAGAGCTGGCTTCTCAATTGATCTTAGCCAGAGCTCAACAGGGTGCAGCTCTGTTCTTCATATATTTAAAGATTCAACCCTAGAGTATGTGAAGAGATTATAGACCAACTTCTGAGTTTGTACAAATACTTTCCTTCACCGTTAAATAACTACAACCACCCCTCACACATCTGGAATTAAGAGCAGTGGTGTAAATTATTGAGCTTTGCCTTGTCGACCCACAGCTCATCTTTTAACCACAACCATTTTGTATGAGAAGTAATTTGAAAAAGAAAAGAAAGTGTTTATAGAAGCAGAAAGGGTCCTATAAAAATACTCGATCAGATTCCCAGAAAACAACTGTATGGAGACCATCAAGGTCCTGGGCTTTCTCCAGTCCAGCACACTTCAGCTTCAAACGCCCAACTCTTCTCTTTGGATTCAAACAGCAACAAGCGTTTCTCTTCATGAACTGAAGGGTGTCACCTTCTCAAGGCAGCATGGAGAGATTTCCAACCATGCATGAACATTAATGTTCTTTTGTTAAATTCTCTCACCACCCATTCAGTTATCTGGTTGAAAGCCTGCACACACAGCAGTTCACACAGTCAAACTCATGACAATTTTATATTTTGGCAAAAGGGGGAAAGGTCTATAGATGGTGGTTGGCCTGTACTTAAATTGCACAAGTGCTCACAGCCAGAATCTATTTTCAGCACTGAACCTAAGCCCCAGACTTTGTGAAATAACACCTCTAAGCATGCACAGAACGAAAGAGGCCTATGTATTGTCCACCTAGTCCTAACCCAAGCTGTCTACGAGCAGCTAGGAATGGATTAAGCTATCTATTTCTGGTCCCTATTGCTTTTGCATGTTTTTATTCATAATCCTCTTCTATTCCACTTCTGCATTATTATTATTTTTGGAGGGGGGAATTTAAAAAGAATTCCCCCCCCCAAATATGCATTTTTCCTCAGTATACATAGATATATTTAAATACATACTACATTTAAAAATATTTATCTCGTCAAAAAAACTCTATGCATTTAAATACTATATTTTGATACATTTAGGCTGCAATCTTATACATGGTGACTTGCAAGTAAGTCTTGTAGAAGTCAGTGGGAGTTAATTCTGTATCCATGCATATGGCATGAACTGTGCTACAACATTTGAAGAATAGATAAGGGAAATTCCATTCCATACGAAAGGTGCAATCAGAACATACATTTAAAAAAGCATTGTTTTAGGCAAAATGGCTTTCAGAAATAGGTATAATAAGGCAAAATGCTGGAGAATTTCCACAAGGAAATTCTTTTTTAAAATAAATAAATAAATTACAAACTAATATGGGAATGTCGCCAACTGAAATTAAGTTTGGAAAAATGAGAGACGGACAGAAATAAAAACTGGCAGAATTCATCCCGCAAGTTGACATGCCAAACTTGGGTCCCTATACCAGAAAGCAAACCATTAACATACTGTGCAACTGTAGCTTGTACCCACAGAATTAAGGAGAAGCGATTTCAAGACACGTGCCTTGGCTCTCCTGAGTTGCCACTCTGACACCTTTCTAGATTTAGATACAACTTGCATCTTCGTTCTCAGAATGAGGTATAATTTCAACATAACAACTAAATCATAAGTGTGGCTCTATTTTTTTTATTTTTAAGTAATAACCACATCTTTTGGAAATAACTCTCACACCACCACTGACTCTTATATGCGTACTCTGGCATTTTCACAATGAGGAGTAAAGGTTTTTAAGAATGCATAAGAACATAAGAAGAGACCTGCCGGATTAAGCTGATGCCCCACCTAGTCCAGCATCTTGTTCTCATCATGGTCTGCCAGGTACCTATGGGAAGCCCAAAAACAGGACCACTTGTTCCCAGGAACTGGCATTCAGAGACAAACTGCCTCTAACAGGTAGCTAGAACACAGCCATTGCATAGACTTCTCATGCCAGCAAATCCCTCTTTAAGAATTAACTATTGGTTCCCAACTGAAAAGATACCTGCTTTTTTCCAAGAACATTTCCTATACCTGACAGTCATGGGGCATACTGAAAACACAGGGAAATGCAAAGTGGTGTGATGTTGGGGAACCTGAACGTTCAATTATCTTGACCTGAGTGGCTCCTAGGGAAAAGCCTGAGAGCAGCTGAGCTAAACCTCTAGCTTGAAGCTCACAAAGCCTGATTTTCAGGAACGGTCACTTCGCTTTATACTACTATGGTACATACTCTGTATATGTTGAGAGGACTGAGATTCTGGACTTTCATTTGCTTTGCAGGGGCAGTGCTATAGCAACGCTTACTGGCTGCGTACTGTAGGAAGGCTTCTTTAACATCTTGCTCAGAAGCAAAGAGGACACTGGGAAAGGAAATCAAGACATGTTTCAGTTTGTAGTACTTGCTAGATAACTTTATACTTGGAATTTATAGCCTTAAAAATGCCTGAACGTTAACAAAATTGGAACAACTTCAAGGGCTGCTTTGGACACTTAGGACGTGTATTTTGAGGCCCGCATTATTTCCGCGATTGCAAGATGTTTTAAACTGTTTATAATATTGTGTTTTAATGTTGTGAACCCACCTTCGGACCTTAGGGTGAAGGGCAGGTAAAAATAATAGCAACATGAAGGTGGTAACACATAGTCAACCCTTTTCAATAGTGATTGCTGTGAGGGCATTGGTCTATCTAGCTCAGTATTGTCCCTCTTGGGTTTGCCGATCAGAAGGTTGGCGGTTTGAATCCCTGTGACGGGGTGAGCTCCCATTGCTCTGTCCCAGCTCCTGCCAACTTAGCAGTTCAAAAGCATGCCAGTGCAAGTAGATAAATAGGTACCGCTGCAGCGGGAAGGTAAATGGCATTTCCGTGTGCTCTGGCTTCCATCACAATGTTGTGTTGCGCCAGAAGTGGTTTATTCATGCTGGCCACATGACCCAGAAAGCTGTCTGTGGACAAACACCGGCTCCCTCAGCCTGAAAGCGAGATAAGCGCCACAACCCCATAGTTGCCTTTGACTGGAATTAACTGTCCAGGGGTCCTTAACCTTTACACCAGAGGTGCCTTTCAGGTGTTGTTAAACTGCAACTCCCATCAGCACCAATCAGTATGGGCTAATGGTCAGAGTTGTAGTCCAACAAAATCTAGAAGCACCACATTGATTATCCCTGGTCTACACTGGTTGGCTGAAGCTCTCCAGGTCTTTTCCAGTCAAGATTCCACCCCAATAGTTTTAACAATCACTCGTAACAACACCCAGAAACAATGATTAAAGAAATGTCTTACTTTCCCTCTCTTAGATATGGAGGGAGTCCTTCATATTCTTCACAGGACATGTGAGCAGGTATATCAGAAATGGACTGGTTCTCTGCAATGGAATAAAAAATATATATTTGTAATGTCTGCCCTTTCCAATTAATTTGTTTCCTAGGTGCAACTTGAGGTGCTGGTTATTACCTTCAAAGTTTGAAGCAGCTTGGGCCAAACTACTTGAAAGACTGTATTTTTTTCATGAGAATTTCCCTGTCCAGTAAGATCAGTGCCCACCCCCCCAGCCCGACATGCGCTATTGCTTTCCAAGGCACTGTTGGTGGGAGTGCTTTTTCTGTAGTGGCTTCCAATAAAGCAACTTCAGGAGTAGAGTGGTGTTAAGGAGATAATGATTCAAGATGGACCACAGAACACTAGAGCAGACAGCGCCCCAAGAGGATGTCATCATCCCCTTTGTCTTTGTCAGCAATTGTAAACAATCAACTAGCTTTTGGTGGTTTTGCTCCTAAATATATTGATTGTGAGTGCAGACCTGGTGATTTGTCAGTTCTTATTTTGTTTATTAGGCCTAGAACTTCCTCTCTCATCACCATTATCAGCCTCAGTTCCTCAGACTCCTCTCCTGCAAAAGTTAGTTCAGGCACTGGGATTTGCCCCATATCTTCCATTGTGAAGACAGGTGCAAATACTTAATTCAACTTCTCCGCAATCTCCTTATTCTCCTTTGGCATTCCTTTGATTCCCTTGCCATCCAAGGGTCTAACCATCTTCCTAGATGGTCTCTTGCTAATATATTTAAATAATTACTTTTTTGTCAGCCTTAATATTTTTTAGCAATATAGTCCTCAAATTCTTTTTCAGTATCTCTTACTGTCTGCTTGCACTTTTCTTTTCTTTTCTTTTGCCAAAGTTTGTGTTCCTTTTTGTTCTCTCCATTTGGACAAGACTTCCATTTTTTGAAGGAAGCCTCTAATAGCGTGGACTCATGTAAATGTCAACTCACCAGCATCTGCAACAGTTTCCTTTTCATCCTCAGGGCTGTTGTCCATCATCTCACAAGGAGGGGCAGAGGCTCCTTCCCAGAGAGATGAATTACAAGATGCACCTAAAACACAGAAAGATGATACAGAACAGGGTAATTCACAGAAGGTTCCTCCATATGGGTGTCTTTTTGCAAGTGTATGCATCAACAAGTTATTATTATTAGTAGTAGTAGTAGTAGTAGTATTAAGTTATTTATTTATACCCTGACTTTTTCTCTGATGGGACTCGAGGCACCTTAGAGATAAAAATAAGAACTGCTAAAAACATAGGAAAAACCCATCATTAAAACAATTAAACATATATATATTTATATATATATGTACTGTAATCATTTGTATTGGTGTGTGTGTGTGTGTGTGTGTGTGTGTGCACAAATGATTACAGTAAAAACAGTGCAGCACCAGCCCTTTCATTAAAAGCAGTCAGTTGCCAAAAAGCCCATTAGCACAAAGGCGTCTTCAGCAAGGAGGGAGCCAGTCTAGCTTCTCTAGGGAAGGAGTTCCAAAGTCTGGGTTTGTGATGGGTTGATACTGGGCATCTGCTGATCCTCCCATTAAATAATTGTTCTTCAGTACTTCCACATCGTGGAGTGTGCACTAGCTTCCTTTGGTTCCTTTCAAATTGTTATTGCCATCCTTCCTCTTATTTTCAACAATAGAGGTTAGTTGTGCTGTGATGCCTTGCCACCCTGCTCTTTTGCACAGTCCTCCATTGGTGGCAGATGTGCTGCTGCCCTTCTCCTTTGCCTGCAGCAGGAAATCCAGTTTTTGATGCCTCCCTCGCTGCACCCGGCAGCTGGACAAAGATGCTGGAGGGTACGGCAGAGGGAGAGATGGAGGGACAGATCTACCTATTCCCCACTCCTCAGTTGCTTCTGTACCCCCACTGATACACACACTCACTCACTCACACATACCTACATCCCCTTACTGCAAAACAAAACCCTAACAAGCTCAGCCACCCACAAAGCTTCTTCTTTACGCTCCTGACACAAGCCAAGCAGCAAAAGAGAGTGGGCTATTTGCACTGTGGCACCATGCCAGCACCACACTATTGCTCTTGCATTTTTAATGCTTAGGCTCTGATGGCTGCGCTTAAGCTGTGTTCAGTTCCACACACACACAAAAAGCATCAACAGGAAGTATGTGGGAATGGCTGCATCATGAAGAGGCAACTTCAGCTTGGCACGTTGCCATGAAATATTTCTGGTGTTAAAAGTTTTGGGATCTTTGCTGGAAGCTACTGACCATGTGTGGATTGCTATTCATACCACGAGACTGTCCTGAAAATTTTGAAGGCAAAAATCAGCTTGAATACAGGAGTGTGTGTGACCACCCCAATAGCATCATGAGCACAAATCATCCTGAATGCACCTGTAAAATATCATCTGTAGGGCCCAACATTTCAAGAACTCGTCTCCCTTCTTAAGTGCATGTGATAAACACAGTGCAAAGATGATTACTACTGGCTTTGTAAGTCCAGTGTTTTCCAACAGGTGATGTGTTGGACTTGGATCTCGAAAACGGACTGTCAGATCAACCATCTACAAGAAAATCCCTTTTTATCTGTAAATTGTCAATTTGTAAAATGGAGCCGAATAATCACCTAATTCGTGAGGATGAAAAGGTTCAGGAAAAAAATTATTTTAAAAATTAGAATTATTTTAAATGGACAGTGTTATTGAAATGGAACAATGAAAAAATAGAGCCTGCCAAGTCGATTACTAAACTTTGTTCAGCACCATACACTTTCTTAAGTCATGCAGCCTTGGGAACGCCTGCAATCTCTTTGAACACCAACCACAGGTAAAAACAGTGCTATTTTTCTAGAAAAAAAGAGGTGCTGGAATTCATCGTTCTCTTAGAATGGCAATGGCACCCACCTGAGAGGTGCCAGAACTGAGTTCCTGTGAGTTCCCCCTGAAAAAAGCCCTGGGTAATAGTATACTGGATTTATCCTGACTGTGAATGCAGTTATTAAATTCCTGTGCTGAAAGATCAAGAGATTGATCAGAAGATAGATATGGATTAGATAGTCCATAGAACATACTGGAGCAGAATGGGAGAGGTTAAAAAGAAGTCAGAGGCAGTTGTTTCAATTGATGCATAAGTCTGAACACCACTCATTTTTGGAAAATAATATACAGATATTGGTGTGATGTGAAGATTTTCTATTTTAATCAAATGGAACATACTGTCAGCTCCCTGAATCAAAGTCATGATTCCATTTTAGTCAGACAGCTTATGCTGAACCCTAATTTGTTTGGCTGCAATCGTATACACACTTATTTGGCATCAAGCCCCACTGAACTGAATGAGACTTATAGTCTCATTCAGTAGACATACATGAGTAGACATACAGTAAAGGATTGTGTTGTTAGTAAATAAAATCTCTCCCTCCCCTCTCTCTCACACACAGTTTACATACAGAAACGCCAGGTTTGACTTACTTTTTCAAGGCCTCTGTAGGGGGGGAACTTATTTGTGAAGCTCAAAACATACAGAAGAAAAGGAAACATACTAGAGAATGTTATTCTTACTTACATAAGCTTCTGGATGTGTTATGGAGTTGATGCTTCGTTCCTTTATTTCAGTGCCTGTCTAGTTCACACCAGTTAGTACATCCCCCTTTTTTTTTTTTTTTTTGCACAAGCTGCTGTTGCTAGAAGGAGCGCTGGATGAATATCCCCACCTCTCTCAGTTTTGTTTTCGTTTCCTTACTTTGATTTCAAATGGAAGGTCCAGTCTTAATCAGCTTCCACCCTATTTGTGTGGAACCGTTTACCAGCGGCACTCCAGAACAACTCTCAAGTCTAGCTCCAGCACGCTAGATACCACTGCTGAATTTTGCTCTAAACAATTCCTAAAGAAAAGAAGATGTTTGGATTTAAGCTCCTCTGTCTCACATACCAGGCATGCCTTTTCTGTTCCAGCTGCCTCTCAAATGCTCTGTTCTGCGCATGGAAGATTCCTCGAATAAAACTCTTGTTTCCAAAGAAGCCTAAGGCATTAGCCCAGAGAGTGTGAGTAGGCCGATTGCTGCTATGGCCAAAGTATTTTTCACAGCGTCAGAGGATGAGTAAATATTTGAGCAGCAACTCCTTGTAACAGCTTTGTAAGGTGCAACGCTTGAGGAGGAGTGTGTCAGTGGAACTTTCTGAAGGAGAACCGATTAAGTATGTGGCATTTCACAACACACGTGGTTAGAGCATTAGAGGAAGTGCTTGAGCAAATATAGGTGGAGCTTTCTGTTCGTCATCCACAGCAAACAGGGGGCATTTCTGCAATAGCACATGCATCCAAGTATTTTGTTCTGAGAGCAGACAGACAAAATGGTGAGAATCTCATTTTGAAGGTATGAATGTATTTCAACTCTCAGGGGGAATGTGCTTAAATTGTCAGATTTTCACAGGAAAAGTCTGTCCCAATTCACATATGGTTTTCTGCTACAAGAATGTGTTGTAGTGAACCTCCCCTCTCATGGTGCATTAGGGAGCAAGACTGAAAATGTCTACTTTCCGTTCTGAATATACAGTCATGCCTCATGTTACGTTTCCTTCATGCTACGTTCTTTCAGGTTATGTCCTGTGACGACCTGGAAGTACCGGAAAGGGTTACTTCTGGGTTTTGCCGCTCGTGCATGCGCAGACGCGTAAAATGACATCATGTGCATACGCAGAAGCACCACTGCGGGTTGTGTTCTTTTCATGTTGCGAACGGGCCTCCAGAACGGATCCCGTTCGCAACCAGAGGTACCACTATACTGCTGTTTCTCATTGGCAGCACACACACACTATACATTTAAAGCAGATTTAAATCGCGCACACCCCCCCCAAAAAATATTGGGAACTGTAGTTTGTTAACAGTGCTAAGAGTTTTAGCTCCATGGGGGGCAAACTACATTTTCTAGGATCCTTGAGGTCATGTATTTTAAATGTATGGTCTATATGCAGGCATTATATCCAAACTCAGAAAGTGTAGCATATTCTAGCTGTAGTTAGTCCAACAAACAAACCAAGTTGCACTAGCATGCTCAGCACAATACTACCAAGGAGTAGTATATGGATTCAATGTTTTTGTACTCTTAGAAAATAATTTGGCAGCAATAGTACAAAATAGCCAAATCTAATTCAGCAATATTGGAGCTTTTCTGTTTGTTGGAATGCCATTTCTATCACTGATATTTTGTCACGGTCTGTGAATGAGGAAAACAAAATCTAGGAGAGAGGCATAGAAGTTGGGGGGTGGGGGGAATGCTGGAAGGAGGACATTGTTCTGAAAAGTGCCAACTAACATTATAGAAGGGGTGCGGGTAGCACTGTGGGTTAAACCACAGAGCCTAGGATTTGCCGATCAGAAGGTCAGCAGTTTGAATCCCCTCGACGGGGTGAGCTCCCGTTACTCAGTTCCTGCTCCTGCCAACCTAGCAGTTCAAAAGCATGTCAAAGTGCAAGTAGATAAATACAGTGGTGCCCCGCAAGACGAATGCCTCGCAAGACGGAAAACCCGCTAGACGAAAAGGTTTTCCGTTTTTCAATGCGCTTCGCAGGACGAATTTCCCTATGGGCTTGCTTTGCAAGACGAAAATGTCTTGCATTTTTTTCCGCTCCCCACCCCCTTTTTCTAAGCCGCTAAACCGCTAATAGACTTTTAGCAGCTAATCCGCTAATCCTTTAAGCCTTTAATAGCCTTTAATAGCCGCTAATAGCCACTAAACCACTAATAGCGCTAATCCGCTAATAGGGTTGCTTTGCAAGACGAAAGAACCACTAGACAAAGAGACTCGTGGAATGAATTAATTTCGTCTTGCGAGGCACCACTGTAGGTGTTTCCGTGCGCTGCTCTGGTTCGCCAGAAACGGCTTAGTCATGCTGGCCACATGACCCGGAAAAACTGCCTGCGGACAAACGCTGACTCCCTTGGCCAGTAAAGCGAGATGAGTGCTGCAACCCCAGAGTCAGTCACGACTGGACTTAATTGTCAGGGGTACCTTTACCTTAACCTTTAACATTATAGAACAATAATGTTAAAAATATAAAACATAGCTACTGAGATATAAATGAAATTAATAATAGTATTAAAAAAATATATTATTTATATATTTGGGCTATAGCTCTGTGGTAGATTTTGCATGAAGGTTCTTCTGCCCCAGGCATCTCCAGTGAAGGAAAGGAATTTCCCCTGTCTGAAATCCTGGGGAAATTAAACAAGCACCAGCAGCCATTCACGGCCACTTATACCACAAGTCAAACAAAGTTCAGTGATTTTCCTATACAATGTAGGCATACGTGTATGTCGGCTGCACTGCCACCAGTCTCTTCTCTCATCTGTTTTGCACAACAAGCAACCCGGAGACTGTAAATACCCTGCCCACCTTGTAGATTTTGCTTGGAAACTGTTTTCAGATCTTATCTCAGCCTAGGGCTGGCTAACTCTAGGTTTGCCTTACCTTGTGCAATCTTTGGGGAGAGGACACCGTCACTTCCATAACTTGCACAATTTCCGTCTCTGTTTGAAAGAAGGCAAACAAAAGAACGTCGCTTAACTTCTTTTGAAAGAGTGGGATCTTTCTGACTCAACGTGACAGTCACCTGTTCCCCAAGGCTATAAGGTAGGGCAGTTAAGCATGCCAAACTGACAGGGCACCTTTGGGGTATTCCTGTCCTGTGACTGACGGCGCTGTACGCCTTGAATGTACAGATAAGGAGGCATGGATTTTTCCATCGTGAAGAAAAACAATTGCTTATTGTACCACAAATCATTACCGACTTCCTGAGCCTGTGCAGATGGTCAACCTGGGTAGAGAGCTGGGGGGGGGCTGGGGGGGAGACAGAGTTTCATCTGTAGCCCTATCCCTACACCCAGCACAACCTTCTCACAGAGAAGACAACTTCTACCCAGAATCCTGTGCACCTGCACCCTAAAGTACCCTCTGAAGGTGTGATCTGGATCCTGCAGGAGCCAACATACATTCAGGTACAGTCAAACCTTGCTTCCCGGACGCCTCTGTGATCATACGTTTTGGCTCCCGGGCACCGAAAACCCAGAAGTAAGTCCTTCACTTTCCTAACGTTTTTTGGAAGCTGAACGTCCAGCGCAGCTGCCACTTGACTGCAAGAAGCTCTTGCAGCCAATTGGAAGCCGTGCCTTGGCTGTCAAATAATTTGGAAGCCTAATGGGCTTCTGGAACGGATTGTGTTCAACAACTGAGGTTTGACTGTACAGTGGTACCCCGAGTTACAGACGCTTCAGATTACAGACTTCACTAACCCAGAAATAGTACCTCGGGTTAAGAACTTTGCTTCAGGATGAGAACAGAAATCGTGTGGCGGTGCGGCAGCAGGAGGACCCATTAGCTAAAGTGGTGCTTCAGGTTAAGAAGAGACCTCCAGAACGAATTAAGTTCTTAACCTGAGGTACCACTGTATATGAATACACAAACCGTTTCCCACGCTGATATTACAATCAAGGGCAGAGGCTAGGGGTTAGGGCTACCAGGCAGAACTACAATTCCCAGAGCAGTTTAACAGCTGACCCCACTTTTCAGGGAACTCAGGGAATCGTAGCACAGTGAGGGGAATGGGGGGGGGTCTCCTAACAACTCTCAACTCCCAACAACCTGTAGCAAACTACAGTTCCCAGGATTCTTTGAGGGGAGCCATGGCTGCTTAAAGTACTGTGATACTGTTTTCAATATATAGTGCCATTGGGGCCTAAGAGAGAAGGCTGGCTAGAACCCTTCTGTCTGATATCTAGTTCTCTACATGCAGGTGGTCTGTTTTTTTTCTATGGAGGGTCATTCAGCCACAACATTCCCCTACCTGCTGTCTAAGTATGGCACAGTGGCGTAGCGTGGGGGGTGCAAGGGGGGCCGGCCGCACCGGGCGCAACATCTGGGGGTTAGGGTTAGGGGCGCAAATCCACGGGTTAGGGGGTGCAAATTACTTGCCTTGCCCCGGGTGCTGACAACCCACGCTACGCCACTGGTATGGCAGCATATTGCCCAATTCACCTGCTGCTTATCTGAACCACTGCTGAATTAACAAAAAAATTCGCTTAATAGAAACAGAAATAGAAAGCCACCTTCTTAGCTTGAATACTATCATATATACCACCAGTGATCAGAAATCCCCCAAATGTGGTTCTTATGTAGCCAAAATCACACCATCTACACATATGAGGGAGAGGTATCAGCTGGCTGAATGTACAAAAAAAATCTTCAGTGAGGAAACACCCTCCCAGTCCAGTAAGGACTGAGCATGCTCAGTGGCCACAGAACGCTGACTTGGGGAAGGGGGTAGGAAGGGACAGGAAAAAAGGAAAGGGGTGGCTGGAGTGTTTGGATTCCGGAACAGGAGGACTCCAGACTGTAGCATTTTGTTTCAGTTCCCACGGATTTGCTCTGTCCTATGTAACAGATGATGAAGAAACAAAACAAATCGACAGAAAATAGGACAGAACAGACTGTTATACCGGGAAGCAAAAGCATTTCCAGCATATGGGTAAAAAAGAAAAAGAAAAATCTGGCATAGGGTTCCACTTGCAACTCTATTAAGAAATACACTGTGAATTGTATTTTATCAGTGCCAACTAATGTCCTGGAAATGATGAGTCCTCTTTACCTCCTCATCTGTTGCCGTTACTGTCAGATTTGTCTTCAACATTTTTTTTAAAAAAATGTATCACATATGGCTTTATTTAGTAGAACAAAATTGTTTTTGTTAAATAACAACTCACCCCATAAGCAGGTCTTTCTCCATCGCTACTGAAAGGCAGCTGTTGTTGTTTTGCTGGGTAGCGGGGAGAGAGAGAGAAAGTTCCTGCTACCCAGAAGGCCTCTCTGTCTGCAGAAGTTGGTCTGTTTGTCGGAAGTTTACAAGGACACATGTGCACAACTCCTGTCAAATTGCAGCTCGCTGCTCAATTGCTACATAACGCTGAAGAAGTAGCGGCGGCGGGGGGGGGGGCTGGATTGTACTTTCTTTAAGCAGGATGTTGATTGTGTAATGGCAGTTCCTTTTTTTCTCTGGCATAGAAAACCTTGGAAGATTCAGGAGCAAGTTGACTGGCCTTGCAGTTAATTCCATGTTGTTGCTGGCTCTGGAAAAAACCAATTGTACGCATAGAAATCCAGTGACATCATTACTGACCAAATACTTTTAGGAAGAACACACATACAGTGGTACCTCGGGTTAAGTACTTAATTCGTTCCGGAGGTCCGTTCTTAACCTGAAACTGTTCTTAACCTGAAGCACTTTAGCTAATGGGGCCTCCTGCTGCTGCCGCTGCGCCGCTGCTGCGCGATTTCTGTTCTCATCCTGAAGCAAAGTTCTTAACCTGAGGTACTATTTCTGGGTTAGCGGAGTCTGTAACCTGAAGCGTATGTAACCTGAAGTGTATGTAACCTGAGGTACTACTGTACTGAGTCTTGAGAGCAAAGGGGGCTCTTTTAGTTTTGCAATGCATATTTATTTCTTAAAATCCTAGTTGTTTAAAATGTTAAATGTCGGGCGAGCATCAGTCATGCCTCATGAAGTATTTTATTCAAAGCTGTGCTAGAATATGGGTTGGGTTGTCATTTCACATGTACTTCTGAAAGTACATCCTTTGGGTTGGATCCTGAGAAGCTTCCTCCAGCCATGGGAGATGGCTGCCAGTTCCAAAGTAAGTCTTGTGGTCCCAAACACACAGGTGTTGAATTCCAGAGCAGCAAAATAGGATCAGAGGGTCCAGATGCAGGTGAGTAGCTAAAACAGTAAAAGGGACGTCCCTCTGGATCCACCCCACTGAAAGCAAAATGCATGGACAGGTGGTGTCCACACTCCTGTGTGCATTCCAGTGCACACAGATTAATTTTGTGGCTGTTCAAAACCTCAGACACACAAGAGCTGTTGTCACACAAGAGCTGTTGTCAGGCCCTAGTTAGCCAGGTTTTGAGGCTGGCAGTAACAGACTGGCAGTCCATGTGAGCCAGAACCTATAGTGAACAAGTATCAGAGGCCCAGAAGCAAGTGCTTGGCACAGACAGGGGTCAAGGTTCACAGAAGCAAGCAGGGATTTGGGCAGTGTCTCCACACCAGGAACAAGTTGGTCAGACTGAGCAACAAGTGAGGTGGAGCTTTACTGGGCCTAGAAGACAGGGAATGATTCTGGGAGTCAGCTGACCCAGGCAGAGTGATGCTGTGACCTACCGTATTTTTCGTCCTATAGGGCGCTCTGGCCCATAGGACACACCTCGTTTTTTTGGGGGGGGGGGAATGAATAAAAAAATTTATTTCCCCCCCCCCCAGCCTCGGTTGCCGCCCCAAGCCTTGCGCACACCTGCCGCCCCACCCTCACAAGGCTTGCGGACACCCGCCCGAAGCACGGAGCGCCCTCCGGAGGGTGCCCCGTGCTTCGGGCTGCAGGCTGCTGCCCACAAGCCTTGTGAGCCCACGGGAGCTCCCACCGGGCTTGCAAGGCTTGCGGATAGCTTCCTGAAGCCTGAAGAGCAAGAGGGGTCAGTGCGCACCAATGCCTCTCACTCTCCAGGCTTCAGCAAAAGCCTGCATTCGCCCCATAGGACGCCCACACATTTCCCCTTCATTTTTGGAGGGGAAAATTGCGTCCAATGGGGCAAAAAATACGGTAGGTGGTACCATCAAAGCAAAGAGTTTAATGGTTCAAAATCTAATGGTTCAGAATCCAAGGGAAGCTTTATGTTTGACCAACTAAATGCATTTCATAAAGTGTTGGCAGTGTTACAAATTAACTATTCAAAATCAACAATCCTTTTCTCCAATAGAGACATAGCAGGAAAAACCAACAACAAAGAGTTTAGTTTGCCAGACTTGCAAACAGGGATATCTCTGGGCACATAAAAGACTTGAGTTACAAGCCCATGACACACAACTGCCTAAAAATTGCGTCTGCTGATTTATGTGTTTGGATGCAGATTTAGGCTGACTTAGGTGGGAGGAACAAAATTCTGGCTCTCACTATCAGGGATTTCTCTGAACAATGGCTTTCCTAGCCCCCATCCACTGTCTGTGGATTGGGTCCTCTACAAATGAAGAAGGAAGATACTGTAGCTAGGTTCTCATGGCACTGTGATTTGCGGTGTGCCCAGCTGCCATGCAGGCAAAAAAATTTTTTTAAAAATGTGAGGGTGGGGAAGAGTGGGAGATCCAAGACCACCTGCAAAAGCCGTGCAGCGTCTTGACCCCTTCCCCAGGGTGCACTCCTTGCTTGCAATGGAAACAGAGCTTTTGTGTTTCGGATAGTTAGTCGCTGGGTCTATCTGCCAGGAGCCATGGGCTGCTCAGTGCCCTATAACCATCTGCCTATTTATGCATATTTATGCTTACGCAAATGTGTTCATATACGACAGCGAGGGGTGTGGGAGATTTTTGTGTGTAGCTTGTGATATGGCAGCCCCCATTGCCAACAGCTTTTACCCAGTTCAGCCAAACTTCAGAAACACAAACAAACAACCCCCTTTCACCCTAGAATTCAAAAGGACAGCTTTGGGTTCTTTTAGAACAGTGGGAAAGTTACTATTGCTGTTAAAGAAAGAGAAACATTTTTATATTTTGACCACAGGGTGGCACTGTAGAACTGAAAAGCAGTAAGACAAAAGCTTGTACAAGAACAAGGACCGCATTGAATGGGAGCCCAACTCATGTATGCCCATTTTTAGGATGCTTAAGATCATCTGGCAGCCTTTTAAGCATTACAAAATGTTTAAGTGCAGTATGGTTCCTCACAGCTTTCAATATCAGATGGCCAACAGGGTGCAATCATATATATGTCTAGTTAGATAAAAGTCCTGCTCAGTTCACTGAGCTCACTCCCAGAGAAGTGTGTATAACACTGTAGTCTCTCCTGCCAGTACTGCTGGCATCTCATGCAGAACACCAACAGCCTGTACCATTCTAGTACTAAGTCTCTCACTCGAGGGAGGGATAGAGGGCAGCCACATGAGAAAAAAGCCTTTTAAAAGGTTCCCCAGTCTGCGGATGCTCTCCCCAAAAGAACACACCTGGCACTATCGTCATCAGGGGAGGCAGTTAGAGGCCAGCATTTAGGGCAGCCTTATTCAACCTGACATTATTGATTGATTGAATTTATGCGACTGAACAAGTGACCAAGTAGCAGAGCGAGCAATCATGTGGTGTGTAGCAAATGGCAGAGTGACTGACCAAGTGAGCAGCAAGCTGACCAAGGGACTGACAGGGTGACCAACCAAATGATGGAGTGACTGGCCAGACAATGGAATGATCAAATGTCGAAATGAGCAGCAGAGTGACTGACCAACTGAGGTCCACCTCAATGAGTGGCTGACCAAGCAAGCAAGCTGCAACACTAGGTTTGCAGAAAAACCCTTGTAGGAATAAATCCTATCAAGGAGGGGGGAAACCAAAACACCCCATAAGAACTCAATGACACAGAATGTTTAGGGATGAAAGGGGGAGAGGAGAAGGGGGGGAGGGAAAGAGAGAGAGAGAGAGAGAGAGAGACTACAGAGATCTATACATTAAGAGTAGAATGAATCGTTTATTTGGTGATTTTCCTGGTTCACACTGAAAAACAATTTCAAAATGCTCTCAGGATGACAGAAGAGATCGCTCTCCACAGATAGAAACAGAGAAACCAAAGCATCAGTATTCAATGAAACAGTTGCACTAGATCAGGTGTCAGCAAACTTTTTCAGCAGGGGGCCGGTCCACTGTCCCTCAGACCTAGTGGGGGGCCGGACTACTGGGGGGGGGGAATGCTGCAAGAGCACCACGAGCCCTGGTGGCTGCTCACCTGTGTCTTGCTTACCTGAAGTCCAGCACAGAGGGTGGCTGCTTACCTGTGTCTGCTTACCTGAGGTCCAGCGCCGAGGGCCTTCTGGCAGTTCCCTCATTGCAAGAAGCAAAGCTACAGGGAACCAGGCAGAGGGCCTTCTCGGTAGTGGCGCCCACCCTGTGGAATGCCATCCCACCACATGTCAAAGAGATAAACAACTACCTGACATTCAGAAGACATCTTAAGGCAGCCCTGTTCAGAGAAGTTTTTAATGTGTGACATCTTAGTGTATTTTTGGTCTTTGTGGAAGCCGCCCAGAGTGGCTGGGGAAACCCAGCCAGATGGGCGGGGTACAAATAATAAATTATTATTATTATTATTATTATTATTATTATTATTATTAGCGGCAGGGGCTGGCAGTGGAGGGACAATGAGCAGCACGCAAAAGGGCTCCGGAGAGGGGCTGCTTAAAATGGCAACCGCTCGAGCGCTGCTGCTGTTGCTGGTACCAAAAAAGCCCAGCCCCTTTCCTCCTCTAGGCAGGGCAGGACCATCCAGACTGGAAAAAAAATTGGTAAACCCAAAAGGGAAAATACTTCCCAAAATGTATAGACTCTTCTTTGACTGGGAAGTTAAGGAGGTTGGAGGTAAAATCTGTTATGGTCAAATGGGCCCAAGACTTTGGCTACAACATCCCAATGACCACCTGGGAAAATTTATGGAAGGTCAATATGAAATTCACTGCATGTTACACCCTTTTATGAAGATGCAGTTCCGATGGTTCCTGACACCACTAAAATTATCTAAAATGCATAAACATATTTCAAGCAAATGTTGAAATATTTGGTAAGCGGAAGGGTCAATGTTACACATGTGGTGGACATGCAAGAAAATGTAATCTATGATGAGCTTAAAAAAATTATTACGGTATCCTTCATAAAAAAAAAAAAAAAACCCGGAGGTTTTTCCCTAAGGGATACTTGGCCTAGACATACCAAAAATTGCGAGAGAAATATTCTTGTATGCTACTGTAGCAGCAAGAATACTAATCGCAATGAATTGGAAAGGAGAGAAAATCCCAACAAAGTTGGAGTGGCAAAGTAAATTGATGAAGTTCGCCAAACTGGCAAAAATGACAGACAAATTGAGAGGTAATACTGAACAAACATTTATTCGGAAATGGGACATGTATAAAAAAAATACCTTAAAGATTATTGTACTAGTATAAATGTGGCAGGATTTGAATGACTTTTGTGTTACGATGGATATTTATAAGAGAAAATATTATTGACGATTAAAAAGAAAATAGAGATTAATAGTGCACTGGATAAAATAAGAAGTAAATGCATGATGGGGTGGCGGGAAGTCGTAGGGAACTCAAGAATGTACAGTGAACAAATAATGAGATTTTCTTTTTGTATTTCTATTTTGATTTTATATATATATTTCTTTGTTATATCTTTTAATATTAATAAAGCATGAAAAAAGAACATATTCAGGAGACACGCTGGGTGGGGGGCAGGAATGTTCTGTTGTGCACAAGACATCCTTACACTGATAGCTCTTCTTTCTCCTTCTAATATGTAATCCTGGAGTTTGGCAAACTTTAGTCCTATATGTCCTATTTATTTAAGCATCTTCCACAATTCTTATAAAGTGGGTCAATAAACTTCATTTATAAAATAAAAATGGGATGAGGGAGGACTGCAAATATTCCACAAGTTTTAACCAACAGTGCTTCTTTTACACCGGTTGAAATAGCCCATAATAATCACAGGATGGTACAGCAACACTTCTGTGGATAATCCTCTGCATGCACCTTGCGTTCCTTGCCATAAACATAGAAGGAGTAAGGTTTGCCATGCCATAAATATTGTACCCTGGTGAGAAGTATCAGCTCAATTGTTTGCCTCTGTAAAAACACAAAGAAGATACTTTTAGGGTCTAAACATCAGTGTATCATTTACAGAAATGTTCAAACCTGAATGGCTTTTTTTTTTAATACATAGAAGAATGGCAAGAGTTAGGCACATTCTGAATACGGACATGCTGCAGCCCTATCTGGCAGGTATGGGGAATCTGGGACCCTCCTGACGTTCTTGTCCCAAACCGCTGGGCATGCCTGCTGGGCTTACTTAAGCTGGAGCGCAACAACACCTGTAAAGCCAGAAGTTCCCCATCCCTATTCTCTGACCCAGCTATCCCTTAGCCTAGGGTGCTGCCAATGTAGCAACTTGGCCAAACAATATGGAAAAAGCCTACAAAGCTTAGGATGTTTGCAAGGGCACAGGCCAGTTGAGGCCAGCGGGTGTATGAATCTCACTATGACCCTGCATGGGGGAAGGAAGCGCTCCAGGCAATTCTCTTGGACCACAGCACTGAGGACCATCGCCTCAGTGGTGATTCTGTTAATATTCACAGCACTTGCCTGCCTGAGTATCCGCCTTGTAGATGCAAACTGAGCTTGGTGTTGTTCAACGGCATAGCTGGAGGCTTGACTGACACCAAAATCAGGGAAACTAATCACTGGATATACCTATGGAAACACAAATTTCAAAGACATACAAATAGAAAACTGAAGTCCTGAGCGAGGAGCAAGAGCAGGCTAGTCATTGTTTTATCACATTATGCAGACATGAAGCATAGCTGATCTCTAAAATGCAACTGCATACCACCCAAGAAGAGCCTCTTGCCTGCACTGCGGACAGGTAAGTAAAGCTACTATTGCCAATGCGAGATGATGAACCCAGGCTGTTTCTGGGCAACCCAGTATATCCCTGTCCAGCCCTCTCTCTTTTACACAAAATTATCAGGAGAGTTCCCTGGGAAGAGAGTTTAGTAAACCACTCTGTGGGAAGAGGGATTAGTAAACCACTGTAGCCCTAACAGCTCTGAGCATCCTTAACCAAAGACAGTTCCCAGGATTCCTTGGGGGAAAGCCATGACTGTTTAATGTGGTGTGATGCTGTTTTCAACGTCTAGTGGAAATGGGAGCCAGAGAGAGGTTGGGTTCCCACTTTGGCACTTCTAACACTCTGGCAGCCCAGTGCCAAAACAAGCCCCAGCGTGGGCCTCCACAGAAAAATGTGTTGCCATTTGACAAATGCACTACTGAAGTGGGCCAAGCGCCACTGTCACCCAACACCAAAATTTCTACAGTTCCATGACTGGAAGGAGGAGCACAGAGATTGTTCTCCCCCGGGTTGCCCTACCCACATCCTCCCCAGCCAGGAAGAAAGTGGGGAATTGTCCCTGACTTCGTGCAGAGTGATAGGTCCACAAGGTTTGCCTTGGCTATCAAGGCCAGCAATAGTTTGGGAGCTATGAGGGTGCTTTAGAAAATGTATACCCCAGCCTCATACAAACGATACACATGTTTTCTGGAAATGCCATTAAGATGCAAAATCTTCAAATCGTGTCTTAACAAATCACTCGGTATGAAAAGCTTTTTTTAATCCAATAAATGTATTATTAAGCTATTTGTAAGATTGCGTTTAAACCATCATTCCTGTCTAAAGTTATTTTCTGACTGCCACTGTTGGAGTTGGGGTCAGGAAGCCCTGGTCAGAAGGGTTTCTTAGGATCTAGGATGCAGCAATGATATATAAGATAACTTGTTATGTTTGAGCTAGAACACAAATCTGCCAAAAAATGGGCATATGGCTAGTTCTAAAATAGTAGGATCGCTGTATGATTTGTCTGTAAGCTACCTAGTGGGCAGAGGCATAGAGTGGGGGGGGGGTTGCCAGGGGACAATTGTGAGACAATTCGTACCTGTGTATTTTTGTATGGCTACCATTACTTTTATGATTGCGTGTGTGTTGTGGCCCAGGGTGAGAGAGAGGTTGGAGTGGGGTGGGGGAAGATTTATGTGTCTGGGGGACATTATATGGTGAAATATTCTCCACCGATTAATTAATTGCCAACACTTCAGTTGGTTCCTTTTCAAGTCCTGCCTCTCTTTGCATTACTGCTTTTGCTGAAAGCATTTCATTACCATAGGGCTGTCATCAACAAACAACGTCTCTCCAGTAACCGTTTTGAAGAGTTCAATAGGAAATCCAGATCTTTCATCTGCCACATATTCATAAACGTTGTTCTTCCTATGAAGGCAAAAAGCAGGAGAGTTGCAATGACAACACGCAGGCTTTCTCTGTTTTCACAGCACAACGGCCTTCTCAAACCAAACGCTCTCAAAATGGCTCCCCCTGCTATGTAAGCTTTTTACGTGGGGTCAAAGAGCGGGGCCAATCTACAACATATATCAAACACAGTGCAATCCTATGGGGGAACTGAACCACATCAGGCGCTGACCATAAATTTATGAAGTCACAAAACTGGCACAATGCTCAAAGCTAGTCGTCAGTACGGATTGAGCCAGAGCAGTGCCTCATCTAGCCCCATACGCTAACCTAAATGACAAGAGGTCTCAAGCCCATATTTTCCAGATCAATTGAGTAACCATTTCTAGCAAGTATACTGGATCCTTTCACTCATGAAGCTGAACATAAAACTCAGGCATCTCTGGTAGGCAGAGCCAATTTTCCACGCAGTTAGAAGCGGCCTCCCCTTTCCACCACAGTCTATTTTGACAAGACTTGCCATTCAACTTGCAGCTCAATGAACGACAGCAGTTGTCCTTTTCCTTCACAATCGTTGCAGACTGTTTTTCCCATACCAGAACACACCTGGCAACTGTAAATAAAATGTAATAAAACACAAGATGCGATAAAATGTAATGAAACTACTCGGTATAAAGCTTGGTACTTTGTGAGCCCGGCTGAAACACACACACAAAAAAGGAAAGGATAATCCGGCAAAACCAATGGAATAGAGGTTTCTCAGTTCTAGAGCTGGCGTCTTGTTTCGTTTTTCTGTTGGGAAATGGCGCCATCTCCTGCGCCTCAGGAAGCATAACAAGCTGAGCTTCTTTTTCAGTTAGCAACATTTCCCAGTTTGGCCAATACTAGTCAGGGGATGCAACCCTATTTCTGCTCTCTTGAATACACTTAGCCAACACAGGCACACAGAGACATGCAGTGCGGCATGACCCATAGTTTGGGTTAAGGGCTGGAAATCTGCTTTATTTGCTTTCTTTGGATCCTTCTATTTCATACGTATCCCTAAGCCTTTCTCTCATATGTATTTTTCCTCCATGGAACTCCCACAGGCTTCCATACATCCCCCAACTAGGCACAGACCAGCTTTAGCTTCAGGGACGCTGCTGCATCATCATAGCAACTATATGTACACAGAAGAACTCATAAAGGTTAAAAGATTAAAAGGACAGATCACGATATTCTTAACTGCCTGCATGTGCCTGGGACCAATGGGGAGGTGAAAGGTTAGGCCTGCAGGATCTTTACTCCATGCAGTTGAGGGCTGTCTAACTTTTCACACTAATTCAAATTTTGCAAAACAACAGCACACGTCTCTGAATGCGAAAAAATCATGAAACAGAAGAGACTTCCATTCCCCCCCCCCCTAGTTTTTCAGACAATTAGACTATAGCCCTCATTCCAGGGTGCTGCCTTTGGCAACGCCTTTTCCTTTATTTTACATTTGGGCACAAATTCCTTCCCAAGTGCAAAATACATTTGAATCAATTCAGTTGCAGAAAGATCTAGGACAATACTTCCTATACTTTTAATTTAAAAAAAATAACTTAGGGTATTTTAAGTCCTTCACATGCAGTATTTCAAACATTTGCACACCTCTGAATGTAAGCTAAGTCTTATTATTCCCATACTGCAGATGTGTCTTTCATCCCGCAGCTTTCCCAAGGCCAATGAATGAGGCTGAGCACCCATGATACCTATAAAACACATTCAAAACATATTACTTTCCTCAAAGAATTATGGGGTGCTGTAGTTTGTTGGGCGTTGTTGGGAATTTTAATTCTGAGAGGAGAAAACCACAGTGCCCAGAATTCATTGAGGGAAAGAATGTGCTTTGAATGTGCTTTAAAGGTATATAGTGTGTATACAGCCTCAGTTCACAGCAAAGGCAAGATTTAAAACAAAGACTTCCTGGTCTCTGTTGAACCTATAGCTTGAAGCTCCACCATAAGATTGCCCATGGTATCTCAGGTATAGAGGACCAGGAAGCAGTGCAATTGTCACACATAGTGCAACACTCAAACCCCACAGTGAAAATAAAAATGAGCATCTTCTTCATATATTTGCAGATTGACTCACGCACTTTTCAAGTCCACTTCCCATACATAGGTCACATGTTTCATCCACAAACCGGACTCCTCTTCCTTGACATCTCCCACACTGTTGCTGTTGGGATTTAATTTTAGACAAAAGAGCCAGAAATAAGCAGGGTATCGCCAAACAAAACACTTGTTGGACAAAATCAGATCTCCATGATCATCTTTAACAAGGAATCACTTCACTACTTTCTCTATCACTCATTAAGGTGCTATCTGCCGAAGCAAAGATATCCATCTTGTAACACCCTGTGGAAGTAGATGGAGAAGCCCATTGTACATATCCCCAATGAGGACATTGTTGCAAAGAGGTGTCCCTATGGGCAAATGGACCACAAAGTCAGCTGTAACTGTAGATCTGTCAGAAATGTTGGCTAGATCCAAGCCTTCTCAATTCTACCTGCTTCTGGAGGTTCTCAAGACAAGACAATCTTGGGTGACTTGCTTGTGGAAAACAAGGGGGACTATTTCCCCACCCCACCCCACCCCACCCCAGAAATCAGATTCCACTCTCCACCAATGTAGGGAAATGGTTGCTTATGCATAAGGGCATGGGCGAAAGTTTATTACAGGGTCAAGCAAGAAGCTGCTTAGAACATGAACAGCGCGTGAACAGCTCATGCTGTTTCAGTGATTGGTCCACGTAGCATGGCCTGAGGGTGGCATGATGCCCGGGTATGGTACTGTACTGTACTGTCTTTGTCTGCTGGCTGATACAATGTTGTATGCTTTTGCTGTACACAATAAATGCGGGCAGCAGCTCTTGAGGCTGAGAGATCCCTTCAATCTATCATGGTGTGAGACTGATTCATTGCGGATGATGAGCTGGTCCTCGTCACACCAAGTGTATTATTTTAGTGCCCTATGAACCTCAAACTGCTGCCATCTGATCTGTTTCCTGCAAATCATGAAATGTGGTGCTGAAGTATGAGGGGAAGGGTCAATCCTGAAGAGCACTTTATCTTGGTCAAAAATCCAAAGGTCTTCCCTCTGTGACAGAGGACTTCCCTGTCTCCTTGACCCAACCTGGCTGATTCCATCCAAGTGAGAGGTGTTGACCTTCTTCTTCTACTTCCTTAACACTGCCTAGATGCAGCTGGAGATTTCTGGCCTCTTAATAAGAGAAGCTGCCCAATTCCACCAATCTGTGAACTCTAGTGGCATGGAGCAGGCTGCTCTCAGCAATGCCTTTGATACTCTATTCGATTCCACCATACTTCATCCCTTTCTATTTTCACAAGGCATGTAAAAATGTAGGTTTTTAAAAATAAAAATAAACTTTTTTCTGAATTAACTGATTAAAAATTGATGGAAGGGTTGTTAGTCGCGACTTTTATCAATTTCAGGTAGTATTGCAATGTTTACTTTAATTAATATTTCTCACATCCATAATTATGTAGTCAGTCGTTTTAATTGTTCTCTGTTCTGAGCTTCCAAATATGGAAGAAAAACCAGCATAGAAAACGTATACCCCCAATATCCAGTACAATTGCTGTATCAAATATTTACTGACTTTCTGGTCTGCATTTCTGAGGTTCCAATAGTCAACATCCCATCAGCTGTTTAGACAATAGCAGGACAAGCTACTGCACAAAAGACATGTTACTTCCTCCTCCACCTTTTATTTTCTCATCTGTGTTCTCACCTTTCTACAAAACAAAAACTCCACACTAAGCAAAACATCCTCCTTACTCACAACTACTTACCTTGCAGTTGCCATTGCATTTACTGCAGTGACGTCTACCAGTCGATCCACATGTCGGGCAAGCCTTCAAAATCAAGGAAAGGAGAGTGTTAAAACGGAGCCAGCAGCTTTTATTTGGACCTGGGTGGTCTGGAAATACTATGCTGCTCATAATGAGAGCAGGCAATGTTAAGAGGATCTGGTGAGTTTCCATTTGATTAGCATTAAACTATGGCCACATTCTTAACATACATTCAAAGTGTTATGGTGCCATTTTAAACAGCCATGGCTCCCCTCCCCCCAAGAATTCTAAGAACCGGCGTTTGTTATGGGTGCTGAACTGCAACAAGATCTAGAAGATTCCCACCCAGGTCTTCTACTGTCAGAAGGTTCGGAATTTCAATCTCAGCCACAACCTTATGATTTCTGTGCTTGCAGACATTAGGCTAGGGCAGAACCTAGCTGTTACAGCCAACAAGATGGAGAACACTCAACATAGGATCTTCCAGTGCACAAACCTTGGGACTGGGTCACAATGTCTTCCATTCCCAGAGCTACCATTTCAAGAGTGAATTAATAAGAATTTCCTCTTCATGGGGAACTCTGGACATGGTACAGCTGTAGCTTGGATCCCGAATGCCCTGGTACTTGGACATTTCTGCTCCCTAATGCCGCAAACCCAGAAGTGAGTGTTCCGGTTTGCAAACATTCTTTGGAACCCAAACGTCCGATGGGGTTTCTGCAGCTTCCGATTGGCTGCAGGAGCTTCCTGCAGCCAATCAGAAGCACCGCTTTGGTTTCCAAACATTTTGAAAGTTGAACGGACTTCCAAAACAGATTCCCTTTGACTTCCAAGGTACGACAGTAGTTCTGTGAAGGGAACATGCGGCTCCTAACAATGCTCAGCACCTTTAACAAACCACAGCTCCCATAATTCTTTGAGGGAATCTATATGTGTTTAAATATGTATGACGGTGCTTTAAATGTATGGTATGACTTTCCTTTCCTGCTTGACTTTCCTTCAGTCATCTCATTTGAATACAAAACTCTTTTACCTCCAAAATTACACAACCCTCTTGTTACTTGGGTCACATAATGATCCACCTAAATGCCTATACATACATTTCTGCACAAACTCTTACCAGTAAACCTGTGTACTATTTGCAACAACATTCCTCTGTCACTTCTTTCTGCTCTTATATCCCATTATAAATCTGATCGTGAACTTAGTTCCTTCAGTCTGCTGCCTGAGAAACTCCAAAGTGCTGTTTCCCTCTTACATGACTCTAGCCCACAGTCACTGGTTGCTCCTCATAAATCTCTCCCACAACAGGAACAACTCAGAGATCATAACTATATTGTACTTAAGGACAACAGTATAAGCTACAAGATAAGGACAAGAGTATAAGCTACTGGCAGCTAGAGAGTTGGGGAAACATTCCTTGACCTCCCTCACAGACACAGCACAAAATCACGGCCTCAAGCTACAACCCAGCATGAACACTTACCTGGCAGTAAGCCCCACTGAGTTCAATGTCCGTTACCTTGAAGAAAACTGCACAGGACTGTGCCGAAGAGGAGGGGAAGGGTGCTGGCCAGACAAAATGCATGGACCCACGTATACCATCATATTCATTGATACATTAGCTCTGTACCGTTAATGCTGATGTATGAGGCACTCTGATTCTCTGGGTTTTGTCTCGGAACATGCCAGGAGCATCTGCTCTCACATCCCAAGGCAAAGGAGGTGTCCCACGCAGGTAGGAATCTACTGCTCCACCTGGTATAAGAAAGCTGGATTTGACTATTTTCTGACAGCTGCACTTACACCACCATCTGGCTTGGCCTCAGAGAAGCTTATGTTTTCCAGTGCACAATACAAACAAAATAAGAGCATGCATATTAGCCTCTGCAGCAAAATGATAGTTTGCTATTGGGAGCCAGCTTTCATCATCATGATTGTCACCAGCATTTCAACAATTAATTTACTGCTTAATCAGTCATCTCTAAGCAGTGTAGTTCCTCCCCTCACAAGAGAGTGAAGTCCACATCCGTTCTTCCCCATGCTTTACCTTTGTATGGATTACAGTGCAAACTATGCTTTAAAATCAATAGCGTGGCTTTCCATTTTCAAACTATCATTTTCCAGGAGCCAGTGTTGCAAAGGTGCCCTGATTTTAACGCCACCTCTTTTGTTTAACAAACACACACAAAATTACTTTTTAAAAATTACACCAATTATAAATTTACCGCATTTTTGTTTCCCCAACTTTTCAGTTAATAACTACAGTGACCTAAATTCTTTTCTCTACTTAGAAATATAGACCCATTAGTTTACCTGATCTCACTAAGAAAATCTGTGCTACATATCTAGTATCAATTATGGGCTGCAAAGCAACCAAGGACATATCGTCTTATGAGCAAACAGGCATCCAAGTTGTAAGATCAACAATTGATCACTGCTTCATTTCATGCCGTATTGTACAGAAATATCCTTAAAATTGCTCTCAGACTTTGTTTGTGACCTTTGTCAATCTCAGGACTTCTTCTGATACCATACCAAGACAATGACCTCAGAAGAAACAGATACATTTCTTCTGCACATTATACAGTACAGTCTCATCTTACCAATGTTTCATTTAATGTCAGGATGGGTGTCTTTGAGGAGCTCTCCAATTCTACCAAAACTGTGAGGGGCATCCATCTTTAGCTATACAGTTGTACCTTGGATCCTGAACGCCTTGTGAGTCGAACGTTTTGGCTCCTGAACGCCACAAACCAGAAGTGAGTGTTCCGGTTTGCAAATGTTCTTTGGAACCTGAACGTACAACGTGACTTCCGTGGCTTCCGATTGGCTGCAGGAACTTCCTGCAGCCAATTGGAAGCCACGCCTTAGTTTCTGAACATTTTAGAAGTTGAACAGACTTCCAGAATGGATTCCGTTCAACTTCCGAAGTACCATCATACCTTGTTTTCAGGACATACAGAAATGGAGAGATAAGGTGGCCTATACTAAAGCCCAGTTCCATGTGATGCTTTCAGATGTTTTTGAACAAAGGTACACAAATATGCAATTTTTTAAACATATCTATCGTTTTGGGTTGAAGGCCTTGTAAAATATTATTATAATGAGTCCTTTACATAATGCATTGAGAAAGTAATAAAAGCTGGTTCCTGTACAATTCCTCTCAGGTTGCTACCCAAACTCTCACCACCTGCTGACACAGCCTTTTGTGAAGCGGCAGAGCTATCACAACATCCTCAGCTACTCAGTGGCCATGGAATTGGGAAGTGAGGGCAAGAAAAGCTGGCCTATTGTCACCTGATGCCTGCTGTTAGACCAGCCCATGATCCATTGCATCCCAGGCCAGCTCAGCCCCATTCCCACACTTGGAAACCCATTTCAAGGCCCTCTGCTGGGTATCCACTGGGATAATGTCAACAGGACTCCTGCCTGCCCAATTGGTGACTGGCAGGAGGCCAGCTCAGCTGACAGAAGTCAAAGGAAATGCACCGCACTGTGAAGGGTTTGGATGGCTCGGTCTGGCCTAAGTGGGGCTGGATTGTCATGTAGCATAGCGGTACTTACCCCCATAAGGTTCCGTCTTCCATTCAGAGGATCTTGATTCAGTGAAGGTCTCCAGTTTATACTAAGAAACAACTTTCAAGAATTAAACACTTCACTTAAGAAATAGTCAGCAGATTTTTAAAATTGGCTTAGGGAAATTACATAGGGAAGCAACACCTTAAAACGTCTCTGGTTAGAGCCAACAGCAACCACCAGAAAACTACAAAACAGTTTTCTATTACTCTATTACTTCCTCGGTCCAAGTGGGCACCTCATAATTTAGGCAAAAGGGGCACTGCCATCAGTTTGCATTGGTAGTTAAATGCCCTATATGAAGTATCCCTAATTTTCACATAGACACTTAGCTATGCCATTGCGGACAGCACAGTAAGATCTGGGGTTAGGAATGAATGATACCATTTATTGTTTGTTTATTCTTTGAAAGGACCTTCCACATTCAAGGCAGCTAACAAATAAGAATATAAACATAGTAATAAAAATAAATAAATGTCAGCAGCAGTGGCTGGTGTGCTGTAGTTGGGAAGAACCGCAGAACCCCCTTCCCAACACCAGCGTCACTGCGGCTTACCTGGATGGCACTGGGGCAAGGTGGTGGTGTGGTTGGGACAGGTGTGTCGGACTGGCAATGCCTCTGCCTCCACCATACCAGCTGCTCCTGAATAGCTATACTATTACAAATATATACTGCTTACTCTGTAGGTATTGAATAACTGCAGGTCATTAAACACCATCTCTTTGGCTGGGTTTGTGCTGTAGCAGCACTTGCTGGAAGCATACTGGATAAAAGCTTCTTTGGCTTCATCTTCTGAAATGGCAGGAACGCTGTAGGAAAGGACCAAATGGAGGGATAAGCAAAAATGGCCGCCCAAACTTCCCATGGTCCTCTATGTCTGGGGGTCCAGGACCTCAGGGTCAACAACCAAATATGCACACCATCTCTCTTTTTTCTGGCCCTCACAACTCTCCCCAGGCCTGGTTAGAATATGCCTTTGAAGTCTGAAAACACCTCGTGAATTTCTGAATGGAGGCTGGGGAGAGATGCGTGAGTGTTTGTGAAAACTAGCCTACCAAACAAAGGTGAAATCTGCCCTGCTTGGTCCATTTTTGCTTCTAGCCCCACCCACACCACTGTCATGTGACCCTGAGAAGGAGGTCCACAACAGAATGCATAACAGTATCCACTTACTTCCATGTTCTCTGGGGCGGCTCTTGCCCACCTCCATGTCCAAGAAACAAGTTAGGTGGAGGCAGGCAATGTTTTCCTCCTGTAAAGGAATGGGGTTCGGGTAAGAACACCAGGATGAGCAGTTGTGAATGTTCTCAGGTCTCATGAGCAACATGCTAGAAGAAAGTTCTCCTTGGCAATAGCAGAAAGGAACATTCATGCAGTGGGTGTTGAACTTGGCACTTGTATTACAGAATACACCAGGGGACGGCAAGGTTTACCTTGCCTGGGCTGGTTCACTCCAGCAGAGATCCTTCTGTGGGCAAGAGCACACGTGCGCATGAGCACGCATGGCCGTGATTTCCGGTGTCTGCGCCTGTGCAGACACGATTTCCAGAGTCTGCATCTGCAAAGACGTGATTTTTGGGGTCTGAGCATGCGCAGATGCTATTTCCGGCACCACGGAAGCAAGTCCCCGTGCTGCGCTGGTTTAGCGTAGCGGGCGGGGACTCGCCAAGCGGGTGGCTCAGTTTGGGGGTGGCTCGTGGGCCAGTTAAATGACCCCCCATGGGCTGCTTGTGGGCCATGGGCCTTAGGTTGCCTACCCCTGGCATACACTTTAGGGAACTAGGGTCCACACCAACAAGTGCTTGCCTGCAGCGGTTGTGTCTTCATAGCCAGATATGGTGCCTGTGTTATACATAGGAGCAGCATAAGGTCCTGGCATCTGAGCCATGTCTCTGGGAAGGGCGGCACCTACAACAAAGATAAGGAAAAGGAAGACGTTGAACGTTGTCGTCCCTCAAACATATAATGAATCGTATGGAACACTGAAACCTACATATAAGATTTCGTCTTTATTACACAAGTGATAGGTCAAGGGTTTGGCACCAGTGGGTACCTTTGGGATTTGAGAAAGTGCCATGGGCACCAGTCACCAAATGTAGGTACAACGTAGTGATGCTGAGCCAATGCAAACAAGAACTTAGGAGGAAGGGCAAATTTCTCATGCATCATGGATATTTATCAAGAGCTTACACAGGCACCAGAGGTGGTACCAGTGGGCATGCTAGCACCTGCAGCCACGTTGACAACCCCTGGTAAACTAGGATTTAGTGTGACATCTGAATGGAGCCAAGGTTAACAAGGATAATTAATGCCCGCAATGACTTGTTTTTCATACCAAACGTCCACTGAGCAGATGTCTGTCCAACAGTTCCGTATGTCTGAGTTGGTACTCTAGCAGGAGAAAGTGAAAAAGAGTGTAATGCACAATAACAAATCTAAATGAGTGGCTTAGTGTACAAAAAGCAGAAATAGATACAGTCAATTTAAAATCCTTATAGAGTGCAGTTGTGGATGCGATTTTAACACTGTCAGATGAAGGTCTGAAGCAGTAGGTGCTTAACACTTTATATATAAAGTCAAGGCTGGCTTCATACAACCATGTTTTCAGCAACAAACTGAATGTTTAAAAAAAGAAATTGTGAGCTGCCGTTTTAGTTGATTTTAAAAGCCCTAAAGCCACAATATAATAATACCTTTATTGGTACAATATTGGTATTTGTAATGCCTTTATTATGACTAAGTGAATCGTCATAAAGTAGAGAACAAACTTTTGAGTTCTTGAGAACTCTTTCAACAGACTTCAACAAGAGTGAGTCCCAATATTTATCCATTGCCAAATAACAAAGTACATTCTTTTATTTGTCCCAAATCTTCCAGCAATCAGCTACATTTCATGTCCACGAGTTCTGATGTTATGAGAAGGGTAGGAAAACTTTTCTTCGTGCAGTACATAACTTTCTAAACATCTATAACTTTATCACTTTTTCTCTAAACTAAAAAGTCCCAAACACTGCAACCTTTTTGCACGGGGGAGGTACTCCTTCCTGTGCAGAAAGTTGCATTTTGATCATTTTGGTTGCCCTTTTTTGAAACTTTTCCTCTCCCCTCCCTTTAAAAAAAAAACTTAATGTTATTAAGGTTTATAGAGAAAAATACAAAACAAAAAGATATTAAGTTTTGTATTTTGGGAGGGAAATACAAAAAGATACTAAGTTTTGTATTTTGGGGGGGAAATACAAAAAGATACTAAGTTTTGTATTTTGGGGGGGGAAATACAAAAAGATACTAAGTTTTGTATCCCCTCCCCTCTTTTCTGAAACTTTTCCAACTTGCAATATCCTGTTTGCAGTGGGGCTTTTACATGTCTGACACCCGGAGGTCAGCACGTTCTCTATCTCAGAGTTAAGGGAGCCCCGGCAGAAGTACGCGTGCTCTGCTTTGTCAGAGATTCCTGGTTCGCTCCCCGGTATCCCCAGGCAAGGCTAGGAAAGAGACTCTTGCCCTGTGTCTCAAGCTCGCTTCCAGTGGCTGAGCATCTGACTGGCATGCCCAAGATCCCACGTTCCATTCCTGGCATCTCCAAGAAGGGCTGGCAAGGAGCCCATCCTGAAAAACCCTGTGGAGAGCTAGATGGCATCAGCGTACTTCTCTATATCTTCCCAACAGGGGTGGAGAAGCCTGGGTCACATGCCGTATGAGGAAACTTCCCATGTCCCTAGGAAAAGAAGCTCATTTCCTGGAGCTATTTTGTTTTTGCTTCTGTGGTTTTTGTAGATGTTTTGGGGAGGGGCTTGGCATGGGGACGAATTCAAGTCCCGCTAGCTGTGGAGATGAAAGCGGGCCGCCTCCATTGACATGGGCGCGGCGCGGCGCGCTCAGCCCAGGGAGGAGAGACTGGAGGGGCGGCTTCCTTCCGCGGCTGCGTTGCCTTGCGCGCTTTTGCGCGCCTCTCCCGTTCGCCCGCAGCAAAAGCGCCTCTGGAAGCAGCTTTTTTCCTGCGCAGAAAAAAGCCCCCTTTGCAGCTTTCTTGGCAGAAAGAATCAACACGTGGGCAACGGGGACTCTCTTTCCCCTTTACTTCGTTCCACCATGAATTAAAAGGAATGGCGAGGAGGGAGAGGGTGGGGAGGACGGGCAGCTTTCAAGGGAAGCGGAGAAGAGGGGGGAAGCGGGTCCCGACGGGGGGGGGTTTTGCAAAAGGCTCTCACCGGATTCCCTGACGGCCGTCCGCCATCGCTTCTAGCAAGCAACCTTTGCCCCCTCTCTCTTTACTTTCTCTTTCCGGATCCCTCTTTGGCCAGCCTTGCGTAACTTTCTGTTTCATATAAGCTGCGGAAATGTGGACGGCGGAGAAGCAGAAAAATGAGGAAGCCGAAATGGACAGGAGTTCCCCTATTCCTAGGCCCATTCTCATGTTATTTCAGACCCTCCAAGTGTCCCTTTTTCCCCAGGAACGTTCTTGATTTAGAGAAGCCGCCCTGATTTCTGATTTGATCCCGCTTTCCCTTAGGACAGGCTTCCTCAAACTCAGCTCTCCAGATGTTTTGGGACTACAACTCCCATGATCCCTAGCTAGCAGGACCACTGGTCGAGGTGATGGGAATTGTAGTCTCAAAACATCTGGAGGGCTGAGGCCTGCCTTAGCATGTCCTTATTTTCATTGGAGAAATGTTGGAGGGTATATCATTTGTGTGTAGAGCCAAGGGCATAGCCGGGGAGGGGGGGAGACGAGGGAGCCCCCCACCAAAGAAATAACTAAAAAACACTTAACTAAAAGCAGAAATTGTAGAAATAATTTGACATATTTTTCCAAGCACTTGGGGTCAAAAGAAAGTACAGTGGTACCTCGGGTTACATATGCTTCAGGTTACATACGCTTCAGGTTACACACTCCACTAACCCAGAAATAGTGCTTCAGGTTAAGAACTTTGCTTCAGGATAAGAACAGAAATTGGGCTTCGGCGGCATGGTGGCAGCAGGAGGCCCCATTAGCTAAAGTGGTGCTTCAGGTTAAGAACAGTTTCAGGTTAAGAACGGACCTCCAGAACGAATTAAGTACTTAATCCAAGATACCACTGTAGTTTAAAACTGTCGTTGAGACATTTCATTCAGAATCTGCTATATAGAGCCTGGCAGAGGATGGTGACCAGGGCCGGATTTAGGTTTGATGAGACCCTAAGTTACTGAAGGTAATGGGGCCCTTTATATGTCCAGCTGTCCTTTGTCAACAACAAAATAGCGCTATTTTTTGTGTTGAATATATGCTTTATGGTAATTTATGGACCTAATAGGTATCTAAAGTCATTTGCACATAACAAAATATGTATTTCATCAGAGTAATTGCTGAACTGAAATACAATTAAGAAGAAGTATATTAATAGTGAAATAATTATTAAGCTCTAACTTAAAATGATTTTTTTATTCATAGCCAACTTAGTAATGCAAACACATTGGCACTTGGCAATAACAAAGTTCCTTTAGAAACACAATTTACAAAGACTCATAATCTAGTCTCTGGAAACTTGGTATAACATGAAATAATAATAGGTGTAAATGTATGATGCAAACTACTAATAATTATAAATAGCTTTATTAATATGAAATTAAGTGTTATAACCTGTACAATGCATTTTTATATAATATCAATATCACCATAGTAGTCTACACTGTTCATTGGGACAGCAGACCTTTGTATCTTGTTACACTTAGTGAGTATAAAAGACAATATTTCTAGTAATATGTCACATTCATAAATAATACCAATACTATTGATGGGGGATATGAACGGAGTAGTATCTGCAAATATGGACAAGGCACAACGACAGGTAGTCACTAAAGATGGCAGACTACCGAAAACCTTTTTCGAGTTGACAGATAATTTGGACTTAGTGGACATTTGGAGAACAAAGAACCCCCTGGGGAGAGAGGGAACCTTCTTTTCTGAAGCCAAAATGACATGGACAAGAATTGACCAAATTTGGATTACTAGAGGTCTGGCATCAAAGATAAAAAAAGTGGAAATCTGCCCAAAGACTTGTTCCGACCATAACACAGTGAAGATGGTGATGAACTTAATACCAATTGGTTCCTTCAGATGGAGGATGAATGACACTTTATTTAGGGATGAAGAAGTGACTAAGAAGGCCCAAAAAACCTTGAGAGATTATTTTGAGATAAACATGAACACTACAGTTGAGAAAAGAGTAATTTGGGACGCAAGTAAGGCTGTTATGAGAGGGTTCTTGATACAACAAAATACGTTAAAGAAGAGAGCACAACAGGAAAAGAGAGATAAAATTTTGGAGAAGATAAAAGAGAGTGAGAAGAGACTGAGAGCAAAACCAAACTCACAGGAAATTCTGAGAGAAATAAAGTTATATCAAGTACAATATATGTAAATGATAAATCAAGAGATAGAATGGAAAATTAGACAAATGAGACAAAAGACTTTTGAATCGGCAAACAAGTGTGGGAAATTACTAGCGTGGCAAATGAGGAAAAGGCAAAAACTAAATACAATTACTAATTTGGAGGTTGAAGGAAGGATTATACAGAACCCAGCCGAGATCAGAAATTGTTTCCAGAGGTATTTTAAACAGCTATATACACAACGGCCACAGAAAGAGGTGGATATAGATGAATTTTTGAAATTAAATGGACTACAAAAAATCTCTCAAGAAAATAAACTAAGGTTGAATTACAAAATAACAGAACAAGAGGTAGAAAGTGCCATTCAGAATATGCAATTGGGTAAATCTCCAGGGCCGGATGGACTGACCTCTAGATATTACAAGATGCTGAAAGAATGGTTGATACAACCTCTGAAAGAAGTTTGTAATGAAATATTGGAGGGGAGAAAGGCACCAGAGTCGCGGAAAGAAGCATACATTACACTTATACCAAAAACAGAGACGGAAAAGACACAACTTAAGAACTACCGCCCTATATCATTACTAAATGTGGATTACAAAATCTTTGCAGACATTTTGGCTAGAAGATTAAAAAAAGTTTTAGTAGAGGAGATTCATAAAGACCAAGCAGGCTTTCTTCCGGGCAGACATTTATCTGACAATGTGAGAAACGTAATTGACATTTTGGAATTACTACAAGAGAAAATTAATACTAAGGCAGTTTTGATTTTTGTGGACGCGGAGAAAGCCTTTGACAACATTTCTTGGAGTTTTATGAAGAAGAATCTCCAGTGGATGGGGGTAGGACAAGAATTTGAAAATGGTATAGGTGCAATTTATTCTGAACAAAAAGCTAGATTAATTGTTAACAATGTTGTGACGGAGGAGTTCAGAATAGAAAAAGGAACACGACAAGGTTGCCCAATCTCCCCATTGCTCATTATATCAGTCCTGGAGGTCCTGTTGAATATGATTAGAAAGGACCAATTGGTTAAAGGGATACAGGTCGGAGCCAAACAATATAAATTAAGAGCATTTGCAGATGACCTAGTTTTGACTTTACAGGAGCCAGAGTCTAGTACAAAAAGAGTTTTAGAACTGATTCAGGAATTTGGTCAAGTAGCAGGATTTAAATTGAATACGTTAAAAACAAAGGTTCTGGAGAAAAAATTAACAGATAATGAGAGAGAAAGGTTTCAGAATGAGACAGGGTTGACAGTGGTTAAGAAAGTGAAGTACCTGGGGATTAATATGACAGCTAAGAACGGGAATCTATTTAAAGACAATTACGAAAAATGTTGGACGGAGGTGAAGAAAGACTTAGAAATTTGGTCTAATTTGAAGCTTTCACTGCTAGGCCGTATTGCTGTGATAAAAATGAATGTATTGCCTAGAATGCTGTTTTTGTTTCAGACATTGCAAATTATTGACAAAATGGATTGTTTCAAGAAGTGGCAGAAAGATTTGTCTGGCAGGGCAAAAAGCCAAGAATAAAATTTAAAATATTAACTGATGCAAAAGAAAGAGGAGGCTTTGCCCTGCCAGACCTTAAACTTTACTATGAATCAGCAGCTTTTTGCTGGTTGAAAGAATGGCTGCTCCTTGAAAATACAGACATTTTGGATTTAGAAGGATTCAATAATGTTTTTGGATGGCATGCATATCTATGGTATGAAAAGGTTAAAGTGCACAGAATGTTTAAAAACCATATTGTCAGGAAAGCGTTGTTTAATGTCTGGATAAGGTATAAAGACCTACTTGAAAGCAAAACCCCAAGGTGGTTGTCACCGATGGAAGCGAAAGCCCTGAAAAAGCTCAATATGGAGGCCAAATGGCCGAAATATTGGGAAATCCAGGAACAAGAGGGAGACAAATTGAAATTGCTGAGTTTTGAAAAGCTAAAAAATAAAATGCGAGATTGGCTTCATTATTATCAGATAAATGGAGGCATATAAATTGGATAAAAAAATTGGCTTCCAGGTGGAAAAATCAAAACTGGAAAGGGAATTGCTAGAACCCAAAACTAAGATTTTGTCAAAAATGTATAACTTGCTGTTGAAATGGAATACTCAGAACAAAACAGTAAAATCTGCTATGATTAAATGGGCACAAGATGTTGGACATAACATAATGATGGCTGACTGGGAACAGTTATGGACCACAGGTATGAAATTCACGGCATGTAATGCCTTAAGAGAGAATATTATGAAAATGATATACAGGTGGTACATGACACCAGTCAAGCTAGCAAAAATCTATCATCTGCCCGATAATAAATGTTGGAAATGTAAAGAAACGGAAGGCACATTCTTTCACCTTTGGTGGACGTGCCCAAGGATTAAGACCTTCTGGGAAATGATCTATAATGAAATGAAAAAGGTGTTTAAATATACCTTCCCGAAGAAACCAGAGGCCTTTCTCCTGGGCATGGTCAGCCAATTGGTGTTAAAGAAGGACAGAACTTTCTTTATGTATGCTACAACAGCAGCAAGAATACTCATCGCAAAGTATTGGAAGACACAAGAACTACCCACTCTGGAAGAATGGCAGATGAAGGTGATGGACTACATGGAACTGGCAAAAATGACTGGCAGAATTAGAGACTAGGGAGAAGAGACGGTGGAGGAAGATTGGAAGAAATTTAAAGACTATTTACAGAAATATTATAAAATTAATGAATGTTAGAATGACATCGGATGGAGGTTAAAGGGTTATTAGTAATAATGTGGTGAAGGAGTACGGAAAATTCGAAGGTTAAAAAGATGAAGAATTAAAGGTATAATACACTAAGATAAAGATAAAGATAAGACAGAGGGAAGGGATTTGCTGATTAAATATTTGAATTGGAATACAGAGAGGGGAGGTGTGGGGAAGTCTGGGAAACAAGCTAATGTAAGAAATACTATGAAAATGGAATTGTTTTTACTTGTTTTTCTTTTTCTTTTTGTATTTTTTCTTTCTTTTTTTATGTGAAAATCTTAATAAAATATTATATATAAAAAATAATAATACCAATACTAGACAAGCCTGTAGTCAAAAAATTATTTAACAGGACTGATTATATTAATGCATCTACCCACTACCCATTCAACTGTATAATTTTATCATGATTCATTGTATACTGTGTATAAAAACAGTACACAAACATGATCTAAATTACAATACTTTCCTTGCCTTTGCCAAAGCAAAGTCATTGATGATATCAACAAGGTACCACTGTATATAAAAATGAGCAAACCAGTGATATTTTAGGGAGCAGGCTAGCAGGCGGGGCCCATTACTTACATCATAGGAACACTGTTGCTGTATGTAAGTTTTATTTTATTTTGTTTTTATCTTATATTTTGGAAATGTGCTTCCAATTTTTTTTCCTTTAAATTTTTGGGGGGACCCCAAGAGAGTGGGGCCCTAAGCTATAGCTTGTTTAGCTTATATGTAAATTTGGCACTGATGGTGACAGGTGGGTGCCCCCTCCCCCTCCATCATAGATCCTGGCTATGCCTATGTGTAGTGTTATTATTGCATAGGTAAGGTGCAGCAGAGATGCAGGTGGCACTGTGGGTTAAACCACAGAGCCTAGAACTTGCTGATCAGAAGGTCAGCGATTCAAATCCCCGTGACGGGGTGAGCTCCCGTTGCTCGGTCCCTGCTCCTGCCAACCTAGCAGTTTGAAAGCATGTCAAAGTGCAAGTAGGTAAATAGGTACCGCTCCGGCGGGAAGGTAAACGGCATTTCCGTGTGCTGCTCTGGTTCGCCAGAAGCGGCTTAGTCATGCTGGCCACATGACCCAGAAGCTGTACGCTGGCTCCCTTGGCCAATAAAGCGAGATGAGTGCCGCAACCCCAGAGTCGGTCACAACTGGACCTAATGATCAGGGGTCCCTTTACCTTTAAGGTACAGTAGGGCTGAAACGCTGGCCTTCCCCTCCCCCAACATGTGCCTCCTTGGCCCAAACTCCTTTGTGCCTGGGCATTCAGCATGATGCCTTCAAGGCATGCCTTCAACTGAGTAGCCAAATATGCATAGGGGCATGTTGGGATCCTCAGCTATGTGGAGTTGTTAAAGAGGAGACAGCTGCATGGAGGAGCAGAACAGGATTTAGGTGAATCCCGGATTACATATTTCCGAATTGGGAGGGCACCAAACTGCAAACAGAAAATTCAACGGTTGTAAGAAAAAGAAACATGATCTTGTCAGGAGTTTACATGCAAGTTGCATTTTCATAATGGGGGTTGTATTCTGCAACTATACATAAAAATTATACTACATGTAATGGATTTTCTTTCTGTAGTATATTTTGATGATATTGCTATTGAGGCATCTGATCAAAGATCTGTATTTTAAATTTAGCTTAAAAAATATATTTGTAAATGCTTGTTTCATGCTAGGCAGTATAAGCTGCTGAGTGCTTTGGCAGTTGTTTATTTTCCTGAACAGGGCCCCTCATTGATTTGTTGCAGTACCTCAAAGTTGTAAAAAGGAGCAAAAGCTGGGAGCAAAGGTCATACAAATTACAGAATACAATCCAAGCTGCAAAAACACTAATTAGAGTTGGTAAATAGTGCCTCCCATCAGACATCTTCCCAAGGTTTAAGGTATCCTGGGAAGGTTAAAGGGCAAAGAGCTAATAGCAACAACAGCTGGTGGGGGGGGTGTAAATTGAAGGGGTTGCTTTAGAAACTGTTTTTTATTAAGTTCTTTTCTTCTAAAAATCTATCTGTGTTATATATGAAATGTATTGACTTTAGTGTAATTATGCAAAAGATCTAGAAAGTAAGAAATGTTAGATTCTTATGTTAGATTCTTATTTCATTGATGGTGTGTGAGAAGGTGAACCCAAGACCTCTGTTTAGATGACAAAATTTAAAACCATGAGCCATCTGTTTTAGCCATTTGCCCCTGTTGCCAAAAGGGCAGAAGGCCAGAAGGGCAAAGGGTAATCTGGTAATTAAGATGCCTTGTCGAGGCAAATGTAAGATATATGATAGAAGGAAATATAGCTCTTTGTCTCCCATAAAAGGTAATAGGAAATGGGTGTATCTTTTATGATTGGTTCTATCAGACAGCCAATAGGAATTTCAACCAGGCTGATTGGACAGAGGCAGCCAAAGGAGGAGTAAGGAGGCTGGGCTGAGGGAATATAAGTGCTGGTCACCAGGGCTGGCTGTGCAAAGCTTTTGGTAAATATACCACTGTGCCAATCATTTATTTGTCTGACAAATAAATTATTATTTTAATTTCTCTATTGCTGCGTTGAATATTTCATTCCAGCTAAGCGTTAACCACAAGCAGGGTGCTACACTATGTGATCAATATACATGCATCTAGATTCAGGTAGGTAGTCTGACACAGTTGAAATAAATAAATGAATAATAAATTTATATATATATATATATATATATTATACAGAGAAGCCGATGTGAAATAGGGAAACCAGTAGAATTAAAATAAACCTCATAATGGGAAAACACAAGAAATGTATTGGATAATAATATCAAAATGAATTTAAAATGTATATTAGGACTACTGTTGAACAATATTTGTAAATGAATATAGACAGATAACAAGAATTGTATATATAGAAAGATTTATTTGTTTACAGACATTTTATGGAAAAAATTGAAGAAGAACAATTACGGTATATATAAAATGGACAAAGACAATGTGAAAAGTTAAAGATGACATAAAAAAACCGGAAGAAGGAAGGAGAGAAGTCAGCTCGGGAGAGAGCAAGAACAAATGTGAAACATAATGTATGTGTATGTATAGTATGTAACTAAAAATTCAATAAAGATCATCTGGGGGGGGGGAGAGACTTCTTTAAAAAAAAATGTCCAGTAGCCCCTTAGAGACCAACTAAGTTTGTTCTGGGTACTATACATGCAGAAAAGCATACTCTTCAATATATGGTATTATATGTTAATAGAAGACAGCATGCTAATAATCCTGACATTCTTTTTTAACCAGCTTTGCTTGCTGATGTTTGTCAGTGTGGGATCAATGCTGACTTTTTAGTGGCGTGCCAGGATGATGTGTCTGCTACTGAGAATTGCCCCACTCCAGGAAAACTCAGGATTTGCCAGATAATCCACAGTTGTCTTCTCAAAATAAGTCTCACTGAGTTCAGTGAGTACATTTGCCACAACTAACATGTTCTTAAGTAGGCAACCTACTTAAAATCAATTTATGATCTTTCCTGTGAAAGGTGTGCCTCTTTCCTTGGCGCGTTTACAAAGAAGCAAGTCTCTCTTGGCTCAGTGGAACTTATTTCACACAGACTTGCAGACTTAGGCACAGCTTACTTTACATGGATGGGACAAACATTATTCTTTGAAAGGCAAAGTAAGCGTGACAATAATTTCCACCCCTTCAGCAAGCTCCCCCTGAGCAGAAGCAACCCATCTATGAGAAGTGTCCAGGGCTTTTTCCAGGCAGAAAATGCCTCTCAGGTAGGCTCCAGAAGTGGGGCGAGAGACCTGACCAGTCTCAGCCATACACAACAATCTTGCCATACACAACTCTTAAAACAGCATTTTGAATCATTTTACTGCATTGCCGTTATCAATTTGTTGTTGCTGTTGTCTAGGCCAAATGTGGGAACTGTATGCTGATTATTTCTCAAAGCAAGCATCTGCCAAACACATGCCAACACATATTTTAATAAGAATTAACAATGTGCTTTTAATTGTCAGTTTCATTTTGCAAGTGGGCACTCTTCCTATACTAGGAGCTGCAAAATCAGACCCAGCTATGATGTCTTTCCCACATCCAGGAGACTGATGCTTTCTCCCCTCACCTCAGGCAACTTACCCCCACTATGCACCATCTGCAGGTTAAAAGGCCTACCCAAGAAATCAAAGTGACATTGTCCCCTGAGCCCTGCAAAACTCTGAGATGGGTCCAGAGTTTCAAGATCAGGCTACTTCAGTTCAGACCATTTTGGACCAAGGTCATGATATTTTGGAGGTGGTCTGTATATCTAAAAAAAAACCAATAGGCTGCTTCACCTTGGAATTTCATCTTTGTCCCAAACAAAGAAATGCCTGGTCAGTTGCCCTCATGTCCTGCTATTGGGCTTCCCAGAGGTATTCAGTTAGGCACTGAAGCTTTTGCCAAAGGACATGGCAACCATTTACCAAGTACTTCTTATTGTCACCTCTGCAGGTGACAATTCTCTATGCCACTATTCTTTCACTTGTGTCCATTAAGGTGAGTCAGAAAAGCAGAACTATATTAATATTTGTTTTAAAATATATTTTTGGACTTAACGTGTGGGTCCCAAGTCTGAAAAACAAAATACCCTATACAATCAACAAACAAACAAATCAATAGAAATCAATGATGATGATGACGACAATAACAATAATAGTGATAATAACGATAATAAATAGTTTATAGTTATACCGAAATTAAAATGACCAACAACCCAAACTAAACATTTAACCAACACCAACCCAACAAAAACAAAACAGAGGAACCAAAATTAGAACTGTTTAAAAACATTTTAGCCAGTTGCCCCAACCCAGGAGTTGTTCCAGCAACGTCACTCTGGCCTCCCAGGAGCCTTTTAGCTGTTCAAGGTGAGTCTGGGCCTGGCCCACTAGGCAAGGTGGAAATGGGCTTTGCGGCAGGGAGCAGGTCTTTCTTCCATCACTCAGGAAGCACTTACACTTAGTGATAAAGCATTCTAAACAGTCACCACACACCAGTGCAAATTGCCTACATGGTATTAACAATCTTCTCAGTACTGTTGGAAGTGCTGTGGAAAATGAGGCCCCTTTTCCCATCTATGATGGGACTGCCCACCGGTATTCAAATTCTAGACAATGGTTTGTCAAGAAGTGACCAAAATACTTAAACCAGAGCTTTCCAAACTCTGTGTTGCAACACTAGTGTGCCAGCTGCAGTTAGGTAGGTGTTTTTTGGAAAGCTCTGACTTAAACACTCCATCCCAGCTTTATTGCAGTCTGTTGCTCAATCAGTTGAAAGAGTTCAGTTCTCAGGAATTCTTGACCTGGATGCTGGCAGAAGATCAATTGCCCCCAGATGGAAAACATTACAGAATTTGCGACTTTTGCTTTGGTATAATAATCTGTAGAATTAAAGATTACAGTTGCCAAAGGCCTGGAGCATCCTGAAAAATTCTGGTGAGATTTTATCTTATAAGCAAGAAACCCAGACACACAGGACTCCCTCTCCACAGTGCAACGTGAAATTTGGTTTTCCTAATGGTACTTAAGTGCCAACCTAATATTAAATCTATTTCAGATATACTGTGCTGCTTTATGAACTTTCATTATTTTCATTATTTTCATTGTATTGATTGCTTTAATTTACTTAAATAAAAGCTTTTTTAGAATTCTGTGCAGATTAAGCAATATAGGAAAGTTAAAGAAGGAATAAAATGTGTGCTGCAAAGGAGATTACAATGAAATGCTTTAAGGGTCAGTCTTTCAGTCTCCAGCAGGGACCATGAAGAACATCAGCAACACGAGGGTAACCGGGACTCTCTTTCCTGTTTACTTCGTTCCAGAGTGAATTAAAAGGGATGTCGAGGAGGGTGAGGGTGTTTTGTTTGTTTTGTTTTTTGGAGGGGCTTGGCTTGGGGACGAATTCAAGCCCCGACCCTGGGACTGTGAGAAAATCAAAAGCATTTTTGCGCCTAAGTGCGCGCGCCCCTCGGAAGTGGAGAGAGGTCAGCCCGGCAGCCCCTTGGCTTTTGCTTCCGCCAGCTTTGCTCGGCGGTGGAAGGAGCAGAGCAGCCAGCTGTTGTGAAAGAGACAGAGAGCGCACACCTTTGGGCTTTGCAACTTCCCACGCACGCAAATATTTTGTCCACCTTCCTCAGTGATGACACCGCCCCCCGCCCTACGTCTCTGGCCCCTCCGCCCCCCACATTTCCACCCCCTCTTTAGCAACTTATATAAATCTGAAAGCTGTGCAAGGCTGGCGTCAGAGGGATCCCGAAACTGAAAAAGAAGAGAGAGAGGGAGCAAAGGTTGCTCGCTCGCATTTCCGAGATGGTTTTCTAGAAGCGATGGACGGACGTCAGGGAATCCGGTGAGAGCCTTTTGCAAAAATCCCCCTCGTCGGGACCGCTTCTTTCCTCTTCCTCGCTCCCCTTGAAAGCTGCCCGTCCTCCCCGTCCTCGGCATCTCTTCCTCTGCAACGAAGTAAACAGGAAAGAGAGTCCCCGTTGCTCTCGTGTTGCTGCTTTCTGCCAACGCGTAGGGCAAAGCTGCAAACGGGGCTTTTTTGCGCAGGAAAAAGCTGTTTCCAGAGGCGCTTTTGCTGCGGGCGAAAGGAAGAGGCGCGCGAAGGCGCGCAAGGCAACGCAGCCGCGGAAGGTCGCGGTCCCTCCGGACTCTCCTGGGTGGAGGCGGCCCGCCTTCTTCTCCACAGCTAGCAGGGCTTGAATTCGTCCCCCAGCCAACCCCCCCCCCCAAAGAAAAACCCCACAAAAGCTAAAATAAATGGTTTGAGAAAATTAGCTTCATACTTCTATTTTAAACAATCAGTTTGTTGGCACCTACTGCCTTAGACATTTATCTGACAATGATAGAATCACATCCACAACTGCAGTCTCTAAGGGTCCCTAGTTTTTAAATTGACTGTATCTGTTTCTGCTTTTTCTACACTAAGTCACTCATTTATATTTGTTATTGTGCATTACACTCTTTTTCACTTTCTCCTGCTAGAATCCCAACTCAGACATACGGAACTGTTGGTAAGACATCTGCTCAGTGGACTTTCGTTATGAAAAACAAGTCATCACGGGCATTAATTATCCCTGTTAACCTTGGCTCCATTCAGATGTCACCCTAAATCCTAGTTTACCAGGGGTTGCCAACGTGGCTGCAGGTGCCAGCATGCCCATTGGTACCACCTCTGGTGCCTATGTAAGGTCTTGATAAATATCCATGATGCATGAGAAATTTGCCGTTCCTCCTAAGTTCTTGTTTGCATTGGCTCAGCATTGCTAATTTGTACCTACATTTGGTGACTGGTGCCCATGGCACTTTCTCAAATCCCGAAGGTACCCACTGGTGCCAAACCCTTGACCTATCACTTGCATAATAAAGATGAAATGCTATGTGTAAGTTTCAGTGTTCCGTACGATTCATTATATGTTTCAAAGATGACAACGTTTAATGTCTTCCTTTTCCTTAACTTTGTTGTAGGTGCTGCCATTCCTAGAGGCATGGCTCCTATGTATGTTGCTCCTATGTATAACACAGACAACATATCTGGCTATGAAGGCACAACCGCTGCAGGCAAGTACAAATACAAGGGATGTAAGGCCTTGTCAGCATCTCACACCTGCGCTCCGAGATCTGCACTGGTTGCTGATCCGCTCCCTGGCCAAGTTCAAGTGTTGCTATTAGTATATAAAGCCCTTAAAATTTGGGACATAGCTGTCAACATTTCTCTTTTCTTAAGGGAAATAACTTTATTCCAAATAGGATTCCTCGTAAGAAAAGGGAAAAGTTGACAGCTATGATTTGGGACCAGTTTACCCACGTGTGCCCACTGCATGAATGTTCCAATCCATTATTGCCAAGGAGAACTTTCTTTTAGCATGTTGCTCGTGAGACCTGAGAACATTCACAATTGCTTATCCTGCTGTTCTTACCCAAACACCATTTCTTTACAGGCGGAAAACATTGCCCACCTCCACCTAACTTGATTCCTAGACATGGAAATGGGCAACAGCCGCCCCAGAGAACGTGGAAGTAAGTGGATACTGTTATGCATTCTGTTGTGGACCTCCTTCTCAGGGTCACATGACAGTGGTGTGGGTGGGGCTAGAGGCAAAAATGGACCAAGCAGGGCAGATTTCACCTTTGTTTGGTAGGCTAGTTTCCACAGACACTCACGCATCTCTCCCCAGCCTCCATTCAGAAATTCACGAGGTGTTTTCAAAGGCATATTCTAACCAGGCCAGAAAAAAGAGATATGGCGTGCATATTTGGCTCTTGACCCTGAGGTTCCCCCCCACCCCAGACAAAGAGGGCCATGGGAAGTTTGGGCGGCCATTTTTGCTTATTCCTCCTTTTGGTCCTTTCCTACAGCGTTCCGGCCATTTCTGGAGATGAAGCCAAAGAAGCTTTTATCCAGTACGCTTCCAGCAAGTGCTGCTACAGCACAAACCCAGCCAAAGAGATGGTGTTTAATGACCTACAGTTATTCAATACCTACAGAGTAAGCAGTATATATTGGTAATAGTATAGCTATGCAGGAGCAGCTGGTATGGTGGAGGCAGAGGCATTGCCAATCCGACACACCTGCCCCAACCACACCACCACCTTGCCCCAGTGCCATCCAGGTAAGCCACAGTGACGCTGGTGTTGGGAAGGCGGTGCTGCGCTTCTTCCCAACTACAGCACACCAGCCACTGCCGCTGCCATTTATTTATTTTGATTACTATGTTTATATTCTTAATGGTTAGCTGCCTTGAGTGTGGAAGGTCCTTTCAAAGAATAAACAAACAATAAACGGTATCATTCATTCCTAACCCCAGATCTTACTGTGCTGTCCGCAATGGCATAGCTAAGTGTCTATGTGAAAATTAGGGATACTTCATATAGGGCATTTAACTCCCAATGCAAACTGATGGCAGTGCCCCTTTTGCCTAAATTATGAGGTGCTCACTTGGACCGAGGAAGCTTGAAGTTATTCTGTGGTGCTGTTGTGCAGCAGAAGGTTGTGTTTGTTTAAGGCACATAAAGGAAAAATAATAAAGAGAAAGAATTTTTCAAATTGAATTTTCCCTTTGGCCACTGCATGGGTCACGGCTTCAACCAGAGTTGGGGGTCCTGTTGTCCTCAAGGTGTTGATGGACTCCAGCTTCCATCCATCATCTTTGACCATCAGCTGTGTTGGCTGGAGCTGAATTGGAATTCAGAAACACCTGGAGGGCTGCAAGTTCCTCATCCCTGGCCTAACCTGTCTGAAAAGACAGAAATTTTACAAAGTTCACTAGGCATGGAATCAAGTCCTTTCCCCAGAGACACATCGGAGCTGGCAGGTGATTCTGAAGGATAACTCACATTTCTGGTTCTTCTTGGGATTGTTACCTTCATGAATGTTTCCGAACTTTTTAATCTAGTACCAACATCGCTGGATATCTGGCCCGTCTCAAAGCAATGCTTTTGCTAGCATGAACATTTCTATGCACTGTTCAAAATTGATACACATTGACTTCCGGTCGGCGCCAGCGCTTAATGGCGGTCCTTGCCTCGAGCTCCGAGGCAGGACTGCTCTGTGAGTTCGGGTCTGACCCGCTACGGCGAGCGGGGGACCCCTAAAATCACAGGCGCTGAAGCCTGTGAACAAGGAGACTCGGCGGGCACCTTTTGCGCCCCCCGGTATTGCGAAAGAGCCTTTTTAAAGGCTCCGTAGCGGCATCGGGTGTGAGCGCGGTGCTGAGAGTCGCAACCCAGCTCGCAGAGTGAAGCCGCGTCGCCATAAGCGGAGAGCGTCGATTCCTTCCTGAAAAGAAAATTCGGACTGAACACCCGTGAGTAAGAGCGGAAAAAAGACGGTACAACAAAATTTTAAAAAATTTGGCTGAAAACGGGACGGCATAAAATAAGGAAGTCTGCCCCCCCCGGACTGCAGAAATCTAAAGCAACGTCAGACCTCGCTGCAGTTGCAAGAAAGTTACAGTTGAACTTTTAACCCTGACCTGTCAAATGTATCCTTCCCCCCCGATCGGCAAGAGAAGGGGGGGAAAGACAGTCTTGTGAAGATACTCTTTAATTTGAAAAGGAAACAAGGTTTCCCATCGCCCTGACTCCCCCGGGACGACCTGCCAGGAGTGAACACCGGGAGGAATGGGTCTTTTAAGAGCATCATTAAAAAGTCGGAAAGTTGGATAAAGTTGTAGAACTTGAAGGGGACTTTATTAGTGAAACTGATTAATTAAATCCATCAGAGGAAAAGTGTTTTTAATAACTTTAATGGCGGACTTCGGACTTTTCACATTTGGCTTCCTGTTTCTTTGTTTCCCCGAATTTGGACATTGTTAATTGCTCCCTCTTGAGGATCAAGAGGGGAAAAGTGTGACTAACAGTGGGATTTTCCATCGCGAGTTTTTCCTGTGAGAACGACCTTGGGACATGAGCGGCACAGCTGAGGAGATAAGAACCAGATCTAAAACTAAGGTAACACAAAAGAAAAGAGCCTCAATTTCTGGCCAAACAGTGCCGGCACCAGAAAGCTCAACAGCTGCATCAATGGATTCTATGACACAGGCACTACTGAAAATTAATCAATCCCTTGAGGCTTTAACAAAGCAATCCACAGAAAATACAAAAAAATTGACAGAATTGACAGTGAGACTGGACTTGAATACTACATCTGTGACAACTAATACGGAATCTATTAATAGACTGATTCAGGAATCTACAGAAACTAGGAAAATTGCTACGAGTGCGAAGGCAATTGCAGAAGAGACACAGGGGAAACTTGCGCCGATTGAGAAAAAAGTGAATGAGCATGAGGCAGCTCTCTCCCTATTGGAATTACAGAGGAAAGAACGAAATTTGAAACTAAGGCAAGTTCCAGAGAACGAAGGGGACGACCTGAAGGAATTCCTCACAGAGGCAATTTTGGAAAATTGGCGAGAGGATTTGGAAGATGATGAAATAGAAATAACAACGGCTTTCAGACTTGGCAGAAAACAAGTTAAAAGGGCAAGGGATTGTCTGATTACCCTAAGAACCAAGCAGGAGAGAGATAAGATATTGAACCTGCATTACCAAAAAGCTTTGGTCATTGAGAACACTCAAGCTCTGATTTTTAAAGATATTCCTAGATACATCTTGGAAGTGAGAACCTTTTATAGAGATCTTGCCAATTTGCTGAGGAAAAATTACATACCTTTCAGGTGGGAGTTCCCACAGGGATTGTCCTTTAACTATAAAGGGAAGAAGGTGAGAATAAGAACAGTACAGGAGAAAGAAGATTTCTTGGAGAGAAATTTGGAGGACCTGCAGAAAGGAACGGCACAAGGACTAACAGCAGAAGGGGGAGAACCAGTGGATATAGCAAACTTATCATACGGCCTACCACAATCAACAACTGAAGAAGAAGACAAACTTGGGGCAGTCGGAGGGACAAACGCTTAATAATCAAGATGTCACTGCAACTTCTTAGTTGGAATTGTAATGGTTTGAACCATCCCCGAAAAAGACGTCAAGTTTTTCATATCTTGAAAAAAGAGCAATTGGATTTGATATGTCTACAGGAAACTCATATAATCAGGACACATAGAAAATTGCTCGTGAATAAAAGATTAGGACAAGAATTTATATCTTCTGACAAAGTCAAAAAGAGAGGAGTTGTGATTTATGCAAAAGAAAAATTGGATCCAAAAATCAAATTTAAAGATGAAGAAGGAAGATATTTGGCAATTGAAGTACAGATTCAAGGAGAAAAGTATTTGGTTGTTGGAGTATACGCGCCAAATGACGGGAAGGCAGAATTTTTTAAGAAGTTGCATGGGACTTTGATGGACTATCTCGACTGCAAAATAATAATGATGGGGGACATGAATGGAGTGGTCTCTACAAATATGGATAAAGCACAAAGACAAATGATCTCTAAAGAAGGTAGATTATCAAAGATCTTTTTTGAGATGACAGAAAATATGGACCTAATAGATATTTGGAGGACTAGAAACCCTCTCGAAAGAGAGGGAACTTTTTTCTCGGAATCTAAAATGACATGGACAAGAATCGACCAAATCTGGGTATCTAGTGTGATGGCTGCAAAGATAAAAAAAGTGGAAATCTGCCCAAAAACCTGCTCCGACCATAACGCAGTGAAGATGGAAATGAAATTGACAACAACTGGATCCTTTAGGTGGAGAATGAATGACTTCCTATTTAGAGATGAACAAATTTGTGAAAAGGCCCTAAGGACATTGAAAGATTATTTTGAGATTAACTTAAGAACAAAAGTTGAAAAAAGAATAATTTGGGACGCAAGTAAAGCCGTGATGCGAGGCTTCCTGATACAACAGAATTCAATTAAGAAGAAAAAACAAAATGAAAGGAAAAGTAGAATTCTGGAAAAGATGAAGGAAGGAGAAAAGAAATTGAGGTCCAATCCAAAGTCTCATGAAATATTGAGAGAAATAAAATATTATCAGATGCAGTATATGGAACTTACAAACCAAGAGATAGAATGGAAAATTAAACAAATGAGACAGAGGACATTTGAATCAGCAGATAAATGTGGGAAGCTTCTTGCATGGCAATTGAAAAAAAGACAGAAACTGAACACTGTTACTTGTCTGGAGGAGGATGGAAGGAGTATATGTAAGCCGAATGAGATAAGTAACTGTTTTCAAAGTTATTTCAGGAAATTATATTCACAAGGGCCTGTGAAGGAACAAGAGATAGATGAATTTTTGGAAAATTATGGACTACCAAAAATCTCGGAACAGAACAGGCTGATTTTGAATCAAAAAATAACAGAACAAGAAATAGAGGAAGCCATTCAAAAGACACAATTGGGAAAATCTCCAGGACCAGATGGCCTGACGGCTAAATATTACAAGGTTTTGAAAGACTGTCTAGTACAACCATTGAAAGAAGTATGCAATGAGATACTGGAAGGGAAGGGGGCACCTGAATCGTGGAGAGAGGCTTTTATATCACTTATACCAAAAACTGAGACTGAAAAGAACCAGGTTAAAAACTACCGCCCGATCTCACTTTTAAATGTGGATTACAAAATATTTGCAGACATTTTAGCAAAAAGACTTAAGAAAGTGTTGATAGGTGAGATTCATAAAGATCAAGCTGGCTTTCTCCCGGGAAGACACATGTCGGACAATGTAAGGAATATAATTGACATTGTGGAGTTATTGGAAACAAACATTAATAGAAAAGCAGTATTGATTTTTGTGGACGCGGAGAAAGCCTTTGACAACATTTGTTGGAGCTTTATGAAAAAGAATCTCCAGGGGATGGGGGTAGGCCAAGGTTTTGAAAATGGTATAAGTGCAATATATTCTAAACAGAAGGCAAAACTAATTGTGAATAATGTGGTAACTGAAGAGATAGCTATAGAGAAAGGAACACGACAAGGATGCCCCATTTCTCCCTTACTTTTTATTTCAGTCTTGGAGATATTGTTAAACATGATTAGAAAGGACCAGTTGGTAAAAGGAATTCAGTTCGGAGCGAAAGAGTATAAGTTAAGAGCATTTGCAGATGACTTAGTCTTAACATTACAGCAGCCGAACACTAGTACAAAAAGAGTTTTAGAACTGATAGAAATATTTGGTCAAGTTGCAGGATTTAAATTGAATAAACAAAAAACTAAAGTGCTGGAGAAAAATCTAACAAATGAGGAAAAAGAGGCATTCCAAAAAGAAACTGGTTTGGGGTTAGCAAAAAAAGTTAAATATTTGGGGGTAAATCTGACATCGAAAAACGTGAATCTATTTAAAGACAACTATGATAAATGTTGGTCAGAAGTTAAGAAAGATCTAGACACATGGTCAGGATTGAAACTTTCTCTGTTAGGAAGAATCGCCGTTATCAAAATGAATGTATTGCCTAGAATGTTATTTTTGTTTCAGACTTTACAAATAATAGACAAGATGGATTGTTTCAAGAGGTGGCAGAAAGACATATCCAAGTTTGTCTGGCAGGGCAAAAAGCCTAGAATAAAATTTAAGATTTTAACAGATGCTAAAGATAGAGGAGGCTTTGCCCTGCCAGACTTAAAACTGTACTATGAATCAGCAGCATTCTGCTGGTTGAAAGAATGGCTGCGCCTCGAGAATGCAGACATCTTGGATCTTGAAGGATTTGATAATAGATTTGGTTGGCATGCATATCTATGGTATGATAAGGTAAAATCTCATAAAGGTTTCAAAAATCATGTTGTCAGGAAAGCTTTGTACAATGTTTGGATTCGATATAAAGATTTACTTGAAAGTAAAACCCCCAGGTGGTTGTCACCTATGGAAGCCAAAGAGGTGAAAAAATTGAATATGGGGCCACATTGGCCTAAATATTCTGAAATTATAGTACAGGATGGTGAACAACTGAAACTGAAAAGTTTTGAGGAGTTGAAAGACAAGGTGAGAGATTGGCTACATTATAGACAAATAAATGAAGCATTTAAACAGGACAGAAAGATAGGCTTCCAGATGGAGAGATCCAAACTAGAAACAGAATTGTTAGAACCCAATACTAAAAACCTATCAAGGATGTATAATTTGTTGCTGAAGTGGAATACTCAAGATGAAATGGTGAAGTCTAGTATGATTAAATGGGCACAAGATATTGGACATGATATTGAGCTTGCTGACTGGGAGCAGTTGTGCACCACTGGTGTTAAATTTACGGCATGTAATGCCTTAAGAGAAAACATTATGAAAATGATCTACAGGTGGTACATGACTCCTGCTAAGTTAGCGAAGATCTATCATTCGCCCAGTAACAAATGCTGGAAATGTAATGAAACTGAGGGAACCTTCTTTCACCTTTGGTGGACCTGCCCGAAGATTAAGGCATTCTGGGAAATGATCTATAATGAAATTAAGAAAGTTCTCAAGAGAACCTTTTTCAAGAAACCAGAAGCTTTTCTCTTGGGCATGGTGGGCCAAATGGTGTCAAGGAAGGACAAGACATTTTTTATGTACGCCACAACAGCAGCAAGAATTCTCCTAGCAAAGTATTGGAAAACGCAAGAACTACCCACGCTGGAAGAATGGCAGTCGAAGGTGATCGATTATATGGGATTGGCGGAGATGACTGGCAGAATTCGAGACCGGGGGAAGGAGGCGGTGGAAGAAGATTGGAGTAAATTTAAAGAATATCTTAAAAATCGTTGTAATTTGGATGAAAACTAAGGTTCAGGGCAATAAGAGGTAAAGAGCTACAGCTGTTAATACTAAGTTAAAGAAAATTTAATTGATGGAAAAAAAGGTATACATTGTTTGACTAAAAAGTTGCTGAAAAATCTGAAATAAGGATGCAGAAAAGGGGTGGTATGGGGAGGTCCATTTTATATGTTTGTTATTGTTTTTGTTTATGTTATTGTTATGTTTGTTTTTTATGTGGAAAAATAAAAATTACTTAAAAAAAAAAAAAAAAAAAAAAAACAAAATTGATACACATTTATGGATTTATTTTCATTAGCTTTCGCCACTTACTTTTTCAGTACCTGCTGTTCTTTTATATTAGCATGAACACTTGTAGGTGGGGACATTCTATTTTTTAGTATATATAACTATTTTGAATTGATGCATAAGAGATGCATTTTACTTGTTCTGTTTTGTAGTCTTCTGGCGGTTGCTTTGTGTTGGCTCTAACCAGAGACATTTTAAGGTGTTGCTTCCCTGCATATTTGCCCTAAGCCAATTTTAAAAGTCTGCTGACTATTTCTTAATTGGCAGTGAAGTGTTTAATTCTTGAAAGTTGTTTCTTAGTATAAACTGGAGACCTTCACTGAATCAAGATTCTCTGAATATAAGGCGGAACCTTATGGGGGTAAGTACCACTATGCTACACAACACTACAATCCAGTCCCACTTAGGCCAGACTGAACCATCCAAACCCTTCACAGTGTGGTGTATCTCCTTTTACTTCTGCCGGCTGAGCTGGCCTCCTGCCAGTCACCAGTTGGGCAGGCAGGAGTCCCGTTGACATTATCCCAGTGGATACCCAGCAGAGGGCCTTGAAATGGGTTTCCAAAGGTGGGAATGGGGCTGAGCTGGCCTGGGATGCAATGGATCATGAGGTGGTCTAAAAGCAGGCATCAGGTGACATTAGGCCAGCTTTTCTTGCCCTCACTTCCCAATTCCATGGCCACTGAGTAGCTGAGGATGTTGTGATAGCTCTGCCACTTCACAAAAGGCTGTGTCAGCAGGTGGTGGGAGTTCGGGTAGCAGCCTGAGAGGAATTGTACAGGAACCAGCTTTTATTGCTTTCTCAATGCATTATGTAAAGGACCCAGTATAATAATATAGAACAAGGCCTTCAACCCAAAAGGACATATTTATGAACCTTTGTTCTATCGCATGATGCGATTCGGTGCTTCTGCGCATGCGTGTGATGTCATTTTGTGCTTCTGCACATGTGCGAGTGCCAAAACCTGGAAGTAACCCATTCCAGTACTTCTGGGTTTGGCATGGTCCGCAACCCGAAAATGCGCAACCCGCAGCATTCGTGACCCGAGGTATGACTGTAATTTAACTATCTTCTTCTATCAATAATGAGTTATATGTTAGCCAGCTTCCTCTCATATTTTTCTTCTTTACAGCCTTTGCCTCTAATGGAGATGTCCAATGAGGGATGTTAGGTTCCATCAATCTTTTATATTTTTCCCAAACCCTAAGTAGGGTATTTATTACTATATGGTCAGTAAAACCTTTATGTACTTTGGATTTTTCATAATTTAAATATGCATGCCAACTGAAATGGTTGTTATGCCCTTCTAAATCTAAAAGCTCATTATTTTTAAGATGACACCAGTCTCTTGTCCAACAAAAGCAGACTGCTTCATAATATAATTTTAGGTCAGGCATGCCAAAAAAAAAAAAAACCCTTTCTCTAAGGTCAATAAGTGTGTGCTTGCTTTGTTCTAAAACACATGAAAGCATCAAATGGAACTGGGCTTTAGTTTCGGCCACCTTATCTCTCCATTTTTGTATGTCCTGAAAACACGGTACGGTGGTACCTCAGAAGTTGAACGGAAACCATTTCAGAAATCCATTCAATTTCTAAACATTTGGAAGCCACGGAAGGTGTGTTGTACGTTCAGGTTCCAAAGAACGTTAGCAAACCAGAACACTCACTTCTGGTTTGTGGCATTTGGGAGCTGAAACATTCGACTCGCAAGGTGTTCAGGATCCAAGGTTTAGCTAAAGATGGATGCCCTTCACAGTTTTGGGAGAGTTCCTCAAAGACACCCATCCTGACTTTAAATGAAACATTGGTAAGATGAGACTGTACTGTATTAAGTGCAGAAGAAATTTATCTGTTTCTTCTGAGGTCATTGTCTTTGTATGGTATCAGAAGAAGTCCTGAGATTGACGAAGGTCACAAACAAAGTCTGAGAGCAATTTAAAGTATATTTCTGTACAATACGGCATGAAATGAAGCAGTGATCAATTGTTGATCTTACAACTTGGATGCCTGTTTGCTCATAAGACGATATGTCCTTGGTTGCCTTGCAGCCCATAATTGATACTAGATACGTAGCACAGATTTTCTTAGTGAGATCAGGTAAACTAATGGGTCTATTTCTAAGTAGAGAAAAGAATTTAGGTCACTCCAGTTATTAACTGAAAAGTTGGGGAAACAAAAATGCGATAAATTTATAATTGGTGTAATTTTAAAGAAGTATTTTTTGTATGTTTGTTAAACAAAAGAGGTGGTGTTAAAATCAGGGCATTTTTACAACACTGGCTCCTGGAAAATGATAGTTTGAAAATGGAAAGCCACGCTATTGATTTTAAAGCATAGTTTGCACTGTAATCCATACAAAGGTAAACCATGGGGAAGGACTGATGAGGACGTCACTCTCTTGTGAGGGGAGGAACTACAGTGCTTAGAGATGACTAATTAAGCAGTAAATTAATTGTTGAAATGCTGGTGATGATCATGATGATGAAAGCTGGCTCCCAATAGCAAACTATCGTTTTGCTGTAGAGGCTAATATGCATGCTCTTATTTTGCTTGTATTGTGCATTGGAAAACATAAGCTTCTCTGAGGCCAAGCCAGATGGTAGTTTAGGTGCAGCTGTCAGAAAATAGTCCAATCCAGCTTTTCTTATACCAGGTGGAGCAGTAGATTCCTACCTGCGTGGGACACCTCCTTTGCCTTGGGATGTGAGAGCAGATGCTCCTGGCATGTTCCAAGAGAAAACCCAGAGAATCAGAGTGCCTCATACATCAGCATTAACGGTACAGAGCTAATGTATCAATGAATATGATGGTATACGTGGGTCCATGCACTTTGTCTGCCCTTCCCCTCCTCTTTGGCACAGTCCTGTGCAGTTTTCTTCAAGGTAACAGACATTGAACTCAGTGGGCCTTACTGCCAGGTAAGTGTTCATGCCAGGTTGTAGCTTGAGTCCCTGATTGATTTTGGGCTGTGTCTGTATGAGCAGCATAGTATTTCCAGACCACCCAGGTCCAAATAAAAGCTACTGGCTCTGTTTTAACACTCTCCTTTCCTTGATTTTGAAGGCTTGCCCGACATGTGGATCGACTGGTAGATGTCACTGCAGTAAATGCAATGGAAACAGCAAGGTAAGTAGTTGTGAGTAAGGGGGATGTTTTGCTTAGTGTGGAGTTTTGGTTTTGTTGAATAGTGAGGATACAGATGAGAAAATAAAAGGTGGTGGAGGAAGCAACATTTCTTTTGTGCAGTAGCCTATCCTGCTATTGTCTAAACAGCTGATGGGATGTTGACTAGTACGACCAAATTGGAACCCCAGAGATACAAACCAGAAAGTCAGTAAATATTTGATATAGCAATTGTACTGGATGTCGGGGGTATCCATTTTCTATACTGGATTTTCTTCCATATTTGGAAGCTCAGAACAGAGAACAGTTAAAACTACTGACTACATAATCATGAATGTGAAAAATATTAAAGTAAACATTGCAATACCACCCGAAATTGATAAAAGTCGCAACTAACAACCCTTCCATCAATTTTTAATCTGTTAATTCAGGAAAAGGTTTATTTTTATTTTTATTTTTAAAAACCTACATTTTTACGTGCTTCATGAAAATAGAAAGGGATGAAGTATGGTGGAATCGAATAGAGTATCAGTTCAAAGATTGATGGAACTGGGCAGCTTCTCATATTAAGAGGCAAGAAATCTCTAGCTGCATCTTGGCAGTGTTAAGGAAGCAGAAGGAGAAGGTCAACACCTCTCATTTGGATGGAATCAGCCAGGTTGGGTCAAGGAGACAGGGAAGTCCTCTGTCACAGAGGAAAGACCTTTGGATTATTGACCAAGACAAAGTGGTCTCCAGGACTGACCCTTCCCCTCATACTTCAGCACCACGTTTCAAGAGTTGCAGGAAACAGATCTTCTAAGATTTTTTTTGTCTCAGATGGCAGCAGTTTGAGGTTCAGAGGGCATTAAAAATACACTTGGTGGAGAGTGGAATCTGATTCCTGGGGGGTGGGGGAGAGAGATAATCCCCCTTGTTTCCCAGAAGCAAGCCACCCAAGATTGTCTTGTCCTGAGAACCACCAAAAGCAGGTAGAATTGAGAAGGCTTGGATCTAGCCAACATTTCTGACAGGTCTGCCGTTACAGCTGACTCATTTGCCCATAGGGACACCTCTTCGCAACAATGTCATCATTGGGGATATGTAGAAAGGTGGTGCCTTGGGCCTCTCCATCTACATTCCCAGGGTGTTACAAGATGGACATCGGTAGTGAAGTGATTCCTTGTCAAAGATGATCATGGAGATCTGTTTTTGCCCAATGAGTGTTTTGTTTGGAGATACCCTGCTTATTTCTGGCTCTTATGTCTAAAATTAAATCCCAACAGCAACAGTGTGGGAGATGTCAAGGAAGAGGAGTCCGGTTTGTGGATGAAACATGTGACCAATGTATGGGAAGTGGAATTGAAAAGTGCGTGAGTCAATATGCAAATATATGAAGAAGATGCTCATTTTTATTTGCACTGTGGGGTTTGAGTGTTGCATTATGTGTGACAATTGCACTGCTTCCTGGTCCCCTGATACGTGAGATACCATGGGCAATCTTATGGTGGAGCTTCAAGCTATAGGTTCAACAGATGATAGGTTCACACGTATACTGTGCTAATGCATGCATGTGTAAATATCTACTTTTCTCTTGTTACTATAGCACAGTTGCTCAGAGACTGAGGCATAGACCAGAAAGTCTTTGCTTCAAATCTTGCCTTTTCTGTGAACTGAGGCTGTATACACACTATATACCTTTAAAGCACATTCAAAGCACATTCTTTCCCTCAAAGAATTCTGGGCACTGTGGTTTTCTCCTCTCAGAATTAAAATTCCCAACAACGCCCAACAAACTACAGCACCCATAATTCTTTGAGGAAAATAATATGTTTTGAATGTGTTTTATAGATATCATGGGTGGTCAGCCTCACTCATTGGCCTTGGGAAAGCTGCAGGATGAAAGACACATCTGCAGTATGGGAATAATGAGACTTAGCTTACATTCAGAGGTGTCCAAATGTTTGAAATACTGCATGTGAAGGACTTAAAATACCCTAAGTTAAATTTTTAAAATTAAAAATATAGGAAGTATTGTCCTAGATCTTTCTGTAACTGAATTGATTCAAATGCATTTTGCACTTGGGAAGGAATTTGTGCCCAAATGTAAAATAAAGCAAAAGGAGTTGCCTAATGGCAGCACCCTGGAATGAGGGCTATAGTCTAATTGTCTGGGAAACTAGGGGGGGGGGGGGGATGGAAGTCTCTTCTGTTTCATGATTTTTCGCATTCAGAGACGTGTACAGTTGTTTTGCAAAATTTCAACTAGCGTGAAAAGTTAGACTACGAAATGTTAGCGTGAAAAGATAAGCGATGATGATGCAGCAGCCTCCCTGAAGCTCAAGCTGAACTGTGCCTAGCTGGGGGATGTATGGAAGCCTGTGGGAATTCCATGGTGGAAAAATAAATATGAACGAAAGGCTGTCTTAGGGATATGTATGAAATAGAAGGATCCGAAGAAAGCAAAAGAAGCAGATTTCCAGCCCTTAACCCAAACTATGGGTCATGCCGCACTGCATGTCTCTGTGTGCCTGTGTTGGCTAAGTATATTCAAGAGAGCAGAAATAGGGTTGCCATCCCCTGACTAGTATTGGCCAAACTGGGAAATGTTGCTGACTGAAAAAGAAGCTCTGCTTGTTATGTGTCCTGAGGCCCAAGAGATAGCAGCATTTCCCAACAGAAAAACAAAACAAGAAGACAGCTCTAGAACTGAGAAACCTCTATTCCATTGGTTTTACCAGATTATCCTTCCCTTTTTGTGTGTGTGTTTTAGCCGGGCTCACATACCGAGTAGTTTCATTACATTTTATCGCACCTTGTGTTTTATTACATTTTATTTACAGTTGCCAGGAGTGTTCTGGTACGGGAACAACAGTCTGCAATGATTGTGAAGGAAAAGGACAACTTCTGTCGTTCATTGAGCTGCAAGTTGAATGGCAAGTCTTGACAAAATAGACTGTGGTGGAAAGGGGAGGCCGCTTCTAACTGTGTGGAAAATTGGCTCTGCCTACCAAAGCCGCCTGAGTTTTACCTTCAGCATCATGAGTGAATGGATCCAGTACAGATGCTAGAAATGGTTACTCAATCGATCTGGAAAATATGGGCTTGAGGCCTCTTGTCATTTAGGTTAGCGTATGGGGCTAAATGAGGCACTGCTCTGGCTCAATCTGCGCCGACAGCTACCTTTGAGCATTGTGCCAGTTTTGTGACTTCATAAAAAAATGGTCAGTGGCTGATGTGGTTCAGTTCCCCCATGGGACTGCACTGTGTTTGATTTATGTTGGAGATTGGGCCAGCTCTTTGACCCCGCGTAAAAAGCTTACATAGCAGGGGGAGCCATTTTGGGAGCATTTGGTTTGAGAAGACCGTTGTGCTGTGTTGTCATCGCAACTCTCCTGCCTTTTGCCTTCATAGGAAGAACCACGTTAATGAATATGTGGCAGATGAAAGATCTGGATTTCCTATTGAACTCTTCAAAACAGTTACTGGAGAGACGTTGTTTGTTGATGACAGCCCTATGGTAATGAAATGCTTTCAGCAAAAGCAGTAATGCAAAGAGAGGCAGGGTTTGAAAAGGAACCAACTTAAGTGTTGGCAATTAATTAATCGGTGGAGCATATTTCACCATATAATGTCCCCCAGACACATAAATCTTCCCCCACCCCACTCCAACCTCTCTCTCACCCTGGGCCACAACACACACGCGATCATAAAAGTAATGGTAGCCATACAAAAATACGCAGGTATGACTGTGACATGCATGTGCTCCTCCTTCCAGTCATGGTGTTTTGGTGTTGGGTGACAGTGGCGCTTGGCCCACTTCAGCAGTGCATTTGTCAAATGGCAACACATTTTTCTGTGGAGGCCCACGCTGGGGCTTGTTTCGGCACTGGGCTGCCAGAGCCTTAGAAGTGACAAAGTGTGAACCCAAACTCTCTGGCTCCCATTTCCATTAGACGTTTAAAACAGCATCATACCACATTAAACAGTCATGGCTTTCCCCCAAGGAATCCTGGGAACTGTCTTTGGTTAAGCATGCTCAGAGTTGTTAAAAAGGTAAAGGAACCCCTGACCACTAGGTCCAGTCATGACTGTCTCTGGGGTTGCAGCGCTCATCTCGCTTTATTGGCCGAGGGACCAAGCGTACAGCTTCCGGGTCGTGTGGACAGCATGACTAAGCCGCTTCTGGTGAACCAGAGCAGCACACGGAAACGCCGTTTACCTTCCTGCCGGAGTGGTACCTATTTATCTACTTGCACTTTGTGCTTTCGAGCTGCTAAGTTGGCAGGAGCAGGGACCAAGCAACGGGAGCTCACCCCGTGGCTGGGATTCGAACTGCCGAGCTTCTGATCGGCAAGTCCTAGGCTCTGTGGTTTAACCCATAGCGCCATTCCTTTAAGAGAGCTGCAGTTCCCAGAGTGGTTTACTAATCCCTCTTCCCAGGGAACTTTCCTGATAATTTTGTGTAAAAGAGAGAGGGCTGGACAGGGACATACTGGGTTGCCCAGAAACAGCCTGGCTTCATCATCTCGCATTGGCAACAGTAATTTGCTCTGCATTTTACTTACGTGTCCGCAGTGCAGGCAAGAGGCTCTTCTTGGGTGGTATGCAGTTGTATTTTAGAGATCAGCTATGGTTCATGTCTACATAATGTGATAAAACAATGACTAGCCTGCTCTTGCTCCTCGGTCAGGACTTCAGTTTTCTATTTGTATGTCTTTGAAATTTGTGTTTCCATAGGTATATCCAGTGATTAGTTTCCCTGATTTTGGCGTCAGTCAAGCCTCCAGCAATGCCGTTGAACAACACCAAGCTCAGTTTGCATCTACAAGGCGGATACTCAGGCAGGCAAGTGCTGTGAATATTAACTGAATCACCACTGAGGCGATGGTCCTCAGTGCTGTGGTCCAAGAGAATTGCCTGGAGCGCTTCCTTCCCCCATGCAGGGTCATGGTGAAATTCATGCACCTGCTGGTCTCCACTGGCCTGTGCCTTGCAAACATCCTAAGCTTTGTAGGTTTTTTCTATATTGTTTGGCCAAGTTCCTACATTGGCAGCACCCTAGGCTAAGGGATAGCTGGGTCAGAGAATAGGGATGGGGAACATCTGGCTTTTCAGGTGTTGTTGCCCAGCAGGCATGCCCAGCGGTTTGGGACAAGAACATCAGGAGGGTGCCAGATTCCCCATCCCTGCCAGATAGGGCTGCAGCATGTCCGTATTCAGAATGTGCCTAACTCTTGCCATTCTTCTATGTATAAAAGAAAGCCATTCAGGTTTGAAGTTTTCTGTGAACGAAACACTGATGTTTAGATCCTAAAAAGTATCTTCTTTGTGTTTTTACAGAGGCAAACAATTGAGCTGATACTTCTCACCAGGGTACAATATTTATGGCATGGCAAACCTTACTCCTTCTATGTTTATGGCAAGGAACGCAAGGTGCATGCGGAGGATTATCCACAGAAGTGTTGCTGTACCATCCTGTGATTATTATGGGCTATTTCAGCTGGTGTAAAAGAAGCACTGTTGTTTAAAACTTGTGGAATATTTGCAGTCCCTCCTCATCCCATTTTTATTTTATAAATGAAGTTTATTGACCCACTTTATAAGAATTGTGGAAGATGCTTAAATAAATAGGACATATAGGACTAAAGTTTGCCAAACTCCAGGATTACATATTAGAAGGAGAAAGAAGAGTTATCAGTGTAAGGATGTCTTGTGCACAACAGAACATTCCTGCCCCCCACCCAGCGTGTCTCCTGAATATGTTCTTTTTAAATGCTTTATTAATATTAAAAAGATATAACAAAGAAATATATATATAATCAAAATAGAAATACAAAAAGAAAATCTCATTATTTGTTCACTGTACATTCTTGAGTTCCCTACGACTTCCCGCCACCCCATCATGCATTTACTTCTTATTTTATCCAGTGCACTATTAATCTCTATTTTCTTTTTAATTGTCAATAATATATTCTCTTATAAATATCCATCGTAACACACAAGTCATTCAAATCCTGCCACATTTATACTAGTACAATAATCTTTAAGATTTTTTTTATATATGTCCCAATTCCAAATAAATGTTTGTTCAGTATTACCTCTCAATTTGTCTGTAATTTTTGCCAGTTCAGCAGACTCAATCAATTTACCGTATTTTTCGCCCCATAGGACGCACCGGCCCATAGGACGCACCTAGTTTTTTGGGGGGGAAATAAAGGAAACAAAATCCCCCCCCCCCCAGGTTCACTGCACTAATCCCGAAGCTTGGGGCATGCAGAGCTCAGCGCGCCCCAAGCTTCCGGGTGCTGGCAAGGTCTCCGCTAGCCGTGGGAGAGCTGGGTCTTCCACGGCTAGCGGATAGCTTCCTGAAGCCTGGAGAGCGAGAGGGGTCAGTGCGCACCGACCCCCCTCGCTCTCCAGGCTTCAGCGAAAGCCTGCATTCGCCCCATAGGACGCACACACATTTCCCCTTCATTTTTGGAGGGGAAACAGTGCGTCCTATAGGGCGAAAAATACGGTACTTTGCCACTACAACTTTGTTGGGATTTTCTCTCCTTTCCAATTCATTTTTTTATGCTCATCATAGATTATGTTCCAGAACTCCTTAATTTTCTTGCATGTCCACCACATGTGTAAAATTGACCCTTACGCTTCCCCGCACCTCCAACATTTGCTTGAAATATTTTTATACATTTTAGATAATTTTAGTGGAGTCAGGTTCCATCGGAATTGCATCTTCATAAAGTTTTTGTTCAGGGTGTAACAAGCAGTAAATTTCATATTGACCTTCCATAAATTTTCCCAGGCGGTCATTGGGATGTTGTAGCCAAAGTCTTGGGCCCATTTGACCATAACAGATTTTACCTCCTCCTCCTTGACTTCCCAGCCTAGAGGAGGAAAGGGCTGGGCTTTGTTTGGGCAGCAGAAGCGCTTGAGTGGCCGCCATTTTAAGCAGCCCCTCTCTGGAGCCCTTTTGCTTGCCGCTCATTGTCCCTCCACTGCCAGTCCCTGCTGCTCCAAGACACAGGTAAGCAGCCACCTGGGCTCGTGGCGCTCTTGCATCATCCCCCCCCCCCCCAGGTCTGAGGGACAGTGGACCGGCCTCCTGCTGAAAAAGCTTGCTGACCACTGATCTAGTGCAACTGTTTCATTGAATATTGATGCTTTGATTTCTCTGCTGCTATCTGAGAGGGGATATCTCTTCTATCATCCTGAGAGCATTTTTAAATTGTTTTTCAAAGTGAACTAGGAAAATCACCAAATAAATGATTCATTCGACTCTTTATATAGATCTCTGTAGTCTCTCTCACTCTCTCCTTCCCTCCATCCCTTCTGCTTTCCCCCTTTCACCCCTAAACATTCTGTGTCATTGAATTCTTATGGGGTGTTTTGGTTTCCCCCCTCCTTGATAGGATTTATTCCTACAGGGTTTTTCTGCAAACCTAGTGTTACCTTAGGGATACCCCAAGTCTGCCGATGCCTTTACTGTGGGTGGTGCAGTTTTGACTCCAGTTACATGAGCACAATAATACACATTGGAGACAGAGGGCATGATGGAGGTGCTTCACTCCTTCTCAAGGGGTAGGTCAATAGCTGGAGGTTACCTGGATTCATATTTGTCATTAGTGACCCCTGTGACCAGTGGCGTAGCGTGGGGGGTGCAGGGGGGGGCCGGCCGCACCGGGCGCAACATCTGGGGGTTAGGGTTAGGGGGCGCAAATCCACGGGTTAGGGGGCGCAAATTACTTGCCTTGCCCCGGGTGCTGACAACCCACGCTACGCCACTGCCTGTGACTAGCTTTGTCTGTTGGCCAGGTATGGCCATATCTGGGTTAGAATAACTTGACCACCACCAAAGGAGCATACTATTCATGTATACGACGATAGCAGCGTGGATACTAATGGCCCAGAGTCTCGACCAAAGAAAAATAGTTGAAAAAGACGATGGACTATGCCGAAATGGCGACAATGACCAGGAAAATTAGAAACCAAGAAGATAGAAAGTTTAATAAGGAATGGAGAAAATTTATATGTTACCTAAGAGAACACTGTAAAGGACTAAGAACTTCGGCAGGATTATAACAACACTTGTAACGAAAACTAAGGTAAAAATGAATTGTTAAGAAAAAAACGAGAAATTATATGATGCAGTAGAAAATGGTTGACAATGGAACCCATGGAGGGAAGTCAAAGGATTCAGGGAATCCTATATGTTTATGATTATGATTATTGTTCGAATTTAGATGTATATTGTAAAACTGACTAATAATACAGTATACGTAAATCCGGCACTGCATACGAGAATCAAACCTGTAGCCTTGGCATTATCAGCACCACACTCTTAACTAACTTAGCTAGTGATGTTAGGCTTAAGCCCTAAAAATGGTCATGATAAAAAATATTGGAGATGGGAGTGTATCATGTTGCCAGCCCAACATGTCAAAGACGCAGATTTCAGTAAAAACATTTCTCCTTCAAAATACTGTTCTTTCTCCATGTCATTTAGTATGAGGTCCCTCCTGTAGGTGAAATTGTACTGCAGAAATCCTGGAATTCCAAGTTCTCCAGGCCTTTGGTGATAGAATAACAGCTGCAGCCTAGGAGTGGGGAACCTCTGGCCTTCCAGATATTGCTGGGCTCCAAATCCAGTCTGCCTCAGCCAGCATGGCCAATCATCAAGGATCTAGAGAGCCTTACAATTCAACTTCTGTCACCAGTTCAGTCTGCCAATGCGAATATTGTTCTTCATATGGATTTAAAAATAGAAGAAACCCAGAGGGACTTTTGGAAATTCCCTTGCAGAACACAGAAAAGAGGAGGAAGTGCTTTAGTCCTATGTAAAAATGTGATTGCTCCCTGAAGAGCTGTTGAAATGGGTTTTCTTTGATTCAAAAGAGAGCTTGATCAAAGCACCACCATGTGGCAAAAGCCATGTACTGTTGATGTCAGGAAACTTCGCTGCCTTCCTGATTGAGTGTTATGGTTCTAAATGCCAGCTAGCTGTCATCTCAGCATGTGTTGGGAAACTATTTTATAACTAGATGTTTGAGCTTCATTATTCTGCTCGTTCCGACTTGCTAAATATAGTCTGTCATTATTTGCCTTTATAGAATAAGCAGCCAGCTAATCAACTTCTGCCTCTATAAACAAATATGCCACCTGCAGTTAATTGTTGCCTCTGAAATGTGTCCTGATTCATAGACATTTGTGCAAATTCAGAGTCTACAGGAGGCTCTTATGTTGGGTGTATTCTGTGGAATAATGGAGACATCTTAAGAACGATAGAAAACCTGAGATATAGACTTATTTACCCTTACGAGGAAATAAGTCACGCTTAGCCCACGCAGGCATATGTAGTAGTGGGTTGTTGGCATGGAAACTGCAGTCATTCAGCAAAATATGTGTGCTAGCATAACAGGATTTTACACTCCTCCCCTGTGCCATCCCCATATCTGTTCAGGGGGGGCGGTTTGGGGGAAGCCCCAGAATATATTTAGGAGGTGGGAGGGGGGGCGAGAAGGAGAATATTTCATTATTCAAGGAGAATCCTTATGCTGGTGGTACATTCTCCTTAGTACTATAATGAATACAACCCACTCTGTGTCACTGAGTTCAGATCAGCATTTGTAGAACCAGGTGGTGGTAGTTTTTCCAGACTAATTAAATATAAAAAGGGTGTAACCTTACTTATGCAGCTCAATTCACCATGCCACAAGTACCTGTAATAATGTGAAGTGAACCTTATTTAAGAGCGTAGGGATGCAAGTGGTGCTGTGGTCTAAACCACTGAGCCTCTTGGGCCTCTCAGTCAGAAGGTTGGCAGTTCGAATCCCTGCAACAGGGTGAGCTCCTGTTGCTCCGTCCCAGCTCCTGCCAACCTAGAAGTTCGAAAGCATGCCAGTGCAAGTAGATAAATAGGTACCGTTGTGGAGGGAAGGTAAACAGCATTTCTGTGCGCTCTGGTTTCTGTCACGGTGTTCCGTTGCGCCAGAAGTGGTTTAGTCATGCTGGCCACATGACCCGGTAAGCTGTCTGCGGACAAACGCCGGCTCCCTCGGCCTGAAAGCGAGATGAGCACTGCAACCCCATAGTCACCTTTGACTGGACTTAACCATTCAGGGGTCCTTTACCTTTTACCTTTACCTTTTATTTAAGAGCGTAGCCATTTTTAATTGAAATCTCATCATGTGGCAGAGACAGAAATCGTTTCAAGTCACAGCTGGTGTGGCTGATTAGATAGGCATCCTGAATCCAATCAGATATGCAACCCACAGAAAAAACTGCCACTGAGTTCGGCAGAGCTTCCTCCAGATTTTAAATGTGTGTCAGTTTGCAGCGTTGGTAAAGGAGACTATGGGTTGGAGAATTCAGTGCAAGCAAAATTGGTTGTTCTAAAGCAAGACAAAAAATTTGATACTGATAATAGAGAAAATACAAATTCTTTGCGTTTAAGGTTATTGTTTAAATTTGAGTCTAACAAGGCAAGAGCTGAATTGGGTGGAAGGGATTGCTGTGTGATTTTGGAAATAAAGTGGAACACCTTTTTCCGAAAGGAGAATACAATCGTGCAACTCCACCACACATGGGAAAATAATATTTGGAATGTGGTTCTATCAGAACGCCTTATTCAACATAGAAGGGCAATTAAAGGCACTTCAGAGATAGACACTTTTAGCGAGACTTGGCTTCCATTCTTTTTCTTTATAAATGAGATAAAAGATACCTTTTTCCATCCACAACACAAGAACCTCTGTGGAGGGGATACCTGAATTGACAATGCATAAATAAACTTGTATTGCATATGAAGCTTAATAAGAATGTACCACTAGACAAGTTACTGTAGTTATATGTTGTTCTTGTATTTACATGAAAACAAAAATATTTGGATTAAATATATGTAAATATACTGATGCTGTTTCAGCATAGATATAACAGAATAAGCATTCTCTTGCTGGGGTTTCCACAGGAGGGAAATAAGGAGAGAAACTATCAGAATCTTTGACAATGAATAATAATAATAATAATAATAATAATAATAATAATAATAATAATATTTTTTTATTTATACCCCGCCCTCCCCAGAATATGGCCTTTCTGGTTTTTTCAATGTTTCCCAATTGCTTCCAAAGTCTGATCTGATTACAGAAGCATAATATATGATGAGTGAATGAAAACAGAACAGTCTGGAGAATGTGTGAGCTTTATGTGCACAGATTCCAATTTTTTAAAGCTTTAAGATTAAAACACCATTTATAAATTGCCATGTGTGGTTAAATTGAGTCTTCAGGAAGACACCAACTTAGTAGTTCTATGGTTTCCTTAACAGAGTTACCTCCTCAATTCTTCCCACTCCCATACTGCAAATCTGGGGTTGTAAGAACATGGTCTTATTGAATGATGGCTGAAAAACTGGCCAACCTTTGTCTGTCAAATGTGTCAAACAAATCGCTCCATGGCATCCATTCAGGAGTTTTTCAGGTTTTAAAGGTAGCCTGATTTAGATAGGCTCATCTTTACAGAGGTAAGAGAAACTCAATGTATTTCCTGAGAGCCAGGGAATAAGAAAGCTCTTCATGCAAGATCACCTGTAGGGTTTGAATTACGTCAAGAACAGGGCCGGATTTAGGTTTGATGAGGCCCTAAGAAATGGGGCCCTTTATATGTCCAGCTGTCCTTTGTCAACAACAAATTGTCACTGTTTTTTGTGTTGAATATATGGTATACAACACAAAAGACTTAGTTTTATTTTATTAGTTTTTTATCTTATATTTTGAAAATGTACATCCAGGTGTGTGTTTTTTTCCTTTTCTTTTTTTGGGGGCCCCCAAGTGAGTGGGGCCCTGAGCTATAGCTTGCTTAGCTTATATGTAAATCTGGCACTGGTCAAGAAAAATGGAGAGGGGGGTATTACTAATAATGTGAATTTACCAGATACATTTTTGCCTTGCTGTTTAGTGGTCATGCACGAGTCTGATACATGCCAGGAACTAGCAGGGGTCTGATGAGTGTGTGACAGAGGCAAGGGGGAGTGGAGGCTGATTCAGGAGAGCAGGCCAGCCAGAGATTTATGGGGTTTGGTGCCACCCACAAGGCAAGAGCCAGGGCAGGGTGGAGAGGAAGGGTCTGAGCAGTCAAGAGATGGAAGTGGGGATACAGGATGTGTCGGAAGTGGCAGAAGAGACTGTTCAGGTGAGGGGCGGACCAGTCAAATCCCTGCTATCCTCTGACCCCCTGTCTCCTAGAACCAGGAGGGGCTTGAAGAGAGGAGCACAGCAACAACTACATAGACACTAGGAGCATAAGTGCATGTGTATCTGGTGCACCTTAGGAGCTGTTATAAGTGTGCTTTTGTCAATAAAGAATTAACTATCCACTATTTGCCTTCCTGGGCTGTGTGCGTACTGGATACCACATTATCTCTCCCTTAGTGTGGTCTAGTGCAAATATTAACAGGAAGCACACGTGTATTTGCCATGCTTTTTATTGCAGAAAGTGTTATAACAAAACAATAAAATTCAGGAAGTGCGTTATATACAGGGTCGTTGCGGCAGAATGTCTCCGCTGAAACTCTGCAAATAAAATGTTGCATTACCTGGATGGGCCCACGTTTTGAAAATGTGTTGCTAACAAACAAATCGCCTGCGTCTTTTGCTAGTTGTCCTCAAGGCAATAGGTGGTAGCTAAGTAATTAATTAATGAGTTGCATACAGATAGCAGTTGTATACTATGTGCTCCAAAGCAATTTCCACAGGTGAGGAGATGCCAAACCAGGGGTTGGTAACTTGGTTCAGCACCAAACATCACTGGGGAAGCAGCAGGTGGTAACATGTCCAATTTCCACATCGATAGCCTTGCTTGTTTGATTGAAATAGACTTTGAATTACATAACAGTCATGTTTCATGAACCCGTTGCACTGCTTTTGTGACACTGTTGTTTCATAGAACCGTAGAATTGTAGAGTTGGAAGGACCCTTGTTGTTGTTTAGTCATTTAGTTGTGTCCGACTCTTCGTGACCCCATGGACCAGAGCACGCCAGGTAATTCTGTCTTCCACTGCCACCTGCAGTTTGGTCAAACTCATGCTGGTAGCTTCGAGAACACTGTCCAACCATCTTGTCCTCTGTCGTCCCCTTCTCCTTGTGCCCTCCATCTTTCCCAACATCAGGGTCTTTTCCAGGGAGTCTTCTCTTCTCATGAGGTGGCCAAAGTATTGGAGCCTCAGCTTCACGACCTGTCCTTCCAGTGAGCACTCAGGGCTGATTTCCTTAAGAATGGAGAGGTTTGACCTTCTTGCAGTGCATGGGACTCTCAAGAATCTCCTCCAGCACCATAATTCAAGAGCATCAATTTTAAGAGTCATCTAGTCCAACCCTCTGCAATGCAGGAATCTCAGCTAAAGCATCCATGACAGATGGCCATCCTGCCTCTGCTTAAAAACCTCCAACAATAAAGAGTCCGCCAGCTTTCGAGGGAGACAGTTCCACTGTTTTAACAGCTCCGTGAGATTGCTTGGAGTAGTTGTGGGGAAACTTTGGCCATTCAGATTTTTTTGAACTACGGCTCACATCAACCCTTGCTATTGGCTATGGTGGTTGGAACTGATAAAAGTTCTAGTTCAGCAACATCTGGAGGCCCAAAGGTTCTCAACTCCTGACTTACAGCATCAAACGAACTGTTTCATAACGCAACTTCAGCTGTATTCAAATAAAAATTTTTACAGTCGTTGCTCACTCAATTAATCACCTCTCTGGTCAGATGAGGGGAAGTAGGTGTTGCTCTTTCCTAAATTCCTAGTTTTTCTCAGGAAGCACAACACACTGTATCTATTCTAGTGGATTTTTCAGTGTTAGCTACTGTTTATACAATGTTACTAAACTAAAACTAATGATGTTCCTGTTATCTGGGAGTAAGCCAAATTGAATTCAATGGGGCTTATATCTATTTATCTATCTATCTATCTATCTATCTATCTATCTATCTATCTATCATCTATCATCTATCTATCTATCATCTATCTATCATCATCATCTATCTATCTTTCTATCTATCTATATCTATCTATCATCTATCTATCTATCTATCTATCTATCTATCTATCTATCTATCTATCTATATCTAATCTATCTATCTTTGAACTTAGCCTGAGTTTTATTCCCTTTCCTTTCCTTTCCTTTCCTTTCCTTTCCTTTCCTTCCCTTTCCCTCCCCTTTTTATGAAGATTACCCGCTCTGGGATCCCACAGCTAATTCTCCCCTGGTCTCCTCGCTGGTCCAAATAGGACTAATTTAGCTAGCTAGCCCTGGTGTTCATCTAATGTTTATTGAATGGTTCCCCCCCCCAAATTGATTTTTGAATTCTGAATTTATTGTTATTCACGTTTTATACTGTATTTATGCTGTTTTTGTTGCACCAATTAAGTGTTTTAAATTTGTTGTTAGCCTGGTTTTCTGAATCGGAAGGGCAGGGTATAAATAAAAAAATATTATTATTATTTATTATTATCTATCTATTTACCAACTATCCATCTATATAGGATTGCACTGTCGGCCTTCTGAATCGAATTCCAAGTTACAAATATGGCTGACTGAATGACTCCCAGCAAAACCCTATGTGGGTCTATTCAGAATTAAAACCCATTATGTTAAATAGGAGTGCAGCCTCTTCTCCCATGGGCATAGCCGGGATTTATGTTGGGAGGGACAGGACACCCACCTGTCATCACCCTCTGCTTGCCAAAATGTGTTTTGGAAAAATTGTACATAAAATATGCGCATTAAGAGAGATGATTCTGAAATATTTTCAAGACTCAATTTTATTTTGAGAAATCAAATTTTATTTTCCATTTTCCATTTTCCAAAAAATAACAAAAACAAGAATAAAATTTTACAGTCCATCAAAATTCAAGTCGCCCTCCCCCTGTTCTGCAGTTATTTATTCCCTTTATCACTGCACACCCACTTCTAACCTATTTATTTAGTTCCCATTTACACTCCCTTAAAAATTTCCTCACCGCTTCATTTTATGTCAGTCCTGCTAACATCATAACATTCTTACAATGGCTCTTTAAATAGTTCACAAAATCCCCCCATTCTGTATTAAAGAGTCCCTCTTCTGGATTTCTTATTCATCTGGTAAGTTTTGCGATTTCTGTGTATTCCATTCATTTTAATTGCCAGTCTTCTTTAGTTGGAACTCCTTCTTCTTTCCATCCCTGGGCATACATCATTTTGGCTGCCGTAGTAGCATACAAAAACAGTTTTCTTTTTTCTCTTGGTACCTCTGAACCCAATGTTCCTAAAAGAAAAGTTTCTGGTTTCTTAACAAATTATCTTCAAATGTTTTTTTCAATTCATTATAAATCATTTCCCAAAATGCTTTTATTATCTTACATGACCACCACATATGGAAAAAGGTACCTTCCTTCTCTTTACACTTCCAACAAGTACCTGCTTCCTATTTATACATTTTTGCTAATTTACTAGGAGTCAGATACCATCTGTGAAGCATTTTCATATAGTTTTCTTTAATTGTATAGCACGCTGTAAATTTCAAGTCTACGTTCCACAGTTTTTCCCATGCTGACATCTCTATATTATGTCCTATATCTACTGCCCAGCCAACTTGATTTTCTTTGCAGGATAAAGAGATAATCTTTAGCCTACCAACTGAGAAATAGTTCACGCAGTCCACCAGACCATAATTTGACTCATAGGAGCTTGCCTGTTCATCCCAAACAATCTAATGAACGTGTCACTAACTCAAAAAAATTGTTGGCTGGGAAAACTTCACAGTGCAAGCTATGTATTAGCCCTGGACATCTCAGGGGTTCTCCAAACCAGTCTGTGAGCTACAGCCTTACACATTAAACTGTTCACATCAGCACATGGTTCCCTTGAGTCAAAAAAATACACAGCCAAAGACACCCCAAAACAGCATGTGAACACAGCAGCTCCAATCAACAGCTTTTCCTCTCATTTTTCTCTCTTCCCCACCCCCCTCCAATTGACCATTATATCAAAATTTATTTAGCTCACCTTTGTACTTTCAGAACCATGGTAACCAAATGAACCATTGTGTTTCTCCCCCCAAAGAAATCATAACCATAAATTCACTTGATTAAATTCCCATGGGGCAAGCTGAAGGCTTGTTGGAAACTATCGCTCAGCATATAAATTGTCTTCTCTCAAAAGGGTGCCAGTGATTCCATTTGAAGTTGTTGCTCCCCACCTCCTCAGTGTTCAAAAACCTACCATGGTCAAGCAGGAGGGAGAACAATTGGGACAAAATAATCTTTATTTGGTGTTTAATTAGGTAGAATGCCGCTGTTGCCTGATTTCTAAAGACTGCTGTGAAATAAGTGCAGGCCTACTGATTTGGGACTTCCTTCAATTATGTTTTTCCTTTGCCTAAGTTTTCCTTTACAGGAAAGGGCTAGTGAAAACAATCAAGAAGCTTAGCTCTCCAAGTGCCTACCAGCCCTTTAGAAATCTGCTCTGCTGTTTTCTGGACCTATTTATGGATTCTGCCCTTGCCTTCAAATAACCTACTTTTCCTTCAGCCTCACATTGTTTTATTTACTTCTGTCATTTCCCCACCACCCTTCATCACATAAATCTGATCCTAGGCATCTTTCCGAAGTATAAAAGGAACAACAATTACTATAGATAATGATCACTAAAAACTAATCAGAAAGCACAGCAGCCTGAGAATACTTTAAACAATGACTGGTCTCGCTAGTTTACCCACAAATCCATGGGTTTAACTTGGCAGTCTCTGCTCTCTGTATTCCTTGGTGGGGGCCGGTATCCTAGAGTCAAATGGGGGCGGGTGCAGAGCAGGGTCACTGTCCAGCAGGCCAAGACTGCCAGTGGGGTGTCAAGAAAATACCCACCCTACCAATTGCAGGGCCCGGGGTGGATACTATGGAAGGCATTGCTTCGGCATGCAGAGTTATCCTCTGATCTCTATATCAGATTCTTCCTTCCTTCCTTAGCCAGCCCACAAGGGAGAAATTCTGAGAAATCCATGGTCAGTGAGGCCTACTCACATGCTGTATGCAAGAGTAAAAACCAGGTTTTGCACAAAGATCACCACAGCCAATCACAAATGAACAACCACACCCTCTAGGCCAACCCCAAACTCTCTCACCACCAAAGGAACACAAGTGAATAGCAAAGAACCTGTACAAGCGACGCTGACACAAAACCCCACATATATTAAGTAAAATAGAAACATCGCCACTCGACCTCACCCCCACTCACCTCCCTCTCCCCCCTCCACCACTCTCCCCCTTTTCTTCCTAATGTCTCAACAAACAAAACTGATCTGTAAAAAATGTTACTTGGAAAAAAGAGAGAGAGAGACATTGCACATACTTTTGTAGACCAAGAAAATCTTTAATAAAAAGACATTTAAAAAACAACCAGTTTTTGCTTGGTCTGGCTAACTTTAAAGTAAAAAAACCCACACACACAACTTCAGATAAGGTGCACACAGATGCCTCTTCAAGTACAGTGGTACCTCGGGTTAAGTTTTTATTTCGTTCAGGAGGTCCGTACTTAACCTGAAACTGTTCTTAACCGGAAGCACCACTTTAGCTAGTGGGGCCTCCTGCTGCTGCCACGCTGCTGGAGCACGATTTCTGTTCTCATCCTGAAGCAAAGTTCTTAACCTGAAGCACTATTTCTGGGTTAGCGGAGTCTCTAACCTGAAGCGTATGTAACCCGGGGTACCACTGTACAAGGATAGTGGTTGAAGGAAAAGATGTTGAGGGGCTGGGGTTGCAGAGGGTGGTTGCCTAGAGAATCAACAGACATTTTCTCCCCTATGCTGGGGGTGTTAATGGATATGCTCTGTCCTAAAATATACTGCTGAATTAAAAGTCTGACTAACTGGGAATCCTGTTTGAGTCTCCCAGTTGAACTCCCAAAAATAATTTTCTCCCACACACCCCTCCCCCAGCTGCAGGTTAAAGGACATTTAAGAGGGCAATCCTGTCCTGACATTGTGCCATGTCACACCAACGGCAGCCAAATGGCTGCTGTATCCATTGTAGACTCGGACCACGAAGGGCAAGGGACATGCAACCGTGAAAATGGTAAAATGGCATTAGAATGGCAGGTGTGAACAACATCCTTTGAAAGATTGCAAACCCTCCAACTGAGGCAGAGCCCACAGTGACCTCCTCATGTCATCTGCTTGTGAAGGGAGCTCCCCTGTGTAGCTCAAGCCACATCACCACCCACCCAACGCAGAGAACTCATGCCGTGTGCTCCACATAAGCAGGCTTGAATTATCTCACGTACATTTTTACCTCGCCACCACCCAGTGGAAGTAACACACACGGCCAGGAGGGGGCAGCAAGCAAGGGAGACCTGTGACGTGCTCTGCTAAAGCACAAGCAAATGCCCATTAGCAGAACTGATGGTTCAAATCCACATAGAGGTTTGTTTTTTCTCCTCCTGTCCTCATCAGACACCAGTTCCTGAACAGATTCCAAGCAGGATACAAACCCAGGAATGGCCAGTGCATCTAAAGAAACGCACAAATGAATGCCCAGGGTCCCTGGCCCAGATAACCCTGAAGAGAAGCATTTTATACCTACCCTTCGGTCCATTTCAATTTCTCTAGGAGCAGCATGAAAGTCTTGGTGTGGCCCAGAGCAGTGAAGTTTCCCCTCCTCTCTGCAATGAGGCTCTGCCCTTTACCAGCCACCATTGACAGGGATCAACTCTTATACGGAACCGATGAAGAGCACTGACTGTCCTCACCAAAGAGGCTGGCAAGTTTCCTTTCCCTTGCCTGTGCTGGAGGCACAAGGGTGCCATTGCTAATGGCACGAAGCATGGATTTCTCCTAGGATATGTTTTTTTTTTGTATATCATTTTCCTCTGGTAGGAGGAAATTCCCTAAAATAATGCATTTTTGTATGTCGTTTTCACTAATACAGTGGTACCTCGGGTTAAGTACTTAATTCGTTCTGGAGGTCCGTTCTTAACCCGAGGTACCATTTTAGCTAATGGGGCCTCCTGCTGCAGCCACGCCACCGGAGCACGATTTCTGTTCTCATCCTGAAGCAAAGTTCTTAACCTGAGGTACTATTTCTGGTTTAGTGGAGTCTGTAACCTGAAGTGTATGTAACCTGAAGCGTATGTAACCCGAGGTACCACTGTATATGCATTTCACGCACACTGCCCAGGATTAGCTGGAATCTAAAATGGCCCCACTCTCATTACATGACAGCTTCAGGGCCAATCTGGGCCTGATCACTATGTGACACAGTGATTCTATTGCTCTCCATCTCCCAAGTGAGGCAATATGCACAGTATGGTTTTGGATTGCACCCTTTTAGTTAGTTGCAGACTTGCTATACAGGCTAATATGACAGACGATCTTGATGAAGTTATGGTATGAAGTAGCTATCCCAAGCAAGGTTTTGCTCTGAAAAGCTCTAGAATCCCCTAAGCTATGAAATCCCAGAGATTTTCAAAGCTTCATCAGTACGAAAAGCTACCTCAGAGGAGCAAACAAGATTTGTAAAGAAGACAACGGAGGATTTTCACCTAAAAGAAACAGACTTTGCAACTAGAGAGAGACCCCAGGAACGTAACGGAAGATGTTATAAAGATACGTTTTCTGTGCAATCTCTGCTGCGCTGTGTATTAATAGAACATGGCTTTTGTAGCTGTCGTAGTTGATAGAAATAAATTCCACTGGAATTCAGCAAAACTCACAGTATATACTTCTAGCATAGCCTCTTTTGTCAAGATAGCTAGAAGGAGGGCTTCAGAATTTCTCTACAGGCTCAGCTTGACTGGTAAATAAAAAGCGATTTATATGCGTTGTATATGTGACATTGTGCCACCAGATGGCAATGTGGAGTCCTGTTTTTCTCTACCTGTTTTTCCTGTTTAAATTTTCAACGCTTTAAACTGAAGTGCTTCTTTGATGATCCAACCTACCTCTATGCACAATTGTAAGGAGATACAAAACATATAAGAGAGTGGTTTGACTTCGGTATGGGAGGAGGTACAGTGAAAGCAGGCAATATGTCACATTGATATTCCGATTGCATTGTCATCTGTTGAGTCTATTGTAATTATGCCAATAGAGTGTGGAAATTGGATCCTGAGCAAAGACCCTGGGGATAGTGATGTGCGAGAACTAAAATGTCACAGTGCTGAAGGAGCACAAAGCAAAGCATGCAAGGCAACTGATGTGGTTTTGCCATTTCAGATTTCCCCCATCTGTTCCTTGAAAGCCAGCCCTAATGGCTGCAACTTGCAAGCTCGGTCTAGACTTGAAGAATCAAATGCCCTGGGGGAAAAAATCTATACCTGTTCTTTTCACAAAGTGGAAATGACGGATAAAGCAATCGTGGAAGACAGAGGAGGGGGAAATGGATTTTGTTGCATCAACTTTCGAAGCCAATTTAGGATTGCGCTCTCAGACAGCGAAAGGGGGAAAAAGAGTCCCATTGAAAGACGCTCCTTGCAAGGACTTCAGCCTGCACAACGGGGCTTTCTCCCCACACACCCCAAAACTGGCCTGTGGTGGGTGTCAGGGAACCCCCACATGGGGGGAGGAGGGGATGTTCTGTCTAGCAACCTCAAATGCTTGTCCTGATGGAATGACCACCTTAGCACAATGTTGTGTTCATCCTACTTTATTTTTAAGATTTATTCTAGTTGCAAAACCTGGGAAGCTGTGAGGGGTTGGTGAGTGTGTGGGCAAGGTGTAGAGGGGAGTAGCTTGGATGCTACAGTGGAAAAAGTCAATGAAAAATAAGGATGTAGGGGCTTGGGCAAAGGTCTACAGGCTAGGGGAAGAGAGAGGCAAAATTGTTTGCAGAACACAAAGAACCTTGTAACGGTAAGTCACAAAAACTCCCAAACAAATACAAATACCAGTACAATAAAACACAATGTGGGAAATTAAAAAAACAATAAAAAATACCATTTAAAAATCATCTAGGCCATCACAGGACAAACAGGCAGAAAATCATAAAGGCTATCAGCAATTTTCAAGTGGTCTGTGTGGGAAAACAAGAATCTATACTTTGCAATATTTAGTATCCCTTTACTGACTTCTGTGTTTGATTTATTACATCAGGAAAGGCTTCCATTTGCCCATGAGGTTCTTTATTTTCCCTGTGTCTTTCGTAAGAAACGTTTCTTCATCGCCACCAAGATTTGTGACGCACTTCAAACCCTGTTGTCCACAGTTAATTTGCTTTTCTGTTTTGTAATTGGGATATGAACTGTGATTAACACATTGTTGGCTGAGCACTCGTGTTCTTCTTTCTTCTCTCTGAAACAGGCTGTTTAACAGGGTCCCCATTACGTAAGGCAGTTCTACACCAGCATATTGAGGAAAGCAGGAGAAGGTAATAGCCTAGAAGCCTGGAGAGAATCAGCACTCAGAGATCAAAAAGGAAGTGGGTAGAGAAGTTCATGATTTGGCCGGAAGGAAATCAATGGAGAGCCCCTTGCCCAAATTTAAAGACTTCTAGTCATGACAAAACTAAAGCTGGAAATCCAACCCACAACAGTGTTGAACCAGACCCTTCATATTAAAGCCAAACCGAGTCCTTTTTATTAAAGAGATGGCAATCCATTTTAATTGAAATACTTTCAGTTACCTGGGCTGTAATTAAGCTGTACGTCAGCGCTCAGACCACTGACACCACAGTATTCTCCATCAAGTACCAATAAAAATCAACAGAGCTGCTCGAGTTCAGGACCATTTCCAGGTTAAGTGATTCATTTGATGGCTGCAGCCTGTGAAAAGAGCATTGATTTAATGTAGCCCGTGAGAATGCCTGAAAATGGTTAACCTTGAGAAATCAAACAGCAATTATTTAAGTGGAGCAACTTTCTTGTCTTCCACAAAGCTATACCGAAAAGAGTTCAGATCCAATATATGCACATGAAGCCCTGCAATTATGAACCAACTTGCAAATAAAGGTCTGCCTACAAACTTCAAAATTCAGGTGGGGTGGGGGCAGGGATGTGGTACAGTCCTCCAAGACTGTACCTATTCAGAATACAAATATAGTGGTACCTCAGGTTAAGTACTTAATTCGTTCCTGAGGTCCGTACTTAACTTGAAACTGTTCTTAACCTAAAGCACCACTTTAGCTAATGGGGCCTCCTGCTGCTGCCGCGCCGCAGGAGCAGGATTTCTGTTCTCATCCTGAAGCAAAGTTCTTAACCTGAAGCACTATTTCTGGGTTAGCGGAGTCTGTAACCTGAAGTGTATTTAACCTGAAGAGTATGTAACGTGAGGTACCACTGTAGTAGATTACGATTGTGATTATTGCTACATATTTATTTATACCAGCCTTTTTCCCTGACAGGGACTCAAAGCAGCTTACAGATAAAATGACGGATAGCGTGATTGAATAACCTCCTGAATCTTTCGCATGTGAAAATCTAGCATATGTGAGGAAAGTGTGCTAGGATTACCACCTTCCCAACATCCTATTTTCTGACAGCGGGGATTTCTTTTCCACGAGTGAACATTTAAACATTCAGCCCTTGCACTTCATTCTGAAGCAGCACAATCCTAGAAGGGTAGATCGGCTCTAAGGCAAATTGAACTGGGATACATCTAGGAAGCAATTAAGCTCTGCTAGAAGGAGGATAGCATGACGAATATTATCGAGGCTATTTGCCACGGTCCTTTTGCCCTCCGTGTGGGTTTACTGCAGAGTTTGTATGAATAATGAAGTGGTCATGTCATTTCTTCCTTCACAGCATCGCCACTTGCCTGTTTTTCAGCACTTCACCACATGGCCATGTACTAACTTACCACAACCACAGGACAATGTGACTTTGATTTTATCCCTCCAATGATCCCTGAGCAAGTCTCAGCCTATGATTCTGACAGTGCGATTCATGTGCAACTTTGCAGAGTGGGTTAAGTATGTAGAATGTAGCATGTGATGCTTCTGCATGCACAAAGGGCTAAACTATTCTTGAGAGTGAGGACTGATATCCCAACATCAGTGCTGAAGGGGTAACTGCCAGTCCAGCTGACTTCTGTTTGTGGATCAATGTGCGTGTCTCTCTTTGTGTGTGTGCCATATTGTCCTTTGTCTCAGACTGGCCCTGGGCGAAACGCACCACCCCAGTTCCAATCAAATAGCTGTTATTAAACTAAAAACCAGCAGGAGAACCAGCTGAGAGATCTCCCACTGTTACTTATGGTTGTGGCAAACCCACAACTGGCCTCAACCTTCCACCCTGTATACACCCAGTGCATGAGCACTTCATGTTATAGTCTATGCTCAGGTTTCTCACAAGTCCCTATACAGAATACATGATTTTGATGAGAAGATGTGAAGTGGTCCTTGGATGAAGCTAAGCTGCTTTCCTCAGTTGTGGTGGAAGATGTTGTCCCACTTGTCAAGATCTCTCTGCCAATCCAGTTACATTCTGTGCATGGAACTGGGGATGATGGCTCCATCTTGTCTTTCGCCTCAGGCCAAGAAAGAAGTCGTCTTGGGCTGCTCCTGAGTAGATCAGTTCTCCCACAACTTTGCGATCTCTCCTCACCCTGTCTTTACTTCATCTTAGGTCCTCAAGGACAACTTCCCTCCGAAACCAAATGGAGTATGTCACACGTTCCGTCTCCCTGCCTTTCATGTATAATCTCCAAATGTATCAGACCTTACAGAAGCAGGTCTCTCTTATGATTACATTTCACCCTAATTACTTAGCTTTGAAGCTGCCTCCTAAATGCATTTGCTTCATAAAAGAAACAAAATTAATTCTGCTTCCAATGGCTTTTGTCCACAGAGATTTTGTGTTTGATCTCCTCCACCATTTCCCCCATTCTTTCTTGATGCTTCCCACCCACCTCAGTCTCACTGCACCAGGAGCACCCCCCAAAAAAACTTGATATCTTTGAGTGTCAGCTAAAGAAGTAATTGGAAGCTCTTGACTTGGCTAATGCTTTTTATTTGGCTGTAAAATATTCTACTTCATTGAAAACTATCTAAACTTTGCATAGGACTTCAGCGGCGGCAGATTTGCATTCATTATGCACAAGAAATGCAATGTTCTTTTCCCGTTCCCCATTTTCATATACAGGCACAATTTTTAAAAAAACAAAAACGTAAAATTACAAAAAAAGGAGAACAACATTAAGAAGATTAGAACAGAATATTCATGGATCACGATAGACATAAATAAAATGATTTTAATTACGTTTCTCCAGCCTGAATGTGATAAAGGGGTTCAATAGTAAAGAAAATGCATTAGCCCTCATTATATTCTGCCTCATTTGTATGAATATGGTGATTCTGATAATTTGGGTGGCATACTCTACAGCTTATTGAGCCATTTGCTCAGAAGGAATTTCTTTCAGTTATTTTCCCCATTTACTTTGCATCAATAATTGGAGGGTGGTAAACATATCTCCAAATAGATTAATACTCTGTACTGAATGTATTTTAAAGCCTATTCCCAGGTTTCCATCACACCACAGTGTCACAATAAGCAATGGAATCCAGGATAGCGTATAGAGATTCATAAACAGGACTAAAATATTGTTTCATGCAAGGTCCAGGGAGACCAGAATTCAAATCCCCACTCATCTGTGAAGGTCACTGAATGAGTTTGAGCCAGTTCCTCTCTCTCAGCCCAGCCTACCTCATGGAGTGGTGGTAATGACACACCCTCCAATATTTATCCGATGAAAATAGGGACAGCCCATTCCATAATGATAATTTTACTATTTATACCCTGCATATCTTACTGAGTTGCCCCAGCCACTCTGGGCAGCTTCCAACATGTATAAAAACATAATAAAACATTAAACATTAAAAAAACCAAAACCCTTCCCTATATACAGGATTGCCTTCAAACAGCTTAGGGATCGGATCACTTCATACCCTCCAACATTTCTCCAATGAAAATACAGATATCCTAAGGAAAAGTGGGACATTCTGGATTCAAATCAGAAACTGGGACAGCTTCTCTAAAATAGGGACACTTGGAGGGTCTGGGAGGATAAAGCTGGAAGTGTGTAGAGAACTTTGTATGCTACTTTGAGGTCCTTGGGGAGAAGAAGGGTTAATAAATGCAATAATAAACAAATAAATGGGCATACCAGGGGCATGAAAGTGTTCAGTGCTGTCCATAAACTCTATGGAGCAAAATGACAAGGCCACAATATAGGAAACAGATGAGAACCTATCCTTCATCTCAGACACTGCTACCCCTAATTATGTTCCTGGCAATGATATTTCAGTGGCAGTAACTCAATCCTTAGAAGCGCTTGCTGAGGGAGGCTTGTCTAGTCCCCTCATTGATCCTTGTCTGCCACCCCACTGGGCTGATTTGTTCTGTTCTGTTCTGGTGCTCTGGCTTTTAATCTCATTTCTGCCATTTTTATCTTCTGTTATCTGATTTTAGTGTCATGTTTTTGACATATTGCGGATAAGAGAGCGATTCAACTCCCCCTTGTGGTGGGCATACGTCTTCTTCCACACAACTCTCCCAGCTAAGCTGGCTTGCTGCCATCCACTGTTGACAGAGTGATACCCAAAGCAAAATGCCTTACCTCTCAAAGACCAGGGTACAGAGATGCATCTTCAGCATAGAGCAAAAGCTGTACAATGAACATGCAGGTAGGAGTCCTCTGTCACCGGGATGCTTACAAGCAATGGATGGCTTTGAAATGGAGTGTTCTGGAGCTGGTGAAGGAGTGGGGTTGAGTCAGTCCAGGATCCAATGTCTCGCTGCCATCTTGCCACAGCATCAGACCCAATCCAGGCCCAATCTTGCACCCCAGTAGATGTGCATGGCAAGGCTGAGGATACAGGAGTCTCCTCACCACTCTGTAAAGACCCACCTGCAGGTGATGAAGGTTTAGTTTGTGCCCTGAGAACAATTTAAATCTGGGGTGCCACCAGGAAAAAGGCCCTGTTGCTGGCAACCACCCACCACACCTCAGGTGGCACAGGAGCCCAGAGAATGCCCTCTTATGAGGATCTTAGTTTCTAGGCAGGCACATGTGGAGTCAGACAATCCTTTTGGTAATCTGTCTTGGGCTGTGAAGGGTTTTAAAGGCAAGGCCAGTGTTTACCTCAGGATGAGGAAAAGATGTATTAGACAGGACCTATAATCCAAGCAAGGGACGCGGGTGGCGCTGTGGGTAAAACCTCAGCGCCTAGGGCTTGCCGATCGCATGGTCGGCGGTTCGAATCCCCGCGGCGGGGTGAGATCCCATCTTTCACTCCCAGTTCCTGCCCACCTAGCAGTTCGAAAGCACCCCTAAGTGCAAGTAGATAAATAGGTACCGCTTTATAGCAGGAAGGTAAACGGCGTTTCAGTGTGCTGTGCTGGTGCCAGCTCGCCAGAGCAGCTTCGCCACGCTGGCCACGTGACCTGGAAGTATCTCCGGACAGCACTGGCCCCCGGCCTCTTAAGTGAGATGGGCGCACAACCCTAGAGTCGGACATGACTGGCCCGTACAGGCAGGGATACCTTTACCTTTATAATCCAAGCATAGCAGGAGATCTTTGGACTTGAATCTGCTTTGTAGGAGCTTGATTCCAAGGTAAATAATTGGCATGCAAGGCTCCCACTCCTTTTCTCATTCTCATCATATGAGGTGTTTGTGGAAGCAATAGATACCTGTGTGCTGCATTTTGAATAATCCAGGGTAGAAAGGTTCAGCAGTGTCCTTTTAAAAAAAAAGATTATGCTTTTCAGGTTTATACATTTCACTAATTTTACAATCATTGTAACATTTCAAAACGTGACTTCCTTCCCCCTGTTCCTGCAGTTCCTTAAATTTATTTTTAATATCTTCTGCATAACCAAATTAACTTAATTTGCTCATTTATTCATCTACTTTAAATATACACTCTGATAAAACTGCAGGTTTACAATAATCCTGCCAAAGTTCTTATCTGTTTACACTTTATCTGTAAATATTCAATGAACCATTTCCATGCTTTTATAAAAAGTTCATTATCTTGATTTCTTATTCTTTGGGTAAGTTTCACCATTTCTGCTTATTCCATATGTTTTTGTATCCATTCTTCTTTTGCTGGGACTTCTGCTTCTTTCCATTTGGGGGCGAGTAACATTCTTGCTGCTGTAGTAGCATACATGAATAAGTTTCTATACAGTTTAGGTAGTTCTGTCCCTATAATTCCCAAAGGAAAAGCTTCTATGTGTTTTTTTAACAAAGGTTATTTTAAACATCCTTTTCAATTCATTATATGTCATTTCCCAGTAAGCTTTAACCTGATTACAAGACCACCGCATATGATAAAAAGAACCTTCCTTCTCTATACATTTCCAACACTTATTTGATTTAGATTTATACATTTTTGCCAATTTACTCCATGTTAGATACTATCAATATATCATTTTCATATCCATATTCCACGATCGTTCCCATGCTTCCATGGGAAGGTTTATCAGTGTTCAGAGCAGCTTAGTAACACCTCATCCAGGCATTGTCCACCTTTTGGGGAATTTTGAGAAAGAGTTGTGGGTGCCAATTACAAAATGGCTGAGGTTGTGACATAACACAAAATGGTGGTGGTAGGGATGTGGCATGAGAAAGTGAGCAGGAAAAGTTTCTCATACATTGTGGATTTTTCAAGGAATATTGAATGAGATATTTAGTGGATGCTGTCGGAGGTACTGGCAGACACAGTGGCGCCTTCAACCCCCGCCTTTGACCATTTAGGAAGTGCACAAGTTAAGATAATGATATTTAAATTCAACATCATTCAGGCTTCTTTGAAGCTGGAGAAGGAGAAGCTTCCCAGAACCACAGATCCCCTTTTCAAGTGTCACTTCACATGTTATATTTTCCAGATGCCCCATAGACCAAAGATGTCTTGAGCAGAAATTAGAGGGGTTGCCATTCCCTACTCTTAGAGTGTGTAATCACAATGCAGGGGATAATGAAAGGATTTAGAAGACTCCTTTCATTTTCCATCAGCAGGTACTGTGGTCTTGTGAGAGAGTAGCAGGAGGAGCTGTCTCTCGTTTTTCCTCATCCAGTTTTTCAGCTCCCCTTAATTCTCCTATTCCCCCAGCTCATTTAGAAGGGTTCCATAAATGATATTAGCATCCAGAATCTATGGGCAGATGGTAAGGCCCCAGTACTGACACTGAACTCGAGCTCCTTACATTGGGAGGCTAGATCTGGAAGCTGTCCACTGCTAGAATTACCCGCAATGTCCTGCAGTGATGCTGTGACAGGGGCAATGTGGGTCTGGGCTGCCTAGTGTAGACTGCAGAGCTGCCACCATCAGGTCTGGACTGTCCAGCAATTTAAGAGGGGCACTTTGCTGGCTGCCCTCCATATCCTGACATGCTCCCTGGCCATAAAATACAGAGGTGCTCTTGAAGCGAAAGCATTTGTCGGAAAGTTGCTCCTTCCTGGAAAAAGATGTCCATGGACTACATGCTGAAAACGTCCTTCTTCTCAATAGTTTTTATTATCACAAGTGCTTTATTTGGTTTCTTTTCATTTAATACAAAAATGTAATGGAAGATAATATGAGGAGTTGGATGCAAATGAAAACGCTAGCTAAGCACTACTCAAAGCTGAAGTATTTGTGGCCCATTTCCATGCAGGAGAATGCAATTTCAATTGCTCACTGTACCTTATCTAAGTATGTGCTGCTTTGTAAAAAAATATGTTATGGAAAGTGGTTTTGCTCGTTTTCTGCTATGTATCCCCCCCCCCCCATTATTTCCATTCAGCTTCCTAATGTTAACTGTTTAAGAACAGAGAAGTTGGCAATGCACAGGTTACAAATAGCCAAGCGGCAGGTCCATAGGACAGGAGCTCAACGCATCTTAGGAGGATATATTTTTATGCCATTACTTGTCAATGGTAAGGTTACAACATTGGGGAAATGTTAGTATGGAATATTGCACATCTGTGGAGGCTCTGTGTGCAGTTTGAGAAGTCTGGGTTCTCAGTAAACAGCACATGGATCTTCCACTGATGCACAAGGCTCACCACAAGGCTCAAGAGGTTGGAGAATTTGTGCAAATCTGGTGGCAATTACGCTCTTCTTTTACCTGGAAAAGGGCTTATACCTGTCACCAATCAGCTCGTTCTATCCCTCCATTGCTACCCTATGGGAAGCAACTTACTGTTCTGGATACCTGACCAATAATGCAGAACCCAAACTCTTTCTCAACTGACGTAGGAAGTATGCTTACCTGGTCTCTGCAGGTTTGTTAAAAACCACTCCACTCACCTTCCCCTCACCTAGGAGGAAGGCAGCACAACTGCCTTGGGAGTGAAGGTATTGAGAATGTAACTAAACACTGAATAAACCATGGTTGCGGCATGCTAAATGCTAATTAGTCAGTGATCATTCTGCTCCGACCAACTGGCAAGGAAATGCATATAGCTATCTTCATTCTAATTAGCATGAATCCTGAAAAATGAGCATAAACAACATCTGGGACTCCATCCTCAGATAAGCAGGGGGTGGAGAGAACGCGCTTTGAATTTCAGAGGCCCTGTTTACTATTTGTGGGTATGCTTGATGCCGACGCACATTTTTCGGGAGACACCTGGTGCTGTGGGATAAAAGTGCCGAGAGGCAACAGGGTAAGCAGATGAAAATTAAATGCAAAGTAACTTCATTGCACACACTTGGCTGTGCCCTGTAGTACTTGACCCATTTGCAAAAAAAAGAAAGAACATTTTCCAGTGTTAGACTATGCTTAGTCTTTCCAGAGGTGATAAACATGGACAACACACTGGAGTTGAGGGCTCACATGACTAAATGTTTCTCTGTATACTCCCCTCACACACACCATACACCACCAACCTCAACACACACATAAAGCTTCTTCACATCTTACATAGGCCTAAATTATGCCTGCCCATATTTTTTGTTCAGTGTGTTTCCAGTTGTGGAGATTCCTTGATAAAGGACCTTCTTGTTTAGTTTGAAGAATTGTGTTTGTGGCATGGAAGGAGGAGCAATGTGGGGTGGGGGGGAATCCTGTCTTCACCTTAAGTTAAATGGTAGTAGCCATTTGGCGAGGAGACTGGTTGCTTGGAGGAAGCAAAATAGGCCGTTGGCCTAAAAACGGAGCTCATAAACCACTGTGTTTCCAGGAGAACATGTTATGAAGAACAGTTATGGGTGTGATAGCAACCTGGCAGCTAAACCAAGTGCCTGTTAAAACTGATGACAGTCGTAGTAGCGGTAACAGTATATATGACAGCAAGTGAAAGGTCCAGGTGTTGTGGTAGTTTACGGAGGCAAATGGACTATTCCTCTGGCTGTCAGAACTTCCCTATGTTATCTTTCCTATTCATCTCCATCTCCTTTCCTTCTCTGGCAGTGCTGGACTACACTGTCATTACTTTTCAAGCTGCCCATCTGTATCCTAACCCTCTGAGCTCTGTCCAGTAAGTAGCTTTATTGTTTTAACTTCTCTGGTGTCCATTGACTGTTATGAGGAACCATGACAGAGGATTGCACAGCAACAGCAGCATTTGTAGTACTCTGCCAAGAATGGGGGCCTTTAATCCTACAACCAACCCTTAGGCCACAGAGTTAGGAGTTACTATTGTCACTTGGTTCTTCTCATTTGGTCCAGCCTCAATCTCAAGTCAAACAAGCAACATTTTTCAATGCTGGTTGTAACTTGGCTTCCACATTGATTTCCAGGCTCTGTAAAACAGAACTAAATACTTTGAGATCCTATAGTTTTAAAAACTTTAAGACAACTGAGCCAATAACTCCTGCCCCATTTGTCTACTGTCCCATTTCTTCACTGCTCTCCCCTGCCCATACTCTCCCCCTGCCCCCACCATGGTCAAAGGACTACCATTTTACCTTCTCTGCATGCAGAGGGCTTGGAAATCTTAATGGGAAAACAAAAAGACCATAAGCATATGACTGTTTCAATAAATACAAAAATGAGTGCTTGTTTAATAAGGCATGGCATAATGTATGCTTGGTGCATTACGGTTTTATATTTACAGATGCTTTGCCGTTTGTTTTTTCTTGGGTTTCCATCCATTTCTTTTATTTGCCATGTTTTCAAATTAAAGAACACAACCAAATCTTCACATAAAATCTTTTTTTCTTTAAAGTACTTGCATGAGTTACACAGCAATGAAGTTATAGCCACATAATATTTATCAAATTTATCTACAATGAAATAAGTCTCGACCTTAAGTAAAGCTTTTTAGAACAATGTGTTGGATGGATCCTGAGATGGATCCTGAGAACTGCTGTCAGGAAGGAAGTCCACAGACGGTCCCTTTCCTTCCTCCCCCCCCCCCCTATAGAGAGCAGTAGGAGGACCTTCCTGAACAGCATGGAATGGGGCGGAGCTCCACCCAAGGTGTCTGTGCCTGATTTTGGCCAATCCTCTTTCCTGCTCCATCCCATGCCATTCAGAAAGATTCCCCAGTTGTCAGGAGACACTTTACAGGCCAGCAGCAGAAGAGAGGAATGAATGAATGAATGAATGAATGAACGAACGAACGAACGAACGAACGAACAAATGAATAGAAAAGGCCCCTTCTGCTAGCTTCTTTCTGTGGCTTGCTGCTCATGGTTCTCAGTATCCAACCCATAGCTTTAATTTTGCAAACATTTAAGCTCTTGAATTGCTTTAAGATCTCCCACTGAAATTGATGGACCAACTTCCACATTTAATAAGGATTCTCAGGATACTTTTTTTTTAAAAAAAACAAACATCAGAATGTAAGACTAGGCCTGAAAATTGTTACTGCTATTAATGGTATTCAGTGGAATTACTCCTGAATGACACCGCTGATTTTCCTGACTCGTAGTGGTATTCTCACATTGATGAAGCTCTGAAAAAAACAGGGAATTTCTTGCCAATCTATCCAATGCATTTTGTCAAGCAAATGAGCACTTATAGGCTCAGACCTTATGCAATATTCATACAGATTTCCATTCACTAAGAGAAAGGTTGAAAGGTTAAAAGAAAAATGTCTGAATCAAATCCTACTGATTTGATAACCCAAAGCTGCAGTACTTTGGAGCCAGCCAGCCAGCCAGGCAGCATTCACATCTGTTTTGAAGCATTGCTGGGGTTCTCCTTTCAGACAAGATAATTAGGCTCGTTGCTATTAACATGATTTAATTTTAAAATGTCTATCCTACCCCATCCTTTTGGCTCATTTACAATGCAAAAATGAAAAGCTGCTCAAATGCAGATTAAAAACAACAATTAAGATATCCTCAGATTTATCCCCAGCCACTAAAGATGCAATCCTAAAACTAGGGAGCAAGCCCCATTAAACACCGTGGGATTTATATCCGAGTAGATGGCATAGAATTGTAATGTAAAAGGCTCTTTGCCTTAAAGTGGCAGAACTAAATGGATGCAAGCAGTGGAAACATGTGATATGGATACTGCAGGACTGCAGGTGGAGAATCTCTAGAAGTGAATCCAGTTTGGATGGAAAATCCTCCTTTGCAGTTTTGAAGGATGCTCAGATATTCTTTGAATATTCTCTGAATGCTGTTTTTGGCATCCAGTGATATTTTACCTTCTCTGGGGGGAGGGACAGAGGAAGTGCAACCATGTTTGTGGCTTCTGTTGGATCTCTTAGTGGCTTTTGATACCACACTGACCATGGTATCCTCATGGACTTTCTCTGCGAGTTTGTGGTTGGAGGCACTGTTCTGTAGTGGTTTTGCTTCTACTTACAGGGCCTGTCCCAAAGAATTGCATTGGGGCACTAAGTGCCTACACCCTGGCAGTTCAGTTGTGGGGTGCTGCAAGGCACTATGTTATCCCAAAAGGCTATTTAACATCTGTAGGAAGCTGCTTGGAACAGTCATAAGGAGAACTGGGCTCAGTGCCATCAGTGTGCCGGCCAACTCTATTGTTCAATTAAATCTGAGTCGGGAGAGGCAGTGGAGCAGCTGAACCAGTGCCTGTATGCAGTGGTGGGCTGGATGAGGATGAATAAACTGAACCAGAGCTCTGTTAAGAGAGAGAGACTGCAGGTGAATAGCCCCCAGCTCCTAGAATTGAGGACTTTGACTGTTCTAGATGAGGCTGTAAAGGTAAAGGGACCCCTGACCATTAGGTCCAGTTGCGGACAACTCTGGGGTTGCGGCCCTCATCTTGCTTTACTGGCTGAGGGAGCCGGCTGTACTCAATCTGAAAGAACTGGTAAACAGTTCTTCGAGCCGTAGTTGTCCATGGAATCCCAGGGGGCAAAAACCACCTACCAATCAGTGTTGGCTATCTTTTCTTAGGTTGGCAAAGATACGTTGGCTACTGTGATTCATGCATTGGTAACCTCATGTTTAGACTATTGCAATGTACACAGTGTAGGGCTTCTCTTATGGCTGGTATGGAGTCTGTGGCTACTGCAGAAGGCCACAATCCACGCAGTGAGTGGTGGCCCTTACCAGATACATATCATACCTGTACTGTAGAACCTGCACTGGCTGCCTATTAGCCACCAAGCCAGGGCTATTTACTTATAAAGCCCCCAACAACTCTGGAACAGATTTACCCAGATTTTCCTTCCACTGCCTGGCAAGGGCATTAAGATTTTATTTTATTTTTTAAAAAGGGAACCTGGTTAGCTTGGTCACAGTCTGATGACCGTCAGTTTGTTGGGACTGCAGTGGTGAGCTTTTTCACTAGTAGCACTGATGTTGAAGAATTAATTTTCTGCTGAAATATAAGAGGCCCCATCTGCATTGGCATTCTAACAGCTTTTGAAGATGCATCAGTTTATGTTGATTTCTTAACCTGAGTGTCCTGTTCTTAACTGTGTATTTTAATTATGAATATTTATATCTTAACAGTTTGTATAACTTGCTTTTAAACTTTGTGAACTGCTTAGAAGCTTTCCCCCCTCCCTTTTTGGCATTAAGTAGTATATATATAAATACAAAATAAATAATATTCAATATCTTGGTAGTCAATATCTTGCAGTCTGTGATTGTCGGCATGCAATGGCGTTTAGTTATGAGACAGTGCTGGCAGCTGGTGAAATGTGTCTCCACTACAAATCCTGGGGACAGCCATTTTGCTTTTATTTTGCTGCAGTTATTTCTTTTTAGAAGTCTGTGAGCAGTGGGGTTATTATCATGCCCCTATCACTTCCAGGAGTCATTTGGTTTCAAGCTTCTCCAAGTGGCAATTACTTGTCTTTAATTTTTTTTAAAATAATAATAATAAAGGTAGCTCACTTGCTTAGACCACCAAATCAAAAAAGGTCTTAATTCTGCATTGATTTTTTTTTTTTTTAAAGCTACACATTAACGTTGAAATGCAATGGGGCAAACTGCTCTTTGGGGGCATGAATAAATGGCATGGAGCATTTTTAGGCTGATCAACCCATCTCTATCTGAAAGTTCATTTTGTGGTGGGCATTTCCACATTTGATCTCACCCCCTGGCCTGAAAAGTTAATATGGGGCAGGGAGATAGTTATTCTATTGCAAGTCTAGTTTGTCTCCTAAAACGCCTCCACTTCTATCTGATCCATGCTGTAATAGTGTTCAAAGAGGAGCTGCCCTCCACTTTGTACCTGTGGGCAGATGTTGCCTTATGGCTTCAATGACTTGTGGAGTCCATTGTGTCTTTTAAAAATACAGCACTAGAACCTTGAGCTATCCATTCTGTGAACTACTATTATGCTATAGCTGTCTTTCTGCTATCCTGCTCCTTAAATAATGAGTACCCTGCACATCATACACACATTTTAATATATTTTATGTAATATATTATATATATGTATATATGTATTTACATCCAAACACTCCTGTATACCTCTATTTCATATTTTTAAGTATGTACACGCTAAGGCCAGTCTGCCCATCTCGTTGTGGCACAGTTCTTGGAGGACTTGGGTTTCTCCTCCTCACGCTGTGGACGGCTGAGTGAAGCTCCTCTGACTGGAGCTTTTGAGGCTCAAGACGAAGGTGGAGGAGTTGCTTTTCCTGCTAACGCTCAGGTCACATCCTTGCCGAGATTTTAAGTACCGAGAGGAGCAGCAGAGGAAGCGACGCAAGAGGTCATGGAAAAGGTGGCCTGTGAAAAGCATGTAGATCCAGGGGTTACAGCAGCTGTTCAGACTTGCTAGGAGAGTGGTGATGATGAACGCCACTTCTGTAGGGGAGAAAGGCATGACAGGTAAACAAACAGTGCGCAGTTCTGTGAAGTTTTAGCTACAGCATGATTTGCTGGGGGAAAGAGCCCATATTCCCACTATCATGCCAGGAGGGTCAGAAACAAATTGGAAGGTGTTATAAATGCTCGGCTTTGGCCCTCCTTCAGCCCAGCAAGTCTTATAGTACTTCAGTGACATTACAGAGTTGGAAAGCAAGAAAATATGATATGATCCTGGGTGAGTGACTAGAACATGGTAACTGTGTAGAAGAGGTAAACCATTTGGCAGCACCAGGAGATCCACCTCATTCGGCAATTTTTGACATACATACATTGAAAGAACAAGAAACTATCATTCACCAAAATCCTGCCCAAGTGCTCCATGTTAAATCAACACACAAAGGGGAAGTGAGGCTGCACACCAACCCCTACATTATGTGCACTGAGTCACACACCCACCCACTGCATCTCCACATCCAGGGCAAAGGTATTCAAGGAGAAGGCATCTATGCCTGAAGCTGTGAACGCAAAAGCTTTCATGAGACCTGATTGCAGGTGGTTCCAGGTCACGTGGAAGCCTAAGTCCCCATCACTACAGATGCTGCATGATTCTAAAAATTAGAAAGTAGAAAAATCCATTGCTACTACTGAGAGAAAAATCAGCCAGTTACCATGTCATTTTAGGCTTCCGGGTTGGCGCGCCTGGGCAATGGCGGATTTCCTCCATCTCGGAGGAGACCGCTCTCCGGAAAGAAGGGTCTGACCGCCACGGCGAGGCAGAGACCCTCAAAAAAACATGGTCGGAGGAAGACCGTGGGCTTGGGATTCGGCGCATGCCTTCAGCGCCTCCCCTACTCGCGGGGAGACCCAGTTTCGGGGCTGAGTGTAGGGTGTAGGGTGAGTGGCGCGGCACATCGAATCGATCGCTGTTTTTGGGGAGTGAAGCCGCACAGCTGTTGCCAGAAAGCGCCAACCTTTCCTGTGGACATTCGGACTTAAATAAACTTTGTAAACAGAATTGGATTACAAAAATATTGGAATTTGGTACTTGAACGGAAGGTTTAAACAGGAAGCCCACCTTCCATTTTGTAGAAAGATCAAAGCAAAGTCGATATAAGCTGGAGCCTTTGAAAAGTGTTCTGTAAAGTAAAAATCTTCGTCATCTAAGTTCTTTGAACCCCCCCCCCCAGGTCATTTTTAGGCATAGATTTCTCCAACATTTCACACAGCAGAAAGCCCGAATCTTTTTCAGATTCTAACAGTTGGACTATAAAAGCAACTCCAAAATCTGATTTACTTTGAACTAGGGATGAAATTCAATTCAGTTTGCATTTAAGGCAAGTCAATCCAATTTGCACTTCCTGAAATGATATGTGAGCCAAAGCACAACTTTCTTTCAAAATTCGCACTTACCTGAATTTTGAGATACAGTTCTCCAACCAAATAATGCTTACAAAAATGCATAGACTAGGGTAAAATGTGAGTGAAAATAACCCACTGAGAGAGCATTCTGTGCAAAGTAAAATGAAGCCTCCCCATCATCGCCCTACTCTTTGCTTTCAGGAAATTGGAGGTCAGGTTTTGGCACTGCACTAATCATACTAAACTTTTACAACTGTGCTTGTACTGTCTCATAGGATTTATGGCCTATTCTTTTGTTTGTGCTGCTGTAAAAGTGTTACTGAAAAGTAATTACAATACGATTGCTTTCAACTGTTTAATGTTCAAGGAAATAATGCCTGTAAGAATCACTCCCTTTGCATGCTAGATGGAAAAAATGGAAAAGGCTGGAGGAACTTTCCCATTCGTTAACTACGCTTTAAAATTACCAGACATTTTGGCAACTCATGAATTAGTTGCACTTTCTGTGAGGTCTGATTTGGCAGGGTCCAGTCTTACTCAAAAAGCATAACTGGGGACATTGAGATCAATGTCAACTTTCAGACTGCTGAGAGTCTGAGGGCCCTGCACCTACCTCTCTCCACCAGGCCCAGGGCAGAGCCTAGGGCTGCTGCTGCCCAACAGAAAGTACTATTTACGTTCTTTTAAACTGCTTTTTAATTGTGTTTTTAATCTTTTTTACAAAATTAAGATTCTTTTTACCTGTTTTTATGTGTTTTGGGGAGGTTGTTTGGCTGTTTCTGTTTATATTTTGATTATGTATTTTGTGTTTTTATCTTGTGAACCACCCTGAGACCTGTGGGTATAGGGCGGCATATAAATGTAATGAAGTAATATAATAATAATAATTAATAATAATAATTCTATCAGTCTCAGTTTCCTTTTAGGTGTCAATATTACACAAGGTCCGTCATGCACCACAGCCACCTGTGACAACATAACAAAGTATTTAAAAATCACAGGAAAGGTTGTTTATATAACACACTCACCGCCCCCCCCCCCAAAAAAAGACAGTATAAGTTGCAACACTGAACAGCTGGATCAGTCCAATGGCCAATCTAGTCCATCATCCTGTTCTCACAGTGTCAACCAGATGCCCAGGACCAGCCAATCCGTGAGGCAAGGTGAGACAAGTCAACCCAATTTGCACTTTCTGAAACAATATGCAAACCAAGGCACAGCTTTCTTTCAAAATTTGCACTTATCTGAATTTTGTGATACAGTTCTCCAACCAAATGATGTTCACTAAAATGCATATACTTGGTTAAAGTGTGGATAATAATAACTATATTTGGCAGCAGGATCCGGCCTCCAAGGACAGCGTCAGCTGCTGCCGCCGCTACTGCCAGGGTGACAGCAATGGCTGCAGCGTGATCCCTGGAGGCCAGACCTGCCAATGCTGCCTCTTGGTGAATAAGAGGCACTGCTGTTCTTCTCCCACCCCCAGGGAGGAAATAGTGAGGGCTGCCTCTGGGGTCTCCTGGGGTCTGCACATGCCTGGCTGGATTCAGAGTGGGTCCCTCCCCCCTGCGATGGCCTTTGAGTCCCACTTCAACTGTCGGGTAAGGTTGATTTGATTCCCTCCTTTTCTACCAGTGTGGATTTTCAGTCACTCACTCCTCCCGGGTTGCAGGCGACACCATTTTGCAGTTCACCTCAGGTGCCAAAATGTCTTGGGCCAGCTCTGCAGATGCCTGCGGGAAGCCTGCAAGCATTCTGCTCGCTTGTGAATCCCAGCAACTGGTTTCCAGAGGCACAATGCCCCTGGAGTGGAGGTTGCCCATTCATTTGCCTCAACTGAATCTTTGTCAGTAGCAACACTGTGCTTAGGATTCTACAGGCTGATCTGTGAGAGGCTGCCAAGCAAATGGCCATCCTGTTTGGACAGGAGGCTAAGCCAGATGGGTTGTGTTTGCTTACCCTTCTAGTCCTGCCGTTTAATATCCTAACTGATTGCCTCAGGCATACCCTTACAACAGCTAGACATGCCAGGGCCATGGTCCTGCTTGCTTTAAAATGTTTTCGTTTTGTTTTTAAAGGTGACCCATATTCATTGTTGAATAAATCCCTTCAGGTGCCCTATATCTGCCAAGAAAGAGGTATGTTGAGCTCATGTGGGGTCTTGCCTTTGAAGTGTAATAAATCACAAAGCAAACAATGGTTTTAGCTATTGCTAGCAAAATGCCTTGAGTGGTATGTGTTCGTGTGAGCAGAGGGCTTGCATATTACAGGGATCTTTGGGTATCTGGGCCTGTGCAATGCATTGCACATGCATGCATGTACAGTGGTACCTCGGGTTACATACGCTTCAGGTTACAGACTCTGCTAACCCAGAAATAGTACCTCGGGTTAAGAACTTTGCTTCAGGATGAGAACAGAAATTGAGCTCCGGTGGCGCGGCGGCAGCAGGAGGTCCCATTAGCTAAAGTGGTGCTTCAGGTTAAGAACAGTTTCAGGTTAAGAACGGACCTCGGGAATGAATTAAGTACTTAACCCGAGGTACCACTGTACTTCTCTCTCTCTCTCACTCACTCTCTCACACACACAAAAACCCCTTTAAGTGAAGATTGAGTCACCTAGCAGCATGCATGAAAGGCAGGTTTTTCTTCAGGTGCTGTCCTTTATCTTTGCCAATGAGTGTGAATGCAATCTTTCCTTTCACATGGGAGAAAAGAAACAGGCTTATTTCTTCTGGCCATGGCAACTCCATTCACTAAAAGTCATATATATAGTCCTGCCTCTTCTTAGTCACATGAGTCTGACATTAGAGTGCCTGGAATTAACTTAGATAGATGTATATTAATATAACAGTGACCCATAAGAGGAAGGGTTTTCATTCCCATTGTTGCTTGGTCCACTACAAATGGTCAGAGACTGCTCATGCATTTTCATTAGACTTGCAATAATATCTAATTTATGCAATATGAGTTGTGTAACTAAGAAAAATAGCACAATATCCTGACAAACACAATGTTATGGGTCCAAGGCAAGATTCATATCCGGCAAGCTCCTTTTACAAAGGTTTACATAGGTTTTATAGTAAATGTAGTAGGTTAGGTTTCTTCATATATAAATAAAATGTAAGACTGTCATTATGCAGCCCCAATTAAAACATTTGTTGTGCTGCATCACAATCCTGGATTTGCATGAAGTCAGGGGAGGGGAGCAAAAGAGGAGGCAGCTTGCGCAACAGCAGTGGCCATGGTATTAGAGCAAGAAGGGATGAGCATTGAGAGGGGGAAAGTGGTGGTTTAAAACAACAGCTGAAGTTTGAATAAAGCAGGGGATGGAATGAACTGAGAGGGAAAATGGTGGTTTAAACAATGGCAGAGGTTTGAGTATAGTACTATATAATATTTGAGGGTTCCACATTCTTTATCTCTCTCACATGAGGTAGCTGACAAATGGAAAACAGAAAAGTTTCAGTACAGTGAGAAGGGCAATACACTGAAAGGGAACAAAGTGGCTGTTTTAAACAGCAGCAGAAGTTTGAGTAAAGTGGGGGTGGAGGAATACAGAGGAAAACTCTGGTTCAAGCAACATCAAATGTTTGAATAAAGCAGGCCACACACAGTTTCGTTGTCTCTTCTATTTAGTAACTGATAAACTGTGTGTGCAATTTTTTTCTGCGTTACTCTACATTAAGTTTTCATATAGGCTAAGATACCCACAAGTTTTTTTTTTCATTTAAAGGTATTTCATGTGCAAATAGACTTATTGAAAGATACATGTTTTAAGTTATATTGTTAGCTTTTAATTACATCCTTACATGTGAACCACTACATATGTAAATATAAATGTTTATTATGTTATAGAATCATAGAATTGTATATTTGGAAGGGACCCGGAGGGTTCTAGTTTCATTGCTCTTTCTGTTGGGATACTACATTTTTTAATTTAATTTTTGGTAAGCTGAGGACTTCTAAAATTTGACATAGCTTGGGGTCTAACCATGTCCTAATCGTTCTCTGGATAGCAGGATGAGCCTGGCTATCCACATTGTGTCTGTGATGTATAGAGACACCCACATGTATGTGTGAGGTTGGGTCAAAGGTTATTGCAGGCTACAGCGTGGTGGTGGTGGGGAAAGCAATCTGAAATGTTTAGACAAAAAGCTATTATGTTTGAAAGAGTCCAGGGGTGGAAGGTATCAAGACTTCTGACGCACATTTGTTAATATAGGGGCACAACAACTCTGCCCAGAAAAGCTCTTTACAGCTCTACATCTGGAGGCTGGAAGATAAACATTTTGCTCATTAGGAAACTTTTCATCGTTCTGCTTTCTCAAATGGGTTTTTGTATTCCAAACGCCTGACCCAGCCATGCCTCTGTTAATCAGAGTGCTTCGCTTGGTGGATTGTTAGCTTTTGCACTTTACATACACCTTTCCAACTGAATGCATATCAGCCTCTGACAAGCGCTGTAATGAAAGTTATTGCGTGATCCTAATCTTGTTGTCTCTGTTGAAAATGTCACCATGTGCCATGTGACTTACTGGTAAATCTGTGGGATTTAGTCTACAGTTCAGACGGCAATCTTAGGAATATTTCTTCTTGACCGTTTCGCCTCTCTGCGTTAATTCCTTGAATGATTCATATTCTTGTAATATGGATTTAAGTACTGGTAATTATAACAGATCAGCTTGCAAACTTGCAACAGAAAGCAAAACAATAGCTATCGGCTGTGTTGGGCTTCCATATGGCAGGGGTACATCAAAGGGCACTGCGTCCATGCCCCCAACCCCTTTCTTCCAGAGTGCAATAGCCACAACCACTGGATTGTTCCCAGTACTATTTTTCTAGAAAAAGAGGTGCCAGAACTTCCAATGAACACCTCCCTTATTCTCGTATAATGGCAATGGTGCCCACCTGAGAGGTGCCAGAATTGATCACCTTCTCTCTACTGGGTTTTGTATTCGCTGGAATGAGTCAGGCTCATTGATGTTCCTCTCCCCTGCCCTCTCTTCAGTTATAAGGAACTCTAAAGCATCACTGTCAATAGTTGTATCTCTCCCCCAGCTGTTATTTATCTGTCCTATCAGGGAGGAGAAAGAGGCATGTCTTCTCTGGCTATAGATTTACCTCTCAGCCATTTTCCAACAGCAAGCCCTGCTAACCAGGGCCCTGGTCCAGTATCCACACTGGAGAGGAACACAGTGGGCAGTGGGGTGGTCCATGCCACCCATTCACAAAGCACATAATAAACACATTCTTATAACCATTGCCTGTTGAACTATCCTCCCCTCTTGCAAAAAAATTAGAAACACAGCCTTTGGAATCCCAGTTAATGGCTTTTCAAGCACGATATTTGCAAGTACAGGCAAAATACAGGATCATCAACATGTCACCTCAGCTTACTCTGCACATAATGTGGGTTATTTTGATGCACTGAAGGAGCAACTCACCACCACCACATAATACATCACGTCTCTAGACAAACAGCCATAGTAGAGTAATACCTTTATTAGGACCAAGTCAAATGTCACAAAGTAGTGCGCAAGCTTTCAAGTTTTCTGGAAATCTTTTTAAGGATGGAAGACTGATAGTTAAGAAAACTGCAAGCAACCAGAGATGGGGAGGGTGGGGGGCATGGGGAAGAAAACTGGGCATGATGTAAAAGCCGCAGACTCCGTATATAAATAAATTAACTCTGTGTATCTTAATTATATTATGTCTCGCTAGGCGCAAAACAGATTTCAAGATGCAACTACGACTACCAGGACAAAGAAACAATAGTGGTTGTTTCCCTACTTTAAATCATTTCCCATTGAAAATGCAAATGCCAGCAGTCACTTGGATTGACACTAAACAAAGCACACATGTCTTTAGTGAAGTAAAGAGCAGATAGTCCCCGAAAGCTAATTTTAGGTAGTTTCACTAGCTAAATTGTCAATAGAATTTGGTAGTATTATCTAGTGTTTGGTCCAGGGCATGGAGCCCCTGAAAGCTAAGTTCATTCTTTAGGTGATCATCTTCTTAGATACTTTTCCTGAATGAGTAAATTCTATATCCTCTAAAACACACAAAAGTTGTAGGTAGTATCAGATGATCCTAAAAATTGTATGTAACTATTTTATATATGTTTTTGTTACATTGCTTTAGTTTTGGGGGGGTTTTCCTCAGTGCACCAACCAAGCCATCTATGATTTTTGTGGTCCAGATTCTAGGAAAGCACCTAAAAAATATGTGGCTTTTACTCATCATCAGTTTTCAACAGAATAGGAACTGCTAAAGAATACTTGTCAGGAAAGTCTAATGAGCAATTAAGTTTCATGAAGGTTCCAAAGGCTCCCGAGTGCAGTATTGTTAATGTCTCTCCTTTTAGGTTATAGCTGAAACGACAGATCATAAAGTGTCTGTCAACATCTGGATTCTAGTTTGCCAGGAGGTTCTCCCTGCTTTTAAGCTTCTCTAAGCAGCAAAATTCTCCATGGGTGTCTTGGCTCTCACTAAACTGTGTAATGGAGACAAATATGGTTACCAGATTATGAAAGATCAGGATTGAACACTAGTATCCTTCATAAAACTGTCACGGGAGCAAACTCTTGCCTTGACCTACAGCTGTGAGTCATCAGATGGTGAGTAAACAAGTTAGCGCATGTGTGAACCAGCCCCAGATTTATGAACTTATCCCCTGTTTCAGTTCTAGGGGGAACTAGCTAGAACAGCAGGCTGCCACTCAGGACCAAACGAAGTCTCTAGGTTGCCACTCACTCATTCCAATATATTTTGCGCAAGCACACAGTGATGCCTCGGTCCATTGTTTTGAAATAACTCTTCTGAAAGTGGCATTGGTCCTTCATGTGCCCTAAGGATGACAAAAGCGAGGAGTTCCTTGCCCTTGATTTGTTCCCTGTATAAGGCTAACCACAAGATGAAGAGACCCTATTTTCCTTGCCCTGCATCCTTGTTAACTTCTGGAATAATTGGTAAAACATTTCAAGGAAACATTTAGCTTAGGACTCTGTTAGAATTTTTGGCTAACAAAACACCTTATCAGAGATAAGGAAACTTCATGGGGGTGGGGGAAGCAACATTGCTCAAAAGGTGACATATAATACCAGGAAGTGTTTAATTCCTTTTATCACTCCTTTTCCCAATTGAATTTGTTCCACACTTTTCATTTTACTGTTATCTCTGGTGAGAGATAAGTGGTTTCTCTGCACTCCTCAATTCTCACTCCTCTTTGCCACCTACTGTTTCCTCTCTAGTCCATGCTTTCTATGCTGTGTCACCTTTTGCAGATAAAGTTGTGGTTGTCAATTTCTGTTTTTGCTAGCGGAGGTGCAAAAAGTTTTCAAACAATGCTCTCGGTAAAGAATAAGACAAAGGTCCCTCTGGTTCACTTAGCAGTGTATGCACACAATGATAATCATTTCAGACAGCCTGACAAAAACCTTTCAGTCTTCCTGTGATGCTTGAAAGAAACAGACCAGATATTGGAAACATTTGTTGCTATTTACAAGATGCATTTGGTTCCCTGAAAGTATGAGCAGGTATTAACAGGTTGTAGCAATCTGGTTCTCGTTTCCTCGGGCAACAGCTAAGGACTGGGATCTCCCCAATCATGACAAGGCATGCTGTGGGGATAGAGCTTGCTGATCTGAAGGAGCTAAGGCTATAATTGTCACAGAAGCCCCACCCAACAAACATAGTCTGTGTTATGCAAGTACTTGGGTTGAACAACTGCTCCAGGACTGTCTATGCCTTGGCTGGCCAGTGGCTTATGCCAGTTTGCCAGTTGGAGAAAGCAATATCTTTTGGTAGGGATTCAGGACCCTGTGAAAATGTTTTACTGATTATGTTTCCACACTTTTCTTCACTGCATGTTTTGCAATGTTAAAGCCCTGCTGGGGTTCTTTCACCAAGGAGTACTTGCCCCAAAATTGGGATTTGGCTTCCAGGATAACAACAAGCAGAAGGTATTTGATTCCTGGATATAGTTTTAGAAGTATGTATGTAGCAGGAAAGAAAGGCTAGAGAATATCTTGCTTCAATACTTGGTACTCAGACATAGGCACTGATATTTATTTCATTGCATTCATATCACGCTCTTCCTCTAAATAGGCTTTGGGCAAAGAGAAAGTCTCTTGGCAAAAGTGTCCCTTTCTCAGTAAGCTTCATGGGCTAAGGGATGAATCTGGGTTTTTCACACCCAAACCTATCATTCTAGTCACCCGCAGCGCATCGGCTCTCAGTTCAAATAAGCAAGTAGCGCATGTATCTTCTCTCCCACAAGGGGGAAAAAAATCAACTGGGGAAAAGATTTGAATGGGGAAATGGTTAGAGGTTAAGCAAGACTCTACTCTCCTACTCCTCCATTTACTTGCAGTATCCTGGTGATGCTTGTTGTTGAAAAGAAAAAGAAGAAAATGGGGGGGGGGGTGGACTAGACACGCAAGGGATTCCTGGCTTAAGAAACCAAGTTTAGACCACAGGAGCTAGGTGTAGAGGATATTACGGCTGTGACATCAGTTATGAAAACTTAAAATAACAGAACTGGAAGACACCTTACGGGTCTCTTAGTACAGAGAGGGACAGCTAACTAGCATCCAGTCTTACCTAGCTTTCATCATCCCCAGCAAATCTTAGTGTTAAATCATTTGCCTATATTCACTTGCAAGGAAATTGTTCCCCACCCCCTGAGTTTTAACAGGTGGGTTATTTTTTTTAGGGGTGTGTGTGCATATAATGCCTTGGAAATGTTCAGCTGCATGCTCTAAGTAAGTAACTCCAACCCCCTCATTCCTAACTGATACTGATTTTGGAGCAGTTCTTGATGTCCTATTAAGGGGTTCAGGTTGGGCAGCAGAATATGCTTTTGACCCCCCTGTATGAGCACTCTTGAACCCACAGGATTCCCCCCCCCCATGCCTTTACATGGGAGCATCAGGGTTTGAAGTGATGTGAGGCAACATGTGAGTTCTGTCTGAGGGGTTTAATCATTCACACATAAGTTGCCACTTGATCAAACGACAAGCACACATGTATGGTAGTTGATAGCCTTGAGTAGCTTTTCTACAGAGTGTTGTTGTTTTTCTTCTGTGTGCTGCTGGTGGATAAATGCTACATGGCTAAGAATTCTGAAAGGTAGCCTTAACCCATTTAGAGGGAGGTGAGTGTTTCCTATTGCAATGAGTGTCTCCCCTCATAGCTCTAATCCTGAACCAAGCCCCCGGGGTGAGGTCCACTGACCCCTCACTAATGTGCTCATTAGCTTTTGGCAGTGGTTTTCAAAGGAACAACCTGGAACCTCCAGGCTTTGTGTACATAAAGTTCCTCCCTGACACAGAGGGGCAAATCAAGATTTGGAGAGGGAGGATCACAGACACTCAGTAACTGACATCTTATCCATATGCTAAGAGATCACTTATGTCAACCTTTGTGGGCAGATGAGAGGCAGCTTTTAGAAGCTTTAACAACCACTAGTTTCAGTAAAGGAACCCAATCGCTGTAATTTTGTCATTGCTCAAAAAGACGCACCTGGTCATCTCAGTTCACAGCACGGGAGACACCTCCTTGTCAGCCCTCCATTCAGCTTTTAAACTCGCCAGTCACTGACAAGCTGGCCACCCATTCACAAAATTCTTTTTATCATTTGGTCTCACTTCAGAGTGTCTTTGTGAATCCACCAGCATTTTCTTATGAATACCAGTGTTTTCTTATGATAATTTTATATTGCTTTATGGAAACCATTTACCCTTGTTAAAAAAACACAAACAAATAAAGAAGCCCATAATATATTAGAGATCTACAAATGCATTCTTCTCCTTCCTGCTGCTCATTCTTTCTTCACATGCCTTACTATCCTGCTCCCCATTTTCAAAACATCCCTCATTTGGGCAGGCAAGGCAGTGAGGGAGAGAGATACCATGTAACATACCCAAGGTCACATAAAGAATGGCCAAGGTCTCCCAGGGCTACATCTCAACCTTCTCCACCCCATCATCACTCTGGCAAGTAAGTAAGCTGGTCTTCTTGCCGTACCATCTTAACATGTCTCGATTTATTTTATTGATTTATTGTTGCTGAAATACCTCTTGCATATCTTATTTCACATTGCACTGCAGATCAGCTGGTTTGATAATGAACTCAACTGAGATACCTCTATTTTTAAAAAAGAAATTATTGGGTGGCAATTCTCTATACTCATTGCACACAGCTTGTATAGGCAGGGAAAGGAGGAGAGAAGACTGTACCTTCTTTTGGAGCATTTTCGTCCCACGCAATCCACATCTGCACAATGAAAAAAGGAGTCCAGCACATAATGAAAGCTAAGACTATGATGAAGGTCATTTTGACAGTCCGGATCTTGGCTTTGGAAATGAGTTTGACACTGCTGACCCTGGAGAGGGTGCCTCTATGGGGATGCCTAGAGGTCAAGTTCACATTGGTCTCGTGAAGGGTCTTTAGCTTCACATTCTGCCAAATCTTGAAGCTGATCAAGCCATAGCAGATGGTCAGCATGACCACAGGGATAACGTACACAGTCAAGGTTATCCAGGTGATGTAAGCTTTAGGTCCCCAGGGCTGGATGAAATTTGCCCAGCAATCGAACACCCCATTATCCACATCCTGCATGGAAAATATTTGGAGTTGTGGGATGCTAAACAGAAGGCACACCATCCAAGTGAGGAGGACAGACAACCGGTCAGACCTCCTACGTAAGGACCTCAAAGGCTGGCAGATGGCCAAGCACCGATCCAGGGACATCAGCAAGAGCATGTAAGTGGAAGCAAACATCCCCACCACCTGCAGGTATTTGATCAACTTGCAGAGGTAATCTGGCCCAATGAACCTGAAGGTGATGTCCCAGATGAGCTGAGGCAAAACCTGGAAGACGGCCACCACCAGGTCAGCGATGCTCAGGTGCTTCATGAAGAAGTACATGCGGGAGTGCTTGTGGCGGGTCGTGTGGATAGCCGCCAGCACACACAGGTTTCCAGTCAGGGCAAGGAAGAAGATGAGGCAGAGCACGGCCACCTCCACCTTGGCAACGTTCTCATTCCGCTTCACGTGAGTTCTGTTGCTTTGGGACGTCTGGTTCTCCACACTGGAATTGCTCAAGGAGCAGTTGTAGATCCACGGGTCACTTGCGAACAAGCAGAGAGTATCCATGGCTGGCTGCTTCCCATCCAGTGTCTTTTGCTAGATTGATCTGAGGGTGGGAGCCTCTCTCTGTGAGCTGCAGTCCCCTTCACAGCTCTCCCTTCCTTGGGACCAGGCCTTTCAGTTCTGCTTTCCTTTTTCTGCAACGCCCCTTTGCTCCCATTTGGTCTTTTCTTTCCTAGATGTATCTCCACTTCGCTCCCTTTGGGTCATTCACTAGTGTTTGCACATGGAGAAGAGTTGCGAGTGGCTTTTCCCTCTCTGCAGGCTTAGCTGACCAGGGAAAAGTCTGGGGCTGAAAAGGTCCAAGCAGCTAGCTCTGTCTTCCTGTTACCTTCAAAATTACTTGACCCTCTTCCTCCTGGGCTCCTAAAGCAGTCACAGAAAAAGCAAGGAAATGTGTTTTTACCAGAAATCAGAATCACCACCCTGCATCCCTGCCATCCTCTCAGTGCTGGACCCTTCCCAGAATGCTGCTGTATTACTAGGGCACTCATTCAATCTCAGGACCGTTTCAGTTTGTTTCAATGGATTGCTCCAGTTTACTTTAACGCAACAATGAGCCATTGGCTCATTGGTTCACAGAGTCCCTTTTGAGCTGCGGTGTTTATTCCAACATATCACTACATGCAGATCAAGGGAGAGAATAAATAAATAAAAACTACACACTTGCACATATTATCTGTTGTTGCTAAACACGACTTTCCTATTTGCAAAGAAATCCTGTTTCTTACCTTTAACTCATTCCTTTCTTTTAGAAACTCATTGGCTGTAGAGTTCTTTTCTCCATTTAAAATGTAGTATTTCCAGCTACCCTTCTCCAGATGAGATGATCCAAGGATTTCAGGTGAGTGTTTAATCCCTGTGACACATCCAGCTGCTCCACAAGTTTGCTCTCAAATGAATCCAGGAGGACAGAGTGGAGGGAGGAGGGGGGTGGAGGAGGAGCGGAGGCTGCAGTCAGCCCTTCAGAGTCATTCATGGGCAAAATATACTGCTACTGTCTAAACACTGCGGAGATCTGTTTTTCCATTAGGTGGCGGAATAGGCCACCGCTTCACTCTCGTTTGCAGCGAGGGACTAAAAGCTCAGGACAGGATTGAGATTCCACTCAACAAGCACCGCTTTCCAGATTAGTTTTAGATGTGCACAGTTACACACAGCTGTGTCTTAAGAGGCATGGAAAAATGCAAAGCCAGAACCCAAATAACAGCAAAATCTGATCTATGAGTCCAGATTTTTTTTTTTTTTGGGGGGGGGGGGACAGCTACCTTTTGCTAACACCTCTCCACACAAATCCCTACTGTGCCTTTGCTGCATGCAAGACCAGCCCAAGATGTTTTGCTGCCTGAGGCAGAACAGCAAATGGGTACACCACCAACTGACATCTATAATATCCAAGACTCGCTAGGCTATTTTGGTGCTTGAGGCAGAAATAGACATAAGCACCTCTCCCTGAGAGCAAAAGCAAGCAAACAAACTACAATAATAATTGATAATTTCCTGGCCTTTCATGAAGCTCATCTGCGGCTGTTGGAAGTGACTACTGTACCCTGCCTACTGGCAAAGCCAGCTCTAGGACAAATTGCTGTCAAAACTGAAAGGTGTTTTAAAAAGATGATAGTGAGGTGGAGGTCCTTAACCCTAAGGTCCCAGTCAGGGCTTTTTTTCAGCCAGAACTCACCGGAACTCAGTTCTGACACTTCTCAGGTAGACCCCATTGCCATTATAAGAGAACGTGGGAGGTGAGTGAATTCTGGCACCTCTTTTCTTAGAAAAATAGCACTGGTCAAAGGGCAGTTTAGAGCAAATAAAACACAGTTTTAAAAGTTTTTTGTTTTTTTTTTAGAACTGACTTTCACACAAAATGGTGGAACCTACAAATATACATATCAAGTGTCAAGAGGTGTGGCACTTCACACATTATCTCCTCAGAGGCAAGATATAATTATTTGAACTGTGAGAGGTATGAGGACAGGCCTTGCGGCCTGAACGAGCGGATGTCTCTGAGTGACACTTTTCTGGCTTTGTCAGAAAGCTCACAAAATTGAGTAATCTGCCTCACAACCTTTGCTCCAATCTAGTCCTGGTGACAGTGTTTGCTTAAACAGCTGTCACACCAAATCCCCCAAAGATCTTTTTAAGAAGTTTAAGAAGCCTGCTTTTTTAGCTTTTTTGCCAGGGGGGAGGGGAAGATACAGCTGTGAGAAGAATTTCGGGTGCATTTGGGTACATTGCGCATTCCTCTGAGTCACAACAGTCATTTCCCAATTTACCTCTCTGGCTCTTCCCAATATTGTTCTGCACTAAATGCTTCTGAGTTTTCCCTGGGTATCTCTTCTCCCACCCTTAATTATTTAATTTAAGCAGGAATCCTCCCCCCTCCAATTTAACTGAAAAGCATACAGTACATGTTTTGGTTCAGCTGCACCTCCTGTTTTTCCCCTATTTCTTTGTTAACAAGGAGATAGTTTCATCCCGGTAGCTTGAAAAGTGTGTGGGGGGGGGAGAGATATGGGTGCTCTTTGAAGTGAATAGATTAGATGTTGATTTCTTGAAGTAACAATTTAGTTGTGTGGTAAAAGCTTTGGGGGAGAGCCCCATCTGTTAGGCTGGATTGGAGCTGCAGTTTAATTACTCTCCTTTTGTGTTGACAATCAGACTACATAAAAGAATGTCAGGCGCTAATGAAAAATGGCTTTCCTGTTTACAGCATTTACTGACAAGAGAGAGACAAGGGACAAGATCCAACTCTTAGGGGTTTATATGCCGTTTAGAAGAGTCCAAATGCCTTCAAGTGTTTTGTGACAGGTGAGGGATGGGGGGAGGCCAACAACTTCAAAGGAAATTTGAATTCTATATTCACTTCCCTGCAAAAATCCTAAAGTTGTAACTGCAACCCCTAATTTTTTCTCTCTGAATAAATTATGGAAGCAATTTTGCATATATATGCTCCTTCACTTCTTATTTTCATCTCTGGTTTTATGTGATGTAATGGGGAAGAGGAGGTAGGACATACAGATCAGTCCAGGGTGATATTCAGAGAGACTTCAGACTGGTACCCATGATAAGTGAAGCAGGAGTTCCCACCAGCCCACTGAAATTCCCCTCCAGATTCTTACTAGTTTTAAAGTTTTTATTTGCAGACACTTATTTGTTTACTAACTTGGAAGCTGGACCAAATAGATCCAGCAGAATCCATCTAAACTTTTGGAACAACCTTAGGGGCTTTTGAAAGGTATAAGAGCTCTCTAAGCATCCTCACAGCCGAGCTTCCTGTGAGCAACCAGATTCTGTTATTCAAATCCCCTATTATTTAGGGGCGGACTTCAGTTGCACCTCTACACACACACACACACACACACACACACATACTGAAAGAATGCACTGAAGGGGATATGGAGTCCTGTGAACAATCTCTATCCCTTGTTGCAGATGTGTGCAGTAGCCTCAGGGAGTGAGACTACTAGACCAAATGGCCTTGCAACTTGCTTCACGGGCTATTTCAGTTCATGAGGGGGAGGATTCATCTGATCTTCCTTATTGTGAAGGCATTTTGGTGTCACACATGCCTTTCACAAACTATTTGTATGCTGACAATGATACTTCTACATTTGGACATTTTTTCCTCAGAGAACAGAATTCCTTCACCAGAATATTAATGAAACACTGACCAGCAATCAACTAGCACTCATTTTCTCGATTTAAATCAACAGTGGATGCAAGACGTCCCTTCATTTATTCATTTATTATTTCTGCTGTTCTTTTATTTTTTGCTCCAAATGTTGTTCCTCATGCCTCGCACACATTCCATGGACTGCCTACTCCGGTTAAATGTACAGCAAAAGCATTTTATCCAGTGGGCCTTAAATAAGCAGTTTGAGACTGTTCTTTTCAAGGAAAGAGACCGATAGTCAAGCAAGATGTGGCTTTGGGAAGAAAGCTATGCCTCTGATATAGTCACCCCCAAACCTGTGGGTAGCATGCACAGCAAAGAAACATTCCCAGCTGTCAACTAAAAACAAGGCTAGAGATTAGGCCTCCTCCCATGAAGCCTTTTGTGTTTTGGTTAAAGGTGAACCCAAATCACCACAGCCGCCATTTCTCCACTCCAGTCCTCCTCCAGTAGCTTTGCTTTTTTAAAAAAAATCTGTAAATTACATAACTACAGCAATGCTGCATTATCAGAATATATCATTCTAGGTGCATGAGCCAGCGTTTGTCCCAAGCGATGGCAGTTGCAGTGGCAGCTGTAACAGAGCATCCCATTGCCTCTCCGTGGCCTCTTACCTTGAGTAGCTTGTAGTGGCTGCTGGAAAGTGGGCAAAGAGGAGAGATTGCCCCCACTGAGGCCCAGCCCTGTGTGATAATATGTTGGCTCTGAGGGGCAGGCAGAGGGCAGGGCTGCCATGGATGGGAAGAAAGGGGGAGCAGAGCAGAGAGCAAGGAGTCTTGATTTAAAACCAAAACAAAAAACTTTGTGTGTCCCTGTCTACTTATGCCCCTTTCTAAAATTTACAAAGAACAAAATAAAATAAAATCAGGATTAAGGGTTTTTCTCAGGACAGTGGAGGGTGTTTGTGTCCCGTTGCTGTGGTGGTGGTGGCACACGCCCTTTCTCTGGTAGGAAATGCTTTGTGTGGAGGCTGTGGGGCACCAAAAAAGGGAGGTCAATGAGGGTCAGCTGTGGGGAGTGAGAACACCTGCAGGGGTGACAGAAACACAGGCGCTGAAGGGGCAACATCGCCTCCAACATTCCTCAGGTGAAAATGTCCCTATTTTCATCTGAGGAATGTTGGAGGGTATGTATGTGTGGGAGTGTGTGCCCACACGCTGTCAGGAACTGGGCAGAGGAGGAATGGTGGAGACTGCCTCCCCATCCTGACCCTTCCAGGGAGGAGGAAGAGGAAGACAGTATAGAGTTACAACGGGGGGTTGAGGGAGGTTGCAACTCAGCAGATGAGGGGGACAGTTGGGAAATCGTGGGAGAGTCAGAGCAACAGCTGGCTGACACGTTGTCACTAGAAAGCAATCCAGACCCTCCATCTCCCAGAACCTGGCAAGCCTTAAAAGTAGGAGAGCAAAGACCTTGAAGACAGAGGGCACTTAGTGGCACCCATAGAGGAGATGATGATGATGATGATGATGATGAAAGAGGAAGTGGGAGAGAAGGGGGGTGGAAATGCACTCGGGACAACGCCATTATCCAAGAGGCAGTGTCCTATAGCCTCTCTCTGTAAAGTTCAAAATAAAAAAGGACTGTAAGAAACTTTTTCTTGTCTTTCTACTTTCCTGGGCAACCAGCCAGAAGCTGCTGACAACACCTTGACACCACCATTAACGCCAATTTTGGGCAAGATTGTTTTGATTTTTTGGTGAGATCTTCCCCAAATGGATGCAATCTTGCACCAAATCAGCACTGGTTGAGGTAGTACTTCTCCACCACTAGCGGAGGTGACAGGTCAGGCAGGGCACCTGTGGGTATGCCTCCTTGGAGGCTTCTGCCGCCTGAAGCAGAGGTTTCACCCTGCCTAATAGCAGGGCCAGCTCTGGGAACAGGATAAAGACTTTTTCCATAATAAGCTAGTTTCCTAAGAGAGCAATCCTGTACATGTTTTTTTCTCAAAAGTAAATCCTGTTAAGTTCAAGTGGAGCTTAGGTATTTAAGCAGTTTAAGAGGCAATGGCAAAGAATTTAAACATGTGGTCCTACAGCTGCAGTCTGAAGTGGTAGGATCTCAGTTTGAACAAGTGGTATAGTCCCCAAAGAGCCACACAACATTTTTTATTCTGAACATGTTGTTTTATCTTTGCAAATTTTCTCTCTCTACTGAAATGCATGGATAATGATGATGATGATGATGATGATGATGATGATGATTTATTTGTACCCCGCCCATCTGGCTGGGTTTCCCCAGCCACTCTGGGCGGCTTCCAACAAAGACAAAAAATACACTAAAATGTCACACATTAAAAACTTCCCTGAACAGGACTGCCTTCAGATGTCTTCTGAATGTCAGGTAGTTATTTATCTCTTTGACAGCTGATGGGAGGGCGTTCCACAGGGCGGGCACCACTACCGAGAAGGCCCCTGAGTTTCCTCAGGTAGTTAACTAAGTTTTATGCAGAGTAGACCTACTGAACTTAATGAGCAAGCTAGGGCCATTAATCTCAATGGAATTCTAATGGATTTTTATTTTATTTTTTTGCAAAATCTCAAAAAAGAGAAGTTTTTGAGCTATTCTAAAGGAAATATGCCAAAATCTACATTACCAACATGGGTTGCCATACGTCTGGATTTTCCTGAGCATTTCAGCAATTTCCATCCGGACGCAGTTTCCAACAGCCGAATCCTGGCTATGTCTTGGAAATTCCAGACATATGGCAACCCTACATTAGAGTGTCTATGCTCACAGCTGCCGGCTAGATGAAGTTAATTGTGCTTCCAAACATAGTTGTGCTGGGGCTCTCTGCTTGTTCCTCATATTCAGCCCATGTTGACATACTCCATCCAGTGCACCGGCAGTGAAACTTAGTTACTCACTTCTCTCCTCTTTCTGCCATGCTACTCCTTGGTAGACTAAAAACCCATCCATCATGCGAAAAAGAAAAGGAGAGGGGGGGAAAGAGGCAAACAACAGGTTCAGAACAAAGCCTGCAATTTGAGTCAGTTTCAACGAATTGGCATTGATCTGCATACAGACTGATACAAATAACCCCAAACTGTACCAACATAGACATTTGCGTATCTTACCTTTGGCATCACGTGATTCATTGCTTCCACAGGCAGCCTGCAAATTACCATACAGTTCCTTGTTTCCAAAGGTAAAAGTTAGAAGCCAACCAGCTTCTCTTGACCTTGCCTGACTGCCCTCTGCTACAGATTTTATATTATTTTCTCCACTCCCAAGGTACATTACACTGCAGCACACATTCAAAGCAGGAGGCTGGATGTGACGGCTCCAGATCACTCTAGCCCCGTGATTCTATGTTTAGCAACACTCACCTTCCTGCTTATAGCATCACATTCTGGTGTGAAGTGAATGACCTGCCTGCCTCTCTTTAGGTTGTCATTCATGGAGTTACACTGTTCAGTCTGATGGCAAATGGGTCTACTCCCCACCCACCCCCAGCTTCGCTTTGCTGGAAACTCCCACCCCACCCCTTTTAATTTGCTTTCTACCTAAGCAAAAAGAGCTCTCTTCCCCTCCCCTTTGTTAGAAGGAAAGGCTTCAGGGAGCAAAAGATGTAGCGTTGCCAGCTTTATAGCTTGCCACCCGCAAGATGAAGCAGTGGAGCCTCAGTCCAGACTCAATTACGCATGCAGGGCACAGTAGTGCCGCTTTGCAGGAGACTTCTAGCGAGTGCTCTGCTTTCAAAAAAGGAAAACAGCAGCCTTTGGCTCCTGCAGGACATAGTGCTGCCTGCTGATTTCTTTAGGTGTGTGTTAATATATATATATATGGCTCAGTTTATAAAGAGCAGGAATTTAGACAACTAATTTAAAAAATGTGAGGCTTTTAAATGGTAGGTCCTTTAAAGGCTTCTAAACTAGGATAGATAGAAAAAAGTGTGACCTTCATTTTTACTATTACGATTAATCCCTTACAAGCAGCATCAGTGGATATGGTGCGGCCCAAAGCATCACAAGCTAAAGCAAGCAAGCAAAAATTAGGCATGCATATTTCATTTTAGTATTTATTTATAAGACCGCATACATCGGTTTCTCAGGTAGTTCCTCATCCAGACACTGAACAGGGGACACCAAAGCTTTAGCTCAGCACAGTGCCTCCAGGTGCATTTGGTAGTTGGGAGAAGGGATTAAAACACGAAAGAAAAGGAGTGTAACACAAGGCAAATAAGAACAAATGCAACCATCAGGGTTAGCCATCAGGCTCAGGAGCCACTAGAAGAAGAAGAAAGCCTTCTCTTCCACGAATTTGCCTTACCCTCTTTCAAAGCTATCCAAGTTGGTGGCCAACACTAGTGGGAGCAAATTCTATAAAGTCTGAAAAGTTGTGTTTAAGTTGAAGATCATGGGCTAAACCATGCGTAGGCAGACTAAGACCCGGGGGCTGGATCCGGCCCAATTGCCTTCTAAATCCAGCCTGCAAACAGTCCAGGAATCAGCGTGTTTTTACATGAGTAGAATGTGTCCTTTTATTTAAAATGCATCTCTGGGTTATTGTGGGGCATAGGAATGCATTCATCCCCCCCCCAAAAAAAAAATATAGCCCAGCCCCCCACAAGGTCTGAGGGACAGTGGACTGGCCCCCTGCTGAAAAAGTTTGCTGACCCCTGAGCTAAACTAAGGTCAGTTTAAGGGTGGCTTCAGGAGCAGCTTATTCTTGATTTAGCCTAGGGATCAGCAATGGGAATGGATGTTTCTGCTGTGCTCTTCCTTGATATCTTCCTCCTGGTACATGGATGCCCATGGACAATAGATAGAATGCTTACAATGTAATTATCTGAATGAATATTCTTACAATATAATTATATGGATGAATACAGGAAATGAAAGAGAGCTGGACTTCTGGTAGTTGCATATATTATTAATATTTGAAGTGGTAGCTCATGCATCCCCCTTGATGAGAACTGGCACACCTCAGCTCAGAGGAGGTGAAAGATGCCTCTGCTCTAAAGATCAACAGTATGCATAAATACAGGAAGCATGACATATATATATATATATATATATATATATATATATATATATATAGCAAAACCATATGCAAAACCATTCAGAGTGTCCTATCATAGAAAGGTTTGGAGTCTGATATCCCAAATCCTACAAACACATGTAGCATTGTGATGGCCAGAATGATGATTCATAAATGTCCAGTTATTGATGATGAAAGGAGAACAAAGAGTGCATAGGAACCCAAAGAGATGTCAGGATTTGATGTCTTCTCCATCTGACTGTACAGCTATCCACCAGTCATGATCACAGAATTATAGAATCTCAAAACTGTAGAGTTCGGAGGCACCACGAGAACCATCTAGTCCAGCCATCTGCAATGCAGGAATCTTTTGCCCAGTGTGGAACTTGAATCCACAACCCTGAGATCAAGAGTCTCATGCTCTACTGACTGAGCTATGCTGGAGGGCAATATGTAAGAAACACTTCCCAAGAAACTGGAACATTTTGATCATCTACAGGGTCATTTTAATAGCAATGCACAGAGTAATGCATGGAGAATATTGTATACTGAAATACGTTTTACATTATGTTGAATTTTTCTAGCACTATTAATAGTTTGTTGATTGCTCTTTTCTAATGAGACTTCCCAGAGATGGCAGAAAGGAGTTAAACATTGGAAGAATGCATGTGCCTCATGAATATTCTCTCCATGTTCTGATAAGCATGCCACACACAAATTTGTCAAAAGTATGGTTGATTTGGCCACCAGAGTTTCTGGGATCAGAATCTGGATCAGAATATTTAACCCAAATTTCAGGATGCCTCAGATTTCAGCGATGAGTTGAGAGTCCAACTGCCAGTACACCTGTGAAAACATAAACAAATGATTTACTTAAGATTCATGCCAATGTTCCACTTAGGATCCACTTAACTTCACTGTAGGCATAATAAATGTTGGTTTTAATTGATGAAATATCTCAAAGAGAGAGAAAAAGAAGAAGAAGAACATTTAAAAGCCATTAAACTGGACAAATGGCTGATGTTACCTGCAGATAGATGAAAGCTTACAGTGCTGCTTTGCCAGGACAGTATGGCCAAGTCCTCGCAGTGCAAGCAAAATATGAAAACATGTTATATAAAATCTAAACCACAATCAGTTGACTAGCTGGAATTTGATGAAACTAAAAAACAAAACAAAAACCTGGGAAACATATAAAAAGAACCAGATGGTGAATGTCCTCAATAAATGCTTTATAAAAGATTCCGCCAAGAGTAAACGTAAATGCAAAAGTGGGGAGCAGCATTTTTTGGCTGCAGCCCACAGCCTTGTATGATTCATGTAGTCTCAAGTTAAGAACATGAGAGTTGTCTTGCTGGATCAAACTCAAGTTCTAACTGGTCCAGCATTCTGCTTCCAGTTGTGGCCAGCTCAATGCCTCCAGGAAGTTTATAAGCTGGACATGAAAGCCATAGCTGATTTCTGTTGTTTGGCCCTCAGCACCTGGCATTCAGAAGAACATGGGGACTGAATACGGAGTTGCTGTTGCTAATAAAAGGTTAAGGACCCCTGAATGGTTAAGTCCAGTCAAAGGCAACTATAGGGCTGTGGCGCTCATCTCGCTTTCAGGCCAAAGGAGCCAGTGTTTGTCCACAGACAGCTTTCCAGGTCATGTGGTCAGCATAACTAAACCACTACTGGCACACAGAAACAGCATTTACCTTCCCGCTGCAGTGGTAGCTATTTATCTACTTGCACTTTGACATGCTTTCGAATTGCTAGGTTGGCAGAAGCTAGGACAGAGCAACGGGAACTCACCCGGTCGCGGGGATTCGAACCTTCTGATCGGCAAGCCCAAGAGGCTCAGTGGTTTAGACGACAGCACCACCCGCTCCCTTAGTTGTTGCTAATAGCCATAGACAGACCTATCCTTCATGACATTGTCCCATCCTTGCATAAAGCCAGTCTTAGTAAGTGCTAAAAGCCATTGGTCTGGATCAAGTCAAAGGCTGAATGCGCACTAGGTTGTCAATGCACATGTGACTTGCACATTTGGTCACATGGGTGCTTTCAACCAGTGCTTTTTTCCTTTAAAAATGTTTAGGGGTACTCTCATTTTCCTACTCATATTGAAACACTGCCCCTCAATGAGGCCAAACTTAGATTCACAAAATGTTTAAGGATATGCGTACGCCCAGAAAAAAGCACTGCTTTCAACTGAACACTTCTCTCAATACTTCTGGCCTCACTAGTGGGCAGTGTTTGATGGCATGTATTCGCACTGTGTATTGTTGTCCCCCTCCCGTCAGTTATTACTTCCCCGCCCTACCTAAGTTCTGGAAACTACAGGTCCATTGTGGGCCCGTGTGCAGGTATTTGTTTACCTATGCACAAGGCCAATTCATTTTTTTTGATGCAGGTTTTTCAAAAGACCCAGTGTCCTTTCTCCAGAGTTTGCCTGAAGTTCTGCCCAGTTTCACAAAAACCGGTTCACAGATTTTGAAAGGGTTGTCTTCTCCACTCGATGCTGGGGATCATAAAGGGGGAGGGTGCTGTCACACTCAGGTCCTGCTGGCAAGCTTCCCATATCCATGTGGTTGGCCACTGTGAGAACAGAATGCTGATCTGGTTGGGCCTTTGGCCTAATCCACAAGCACAACCCATCACAAACCCTTTATCTTCATTTTGTGAAGCTAAAATCCATGTGTCATGCTTCCTGGGTCCAGATTTCTGTGCCAAGTCTTTAGCACGGCTACGAATACTGTGATTTTACTAAGATGTTCCTGTCAAGACATACTCCTGAGCATTGCCTGATTTCTTTTTATTTTCTTTCGACACAGCTTGCAAACTGAAGAGATAAGAATACCAGTATTTCTATTTGACAGGCTACTCAGTACTACAAACAATGAAATGTGGAAAGTTCTCCTGTGGCATAAGAGAGCTCTAATTCTTCCAACAGGCCTTGTTCGAATCTGGGCCAAACACTTGGAGGACTTAAAGCCACAGTGCCCATCTCTACTGTAGATAATTTTGCAAAGCCTAGAGTGGCCATGTAAAAAGCTATTTGGAAAGAACATCCTATCAAGCCTACACCCTGTGGGGCTTAAAGCTTTAATTGATTATTCTCTGTGATTAATTCATTAAAGCATTAATCCTGCCTTGCAGATAAGTACACACACATTTTTTTAAAAAATTAACAGCCCCGCTCCCCCAAAAGACATGCTATTTTGTCTGCCCACGTAACATGTTCCTGTGTGGCTCAGAGAGGCTTGCATGTTAGGTCTGCCAAGCTTCACTTCAGCAAGACATTCACACTCACCCCAGGCATGTCAGTAACTGGGCAGTTATATTAATTTCAAGATTTCTAAAAGGTTTTCAGTTAATTAGTGACTGTGGGGAGCTGCAACATAAGTGGTTGCAGAAGACAGCATGTTCTGCATTTCAGATACCCCAAGGAGAAAAAGATAATGTGTCTGCAGAAGCCGCCGCAGGCAGAGGCCCCTCACGGCAAAGACTCTTCCTACTCCAAAATCTGGGAAGGGCATTCCAACCCCAGGCAAAGAATAAGCTCCTGTCATTAGTATTGAAATTTGTGCAAAGAGAAATTATCAGATTTACGGAGCACTTTTTAAATGGCTTTTCCATCACCCTTGCATCAGCTCTAGAAGGTAGATCACAAACATTCCCCAGTTACAATGGCATGAGCTTTCATAGCCTACCGCCCACTTTACTGAATACTTTGTTATATTTGTTAGTCTTTAAGGTACTATAAAACGATCTGTTATTTGCCCAGGCAGGCGCATTATGTGACCCGTGAGAGCAGCAAAATAACCAGACTGTACAACAGTGTTGGGATAAAATCAGGCCAAATCTTTATTGACAGCAGCAGGCAGGGCCAGGGTTGGCATGGCATTGGGTCCTACGGTCAGTTCATCATTCCACAAGCCCCATGTTGGTGGAATGGATCCGCTGGGTTTGGATCACTCCAAACCTGTATGATGGGAGTCGGCCAGTGTTGAACCTTGCATTGGTGCAAGCCAAGCAAGCAAGGTTTCACTGGGGGACCAGGGTGCAGGTTCCAACCAGGCAAATACCGAACCCACACTTGGGTTTGCCATGGTCAATCCTTGCTCCAGGCCCCTTATGGGGCCCCCTCTACTATGTTGATCCTGACCAATGAATCAGCATTGAAAGAACATATAAGAACAGTTGAAAAATCTCATGCAACAGAAAATGAAAAAAAAATTGTTCCCCAGTATACTGTGTATCCCAAGGGAATACTTTTTTTGCATACCTCCAACTATACATAGATATACATGTCATTTTCAATGCTATACATGTCATGTTCAATGCTATATAAGTCACTTACATTTATACTCATATTGTACTAATTTGGCTATGTGTGTAATAAAATACTGAATTTTTGCATTGTGAAAAACAAAGATTATGATGAAAAGTGAAAAACATGAATTGCAAAAAAAAACCAACCTATAGCTTACAGAACAAAATTAACTTCATATATGAAATCAGCACGTCGAAATTAGGTTAGAACAACTGCAGGTGTCAATGCAGCAAAAATTGTGTTCCCCAGTGATATTCTACCACCTAACAAAGGAAAGCCATAATTTCACTGAGGGAAAGGTGGTGGGGGTGGGGGACCCAACCAAGTGCCAATCAGGTTGAGAGAGAAACATTCCTTCCCAGCCCTGTCAACCAGCGACCCTAAATTGCTCAGTGAATGTTCTAACCTGAGAGTGGGCAGGCAGGAAGCTCTCAAAGCAAAATGGCTGCGAGCTCCAGGGGAAGCAGCGTTATATACGTTTCCTCCTCTCTTCGTCAGCAAGGGCTCATGGGTCACCTTTCCCCCCATGAGCCCATCACACATAGAAGATACTGGGCAAAACCTTGCCCAGTATTTTGCTGCAATCTATGGGACACAGTGCCGCCAGGTAAAGACGTCCAGTGCTTATTGGGCAGAGAATGGGGCTTCCCAGATACACTGGAGAAAATCTTACTTGCTTGCACAGCTGCCAAATCCGCCTGGTTAAAAATGCTATTTAATCATCTGAAACTGACCAGCACACTATGTAGAGTATTCCTTTCCTGTATTACTAGAATAGTAGAAATACTATTCTAGTAATACAGGAAAGGATGCCTCCCACATGACACCACTACTCGTCTGCCGTGTATGATTTCAACCCAACAACACTATGACTCTGAGATATACTCCAGAAATAGGTATATCCTAGGCTACTCAATGAACTTTCTACAGAACAGCATATGCACCGCAGATGTTGGCAATGCTCCACTTTGCTACACACCCAGATCTCCAGACCTACAAGGAACGCATCCTGACGGTGGTATTGTCACCAGATTAAAATAATAACTGAAGAGCTAGCACTGATAAAAAGGAAGCGTGCCACTTGCTTTGCCACAAGGAAAATGTAACATGAAAGCAGCCTTTGCATTGCTGTACACCCCACCACCGAATTCCTACCACGTGATCAGTCATTCTGATTTAATCATCAAAAGCAAGAATCCTGAAATACAGTGAGAAACATTTTCCCACAGCGTATCTTAAACTCAGCAGTCGCGTGTCCACAAAGACCCAAAACTTTAAAGCTCATCAAAACTTCAAAGTTTTGAAAAGTTTGGGTCTTCTTGCTTGCTGATTTTTGGTGGTGGTGGTTTGGTTTTTAAAAAAGTACTATTCCACACTTCTGAGCCTCATTCATCAGTTACTTTTAACATGAAAGAAGAAAATTCAGTTTGATTTCCCCCCCCCCCCCATTCCCTTAGTTCGCAGTGTTCCTGTATTAAGAACAGAGTGCAGTCATTCACACAGAAATTATGTATGGAATATTTTATTGTAATGTCCAGCTCTGCTGCCTCTTAGCAATGAGTGTAACAGAAAGGAAAAACCTAAAAGCTCCTGGTATTTCTTGTTCGACGACCGTACTCCCAAAGGCTATGCGTACATTTGCACGACCCATTCTATGTAAGTCAAGAGGTGTACAATAGAAAAATCAAATGATTTAAGTGTGTGCGTGTGAACGAGATTGAAGCTATTTTATTTATTTATTTATTATTTAAAGCATTCTTACCCTGCTTTTCAGCTCAAAGGGCTCCCAGAGCGCTCATATAAGATCAATAAAAATAAGCCAGTCCCTTCCCAGAGGCTTTAAATCTAAAAGACACAACAGAAAAGGAAAAGGGACAAGGAGGGAAGAAAACAAGTAAACTCAGGCACTGATATTCTCCTCACAACAACACCATGATGACTGTCTCAAGATCACTCAGAGATCTTCATGACTAAGTGGGGATTTGAACTTTGGACTCCCAGGTCCTAGTTCAACACTCTAACCATTACACTACACCGGCTTTCTTTGTTAAATGTATGCCCCTACATTTCTATTTTAAAAAATGCCCCAGCTAGACATAAAAGCTGGCAACAGTAGAAATCCAGTCAGGAAAATAAGACTGGCCTAAATTGACTTGTATACAACAGAAGTCTAGGCATCAGCTTGGTGTCTCTTGGGAGCGTGTTCCAAAGACAGGGGACCATCACCAAAAACATTTTGGTCCCAGTTGCCCCACTTCTAATCTTTGATGACCAGGGTACTAGGAAGTTCAATGGGACTTCCTCCCAGGGGCTGCAGTCCTATGCTTGGAAGCAAGTCCCATTGAATTCATTGGGACTTATTTCCGAGTAGAGATTTAATTAATTGTACTCTTCATATCCTCCCCCCACCAACCCAACCCACCGTCATCTTGTAATTTATATGAGGCAGGGAGCATGGGTTGCTGTTGTCGGAATTATTTATTGCTCTTATTGCTGCTTTTGTTATTGTTATGTTATCATCATTATTTCAAGCACATACTCTAGACTAATATAAAGCTCATCACACAATGTTATATTTCATTTCATTTTAAGTAAAATAACCATCTCAAACCCCAGCTTTGTAGTCCCAGTAAGGGAAGCCACTTGGCGCAGCTACTGCTTCCACTTGAGGAAAGGCTATTGACTTGCAGATCTGAATTGAAAGTCACCCTGGCCCCTTTCCTCTTACATACAGAATCAGTAGCAGAGCTTTCAAGCCCAAATGTTTTATCTGGCCAACTCTCCGTGGGAAAGCATCCTGATAAAGTGGTAGATTCCCAGCACTTAGATCTCATCACTAACTTCCCTTGCAACAAACAGACCAACTTTTTTTAAATTGTGGGTTTCATAGCATTAGGAAGAGCCATGCACCCGGGGAAGGCACAAGCTGCTTGTGAAGGCAAAAACCATTCATTGTTGTTAATCTGCCGCAAGGCAAGCATTTGAAGATGCACTCTTTCCTCTTACCCAGCTTTGGCTACAAAAGGTGAGATTGCAGGGTTTGCTGCTGCTGCAAGGGTAGCCAAAGTAAGCCATTTTGGTGTGGTGGAATTCAGCTCCCATTAGCCTTGACCCTGGTTAGAGCTGATGGCAGTTGTAATCCATGGCAGAGGGCACCATGTTACCTACTCCTATGCTAACAAATGCAACAGGCTACCCCAATGTGGCATCCTCTGTGAAATGTTGAACTCTCATTATCCCTGGCCATTAGTCATGTTGGCTGGGGATGGTGGGAGTTGAAGTCCAAAATATCTGCAAGGCACCATGTTGGGCAAGTCTGGAATGCAGACTCCAAGTCATATGGTTCCAGGTGATTAGCCTATTTTACTTTGATAAGACTGCTCCTACACACTCCTACAGCTGACTTATGGTCAGAGCTATAAAAAACCAGACATTGCGCCTTGTGATAAAACGATATCATGACTTGATTACCAAGGATAAATAGCTGCTATGGGCTCAAGAACATGCCTTGCCATCTCACCTTCCCTTGAATTATTTGACTAGCCAAGGAGGCCTTAAGACTCAGTGCAGTTTGTCTTGCAAGATCAGACTGCAGCCTCCAAATGATGTGTGTACTCCTTCTGACACACTTTTGACTGCACATGAACTGTGTGTTCATGAATAATCCTCCTCAGACACACAGTCCTGCAGCCTCACACTAGTTTTCATTTCTCTGGAAAAGCTCATTTGAAAGGGGGAGACATCATACTTCGCTCACAAAGCCCACACAGATAGGGAAGGAGCTACAAAAGGTGAAATCAATCAGTTAGGGAGACTCCCTTGGTGTGTCTCTGTGAAGTGGATTTCAGTTCATGAAAGCTGGTGCCATCATAAATTTAATAATGTTTAAGCTGCTGTACAACTCAGTTGTGGATTCAACACCAGATATGACAAAAGATCTGTAGGTTTCAAAGACGTATTTTTCTTTGAATGAGATTTGTGTGCAGGGGCTGCTCTGATAGCTCATGCAGAGCAAATTCTAAGTCTAAATCTGGCTTGCCAAAACCAAATTGCATTGCATTGCATTACATATTATATAACCTTATATGGAAAAGTGCATATAAAGTTTTAGCAGAGCAATTGCATCAATGTCCATTCAGAAGGAAGTCCCAGTGGGGCTTATTCCCAGAAAAACATGTATAAGGTTGCTGCCTTATATAAATATGTAAAGAGAGGTAGAATGGATGTATACAGGGGCAAGGAATAGTACTGCAGCAGCAGACTCTACCCCTGACCACAAACATTCAGCAGAGTTTTATGAGCCACCTTGAAAGGCTTTGAGGTCAAAAGGCAGAATATAAATAAACAAGGGAATCAATCAAGGAATCCTTTCGCCAAGCATTCATACTTCTGGAAATAGCCTCAAAATAAATCACACACAGAACAGTAAATTGGTGCCAGTGTACACAGTGTGAATAATTTATTGTGTCGTCGGGAAATGAAGTTTTGTGGCATGTGCAAGAGGGAGTGGATCACACCCTTATTTTGCATCCCAGCCTTTGCCAACCTGCTGCCCTGCAGAAGATTTGGGCTTCAGCCCCATCGTCATCCTCAGCTGCCACCACACCAGGTTAGCAAAGTCTTTTCTATCCCTATTTGAACAATGAACTGGTTTGTTTAATGAGAAAGGTGCGTCAAGGACTTCCAGTTATCTTTACAAGTCTACTCTTAATGAGTACACTTTATTTTACCTGGCATACATTTTATTAATCTTTTCAAGCACCTCAAACTGAAATTATACAAAGCCAAAACTATGGCTGCTACAGTATGTTGGCAATGCAGGCAAATTAAAGTAATGCAGTTTGATTATTTATTTTTCAGAATGTAAGGACAGCTCTGCTGGTTCAGACCAACGGCCTCTCTAGCCCAGTATCCTCTTTCCCACAGCATCCAACCAGATGCCTCCAGGAATCCCTCAAGCAGGCCATGTTGGTTGGGGTTGGTGGGAGTTCCAACAACATCTGGAGGGCACAAGCTTGGGGGAGGCTGGCCTAGACTGGGCTGCATATTCCCTCTGTGTGTTTTCTTTCTCACAAAGCAGGCTGCTCTTTTAACTCCTCGAAGTCTAAGAAGCATTTGAGATGTAGCTACAATGAAGTGCATGTCTCAGCAGCATCCCCCATTGGTATCTGAAACCAGAGAAGTCTAAAATAACATTTTGAGATTACTATGGGAAACTTTATGAAAGGCAGAATAGAGTGAAAAGCAAACCAAGCAGACCTGCGTTCAGTTTTCCAGAAACTGAATAACATCTCTTCAAGTGGAGTATGAGCGTGTCTATCCACTGAGTTTTTATTAAAACCAAGATGTTTCCTTTTTTAAAAAGAATCTCAACTGATCTCTGAAAATTATTTCCACAACTAATACTATGTTTCTATCCATACACATCCTGGACTGTCATTGTAGGAATTTTCATAACCACTGGATTAAGTGCCATGGTTTTTGTTTTGGAAAAACATACTCTTGTAACATTTATTTTGGAAAATAAGCAATTTTTTAAAAAAGGATTGTATTGAAGAACATATTGAGGGAAATGCCATAGGGCAACAGCTCATATGGACGAAGGCAAACCTTAGGAAGTTCTTCTCACAGGACTAAACTAGGAAGCTTGTAGCCTGGTCCTCACAAAATGGAAGGTCCAGTGTTGCAGGTTTTCATGTTACTCTTGCATATCCCACTCAATATGCTAATAAAAGCCCCTGGGATCTCTCTGAATGTTTTGTAACCACAGCTACAACTATCCAGATTTAAGGCCATGGTCCCTGAGGTCAACATAAGAACATCAACACTAGCACAATTAGACCAAAGGAACACAGAAAAATAATGGCAGTGTGCATTTGTTCTGGTAATTTTCTTTATGCTATAACTTTCCCCCACTGTAATACTATTGAATCATAGAATCATAGAATCATAGAATCATAGAGTTGGAAGAGACCACAAGGGTCATCGAGTCCAACCCCCTGCCAAGCAGGAAACACCATCAGAGCACTCCTGACATATGGTTGTCAAGCCTCTGCTTAAAGACCTCCAAAGAAGGAGACTCCACCACACTCCTTGGCAGCAAATTCCACTGTCGAACAGCTCTTACTGTCAGGAAGTTCTTCCTAATGTTTAGGTGGAATCTTCTTTCTTGTAGTTTGTATCCATTGCTCCGTGTCCGCTTCTCTGGAGCAGCAGAAAACAACCTTTCTCCCTCCTCCATGTGACATCCTTTTATATATTTGAACATGGCTATCATATCACCCCTTAACCTCCTCTTCTCCAGGCTAAACATGCCCAGCTCCCTTAGCCGATCCTCATAAGGCATTGTTTCCAGGCCTTTGACCATTTTGGTTGCCCTCCTCTGTACACGTTCTAGTTTGTCAGTGTCCTTCTTGAACTGTGGTGCCCAGAACTGGACACAGTACTCCAGGTGAGGTCTGACCAGAGCAGAATACAGTGGCACTATAACTTCCCTTGATCTAGATGCTATACTCCTATTGATGCAGCCCAGAATTGCATTGGCTTTTTTAGCTGCCGCGTCACACTGTTGGCTCATGTTAAGTTTGTGGTCAACCAAGACTCCTAGATCCTTTTCACATGTACTGCTCTCAAGCCAGGTGTCACCCATCTTGTATTTGTGCCTCTCATTTTTTTTGCCCAAGTGCAATACTTTACATTTCTCCCTGTTAAAATTCATCTTGTTTGTTTTGGCCCAGTTCTCTAATCTGTCAAGGTCGTTTTGAAGTGTGATCCTGTCTTCTGGGGTGTTAGCCACCCCTCCCAGTTTGGTGTCATCTGCAAATTTGATCAGGATGCCCTTGAGTCCATCCTCCAAGTCGTTGATAAAGATGTTGAATAAGACCGGGCCCAAGACAGAACCCTGTGGCACCCCACTAGTCACTCTTCTCCAGGATGAAGAGGAACCATTGATGAGCACCCTTTGGGTTCGGTCAGTCAGCCAGTTACAAATCCACTGAGTGGTAGCATAGTCAAGACCGCATTTTACCAGCTTCTTTACAAGAATATCATGGGGCACCTTGTCAAATGCCTTGCTGAAATCAAGGTAGACTACATCCACTGCGTTCCCTTCATCTACCAGGCTTGTAATTCTGTCAAAAAATGAGATCAGGTTAGTCTGACATGACTTATTTTTCAGAAATCCATGCTGACTATTGGTGATCACAGCATTCCTTTCTAGGTGCTCACAGATTGTTTGCTTAATGATCTGCTCCAGAATCTTCCCTGGATTGTGCCTGGAGCTGGCAATAATGCAGGGCTAGAAGTGAATATGGGAGAATAGACACCAAGAGTGGATACATTAGATCACCATTTTGATTAAAATGAATTTTCAGATTGATATGTCAGGAGTGCAGAAGTGATTCCTCAGGCCATTGCCTCATATCTACTGCCAGTGGGGCCTCCCAGTGCCTCTCAGCTGGGTTGAAAGTGAGCCATTACCCCCAGAACCCCCTGCTTGTTTGACCATGGTTTAGAAGAGCCCTAATTCCCCACCAGGACGGCCACCTGTCCTGTGTTCAGGAATTGAAGGATATATTTTTTTCTTGTTTTCAGGAATGGAAGTATATACTATTTAGTATATATAGTCACATTTAATTGTTTATAATAGCCACGCAGTGTGTTTAATCAGTGAGTTAGCCAAAAAAGTTATAATTTCAGAGGAACCACCATCTTAAAGTGTTGCTATTTGTGACACCTTGAAGACCAACACATGTTATGTATTAAGAAATAAGTTGCACCTAAGTAGACTAGTTCCTGGCAACTTATCCCATAATTAAATTTGTTAGACTTCAAGGTGCCTGAGTTTATAGGTATTCTTGAGGAATAATCACATTGTCTATTGACCTTTTAACTAAATGGTCTCCTGAGGAGGAGGTGTCCATTTATCACACCCAGGTCTTGTACATAGGAAGTGAGACTATCTGGTCCGGCTAGCTCAGAATTGTCTACACTGCCTGATGGCAGCTCTCTGGGGTTTCAGGCTTGGTTCTCTCCCATGCCTATCTGGAGATGCTGGTGATTGAACCAGGAACCTTCTGCATTCAAAACAGGTGCTCTGCCGCTGAGCTAGCAGTGTGGACATACAGGATTCAGGCAATTGGTAACAGGAACAGTCTTCAGGATCTAATTCCAGATGGAGCTTTCTTGTAGATGTTTTTGGCTCACATAGCAAGCCTCTACAGAAACATCAGGAGGACAAAGGAGAGCAGACAATTGCACAATCTCTGCTAGTCGATGTTTCCATATATTGTACCATGGCACATTTCAGCAGTATTGACCTTTCCTCAAAGCTAGTGCAGAGGAGCTTCTAACCTGTTTGGTTGGGGCAAACATGCAACATGTGTGTGCATGTGTTGTTGTTGTTTAGTCATTTAGTCGTGTCCGACTCTTCGTGACTCCATGGACCAGAGCACGCCAGGCACTCCTGTCTTCCACTGTCTCCCGCAGTTTGGTCAAACTCATGCTGCTAGCTTCGAGAACACTGTCCAACCATCTCGTCCTCTGTTGTCCCCTTCTCCTTGTGCCCTCCATCTTTCCCAACATCAGGAGTCTTCTCTTCTCATGAGGTGGCCAAAGTATTGGAGCCTCAGCTTCAGGATCTGTCCTTCCAGGGAGCACTCAGGGCTGATTTCCTTAAGAATGGATAGGTTTGATCTTCTTGCAGTCCATGGGACTCTCAAGAGTCTCCTCCAGCACCATAATTCAAAAGCATCAATTCTTTGGTGATCAGCCTTCTTTATGGTCCAGCTCTCACTTCCATACATCACTACTGGGAAAACCATAGCTTTGACTATACAGACCTTTGTTGGCAAGGTGATGTCTCTGCTTTTTAAGATGCTGGTGTGTGCAATTTTTTTTTTGTCCATTTGTGTGTGCATGCACACACACACAAATGGACAAAAAACCCCACAAAAGTGTAATCTTTTAATTTAGAAAGAAAAATGTCACTACTATAAATCTTTCATCTTGGATTGCTCATATTTTGTGAAGGCTGAAGAATTTCCTTTTGAAAGGTGGTGACATTTACATAATCTACCAATGCAACCTTTTAAATAGCATATAACATGCTCAAAATGTCTGGTGCTGCTGCCATAATTCTGAATCAGCTGATGCTGAATCAGTATCCTCAAGGCGATGCATTTTCTAAGCGCAGTATGAAGTTTCACTCACACACAGCTACTATGAATGTTGATGGGTGTCATGCAGCACAAAATCGATTATGCACTTCACAACATGGTGTGGTTTATATGGCTGGCTTGATACCTGACATAGAAGTATTTGGACGCAGCATTGAGGACCTGTTTTCCTTGTTATATCAGGCACAAATATTCCAGTGATCTCAGTGTTATGGCCTTTTGGGATTTTGATAATTTAATCCAGGGATAGGCAAAATCGGCCCTCCAGATGTTTTGGGACTACAACTCCAATCATCCCTAGCTAACAGGACCAGTGGTCAGATGATGATTTTGTAGTCTCAAAATATCTGGAGGGTCGAGTTTGCCCATGCCTGATTTAATCCTTATGTTGTTTAGATGGGTAGAAATTGTGCCAATCTGAATGGGAAAACTTTAAGAATTCTCCCCTGCACCGCCGAGAGGGACTGCAACACAGCAGAGGCCCCAGGTGTGACTTAGCAGGTGATGGGTCTATCCTCAGATCTCTTAGTTATGCCAGCCTGGAGCCAGCATAGTAAAATAAAAGGAATACCTGTTCCCCACCTTCTACCTTGGCCAGCAGTAGATCCTCTGATCTGCTTCTCCACAGCTCAAAGTTAGGATCACTCTGCTATTTTGACTACACTTTCTGCCTTTGGTCCTCCAGATGTTGCTGAACTACAACTCCCATCTGCCCTAGCAGGCCTAGCCAATGGTAAGGGAAGATGGGAGTTCTGAAAAATTCTAAAGTGCCGTGAGAATGAGGCAGAAATGGAGAAACCTCTTTTGCAGGGGAAGCAAGCTTTTGAGAAATTGGAGGACACATTTTTGGCGCAGCACCAGTTAATATTATTCCAATGGGAGTTGTATGTATTTTTTTGCCTAAAGTGTGTGAAGAAATCACAGTCATCCTTTGGACGAAGGCCTTGGGCCAAATTTTAATCTCCATTTTGAACCTGGCTCACTTTGTTGCTTCTGGATTACTTTAGAATAGATTCATCATCTGGTGACCTGCACTAGGGCTGATGGATGACATCTGTACAGGTCACTTGGATCATCTGCCAGCATGGTGTTTTCGCTGCTAAAACAGATGTCAATTTTTGCATTTCCAGGAAATTTCATAGTGTCTTCTTCTCCCTCGGCAGCCACTCTGAATGGTTTAATACAGGTTTATTTTTCTTTCTTTCTTTACTATGGTAATACTGCACGATCCTTTATCCTTTTCATGAACAACTCTACAAACCAAAATGTCACCAATTCAGATCCTGAAATTATCCCAGCAAGGGAATGTATATTTCCCATACAGCCAAGGAACAGAGGAGTAAGGCTCAGACATGTACGTTTAGTGCTCTTTGGTTAATCACAATATGAGATCCCAGTTTGTGAAGCTGGACTGTGAGGGTTCATGAAGGACAGAATTTGGGTCTATTATAAAGGACGCATAATAGGACTCCCCAGGGTGCATCTGTTGCTGGCATGAGCAGCTGCAGTCCTAAAATTTCTTGGCATTTGAAAGCAGGTCACTGATTCTTCAGCTGATAATAGACTAGACAAAATTCAGGGCTTCTCCACCTTTTGCCCCATCCTCTTCTAGGCACAGGTCCACACTTTAAAGCTCTGTGTCCTAGCTCTCTTCTCTTTTTGCCCAGGTGCTTCCCCTATGAAAATCCACTCTTTAATGCTGAATCGTAACAAATGGCAGTTTGGATTTTCTGTGGATTGTCATTTGCTCCGATTCAGAGCTAAAGAGCTTTCATGGGGAAAAGGAAGTCTGGATGAGCCCTCATTCTATTGAACAAACCCTGGAAGAATGATGAAAGCAAAAGTAGATTTTCTTCTCCTTGGTCCACTTTGTGGTTGTGTGTGGCTAGGCTCCCCCTTCAAACCACAGAAAAACTTCATAACATCTCATCTCATCTCATCTCGTACCGTACCATCTCATACCACACCATGACATACTATACCATGTAGGGATGCGGGTGGTGCTGTGGTCTAAACCACTCAGCCTCCTGGGCTTGCCGATCAGAAGGTCGCAGTTCAAATCCCCATGACGGGATGAGCTCTTGTTGCTCTGTCCCAGTTTCTGCCAACCTAGCAGTTTGAAAGCACACCAGTAGATAAATAGGTACTGCTGTGGCAGGAAGGTAAACAGCATTTCTGTGCGCTCTGGCTTACGTTACTGTGTCCCGTTGTGCCAGAAGCAGTTTAGTCATGCTGGCCACATGACCTGGAAAGCTGTCTGTGGACAAACGCCGGCTCCCCTAGCCTGAAAGCGAGATGAGTGCCGCAACCCCATAGTCGCCTTTGACTGGACCTAGCCATCCAGGGCTCCTTTACTTTTACCTTACCTTTTACCATACCATACCATACCATACCTTACTATGTTATTTGTTTGTTTGTATTATTTAGAATATTCATATTCCACTTTTCAACAAAATGTTCTCAAGGCAATCTACAAGGCAGCATGCAAATATTTTTCAATAAAGTGATTTACATTCATGGCAGAAATGAGATTTTCTTAACAACAGCAGCAGCAACAGTAATAATAATTATATGTGAGCATCCAGTGCGTCTGAATTGTTGGAATATTCAGGTCAGATAAAGGAAAGTACTTCTTCACACAGCTTATAATTACACTATGGAGCTCCCTCCCTTAGAAGGCAGTGATGGCACCAATTTAGATGGCTTCAAAAGAGGACTGGACAGATTTGTGGAGGAGTGGGCTATCGATGCCACTAGCCATGTTTTACTCTAGTTTGAGGCAGCGATGCTCCAGAATACCAGTTGCTGGAAACCACTGGAGCGGAGAATGCTCAAATCCTGCTTTGTTGGGTTGGATAAGGGATACTCTACACTGGTTGCAGGTTTCCCTCAGGCATCTAGCTGGCCACTTTGAGAACAGGATGCTAGACTAGATGGGTCATTGGCCTGACTCAGCAGGCTCTTATGTTCTTACATTTCAGTTTGAACCCTCCCCTGTGTGTGTTTAACTTGCCACAGGATCTTATCCCCATGGCCAATCTCTCCATTCCTCGCAGCTACATGCACATGACATAGGTGAAGCATCACAACTTGGCAGCACAGCACAGCGGCTTCCCTCAAGCAAGCAAGAAGAAAAAAAAAGGTTGTTTGGGCCAACAAGGTCACGGAAACCTACATATATATCTATCTCCTGTAAATGAGTCTGCACTTCAGACACACTCCTCTGTTCCTTCAGGCACAAATAAAATGAAAGCACATTTCACAGCAGTGCAGGAGAACATTTATCAGAGAGTAAAGTAGTACAGGGCGGCATCGCTTTATCACTTAAGGTGATGAGAGCGGCAGGCAAGAAGAAGGGAATTTAAAAGCATGGGAATATCGACAGTATTGACCTACTTTTGAATCAGTTGTTTTTAAACACTCTGATAGGCTGCAGGGAATGCTTTGACATCACTGGAACAACTATGATTGGCCAAGAGCAGCTGAGATTCCAAAACACCACATATGCTTGTACCCAAAGGTACTTTGCTGTGCAATTGAGTTTATTAGTGAAATGTCACACTGAGAGAAATAAGCAAATGTTAATTAGACCAGATGTTGAATATTTATCTTTCTTCTCTGGGTCCCAGGAATCTCCATGAAGAAGCTCTAAGCCACCTGTGGTGAGAAATAATATTTAGGCCTTTCTTCACTTCCACACAGGCTTTAGGGATATTTCTTTCTGCAATGTATGCCTCCTTCTCCTGAATCACCCCGAGAACAGTAAATGTCATACTCATGGCTGCTGAAGTAACTGATTCACCTTTATCAGAGGCTCAGAGGATGTTAGTACAAGTACTTAAGCGTTATTATTCTAGAATATTCTCCATTGTCTGTGTCAGGTATTGCTGAAATGCAGCTATAATCCCAGTAACCTGCACAAGAAGGAGAAGAAGAAGAAAAATTATTAGATGGAGTGTTGCTGCCTATGGATGAAATTATACCGGGCAAAATCCTGCACTGTGCATTATTTATTTAATTTGTTTATTTTGAAATATATATGAATTGCTCAAAATCATAGATCTCAGGGCAGTTTTCCAACAGAATAAAATAAAGAAGAACACACGCTACAAATAAATCAGTAGAGTATTAAAAGTGATCAGGTAAAACTGACATTTCTGAATTGCTTACTGAAAGAAAGATGTTTTCATGACATGCTGAAATCCATAGGATGTCAGTATCTGCCTCACCTCCTCTGGGAGGCTGTTCCATATGCACATAGTGGAACAATATCGGGCACCGTTGAAGCCAGTAGAGTCTGGCGCATTGGGGTAAATGTGGCATTCTCACTGTCCCATCAACTTAAGGGCTGGTGCTATCATTAGGCCAACACTACAATTCTATAATTCTATGATGGGGGTGAGCAGTAAGATCCCTTTCCCAGTCTGGTTCAACCACTCCTTGTACTAGTTATTTGGTTTTTAAAGAGCCTTATGAGGGCAAATGTTGGAAATAACTACCGTAGTTTCTCCCTGAGAGAACACACAAGACAGCCAGCTCTGCTCCCCACCCTAAGTAGTGCTGTGGTTATCAGCAAGTCTATTAAAATCTCCAGAGTGGCTTCAGGGAGAAGCATCAGTGATTTTAGATGCAGTTAAAAGTACAGACAACCACCTAGTTTGGAGTTCTCTTGTCTTCAGATAGGATTGATTCTTATTCTCTGCCCACCTGGGAGTTTTATATATCACCAGGAAGTGAAAAGCAGAACCAATGTATGCCACAGCCCAATTTGTCTGTGGCAAATTATCTCACTTGGGGATGTGGGGTGGGAAAGCATTTAGCCTGTGTGCCTGCTCTTATTTTTCAGACTATTTGTGATTACAGGAACAGGAACACTTCTGATTTCGGCCTATCCCCCTTGAATTTTTAACAACGTGACCGTGTGTCTATTACTACCTGCATTCTCAGTATTCTCATTTCATTTTTAGAAGAAAAAGAAAAGGATAAGGTGAGGTGAGGTGAGGTGTAATATCCATCAGGCTCCTGTGACACCACCCATGTTTTGAGATAGCTTGTCCTCTTTCCTGGTGCCTGAGCCATCCTTTTCGTTTCAGAACTTGTTTACTCGGGTATAAAACAAATGCAGAATAATCAATCAATTGGTTTTAGATTATTAAATTCTATAATTGGTAAGATTCAACAAAGGGTATGCTCCCCATTGCTCCTGGCACCATGGAAAGCTGTTAAAGTTTTTCATCTTGCTTCCTTGTTCTGGGTGGATGGTTGTCCACCCCCCCACACACACACACACTTTCAATCATGTGATTGGTTTTATATGCATCTCATAATTGGCCCCTCATAGCCATTGCTGTGGCACAACATTAATTGTTGGATGTGTGCCAGTGTGGAAGAAAAACAAATATGGATCATCTTATGCAACCCTATGCTCGCTCATCTGAGAGTAAATCACACTTAATCTAGTGGGGTTTACTTCTGAGTAGATGCAAAGAGTATTCCACTGTGAGGCAACTTTCAGTCAAATGCTACTTGTGAGAATTCCACAAAAATTTATTTCCCATTAAGCACTTTTAATTGGCAATGATTAGACACTGTGGGCAGCATTGTCACCTGAGAAACTCCAAAATAAGGAACACGTTGAGAGGCCGTAAAACAATGGCATATTGTGTATGTCAGAACGCTAATGATACTTCATTAGATACCTTTGGCAGTTATGGAGCACCACCCAAATAAATAAGGGTTTGTAAATAAGGAACTACACCTTGAACAACTTCTTCTTCTTTGGCGATCACTCATAGCTGAGTAAGATTGTCTTCCATAAACATGGTTATAACAGTGAGTCCGTAAGTGACTGTGGAGGCCACTATGTCCTTCCACAGTAGGAACATAGGTTTCCAGGTGGGAGTTGATCACGGTGAGGGTTTGCCAAGCATGCCTTCCTCTTAGCACATTACTCCCTTTTGTCTTCAAAATCTATGACACCTTTGGCAAAAGCTGTTCTTCAACTGGAGCGCTTGCAGGCCAGTGGTTCCCAGTTGTCGGTGTTTATACTACATTTTTAAAGATTTGCCTTGAGAGAGTCTTTAAATTTCTTTTGTTGACCACCAGCATTACGCTTTGCATTTTTAAGTTCGGAATAGAGTAGTTGCTTTGGAAGACAATCATCAGGCATCCACACAACGTGGCCAGTCCAACGAAGTTGATGTTGAAGAATCATTGCTTCAACACTGGTGATCTTTGCTGCTTCCAGTACACAGATATTAGTTCACCTGTCTTCCCAAGTGATGTGTAAAAATTTCCGGAGACACCATTGATTGAATCTTTCAAGGAGTTGGAGATGGCGTTTATAAGTGTTCCATGTTTCACAAGCATACAGTAAAGTTGGTAGTATAATAACTTTGTAAACAAGCAAATGTCCTGGTCCTCAAACACTCTGCACTTCAGTTGGGAGAAAGCTGCACTCGCAGAGCTCAGGTGATGCTGGATTTTGGCATCAATGTCAGCCCTTGTGGAAAGATAACTGCCAAGGTAGGAGAAGAGATCAAAATTTTCCTATGTTACACCATTAAGCTGGACCTAAGGAACTGGTGGCAAGTCACATCAAGGCAATTTCACACAGGTTGAATGAGAGAACTCCTCCGCAATCTGAAATTTCTGGCTTTGTGCCTTTACAAAGTACCTTGACTCTTTTCAGAATGATTGCCTCCTCATTGCTTTCGGCTCCTTTGTCTTGCACACATTGTGGAAGGCTTTCAGATCACTCAATTCCATGGCATCATGGAAATTCTTTATCAGTGTGCTGCTTTTAAGTCTCTCACTCTCAGTCCTGACCTTGGCATAATTCAGGTGTCTCTGTTGGGTCTGTGGATAAGCAGCTCCATTCACTTTGGAGAGAATAATACAATGTGCAGCAGCAAAGGGATTGGTCCAGCTCTTATGAAGACTCATCAGCAACAATGAAATCCTGATTTTTATTTTTGTTTTTATTCTTGATTTTTGCAGCTTTCCATTACAAAGAGCAGATCTGTTGCTGTGCACCATTTCTTGCATCTGAGCCAGGAAGGGACGTCTGTGTTCTGCCATAATGTATTCTATCTAAATGGCACCAGAAATTAGGCTGATCTTATTGTACTATCTCCGGGGACGCGGGTGGCACTGTGGGTAAAAGCCTCAGCGCCTAGGGCTTGCTGATCAAAAGGTCGGCTGTTCGAATCCCCGCAGTGGGGTGCGCTCCCGTTGTTCGGTCCCAGCGCCTGCCAACCTAGCAGTTCGAAAGCACTCTCGGGTGCAAGTAGATAAATAGGGACCGCTTACTAGCGGGAAGGTAAACGGCGTTTCCGTGTGCGGCTCTGGCTCGCCAGAGCAGCGATGTCACGCTGGCCACGTGACCCGGAAGTGTCTCCAGACAGCTCTGGCCCCCGGCCTCTTTGAGTGAGATGGGCGCACAACCCTAGAGTCTGTCAAGACTGGCCCGTACGGGCAGGGGTACCTTTACCTTTACCTTTATTGTACTATCTGGAGTCTTTGTTTTAGAGCTATTGTGAAACCTTTCTCCCCACTATTATTTCCCAGTGATTTCTTCAGTTTGAGGGAAAGTAAGTGGCTTTACTCAAAGTAGCCCCAGTGGATGCTTCCCTGATTTAATTCTTCATCTCAATATCTTCCTGACCATTCTGATTATGGAGATGATAGCACATCGCCAGTATTAAAATACTCTTGAGGCCTGTTATCAGCACCCACAACGATTCTGTGGATAAGTCTGTGGAGTCCCCTTTGGGGATTTCTAGCTTGCTGGACTCAATGCCCACTTTGACGTACAGAGTGGCATCACCTCCAGTGCTGCTTTTGCTATAGAGATGATATCCAGAGATACATATGTCCCACTGGTTCTCTGCTTTTCTACCAGGTTTCCATTCTGCTTACTATATCAATGTCTTCTAAGACCAAGCACTTCAGTTCATCCACCTTAGCTCAGAGGCATCTAGCCTTAGCATATAAACCAGGCATAGGCAAACTCAGCCGTCCAGATGTTTTAGGACTACAATTCCCATCATCCCTGACCACTGGTCCTGGTAGCTAGGGATTATGGGAATTGTAGTCCCAAACATCTGGAGGGCCGGAGTTTGCCTATCCCTGGATTGTTTGTTGTTGTTTAGTCGTTTAGTCGTGTCCGACACTTTGTGACCCCATGGACCAGAGCACGCCAGGCACTCCTATCTTCCACTGCCTCCCGCAGTTTGGTCAAACTCAGGCTGGTAGCTTTGAGAACAGTATCCTGATATAAACACTTGTGTAGTGTCTCTCTCTTCAAATGTCTTGGGCACTTGAATTGCTATCCTCTGCTTCTGCATTTAAATTTCCATCCATTTTATCATCTTCATCCCAAGGGGGAGATTGTTCCAAACCTGACCCACCTCACAACTCCCCAACGATAGCAAAAACCGTGCGCACAAAAATTGCAAGGGAATAACTTCTACTAAATTACAATCAACTTTTCTTCAAGTGAAGCACTTATTTTATTCCCCAAAATAAATTTTAAAAATGCCACAGCAATTTGGTGACATTTAACTTTTATTGCTAGAAATTATAACGCAGATAATATTTAATGGCTTGCAGATTGGCTTCTTGGCAAAGGATAAATCTCTGATACATAGTCTGGAATTATATGCCATAGTGCTGGAATATTTTGTTTTGTACAGTGTTACATTAACCCCCTTAATATTATCCAACAAAGAACTCACATAATACTATTTTATTTCTTATACCCTTTCCATCTGACTGTGCGGCCCCAGCCACTCTGGGTAGCTTCCAACAAAAATACAAAATCAAAAATTAAAAGCTTCCCAAAACAGGGCTGCCTTCAGATGTCAATGAAAAATTGTATAGTTGTTTAACACTTTTACATCTGCCAGGAGGGAATTTCACAGGTTGGGTGTTACTACTGAAAAGGCCTTTTGCCTAGTTCCCTGTAATTTCATATCTTACAGTGAGGGAACTCTTATGCAAAATGGAAGGGACAAAACAGAAGCTACAAACATCATGAATGTTGCATCTGAGCCTTATTTGGGGATTCAATGAGAACATGAGGGAAGCATGAAGCATGCAGGTTAGGGCGGTTCATAAAAAACATTTTTTTGAAAATACCTGCTCCAAAGGTCTTATCTTACTACACTAGGGATTATATAGCTTTATCTGAAATTTCATGCATATCAGTTAATATCTTGACCCTCCTCCATGAAAATAGCTGGTTACTTTGATTTGGGTATAACTGTAAGCTGTTTATCACTGTTGTTATTACCATTGTTATTATTATTGTTATTGGTTTTTATTGATTTATTGGTTTGTTTGTTGCTTGTATAGTATATCTTGTTTTTTAATGTTTTATGTTTTGCCGTGTTTTATATGTTGTAAGCTGCCCAGAGTGGCAGCCAGATGGGTGGGATATAAATTTATAATAATAATAATAATAATAATAATAATAATAATTTATTATTCAGCGGTATGAGTGCTTCGTCCGCTTCCAGCATCCCCATACATGCTGGCTGCGCCCCTCACCTGCACTGACTGTGGAGTTCTGAAAGGGGATTCTAAGCTAAGTCTCACCATGATCACCTCTGTTATGATTATGGCTCCTGAACGCAGGAAGGATTCCAAGGCCGTTTGTGAAGAAGCCCCCTTCCACCCAGCAAGCAAAGGTCTGGGGCTACAGCCAGCAGGGACAAGGCTAGATTGCACAGCCCCACTATTCCCTCAACACATCTTCAGACAAGGGCCTAAATAGGGATCTAGGAGCTGGGTTACCGTGAGATGAATTTGACGCTGTTTGGAACAAGGCGGTGGTGATATGTAGAAAGATAGCAAAAGGTTGCCTAAGGGTTGCTTGTTTGATGTGGTTGTGCCGTGTCAGCAAAGGGCAAAAGTTGTTATCCATCATCACTGTGATGAGTTTTTATGCTCATTACAACTACTACCGGGTGACTGGCGTGCTTTGCTGTTCCGAGCCCAAGTGTCATACTGAGGAGGGCTGCACTGAGGATAAATGGTGGGAGCCGCCCCCTCCCCCTGCTCCTGAATCTTCTCAGGAGCAGGAGGACAGTATAGCTTTGGAACAGTGGTTTGCAGAGGGACACAGTTCAGAAGGCAGAAGCTGGGAAGTACTGGATGGGGAACAGCTAAGAGAAGAAGCACTGGGGGGCAGAGAGTTAACAGATTCACTGTCTCTGGAAAGCATTCCTCCGCCCAGCCCAAGGACAAGAAGAGCTGATAAGGTGGCAGCACAGAAATTACGAGCTCAGGTCACAAGACACAGTAGTGACATGGATGACTAGGGAGGAAGTGGGTGGAACCCTTAATTGGGAGCACCGCCATTCCTGTGAAATGGATTCTTTGTCTATCGCTGTGATCATTAACGTTTCTAACTGGTAACAAGACTCCTTTTCCTTTGTTCTGCTTATCTACTGCCAAGGGGGCAAGGAAGCCAATTCCCTGAAGCCTGACACCAAGAGACTGTGCGTTGTGAAGGGTGGCTGTGGAACAGCAACAACCCCTGAGCACACAGATGCTTTCTGGCCTTTGTCTAGGTCAGCAGTGAGAAAGCCTCACTCAGATCCCATATCCTAGATGTAATTTGTTTGCTACATTTGCACCGCACCCTTTCTCAAAGGAGCACAGGGTGGTGCCTACAGTATCACAAGCTGCCTCCAAAGGTTAGTGTGACCGTTTTCTGGAATCAGTGAGAGTCGCTTGTGCAGCTCATAAGAACAAAGTGACAGTCCATTAGGCACCAAAGCACGCCGTCACCTGACAGTTTTATAAAGTGGTTCCCTGGCACTGAAATATATTCACTGGGGAATGAATGGAAGGGTGTGAGGCATGCACCATTGGCTCATAGTTCAGGATCCTGGAAAGAGCCAAGCATGAGCCTACATGTACACATTCCAGTTCCATCAAGGTCCAACTCAAAACGTATTTGGAGTTAGGACTAGAGTGCAATCTAATCACAGCGTGTTGAAATTAGAGATTCTAGGTCACTCTCTTAGAACCGGTTGAAATGTTCTGTCTGGGATTTAGTGACACAGAGAACAGTGATGTTTTGCAGCTCATCCATCAATACAGTGCAGATATGAAGAGTGCCCTGTTAGGCAACCTTCCTCACCAAAGTCTCTATTCTATCTGTAGTATATTTTGAGCTACAACTTACATCAGCCACAAATAAGGATGGGCAAATCTGTCGATTTCAGTTTCTCTCAGTTTTTCATTTTCCCAGTCTTGTTCAGTTCTCTACATTTCCACATCAGCTTGCTAATAGAAATTTAAAAACTAGTTCAAATGAAAATTCAGTAGCATTTTAGTATGAATTTCTCCCAAGACACCCATTTTTGTCTGCAATTTTTCCTGATGCACACATTTGTGGCAAGTATTTTCCCCTTATATGAGGCATTTTTGTATGCTATTTTCACTAATGCATGTAGTATTTTGCACATTTGTTTAGTCGTGTCCAACTCTTCGTGACCCATGGACCAAAGCATGCCAGGCACTCCTGTCTTCACTATTTTGCACACTTCACCCTAATACAAGCATTTTTTTAAAATACAATGTTTGGCTAAAGAGCAACATTGCAAAATTCTGAGAAGTATGAATTTTAACTGATTGCAATATTTGCAATATTACGAATGAGCCACAGACACTGGATTAGAAGGAATCAGCTTTACGTAGCAGCATACTGCTACCAAACCGTATACAAGACTAAAACTAGTCAGATATTAGCTTTCTTTCCTTGCTGGTCGCTCCCAGAACTGATCCCCTGCTTGCATAGTTGTCTAATTCTTCCTGCTCACATGATGTTCTGTATTTCAGAGTAGAATAGCTTCTCCCATCCCAATGCCAGAAAACCCCTCTTTCAAATCTCACTCCCTCATGCAACTTTCCCTCAGCATCAGCACAGCCCCATTGTTCCCCATCAGGAGATCGGGTTAAATATATTGGTCTATTTTGCAGAATTGTTATTTGCATGATCGTTTAAATAACGTGTGTGAAGTGCTTTTAGCAACTCAAACTACAACAAGTAGTTGCTAAGCAGTAACATTATGATCATTATTGTTAGGTAGAACATGATTCAGCTGCGGTCAAGAAATATTAAACCCCTTTGATTTCAATGAATCTTGGCTGCAATCCAATACAGTGCTACCTTGGGTTAAGTACTTAATTCGTTCCGGAGGTCCGTACTTAACCTGAAACTGTTCTTAACCAGAAGCACCACTTTCGCTAATGGGGCCTCCTGCTGCCGTCGCGCTGCCGGAGCCCGATTTCTGTTCTCATCCTGAAGCAAAGTTCTTAACCTGAAGCACTATTTCCGGGTTAGCGGAGTCTGTAACCTGAAGCATCTGTAACCTGAAGCGTATGTAACCTGAGGTACCACTGTACACACTCACCTGGGAGTAAACATTTCAGTGGGACTTACCTGTGAGCCAATATACATACAATTGCACTGTTAGGCATATGGTTAACTTTCCCAACAAAATCAATACACTTTAAAGGTGATTAGCTTTGGCAGGATTGGGCCTTTTTATATATATAGCATAAGTGCTTTACATCTTACATTTTGCATTTCAAGAGATCTTACATTTTATTTCAGGCTAGGTGCATTTGTCCATTTTTCTATGCAAACACTGGTGTTGTTGTGACAACACCTTCTATTCTGAGGGCAATTTTATTTCCAAAAGTGACTGTGGGATTGATTAAATGACTATAAATACATGTACATGCATAGCCTTGCATATCAAGATATATTTTCAGGAGGCTCGTGTTTGGCTTTTAGATGTTCAAGCAAATACACATTTGTTATGTGAAACTGGGTTCTGAACGCAAACTTGGGCATGGAGAGACTGGTCACATTTATCTCCTGCAGCTCAATGGGAAGTTGCTAGAATGTGAAGATAATTTGTATTGGGGCAAAGAAAGGCCAAAACCAGTCACAATTAATAATATGATCTAGTCCGGTGTTTAGTTTGATGCAGACTTCCCTAGGGATGCACAGGCAGTTGCCAGGCTGGGCATGAGATGATCATTAACCTCTCCAAGCATTCATGTCCATCAGTCCAGAAGATAACATCTCCCTCAAGTGTTGTAAATCAGTGTGTTCCAAGAAATTATGTGCCTCATCCTTTGTAATAGGGGCCAGTGGAACAATCCATTGTCTTTGCAGCATGACTGTCTACCAGCATGGTTAGATACAAAATTTGGGGATTTCTGGGCCGCCCAGTAGGTTAATCATAATGAAGGATATGATGCTATAGTGTAGCTTCAGAGCTACAAAGCCCTTCTGGTTTACACCTTCTGGGTTCATCAAGTCTAGATTAAAACATAGTCTCTTGAGTTCCACTCAACATTTTCCCATTAATTTAATTAAAAATAAATAATGAAGGAAATACATTAAACAACACCAAAATATCAAACTCTGAAAAATGTTTTTGAAAAGCACAATCACACAATCTTGAGAGTGAATTTAGAACAGCTAGCTATGACCTAAATCCCTGTTTCAAATGCCCCTTCTATCATGAATTCCGTAGGTGAATTCGTCTTGCAATCTTATCTCCTCCCCACAACTAACAAGATGAAGGTAGTAAATCTGACCTATTAGGATTATCTGTAAGGATTCCTAGAGCTCATATCTCATGATAACACTAAGTTCTATAAATGCTAAGTATTGTCATTAAAGGAGAGCATGTTGTTTAGTTGTTCAGTCGTGTCCGACTCTTCGTGACCCCATGGACCAGAGCACGCCAGGCACTCCTGTCCTCCACTGCCTCCCGGAGCCTGGTCAGACTCATGCCTGTAGCCTCGAGAACACTGTCTAACCATCTCGTCCTCTGTCGTCCCCTTCTCCTTGTGCCCTCCATCTTTCCCAGCATCAGGGTCCTTTCCAGGGAGTCTTCTCTTCTCATGAGGTGGCCAAAGTACTGGAGCCTCAGCTTCACAATCTGTCCTTCCAGTGAGCACTCAGGGCTGATTTCCTTAAGAATGGATGCATTTGATCTTCTTGCAGTCCATGGGACTCTCAAGAGTCTCCTCCAGCACCATAATTCAAAAGCATCAATTCTTCGGCGATCAGCCCTCTTTATGGTCCAGCTCTCACTTCCATACATCACTACTGGGAAAACCATAGCTCTTACTATACGGACCTTTGTTGGCAAGGTGATGTCTCTACTTTTTAAAATGCTGTCTAGGTTTGTCATTGCTTTCCTCAAGGAGAGCATACATAAGTGCAAAAGGGAGGACACTTGAGTCATAGAAGGGATTATGAGGACCATCTAGTTCAACCCCCTGCAATCCAGGAATATGCAACTTTCCCTGAACCTGCAACCTTGGCATTATCAGCACCATGCTCTAAACGGCTGCCCTCTCCAAACCTGCATCTCTTCTTTCCACACAGCCTGTTAAACTTTTAAATTAACCTACAACAGCAAGCTGGGTGATTATCCTCTGCTATTCAACGAGAGCACACCATTCTGAATGGCTAGGGCATCTTAGAGGAAACTGCTGAAGTGCATAAGATTGGACACACTTCAGAACTCTCACTTCATAAAAGGACATGACAGCTGGGCTCTCTGACCTGCTCCACAGCCTGCTTACTCAAAACCAGCCCTTGGCAGACTCAATTAAATATCATTTTAGGGTCTATTTAAACAAAACATTACTTTGAGTTAAATATCCTGAAGCAAGCGAGGTGACCTCCAGCCCAGCTTCAAATGATTAGGATGAAACTGATTTCAGGCAAGCAAAGTCATTTGCTTCATTAGGAACATTTCTTGCTTTCATGGTAGAATGCACAACTGCAATGAATGACATACACTTTGCATGCTTAATGAATATAGGTGCAGACGAAGGATGGGAATGTGTCAATCGACCATGAATTATGATTATGCTCAAGCAAAAACGAGAGCAACTGGAGCTCCTTTATTATGACTAGCAAACCAAGAGGAGTCTGGGCCAATTGTGATGGGTTAGATTTCAAAACTCTCTGAACAAATATTGCATCACAATGACTGAGGCAATCAGTTTCCTTTTGGCTCAACCTGTTTCCTACATCTGACAATCCTCAAAGCATAAGGCTGCATTTATCGGATTAATGCAACTCCTCTCTTCCAAAACGGCAGTGTCGTGAGATAATGTTAGGCAGATTAAAAAGAAGACAGCTACCTTGCACTCCTTACTTAACTAAAGAAATCTCAACTAGGAGGAACAGGGCACATGAGTGTAAAAGGGATTTATTATCTTAAGTGTTTTGAGTTTTGGAAATCCATCCAGGTTTTTGTTTTCTTTTACATGACTGGTTTTTGAACAAATGGGATCACCTTTGTGACTCTTTAGGAAATGACAAATGAAAAACCACTGAAAATCTACTTTCTATAATACAGTGGTACCTCAAGTTACATCCGCTTCAGGTTACAGACTCCGCTAACCCAGAAATAGTGCTTCAGGTTAAGAACTTTGCTTCAGGATGAGAACAGAAATCGTGCTCCGATGGCGCGGTGGCAACAGGAGGCCCCACTAGCTAAAGTGGTGCTTCAGGTTAAGAACAGTTTCAGGTTAAGAACAGACCTCTGGAACGAATTAAGTACTTAACCTGAGGTACCACTGTACTTCTGATAAAATGAAAGAGACTGCCTCTTGTTCTGCAATCTCTAAGGCTGGAACTATGAAAACTTCTGTTTCCCAAATTCTTGTTGGGAATATTCTAAAAAATGCAGGAGTTGTGGAGAACTTGCACAGAGGCATCCCTACTGATGCTTCCCTACAAATTAGTGGGAATTTTCATCCCCTCTCAAAGCCACCTGTTTTGAGAAGAAGAAGAAGGAGAAGAAGGAGAAGAAGGAGAAGAAGGAGAAGAAGGAGAAGAAGAAGGAGAAGAATTTATTATTATGACCATTGGCTGAGCCTCATGGCTATTGTAATCCAACAACACCTGGAAAACCACAGGTTGCTCACCCCTGGTCTACACTCTCAGAGGAGACATTAGCTGGATCCATTTTGATCTCCTTTGAAGCCTGGCTATATCACCAAAATAGACTTAGTCACCCTGGTGGATGACCTATGCTGAAAGAAGGACAGAAGGAGTGTGACAACCATACTAGGTCTCTAGGACCATGTCTAGATTGGGGATTTGGGGAGGAGACACTGTCTTTCAGTGGTTCTACTCCTGCCTTGGTAACTAACTGCGGAAGATGGTACTGTAAGACTGCTTCCCAGACCCATGGCTTTTATCTATCCTACATTGCTATGTCTTGTCCATTTAACACAGGGACAGCCACAGTTGTGCCCTCCAGATGTTGTGGACTACAAGTCCCATCACCTCCAGTCAACATGGCAAATGGTCTTGGGTGATGGAAGCTGCAGTCAGCAACATGTGGGAGGTGTTTTCTTTAATTGCTTTGAACTGTTCTTGTGCTCTGTTGCACTACTTTATCTTGGTGTGGTCAGTAGAATTTTATTGTATTGTATTAGATTATGTTGTTATATATTTTATATTAGGTGTTGTTTTATGACTGCCTGAGAGTACTGAAGGGCTTCATCTCCAACTTCAACTAACTTCGGTGCCCTTCACTGGGCAGCACAAACCAAGTGCCTTACCCTTGCCAGCCGATGTCACCTCCGCCAACATTTCCATTTCAGTGCAATTAAGAAAAACAGAAGCGCTGTACATTAATTGGGGGGCAAGATTGTCTCTTAACATGAAAAGCAATTAGAGCAGATGGCATCAAATGGATCCACCCGCATAATATCCTGCAGATGGGGTGATAGCAGTTGTGTGTGTTTTAATGAATATCAGACCTGGCAGCATGCTTTATCAAGGTTATGTTTTGCACGCTTTGCTGTTGTTATGCACACTGGAAGCTTCAGCAGTTTTGCTCAACGTGTGCATAGCAGATGTGTCGCAGAGCTGAGCAGCTTTGCTCAGTTTGTGAAGTTTCCCTGAATCAACATTTTTCTTGGTCATGGTTATGCCTTGCAAATTGGGCTCGCAATAGGCAATGCAGTTTCGCCCTATTTGGCTGCTCCCACTGATGTGATGCAATGACAAACCTAGACAGCATCTTAAAAAGCAGAGACATCACCTTGCCAACAAAGGTCCTTATAGTTAAAGCTATGGTTTTCCCAGTAGTGATGTATGGAAGTGAGAGCTGGACCATAAAGAAGGCTGATCGCCAAAGAATTGATGCTTTTGAATTATGGTGCTGGAGGAGACTCTTGAGAGTCCCACGGACTGCAAGAAGATCAAACCTCTCCATTCTTAAGGAAATCAGCCCTGAGTGCTCCCTGGAAGGACAGATCCTGAAGCTGAGGCTCCAATACTTCGGCCACCTCATGAGAAGAGAAGACTCCCTGGAAATGACCCTGATGTTGGGAAAGATAGAAGGCACAAGGAGAAGGGGATGACAGAGGACAAGATGGTTGGACAGTGTTCTCGAAGCTACCAGCATGAGTTTGACCAAACTGTGGGAGGCAGTGGAAAACAGGAGTGCCTGGCGTGCTCTGGTCCATGGGGTCACGAAGAGTTGGACATGACTAAACGACTAAACAACAACAATGAAATATGATAGTTTATAAATATGACTTTGTCCATGATCTATATATACACTGTAATTGATTTCTGCCTCTGTACACCCCTAACAAAGGAATCAGTTCTAGACTTGCTGTACTCTCTTTGAACCTTTTTGGTTTTCATGGGGACTCCACTTCCAAGTGTCCTATGTACACTTACACAGTATTTTGAAACATGTACTTTCCTTGGGTTCACAATAAACAAAAATCCTTTGGGATCAATCATTATTAATTTTATTTTACAGGTGGGAAACTGAGGCTGAAAGGTAATTATCTATTGAAAGTCAACCACTGAATTCATGGCACAGTGAAGACTGTTGCTTATATAATTCCACCGCCATCATGGGTCAGTTTTCCTCTAATGTATTGTGTTCTTATTGAACTGTGGATCATGCCGTGAGTCCATATTTTTAAAAGTTCAGAGCATATTGATAGTAAAACTCTTCAGTTTCTCCTGAAGGAATGATAAAACGCTTGATTGAGAGAAGAAAGGCAAGAACTGACCCCCATGACTTCCATTCCTTTACTTAAAATAAGAGACCTATAAAAAATTCAACAGCCCAAGGCATTATGGCTGGCGGCACCTGCTAAGCAACCTTTAGATGAAGTCTATTTTGAGAAGTCTATTTAAAAACCCACATGCACATTTCAAAGTTTCCAAATATAGGGTCAATTTTTCCGACTTGTGGGAGCCAGCATTTCATGATAATAGATCAGCAGGTGTTACTTCTTTGTTCTGTTTTCATCAATGAGCAGAAGCTGCTTTTGAAGGGACTGTCGCTCAATTTTGTTCATTTTCCTCGCTCCTTTGATGTGTTTAGTCATCCCATTAGGTTTTTCTTCTTATTTCTCTTATTCTAAATGTCTTTGATTATATTACCTGAATCTACCCATTACTGACAACTATAATTTCTTTGTCCTCTTCGTTTTAAAGCAAAACCTTCCCCGCACTCCAAAGATTAAAGAGTGTTAAACCACTTAAAAGTGACAAGAAGGAAAGAGTAGTATGTTGACGCCTAGATGTCTAAGTTCCGTTTCCTTGTGTACCAAAAAAGTCACTGCCATCCATTTTTTAGGATGGAAAACGTTGTTTCTGAAAGAACTGGTTTCAAATCCTGTTGTTGCCATCCATAGGAGCTGGGAGGTGTTTGTCCCCCGTCCCCCCCATAAAATTATTTGAGGGGGCTAGGCCCTCCCAAAATTGATGGACATTACCATTCAAAGTGTCTGCATGCACTGCATCATGTGATCAATTATGTGAGGTAGGGCTTACCTGGGCCCTCAATATTTTATTCCAATTGGCACCCTGTTGCCATCAATTTCGGTAAGGAAAGAGGAAGTGCTGTCTCTTCATCTCAGACTGCCTAATACGTGATATGGAAAATGGGTTCTGTGGGGGTGTTCTGTGGGTGAACACCTGAAACAACTGCAATGTACACCCCATTACAAGTAATATGAATACAGTCGTACATCAGAAGTCAAATGGAATCCATTCCAGAAGTCCGTTTGACTTCCCAAACGTTCGGGAACCAAGGCACAGCTTCCGATTGGCTGCAGTAAGCTCCTGCAGCCAATTGGAAGCCATGGAAGCCACGGCAGACGTTCAGATTCCGAAGAACGTTTGCAAACGAGAACACTCACTTCCAGGTTCGCAGTGTTTGGGAGCCAAAACGTTCGTCTCACAAGGCGTTTAGCTTCCAAGGTATGACTGTACTACATAACTGGAGAATGCTACTAGTTGCAAGGTTTACAACAGGATCAAAACAAATTCCAGAAGAGCAAAATCTAGAAGTTGTAGCAACAGAAGCATTTTAAAGAGGTAAATGGTCTTTTGGCTCTCTAGAGGGGGAAAAGGAGCATAAGAAAAGCATGATGGATCAGACCAAAGACCCATCTAGTTCAGCATTCTGTTACCACAGCAACCAACTATATGCCTATGGGAAGCCCCAAAGCAGGACACAGTCCTATCTATGTTTTGCATTTTTATCTTTCAACTGCCTTGAGACGTAGTCTGGGGGAAAGGCGGGATGTAAATGAATATAATAAAAATTAAAATAATAATAATGCCCCAGTCACTGGTATTCAGTAACTGCAGCCTCTATATGCTCAAACATTTCTCCAATGAAAACAGGGAAATCCTAGTTCATAATATTAATAATTTTATTATTTATATCCTGCCCATCTGTCTGGGTTTCCCCAGCCACTCTGGGCAGCTTCCAACATGTATAAAAAACATAATAAAACGTTAAACATTTATAACCTTCCCTGTGCAGGGCTGCCTTCAGACGTCTTCTAAAGGTTGCAAAGTTGCTTATCTCCTTGGCTTGGAGGTCTCATAACTCCATACCCTCCAATGTTTCTCCAGTGGAAATTGGGAGGTCCTAAGGAAAAATGGGACATTCCAGGATCAAATCAGAAACCGGGACAGCTTTTGTAAATCTTGACATTCCTTGGAAAATAGGGACACTTGGAGGGTCTGGGCCTCTGATCCCGGAAGTAGTATACAGCCTTAAGGACTAGTGTCCACTGAGAGCCTTACCCTCCATGAATTTGTCCAATCCCATTTTAACATCATTGAAAGTGATGGTCATATCCATTTTTTCCCCATTCAGGAAGGTTTTTACATGTTCTATATTTTATACAACACCTCTAGCATATTTGGATGGGCAATGTAACAAAATTTTGCTAAATCTATGTGTATGTGATCAAAATATAGTCAAGAACCTACTTCATTTTTCTATTCTGCCAGACTGCCAGGAAGAGATTCCTCACAGGTCTTTTCAAAGTTCAAACTGGATTAATAAATTCCAGCAGAACCCATTATTTGCTGTCTGGTTCAGATAAAAATGTTAGTTTTAAGACAGTAACATTAGTAGTAGCCGCTGAAACAAAATCAGATATAAGTAGGTACCACTGATTGCCATGGAGACCATCTGATATAATATTTATCACAATGCTACTGTTGCAAATGTAAATCTTTCCACCTTTATAAAAACACATAGTAATTTGCTATATTGCTGAGCAAGTGTGGATCTAATACCCTGAGCTATATAGATAAGATACATCATATCTAATACCCTGAGCTATATAGATAAGATATATCATATGTAACATATTGCTTTTACAAGGAATGTTAGTTTAAATAACACATCTTTTGGGGGAAATGGAACCAATTCCATTCTCTTTTTCCCACTGCTTTCCAATGAAATTAGCTCACATTTTCAATTGTCAGTCACGAGGTGTAGAAAAATTAAGCATATATGTGGATAAGTATGTGTAAAGCTGACCTTGATACCTGGCAGCTAAGATGTCAACTCACTCCACTGGAAAGTATTGCATATGAAAACAAAAGAAATGGAAGTTCTTTCTGGGGTGCTATACCTGGGATGGTCCATTGACATATGCAAGTCGTCACTTGAAATTTAAGTCATCCTCAGATAATAAATGTGTGTGTATGTGTGTGGACCTGCAGATATATACCCTCCAACATTTCTCTGATGAAAATAGGGACGTCCTATTCAATAATAATAATAATAATAAAATTATTTATATCCCCCCATCTGACTGGGTTGCCCCAGCCACTCTAGGCAGCTTCCAACATATAAAACAAAATAAATAAACATTAAAAACTTCCCTATACAGGGCTGCCCTCAGATGTCTTCTAAAAGTTGTATAGTTACTTATCTAATTTGGCTCAAGGGTCCAATGAAAATAGGGATTTCCTACCATACCCTCCAACATTTCTCCGATGAAAATAGGGACATCCTAAGGAAAAGCGGGGCATTCTGGGATCAAATCAGAAACCGGGATGCCTTCTGTAAATCTTGGACGGTCCCTGGAAAACAGGGACACTTGGAGTGTCTGCAGATGACAAAGGCAGATAGCAGGGTGGTCAGTCATGGTGTCTCCTGGCCTAGTGTTGTGTTGTGTTGTGTTGTGTTGCGTTGCATTGCGTTTTGACACAGTGCTGCCAAGAACATCTTGAAAGGCACGTTGTCACATAAATGCAGAAAAGTACAACCAAAATTACCATAGAGCTGTGGCAACTCTTATGGAATGTAAGGTTATAACATTTGGAGCTATTCATTTTGGAAAAGAAGCAAGTAATGATAGACATGTATATAATTAGGCATGATGCAGAGGAAGAAGATATAGTGAAGTTTTTGTACATTTCACATAGTTCTTGAATTTAGGATGATCCAGTGAAATAATTGGTGGGGGAGCAGTGGCATAGACGATTCTCCCACACAGGGCACTGAGCTGAGGGGGCATAAAGTAAACAACAACAACAACAACAACACCTATATTTATGCAGGTACCTACAGGAAAGATCAATTTTAAAAGCAACTGTACCAAAAGGAATTTTGAGGAATTGTTGTGAAAATAAGAAATGGAGGGGGACAATTTTTTTCATTGCTCAGGGTGCCACATTACCAAAGTCTACCCCTGTGGGGAATCAGGAGAGACCAATGACTTCTTTGAACTTCCCCAAGATGCAGCAATGGTCAACAACAAGCAGCTTTGAAAAGGAATTAGACAAATTCATATTACAAAATATATGAACCAAAATTCACACTTCTCCAAATTGTGCAATACAGTTCTTCAATCAAGTTATATGTTCAAAACTGCATCTACTAGGATAAAAATGCCTGTATTACCAAAATAACATAAAAATGCATTATATTAGTGTAAATTGCTTTGCAAAATAATATGTTTATATTAGGCTATGTTAGGAGAAATTCACTTACGAATTTTCATGGGGACTTTCTAATTACAGCTGATACAGAAATGTGGAGAACTGAATTCAAGCTTAGAAAAATAAGAAATTGAGAGAAATCAAAATTTGACAGTTGCTCATCCTCAATGACTACCGTAGGAGAGGTCTGTTGCCCTCATGCCCTGACAGTGGGTTTCCCATAAGCATCTGCTTGACCACAGAATGTCAAATTAGATAAAACTTTGGTCTTATACAGCAAGGCTGTTCTTATGTCCTTACATAATCAAATCATTTTTCCAAACTGTGAATTTACAGTGCATGTTCTTCCTATGAATATTTAAAATCTAATTCTCCCCATGAATGCTTTGTGTTGACTTCCATGCTACACTTGTTTTAATTTCGAGGAAGCACTAAAAAGACGTGAAGCATTTTCTAAGTGTTAGGTTGAAGGGAGGGGAATTTTGTTTCTGAGGAGGGCTTTATTTCAAAGAGACTGATATGGTCAGTCCATTTACCTACTAAGTAGTGGCAACTGTATTGTTTCTACTGACTGACTCATTACAACTCTGCCAAAAGTTTATCACTACACTTCCCTAGGCTTCTATTGAATCCTTGCCCTGTGGTTCTTTCTTAATAAAATCTGAATTACTACACCCGCAGTACAATTTCACTAATTTCTAACATTCACCACTGTGAGAACAGGATGCTGGAACGGATAGGCCACTGGCCTGGTCCAGTAAGCTGTTCTTTTGAAGAAGAAGAAGAAGAAGAAGAAGAAGAAGAAGAAGAAGAAGAAGAAGAAGAAGAATAGTAGTAGTAGTAGTAGTAGTTTGGATTTGATATCCCGCTTTATCACTACCCTAAGGAGTCTCAAAGCGGCTAACAATCTCCTTTCCCTTCCTCCCCCACAACAAGCACTCTGTGAGGTGAGTGGGGCTGAGAGACTTCAGAGAAGTGTGACTAGCCCAAGGTCACCCAGCAGCTGCATGTGGAGGAGCGGGGAAGCGAACCCGGTTCCCCAGATTACGAGTTCACCGCTCTTAACCACTACACCACACTGGCTCCCAGTTATAATATTCCAATAGGTTCTGTTATGCCATGCTTAACTAATTAAACTTCAGAACAATTCCAAAGACGGTACTAGAAACTTTTAAACCATCTTAAACTGACTTGTAAAACTCCTTATGTAGTTACTCAGAAAATGCTCTTCCATGGGATACAAACTGGTCCAGGATTACAGATAAAGATAAGTTTCAGTGGTCAACCTGTCTCTGTTTCCGGTCTAAAAAACATGCATTCATAATCCAATATATTTATCCAACTGTAAGCACATGTTCATAGCCCAGTTGTGAAAAGGCCAAATATGGTCAAATTAAAAGTCAATTTCCAATGATCTGTTTCAAAACATGTTTTTCTCAAGACCAAAAAGAACACTGAAATGACGACCATCGTCTTTTAAAAGCATACGCAGTATAAATATATTCTATATCTCATTCTCATCTGGTTATGGATACTAAAATATTTGCTTTCTGTGACTAAGCTTAGATATTCAAAGGCAAACATTATATGAAGGCAGCGGTCCTTGAGCCACAGAATGACATGATGAGCAGCTTCAAAGGGAATTGTTTACAAGGTCATTTCAGATGGATGAACTATCCCTTCTTTCATTCTTTACCTGGTCTTTTGAACAGATAATTCAAGATGGTTCAAGTGGGGCAAAACGAAGACTCAGCATGCACTAGCCAACCCTTCCATAAAACATGAGGACTGTGGTTTCTGCCTCTCTTTGTGTGTTTTTTGTGATTTTCATACCGTTCTGAATATTAACAAACATGCAGGTTGGTTCACCCTCTCTCCCAATCAGCATTTTTAAATGGGAACAATTACATTCTGTTTGACCTTTGGGGGATTATTTCTATTATAAACTTTCCATTGCTGCCACAGTGATATCTCTTTTCTGGTCCAAGCAAGGTTGTTCCCCTATTATGCTTCAGTTTTCGTTTCTATTGACTGTGGCTTCTTACCCATTCCGTAGCTGATATTATTTCGACGTGCTGTTACCTAGAGATAGACAAAGCTGCTGACGAATGTCGGGTTGCTTTCAAAGGCTTGTGAAAGGTGGATAAAGTTTTGCATGCTAGGAACCTTTGGCTTGCCAGACCCTCAGGGCCGACTTGAAGTCTACAGGTTTACCTGCCCACTCTCAGGTGGCAGGGGGAGGGCTTGAAACCCCAGGTGAGTGAGAGCAGCTTCCCTACTGAGGCTCCGTAAGCAGGTGAGAAGGAATGCTCGCCCTCACTTCAGCTAGATCTAGGAATACCCCCTTTAGCTAAGGTTCTTTTCTTTAGAACTACCCCAGCCAATAGAGAGGGTGATGATGCTGCCTCAGGTTGTAGAAGCCCTCTCCCCGGTGGCAGCCCTATGGGCACCCCACTTGCCCTGCTGCCTCCTCCAGCAGCAGAGAGACGCCGCCGCCACCAACCCAGAAGAAGAAGAAGAAGAAGAAGAAGAAGAAGGAGAAGAAGCAGAAGCAGAAGCAGCAGCAGCAGCAGCGCTGATTTCAGGCAATATCACATACATTTGGGGCAAAATCTCACCCACAATTGGTGCAATCTTGCCTGATGGCGCTAGCGTTTTCCTGCCAGTAGCGAATGTGGCAGCGTATGCAGCGGTGGCAGAGAAGACAGTGGCTGCAGTGGCAGCAGGAGCAAGTAGGTGGTGGCACCTCAAACAGTGAAATGGTGCGTGCTACCCTGCTTCTCTTCATTGACATGTTTGCTCATTGGTTAACTTTTGCGTCTTTTATTTGAATGACATGCGCTCAGTGATCCTTGGTTAATGCTTATTGTGTCATGCTTAATGGCAGCACAGGGCCTACTTCCTGTGACATTCCCAGGGGCCACCCCTAGGCCTCAGTTTGGGGCCCTGAAAACTCGGGGTCTGGGGTGCTCCTGGCCTGGAAACCCTCATGAACCTGTGGATTTCTGGTAAATTGTTTTCAATCACATTCTCTCTCCCTCTCTCTCTCTCTCTCTCTCTCTCTCTCTCTCTCTCTCTCACACACACACACACACACACATTATATATATATACAGTGGTGCCCCGCAAGACGAAATTAATTCGTTCCGTGAGTCTCTTCGTCTAGCGGTTTTTTTGTCTTGTGAAGCAACCCTATTAGTGGCTTAGCGGATTAGCGCTATTAGCGGTTTAGCGGCTATTAGCAGCTATTAAAGGCTTAAGGGATTAGCGGATTAGCTGCTAAAAGGCTATTAGCGGTTTAGCGGCTTAGAAAAAGGGGGTGGGGAGCGGAAAAAAAATCTCAAAACTCGCAAGACATTTTCGTCTTGCGAAGCAAGCCCATAGGGAAATTCATCCTGCGAAGAGCATTGAAAAACGGAAAACCCTTTCGTCTAGCAGGTTTTCCGTCTTGTGAGGCATTCGTCTTGCGGGGCACCACTGTATATATATATATATATATATATATATATATAATACTGCCCTTCATCCCTAGATCTCAGGGTGGTTCATAACATTGAGTCTGCAGTCCTATACCCACTTACCTAGAAGTAAGTCTCATTGAACTTTTAAGTAGGTGTGTTTAGTATTTCAAAAAGCAAAAAAGAAGGAAGGCATACAGGTCCATGACCTTGTTTGAAGCGAGCCTAGCAGCAACTTTAAAAAAAACAAAAAAAACCTTTAAAATTAATCATAAGCAAAACCTACTGAGGAAATACCTGCTTGATTTCCTGTACTCTGTTCCGCTCATAGTTCCTGGTCAACATGAATGCTTTTAGTCAACAGAGAATTGGCTCTGGGAGTATAGTTCTGGCAACATTTAAATAACCAATCCAAGCAGAAGACAAAGGCAATTTGTTTCTCCAGACCATGCTTTTTTATTTTAGTCTGTATTTTTAAGGAGAGAACCAGCTGGTAGAAATGTCAGAAATTTCGAAGTGATGTCCTCAACGTGAGTCAATGACCTTGTTCACACATAATGCCAAGCCAAACCATAGCTTAGCACAAATGTGCAAGTGTTCTTCGTATGCAGCACATGGTTTGTTAGAGGAGACAAACCTCAAGCTGGGGTTCAGAAAACACACTAAACCAAACCATAGCTTAGCTGGGGGTAGGGAACTGGATCTGGGCAACTGGGCCACAGGCCACACTGACAGGTAGGTGTGGTTGCCTGGCTGTCAATTACCTGACATCACCATGACACCAGGTGAAGCATTTTCCTTTGTCCACATGATTTAAAATTAAAATCTGCAGGCCACTAATAAGCCTGCCATATTGAACTGATTTGAATAGCATGAACTTCTTGAAATGAAATCACAGGATGAGCAACATTAACTCTGAAAGAGCTTCAAGGGCTCTTGAGATTATTTTTCAAAGTTCCATACAGATAGGTTGTTCTCAACATTTTGCCCCAGTGCTAATTAGACCAAATGAGTTTTACAATGCCTAGAAAAGGAGGTCTGGCCATCAGAAGGGACTCTTGGATAACACACATTTGGCAAGCAATCACTCAGTGACGGGTTGGGAAGCACCTGAAACAGATGCTGATTTTCATCCGCTCTGCCAATTGGGCATCTGAATTTAAGACAGAAAGATGAAAGGCTGGCTTGTCCTTAGGCTGACACCCACCCACAGGAAGGCTCAGCCACACACAGAAACTGTACTCTGGATATCTAAATATCCTGGCACAGACCCCCAATTAGCACCATAGCAGCTCTTTTCTAGTTTATTATTTGTGATCAACTGCTGCCCAAATGATAGGGCTACATTCTTTGGGTGGAATTAAACGCTGAGCTACTACTGAGCTACTACTGTTCAAGCATATCGGCTTGCCAGATAGAACTATCCCCCTCCCCCTTGTACACTGATGAGCCAATTTGGGGAGACACAGGGGTGTGGGGTGAATGGGAGGGGAGAAAGCACAAACCCCATTGCACATTCTTGTTTTGTGATAGCAATGCGCGCGCACTGCAGTCTCATGCAGAAGAGTAAGTTATGCCTGTAGGAATGGGGGTTATTGTTTTGTTCTTTTGCTTTACTTATTTAATTGTGTGTTGTCTTGTACAGTGGTACCTCAGGTTAAGTTCCGGAGGTCCGTTCTTAACCTGAAACTGTTCTTAACCTGAAGCACCACTTTTAGCTAATGGGGCCTCCTGCTGCTGCTGTGCCGCTGGAGGCCGATTTCTGTTCTTATCCTGAAGCAAAGTTCTTAACCTGAAGCACTATTTCTGGGTTAGCGGAGTGTGTAACCTGAAGCGTATGTAACCCAAGGCACCACTGTATTTTGTTCTGTGCAAACAGAAGTGGGGAAATATTGCCAACCCCCATCTCTGTGGCGCATCATTTCTATACATATTAGAGGCATCCACAGTTCTGAAGCGGTCAGCTCCGCGACTGGAGGAAGCTCAGGGAGCTAGCGCCCCTGCACAATCAGGGTGGTAAACAGCATGGGCGTCGACTGCAGTTCGGCAGAGGCAGCCTCCAGAGAACCATGTGCTCAGCCATGTTCTGACCACAACACTACTCTGTCCTACCTTGCCCTGCCCTGGTAGGCAGCAGCAACATCACTGCCAGGAGGGCAGCTCTGTGCACTTGCCACACCGGTCACCCCTGGGGACCCTCCACAAAAAAGGGTGGCTCCTTCCTTCAGGCCTTTGTCCTCAAATTCATGGACTGCGTAGAGATGACATGCTGGAGAGGGCAGGGCTTGGCATTGGGTCCCAGCTTCCTCTTGTGTGTTCATTTACACACAATAAGATAATAATAAATAATAATAATAATAATAATAATAATAATAATAATAATAATTTATTATTTATACCCTGCCCATCTGGCTGGGTTTCCCCAGCCACTCTGGGTGCTTCCAACAAAGTATTAAAATACAGTAGTCTGTTAAAGATTAAAAGCTTCCCTAAACAGGGCTGCCTTCAGATGTCTTCTAAAAGTCTGGTAGTTGTTTTTCTCTTTGACATCTGGTGGGAGGGCGTTCCACAGGGCGGGTGCTACTACCAAGAAGGCCCTCTGCCTGGTTCCCTGTAACTTGGCTTCTCGCAGTGAGGGAACCACCAGAAGGCCCTCGGCGCTAGACCTCAGTGTCTGGGCGGAATGGTGGTGGTGGAGACGCTCCTTCAGGTATACAGGACCGAGGCTGTTTAGGGCTGTAAAGGTCAGCACCAACGCTTTGAATTGTGCTCGGAAATGTTGTTGTTTAGTCGTTCAGTCGTGTCCGACTCTTCGTGACCCCATGGACCAGAGCACGCCAGGCACTTCTGTCTTCCACTGCCACCCGCAGTTTGGTCAGGTTCATGTTTGTAGCTTCGAGAACACTGTCTAGCCATCTCATCCTCTGTCGTCCCCTTCTCCTTGTGCCCTCCATCTTTCCCAGCATCAAGGTCTTTTCCAAGGAATCTTCTCTTCTCATGAGGTGGCCAAAGTATTGGAGCCTCAGCTTCACGATCTGTCCTTCCAGTGAGCACTCAGGGCTGATTTCCTTAAGAATGGATGCGTTTGATCTTCTTGCAGTCCATGGGACTCTCAAGAATCTCCTCCAGCACCATAATTCAAAAGCGTCAATTCTTCGGCGATCAGCCTTCTTTATGGTCCAGCTCTCACTTCCATACATCACTACTGGGAAAACCATAGCTTTTACTATACGGACCTTTGTTGGCAAGGTGATGTCTCTACTTTTTAAAATGCTGTTTAGGTATGTCATTGCTTTCCTCCCAAGAAGCAGGCGTCTCTTAATTTCGTGGCTGCTGTCACCATCTGCAGTGATCATGGAGCCCAAGAAAGTAAAATCTCTCACTGCCTCCATTTCCTCCCCTTCTATTTGCCAGGAGGTGATGGGACCAGTGGCCATGATCTTCGTTTTTTTGATGTTGAGCTTCAGACCATATTTTGCGCTCTCTTCTTTTACCCTCAATAAAAGGTTTTTTAATTCCTCCTCACTTTCTGCCATCAAGGTTGTGTCATCTGCATATCTGAGGTTGTTGATATTTCTTCCAGCAATCTTAATTCCGGCTAGGGATTCATCCAGCCCAGCCTTTCGCATGATGAATTCTGCATATAAGTTAAATAAGCAGGGAGACAAAATACAGCCTTGTCGTACTCCTTTCCCAATTTTGAACCAATCAGTTGTTCCATATTCAGTTCTAACTGTAGCTTCTTGTCCCACATAGAGATTTCTCAGGAGACAGATGAGGTGATCAGGCACTCCCATTTCTTTAAGAACTTGCCATAGTTTGCTGTGGTCGACACAGTCAAAGGCTTTTGCATAGTCAATGAAGCAGAAGTAGATGTCTTTCTGGAACTCTCTAGCTTTCTCCATAATCCAGCGCATGTTTGCAATTTGGTCTCTGGTTCCTCTGCCTCTTCTAAATCCAGCTTGCATTTCTGCGAGTTCTCGGTCCACATACTGCTTGAGCCTTCCTTGAAGAATTTTAAGCATAACCTTGCTAGCGTGTGAAATGAGTGCAATTGTGCGGTAGTTGGAGCATTCTTTAGCACTGCCCTTCTTTGGGATTGGGATGTAGACTGACCTTCTCCAATCCTCTGGCCACTGCTGAGTTTTCCAAACTTGCTGGCATATTGAGTGTAGCACCTTAACAGCATCATCTTTTAAAATTTTAAATAGTTCAGCTGGAATACCATCACTTCCACTGGCCTTGTTATTTGCAATGCTTTCTAAGGCCCATTTGACTTCACTCTCCAGGATGTCTGGCTCAAGGTCAGCAACCACACTACCTGGGGTGTACGAGGCATCCATATCTTTCTGGTATAATTCCTCTGTGTATTCTTGCCACCTCTTCTTGATGTCTTCTGCTTCTGTTAGGTTCTTACCACTTTTGTCCTTTATTATGGTAATCTTTGAACGAAATGTTCCTTTCATATCTCCAATTTTCTTGAACAGATCTCTGGTTCTTCCCATTCTGTTGTTTTCCTCTATTTCTTTGCATTGCTCATTTAGGAAGGCCTTCTTGTCTCTCCTTGCTATTTTTTGGAATTCTGCATTCAATTTCCTGTATCTTTCTCTGTCTCCCTCGCATTTTGCTTGCCTTCTCTCCCCCGCTATTTGTAAGGCCTCATTGGACAGCCACTTTGCTTTCTTGCATTTCCTTTTCATTGGGATGGTTTTCGTTGCTGCCTCCTGTATAATGTTTCGAGCCTCCATCCATAGTTCTTCAGGTACTCTGTCCAGCAAATCTAAATCCTTAAACCTGTTCCTCACTTCCACTGTGTATTCATAAGGGATTTGGTTTAGATTGTATCTTACCGGCCCAGTGGTTTTTCCTACTTTCTTCAGTTTAAGCTTGAATTTTGCTATAAGAAGCTGATGATCTGAGCCACAGTCAGCTCCAGGTCTTGTTTTTGCTGACTGTATAGAGCTTCTCCATCTTTGGCTGCAGAGAATATAATCAATCTGATTTCGATGCTGCCCATCTGGTGATGTCCATGTGTAGAGTCGTCTCTTGTGTTGTTGGAAAAGAGTGTTTGTGATGACCAGCTTGTTCTCTTGGCAGAACTCTATTAGCCTTTGCCCTGCTTCGTTTTGAATTCCAAGACCAAATTTGCCAGTTGTTCCTTTTATCTCTTGATTCCCTACTTTAGCATTCCAATCCCCTATAATGAAAAGAACATCCTTCTTTGGTGTCACTTCTATAAGGTGTTGTAAGTCTTCATAGAATTGGTCAATTTCAGATTCTTCAGCACCAGTAGTTGGTGCATAAACTTGGATTATTGTTATGTTAAAAGGTCTGCCTTGGATTCGTATCGAGATCATTCTATCATTTTTGAGATTGCATCCCAGTACAGCTCTCGCCACTCTTTTGTTGACTATGAGGGCCACTCCATTTCTTTTGCAGGTTTCTTGCCCACAGTAGTAGATATGATGGTCATCCGAACTGAATTCGCCCATTCCCGTCCATTTTAGTTCACTGATGCCCAGGATGTCAATATTTATTCTTGCCATCTCATTTTTGACCACATCCAACTTACCCAGGTTCATGGTTCTTACATTCCAGGTTCCTATGCAAATATTTTCTTTACAGCATTGGACTTTCCTTTCGCTTCCATGCATATCCGCAACTGAGCGTCCTTTCGGCTTTGGCCCAGCCGCTTCATCAGCTCTGGATCTACTTGTACTTGTCCTCCGCTCTTCCCCAGTAGCATGTTGGACGCCTTCCGACCTGAGGGGCTCATCTTCCAGCGTCATATCTTTTATATGCCTGTTGTCTTTGTCCATGGAGTTTTCTTGGCAGGGATACTGGAGTGGCTTGCCGGTTCCTGCTCCAGGTGGATCACGTTTGGTCCAAACTCTCCACTATGACCTGTTCATCTTGGGTGCCCTGCTCGGCATAGTTCATAGCTTCTCTGAGTTCTTCAAGCCCCTTCGCCACGGCAAGGCAGTGATCCATGAAGGGGGCTCGGAAATGTACTGGGAGCCAATGTAGATCAAACACACAAACAGGGATCAATTTACTGAGTAGTTAATGTGCAGAAATCGTAGTAGCTTGCTACAGCCCTCAATCTTTACCACACATTCACATTCAAGACAGGACAAAGATCTTATCAAACTGTCTTTAATTCAGATGGCCAAGCCAACTCAATCGGTAGAGCGTGAGAGGGTTGTGGGTTTGAGTCCTATGTTGGTAAAATATTCCTGCATTGCAGGGGGTTAGACTAGATGATGCCTGTGGTGCCTTCCAACTCAACAAATGTTTTGATTCTGTGATTCCACTAAGTCCTACTCAGGGCAGACCTGTTGTAATTAATGCACCTAAGTTTGACATGTCTATTAACTTCAGTAGATCTACTCTGGGTAGTTCTAGCACTGAACACCACCCAGAAAATCTTGCTACTTGATAAGTTCATCAACCTGTACTTAATTCCTTTCTTATACATGGAATTAGTCACCCTTTAACGCCTCACTTCATTAGGTACATAATGCATCCCTTACTTTTTAAAATGAGCCCTATTCAGTCATTAGCCCTCTTCAGACCTTTATTCGTGACAAATGAATCTGTAGAGGGAGAAATGCATTTGTCATCTTTATTCTAATATGTGTAGAAAGCCTCTGAAAAGAGCTTTTGTTCAAACTAGTAGTTTAACTGGATTCTAATGCTGTTTTTGTATGGTGCTAGGTTATTCAGGGAGACTGGAACTGCAGACAGAATGAAATCACATGGCAGAAACTATTAGCATTCCAGCAATATTGTCACTATCATATGTGAACTTTCTTGCCATTGACAGATACTGTCAGTACCCTGATGAAAGACTACCATGTGGAGAACTGGTACGTGATGTGCATTCCATAAGTGTTTTGTTTTGTGTTGTTTTTGGAAGCCATTTTTATCATTTTGAACTGGCCAGGAACACAGAGCCTTCTGTATATCACAGATGCACACAGACACAGGCATCTTGATAGGTATTGCCACATGTTCTCTCTCTCTCTCTCTCTCTCACACACACACACACACACACACACACACATACATACACACACGGGGGGGGGGGAGAGAGAGAGAGAGAGAAAGGGAAAGAGAAAGAGAGAGATTTTTCTTACACCCCAAATGATTTAGCAGTCACTCCCCACTCCTCCATCACCAGGCTGGTTGTCACAATCACAAAACAACTCTGTGGAGGAACTCTTTATTATGATGTAAAGCAATTGGCAAGTCAGCATCTTCCATGCCCTTCTTGCTATCTCAAACAACAACAACCTGCTATGAGTAGTCTGCATATACATGGCTGGCATGCGGTAGACTTAGGCTAGACCAAAAGCAAAGTGACAAAAGTAGAAATCCTGTTTTGCCTACTGTATTTCAGAATTTGGGGATCTAAACTGTTAACTCCCTGGCCTGCTTCTGTTGTCAAACACCAAGTCTGCCCAGAGTAAACTATCTATCACTCACAGATTGTTCATGGATGAGGGGGCCAATGTAGCATGTATAACTGAGGCTTGGGTGGATGAGCAGGGTAACTCTATGCTAACCCAGCTGCTTCTACCTGAATACTTGGTGACATGCCATGTCAGAGTGTCATTGATAACCATCATTGATAAAAAAAATTCCATCTCTCTTGCTAGGAAACTGATCCCCACTGTGTTTGGGTTTAAATGGTTGTTTGTTACGTTGGATCAGAAAGAACAGGGATATTGTTCTATTGCACTAGAACCTCCCTGAGCTGGCAAGATGTGGTGATGGAGAATCCATCATGGTTGTGTTGGGGGACTTCAGTGTCCACTCTGAGGCTGCTTCAGATGGCCGGTTTGGAACTTCAGGGCCTCCAGGACAACCATACATGATTGGCCTGATGCACGTGGCCAGACGTACCCTGAACCTGGTCTTTGCCAAAGAGTGGATCTGTAATACTCCACTGATGGTGACAAGGAGGGAATCTTTGTGAGTCTGTTGTCATGGGCAGGCCACTTTCTGTCTGTTGTCATGGTCAGATTGACTCCTTCACTCTGCAGAGCTCGCCTTGTTCTCTTGATTGTGATTTGCTTTAAATGATTCTAATATTATATTTTTATAATTATTGTAATTCACCTTGTGACTTCATAGGGAAGGGTGAGTAAGATATGTAACAATAAAGGCAGAAGAAGAGAGAGGGGGGGGGATTTGCCTGTAAAGTCCCTGCTGTAAGCCATCACTTATTCCACATATACCGAAACAGTACCAATTGTATTGAACACACACAGCACATTCTTTAAGCTTATTTATCTACTTGGATAAGGAGTGATTTTACAGCAAGAACAATTCTATTACTTTCATGAGATTTGTTTACAGGGACAGGGACATTGTTAATGGAATACCAAGCTCCATTTGGGACAATCAAATTCCAAACATTTGTTTCCCATGTACAATTTGTTGATGCCTGCGGCAGACATTCTAAATTGCTGCTAGTTAATAATGAACAAAATAGGCTGGTGAAATATGTCGTTGAGTAAATAGATTAGTTCCTGCACAAGGACTCTTATTCCCTTAGAAAAGGCCAGTAAGTACCACACGTGAAAAAAGTTGGCTATGAATATGAGAGCTAATTTCCATCTAATATTAAGTGGCAACTCAAAAGCGCATTCATACATTATATGTCAGATCTAATATATGCTAATATATTAGCAGCCAGAAGCAGTCCTATTTAACTGGTTGCAGCCTCTGGGAGCTCGTGACCAGAACATGTAAACAGGGGCATTTGCAAGGGCATTTTGAGGGGTGAAGGTGGAGTGCTGTCCCACAGTGCATGTGGTAGGACCCAGAGGCATGGATGGCAAGGGAGCTGCTACAGTTGCCTGCAACTCCTGTGCCATGTTTGTCCTCCAGCCTCACAATAGGCAAAACTACACCTGAAGCAAGTGCAAGCTGCTTGCCTCGCTGGAAGAGAAGGTAAAGCAACCTGAGGACCAACTATCCACACCTTGAGTTATCGGGCAAGGTGAGGAATTTCTTGATAGAGCAGAGTGTACCGTCCTGGAACAGTGACACAGGTGGGGTGCCCCTAGGGAGGGGGAAGATCGCCCATTTCCGGAGACAGACCCCTTGAGGAACGTGACACACAGAAACAGGACATTCAGGAGCCATGTTGTGTCACTAGAGCTGCAAAATCAATTCCATGCCCTCATCTCAGACACCAGGGAACAAGGACAGCAGTTGCAGACCTCAGAATGCACCAAGGCAACTGTTGAAAGTACAGCGTACAGAACAATTCTTGCCAATCTCCAGAGGAGGAAAAGACGTGGTGCTGGTAGGTGACTCTCTACTGTGGGGGACAGAGCCAGCAGTGTGGGGAGGTAACAGGATGTCCCGGGAAGTAAGCTGTCTTCCAGCTGCAAAGGCTGCTCAAGCCACACCCAAAACATCTCCACATGTGTTGGCCCCACCTGCATAGTCCCTCGCTTTCCTGTGTTGAGGAAGGAAAGTCTGCAAGGGAAGCACAACAAACAGATATGATTGTATCTGCCATATTTAGGGTACAGAAAGTATTCTCATAGCAGTCCCCCCCCCCCCCGAGGTTGGTTCAGGGAGTAGTGAAAAGGGAGTGGGCCTTTTCAGTTGTGGTTCCCTGCCTGTGGACTGCTCTCCCCACCGAAGTCCACCTGGTGTTTTCTGTGCCAGGTGAAAACCTACTTTTTGTTGTTGTTGCTGGTGTGCTGCCAAAGCTTCCATTGGCTGTTATGGGAGTTGTTTTGATTTATGGTACAGTGTAGGGGTCACAAAGAGTCGGACACGACTAAACAACTAAACAACAACAACGTATTTATATTAGTTGCTTGTAGACCTTCAGGTGAAGTGCCTAACAAGTCTTAATTGATCCATATTCTTATTGTATAATATCAAACAGGTCCCATAGGTACATGAAACTATGTTGAACCTGGGTCTTCGAGAAGGAGCTCTGTTATTCAAAATAAAAATGAAAATCTGATACTTATTTCTTGCTACACATCTTTGCAAAATTTCATGGGTGGTAGTTGAAAGCAATTCTCGAAGTCCATTCAGGGGGCTCACTTTGTGAGGCAATTGATTACTGGGTGGCTTTAGTCCACTGTGCAATTACAGCTTGACAGTTGGAGCCCAAAGTTGTTTGCAAGGCCAACAGTGTCAGGCCTGGTCTCCATTCATCACAGGTCTCCACTTTGGCCTTTCGGAGTAGCATGAAGGACTGAGATGCGATTCAGCCTCAAACCGGAATAACAGCTGACGTCCTCAAAAGGATTAAGCAGACACACATTAAAATGCCATCAAGTTATATAAGCCCTCAGCCAACAAATGTAATAGTTAAAGTTATGTTCTTTGTGTCCTCACAAGCAAAACAGAACAGTATCCAGACAAGATTCTTGGCAACACGCTTCATTATTTTGGTTTCAGAGCTGTTACTAGGTGAAAGTAATGTGGTAGTCATGCCTTGGCCTGCTCAGTGTACAATAGAGCCCTTCTGCCCCCCACCCACTTTTTTTTTTTACTTCCTTCTTTTCACAGCATTTATTATGCTTCCGTACCAAAGCAAAATGCACTCACTCATTGAATAATTGTACTTATTATTCAAAGTATAGTCTCAAAGAAAGGCATCTATATGCATCCAATTAAAAAGCACGGTATTCTTCTGAGTCTCCTGAGTACTGCTGTTTAGGTTCTGAGTCTCTTTAGTACTGCTGGCTAGCATTTTCCTGAGTCTCTTGAGTACCAGCAAGCTAGATCTAAACATGCTGCCTTCACCCAAAGGTGTGCAAAAGTAACAAATTGCTGTTCTAAATTTTTTGCCTGTGAGCTTATAATAAACAGCCCTTGAAAATGCAGTGATGTAATATGCAAAGGATTCAAATTATGTGCCAGCAGCCATACTCTGACAAGTGTTTTTTTTAAAAAAAAAGGAAAAGATTTTAATAATGCTGTGCTTTTTTAAATAGATTTTAATAGATTTGTTTTTATATTGTTTCCATTCTATTGGAGTTTAGTTACTTCTTAATCATTGTCACAAATCTATATATAGGTTTTTTTGTATTTTATCTGTGTGGTTTTAATTTGTGTAAGCCTCCTTGGTTTGTACTTCAGGGAAAATCAAACTATGGTTTAAGACAGGGGTGGCCAACTCCTAAGAGACTGCTATCTACTCACAGAATTAAAAACTGGCAGTGATCTACCCCCTTTTGGGGGGCTCAGGGCAAATTTGTAGAGCTTTCTTTAGGGAGGACAAAAGCCCTGACAGATCACTGGGGAATATACAATAGGAGTATAGCATCTAGATCAAGGGAAGTAATAGTGCCACTGTATTCTGCTCTGGTCAGACCTCACCTGGAGTACTGTGTCCAGTTCTGGGCACCACAGTTCAAGAAGGACACTGACAAACTGGAACGTGTCCAGAGGAGGGCAACCAAAATGGTCAAAGGCCTGGAAACGATGCCTTATGAGGAATGGCTAAGGGAGCTGGGCATGTTTAGCCTGGAGAAGAGGAGGTTAAGGGGTGATATGATAGCCATGTTCAAATATATAAAAGGATGTCACATAGAGGAGGGAGAAAGGTTGTTTTCTGCTGCTCCAGAGAAGCGGACACGGAGCAATGGATCCAAACTACAAGAAAGAAGATTCCACCTAAACATTAGGAAGAACTTCCTGACAGTAAGAGCTGTTTGACAGTGGAATTTGCTGCCAAGGAGTGTGGTGGCGTCTCCTTCTTTGGAGGTCTTTAAGCAGAGGCTTGACAACCATATGTCAGGAGTGCTCTGATGGTGTTTCCTGCTTGGCAGGGGGTTGGACTCGATGGCCCTTGTGGTCTCTTCCAACTCTATGATTCTATTCTATGAAACAAACAGCCTCACTGAGTAAACTCCATCTTCCATTCTGCAGGTTGTGCAACAATGGAGGGCGGGGTGAGGGGCATGAAGGAAAGGGACCTGGTGATCTACGTGATCTACCACAATCTACCAAAACCTCCCAGAGATGTACCAGTAGATCACTATCAACCTGTTGTACATCCCTGGTTTAAGAGGACCAGGCAAACATGTGGGTTCACAGAGAGGACCTTGCAACTTTTTACTCTAGTGTTGTGCTGAGCTAAGCCATGTTTGGTTTTGTCTACGGCTCATGGTTACTGGGGAGAGAACTGAATCACAGATGACTTGCTAACCTTGGATTAACTCAGCATGGTGCATCAGCAGAATAGACCAGGGAGAAGCTTGGTTCAGAAACCCACATATTCACAAGTTCCTAGCGAGTCATAGTTTGGCTTACCTGATGTGCAAACAAGGCCCCAGGAAAATAATAGCCAAACCCCCCTGAGTGCAGGATAACAAGGTGTGCTTCAGGCTCCTTCAACCAGCAACAATCTCTACTAAATACAAACTCTGCTTCCGCTCAAAATCAAAGTGATGCAATTCATGGAGTCAGCTTGTCAGTGCTACTCTTGCCTTATCACAGTGTGAAAAGCTACTTTGTCACCTAGCATCAAATAAGGATAGCCTGCTGTTGTGCCAGGTGGGGAAACAGCAGCCAGAGAGAAGCCTTGTTATTCTCTTCTGGAAGACATCATTTATGTTCCAGTCAGTCAGGCTTTACCCTGGACCAACCAAGCAGACAACAATGTCATGAACCGCCTTGATAAAGGAAATTCTAGCAATTAAGCTCTAGACAAGAAACAGCCTAAATATCTGAAGCTGGGGCACTTCTCCAAACTATTAAATATGCAAGCCAGTGCTTGGAATCAGACACATTACTAAAATAATATAGTGCAAAGTAAACATACTTACTTTGTTTTATTTTAAACATTTATATATACTCCAGACTCTCTGTGTGAAATGCCTAGCAGACCATAGCTCTAAAAAATATGCCAAATAAATTGTCCATATTTTATGAGACAGAGAGCTGAAACAATTCTAAACATATCCGAGACTTCAGGTCTACTTCAGCAGAAGAGTTGAAAGCAGTTTACATAGTCTTAACAATGAAAAACCACTGCTCAATGTAATTTTAATTTTACCTTATAAAGAATGAATACTTTTTTTACTTTCTTTTACTGACAATAAGCAGAAAGAAAGAAAGAAATCAAGGAGCATATTGCTTAAAATGTTAAGACCAACAATATTTCTTTATTAAAAACTATCTCAGAAGCAAGAAAACAACTAGGAATGATAAAGATGTGCTTAAGGAGGATAAAAGCTGGATTTAATTTTATTTTAATTTTTTGCATCTGTTTTCACTAAGGAAGATATATGGCAGATACCCAGGCCAGAACTGACATTTTCAGAAAGCAGGTCTGGCAAGTAATAGTGGCAAAGGGACAAAGGTCTAGGTGAAAAGGGTGAATTTGATGTTAGGGATCATTAGAAAAAGGGATCAAAAATAAAATATCGCTGTGACTTTATAAAAGTCTATGCTGCAACAACATTTGGGTTACTGGGCCCAGTTCTGGTGCTGAGTTGTAGAGTTGGGAAAGGGCAACCAAAGTGAGCACAGGACTGCAGCAACATCCCCCTTGGGAAAAAGCTTCAATCTATGGAACTATTTAGTTGGGGGAGTGAGATGTGAATCATGTGGGGACATGAGAGAGCTGTGCACAGGTCATAAAGAAAGTGGAAGGAGAGAGGTATTTCCCTTCCTCTCTGGTGATACTAGAAACCAGGGTCACCTAATGAAATTGAAAGTTGGAAGCACTACTTTGCACAGAGCATAGTCTAACAATGGGATTTGTTGCCACAAGATGTGGTGATGGCTTTGAAAGGGGGATTAGACTAATTCAGGAGCAGGGATAAGGCTACTGTTGGCTATATATTACCTCCTGTGTCAGACGCCCCAAGCCTCTGAATAACCAGATGCCCTCTATGTGGCTTTGTTACTGTGGAAAATAAGATGATGGATTCCATAGTCCTTTGGCCTAATTTAGCAGGGCTCTTTTTATAGTCCTGTACTCTGTATTTCATCAACTCTGTTGCATGGAATGATGTGATTCTTAAAGAAAAAAAAACTGGAAGGAGGAGCTGGAGGAGAAGAACAGAGAAGCAATAGAACATTTTAATTGTGAACTTTAATGCAAAGATTGTACAAGAATCTGGTGGGAATGGTTTATATTTAGCATATTGTGCCTACGAATATGGGGAAGGCGGAATAGAAGAACCTTTGGTTCCCTGCCATTGTATAGATTTGAAGTTTGTAGCAGCACTAGCTGCAACTTGACAAAACAAAGGATTAAATGCTGCCTCTTTATCCAATTATGCTACCCTGGCACAACTTGTAGTTCCGTTAGTACTTTTCCTAAAGGAAAACGCCTTATTAAATATCCTAACGAATTCCAAGAAACAGATTAAGCCTAGAATTATGGTCCACAGAAGTCCTTGTCCAGGTGATATACCTCCAGCCAAGTCACCCTAGAGGTGAATTACCTCAGAAAGTTGTCATGAAGAGCTGAAGAAACTGTGAATGCCAATAGTAAAGGCTGGGTCCTAAATTATTGTTATTTCATTATTTATAAAATTTCTATACTGTCCTTAATCCAAGGATCACGGGGATGTTTAAAACAAAGGAACAGGGATGTTAACAACAAAGAAACAAGCAAAATAATAACCCTCCTCCCCAAATTATGGGGAGCAACACTGAAATCACTAGAAGCACAATTGCCATAAGGGCTACTCGCTGCATGATTCATTTTGAGCATGCGTAGCTTATATTTAACCCTAGCACACATTGCTTCATTGTGGAATTCCAGTTATGGAATTAACTGTGACAAGAAGTAGTAATGGCCCCAGTTTGGATTTATAAGGGATTTAGACAAATTCATGGAGGATAAGACTTTCAGTACAACATCAGAAGTAGTATGCCTCTCAGTAACCTTTGCTGGCGAGCAAAAGTTGGGAGAGTTTTGTTGCACACAAGGGAATCCTGCCTGTGGGATTCTCATAGGCATCTGGTTGGCCATTTGTGAGAACAGGATGCTGTACTATGTGTGGTCCGGAGAGTAGCAACACGAGAACGGGGCTTTTCTGTAGTGGCTCCCTGTTTGTGGAATGTTCTCATTAGGGAGGTTTGCCTAGCGCCTTCATTATATATATTTTAGGTACCAGGCAAAAATGTTCCTCTTCAACCAGGCCTTTGGCTGATTAATATTCTACAGCCTCTTAAATGTGTCTGTGGGAAGCAGGGTTGTTGTTTGTTTGTTTTAATTATTTACTTGTGTTTTTATCCTGTATTTTATCCTGTGAATTGCCCTGAGATCTTGTGATGAAGGGTGGTATGTAAATTTAATAAAAGAAAAATAAATAAAGAAAATAGACAGGCCTTTGGTCTGACTCGTCTTACTTTCTTAATTGTCCTTCCATGGGGGAGCACACTTCCAGCGTTATGAACACATATGTCTTTAAACACAGGTAGAACAGTGACATCATCATGCCAAGCTGTATTATAACACTTGCCCTCCTATAATCTAATAGTCTGGGATGGGCCGCACCCCTAAGGATAAAGACTGCATTTCTGAATGATAACCATACACCTGCCTGTCCATTAACCACCCCTCAAGTCTTGCACAGTGGGAAAACCCACACCCACGGTAATTCAAGATAATTCATTTGCCCTGTTGCACTTTGCTGAACAATTAGGTATTTCTAACTACTTCTGCGCAACGAAGCTGTTGCCCAGCACATACTGACGCGCACTAATTGCAGAGGATAAATGCTTTTAGTTCTTAATACTGAACTAACAAGCCTGTGTCTTTTTGCCAGGCTCACATGGAGCTTTAAAGGTCATTCTGCCGTCACCAATAATCATTCCCCCAGGGCATGTGATTCAGGAGTGGAATTCACAGCGCCTCTTAACAAGGCTGTAAGCAGCTAAGTGGGAAGATTCGCTCTTTGCCGTGGCACACAGGGTTATATACTGTAGTAGGAGAAACTCACAGGAGTGATCTGTCTCTTGATGAGTATGTTTGCTTCAACCTCAGCGGCACAGAGCAAACAGCTGTCATCCCAGCAAGGAGACAAGAGGGGATTGTGCAAAGCTGAAGGCCGTTGGTCCCTCCAGATGTTGTCCATTGCAGTTCCCACCAGCTGTGCTGACTGTGGCTGTCAAAAGCTGGAGACTAACCACACTGGGAAAGCCACAGTTTCCCCAGCCCTTCTTGAAGCATAAAAACTGTCCATTTAGCAGTGTCCTAAGTGGGGCACATATTCAATTAAAAATGACATTGAAAATACACCACTTGTGAATAATGTGTGAATTCTGCAAATAGCACCTTTTATCAACAAGAGCTCAAAATGTGTCCCATTTTATAGCCTTTAGTTAATTAATTGCTTCCTGATCTTAGCAAGTTTTTGGGGGGTTTTTAGGTGTTGAGACCTTCTGGCTGTTTCACAGTGTTGTTTGACACCAGATGTGTCTTCTAATGCCTGTTCTTACTCCTCTCTAATCTTTCTTCTTCAAAAGGAGCCATTCAAGTTGTCTTCAAACCTAAAGTATCTTTCTTCCTTCATTCCTCAGCCCAAAACTGAAAAAAGGACTAATGAGGTGCAGTTTGCAGGAATCTCTTAACGTAGTACCATGCACAATGCCTAAAATTGTTTGACTAAGAGTGATGAAGCTCAAGTGATCTAAATCCATCACATAATATGATCTATAAATAAATTGATCCCCCCCAGGCCCGGGCCCCAGAGTGATGAACTATTGCAAGATAATAACCAGCAGGTATTCATCTGCCTTTTATAGTTCTGCCAAACACCTTAATTTTGCTGTATGGTTTTAATAGTTCTTGGCGTGTCCCAACATAAATATTGATATTTTCCTTAGATGAAATCAGCTGCCCTGTGAAGACGAGAATCGCTTAGAGACAGCAATTTGAATGAGTATTTAAAGAACTGCTTACACATCTGCTACAATAATGTGTGCCTACAGATGCAGTTCATAAATCCACACAAGCACGGGGCTCCTCTTGCTAGGACTAGCAGGCAGAGCCCTAAGGGCAAACGGCTCTCCTCGTCATGTTGAAACCAAGAATGGGAGACGCCTTTCAGGAGGTGAGGATACGCTGCAGCTTTTTGTTTGCAGGTGCCATTTGCTGTCCAAACTGGACTGAACTACTTGCCTGCAAAAAGCTTTCCCGTGTAGAACAACATCCACATCCTTTTTGCATACTTCGTTCCAACTACATGGCATATACATTGGCCATAAGCTGTTTGAGAGAAGCACTGTGCTAGACTGAGATTTATTTTAAGCAAGAGCCTGGAAATTAAACCTTGTCAGACAAAGACCATTACACCTGTGTTTTGCGCTTATGTGCCTTAATATCAGCAAGAGTGGCACAAATTGAACTCTTGCCATGAAAGCGACCTTTTGCAGAAGGAAACGCCAGGCACACCGTGAAATCTACTGCAATCTGTTTAAAGGTGGCTCTTCCGGCACAACCAGTCTTTCACATGCTGGTGTTACCTGGACCGCATGAAAGAAAACATTGCTTCACGATAGTGGTTAGTTAGTGGCAAGCGTGAACAATGATGTAGTGTACACCTTTTTGGAAAGATGCCTCGATGTGGGGAAAAATGATAGAGCTGTGTTTTAACCAACCCAGACGATCTCTTCTGAAACATCAGACATCTATCAGAGCTTCAAGCAGAGGTTCTCAAAACCATTAGTCATATTTGAAAAAATGTCAGGCAAGTGATGCTAGTCTGTGTTTGTATATGAATTCCTAACAGGAGAGTCATCAATTAAGTGTCAGGTTCTGAGCATTCACTGCCCCTTCATCACAGATAGATCCAGGAGAGTTTGCTCATGCCCAGCTTGCAAGCTTCTTAGAGACATAAAGTAGGTAGGCCCTTGGTCTGATCCAGTGGGGCAACTTTTATGAAGCATACCAGTACAAGAAACAGCTGCAGGATCAGATCAAGTTCAGTCTCACCCTTAACCACACGTGCCTCAAATTTGTACCATAGTTTTGGGAGAGAAGTGAGAGGAGGTGTGGTCAGAGAAGTAAAAACAAATTGGGACTTGAGCTTAAAATCCCCATTTCAAATCATTGGATTCATGAAGACTTTCAAAGGCACAAATGATACAAGGCAGGTTTATAAAGCTGCTGATCTTTCAGGAGACCCTACTGTACATGAGAATCAAAAGAAGTTCCCGGAGGAAGGCTATTTCTCTACGGTTTACTTGAAACAGTACAGTACATTAGACAGCTGCTTAAATACAGGTTGTGATCCTTGCTTGAGGCTCACCTAATACAATTGTTGGAAAGTTATCTTCTGTATTTTGTTTGCGGCCTCACAAGTATATACAGTGGTACCTCAGGTTACATACGCTTCAGGTTACATACGTTTCAAGTTACAGACTCCGCTAACCCAGAAATATTACCTTGGGTTAAGAACTTTGCTTCAGGATGAGAACAGAAATCGTGCTCTGGCGACGTGGCGGCAGCAGGAGGCCCCATTAGCTAAAGTGGTGCTTCAGGTTAAGAACAGTTTCAGGTTAAGAACGGACCTCCGGAACGAATTAAGTTCTTAACCCAAGGTGCCACTGTACAGACCAAAAAAGCATGCTGTCATTAAATTTTATGTGGCATACATCCCTCTTTTGAGATTATAAATAAAATCACATGACAAAAAACAACAACAACAAAACAATGCATTGCCATTCTGCATTATTTCCACACCTGGTTTTTGTCAGCATGCGACTGGATCTCATTCGTAACCATAGCAATGAAAGGAACAGATTTGCATGCATTTAAAATATGTATGCAGTGCTTCTGCTTCCACTTCAATCAATGAGATTTAGCTGTGATTGCTGCATTGCATTGAACTAGATGACCCTCTGGGAACCTTCCAATTCTATGATTCTGTTGTGGATGTGAGGACTTAGTCATCAGATATGAAATTACAGCACACATAGAAGCCTCTCCACTGCCGGGAACCCTGATGAGGCAGGGTTGCAAACCATGGAGAGGCTTCCAGATGTGTTCAACTGATCATGCTTAGAAATCATCTTCAGAGACCTCCTCACCAAAGGTCTGAAGACGACAGCACAAGCGCAAGGATGTTGGAAGCAGGGCTTGTGTTTGCACCCCTTCCATCCTCCCCATTTTAAATCCCCCCCCCCCCAGGTGTCCTGGCAAACACCTGAAGCTAATACAACTCACTTTTCAGCTGGCTCTTAATCCCCTGGGAAGTGTGGACTTGAAATCATAGTTTATGTTCTCATTTGTATTTAATTCTGCTGTTACATTTGCATGACCCTCTCATCTTCTGTTGGCAGGCATTTCCCATTCACTGCTGGTGTTTGTATATATTTGATTGTCTTCCTGTCTAATTTCTTATCGCTAAGTTCATTTTTCTCAAGTTTTGCTTTTGATCTCATCTGAGTGCTTTCTTTCCCCTTGTCTTCCCGAAGTAAACACTTGTTTAGCTTACATTCTCAATTGCTCCCTTTGACTGTTGTCAGAGGACATAAAATGTAAGGTCCTGACTCAGGGTAGTTATCTCTTAATTTCCCATAGCGTTTTTCCCCAAGAGAGGTTTTTGATATCCATGCCAAATTCTTGCTTGAGTTACCGCATTTGGTCAAGCTTATGAGCAGAGCTACACTGTATACTTCCCAGCACAGGCGTCACTGAAAATCACAGGCAAAATCTCCCTTGTACTTTGGGATACTGTTCAATTCTACTTTATATCTGACCACAGGACTATACTGAGATGGGCTCCACTAGACGCCATGAGGCTACGTGGGGAAATGACTTCTTTGCTGCTGTCACTATTGCTGAGATGACCCAACAATGACTTCTAACTCATCTATGGTCAGACTCAGGTCACTTCCAGACAACCTATTTTGATTTGTTTGCACAAAGTTTACGGGTAGGTTAGATGAGCTACTTATTGAGCTTTTATTCTGTTTTGGTTACAGGGAGGTTATGTATAGTGTTTCTTTTCGTAAAAAAATGTTTAGGGGTACTTTCATTCTCCTAGTCATATTGAAATGCTTCCCCTCAATGAGACCAAACGTAGATTCACAAAATGTATAGGGGTACATGTCCCCCCAGAAAAAAGCACTGGTTATATATATTGTTATGATTCTGGGGGTGGGTGGGACCCCTAAACCTAATAAATTAATAAATGATAGGATTTTGATTATTTGGGATATGAAGGGAAAATACAAGCTGCAGAGGAATTCCTAGGCTTGCCTATGCAAAATGGCCTGCCCTGAGATGTGAACAGAGACAGGGGATTTGGAAGGTTGCCGGGGTAACTGTGTGTGATGTCACAGGAAGAGTTTGGGGCCTTTGGCAAGAGGCTTGGAAAAGCTGAAAAAAGGGCAGGATGATCTTGGCTGGCTGAAGGCAGGCTGGGAGAGATGTCTTGGACTGCAGTGCTGCACTGCTGTGGGGAACAAGCCCTTCTTTAATATGCTGTAGGATCTGTACTTCCTCTATGTAGACCAGGGCTTGTCAGCCCGGTCCCTACCACCCACTAGTGGGCGTTTCAGGATTCTTGGTGGGCGGTAGGGGGTTTTACAGCACAAGCTGAATCCTCCAACCATCGAGAAGTGGTGGGCAGTAAGGAAATTTACCATCAAGAAAGATGCATTAGTGGGCAGGTATAAAATGCATTGTGGTAGCTGACTACCCCCAATGCAGGCTATGTGTAATTAAACCATATTTCTAAAGGCACAACAATCTACGCCGCATCTTGAGTCTCACAGGAACAGACCCTGGACCCCTCTAGAACCTTGGCCCTGCTAGGCAGAGATTGGGATTGGCTCCCAATAGCCTCATCCAGAAGTGTGCGTAGCTTAAGCACTACATACAGAAAGTCTCAGATTTCTTTTTGTTTTTAGCTGGAGATGCCATGCATTCAAACAGAAACAGGTATGTGGTGATGGGAGGGATCTCATTCTCAAACCCTGAAGGATTGCTGCTAGTCAAAGTCGTCTTGGAGAGATGGGGAAATAGTCTGATCTGGCAGAAGGCAGTGTCCTCTTGTTACGTTTCCATTGCACTGATAAGATGATTGACAACAGTCACAGTCAGCTCTTCAGTGGGACTAGATCTAAACCTTGGCCTTCCAGACAGCTGGTTGGTGCTGATACTGAATTGGTCAAGTAACACAATACTGAACACCACATCCACATGCATATCTAGTTCTTCATCCAACTAGAGAGATAAACATAGAAGTCTGCTTCTGTTGCATATCACACTTTGCTGGATCAGAACATGTTGCCTTCCTATAGCTAGGTCAAATCCAACCATACATATTCTTAAAATGTATTTTATAGACTCATAGAATTGTGGAGTTGGGAGAGACCCTGAGGATTCTCTAGTCCAGGCATAGGCAAACTCTGCCTTCTAGATGTTTTTTGACTACAGTTCCCATCATCCCTGACCACTGGTCCTGTTAGCTAGGGATGATGGGAGTTGTAGTCCCAAAACATCTGGAGGGCCAAGTTTGCCTATGCCTGCTCTAATCCAACCCCCTACAATACAGGAATATGCAGCTGTCCCATACGGGGATCAAACTTTCAACCTGGGCATTATCAGCACCATGTTCTAACAAACTGAGCATTTTATGGAGAATAAGTAAACTTCTTGTGGCTATTTTCATGCCCACCAATTTGCAAAACACCAGCCTGCACTCAGAGTTGGGTCCCAAACTTCAGCCAGGAGTTGCCTGAGGAAGGTTATGACAGGTCATCCCGTGGACCACAGATGTTAAAAGGACCTCACTCCTCATTAAAACACAGAAGCTTCTGTAACAAGTAGCCGTTGTTATAAATTAATTATCAAAGGGACTCTCCAATGAGAGAGGGTTGCTGGGATCTGATCAAAGCATCTGCATGAAAGTTAGGACTGACCTTTTTTGCTTTTGCTTTTTTAAGATGACTATAAAATATAGTACACTAAAAGATGTGCAGTATGGACTGCCAACAGAGAAATGGAGCCTTTGAACGTTTGAAATGACTGCCCTGTAAGAACTGGTTTAGGTTTTTGGGTGCCTGGACAAACAGAAACATTTTGACCTGCTGCTGAAAAGACAACAAGCTGCCATCAATAGGCATGGCAAGATTGGAGTAGTGCAATGGGAGCAATTGCACCAGGGCCCATGCCTGCAAGGGGACCTAGACTCCAAGCTTCCAAAAAAGAAAGAAAGAAAGAAAGAAAGAAAGAAAGAAAGAAAGAAAGAAAGAAAGAAAGAAAGAAAGTAGCGAGGGCTTACACAGGGCCTGCCCTCTTAGGCAGACCTACACGTAAAGCATGGGATAGGTGGTGAAGCCAGCACTAACTGAGACTAGGGCGCAGCGGGCTTTTATAGCCAAGGAGTGGACCAGAGGGAAGACCTTTTCCCCTCCGGTCCACTCCTTAAGCTGCACCCCCAAGCACGCCTGTGATTGGCCACAGGCGAATGTCGGCAATCTGGTGAAGGAGGAAATGACAGCCTCCCCCAGTTGCGCCACAGCCAGAAGACCACCTTGCCAAAGCCATGCCAGATTGCAACCACCACCTCCTGACAGCCTGTAGGTAAGCTTCTGAGAAGCTGCTCTCCCCCTCCCACCCCATATACTGTCCCTTCCTGCTTCTGTCTCATTTTCTGGTCTTTGGAATTTCCACAGTTTCCCCTTCTTTTCTAGCAACCATGTGCAATCCCATTGCCTTGTATCCTCTCCCCACAGTGGGTGGGATGTGGTCTTTGTTGCATTTCACACCACAGTAGTAGAAAACAGCACGCCTGATATTTTTCTGACCTACGCTTCTTCATGAAATGTCACACATTCATTTAGCTTGCTGCAGCTCCAGATATAAAAGCGATGTTGAGGGATGATTAAAACTAGCCAGCTGTCCTTTGTGCCATCTCTTCTGACGTGAGTCACAGCCACAAATTAATAACAACACAGCGGACTCAGATCAGGTCCAAAGAATTCAAGTTGGCAGGTATGACTCATAGCTTGAAGGAGCGCTGACAGCAAGAAGGGACAGAGTAGCTGTGGCATTGTTTACCCATACGAAGACCCTGAAAGAGAGCATTCTCTGCAAATGGCAAGCCTTGCCTAGAATGCCACTCTCAGAAATTTAGCAGATAAGCTTTCACAGCTGGAGGTACCAATGCTTCTGAATACCAGTTGCTTGAAACCGCAGGTGGGCAGAGTATTGTTGTCCTGCTTGCGGGTTTCCCACAAGCATCTGGGTGGCCACTGTGAGAACAGGATCCTGGATGAGATGGGCCATTGGTTTGATCCAACAGGCTCTTAAGCTTGCTGCTTTCTTCCTTCTGTTCCTAGTCAAATTTCTTGAATCTTGTCTGATGACAAGCCAAAAGCCAGGCGTGCCTATTTGTCCCTGTAATCTCATGCCCAGATCCAGGAAATGCATATTTCTTTTTTAAAAAATAAGAAAGAAATAAATGTAGAAATTTGATGCACTTAAAAAGTTTTACTCCACTCAAAAAAGATCTGAGAAAAGGACAATCCAATGGTCAGAGAGCTGGAGCAACTGTCCTAAGAAGAAAGTCAGTGTGGTGTAGTGGTTAAGAGTGGTGGACTCGTAATCTGTTGAACCGGGTTCGCTTCCCTGCTCCTCCACATGCAGCTGCTGGGTGACCTTGGGCCAGTCACACTTCTCTAAAGTCTCTCAGCCCCACTCACCTCACAGAGTGTTTGTTGTGGGGGAGGAAGGGAAAGGAGATTGTTAGCCGCTTTGAGACTCCTTAGGGTAGTGATAAAGCGGGATATCAAATCCAAACTCCTCCTCCTCCTCCTCTTCTTCTTCTTCTTCTTCTTCTTCTTCAAAAGAACAGCTTGGTGGACCAGGCCAGTGGCCTATCCGTTCCAGCATCCTGTTCTCAAAGTGGTGAATGCTAGAAATTAGTGAAATTGTACTGCGGGTGTAGTAATTCAGATTTTATTAAGATTCAATAGAAGCCTAGGGAAGTGTAGTGATAAACCTTTGGCAGAGTTGTAATGAGTCAGTCAGTAGAAACAGTACAATTGCCACTACTTAGTAGGTAAATGGACTGACCATATCAGTCTCTTTGAAATAAAGCCCTCCTCAGAAACAAAATTCCCCTCCCTTCAACCTAACACTTAGAAAATGCTTCACGTCTTTTTAGTGCTTCCTCGAAATTAAAACAAGTGTAGCATGGAAGTCAACACAAAGCGTTCATGGGGAGAATTAGATTTTAAATATTCATAGGAAGAACATGCACTGTAAATTCACAGTTTGGAAAAATGATTTGATTATGTAAGGACATAAGAACAGCCTTGCTGTATAAGTTTGATCTAATTTGACATTCTGTGGTCAAGCAGATGCTTATGGGAAACCCACTGTCAGGGCATGAGGGCAACAGACCTCTCCTACGGTAGTCATTGAGGATGAGCAACTGTCAAATTTTGATTTCTCTCAATTTCTTATTTTTCTAAACTTGAATTCAGTTCTCCACATTTCTGTATCAGCTGTAATTAGAAAGTCCCCGTGAAAATTCGTAAGTGAATTTCTCCTAACATAGCCTAATATAAACATATTATTTTGCAAAGCAATTTACACTAATATAATGCATTTTTATGTTATTTTGGTAATACAGGCATTTTTATCCTAGTAGATGCAGTTTTGAACATATAACTTGATTGAAGAACTGTATTGCACAATTTGGAGAAGTGTGAATTTTGGTTCATATATTTTGTAATATGAATTTGTCTAATCCCTTTTCAAAGCTGCTTGTTGTTGACCATTGCTGCATCTTGGGGAAGTTCAAAGAAGTCATTGGTCTCTCCTGACTCCCCACAGGGGTAGACTTTGGTAATGTGGCACCCTGAGAAATGACAAAATTTGTCCCCCTCCATTTCTTATTTTCACAACAATTCCTCATAATTCGCTTCCCCGCTCCTCCACATGCAGCTGCTGGGTGACCTTGGGCTAGTCACACTTCTTTGAAGTCTCTCAGCCCCACTCACCTCACAGAGTGTTTGTTGGGGGGGAGGAAGGGAAAGGAGAATGTTAGCCGCTTTGAGACTCCTTCGGGTAGTGATAAAGCAGGATATCAAATCCAAACCCTTCTTCTTCTTCTTCATTTGGGTGTGTTGAGTTTAGAAAAAGATGAACGAGGGGGGAAACGACAGACATATAAAATGGTGCATGCTTATATTTCTCCTCTCTCATAAGAACAAATCCAGTAAAATTGAATGGTGGGAGATTGGAGGCAAACAAAAAAAGGCACTTATCCTCATAGTGCATAAATCATGTAACTTGTTTCCATGAGATGTGGGTTAAGCAAATTAATGAAAGATAACAGGGTCACCAATGGCTGGTAGTCATGATGGCTGTGTGCTCCCTCCAGGATCAAAGGCAGCATCCCTTGGAATAAAAGTGGCTGAGAAACAACAACAGGAGAGGTCTGCTGCACTCATGTCTTGCTTCTGGGCTTCCCCCAGGCATCTGGTTTGCCACGGTAGGAAACAGGATGTTGGTCTTTGGTTTGAGCCAGCAGGGCTCTTCATGTGTATTTGCTCTCTGTTTGCACTTGGCTAAAGTTATGTTTCAATTATGCAAATATTTTGCAAGAGACATTTGATTGCCATGTTTTTCTGCATGATAGACCCAAAGCATTCTACAACATTGATTATTGAGCCTGCATTAGGAAAGGTAGAATTCATTGCAGATGACCACAGTGCGTGAAGACAGACAGTCAGGTCATGCATCCATAGCAGTGATCTGGGGAGGAATGATCACTGGGAGGAGTGCAGAGAGAATAAACACCATTGTGCATCCATAACAGTCAAACAAACCTTCATCTGCCACACCTGCAACAAAATATGTTTATCCCACATCGGTCTCTACAGCCACGGCAGGCACTGCAACCTTCCAATGGTTTGACTTCTCCCTCAAAGGCTCACTCCTCCATTGTCTCTTGAGACAGATGGATGCCAATCAAATTAGGATTGGAGAGCAGCTGGCCAGATGTGGCCCATGGGGTCTCACTTTCCCGTTCACAGTCTCCCCACCTTGCATCACTTCATATCCTCCACTGCCACTGGTCTGCTCCCACCCCGGCAGTGCGTGGGTCCTGATCTGGGGCTGGGGGCATTGGCGGCATGTCTTGCCTCAGGTCACAGTCCATCCTTGCTGTTGATCATTCTGTATATGACAGGACAAAAAACGGGCAGAACTCCACCTAACAGAAACACTAACAGGATACTCTGAGGACCTTTGCAGTGTGCCTTTGGTGCTTGCAGCTAGCTGAAACACAATATTCTGTTGTATTAGGAGTTATGCTTTGTTACACTTTTTAATTTAAAAGTACGCAATATGTTATATCATTACAACAGTACAGCAGCTTCTAAAGGAAAGCAAGAAGGGGGAAGCAAGGGAGGGAGACTAGCCTACCCAAAGACTGCATTTCTTACATGCTAGACAAAGCTTTTCATTATGTAAAGTCAACTGCCAGGGACATTTTTTTTAATCCAATATTAACTCTATTCCCAACGATTTGTTTTGATATGCCCAAGAGCCACAACACTTGATCCCAAATCCCCCAAATTCTCTTTCATTTTCAATCATTGCCAAAGCCCAGGGCCTTTCTTTATAACGAGAAAGATGCAATGCATTGTATAAATTGATCGTAGGCATGAGCATGAACAAATCAGAGTCTGTGGCCCTGGCTCAAATGATTCATCTGAAACTTTGCCCAACTTCTTTATTAAAAGTTTCAGCAATTGTCCCCTGCTCTGCAAAAAGAAGAATTCCAGACTCTTCCGCTGGCTTTCAGGGTGGTGGCGGGGGGGGGGGGGGGCAGGGTTTGGACTAAAGACCCTGTTTTTCCCCTAAACTTTTTGGTATGCTTTGATATTTCTTTATGAATTTGAATGTTGGGTTGTGCTTGGCTGGATGTTTTATTTGCTGCTCTTTGTGTTTCAGAGGGATTCCCTCCTCTCATTCTCATATATTTAAAAGTCAGCTGACTCTGGGATAAATGTGGGGTAAAATGTATTTTAAACACACGCATACACACCCAAGGGCATGAAGTATATTCAAAGGACAATGTCAGTGAGATATCTGGACATGATGAAGGGAAGGGAAATAAAAACATAGGTTGCATACAACAATAAAACCAAACTGATGTTATAGATTTGAGGGAAGGCTAAACCCAAGAAATTAATAAATGGTAGGATTTTGATTATTTGAGAGTATTGAAGGGAAAACTGGAGGCCAATGGGAAAAAAATTCAGGCTAAGCTTCCTTTCCAAGTCAGGTCCTCACCTGAGATAGGGGTGTTAACATGACAAAAGGTGTTGATGACCCACCTAAGAGGAATCCTTGGGCCTGGGCAGACAGAGGTTGTCATGGTGATGGTGCATGTGTGAGAGAGACAACAGGAAAAGAGTGTATTTATAGCAAGGTGTGCTGTGAAGAAGAAGGGGAGGACAAAGACTGAGATCCATTTTGGGCAGGCTGGCTAAAGGTTGGCTGGGAGAGATACTGCTGTCTCTAGTGCTGCACTGGTACAGGGAACAAGTGCTTCTTGAGATGACCATGCTGTAAGTTCAATAGTCCCTCCATGCAGAATGAAGGTGTAAATGTGTGAATAAATCAGATTTCTTAAAGCAATGACAGCCTCCGCTGTGTCTTCAATTTTCAAAATAAGCACAAACCCTGGGGAAACGCCTGGAACCCCCTGGAATTTTGCTACCGCTTGGCACAGAGTAAGGGTGGCATCCAACTTGTGGAACACTGTGGTTCAAATACATGGTTCTCCTGTGACCTACTTAGTGATTTCGCATTGCAATGGAAACAAGAAAACAATAATTACTTAAGATATGCTAAGTAATTATAGCTAAGATATGAATCTGTTACCACTGCTGCATCTAGAACCTTTGCTAAAATCAAAATTTGTTAAACTATCAGGGTCTGATATCTTACTGATGCCAGAAGATTACTTTAGATGAGTTTGGCATCTGCAGTTCCTATCTTTCTACTAGTTTCTACTATTATGAAGAGGGACCATTTTCATTGCATATTCACAGCAGTATCATAGATGACATGCTGTCTGCATAGAGTTTTGTGGGTCAGGAAAATGTTGAAGTGATTATAAATTTGGAGTTGGGATCTGGTGGAACTTGTTACGATTGATTTATATTGAGTGGCTTTAAATGCAACATTCAGTCAAATAAAAGTTTTTCAGTCAGACAACTGAATTACGAACGCAGTAAAAGCATTTTTAAAAATGAATTTTTATCAATGTTCTAAAAGGCAAGGCTACACATCACAAAAACCAACCAACCAAGATAAATTCCCAGAGTTATAACAAAGGCAAGTAAAAATAAAAACAAGATTTTTAGAAACATTGGTGTTTCATCTGATTATTCTGTCTCTTTTCACGAGTTCTGTAGTGTGCAGAATAGAGTTCGCAAGATACTGGTCACCAGTTGAAAGTTTACACAATGCATTTCAAGCTTTTGTTATTTCTTGAAACCATATAATGTACAAATACATAATGCTGCAATTGGAAAACTGACGCTGTGATTGTTTGGTTCATGGCATTGGTATGTTTCCTAAAAAAAGACTCTCCTTTCCACCGTTTACAGGATATGAGGTCACCAATATAATATTTAACTGGGGAGTGGGGAGCCCAGACTATTGTATACCTCCTAATAGACAGAAATATCAGTGCATCTAAGGAATAATCACAAGGTGATCTAAAACACCACAGTTGGGGAAACAGAGGAACTAGAAGCAACAGCATATTTTAATCTCACTTTTATTTCATTCCTAACTACATAACAATCTTTTCTGACAAAGTGGGCTTGAGTCCATGAACGTTTATGCCATAAAAATGTGTTAGTCTCTAAGGTGACATAAGACTCATTATTATAATTTTCTAGATAAGAGGTCTATCATCCTTTTTTTCTTGACTACAACCCACTTTTTCTCAAAACAGTGCCCAGAGTCCCTAAATTGTAAAAATCATAGAATTGTAGATTTGGATTGTAGATTGAGGTACCTCAATGTGAATCTAGTCTAATCCCCTGCAATGCAGGAATCTCAGCTAAAGCATCCATGACAGATGGCCATCCAACCTCTGCTCAAAAACCTCCAAAGAAGGACAGTACACCACTTTTTGAGGAAGTACATTGCACAGTCAAATAGCTCTTACCATCAGAAATATTTCTTTCTGATGTTTCTGACTAAATATCTCCATTCTTTTGGCTCAGGTCTTACCATCCGGAGCAGGAAAAAACAAGCTTGCTGCCATCTTCCATGTGACACCCTTTAGATATTTGAATATGAATATCATATCTCCTGTCAGTCTCCTTTTTCCCCAAGCTAAACATATTTAACTCCCTCAACTGCTCCCCATAAGGCTTGGTTTCCAGACTCTTGATCATCTTGGTTGCCCTCCTCTGCACATGTTCCAGCTTGTCAATATCCTTCTTAAATTGTGGTGCCCAGAACTGGACACAGTACTCCAGGTGTGGTCTGACCAAGGCAGAATAGAACAATACTATGACTTCCCTTGATCTGGACACTAGATTTATGTGGATGCAGCCTAGAATAGCATTAGATTTTTTGCTGCTGCATCATACTATTGACTCATGTTAAGCTTGCGGTCTACTAAGACCCCTAAGATCCTTCTCAAATGTACTATTGCCAAGCTAGGGGCCCTCCCCATTTTATAGTTGTGCATCTGGTTCTTCCTGCCTAAGTATAGAATCTTACATTTGTCCCTATTGAAATTCATTTTGTTACCTTGGGCCCAGTTCTCCAATCTGTTAAGGTCATCTTGAGTCTTGATTCTGTCTTCGGTGGCATTAGCTTCCCCTCCCAGTTTGGTGTCGTCTACAAATTGAATGAGCACCCCTTCAATTCATACATCCAAGTCGTTTATAAAGACATTGAACAAGAACAGGCCCAGGACACAACCCTTAATTTGCAACTTTATTCCAAGATGATGAGAAACCATAAGTCAGCACACTTTGGATTTGGTCAGTCAACCAGCCACAGTACAAATCCACCTTCAAGGCTCTAATCCACCCTTGAAGAAGCAACCCATCAAAAACTGAGCACCATGAAGCAAGGTAGATCTCTCTTCACACATCCCTTGGCTGCTGCTTTCCCTTGCACATGTTCTGCTCACAGCTGGGGTGTATCCCAGTATGTATTTACCCCTCCGTGGGACTGTTCTGAGTCTAGGAAGCAATGGGCAAAGAGGCAGTCTCCTGCTATTTCCTATAAACAACGCAGCTCACTATCATCATCCTGCAGTGGTTACATGGGATGTTATGCACACCAGAAACTAGCCTTCCCTGCCCCTCTTTCAATGAGGCCCCTTGTACTAAGGTCAGGCATTCCCTGGCCATGGCATGCAGAGGGCAGGACCCTATTGGTAATATAATAATTATCATCACATTAAATCAATCTGCACACAATCAGGAAACAGCGAGAGACTAATATAAATAAGACCACACAGTTGTTTGCCTAACACATTAAATGATTGTTTTTTTTACTTAGCAGCATATGCATTTGATCTCGTTCACTTTGACTTCCAAATCAGCCATCACTGTCTTTATAAAGGAAAACAGAGCCACGGTAATCACATTACATTGCAAATTGCTTCATCAGTTTTTGGGGTTGGTTTTTTTTTTAACTTTCCACTCTCGGCCTTGTTCCTCACAAAACCAGTGACAAGTGTGAATAATTTGACTGGTGGCACCCCCTGCTTTTATTTATTTATTTTTAAAATCTAGTGCTGTGTTGGTAAGGATCAAAGTCAAATCGTACAAACACAACGCCTGAAATTATCATCACGCCTAATGTCAACATTCTGGAAACTCTTTCACGACTCCCATTCACGCAATGACCGCTCCCCGCTTAAAACGGGGGTGCCCTTTGCATGGACACGTGCAGCCCCTAGATCTGGAGCGGCTCCATCAGCATAGGCTTGGCTTTGCCTTCCCTCAGGTGGGATACCTGGAGGTCTCCGCCTACCTCAGTCAGTTGTCCAATCCCACCTGGGGGAAGCGTTGCCAAGGAGACCAGGCCAGGGAGGGGAGGGATTACCTGCCCACACAATAGAGGGAGGATCTTACCTGGGAATCCTCACTTGGCTCCAGAGTGTCTCCCACCCTACCCACCCTCAGTTAATGTCTTATTTTGCAGGTTAACTTTTATTCACAGGTATGCGGGCGCTGCTACGTTAAGGTCGCTGTTAAAGGGCCAGAAAGGAATTTCCCTGCATTGGCAGGTTTCGCCTTTCCCGTAGCAAAACGTCACAACTTTGGCGGTATCAGGCCTTGGGTGGAATCCTTTAGTCCATCTTCCTCTTTGCGGTGGCGATACCGTTAAAGGGGTTTCTGAAGGGAGGCTTTGACCATACGCCAAAAGGTCGTCATTGCTCTCCCCTGCGGCGGCGACACGGGGGGCGGCTATCTCTGCTTGAACATATGTCCTCCAGAGCCGACCCATCCCCCCCACTGGATAACCCTGATGCTCCCTAGGTCCCCGGCTGGGGACTGGGGAGGGAGAACGCCCAATGCCTGAGCCAAGGTCTACCCACATTTGAAATTTAATAAAGTTGTGGCCAATTTAATCCCATAGCACGTTGTCTTGAGTCGTTATTCCACATGACGGGGGAGGGGGGCGCTCGGGATCTGGGGACTCCGCCTGTCCACGCAATGCACTTCCCCAGCGGATTGTGTCCAGTTTTAGTAGCTCCCTTTCGTGCATTACTTCAGATGGAGAGTCCTCTTCACATGCAGCAGCTGGGGGAGAGAGCTGCGCTTCCAGCCCCACTCCCAGGGTTGTATCTCCGGCACATGCTGACCTCAGAGGTCTGAAAAGGGAAGTCTTTGTGTGGAAAGCCCCTCCCCCTTTTCAAGCTGCAGTTTGGGGGTGACAGGGAAGCAATATCAGGGGAGGCTCTACGCCTGCAGCCCTGGTCTTTTCCTGTCCTGTTGGTCCAATTCCTGCTGCTATATGTGAGCAGCTTACTTGTGAACAGAGTGGGGGAGGGTGTCCAAGGGTAGTTCCTGTAATACCTCTTGATTTGGGACTTTCAGCAAGCGAGAATTTCATTATTGCTGTTGTACAAAAATCTAGAAAGGAGAGGGGAGAGGGGGGGGCAGTTTAACACAAAATTATAGAGCCCTATTCCGTCATTCATTTCCCTCATGCAATCAGAATCATGTGGCTGGTCTCAACCATTCCGCTGTTTAAGATTCACGGGCTGGCAATTTTGCAACAAAGATAAAGTCTTCTGTGATCAAACCATGTGTGGAACCTGGGCAAGTGCAGAAGGCTCCTCGCTGCAGATGTTTACCTTTCCATACGTGGAGAGCACCAAGCCCAGGGACCTAATAGAGGAGGCAGAACCAAACAACACTTCCTTGTTTCCTTGTGTAAGAGAAACAAATGCCTGAGTAGCACTTGGCCTGACCTAGGGCGGATACAGACACCCATTTCAACCATGCATCATGTGTAGTGAAATCCTCATTACCGCTTATCACAGTAATGCAGGTGGCTCAGCTGCCTGTGGGTGAACAGGATGGGAACTTTGCACCCAGGATGATGAACTGTGTGGGCTGGATGATGCCTGCACACATGTGGACAGACATTTCCACCCGTGTTTAAACTAATCTCTGGTACTTTCTAAAGGGAAGTGATACCAGCCGCCCAGAGTGGCTGGGGAAACTCACCCAGATGGGCGGGATATAAATTATTATTATTATTATTATTATTATCATTATTATTATTACCACCAACATTCTCTCATATGCAATGTGGCATTTGTTTTGTCTCTCTCAATAGAGTTTTAATTGGGTTGTATGTTTCAATAGCTGTAGTTACAACCTGTCCCTTCCCCCTTGTATGTATTTTCTGTTTTGTTGCATATTTTATGGGTGAATGATTTGAAAAGCATAGAAAAAATACATACTGTGTTTTACATTACTAAGTAATGTATTATATAAAATACATACAATTTAAATGCAAATAGGGGGGCATTATTTCCAAAAACCCAGAACAATTTAGACAAAAGATTTATGACTGAGTGCCAACAAGAATGTCAAAAGATGGAATTTGTTGCTCAAGCTGGAACAACTTGGGTATCTCTGACTGGCATCAGACTTTCTTGTCATTCATGTTGGTGGTTCCAATGGGAGTGCAATGGTCTCTGGGGTCATGCCACATGAATGTGAATAGCTTGTTAAGTAGAATCAAAGGGAGAGGGGTCTCTGTAAGATATGTGTTCTTCAGTGAATATGGTTGACGTGAATCCCAATCCAGGTCCCATCTAACAAGAATCCAAGAGCTTTGTTGTAGCAATTTAGTAGGTTCTGTGGCATCAAATGTGGGGTGGCTGCTGATGCTTGGAAACTCGGGAAGGAAGGAAGGACGGAAGGAAGCACATTGTTGCAAGGGGCCTAATTTCTGTAATTCTGATTTTACAACAAAGTGTCAAACTAAGAGAATGGGAAACTTCTGTGTAGACTAGGCTAGCTAGTAATGGAGCTACATTCCACTGTGGAGGATTCAGCACCACTCCCTTTCATTACTGTTTATGTGTTGCACTACAGACTCTGCAGTTTGTTCCATCTCTTCCTTTATTCCATTTCCCCAACTCCTTCCCCCACCTGACAGTAGTATTTCCATCTGTACCAAATCATCAACTCCTACTCTTCTTCTGCCCCATTCAACTTGTTTTTAAAACATCCAGCTGTTCTGATCAACAGCTGCAGTGAGACTGCTCACCCCTCCCTTTCCAGAAACATTGTGCATCAGCTATTCTGAAGGCACTAGCAAGCTTGCCTCCTGTTAAGGAATATTTGGGGCAACCTGGATATGAAATTCAAAATATATTGTGGTGGTGTTTTAGCCAGTTGGTGGGAGCATATAAATATGCAGAGAGTACTTTGAAGTCTCATTTCCTGGAAAAATGAGGACCCACACAAAATATAAACTAAGTTCTGCTTTCTTTTCAACTGTTGATACCACATATTCTCTAGCAATTCAACTATTTGTGTATTTATTGATTATTCTTCTGACATTTTAAATTTGTATTTGACACCTGTTGATATTTCATGTCACAGATTGGTGACATTTCGCATTGAACTATATTTAATTTTTGATTAAATTCTTGATATGCAAAGGTACTGGGAATCTGACTCTGTTGGCTTTTCTGAAACAGGCTATGCTTTTGAAAACAGAAACAAAATGTAGAGGTCTACATTTGCACTGTGCATCAGAGTATATGGGAAAGGCCTGAAAGGATGAGGCAACTTCCTAAAGAGGATTTTCTTGTAGACTGGGGTTTTCTCAGGACAACTATCTCTGACTCTCGAGTGGGTAAAAAATGCAGTTTCTCTGCTTATTTTGAACATATACACATTCAGTTTATAGCATGCTTATTGCTCTGTTTTACATTGTTCTGCTTCTTGTACAGCTGTTTTAGAAGTACTTAAAAACAATTCTGCAAACTTACTTTGCTGCCACACATCAGTTAAAAAGTAATGGGGCCTCTCTTATTTCATGCAATGTTTCTATTACTTCTACCAGTACTTATCTTTTTAGCATTTCACTTCTGCCTCTTTCTCAATCTCATCTTCTGCATGGCTATCATAGAAAAGGTTTCTTGATTTCCTAAAGCTCATGTACGGCAGAGGGCTTCTCAGTAGTGGCGCCCCCCTGTGGAACACCTGCCCATCAGATGCCAAGGAAATAAACAATTACAGTCTTACCTTGGAAGTTGAACGGAATCTGTTCCAGAAGTCCACTCGACTTCCAAAATGTTCGGAAAACAAAGCACTTCTGATTGGCCGCGGAAGCCCTGGTGGAAGTTTGGGTGTCAAAGAATGTCCGCAAACTGGAACACTCACTTCTGGGTTTGCGGCATTTGAGAACCAAGGTACCACTGCAATTGTGTTTACTGCATCAAAAGAGGGTGCAGGTAACTGCAAAAGGAATTGGGCATTTGCTTTAAAAAATGAAATAAAGGCAGCCTATAAAAACCCTCCCCACTCCACAGAGATAGAACATGCATATACTCAAAATGATGGAATCATTCCATGTAAATCATCTAAGCACACAGGGTAAAACAGATTGAATTCAGGAAACACCGCTATGCTTTGCTAGCTGCATAAAGCCCACAACATTTCAATGAATGATTTAGTATTGTGGCAGAAGAATGTATTCTAATATCCGTAGGCAGAGTTGACTTCCAGGGTAATAATATGCAAACCATTTTGCACTTGCAAAATTTAATCTTAGCACAAGCTGGGAGCATTAAACAAGCACAGGAAATCAACTGGCAAGTAGTCTCATCTTGCTTGTATGTCATATATATATATATATATATATATATATATATATATATATATATATATATCACACCATTGCCCTTCTTCCACCATTTTGCACTGGAGAAATTGCATGAGACAAATCAAAACTGAGCCCATTTCAGTGATTTAGCTAAACACTTGCAGCTTCTTGAGGAATGACATACAAAATTCTACCATAAGGTTTCAGATTCCTACCACCAGGTCTGAAATGACCGATTCCTTGTGCTCAGTGGGAACTGTTGGACAACATTAAGCAAAAAGAGATTGTTTCCTCTTGCTGAAATATCTGTGCCCTTGGGGAATGGATCTGTAAAGCCTATTCTGTGATGAACAGGGTTGCCACTACCTTAACAATAAATAGCAATAATATATGTTGCATATGTCAGAAGATGATAGTGTATCTGATAGTATGAAATGCTTCCAGTTCTTTCCCCTACAAAATCAGCTAGCTAGATATTCCCCCCCCCAAAAAAAAAAAAAATTTGAAAAATGCATAAAATTTGTGTGAATGTTTCCATTTTAGGATTTCAGTAATTCCCCATTTGAGTAATGTTTGAAGTCACAATCTATTACAAGAAAATGCTAATTTAATTTCCTCCAACAGTAACAGCAGCCACACAGGTTTTCTTGAATCCTAGATTGAAATCCACAAACATCTCATTCCAAAGATCTTGCCCCTCTACTGTCACCCAAGAGAGCATCAAAACAAAGTTATAGCGGAAGAGTGGAGGTCTGTAAATGTTATTAGGGATACCTAACAGCAGAACTAGAAAAGGGACTGTTATGTGCTGAGTGGTAGAGATTGGCAGGTATGATGGTATCAGCTTCAAACTCTGGCACCTCTAGTTGAAAAGGGGTGAATGAGGAGGAAATGGACCTTTATCTGAAATGCTGTGGCTGAGGATGCTGCCTGCCAGTAGAATTGGCAAAACTGTCCGGGAAGATCTGAGACCAGCAAGACCAACGGTTTGAAAAAGACTGGAGTAAATTTATTACGTATTTGAAAGAATATCGTAAACATTTAACAACACTTACAGGACTGACTTAAAGATTTGCTAGTCAAAAGTAGAAGCTTATTTACAATTATAAGGAATATGAAAGCAAAAAGAAAGGTAGATAGGGGAAAATGAGGAATGCGAATGAAATTATGACTGGAAGTTAGAAAGTCAGTTTGGAGGGATGGAGAGAACTCAATGACTTGAGAGAGTCAAAATATAGGTGATGATAAGAAGTATAGAAACTGTATGGTGTTTTTTGGAAATTAAAATGCTAATAAATATTATTATATATAAAAAGAGAGAGAATGCTGCCTGCCTGAAACCTTGGAGCCACTCCCAGTCAATGAAAGAGATAATGCAGAACTAGGTGGACAAGTGGTGTGATTTGTTATAAGGCAGCTTCCTCTACAGTTTCTGGAGCTGAAGCTCTCTCTCTCTCTCTCTCTCTCTCACACACACACACACACACACACACACACAAACACACACACACACACACACACACACACACACAATTGTCAAAGATTTCACCATCAATTCCCATTCTGCTTCCAAGACAGGAGTTCAAAGCAGTGGCCCTCCTCCAATTAAATAGCAAAAGTGTTATCAACATGATCCCAGTGATCAGAAGGAACTAAAAGAAAGACTTAGACTTCAGGTATTGGAAGGGAAACTCAAAAGTGGTGAAAGTGACCTTCTCCTGGCCAAAAATAATTATTATTTCAGGTGTGGGGGGGGGGACAACTATTTGAAAAATAAGAACATATGAACCTATGGACTGGATCTGAAAAGATGGCTAGAACTAAATTATTTATTGGGAATTATTTTTCCACCACTTTCAAGAAACTACATTAAATATTTAATAGTGCAAAAATAGCTTTTCAGAGACAAATGATTCCAGGGATGGTTGAAGGAACAAATTGGTCAGGAGATGTTCCACAGGCCACTTTTGCTGATGGCATGCCTTATTTATTAGAGTTGGTGCTGTTCTATTCAGGAGACAGGAGATTAGGCTGGCGCTGTTCTATTCAGGAGACAGGATTCCTACGGCAAAAAACCCCAGCGGGGCCCATACCCCAGTGCAGTGCAAGTAGACCAGCAGCAATGCAGCCGCTCTGCAGGATCACTTGCCTTTTGCTGAAAGTCTTTGTGAAAAGGGTTCATTTTGTGAGGCGTTGCTGCTGCTCTCCCCAACTTTGGCTTTCAGCTGCGTCTTCAACTTACCCAAAGCTGTTTCAGAATCCACTGCAACCAAGGCCAGAACAGGGTCACCTTCCCCTTGTGAAGCAGGCTGCCAGAGGCACCTCATTGGTGCACCAGTCATGCTAGGGAAGCAAGCTAGCTATGGGGCAGTAGGGCAGACAGACCACAAGGCATACATACCCTTCTAGCCACTTTCCATGCCTCAGAATTTGCCGTCTGAGGCAGCTGCCTCATACTGGCTCATGGTAGGGCTGGCCCTAGAGTTCAGATTCTGTGGCATGGAACGCGGATGGCGCTGTGGTCTAAACCACTGAGCCTCTTGGGCTCGCCGATCAGAAAGTTGGTGGTTCAAATCCATGTGACAGGGTGAGCTCCCGTTGCTCTGTCCCAGCTCCTGCCAACCTAGCCAGTTCAAAAGTACACCAGTGCAAGTAGATAAATAGGTACCGCTGCGGCGGGAAGGTAAATGGCGTTTCCATGCGCTCTGGTTTCTGTCACGGTGTTCCGTTGCACCAGAAGCGGTTTAGCCATGCTGGCCACATGACCTGGAAAGCTGTCTGTGGACAAACGGCGGCTCCCTCAGCCTGAAAGCAAGATGAGTGCTGAAACTCCATAGTCGCCTTTGACTGGACTTAACCATCCAGGGGTCCTTTATCTTTTTATTGGCTGTGGGTCCAGCACATCAGTACTCCCATACCTGCCTCGCAGTGGTCCTGCTCCTTTAGTTGGCCAACATTAGGAGAGTTGGCACTTGAACTGATTGTAAGCAAAAACCCAGGATCTGGATCAATATTGAAATTCTGCTGGACCCCCGAGAAGCAGTGAACACAAGACTGTATCATATTCAACATACATTTGAGTGGAAGATTGTATAGAAAGTCCAGCCACATTTAATTTCAGAAAAGGGAATTTCTCAAAAGTTGAAGGAATTAGTTTAAAGGAAGTTGGAGAAGTCCCAAATCCTTTCAGGAAGCCTGTCTGTTATCTGAAACCCCTTGATTAGAGGCACAGATAAGTGGGCATCGTAGATTAGAAATGGTGCAAACAATTTCAAGAGGGCGCCGAGTGGTTAAATAGCAGCATTGAGGAAGTCGTAAAAGGCAACAAGCCTCCCTTTAAATAAAATAAAAGTGGAAGTGCTGCCCCAAAGACGAAAGCCACACACACACACAAAAGGAGCAGGGAACACAAACTCCAGCAAAACAAATAAAATTGGTGATAAGGAGAGCAAAAATGGAATTCAAGGAATAGATTGATAAACAACCAATACACTTTCTCCCACCCCCACCCCCACCCCCTCATGAAAGCAACAGAATCCACTATTCCAATTTTAAACACCCCCTTTCTATTTTTACCTAATTTAGTTTTCCCTTAAGATCCTACATATTGAATGCTGGAACCATCTTTCCCCTCGAGTGCACAGGAACCCAATTTTAGGGAGGTGGCTTTAGATAAAACTGCTGTGTAAACACGGAATTTACTAAGCATTTAACTAGTTTGGTTTGGCTGACGTTTTAGGATGCAATACAGGGCTTAGCAAAATACAGTCTTTATGGGTAGCTATTTCATCGGTTATTCTTCTTTGGCAATGAGTTCTTTCAGTTAATTATTCTTGCGTAAATTGCTGCTCTCTTTATATCCCCATTGCATTAGGTTCTTCCTTAGCCTAATCCTCTGTTTTTTCTGTATTTACAGTTTATTTCACACTTTCATTTCCCCTTCGGTTAATCATGACATGCATCTCATATTGTTCTTCAGGGAAACCCAGAGATTTGCAGAAGAAGGAGGGAAATGTTTATAACCCCAAAACAGAGGACTGAGCATGCTCAGCCATCACAGAAGCTGGCTAGTCGGGGGGGGGGGGGCAAGAGGGGGGAAAGGAATGGAGTATCTTGGAATATCTAATTGACTGGAACAGAGAACAGGAGCACTCTGTACTGCAACATTTTGTGGCAGATCTCACTTGTTACTACAAAAGCAAGTAGCTGTTCTCCTAACAGGAGCAAAGCCAAATAAAACTCACAACTGCTGAACTAAGAAAAATCACTCTGAAGTAAATGGAAGAATTCATTTTTCAAGGATCCTGAACTCTTTATTCACATGTTGAATAGGTTCCCTGGAGGAAAAGGATTCATGATTTGAACTGCATTCAGAAATTGGTATAGTACAGTATTCCTTCTGCATGCCAAAGTAGCAGCAGAAGTGCCAGAGGAATTGAGGGTGGGAATGGAAGTGGTAAAAACAGATTTCCATTTCCATTTCAAGTATCTCTATCCCACTTCTTAGGAGAACTTCCCAAACCTGAAGGAGTTTGACTGAAAAGGTAGAATGAGAGCTTAGATACAGGGCTAAAAAATTACACAAATAGATAAGGCCACAGACTTGAATCCTTATTGCAATTTAGAAATGCAGTTCAGAATCAGGAATCTCTGCATCCTATGCAAAAAATCTCTTTTAGGAGGTAAGCCGCAATAGAAGTTCTGTTGTAGCAGAAAGAGCCAACAGATGCAGACAGTATTGCACAGATGGGTCTCTCTCTCCCTCCATTTATATATGTGAAAATATAGCCTAAGCATGCATGTAGCTGTGAGAGCAACATGCTGGTTTCATGTCTAAAACAAGCCAATAACATGCACTAGTTACATCACGGTTTGACTACTGCAGCCTGCTCTACATGGGGCTGCCCTTGGAAACCACCCAGAAACTTCAGATGGTGCTGGATTTTGTTGCCTGCTTGGGTACCTCCATTGGAGGGAAAAGAGAGGCTATCCTTTTAGTATACAGTGGTATCTCAGGTTAAGTACTTAATTCATTCCGGAGGTCCGTTCTTAACCTGAAACTGTTCTTAACCTGAAGCACCACTTTAGCTAATGGGGCTTCCTGCTGCCGCTGCACCGCCGGAGCCCAATTTCTGTTCTCATCCTGAAGCAAAGTTCTTAACCTGAAGCACTATTTCTGGGTTGGCGGAGTCTGTAACCTGAAGCGTATGTAACCTGAAGCGTATGGAACCCAAGGTACCACAATATATAAGATGAAATTCAGTTTCCGTTCTATCACCACTGTGCTCATAACTCAACAGAGCTGTTTCTCTACTGCATTTTTCGGGAACTATGCAGCCAGCTAGGCTGCCAAGGTTATCAAGTCCCAGCAATGAAGTAGATGGATGAAGAGGCCACAGCAGTGAAGCAGTTTCCTGGGTGTGGACACTTTCTAATTTGCCACTAGTCTGCCGCACTCTGACACAGAGGGTCTCTTTTCACCGATAATCAGATGTGTCTAGACTCAGTGAAGATGTCCTCTAAGCTATGATTAATGGACTTGGTCAAGCTCATAAGCACAATATGACAGAAAACAACTCTCGGCCAAAGATACATAAAGGGGCATGTATGCAACCCAACAACCTTCTGCCAGGGATCACCTTGATGTACAAAAATCCTAATCTATCATTCCTGCGGCAGATTTGCAGTGAACAAGTCTCTATCACCCTCGTCCTGTTTCTGCTCATAGCCACTCTGTGAAGTAATTTGATCTAAGACAGCGGTGTGCCTGAGTCCACCTGTGAAATCCATGGTGATGTGCAAAATACACACAAAAACGATCTCCAAAGTTTGAGTACTTTAAAATTATTAGATGATCCAACTGAATTTTTTGGTTTATGTGGGTCTTCTCCGAGTATGACTAACATTGGATATTGATCAGTTAGGTTTTGTCAGATGACAAAGACAAGATGCCACAAATTGTCAGCCATTACTATTGAAAAAGTAAGTATGTAATTTTATGTTGTGAACTGCCCTGATATCTACGGATAAAAGGCAGTATACAAATTTAATAAATAATAATAAAATTCAAAGCAACTCTGTATGTCAATTGCATTAACATGTTTATTTTTTAAAATCTACTTACTGATATTCAATACAAAACACTATAGCATGTCTGTTACCAAATGCTAAAAACTTTTGGCATTTGATAGCTGATACGTAAACACCATTTGGGGCCAGGTACCAAATACTTTCAAACAAAATGTCACAGTTTTTTTATCATAGAATTGTGGAGTTGGAAGGGACCCTGAGAATCATCTGGTCCAGCCCCCTGCAATGCAGGAATATTGTTGGACTACAAGTCCCATGATCCCTGAACACTGGTCAGGCTGACCAGTGCTGATGGGATTTGGACTCCAACAGTGCCTGAAGGGCCACAGGTTCCCTATCCTTCTTTTTAAGGCAAGGAGGACCTAGGATTCTACCTTCTACAAGGTCAGTCTCCTTATCCATGTGCCTAGGATTTTCCTCTTTGACTGGCATTAGCTACCCCTGGCCTCAGGCTGACATCTTTCCCATCACTTGTTAATGGAACTGTTTTGACTGGAGATATGAAGCATGTGCTGAGTCACTGGCTCCTCCCCAAGAGCAGCTGTCACTCTGCAACTTTATAGAGCTGACCTTGTGAATGAAGGAACCACCCTTCCCACTCCTTATTGTCTGAGCGGCTTTGATTGGGGTCACCACCCAAATCAGATGGCTAGATAACATTTTAACAACACACAAAAAAGAACGGCAGGGCTATTCAATTGCTCAGCCTGTTCGTAATGGAAATCTGAGTGGTGCTCACAACAAACAAAAGCTGGGCTGGCATGTACTGGTGAGACTGGTGTGCCTTTCTGACCCGCCCTGGTCCCTGGGCCAGAACTGAGGAAGCTGCTGTTAAACAGGACTTGAGCTGAGCCTTCAGGTTCAACTTCATTGTAATGCTCTGGCCCCGAGCCATTTGCTCAGTGGGGCATCAGAGCTGCTATTCAAGCTCTTGTGGGAAGCTTCTAGTTCTAAGCAAGCTGTAGCCCTGTGAGTCTGCAGAAGGACATGGAGCTCCTTGCATCTCTAGGTTAGGAACCAGCCATCGCCTGCTCGACTCCTTCAGGCTAAGCAGGCAGGAGAAGAGGGTGCTGTTGATACACAGGCAGTTCTAGGGAACGATGAACAGAATCATAGATTGGGAGTATTGGAAAGGACTCAAGGGTCATCTAGCCCAGGGTTTCCCACATTTGGGTCTCCAGCTGTTGTTGGACTACAACTCTCATCATCCCTAGCTAGCAGGACCAGTGGTCAGGACTGATAGGAATTGTGGTCCAACAACAGCTGGAAAGCCAAGTTTGGGAAACCCTAATCTAACCCAACCCCCTGCCACCAATGAAGAAAAGAAGGAGAATCTTGCAGCAGGGCAACCTGGTTTGCAAAAACCACAATAACAAAACAGCATTAATCTGCTGGTACATTTTCGTTCAGAATATGGTCCTACTGGAGAAGTACCACACTGTGGTACAGGTGTGAATGTGTGGTGCTTCTGCACTCACCTGCTTTGTATGTAGTATGAAATTCTTGCTGCACTGGGATTGGCATGCCCTGTAAAGATACTGTTGTACAGGGGGACATGGGTGGTGCTGTGGTCTAAACCACTGAGCCTCGTGGGCTTGCCAACCGGAAGGTCGGCAGTTCGATTCCTTGTGAAATAGTGAGCTCCCGTTGCTTTGTTCCAACTCTTGCCAACCTAGCAGTTTGAAAGCACACCGGTTCAAGTAGATAAATAGGTACCACTGTGGTGGGAAGGTAAGCAGCATTTCAATGCACTCTGGCACATGTCACAGCATCATGTTGTGCCAGAAGCAGTTTAGTCATGCTGGCCACATGACCCGGAAAGCTGTTTGTTGACAAACGCCGGCTCCCTTGGCCTGAAAGCGAGATAAGCACCACAACCCCATAATCACCTTTAACTGAACTTAACCATCCATGGGTCCTTTACCTTTACTTTTTTTTTACTGTTGTAAAATGGGCACACATGCTTCCCTTACAATACAGTCTGTATGACATGAAATTGGTAAGTGTAGATAACTTTTCGTAAGGTAAAAAGTACACTTAGGTGCTTGACATTTACAATTTGAACTCCTAAGAGCTCTTATCCAAACCATATATAGTGCTTTCAGCAGCTAGGGGGTACATACGGCAAAGAAACTGATGGATAGAGAGCTCATTCCAGGATGCAGTTGAAAAGTATAGCTTTTGTATTTCACAGAGAATGAAGGAGCTGCAATTCTCAAGCTACTGAATCCAATATAGTCATTATCGTAAGTAAAACGCCAGTGAAAGTGGTTTAAGGGCACACGTTTATAAATGATGTTCTTCATCTATTGTGGTGAATAAGGTAAGGGTAAAAAGGGTAAAATAACACACACACATTACCACCTGGGAACAATAGTATTGTGATGCGGTCAGGGAACTCCAACTGAGGATTCTTAACCTTAACAAAAATAACAGATCCCAGGATGTCAAGATGTGTGTCTAGCCCTTTGAGTGTCCAGCCGGCAATCAAAGTCCACACCCTTTTTTATAATAGCTCTCATGGGCAAGAGCAATCTTCAGCCAAGAAAACAATTCATGAGAGCAATTTTTGACACTGACAAATAAGAACAGTTTCCACTTCAAAAAAACTAAACAAAAAACCCCAACAACAATAGAAGTGAGTCAAAGAAAAAACAGTCTGCAAGAACGGTAAGAAGCAAGGTGTCCGTGTGTACAGAGGTGTCCAACAACAGTGAATCTCAAGGGGATCTCCCAGATCCTCTCAGATTCAGCCTCCCCTCCACCGAGGTTGCAATGTGCACTAAATCCATACCGCTTTCTTGTCGATCTAATGATTTTCCTGAGTAACCAAGCTATCAAAACCTTCTTTCATAAATCTTTAAGATACAGAATCAGTGTTTGCAATTGAGTTTTCCCAAAAGTGTTACTCACAAGTAAGTTCCACTGAACTAAATAGGCAGCTAGACTGGTGACTGGGGGCGGCCGCCGAGACCACATACCACCGGTCTTCAAAGACCTACATTGGCTCCCAGTACGTTTCCGAGCACAATTCAAAGTGCTGGTGTTGACCTTTAAAGCCCTAAACAGCCTCGGTCTAGTATACCTGAAGGAGCGTCTCCACCCCCATCGTTCTGCCCGGACGCTGAGGTCCAGCGCCGAGGGCCTTCTGGTGGTTCCCTCATTGGGAGAAGCAAAGCTACAGGGAACCAGGCAGAGGGCCTTCTCGGTAGTGGCGCCCGCCCTGTGGAACGCCCTCCCATCAGATGTCAAAGCGATAAATAACTACCTGACATTTAGAAGACATCTTAAGGCAGCCCTGTTCAGGGAAGTTTTTAATCTGTGATATTTTACTGTATTTTTTGTTTCTATGGAAGCCGCCCAGAGTGGCTGGGGAAACCCAGCCAGATGGGCGGGGTACAAATAATAAATTATTATTATTATTATTATTATTATTATTATTATTATTATTATTATTATTATAAATGGAACTTGCAGCCAGGTATGTATATTGTCAGAGTGGTGTTGTGGCTAGCTAGACCAAGGCCTGGGAAATCTGAGTTCAATCCCCCTTCAGTTGTGAAGTTTACTGGGTGACCTTGGGCCAGTCACTTTCTGTCAGCCTATCCTACCTCACAGGATTGCTTTGAGGGTAAAGTGGGGGAGAAGCATGTACACCACCTTGCTATTTATTTATAATTGCCAACTTATCCCACCTGTGGTGTTTACACTACTTACAATGAGTGCTTACTTTGTCAACATTTAGTCTGTATTTCCACAATTATCCCAGTAAGGAGACGCTGCCAGTTTTTAAGCACCTGTGTCTTAGATTTACTCTTTGGATTTTAAATTGTGCACCACTCACAATAGGGTAGAGCTTAACAGCGTGGGATATTTAGTCATTTTGCCCAGCCAAATGCAGGAAATGAATGTTCATCTGCCTGAAAGGAATATTTAAAGCAAACAGAAGCTAATCAAGGAGGAACTGAAAGGATCTTTCCTATCTTATACACAAACAAAAAATTAAAAGATAGCTATTTACCGACCAATAAAGGAAATACTTGGATTTCTAAAATCATTATGTGTTCTTACCTGGTGATCCTACTGTATTTTCAACACTGAATTTCAAACAAGTAAAACTCTACAAAACAGAACAGAACATTCTCCCTCACACATACCCACAAAGGACAGAGAAAGTCTGAAATTTAAACTAAACCTTACCATAACTCAACGGATCAAACTCTGGAAAGAATGTGGGCTCTTATCCCCAGAGTTGTTGGCAGGAGGAGCAGAAGGGGGAGAGAGAGAGAGAGAGGTGTTGGGAAATGTACATGAGGAGAAAATGCCTCTAAATTCCCTTGCCCCTAAATCAGCACAGGAAAAGGTGTGGTGGCAGTAGCAATCAATTTGGCAAATTTTGAAATGAGTCAAACATCTCCATCTGGAATGGGCCACAGACAGAAGGAAGCTCACGCAACATGACATTCTGTGAACACAATGTTTGGTGGTCAAGTCGGAAACGTTCTAAAAATTGCCCTGTGCCTGTGTACAACATATACTGCCATGCCCTAGAAATCAAATCATTTGCTATTCAAGCATGTGCTGTTGTTTCTAAGCACATGCACATTAGTCAGCCTTGAAACACTCTCTCTGCACCACTTTAATTCCTTCTTCTCGATACAGTGGTACCTCGGGTTAAGTACTTAATTCGTTCCAGAGGTCCGTTCTTAACCTGAAACTGTTCTTAACCTGAAGCACCACTTTAGCTAATGGGGCCTCCCGCTGCTGCCGTGCTGCCACCGCACTATTTCTGTTCTCATCCTGAAGCAAAGTTCTTAACCCGAGGTACTATTTCTGGGTTAGCGGAGTCTGTAACCTGAAGCGTATGTAACCCGAGGTACCACTTTTTATTGAATACTGTACTCGGATATAGGAATCTTGTCATACCTGCTGCATCACATTAGTCTAATTTGGGCATTCTTGCCCAATTGGAATAGCAGGAGGAGAAGGGTGGGGCCCCACTGGCTAGTTCTGTCATATCAGCTTAGCTCTGCTGCCCTCCATGCATGTGGGTCTGGGGGCCTCCCTGCTTAACCATGTAGACTCCCTGAGCAGATTTGGGAAGGGTACATAGAGGGCTTCTCCAACTCCACTAGAGAGATTCTTCCACTGGATGATAAGTCTTTCACAGGCAGAAGGTGCCTTTCCTTTCAAGGGAAACAAGGTCTGAATCCAACCCACAGCATGTAACAAAGTCTGACAAAGAAGTTTTACCACAATTCCCCTGGAACACGTGTCAATTCTACTGCAGCCACCGACTGCATGAAGGATTTCTTCCATTATCTCCAATTGTTCTTCATTTGTCTGTGCTTTCATAATCAGCCTCTGAAAGTTGAAGACTGAAGCTAGATGATCCTGTGTATTGGTTTGCAGAGCAGCATTTCCAGCTCATCCTAGCTGTTGCCTTCGGTGGCAGGGGAGGAGTAACCCTATGTCATTTACCCCCCCCCCCAACACACAGTTTGGCAGCATTGAACAAAACAGTTCAATTGCCCGGCTTTGTGCCAATATCTACTTTAATTGGAAAAGCATTCTGTGTGCTTTGCACGCAGGCTTCAATCCCCAGCCGCAGTAGGACTTGCCCGAAACCCTTGATCGCTGCTGCCAATCAGTGTAAACAATGGACCAATGGAGATGGACCAATGATATGGCTTGGGCATCTTCCTAGATTTGTTGCTCTTTTAGTTCTTGTGCCAAGAGACAACGCATAGAAGCAGAGCTTTAAGTACCGGCTCTCCACAGTTCTCAAATCTTCAAAGAATTTTGTATGAAGTAGCAGAAGCCTCACGCCAAATCACCTAATGTCTGTTGAAGAATAGCATACGCTGTTCCAATTATTTTGTCTGCTTTTTCCTTCCCCCAGTTTTTTTGGCTGCACCGTTCCATTTGTAAGACTTAGGCATTTCTGGGTACAGATAATCTCTTGGCACGCCAAAGCTGTCATCCTGCACTACATCTTGTGTTGTTGCCCTACTTACATAATTTTGTTATTATCCGTTGGAATCATTCATGGTCCCTGATGTTTATGCTGTTTATAAAGCCCAGTATTCAGGACCACCTCTGAAAACAAGTTGCTGGTGACCTGGAAGATGTACAGAGAATATAGCCACTGGATTTCATTTACCGTATTTTTCGCTCTATAAGACGCGCCAGACCACAAGACGCACCTAGTTTTTGGAGGAGGAAAACAAGAAAAAAAATATTCTGAATCTCAGAAGCCAGAATAACAAGAGGCAGCGAAAGCAGCGATCCCTCTTGCTGTTCTGGCTTCTGGGATAGTTGCAAAGCCTGCATTCGCTCTATAAGACGCACACATATTTCCCCTTACTTTTTAGGAGGGAAAAAGTGAGTCTTATAGAGCAAAAAATACGGTACCATGCAACTGATACTCAGATATTCGCCGCAGTTCCAGCAGGAACAATATATCTAGCACTGGCATGTGTTATTTCATAATAATGCTGGACACTGTCCTCTACTGATATTGCCAGACCTGTGCAATCACATTTGTGCAAGAGTTTCAGGCAGGTGGAAACAATTCTTGCGTACATTTCAACACTGGTGTTTTAATGGATATGGGTTGTAAGAAATTACATATCTATCATGCGCACCCACCAATTTCCTATGTCCCATTTCCAATACTATTCTGTCCATTCTCTCAAATTTGATACAGGAGATACTCACTCATCTTTGGTCTGGTAACATTTCTTCAAAACTCTTTGGAACCTCCACCCTTCATTCACATTGCTTCTGAGTTAAGGACACCACATGGATTATGAGAAACGTATTTAAATGTATTTGTGACGTCTGGGGCCTAGATCTGGGACTTCTCCTAAAACTGCTAAATTTAGTTGATGTACCTTAAATCTGCTATCTAGTGGTACGAACTTTGATCTGCTCCTAAACTGTATGCTTTTCAGTGCTGACTGAAAACTTTTTTTCTTAAAACAGGCCTTTGCATGATGGAGTGTTCAGACCAAGGGATTATAATACTTTCCTAATACTTTTATGGATTCAGGGGGGGGGCAGGGGGTTGTGTCGTATTTATCTGTTTTTATCTGCTGTGACTTGCCTGAGATCCTGTGTGATGAGGGCCAGGATATAAATCTTATAAATAAAGAAATAAAATACAAGACAGTAATCAAGTGTATATGAGACAACCCCTTCTGTGAAACTCTGTGCCAGGGAAGTAATTTGCAACCTCTCCAAATCTTGTTACATTTCTTATGTGATGCAATATTACCTTTACTGGAAAACTCACACCACAGGTTAGGACATCTGGTGTTGGGCATGAACAATATGTACACATTCTCCTGCCTCTTTGAATTCCATATGAAATAATGTTTTCTCCTTCTTTCTCATTTTCCCCTCCTAAACATGTCTCTTCAGCACGTTTTCCTTTGGAAATGCCCTCATTTTATTTGCCTTTGTCGTTTCCCCAATTTTTTAATGGTTCCTTCTGTACCTAAAAGCTGCCTTATTTCCCTCAGCTACGCTCAGCATATTGTACAGGGAAGGGTCGTAGCTTAGTGGAAGAGCATGCAAAAGATTCCAGGTTCCATCTCTGGAATCTCCAGGTAAGGGTAGGCCCTGGACTTTGACTGAAGTCCTGGAGAGCTGTGGCCAATCAGTGTAGACAATACTGAGCAAGATGGACCAACGGGCTGATTCAGTATAAGGTTTCTACAAAGGTTCCTATGTTCCTACAAAGGCTCTTTATCATTTTCTATCACTGCCTTCTATTTGACAACATCGTTTCAAATCGTTCAATATTCTCGCTGAGAAACATTCACGGTCCCCCGTCCTGAGATGTTGTGATGAGTCACGCACCGCTGCAGTCTTTTAAAAGCTGCATATCACCTTTCTGTCACAGTTGGCATTTAAGGCAACTTGCTAAAATTTAGTTTTTTAAAAAAATGTAATCAAAACACAGAACAGCAGGCACGTGAGGAAGTGGAACATTTTAGTAAGCAGCCATAGATTGTAGTGCAGAGCCTAAAGGTAAAAGGTAAAGGTACCCCTGCCCGTACAGGCCAGTCTTGACAGACTCTAGGGTTGTGCGCCCATCTCACTCAAAGAGGCCAAGGGCCAGCGCTGTCCGAAGACACTTCCGGGTCACGTGGCCAGCGTGACATCGCTGCTCTGGCGAGCCAGAGCCGCACACGGAAACGCCGTTTACCTTCCCGCTAGAAGCGGTCCCTATTTATCTACTTGCACCCAGGGGTGCTTTCGAACTGCTAGGTTGGCAGGCGCTGGGACCGAACAGCGGGAGCGCACCCCGCCGCAGGGATTCGAACCGCCGACCTTTCGATCGGCAAGCCCTAGGCACTGAGGCTTTAACCCACAGCGCCACCCGCATCCCAAGTGCAGAGCCTACCCCCCTCTTTTTGGCTATTTTAAGCATCAGATTTCATAGACCTGAGATGGTGCACAACCTCTCCCTTAAAGCTGCTCTTCTGAAAGTCTGCACACAGTATTGGTAAGCTCTGTTTTGTGAGGAGAGGCAAAAAATAATAATAATGGGGGGGGGGAGGGTTATTAAAGAAACAAGGGTAGCTGATCTGTTATCTGGCTGCGATAGGATACCATTTCTCAAACAATGTAGTTCAAATTAACTTTGACTCCAGAGATATTGGAACCACCACAGGGAACACATATTTGAAAATGCACTGCAAACGAATTACGTAACTATACATGAGCGGCTGAGGCAATTCACAGAGGGGTCACTGGCAGATGTCTAACAGGTTTCCGGATTTAAACACTAGAAAGTAAACAAATGGCCTCAGGCAAACTAAGGATGGGCTTTCATGAAAATAACGCAAGCACCACCTATTTTCTAAAAACTACAGCGAGTGCTAATCACATTCTACACAGCAGGAAACGTGCATCTTCCACTGTGCGCTGGTGGTTCAAGAACCTCCAGTGCCATGTCCTTGCAGACGGAACTCATTTCATACCCTCCTTGGTATAAAACAGTACATATTTCAAAACCCACATTAATCTGCATTGTAGTGTGTAAATCTCCTTTGTGTACAGTTTTCTGTTGAAAGAAGGACTTAAATAATTAGAGGAACAGGAACGCACTGCATACTGTGTGTAAGTGCTCACATAAAGGGAATGACGCAACGGGTGCACCCATTTGCAGCGCATTAGTAGAAACGTTATGGTTCTGGGACTTCTGCAGATGCATTGAATATCCTGCCAGGACATTCAGGTGACTAGAATCTGACTGCCAGTTGGCTGTTGACCAGGTTAAATAGTTCTCTTTCCTGCCTAGATCTTTAAGCAATTCATGCTAGTAGGCCATTCTCGCCCTAGCCACTTTAACAGCATAACCCTGCCAACATTATCTCGCATAATTGCATAATTCCTATTACCTGTGTGCCCCACTGAGACTCCCCTTTAGTCAGTTTCCTTGTGATTTGCCTGTTGACGCTTGGATCTTCCTGTAACCTTAGCCGTAAGTCCTCTTTTTTTGGTCTGAATATTATTTCTTGTCCAACCTAGACAGACATATTTTGCCACCTGAGGCAAAGAAGCATATGGTTCAAAACCCACAATTCCCTGTCCCTTCAACACACACACATACACACAAACCAATTAGCCGAAATGATAAAATAATGATATTTCTCAAAAACTGTTCTTCTGTTATGCTAGGGGTTACAGCCTTATCAGCTGTGGAAGATACCCAATTTCGGCTTGTGGGTTCAGATTTCACAGCCCAAAAGACATCATACCCTCTGATGATCAAGCATGGGAGATTAACAATAGAAAACAATGTGATCAGTATGTAGTTCTAATCCCTTTTCACTAACACCCAAGGTACAGAATCACTGTAGACAATACTTACTCAATGGGTAAAAATTTGTCACCCAGTAAGATTGTTTCCACTGGGAAGTATAAACTTGTTTTGAAGGCTCTGGTGTTGGCTGCTGATATTAATGATACCAATGTGAAAGCCAGACTGGTACAGGCTGGGCCTTTTCTGCGGTGGCTCCCCATTGTGGAATGCTCTCCCCAGAAAGATTTGCCTGGTGCCTTCATTGCATATCTTTGGGCACCAGAGGAAAATGTTTTTCTATAGCCAAGCCTTTGGCTGATTAACATTCTATGGCCTTTTATGTGTTTGTGGGAGGAGGGTTCTTGGTTTGCTTGTTTCTATTATGTATTTTGTGTTCTCATTTTGTAGTTTTTTGTTGTGAACCACCCTATGATCTTCAGATAAAGGGTGGCATAACATCATAGCAGGTAAGATTGCTAGACAAGGACTGGGGAGACCCAGGTTCAATTTTTTTCAGAAGAAAGCACTGTATATATGTAATAAGGTAATAAAATAAAATGGTCACTGCATATCAATAACGACACATCTCGAGTTGGTGGATACCTGCAGGTAACAATAGTGACTGCATGAACTGGCTCACTGGGTACATAGGAAGCTGCCTTATTCTGAATCAGACCATTAGTCCATCTATCTCAGGGCTGTCTGCTGTGACTGGCAGCTGTACTCCAGGGTTTCAGGCGTGGGTCTCTCCTAGCCCTACCTGCAGATGCCAGGGATTTATTAGCTATAGGTTAAACCACAGAGCCTAGGACTTGCCGATCAGAAGGTCGGTGGTTCGAATCCCTGCGATGGGGTGAGCTCCTGTTGCTCAGTCCCTGCTTCTGTTAACCTAGCAGTTCGAAAGCATGTCAAAGTGCAAGTAGATAAATAGGTACCGCTCCGGTGGGAAGGTAAACGGTGTTTCCGTGCGCTGCTCTGGTTCGCCAGAAGCGGCTTAGTCATGCTGGCCACATGACCCGGAAGCTGGACGCCGGCTCCCTCAGCCAGTAAAGTGAGATGAGTGCCACAACCCCAGAGTTGGTCACGACTGGACCTAATGGTCAGGTGTCCCTTTACCTTTACCTTATATAAATATTTATATTCCACCCATTCATAATAGATCAAGGTGGTGTACAACAATATGTACAAATACCATAAAATGTAAGATACATAAAAACAATACAAAATAGTCATAAAAATGAGCCCTGGGCTTCTGAATGAAAACTGGAATTAGTGAGTCAGTGTCTAATTGATCCCCAGGACTCTCTTCCGCAAAGCAGGAACTATGCAGTCATTTTCCAGATTCTTCCTTTCATCTGTCTGGAATCAAGTTTAATCAATGCCTTTTGGGGGCTAATAATCTCTGTGCCTTTGCCATTGCCGAGTCCTAAGCGCTTTGCCTTCATAAACAATCCTCTCCTTTATTTCAAATTTGTTGGCCAGGCTAATGACATATAAAGATATAATAGGCAAGATGAATTTCTGTTAGAAGGGAACGTATCCCCTTTATGTATTCCTTATTAGCTTTTGATATTCTGGTGAGCTAGCTTCCCTACTAAAAGGCTGATATTTGCAGCTGACCTTTCTACTATTGACATTATTATTGTACGTACTTGTTTTGTCGCCTTCATAGTGTGAAATCCAACTGGTGTTTCAAAAAGAAGTCTCCAAGGATACACGCAGCAGTGTCAGATGTTTTAATATCAATATAGAATTTAAGGAATTATCAGGAAAATTAACAACATGGTTACCATATCATCATTTGAATGATGTATTTAAGAGATATAGGATACGAGGGTTTGGGGAACAAATATCACAACTGGAGAGGGACCTGTTGGAATGTAATGTAAAAATGTTGTTTAAAATGTATAAAATATTATTGGAATGATAGACAAAGGATGAGCGAGTAAAATCTGCAATGATACACTGGGCAGTAGATATTAGTCATAATATAGACATGGAAGCATGGGAAGAATTGTGGAATATGGATATAAAATTTACAGCATGTTATGGTCTAGGAGCTAGGGACGCGGGTGGCGCTATGGCTAAAACCTCAGCGCCTAGGACTTGCCGATCGCATGGTCGGCGGTTCGAATCCCTGCGGCGGGGTGCGCTCCCGTCGTTCGGTCCCAGCGCCTGCCAACCTAGCAGTTCGAAAGCACCTCCAGGTGCAAGTAGATAAATAGGGACCGCTTACCAGCGGGAAGGTAAACGGCGTTCCGTGTGCTGCGCTGGCTCGCCAGATGCAGCATGTCACGCTGGCCACATGACCCGGAAGTGTCTCCGGACAGCGCTGGCTCCCGGCCTATAGAGTGAGATGAGCGCCCAACCCTAGAGTCTGGCAAGACTGGCCCGTACGGGCAGGGGTACCTTTACCTTTACCTTTATGGTCTAGGAGAAAATGATATGAAAATGATATATTGATGGTATCAAACACCGAGTAAATTGGCAAAAATTTATAAATCTAAATCAAACAAATGTTGGAAGTTCAAAGAGAAAGAAGGTTCCTTTTATCATATGTGGTGGATTTGCAGTAAGGTTAAAGCCTACTGGGAAATGATATATATTGAATTGAAAAGGATGTTTAAAATAACCTTTGTTTAAAAAAACACATAGAAGCTTTTCCTTTGGGAATTATAGGGATAGAACTACCTAAACTGTATAGAAACTTATTCATGTATGTGACTACAACAGCAAGACTTACTCACCACAAAATGGAAAGAAGCAGAAGTCCCAGCAAAGGAAGAACAGATATAAAAACTTATGGAATATGCAGAAATGGCAAAACAGAAGATGAATAAGAAATCAAGATAACAGACCTTTTATAAAAGAATGGAAATGGTTTATTGAATATTTCCAAACAGATTGCAAACAGATAAAACATTGGCAGGATTATTGTAACAACCTGCAGTTTCATAAGAGTACTGTATATATTTAAAGTAGATAATTAAATGAGCAAATTAAATGAATTTGGATATGCAGAAGATATTAAGAAATAAATTTAAGGAACTGCAGAAAGAGGGGGAAGGAAGTCAAGCCTTGAAATGTTAAAATGATTGCAAAATTAATGAAATGCATAAATTCAAAAAGTATAAATAATTGTTTTTTAAAATTTTAATAGCAATATAGTTGAAATTCTTATATCTATTAATAGAACCTGGACATTTAATACTGTTTATATTTTATGTCCTCATATTGGCAGCACCCAAAATTGTCTTTCTGTTTTAGTTCCCAATTCTACCCTGCCCTTTATTTGCTACAAGGCACAAATATACCTGGAACTTTTAACATTAATTATGGGGCCAAAGAAGAAAATCACAAATTGCTGCAGAAATGTGGAGAACTGAATGTAAGATTGGGAAAAATACAAAACCAAAAGACGTGAAGAAGAAGTTTTCAATTGCAGTTTTCATTTCAAGATTAAGGTTATAGCCCAGAGCTCTTCTGATATATATGTGAAACTGTGCGTATAGAATCTTGGCTGAATAAAATAGAATTTATTACATTTACCGTATATCTCACCTTTCATTTGCTATAGAACTCAAAGTTGTATGCATACGTGGGGTTCCTCTTCAGGTAATGGCCAGAAATAGACCTGTTTAGCTTCAGCAAATTTGCTGTATCTCATAACCTGGGATAAAAGCAACTCTAATCATACACCCCTCTATGTCCCCATCAGAAACCTCCAAGGCAGAAACAAGCACTTCTCTCTGAATCAGGCTCCCTATACTGATACAAAAGGCAATTTATTACACAAAGTAAACTCCATGATACATTTCATTGGAATAACTTTATGGCGGAAATACAGAAAGCCAAAACTAGCTTTTGAAACCATTTCTGGTTTTGTTTTGCATATTCACTTACAGATTGTTCCAGCAAAATATATCTTCTTAAACTGCCCTGTGTGGTTCAGTTTGTGAGGCCACTGTAGTAACAAACACTCCCCCCCCCCCCAAGTGAAACCACAGTGAGGAAAAACAAAGCTGTTTGCAATTTTGAAACTTAAATGTGATCTTTTCCTAGGGATTTTCAGTGTCAAGCCATCGTAAGTAATGTATGAAAACGTTGGTTTCAAAAATGCTTCATAATGTCAAAGGCTGATTTAATAAAGTAGTTTGTCTTGCAGGGTATCCCTACCTTTGCCATATGGCATAAGAGAACACGTACTGGGAGCTACACATGTTCTCTCTCCCCTCTCACGCTGCTTGCCAACCATTGGTCATGGGGACCAATAGCGACATCTTCATGGAAGAAATGGTCAGTAGGGCTATATCTGGGATCCAGTGCATCCTATTTGGAGAGACTGTCGTTTGAATCAAGGACATGTATCAGAGATATGAGTCAAGGCAGGCAATGTTTCAAGTTATCTATCTATCTGTATCTATATATCTATATCTATACACACACACACATTTTCTCAAAATGTAAAATACAGTGGTACCTCGGGTTACATACCCTTCAGGTTACATACGCTTCAGGTTACAGAGTCCGCTAACCCAGAAATAGTGCTTCAGGTTAAGAACTTTGCTTCAGGATGAGAACAGAAATCTTGCTCCGGCGGCGCAGCGGCAGCAGAAGGCCCCATTAGCTAAAGTGGTGCTTCAGGTTAAGAACAGTTTCAGGTTAAGTACGGACTTCCAGAACGAATTAAGTATTTAACCTGAGGTACCACTGTAATGTTTCCACTTGTACTTTCTCCCTTTTCCTACACCTCAAACAGCTGAAAAACCACAACAGAAAACCACAAATAAACAAAAGCAGCCAATCTTTCTGTAAGCCAAACAAGTACAGCCAGCGAAACCAAAAGGTGTGCCTTACAGTCCCCCCACCACCCAAAAAAGGCCAATTACACAATCTCAAGGCAATAACTGTAAAGTGCCACAACAGTTCTCAACTTGAGCAAAATTAAAGCCTCAAACAGGCTGCTCATAGTTCATTAGCCCCTTGAGTTGCCCTGAACTCTCTTCTATGTGTGTTACCTAAGAACCAGGATTTTAAAAGCATCCTGCACTCCAATGGGAGTCAGTGTGGTGTAGTGGTTAAGGGCGATAGACTCGTAATCTGGTGAACCGGGTTCGCATCTCCGCTCCTCCACATGCAGCTGCTGGGTGACCTTGGGCCAGTCACACTTCTCTGAAGTCTCTCAGCCCCACTCACCTCACAGAGTGTTTGTTGTGGGGGAGGAAGGGAAAGGAGATTGTGAGCCAATTTGAGACCCCTTCGGGTAGTGATGAAGCGGGATATCAAATCCAAACTCTTCTTCTTTTCTCTTTTTGTAGCCTGAAACTGAGAATGCTTTCAGGCAAAAGCAGCAACCCCCCCCCCCCCCAGCCTTCCAAACTCATTCAGAATAATCAGATGGTACAACCCTGTTTCAACTATGCCACCTGGGTGTGAGTGAGGAAACTGCATGATCTCCCACACAAAACTCCCTTAACTTGGAAAACTAAAATACCATATTGAAGCCCAATGCCCTCTCTGACATGGTATTTTCCAAATGCTGAGAATTTTGTATTCACATTGGAGAGGAATTGTAGATGCAATGTGTTACCCGTAATCTGAAAAGTGCATAGGCAGAGCCAGAGAAGGGTGAGCCTTAGACTGCTGTGTCAACCCCCTGGCATCAAACACGCTCCCACTCTTACCCAAGGGGGTCCATGAGTTGGTGTGAACATCTGAAGAAGTCTTCTACTCAATGAGAACTTGCCATTGCAAGGAAGTCTCCACATGAACACAGATCAGTTCCCAGTGGAATAAAACCATCCAGACAGAATAACCTGAACTGGTCCCAACGGCCATATTTCTAGAGACAAGGCCAATCTACGCTGAAACACTTCCTAATCTGCACATACGCCATGAAAAGTCAAAGTGCTGAAACAGCACAACTGATCCCCAATGACAGACGTATATTATTTGTCCTGGCAAATGGTTAGCCCACCCTGAAGGATGATGAGTTGAAGTTTCTCCAGCTCCAAATTTGTGTTGTGAAACATGTTTTACAAGAAGAAACTATGTAACACAAAAAGGCAAACTTAATATTGGCAGCCAAGAGTGTTAATAATGACACCCCTTAATCAAAACAAGACCATATGATTGTTGCTATTTGGAGTATCGAAAATATAAAGCAACTCATCTTTGTAAGAGCAGCACTGTGCTGCACTTAAGCATCTTGTGTTTAATTTCAGGGCCTTTTAAAATAAACCATGATGGTATGAAATGAGTTTTATTGGAGGTAACATTGGGTCAGATGCCTGAGCCTTGAATTCTGTTGCTAAAGGAAATGACAACTTCCCAGCCGCCTTCTTCTAAGGCAACCAGGCCTACATGGTTCCCAGTTTCATAGTAATGGGTTCTTAGATATATGGCAATCTCTCCTTCCCTGCCCCAGTACGTGCCTGATAAAACATCCCTCTACCAGATGCAATACATAAAGCTACATTTTTATATCCAATATCTAGCCTATTTTATGAAATTGTGGCTGCTTTTTATTTAGAATCTGAGATGCTTTCACATTTCCCCCCCCCAGGGCAATAGTTATGAACAGACACAAGTGAGATCCTGCTCTTCGATGTTTATCGTGCCAGTGGTTGGAAGGCAGGATTACCCGGACAAGCTGCCAACATCTGGATAAAAAACATAACACTCCACATGGCGTGAGGAGAAAGACTTGGAGGCAGCTTCAAGAAGACAAGAAGAAACTCCTCGTCATATCGCCCACAATACACCCAAACAGCCTAAAACACAGGGAACGTGAACTCTGTGTTTCCTTCATGAGGCAAATGTGGGCATGAAGACACAATTGCAGGGGTCATCTGGAGGGCAAGAAATGATGCTTAACCCTTCCTTGGTTCAATCTCTCATGCAAATGCCCCCTAGCGTGTTTCCCAAGCTGGCTTTAAAAGGAAGTGAGTCTAAGCAGAGTGGCAGGGTGACCTTAGGGGAAGATTTGCAGGGGAGAAGAACCGGCAGCCACAAAACAAACCGTCTCTTGCTCTCCTCCCCACCCCAATCAATTGTTCCCTGCAAGTGGCAACACATAGTACGTGAGATGGAATGTAGCTCTGTCTACACAGGTAGGTCAAACCTGTATCTCTTATACTGGATCCCTACATCATGCTGATTTAAAAACGCTATAGAACAAGCAGTGATTTCCCACTCAGAAGAGTAATAAGGTAGCCGAAATGTTTTGCAAAAGCAAATGCAGCAAGATTGCTGTTTCAGCTTCTGCAAGGCAAATACCAAGTTAATTTTCTGGATCACAACATGGCCTTATATATATGCATATTATTTTTCGAGGGGCTACAGCAAAGAAACAAACACACAATATAAAACAGCTAGCAGTTCAAACACTGTGGTGAACAGTATGATTTAGCCATGGGGAGTGTGCACGATTCTAAATCTCACAACTCCTTTTCAAGAAGATAAAAGGAGCTTTCATTCTGAAGAGTTCCTTCATTCCACAACTGCTCCCCCCCACCCCACACCCCATACAACAGAAGCTAACCCAGCACAAGCGCTCAAGCTCTCTCGCTTTGTTCTTTTTCTTCTTTGGATCACCAGCAGGAGATCTCTCAGGATATGGTGCAATGAAAGCCCAAAATAGGGGGGAAAGAGAAACAACCAACAGCTTTGCTGCCTTCAGACTCTGTGATATGCAACCACCAGGAGTTCTCTGTGAAGTCAGTCACTGAAAGCTTTATTTGAAAGAAGTGTTTTTCTTCAGCTCACAGCATTTTTGCCCAGCATACTTTTCAAAATGGACTTCTAGAAATCGAGATTACTGGGGTTCCTTTGGTTAAGTAAATTCTTTTGGCACATTTGAAGAATGCTGCAATCTCAAATGGCCACTGGAATCCCAAGGATTTCTCCAATAGCTTATTATATATCTATATCTAGAAACACATATTTTTTAACTTGTCAGCCCTAAATCAGGCTACCAAGGAAATTCTTTTTTTAAATTTAATGTACACTACAATTCAATGTATTCAGAACTACACAGACAAGTACTTGCCCCTCTCAAAATGCTAACAACAAAAACCCAAAAACCACACACATTAAATGCAGCCCCTTGAACTCTAAATTGCCTTCTGTGGATGCAGCAGAGTTCCAGTCATGAAATAGTGAATTCCTACATTCCTCTGTTGCCCCCTGAATCCTCGGCTGCTCCTGAAGAATCAGAGACCCTTGTGAATGGCGTATCACACGGTGGCAAGGCTGCAGATAAAAATGGGGAACAGCCCCTTCTTGTGAGTGGAAGAACTTGGGCTCCAGGCCATTAATTCTGGTTAATTAATCAAGGCAGGGGTGCCAACTTGAATAATATATTGGTGAGGCCCAGGTAAGCCCCGCCCCACATAATCAATCACATGGTGCAGTGCACCTACACTATTTGAATAGCAATGCCCATCACCTGGGGGGGGGGGGCTCCATTTTTTTTCTTGGGAGGGGCGAAGACCCCTCGACCCCAGGAGGTGGCTCCTATGAATCAAGACATCAGTCAGTCAGAATACCTTTTGAAATAAGATTCGCCTGTTGTCTTAAAAGTCTACAGTGGTACCTCTGGTTAAGAACTTAATTCGTTCTGGAGGTCCGTCTTAACCTGTAACTGTTCTTAACCTGAAGTACCACTTTAGCTAATGGGACCTCCTGCTGCTGCTGCTGCCGCGCGATTTCTGTTCTCATCCTGAAGCAAAGTTCTTAACCCAAGGTACTATTTCTGGGTTAGCGGAGTTTGTAATCTGAAGCGTCTGTAACCTGAAGCGTCTGTAAGCTGAGGTACCACTGTATAGGACACTCATGTGGGAGGGAATTCCACAGAATATATTACTCCCCACTGTTACCAGTTAAGGCCCTGGTCCACCCAAGTAGCAGAAGGAGGAAGTAGCAATGTTGAGGTGACAGAACAAATTTTACCACTTCACTGTTCAGGCTAGAAGATTTTCAATGCTCCCAGCGAGTAGAAAAGCGGTATAGCAGGCAGCAGGCTGGGTTGGAAATATCCAACTTTTCTGTCTACAAGAAGGTTTCGACATGGGGAACATGGCGCAGTCCTTTCTAGCACCTCAGCATTCTGCATCCAGGCCTTACTTTTGTACAGAAAAGGACATTTCAGTCATGCAACAGCCAGAGGTTTCTCCAGCCACATACACAAGACACATTATTACGTTTCAAGGGCACCTTCCAGCCAAGCAAAGGCACTTGAGGAGGGGAGAGAGCAGGGCTTGTGAGGGAGTGGAGGGTCCCCAGGGCCAGGCGGAGAGGCCTGGGGACTTGTATCAGCCTCGGCACATCTGCTTCCCCACCCCTGCTGAAGACCCTTTTATTCCAACAGGCTTTCATGTCCTTTTTAAACTACTGACCCCGTCTCTGTTTATATCGTAAAACACATAAACTTGTTTTATGGCGTTGTAACGTTGTATATGCTGCAAGCCACCCTGTTTGATGCTTCTACACTAGAAGGGTGGGGTGGTTTTCATTGCAGAGCTTATCTAATTCCTTCATACGGGAACATTTCCAAAGCAACGCACAGCGGATTTTACAGAATCAAAACACGCAAGGTAATAAAAGAGCATGTACAAACAATGTAAAATGTTATCCCGCTGTTATATTATACTGACAGTAGGCATGGCTGGAATCACTCCTCTGAGAAGGCCTGCCTGATTATTATTAAGTTTTCAATAGCCGTAGAAACTCTAATAGAGTTGTCGCCTGTCTATTGCTGTGAGGTGCAACATTATAGTGCAGGTGCTGCCACATTAAAGGCCTTGCTCAGGGCTGCCATTGAGCAGATATCCAGGGCATGTTGCAGCATCAAAAGATCTTTCCCTCATGACTACACGTTGTTAAGGGCTTTATAGACTAACACCGAAACCTTAAATCTTGACCTGGGGTATTGTTTAGGGGGGTTTGTTGGGCCAGGCTTGTTGTTGTTTGTATCTTTATTTCAGTTCTTCCTATTTGTTCAGTTTCACTGTGTATCCCCCCCCCTCCCAGTTTATGACTACTTTTGTTATGTTTGACGTTATGTACAGAGCATGAGTGACGGAAAGTCAGCATACAAATAAAATGATTGACTGATTAATTCAACTTGGCCCATCAGGATATTGGCAGCCATCAACAAATGCCTACTGAGTGACAGTCAGCCACTTCAGCTAGCATTTTAGCTGCTGCCTTCTCACCAAATGCAGCTTCTGGGCCAATCTTAAGGGCACCCCCACCTAAAACACATTGCGATAAACTAGCTCCTAGGTTATCAATGCATCAAAAGTGTGGTAAAGCTCCCCATGTCCAGAAACAGATGTAACTATCTTGCCAGTCAAGGCATTCCAAGCCACTAAGCATACGGGGTGATAAAGATGGATACACAGGTAGCGCCAGACTAGGTACCTGCTTCTTCAGAAAGAGTCCAGCCCCATCCAGAACTGGCAACTGCCCAGTCTCTTAGACATGAGAGCCCCTCATCCATACTGCCTCAGTCCTGCTAGGATGCAGACTCTGCTTTTTCCTAGTTGCACAGAAAAAGTCCTATGTATGTCCAAGTATATACATGTAGGAACTATATATACTGAATTTGGAAGCAGAGATGGCACATATGATCCCACTTCTTTCTTCATGGCGAATCTAAGAAGTGAAAAGTGGTTATATCTACTTTCAATGTTCATCGCCAAGTTCTTTAGCTCATTTTTCTCCCACCTTCAGTCTTGCGCAAAGACTGAGAAACTAATGCAGATTATGTCAAGCATGGTCACTTGCTTAAACAAGGGTCACTGAGTAAAACTGGTTATCTACAAGTTTCCATAACCAAGGCTTGCTTATTTAGATTTGGCCTAGAACTGCTACTATAAACTCTAGATCAACTGAGTTTCTTCATAAATACAACTTGTGTCTCAATAATACGAAACAGTTTACAATGTGACAAAAATGTGTGGGGTACACACACTACTTTCCTGGAACCGAATCCTGCTACAGAAACAAAATACTGGGTTCCCTTTTTCTAGATAGTGCTGTGGTCAGTATGAAAAATGTCAGATCTGCAAGACCACATTAAATGTAGCATGAGACTCTTAATCTCGGGGTCACGTTTCAGTGTATGAAACACTGTGGGTTGTGTGTCTTCATATGCACATGCATGCACAACTGAATTGAGTTTGACTGAATCAACAGTGCCCACACTAAAACAGCCTGGGTGTTTCTTGCTCTGGGGATGTTAAGTTTCAGAGCTTTCCATGAGTAATTAACTTTGACAGGCAACGTTTAGTAAAAAGGATAGAAATTCAATGATTGCAATGTAGATGGAAACATTTAGCTAGCACAGATTCTCTGCATGGCTGTCTAGGAAACTTTGAGCGCACAATCTTTCTTTTCCTTTTTTTTAAAGGGATCATCAATCCAGAAACATTGCACATACATCAGGATTTTAAGGATTTTTAAAGGGACTCAGCATTGTTGGTCAACTGAGATTGACTTTATAATCTGCTGTTGTCTTCAAAGAGGAGCGAGGGGATCATTAATGTAAAATAGGGCAGAAACTCATTGTGTTGAATATCTCACATGCACAGACAGTAAACTCAGAAAGCTCACCCAAACATACCCATATATCATTCACATCAAGCCTGGCAAATTTCAGTTCACATTTTGGTCACATAGTAGGCCAAAAAGAACTAACCATAATATTACTAATACTATTGTTGAATACTCAAGTAGGTATGAGTCCATTCTCCAACAAAAGCTTCTTCCCTGAAAGATTTGAGATGAAATAATACCCTTTGCAAAGGTTAGCAATCATCTGTTAATCTTAGATCAGAGGTTCCCAAACTGCTTCACTCCAGTGGTGTGCAGCATGTTGGTGGAGACAAGAGATGGCAGCACATGGATCATATTTAAGATTCAAGTAGATTTCAAATTTTTTTATTGTATTTTTATTGCTTCTTCTATTTGTTCTATCTTATTTTATTGCAATACAATTTGAATTCTATAGAATTCAAATCACAACAGAATAAAATGCAATATAAAAGCAATAAAAATATAATTAAAAACCATACAGCATCTAGCACAGCCCATTACAATTGCTACAATAGGCAGAAAAAAACATTAAGTGTTCCACCAAGATCCTCCAAGTGGACTGTGGAGAAAAAAATGTTTAGGAACTACTGCCTTAATATGATTAAGAAAGAGCCTTTACTGCTTCATATATTTCACTCAAGTAAAATGCTCAGACGATGGGTAGCTCTCAACCTGCAGCAAGAAAACTAACCACGAATTGGAAAAAAATACCAAACAGATTCAAAGAGATTGGGATACTAATTCATAATTCTTCACTGCTCTGGCTCACACAAGATTCTCTCTTAGTATTTCAATGTGAGGCTCTAGTTTAAGGTCCTGAGTGTCTGCTGCACATATTTAAATCTGGAAGGCATAATGCAGCACGGTGATTGAGTGTTAGTCTGAGAAAAAGTTTCATAATATCTATTACCAAATGTATGTCTCTACATTTGAATTTATCATCCTATTAGGTAGGTAACTTATCTTAAAACCCCTTTTTGCTATTTTATGCAGTGACAAAAAAGCTTGTTGTTGATCATTCACATCAAGCCAAATATAGATTGCACCATGGTTGCCAGCAGTTGAAGGTATGTTGCCAGTCTCTAGGGCAGGCATAGGCAAACTCGGCCCTCCAGATGTTTTGGGACTACAACTTCTATCATCCCTGACCACAGGTCCTGTTAGCTAGCGATGATGGGAGTTGTAGTCCCAAAACATCTAGAGGGCCGAGTTTGCCTATGCCTGCTCTAGGGCATCTCATCCATCTTATTCATTTGATCAGTTAAAATGGGTTCACATTGAAATTGTGGCTTGCATACAGGACTTGTATTTGAGCTTTTCAGTGCTGATGTATAAAGATCTCAGAATCTGGCCGAATCATAGTTCTCAAACACATGTACACTGACTTGGTGAAAGACACTCTACGCTATGGGTGCCACATGGGCACCTGAGAGCAAAGCTGGATCTAAGAGTATCCCAAAACATGACCTTTAAAGAGAAGTGCAAACCTATAAGGAACAGGTTGGATTCTCTTCTCTGAGCTGGTAGACCATCAGCCAAAAGCACCTCTGCCTACTCCAAACTGAGCTGGTGGTTGTTGTTGGTGTGTCATTCTTCAGAATAGGAAGGGCTTCAAATACTAATAGTTGCTTTATTTTTATTTAGTCTGCAGAAATATAGTGAACTATGCCCAAAGTATTATTTGTACTAAAGTGCAAATTTTTTGGGGGGGGGACCCCAACAGCCGTGTTGTAGCAGTCACATTTATGAGATAGATGGCTTAGGAAAAGTGTCAAGGAGATTGTCTGTTAGAAGAAAAAAGCATACATGGCCTCATTTCGCATTTATGTTGTTCTCATGCCAAATCCAGGAATGGATTTTTAAAAAAACCTGGGCTTAAAGAGCAGTTTTCAAATGAAAAGGAGAGTCAGCAAAAATGCAAGTTGTAGGTGGTGGACCTCACCAAAACCAGGTATGCTGCAGACAACATGTATGAGAAAGGGGGGGGGGTGTCTCCAATGACTCAAGGGAACCATACCACAAGCAGTAAAGAAAGATTTTACACACACTGGAGAGAAAAATAAAGAAGGTTGGTGGTTTTTCGTTTTACATTTTATTAGTTTGTAGTACATCCCAGAAGCAAGCTAGCATTAAGTGCTCTAGTGCTACAGAATGCCAAATAAACGGCCTCTTGTAAAAAATAATAATAATATTATACTGTGTGAGGTTTTATAATGTTATTTTTTTCCACAACAATCATGTTTTATGCATATTAAAACCGCCACAAAAGTTGGCAAAACGTCTGTATTCTTTTTTCAAAAAATGAGGTTTGGTTAAGCCAAATCTCTAAGAGATCTCATCAGTAAAGAAATTTGACTGGAATCATATGGCTGATAAATCAGGCAGTGCCAGATCCATCACTTGGTTGTAACTTTGCAAACTATCCCCAAGATTTTCTTTAGTGCAATTGCTCATACCAGGCCTAAGCAGGTTGAAGATGTGGGTGGGAAAGTGAGTCCCAGGTATTATGGAGCAAAGGGGTGATGGGTGGCAAATGATGCAGGTATATGAAAAGCAGGACAGATAAGATTACCTATACAAGTATGTTATATTTTGGAAGTATTCTTAATGCAAGGTAGTATCCAGGAACTTTGCTATTCTTTTCTTCGCTTATGCTTAGGAAGTAACAAGCTGCTTCTAGACTGTTCTGATTTTTGCTTGGTCATTTTCTTATCTGGGAAACTGTTGCTAAAAGAAAAGGAAAAAAAAAGAGAAAAAATTAATCTTAAAACTGAATGTAACAGAAATGGATAGTAGTTATCTTAAGACTTATGAGTCATAAATACAGTGTAGTCACAGTGTATGGGCAAAGGCTGATTAAAATAAGGCAATATTAACATAGCCAAAGGTCAGAAGAAACCACTCAGGATTCTCTAATCCGGCCTCCTGCATGCAGCTCAGATATTTATTACAAAAATCAAATTCACATACTTGAGTTTAGCTAAAGCATTCATTATTGAAGGACATCCAGTTCTGATTTTTAAGACTAAATCAGGGAGAACTGAGCAACCCCTCTGTCTCAAAAGTTAATACCCAAAGAGATCATTTTGTACAATTTTTTTAACATCCAATTTCTTTATTATATGACACTGCAGGCCTTATTAAGCCATCTATACTGATGTAGGAGAGAAACCACATGTGGTTGTTTTATAATGGAGATGATGAGTTTGTCCTAATGAACAATACAACAATTCTGAGGGTGCCTGACGGGAGTCATGCAGCCAGTATTGTATCTTTTGGCTTTCCCAACAATGGATCCGGACAGGCGGTTGGAAATACGTCACCAAAGTGGGGATTTGAACAAAATAGCCTTAAGCAATAAAAGCTTATGCCCTAACCTCATGCTGTGTCTTTTCAAACATTAACAGTAATCTGAATATATAATATATGGGGGGGAAAGAGAAAACTCAAAATCTACAGATGCTTTCAGTCTCCTGCCGTCCAGCCAAGTAAAGTTGTATCCAACATTAATCACAGCAGAGGCATTAAAATTAAGTCTTGACTAACTGAGGTCCATTGACTGCTATGGGTCTACTCTGAGAGTAGAACTGAGTTGGATACAACGTATGGTCCCAGTGCTAATCAGTAATGTGCTGAAAAGACAGGAAGAAAGTTCTAAGAAGATCAGATAAATGCATTAAAAAAATCTGAAAGGTTAAGAAAATGGTAAAATGTTGCAGAAGTGGAAATGTTAACCGTGATAATGAGGATCAGAAATGGGCAAGCACAGATACAGGGCCTTAAGGGGAAACGTCTCCCCCTTTTAATATTACATAAATATACTAGTGACATCTCGTAACATTTAATTTGAAAAGGAATTTCTGCTCAGTCAGAAAAGGTAATTACATTTTCTCCCATGGTAGGATAAAAACCTCAGATTTCAAAATGTAAAGTGCTACTATAAATAAAGGCTACTATTGTAAAGTCAGAAGACAACAGGAGTGAATGCTGAGGAGGAATTTAAAAAGATAAAAGGGTATATTGATCAAAGCTCAAAAATCTATACACAGTCTGTTATAGTGCTGTCATTTTGAAATGTATTGTATTCATTTATTTAAGGCGCAGGGAACATGAGGCCCACTATTCTACCTGGCCCGTAGTACTATTGCCAGGCCCGGCCCGCTCTTCTCAGGCCACAGCGCTCACCAACCCTGCACCATGCCCTCCTTGACTGCTTTCATCTGACTGGAATGTGCCTGTGAACTATGATAATGTCTCTTTCTTAACTGGCTAAAGAGGTAGGTAGGCAGGTGTCTGCAGAAACCTTTGACATTTTCACTGGCATGAGATGCCTGGAAGGCTGACCGTGAGGGAAATGAGGCCTTTGGCTGAAAAGGGTTCCTCACTCCTTAAGTATTTTATATACTCAAAATATATAAGGATTTAACTTATGGGGGTTTTAAATTTCCAGTGCACCTTCACAGCAAGTGAAAGCCTCATGCTTTCACTAAGACCTACAGAACTGCCTTATACTCAGTCGCGCTGGTGGTCCATCTTGCCTAGGTGCCACAGCCACAGAGTTCAGCAGCTAATTGTTTATTTAATAAATATCTTTCCTTTCTCTCAGTGCAGGGCCCAAGGCAGCTCACAGCATAAATGAAAACAGATACAACTAAAACACCCAAAGAACACAAATATTTTTTGAAAAGCAATTAAATATGTAACCCTATTAAAAACACCACTGAAAACCCTCAAAGTGCACACACATCCACACACACACAAGTGCAACACCCACTCTCAAGAAGACCTCGTCACAACAGCCCATTAGTGGCCTGCCAGTGAAATGAAAGCAAAGCCTGGGCCAGCCTAGCCCCCCATGGAATGGAGTTCCACAACCTGAGAGCAGTCCCCAAGGAGGCCCTCTCTCATGTCCTCACCAAATGTGCCTGTGAAGGTGGTGGGGCTGTGAAAAAGATCTTGAAGTCCAGACAGGCTTCTAGAGGAAGTTAAGGCCCTTCCAATATGGTTCAATGTTCAACCAGACTCAGAGTCTGCAGCTAAGGAAATGGAACAGGTCCAAGGCTCTGAATTTGCTCTTGGAAACTGGGAAACCCCTGAGCCTAAGGCCAACTGACAGGAACCCACAACATACATGTATGTAGGCATACATAATTTTATTTGCATGCCACCTTTCTATAGTTCAAACCGTGATCAAGAAGCTTACATTAAAACTTAAAAAACTTACAAGAAACTTAACAAATGTCAGAAAGATCAATAAACATCAAAAGTACAGAAGCAAAATAAACAATTTCCACATATTATATATAATAATATCTAACAAAAATACAAAAATGAATAACAGCCAAAAAACCCCCACCCTAAACAATATCCTAGTCCAAGAGTTCAGCAGCCTCGGGTTTTTGTAGCTGGAGTCAGAGTCCTGCCTTCCCAGGCCAGGTAGAAAAGGCCTGCAAGGCAGGGAACAGGTCTTCCAGGACTCAAATCCAAGTTGGTCTCTGGCCTCTTCAGCAACCTGCCATATCACCAGGGCCCTCATGGGTGCCTTTCCCTGAGCCTGAGGAAGTAAATGCATCCCACGGTGCCTCACCGGGTCAGGTGTGAGGTTACAGAATGCAACAGGGGGAGGAGTGCTCATCTTCAAGTCAAAGGGTTGGCGCTTTAAGAATCTAAGTTACCACAAGGAGTGGAGGAAATGCTTTAAAATGCTCAGTCTGCTCTCAACCTTCATTGGAGCACATTGCTTCCTAGGAGCTATCCATGGTCCTGCAACTCTTGAGCTGCCTTAGCCCATGGGATCCTGCACCAGGTCGGTGGCAATGTACTCTGAAAGGCAACAGTTTCAGTGGTAGCCAATGTGATGCCCTCCCCAGTTGTTCTTGGACTACAACTCCTATCATCCCAAACCTTTGCTGATGGTGGCTAAGGCTGATGGGAGTTGTAGCTCAACTGTGTATCTAGAAGGCACCATGGTGACTACCTTTTTTTAAGTCTCAGAGAGCGGTCTTTCCAGATCCTGTTTTTCAAGGGCACTTTAATTAGAGAGGTTGGACTTCATACATGTTTGATACATGTGCTATCATTTAGCTCCGGCTCCTCCCTGTGACACAAGGAGCTACTTGATTATATGCCAGAATAAAAGACCATGTAGCTCAGCTGCCACTTTCAATGGCCTCAGGCAAAGTAAGTTCTTTCAAATATCTGTTCTTCCTTTTATGTCTCATTTGTCCATGGCTAGCGACATTCCCAAATTGGTCCTCCATTTGTATCTCAACTTTCCTTCAATGCATTCAAGGCTGTTGAGAACAAGCTGCTAGGGAACATACAAATAACCGGAGGTACTCTAGATGAAAATGGTTACGGAGATCAGGTCAGTAGCCATTCTAATGACTGGGACCCGATGACGTGGATGAAGCTCTTTTGCCTATCCATCCCACTACTTGCTCCCTCAACCCCTGCCCCTTTTGGCTTGTTCGTACAAGGCAGAGAAGCTGACAGAGTGGGCTCATCAGGTGGCCAAGTATCACTGAGTGAGGGGGTGGTCTGCACCACTTTGAAAGAAGCAATGGTGCATGTGCTCCTGGAAAAGAAACCTTCCTGAAGATATTTGACAACTACCAGCCAGGTGCTAATACCCTCCCCCTTTTAGGAAAGGTGCTTGAAGCAGTGGGGGTGGTTCAGCTGCAGGCACTGTTGGGGAAAAACTGGACCTGTTCCACTCTTCTTTTCCATTGCCAGGTAAGGGTGTTGAGATCACCACGTAGAACCCAGTTAGTACTGCCACAGCCTGGTGATCCAAAGCAGGCTTCCATATTGATGCTCCATCAGCTTTTGGAGACACAACTGCTTAGGCAAGCATTCCCCTGATCTCCTGACATGCTTTGTTTTCATTGCTGCTTTAACTCTGAAACTCGATGTTTCAGCTGGCTTGTTTTCTTGTACGTTTTCTATGTGCATGTTTATTTTGATGCTTTGATGAAATAATTTCATTGCGCATTGCAATTATGTGTCTTTTGTAACTGGTTTTTATACTTATATACCACTTAGAAGCCATCTTAACAATTAAGCGGTATATAATTGAATAAATAATAAGATGGCAGCGTTAGCAACAATTTTGGTAAGTAATCTGGAAGAGGCAATTGTCTGGACCCAATGAAGCATGAGGAATTCCATGGCATATCTGCTCTCATATTCTGTACAGTAATGCTAGGAGTCTTTCTGGGAACTCCCTCCCAAGAGAGGTCTGCCCCATCCCCTTTTTAATAGCCTTTTTTAAGTTGATGAAAACTTTCCTTTTGGATTTTAAATGACTGATATATTGACTTGGTTTTTGCTGTCATGGGTTTCTATATAATTTTATGACTGCTGTGTGCTTTTTTTGCTTTTTTAGTATTAGTTTATTAAGTGAGGTTTCAGAATGTTAATTGATGGTTTCACCTCTGATGGTGGGTGTCCTTGTACTCATCTGATTGTCTGAAGTGAATAAACAAAGTTTCCAAAAATAACTTCCTTATCAAATAATTGAAACCGATTGCAGAGCTATAACAGCCAAGAGAGCCATGAAGTGTACTTACACTAGAGAGAGAAAGAGAACCTTATTCAAAGAAACTTAACAGTCCCTGAGATTACTATCATTTCCCTGTTACCAAGTGGACAGGCAACTATGGACTCACAAGCTCCACCATATGATTCCTCTTCATTGCTATTATTTTATAAGAACAGTTTTTACACACAAAATGCTTTCATTTTGCTCGCCATTAAAAAGGATGTTTCCATACTGGGGCTGAAGGTCAACCTTTTACTCAATGAACTAGGAGAAAATTCTATTTTCACAGAAATATAGAGTGGTGGTGTTGTTGTTGCTGTTGTTGTTGTACACCAGAAAAATGATTGTGAAATGTATGCCACTTATTCCTAAGTGAGACGACTTCTTAAATCTGCAAGCCAGTTTCCAGGAATCCAACATCACAGTTTATGCATCATTTCAGTTCTACTGCCAAAGGTTGCGCAGGCATCCAGCGTAGCTGTGCCAGACTGGATCACATCAAATTAACACGTAAAGCACTAACTATGCATAATCCCAGAAGGAATGTCTTCCTTTATGGTCACTAATTCCTAGCACATGGTTGCTTCTTCAACTGCACGACAGTAATTGAACAAGACAATAAAAATTGGACAGAAAACAGAAATCACTGATCTGAAAGTCTAAACATGGCATTTCCCCAAATCAGAACTGAAAAATAAATTTGCTGTTTCGTGCTAGAGGAGAACTGTTGTACACCTTGCTGTATAGCTTGGATAAACATGTGAAGCAGTGGAAGATGAGTTCTAACAAGAACTCAAAAGATGCATCAAACTTTGCTACAAAAGTTGCTCAGCTAAAATGCTCTACTAATGAAATTTATAATTGCTGATGTGCTAATAAGTGTGATTTTTTTTAATAAATAAAAAATTAGGATGTGAGTCGATGTGAGTTCTATGGAAATCAATAGACACAATAACTTTGAGCAAATTAAATTAGCCACAGGTTGGAACGAAAGGCTTTCTGCGTATACCTGTAGACGATCTCCTAGTCATTCATGCAATCCTCCTTTTCAAGAGATCTGCAAGTGCATTTTTTTATGGTGACAGAACTATCATGTTATTTATTTGAACAGAACCACAGCATCTGCAAAAGCCCATTTTACACAATGGAAATAACATGTCTCTCTCTCTGCTTCCTGGAAGAAGCTGGTAACCCAGAATGGCTCCCAGCTCAAGAAGGAAAACATGCAAGTGAATGAAAAATAGATTTCTACAGCCTGCATCTTTGCCTGTGCAAAGAATGCACAATTCTTTTATAAGGAAACCAATCTCTCTTCATTTTAAGTTATTTCAAACTTTCTTCCTTCTTTATTTTTTCTGCCAATGGATGGAGACTTGTTTGCTTTAACTTCTGAAACTCGTTGTGACAACCACTGGGAAAAAGTCATGACCCACCTGATGAAGACCAATGATTTAGAGCATGAGACCCTCACAGTCATGCTTGTTGGAGAAACAGGAGAGGGCCTTCTTGGTGGCTACTCCCAGACACCAGAATTCCCTCTCTTGAGAAGCTCCTTGCTTTTCTTTAAATTTAAAACAATGATTTTCTTTATCCCAAACTGTGGATCCAGACCACTCTGAATGTCCCTTCAGCTCTTAAATACGAAGTATGCCAATAAAATTGGATCTTCGGCTGATGAAAATAAATAAAAGACTTAAGCACACTGAGCTCCAAAGAAATAAACTCGCCCCAGGTCTTAGTAGGTCAGGATCATCTTCCAGGTTGTGGTTTCCCTGTGCAAATTCTGTCCTAATTCAGCATCACCAGGACTAACCTTGCAGACAGTGTTTTGAGCCCAGTTTGAATTGCATTTCAAATTCTGATTAGTCACAGAGATGGAAAATGTTATATGTGCATCAAGCCTGCACCCACCAGGATTCGTCATGTCACATTTGAATGGATCCTGAAATCTTTCATGAGACAACAAACCAGTGTATAGTGGATAATCTCCCCCCTGACGTATCAAAATGTATCGCAAAGGTCCTTTAGGTCTGTCTCTCAGTTCTGCCTAACAAAGGAACATATAATAATAAGAAAAAACACGGCACTGCTACTACATCCACTAGAGTCTACAGAATAGCTGGAATGTTTTTTTATACCCAAAAAGGGGACTTCTGTTATTGCTGCTAGCTTAGCTGTCAAAGTAAAATGTGTCATCAAAGTAAAATCATAAATTGCCTTTAGTAGAAACACAAGTTGTTTGATGAACTACTTACAAAATAAGCTGTTCTCTAAAAATGACTGCTGAAAGCTAAAATATTCGCACTAAAACATGTTGCATTAGCAAATAGGTGGGTTGCTTCTTTTGGTGGGGGAGAAAGAGGAAGAGGAAAGAGAAAGAGAAAGAGAGAGAACCATAGGAAAACCTTACAAGGCAAATCCATAACAATCCAAGAAGCACACACATGCATACTTCATGTGGCTACAACTGTCCTCCAAAATGAAGGGTTATCTTTCATATAAGCAAGAATCTGGTAGAATTTCAGCTACTACTGAACTGGAAAATAGTATTTAAGCATTGTAGCAAAACTACCAGAAGCTTTACAATGAAATGCTTGCTTTAGCTGAGTTTTCTGAATATCTCTGAATAATTCTGTTCCCAAAACCATTACATTTCAGTTTCATTGTCTGAACATTTCCCATTGTTTGTGAGTCACGATTTTTATTTTTGTTTCTTATTTTCACTAGCAGCAAAGAAAATACAATTCCAAGAATCAATTTTGTTGGGATTTTAATTTTACCAAGGAATGCGTCCTTGAAATAAAAACCTGGCTGATGGTTAAATAAATGAAAAACACACAGCTGTCTGATGAGCATTTTTCATCTGATTTACATTTTCATTTTATTCAATTGATGATAAATTGTATGGCCTGGAAAATCTCAAAATGTTGTATGCATTTAAATTCCTTGATGTGCCCAGCCCTGAAATTTACAACACAGCAAAATCAAATGATGTAAAAATAAGTCTAACAATAGGATTTTTCAAATGTCACTAAAACAAACACAAACCCTGCACCAACTAAATTAAACCTTCCATAAATCCACGGCCCTTCTATCCACTAGAGAGCAGGGATAACTAACATGGTGCCCTCCAGAACTTGTTGACTACAATTCCCATCATCCCTGACCATTAGCCATGCTGGTCGGGGCTCATGGGAGTTATAGTCCAACAACATCTCTAGGGGTCACCATCTTGGCTACCCTACACTAGAGAAACAGACTATCTACATGGGGATCAGGTCCAAAGAGATCAAAGCAAGTAGGTTAGGAAAGAATAATGGGTTCTGGAAAATATCCATGGTAAGACTTGGGGAGGAAGCGAAGTACAAAAGTTGCGGTCACACTTGGACAGCTATCTTCTCCTATGCCACCAACGAAGATCAGAATGAAGGCAAATCTGAAGACAAAGATGGCAAACTTAAGGAGCGTTCTTTGTTGATGTTAAAACTTTGCATGGTTTACAAAAGAAGAAGAAGAAAAGAAAATAGGGTGGGTGGGTACAAGATAGCTGTTTATTCCGAAAGGAGTCCCATGTAACCAATTTACATACTGACAAAGACGGGGCATAAAATCCAACTAATCAAAACTGTAACAATTCACAGATTCTCACCCGTTTCATCCTATTAGTTGAATTATGATAACGCAGCTTTGAATGCCCTGTGAGACATTTTCCATTGTAAGAACAGGATGCTTACTTTACTCAACGGATCACTGGCCTGATCCAGTAGGCTCTTCTCATGTTCTTATGTCCTGTGAGTGCTTTAGATGAATGCATTCCAGTCTTGGTCTACAAGGTATGGAGCATTCCCTCAAGCTAACTAACTGTCATTAAGTTCAAATCCCTCCCCCCTTTTGTAATGAGGTGTGGAGAACTAAGACTGATGTTGGCTTTTCCGATATAGCTTTTGGAAGCCTAGTTTTGCATGCAGGATCTAATCTAGATTACCTGTGACTTCTACCTACTGGATAGCTTGTATCTATTGAAGGATCTGGAAAAAATCAAGATCTTCCTCTTCCACTTACTACTACCTGCTTCTCTTGGTTTCTTTGCTCCGACTCTAGAACTGCCTCTGGGTGCAATGGCAGTCATCTATTTAACACATACCAGTTTGAAAATGTTTGTAACAAGCACTTTTTGTGGAGCCTTCTGGGCATAACACCTTGCTCCAGACAGTGAAGAGAAGCACTTGCCTAAAGATTTGTGAAATGTTCTGCTTTCTTATTCTTTTTACAAGTTTTAGACCTATTTTCTTCCTTTATGTCTCGATGCCAAAGGGACCCAGATTTCCTTTAAAATAAACTCAATATTACTTTTTAATTGCATATTCTGCCTTGGGGTTTTTCGAGCAATTGTGCACTGACGCCATCCAGATATTATTCATGTATCCAGTCTGGTACAGTCTGGAAGTATCATGCACACTAGACTGATATATAGAAAATATTAGGGTTTTTATTATATTTATTTTTTACACAAGAGGATTTTTGGAGGCTTTCCTGCAGCCTCTGGGATTTTCATTTTTAGGAAATTAGGTGGAAGGACAGAAAGGTCAGGGAGAAAATCCTGTTTCATCACCAACAACACTGCCACCGTCTTCTAAAGCACAGGGCATTTTCTAAGCCCTGATCAAGATTAACAGTTAAAATAGTCCCTGCCCACGAAATCACAATCTAATAAAGAGAAAGGGAGAAAGTAATGGAAAGGGGGAAGAAAGCAAACAAATTCAGGTCCCTGTGCTTGAAGCTAGATAACATCAGCATTATGAGATCTAGTCAGGTGGGCCTTCCTGCATATGCTCAGTCCTCTGTCAGCCCTCAGCCTCTGGCTAATGCCAGAATCCAGCTCTGAGGTCCCGGGGAGACTGGTTGCTGGGGTCAAATGTTCTTTCTGGAAGGGTGGGGGAATCAAGCTCCCAGCTGCTGTTCCTTCTCTGGCCAATGGATGGCGGCCAAGCTAATATTCGTACCATTGATGTCCTTCCTGAGAGGAAGCCACCCCATTAGCAAAACAAATTTTTTTGCATCTGCTTACAGTTGATGGCGATCAAGTTCTGAAACTAGATTAAATTAGCGGTTTAATCCAGTAACAAAGAAGTACTCCAAAGTGGTGTTGAACTGCCTATGGGAGCAGACAGGGGGAGCAAAGCATGTCAATCATGAATGCAGTTGTTGTTGTTTAGTTGTTTAGTCGTGTCCGACTCTTTGTGACCCCATGGACCAGAGCACGCCAGGCACTTCTGTCTTCATGAATGCAGTTAAAGGTAAAGGTACCCCTGCCCATACGGGCCAGTCTTGACAGACTCTAGGGTTGTGCGCTCATCTCACTCTAGAGGCCGGGAGCCAGCGCTGTCCGCAGACACTTCCGGGTCACGTGGTCAGTGTGACGATGCTGCTCTGGCGAGCCAGCGCAGCACACGGAACGCCGCTTACCTTCCCGCTAGTAAGCGGTCCCTATTTATCTACTTGCACCCGGGGGTGCTTTCAAACTGCTAGGTTGGCAGGCGCTGGGACCGAGCGACAGGAGCGCACCCCACCGCGGGGATTCGAACCGCCGACCTTTCGATCGGCAAGTTCTAGGCACTGAGGCTTTTACCCACAGCGCTACCCGCGTCCCTTCATGAATGCAGTTACCTCTTGCTAACTTAAAAAAAGAAGAGATGGGGGCCCTAAGACAACTGAGCAAGGAGAAAAGCGGCAGAGAATAGAAGCCACAGCCAATGCATAGAAAGGAAGGGACAGCGCATGTGTTGTCCTCTAGATTTTGTGGGGCTACATCTCCTCTCATCCTTGGCCACTGGCCATGCTGGTGCAGTTGGTGGGGTCCAACAACATCAGGAGGAAAGTATGTGGGTTACCACAGCTGTAAGGGGGCAAAATGCCAGTCCGTGTGACAAAATCGTGCAACCGTTTCCCCCCTTCAATTCTCTTATCATTGTGCTATCACATATGAAGTTGGCTATTAAAGACAGATGCAGGGCTACCTACTGGAATTATTCAAGGCTAGCAGTTGGAATCCAAACTTGAATCACAGTTTGACAGTGTATTGTAGGCCTTCAAAGAAATGCACTCTTTTGCAGCTCTTAAACTCTTCTTTAATGCTTAAACTAGAAACTGCTCTCCTCAAAACTTCCTCTATTTTTGGTCCGCATTCATGCTCATTCCAAGGGTCTGGAGCCAAGCAAACAAGACATTTGCCTACTGTGTTCAATTTACTGGCGTATTTTGTGCTTGTCGAACTACCAACCCACTCCAGCGTTTTGCTTACGTAAGTTGCAACAGCAGCCAAAAAATTCGGATCTAAGATTATTCCCCCCCCCCCCCACCAAGGGAGATCATGTCTGACATCAAATCGATAAAGCTAAAAATAATTTTTGACACATAGCATGGATAGATGGTAAAGGTAACTAATTCTGTATCTGAATGTGATGTTTGGAGAAAAATAAGACAATTGATTTTTTACTCCAACTTTCTTTTTTTAAAAAAAACTAACTTGATTGAACATTATTCCAATGGCACAGTTTCATTTGCTTTTTCCAAGAAAGCATCCACTGAGCATTCTTCATGGCAAGGAAGAAAATTATGTGGAGATTACTTTAGCATATTAAGAAGCCAGAAATATTTTTTTTAAAAAACTGGTTTTACATAAACATCACTGAGCAGAGAAGTTTGCTTTACAAATGCACAGAACAACATAACAAATATTTAGAAACCTATCCATCACCAGCCTGTGAGATTGACAATTTAGAATTTCATATTCTTATAAATGTGTAAATTTAATTTTTTTTGTTTTGTTTCAATCTTTCAGATTTCATTACCTGGTTTCTTACGTGCTCTGGGGTGGGGATTAACTATAATTTGGGGATTTAATGATTCACCTTAAAGACTAGTAAAACAGAGATTTGTATGAATTCCCTCTCACTATACTAATCCAGTGATAGTTTTGATATTGCCATGGAATATCATAAAAAAACCCATCCGTTCTCCTAAGTCTCGAAAGAAATGCAAATGTCAGGCAGGCAATGACCCTCCTCAGCCGAAAATCTAAGAATCTGAGTAGCCCAGCTACAGAAAAACAGGACCGTCCGAAGATTGCAGTACACAGCACTGAATCTCTCTGCTGCCCCTTTAACTAGGTAAGGAGCTGGGCAGACCAAAAGTGGAAAAGAGGCAAGACATGGGAGGGGAAGACTCAAGGCGAGGCTGTCAGCAGAAGAAAAGGGAAGCTGCTGACACAACTCCAGCAGGTTCTTGGCAAAGGGAGTAGGAGTCTTGAGCCTAGGAGCACAGAAGGCACAAAGAGGAAGGAAAGATCAGGTGGGTGCCTTTAGCGCAAAAGAGGTGGTCTGAAATAAAGAAAGGGTAAAGAGCATGGCTTGGGGCTTCGGTGGCGAGCTAGGAGAGGGAAGAACTAGGCAAGCTAGGTTCAGGGGGGGCACTGGGTTATAAAAACCTTATAAACAGAGAATAATGAAGAGAGTACACAAGCTTTGAGAGTAAGGGAGCCACCAGGAGGTGTCTGGAGTAAAGGCAGACTCAGGGGCTCTCAGGATCCGGGGGATCTTGGCATAGAGTTAAGGAACTTGTCCCAGGACGGTTGGAGAGATTGGGGGGGGGGTGAGGGTTCAGCATTGACTGTAACCTATCTTTCAGATATTGTCCCAACCTTTTCCAGTTCTAATTATGATTTATCATGTGCTCGTATATAGTAGTGGAAAGTAGTTTTGATCACTAAAGTAGCAAAACATATATACAACTAAGGATTCTTATCTACAGTGCAAATATATTCTGGAAAATACCGTAAAAATATTGAGCAGAGGCACAGAGGCATAGCAAGGTCAGGTGGTACCCGGTGGCGAAATTTTTTTGTCATCCCGCCCCCCCCCACACACACACTGACGACTCGGGGTAGGCTTGGGAGTTGCATGCGGGTGGCGCGTTGAATGTCACCCATGTGTCGGCCACCCATGACTCCAAAGCCTCCCCTGAGCTGTCAAAATGAAGGCAAAGCGGCGCAGCTCCCCCCTTCCCCCAATGGCTCAGGGTGGGCTTGGGAGTCGCAGATGGGCAGTGAGCCAAATGTCACCCCCCTCAGCAATGACACCCAGGGCGGTCCATCCCCCCCACATCCCCTTCCCTATGCCTCTGCATATGCAAACTGAAAAATACTGTTCTAAATTTGTGCTAAAAATGTCACTCTATTAATATGGCTGTTTTTAGTCTTTGTGTATTTTAAAGTAAAATTGTTGTGTAATTTTATCTTTTTTAAAGTCCCGTGGCCATCCAAATAAAATGTTACGGTTCTTTCCAGTTATAATTTTTTAAAAAAAGATTTTTCAACTATAAACTGAGTTCAGCCACCTCTGCAGGTCATTCACAAAGAAATAATGGATCACGTGGTGCTGCTTCCAGCAGGTAGTTCCAGTAAAACATATTAATATACTAAATGCATTGCTCTCCTCCAGAGATTCCACTTAACGGCAATTCAGAGAAGGAGCAGTCCACGCAGTAACAACTGGAAAGGGAGGAAAAGCTCTGCCTCTTGTATTGGAAAAGCAATTTTCACAGCTTTCTCACCATGGCCAACTGTGCATCACAAGCTCACAAACTCTTAGTCGTGAGGGTGGGCAGAACATTGCGGCCACCTCTGAAACTTCTTTTGACATTGTAAATATTAAAGCATAAAGAACTGGAAAAAAGAAATGACCAAGAACTCATCTAAACCAGACTTTCTCAACATGGAGCTCTACAGATGTTGTAAGCTATATAGCCCCATCATACATGTGGAACATACCAGGTTGAAGAAGGCTAATCTAAACTGTATATCCACACTGATCTTTTCAATAGGCCAACTGGCACGGTCTAGAGCAGAGGTTTGCAAACTGTGATCCAAGATTCATTCAGGTGATCTACAGCATGTCTGTAAAAATGCAGTTAAAGATTATACAGCATCTAGCACAGCACATTGCAATTGCTACAATGGGCAGAAAAGTGGTCCATATTACTGGAAAGGTTTGGGAACCACTGGTCTAGAGACACACAATGTAGTTCTATTAGTGAACCAGGTCTGACACTGCAAGCTGCCTGAATGGGAGACTTTACCTGGGCAAAAGAGTAGCATCCACCGTAGTTAATGAACAAAACCATTCACCTCATTTACAGACTGAGGCTTCATCCTATGCATACTTACCTGGGAGTAAGCCCCATTAAACACAGTGGGATTTACTTCTGACTAAACCCACATGGGTTTTACAGTGCAGCCATCTTACATATTCTTGTAGAATGACTTAAATTGCTGCTGAAAGAAGTAATTATTTCCTCGGAGGATTAACATTTGTTAATATGGTTTCGGATGCAAAACCCTCATTTGTGTTCTCTCTTGAAACCACCCCATCCCTTAATATCCTTGAATAAGGGTGCTGCATTCTGCGTCATACTAGAGCAGATTGGATCAAAATGATTATTCTACAAAAGAACATTTCTGCCACACAATGGGAAAAGCAAAAGCAATTTAAATTTTACACATGCTTTCTGCCTAATTTGGTGTTGAGCAAACTACCTCCCAAGTGATGTTATTGCACTTAGAAATGTTATTAGCTACCATCTTCCAAACTTCTAACTGCCAGGTTCACATCAGCCTCGAAATCTTACTGACTTGGAAGAGGCTCTGCAAAGAGGAGTGGGACAAAATACCTCCTGAGATGTGTGCAAACCTGGTGGCCACCTACAAGAAACGTCTGACCTCTGTAATTGCCAATAAGGGTTTTGCCACCAAGGACAGATCGTGAAGCTGAAGTTCCAATACTTTGGCCACCTCATGAGAAGAGAAGACTCCCTGGAAAAGACCCTGATGTTGGGAAAGATGGAGGGCACAAGGAGAAGGGGACGACAGAGGATGAGATGGTTGGACTGTGTTCTCAAAGCTACTAGCATGAGTTTGACCAAACTGTGGGAGGCAGTGGAAGACAGGAGTGCCTGGTGTGCTCTGGTCCATGTGGTCACAGAAAAGTTGGACACGCCTAAACAACAACAACTAAGTCATCTTTTGCAAAGGGAACAAATATTTATTTCACTCATTATAATGCACATCAATCTCTGACTTTTAACTAGTTGAGTGCTGCAGAACCACCTCATCTATTTTTTTTGTCCAGAATTAGGGAGTTTGTATATGCAGACTATAGAGAGAGCTAACACAAACACTGCTCAATTGAAAGCCCCCCCCCCCCCGATGGCGAGACAAGATGGGAGAGACATGCTTTTCTGATTTTCAAGATCGGAATTCTTTCACTACATTGCCCTTGCCCTTTCCTTACCCATTTCACACAGTACACAACAAGGAGGCTGCAAATTATCAACCATTATTAGGGTACAAGCACCAGGCAGTGTGAACCAGCCCTGATCGACACAGTGATGACTAACAACACATTCATCTCACAGTTGTGCCTGTACCGACAACACTCTCAAATGTTCCGCTTTATGCATTAACAACTAAGCTCCCCAAACTGCCTTGGCAAGAGATGGGCAGCCCATGAATCTTCCATTCAGCTTCCACAAAAATACACCATCTGGAGAGGCAACCTGAAGAAAGGACAAGGCACAGCATAATCCAGATACAAAGCAGTCTGTGGGAAATTCTATGCCTGCAGAGGTTTTGAGGCTTCTCCTTTTGAAAGAAGAAATGGCCAGGCTTCTCCCAAGAAGCCCTTCACATCTTCCATCAGCCCTGACCATTGTCCATGTTGACTGGGGCTCAGTTCAAGAACATCTGGAGGGCACCAGCCTGGGGAAGATTCAGTTCAACAGCCTGTATCCAAAAGCAACTAGCCAAATGGGCCTGAGAAGTCCACAAGAAGAGCCTGAAGGACATTGGCCCCTCCTGCTTTCTGCCACAATCCCACAACAAACGGCATTCAGGAGAACACTACTTCTGAAATCCAGAGGCCCCAGCTAGCAGTCATGGCTGATGGTAATCAGTAGGCTTTCCTTCCATACAGTTGTCTATCCACCTAACCCCGTGACCATTGCCAACTCTTAGAACAAAGCCCTCGTAAAGCAGGCCACCTTTCGTAGTTCAGCAACCTGCATCCCACAGTGGCTAACCATGTAAGCCCCCAAAAAGAAGTTGAAGGCCACAGTCATCTCCTTCTGTTGCTTCCCTGGAATTCTGTGGCACATAGCCTCTGAACAATGGATGTTCCATGTAGCAATCATGACTTATACACCATGAATTAGCCTAGTCCTCTTTTTAAGTCGTCTGAGCCAGTGGCAGTCACCATACCGTGTGACAGTGAGTGCCATAAAATGTTACATATACACAATTACTTTCCAGAGCAACAGAAAATGTTCTCCATTATCAATGTGATAGCCCTCCAAATATTCCTTCAGCCACCATATTGACTGTTAACTGTCTCTTCAGAAGGCTAAACATAGCCAAAGTAATTTGAAGGATGCCAGCATAAGATAGCACTGGAATAAATTCAGGGCTAGATTTAGGTTTGATGAGGCCCAAAGCTACTGAGGGTAATGGGGCCCTTTATATGTCCCGCTGTCCTTTGTCAACAACAAATTGTCACTGTTTTTTGTGTTGAATATATGCTATATGGTAATTTATGGACCTAATAGGTATCTAAAGCCATTTGCACATGTTGCCATGCAACCAGTCCATGCAGAACGTAGGCGCCCTATATATAGAAATGAGCAAACCAGTGATATTTGAGGGAGCAGCCTAGCAGGTGGGGCCCATTACTTACATCACAGGAGCCTACACAACACAAAACACTGTTGCTGTATGTAGGTTTTATTTTATTTGTTTTTTATCTTATATTTTGGAAATGTACATCCAGGTTTTTTCCTTTAAATTTTTTGGGGGCCTCCAAGAGAGTGGGGCCCTAAGCTACAGCTTGTTTAGTTTATACGTAAATCCGGCACTGAATAAATTGCTTGGAAGGCTCAGTTAACTTCCTCTCATAAAGGAGTACTAATTTATATTGAAGTTCACGTACTAGTTGAAGCACCAGTTCAAGTTTCCCCATGGCTGAGGTACTACTTTCCCAAGCAGTTGCTTGTGCAAGTTCAAAAAGGTTTAAAAAGAACAGTATTTGGAATCTTCCAAAACTACTTAGATTACTTTGTAGGCCAACTAACCTCAGGCACTGGCCGCTGAGGTGGGGCACAGTAATTTGGTTTAAAAAAGCACCGCCTTCACAAGACATAACAAAGATCTGTTGCTTGGTGGAAGTCCAGGCATGTAGCAGTGGCTTATTTTTGTTTTGTTTTGGGGGGTTCAAGAGGATTTGTTGTAGTCTGTACAGCAACCTGCTCCTATTTCTGTAGCCACAGCTCCCTGTTCCTCACAGCAGAAGCTGGCCAATTTCTGAAATCAATCATTTTCACAGGAGAATGCTGTGACTGCAACATCGGTGTGCCCAGATGCTCACCATGTATTCCCACAAGGTGGGTTGCTGTTGTTGTTTTTAAAAGCACAAGCAAGAACTGAAATCCACAAGGACTATCTTTGTTGTACACCACCAACTGCTATCAGAGGGGAACATCATTCCTTGCTTTTGACTGACAAACCTGCATCTATTATGACATTTTCTGAAATTGACGCAACATTTCCACTTAAGATAAGAAAAGGGAAAAAAGCAGATGACTCCAATGTTAGTTCTACTCTGAGAGACCCATTGAAGTTAATGGGCATAGCTAATTCAGGTGCACTGATTTCAGTGGGTCTATGCTGATTAGATCTAGCATCTGAATACAGCCAATGATGATCGCTTCGCAATGGCTGCCATAATGCATAGAGCAAAGTCAGTGTAATACTGCTCATGTGTCCAGTCAGTGCTGGATCAGATAAAGGTGCACTTAAGTCAAAGATTCCCCCCCCCCAACTGTATCCAGTCAAATGGAAGCTCCTACGCAGACTGTAAAGGTGGTGGTGATCCACTTAGTCCCTAGCAGCTGGCATTCAGAGATATAAACCTCCATATGTGAAGTTCTATTTAATTTGACATTCTTCTTCTTTTTTTTACAAAGCCTTTGAGACAACTATCTTGAACTCAAACTCTGCTGTAATGTACCCTCATTATGTGGAACTTAAATAGCCACACATTCTTCTCATTACTTACCTATGTCTTGATTTCTCCCTCTTTTGACTACTCCAGTATAGCAGTTTGATACACTATTAAAAGATAATTCTATGGAAAAGAGAATTCCAACACCAGTTCACTGCTGGACCTCTGCGAATTGATCTGGATAGGTCACTACAGAAATAATTCCAACAGGAAAGAACTGACTCCTTGGAAAAACAGGGTAACTCTGTTACTACATTATTCGAGCTGGATAGAATTCAAAAAGTGCCCCGGAGGTCATGCGCTGCAAAGTCAAATGCTCCCAAGTTTGCTACGTAGGTCATTTGGCTTCGCTGAGAAGTTGGGAGATTAGCTGAAGAGTTGGTTTTTATTTGAGAAGCCCAGCCTGGGATTAAATATGTTAAGGCAATTTTTCTGCAACAATGAATTAACTGTCCTGATCAGAGAGCTTAATTTTCTTTGAAAAGCAGCCAGATTAATGTACAGTGATTACAAGAAACTGGAGCCTGTCCAGCCCATGCCTAAAGAAATTAAGCAATGTCTCTTCATGTGTGCTTTGCTTTAAGAAAGACATTTTAATTTATTGCAGCTATGTTAATTGTTACAATTAAAGGCATAACATGTTTAGATATGCTTCTTCTTTTTCTCTGGCGATTACCTGTAGCAGAGTAAGATTGTCTTCCATAAACACGGTTTTAACAATGAGTCCGTAAGTGACTGTGGAGGCCAATTCTGGATCCACACGTCCTTCCACAGTGGGAACATTGGTTTCCAGGCGGGAGTTGATCACGGTGTGGATTTGCCAAGCATGCCTTCCTCCTAACACACTTCTCCCTTGCGTCATGAGTTCAAGTGTCTTCAAAGCCTACGATACCTTTGGTAAAGGCTGTTCTCCAACTGGAGCGCTCGCAGGCCAGTGTTTCCCAGTTGTCGGTGTTTATACTACATTTTTTTAGATTTGCCTTGAGACAGTCTTTAAACCTCTTTTGTTGACCACCAGCATTACGCTTTCCATTTTTAAGTTTGGAATAGAGTAGTTGCTTTGGAAGACTATCATCAGGCATCCGCACAACAAGACCAGTCCAATGAAGTTGATGTTGAAGAATCATCGCTTCAACACTGGTGATCCTTGCTGCTTCCAGTACACTGGTATTAGTTCACTTGTCTTCCCAAGTGATGTGTAAATTTTTTCAGAGACACCGTTGATGGAATCTTCCGAGGAGTTGGAGATGGCGTTTATAAGTGTTCCATGTTTCACAAGCATATAGTAAGGTTGGTAATACAATAGCTTTGTAAACAAGCATTTTGGTTTCCCTGTGAATGTCTCAGTCCTCAAACACTCTGCGCTTCAGTTGGGAGAAAGCCGCACTCGCAGAGCTCAGGTGATGCAGGATTTCGGATTCAGTGTTGGCCCTTGTGGAAAGATAACTGCCTAGGTAGGAGAAGTGATTGACATTTTCCAACATTACACCATTGAGTTGGATTTGTGGCACTGCAGAGGGGTTATTTTGTACTTGTTGGTGAAGCATTTTGGGTTTTTGGATGTTGAATGATAGGCCAAGCTTCTCGTAAGCTTCTGCAAAGATAATTAGGATGGTTTGGATGTCATCCTCTGAGAATACTGAAGCTCTATGATGGAAATGACGGTAACCTTACTCTTTGCTTTCAGCCTGCTCAGATTGAAGAGCTTCCCACCTGTTCGACAAATGATTTCTACGACGGTGGGGAGTTTCCCATCGACAAACTGTAGGATCATGGCAATGAAAATACTGAATAGAGTTGGGGCAATAAGGCAACCCTGTTTAACACATGATTCCACTGTGAATGGTTCACTTTGAGAGCCACTGTTATTTGCGATTGTTGCTGTCATATTATCATGGAGGAGCCGAATGATGTTTACAAATTTATCTGGGCAGCCAGTTTTCAGAAGGACAGTCCACAGGGCATTACGATTTACAGTGTCGAAAGCCTTAGTCAGGTCATCAGAATGTCTAAGCAATGTTTCTTATATAACGCACCTCCCCTCTTGGCAGTAAGCTTCACCCCTCTGGAAAGATGAGAGCACACTGCAGGGCTGGACCTTAGCACCTCACCTGAAATCAACATGGATGGAAAATGCTACCGAAAGATATAGCTTGTACTGTAATTATGCAGCACTTTCTGCCACAAGCAACATGAAAATGAATTAATGAAGAGCAAGGATACTGCAGTCTTCTCCTGACAAGCCCACTATACTATGGATGATGGGGACAAACATAATGGCATTCCCAGTCCAAAAAGCTTCATGCCTTATAGATCTGAGCTCATGGCCTTTAGAATTCAGATCCAATGCAAAATTAGATTCCCAGCACAAAACACAAAAATCTCTCCTAAAACTATTTACTCTCTCCCTTAGGGGGGAAAAAAACCCCAGAAACGTGGCCTCTCTTTATCCGGAAATGTGCATGCTTAGGAGTCAGTTCTTGTTGCAGAACATTTGGACATGGAGAACATGGGACATACAACTTGTCCACACGACATACTGTGACCCTGAAACAACATCAATCTCAATGCTTTTCTCCTGTAAATTCGGGATTACCTGATACAGGTACAATCATATAAGTTGGAGGAAATCAGGCTCAAACCACTCTATTTGGAGTTGCAGGCAATTTGTTTCGGTGTCTGTGTGTGAGTGGACACAATGCTTTCAATTCTTTTCCTGCCATGCTCGGAACTATTTCTGGTGCACTTCTGTATAGGGGAATATTTTTATTCTTTCGATACTTGAGATTTTGCCATTGCTTTCATTTATTTTCCTGCGTGCTAGTAGGGATGCACCAGGAACTTAGATGCTTGTGCCTGCGCTCACATATTTCTTTTGCTCTCTCTGATTTGCACACAATTAGAAAACTACACAAGCAAACTTACATCAGCCTTTGTGCTTTTGCGCACTCCTTGGGCAGGGGCACTTTAAGCAGAAAAAAACAAGGTGAACATGCAGCTATTTTTGCGCATGCCCCGTTGGTACTTAATTGGTCTAAAGGAATCAACACATTAGAAGGCAGGGACAAGGATAAAAGGGAATATCTACTGGTATGAACAGGAATCTCAAAAGTTCCTCATATAGACAAATTCAAATACATGCAGGTATGCACTAGTCTAGTTTTAATCCGAATGGAAAAAATGTGAATTAACAACTAAATAATTCTCAAATGTGGACAAGCCAATAGTTTCTTCTGCGTTCCGAGTCCAGTTGTCGTTTAGTCGTGTCCGACTCTTCATGACCCCATGGACCAGGCACGCCAGGCACTCCTGTCTTCCACTGCCTCCAGCAGTTTGGTCAAACTCATGCTGGTAGCTTCGAGAACACTGTCCAACCATCTCGTCCTCTGTCATCCCCTTCTCCTTGTGCCCTCCATCTTTCCCAACATCAGGGTCTTTTCCAGGGAGTCTTCTCTTCTCATGAGTGGCCAAAGTACTGGAGCCTCAGCTTCACGACCTGTCCTTCCAGTGAGCACTCAGGGCTGATTTCCTTAAGAATGGATAGGTTTGATCTTCTTGCAGTCCATGGGACTCTCAAGAGTCTCCTCCAGCACCATAATTCAAAAGCATCAATTCTTCGGCGATCAGCCTTCTTTATGGTCCAGCTCTCACTTCCATATGCCACTACTGGGAAAACCATGGCTTTAACTATATAGACCTTTGTTGGCAAGGTGATGTCTCTGCTTTTTAAGATGCTGTCTAGGTTTGTCATCGCCTTTCTCCCAAGAAGCAGGCGTCTTTTAATTTCGTGACTGCTGTCACCATCTGCAGTGATCATGGAGCTCAAGAAAGTAAAATCTCTCACTGCCTCCATTTCTTCCCCTTCTATGAGTAAATCAAAATAATCCCATGCACCTTGGCAGCAAATTGTAGCCAGTGAGCATCGGATGTGTACATTTTCCTGTTTCAGTTTGGGATAGAGAGGAACTTCACTTCTGGCTATGCTCAGAAGCAAAATTTCCAGTTAAGCACTTCCACATTTTGCAAACCCCTTCTCCACTTGTTACTAAAGGCTTTTCCCCTCCCCTTGGAAATTGGGGGGGGGGGGCTGGTAGGTGAGAGGAGTATTCCAACTATTTTTTATTAGCTTTCCTTAATAATACTAACCTCTCCAGGAAAAAAGAAAAAACACACTATTTCCCTCCTAACGCTTTTGGAAAACCGCAAAGCTTAAAATGAAGGTTTTCAAGGTTAGCTGAGGGGTGTTTGCTCACCACTACACCAAAGATCAGAGTATACAGCGTTTATGCCACTTGAGGTTAAGAGTAGCTTATCAAACTCAGGAGTAAATGAAATAAAAAAAGAATAATTCAACAACTCTGCAACGTAATTACTTCATCAGTTATTTTAATTGACATACCCTGACAGCACTTACATTTGCTCATTTAGCAATCACCTTCTGAACCAGAATCACTAAAATCTTTTAGTCTTTAAGTGCAGTGATTCCAGACTATATAGTATAAATTGTCCTGATGACCCTTATTGTAAGTTACAAGAGTTTTAAAAGGAACCTAAGCGTAAAGGGAAATGTATGATACCCATTAGACAACCTACTTAACAAGCCAAGTTGGAAACGTGTTTGCATACAAGAAAGGAACCACTTTGTGGTTTGTTTTTAATATATAAAGAATGCTTCTCTTTAATACATTTAGAAAAGTTTGGAGAAACTGAAAGGGTTATCACACTGTTATGATGGATACAACTGCACCATCAAATAAAAAAAATTTGCAAGTCTCATCTTCTGGGCAATAATCCAGATTCGATGTTCAAATCAAATAAAGTGGAATAGTAATAAAAGCAATTATACTTTTGAGTATTAATCAAAGGGTATTTTTCACAGAGGCATGCCACATAAATATGGGCCACGATCCAAAGTGCTACTTAGTATATACTGGTACCTAAGACACTTCTATGCACACACACAAAGACGCAGTTGATTCCTCCATTTGGCTGCAGCTTTTTACACCACTGAATGCCACTCTGTGCCGCATTGAGAAACAGCTTTTGGGGGACAAAAGGACTGCAGTGGAGATGTGAGATAGGATCTATAATGTATTCTGAATTTCTGCCAAATACCAAAAAAAGGGGTTGTCTTTTCTGATCACAAATGCTGTTTTCGTTATTAAAACATTGGATAAGAAAACAACAACATCATCAACAACAACAACCAACCCAGGATGAAAAGACACCCTGTTGCAGGTACATGGAAACAAATGATACTGAAATAAAACATGGTGATATGCACATCTTTATTAGTATGCCCATGGTAAAATAGCAACAGCGCCTCATGGTTGCACTGTAGTTATACTCAATTCAGATAAACAAAAAACAATTTGCCAACCACCAAATTCCATGCAAATTCCATGCATAACAACAAGCTTCAGATATACCCCTGGAAGACTGCTGGAAGTAAAAAACAGTTAGTGGCATGTAACTATTTCTGTTACAACAAAAACAATGAAGGGTTTTCTCTCTTTTCTCTCAAAGGAGCCCAGGGCAGCAAACCACAAGGAACATAGCAATAAAAACACCTTAAAACGTATTAAAAACAGATTTGAAAATCTTAAAGCTATTTAAATAAATAATTCCAGTATGGATGCAGAATGGTAATTGGTGCAACTCTGGAAGACAAAGCTCTTTGGTGGGGTCAACAGAAACAGCACCTGTCTAATTGTCAAGAGGAGGCAATTCCCAAAAGCAGGTGCCACAACACTAAAACCCTAATGCCTACATTGCTCAGAATGGACTGCCTGACTTATTCATGCAGCTGAATGTGGTAGTAGTCTCAAAGTAGTAGAATGGCCCAGGTCTAAGACACCACATGGCACAGAACCACAGAATTGTAGAACTGGAAGGGACCGCAAGGGTAATCTAGTCCAACCCTCTGCGATGCAGGAATCTTTTGCCCAATGTGGGGTTCAAACCCACAACCCCGAGATTGAGAATCTCAGGCTCTACTGACTGAGCTATTCAAGCATGGTGGGCAAATGCTGATGCTAATCACCAGCATTCCCTTTTATTTTCAATATTCAGGCAACAGCGATCAGTTCAGTGCTGAGAAGGGAAGCACCAGGCAAAGCTGCTGTCACCATCTTAATCTTTCCAGTCTCCAAACCCCACTGTATTAGGATTCAGTGGCATTCTGAGTAAAGGAAGCCACTGTGTCACCCAGTCTCCTGATTTTCTCTGCTCCAGGATGCCTGGGTAAGCTTATTTTGGTTTGCCACTGGGAAAAGGTCCGGTGGGGTTGCCCAAATTGCCCTCAAACCTGATGCTGGAACAGGAGCCTGAATGGTACTTTTGCACCAGTTAAGAGCCAATTACTGTGTGTTTATGAAAATTTATCATGCAAGTCCTCCCCTTCACTTCCTGCTGCTCTAAATCTTTTGCAGTGAAAGGCTTCTGAAGATTAGAAATTCAGAGTGGGCTGAATTATATTGCTGTTCTTATACCTGCAACACCTGCTCCTAGAATACATAGAAAGCAGCCCTTTGAAAAAGAGCTCACATTTCATTCATTATCAATGGGAAGGAGGGAGAAACCTCTCCACTTACATGTGAAAGATTAAGAGGCAGCCAGTCCCTCCATCCTACAGAGGAAGCTGTGATTTCTGTAACCAATGGTGTTTTAAATTTGATTAACAATTAGAAAAGTTTTTTGGGGGGTGGGGTATGCTGTTGGAATGCTGCTTGGGTTCATATAAGGTTTCACTGTCCATTTGCTTTCCCCAGAAAAGAACTGAAAAAGATAAAACAAACTAAATGTCGAAGAATTAACATATAATGTAGGGAAATAAAGAAACAGTAAAGAAGAGAAGGCTCAGCATCCCAGCTTCTTTTCTTCACCTTCTCAACTGTAAAGAGGCAAAATCTAGTCAAATTCACACACACAGGGATAGGGAGTCTGCATTATCAGTTCATACATTCATATGAAATAATGTCTTTATTGACTACTTAACAATCCAACATTTTTTTTCCCTGAATCAGTTACTGATCTGTAAGCCTTGCGTTTGGATTTACCCCTCAGCAAAAGCTTTTCTTTTGACACATCTCGCAATGTAACAAACATTTTCAATTAAACTCAGCTGGAAAAGTCGCAGCTTTGTGGAACTGCCTAAACTTCTGAAACCGATGCTATTATTTCCAGTTTTTTGAGAAACACTTGAATGGCCACAAATAGGCATAAGTAATCGCAGTGGAATATGGGGATTCAGAACAAAGAAATACCATTAAAATAATTTACGGTTTAGTTTATTTCCATGCCATTTCAAATTGTGTTCATTGCTGCCCTTAACGTTTGATCCGGAAGCTGCAGCTAGGGCAGAATGCTGCAGCACGATTGCTGACAGAAGTGAGGCCTTGTCAGCATGTAACACCTGTGGTCAGAGATCTGCACTGGCTGCTGATTTGCAAGTTCAAGGTGTTACTATTAGTATATAAAGCCCTTAATAACTTGGGAGCAGTTTACCTACGAGCAGTTTACCTTACCCTACATGTGCCCACTCAACTGCTTCAATCGGTGGAATTGGCATGACTACAGGTATCCCGTAATACCCATTCCATACTCAACCATTTAGAGTGGTGGCGGCTACACTTTGGAACTGCCTGCCTAATGAGATCAAGCAGGCACCTTCAGTGTACCTTTTTAAATTTCTTTTAGTATTTTAACTTCTGTATGTTTAGAAGTAGGGTTGTGGTTTTCTCTCTCTTGATTTTACTGTTTTATCTTTTGTAAACTGCTTTGAGGTTTTGTTTTTTTAAAAACAATCAAGCGGTGTATAATTTTTATGAAATAAATAAATCAAATATTGCTTCAGAAAAAGAATTTGACAGGAAACCGGGGTGGGGAGAGACAAAAATAGGATGGAACTGAGACAAGTCATGGTAGAAGACCATATAACACCAGTCCTGAAAGATCTTCACTGGCTCCCAGTACGTTTCCGAGCACAATTCAGAGTGTTGGTGCTGACCCTTAAAGCCCTAAACGGCCTCAGTCCTTTTTACCTGAAGGAGCATCTCCACCCTCATCATCCAGCCCGGACACTGAGGTCCAGCGCCAAGGGCCTTCTGGGGGGTTCCCTCACTACGAGAAGTGAGGTTACAGGGAACCAGGCAGAGGGCCTTCTTTGTAGTGGCGCCTGCCCTGTGGAACGCCCTCCCAGCAGATGTCAAGGCAATAAACAACTATTTTACTTTTAAAAGACAACTGAAGGCGGCCCTGTTTAGGGAAGTTTTTAATGTCTGATGCTGTACTGTTTTTAATATTCAGCTGGAAGCCACCCATAGTGGGTGGGGAAACCCAGCCAGATGGGTGGGTTATTATTATTAATAATAATAATAATAATAATAATAATAAATATTCAGAAAAGGTAGCTCTCCCACTCACATCCCCTTGAAAAGTCAATCCTGAGAGCTGAGAGACCATCTTGAGTGGGATGACAGGACCTCTCAAAGAAGGTGCTTCTGCTCTATTTTTTTTGTCCACCTTTCCCCATGCAGTTCTCCATGCTTCAGTCCACCCTATTCAGGAAGTCTCCCCCATCCTTCGGAGAGACTTTGGTGGGGCCCTGGGGGAGAGCAGCCGGGGGAGGAGGGACTTTGGGGGAGGGCACATGGCCAGACGGACACCTTCCACAGGTGTTTTTCTGGATCAAATGCCAAAATATTTGGCTCATTTTCAACTCCACTGGTCTAGTCTCCAGTTAGCTGAGTGAAGAAGAAAAGAATAGGTGACAACTTTTAAGACACAGAAAACCATTATTTTACACCACACTTACTTCTCTGATGAATCGGAACATCTCCCAGCAATCTCCAAATCCCTTATGATGTCTGAACTTGAGCTGAAAAGTAAAACAAAATTTAACCTTAATGAGCAGTGTAGTACTTTTCAGATATTCCAATCGAGTAGGCAAAGAAGCCATGCTACAAACAGAAAGAAAGATGAAAACAACGATTATATCAGAATGTGGCTCCAGTATCAACAAAATGATCACAAACCAAGCTACTGTCCTAAGGCACTTTCAGTTTCTTCCAGATTTTCAGATCTATTTGTACTCTGCATACAAGCCACTGACTTACAGAGTGTTAGACAAAGACTGAGACGATCAGAGTACAAATTATTTTCAAGCATAACCTACGGTACAGGATTGGTTTGAGGATAACATGGAGCACGTGTTGCAAGGAGAGATGGAAACCATGTATGCTGCTTCGAGTTCCTTGGCAAAAGTGCAGGGCACGAATAAATTCCACCTCCACCCTTCCTTTCCCATTAGTCACCCATATATATTGGGGAGTGGGATCTCTGATCTCTTCTAATAAACTTGAAATTTTGGGGTTCATATATTCACAGCTGCCAATGCAGATGCATTCAAATGAGGACTGTTCGGCGACTGAACAATCCACAATGGAGTTAACATTCCAGAAGGTGCCTTCTCCTAGGAGACCTAGAGTTTAACAGGTCCTGGGCCGACCCACAGTCAGCTTGCCGAAAAGAAGTACCGTATTTTTCACCCTATAGGACGCACTTTTTCCCCTCCAAAAATGAAGGGGAAATGTGTGTGCGTCCTATGGGGCGAATGCAGGCTTCGCGTACCTCTCCGCAAGCAGCGGGAGCCCAGCGTTGGGCTCCCGCTGCTTGCGGAGAGTTGCCTGCAAGCTGAAGCCTGCGCGCGCTGAGCTCAGCGCGTCCAGGCTTTGCGGACCTCTCAGCAAGCAGCGGGAGCCAGCGCTGGCCTCCCACGGCTTGCAGCGAGCTGCCTGTTTGGGGGCTTCCCCCGCCCCAACCCCGCGCCTGGGGGGGGAAATTTTTTTTCCCTTTATTAACCCCCCAAAAAACTAGGTGCACCTTATGGGACGGTGCGTCCTATAGGACGAAAAATACGGTAGCTTCAGAACCGAAAAGAGTCTCCCCAAGCTCTATATTTGGATCCAATACCCAACTGCTGTTCAATAGCCAAGGTTAGCCAGGCATCTTTTTCAGAAGGCATGGTTTCTTACAATGCAGAAAATGAACACCTGGTTAGAAACTGGTCCAATGTGACAGAAGTCATGCAGTTTGTTGGATTACGCCCAAGTGAAAAAACTATCCAACATTCAGAACAATAATAACAAACTATGTTTCGTAATTCTAACAGTGGAAGCATTTGGCCCACAGTCACATGGGAATTTATGCTAGGGGGATTCCTTGGCTGTTGGTTGGGTGGAGGTGCTGGTGAGTGCGACATTTGGCAAGGGCAGCCAAAAATTGTAGATCCCTTAAGAATAGAATGGATTCACTTCAGACATGCACACTGAACTAAAATAGCCAAAGATTGTTGTATTAACATTTATAAAAGTTTTTAAAAAATGAAAAACCCACACAACCCCAAACTAAACCATGTGAAGGGGAAAAGGAGACATCTACATACAATACCCTAAAAGGTTTTTTGCTCAGCCTGTCTCCCCTGTATAACCTAGTGGAAATATGTAAGCATACCACAGTTAGTTGAGGCAAAGATTAAAAATTAAAATTATTAATAATTTCAAACACAAGAGAGGAGAAATGAGCAACTCCTCATTTAGGAATCAATGTGATATCCAATCTAGAGCTGTTGCAATGCAACTCATAAGGGGGGGAATCTAGCTTCCATGTGGAGCAAAAGATATGCAAAGATCCTTGGCAGCATCCACAATTTCCAAATTTGAACCACATCCATCTAAAGCATTCATATAAAGCTGGGAGGGCTTGTAAACTGAGCTTCAGAAACCTAAAATGGTAGGCAAAAGCTTCCAAGCAAGCACTCAGAATGAAACGCTCCACTCCCCTTTTTCTTTGGCGCGCATATCTAATAATTAATTTGCCTTTAAAAATAAACACAGCTAAAATTTGCAAAGCTTTTGAGAATATGTAATATGTTCCAGAAAATCCTACAAACTGGCAATGGACATTTGCAATAGAGTATCTAAAACTGCATGAAAACTCTAATTTATCATTTGTCCAGGTGGGGATACAGGAGTATCATACACAGGTGTAGAAATGGACTCTGCCTTTCTCAGGACATTCTGCCTGCAACAATATACTTTTTAATCTAACTATCCAAGCAGAAGAAAGAAGAGTTTGGATTTGATAGCCCGCCTTTCACTCCCTTTAAGGAGTCTCAAAGCGGCTAACATTCTCCTTTCCCTTCCTCCCCCACAACAAACACTCTGTGGGGTGAGTGGGGCTGAGAGACTTTAAAGAAGTGTGACTGGCCCAAGGTCACCCAGCAGCTGCATGTGGAGGAGCGGAGACGCGAACCCGGTTCCCCAGATTAGGAGTCTACCGCTCTTAACCACTACACCACACTGGCTCCCAGTGAAGAAAGAGCTAAGTTGCCTCTTCTGATCCAAACTCTTCCACTGTGATCCAAACACAGGCCACTGTGACAGAATCCACAACAATGGCCAGAGAAAAAAAGTATCACTTTTAAAAACTGATGTTAAACTTTTGAGTCCTCAGGTGTGGAGACTGATATTAGGAATAAGTTGCATATTTTTGACAGAAGACCAGCAATTTCGCATATGTCTTCTTTAAGAACCCTTGGGTGGGTGCCATTCAGATTGAGCAATTTGTCAGTTTTATTGTCTAGTAGGCCTAGAACTTGTCGCCACTATTTGTCTCAGTTTCTCAGACTCCATTACTGCACAAGTTAGTTCAGGCACAGGGATCTATCCAACATTTCCCACTGTGAATACAGATGCAAACAATCAATTCAGTTCCTTACTCCTCCTTTGGAACGTCTTTAGACTCCCTTATCGTTCAAAGGTCCAACGGCTTCCCAAGCCTATTAATGCATTGTATGTTGTTGGCCTTTATATATTTAACAATGTGCCCCTCAAACTGTTAGCATCTGTTATTGACTGCTTGATTTTCCATATGTAAAAAGCAATGCATATGTTTAAGTTAAGCGCCCATGTTTCAGTGTAACATAACAAATCATAGTAGCTGAGAATTTTGTTCAAATAAATAAGCTGCATATTTACAGTGACAACTCACTCATGGAACAGAGGGGAAATGAATTGGATTGGTACTGTCCAATAAATTCAAATGTTAATCTGGAGCTGGTTAAGCAACAGAGGATGCTATTGCATTCTTGAAAGAATGCTTAATTTGCCATGTCCTCAAACTCCCATCACAAGGGAGCATACATAAAACAAAGGGCAGGAGATAATAGCTGTTCCTATCTCAGCTCCACACAAATAGGTTACTTAAGGTCTTCGTGTATTTCTGGCAGACCGATTGAAGCAGAAATGAAAAATGTGGGTTGCTTTAAAAGTTCAGTTAAAAGTGATATAATTGGATGGCCCCATCGGGTGAGTAACTGCAAATACTTTCAGATGCCTTATTCAGGTGTGTTTTGCAAGCTGTTCAGCTAGAGGACAACTGAGAGACCGTCCTGCTGACAAGGTGGGACTAGAAAGCATATTGGTCTGGGCCAGTATAAACTAGGATCCTTCCAAATTTATGCATTAAGGTGAACAGGTAAAACTTCAAGTTGAACAAAGCTTTGATAAAGAGAGTAAATTAACTTTCTATCTGCCCATCCATGTAGGAAAGGTACTGACCATTCTGGAGTGGCTTATGGAATGAGATTAAGGAATTCATTACATACAGTTACTGTCATAACCCCCCCCCCCCATGTTTCCATTACATAGGGCTGGAAAGGAATTCTAGTCTGGGATACATGCCCTCCGGACTTGTTTTATAATATCATTGTGCACACCCAACTCTCACATTTTGTTGCCATTTAGGACGGGAGCGCTACAAATCCAACCGCGACTCCAATTTCAGAAATAAAAATGGCCAAAAGCTGTGCCATCCAACCACCTGTGTCATTCAGTCAGTATGCCTGGATGCATTCAATAAACAGCATGCTGTTTTGATGGCTGTGCCTCTTGAGAATATGTTTGTGACTAGAATCGGTTCCAGCTGACTAATGCCTGGAAAGCCAGAGTGATGCAGTCGTTCGTTTAGCTTATATCTTTGGGTTGATTCACTCATCGCAAAGGGAAAAGGTTTACCGGTCCTCCTTGCTGCATCAAAAGCCTGCCTACATTTGTAAAATCGTAAGCACCAGTCAGAGTCATTCCCTGTAAAATATCCGAAGGTAACTGGGCAACTGCGGCTTAAGATGTGCATGAGAGAGGTCAGCAAAGATGGGACTGATGTGCCAGATTTGAAGCTTCATACATGGGCTGGATTAGTCCCAAAACAACATCCAAACTAAGCTACTCATGGGTTTGGGCAGGAGACACCCACGTCACGAAGTTCACTAAGTGACTCTGGGTATGGCACCAACCCTCAGTCTTGACGTATGTCTCTGCCTGCCCCTGATTTAACCCTTCATGTGTTCAGGATAATGCCTGAACAAGGCTAGGGAAAAATCTAGTTCAGAATTTGTTTTTCCTGGAAGTTAACAACTTTTTAAGCCCTGGAAGCTTTTGACATGTGTAGAATTCACCGCCATAAAACTGGGAATAACACCAAAAACAGATTATAGCAGTTTAGGTGCTACAAACTCCAGGTCCTTTCCGAAAGAAAGAAGAAAGAACATTTATTCTTCAAGGACATGTTTTTAAAAACAATGGTCACACCCAAGACACACTGCGCTTCCCTCTTTCAACAGAAAGTCAAGCAAAAATGGGTTTGAGATAAAAATACCTTTTTGCTGCCCTCTCTCTTCTCCCTTCAGAATGAAGTTTCTTAGGGCTTTGCCTCTGACCTTGGCTGGCAGCAACCTATAGAGATAAATCTGCCTAATAGCCCTGCTGACACATAGAGACAGTTTGCAATTTATGAGAAGCTGGATTAACTTGTTCATAAATGACCTGGAGTAAGGTGTGAGGTGGCAAAGTTTGCTAATCAAACAAAATTGTTCAGGGTCATTAAAACAAAAAGATTGCGAAGAGACTGCTCCAAATTGATTAAATGGGTGTTCAAATGGCAAATACAATTGAATGTAAACAAGTGTTAAGTAATGCATGTTTGGGCAAAAGAAAAGAATCTTATTTTCAGTTTAATGCTCACAGAGTCTGACTAGTGGTGACACACCAGGAATATGACCTTGGGGATAGGTCAGTGGAGGTATTGACCCAGCGTATGGCAGCTGTGAAAAAGGCATATTCTATACCAGGGGTCATTAAGAAAGGAACTGAAAATAAAACTGATGATATCATAACGCCTTTATAAAAATCTGTGGTGTGACCGCATTTGGAATAGTGAGTATGATCCTGGTCACCTTGCTTAAAAAATATATTGTAGAGTTAGAAAAGGTCCGGAAAAGAGCAACCAAAACGATCAAGAGTATGGAGCCTATGAGAAAGGTTATAGCATTTGGGACATTTTTTTTAGTTTAGAGAAAAGATGAGCCAAGAGGTAAATCTTGTAAATTTGTAAAATTATGCATGGCTTGGAGAAAAGTTTTCTCCTGCTCACTAGAACATTTGACATCCAACTAAGATGTCGGAAGATTTCAGACAGGTAGGACAACTTCTTCACACGGTGTATAATTGGAACTTGCTCCCACCAGAGGCAGCGACAGCTGCCAACTTTAAAAGAGGATTAGACAAATTAATGAAGAGCAAAGCCATGAATGGCTACCAGACACAACGGTCATGTTCTACCTCCACTGTCAGAGGCAGTATGCCTATTAAGACCAGGTGCTGGGAGTGGCAGGTGGGCAGAGTGCTGCTGCGTCCATGTTCTGCTTGAGGGCTTCTTCCCACAGGTATCTGTTTGGTCACTGTGAGAACAGGATGTTTGACTGCTTCAGCAGGCTCTTCCTATGTTCTTCTATTCACGAGATAAAGGTTTTCTTAAAAAAAAAACACTTCCACCTGATTATCTCAGGCATGACTAAGACTGCAAAATTAATCGGAGTACAGCTGGAAATTTTCACATGGATTCTTTTAAAACCGAAATGGCAAGCGTTAACAACCTGTATCCTGAAGTGAAGACCTGAAGCAGGTAGATAAGAGAAATGAGCCATGATTTTTGACAACGGGAGCAAGGATACAGTTTAGGAGGCAATTTATTAACTGCTAGGGTTTTGGTTTTTTTAAATGAAAGGCTGGTTCAAATAACCAGCTACTTTTAAAAACTAGCTTTTAAAAATATTTAATTATCTCTCCACTACATACTTCTAATCATGTGTGTGTATGTGTGTATGTATATATGTGTGTGTGTGTATATATATGTATATATATATGTGTGTGTGTATAGTATGTATGTATATACTACATACTTCTAATCATGTGTGTGTATGTGTGTATGCACAGTGGTGCCCCGCAAGACGAATGCCCCGCAAGACGGAAAACCCGCTAGACGAAAGGGTTTTCCGTTTTCAGAGGTGCTTCGCAGGACGAATTTCTCTATGGGCTTGCTTCGCAAGACGAAAATGTCTTGCGATTCTTGAGGGGTTTTTTCGCTCCCCACCCCCTTTTTCTAAGGCGCTAAGCTGCTAATAGCCTTTTAGCAGCTAATCCGCTAATCCCTTAAGCCGCTAATAGCCGCTAAACCACTAATAGCGCTAATCCGCTAATAGGGTTGCTTCGCAAGACGAAAAAACCGCTAGACGAAGAGACTCACGGAACGGATTCTTTTCGTCTTGTGAGGCACCACTGTATATATGTGTGTGTTTATGTGTGTATATGTTTTCTCTCACACACAAACACCTCTCTAAAAATATATATAAATCTGTGTCCTATATTGGAAATACAATTGCCTATTTTGCCTTGTCAGCAGATACAGTAGATGTAATTTTGACCTCAACTGCAGAAACCTAGATTAAATTTCACATTCATCACTTAAAAACAGATTATTTAAAACATCCCAGCCCCATCTATATGATAGCTATGAAAAAGATGCCTTTTTTTACACCACTAATAAAAGTTCTTTTCTGTCAGATACCTTCTATCGATCAAAGCATTATCTCTCCCATACATTTCATTTCCTAGAATTGCTTCAACTCTCAATAAATATCTTCTATATTTAAAAAATGCTAGGTGATTCAAAGTTAATCAAATACACGAAGAACACATAACTGTCTTTGCTATCTAATACTTCATGAAAGTTTTAACATTCTATAAAAAGAATCCTAGGATTTGAACAATTTTCAGCTTCTCACATGTCAGAAAGTGATAGTACCCAATTTTCAATTAAGTTGGGAAGCCTAAGGAATCTATCATTACCAACTTTTTTGAAATCTTATTTCCAATTATATTTCTCTTACAAAAAAATAATATTTTAAACAGCAAGCCTAGGTAGAGCATACTTGCTATTTTTAAGCAGCAGATTTTTATGCCTGGCTGCAAGACAAAGGAAGAATTTCAACATTGTGCTCTTCTGATTGTTCCACCAGGATAAGCACTTGAGCTAGTGTGCTGGGTTAATCGAACCAGGGCCCAATGGTGTTGACTGGCCATCAAAAGTCATATTGCAAACTTGTGATTGATTTCTGTTTGTTATTTACACTAACTTCTCATTTCTCAATGAGATTTAAATTCTGTCATGCCGCCCCCTCAGAGAAATCTCAGTGTTGCTTACAACATACCAAGAAAAACATATAGCGATAAATTGATAAGACTGAGGGCACAAGGAGAAGGGGACGACAGAGGACGAGATGGTTGGACAGTGTTCTCGAAGCTACTAGCATGAGTTTGACCAAACTGCGGGAGGCAGTGGAAGACAGGAGTGCCTGGCGTGCTCTGGTCCATGGGGTCACAAAGAGTCGGACACAACTAAATGACTAAACAACAACAAAGATTTCTACCAAACACAAGATCCTAAAAACAGCCTATTCAGTTCTGCCAAGAGTGGCTAAAGTCACCCTCTCCCTTCTTGATCTCATTAAGCGGCCAGATTACCCTTCACCCCAGGAAACCATTCTCTTCAATTCTCCCTCACCTTCAGTATTATTATAATTAATAAGATAAATCAACTGTGGTTTAGTGCAAGATGCATCCTAAAACCAATAAAACAGCAAGATAAAAACATAGATACAGATCCAAAAATCTCTGGGGGAGATTTTTAGTACTAGTCACTACCCCCCCCCCAAATTAAATAGACTCCATGTTGATGTGACTCCCGAATGTGTTTTTTAAAAAACTATCTCACAAATCCACAGTTTTTGTCAAAGAACTGTGAGGTGAGCCGTCAAGAAGTTCAGTCTCCATTGCTCGTACTAAAAAGTTCGCTCTGAAACTGTCCACAGAGTTTAAGAATTTATGTAATTCAGTGTCTTGGCAGATGTTTATGGGGAATCACAGTAATCCTGGTAAATGAAATGCATCCAAGAAGAGCTAATGAAGTTTATAACTGAGTTCTTAGCTTACTACATAATGTCTTAATTTGTGAGAGGGTGAGAGGCTTGTATGACTGCTTGAAACGGGAATAAACTTAGTTGGTCTCTAAGGTGCTACTGGACTATTTTTTAATTTTTTATTTCCTTTTCACCTGGTTGATATTTTCAACCAATTTTATTTGGTCCACAGCACCGTTTTTCAGTCAAAGCAAAACTTAAAATGAGGCACAAACTTTCAGCACCAAATGACCTACTAGCAAGACTATTTTCTCTATAGGAAGCACTAATGGTGCAATGCTATGCCTCTGTGAACTCCATTATACCCATTAACAAGTAACGATTGCAAGCTTTTAAAACTAAGCCACTGAACACCCAATCCACAAATTATTATTATTATTGCTATTAAGAATGAAAAGAGCAAAATGTTTTGCAAGACAAACATTTGCCATCATGATGAGCTTTGCTGCTTTGCTTTCTGGGAATTCTAGAAATTCTGCAAGAAATACTGCAAGTATGCAGGCTCCTCTTCGCCCAAGTAACCAGCGATAAATATTCTGTCAAGAATGACTTGACAAAAAAAAATAAGGAGGCTTCTTATCAATGAGAATAGTGTGGTCAGCTTAGAGTTAGACACTTTCAGTTAAATCCTTGGCCATCTGTCAGGCATTTAGCTGTGATTCCTGCAATGCAGCGGGTTAGACTAGATTATTCTTGGGATCCTGTCCAACTCTACAGTTCTGTGATTCCACTTCCACCTCTGTTTTGTACTATATTCTTGCATTTTCAGGATTTTCAAGCCCATTAAGTGTATTTCTAAGGACTACTGGTTTTCCTACTATGCCAATTGGAGGTGTAAGTGACCAAGACATTACACAAAATTCCCAAGACCCTGTCTAGTCTCCACAACAATGCCTAAGAGAGTTTCTTTCTTATACTTAAAAGCCTTAAAAGTACTGATGTTTCAGGATTTAAATATAATATTCCAACCCTAAATATTCTCACCCGGCAGAGCTATAAAGACCCTAAATGGCACTTTTTATGTCGGCTGCTGCTGAGGTGGTCCTGTTGCTTGTCTGCCCCAAAAGGCAGCTGACACCCTTCTCAAGTGCATCACTGCGCTTGGATTTTTGTCACTGCATTTGGCTGACCCCACAAACATCCCTCCACCCCACCAGCTGTAACACGTCCCTTGGCAGGACGAGGCAAGCAGATTTAATATTGCAAAACTTCTGCTAGTAAAATGCCTTGCTAACATGCTCAATGCTGTCAACAACTCCCTGTTTTTACTTAAAAGGACCACTTCTGCCTAACCAGACAGTGGATAAAAAACCATGTTTTTCTTATATAGAAACAATTGGATTAATACATATATATATATATATATATATATGATGGATGATGGATATGTATATATGATGGATGATGGATTTTGGGTTAGATCCAAAGTGCATCTGCAGCCCTTGATCATAAAAGGTTTACTTTACACTTGCAACTAGAGGTTTGCAAGAGAAAGGCAAAACAAGCCCAAAGGTGGTGTTCTGCTTGCTCTAAAGCAGGGTTTCCAAAACTTGGGTCTCCAAGTGTTTTTGGACTACAATTCCCATCAGGTCAGGGATGATGGGAATTGTAAGCCAAAAACAGCCGGGGACCCAGGCTTAGGAAACACTGCTTTAAACCTTGTGCAGCAGAAACAAGGAGGTGATGTGGGAACAAGAGGAGAAAACCTTAAGATGCACTAAATTACAATTTATCCAGTTAATCTTAGCCGGATAAATGACAAAATTGTATGCAAAAGTTGTGCAATCGTTTACATGTTCAGAAGGATGAGAATGGTGATAGAACTGACATATAGCACCATATCTACTTCTGCACTAACTCTTGTTAAGTATTTGTGAAAAGGCACTAGCGGCTACTTTCCTTCAGTTCATGATTATTTCAACCCAACATCTGAGTGTGTGTGTGTAGATTTTTTTAAATGAATGGGTGGAATCCAACTGGTGCACTATCTCACGGAAGGGACTGCAATCCATCAGAGGCATCGATACGATGATCTTTACTGCCATTGTCCCATACAGAACAACGAAATTGAAAAAATCTACATCAGACATTCAAAACCCAACAAGCCTGCTATCTCAGCTATCCCAGCCTGGTTAGCCCCCTAAAAACTCTGATACCCCATAATTAAATACAATATACTCCCATAGAGACTACCTTAAACTGCGTTTAAAACCAAGAGACAAAACTAAGAGACAAGAGGGAAGCCATTTTTTGCTAAATTTGCCTTTCATCTTGTCACCTGCTATGCCACCTTCCAGCCTGTTCTACAGGGCCCTCCAACTCTTTGAATCTGTTTTTTGGTGGGAGCTGCAAGGAAGAGGGAGAAATTCAAAATCACCTTCCCTCATCTTCCATTAGCAGGTGCCTCTGCTACCATGAACATAGGGGAGCCACCCTACATTCCACCCTGTCTTATTCCTTTAAAAATAAAACTGGAAAAATATCCCTAGAATGTAATCATACTTCAAGCAAAGGCAAAGGGACTCCTGACTATTAGGTCCAGTCGTGACCGACTCTGGGGTTGCGGCGCTCATCTCGCTTTATTGGCCGAGGGAGCCGGCGTACAGCTTCCAGGTCATGTGGCCAGCATGACTAAGCCGCTTCCGGCAAATCAGAGCAGCGCAGGGAAACGCCGTTTACCTTCCTGCCGGAGCGGTATCTATTTATCTACTTGCACTTTGATGTGCTTTCGAACTGCTAGGTTGGCAGGAGCAGGGACTGAGCAACGGGAGTGCACCCCGTCACGGGGATTTGAACCGCCGACCTTCTGAATGGCAAGTTCTAGGCTCTGTGGTTTAACCCACGTCCACGTCCCAGTAATCATACTTAAGTGCCATTAAGAAAAAGAACAGATATAACGCAAATTTGGGTTCAAGGTTCGATATGTTATTGTTAATATGCTGCTGCAAATCCATGCCCATGTCTAATACAGTAAGCCTGTAACTTATGCACATATAACTTGTGCACTTGGCAAGAATAACATTTTAAAAAATAAAATAAAAAAGGGGCGGAATAGGGAGCGGGCGTCCAGAAAAATCACACCTGCTATTGCATCCAATGTGTTTTGAGTTTAAGCGCAATCCTTGGATCATAACCCCCATGTAAGTTGAGGGCTTGCTGTACTTAGAAGTGCTTATGAACTGAATGTGAAAGAGTACAATTATTATTTATTAGTAGAGTTTGGTTTTGAAAACATCAAATGTGACAGCTGTTTCTCCTCCCACCCCCCTGCAAGTTCCCAAAAATGTACATCACTTTCAAGACGATTATTTCTGCCATAGGTAAACTTAGCTAAAGGGAAATAGAGACCATTCAGTGCTTATTACTCTGAGATTGAAAGCCACCTTGAGGATAGGACAGCTAGGCACATGGGATATGTAAAGAACAGGAATAAGCAGCTGTTCCATCTTCTTCACTTGACTAACACCCCAGAGCTGCCTAATCCTATTTTTAAACAGTTTACACCTGAGAGAGACTTTTCCCTCCCAAATGGCCAGTAAAATCAAGCGGAGGTAATTGTTGTGAAGTTTGAGATTTCATATCTCTTCCCCTTCTTCTTCAACCTACAGATTGCTCATTAAGCAAAAGGAACAAAGATTTGCACATTACTTCCAACGTGGTTTAAAGGAATTACTTCAAAAGACCCGATAAATATTTCATTTTCTGTTCCAAACCTGTTAAAACTAATTTTGTACAGCGGGGTATCTGAAAGATGTTTAAAATTATTAGAGATCAGAAGCAGAGGTGGGTAATAAGGAGAGGGGGGTGACCTTTAAATCTACATAATACAACAGTTCATTTTAAATTAATGCTGAGCAAACATGGTAAGCAGCTGTCTTACAAGTAACAAGTGATGTGGAGCAAACACAGCAAAGGAAGGCCCTTCTTCAGGGTTTCTACCAAAGGGGTACATTAAGTGACCCCCCCACCCTACATAACATTAACAATACAGTCATACCTTGGGTTGAAGTAGCTTCGGGATGAGTATTTTCGGGTTGCGCCCCGTGGCGACCCAGAAGTAACGGAGCACATTACGTCCGCTCACACAGACGGTCAAAATGATGTCACGCGCATGCGCTGAATGGTGAATCGCAACCCGCGCATGTGCAGATGCAGGTTGCGTTCGCTTCAGGATGAGAACAGGGCTCCGGAACAGATCCCGTTCACATCCAGAGGTACTACTGTAATACACTGTGATGTAGAACCATATACACAATATACATTGTATATACAGTGGTACCTCGGGTTACATACGCTTCAGGTTACAGACTCCACTAACCCAGAAATAGTGCTTCAGGTTAAGAACTTTGCTTCAGGATGAGAACAGAAATTGTGCTCTGGTGGCGCGGCAGCAGCAGGAGGCCCCATTAGCTAAAGTGATGCTTCAGGTTAAGAACAGTTTCAGGTTAAGTACGGACCTCTGGAACAAATTAAGTACTTAACCCGAGGTACCACTGTATTACATACAATATAAAAATTACATTGGACCATTACAATCAGATCGTCTGCATCACGTTTTGGAGTTGGTAAGTGAATAACAAAGAAGAGACTTAGTAAGACCAGCTCCTCCAGATGCAAAATAAAACCTGGAACTCAAGTCTGAGGCTTGGCACAGCTGCAAACACAGCTGCAACACAGAATCCCTTGTGGTGTGAGAAATCACAGAAAAGCCCGTGTGTTGTTATTCAGAGGATCTCTCAGGATGACTGACAGAGAAAATGCAAAGATGGAGCAAGTTGCTTCATTTTTCCCCTTTGGAAAATTTTGCTGATACAAACTGCCCTGCTAGAAAACTCACCGATGTGCGTTGGTTACAATACTAAGATTTGGCCGCTTTTACTTAGGCTGGCAAGTTAGAACAAATTTCTAACTGAAATTTGCACCAGCCAAGTTTGCACTTTGGGACCTGGCAGCCAATATCAAAAGCCCCCCCCCCCGCCCCGCCCCCCAAAAAACTTGCCCCAGTCATTTAGGTTTTTACTGGCCCAACTAGAGCAAGGGAATGCTACCCCCTGAGGATGCAATGCAAGGTTTCCCTGGTGTCTCTCTCACCTTTAAAACCCCTCACACTTCCTACTTGTTACAATGCAGTCCTTTCACCAAAAAGACTTGGACACAGAAATACAAAATACCAAAGAAGAAAGAAAGAGGCATTCCGGATTGATAAGAATGAAAGTCCTGAAATGTTTTGCAATACAGATTAGTCACGGAGACAGAGGTCTAAAACCATTTGTATGCGTATGTTTAGATTCTGACCACACTTATTCTGCATTTGTGTCTTTTGGTTTCTTGATTCCCAGAAAATGTGTTTAGAACAGAATTAGAGGCAATGTTTGTGAATTATCTTTGTAAAAGGACATGTGGCTTAAATTTGATGAAAAAGCAGAAAGAAAGAAAGAAAGAAAGAAAGAGGAAGGAAGGAAGGAAGGAAGGAAGGGTCAAAAGCTTGGAAAGCTCTTTCAGAAAGAAAATGTGTGGCCAACAGCTCTGCAATGCCACCAAAGGCCTAGAAAACTTACATGGCTATAAGCAACAGTAACCATTCTGAATAAGAAGCAGCACCATTTTAAATTCTAGTGTATTTATTTTTGTATGGAGCATAGGCACATGTATTTTAGAATAAAAACAAATTATTGCTAATTGAGTAGTTGCACTATTGAAGACAATATAGGTACAATACAAGAATAAGCTACCTATGCACTTAGATCATGGAATGTAACGTTATGAAGCAGTGTTTTAATGATTAATCCATCCTTCCTTCTCAACGTACCATTTTCAACCACTATTTCATTGCCCCAATCAGTTTTGAAATTAAGATAGTATTTATCTGCAGAACATCTCCATGGTCATGGAAACCAGGAAGGGTTCCAAACTGAAATCACCATGACGTATAGATTATAAAGGATTGCAAACTGATTGCACAATAAAACAGCAACCACACTAATAATAAACAGCACTTTTTAAAGTGGGGAGGGGGGCGGAGAGAGAGATTCTGGGCAGGTTGTGTTTGAAACAGTTTACTTTTAGGGGGAAACTTACAAAGCCAAGTGTCTATTGCCATTTTCTGCTGTTTGATAACACTAAATAAAGTATGAATCAATTTTGAATCTGAGAAAGAAATACTGGAACCCAATCTTTTCAGAGCAAAAAGACTGCCACTAAGCATTTAATACTGAACAAAACCTCAGGATCAAATAAAACTACTGGGTATAGCAGGCTGTGAAAATAAAGGTTTATAATCACCATCCAACATAAGAAGCACACTAAGTTGTAAACTCCCGGTATGTTGTGAGAAATTAAAGGCTTATGTGAGGCCCAAATGTTTCTTTATTTGCACCCCACCTTTCTTCAGTTGTGGAACTCATGAGAACCAGTGTGGTATAGAGGTCAGAGGACTAGAATAAGTCCAGGGTTCAAATCCTCACTTGGTTATGAAGCTCATTTGGCCAGTCAGAGCCAGTATGGTGCAGTGGTTAAGAGCGGTAGTCTCGTAATCTGGGGAACTGGGTTCGCGTCTCCGCTCCTCCACATGCAGCTGCTGGGTGACCTTGGGCCAGTCACACTTCTGTGAAGTCTCTCAGCCCCACTCACCTCACAGTGTTTGTTGTGGGGAAGGAAGGGAAAGGAGAATGATAGCTGCTTTGAGACTCCTTCGGGTAGTGATAAAGCGGGATATCAAATCCAAACTCCTCTTCTTCTTCACTCTCAGGCTGACCTACCTCACAGGGTTGTTGTGAGGATAAAATGGGGAGAACTATGTACACCACCTTGAGGTAAAGGTGGGATTTAAATGTAATAAACAAACAAACAACAAGTAAGAAGCTTTATATGGCGTTCCCAGGCAGACTTGGATCCCGGCACTCACCAGAGCTAAACCTGCTTAGCTTTAGTAAAGTGTCTGAATCAAGTTCCCTTATCTCCAAATGATGCATCTGGCCTGCTTTCTCGATTCAGACTCCACTGAGGCTGGGTGATCCTGCAGTTTTATCATTCACAGACTCCTGATGCAGCCACAGCAGAACTACCCACCTTCAGAGGCTGCACATTTTATATTTGTATGGTTCACTGCCATAGGTTTGCCTCTTTCTAAACCAGGTAACCCTCTTTGCTAGCTGCTCACTTGTTTACTTTTCAAAACAGCAGCCTGCTTTACGTTGTGCAATACCGCGCTTTTATTTCCAGCTCTACAACGTCATTATTTTTTAGAAGTGGAAACCAGAACGGAAGATACTATTCCAAGCGCAGTCAAACCATATTTGTACGGCAGCATTAGTATACTGGCAATTTCATTTTCAGTCCCTTTCCTAATGACACCTAACAAGGAATATGCCTCTTTTCACAGCTGCTGCACCCAGGGTCAGCATCTTCATCAAGCTATCCACCTTGGTTCCATTATCTCTTTCCTGCTCAATCACCTTCAGTTCAGTGTAAAGCCCATGTGGGGAAACTTTTGGCCTTCCAGATGTCGCTGAACTACAACTCTCATAATCTCTTGGCATTGGCTATTCTTGCTGAGATTGATTGGAGTTGTAATTCAGCAATTCATGAACAAGAATCACATGTCCCAATTTGAACCATGGGAAGAGTCCACTTTCTACATCCCTCTATTGGGAAAACTGTAATATTCTCTACTTTCCTTTCTTAAACCAGTTACTGATCCATAAGTATAATTGTTTAATTGACACTGAAATGGAGAATGCCTATGTGTATTGCTGAAAGGGTTTAACTGGAAGATTCCATTGAATCTAAAGAGAAGCAAGAAGAGCTCTCCTTGACAGGTTGTTAATTAACTGTTATTGTTCTCTGGTAGCTCTGAGGAGGTGTTTAACTTTAGATGACATGGGAGGCCACTGAATTAAAAATTCGCCATCTTGGAAGGGTGGTGGCTGGAGACTTTGTTCCTAGGCTCCATGGAAGTAGGGTGTAAATAATGAAGCACTTCAGGAACACACAGCCTCAGACTGTAATGGGGGCGAGAATCATAGAATCTTATTGTTGGAAGGGACCCCAAGGGTCATCTAGTCCCATCTGTAATGAAGGAATCTCAGAGAGACAGAATTTTGATCTAGATTCTGATGCAGAGCCTATGCTGCCCTAAGCCTATTGTTATGAAACTGTTTGGATGTATCCTTTACTTTTTTCTGTTTTGAAGAAAGTTCTGCAAGTAACGTTTTGACTAATGTCTAATAGGTCTGGACAATGTTTCATTATAAAAAAGTCAGTTTTTATTCATCCATTCTCTTCAAGCTGTGAAATATTAATACCTACAATAAAGAGGTCCTGTCCTCTTACCCCTTGACTGTTAAGTTGATTTGGAAGTTTACTTTGAAAGTCCAAATACACAATGTCATCTCCTAGCCACATGCTTAATGACTCTCTGAAAGGACTCTAAAAAGTTGGTCAGACAATATTAACCTTTGCAGAAGCCGTGTTGGTCCTCAGCAAGATGTGTTCTTCTAATATGGCAATTCTGTCTTTAATAATGCTTTCCAACCATTTCGCCAAAACAATGTTAAGCTAATCAGCTTGCAATTTCATGAATCGCTTTTTTAAAGTTGGTGCTACGCTGACCACTTTCCAGTCCTCAAGTACGGAGGCTGACCTTACAAACAAGTTACATCTGCTTTTTGTAAGAAAGTCAACAGCTTCACATCTGAGTTCTTTAAAAACTCTTGGAAGGGTACCATCTTGACTTGGTGATTTGTTGGTTTTTAATTCATCAACCCCTGACATATCCAGTTAAAAGGATCAGGTAGCAGATGATATGAAAGAGACCCTGCAAATCTACTGTCAGTCGGAGTGGACAATACTGGCTTTGTACAAGGCAGATTCCTATGTGCCTTTCTTCCTAAAATAAGCTGCCACCACAAGAATGGCTGTGAGCATTTGTTTCTGCTAGTTGATGGCTCATAAAATTTGACTTTTCAGACACAGACATAAGAGGCACAACTTTACTCAAAGTCATAGCCAAAATGGGTTAAAAAAAACTATACTAACAATGGTCAGTGATTTGACTGCAGTACATAGGGACAAACATTCTGCTAGCCAGAGATATGGTAGCAATGGGAAACATCTGTTCCTTAAAACATGTTGCAAATTTACATTTTCAAAAGCTGTTTTCTCAGAACGCCATGGTCATTGCCAAATTTCCCCCTCGAAATTCTTTCACATACTTTACATTCTCATGTGCATTTCTGTTTAATTATTCTCTTTTGTATTGAAAACAAATATGAAAGTCAAGTAAAGGTCACCCATGAAGCATGAATGGACAAATCATGTGCACATGAGGGCCCCAAGGTAAAGACACCAACCCATAGCTGAACAATATGAAATCATGCCAAAGGTGTAAAGAAATTGCAAAAGACCTAAATTAACTCCCCAATACTCCCAAGCTGCAGTGTCAGAAAGGCACAAAGCCTTCTTAAGATGGGTTTTTATTATTCTTATTTTAACTTCAGAGTTTCTTTGCATGTTTTAACTACAAATTTTCAAAGGAATAGTCATAGCTCAGTAGTAGATTACACGTTCCCCTTCATGGATCACTGCCTTGCCGTGGCGAAGGGGCTTGAAGAACTCAGAGAAGCTATGAACTATGCCGAGCAGGGCACCCAAGATGAACAGGTCATAGTGGAGAGTTTTGACCAAACGTGATCCACCTGGAGCAGGAACCGGCAAGCCACTCCAGTATCCCTGCCAAGAAAACTCCATGGACAAAGACAACAGGCATATAAAAGTTATGACGCTGGAAGATGAGCCCCTCAGGTCGGAAGGCGTCCAACATGCTACTGGGGAAGAGCGGAGGACAAGTACAAGTAGATCCAGAGCTGATGAAGCGGCTGGGCCAAAGCCGAAAGGACGCTCAGTTGCGGATATGCCTGGAAGCGAAAGGAAAGTCCAATGCTGTAAAGAAAAATATTGCATAGGAACCTGGAATGTAAGAACCATGAACCTGGGTAAGTTGGATATGGTCAAAAATGAGATGGCAAGAATAAATATTGACATCCTGGGCATCAGTGAACTAAAATGGACGGGAATGGGCGAATTCAGTTCGGATGACCATCATATCTACTACTGTGGGCAAGAAACCCGCAAAAGAAATGGAGTGGCCCTCATAGTCAACAAAAGAGTGACGAAAGCTGTACTGGGATGCAATCTCAAAAATGATAGAATGATCTCAATACGAATCCAAGGCAGACCTTTTAACATAACAGTAATCCAAGTTTATGCACCAACTACTGGTGCTGAAGAAACTGAAATTGACCAATTCTATGAAGACTTACAACACCTTATAGAAGTGACACCAAAGAAGGATGTTCTTCTCATTATAGGGGATTGGAATGCTAAAGTGGGGAATCAAGAGATAAAAGGAACAACTGGCAAATTTGGTCTTGGAATTCAAAACGAAGCAGGGCAAAGGCTAATAGAGTTCTGTCAAGAGAACAAGCTGGTCATCACAAACACTCTTTTCCAACAACACAAGAGACGACTCTACACATGGACATCACCAGATGGGCAGCATCGAAATCTGATTGATTATATTCTCTGCAGCCAAAGATGGAGAAGCTCTATACAGTCAGCAAAAACAAGACCTGGAGCTGACTGTGGCTCAGATCATCAGCTTCTTATAGCAAAATTCAAGCTTAAACTGAAGAAAGTAGGAAATACCACTGGGTCAGTAAGATACAATCTAAATCAAATCCCTTATGAATACACAGTGGAAGTGAGGAACAGGTTTAAGGATTTAGATTTGCTGGACAGAGTGCCTGAAGAACTATGGATGGAGGCTCGCAACATTATACAGGAGGCAGCAATGAAAACCATCCCAATGAAAAGGAAATGCAAGAAAGCAAAGTGGCTGTCCAGTGAGGCCTTACAAATAGCGGAGGAGAGAAGGCAAGCAAAATGTGAGGGAGATAGAGAAAGATACAGGAAATTGAATGCAGAATTCCAAAAAATAGCAAGGGGAGACAAGAAGGCCTTCTTAAACGAGCAATGCAAAGAAATAGAGGAAAACAACAGAATGGGAAGAACCAGAGATTTGTTCAAGAAAATTGGAGATATGAAAGGAACATTTCGTTCAAAGATTACCATAATAAAGGACAAAAGTGGTAAGGACCTAACAGAAGCAGAAGACATCAAGAAGAGGTGGCAAGAATACACAGAGGAATTATACCAGAAAGATATGGATGTCTCGTACACCCCAGGTAGTGTGGTTGCTGACCTTGAGCCAGACATCCTGGAGAGTGAAGTCAAATGGGCCTTAGAAAGCATTGCAAATAACAAGGCCAGTGGAAGTGATGGTATTCCAGCTGAACTATTGAAAATTTTAAAAGATGATGCTGTTAAGGTGCTACACTCAATATGCCAGCAAGTTTGGAAAACTCAGCAGTGGCCAGAGGATTGGAGAAGGTCAGTCTACATCCCAATCCCAAAGAAGGGCAGTGCTAAAGAATGCTCCAACTACCGCACAATTGCACTCATCTCACACGCTAGCAAGGTTATGCTTAAAATTCTTCAAGGAAGGCTCAAGCAGTATGTGGACCGAGAACTCCCAGAAGTGCAAGCTGGATTTAGAAGAGGCAGAGGAACCAGAGACCAAATTGCAAACATGCGCTGGATTATGGAGAAAGCTAGAGAGTTCCAGAAAGACATCTACTTCTGCTTCATTGACTATGCAAAAGCCTTTGACTGTGTTGACCACAGCAAACTATGGCAAGTTCTTAAAGAAATGGGAGTGCCTGATCACCTCATCTGTCTCCTGAGAAATCTCTATGTGGGACAAGAAGCTACAGTTAGAACTGGATATGGAACAACTGATTGGTTCAAAATTGGGAAAGGAGTACGACAAGGCTGTATTTTGTCTCCCTGCTTATTTAACTTATATGCAGAATTCATCATGCGAAAGGCTGGGCTGGATGAATCCCTAGCCGGAATTAAGATTGCTGGAAGAAACATCAACAACCTCAGATATGCAGATGACACAACCTTGATGGCAGAAAGTGAGGAGGAATTAAAGAACCTTTTATTGAGGGTGAAAGAGGAGAGCGCAAAATATGGTCTGAAGCTCAACATCAAGAAAACGAAGATCATGGCCACTGGTCCCATCACCTCCTGGCAAATAGAAGGGGAAGAAATGGAGGCAGTGAGAGATTTTACTTTCTTGGGCTCCATGATCACTGCAGATGGTGACAGCAGCCACGAAATTAAGAGACGCCTGCTTCTTGGGAGGAAAGCAATGACAAACCTAGACAGCATTTTAAAAAGTAGAGACATCACCTTGCCAACAAAGGTCCGTATAGTAAAAGCTATGGTTTTCCCAGTAGTGATGTATGGAAGTGAGAGCTGGACCATAAAGAAGGCTGATCGCCGAAGAATTGACGCTTTTGAATTATGGTGCTGGAGGAGACTCTTGAGAGTCCCGTGGACTGCAAGAAGATCAAACGCATCCATTCTGAAGGAAATCAGCCCTGAGTGCTCACTGGAAGGACAGATCCTGAAGCTGAGGCTCCAATACTTTGGCCACCTCATGAGAAGAGAAGACTCCCTGGAAAAGACCCTGATGCTGGGAAAGATGGAGGGCACAAGGAGAAGGGGACGACAGAGGACAAGATGGTTAGACAGTGTTCTCGAAGCTACAAACATGAGTCTGACCAAACTGCGGGAGGCAGTGGAAGACAGGAGTGCCTGGCGTGCTCTGGTCCATGGGGTCACGAAGAGTCGGACACGACTGAACGACTAAACAACAACAGATTACACGTTCTGCAAAGGGAAGGTTCTCAGCATTACCAGGCAGGGCTCAGAGAAAACTTCCCTTCAGAGGCCTTGGAGAGCTACTGCTACTCAATGTAAAACAAGCGGAGAAGAACCTGATGCCCTCCAGATGTCGTTGGACTAAATTCCCATCAATCCCAGCCAGTACGACCAATGGTCAGGGATAATCAGTTTAAGAAGCACATGTTTCCCTGCCTCTCAAGTAAATAATACTGAGCTTGGAAGATTGGTGGTCTGACTGAAACTGCCTGCAAGTTGGAACACACCACATTCATGGAAGAGATAATGGGATAATGCACTTAAGTCCACTTGCAGGTAGAAAGAAAACACCGGCTGAGATACAAAGTATTCACAATGAATTCTGGGAGCAGATGGCATTTTGGGAGTATGTTTCTTCAAGAGAACCCCCCACCCCAATTCCACAGCATCTAAACATAGCTCAGATGGTTAGAGCGTGGTGATGATAATGCCAAGGTTGCAGGTTAGATCCTCGTAAGGGACAGCTGCATATTCCTGCACTGCAGGGGGTTGGACTAGATGATCCTCAACTCTATATAATTCTATGACTTCCCAAAGCAGACTGCAATATGCCATTAAACTCTGCTATTCTCTGACCTGTAAAGGTAAAGGGACCTCTGACCATTAGGTCCAGTCGTGGACGCCTCTGGGGTTGCACACTCATCTTGCTTTATTGGCTGAGGGAGCTGGCGTACAGCTTCCAGGTCATGTGGCCAGCATGACTAAGCTGCTTCTGGTGAACCAGAACAGCGCACGGAAACGCCATTTACCTTCCCGCCGGAGCGGTACCTATTCATCTACTTGCACTTGACGTGCTTTCAAACTGTTAGGTGGGGAGGAGCAGGGACTGAACAACGGGAGCTCACCCCATCGCGGGGATTTGAACCGCCGATCTTCCGATCAGCAAGCCCTAGCGCCACCCACATCCCTCTCTGCCCTGTAATTACCTATATAAATGAAGTCCTCTCACCTTCAACGTTCATCTTACACTTATGGTCTCGTGCCCTGTGTTGAGAAAAGGCAATACAAACCCAAAAGGCTTTCATGCAGACAAACCTGCTTGAAGATTCAGAGAACTGATGGGAGGGAGTAGGAGACAATCCTCTGACTTCAGAGTAATCAGGAAGCTGACTTCCTCCACAATCAAGAGCATCTATTTTGAAAGAGGGGTCTGTATGGGGGACCAAGTCTGTTTGTTCTTCAACACTCAGTTTTTCTCCTAGAAAGAAAGAAAAAAAGCACAACCTAAAGGAAAGTAAATGGACTCAGCGACTGTTCAATTGATCCCCCCCCCCCAACAATGTACCTGTAGTCTTCTGCGTATAACTAGAACATGCAGAGATGAAAACACTGGGCTTTTGTGACTTGCACATTGCACGCCCTTTTAAAAATCCATACTTTATAATAAACTACTTATGGTGAGACTTCAACAACTGTTTCAGCAATCTCTCTCTCTATATATATGCCTTCACAGAGGCTCAGAGTTAAAGTGAAAGGAGAAATTACAAGGAATGGATTTCTCTCCCTACTACAAAACAACAACTACTGCACAAAAAGCCAATGAGAATGAGTGGAATGCATGTGTTGTTGTATGAGTGAGATGTGTGTTTTTTTTCCAATCACAAGATGAAACTAGGATAGAAAAAACTAGAAAAAAAGAAGCACTCTCAGTGATGGCTCTGAATTATTCTCCTCATAATCACTGAACAAAGAAGTCATGTGGTGTTAAAGCTTTGTAACTCAAATATTATCTGGGTGCTCTTCAGTAAAGCTTTAGAATTTAGCCCTCTGCATAGCACAATTAATGTTCAATGGCTTGGCTCCCAAAGTGCAGTTGCATGAGGGGAAGGTAATTTTGCTCAGGCAAGGAAGAATCCACAATTTTCACCAATTTCTCCGCTTCAGTTCCTAACCCCATCCTTCAGGGGCAGCTTTTCAAGAAGGCTGGGGTAGGTTGAGACTGCAGTGAATGGGGAAAGGCAATAAAGCTGCAAGTGGAAGTTAGGACCCAAGCCAATATATCAGCACACAATATTTACAGTACATTAAAAAAATAAATCCTGTTACTCAAATGCTTATGACTTCCATTTTACAAATGGAGAACCAGGAATGGTACACCTTGACAGAACATGCCAAGAAAGTTCATCGTTGAGCTGTAACAAACCAGAGGTCTACAGCCATTCAATAGACCTTATTGGCTTAGGTATAATGGATACAATTAGGTATTCTATCACCTATTGTTATTAACTGGAAAACAGTGTTCTCCACATGTTGTTGGACTACAGCTCCCGTTGTCCTTGACCATGCCATGCTGGCTGGGGCTGATGTACGACAACTCCCATCAGTACTACAACAACATATGGAGGGAACTATGCTGATCCTTGATCTCATGGTACACCCTTTCCATAGCACTATAATGGAAGAATAGTGCACGCTTGGCAAATCCACACCAGGATCAACTCTCACCTGGAAACCAATGTCCCCACCATGGAAGGACGTGTGAATCCAAAATTGGCCTCCACAGTCACTTACGGACTCCTTGTTAAAACCGTGTTTATGGAAAACAATCTTACTTGGCTATGAGTGATTGCCAAAGAAGAAGAAGACAACTCCCATCAGTACTACAACAAGGGAAACAGTGTTGCCCTAGAACAGGCTTCCTCAACCTCTTCCCTCCAGATGTTTTGAGACTACAATTCCCATCATCCCTGACCACTGGTCCTGCTAGCTAGGTATCATGGGAGTTGTAGGCCAAAAACATCTGGAGGGCAGAGTTTGAGGAAGTCTGCCCTAGAAGATAAGCTGCATGAAGCCGCTAGCCAAGTTTTGTGGCTTGCCAGATATTTGCCAGTCCCAAGGCAAGCAACAAGAAGGACACTTTTCAACCCCCTGATGGGCCACCAGAAATCACCAGTGGTCTGTATTGGGACATCAGTTGAGCAGACCTGATTTAAGATATGCCTTGAAACCAAAGGGAATCTAGCGGCACCCACATTTCAGTTCTGCCTCTGCTGTGGACCCACACTTTGATTCCCAATACTTTGTAAACCGCTTTGTGATATTTTCTGGTGAAAAGTGATTTATAAACTTCCAACCCTACAATTCTATAATTCTATGAAATAAGTGAGCAAATAACACTACAATGCAATCAGCTGGGATAGCTCAGTCCGTAGAGCATGAGACTCTTACTCTCGCGGTCATGGGTTCGAGCCCTGCATTGGACAAAAAGATTCCTGAATTGCAGGGGTTGGACTAGATGACCCTTGTGGTCCCTTTCCAACTCTACAATTCTATGATTCTAATACAGACAGCATCACCATGCTTTTAAAGAACTATGCCATCTGTTGTAAAGGAGATAATTGTGAACATTTGTTGACCTTATAGGTCACCCTCGTATTGTGGCTTTTATTATGTTATCTAAATGTGTTGATAGGTTTGCTAGTTTTTTTGCAAAACAATCCTTCTAAAAAGAGTGCAGAGAGAGAGGAATGTAAGTTTGGACTTCTTCCATCCAATAATATTTCGAAATATAGAAAGCGGGACAACTATCGCCAAACAGGCTAAACGTGATAACTTTTATTCTTGGAAGCATCTCAAGCTTGCTTTGGCTTCAAGAACTGCATACGATGTCAGCGATAAGGTTCAAAAAACATCTTGGTATTTCTATTTATTTTTATTCAAGAGGGCTTTTGCTAAGTGAAACAAGTCAAGAGCCTCTGACAGGACAAAATAGCAATCTTGTTAACTTGAGAAGGGCTGGGATTTAGAAAACTTAAACGAAACCAACTGCCAACATGAAAATGCAAAAGATGCAGTCAAAAATGAGGCTCCCCATATATGGGATAAAAATAACAACCATAATAATTTTAATAACAAACCAAGATTAAAAAACACAGTTTGATTCTGGTTTGCATTATCTAACTTTGATCAGAACAGCCCAGAGTTTCTGAATTCAGAACACATAGGATGTGTTCTGATGTGTGTCTGAACCAGCCTGGGATCTGAAAGAAAGATTATTTTGAATTACTAGTAGTCAACACAGAATAAAAGTAAGGTTCAGTGTAATAAGAACACCCAATTCCCCCCTGAGCTGGAAGTCCACAATGTACTAAATTATACCACACATTTCAGGCCCCACCATGGTTAAAGTGTCCACTAACAAGGAGCAGAAATGCCTTCCAATGTCAAGGGCTAATAAGGAAATCTGAAGTTTCCAACAAGTGGTTTTACATGCTCACATTTAAAAGAGAGAGCGGATTCTAATGAAACACTGACAATGGCCGATGTTGAAATACAGTAAGCTCACAACTTACATGCATTTAACTTATGTGCATTCAGCTTTACAGGCTTGGCAAAAAAATAAGAAGAAAGGGGGCGGGGACAGAAGTCCAGGAAAAAAGACTCTGGCAATCCTACCCACCACTGGTGTTTTGGCTATATGCAATTTTGGCTTTAGGAGCAATCCCTGGAATGTAAACCTTGCATAAGTTGAGGACTTATTGTACTACCTTTCCAGACTCAGCTTAGAATACACTTACATAAATACAGTAATAATCTGGCTTAAAGTTAGGCAAATATTTCAGAAACCTGTCAAACCAAGCTCTTGGAAAATCAAGCTTCCATTCTTTCAACAATTAACATCCAACATTAGTAAAGGTAAAGGGACCCCTGACCATTAGGTCCAGTCATGGCCGACTCTGGGGTTGCGGCGCTCATCTCACTTTATTGGCCAAGGGAGCTTCCAGGTCATGTGGCCAGCATGACTAAGCCGCTTCTGGCGAACCAGAGCAGCGCACAGAAACGTCAGACTTTAATATCCAACATTAATTTGCCTTAATCAGCACTGCGTACCAGTCTCCATAGGTAGTTCTTGAGAAGTTGCCTCTTCCTGCTCTGGTACTTCTTCCTTTATTTTACTTGCATTTTTCTTTCTCTTGTTCACTTGGTCAATTAAAGCCTGAAATTCAGCCTTATGTTTTTTTCCTGAAAAACAAAATCACATTGGCACATAAGGAGCAAATGGAATACATAAATATACTAACAGAATAGAAAGTGCTGGTGAAGAGCTGGGGCTGGCGGAAGTGGGAGGCCAGACCATCCTGAGGGCACCACGTTGACAAAGGCTCCTGTAATTACTCATTCACTTTCAATTTCAGGTGCATTTTCACCTAAAGCGATTCACAGCAACAGATCCTCACAACAAACTGGTGGATGCTAGCAATTACACCAGGCAATATAAAGTTGTAAATAGCCACTTGCCCATGGCTAAGAGCAATTACTATCAGCCAAAAAGACAGGAGAGGGTTTTAAAAAATAATAAAAATAGAAAGAGTTGGCACTTCCTTCCTCCTTATCAAGGATTCAGGTGCATCCCAAAAGGTGCAAAAAAAAAAAAAAAAAGGTTTGTTGACTAGTAACCTTTCTGGACTCATTTGCAAGGCAGAAATATTTTCTGCTCTTAATGCAACTTCATTCATTGCTCCTACTCACTGTGGAAATAATGAAAATAATGGTTTTTAATCTTTTATTTTTATGTTGTGAACCACCCTGAAATCTACAGGTGAAGGGCAGTATACAAATTTAATAAATAAAATAAACAAACAATGATGCTGTAACCCACATTAAATGACATTATGGAAATATCACAAATACTGCTTTGACAGAAAGAGTAATTTACTTAAAAATCACTTCACAACAAGCTTCACACCCGCCAATTTCATTGTCCAGATATTTAATACTGGTAGTGCTGTACCCATCAAAAACAACAGTGACATTTCCATCTGTGACTGATGTCAAATATGATGCTGATACGCTCATTTGCGGGAGGGAAAGAATTACAATTAGCAGAAGAAGGGGATGAGACATTCACTGCTGCCAAAACAGATATCCTGATCCGTCCCTTGTATCTTGGAAATGATGGAGGCTACAACATCCTCAAAATATCAACCATCTTACTGCTCCTGAAAATGCTATGAGTGGTTGTGCTACAATCAGCTCTATTCCTGGAAGGTACATATATCCCATCTCTATTCCATCTCCTTGCCAAAAAACAAACCAACTATATTGCCCAAAAACCAAACAAAGAAATGTCCTCAAGGATTAGCTTGAGGACAGATCAAGTGCAAAATACTGCCATCTGTATATGATGAAAATCCAGACTGATGCAGTGAATTGCCACTTGTGCAGATACGTGTGATACGACACGGGGATGGTAACTTTTGCATGAGGAAAGGTCTGCTCAGTGGTTTGCAAACACTACAGTGGAAGTTCCTGCACAAATATGTCAGCGATGATTAGTGAGGAGGAGGAGGAGGAATAAGCAGCAGCAATACATGTGCTCATTCATTTAAATTGGTTCAATTGCTTCACAGTATTCTCTTTCGAAGGCCTTTATGGATGGTTTTCAATAAACAATAAAGCTCAACAACAGAAAATGATCACCTTTCCCTTCTTGTGCGACTAGATATTGGTAAATGCTGAATACATAACAAAGAGGCATGAAATTAGAATGGTAATTTTTTGAGTTAGATGACATTAAGGGCAATCTTAGACTTTTCTCTTCTACAGTAATGGGGAAGAACACACACACACACACACAGCCCCTGCATGGGTTGTTGATTTTCTTACAGTTCCCGCTGCTAAAAGGACTGATGTAACCAGACTGTATTTTTACTGAAATATATCAGAGGAGCTTCACCTACACAGCCCACATAGCAGTGTTATCAATTTATCGAGAGAAGCATGTCCATCCTGCTCAGCTAAAATGCTCCAATGCACAGGTCTAAAATCTCCACTGCTTTTCCCTCCCTGAGCTTCTCTGCTTTATGAGCAGCAGCTCTCTTGTCAAAGACATCAATTTAACCAGGATATTACTGAAGGGAATATATGTGTGTGTGTCACATACAAATTCTACTCTATCTGTTAGCAGAGGATTCAGGGTACTTATGATGACTGCATTCATTTCATCATCTTCTGGTATTTTGTGAAAGGAGTGCTTCTCCTTTTTGGATATCCCTAATCCCCTCATTAAAGAGTTTGAAAAATGAGACAGCAGCTCAGGTAGAAGATTATCTGTACTGGGCATCACCTTCCAGGTTCCATCAGAACACATTATGTACCCAAAAGTGTGGGGAGTACATCATTTAAAGGGCTCGTAGGGAGACAAAACATAACTGTTTAAAAGTGATTTTAGTGTTGAAGAATACTGACTCGATATTTTGGTTTGTTCCAAGGCCAAAACTATTTATTTGGCTTGTGAGAGTAACATCTTTGAAATGACAGAAAAACTGAAATAAACAGAACACTCATTTCCTTTTAAAAACTTAAAGAAGTCCTAATCCCAAAGCATAGCATGTAATAAAACTTCAGAAACATTCTTTAAAAGTTCAGATCTGCTAATAAAAAAAGTGACTGCTCAAGAAATCCACTAAGAATCTCTGAGATGGCAGAGGGCTCTGGTGAAAGAGGAAATAATAATTTGATTAATGACAATTTTGATAATAAATGATATAGCAGCCCTCAGCAACTTACTTAAAAGGCACTTTTGAAGACTTCGCTGGATAACTGTATTTTGTATGCAAGCACAATACACATACTCTGCCTTCTCAGAAATCCATCCAAACAGGCCCTCCACAGAGACTTCTGAATGCCAAACCATCCATTAAGCAGAATGCAAGCAGATGGACAGGCTACATTGTTTGCTGCTTATTCCAAAAAGTGGGAAAATGAAATGTTTTCCCAACACTATTTGACAAACAGCATTAAAAACAACAGTCCAACAATAAGGATGCAACCCTTCTTTCCTGTGACTATTTACTGCTAACAAACAAACAAGCACACACGCTTGTGCTAGTTATACAACTGTAGAAATCTTTAAGAGAATTATGCAGAAGAGGAGTTGACAATACCAACTGACAAACAATAAATTCTACTGCAACCCAGGGATGACACCAGGAAACAATTCCCCCTATATCAGAGCAAGAAATATTAAATATCTGCATTGTGCCTCTTTTCCCCCTAGTGAAGCTAATGCCAGCTCTCCCCCCCCCCAAGGGGACGGATTGTTCCAGAAAATGGCATGTGGGAAATGCTTAAACGCATCTTCACTGCTGCCACCACTCAGATCAAAATCAAATCCACAACGTGCTGAAGATAACTGCTTCTAAGTTTTAACAAACAATTATTAACACATTTGGGAGATCAGGTTTGGATTTCCATGTCACGTCTGTTCTGGCCCTAAGACAGCACAGTGGTACCTCGGGTTAAGAACTTAATTCGTTCTGGAGGTCTGTTCTTAACCTGAAACTGTTCTTAACCTGAGGTACCACTTTAGCTAATGGGGCCTCCCGCTGCCGCCGAGCAATTTCTGTTCTCATCCTGAAGCAAAGTTCTTAACCCGAGGTACTATTTCTGGGTTAGCGGAGTCTGTAACCTGAAGTGTCTGTAACCCGAGGTACCACTGTAATTGTCTGTTGTTATTACTGCTACATCAACCTTCATCCAAGAAGCTTAAGGCAGTGCGCAGGAATGTCACCCTCTTTGAATATTACAACCCACCCTCTGCTTCTCCTGGCACTCTCTCTACTACCCCACGTTGCATCCTGATTGAATGCTCCTAAAGACATTACCCACACTTCCTTAGTTTTGGTCTCATTAACCTAATGGTTTAAAAACAGGACTGGGAAACCTGCAAATTTCTGCATGGCTTCAAGGAGTTTAAGCACCAGCTACAATTAGCTACATTGCTATGTATCTTAAATCTGTAAGCTAAGGAAAAAAAACATTTGCACAAACTGTAGCGTGACATTTGCTGTTTTCAGAAACATTATAAACAAAAACATGTATTAGCTTGTGGCTCTCTAGCAGCCTGTCTCGTTCCAAGCCGAACCCTCTGCATACCCAAGCCTAAAAATTTATTACAACACATTCTGCCAAAGTATCTTATTTACATAACAGAAAAATAAAATAAAAATAAACCCTTCATGCTTTCAAGTTCCAGTGCTACTATTGCCAAGTGATCTGAAGAAAATAAAAATGAGCTTCTTATGATACTAAGTCAGGCTTCCTGGTCTAAGGGCATGCATTCCAGAGAATTTAAATTCTAGGCAAATGGAAGGAGAGAGGATCGCATGATACAGAATGTAGGGGGTGGACCAGAGAAGTCAATAATGAGACATACCCTGTGGGTCTATCTAAGCCAGTATTCTCTGATCTGCCTTCAGAGATGTTCTACAGGGCCTCAAGCAGAAGATTTCCCCATCAAACATGGCATCTGATCCTAGTTTTAACTAGAGATGCCACAGAATGAATGTTGTTTTCTACACGAAAGCATGCACTCCAATGCTTAGCTACGGCCCCTCTGCCAAATTTAGTAGCTTCATATACGCTCAGATGTTCAATTTTCATTCAGAACCACTACACATGCAACTCAAAAAAAGGGCCTGTGTCCTTTGTTTTGATTTCAGCAAAGAAGAATGTAGAGCTTTCTGGCTGTTTTGCTGAATGCTTAAAAGGGGCAGTTACAAGGCAACTTGCCAGTTTCAGCCTGCCAGGACAGGTTTAAAACCCCCAGCGCCTACTGCAGATTCAATGCCCTGAAGAAGCCAAGAACACGCATAAATTGAGAAATGAACTCAACACTGTAGGGAAGAAATGGTTCAGTGCCACTGCTATACTTGAAAATTTTATAGTAAAAAAGGTCTTTCCAACTTTCAGAGGTGATCCAGCTTTCATATACAAAGCTGGTTTTGTGATGCAAAGATCCAATTAAGCTTTTGAGGTCAAACTAATCTAGCTAGCACCTATCTTACAGTAAAGAACTGTAGTATCTTACATTTTAACCTAAAAGTAGTGCAAGAACCAACATTGTGCAAGAAGACTTTCATTCACCCAAGAGGACTTTTGAGGTCAAACTAATCTAGCTAACACCTATTTTACAGTAAAGAACTGTAGTATCTTACATTTTACTATAAAATAGTATCATACAGAGTGGTGCATGCTCTGGTTATCTCCCGCTTGGACTACTGCAATGTGCTCTACGTGGGGCTACCTTTGAAGGTGACTCAGAAACTACAACTAATCCAGAACGCGGCAGCCAGACTTGTGACTGGGAGCGGCCGCTGAGACCACATAACACCGGTCTTAAAAGACCTACATTGGCTCCCAGTACGTTTCTGAGCACAATTCAAAGTGTTGGTGCTGACCTTTAAAGCCCTAAACAGCCTTGGTCCAGTATATCTGAAGGAGCGTCTCCACCTCCATCATTCTACCCAGACACTGAGGTCCAGCACTGAGGGCCTTCTGGCGGTTCCCTCACTTCGAGAAGCCAAGTTACAGGGAACCAGGCACAGGGCCTTCTCGGTAGTGGCACCCTCTCTTTCTTCTCCCTCCCTCTGCAGCCCCACTGCCCCATCCTGCATCTGCTTTGGAGGATCCCCCAACCCTCCAGAGCAGATTGGGGTGGGTGGGTGGTTGTATGGGAGAAAAGAATGAATGGAGGCCCTGTTGCATGAGCAAAAGACCATCCTGCTATTGGCTGGACACCACTGGAGGTCACCCAAAATAACTAGTTTCAGTTCTCTCTAACTTTCTCCTTGGTGAAGATGTTAATGGACCCATTTGGCACCTGTGCTGTTAACAATGACCGGTCATTTGTGGTGGTTTTATTCTATTTAAAAGTGTTTTACTTTCCAGAGCAGTGAATGATGAGGTTAATGGGATGAGGACAAAACCTCTTCAAGCACACCGCTTAACTTCTAACAACCATCACGGTTTTTTGGTATGAATCAACGTTGACTAGCCAAGGTTTCTATGAAAGCTGACGCAAAATCCATAATAAGAGAAGGCAGATTAACTGGGAGGTCATCGGAGCCATCCACCAAGCACTCCTCCATACAGTTTCATTCTTTTCAAATTGCCATGAGCAGGCGGTTAAAGCTTTACTTGATGAATTATACCCACAAAAATCAACAACTGCTATAGTAAGTGAGGTTCTATTCTACATCTAAATTTGTTTCCAGTTTTCAAGCATGATTCACAAAGAACTTTCTATGACCTAGACATGAACCCTCTTTGCAGCCTTCTCTAAGGTATTAAAAAGATCCCCTCTCACAGATCAATTTAATACAGATCAATTTAATACACTTCAAAACAGTCTTCAGTTAACCCTATCAGATTGGTTGCTGCGATAATTATGTGGATCACTGAACGCTCAAAATGAAGCACATAAAAACAGGCCTGGGAGCTGGATTAGTTGGCTCTGGGGACTGTCTCTGAGCCATACCCCCCCCCCCTCCTCAGGGGACACTCTACACAGGCTCTGCTCTGCACCCTCCTCAAACGCTTTCATGTGGTTGCAATGTGTCCCTGAACTGTGATAATGTCTCTCGTTTGTGAAGACAGCACAGATCCAAAAATCAGAGCAGATTCACTGGTCGAACCATTGAGTTTGGCAGCCACCAAGAACAAAAAGGAACGGTTCCTCACACGGGGCAATATGTAGCCCAGGGCCTGGGGTTAAGCCAGGCATTTCTGCTTAAGAATTTTCTGGCAAAATAATGCATCAAATAGGCACCAGCACTACTCAGGCATTTGTTAACTGTATCCATGGAAGAGGGATGCATGTGTTATCCCTGGCCCTCTGCCCACAACCTTCTAACACTAAGTGGGAAGCATGTTCAGCTGCATGCTGGGGGGGCTATTATCACACTCAAGAGAATGCATATACAATCCTCCTTCAAACCTTCCACTTCAATGTGAGGAGGTCAGGAGACTAGGGGCAGGGGTCATGCTCTTGGCCCCTCCTGGATAAAATTAACTAATACTCGGGTAAGAACCATGACCTACTACATCAATGTTCTCCAACTTGGTGCCCTCCGGATGTTTTGGATTCCAACTACTACCAACCCATCCATGGCCAATGGTTCATTAGTTCAGTTTGTTTAATTTTCATACCACATTATCACATGAATATATCTATGCTGTGTACAGTGTAACAAAACCAATACAGAACGAAACAAAATCAATACAACAACTGGAGGACACTGTGGACTACACTAGGTTATAGCAGGCTTCCTCCTCCACCACCCCTTCAGAAACTGAAAAACAGCTAAGAGGAATGTATCATTTCATGTGATATCCCAGTTCAGAGTTCTCCATGTGATATGGCCAAAGACAGTGGGCAGCACTTGCCTGGCCATATCAGGAGACATGAACCTTCTCTTACTGCTGCTCCCTTTCCAAGGTTTCTCCTGTTTCAAAAATCACCATTCAGCATTCGCTTTAGGGGGATACAAAAGGTAGGTGAGTAGGGAAGGAATTGAAATAATGTGTCACAGTGAAGCTTTTGCAAATATACATTTCAGACAGCTGAGATTTTATGCAGTCTGTATCTGCACTTTACCCCACCATAAATATTTTTCTTTTCCTGTTTCTATTTATCAGGGGAGGGGTGTCACTTATATACTGTAGACAGCAATCATAGTCCAAAAAAAATCCTGTCCGCCTCTGAAACACATGGGTCAGAAAACTCCTCAAAAGCAGGCAAAGTCTCTCCCCCCCACCCCGGTCCATCCCCACCTGCTTTATTCCTCAGTCGCCTACTTGGTACAAACCAAACCTAAGGCATCTGTTATTTTCAACTGTAACATCCCTTCCAATTTCAGCAAAGAGCTGAAAAGGAGCAGAGCGGCCTATCCTGGCAAGACATCTGCAATGAAGAGAGTCCAGCTGCCAAATTTAAGACACTAGTGAAATTCAATGGCCAAATTCGTAAGGGGGAAAAGATTCAAGCATAATAATATTATAATAAATAAGGGAGCAACGTATGTCCTTGTTCCACTGTCCCCATTCATTTCAGCCTTAAACTGGGAAAACGTTAAAGCATTAATATAGCTTAGAATCAGTCTATATTTAAAGTTTGCAAATTCTAATAATGAACTTCCTATGCCCAGGCTAAAACAATGCAAACCTACAACATTTACTCAGACAAAAACACGACTGAGTTTAATGGGACTTGCACCCAGGCAAGCCTATATAAGATTGGATACCTCAGATTGCAGCCTCTGTTTTCCACTGGTTTTCATAGTTCTCAGTTGGAAAAAAGGGTCAAAAAACATTTCAAAATGTGTATTTAAATGGGATTTTTATTGCAGATTTTAAAAACAAGAAGATTTCACACAGTATGGGTGAAAACATGTGTTTCTGCCTAGAGCAGTGGTTCCCAACCCTTTTTTTTGGCCATGCCCCACCTAAACATCTCTAAAATCCTGATGCCACCCCCTCCGTAATTCTTATTATTCAAAAAGTGAATTCCTATTCACATGGAGGAAGCCTAAAAGGCCATTAACTGTTAATAATGCATTCTCGAATTACCCTCCTTAAAAATCAAATTGCCCCCCTGTGGGGCGTGTGCCCCATGTTGGGAACCACGGGTCTAGAGCTTGTACTCAAAGCTATCTTTGACCATTATTTCACTTTAACTACTGAAGACTCGATCTTCTTTCCCCAATATGAATGCATGTATGTATGAGCATCCTTGCAAAGTCAGTGCTAATAGATTACTCTGGTGTATTCTCACCTTAGAAAACAACAAAATAGTCATTCTAACCCATCCTAGTTGAACAGAGGTAAAAGCATCCATGAATGTCTCAATGAAATGAATGGAAGATATGGACAAGCAGTGCTTGGTAACTTAGGTCTACCTAGCAGCTTCTCCCAATCGTGGTTCAGTAGTATGGCAACAACTGGAAGCCCAGGAATTTCTCTTGTAAAAGGCACAACACTCAGACTAATTCTACAATGGTACTGGTATGTCCTTGGTATTGACACGGCTGATGTGCCCTACATATGAGTAGTGTAGAAATCAGGTGCACTGAGACACATGCTGTATCCCAGGATGAAGGCGAAGCAGTGGACATCCCCAAAATACCCAGCAAACATGGCATTAACAATGGGAAATGCATTCTTCACCCTTGTGTAGCCCAAATATTTTGGAATTAAATCTAAAGCTTTTAAAAAACTGTTTGACAAGACACATTTTATAGTCTCATACAAAAAGTTAACAGTACGGCTGCAGTTAGTGCAAATGTAGATCAGAAAGGAAATGAACACTTGTAACTCAAAGCATAGGCTCATAAAGGGCAGAAAAATTCAGCAAGGGATTTCGTCTGGAAGAAGATGGCTTTGAAGCATTCATCCGGGTGAATGCAATGACAAAGCATCCTGTCTGTGGTCTGCTGAAAAATGCCGGCGGTGTTAAGGGTAATCAAACTGGTCCAAGAGCCAAATCGCCTTCCTGACATCTCAGGCTGAATACAAAAGAGCGGCAACTTCCCATTCACCTAGAGCACAACTAGTTGCGCTGATTTCCAAAAGAAACGGGGATTGACAGTCTCACTTTACAAGGGCTCAGGCCAGACTCTCGCAAAGTGAGAAAAGCCCAAACCTGCAACTCCAGTACCAGGAGAAAAGGGGAAGGAGGTTTGATCCTTGCACCCTCCCTAAGTTCTGCCATTTGCTTTATCTCCATGCTTGCTTGATGCAAGCGGAGAACTAAAATGACCTTCCATGCCCCCCGCCCTCTCTGGCTCTGAGCTGGAAGGCCTGGGGGTAAAGGCACATCAGCTTATCTCTGTGCCTGTTGGTCAGTTGGAGTGGAGCTCTGAATGGCTGGGAAGAGCAGAAACAGAGAAGGTTGGAATGCCTCCACTGCCCCTCAGTGGCCCCGAGGTGGAGGGCGGCAGAAGTGTGCTGATTTGTCCATGACGCAGTACAAGATACAGCATGAGGTATGCATCAAGTCTTCTCCCCCTGGAGCAAGTGAATGCCCCAATAATCAGAAATTATCAGTCCCTGGTTAGATAACTGGTGATCAACTGCTAGATGGAGTCCTATTCCACACTGATAGACCAATATAATTTGGATACTTTGCGCTTATAAATCTGTTTGTACATACACGCACATAAGCACACCTCAAAATAAATTATCTTTGGGGGGTTTTGAGGGGAGCACTAAAATGCTTGATTAATCCATTGAAACCTTAGCGTTACAGTAATACCTCCGCAAACATCCACCTTGTCTAGCGTCCATTCCAGCAAACGTCCGTGGCAAACCCGGAAGTATTACTTCCAGGTTTGCCACTTGGGCATGCACAGAAGTGCTAAATTGCGCATGCACAAAATCACAAACCCCTCCGTGTGCATGCGCAGACACAGTGCTTAGCTCTGCATCCTTTTCGGCTAGCTGCCGGGGCTCCAGAACAGTTCCCGGCTGCAAAATGAGGTACAACTGTATATGTGTAGTATGAGGTGTGAGGCTCATGAAACACAGCACTGAAAGTTCATTGATGCGAGCCTTTGTGAGCATGATGTGTTTGGAAGCCAAAGCTCTTGTTGAGTATCATCTTCGCTGGTGTAATTGCCAGAGCTGTGAATCAGGCAAAGCCTTTTCTCCTTCTCCCTCAAGAGCCCAGACGTGCTCAAGCAGCCATTCCAGAGTTTAGCAAGCCTCCTGCTATCTGAGCAAACTGTCAGCTAGCTGACAAGCAAAGTGGGATGCTTCTATGAAAATCTGGTCTCCAGGAAAATATCTGCCAGCTTCACGATTGCCATTTCCAGAACTGAGAACCAATGCCTCAGCAGTCTGAAATGTGTTCTCTGAGAAACCTTTTCTCCTTAGCCTTTTCTACCACAGCTCTTTCCTTCTCATTCATTCTCACGTAACACATTCTACGCTCTCCCAACATCAGAAAGTGGGTCTAGTTGGTGTAGCCAGCCAATGTTGATTCAATGCGCTGTTTCCGAGCATGGTTTATGTTCCCTGGCCAAAATAATTCACAATCTGCTTTGGTTAAGAATGTAAGACAAGCCTGCTGATTCAGACCAATGGCACATGTAGTCCAGCAACCTGATCTCACAGTGGCTGAGCAGATGCCTGTTGGAAGCCTGCAAGCTGGCCATGAGCACAACAGCACTCTGCCCATCTGTGATGCTCAGCAACTGATACTCAGGGGCATAATGCTCCTGACAGTGGAGGTGGAGCACAGCCATCATGGCTAGCAGCCACTGGTCGCCTTATCCTCGTGAATTTGTCCAATTCTTTTAAAACCATCCAAGTTGGTACCCATCACTGCCTCCTGTGGGAGCAAGTTCCATCGTTTAACGACGTGCTGTATGAAAAAGTACTTTCTGTTGTCTGCTCTGAATCTTCCTACGTACATTCAGCTTCACTGGATGAGTTCTGTGTCATTTGGAGTCAAATATCAACAAAATAATGTCACACGTGTGAAGATTTTTCAGTTACAGTGGTACCTCGGGTTAAGTACTTAATTCGTTCTGGAGGTCCGTTATTAACCTGAAACACCACTAACCTGAAGCACCACTTTAGCTAATGGGGCCTCCTGCTGCTGCAGTGCCACTGCTACACAATTTCTGTTCTCATCCTGAAGCAAAGTTCTTAACCCGAGGTACTCTTTCTGAGTTAGCGGAGTCTGTAACCTGAAGCGTATGTAACCTGAAGCATATGTAACCTGAGGTACCACTGTACTAGAACAGGTGTGGGCAACACAACCACCTGCACTTTGTGAATCTTTTGGTGAAAAAAAGATATATAATTCTGACCCAATCCTTTCCAACAGACCCAATGTTGGTTCCTTTTTGAAACAATGCACTTTCCCTCCTCACTATATGTAGTAATTAGTTCTGGGACTATGAATTTCACTCTCAGAAATTTACTTTCCTGTAAATTGGAGTGTCCATGTACTGTAACTGTGAAAAGTGTGTCGGACAATGACCTGGGAAACTAGGGTTTGAATCCTCACCCAGCCATGACCTTGGGCCAGTCACTGGGTAATCTGGGTAACCTTGGGCCAGTCACTCTCTTTCAGTCTAACCTACCTCACAGGTTTGGGGGTTTTTTTAGGATAAAATGGAGAGGAGAGAACCATGTACACCTTGAGCTCCTTGGAGGAAAAGGAGGTCTATAAATGCAATAAATGAATGAATAATCCCTTCATTGTTAACTATTCCACTGGTCTATCTTAGTCTTCCCAACCTTGAGCACCCTGGTGTTGCTGAACTACAGCTGCCATCATCCCTGACTGTTGATCTAAGGCTAAGGAAGTTAGGAGTTGAATACAACAACATCTCCCTCCTGAGGGACTTGTCTTTAGATCCTTGTATTCATTGTGCTTGGATATGATCACACCTTTAACCATTCCTTAGGTAAAATTCTAAGAACCCTTGTATCAAAGCAAAGTCATTCATTGAGTATCTGGGCACAGACTGCTATTAGTCAGTTTCGATGTCCCTAAAGTCCCATATGGCTGCAGAATATATGAACCTATATGGCAAGTGAAGCAAATTACTGGTCAGGAACAAAATGCATGGGGACGAGCAACTCATCCATAGAAGGCAAGAGCAAATGTACAGTATTCTAGCTTCTCACTGCTCTCATTAAAAACTGATCAGTTTCATTTGTGATGCAGTACTTTCATTCACCTGTCATGCTACAGTGAAGAATGACATGCATACATATTTTTTTCCAAATGTTCCATTTGCATAATGCTGCTACAACATTTCACATTACGCTAGTTAATACTAGTGTTTTGACATTTATAAAGCATCGACTGGGAGCCAAAAGAGGAATTGCTGGACTATCCAGTGTAGAAAAATTAGCCCTGAAATTAAATAAAGAATGAACCAGGTAGGATCAAAATTATTCCCAAAATCAAAGTTTAAAAATAATTAAGAGCAGCATGTTAAAATATATCCTAAACTCAATTTCATGAGGCAAGCTTTTCTAACTAGTTCAACATCCTGCTGCACTCCCAAAGGACATTTAGTTACTAAATATGATGAGGAACAGACACACAGCAGTCCTACATTGGGTTGATCAAGGGTATACCTGAAAGTAAAGTGGTACCTCTGGTTATGAACTTAATTCGTTCCAAAGGTCCGTTCTTATCCTGAAACTGTTCTTAACCTGAGGTACCACTTTATTTTTATTTTTTTAAAACTGAGGTACCACTTTAGCTAATGGGGCCTCCCGCTGCCGCCGCGGCGCAATTTCCATTCTCATCCTGGGGCAAAGTTCTTAACCTGAGGTACTACTTCCAAGTTAGCGGAGTTTGTAACCCAAAGTGTTTGTAACCCGAAGCATTTGTAACCCACGGTACCACTGTAAGTTGAACTCTAAACCAGAGTCATAGTCAACATTATATTAAGCATAATTTGATATGACTACAAATCTAATGATTCCTTAAGACTTCTTATTGGACAAACTATGAGGTTGCAAGCTAACAGTTAAAATAAAAAAGCATTGGTTCAGTTCAGACAAAATGTGAAACTGTGGCTTGGCACTATGTGAACCCCCACCCCACTGCAGCTCCCATGCTCTGATTCAATTACATACTCTTTCTTTAGCATAAACCATAGTTTTTTCCAGTATATCAAAACCTACAAACTATGGTTTCTGTTTCCCATCAAAACCAGGGTTGCAAACTAACTTCAAACTACAGATTGTGATCCTATTTGCAGGACAGATGTAACTAACTGAACCAGAGTATGCCTTCATGTTGACACCAAAGCTATTATGCCAAATGTGGAAGGAAGAGTGGAGAGTTTTGCTTCCTAGTCATAGCTCCCTGCAATTCCATGATGAACTGCTCGCATTTTATTTTATTTTCTTTCTTTTCTTGGGCACATTAGTATAGGTAAACAATGATGGGGAAAAGGGAGAAAATGAGTATTTTAATACCAGTTCCATTTGTAATTTGTTCATTTCCTAAGAGGTAATTTCCTTTTTTAAAAAAATGCAAATGAAATAATTGCTTTACTTACGATAATCTCTGTGAATTTCATCTATTTCTTTCTCTGTCTGTTTTTTGGTAAATGTCATACTCTGCAACAGTAGAACAAACATTACTTTTCAATGAAGGATGAAGGATATAAAGCCACACACCCAAAAATAATCAAGACATAATTATCTAAAAGGGAAGTTTTTATATTCTCCTCACACAACCCTCCCCTCCCCTGACAGCTGTAGTTTAGCACTCTTTCTATACACTCTCAATTGCATTTAACGTGTGCTAGTCTACCTAAAGGGAGATCCTTTTCTCTACAGGGTCAAATTCAAGGTGCTAGCACAAGTGCATAAATCTTTAAATGGCTTGGGACCCAAGTACCTAAAAGAGCACCTTCCCCAATAGCAACCATTTGACATCCTATAATTGGCAAGTGAGGCCTTGTTGGTGGTGCCATCACCAGGGGATGCCCAGTTGGTGTTGACTCATGACGGGGTCTTTTCAGTGGTGGTTCCCCAATTGTGGCTGGCCCTCCCTACTGAGGCGTGCCGGTCTCCGTCATTATTAACTACATCTCATAGATGTGTAGAGTTGGAAGGGATCCCAAGGATCATCTAGTACGGTCCCCTGCAATGCAGGGGGTACACATATGGTACATCCTCAGCTGTGGTTTGAAAAGCTCATTGTGGGATTTTCATCACATGAAGTGGCACATGCTCATTTCTTGTCACTAAGCCTCAGTCAAAGTTTATCAACTTACGCCTCTTCTAGGTTTACTGGATTCCAGTTGTGTTCGAGTCTTCTCATTTTCTTCCAGCTCTCCTACAATTTCAGCAACTGTGGAAATAAACGATTGCCGTAAGCAGAAGCCTAACGTCACGGGGGGCGCCTCTTATATCAAGGCACAAAATGTTTCTGAGAGTATATTCTTTGTAAGAACTGAAACATGCTAGTCTGAAGTGAAAACACATTTTCACCTATAATGAAGCTTTTTCTAAGAGACGGGGAGTACGAAAGAATGGAGGAAGGTGCAGTTCACCTGCTTGTGAAAAGTAAGACCTGAATAGGGGAATAAAGACTGCATCATTGCTGAAAGGGGTAGGAAACATCAGTAACCACATGCTAGCTGCCAGAAGGATCTCAGAATTAGGACAGATTTCTCGTGCCATTCTGAGCAAGCTCTAAGAGGCTTCTCAGGAAATCCTTGACTTAATGTATCTGAGTATTAGACAGTATTTTCAAAAGCAGCAATGGTTTCCTGATAAAGGAGATCACAGAGTGAAGGAGAAAGGTAAATGAAAGAGGAAAAAGGCAAGAGGTTCTTCTTTGTGACTGGCTGCGTTAACAGCCCCTGATTCTGCAACAGTAGCCCATCTCCTGCCCAACAAGCACTGCTTGTTTTCTGCTCCTTGTGTTTCCTTCCCCAGAATCTATCCACCCCAGAGCTATAAGCAACAAAGACAAATCAAGGACTAGAAGACCTCAACAGAAGACTGTGCTAAGAGAGTTTTGAATGTCACTACAACAAGGTCCATAGATCTCCAAGTCACTGTTACATCTCTCATTCGTCAACTCCCAACTGCTGCTGCTATTATTATTATTATTATTATTATTATTATTAAGCTTCTGGAATTCCTAAGCAGCTTCCTCTACTCACCACCCATGTGAAAAGAGGGGCTATGAGCATTAATTGTCACTGCTGTCAGTACTAGCAGGCAAACATTTCTTCAGAGCTAACAGAGCTGAAGCCATATAAAAATAAATGTATACATGTGCATGAACAACATTATGTAGGTGGATAATGATTGAGTTTTCATGCATCAATATTTTCTACTATTCAACAGAACATCTCTAGTTAGAACTGAAATAAAAATTGTTGGCAGGGGGCGGAGGAGTCAGCATGCCCCTGTGAATGTTGTGTAGGGTTAGAGATTAAGATCCTAGACTCTGAATCCCCGACTTGTAATCAAACTCCCAAGACAACAGCTTTGGGCAAATCACTCTCCATTTTGGTGCCCTTTTTTGTGAAACAGAAATATAATTGACCTGTTTTACAGACCTGTGAGATCAAATGAACCAAGCATGGGAAAGATTGGAAACAGTGGTCCTTGGTAGCATTCTTGCCTGTTAGCGCCACCAAGAATTATTTTATTGTTGTTGTTTTTTATTTCTGGTCTTTGAAATTCAAATGGCTGGCAAAAACAAAATAGCAGGACAATTTACAGCATGCTATAAAATGAGAGTTTCTGGCATCACAAATGGATTGTATTTTTGTTTGCAATTGACATGTTTGTTGATTTTAAGTCTGTCCTGCGTAGAGATCATTAATTTAGAGCCTATGGATTTTTCTCACGGGAAAACGGAACTCAAACCTTACTTCCATCAGGAATTCGATACCTTCTTAAAGAAGCTGCTCCATAAATAGATATCTAAGAAATAAGCCCAACATGACTCAACAGTTGGAAAACCTCTCCTGATTTGTAGAAAAATCCAGACTAGATTGAGCAGTTTAGGGAGTGTGATAGGGCCTACAGATGTTGTTGGATTTCAACACTCCCCAGCCTTGGCCAACATGGCTAAAGGTCAAAGGTGGTGGGAGCTGTAATGCAACATGTGGAGGGCCACAGTTTTGCCATTCCTGGACTAGAGTCAGAAACCCAGTTGCTTCTAATGTAAATCACAATAGCCTGAGTTGTATGTAACATTAAAATATGTTTTAATGCTATGGATGAGCTCACACATGCCTGTCTCCAATCTCTTCCTCCAGTGTAGCTGCCAGGAAACTGGAAGTTTTTGCTTCAATTTTCAATTAATCCCAGTTAAGAGGTTTGTTCGAACCATAAGCTGTGGCTAATCTTAACTATGGTTTCAGGCAATTGAGCAAAACCACCATCTGAAATTGGTTTATTTCCCCATACCATAATTACCGCCCCATGGAAAAACTGTGACCAAAAGAAAACAGGCAAGTAAATGTAGGTGACTAGAGAGAACATGATAGATGCTTATAAAATTATGTATGATTCGGAAAAAACAAATTCCGAGCCATATTGCATGTCATGCTTCTCGTCGTTTTACTCGCATCATTTTAAAAGTGTTGCCAGAAGATAAAACTTTGGGAAATTGTATTTTAAATGACCTAGAACATGTTAACTATACAGTGGTACCTCTGGTTAAGTACTTAATTCGTTCCGGAGGTCTGTTCTTAACCTGAAACTGTTCTTAACCTGAAGCACCACTTTAGCTAATGGGGCCTCTGCTGCCGCCGCGCCGCCGAAGCATGATTTCTATTCTCATGCTGAAGCAAAGTTAACCTGAAGCACTATTTCTGGGTTAGCGGAGTCTGTAACCTGAAGCGTATGTAACCTGAAGCATATGTAACCTGAGGTACCACTGTATAAGAAAATGAAAAATGGGTTGACATTTTCATTGAGTTACCCTAGTACATCCAGGTTTGTAGGCATCATGCCTCTGAATGCCAGTTGCCGGGGAACATGAGTGTGTGGGCAGGCACTGCACTTGTGTCCTGCTTGTGGGCTTCCTGCCGGCATCTGATTGGCCACAGTGGGAAACAGAACACTGGAGAAGGACCCTTGATGTGATCCAGCAGGGTTTCTCTAATGCTAACCACCATCATTCATTTTTCTGGAAAAAAACCAACTGTATTTCTCTAGTTCTTGCAGCGACAAAAGTCAAATCAAAACACTCAGAACAGACACTTCTGTTGTTGCCTACGACTACCGGAACCAGGGCAAACACGTTTTAAGAGGTAAGTGGTCATGTTGTCTTCCCCTAGACAAATATTTGTGCCCTCAAGTCGTATTTTCAAATTGTAACTCTAGAGGTCATTTTGACCTTTAGCGGAAATGATTTCCTAGCTTTCTGTTAAAATGGGACAAGTAGAACTGAATCAGAGATTCCTCTCCTAAGTTCTCTTCAGAGATTTTTTTTTTTTACTTTTAAAGTGTGTTGTGCAACTATGTGAGAGTCATCATCATCATTATTATTTAGATTTCGTACATTTTACTGAGTAGGTTACAATTATGCTCAAGAAAATGGGGGGGGGGTTTCCTCAAAATGTATATATCAGATGTGAAAGGCCAGGGGAAAGAGGTGAGTATGTGTATTATACCTTGAGTTTTATAATACACACAGGTCTCACATGACGTTTGGGTCCCATTTTCTTGTGTTTGGATAAGTGAATTTTCGTATAGCGAGTGTTTGGATAGTGTAGCCTGTGTGTATAGAGTTGATTGGCTAGAAGCAAACAATTTACAGCACCCATAGCTAAAATAGCGCAAGACGGAATGGGATGACCACATGCATTGCCGCCACCACCACCCTGGATGAACAAGGACATTCACCAACAATAATTAAGTCTGTAAGGCTGACTTCACTCTATAAACACACAAATAAGCTATTTGAAGTCGCATCCATGTAGCAGCTGCGCAGTGTGTGTGGAGACCATCGTACCACTGAGAATATTGCTGCCAGGGTTACAGGGGAATCCCAACGCCATGTGGAAAGCAACCACTGGACACAAATAGCTACCTTGCGCTGAGCTGACCTCATGCCAATGAAAATTCAAATGGCCTTTCAGCAGAGTGGCTGTTTCGTGCGAAAAGAGTCCAAGACCAAATACGTCCAAAGAGAAATCTGGAATAGGCATGCTCGAAATGTTTTGTTCTCAAATAAATAAAATGGTAGGTAAACAAGCTGTCAGAAAGAGGCATACTTTATGAAAATGTTGGCAGTTTTCAAGGAAAACCATTATCAGCTTCCTACCTGATTTCGGATTTAAAGAATCGCACTCTGAATTATACATGTGCACAAACTCCTGGTGCCTTTTAATAAGCTGTTGTTTCGTTCCCTGAGTGGACAGTCCAAGTTCTTTCAGCCTTCTTCTCAGATCGCGATCAGACAGTAAACTGTACACCACTTTAGACAGTAGCTTTCTTTTTTGTCCAGAGCTGAAATAATTTTAAAAATATCGGAGGGAATCAATAAAGTTTTTCCGGTCAGGCATTTCAACAAATGTATGTGTTTTTTCCTACATTATAGTTACTCAAAAAAACAAAAGCGTGGGGGGACTCACACACAAATGCACTGCAATAAAAGATCAAATACGTTAGAGGACTTTCAGGTCAGCACAGATGGGTGGTGGTGGATAACAGCATTCCTGGTACTTTTCCTAAGCATCTCCACTTTTCATCCCTCTCAGTCGGGTATAGCATTCCTTTCCCAACACCAAGTATTATTATCATCGTCGTCATCATCATCATCAACATCATTTTTATTAAATACTGTTATAACCTGTTTCAGCTCCGAGGAGCTCAATGTTCTATCCACTTTCTACTGTCAGAACCATCTTGTGATGTAAGCTAAGCTGAGGGGATCAGGAGTTTGATTGAAATAAAATGTTAAAAAACTATCACATTACAGAATATGAAATGCCATGAGCCAAATACTTTGGGTCTCTCTTTCTGATATTATACAATTATATAAATTATATTCATTTTTAATATAAATTGTTAATACAATGTGTTAATATGACCAAATTCCTTCGAGTGCCAGTTAATGGAACTTGTTATTAATTATCATTTCAAGTGTTTTACCCAACCTTTCTCTTAGATAATGAAAACCTCTTACAAAATATAAAACCAACAATAGGACCAACAGTTTAGAACATCAGTAATCAGAATTTAACACAGACAGCGGCATCAGTACATTGTTACTAAAATGCCACAACCCCAAAAGGCTTGCTCAAAGAACTATCTTTATTGCCCACCAGAAAATGATTAGAGGTTGATCTAGGCAGCCTGACTTGGGAAGGGCATCCCACAGCAAAAGCTCTGTCACTCACGCCTATCAGGTGCACCTCTGATGAGGACAGAAAGCAAAGTCTCTGAAATTAGCTTCCATGCTTGAGTTGTATTCATATTAGAATCTTCAGCATACCAAAGATGCCATCAGCAACCATGAGGCCAAACTTCATCATCCCAATGGATACTTTCACCCCGCAACAAACAGTTTGGCAACCTCAAGGGCTCCAACAACAGAGGGCCTTTGTGTCAAATGTAAAGGAAATGGTCTTCCAGCTGTTCAGCAATGGGAAAGACGATTTTGCTTTGGAAGTGTGTTTTACTGGCAAGTCCTGAACACTTCATATCGAAAAATGAAGTTAAATGTATTTGAAAGCAAGCTTTAATTTTAACTGCAGTTTTAATCAGAGCGTTCTAATTATCATAATCTTTGTTTTCTCTAATGCAGGTGGCGAGAAGATACACTTTCTCTATGGGAGGCAGTTCTTTAAGATGCTGGTAGGGAATGCAATTTTTCAATGGGTAAAACTGCATTATATTACTTCCAACCATCCTAACAGCATAAATTGCAAACAAACCGAGAAGGCCCTCTGTCTGGTTCCCTGTAACCTCACTTCTCGCAATGAGGGAACCGCCAGAAGGCCCTCGGCACTGGATCTCAGTGTCCGGGCTGAACGATGGGGGTGGAGACGCTCCTTCAGGTATACAGGACCGAGGCCGTTTAGGGCTTTAAAAGTCAGCACCAACACTTTGAATTGTGCTCAGAAACGTACTGGGAGCCAATGCAGATATCTCAGGACCGATGTTATGTGGTCCCGGCGGCCGCTCCCAGGCACCAGTCTAGCTGCCGCATTCTGGATTAATTGCAGTTGCCTTCAAAGGTAGCCCCACGTAGAGCGCATTGCAGTATTCCAAGTAGATAACTAGAGCATGCGCCACTCTGGCGAGACTGTCCGCGGGCAGGTAGGGTCTTAGGCTGCATACCAGGTGGAGCTGGTAGACAGCCGCCCTGGACACAGAATTAACCTGCGCCTCCATGGACAGCTGTGAGTCCAAAATGACTCCCAGCCTGTGCACCTGGTCCTTCAGGGACACAGTTACCCCATTCAGGACCAGGGAATCCCCCACACCCACCCGCCCCCTGTCCCCCCAAAACAGTACTTCTGTCTTGTCAGGATTCAACCTCAAAGTTCCCTCTTCAAGCCTTCCACCCCCCTACACATGAAAGTTTGGAGGGTGAAGCTGGCAGGGACAGTTGTGTGTCCTGTCCCCCCCCCCCCGCTCATTCTTTGAATGCACGAAGGCTAATGAAGGTTAGGTTTTCTTTGTCATAGTATAGCTTAATGTGCAAATAAGCCTATGAGGCAAAGAATCTTTGTTTAAAGAAAGAATGGGAACTGAGCTTTTTCAAGAGTCTGCACTGACAACCAGCTCCACACATCATTTGAAGCACAGAAAACAGAAAAAGGTTAGCATACTTGTATACAGTTACTAGATTTCCTGTGTGAAACCCAGAATCATAAATAACTGCCCCTCTGAAATACTGCTTTAAAATATATGTTGGCCATTCTCCATGTGAAGCAAAAAAACCCAAAACCCACCACAGATAATATTCCTTACAGGCAAGCTAAATGTCCTAACTGCCATTGTAAGGAAGTTGAACACATTGCCAAGGTCATGCTCAATAACGTTTAGTAGCTAAATCTTTTGAGACAAGAATCTTCTCAGAGGCTGTTTTAAACTGCATGACGCCTAGACAAAAATAAACCACATTACAGAAAACAGCCACATTTCTTAGAATTCCAGAGGGAAAGCGTGTTCCAGCCATATATAAATCTTTACATCTGCAAGTAATAACAAAAATCAAGAAACAGTCAAAAAGCTGTCAAAATAAAGATGCTAGCACCTGTTCAGAGTGCAATAGAGAGACCTCTGTGGAAATAAGATGACTTGCAAACATTTGTCATTGTCTTTCCATGGCAAAGTGCTAACACATGGTAAGCTTGTGGTATTTTGCATTCAGTATAACACTAAGAACTTTTAGTAATGAAAGCACACATTTGAACTAGAGAGAGCACAAGGGAAAGAATTAACTACTGAGCAAATACAGAGATTTCAAAATCCCAGTGCATCATTTGCAAAACAAAATTAAAATGGCAGATTAGCCATGCTCATATTTCCTACTATTCCACTAGGAATTAAATCAAAGTTTGAAATCAGGGCTGGAGAAATGGCTCAATAAATTTATATCAGAACCGACAGCACAACTACTGCTCAGTGAGTGTGCAATGCAGCCCCTTCGTGTGATGTGGAAAAATAAGCCAGGAAATCTTTAACTATTAGTTTCTTGCTTCATGAAACCAGGACACTACAGTTAATGTCTTTAGAACAAGTTATGATTTTAAGCAATCTTTGAACCATAGCTTCATATCCTGGCTTGTTCCAAACCTGTTAGCCATAGTTTTCCAGTTCAAACAAAACAGGAAACTATAGTTAATGGAAGACTTTGTAATCTGTTTGCTCACTCAAAGAAGCTGTGCACGGGCACCTGTTCCTATCTCGGCTGTTGAACTTATCATCTACACACAGCCATTGTGCCCCTATAGTTTGGATCACAAATCAATGAGTCCTATTTAGGCACTTTGTTCCAAACAGGTGAAGGGGACACATGGGGCTACCCCTCCTCATAATGAAATAAATTTGCTGGTCATGTTGTTGTTGTTTAGTCTTTTAGTCGTGTCCGACTCTTCGTGACCCCATGGACCAGAGCACGCCAGGCACTCCTGTTTTCCACTCCCTCCCACAGTTTCGTCAAACTCATGCTGGTAGCTTTGAGAACACTGTCCAACCATCTCGTCCTCTGTCGTCCCCTTCTTCTTGTGCCCTCAATCTTTCCCAACATCAGGGTCTTTTCCAGGGAGTCTTCTCTTCTCATGAGGTGGCCAAAGTATTGGAGCCTCAGCTTCAGGATCTGTTGCTGGTCATACCTGGAGCCAAACCTTTATCTGCATTAGTTTGAAGCTTAGGCCAAGAGTGAGTGACTGGCCCAAGGTCACCATGTATAGGGTTTCCAACATGAGGACAAGAACCCTCATAGCTGAAAATGCTATGTGCATCGAAGGTCATCATGGGTTGACTGGGGACACACCTATAGCTTATTTGACACATTCAATACTCATGGTACTGAAAGCCTGAAAAGGCCTACCACTTTAGAAATGACAGCACTCTGTTAACAAGACTTCCTTTTCCTGTGTTCTAAATCACCAGTATGCATTTGAGGGTGGCATGGAAAGAGGTATGTAGAGCTTTGCCATAGTTGTGGAGCTCATAACCACAGCTACAGTGCAACCTGCATGTGTACCCCATAGTAAATGGGTAAGCCAAACATTTCGAGGGTCAACATACTGGAACAAGTTGCAGGTGGTCATCCTCCCAGTGGGCCAGTGTGGTGCAGTGGTCACAGTGCCTGTCTAGGAGCCGGGGGACCAGGGTTTAAATCCCTACTCAGTCATGAAGCTCACTGGGTGACCTTGGGCTATTTGAATGTACACTGTGATCTCCGAGACACAATAGAAAACAAATAGTCTTTGTGTAACTGAGGCCTTAAAAAGCTGGAGTCTGCCTTACATAGTTATGAAGAACTCCTTAAAGAAAAAGGCAGTGTATATATCTTAAGCTTGTTAGACCCCATTGCATTCCCATCAAGCATGATATTCTGTTTCACTGGAAGTGAATTCTATATTCCTAAGTGGGAAAACAAACAATAATGAAGAGGCCCATCTCTGCAATCACGCCTCTCTATTTCTAGCAGTCACAGATATAGTCAATGGGTACACGCAACTGCATTCCCTAACTTGACTAATTTGGCACCAGCGCCTCTTGTACTCCACAAACTTATCTAATCCCTTCTTGTTTATTTATTATTTCTAACACATATGAATCACTGTCCTGCCACAGGCATTCAAAACAATTTGCGACAAATGCCACCAATAACGTTCCCTAGCAACAAGCTCAGCTCCACAGGCAACTCACGCGTTTCATCTCTTTAAAAAAATAAAAAATCTTTGACATCGTTCACCCTGTTTGTGCTATTGCTATTTCATACAGTAATGCAGAATAAACCATTCTACCCTATTCACAAATGAACTCCATTCATGATTCTTTTATTCAAGGTGATTGTAGGATTCTGTCATCTACACAAGACTTTATATATGATCTACTGGGATCAATTAGAGATGTTACTTTCCTACTAATGACATTAGTTTCCTACTAATGAAATCAACTAAGGCTGTCCTCTACCCACATTTGTATTGTGCAAATAATGTATCACACACTATGCTTCTTGATGTTGTTGTTGTTTTAAATGGTTAAACATAATCACTGCATTTAAACTTGTCCACTCACTATCCTGGCTTTGTGTGTGCCTTCATGAGAGAAAACAAGGAGAAGGGATTAAAATACATGGCTAGAAAGCGTTTTTCTATGTCCAATGCAATGCAACAAGATCACCGATCTTTAAGAGCAAAAGCAAACTCACTGGTATGGCAATCATTAGTACATCATGGGTAAGCTTGTGGAACAATTAGAGGAAAACACCCTAAGGAGAAGCTCACAGACTACTGAGATAGATTGGATGTAATCATAGTAAAAAAAAAGATGTGTGTCTGTACTTGATTGGATGTGATCAGAAGCTTGAAGGGCTTCTAACATAGCAAACAATTGAAATCCATAGCACCCTAACATATTTTCTTCAAAATAAAGCTTTCTGGTTTGTTGTACTTGCTGAGCAAGTTTGTACATAATCAGTCTCCAAAGCATTCGAATTTTGTCAATCCATGGCTCTTTAGAAGACTATATGAGAATCTTCTATAGACTTTGCTGGTCTATATAATTGCTTCATTAGGTCTTGATGCATGGACCCAGCATCATTAGATTCAGAAGCATGGCTTTAAAAAGTTACCTGCAGTTATCTAATAATAATGATGTGCAGAAATTCCTGGAAGTAATCAGGAATCACACTGCAGAACATCCACACTGTTGGATAGTTCCAAAGTGGGGGGGCGGGGGAAGATGAATCAATCTGCCTATGCCTCTTCCAGTAAGTATAACTATAATTTGGATATAGCCAGTGAGGTCTTGCAAGGGTAGTGCTCCACCTACTGAGAATTTTGCACTGTGCCTCCTTCTTATTTGTGTTGATTGACAAGGTAGAGAAAGAGGTCCAGACATAACGCCAATCATCTTTCTTCCAAAGATTCAGCTATGCTATGTTTTATATGCCTGTACCCAGGCTGGGCTGTCATCCAAAAGTGGTACCTGAATGATATTATAAATAAACATAAATGATGCCTTTAGCTAACAATACAATAGCATCTATGAAGGATTCAAAGGAAGTCAGTGGGTGCTTGCTTTAAGTCTGGCTAAGAAAGTGACAAAGACCCAAATATTGATACAAAGGCAGCAAGACTGGTTCAGCTTGTCTCCAAACAACTGTGCAGGACAGATGTTCCCCTTTATTCAATAAATCCAATGACTTTGAATAAATTGAACACCTGGAGTATTGTTGTTGATAATGGCATTTCCCCCCTTTTGGGGGGTGCTTAATAATATCGTTTGTTCACAAGCAAACGAAAAAGCTTGGCACAATCTGGTACATAATGGCATCTCCTTGCAGCAAGCATGGGCAGCATTCACCAGAAGCTCACTCACTCAAGTAACTTACCTCCGGAGACTGTCTTTCTTCTCATCTCTTCTCAAGCAGCCATCAAGGTGTTTATTTATATGAAGTTCTTGAACAGGAACCCCGCAGACAGGGCACTCCACTGAAACATTTGTAAGCATTCATGTTAACACAAACATTCCTAAAGAATGCTTGCCAACTGAAGAAAACCATTTATTTTCATAAGGGAGGAGGGAAAGGGTTGGTGTTTTTGTGCAAAGCAAATGCAGATTTTGGGGTGAAGGTGTTCCTAATTTATGAACACCATTTCATTACCTGTTCCAAATGGAGCTTGCTTCCGCAAAAATACAAGTACAGACCTCACCAGCCACTTTCTATATAGAAACATGTCTTTCCTCTAGCAAATTTAGGATATTTAAGATTCACAATGGCACCAGCAATGCATCCTCGTCTAGATTTTCCCAAACATGATTGCATTTACCCCAAATGACACAGCCCAGTGGTCCAGGTCTGCGGAACATTTCCTGCCAGCCTGGAAAAAAGGGGAGCTCCGTTCTCCAGCAGAAAATTGAAGTCAAAAGTGCATATTAATTCACATCCTAAAATCCAAAGAATCACTTTCTCTTTAAAACAGAATCAGAAGGAGCCATTTGTAGTTTTCAGTTGTACCTCGCACTCTAGCTTTGATAGACCTGACTAAATTTTACCTGGTTTTAACTTGCACTGACAGATGCAAGTTTTCAGTTGCACCTTATTTTCACCCACAACAACAGTCTAACATTTATAATATAGGGGAACAGAGCTTATGAAGGTTGAGGGGTGTTTTTAATGAAGGTTAAGCCCACCCTTTTTAAAACTAAGCTGATTCTCCCACTAGCAAGATCTGTGTTTTATAGAACTATATATGGTGGCGTTTCCTCCTTTTTATCCCTTCTCCAAAATGGAAGCTTTTAGCCTAGTTTACTGTGGCCCCTCCAGCTTCCCTGCAGAGTTAGCTATAGGCTTCGTACCCATAGAATGTAGCTCCTGAGTTATGAGTTCTTTCAGGATCTGGCTCCTAGCATACAATTATCTTACACTGGATCCTTATTATTCTGAACTGTTTTAATTAAATAAATGGGTGCTACCTACCTTGCATATCTGCTTAACTGCCTTTCTTGTTTGGTCATCTCAGGCTCCCTTTAGCACGTGGCGCAGGGCAATGTTGGATTTTATAGCTGGATTTTATTGTCCTACGGCTGGTTTGCGTTATTGATTTATGGCTTTATTGAGTTGCTGTGTCATGCTTTAATTTTGTCTATTTATTTATCTGTGTTATGTCACCTAGAGAACATTTTTATAAGGCAACTTATGCAACAAATTAATTGTATACAGATATTCAGCTCAGCTATTCCACTGTAAGTCAAAGCTTTAAAAGGTCCAGTGTATGTTTCAGAGACATAAAGGGGGAAGGTAAAATAGAGTAGTACAAAGCCAGAGGACAGAAAATAAAAAATGGAATATAGTACTGCATTTATTTTCCTTATGCTTCAGACAAGGAAGGGGAATATTTTATTTATTTACTTGCTGTTTTTATATAAAGCCATCCAAAAGCATTATTCTCTGTGTGGTTTCCAACATAAAACGATAAACACCATTAGAAACACAATATCCTTAAAACACAGTAATTATTCCTATATAATAATTGGAATTATTCCAACTGGAATAATTGGACTGGAATTTGGGAGCAGGGAGTAAAGTTTATTTTTCATGGGCATAGAGACTGGGAAGTCACTTACTAATGTAGCATTTCTTGAAATGTTAATTATTAAAATGTGTTCTGATGCTTCTATAAATAACACTGAAAAAAGAGATCAGGAATGCCAAATTCATCTAAGCAATAATGTTTTGTTTCTAGGCCAACTGGGTTCCCACACTGTATTCCAAATAACATATAAATTAGCAAAGATAATTATATATGATATAAGGTAGTGTACAAAGGATATCGTTGCATTTCACATTTATGACTCAATTCACAAGATGGAGTTAGAAGGTTTTCACTCTTTCCCCTTTCATATTAAGGCAGCCAAAAAAAATGCCCATTAAAATATGCAAGAACAACAATGGAATATCATGAATGTAAAGGCTTTATTACTGGCAATTTAAAAACATAACCTCTGAATTTTTCACTTCTTTTGGAATTAAGGAGGTTTCAACTGCAAAGCACCACTTGACTAGGGATTCTATAAAAGTCCATTTTTTAACCGAAAACTGTTCAACTGAAAAAACTACAGCAGAATCCTTTTAACATTATCACCTGGTGGGCATCCTACTGCCTTTTTCTTAAGACCCAAAAAGAAACAGGATGTTACACTGAGCAAGAATTTAAACACAGTAGAAAACATTCTATTACACAACTCTATCTTCTCTTAATATATTTAACATTTTCTGTGTTAATAGGAATACCTTTCCATCAGATGGCTGAGCACTATTTAAAGCACCTATGTGCTGCATCATCAAGAAGATTGTCGTTTAGGAGTCAGTGCCACACTAGCTGATACTAGTTGATTGTTGCAGAAGGCATAGTTATGGCTGAGTGCACCAGATTCATTTTTTTTGGCCACTGTAGCATGATAATTGAACTATGGGCTGGTTTACTATGGTAAACTATACTTAACATTACAAGAATGAATCTAACCTTTCCCCAGGCTTGTTCCTCAAGAATGGCCACAAGAATGAGTTCAAAAACTTCTACTTCTGCTCCAGATTTTTAAGATAAACCCTAACTTGCCCTACCATCTCTACCCAGACAAACTGTGGTTACTCTTAAGCTGAAATAAGGAAAGTGCAAGCCATAGTTTCTGAAGTTGCCTGGTGTCCACTAACACTAAGATTAACGACAATTTAGGTGTCAACAAAATGCTAAACTGTGGTTAATTTTTAAAGGGAATGGACACTTCCAATCTCCTCTTTACCGAGGAAGGAGGGGCACGCATGAACCCAGCAGGAAGCTAAACCATTAGGACGAGAGATCACTTTGTACACATTTCCATTTAAGGTGCCATAAAGAATGCACAGGGATTGTTTCAGAATCAGAGAGAGAAAGCAGTTTGTGAAACCAACTTAAGAAATGAATATGAACCTTACATTTCACTGGAGTCAATGTTTCAGAAACTCATGATTGAACCAAAAACTTACCGTAAATTTCGCTCCATAACACAGTTTTTTCCTCCTAGAAAGTAAGGGGAAATGTCTGTGCGTGTGATGGAGCGAATGCCTACAGATGGCGGGGGAATCTGCTGCAGTCGTGAGCAGTCCGTGGCTCGCTTTGAAACAGCAAAGCGGGTGTAAGCGGCTCCTGTCAGCTAGCAGAGCCGGGGAGGAGGGAGAGAAGCAGAGCGGGAGTTGGCTGCTTTAAAACAACCCCTGCTCTCTGTCCCTGTCTGCAGTTTTTTGCTGTCCGATTTTGGATTAGCCACTGTAGGGGCTGTGTGTGTGTGTGCTTGAGCTATCGTTCTCCTCCTGCTTCCCCTTCACTCTCCCTGCGCCCCTGCGTCTTTAGAACTGACACTCTGTGTGTCTCTGTGTGTGTGAGGGCTCCTTCTCCTTCTCTTGCTTCCCGTTCACTCCCCCAGTGCCCCTGCGACTTCCAGCGCCCTGCGCCTTTAGGGCCAGTTCTCTGTGTGTGTGTGTGTGTTTTGACCTCACTGCGCTTGTTGGGGGAGAGTGTTGGTCGCAATTTTTCTTGATTTGTCTCAGAGTGGTTACTATCATGGTTTCCATGCCAGGGAGGAGGGAGAGAAGCAGAGCCTGCTTGTTTTAAAGGAGCAAAGCCGGAGAGGAGCCTCTCCTGCATTATTAGCAGCATCCTTCTCCACCCCCCCCCCACGCGTGCTCCTTGTCCCTTGAGTGCTTTTCCTTCCCTCTCCCCACTTAAAACGTGGTGACAAAGCACGGATCCACATGGATCCTCAGGATTTTTGCACTGGGTCACCCCAAACTCACCGTCAGTTCACATGTCTGTGGCCACAGCATGAACCACAAAAAACATACATCCACTGTTTCGTTTAGAATATTTTTTTCTTGTTTTCCTCCTCTAAAAAATACGTGCGTGTTATGGTCAGGTGCGTGTTATGGAGCGAAAAATACGGTAAACTCCTTAATAATCCAACCCCAAAAGACCCATCTGAGTACAGATGAAAAATCAATGTGGAACCTTGGTGCATACAGAAAAAATAACGATAGAACAAAACCAACAACTTACCCTTTGGGATAACTTTTATTGCAGATGTGGAAGGCGTTTCAGGGTTTCTGGTGCCTGCTGCTTCTGTGTGAAGACTCTCTTGGTCCTCTTGAGAGCCACATGGGATCTCCTCCTGCTCCATTTTGATCTGTTTACTTTCCTTTTCAGATGGGTTTAAGTGCTTTCTACGGGCTGGAATGGTCTCTTTGACTATAAAGGTATCAGCAGATTGCTGTTCTTGTTTTAAAACAAGACCAACCGAGGAACTCAAAATATGGACTTGGTCGGAAGCCTTCTTGGTAAGCGGCTTTGGAGAAGAAAGTGCTGCAGGATCTAAGACTGCCTGGAACAGCCGCTGTCTAAGAGTAAACACAGAACTATGTCAGTGTATTACTATGCTATGTATTTTTGTGTTTTTATATTGTAAACCGCCCTGTGATCCTCAGATGAAGGGCAGTATAGAAATTTAATAAATATAATAAGAAAAATAATAATTACTATTTATACCCCGCTCATCTGGCTGGGTTTCCCCAGCCACTCTGGGTGGCTCCCAATGGAAGGTTAAAGATACATTAAAACATCAGTCATTAAAAACCTCCCTAAACAGGGCTGCCTTCAGATGTCTTCTAAATGTCATATAGTTGTTTATTTCTTTGACATCTGATGGGAGGGCGTTCCACAGGGCGGGCGCCACTACCGAGAATGCCCTCTGTCTGGTTCCCTGCAACTTCGCTTCTTGCAGCGAGGGAACCGCCAGAAGGTCCTTGGCACTGGACCTCAGTGTCGGGGCTGAACAATGAGGGTGGAGACGCTCCTTCAGGTATACTGGGCCAAGGCCGTTTAGGGCTTTAAAGTTCAGCACCAACACATTGAATTGTGCTTGGAAACGTACTGGGAGGCAATGTGGTTTTTTCAAGACTGATGTTATGTGGTCTCAGCAGCCGTTCCCAGTCACCTGTCTAGATTATTCTGGATTAATTGCAGTTTCCGGGTCACCTTCAAAGGTAGCCCCACGTAGAGCGCATTGCAGTATTCCAAGAGGAAGATAACCAGAACATGCGCCACTCTTGTGATAATGATGATGATGATGATGATGATGAATAATGGTTCCTCGTGACACATATATGTTCATTCCAGCTATGTATCATCATCATCATTTTGTTTGTATGCTGCCTTTCCATGGTTGAAACTATGCTCAAGGCACAGCTTCTCGGCCTTTTGGCTAAGATCAAGTGTAGAAACTATGCTCAAGGCTGCTTACAACACAAGATTTACATAATTACAAACATAACAGAAATCATAAATAATAAATAGAACACATCAAAAAGTACACAACCAAATGGAAACAATTTCCATGTAAATCGTAAGATCTAAAACTAAAGGTACAACAATAATATCAATAACAGCAACAGCTCTCTCAACCCCCCATAAACAATACTCCAGCCCAAGAATCTGTTCAACAGCCTCAGCTTTTGTAGCTGGAGTCAGTCAGCGCACCATTCTCCCAGGCCAGATGGGAAAAGGCCAGCAAGGCAGGGTGCAGGTCTTCCATGGGTTCACAGCCAAGATGGTCTCATTTAAAACAACACAGATAAAAATTAAAAACAATTTAAAAGAGGAGCCCTCTCTGCTAAGCTGCAGTCCTTGTGAAGTCTGTCAAGCCCCGCCCCAAACCAGGTAGAAAAGGGCAAGGGCAGGGCTCTTCAGTGAACCCTAACCCTCAGCAGGCAGTCTTGCATATATATATCAAACAGAAGAACCAAAAAGCAAAAACGTAACACAAAAAGATGACTGTAGGGATGGACAGTGGGGTCCAGAAGGAGCACACTTTCCACCAGCAGGCAGCCACAGTCTGCCTGCACACGTGACCTTGGGGTGCAGGAAAAACTCCCCCTCAGACAAGTCATAGCTGTTCCCTATGTCTAACCTTTTGCGGTCTCAGCAGTCAGCGGTGTCCTGTCTGTGACCTTTTGTCCCTGAGACCTTTTGTCTCCTTCATCATACACTGTGCAAGGGGAAAATGACGCTGTGGAAACAGGTGCCAAAATAGCTTTGTACCACCCCACGATATAGGAACGGAAGATGTGTAAAGGTCACAGCCCAAAAATGTATCTGCCTAGCTTGCATATTTGTCTCAATAAAAGGAGGCTCCACAGGAATGGCAGCAGCTCGCTTCAGCCCACCTGTGCGCAGCTCACATGATGATCAACACCTGTCTTGGGCCTTCACTTCAGATGACAAAAATATTGCTACTGAAATTATAATACTCATTCTTTTCATAACTTCAATAAGCTAAGTGGTGACATCTAGTGGTCATATATTGGGTGCAACCATACCACATATTGGACCCAAGAGACTGGCTATTTATTTATTTATTATTACCCACCCTTCACTAGAAAGTCCTAGGGTAGGTCACAACAATGTGAATAATGGAACGCCATGGGTTCACTGTAACATCTGGAAACAAGTAGCTTGGCATATTTTAGACTCAGGTAGGTAGCCGTGTTGGTCTGACGCAGTCGAAATAAATAAAAAAAATTGTCCAGTAGCACCTTAGAGGCCAACTGAGTTTGTTCTGGGTATAAGCTTTTGTGTGCATGCACACTTCTTCAGATACACATGCAATGGTACCTCAGGTTGCATACGCTTCAGGTTACAGACTCTGCTAACCCAGAAATAGTACCTCGGGTTAAGAAGTTTGCTTCAGGATGAGAACAGAAATCACGCGGCGGTGGCACAGTGGCAGCGGGAGGTTCCATTAGCTAAAGTGGTATCTCAAGTTAAGAACAGTTTCAGGTTAAGAACGGACCTCCAGAACGAATTATGTTCTTAACCCGAGGTACCACTGTAATTTGTATAATTTTAGACTTAGCACAAGTAAAAGAAGAGATGGGCACAGCAGATGTCAAAAACTTAAGAGGATTGGGGGAAGACTCCTACCTCCTGTATTTTCTTTGGAGGTCTGAAAATCACTTTTGGTCACTTCTCAAGATTGCTTAGATGAATCCTAACCCTTGTTTTCACTTTGTGTCAATTTGACCCAATGAGTTTTCAGGGGCAATGAAACACAATGGCCAAAGGGGGCAACGGAAGAAAGCAGTCGATAAGTACACACAGGTTTGCCCAACCATTTAATGTTTCTCAATCTAAGATGACAAGGCTCCTGGAACCCCTCATAGCAAAAGACAATGCACGTCACATGATAACGAAACAAAGCAGGCAATTAATCAATCATGAACAGCATACATAATTGCTGGAAAACAACAGTGGGAGAGTGCTGTGTTGCCATGCCCTGTTCAGGGGTTCCCCGGACGTCTGGTTCCCCCGGGGAACAAGAGGCTGAACTAAATTGTTCTTTGGTCTGATCCGTTAATCATGCAAATTTATTTTATTGATTGATTGATTGATTGAATATATACCACCCTATACCTGGAGGTCTCAGGGCGGTTCACATAAAAATATATAAAAGCAATAACCCAATAATACCCCCCCCAAAAAAAAAACAGCCACATTTTAAAGGGGTGTGGGATGTTGATCAGGTCGACCAAAGGCCTGGTTAAAAAGGAACGTTTTTGCGTGGCGCCTACATGAATTTCAGTGGGTCTACTCTGAGTAGGACTAGTATTGAACTAATCAGAATAGGAAAGATCTCTACACATCAGAGCAATACTTTCTGTGCTGAGAAATGAAAACTGACATAGTACTGGCTGCAGCTCTACATAAATGTCACTAAATAAATAAATAAGCCTGTATAAGCTTGCAAGAAGAACCCCGCCATACCTCTTTTTGATATGTACTGCATAAACCTATTTACAACTCTTATCAAGTAACGGTTCTCCACCAGGACAGTCTGGAATATGAGCACTTTGAAATTGAATTTCACATCTCAATTCCTTGAAAATGTCACCCTGCTAATAAATCCCGGTCTCTGCTTTCAGGCAGGAAGGCTCTGTTTGTTTGTTTGTTTTCATGTGAGCTGAAATTTATTCAGAAAGGTTTGGGTCAGTAGCCTTCAGTCCTAGACAAAGGACAGACATCCCTAAGATTCGGATATATTACAAAGCAGCCCAATAAAACCACTCCAATCCCCTTATTTTGTGGGGGTTCTCATTGACCTTAACGCCAGCTTACCACAATTACCACCAGGTCAGTATTCTACTGAAATAAAATTATATTTATTCACATAAACCCAGAAACTGGAAGGGAAAGAGAAAATAACTTATATGGTTTGGATCCAGAAAATTACTTAATATAAGACGTTTTGGTGAAGGTGAATTTGTACCTCTTCCTCAACTGGCAGTCTCCCGAAGCCCTCCAAATGCTTCTCACAAAGGTCAGGCAACCCTTCTGAATGGGCCACAGTGGTGGGATAAGGGAGCAACTGCTGAAAAGTGAGCTGAGGCCCCGCCAAAATTCTACTATAATATTCCCCCCCCAGTTTTTTTAGAACTATCAACCAAACAACCACCAAACCCACCTTTGAAAGGAGGAAGGAAAAAGCTATGCCTTTCACAAACCTACCAGAGTAGAAATCCAAAAATTTTCACAGCTGCGCAGTAAAAGCCACATTTTTCAATGATCAATTGAAGTTGGGAACATTTCTTTTAACCTTAAAACACAAACCAGCCGAGCGTTTTCACCATAATTATTTCTTTATTACCTCATAAAATATACAATGGTTCCTCTATAAACTCCATCCCAGGCCTGTGTGTGTTTGAATATTATGGACGCCATTAATCTTCTTAGATAAGAGACGAAATAGAACTATTAACACACAACAGACTGCTTTTAGCAGCGCACGCTCTTTCCTTTGAATTCTAGAACTTATTTTTATGTTTTATTTACTGGACATTAAAATGTGTCCTGGGTACACAAATCTAAGGAGACTGGGAGAGGCATGTTTCTTGGGAAAGTTTATGGCAATTAAATGGTCGAGACCAGGCTTTGTACAGAGTGAAGATGTCAAAGAGACTAGAAGGCCAAGATAGGCCACAAGAAACCACTACTCTGCTCTGGGTCTGCCACATATATCTCGCCAACACTGTAGAAATCAGAGAAGGCGGCAACACCAAAAGTCTCTATGTGTAGCTGGTTTACAGCAGAGGAAGCCAAAGAAATGTTCTGCTTTGTTGTGGACTCCAGCTCACATCATCCCTCACCAGCAGCCAAGCTGGCTGGGGCTGATGGGAATGGTAGTCCACCACATCTGGAGGGAACTGCACTGCTCTATAAGAACAAAAAGTAACCTCTCACTGATGATGAATGTCTTTGCTGCCAACAACAGACCATGGATAAATTATGCTACTTCAAAATGGGTTGCTTGTTTTTTTTTTGTAGCTTCTTGCATGACGTTATCAGGGGAAGAGCCTTCAGACGCTGAAGGCAAAAGAAGTTGTCTTTTATGTTATGAACCACCCTAAGATCAATGGATGAAGGGCGGTATAAAATCTTAATAAATAATAAATACTGTGGAACCTTGGTCGCCGAACGTAATCCGTTCCGCAAGACCTTTTGACTTCTGAAACGTTTGACAACCAAGGAACAATTGCCGGTCAGCAAGTTCCATTGAGAAAAATGGAGAAACGCACCTCGGAAGCTGTTCGACTTCCGAGGCGCATTCAAAAATGGAAGCATTCGCTTCCGGGTTGTTGGCGTTCGAAAGCCAAAATGTTCAACTTCCGAAGCATTCAACAACCGAGGTTCCACTGTAGTAATCATCATTCAGTGCTATTTTTATAGAAAAAGAGGTGCAGGGACTCACCATGAATGCCTCCCTTATGCTCTTATAATGTCAAAGGCGCCCACCTGAGAAGTGCCAGAACTGAGTTCCAGTGATGGAAATTCCTGATCATCATTAGAACTGTAGAGCTTGAAGGGTTCTCAAAGTCACAGAACCCAACTGCCATCTTCACACACGCAGAGACATACACGAATGCCAGATAAAGGGTCCTCCACAAGTCCCTACAGATCTTATCCCCCCACCAGGCTGATGACTCAATTGAGTAATAAAAACTTCCTATCACTAGTCAGCTTCTTCCAGAAGAAACATTCACAGGAATCCTGTCCTTGTAGCAGTCTACTGTCAGTTTCCCCCATGCCATGCAAAAAAGAAATAGCAGTACCATTTTCACACGCAGAAACATCAGTGCCTAGCATAGTTATTCCCATGACTGCAGTACCTAAGAAGTGCTTTTTCAATTAGAGAAAATGTGACTGGCCTTGCAGACAACTTCACTGTCCAGAAAGTGGGAGAAGCAACAAGAGGAACAGCCATTTTAGATCTGGTCCTAACCAATGTTTATGACCTGGTTAGTGGGGTAGAAGTGGGAGGATCATTAGGCGCGAGTGATCATGCTCTTCTGAAGTTTACTATACAGCGGAAAGGAGCAGCTAAGCATACTAGGACTCAATTTCTTGACTTCAAGAAAGCCGACTTCATAAAACTTAGGGAAGTGCTGGGTGAGATCCCATGGACAGTAATACTAAAAGGAAAGGGAGTTCATGATGGCTGGGAGTTTGTTAAGAGGGAGATAGTAAAAGCACAACTTCAGGCAATACCAATGAGACAGAAACATGGAAGGTGCCTAAAGAAGCCAGGGTGGCTATCTAAAGAACTTTTAACTGAGTTAAGACTAAAAAAGGATGTGTACAAAAAATGGAAAAGGGGGGAACCACCAAAGAGGAATTCAAACAAATAGCCAGCACGTGTAGACACAAAGTCAGAAAAGCTAAAGCACAGAATGAACTCAGGCCTGCTAGAGAGGTTAAAAGCAACAAAAAAGGCTTTTATGAGTATGTTCGTAGCAAAAGGAAGAACAAAGAAACAGTGGGGTCACTCAGAGGAGAAGATGGTGAAATGCAAACGGGGGACACAGAAAGGGCTGAACTCCTCAATGCCTTCTTTGCCTCAGTCTTCTCCGATAAAGAAAACAATGCCCGACCTGAAGAATTTGGAGCAAATGATTCAGCAGAGGAAACACAGCCCAGAATAACTAAGGAGATAGTACAAGAATACTTGGCTAGTCTAGATGTATTCAAGTCTCCAGGGCCAGATGAACTGCATCCAAGAGTATTAAAAGAACTGGCAGATGTGATCTCAGAACCACTGGCAGTCATCTTTGAGAATTCCTGGAGAACAGGCGAAGTCCCGGCAGACTGGAGGAGGTCAAATGTTGTCCCTATTTTCAAAAAGGGGAAAAGAGAGGACCCAAATAATTACCGCCCAGTCAGTCTGACATCAATACCAGGGAAGATTCTGGAGCAGATCATTAAGCAAACAGTCTGTGAGCATATAGAAAGGAATGCTGTGATCACCAATAGTCAGCATGGATTTCTGAAAAATAAGTCATGTCAGACTAACCTGATCTCATTTTTTGACAGAATTACAAGCCTGGTAGATGAAGGGAACGCAGTAGATGTAGCCTACCTTGATTTCAGCAAGGCATTTGACAAGGCGCCCCATGTAAAGAAGCTGGTAAAATGCGGTCTTGATATGCTACCACTCAGTGGATTTGTAACTGGCTGACTGACCGAACCCAAAGGGTGCTCATCAATGGTTCCTCTTCATCCTGGAGAAGAGTGACTAGTGGGGTGCCACAGGGTTCTGTCTTGGGCCCAGTCTTATTCAACATCTTTATCAACGACTTGGATGATGGACTCAAGGGCATCCTGATCAAATTTGCAGATGACACCAAACTGGGAGGGGTGGCTAACACCCCAGAGGACAGGGTCACACTTCAAAACAACCTTGACAGATTAGAGAACTGGGCCAAAACAAGATGAATTTTAACAGGGAGAAATGTAAAGTATTGCACTTGGGCAAAAAAAAAAATGAGAGGCACAAATACAAGATGGGTGACACCTGGCTTGAGAGCAGTACATGTGAAAAGGATCTAGGAGTCTTGGTTGACCACAAACTTGACATGAGCCAACAGTGTGACGCGGCAGCTAAAAAAGCCAATGCAATTCTGGGCTGCATCAATAGGAGTATAGCATCTAGATCAAGGGAAGTTATAGTGCCACTGTATTCTGCTCTGGTCAGACCTCACCTGGAGTACTGTGTCCAGTTCTGGGCACCACAGTTCAAGAAGGACACTGACAAACTGGAACATGTCCAGAGGAGGGCAACCAAAATGGTCAAAGGCCTGGAAACGATGCCTTATGAGGAACGGCTAAGGCAGGGGTAGGCAACCTGCGGCTCCGGAGCCGCATGTGGCTCTTTTACACCTTTGCCGCGGCTCCGGGGCAGATACTAGTGAGGGGAGGAGGCGCATTGTGCGCCCCGACACTCCCCACTGTGGCGGGTGCTGTACTGGCTGTGACGTCGCATGGGGGCGGTGTGTGCGTTAGTCACGCACCGTCCCGACGTCACCTTCCTGCCCGCCCGCCCGCTACATTGTAAGGGGCATGTACGCTGGTCACTGCATTGAAAGGGGGCATGTACGCTGGTCACTGTTTTGAAGGGGAGTGAAGAACACACACACACAAAAAGGTAACTTGTTAATTTAACGTTTATTTCTATGAGGAGGAGTAATTCTGAGAGGTCAAACAAAGAACTAATAAAAAAAAACGTGACAAAAAAGTTATTTTTATAATGACGAGTTTTGCGGCTCCCAGTTTATTTTTCTTCGGAAACGGGTCCAAGTGGCTCTTTTTGTCTTAAAGGTTGCAGACCCCTGGGCTAAGGGAGCTGGGCATGTTTAGCCTGGAGAAGAGGAGGTTAAGGGCTGATATGATAGCCATGTTCAAATACAGTGGTGCCTTGCAAGACGAAAAGAATCCGTTCCGTGAGTCTCTTCGTCTAGCGGTTTTTTCGTCTTGCGAAGCAAGCCCATTAGCGGATTAGCGCTATGAGCGGTTTAGCGGCTATTAAAGGCTTAAGGGATTAGCGGATTAGCTGCTAAAAGGCTATTAGCAGCTTAGTGCCTTAGAAAAAGGGGGTGGGGAGTGGGGGGAAAACACCAGGAATCGCAAGACATTTTCGTCTTGCAAAGCAAGCCCATAGAGAAATTCGTCCTGTGAAGCACCTCCAAAACGGAAAACCCTTTCGTCTAGCGGGTTTTCCGTCTTGCGAGGCATTCGTCTTGCGGAGCACCACTGTATATAAAAGGATGTCACATAGAGGAGGGAGAAAGGTTGTTTTCTGCTGCTCCAGAGAAGCAGACACGGAGCAATGGATCCAAACTACAAGAAAGAAGATTCCACCTAAACATTAGGAAAAACTTCCTGACAGTTAAGAGCTGTTCGACAGTGGAATTTGCTGCCAAGGAGTGTGGTGGAGTCTCCTTCTTTGGAGGTCTTTAAGCAGAGGCTTGACAACCATATGTCAGGAGTGCTCTGATGGTGTTTCCTGCTTGGCAGGGGGTTGGACTCAATGGCTCTTGTGGTCTCTTCCAACTCTATGATTCTATGATTCTGTGAGTTGTGTAGAGTCACAGTTACACTATTGTTTCCCCTTGTGATCACACCACTGCAGCTGCTCAGATGTAGGCGACTCTCTGGAGATGTGACTTCAGTCTTAAGAACTTGAAGAAATCACGCTAAGCCCAACCACTAAACATAATGAACAAAAACACGATGAACTCTCTTAGCCCTTTAGTACAGTTTGCTAAACTCAGCACCAGAGTTCAACACTTTGGCAGCTTCTAATGTCTCAAAGGAAGAAGAAAAAGGAAACAAAGACTGTAAAAGAGCAAGGGAGAAACTATTTGTGGTCGCAAAGGACAAAGGACACATAATTAGGACACAAGGACCTAATGTCTTCCTATCTGCCTGAAGATACTAAATCATACTAGCATTTCCATAAAACCAAGTGAGACTTCTTTTTTAAAACTAATTTGTGGTACCCAACATTAACACTTAGAATATAAAAGTGTGACCAATCCTGAGACTACAGGCTTTTTTGTGGTGTATTAATTGTACATCAGGTTAGCCAAGGACACTGTGCTGAGCATTGATTGATTTCATCTGCATTGGTAAGCTGATAGCCCTTTGGGCCACAGAGGAATAGATTGTTCACCCTCCCTGATTTATAAGATATGTTCAGATCCATTAAGGAAATCCGAAGTAGTTAAGGATTACAGCCTAGGATCAGAATGGGTAGAAGCAGCACAACTTGTTCTTTGGAATACTGCAAGAAAACAATAAAGGTGCCGGTAAATCTGCCCCTAAGACAATTTAGACGCAAAGCAGAAACTAAAATATTTATGTTGTGGGATTTAAAACAATCATTTCCAGAATATCAATAGTTCTTAAGAAACAGAGGCACCTGGGAATCAAACACTATTTATATGATAGATATAGGTGCCACGTTAAAGTCAAGCTTCTTTTTGCTTCCTGTAATTTGTTCTAAATATACAATCCATAAATGCAAAAAGAAAGGAGAAGTAAGGAGAAGCACGCTTCATGAATATGTACCAAATTTCAGCTTTGCCAGTGGCCTGAAATTGTCTTAACCATTTTGACATCACTGTAGCCCTACTTGGGTGTTCCACCTACTCGCATGCAAATAAATACGCTAGAGGAAGTGGTGGTGTACTACTGAGCCATGCCCCATTTGCTGCATCATCATCATTCCACTAAGAAATGTACTGTTTCCTAATATATTGAAATTAGGTTGGCTACTCTAAACAGCTATTTTTAATTTAATTTAATTTATTTATTTTATACACTGCCCTCATCCAAGGATCACAGGGTGGTTTGCAACAACGAATACAAATATGCTTAACATAGTAACAAACAAAAACAGTAACTTCCCATTCCCTCTTTGAAAGGCCACATATTGTTTAAGCCAAAGGCCTGAGAGAAGAGAAATGTTTTTGTTGGGCACCTAAATAAATGTAACTAAGGAGTCAGGTGGAGAGCATTCCACAAAGGGAAGCCACTACACAATAATCCCATTCTTGTGTTGGGACCCTCTGGATCTCTCATGGAGAGGGCACACAAAAAGGGCCTCAGAAGGGCCATATGGGCTGGTACATTTGGGGAGAGGCAGCCCTTGAGGTATTTGAATTGGGCCCAAAAACTAACTGGCAGCCTGTGAAGTTGGGCCAATTTTGGCGTTATGTGCTCAAACCGTGTTGCCCTGGTGAGCAACCTGGCTGCTGAATTCTCACCAGCTGAGTTTCCGTACTGTCTTCAGAGGCAGCCCCATGTATTGTAGCAATCTAACCCAACAAACCAAAGCTGATGAAAGGCACTCCACACCACCAACACCATCTGAGCCTCGAGCGACAACATAGGATCCAGAACTACCTCCAAGCCACGTACCCGCTCCCATCAGGAGCAGGCAACCTCCCATTCATCTGGTCTAGGGAGCCTAACAGTGTCTTATCTGGCTTGAGCTTCAGTTTGCTGGCTCTCATTCAGTCTATTACCAAGGCAAGACAATATTCCAGCACATCCACTGCCACACCTGCAGATGTAAAGGAGAAGGAAAGCTGCGTGTCACTTCATGTCAACAGCCTGAGCCATTCAGAGGCTCCAGAGGTCAGCCAGGGCTTTGACAAGAGTGTCAGTTGTATCAGCCAGAAAAAAACCCAGAGCCATCTTGGGCTCCAACAGCCTCTTAGGGCGGAGCATCCTAATAGATTCGTTGACTCTGCAGAGGGAAAATGGTGCTGAAAGCCTAAATCTCAACAGAAAGTCATCTGACCAAGACAAGGGACTGATATCAATATCCCCCACTTTCAGATCACAGTACTCCCACACCGTTGAGAAAGTAAGGTCCAGAGTGTGGCCTGCCACATACACTGGACTGGTGACATGCTGGGACAGCGCCATGATCATCATAGCAGCCACGAAGTCCTGAGCCACCCCAGAGCCAGTCGCCTCAGCATGGATGTTGAAGTCCTCCCAAACCAGTTGTCTGGGAGTCCTCAACACTACCTCTGAGATGAGCTCTGTCAGCTCAGGCAGGGAGAATGCTGGGCAGCAAGGAGGACGGTAAACCAACAGAATCCCTAATCTGTTCCGGTTGCCCAATGCCAGGAACACCCAATCTAGATCCTCCCAAATGGACAGAGTTCCTGGAAAGGGAGGAAGGGAGAGGGAGGGAAAGGGAGAATATGTCTATAGACCACAGCAATTCCCCTTTCCCAACCCTCAAGTCTGTCCGGATGCTGCACCAAGCAGCAGGTGGGCACAGCTGGGTGAGAGCAACTCCAGCCTGCTCACCCCCTCAAGTCTCAGTGATATCGACCAGATCGGCTTCCTCATCCACAATCAGATCATAAATGAGGGAGGTCTTATTCAGAGCCAATCTGGCATTCAGCAGCAGCTGCAGACCCAACGGCTGGCTGATACAATAACCACAATACCCCAGGTTGAAGCATCTCATTTATAGGCCTCTTGTACATGATGCCCCCCATAACTGAGTCAGAGCTTGTATGTAAATATAACATACAGTATGTGCTTTATATTTTTCCTCATGGCAGTTTCAATTCCTGACAAGATTCCTAGAGTTTACACAAAGACCCTTTACAGCAGGGGTTGTCAACCTGGTCCCTATCGCCCACTAGTGGGGGTTTCGGGATTCTAGGTGGGCAGTAGGGGGTTCTACGGCACAAGCTGAATCCTCCTTCCGTCAAGCATTTGTGGGTGGTAAGGGAATTTTACCATCAAGAAAGATGCATTAGTGGGCGGTAAGTATAAAAAGACTGACTACCCCTGCTTTACAGTATTGAAACAAACACTGTACCAACCCCAAAAACACCATCCCCCCCAAAAAAACCAGAGCGGGCATCTTCAAGCAATACTTGAAGCAGTCTCCTATGAATAACCAGATAGCAATATTGAAAATTATTTAGCACAATAACAAGTTTCAGCATTGCTTTCCTAAGGAATATACCCAGTGGAAGAAGCAAAGAAGAAGACAATCCAACCATGAAATAGAGAAGAGGTTTCAGTGATACAGCAAGTAAAAAAAAAAAAAACCAACACCTTCAGGGAAATACTTTAATTCCTACAATTTTCATATTTTGTGGCATCTGCCCAATTCATTTAACAGCTGGGTTGCTGCTGCTGCTGTTTTTTTATTCCTCAAGTCTGAGTAGAGACCACAAGCCTCGAGGGTTTATTTCTTCTTTGAGCTCCTTTGTAAGAATTTGGGAGGGGCCAAAGGTGAAGTGAAAGAGGGACAGAATGAGCGAGTATTTTAAGGGTTGCCGTTCGCTTCCGGCTGGGACACCATCCACCAGCAGCAAGCGGGACATGATGGCTTAGCCCATGGGTAGGCAAACTAAGGCCCGGGGGCCGGATCTGGCCCAGTCACCTTCTAAATCCGGCCCACGGACGGTCCGGGAATCAGCGTATTTTTACATGAGTAGAATGTGTGCTTTTATTTAAAATGCATCTCTGGGTTTTTTGTGGGGCATAGGAATTCATTCATTGTTATTTTTTTCAAAATATAGTCCGGCCCTCCACAAGGTCTAAGGGATAGTGGACCGGCCCCCTGCTGAAAAAGTCTGCAGACCCTTGGCTTAGCCCCAAGGGAATGCAGCCATTGCAAGACAAGACGTTCCCCACCCTGGTTTAACAGTTATACCCACCACCACCCCGGACAAGAAGTCCTCTGCTGATCTCTATTTTAACCCAGAGCCCTCAATACTCAAGAAAAATAGCTGTGTAGGATCAAGCAAGTTCAAAATAAACAAGTACCTTACCTGGGCAATGCTATTACAGTAATAAACTTCTACATGTTGAAAATTCAGGAACATTCCAAAGTTTCCTAACTAGTGTTCCAGAGGACAACAGATCAACCTATGTTATCAAATGACAACTTTTTCAGAGTTGTTTTGTTTTTTTAAGTGTGGCTTATTGCTCTGACGTTCCTTCTTGCCCTTCCACTGACATGTGGGAGCACCAGTAAGACTTTAAAGCAAATAAATAAATAATAATAATAATTAATAATAATAATAATAATAATACTGTAGTTATGTTTTACAGGTTGGCTCCCTTTCAGAAAAGACAGTCTGGTTTATATGGATTGTGGCTTTTCTCATCTTTTCATGTGTCACTAAAAAGTCTTCATTTCATGGTTTGCTGTCCTCTGTTTCCTCCACAAGCTACAACTTGTCATACCAAAACTAACCCTTAACATTCAGAGATCCGAGATACCTCAAGAGGAGTTAGTGAAAAGAACCAAAGTATGCTGCCTCCTAGAAAATGGAGACTTGTGACATGACTTCATTTAATATATATAAACAAGTGTTACGTGTTCAAAAGAGAGGGAAATCCCAGAGCTGAAAAACCCAAAGGAAAAGCCAAAGCATGTTTTTTTAAAGTAACGAGAGACAGTCATGGCACTAAAAACCAACACAGAGTAGGCCACAGAGCAGAGATCGAGAACCATGGCCCTCCCATTGGTGTTGGACTCCAACTCCTATCAGCCCGTCAGCACAGACAATGTTCAGGGATGATGGGAGTTGTAGTCCAGCAAGTTACCTCACCTCTGCCATAAAAGCTGTCAAGTCAAGCAAGAAAATATTCTGAGTTGCAACTCCTTTTGAGTGATATAAACATTCTTCAGGGTCAGATCCTTGGTGGTCGGGATATGGAAATAGCAATCTTATTATCACATGGTATGAGCCACATTTCAAAGAATAACCTCCTTTAAAAAAATAAAAAAACAACATAATATATGTAGGAATTGCTCCATTTCATTGCATTCTCTTGGCAAGGCGCTTATTTGATGAAAGATTCCACACACACCAAGAAGTGCTGAAGAAGAAGTGCTGGGTAGCCAAAAACAAGTCGGAACTCAGGATTTTTTTCTTGAATCAATACATTTTCTACAACCTTGCCTACATTTTTAAAACACAATTTGCTCCACACAGAAAGGTTAGAAGTTTAGATGAACCCCTGAGGTACAGAACTCTGAGTCATCCAAGTAAAGAAATTACACTGGGGGAGCAAAACGGCAAAGCAGTCGATAGTAACACAGTTCAGACACCCAAACGGCAGGAAATATCCAATTATTAACAGCTTCTGGTTAAGAAAAGCAATTCTTGTTGTAATTTACAATGGAATCAACAGCCATTCTCTTACAGAGTGCTCGCTGCCACACATTTTTTTATTTTTTTAAATTACCTAACAGTCCCTTTTCGGCAAGTAGTACTCTTGCCAGTTGTCTTATGTAGGTTTCATTGTCATTCTCGTGCATCCACCTTCTTGAATGACTCCCAAAACAACTCCTGTGTTCCCTAGTCTTCCTTGGAAAGACTCAAATATTGCCATTATTGACTATGATATTTATTGATGCCATTATTGCTACTCGTTAGAACCAGAACATGGTGGTCACAATGAAGCACTGTCACGAAAAATGACTGGTATAGGGAGGGTGCTGACCACCATACTATATGCTGAGGGTTCACTTCTTCTCTTGAGCCCTACCCTGAAAAAAACTACCCTCAGGAGATGACTTTAAAGGCAGTGATGTTCATGTAAACGAAGTGCGTTCCAGGTCAGCCCTAGTTTATATTCCTTTCAAAGCCAACAGGGTGCCTGAGGCCTATCAAGCGCAAGAGAAGAAAGCTGAAACCACTTCACAATTTTATCTCGCTCCTTGCCAAGTGATGTCTCCTGCTTGATTTCCTGTCAGGAAACGCATTTATTTGTGGCTTTCGCTTTCCTTAACTCCCTGCCATTTGGCAGGCCATTAACCTGGAGGAATTGATGTTCTGAATATTAAATTGCTATTAGGAAAGCAATGAGCACCACGTTCTCCCAATCATTTGTTTATTATTTTTAAAAAATAACTTGGGAGGGGACAATGAGAAAGATCGAACGATTTACCTCCTAGTGGTGCAGCAATAGCGTGATTCTATGTTGAGATTCCTGCATTGCAGGTCTTTGGTTGCTCTGAACAGCTTCTAACCACTGTGGTACTGTAGGAATTATACATGAATGTGTCATCCAAAGTTCCATATATGTATGTATGAGTGAAAGGTTTCAAGAATATAGGAGTATCTACTATGGCCACTGACCAAATCAGAAGTTAGTCAATATCAGAATCATCACAGGTCTAGATTTTTAACTTCAGCATAACCTGTATTTCCAAATGGAAATTGAGTCACATCCGCATTCTCAGTCTGAAATTTACAAAATTATGTGGGGTACCTTGCATAATCGAAGGTTTTTACCAGTTCATCTAATATCCGGTTATTTTTCAGGTCAGGTTCTGTAGCTGCCTAGAAAAGAACAAAGGGGGTGCTAATTCGCTCATACATTTCCAGTATCTCAAATCATCTGCACAAAAATTGCTATGTTGAAACCAAAACATAAAAACCAAGTATGCATCCTTTTCCCTTAAAACATCTAAGCTGCTAGAGAAATCACCTCTTTTACCAAAAAATCTGAGAAATGTTTTATACATGTAAGTTTCTTTTATCAAATTATAAAAAGCTATTACTGGCAAACTAATAAACTCTTAACTCCAATTGCCAGAAATTCACTGTTTTATTATGGCTGCAACGGCTTTTTGTAAGGCAAAAGGATATATACTGAAGATGCTAATATTGAGGCACATTCAGGGGTTGGAGGAGAAATTAGAGAGAGAACTTAAAAAGGATAAAACTTCAATTAATGGTGGAACAAACAGATACAGATAACACAAAGGTTTGCGGCATATAAATTATTCTTTTTATAAAAACTGCCTGATATTTATCTTTCTTCTGCTTTTAGTTGCCTTGTATGGTGCCAAGCTGATACATACTGTGTTTCATTGAAATAAAACTAATTGTTTGATGTAGACGATACAAAGGCAAAAACAAGTTATTTGCTCCAGACATATTTACAAAGCAGTCTTCAAAACCAGCACCAGGCGTCAGGGGAGACAGGAAGCTGAGACTTCCAACTTTCCATTCTTTGTAGTCCGATTCATACCTTCAGGAGGAGGGAATAAAAGGCAAACCTACTTTGCCAGTGCTTATCAAAACCTCTGCTTCAATTTTTAGTGAAACTTATCATTTTAAGAAGCCTACTAAAGTCCAACAAGCTTGAAGCGACAACTAATCCCAATATGGTTTAGGGTAAATATGGCTCCCTGCTATTTACTTTTCCAACAATGGATTTAGAGCCAACATGCTGTGCATATATAATACAGACTTCATTTGCTACTTAGGAGACATTACTCCCAGATTTGCTACAGTTCCTCAATGCTGAACACCATCTCATGAGCTATAAGGGTTTGGGTACACGTCAGTTATTCATAAGATCTCAGTAATTTAACTGCATGCACATTGTGCTCTACAAATACTTACAAGTGACAGCAGACTATGCTGGAAAGAAAGTTAAGCATTTACCATACGTTGTGCTACTGGCTTGCTCACCATCCAAGTCATACATCGAATGGGGGGGGGGGGGCAGGTTGCTCCATTTAAGATCCCAAAATGCCTAAATCAGGCACTGATTGAACTAGAAACATTTTCCAATACCTCCAAGTGTTCTCAGTTTGTAGAACTGTAGAGCATTTGCTTCAACAGAAACAGTAGGACAGGAAATAACACTTACCACACAACATGTAGGGCACTGAGTTTTGTAGGACAGGGACTTGCGAATGCAGAGAGAACAATCTGGAGGAAAAACAAACACAACATAATTAGAACACCAGGCTACTTGGCAGCGCTAGAAGTGCTGCAGTTTGATTTTCAGTTGGCAGAACTTGGAGTGTAAATTTCATAATTGGTTTCAATTTCCCTCAGCGTATTAACTTTGTGCTCATCGTTTTAATGGTGAAAAATATTTATCAGAAGAGCAACCTCACAAAGTAGAGGAAACTATACAATGCAACCTTGCAAGTAGGATGAAACACATTCATAGCTCATAACATACATCTAATGGACAATAATGGACCACATGTAAACAGGAAATGCTACCCCATACTTTGGTCCTGCCAGCTACTTCCTAAGGTAAACAAACCATACATTTCAGAACATCCCTGTACAGGTGATGTACACCTTGGAGTAAATGTACACCAGTTCTTTCTACACAGAATTCTAACTAAAGCCAAGACGTGTGGATTTTTAAAAAAAATTAAAAACATATGCAATTAAAAAAATATTTGATTAAAAACATATTCAATTTAAAAAAAATAAATAAAAACAGGGTGCTCTGGTAGTGCAATCATTAGCTCAGGTGAGAACAAAATTACCTATGGGTTGGGTTAGATGACCCTCGGGGTCTCTTCCAACTCCAGGATTCCAACAAATGCTGTTCCAAAGGTTTCGTGGATTGTTAGGTTAGTTGACATTCCCTTGTGTTTTTGAAGGTAAAGATCCAGCAACCCATGTTGGCATGGAAACCTTTTGCATCAGGCACCCATGGTCAATGGTAGCATAAGCTTAGGTTTTTTCTTCAGTTTAGCACATGAAACTCATCCCTGTTCTTTAAGTTAGACAGTCAGAAGCCTGTGGCAGAAAAAAATAGCCTACCTTCTGTCACGAATATCAATACTTTGTTTTGGAAAAAACATCTTTATTTCAGCCAGATCCTAGACAGTGGTTTAGGCAACCCCTCCTTTTAGGAAACAAAACCTTTAAGTTTTTGTCCTCAAGGGACAACATTGTTTAATCCAACCATTTGAAATCAACAAATTTATTTATATGCTTCTTATTCCAAAATACATTCTGCTCAAATCAGCTTACAAGAACAGTAAATATATAGCCCCAACCAGTAAATGAATGATATAGTTATACTAGCAAGCCAACAAATATTACAATTAGAGCTACCCTGAATGTATGAAAAACGTTTCTTTCACAAGAATTAAAATATCCACATTCAACTGAACAATTTTTCACTAATGAATCCAAATCACAAAGGGATCTGCAGCAGAAAAGGCTTTTAAGTATCAAAAGGTTACATTTTAAACCAATTAATTTCCATCACAGAAGCAGCATTAAAATAAGGCTGGGGAAACTGGAAGTTTGTTCATCTTTATCAACGTAAGAGCAGCAAAAAACAGGCTCACAGAAAAATCCAATACCAAGGAAGTTCACTAGTTCTCACAAGCAGTAACTGGACAGCCCATCTCTCAGCTGGACAACCTTGTATCCAAGCTCTCATCTAGGGCATCATCAAGGCTCAAGGGCATCCTCCATCAGGAGCTCCTCCTCGTCTCATCAGACAGCCCATAAACCTTTACTACCAATAATTCTTCCCATAACAAATTGAGTGTGGTTTCTCTCTAGGCTCCTTTAGCAACAGGAGGCTATGTAACTGGAATCAGACAGTTCCCACCCTCCAGGCCATGTGGAGATGAGACAATCAAAGAAGCAGCAACCAGGTCTTGCAGAACCACTATACCACATTAAGATGTGTTTTGAATAAGTGACAAATTCCTTGTTCACTATAGCACTGGTGTTGATGCAAGCTTAAAATTAGTAACTAATCCATTTACATCACCTTTTATGATGAATACTAAGAAGCACTGGAGCCATTAACAAAGTTCCTGTTCAACATCTACCCTGTCAATCAATTAAGTAGTCGACACAATTAATGATACATAATTCAAAATGCCATATATGAAAATCCATACTGGAAGGGAAGCTTTGGAGCTGAATGAATATGGATCAGCTTAATTGGTCTGTCTTGCAATCCCTTGAGCACCAAGACATTTTAGAACGTGAAAGGACTGGTTGATGTTATGTTCAATATTAATGTCCCGGAGGAGCTGGAACACACTTAGAGATAAACACTGAAGCTGAACCGAAAGAACAGTCTTCAGCACTACACCTCATTTATATTTGCGGTGACATGGCAGTAGATCTCTGTCTGGAGAACTGTACCTACAAAACTAATTACAGGACTCAACTGAATCGCCAAGTCAGAAGAGCCAACTACTGTCCAGCCCAGTCTCAGGAATATCCAACTACATTAAACACCAGAGAAAGGAAAAATAGGACAAGGGACCCCAAGCTGTTCAACACAGTCAGAACTATACCACAATGCCAGCAATGTTTTGATAAAATCTGAGCTATAGCCTTTTTTATTATTTTTACAAAGGTGGATGAAGCTCTCTAAACGATATGATCTTCACAGTGCCACTATACAGATCTATGGCATATTCAGAATGTTGTCTACAGTTGCAGTCATCCCATCTCAAAAAGGGTTTCATAAGAGCAGCAGCAGCTACAGGAAACTACAGCTGAAAAGAGCATGAGTGAATATTTTTCCTGCAAAGAAATACTAAAGAGGCAGAAACTTCTTTGTTCAGAGAAACACATCTAGGAGACCTAATAGAAGCTCATGAGGTTATGAATGATGAAAATAGAGTAAACGGCGACATTTTCTCACACTATGCTAGCTTTCGGGATCAGTTGTTTACTGAATGAAGGATGCTCCCAGGTGGAAGTTTATTGTGGAATTGGTGTTAATAATGCACAGAAGGGTCTTTTTTTGCACTGTGCACAAGACATTGCCATCATCAAAATGCCAGCCTGTCATTTTTTCTTTTTACAAAAAACCCCACACACGTTTAAGTTTCTATCTTACCACAGAAAATCTGGAAAGTAAACTTGTCATGTATCTGCAGTCACTTGTGATGGGGAAGCACATTAGCACAATTGTTAGGTAAGTAGCTTGTGGCACACATGACGATATTTTTGTGGCTGGTCTTATTGACACACCCCTATTTCCATTTGCTCCTCGCATGAGAATAACCAAACCATTTTGTTTCTGGCTGCTCACAATGCTAAAGGAAAAACACTTATTTCCTCTGATAGATGCATGCAGAAGGCATGCTGGTTTTCAAAGGGGTGAGTCACTCAAGATCTCTGCAAAGTAAATGTGAGCGATTACCTTGGAAACTAATCAGAGTACCTGCAGCAGGCTTTAAAAAAATAATGTGGAGGTCTTGTACAAGACCTGTTGATCACTCTTGTGCAAGCCTTGTACCTTAGGTAAATAAAGCTCTTGACATCAGTATTGCAAGATTAACAACAAATAGAAATGACTATTTTGCATATCCCTCCACCCACAAACCTTCATTTGGCTCACTGAGAAACATGATAGCTAAGGTTGGTAATGTTCACTTCTGCACACTTCCTGAAGAATTGGGTTTTTTAAAAAGGTGCTCATGCAAAGCTCCAAAAAGATCTACATGCAAACCAAGAACATAAAAAGGTAGTGCAGACGACAGAAGCGGAGTAATTGAGGGGAGGGGCAGAAAAAACTCAACTGAATACTGCAGGTCAGCTAACCATAGCATATGGTCAATAGCCTGCAAATCTCATGTTTTAAAAGGTAAATCCACTTCTGATAAACATCAAACAAAAGTAGAAAAAGGGAAGTCATGCTTGCAAACAAACAGGCTAATCCAGAAGACCTAAGGTGGGAAAAACATACCGCTATTTCCAAGTCACTTTGAGTATCTAATAATTTGATTGTATCATACTACTGTAATTAATGATACAACTATTCTAAAATCAATTAAAATAAGACCCGATCACAAATAGTTTTGTTTAGCAGCCCCACATATCTTTTTGCTCCATAAATAGTTTAGACCCTTATATTTCTAGTGTTTGCTGTGATAAAAAGCTGCCTTAAACAGAGTCAGACCATTGGTCCATCTAGCGGAGTACTGTCTACTCTCAATGGCAGGAGCTCTCCAGGATTTCAGACACGGTTCTCTCCCAGCTCAACCTGGAGATTCCAGAGGTTGAACCATGGAACTTTTGCACACATAACAGACGCTCTGAGCTAGGACTGCTTCCTTACCATCTTCATTATGACAGCTATATATTATGACTTTCATGTCTTCCATAGGCCCAGGGCAAGTGCTAAGTTTTGCGGTGAAGGACCTTGAGAACAAATGAGAACTTACATCCTGACCATCCATGAGAACGCATACTGAGAGAATGGCCTCTGCCTCCCTCTCTCCATCCCCAAATGCACTACTGACTTTGACAGCTGTCTGCGCCTCCTCCTGGGACCCATGTTTTTACATATGGAAGAGTTTTTAATATTTTTTAATTATTATAATTGTCTTTTATATATGAAATTGGGTATTTTAAAAAAATTATGAAGTCACTTCAATATATTTTATAGGCAGTGACTCATATATGGAATTAAACAAATAAAATAAATAAAATAAGCATATCCCAAACTTTAGAGTCCTGGACCTTAGCTATGGTCCAACGGCCATATCACTAAACACACTTATTCAGAAATAAGTGCTACTTGCTTCCAAGTAAATATGCTTAGGATCAAGTTAGATGTCAGGTCAGCACCACCAGGTTGTATTGTACTGGTTGCCTTGCACTCAGGGCACTGTAGCATAATAGGTTGCAGGCAACCAAGAACCTCCTATTTAAAGCAGACAGCAAGAGCCACTTATGACGAGCATAACAGAACTATAATGAAACCTGGTGAATCAACAAGTCTGCCATCAATTTCTGTAAATTACAGACTCCCAATACCACCCTACCCTAAAGATTTAAATTTCTAGTTTATGTATGTTAGCACTCACATATTGGATTTTAAAAATTCAAAAATAACTAAGCACTGATATAAAACAATACAATAACAGGAAACAAAAATGAAATAAATAACTTGTATACTTACAATTATGTGAACACTGAGGAATGATCATTGCAATATTGAAGTAGTCAAAGCATATTCCACAACGCAACAAGTTATCCACTTCCTGAAATGGGATTTTAAAAGTTTGTTTATAAAGATCTGGCAAAATGAACAGTTCAGACTGCATTTCAAAAGTAAAGTTTCTCATTTGGAGAAACTATTTACTGAGAAAGAACAGCTGGATAAAATTACCGCCACAATTACATAATAGAGGCAACATAATAACTTACTGACAAAATATACATTTATTGTGCTTAAAATTGTTTAAGTTGGTATTCAACTAAGTTTTACTCCGAGTAGTCCTATTGAAATTAATGAAAATAACTAAGTTATGTCCTTTAGTTTCAGTAGGCCTACACAGATGAAAACTTAGTTGACCATCCTAAGTACTGTACAAAATTAAAAAATAAAATCAGGCGCTGCCCACAAGCTTACAAACAGCGTTAAAAAAAAAATCTAAATCAGTATTTTGACAATACTTTTAGCCTAATAAAGATATTGCCCCAATGTCATGGCTATCTGTTTTTTATTTGATTTCTGCTCTCTATTGATAGAAACACCCACAGGTGGTTTATCAGGGGCCAAGCCTGAAACCATTTTAATCCTTTTTGAGAAATGATACCAAGTTACCCTGCGTAAACAGACACAGATCTTTTTCCCCGACGCATTATTTTTAAAACAATGTAGATATGGCAACCACCTTTTCCACATTTATCATGGCAGATGAACAAAACACACTAAAAGAAAGCGCATGCATACAATGATTCACACAGACATACAGAGACACGAGTGAGGTGCAATTTTCCTTTGTGACAGCTTCAGTACAGTTTTATAGAGCTTCAGGGTGAAGCTAAATCCTTTAAAAGGGCAAAGAATTCAATGTCACAAATGTTCCAGGTGCGCTAGCGTATCAGCTTGCCTGACGAAACAATCCTCGCTCCCCCTGCATGCTGTTCTGGGGGTTCACCCAACACTCAGAGGGATGGGGGGGAGCCCTGTTTCAGAGGTGCAAGTGTAAGGTGAATCCTGCCCAGTGTAGGAAAAAATGCAACTATTTATCAGCTACCTCTACCCCTGGAAGTTTAGTAAAACAAGAAGCCTGAATTTAGAAGAAGAAGAAGAGTTTGGATTTGATATCCCGCCTTTCACTCCCCTTCAGGAGTCTCAAAGCGGCTAACATTCTCCTTTCCCTTCCTCCCTCACAACAAACACTCTGTGAGGTGAGTGGGGCTGAGAGACTTCAGAGAAGTGTGACTGGCCCAAGGTCACCCAGCAGCTGCATGTGAAGGAGCGGAGACACGAACCCGGTTCCCCAGATTACGAGACTACCGCTTTTAACCACTACACCACACTGGCTCTGAATTTATGAGAAAGTTGCATTTTGTTGCAGGTCTCACTTGCAGTTAATATTAACAGCTGCATCTAGCACCATTTTCAGGGTTTAGACTTCATCGTTAAGAGCACTTTATCAATGTGGCTAGTAAATACATAGGCTATATATAGGTGTGCATGCACACCTGCATATATCACCACCTGCCAAGCAGGGCCGGATTTAGGTTTGATGAGGCCCTAGGCTACTGAAAGTATTGGGGCCCTTTACATGTCCAGCTGTCCTTTGTTTTTTGTGCTGAAAATATGCTATATGGTAATTTATGGACCTAATAGATATCTAAAGCCATTTGCACATAACAACATATGCATTTTATCAAAGTAATTGTTGAACTGAAATACAATTAGGAAGTATATTAATAGTGAAACGCAATTAAGAAGAAGGATATTCATAGTGAAATAATTATTAAGCTCTAACTTTAAATGATTTTTTATTCATAACAAACTTAATAATGCAAACACATTGGCATTTGGCAATAACGAAAGTTCCTTTAGAAACACAATTTACAAAGACTCATAATCTAGTCTCTAGAAACCGTAACATGAAATAATAACAGGTGTAAATATATGATGCAAACTACTAATAATTATAAATAGCAGAATGTAAAAGGTAAAGAGAACAAGCTGTTCTGTCAAGAGAACAAGCTGGTCATCACAAACACTCTTTTCCAACAACACAAGAGACGACTCTACACATGGACATCACCAGATGGGCAGCATCGAAATCAGATTGATTATATTCTCTGCAGCCAAAGATGGAGAAGCTCTATACAGTCAGCAAAAACAAGACCTGGAGCTGACTGTGGCTCAGATCATCAGCTTCTTATAGCAAAATTCAAGCTTAAACTGAAGAAAGTAGGAAAAACCACTGGGCCGGTAAGATACAATCTAAACCAAATCCCTTATGAATACACAGTGGAAGTGAGGAACAGGTTTAAGGATTTAGAATTGCTGGACAGAGTGCCTGAAGAACTATGGATGGAGGCTCGAAACATTATACAGGAGGCAGCAACGAAAACCATCCCAATGAAAAGGAAATGCAAGAAAGCAAAGTGGCTGTCCAATGAGGCCTTACGAATAGCGGAGGAGAGAAGGCAAGCAAAATGCGAGGGAGATAGAGAAAGATACAGGAAATTGAATGCAGAATTCCAAAAAATAGCAAGGAGAGACAAGAAGGCCTTCTTAAATGAGCAATGCAAAGAAATAGAGGAAAACAACAGAATGGGAAGAACCAGAGATCTGTTCAAGAAAATTGGAGATATGAAAGGAACATTTCGTTCAAAGATTACCATAATAAAGGACAAAAGTGGTAAGGACCTAACAGAAGCAGAAGACATCAAGAAGAGGTGGCAAGAATACACAGAGGAACTATACCAGAAAGATATGGATGTCTCGTACACCCCAGGTAGTGTGGTTGCTGACCTTGAGCCAGACATCCTGGAGAGTGAAGTCAAATGGGCCTTAGAAAGCATTGCAAATAACAAGGCCAGTGGAAGTGATGGTATTCCAGCTGAACTATTTAAAATTTTAAAAGATGATGCTGTTAAGGTGCTACACTCAATATGCCAGCAAGTTTGGAAAACTCAGCAGTGGCCAGAAGATTGGAGAAGGTCAGTCTACATCCCAATCCCAAAGAAGGGCAGTGCTAAAGAATGCTCCAACTACCGCACAATTGCACTCATTTCACACGCTAGCAAGGTTATGCTTAAAATTCTTCAAGGAAGACTCAAGCAGTATGTGGACCGAGAACTCCCAGAAGTGCAAGCTGGATTTAGAAGAGGCAGGGGAACCAGAGACCAAATTGCAAACATGCGCTGGATTATGGAGAAAGCTAGAGAGTTCCAGAAAGACATCTACTTCTGCTTCATTGACTATGCAAAAGCCTTTGACTGTGTCGATCACAGCAAACTATGGCAAGTTCTTAAAGAAATGGGAGTGCCTGATCACCTCATCTGTCTCCTGAGAAATCTCTATGTGGGACAAGAAGCTACAGTTAGAACTGGATATGGAACAACTGATTGGTTCAAAATTGGGAAAGGAGTACGACAAGGCTGTATTTTGTCTCCCTGCTTATTTAACTTATATGCAGAATTCATCATGCGAAAGGCTGGGCTGGATGAATCCCTAGCCGGAATTAAGATTGCTGGAAGAAATATCAACAACCTCAGATATGCAGATGACACAACCTTGATGGCAGAAAGTGAGGAGGAATTAAAAAACCTTTTATTGAGGGTGAAAGAGGAGAGCACAAAATATGGTCTGAAGCTCAACATCAAAAAAACGAAGATCATGGCCACTGGTCCCATCACCTCCTGGCAAATAGAAGGGGAGGAAATGGAGGCAGTGAGAGATTTTACTTTCTTGGGCTCCATGATCACTGCAGATGGTGACAGCAGCCACGAAATTAAGAGACGCCTGCTTCTTGGGAGGAAAGCAATGGCAAACCTAGATAGCATTTTAAAAAGTAGAGACATCACCTTGCCAACAAAGGTCCGTATAGTAAAAGCCATGGTTTTCCCAGTAGTGATGTATGGAAGTGAGAGCTGGACCATAAAGAAGGCTGATCGCCGAAGAATTGACGCTTTTGAATTATGGTGCTGGAGGAGACTCTTGAGAGTCCCATGGACTGCAAGAAGATCAAACGCATCCATTCTTAAGGAAATCAGCCCTGAGTGCTCACTGGAAGGACAGATCGTGAAGCTGAGGCTCCAATACTTTGGCCACCTCATGAGAAGAGAAGACTCACTGGAAAAGACCCTGATGTTGGGAAAGATGGAGGGCACAAGGAGAAGAGGACGACAGAGGACGAGATGGTTAGACAGTGTTCTCGAAGCTACAAACATGAATCTGACCAAACTGCGGGTGGCAGTGGAAGACAGAAGTGCCTGGCGTGCTCTGGTCCATGGGGTCACGAAGAGTCGGACACGACTGAACGACTAAACAACAACAACAACAAAAGGTAAAGGTACACCTGACCGTTAGGTCCAGTCATGGCCAACTCTGGGGTTGCGGTGATCATCTCGCTTTATTGGCCGAGGGAGCCGGCGTACAGCTTCCAGGTCATGTGGCCAGCATGACTAAGCCGTTTCTGGCAAACCAGAGCAGCGCAGGGAAACGCTGTTTACCTTCCCACCGGAGCAGTACCTATTTATCTACTTGCACTTTGACTTGCTTTTGAACTGCTAGGTTGGCAGGAGCTTGGACTAAACAACAGGAGTTCACCATGCCGCGGGGATTCGAACCGCCAACCTTCCAATCAGCAAACCCTAGGCTCTGTGGTTTAGCAGAACGTCAGCACCCTACATATAGAAATGAGCAAACCAGTGCTATTTTAGGGAGCAGCCTAGCAGGCGGGGCACATTAGTTACATCATAGGAGCCTACACAACACAAAACACTGTTGCTGTATGTAGGTTTTATTTTATTTGTTTTTTATCTTATATTTTGGAAATGTACATCCAGGTTTTTTTCCTTTACATTTTTGGGGGCCCTAAACTATAGCTTGTTTGGCTTATACAATCCGGCATAACCACCCAAAGAGCGGCAGAGGATTTGAGGACCTCAGACAGCAACCTTTCAAGAGAGATGCCCTTCAAAGTGGAAGCTTTAAGTGTGGTCCCTCTGCCGCCGCCCCTGAGAAGCTTCGCCTCCAAGGCGAGCCTTTCGAGAAGCGACCCGGAGGCCCCAGCTTCCAAAGTGGACAAACCTTGATTTTTGCTCCAGCAGCCATTCCACCCACCTACACACACATACGGGGCTGCGGACGGCTCTTCCGCGGCAGGCACTCCGCACATGCTCAGAAGCGCTCTTGGGCATTTCTTGCCTCGCTTGCCATAGGGATAAGGGCCCCTCCGGCCTCGCAGGCAGGTTCTTCCCCGCCGCTTCCTGGCCCCTTACTTACTTTCAGCGCCTGGAGAGGCTGAGGCCACGGAGACTCAGCCGCCGGGACAGACATGATTTCCCCGCCGGTGCCTGAACTCCGCCCTCCTCGCCTCCCAAACTCTGAATCACCCGCGCTCTCCGCCTTCCGGAGCGCGCGGAACGCCACGCACTCGTATCCGGCGCCGAGTCTCATGGGTAATGTAGTTTGTTGTGTGTCCCCCCCCCCCCCCCGGTGTTTCTTAAAGCAGAGGAGGGGGCAAATCGCGCTCCATGCTAATTCCCTTGCAGCGCGGCAGAAGCAACCAGGTTATGGAAAGGAGGGCAATTGACTCCGCTTGCTACGCCGCTGTTAGCTAGTGGAGCAGGCAGGCTGATGATGAGCGTGTTTGGGGAATGAATTTCCTTCCAGGTCAGCCTGCAGCCACCTGGTTTCCCACCTGGAAGAGATGTGGGGACTCAAGAGTCTTGTATTCAAGGGCTTACTGTACATAGACGTGTGTATGTTGATCATAATATTTATTTATTTATTTATACATACATACATACATACATACCCCGGCCACTCTACAGTCATACCTCCAGTTAAAGACGCTTCAGGTTGCGCGTTTCGGGTTGCGCACTGCGCCGAACCCAGAAGTACCTGAACAGGTTACTTCCGGGTTTCGGCGCTTGCGCATGGGCAGAAACACTAAATCACACTTTGCACATGCGCAGAAGCATCGAATCGCAACCCGCACGTGCGCAGACGCGGCACTGTGGGTTGCGAACGCTGCAGGTTGCGAATGTGACATTCGCAACCCACTGTACTGATAGTAAGGGAACGGAGGTGGCTTCCAGTTCTGCTTGATTTCCTGTTGGAAACATAGGGATCTGCCTTGTGAAAAGCTAGAGCCATGGTTATTCCCAAACTTTTTCTGGCCACTCCTCCCCCCTTGGTTCTGTAAACTCATTCCCAGTCCCCACCCTCCCACCCCAATCCTACCTACAAAAGAAGTATTATCCAGAATAGCGGTTTGCGTGACCCACTTGGGAAGATAATAACAACGCAATTCAAAGCATCGCCAATTTATTTGCACATTTATTCCAAATTCAAATAAAACTGGTTAGATTCATTAAATCAACAAAACTGATGAACATGATCCAGAGATACCAGCTTTACAAAGACTTTGATATAGACTTTGATATCAGGTTACAAGGTTTTTTTCAGTGAATCCGGGGACACTTTTCAACTTCCTACTAAACAGATGGATTTTGTCAGGGGACTGATTTGTAAATCCGGGGACTGTCCCCGGGAAACGGGAATGTCTGGTAACCTTACTTTGATAGCCATTTACAGCTCCAGCGCCTCCATAGGCAATCCTGCTGCCCACTTTGGGAACAGCTGAGCTATTGATCCATTGATCCATCTGGCTAGCTCAGTATTGTCAGCACTGACTGGGAGAGGCTTTCCAGGGTTTCTCTGGAGAGCTCCTCCCAGTCACAGCCTCCTATATACAGTACACAGAAAGTAATCTAGCACTGCACTCAGCAATGGCACGGGTGGAGAACTTGCGATCCTTGTGGTATTGTTTGACTCCAGCTCCCATTGGACCCAGCCACTATGCTGAATGGTCAAGGATGATGATACATCTGGAGCATGCCAGGAGCTGTTATAGGGAATTGCTATTATTATTACTATTATTATTATTAATACCCTGCCCATCTGGCTGGGTTTCCCCAGCCACTCTGGGTGGCTCCCAACAGAGGACTAAAAACAGAATAAAACTTCAAACATTAAAAATTTCACTAAACAGGGCTGTCTTCAGATGTCTTCCAAAAGTCCGATAGTTGTTTATTTCCTTGACATCTGATGGGAGGGCATGCCACAGGGCGGGCGCCACTACCGAGAAGGCCCTCTGCCCGGTTCCCTGTAACCTCACTTCTTGTAGTCAGGGAACCGCCAGAAGGCCCTCAACACTGGACCTCAGTGTCCGGGCTGAATGATGAGGGTGGAGATGCTCCTTCAGGTATACTGAGCCAAGGCCATTTAGGGCTTTAAAGGTCAGCACCAACACTTTGAATTGTGCTCAGAAATCACACACTATGATCAAAGCTGCCTGGAAGCCTTTGGGCATGAAGGTTCTTTCCTGTATCCCAAATGATGGAGAGCAGTGACTCAACAATGATGAGAAACATCTATATACAGTGGTACCTCGGGTTACCGAAGCTTCAGGTTACAGACGCTTCAGGTTACAGACTCCGCTATCCCAGAAATAGTACCTCAGGTTAAGAACTTTGCTTCAGGATGAGAACAGAAATCGCACGGCGGTGACACGGTGGCGGCCCCATTAGCTAAAGTGGTACTTCAGGTTAAGAACAGTTTCAGGTTAAGAACGGACCTCCAGAACGAATTAAGTTCTTAACCCGAGGTACCACGGTATACTTGAAAGCACTCTCTTTTGACCCTACTATAAGGCAATGCAGTCCACCAGAGGTGGCTGGTTTGGGAGTACCATTGAAGGACTGGCACTTGTAAGTTATAGTTTTACAACCATTGCAGGAGCAGAAAAGGGGAGGGGATGCTTCATGAGACACAAAAATGGGTTTCCGTAGGACTGCAGAATAGAGTTTTATGGTGATGAAAACAGCTGTGGAACTTCAGAATTCTGCAATTGCATAGAACTCCCCATTTCCATAAAATTTCATCAAATACAAGTGTTCAATAGTCTCTACCCCTATATTTGCTTGTGCATTTTTATATATATTAAAAAGCGTGCAAAATATATTATTCAATACGTACTGTCTTCTCGTCTTTAACATTGTTTGCTGTTTATGTTTGCTTATAATTCCACAGAGAGTGGTGAAAGTGACCTTGTTCAGTTTCCAGTCTTAAGTGGTGTGTTTTTGTTCACTGGGTCTATTTCACCAAATTGTTTCTAAATAAGTATTCCACCTTTGCTGACTCATCCGCATCCTGCCATAAGTCTTCGGGAGTTCCGTTAAATGTTCTTGTTAGAAAGTCATGTTGACACTGTGAAGGTGAAGCAGACATGAAAACAATACCTGATGAGAGCACTGTTGAGGTTAGGAAGGAGATATGAAATAGGAGTCAGAGACTGGAACTTGCCCCCAGAGAGTGGCTAGCAGAAGCCATATACTATGGGCCATGCCTTGAACCAGAACTAATTGCTCAGATTGTGTAAGATTGTATTAATGCCTCGGCACTTGTGTACTCAGAATATACCGCATGCTTCTTTCATTTTCTATGTCTGTCTGGGAACTTTAAACACTTTTACATAACAATATTAGTTTAAATTCAAAGTGCAACAGCAGATAAAAATGAAGCCAATTAATGGTTTTCCACTCTGCTTATTGGACACTGCCTGTCAACGCAATTTGCAAAAAAGGCCCTTGAAAGGTTTTATTTAAAAGGATGTCGTTTATCACTTCCACTTCAATTTTATTTCTCTGTTGGCTGGTACTTTTAAGAGATGTCAGGACAGATCTGAAAATACAGTCTAAACTATCTCTCAGCGGCAAGAAAACAAAGAAACCATTTGTACTGAATTATGTCACAGTTTCTCTGTGTTTGATTTAACTGGACTGAAGAAAGCCACAGAGACTGTATGTCTAGGGAGACTCAGGATGCAATGGAGCCTGGGTCCAAAGCCTATATGCTGTATAAAGCCACACACACACACACAAAGGCAAGGAGTAAGAAGACTTTCTGAAACTCTCCATTGAGGTCAAGTACAGGACTCCTGCTTGCTCTGGGTCAATGGGGCAGAATTAGCTGACCAATAGCACACAACACGTTCCAAAGGTACAAAAATTGTTGAACAAAACACATCTTACATAGTCCAATGGCCACAGTACCTATAATGCATTTGTAAAGCAGGGCTTGTATTTTATCTGTTTGGGAACTTCTCAACACTCTAATCAATAGGTCAGTTACTGTTACTTACTGGAATCATATATCAAAATCCACTTCTTACTTCCATTTTTCTTCTATCCAGGGCCTATTCTTTCCACAAAAGCAACATCAGTCTGCAGTTTGATGTGGCTGAGATTTTTTTACACAAAGAGTCACTAGGACTTGGGTAGCTAATCTATTACCCTCCAGACAGGGCCAGCCCAATAAATTTTGTCACCTGAGATGAACCACATAATCCTCTCGAACCATGCAACCTGACTAGGATATTTTCCACATTTCTACAGCACCAAGCACTCACAAGCAATAATGATGATGATGATGATGATTTTGAATTCCTACAGCACTGAGCACCTGAGGAATTATCCCCTGCAGGTTTACGGCTAAGGCAAAGCACTTCCAGTTATTTGATTAATATGTTGTGGTAAATCTCGTATCTGCCACAAATTCATTAGAGTAACTGGAGAGGACACAATGACCAAAAGATTACATCTAGCAGGTGGTGCCGGGAAAAGGTCTCTGTAAAGTTCAGCCATTTCTTGTGAAATAAGATTTTGTAATTTACACTTCCATGAGTTCTTGGCTGCATCATTTTTAATCTGAAAACGCTTTTTTCATTTTGCCAGGGCATGACAGCAACAACCCAGCAGGTCACCCAGTTCAGCAGTTAGGAGATAACAGTATATCCATTCTTTAGATAAGCAGGAGTTTTATTATAGGGATATGACCTGACATGCCTTATCCACAACGTAGCTTTAAGGCAGTGTTCTTTTAAAACAAATTAAGTGCAAACTACATTTTTCCAAACTTCCCTTTTATAACTGTTGTTGAATTCCAAAGGACTTTCCCCAGGTCATTCATGTATATAGTGTGCCATTTGATGAATTCAGTTAGACATGTTGTATTTCAGCTAAGAGCACCCCAGCAGCACAGATGGGAATCTGAATGAATCTGAATTTGCAAAACTAAAATGTAGGTACTGTGGGTTTTTATAAACAGTAATATCTCCAAGCTGCCCACCCTCTAGGGCAGACAGTGGCGTAGCGTGGGTTGTCAGCACCCGGGGCAAGGCAAATAATTTGCGCCCCCTAACCCGTGGATTTGCGCCCCCTAACCTGTGGATTTGCGCCCCTAACCCTAACCCCCAGATGTTGCGCCCGGTGCGGCCGGCCCCCCCTGCACCCCCCACGCTACGCCACTGAGGGCAGATACTTCTGGTAAGGTGTGATAATCAGGAAATCGCCCTGCTTTCTAGGCTCCCAACATACTATGCAGTTTACACTAAAAGGTAAAAGTAAAGGACCCCTGACAGTTAAGTCCAGTCACAGACAACTCTGGGGTTGCAGGCTGAGGGAGCCGGCATTTGTCCGCAGACAGCTTCCAGGTCATGGGGCCAACATGACTAAGCCGCTTCTGGCGCATCGGAACACCGAAACCAGAGCAGCGCACGGAAACATCGTTTACCTTCCCTACCTATTTATCTACTTGCACTTGGGGGGGGGGGTATGCTTTCAAACTGCTAGGTTGGCAGGAGCTGGGACCAAGCAATGGAAGCTCACCCCTTCTCAGGGATTCGAACTGCCAACCTTCTGATCGGCAAGCCCAAGAGGCTCAATGGTTTAGACCACAGAGCCACCCGCGTCCCTTCTACAGTTTACACTACTAACATACAAATGAAAGCTTTTCTATCCTTCAAGAGACTCTCATCTGAGTCTGAGTAGTTATGAGTAAACATTGGCAGAATAAATTTTAGAAAGGAGGGTTTTTGGGGGGTGGCAGGTGGGGTGGGTGTGTTTCTGTAGCATTCATTATACCACAAGTTTCTGTGAAATGACAGTGTTGTGAACGATATTCAGGAATAAGGACTGTCCCTCATTATAAAAGAAAGTTGCATACATTGGCAACCACACTGCATCTTTAGTTATTTCCTAACATTTATACACAGCTTGATTGTAATTCATGTTTAGTGAATTGAGCATCAATTTGAGGCGGATTTCATTCTTTTAGCAAACTACCAGTTATTGCAGCCACAGGATGCTTGGAGATGTGTTGCCTTTCTTAGTTAATATATTGCTGCAGGCAAGTAACTTGTTGAGGAAGGAGGCAATAAATATCAAATCAGAAATATGGAGGTAGCAATAATAATAATGTACCTAACAGAACTTTAGCTGAATATAATTTATGTGACGTGCTTTGAATGTGCTGAAAGTCTTCTGTATTATTTCTTCGCCCTCTTCCATTCATCTTGTTGTTTTGGTTTTGGTTTTACTTTCCCAAGATATCATTCAATCCATATAAATAAGTCCAATTACAGCAGGATTTCCCACACAGCTCAATTTATAGACAGTTGTACAAAACCAGAGCTTCCCTTTCACAGTATGTATTTCTTTGTAGGCTTTGGGGGCTTCTGCTATCAACCAGGCATCTGCAGATAGTTTATTAAACTCGCACTTATATTCCCCTCCAGGGTGCAGAGGGAACTACAAACATGTGGTTATTATTTATAGCAGCCTCACACTCTGGATGTGTTCCCATCGAATGGGAGAGCAAATTTTTACAGCACTTCTAATGACATTTCCAACATATCCTGTAAACCTTAAATCGATTACAGTGGCAACTGCAGGACAAGAAAGAAAGAAACCCTGACATTCTGACAATCCACCTTCCTTGTGACCTTAGCAATATTATCTGCTCAGTGTTTTTCCATTCCCTTTATTCTGAATGGTACAGAAGCAATTTTCACCATCTTGGCACAGACTCGCCTGCTTTTCTGAATCACATTCAAGGACTTCTAAGGTCATCTTAAGCTGCCATTCAGTTTATTTCCAAATGCATCATAATGTTATATACAGGCTGAACATCCACCACAGGCTGTTCCTTCGTTCCCAATTGTTTCTGCCTGGTAAACTGCCGTGGTGCCCCCAAGGTTTAAAGGGCACACCAGTTTGAAGAACACAAGCCTACTGTGTTGTTAATAAGCATTGCACTTGGGCCAAAATGGCTCTGTATAGCTAATAGCAATAATTGCCCCCAGACCGTTGCATTCTGAGCACCTCTCTTAGTCTTAATTGTTGTGCCATTACAGTCAGAATCCACCCTGCCATTAAGCATTTAGCATACCTTGCTTTCATTAGACATTGTACACATTGTACTTGTTCATACAGAACTTGTGTGTTGACTGCATGTATGGCCAGCAGATCCACAAAGCGAGACACATGGTGCCCACTCAGCAGTCATGGTGAAAACTAAAAAGGAGCATTACTCTACTGACACATACGAAGGCATAAACAGTATGGTAATGAGTCTACACCATGTGTCCTAGAGCGCTAGAAACAAGGATTGTAAGTCCAGATCCTAGGCTCTCTCACCAAGGTGTAACCTATTGCATTCAGAAAAGCCTGCCTAATTCTGACTAAACTTGCCCTTGGTCACCTCCCTCACCTGGCTGGTGGGATTGCATAAAAACAAGGGGGTATTCAGAATGAACGACAGACAGAGGTTTGTGTAGGGGGTGATAAAGGTAAAAGTAAAGGTACCCCTGCCCGTACGGGCCAGTCTTGACAGACTCTAGGGTTGTGCGCCCATCTCACTCAAGAGGCCGGGGGCCAGCGCTGTCCGGAGACACTTCAAGGTCACGTGGCCAGCGTGACATCGCTGCTCTGGCGAGCCAGAGCCGCACACGGAAACGCCGTTTACCTTCCCGCTAGTAAGCGGTCCCTATTTATCTACTTGCACCCGGGAGTGCTTTCGAACTGCTAGGTTGGCAGGCGCTGGGACCGAGCAATGGGAGCGCACCCCGCCGCGGGGATTCGAACCGCCGATCTTTCGATCGGCAAGCCCTAGGCGCTGAGGCTTTTACCCACAGCGCCACCTGCGTCCCGTAGGGGGTGAAGGGGACTGCTATTAGGAAAATTACATTCTTGGTACGAGGGAGAGCTTTGTAAGGATTTCAGGGACGATGAGCAAAGTAGGAAAAGGGCACATGGATGGACAGGAGAAGCACAGAGAGGTGGAGGGGCATTTTAGAGGTGAAGAAACAGGGCAGACCAGTGTTGGTGTAATTTGGAAAAATGGGTGAATTTGCACTAAGTGCTTGGACCATGTCTTGAGGAGCCCACCTGCCACGTCTGGATTTTGTTAGAGAAAGACCCAGCTGCACAGGAAACAGCCCAAGGCTTGAGGGACGACGACTCTCCCTCCCTCCCTTTCTCTAAGAAATGTGTGTACGTGCAGTGGCAGGTATAAAGCCAAGGTCGGCTTCAGCAGCATTGGTGAGAAGTATTCACTGAGAGTAAGGTTTTTGCTCAGTGCAAGGTATCTGTGGCGAAGCTGACAGTTACATGCTATATGGTTCGGTATAGCATGGTGAGCTAGCATAGTGAAGTGCTAGTGGATCTCTCTGTATGCTTGCATCATTACAAGGTTTATTTCTAAGACCAGAGAATTTCATTACCGTAGATTAGTTAATGGTGTACCAGCATCTCCTAAAGTTTATGTCCCTAGTGTGCTTATGCTCGTCTTGTGCCATGAGGCAACACCTACTTTGAACTGAGCTGAGTGGGAAAGGAGGTGTTTTAACTGGGGACTCTGAAAAAGGGTAACTACTGGAAAGCAGGAAAACCCTGATGTGCTTGAAGTCTCTTGAGAGCAAGTGTGGTGTAGTGGTTAAGAGCAGTGGACTCGTAATCTGGGGAACCGGGTTCGTGTCTCCGCTCCTCCACATGCAGCTGCTGGGTGACCTTGGGCTAGTCACACTTCTCTGAAATCTCTCAGCCTCACTCACCTCACAGAGTGTTTGTTGTGGGGGAGGAAGGGAAAGGAGAATGTTAGCCGCTTTGAGACTCCTTAGGGTAGTGATAAAGCAGGATATCAAGTCCAAACTACTACTCTACTCTGCTGGACTTGTGCATACTCTGCTGATCACAACAGTCGAAGTATAGTGTAGTATCAACAATGCATGGTGGGCCCAAATCTAACACATCCAACACCCAGAAGGCCTGCACAACAGAGGAGGAGTTGAATATTTGGGGAAGTTAAGGGGTGGGTCACATTAGGAAAGAGGGAGAACCTTGAAGAACTGAACGTCTTGATCATGCTCCACAGTTGCGCTTGCCTGCTCACCACAAGTGAGCATGTCTTTTGATCTGGTGAGGGCAGCATCAGGAAGCATTGGTGTGCTTCTCCTGAGCATGAAGAAAAGTGTGGACTTCTGAGATGCTTGGAGAGCAGTAAGACTTCTCTGCTGCTTTTGGAGTATTTCTGGGATTCCCCCAGCCCCCAGTGGAGAGCTAGAAAGGAAGGAATCCCCAGCCACCACTGTTGCTTTGAGCATGAGCTTGTGTCTTATAAGATTCTGCCACTCCTTCCCATATAAACAGAATGTGTTTTTAAGAGAATATGTTTTTGGTTGAAATAAATATTACCATATTAAAATAAATGTGGATTTTTGTGCCATATCACATTGAAACAGTTTTCATTTTCATTCAGAATGTGTTCTTGCATTCACAATAAGAATTTAATTTTAGATAATATGACCTTCAGTGATTAACTTCTTTTCTCTCTTCAGTGCTGCATTTCTGAATATAAATTTTGGTGTTTTTGCTGTGTAATTGATTAATGTTGCTAGCATTTCATTGCATTTCCCAGAATATAGCAAGCCTTCTGTTCCTTTCTTCCCCTATACTGCACCCAAACAGCAATAACAAAAAAGCAAAGTATTAACATTTACCCTGCAGGTAGATAGGTAAAGTGACAGGATGCTACCAGCAGTAAAATCCACATCTTTCATAAGAGAGCCTATTGGACACATTTGTGAAACAGAAATGATTGCAACAGATAAGTAATCTCTTTTTACATCAGTGGGTGTTCCAGAGATCTTATAAACTACAGCTTCTAGGAGGAAGTGTGGGAGAATAATACTAAAATGCAATAGCCCAACCTTTAATCTGTAGTTCTCCCTTTCTATTTTGTAATATTTACCCTTCATTATAGCCATTCTACAAGGCAAATAGCATAATCTCATTTTGAATGCTGTATGATATGAATCATTGGTTTGCAATTAAGTTCTGTCATCTAGAAACTGTCACGTGAATTGTATTACTATAGAAACTATTTTTTGCATGTCTAAGCAGCGTCAAAGTGCAAGATTCATATTCCTGTTGATAATCTTGCATCATGTTGTAAGTTTGGGAAGGTTAGCCTGTATGATGCTGAGTCTTTTCTAATTTCTGGGTTCCTGGATCCACAAGGGCTAAAATCTAATGATGGATTCAGTTGGTGAAGTGGCCAGGCCAGCTTCTTGGTGACTTAATGACCTAAGCATGGCCCTTAGTTGTTGGTATCTGCCTGTCTTGAGAGACAATGGAGAGCTCCGCTGGGGTGAAGTCAAACTACTGGAGAATCACAGTGCCTGCTGTGGCCACAGAGAGCGGTAACTCATAACTGTTGCCTCTTGTATTGTTTTTGTTGTGTTAGCAGCACAGACGTGAGCTCTCCAGGGCACAAGCCTGGGCAGTGTGTATAGAGGTCCTGGGCTGCCCAAATGTCAAGACCCCCTCTCAGCTTCACTGGTGTGGTCCAAAGGAAAGCAGAGCAATACATTTGGCACCAGCTTGGCTGCAGGAGTTGCCAGAAGGAGGTGTACAAAGCATCATCCAACCGTCTTAGGGACTCGACTCCAGATTTGTGTAGGGTTTACTTTAAGAATCACTGAGTAGTAGCCACAGAATGCTAAGTGTCTGTTGCAGGGGTTGGAGTTGAATGGAAGGGGTGGATGGATAGAGCTTCCACTCTGCACTGCAACATTTTGTTCCAGGCTTTTTTGTGTGTGTGTGAATGCTTGTATACACATTGAAGTAATGCACTGCTATAAATTGCCTTAAACCTGAACTACATAATAATTATTTTACAGCTTCGTTTTAAAAGGGTACAATGCTCATACTTACGGTGGCTGTTTACTAGTGGTTTAGTCTTAGATGTGCCCATACAACTTCACCCTTATCTGGGAGTAAGTCCCATTGACGTCAGTAGAGCTTCCTTCTGAGTAGGCATGTGCAGGATTCCATTGCAAGTTATTACTCAAACACCCAGCAGCAGTTAAGTCCTGTTTGCCTTAGGCTGTTTTGTATAAAATGGTGCAGACAGTTTCTATCAGCATTTATTATAAACGTTGACAGTTAAGATTAATTCACATACTACAAATGGCCTGCAAGAAACCAGTTCCTTCCGAGTTATCAGTACAGTGGTGGTGTACCTTGTAGATGCCTGGAGGAAGTGTCAGATCTTATAAACAACATTGTCTAGACAAACATGTTGGAGGTGCTAATGATCATTAAGGCAACTTAAATTTTGGCTCAAGATAATTCACGATGTCACAGAGCACAGGATTTTCCAGAAGCACAGAAAAGTTCCAGATAGCTTATTGTATGAGGAGCAAATCTGATAATGGACAAAAATGGGTGTAAACAATTTCAATGAACTAAAAAAAAACATAAATGTTACCATATGAGAGGCAAGGCTGCCAGGAAAATTATGGAGTTGTTGTTGAGTGGTTTTTTAAATGGATTCTATTGATAAGCCAACTGGTTTCTTTGCGCCCTGTAATAAACTGTATTCAACCACATGTGTAGCTAGCCCAAGACATAATGTCGCCTGATGCAGAGACCTAACGGCAGAGCCAGCCCCACCATTATGTAGAGTAAGATGGCTGCCTCAGCAGGCAAATGCTAGGAGAACAGCACTAAGATGTTGATATGACAGAGTGGTGTGTACCACATGGCCTGCCCTATGCCAGCCTACTTCTCTCAAGTGCACTGCACGTGGCTATCCCATCTCCGGTGTGGAAATAATTTTAATTGCTGGTGATATTGAAGCACATCCCATGGTAGGGGAAGCCATCTTGATCTTTAATTCAAGCAGCAAAATGCCTTGATCCAGCCTTGCCAAATGACTTCCCTTCCCCCCACTAGGGCAAATAATTTGTTTATTTGTGTTTATTTTTGTAATGTCTCCATTACAAAAGAGCAATGTGTTGACCAATATTTTATTAATCAATGTTGCATTAAGCACTCATTTGAAACATAGCCACCAATTTTCACTTACATATTTTCAGAGTCAGAGATCAAAAGTAGAATGCAAAATATATTACAAAACACAATGTAACCATAGGATTGAATAGCAGCCCTCTTACACACCTTCCTTTTAGAGTGAGCATATACCATAAATGGGAATTATTTTTCAAAGAAATGGTCCTTGAAATGATGGGGGCATAGAAACCTTAATTTGCATAGCTATTTTGTGCATTGCAAGTAACACCAATACTCAGACAAATGTTGTAGGCGATCCACTGGGTCACATTTCCATGTTGCACATGTGCATTCAGAAAGTCATATATGCTCACAGAATTGGGTTTCTTGGAAAGATACCAACCCAGAGTAATAATTTGCAAAAGCATCAAAAATTCTTAGCTATAAATTAATCTCCCTGGCCATTTATCAGTGGCACTATTTTTTCCAGCACTTTGAAAAGTCTTGCTATTCAGACACTCATTTCATCCATCTTCCATCTATCTTCCCTGACAAAAATAATGTACTGCTGAATCAGACCAAAGGCTTATTTAATCTAGCATCCTATTCAGCACAGTGGCCAACCAGATGCCTATAGGAATCCTACAAATAGGACATGACCTGGTGTTCCCTCTGTTATCTGGTACTCAGAGACTTACTGCTTCTGATCCTGAGGGTAGCATCTTGTTATCATGACTAGTAGCAATTGATAATCTTATCTTCCTTGAATTTGTCTAATCTCCTTTGCATTAAACCATTGAAGTTGGGAGCCATGGCCACATCACATGGTGCCACTCAAAGTTGGTTGCTTCCTGGTGGAGCCAGCCCTGAAAGTGAACAGAAATTAAGTAAGGCCATTGGACTTGGAGGAACATCTGTAGAATTGGGCTGTTAGTCGCACACAAAAGAGAGCACTTGAGTACTTGTTTCTCATTGGCCACAAGTTCCAGAGCTCCAGTCTGCAGATAAAAGATATGCGGCAAAAGATAAAGAAGTGTAACAAATTAAGAAGCCTCTTTTACCGTCCCATGTTTCAGTATTGCTAAAATGTATGTCATGTTCTTTGTTGTGAATGAACCACAAACAGTTCCTTCTATGCTGCTGACATGTGCAACCTAGGTATAACTCCTTCAGATCAGATCAAAGACCTTGGCTGTCTCAGGCATCACAACCGAAGATGAATGAGTGTACCGCCTTGGGAAAGAAATCAATCCATCACTTGGCATTCAAGGACTGACATATCCCTGCTACCCACATGCCTAGACGAGGGATGATCTATGAACTGCCTTTCTGAAGCATTTAAAGATTCATTTCTAATTTAGAAACAAACTTGTTCTGTACCTTTCTTTTAGAAGCAAGTTTAGAAATAATATGGATCCCCTTCTCAAATATGGATCCCCCTTATTAAAAACAAACTTTCCATAATAAGACTGTATTTTTAAATCTTAGAAAGAGGACATTCCCCTATTCAAAGAATTTCAAAGCATAGCCCCGAGGAGCTGTCCCGGTTGAACCCCATTTAAAGATTTAAAAAAACTATAGGACGTTGTCCACCAATAATCAGCAACTAGACCGCATACAGATCACCTGATCACAGTTTTCCACAGTATGTGTTTCTGTTTGAATTAGAATAATTGTTTCAAAATTTGCACTTAAACATACCAATTAGAATACACACATTTTCTGCATATCTGTGTCCCCTTTTGTGGTAAAGCATTTCTCTACTGAGACAGCAGCAGGAAATGCCTGTTTGTGGGTCTCCGCCCTATGGTAGGGTTGCCACCATATCCTCTTTTGGGGTCCTACTTGCCCATCTGGGGGGAATTTTACATTTTAACAAATATCCTGGATTTGGGTTTTTTTAAAATGTATGAGCGGCTCTGTTTCAAGCTCTGGCATGAACTCTGGCATGATCCGCTCCAGCTATCGGCAATTGTCCTAAAAGAGCTCAGCAACTTTTTCTGTCCAGATTTTTACTTATTGAAATATGGCAACCCTACCTATGGTATTCTGTAGGGTGGTGGCACAAGTAGAATCTCCTCAGGTGAGCAAAGCGATCTTACAGTCTATACAGGGTCAAGCTGTCTTCCAGGCAACCTTGGCCAGAGCTGTTCATGAACAAGACATTGAACATGACCTGGTAGGTGATCATTGGCCAGTGCAGTTCTCTCAGCACGGGTGCAATAAGAGCATGTCCAGCTGCTGCACTCAACAACCTGGCCATAGTATACTTCACCAGTGGCAGCTGCCAGATCAATCCCCATAGCACCACAAAGAATGAAGAGCAGTAGTTCGGTTGTGAGGTTACCAATGCATGAACTGAAGTGGCTAAGCTACTGTGTAGATAAGGGGTCAGCAAACTATGGTCCCCGGGCCGGATCAGGCCCACCGGGGCCTAAATCTGGCCCACACCATGAAGCCAGAACCTGCCATGAAGCCAAGGCTCCTGGCGATGGTGACGGAAGAGGCCGAGTGGCGGCAGCTCTGCCACTCAAATGCCACACCTGGTTTACCTCAGCGGTGTTTGATTGGCAGAGATGTCACCGCGCCGCACTGAGGTAATCCAGGGACGGCATTTGATTGGTAGAGCTGCCACCGCTTGGGCTCTTCCTCCTGTCGCCGCCACCGCCGCCGCTCTGGTGCTTCTGTGGGCCAGAGAGCAGAGTAGACGAGCTCGCTCTGCCTACCCATGAGAAGCAGCAGCAGCGGTGGTGGTGGTGGCGGCAGCAGCCCCTGGGAAGGTAAGCGCAGCAGCTGGGGTGGGGATGAGGACTACTTGCCCCCCTCACCTCTTCTTCCAGCTCCCCCCCCCCCCACGGTGCCACTTCTTCAGCCCGCCACAAGGTCTGAGGGACAGTGGACCGGCCGGCTGCTAAAGAAATTTGCAGGCCCCTGGTGTAGATCCAGTGAAGATCCCGCACTGACCATGGAGAGGACTAGATGGGACCCAACTCTAAAATTCTACGTTTCTTTAATTCTTAGTACAAAGAGGCTGAATGTGTGGTATTTGAGAAGTAATAGGCAAGCAACAAGCTCATTTGGAAATCCTCCAAGTCTGCTTTTGGCAATAGGCTCTACAGGCTGGGCTCTATCCAATTATTCAGCTGTTCAGCAGAGATCAGCATGAATGAGCAAGCATTTTAACAGAGGTTAAAGATGATGTGAAGTACTATTGGCCATTAGTAAAAGCCTGTGGCAAGGAAGCAGATATTGCATACAAGCAGCTGTATAAGACTTAAGCCCGGGAACGGAATGGCCGGCCCTGCAAATGTGGTTTTCATAGCGATGTGGGTAGGAAAATAAGAAACCATAAAGAGAAAAAATGACAAGCTTTCTGACAGATGACGGTTCAGGCTGTGGTGAGGACAATGAGCTTGACGGTGAAAATGATTGTGGACTGTATCAAATGTGTGTGCCCTGGGAGGCTTGACAGCAATAAACTTGTAGGCTTTTAAATCTTTGACTGTCTCTGATCTGCCCTGTGCTGTTTTTCAGCAACTGAGCTTTGTCAATTAGAAGCATCAATCAGGACCTGTCTAAATTTACGAGAGCAACTGTAAGTTTGCAACTGCAGTGAAATCAATAGGATGCCATGAACTGCTACAGCTGACAGGTTTTTGGATCACTAAAGCTGATCTACCAGATCTGGTAAGAAGCTTTGTATACTGCAGCCTCCACACTATTAAATTATTTTACTGTTTGGCAATATGAATGAACATCGTTTTGGCAATTAGGCAAAAATTGCATACAAGTATCTATATGATATACCTAATTATTTAATTTGTTTAATTCATTCAAGGATCACAGGACAGTTTACAGTACAAAAACACAAAAATGCATAACATAATAACAAAGCCATAGGTTGTTTAATTAGCCAAAGGCTTAGTTGAAGAGGAATGTTTTCGCCAGACACCTAAAGATGTGTAACGAAGGCACCAGGTGAGCCTCCCTGGGGAGAGCATGCCACAAACAGGGAGCCACCACAGAAAAGGCCTGTCTTTGTGTTGCCATTCTCCAGACCTCTTGTAGAGGAGGCACACAAAGGAGGGCCTGAGATTATGATTGCAGAGTTATCGGGGGGGGGTCTATTTTACTAAAACATTTGAGGGTCACAACTTTCATCTTTTAATCCCTTGTCTTCTCCTTAAACTGAAAAATTACAGGGAGATTTTAATTAGGACTGCAGCATGCAGGCAGGAGTTCATCTGCTCCTGCTCCAGATACGATCCCAATGAAAATCCACACCACCAGCTTGGCACCAATAGGAGCTTTCATTCCCACAGGGGTAATAGCAGCACTGAGAGAAAGGAATATTTTCATTGAGATCAGAGCTGGAAAAGGAAGAATTAAAGCAACCCTCCCCATATCCTGCAATCATCAACCCTGTGCCACTTATATAACACAGACAGAGTCCAGAGAGAAACTAAATCCTGATAATACTTCACTGAGGAAAACTTGATCAAAAACAGCATATAATTTGAGGCAAAAGGAACAGAGATGTTTTGTCTTTCTTCAGACCTTGTATATAACAGGTCATTCAACCAAACATGCAGAGGGAAAGCTCAATTAGAAGAACTCAGCTAGTCATGCCACTCTGCCTGGTTGCTAAGCAATACCTCAACCAACATTCGTCTAGGCTAATTGACTTTACTTCCTGATTCAGTCCTATCAGTCATGTTTCCAAAAGAAACTCCCTGTTTTTTACTGCAGCAAGTGTTCATTGTTATGTATGTAATGAATTTTGTAGAGATCATTTTTGATGACCTGTAGCAGATTGTAGTAATTTTTCATAATTCAAAGATTGTTGATTATTCTCTCAGCATAAAATTAGCTGACTATGTGGAGAGGGGGGGAAGTTATGTCAAATTTTTCAGGCAGGAAAATTATAGTCATTTTCTTTGAAAAATGCTTATGCTGACAATAAACTGATCTAACTTTTGTGTCTGCTTGCAGCAATCAGGGAATGCAAAGTCTATAGAACCAATTAACCCAGGCCATGCACTGCTGCATTAAAACAGCAGTTAGTGCAACATTTTTAAAGAAGAAAAAAAGTTATCTTATTGATTTTGTGTTATGTCAATTCTATGATCTTTCAAGCAGCAGATCAGGAAAGGAAGTCAAATTTATTCATTGCTAGCATCCATTTTAATACTAATACTTTATTGCAGTTTTTAGTTTCAATCACTTCTCCCCTGCCCTCTTTTTTTCTTTGATTAAATCACGGCGCACACAAAAATCCCTTTCATATGTGAGTTCACAATGGGGAGAAGGTGCTTTCCGCACTGAAATTTAATCAGTGCACGTGAGAAATCTGGATAGATGGAATTTCATAAGTGTCCCAAGTTGTGGTCTTCACTTTCAACATTTCTTAGAGCCTATGTGCAGTGCAAAATTAGCACATCCTATCCCCTGAATAGGGACGTGGGTGACGCTGTGGCATAAACCACAGGCTCTTGGGCTTGCCGATCAAGAGGTTGGCGGTTTGAATCCCCGTGACAGGGTGAGCTCCCGTTGTTTGGTCCCTTCTCCTGCCAACCTAGCAGTTCAAAAGCACCCCCAAAAGTGCAAGTAGATAAATAGGTACTATTCCGGTGGGAAGGTAAACGGCGTTTCTGTGTGCTGCTCTGGTTCGCCAGAAGCGGCTTAGTCATGCTGGCCACATGACCCGGAAAAACTGCCTGCGGACTTTAAAGCGAGATGAGAGCCGCAACCCCAGAGTCGTTCGTGACTCGACTTAACTGTCAGAAGCTAGGATGGCTTTTGTAATTCCAAGACTGTCTCTGGAAAATAGGGGCACTTGGAGGGTATCTGCTGATGGCCTTCAAGGGAGTGGGGCTAAGCCAGACATGGCCTAACTTGGTCTTCCAGCTGTTTGGGGACTATAACTCCCATCATCCCCAAGACCCATCAGCTAACAGGACCAGTGGTCAGGGATGATGGGAATTGTAGCCCCAAAACAGCTGGAGGGCCATGTTTGGCCATGCCTGGTAAGAAGTTAGAACTCGCTGAGCCTCTGAGAGTGGCTTTCTCTAAATGGCTTTCACACTCTACTTTCAGGAAACAGCTTTCCTTGTTGATTTGTACACCAGAGATTCTCTGCAATTTATTTATTTATACATACATACATACATACATACATACATACCCCACCCATCTGGCTGGGTCTCCCCAGCTACTCTGGACAGTTCCCAACAGAATATTAAAAACACGACAAAACATCAAACATTAAAAACTTTCCTAAACAGGGCTGCCTTCAGAAGTCTTCTAAAAGTTAGATAGTTGTTTATTTCCTTGACATATGATGGGTTCCAGAGGGCGGGCACAACTACCGAGAAGAACCTCTGCCTCTCCCTGTAACTTTGTTTCTCACAGTGAGGGAACTGTCAGAAGGCCCTCGGAGCTGGACCTCAGTGTTTGAGCTGAACGATGCGGGTAGAGACGCTCCTTCAGCTATACAGGGGTGAGGCCGTTTAGGGCTTTCAAGGTCCACAATATTCTAGAGTACAGTGGTGCCTCGCAAGACGAAAAGAATCCGTTCCGGGAGTCTTTTCGTCTTGCGGTTTTTTCGTCTTGCGAAGCAAGCCCATTGACGGAGTAGCGCTATTAGCGCTATTGGCTAAAAAGGGGCTAAAAACGGCTTTTTTAGGGGGGGATTAGCGGTTTTGCTGCTAAAATGCTTTTAGCAGCTTAGCGATTCAGAATAAGGGGTTTTGGAGCAAAAAAAAAAAAATCGATTTTTTTTCCCCGTCATTTTTCGTCTTGCGAAGCAAGCCCATAGGGAAATTTGTCTTGCGAAGCGCCTCTGCAGACGGAAAACCCTTTCGTCTTGCGGGTTTTCCGTCTTGCGAGGCATTCGTCTTGCGGGGCACCACTGTATTTTCTTTAGAGCACCTATTCAAGTCACACAGAGCATCAGCCAGATCTGTTTGGTTCATCACCACCCATACAAATTGCAAGGGAATAGTGGACCTAGTAGGAAAGGTGTATTCCAGGAAAATTTGACTTCGACTCCTCATTGAGTGAACCCCTTGATGAGCTTCCACAGGACCCTAAAGTCGAATACATATTGAAAACCGCTACCCTTTATAATCAATCTATTTTAATTCGGCTAGCCAAGAAGGCTGATCGCCGAAGAATTGATGCTTTTGAATTATGGTGCTGGAGGAGACTCTTGAAAGTCCCATGGACTGCAAGAAGATCAAACCTCTCCATTTTGAAGGAAATCAGCCTTGAGTGCTCACTGGAAGGACAGATTGTGAAGCTGAGGCTCCAATACTTTGGCCACCTCATGAGAAGAGAAGACTCCCTGGAAAAGACCCTGATGTTGGGAAAGATGGAAGGCACAAGCAGAAGGGGACGACAGAGGATGAGATGGTTGGACAGTGTTCTCAAAGCTACCAGCATGAGTTTGACCAAACTGCAGGAGGCAGTGGAAGACAGGAGTGCCTGGTATGCTCTGGTCCATGGGGTCACAAAGAGTCGGACACGACTAAACGACTAAACAACAACAACAAACAATGTGGTGCCCTCCAGAAGCTGTGGACCACAACTTCCATCATCCCTGACCATCGGCCGTGCTACCTAGGGATGATGGGGATCATAGTCCAAAACATCTGGAGGGCACCACAAAGACTACCTCTTCTCTAAATAACCCCTAAATGCCATGTGCTAAAACCAGTGAATTTTTTTATGAGGGTACTCAAGTGTGTGCAATAACGGCACCTTCCCCCCCCAAAAAAAATGTTAAAAATGTGGCACTTACTGTAACAACATCATGGTTTCTTTCTTTTTAAAAAATAAAAAGCACTGCCCAAAACAATGGCAGAACATCGTTGGCATCTGCCTGTCGAGAGACAACCGAGGACGCCTCCAGGGGTGACGTCAAACCACTGGAGAATCACAGTGCCTGTTGTGGCTGCAGAGACTGGTGACTCATAACTGCTGCCTCCTGTGGTTGTCTTTGCTGTGTTAGCAGTACTGAAGTGGCCTTTCCGGTCCTTTGAACAGAATGGCTTCAGGTCCAAATCCAGTCATTGCTACGAAAGTTGACTGGGTGGCACTCGCTGCTTTTATTCTAGAAAAATAGGTGGCAGTACTCACCATGAAGTTGTTACAGTAAGTGTAACATTTTTAACAACAATAACAATAACAAAGGAGTGTCGGACTGAGTACCCTTGAGTACCCCTTGTGGGGGACAGTGGTGGCACTGTTGTTGGGTTGTTGTTTTTTTAAAAAAAAATGTAATTACTTGAGTGTAGCCATTGCTCAGCTTCCATGATCTTCAATATAAACTCAAACTTTTCAACTCAGTGAAAGAAGGAAGGAATATTAAGGCAAGCAGCAAATAAAGTTGTTGTACAGCACAGAATTGGATGCTATGGAGGCAGGAGAGGGGGAAGGAAAAGAAGACTAGCGGTGACTTATCTTCTAAATATGAACACATTTCAGCCATGGTGGAGCTGACAGTATTGCACAGCCCTACGTGATGCCTGAGATACAAGAAGGTGTTCCAATAAAATGCAATACAAGAGAATGGGTTTCTTGCTATCTCTTATTTTTCCCTTGATGGGCATATAAAAATCAATAGGTAATGCACTGATGTCACCAAAAACTTTCTAGCTACATAAGAAAGATGGGAGACTGACTACAAGCTCTATGAAAGCTCCCTTTACGATATTTTTCTCTTTTCCTTTGAAAGGTGGAACAGGGTAAATAGAAGGGAAGTGAAGAATGCCCCCGTCTTTTATCATCCATTAATCTCCTGTGGGCTGCATGTTCTGACTGACCTACCCATTCTCCCCTCAGGAAAAACAAAGATGGAAGAAGGCTTTGCTATATGGGTTTTCAAAAGGTCAAGGTATTTATGAACCACCATGCTTCAGTCTGGCATATTTGCCAGAAAGCTAGTCCCACTGAATTCATAATGGGCCCTGCAGGTATTTTTATTTTATTTTATTACTTCTTAGCATTAGTAGTTTATTGTTAAGATACCCCATTACTTATAACCATGACATTAGCCGATAACAACAATAAAGGAGAGGAATTATAAATAAAATTACAATAAAAAAATAAAATAAATATTTAGGATCAGACTTTAAAGTTCCGTGCAGTAAGTTAAGAGTCTAAACCAATATGTGCTTTGCCAATTCTCAGTTTTACAGTGTATCTTAATTTAGTTATTGAAAACAAACAGTATTACAAGCTCAATTTCACAAAAGGCATTTCACAAAAGGCGAGAGCCAGTGTGGTGTAGTGGTTAAGAGCGGTAGTCTCGTAATCTGGGGAACCAGGTTTGCGTCTCCGCTCCTCCACATGCAGCTGCTGGGTGACCTTGGGCTAGTCATACTTCTCTGAAGTCTCTCAGCCCCGCTCACCTCACAGAGTGTTTGTTGTGGGGGAGGAAGGGAAAGGAGAATGTTAGCCGCTTTGAGACCCCTTCGGGTAGTGATAAAGCGGGATATCAAATCCAAACTCTTCTTCTTCTACTACTGCTCAGTAAATCATAAATCTGGATTCAGTTCAATTATCTCATGCAGGGAGGAAATGAAAACTGAAAATGTTCTAATGGGCCAAATAGCTATAGAAAGGCATGCTCTAAGAGCGCAATAGCCATAGGTAATGGTAAGAGTACAACTACAATTGCCCCATCACCTCTCTTGGCATGAGGCCTTCGTTTTTCTCCTGTGTTGTTTTTGTTTTCTTCTGAATACTGAATACATCTGCTGAAGCAATTCCCCCGACTCACCAGTTCCACTTTTCTTAGATGCTATTTCAGGTTGCTTTCTTCCTTATTTTCTTACAATGTGTTTGGGGAAGCAGTCAGCCAATGATCAAAGGTGCACGTTTTGCAGCGTGCACTTCCCTAGGACAGCACAGACAATAATTTTGTTCAATAATGGCATATTTTCTTGTTTTTTTGTTTCAGGGTATCTATGCATCTTGCCTTATATGCTTTGCCTAATTTACACCTTGTCCTAGTTCTCTAACCACATTACTTTGGAAATACTTTCCTAACAATAAGAAAAATGGGATCCATGCTCCCTGCCCACAAAACAGTGCCCATTTTCAATTGCCATATAGAATGTAATTATGTGACTGGCATGGGGGCTTATTTAACATGCCATGGATGGGTTGTGAAAGTGTTACTGCAGTATCTTTACCCAACAATCTAAATTCGGTTTCAAGGGCTTCACATCTCACTCACGCACTCACTCACTCTGCACACACACACAAACACACACACACACACAAACTCAAGACATCATACATGATTCTCCCCACACCCCATTCCACACCCCATTGTGAGATAGGTTAAGGTGAGATCAAGGTCACTCAGTCTGCTGTATGGGATTTGAACCTAAGAATCCCCAGTCCTAGGGTGACACTTTAACAGCTACATTACAACAACTCTCAAACTGTCTGTTAGCAGTGCTTTCTTTCTATATAAAAATAAAATGCTTAGGGGTAATCTCATTTTGACTCAAGAAAATCACCTTTTTATATTTCAAATTGGGGGAAATGTATACAGTAAATGGCCCACAGTCTAGTTTCTTTTCTATAGTGCAGCCCTTGCTCTTTTCCATCGCATAGTGGTACCCTTCCCCCACCCACAACCTTCTCCACTGCTCTCCTTCTGTCTTGCTGCTGGGCTTATCACCTCAGGATACATTCCTTATACAGTGGAACCTCGGGTTAAGTACTTAATTTCATTCCGGAGGTCCGTTCTTAACCTGAAACTGTTCTTAACCTGAAGCACCACTTTAGTTAATGGGGCTTCCTGCTGCTGCCGCACCACCGGAGCACGATTTCTGTTCTCATCCTGAAGCAAAGTTCTTAACCTGAAGCATTATTTCTGGGTTAGCGCAGTCTTTAACCTGAAGCGTATGTAACCTGAGGTACCACTGTACTCTTCCCTCTTTGGCTTCCCTGTCAGCCTCTCCCCCTTCTTTGCGACTATCTCACACACACTCTATCCTTTGGCTGTAATCTCTCTCTCTCCACCCCTCTCACCGCCACCATCCCAATCCTTTGCTCTCTTTCCACATCCATGCACCCATAAATTTCCTGGGGTGTCTCTGCTGAGCCCTGCATCTTGCCTCTTCTGTAGCTGCTGTGGTTATCACTGCAATGGTGCACAGCAGCTGCATTCCTGTTGCCTTCCTTTTGGTTTGCCTGTGTCTTTTCTATAAAGCAAGCTGGAAGAGGAACGCCATCGGAGGTGGTGGCACTCTCCACATACTCCCAACACTGCCTGGACTCCTACCCAACAAGGTGCAGCCATAGGATGATATTAGCCCATCACCTGCAACGTGGGACCTTTTCAAGCCTTCATAATGGGCTTTGCTAAATATGTGAGGAGGGCAGAGTACGCACAAGAGAGTGCTAGTTCCACCAACATCCCTGTTGTCCTCCACACATTCAAGGATGACCAAATAAACATTAGGAAGAACATTAGGAAGAACATTAGGAAGAACTTCCTGACAGTAAGAGCTGTTCGACAGTGGAATTTGCTGCCAAGGAGTGTGGTGGAGTCTCCTTCTTTGGAGGTTTTTAAGCAGAGGCTTGACAACCATATGTCAGGAGTGCTCTGATGGTGTTTCCTGCTTGGCAGGGGGTTGGACTCGATGGCCCTTGTGGTCTCTTCCAACTCTATGATTCTAAATGTGCAGTGGGGGAAGCTGTGCTCCTAGAGGCTCCCACATATTTCTCGAGGCGAAAGCCTACACAAGGAATGGGGACTCAGCTAAAAAAAAAAAAAGGTAAAGGACCCCTGACTGTTATGTCCAGTCGCGAACGACTCTGGTGTTGCGGTGCTCATCTCACTTTACTGGCCAAGGGAGCCGGCGTTTGTCCATAGACAGCTTTCCAGGTCATGTGGCCAGCATGAATAAACTGCTTCTGGTGCAACGGAACATTGTGACGGAAACCAGAGTGCACGGAAACACCGTTTACCTTCCCACCGGAGTGGTACCTATTTATCTACTTGCACTTTGACATGCTTTCAAACTGCTAGGTTGGCAGGAGCTGGGACTGAGCAACGGGAGCTCACCCCGTCGTGGGGAATTGAAAATATATTTTTAAAATGCTGTGAAAATGCTTTTTTAAAAAAAAAAGTTTTGAAAAATACAGTGGTACCTTGGGTTAAGAACTAAATTCATTCTGCAGGTCCAGTCTTAACCTGAAACTGTTCTTAACCTGAAGTACCACTTTAGCTAATGGGGCTTCCTGCTGCCACCACACTGCTGCCACGAGATTTCTGTTCTCATCCTGAAGCAAAGTTCTTAACCCAAGATACTATATCTGGGTTAGAAGCGTCTGTAACCTGAAGTGTCTGTAACCCGAGGTACCACTGTACATGTGGCATAACTCATTGTCTCCATCTAGTGTCACATTTGTATATTGCGCTTTACAACACATTTAGAACGTTTTAGGAACTCAGTTACACAGCTGCAAACAAAACGTTCTAAATGTGTTATAAAGTGCAATATACAAATGTGACACTAGATGGCGACAGTTAGCTATGTCAAACTCAATGTATTTTTCAAAACTTTTTTTTAAAGCATTTTCACAGCATTTTTATATATATATATGTAGATTCCACCTAGGAGGTTTCCTGCAGCAAATAGTTGCCCTTGGGCAATGAAAATGGAGATAGAGCACTTAGGCATGTGCTTCCCTTCTTGCTTGTTTAGTTAGACCTAACCTGAATGCCTGAATAGGACCATACAGCTTGCATAATTCAGCTTTTCTAGGCACAGGTTTTGGGTTACCTTGACCAGATTTTTTTTGTTGTTGTACTTTGAACACAGAGCTATGGCAGAAAGCCTAGAGATAGATGGTGACAAGGGAGGAAATGTGATGCATTTGCATGAAATGAAAAGTATTTTGGGTGGAGAAACAAAGGCACATAAGAAATTACTCCAGGTTTTCTAAACACTGCTCCTCTCTTCTAGCCAAGGCTTCCTTCTATCAGTTGAAACAACTCTTTTATCCCCTGGTTTTTGAAGTGTCATTTTGAAAATGGAATACAAAAGCAAATAAAACATTCCCACAACAAATAAGCACATTTCTAGTAAAACACATTCTGGACGTGGCGTTCTATTTTTGCTCAACTGCGAGGGATTTTTTTCTTTGTTTTCAGAGTATAGCAAGGTTGTCTCTGTAATTCACAAAGCACCAGAAGAAGAATGGAAAGCAGCGAATGTCACTACTAACATAATTATTTGGTATTTAATGTTCCCTCTCCAAGGCTAATATTGGCTTAAGTGTACTGTGACACTAGGTAAAGGAATTCATAGTTTCATTCTGGGGGCTTGACCGGGTTTACTTCCCCGCAATGTGTGTGGAAACACACAAAGTTGACCCTATGCATTTCAATTTATTATCACAAACATCCGACTTGCTTGGTTCTGTATCTTTCTTAGCCATCGTATGTAGAATTTAGACATATTTGTAATGTTCAGATAAGCAACATAGTTGAACCTCCATAGCAAAGTATGGGATGGGGGCATTCATGTGGGCCACCATAAGCTGTTGCTGCTTACCAGGAGGGGATGATACAGCAGCGAGTTTACCATTGTGCAACGGCACTAGCAGGAGCATCACATCGGCACAGCACCAACTTCCCTGTTGCCCAGTGCCTCCCACTTTCCCTCCCAGCAAGCAACAGCGACTCACACGTTTCCTATAAAAATAAACAAATTATCTCCTATATTTCTATGCTGCCTTCCAGGACAAGCCGTCCCAAAATGGCTTACGCACATGATTAAAAACATGTCCATCATGCAAGGGAAGTGCGATGGGCTCACGAACTAACGGTTCCTGGGCCATCTCAGGCGCTCTCACCTCCAGAACGTTTGTGTGTTGGCAGCAGGAAACCTGCTTACCCAGAAGAGCTAGGTGGAGGGACACCCTCTGCCCAATTCGAACTTCACCTAACCTGGAGCCAGAGGGATTTTGATCGCTGTTAGCTGTGAGGGGAAATATATTTCCCTTCTTATTGAATGTTGATGGAGGAAAACTTTTAGTACTATGTATGGTTATACAGTGGTACTTTGGGTTCCAGACGCTTCAGGTTACAGACGCTGCTAACCCAGAAATAGTACCTCGGGTTAAGAACTCTGCTTCAGGATGAGAACAGAAATCGCGCGGTGGCGGCGGGAGGCCCCATTAGCTAAAGTGGTACCTCAGGTAAAGAACAGTTTCAGATTAAGAACGGACCTCCAGAAAGAATTTTCTTAACCCGAGGTACCACTGTATTGGTTTTGTCCATTTTATAGTATCTTTCTGTTGTCTGGTTTATAGTATCTTTTGTTTTATAGTATCTTTTTATTGCTTTTGTCTGTTTTATAGTTCTCTTTTGCCCTGCATGCTAAGACAGGCTCTGTTGGATTGAGCCAAGGAGACCAATAGTGGGTCCAAGGGTCAAGAAGGCGGTTTCTGTGCATGCTGTAGAGGGAAATCAGGGGGCAGGTGGGGCTCGCTAGCCCGTTTGAGAGAAGGAGAACTTTGATCCTAAACTTCCGCTGCCGTAAGGAGATGGTTGGATGGTGCCTTGTACGCCTCCTTCAGGCAACTACTTCAGCCAAACTGGCACCAAACATATTGTTCTGCTTTCCATTGGATCACATCAGTGAGGCTGGGGGGGTGTCTTGTCATCTGGGCTGCCCAGGACCTCCATACACACTGCCCAGGTTTATGCCCCAGAGAGGTCACTTCAGTGCTATGATTTTACTTCCCCCGCAAAAGCACACTCCATTGTCTCTCGAGACAGACAGAAGTATCTTTGTGTTTTTAATTTGTAAATTGATTTGAGAACCCTTTTGTAACAAGTAGCAATAATTATTATTAATAATAGAGTTCTAAATCCACAAACAAATCGTATGAGACAAGAACTGAGTGGGAGTCAGTGGCTGCCTTTCATTCGCTGAGGTAATTCCTTGGCCCCTTCAGGCCTGTGCTTGAGACGATTGAATCATTTGACTAAATGAAAGAAAATCTCTCTCCCTTCATCCAAAAATGCAGAAAGAGACCGAGAGGGAGAGAGGGCGAGAGCGGCAGAAAGAATGCTTATATGTCCCATGCAGAAAATGGTAGCTGAAAATCAATGCTACAACTTGGCACAAAATGTAAAACCACATTTCGAGAACCACAAAATGAAAACAGAACATTTAAATGGAATTAGCTTCTAGCACTCTCCAATGTACAGAAGTATGTTTTCGATTAACTCTAGCTGGGCCTGTTTTTCATGGCTTCACAATTTCCATGAGATCCAAACCATGCCATATAATAATAGATGCCCTGAGAAGAATGCCCCATTTTGAAGAGATTCATAAATATTTGCTTTGGTGAGTTTTAAAGTCCATTCGCTAACCCTATCCCAGTTTTTGAAAGGTGTTTACCATGTGAAATCTTGTCTCGAAGCAGCAGCAGAAGAAAACCTTATTTTTCATCTGGATCTTGGTTAAATATAATTTATTTGTGAAAGTCTCTGGATGTGACAGGTTTCTGGAAGAGGGAATGTGAAAATATTATTATTAAAATTATTATTTTTGAAGGGAGATCATGTGACATAATAGCACATGCATTGTTTGATCATGAAGTCATTTTCCTGTGCTCTGCTGCAGTGAAGCAATAACTCAAAAGATCTTTAGAAGAGAGCAGGAGCCAATACAAGGGGACACCCATATTTCTTATCTGGTGTTAGGATCCAAACTACACATTGGGGCCAGGGCTTTCTTCTTATTATCTGCTGCCCAGTCAGCTATTGGCTGAAAGTGGGGGGGGGGTCCCAGTAATATGAGAAAGAAGCTTCATTGGCACTCTACATTTAAAGCAATATCTCACCACTTTAAACAGTCATGGCTCCCCCCTGCCCCAAAGAATCTTGGTAACCGTAATTTGTTAGGGGTGCTGAGAATTGTTAAGAGACTCCCTGTTCCCCCCAGAAAACTACAATTTCCAGAGTGCTTCAACAATCAATCTCTCTTCCCGAGGAACTCTGGGAGTTGTAGCTCCATGAAGAGAACAGGGGTCTCCTAACAACTCTCAGCATCCTTAACAAACTGCAGTTCCCAGGATTCTGCGGCAGAAGCCATGACTGTTTAAAGTGGTACCATAGTGCTTTAAATGGCGACAGAAGAAACTTCCTATGTCTTTGAATGTGTTTTGAAAGTGTGTGTTTAATAACTTTCAAAATATTTTTTTTTAAAAACCAACTCAGTCACCTTCTCTTTTAATTCTGACTGTGTGTGCTACTTTTGTTGGTCTTTATGGTTGCTATGGAGTTTTGTTGATTCATCGTGATTATTAGTTATACATGTTAGTCACATTTTTGCACTCAGGTGTCTCAAAGCGACTTACACAACAAAAAATAGATGTTGCAAGATATTAAAACCAGATATTAAAAAGCAATAAATGAAAATGCTCATCCAAAAATGTGTTTAAAAGGAACAAGTCCTACCTACCCAACTTAAAGGATTTAATTCCATGGGAATTACTCCCAGGTATAGCAGTCGTGTGGAACCTGTGACCATCATCCCTGGCCATATTTGGTCATGACAGCTGAGATTCATGGGAGTTGTGGTCCAACAACCTCTAGAGGGCCATGAGTCATGACTTTGTGCAGAAATTGGCAAGGTATTCTCTCCTGTGGCCTTTCCTCTCTGTAATTGCCCCAGTATAAGAGTCAGTAGAGAGTTCATCAGGTTGTGGGGTTTGGATCTCAGATGCACCAAATAAGCATCTTTAGGATAGCTCAGTTGGTTAGAGCGTGGTGCTGATAACACCAAGGTTGCAGGTTCGATGCCTGTATGGTACAGCTGCATATTCAGGTTGAACTAGATGATTCTAAGTCCATAAGAAGTCAAAGTGTGAACATGTGCCAGGAAATCACTGTTTTCATAAAATACAGTCACTGCTTCACAAACTAGGCTACATGTATCTACCCCACTGACAAGAATATTAGAGTTGGGTATGTAGGGGTGGAAGAATCTCTATGCCAAGGACACTAACCTAGGACATAAATTATACAACCTGTCCAAAATTATCAGACTATATTGGACAGATGTAGAACCTGTGGGGCTCCGGATATTACTGGACTTTGGCTTCCCTCAGTGATGATGCAAGTTGTAGTCTAACAACACCTAGAGAGCTACAAGTTCACCATTCCTGGCATGCTGGAAAACAATTCTCTGTCTTTCATCAGATCAAATACCTGTCAGCTAATGGAAGCTGCAGACTAAATTGTGTCTCCTGATATAGAATTGACAGCACTTTAATTGAGAAAATGGAGCCTGTTGCTGTTTTATAGGAAAAACAGAAAGAATTCAAAGGGAGAGGAATCCTTGCTGGCCTTCAGGTCCATTCGAAAGATGGCATTCAGTACCTGTGAGACAGCTTTAACAGAGATGATCTTCCTTCAAAGCAAAGATGTAACTTCCCTGAGCTTACTTCATTTGCCTTTTGAACAGAAAGATGCAGGCATAAATGATGTTTAGGGCATATCAGCCTGGCACTGGATTCAAAGGGATTTTTTTTCTCCTTGTGTGTGCTTACTGGGTAACAACTGACTCTCTTATTTATTTCATTTTATACTTACTTTGTGTGGAAATGAAAGTAACCCACAGGAAGTCACTCTATTCAATAAATAGCCTACAAGCAATCCATAAAAGTATACTTAATTGTGATTCTTCCAACAGTACTTAGCCTTATTATTTAAACTTATTTGCCACTCTCCTTCCAAATAAGCCCTGACCTGCTTACATATAGTTCCTAGGCAGTCACCTACCATCATCACACAGTGACTGGTTTGCTTAGCTTCAGCCAGAAAACTGCCCCAAATGTTTTATGGCCATTCTATGTGTTAAGTTGTGGGTGAACATATCAGACAACACATCGATTCTTCAAACAGCTCTTGTTTATTCATAGGCCAGAATAGAACTGACTGAAGGGTTCAGCCAACCTGCTTATATAGAGCTCCACTGCAAAGCAACAGTAACAACTTTCTGAAACTATCCAATCACTGAACATCACTTTCAATTCCTTTTTTGCATATGCGGACCTGAGTGAAAACTATCTACAGTATCCCCCTGCTGGCCCAGGGTGAGAACTTCAGTACATAACACTGTGGGCATTACAGCACCATCAACAGAGTGCTTTCTCCCGTGCATCTGATCTCAACACTGGCATTTACAGGAGCACAACAATATTCTAGAAGGCATAATATTGTCCATTATGCATATGCACCAATGCAGTGCATTTTCATTCTAAAATGCTAGATCCAGAAAATCCTGGTACAATCTCAAAGAGGCAGCTTGGGAAAGGAAAGGAACCATTCCATTTTCTTATTCAGGTCCAAGCAATGTTTCTGATGGCTGCTTTTCATGGCTAGTTAGAAAATTCTTGTCAGAGAGCTATCAGGCTTTGGGGAATGGGCTCCCACCCCCAGCCGTAAATGAGCAGATCAAACAAAAGGGAATTCTTACTAGTTAGGTAGTTTCTTTAATAAAAACAGCGAAGGACAAAAGAAAGCATCTAACCAGAATGGTGGTGCTCCCAATTAAGGATCACATCCCCTTCTGTCCCTATTAATCTACATCACTCATACGGTTTGTAATCTGAGTTTGTACCCTCTGTGCTTTCTGTTTTGAGACTTTCTGAGCTCTTCTTGACCTTGGGCTAAATGGAGGAATGCTGTCCAGAGACTGTGAATCTGGTAACCCTCTCTCTTCCAGTGTTTCTACTCCTAACTGTTTCCCATCCAGTATTTCCCAGCTTCTGCCTTCTGAACTGTGTCCCTCTTCAAACCACTGTTCCAAATCTATACTGTCCTCCTGCTCCTGGGAAGATTCAGGAGCGGGGTGGGGGGAGTGGCTCCCACCATTCCTCCTCAGCACAGTCCTTGACAAGACCACTATTTTGCCTTCATTTTATGTGTGTTCTCTCCCAAGCACGTTGGCTAAAAAGATTCAAGGAAGGCTGGAGAGATCTGCCAAGTTAGGTGTCAAGGGCTGTCAGGAGAATGGAGGTCTTTCACAGGTCAGGAAAGGGACTTGAAATGCAATTAGCTGTTATTCTAATTGCAAAAATAAAAACACAACAGAGTCCATCTGAGCTAGTCTCCCCTAGTTGAAGATGTTTCTGGAACTGATGTCTGGCCCCTCCTTCCCTCCTTCCCGTCTGGACTCCTCCCAAGCAGCCATAGACTGCGACAAGGGGTAGGGCTTCCCCTCTGGGCCTGTGTGGCCCATTGCTCAGCAGTGAGCAGAACTGGCTGTCAGTGGAGTTGCCAATAGAAACAGGATGGCCCAGATGCTAAGCTGCAGAAGCAGTTCTGCCTCCTCTCTGTCAGCGTCTACACTCACCCTGAGAATCTCGGTACACAGCTCTGTCCTGGAACGGCTTCCTTCTTCTTCACTTTATACTCTGTATATTTCCTAAATATCATTCTCACCTAAGATATCTGTGTTCATCGATCGTGCATGATTTTTTTGTCAGTGCAGGTTTGCTATAGTATCTATTAAGAGCCCATAAACTAAATGGATCACACCGTTATGTAACTGTAAACAATGAAACATTTTCTACAGAACATTATATACTTTTGGCCTGAAGCCCCCATTAAAATGAAAATCCCTTTCCTGTGTTTTTTGGTTTTCTTGGCAAAGTCCTCCTCAGCAGTGCGGAAAGTTTAACAAGGAAAAAAGCCAGTTGTTTAATTTCAAGGTCAAAGGTCAACAGCAACATTTGAATTAGTTTTCATCAGTCACTGAGAATGTTTGTGGCCTCTTCTGTGGATTCCTCACCTCCCCATCCCAAAAACCTTATTTGTTATTGGTCACTTCAGGATACTTACAGACCATGAAAATGTTTTGCTTTCAACTCAGCCTCGAAGTAGTTCGTGCCAAGCATCACTAAATGTCTGGTCTGGCCATTCAATGAAATAGGTTTCGCTGAACATGGAAGCAAAAGTTTTATTAAGGTTAAAAAAAATCTATATAGTCCAATAACTTCAGGCCAACATAAACCAGTGAAAATATCCAACTGCGCTGCTCAGTGGTATGGATTGAGATAGAAAACCTGTTGGAATTGCTGTCTAAAGACCTTTTTCTAAAACAGCCAGGAACAATATTTAATCTTTCTCTGCAGCCATTATGCATGAGAAGACTCATGGTGGGGAAATCATACTGGGAATCTGCCTTGTGTACCATCAGAAACCATGGAATTGAGGTCAAATATCAAGAAGATGAAGAGCAAACCAGAGCAATACCCCTTTCCTCCATAAAGGCAATTCCTAGTGTAATCACATCCGATATTACTTCTGGTAACTTTAATCTTGGTCTCAAATGGATGTTTGCCCTTATAGTCAAGCCAGGAAAATGCCAGCTATTCCTAAACAGATAATTGAGCCCATGTTTTGATTTTCCAAACAACACTTGGAAGTTATTTCATTTTTACCATTCACTAATTGTATCGGTTTGTTCCAGAAAAGTATAGCGCACACACACACAAACTTATAATCAAACTTTGGTTCCCTTGAAACCATTCACTCATTCATTATTTGTTTGTGAGCTGCTTTCCCGCAAATGCTCAAAGCAGCTTACAACAAAGAAAACAGAAAAGCATTTCAAAACCAAACAGTGCAAAAGCAATTTCATAATGACATAATAAAACAACACCACAACAGCAAATTACAAAAAAAAAAAAAACCAACACCATTTCAGTGCTGTAAATGAAACAAGATTACATTACAGCTCCTGGCAAATGCCAAAATAACAAGGGAGTTTAATAGTTTCACCTTTATCCTATCAGTGATAAATCACCATTAATTGCATATAACCATAATTTCACCTTAATATTGTGATCTTCCAGTATTTTCAGAACTAGCTCAACTGCCCTTAAATCCCTCCAGACCATAGCTGTCAACTTTTCCCTTTTCTTGCGAGGAATCCTATTCGGAATAAGGGAATTTCCCTTTAAAAAGGGGGAAAGTTGACAGCAATGCTCCAAACACCATTAGGGCTTCATTTCTGGGATTAGTGCCTGTAACATATTCTTTCACTGACTCCCTGGCAAGTTCAGAACATGTTATTGCAGACCTATCAATGGCATCATTAGGTAAGAAGAAATAACCAGTTAGTCTTTCATCATCTCTAATCCCTGTCACCTCTTCAGATTTCGAGAAGAAACTGTTTTCTATCACTACATGCTTTGGTGACTCCTTAGATTGATATCAGTGTAGGGGCTTCTAATCACAGCAGCCTTATTGATAAGTCCCCATTTATGCACTGAATGTCCTTCGTTTTTAATAAAAGGCAAAACTGAAAGATCATCTAGAAGATATGCCATGTACGGTTTCTGTGCACTATAGTTTTGTATTTGGTTCCATGGGACTAATATGCTAGAGTGAAGAATTATTCTGTTTACTTGATATAGCTGTAAATAAATGCTGTTTTTACAGAAACCTGTAGGAAGTCCTTTGGTTACATCAGTACCAGCCCAAGAGGGTATAAATTCTAGAGAAACTCAATGTTGCTATTGTAATCATACAAATGTGGACAAAAAAAAGGTAGAGGAGAATGGAGCAGAAAAGGGAACAGATGGGTGAAATCAAGAGGACAGGATGTTGAAGATCTACATTATAGTACAGGTCTGCACTGTATTGAACTCATCTTGAGACACATCGACAGATCAATAGATAAACAAACATTGTTAAGTCACAGCATGAGAAGGGTAACGAAGTTAATAGTTTAAATCTTTCTGGTATTAATCAAAGCCTTGGCTTTGGTTCCAATTCTCTGTGGCATATTGAACCTTTGCCAAGTAGTTCTCTCTCTCTTAGACTTGAGGATGTGTTTTTCCTGGATTATGGGGAAATCCAAATACCATCACACAATGCAGAAGATAAGAACATTTATTCCAGCTCTGAACTAGCTAGATTTCAGTAATGGCTGTTCCTTGCTGATCAAAAAGTTAAGTCACAATAGTCTCCCTACACATCATGTGTTTGCAGAGTACTCTTTTGACGAGGCACCCAAGAGACAGCTAGACTGTTTTAGATGGTCAGGAAATAAATGATGAAAGTGGTTAGAATTCCAGCGCTGGTTCAAAACTCAGGATCTGATATTAAATGTTTCTATGAACTTCAACATTTAGGGTAAACAAAGTCTTCCTTTTCAAATGCCCCCTGTACAATCTTTTTCTGGCAGCTCATATTCCCTAAGATCCAGTGGTGTTTTATTTGAAATGCTAATCATGGGGAAATGGCCTTGAACACAAAGCAACTTTTAATTAATTAAAGATAAGGTTATATCTTGCAATATCTTGCCCAGGGAAATATGCATTTTTATGTCAACAAAAGCAACAGGTACCCAACATTTTACCGTGACAATTCTTCTAATTATGATCTTTGCTGGATAGGATGCATTGATTTCCTGCACAGAATAGCCAATGCAATTAAAGGGAAACATTCCAAGTAGATGATTAAGTGGATGATTAATGACCCAGAACTGAAGGGAAATCATAATAGTTGCTGTCCAGATTAGCCTCCACTAGAACTCAGGATATAACTGTTAGAAATTTGCACATGGAGGTTTCCCAGCATATTAGTTGACACAACTCCAGCTACACCATTGAATAATTACCCTCTAATTTAATTTGGGTCATAAATTATGGTCATACATATAGCAAGCAAACTATCAGTAATTGGTAGCACACTACATCCCTCCAGCTAAATATTGATTTGGTTTTCTACTGAATTGTGTTATGAGTTTGGGGTGGCATGCAACACTATCATGTAACTACTGTCTCCATTTAGACTAGCCTGTGGGGATCTAGCATGCTCTGAATGGGTTACGCTCCCACTGAAGGAGCAGATCCAGTGCATTTTTTCTTTAAAAAATGTTTAGGGGTACTCTCATTTTCCTACTCATATTGAAATACTGCCCCTCAATGAGGCCAAACTTAGATTCACAAAATGTTTAGGGGTATGCATACCCCTGCGTCCCACCAGAAAAAAGCACTGAGCAGATCCATAGCTTGGGGATACTTCTGGATCCGTTGCTGTTGTTTGACACACAGGTGGCAAGGACCACTGAAGATGAACAAAGGGACTTCAGGCATGGGGTTAGTTACACCTTTCGACTTTTAAGGCCCCTTACAACTCTATAATTCCGTGCTGGATGAACCCACCATTCTGTAACCCAGAAAGCTAGAAGGCCCCAAGGAACTTTTCCATTTCACCCACTGAAGAACTTTGTTCAACCTTGAACCCATGCATAGCTATATCAACATAATATGTGTCTTAAAAATATTGTTTGATCAGATATTTCCTAATGCAGGGTTTTATGTATCCCACAAAGTCATCCCATTAGTAAAAGGCCTTCCATCTGCACAATGGGACTTCTTTTCCTTCTTCTCTTTCCATACACCACCTACACACACCCTAAATCTGTTCTAGGGTTCCTGCAACCCTCCAGAACAGATTTGGTGGGGAAGGAGCATGCAAGGAGAGGAGAGGGAGAGGAAGTCCCATTGCACCGGCAGAAGTTCTTGCACTAACAGGATGACTTTGTTGGCTACAACCCACAGTTTTAAAAAAATAAAAAATGGCTTGGCTAGAACATCTTGACATTGAGGTTGTCCCAGTCCTTTAAACTGCTAGTCCATTTTACTGAAACAAGCTGCTTGTTTGGACCAAGATCCAAAAAAACAGGAAACCAATAAGCCTACAGTCAACCATCTTCCTCACTTCAACAAACTGTTTCAATAAAATATCACCCTCCATGTAAAGGGTGTTGGATCCAGATAATAAAAACAAGAAGAATTGTCATTCTCCTAAAATCCTCCAAAGCCAGTGAAGTATCTCGATCTCTAGATCTTATTCCTGACTCGACATGTTCCTCTGGCTATCTTTTCGTAAGTTATTTCATCTGCAAAAGAGATATATCTTCCTGCTGGGAACAGAGTGAAACATAATTAATCTTCATAAAGCACCACGTGGGACTTTCAAGGGAGCTGCCATGAAATTGGAAAGTTACTAATAATAACTTCCTTCATTTAAAAAATATTTATTTATTCCTTCTGTGATGATATACCAACTTAGCGTGCAATCCAAAGTCTATTTGGTAGGGCTTCGGAGGAACTGGGCAAAAGTGTCCCTCTGCCCAGCCCGGCCCAGCCCAGCTCTACTGGTCTTTGCTGGCATGGAACTCCACGTTCCACCCACCAAATGTGCAGGTGGTCAGAAGTCCACCTGGCAGCTTCCATGCCAGTGGAAAAACCTGAAACAGCCCCATCAAATCCTGATCACTGCACCAGCTCCATACCTTTCGCCCCAAGTAGATGGCATGGGAGGGCTGCAGATGTGGTGGTGGTCCCACCACTCCATTAAGCCCTGTCAGGCAGCAGGCAGGGTTAGGGCTGTACCCTTATCCAAAATAAGCCACACTGAACTCAGTGAGATGTGTAGGATTGCACTGTTAGTCATATGAAAATCGCAAGCGAAAACCCGTGATCTTCCATTAGTCTTGAGAGCTCCATCTCTTATGTGACATTGCTAAAGTCTTGCCTTCAGGCCCTCCTAATTGGCAGGACAATGGAAGCCATAATTTTAAAGCACCTCTAAGCGCATGACTCCCCGAAAGAATCTTGGGAGCTGTAGTTTCCCCCTCACAGAGATGCAATTCTCACTACCCTTAATGAATTACAGAGAATGGGTAGTGGCATCTGTTGTACTGAGCCCAGAGCTGGAAGGGAGCCCAAGTGAAGCTGGCAAAAGGCACTCCTAGCCACTGAGGTCTCTTGGATCCGAGAGCAACTCTGGTCCTTGAGGGGGAGTATGATCCCACTGATGTTTGATTAAATGGTCCTAAACATCTTTGGTCCCAGATTGTTGATTGAGCCTTTCTCCTTGTATGTCGCAACCAGGCTACTGAAATCTTTGGAGGAGGCCCTTCTTGGGGCCTCAAGGGGTGGCAACCAGGACTAGAACTTCTTCATGGTGTAAACCACTTCATGGAACTTCCTGCCTCTGGTGGTGTATTAGGCAGTGTCTCTATTTTAATTTCACTGTTTGCTTAAGGCACACTTCTTTCCATGGGTGTCCTAATGCTGATCTAACTGGGTGTTCCAATCCATTAAACAGCCGATTGAATGAATTATCTCACTGCTGTTCTTAGTCATAGTTTTGAGGATTTAAAATATTGTTTTATACTCCTTGCTCCTTGTTCATGTGTTTTATATTATCATTTATTAACTACTCTGAGATTTTGAATGAATGAATGTACCAATAAGGTGCCTGGAAGTTATGGAAATGCTGAAGTGAAAAGAGAAGATTTGCCTGCCGGAAAAAGAAAGGTGGGATTGTTTATGAATGAACAAAATAAATAAGTGAAGTTTTGATCCTGGATGCTTTATTTTTTAATAAAGAAAAATGCATTAGGGCAAAATTCAGATTTCATGGCTGCCAAACAAATCCTTAAAACGACCTCCATGTGCAGGTGGGGGTATCAGTTACCTCTTTGACAGTTTTTATGATTGATAAATACATATTTTTCTTGAACATTACAGTTGCTCTAAAATCTGTCAGTCATCTTGAAACCATTGCAGTCTACTGCCTTTGATCGGTTATTCCCCAGCTGTTATCAGCCAATAAATTTTTCTCGGAAGAGTATTCTTGTCATCTGCCATCAGTCTCCGAAAGCCTCCTGGCATTGGCTTAATTAAAAGCAAAGGGATTTCATCTGAAATAGCTTGGAACCCACTGTGGACTTCCTGCCTAAAGTTACTTAGGAGACAGGAACGTATTGCTCCTTCATGCTCTTCATAATAACCTCCATTTCCCCTCAGGTGTTTCCTTACCTGGGAGGGAAATGTCTTGTTATGCAGCCTCAAAGCCTTTCCCCATCTTTCAGAGATTATATCAGCTGTCTGCACTCTATTAGTCCCTGGGAGTGTGTTATCCTACTGAAGAAATAAACATAATTCAGGCGTCCCATCCCATTATGGAAATGTTGTGATGAAAGGATTTGCGCCCATGAAACTTCTCTGTTGTCCTCAGAGTCCTTGAAGTGTCAGAAGCCATTTCCCATTTAGGTTATTGATTTGTTTGATGATACTGGTTATGACTCCCGACAACTCTGGACATGATTTTGTAGCCCATTTCCATCTGTCATCCCAATGTCAGTGTGTGCCTTGTAAAATAAACAGAAACTATGTGTTAGCCTAAGTGGAGTTTGTGATCAAACTGTTCAAAGTTCCCGCTCTACAAGAAGCATAGTCCATTCTACTTTAGTTTACTTTTTTGCAAGTTAAGCATGATACTAAGTGTGTGGTCGATTTCTATCTTGCAAAAAGATGGATATCTTAGCAATACCAGATGAATAGATTAGAATGTTGGGCACTAGACTTCTTAAGCAATGAGAGTGGAAGCACAATTTAGCAGCAGCTATTCTAAACAACATGTAGAGAAGAGTAACAGTGTTACGAGCTTTTATATCCACTCCATATTCCTTCGTTTTATTATCTTGCCTTCTGTTTTGTTTCATCTCATACACAGGGCCAGCTGGTTTACAACATGCATACATTCTTTTTTTCCGTTATGAAGGGGAAGGATTCCTGAAAAATGAAAGTATCAAGGTTGATCCAAATCTTGAACATAACATCACCTTCTGAAACAATTAAATAAATAGATAAGCTTTCAGGCAAGAGCATAGTCCACAAGCCCTTAATTTAGTGCTTGTGGGCACCAGGCACCCTTATAAATGCCTCTTGGCTCTCCTAATTTTTTATTTTTTTACTCATGAGCAGCACCAATTCCACAATAAATTCTGACCTAGAAGCACCCTTTGTGATGGATCCTCATTTGACTCAGACAGGTATTTAAAGCCTTTGTGGGAATGTGAGTATGCTTACCCGTTCTAGGTCACAGATGAACCAAACATCTGTGTTAGAATATCTCGGTTCCTATAAAACTCCCAGTATTCTTATGAGAGCTATTAAGAACCGTAGCAACAGAAAATATCTTGTTATACTAATTCTGATTAGTCATTAAAGTGATCTTTATAGTTCTGTACCTGCTGTCCACATAAGATACAGCATGGTTTTAGCAGGCAGTATAAGCATCACAGGCCTCATTATGTGCAAACATTCACATAAAGCAACATGAATCTGAAGTTAGCAAAAAATGAGCTCTGTGCTGCTTTAAAAAAAAAAAATCACTGTTTGGTAAGTTTTTCTAAGAGCAGGCTTTCATTTGGAATGGTACCCTTAGAAATCATGGAGGGAAAGCGTGTTCTCCAATAAATGAGAGCACGTGTTGCGGTTTGGGCCACCGGGCCAGGCCTCATGTTGCCAGGCTGGTTAATAGTTATTGCCTGGCATCTGTTATTGGATAACCGGGTTGCTGGGGCAAATTGTATGTTGCAAATTGAGTGGGTGGGACCATAGTCTTTAAATATTGGTGCACTCTGGTTTCTCTTTCTCTTTGCAGAGTGCATCGGATCACCCGCCCACCCGCCCTCTTTTCCAGTTGACCTTGCTTTGCCTGTCATGGGGGTCGTCTGCCTTGGCGCAGGGGCCTAGTAGGAATTTTGCCATTTGGTGATTGGCTGTGCCATTTGGTTTTTGCCTACCACTCTGCAATTCGTCACAACTTGTAAGGTTGCGGTTAGGCATTGGTTATAATATGCTGGTGGTGGAGGGGGCTGAACAGGCGGTGCCTGCCCCTCCTATTGCGATGAAGGGAATTCCGTTAAAGGAATCCTGGGGCTTGCCATGATTTCGTCCAATCCCTGTTATGGGACCAGGGCCGCCCAATCCCTGTTATGGGACCAGGGCCGCCCAATCCCTGTTATGGGATCCCTGTTATGGGACCAGGGCCGCCCAATCCCTGTTATGGGAATCCTTGTTATAGGACCGGGCAGGCAAGCTTTCGGGGAGCTGCTGGGGAGAGCGGAGTGGGTCCGACGCTTAGCTCAGGTGCCCCCCCAGTTTGACTTTCTCTTCTACTGGCTACCGATCGGACCTCGGGATGCCAGTTCTGTCCCAGGCGGGGGGACAGATAGTCATAACCAATGTCTAAACAACCACTCACTGATTTTGTATTTTAATAAAGTTGTGGCCAAAATAGTGCCCAAAAACCAAAACTAAATTACGTGTTATGTGTGAAGTTATTTGAGGGGTGGCCTGGGGACCTACACGCGCAAAAGGTGTTGACACATTTGACAGCACCTGTGCACCCATTGTTGTAATGCCAGAAGCTTGTAAATCATGTCCTCCCTAAAAGAGGGCACGTGTTGCGGTGAGACCTGGAGACTGACCTCCTGTGTTGTGGATGGGTTAGATTGGTCAGCCACAACACCCGATTGGTAGGTCCCTTGATGTTGGGTTCAATCTGACCAATGGGGCACAGTCCAACCAGATCGAGGGACCTATATATACCCATGCATGTGACCCAGAGCTTCCTCTTTTGGTTTGTGCAGTGTCCTCTGTGCAGCTGAGAGACTTACCTTTGACGGATCGTCTTGGTGATTTCTTTCTGTTATTCTCCCCCTTTCCGTTATTACTTTCTTTATTTTTTCCCTTTTGAGTTGTCCCCTCCCCCCCCCCTTCCTTCTCCTTCCCTCCTGTCTAGCAGGGCTTTGCCCCACAACCTAGAAGGTCTTGATGGCGTGTATGTTTTTCTCCAAGTCCAGATTTTGAAGCATGAATTACTTAAAGCAAATTATGTGTACATCACAGAATCATCCTTATACCACACACCCACATCCTGAGCATTTTGTTTTCCAAAACAGGGCAGGAATCATTGTCTGATTTTTGACCGTTGCTTAGATTTTCCTTGCAGCATTTACCAGCATGACACCCAACCACACACCCTCCTGCATAACTTCTATTTATTCTGAATTGGCAAAGCATTATTGAATTGCTCAATTGTTAGTTATGTTGACAGGGTATTACTAGCAGATTTATTCATCAGTTCTCGGCAAGTAGTAAGAAAAACAGAGGACAGGCAGAATCCAATTACCAAAATATTTAAAGGAAATAAGCTACAAGCCCGGGAGAGTCAGAATATCAGATTACAGACCAGGGGGCTGTAAGGCCATAAGTGCTAGTGTTGGGGCCAATGACTTAAGTTTGATAATATTTAATCAGTCTGTATTTGGGCGATACACTTCTGTTAAATTCTGTGCTGCTTGTGGGGCAAGAAGCATTTTGCAAGCTTGCGAGAGAGAAAGGGCACCAAATGCTCCGTGTCTCTTTTGTGGAGGGAGAATAGAAAACCAGAGGTGGGGATAAGTGGGAATGGATTAGACAAATAGAGCCAACTGTGTTTACCAGCCATTGACAGCTGGCTCCCTGCATTGCTCTTTGATCAAAGAGAAGTTTAAAAAGAGTATATTGTACTTACTTCCATCACCCTCCCAACTTCTGGAGCAGCTTACTGCTTTCCTTCTGCATATACCGGTAGGTATGATTCCTCTGAGGGAACTAGGCCTCCATTTCCTTTTCCTGCCACTACAGCTCAGATTTCATTGTCTTCTGCCTAAAAAGTTCTGCTGGAGGGTTGTTGTGTGTTGTATTCCTGGCACATACCTGGCCAAGACAAGGAAACATGAGTGCTACATTGTCTGTCAGAGAGTCAGAATGAAATTATAGACTCTGTAAGACAATTGAAGAGTTTACACAGAAATGTTCTTATGGGGGTTTCTTAAACACTTCCTGGTATCGGGGAGGAGGAGCGACATGTTCTCAGCTTCACCAGCTTTGGAAATTCCCCAGATGGGCTCTAAGAATCCTCAGATGGCCCTTATGCTTATTTGTTCTTTCTTCTGCATCTGGTGCCAGCAGTTTGTTACGGTTACTGCTTAGCAACAACCAATGTGGATAGTGGCATTCCGCTGGAGGAATATAGCTATCGCTAGCAACCGTGAGTCCATCAAACTATTCATTATCTGGGAAAGAGGAAGGCAAAATATATTTGTGGCAAACAACGACAAAAACTTGAAGCATGGTTAGATATGTCAGCAGCACTGCGATGACTTCTGTGTACCAAACTCACAAAGGAATACCCAAAACCCAAAATGAAAAGTTTGCGGTTGACAATTTAAAGACTAAAGGGAACATAAGCAGTTAAGCCTACTTCCTTTGCTTTGCTTTGGGGCATGAGTGGTGCTGCGGTCCACTGAGCTTCTTGGGTTTGCTGATCAGAAAGTCGGCGGTTCGAATCCGCGCAATGGGGTGAGCTCCCATTGCTCTGTCCCAGCTCCTGCCAACCTAGCAGTTCGAAAGCACACAGGTGCAAGTAGATAAATAAGTACCGCTGTGGCGGGAAGGTAAATGGCGTTTCTATGCGCTCTGGTTTCCTTCACAATGTTCCGTTGCGCCAGAAGTGGTTTAGTCATGCTGGTCACATGACCCGGAAAGCTGCCTGTGGATAAACGCTGGCTCCCTTGGCCTGAAGCGAGATGAGCGCTGCATCCCCAGAGTCGCCTTTGATTGGACTTAACTGTCCAGGGGTCCTTTACCTTTTACCTTTACCTTTTACCCTTTGCACCAGGATGAACTGGAGAGTGAAGGAGGGAGGAAGCAGAACTAGACTTGGACTTCTCAGCTCAGAGGACCTTTAGAGGCCAAAATGCTCGCTTCATGTATGTGATATGCATTATGAGTCGCCAGTCTTCATATCTCGGAGTCAGAAAATATGATTAGCTGTGGAGTAGAGAGAGATCAACTGTACAATCCTATGCTTGTTTAGACAGAAGTGTACACTTGAGAGTAAGCTGTGTGGAACTCAGTCAGTGGAACTACATTCTGAGTAAGCTTCTGTGTAAGCAAGCATAGGAGTGCACAATTAATCTCCCTCCTGTTCATACTGAACCAGTGTCACATGTACCAGGGCAATATATCTGAACTGTAAAGGATCCATTTGTTCTATAGAACCACACATTCAGCATAAGAATAGTGGCACCAAAGTACATAGCAATAACCCTATTGGTTCAGGATCCTGCTCTCACTGTGGCTAACCAGATGCCTGCGGGAAGTCTGTAAGCAGGAACTGAGTATGTTGTTGTTGTACTATTGAAGTCCTCTGTTTATATGCTGAAGGTTGGCTGTGTCTCCTACTTTGTATAACAAGGGTTCTTATTAATCAGCTGATTGCAGGAGTGGGCTAGAACATTGCTCATTGAGGAATGGCAGTAATCTTCCACAGCTATTAGTCATTATGGTGGATATCTGCTCAGAAATAGTATTTTTCCCTTCTTGGAAGCATAACTGTTTTCTAACCAGTGCCTGATGTTTCCTTCTTCTTCCACGTGAGCGGATAATGCAGGACTGGGAGTCTTTGTCTCTAGGTTCCAATTCATGAAATCCTACCCTCCTGTAGGAAGGCACTCCTGTAAATTGTAAACCACAAAGAAGCGTAAAAGAACACAAATGAAGAGGGAGACCGAGGAAGAAGAAAATAATAACAACAACAATAATAATAACAGGAAGATTCGAATGTATTGAAGCTTGAAGGATTTTTAATTAAAACTAGAGAACGTTTCCACTTCCCCCCAGAAAACATGTGATTCATTGAGTTGTAGTGCAATGGTACAAGATTTGTCATTTTAAATATTTGCTTCCATTGTTGACTAAAACACGTGCATAAGAATACGAGTTCGCATTTACAAATGATATCCAAGAACAATTGACAATGAAAATAGCTCAGAGACACACACAAAAAGATTTTATTTGGGAAGGATTGTGACAACTCCAGAATATTCTTGTGAAGCCATCACAATACCTCTATTGAGGCAACTTCAAGCAGCATAATGTGGGGAAAGAGTAGCCAGATTGGTTGGACTCATGGCTACTTCCCCTTACATACAACAATTATATTCTGCAAGGCCGGCAATCTGTTTAGGTGGTTCTCAGATGGATTCATGATGGATATATCATGAGGAATGGAGTAGAAACTGGTAGTGGAGTACTGTAGACCTACAGTACTCCCGTCTATCAAAAGGTTCTTCTTTGACCCAAAGATGCATCTCATTCAGCAAAAACTAATATTCTAGAATTACTGCATGCCATGGTGTCAGAGCTGGCTCCTGGTCCCAGCTCACAGAGGACCAACGCTAGCCGGTAGTAATGTATCAAAGTCTTTATTGAAGTATAGTTTCCATTTCCAAGCTTCAGCGCCCCAGCTCTACGTCTAGGGTCTAGACCGGCGAAGCTCCATCTGAATCCCCGCCCCCTGTACACCAGTTTAAGACTCTAGCCTTACTCCACCTCTTCCGTCTCTCCTTTCTCCTCTGGGTCCTGCTACCCCCCGGGGTCCCTTCCTTCCTGGATTCTTCCGACGCAGACGTGGACCCCCCTGACTCCTCCCTCTCTCTTCGGCGGGCTTTAGGACCTGGCTCCCTATCCGGGCTGCCAACTGCTGCACCCTCCTGTACATTTGAACTTGGCGCGCGCGCGCAGCCTTCCACCCTCCTCTCGACCGTTTCCTCGCTCTCCGATGGAGGCGTGGCCACTCCTGCCTCATGTCCTCCCGCTGGCAGCGCGCTGCCTGATCCCGATGCCTGGGACTCCTCCCCTCTACTGCACTCTGGTGTGGACGCTGGTCCGGATTTCCAACTGCTGCTCTCTGAGTCCCCCCTGGCCCCTACTTCCTGGGGTGTCCCCCTCGGCACCCCCCTTGCCCTGACCATGGGGGCCTCTTTCTGTGAATCTTCCGATTCACTGGAAAGACTCAGAGACCTCGGACCGCTGTCATCGCTGACATTTCCTTCGGACTCCCCCCCCTCGCTCTCTATTTCCTCCCTCTCCTGTGCCTCTGCTCCTGAACCCCTGACACATGGCCTCCACCATAAATGGTTACCTCTGTCCCCGAGGGTGTTGGTGGTGCAAGACAGAAGTCAGATTCCTCATTGACATGATTTGGAGTTGCCCACGTGTAAGCTCTTTTGGGAGTAAAGACTCGATCATCATTTTCATCACGGAAACTGCACTCCATTTGGGAACATAGTTAGCTGTAATCTAAATCACTGAGCCTCTTGGGCTTGCCGATTGGAAGGTCAGCAGTTCGAATCCCCGCAGCAGACTGAGCTCCCATTGCTTGGTCCCAGCTCCTGCCAACCTAGCAATTCGAAAGCATGCCAGTGCAAGTAGATACATAGGTACCGCAGTGGCGGGAAGGTAAATGGCATTTCTGTGCGCTCTGGTTTCCGTCACAATGTTCCATTGCACCAGAAGCAGTTTAGCTATGCTGGCCACATGACCCGGAAAGCTGTCTGTGGACAAACACCAGCTCCCTCAGCCTAAAAGCGAGATGAGTGCCGCAACCCCATTGTCTCCTTTGACTGGACTTAACCATCCAGGGGTCCTTTACCTTTTACCTTTACTGAGTCATATGAATTGGTCCATCTAGAGTAAACTTTCTTACTTTGAGATGCTAGGGATTTAACTTGGGACCTTCAGCATACAAAGCTGATCTTCTGACACTGAGCTATAGCTCTTTTAAAGTTACATATATTTTGCAGAATCACATCCCTGATATTCAGAAATTGTTGCAAACTGTGGATCTTTTCAAAGGATTCTACTTCCTCCTTATTCCTCCTTCTCTTTCTTTTTGCTCTTATTATACTTAAAATGTAGGTGCAATCAAAACAGCTGTTGCCTACTTCATCATTTGAGCTGAAGAGCCAAAACCCATGAGCAAATGTTATTAGTTCACATTATGCTTCAATAGACTGTATATTTTTCTAAATAATTACAGTACTGATTGGAATTCAGCTTTGCACAAACAACTCAGAGCTACGTGTAAGCACATATGAGTTCTGGCTACTGGTTAAGCCATTAAAATATACAAACCAGCATAAAATAAAACTATAACTTAAAGCCCATAGCACATCAGTTAGATGCAAGGTAAGGCTAGCTTAAGAAAGCCTAAAAAGGCTTAAATATTTGGTCTCCATTGTTGAGGACTGGAATATAAAATGAACATAACCTAACAAAGCTTTGGTCCCCCGCCCTGGCCCCTTAAGACTGGTTCTGCTTCATATTGCCATTGCCTGTGCATTCATTTTGGCTGGAGATTTTATTTTTAAGAAAGTGTGATGAAAGAGGCATACTCTCTCACACACTTCCCTCCTTCTCATTACTTGTGCACCCCCTGGAATTGGCTCAGGGAAGGTCAGGAGAACTCCAAGAAAAGAGCATGGGGCAGGAGGAGAGGAAGGTTCCCATATGGGAAGGCAAAATGACAGAACGGCTGCCTTAGCTTGACGCTGAATTTCTCTCCTAAGAAGCTGCCTTATACTGAGTCAGACCATTGGTCCAACGAGTTCAGTACAGAGTTCTTCAACCTTGATTCTCCATATGTTGTTGCACTACAATTGCCACCATCTCCAGGCAGTTTAGTCGATGGTCATTTGGGGATAATGGGGTTGTAGCCCAACTTCTAAAAACCCGTGTTAAAGAAGGCTAGTCTGCATGGACTTGCAGTGGCTCTCCAGAGTTTAAAACAGTGTTAGAGGTGACCCACTGGATGGTTCACACATTCAAAGGTGGCATTGCTTAGCCAGAACACCCCTTTGGAATTTTCTTTGAGTAGCATTGACTGGTGAGGAACCAGGGTAGGGTGAACTTTCATTTAAAACTGTCTGGCCAATCTCTTGCACTATACCTGCAGCTCAAAACATGCCCTGTGTGCCTATGCTAGGTGAAGCCATAGATATACAGTGGGAACATCCTATCCCATCACTGGCCTTCCTGTATAAATCATGATTGGCACAGTGTGATTTGGAATGGTGCAAAAGTGTTCATTCCCTGTGTATGAGATCAGCTATGCTACAAAAAATGCATTTCACATCTTGCAGTTTGGGGTCCTTAATTCCAATTTCCTTTTGACTTCCAATAATATATTAATAATCCATTTCCAGTGTTCTGCTTGTTTTTTGTTGTTGCTTTTTAAAAAAACAAAAACCAACAACCTCATTAAGCTAAGCAAATTATCCTCAACATCTGAACATTGTGTTGCCCCTTCAGAAATGGCCAGTGAGGTGCAATGGCTCTGAGAACCCCTGGAGGAAACACTTCATTAACTGACTGGCGGGCGCATAAAGAATTCATCACAGCTTGCGTACACTTGCTGTCCACTATGCACATAACTCATAGCATGCATAACAACTCATAGCACAGTTTCTTTTCTTCTAATTACAGACTGCTCCAGCTCATAAGGAAAGATCTGATTATTTCCAAAAATGTCTGCTAATTTGGCACATTATCTGCTTGTTTGTGACTTGACCAGTGCCGTTCCTTCTCTCATACTAATCACACCTAGGCGGTCAGGCCAGCTGTAAGTTAGTCACCTGTTCAACGCTCATCTCACCGCATCTTATTGGGCTATATATGGTTCTGTCCCCTTTCATGCTGTTGACAGCATCCTTATTGTTTCAGCTGCTTTGAATATTTGTATTGCTTTATCTCAGATCCGATCCTATCCTGCAAAACAGTCTCCTTGTGAATAGGGCTTTGAGCCTGAGAGAGACCTCTGGATTAGAGGGTTCTTTCTGGAACCTTGGCGTAACTTCTTAAAATATTAGAGAAATCAGAGATCACATTCCATTCTGGGAAACACATTCCACCGTACTCTTGATCAACTATACAGGCTTGCATCCCAGTCTTTCATCTTGTACCAAGATTATATTTAACTGATATATGAAATATTTCTCCTTTCATTATGTTCTTGATCCTTCTAAGCATCCTTCAGTTCTCAAAACACCAAAGAGCACCATCTCGACCAAAAACAATGCTAAGTGTTTATTATCATAAACTGGTCATGTACAACATGCCCTAGTTCTGACAACAAGTGTCTGCAGGGAGATACTGCCATATACAATATCAAAATGCTTCCCCAGTCTTTTCAGACAAACATCAATTCAACAAGTTAATCCTTTCCCATGACTGCACTTGTGTATGATCAAAAATCTTCACCTGTTCGATTGCCATTGTACAGTTATTCAAAGTACTGTACAAACAGACCTACCAATAAAAGAGGTAGCAACCTTGCTGTCTGTCAGTCTTTGCTGGCTACCCTGTGTCAGTGAAATGAGTGATACTGAGTAAGACTAAGAAAGAATTCTATTTGCAGTACCACACACTGACTTTGGGTACCATTCCTTTAATTTCAGTTTCCTGATATAAAGGTAAAAGGTAAAGGACCCCCAGACAGTTAAGTCCAGTCAAAGGCGACTATTGGGTGTGGTGCTCATCTCGCTTTTCAGGCCGAGGGAGCCAGCGTTTGTCCACAGACAGCTTTCCATGTCATCTGGCCAGCATGACTAAACCGCTTCTGACGCAACAGGACACTGTGGCGAGTGCCAGAGCACACGGAAACTCTGTTTACCATCCTGCCACAGTGGTACCTATTTATCTCTTTGCTCAAGCATGCTTCCGAACTGCTAGGTTGGCAGGAGCTGGGACAGAGCAGCAGAAGCTCGCCCTGTTGCGCGGATTTGAACTGCTGGCCTTCTGATCAGCAAGCCCAAGAGACTCAGTGGTTTAGACCACAGCGCCATCCGCTCCCTCCTGATATATACCTCAGAATGCCAAAGAAACAGTAGCAGATGGTGGCTGAGTTTACCCCAAGTCTCTGTTAATGTCTTTCTTCTGGTTGTAATAAGCACTGTGTGCCACCCAGTTTATGCAACCAGTTTACAAACAATTTGTGTGCTGTGCCAATTTCATTATGTGTGAAATGTTGCCCATTTACAAAAATGTTTCTGACTATCCACAGCTACCAAATGCACAGGGGGGAAGGCAGAATCACAGTAGACTGCACCCCTAACCTGAACACCATATGCAAATGAGGACTTTACCTTTTACAGGGTTCCTAGTTAAAAAAGCTTATGCATAATACAATCCAGTGGATCTATTCATACACCTGCCTGAACATAGTGTCATTAGTTTGTGGGTGCCAGACCACTATAATCTCTGGATTGAGCAAGTGTCAAAGTTTAATTAAGGCTTGGGGTGCTAAACTGTGTGCTAGACACTTCTAATCCCCCTAGAATCAACAAATGTTATATGTAAACTGCTAAAGATGAAGTAAAATGAAAATCAGATGGGGGGACTTGGGGAAGCCCTCCTAACAATGCTTAGAAAAAATAAGGATAAGACAAGAATTTGTTTGTATTGTTTGTTTTTCTGTTTGTGTTGTTTATTTGTGTTATAAAATGAATAAAAAAAATGGGGGGGGGGATAGAATCAACAAATGTTAAAAGCTAATTAAGCCAGGCTGGTTTCCCATTAAATGGTAGCCTGGGTGATGGGCCATTAAGAGAAAAAATGGATCAAAGGACTTGGTGTGAGATGGCAAATGATTAGAGCCCCTCTATTTTAACAGATCAGGGGACGCGGGTGGCGCTGTGGGTTAAAGCCTCAGCGCCTAGGGCTTGCCGATCGAAAGGTCGGCGGTTCGAATCCCCGCGGCGGGGTGCGCTCCCGCTGTTCGGTCCCAGCGCCTGCCAACCTAGCAGTTCGAAAGCACCCCTGGGTGCAAGTAGATAAATAGGGACCGCTTACTAGCGGGAAGGTAAACGGTGTTTCCGTGTGCGGCTCTGGCTCGCCAGAGCAGCGATGTCACGCTGGCCACGTGACCCGGAAGTGTCTCCGGACAGCGCTGGCCCCCAGCCTCTTGAGTGAGATGGGCGCACAACCCTAGAGTCTGTCAAGACTGGCCCGTACGGGCAGGGGTACCTTTACCTTTACCTATTTTAACAGATAAAGCCAGACTTAGAGTAGAAGAGTTAGGAGTTATGTCATATTCATTAATTCAATTAGTCTACTCAGGGTACAACTAACATTAGCTATAGCCCATAGCTATCCCTTTCAGTGATAACTATACCTTTAGTGTAATCTCCAGTTTGCTTCTCTTCTATATGAGTAATCTCCATACACAGAGAACAAGGAAGATCCAAATGTGATATTTAAAACTTGCATATGAAAATGCTCACAGAGTATGTTTATTGAGGTGTACAAAGATAATACAAAGTATTTCAGGCTACAAGGCAAAACAAACAGACTTACCTGGGAGAGCATCTGTTTCTGGCCTCTAATAATCAGATGTTTGGTACAGAAAGCAAAATTAAATTTCTGATTGGGTTCCAGGAACAGATCAGTTATTCCTAAAGTAAGCCAAAACTGATATAACCCAACTCCTTTTACAACACAAATTACTATTATTTGGGGGGGATGGGGGGTGGAACTGCAACATTAGAGTCTCCCAGTGGATAACATTTCATGACTTCCACCAGGACATGAAACAAGAGATCTTACAAGATACCACACATTTCAAATACAGTGACAATGTTTCTATTCCAACAGTGACATCTTGCTTGACTGTGATTATCTCCTGCCTACTCAATTCACTGGGCTTGGCTGGAACATTCTAGGAATATCTCTCTTCCAAGATTTATCTCGAAAGAAGAATTGCACCCCAAATGTGATTTGTCACTGACGGAAGAGTGTCTCATTTATCACATAATGGATTCTAAAGATACCAAACTTCATTAATCAAAGTCCACTTTGGTTTAGTGTGTCCTTGTTATCGGGGTCAAATTCAGCTGGAGGCTGAAAGGTATCTTGGCACAACTCCATCAGACTGAACTGATTGGCTACATACGGAACTCTTTTACCAAGGAAGATAAATCACGAGCCTTGTGTCAGTAAAAACTGGTCCAGCTCTAGGATTCCCTGTGAACTTCATGATGTTAAGAGAGCTTGCTCAAGCTAACATCCAGGCAGGATAAAATCAGATTCATAATGATGATTAGACCTTGACGGCATAATCTTGCATGTTTCCTCAGAAGCAAATCCCTCTGAATTCAAGAGACTTGATTCACATAGGATTGCAATGTTTTCCTGATGCCAAAGACTACACCCTTTCTATAAAAACATTTGTCCAATCATTTCAAATCTGGGACACAAATATTGACAGAAAGGTGGAGCAGGGAGATAAAAAACAACCTGTTCCATTGGGCAAGAGTAACCACTGGGTCAACTTAGATCTACTTCTACTAGTAGATCTCCCTGGGTGGTTTCTCCCCTGCCCGAACTGCTTAACAGCCACAAGGAAAAGGCTTTCTCACACCTCTCGATAAGGCTTTTCGAAACCCTGATATGCAGTAACAGAATTGGAAATGGGCCTATATATGCATGCCCTTCCCCACAGTGTATATTGCTCGTGGGTGAGTGGCTTCAGCTCCTCCTCCCTACTAGTCATCATCCTGCATGTGGCTCCACACACCGTACTCAAGAGCCACTATTCTGCACCTGATTCCAGTTGTTGGACCTCAGGGTTCTGACAACAACAGATCCTGCATGCCTGAAATCTGCTGTAGGGTCAGTAGAAATATGTTCTTATGAATGTAAGAGTCCTGCTGGATAAAGCCAAAAGCCTTTCTGGTCCAGCATCCTGTTACAGCTAGTTCAGGAGTAGTAAAGACTGGTCACAAAGGTAAGCTAGCATTCCTCTGCTCAAGCCTGGCTGGAAGGAGCAGTTCCTACCCCCAGTTCAGCAGATATGGGGCCTCCTGAGAGTCTAAATGCCTGATACCCACCCTAAACTAATCTAATAAGGCCTCATAGTTAAACTGCTTTTTGAGAGCCATGGAGAAGTAAGTAAAAGGGAGAATCTTGGAAGCACTGTGAAATGTCTCATATCATATCTTCACCTTTTTAGATTACTCCCATCCTCAGCCCCATCTCTTCTGCCCTCCCCATCTCCTATCTTCTCCAAATAATTCTGGGCCTGATATAGCTCTCCATATGTACAAGCTTTATAATAAACCAAGCACTTACGTGCCCTTATGCTCTGAGTCATGGTCTCTTTGCTTCTTCCCTCACCTGGGAGCTTTCGTTCATTCCAACATGGTGCTCTGTGATTCTGGGTCAAAGCTCCCCAACACATATTGCTTGGATATATGTGTGTAGCACAGGCATCCCCAAACTTGGCCCTCCAGATGTTTGGGGACTACAACTCCCATCATCCCTAGCTAACAGGACCAGTGGTCAGGGGTGATGGGTGATGGGAATTGTAGTCCCAAAACATCTGGAGGGCTGAGTTTGGTGATGCCTGATGTAGCACATACACATGTAGATGAGGGCATGTGGTAACAGAGGGCAGGTACATTGGAGGGAGGGAGGGAGAATACTTATTATGGTGGGCTGACCTGGGACTCAGCTATATAGCTGCAAATATAATGTTTTAAGTGCATTTTAAGTGCATTATACAAATGTGACATGAGATGGCGATGATGAGCTTATGGCAAATTCAATATACTTTTCAAAACACTTAAAAAAAAAATTCACAGCGTTTTTAATATGTGTCTAGATTCCACCCTGATCTGATGCTCACAAACAGTTGCCCAGATTTTGCCATTTCAGTTCACAAAAAGTGCCCCCCCCCAAAAAAAACTACTCGTTTCACATTTGAAATGCATGTGAATTGGACTGCTCTATCCATTTCAAATGTGAGGTCTACACAGGCCTCCCCCTCCTCAGAATGGCCTGGGATGCTGTGCCCAAGAGCATGTTTCAGAAAGGGAGAAGTTAAAGCCAAGGCTGTGTTGTTGCTCCTCATGCAGATCTTTCTGCATGCAAGCATGTTGGTTGCCCCAGATCAATACCAAAATGTATACAAAGTAAATGAATAAGAAATACAAATGAACAAAAGAAAAATCCCTTCCAAATAAATGAAAATGAAGATTGCCAAGATGAGAAGTACCCATATAGGCGTGCATCCGAAAGTTTACTAATGAGTACATACTGACTTGGTACAGATTAATGGCAGGTCTGTGAGCTTCCTGTCGCCAATAGCTGTGACTCTGGCAGTTCTATAAGTATCAGGGATTAGGCAGATTTTGCTGGGGGATGTTGTTCTGTATCCCATTGATTTCAAAGGGATTGTTTCTCCTAAAACTTATTTTTCACAGAATGTCAGAGTGTGCACAACTGACCATTTTTCACATTGTGGGGGCGGGAGAATACAAATAAAAAGTATACGAATAAAATAAACTTTAACCTGATGATGAGGAGGATGATACGAGCATGTGGAATCCAGTATAGAGCTAAGGCATCAAAACCTTCTCCCCCTCTCTTCTTTACCACATACCCTCTAAATCTGTTCTAGGGGTTTCTTTACTCCAGAGCTTTCCAAACTTTCCATGTCGGTGACACACGTTTTAGACATCCACCATTTTGCGACACAGTAATTCAGTTTTACTAGCAAACTGGAGGTTAAACTAACCCTTTTCCAGCCCCAAGAGCAGCGTGGGAAGCATTTGTGCGACATACCAACAAACTGCAGCTGACACACTAATATGTCGCAACACACAGTTTGGACAGCTCTGCTTTAACCCCTTGGAGGAGATTGAGGGAGAGGGAAAAGCCCCATTGCACACAAGCAGAAATCGTTCTACTGATGGGTCTCATTAGCAGAATGCCACCTGAAGATTTCTCTAGGATTAGCTTGTTAGTGCCATTATACAGTGCCTACAAAGCAGGTCCCTCCTTGCTCTGTCCCTGCCTCATCAGCTCTGTTGCTTTCCATACTGGCGGCAGAATGACTCACTACACTACACTACACTACACTACACTACACTACACTACACTCAGAATGGCTCTAGTTATCTCCTGCTTAGACTACTGCAATGCACTCTACATGGGTGACCTGGAAACTACAACTAATCCAGAATGCAGCAGATAGGCTGGTGACTGGGAGTGGCCACCAAGACCACATAACACCGGTCTTGAAAGACCTACATTGGCTCCCAGTACATTTCCAAGCACAATTCAAAGTGTTGGTGCTGACCTTTAAAGCCCTAAACGGCCTCGGTCCAGTATACCTGAAGGAGCGTCTCCATCCCCATCGTTCTGCCCGGACACTGAGGTCCAGCGCCGAGGGCCTTCTGGCGGTTCCCTCACTGCAAGAAGCCAAGTTACAGGGAACCAGGCAGAGGGCCTTCTCAGTAGTGGCACCCGCCCTGAGGAACGCCCTCCCAACAGATGTCAAAGAGAAAAACAACTACCAGACTTTTAGCAGACATCTGAAGGCAGCCCTGTTTAGGGAAGCTTTTAATGTTTAATAGATTATTGTATTTTAATATTCTGTTGTAAGCTGCCCAGAGTGGCTGGGGAACCCCAGTCAGATGGGTGGGTATAAATACATTATTATTATTATTATTATTATTATTATTATTATTATCACCGTATTTTCTGCTCTGAGTGGTGGTCATACTCCTAGGATGTAAGTGAGAGGGTCTTTCTCAGCTTTACTCCAGGAGCTGCTTTTCACTATAGATGCTGAGGAATGAACCCGGGACCTTCTGCAAACAGCGCATGGAGCTATGTGTCATCCCCCTCTCTGTGCTTTTAGCAGTTAAAATCTCTGTGTTAATGGAGCTCCCTTCTCATGTGTTACACCGATGGTTCAGGTAAACGACTCCTGTTAGAGGAAACAGGAGCAGGTCATTCGTTACTACACCTTGCCACTGAGTGGTATGAACACTTTTCAGAAGGGGGGGCCACTAGGGGGCGCATCAGAAGATGGCTGACATTAACATCTCTCCGACCCACACGAGGTAATTTGGAGGCTATTATGGGAGTAATTAGCCTCCCTACCCCCCCGGATGGTGGGGGGGACTGCCTTGCCTGCTGTGCCCTATACCACCCCCGAATTTGTGGGGATGGGGGCACTAGGCACAAAGCCCTCCTGTGGGATTCTGGTGCTCCTGGACGCCGTCTCTGATCCACGCCACTAGCTGCAAGAACTTCAAAAGAAACAATTTGGATGAAGGAATGCACATATTTCGAGGAAGGAGGGGGAGTAAAGACTGCTAACAGAAGAAATCTCTGATAAAACAAGACAAGAATAAAACATGAGAAGATACGTTAAGACTCAGTATGGCAAATGACTGATGGGGGAGGGGGAAAAAACTTTCCTTTCTTTCCTTATGTGATTAAACAAGAATCCCCTCCCCTCACGAGTCAGAAATGTCGTTTTAAGGACTTAAGCTGTGGATTTAAGGCTGTGTGGAGATAAACTTTTGAACCAAAGCATGTTTTAAGAAGAGCGTGGAATGTATAAGAGCTTTGGAATGACGCAGTTAAAAATGCCGTAGCCATATTGGGAAGTTCTGTCGGAGGTCTTGAGTCTGGGAGGAGAAAGAGAGAAATAGAGCTGTTTTTATATTGTGGGTGAAACTCCTCAGAGGGACTTAAGAGCGACAGTTTTGCGAGATTAATGATGGAAAGAGCAATGTTATCTATGAAGGCGATGATATATGGAAACCATATATCATCCTCGATTTGAGGATTGGAAGAACGGGAAAATTCACACAGGCATATTATTGGTGTTTATCGGCTTAAAGAAACTATCAGAAGAGATCATAAAGAAAAAAGAGAAAATATATGAACAAGATGTGATGTGGAAACAGCAAGATAAGACTGGATAGAATTATGAACTCTGTTTGGACTGATTTGGACATTAACGCAGTAGAGTAGCAAGAAGATGATCAGAATCCCCCTTCGGATCTTGAAATATGGGTCCCCCCAACAAAATTTAAAATTCGGCTTTGTAATTCGGAATTTATGTGATGTGATTTAATTTGATTTGATTGGCCGGTTAATAAAAAATATTTTTTTTAAAAAAGAAAACTTTTCAGAAGGAAAGCAAAAGTCATACTGAAGAGATGCAGATCTTTAGACGTTATATCTTCCTGTGAAATGCCCTCCTACCAGATGTCAAAGAGAAGAACAACTACCAGACTTTTAGAAGACATCTGAAGGCAGCCATCTTTAGGGAAGCTTTTAATGTTTAACAGACCACTGTATTTTAATACTCTGTTGGAAGCCACCCAGAGTGGCTGGGGAAACCCAGCCAGATGGACGGGGTATAAATAATAAATTCTATTCTATTTATTCTACAGGAGCCAATCAGCTGGCAAAGCAGGGACAGAATGCTCTGTACATCAGCCCAAGAGCTGGCCATGGTGGAAGAGCTCTCTCACTTCCTCTATGAGCAGCCCTCAGTGGAAGAGGAGACAAGGAGGAGGACAGGACAAGCAAGAGGGGTTTGAGGGGTAAGGGGGGGTGAGCTAGGTAAAGTGTCAGATTAAGATTCCTTGTGGGCCAGGGGTTCCCCATCTTTGCCCTAGCAGGGAAGCCTGTAGCCCAAGCAGGGGAACTACAGCAACTCAGGGAAGAATCTCCTGGGTAGCCTTTACTGGGAAGGTCATCCTATGCCAAGAAAGCTGGGAAATAGTGTTTGCTATTAGGAGGGGTGCAGCTGTGACTCTGACGCCAAACTGAATCCTTAGGAGGAGGCCCGGCAACCAAATTGCCCCACTACCCTCTTGCATAAAGGCCGGATTGTGCCCTGTTGAGGAACGAAAGAGAAAAGGTAGGCCAGGAGGGGGGAGGGGGGACACAGGGAGCCCAACATTCACCGGATGCCGGAGGAAAGATAGGTCAAAGGAAACAGAGCAAAGAGAATTCCCCTCTCTGTTCTTCCTCCAACATACAGCTTTTGATCTAACAGATCTGAACTTGGTTTAATTTCCATTTGTTCCTCACATTCCAAAGCTGCAGGCTGAAGGGCCTCTCTGCTTGGCCTGTTTGAAATATAGCTTAGATCAATCTTTTGCTAGGCGATACAGACGACCCTCTGCAGCACAAAAAAAAAGTCTGCAAAAGGATGGGCAGGATTTCTAAAATGTATGAGTTCACACACAAAAATTCAACTTATTTGGCTACAATAATCTGAATGAGGGAGGGAAACTAGCTTTCATGCAGAAACAAGGAGCTTCTGGTGTTGTTGTTTTCCAAACTGCCTGTTACGAGCCTGGAGTGTTAAACTGTATGCCAGACCCCTCTAATCCCTGGTACCAGTGAGTGTTGAAAGCTAATCAAATCTTCTAATTCCAGGGACAGCAAAATTAGCTTCCTGGTGAGGTGACGGGGTATTCAGTGGCTCTGTTTAAGATGGCAAATGGGTGAGGTCCCTCCCTCAACATAGACCCCACCCTCAACATAAAAAGACAGAGCTGAGGACAGAGAGTTGCAGTGATGTGAGCTTCAGGCAAAAACGCAAGCTGGAGAGAGAGAGAGAGAGAGAGAGAGAGGGAGTGCAATGTTTGATTTCTGTTTGAATCCAAGGCTGTGGCTATGGGAGAAGCAAGACCCTTTTGGGGTGTTAATGCTGTGAACCCCTCCATTGTAGGCTCAGGTTGTATATGTGTGTAAATAAACCATATATCATAAAGACACCACGGTCTCCACTGTGCCTCATTTCCAAAGGAAACATGAACCTTAGGTGAACGCCTGGAAGCCCTGGTTCAAAGATTGGGGTGGCATGCAACACTGCCCAAGGGTGTTGAGAGGACAGGAAATATGCAAATACTGTTTATATGAGAAGGTATCCTTGAGCCAGGGACAGACTTCACCTCACTCATAACTTGCCTAAGCTGTACCTCAACCCTGAGAGTTTGTCAGCAAAAATGAACCCCCACCCTCGTTGTCAATTAGCCAATGCAATGTATAACAATAAAAAATAATGACAAACATTAAAAGACAGCAAAATGCACTCTTCCTTCCATCCTTCCTTCTTCAAAGACAACATAAAACAATTTGCAACCTGGATTTCAAACACATTTGGAGAGCTGTGGTGAATAAAAAAACGCATTGCCTAGAGAATTCAAAACTGCACGGAGGGCTACAGTTAATTATGTCTGTCCACAATCTAATGCTGCCCCTGCCCACGGCACCATAGTGCTGCTCTTTAAGGCTGCAATCCAATAGATACTTACTTGAGAGTAGGAATGGGTGACTCTGTTTCCCATTTTCCAACAATAAGTTCATTTCTCCATATTTTCACATTTGTGTGTAGATATTTCTTTAAAGTCCTAATGAAAATTCATCAGCATTTTAGTGTAAATTTCACCTTATATATACCACATTTACTCGAATCTAATGCTCACCTTTTTTGGCCAAATTATGTTGCGAAAATTAAGGTGTGCATTGGATTCGATGTCATGTTTACATTCACCAGCCAGCAAATACTTTTTTTGGTTTCAAGGTTCTGAAAATTGAGGTGCGCATTAGATTTGATGGCGCATTAGACTCGAGCAAATACGGTACATTTTTGCCATTTACTCTGAAGTAAGGTCCACTTTGTTATATACTGCAGCCCAATATATGACTTGTGATACTTATTTGAAGTATTGGTTGGTTTACAAATAAACAAGACAGCTATACAGAGGATCAACCTCTAGATACACTAGTCTTGAAATGGGATGCGTCTCTCAAAACAAGCCTAGGGATGGGGGCATTTTGCATAACCAAAGAGCGAATTTTCATCAATATGTACATGAAAAATAGGATTACTTATTTACATGCCACTGTAGCAGACTGTAGTCACTGAACAAAAGGATTAGTTTCACAGAATGTAAGAGAGATGTAATCCCTATTAAATTTATTGGAAGCTGCTTGAGCATATCTGAGTGCACGATCCGGCGCTCAGCATTAATGTCTTTCCTATATTAATTTTTGTAAAAATACAAATGTTGGCACGCTGATACCTTCTAAAGGTATTTATTTTAGCTTTTTTTTCCTAAGCCTGCCCCCACTTGGTTTTGTCATTTTTCCAACCTCCCAGTTTACAAGCTTAATAAGAAAAGCAGTGTGGTGGCTGGGGGACAGATAAGTTTCTTACCCTAAATCTGTTGCTTTTACCTCCTCCGTTGAACCACAGGTGCCCTTGTTGCCTTTTAGCACTGTTAATCATTCTTCACTGAAACGAATTGGAAGTGAAGGCCACCCAAATGCTTCTTATATAAATGTTTTTGCATGAGCTTCAGATTCTAATTAGAAAACCTTAGCTGAGGTTTATGTCCTGCATTTATTTTTGTCTCTAGAGTTAGCTTCTTTATAATGCTGTTCCTGTTGTTGCTCTACTAAGCTCACTTTTAACCCCTGTTAAAATGGGCTACGCTAAGTTCCATTTTCAATATTTCCATAGGTACCTTATTTATTTTTTGACTGGGGGTGGGGAAAATATAGTAACTTGCTGCTGCGTTTCTGAATTGAAGGAAAGGATTCCCACTAGGCCTGGCATTGCGATCCAAAAACATGAATTGACTTTCTTCAGGTAGCACCACAAAGGCAGGGGGTGCTATTCTGTATGCCAAGGGGTTCTGTGGTCCAATGCTAGTGCTTTGGGGGTCTTTTGTACTTCCGCAGATTGCATGATACAGTGGCTCAGAAGTGAAGCTGTGATGGCCTGGCAATCCGATTCAGAGGCTGAACCGGAGGAACCCCAGTCTGCACAGGAGTCCCCGCCTCCAGGGCTGGCTGAACTGGGGCAGGGCCTTGGATCTGAAGCACCTGCACCTGTGCCGGATCCTCAGGAGCAGGCACCAGGTGAATCCTCTCTGGCTCCAGAGGTGATTGAAGACACAGTGCAAACAGGTGCACCTCTCCCAGCCCTGTCAGGGGAAGGTGAGTCTCCCCCTGGGTCCATTAACCCTCCAGCCTCTCCTGAGCTGCAGAGGCTCAGGGCAGAGAGGCCGAGGGAACTGGTTTCTCCCAGGAGGAGTGCTCGCCTTAAGGCCAGGAGAGGCGGGTCTCCTGGGGGCCGGGACCGCCCCTGGCCTCAGAGAAGATAAAGGCCAGTCAGCCCGGTCCCAGGTTGCGGGAGCAACGTCGTTGAAGAGCTGTTTTGGCCAGCACCCTGTCCTGTTCCTCGAGAGTTCCTGTCCTTGCCCTGCTCCTCGCCCTGGACCCCGCTTCGCCCGTGGAGGACTGTCTGCCGACCCTCGACTCAGGTCCTGGACCTGGCCCCACGGTAACCTCCCCCTGGGACCAGCACAGAAGCTTTGGCTGGATCTACACTGACCTGTTTAACGTTATTAGAACGTTATTACCATTGTTTTCTCCATCAAAACACTGTCTCCCTATTGCTAGTTGCTCTGCAGCGCTCTTTGGTGTCACATTTTAATAAGGCGTTATGAACGTTAAAAGTTAGACGTCATGCGTCCATCTATGTTATGAAAACCATTCCTTAACCCGACCTTAACATTAAAAACCATGAGTGTAGATCCGCCCTTTGTCTGGACACATTATGTAGCTATAAAGGACAACTGTGGTATTTAAAGGCTCTCCTGCCTTATTAACTTCTGCATTATATTTGAGCCTTCACACAACATAAAGCCACTTCCAGAAATATTGTGAACTATAGCTCCTTATGAGCACCATAAATACAGGTCACGAGCATGTGCAGAGCGCACCTGCCTTGTGGATGAGGAACTTTTCTTTGTATTTACTAAGATGATTCCACAGTGCAACAGTACTTTCAACCTGAAATATAAACTTGTTGTTGCCCCACCATATGTGTTATTACTGGGTTCTTGTACAAAGCAAAGCAAAATCACTGAGCCTGAAATCTGCTCTAGATCAGCCAAGAGTATGAGTTGCTGTCAGCTAGAATGCACAGGAGTTATGGATTACTATGACCTCGAGTTACAGGGCTGCTTTCCCCTGGATAGTCTGACGAGCGCCTTAAGACAGGTGGCAGAGTTACGTAGTTCCTTCCCTAGAACGTATTTTTCTGCCAAACCACAAAAACAAAAGTATTTTATAGGATCAGTTTTTTAAAAGGAAAGGAAAAGTTTGGTATATTTCCTGGGAAGCTGCTGATGCAATATAGCTCAACTTGGTGAACTATTCTCCCCTTTTAACAATGGAATCCAAACATACTTTTGTTTATACCTCCCATCTACCCAAACCCTTTCTTAACTGTAATCTGTTCCATCACTAGGTTGCTTATTAAGTCACTCCCCCTTTTTTTCTTTGAAAAAACAAACAATCATTGTTCTTTGATGGTGCGCCCCTCTTATCTCAAATAATCATTTTCATACAGGGATAAGCCGTTCTTCATTAGTTCTCCTTAGTCCTGATCCTAGACAGTGATAAAAACTGAGATGAAAAACTGTAGGATTTCCCTGATGTCAGCACCTGCTTATCTTTCTTTCTTTCTTTCTTTCTTCTCTTTTGGCCAACGATAATATTAAATGACTAGTATTTCTTCTTTCAAAGGCATCTAGCTGTAGCATCAAAAAAACGGTAGATTTGCTCCCAAATCAGTATGATGACAGGTCCTTCAGGCCTTTTACTGTAAAAGCCCCAGCCTGCCGTTTATTTGAGCTGGGTAAATCCAATTCAGTTTTTGACAGCCCTTTTTCATTCATAGATATATGCAAAACGCGGCTCTTTTGCTCTGGGGCTTAACAGAGAAGGTTTTCTTATCAGCAAAGGGAAAATTAATGCAAATGCATTTGATTATTATCCGTCCATATTCCTATAGTACTTGGGAAAATCTGTAAACTAACAGCTGCTTCAAACGAGTCAAGCTATTCCCAGCTCTTGTGCGAATAGCCATGCGACACAGATTAAACGTCTGTAAAAAAAAAATCAAGATTATAAATCAGCAAGTTATTCATTCACATTCTGAACTTTTACAGCCTCTGTCTCTTCCCTCACCCCCAGTACATCTCTTTTTCTCCTACCTCTTAGCAAAATGAAATGTTTGCATAGAATCGACCATTAGTCTCTACAGCATCATCATTGCTTCAGGCTGTGAGAAGCCAAAAAAACAACATTTGGCAACGTTCTGCACAATATCATTAAGGTTCATAAGCACCTAAAGTGTTGAACAATTTCACAGAGAAAGGTTTTAACGTAGTGGTGGCTTCTGTACTTTAAATGCAAAATGTGCCAGTTTCCATCTCTGGTATCTCTTTGGAGGGTTGGGAAAGACTTCCACCTAAAATAGCTGCTGCCAATCTGTGTAGACTGTACTGAAACAGCTTCCCTCCACTGGGAAAGCACATTAGTCATGCAGCGAAGAATATTTTCAGTTATGGAAGTGGATGTTTCAGCTGACTGCTTCTCGCTCTCAGCATTTCCTTAGGATGCCTTAATACCTGCCAACATTGCAATTTTCTGTGTTGTCTTCCCTTAACAGCTTTACCCTCAAGCCATGTTATGTATGCATTACCATGGTCAGTGATTTAGCTATTAAGGAGCAAAGTCAACCACAGAAAAGGAGGCAGGGAAGAGTGGTTCTATCCTGGGCCGGATTTAGGTTTGCTGAGGCCCTAAGCCAGGGGTAGGCAACCTAAGTCCCGGGGGCCGGATGCAGCCCAATCACCTTCTCAATCCGGCCCGCGGACGGTCCGGGAATCAGTGTGTTTTTACTGTACATGAGTAGAATGTGTCCTTTTATTTAAAATGCATCTCTGGGTTATTTGTGGAGCATAGGAATTCTTAATTCCCGCCCCCCCTTCAAAATATAGTCTGCCCCCCCCCACATGGTCTGAGGGAGCCCACAGCTGAAAAAGGTTGCTGACCCCTGCCCATAGCTACTGAAGGTAATGGGGCCCTTTATATGTCCAGCTGTCCTTTGTCAACAACAAATTCTTGCTGATTTTTGTGTTGAATATATGCTATATGGTCATTTATGGACCTAATAGGTATCTAAAGCCATTTGCACATAACAAAATATGTATTTTATCTAAGTAATTGTTGAATTGAAATATAATTAAGAAGTATGTTGTTGTTTAGTCGTTTAGTCGTGTCCGACTCTTCGTGACTCCATGGACCAGAGCACGCCAGGCACTCCTGTCTTCCACTGCCTCCCGCAGTTTGGTCAGACTCATGTTTGTAGCTTCAAGAACACTGTCCAATTAAGAAGTATATTAATAGTGAAATAATTTTTTTCTTTTGGGGGGGGGGGCAAGAGAGTAGGGCCTTAAACTATAGCTGGCTTAGCTTATACATAAATCTGGCACTGGTTCTATCATACATGTATACTAGTTATGAGCCTTACTATCCAAGACCGTACTAGACCTTGGTTCCACATTAAGCCAGCGACGTGGGTTTGTCCAGAAGAAGAAAAAGGACCATTGGGTAAATGTTTTCTGGATACTTTGGGGTTTGCAGGGGCAAACTAGACATGACATTAAATGAATCTTTGTATTTAATGTGCAGGTTCTAGAAGCTGCAAAGAGCAGCTGAAGAGGCTGATACTTACCTGGATTACAACAGCTGTGGAGGGGAATGTAAATCCTACCTCCCACACTGTGGTCATGAGGAAAATCCCTGCTCTGTGGATGGCATTTGCTTGAGGGTAGAGGAATCCCTATGTTTAGGAGTAAGCAAGGGCAGGAAGCCCTTTCTGTGTAAACATAGTTTGCACATACTGGGTCACGGTAGTCCAGTATTGCCTACAGTGCCTGGGTTCTGAAGACGCCACACTAAACTGTGGTTTATTTAAAACAGAAAGAGGATTTTCATCTCCTCTTCGCAGACATGCCAAAGGAGGAAACTGGAGAGGAAAGTGTATGAGACCAAGGCTTACTAAGACTCATCCTTGTAAACCATGGTTTAGCACTACATCCAAATTCAGTCAGTCTTGGAGTACTTACCAATGACAGGGCAAGGGCAAGGAAACTTGCATGATGATTATGCTTTGCATTTGGTCAGTACAGTGGTACCTCGGGTTACATATGCTTCAGGTTACATACGCTTCAGGTTACAGACTCCACTAACCCAGAAATAGTGCTTCAGGTTAAGAACTGTGCTTCAGGATGAGAACAGAAATTGTGTTCCGGCAGCGCGGTGGCAGCAGGAGGCCCCATTAGCTAAAGTGGTGCTTCAGGTTAAGAACAGTTTCAGGTTAAATACTGACCTCCGGAATTAATTAAGTACTTAACCTGAGGTACCACTGTAGTACTCTTAGATATTACTATAGAGACAAGGCCAGTACCAAATCCAACTTTAGCAATTAATCCAGCTGGTGGAAAAAATATATTGTGCTAGATGTGCAGTATTCCTTGCCTCAACATGCCCACTTCCCATCTTCATTTTCACTAATAGCACTTGCAATATTATTCCTAACATTATTCATTCATCAGGTTTCTGAAACTCATGTTCCCAAACCACTGAATGATGTAAGAGAAGACCACACGAGGCAGGAAAAACTGGAGGTATTCAAATGTAAGAAACATAACCATTAAAACTTATATGTAATTAGCAGCACTATAAATGCGACCTCAGGTCAAAAGATTTCAAAAATGCTGATGTTCAGTGTTTTATTAGTTCTCTCTTGCTTTAGTGCCATTATTAATGGTTAAGGAAACAAACAGCTGTCAAGGGAACCTGAAATCGTATCCATATTTGGAAGCCTAAAACACTGATGGGCTTTGAGTGTCCACAGGCAGAAAGCAAAATGATATCCTTGCTTTCTGACTTGACGCTAAAGAAGTTCCACTGACATCATCCAGATTGTTCCAGCTTGACCAAAAAAAATGAAAAATGTACATGGAAACAGTTGGGAGATTTGCAAAAGAAACTGCAAACTGGAGGAAGCCCAAACAAATGCCTGGGGAGTCAAATTGTCTCTATTCCTGATCCTGCAGCCTGCTCCCAAGAATTAGTGTTCTGGCCGAGTGGCTTCAGTGCTCCACTAGATCCAGGGCTCCCCATGGGAGCTTACTGTGGGATTTGCTTCAGCCCTGAAATATGGGAAACAACAACAAGGAGGAAAGTCCCTGTGTGGGGTGCTAACTCCATGGGGGTCATTGCAGCACAAATCCTCCTCTGAGCTTCTTGGGAGAATGGTGGGATACAGAATTCATTCATTCATTCACTTACTTACTTACTTACTTAAGGTAAAGGTAAAGGGACCCCGACCAGTAGGTCCAGTTGTGACCGACTCTGGGGTTGCGGTGCTCATCTCGCTTTACTGGCCGAGGGAGCCGGCGTACAGCTTCCGGGTCATGTGGCCAGCATGACTAAGCCGCTTCTGGTGAACCAGAGCAGCGCACGGAAACGGCGTTTACCTTCCCACTGGAGCGGTACCTATTTATCTACTTGCACTTTGAGGTGCTTTCGAACTGCTAGGTTGGCAGGAGCAGGGACTGAACAATGGGAGCTCACCCCGTTGCGGGGATTCGAACCGCCAACCTTCTGATCGGCAAGTCCTAGGCTCTGTGGTTTAACCCACAGTGCCACTTACGTCCCCCTTCCTTCCTTCCTTCCTTCCTTCCTGCTTACATGGCTTCCTAGCACTTTACAACTATAAAATCAATACATAAATAGTTAAAATACACAGTAACAATTCCATTGGGACATTAAAACATCCTTAATTGAAATATATAATAAAAACTAAGCCAGATAAAAAGCATGACAATTAAAATAGTTAAAACAATCGGATCAGTATCTCAAGTAGACACATTTTTAAAATAACTCTTCTTCAGCGGAGCTCAGAGTGCTGTACATGTCTTGTCCTCCCTTTTTTATCCTTACAACTATCTCGTGAGCTGATAGTTGAATGGCCTGTGTTAAGCTTTTCAGGGCTTGAAACCATGTCTCCCTTGTCTGTCCCACACTCTGTCTCTCATATTAAAATAATAAGCCCCTACTGGCCAAACCTCTGGCCACTAGAAGTCATATAAACAGACTTTGGAGAACTTACAACAAATAAATAAGCCAAGAACTGTGGGGTAGCCCAATTACTTCTGCTTATATTCAAGCTTTTACTCTCAAGTGACTCACATTCTGAGGGGTGCACCACATTTTTACTTATTAAAATGCCTTGATTGACTGATGCCTAATAAATTGGGTTTTAATCTGTATAATATTTGTGTACACCAAAATGATATTATTACGTTGAGGTTAATAAGTGCACAGTATCATTTTTAAGGGTCCAAACTTTCTAAGTCACACTGTGGAGGAACTAGTTAGAAATTACTGAATGGAGAGGAAAACATTTAGAGAAACTTGGAAAGAAAAATATAATTATCTGGCCAATATGAATCTGGCTTGGATGTCTTAGCTAATCCTCCAGAACACATTATGACCTGTAAGCTCTCCAGATGCAAAGGGTTTTAGTTTTACGATTCCATTAGGAAAGGATCACGCCACAGCACTTGGGTCAGAAGAGACTTGAAGGTGGGGAAAATGAACCACCCACAGAATAAGTAGACTAGACCCACTGAATGGCTGGCAGCACAGCCTTAAGAACATTCTGAATCAAAGCAATTTTGCCTTCTCCAGACACAAATTTATCCCAGCCAGCAAGGGATAAACACTCTTGACAGGACAATCTCAGTGATCCCATCATATGTTTCCAGCAAAGACTGATGTAATTTGAAGAATGCGCGTCTCCTTCAAATTGCTGCCACATCCATTAATTTATTTTTCATCTCCTTCAAGAAGTATGGTTTTTTTATTGCTGACACGAAAGGTCATTCTAATAGCATCCGTCTAGCCCCTCTCAAATCACACAGGAATCTGTCTGATTTGTGAATGAGTAAGAACGAAGCACTACCATGTTGGTCTCTGCTTTGAGGGCAAGAGTTGCCCTGGCCAGTTCCACTGCTGCTGCATTCACAGTTAGTCAAGACCTTGGTTTTCAGGTCAAAATGAACAGCTTTCTCGGGTGGGAATTTCTCCTGTAAATCCATTTAGGCAGTATGAATATTCCTCTTTTTTTTCTCTGTGTTGCTTAGCAACACTATTGTTTCCTCTGGTTGTTTGCTGGTGATTCAGCTCCACCCCACCCCCCATAAGAGTGATTCCAGCCAATCAGGGATCCCATTGTAAATAGGATGATGCCCCCCCCCCATTGTATAGCTAGCCACATTTTGGCAATGTGATAACATCACTGAGGGAACTTAAATTACTATACAAATATTTTCACAATAATGGCTGAGTTGGGGGCGGATCATGAAAGCTAGAGGCATTTTTCAGCAGTTCGTGAAAGACGGCAGAAGTTTTATTTGGGCTAGGAAATATTCCCTTTCTAGAATCCCAAAGAGTGACTGCCAGTCAGTGCAAGCAGTACTGAACTGGATGGATCAATGGTCTAAGTATAAGGCAGCTTTCTATGTTCCTAAGTTCTAGAATATATCATAGTTCCACAAAATAGATAACCACACAGTAGTCAATGGCTAACCTTAGGAGCCAGACCAATCGGTTAGTACCTCTGGCAGATTCTGGTGCCTGGCTAGATCTTCCCAAGTATTCCCTAACAGGGCAACAACTTAAGCAATGTAAGTAAATGAGTCTATGGGCTAACAGACAAGGGGAAGGAGGCATTTTAATGCATGTCTACCAGCAGCAAAAGGGGGGTTATACAAGAGCAAGGGGTGAGGAAAGTAACCAATCACAGAGTGAGGGGCAAAATTACCTGGAAGTCTCATGAAGCTGCTTGGAGCTGAGGCTTTCAACAGATTGCAGCCTTCCCCCCTCCCTCAAGAAACACTAGATTTATTCTTCCACAGTCATGCACACCATTTCATCTCTGGCTCATCTTCACCACTTACAGAATAATGTGGTCAGAATGAATCTCCATCAGTGCATATTCTGTTTCAAGGATTATTATCTTTTATTCACATGTAGTTTCCTAGAAATTGATCTGCCCCAGCAAGAGTGACCTAATTTTAGGAGCCAAAAGCTGTTTTTATATCCCCTTCTCACTGCAAATTAGCACCCTCTTTTTCACTGACTGAAGTCTGCTAGTTATTAATCATTTTTCTGCAGGCATATCATGTTTCAGAGCCTTCAGTAATATGATTAGCTGAAATGCTGGTCTGTAATAAGCATAATATTTATGAAATCTGAAGTCAGACTTTGTGGGAGGGGAGAGAATGACTGAGGGAGTTTCCTTTCTGACAGCCTGAATATTATAAGACCCAAGCTCCTTTCTTCTTTGTAAAGGAAAATTAACCCATTAAAAATATTCCATCAAAACATTGAATGAAATACATGCAGCCATTGATCAAGTAGACACTTTGCAGCAGTGTTGGTTTAACTACAGAGTGTTCATACACATTGTCTTGTATCTCCCACAAAGTGGTGAGAATAATGGTACATGCACTGGTTATCTCCCACTTGGATTACTGCAATGCACTCTACATGGGGCTACATTTGAAGGTGACTTGGAAAACTACAATTAATCCAGAAGGTGGCTGCTAAACCGAGAGCAGCTGCTGAAACCATATAACACCAGTCCTGAAAGACTTACATTGGCTCCCAGTATGTTTCTGAGCACAATTCAAAGTGTTGGTACTGACCTTTAAAGCCCTAAAAGGCCTCTACCCAGTATACCTGAAGGAGCATCTCCACCCCCATTGTTCAGCCCAGACACTGAGGTCCAACGCCGAGGGCCTTCTGGCGGTTCCCTCACTGCGAGAAGTGAGGTTAGAGGGAACCAGGCAGAGGGCCTTGCCTTGTGGAACGCCCTCCCGCCAGATGTCAAGGAAATAAACAGCTATCTGACTTTTAGAAGCCATCTGAAGGCAGCCCTGTTTAGGGAAGCTTTTTAAGGTTTAATGTTTTACTGTGTTTTTATATATGCTGAAAGCCGCCCAGAGTGGGTGGAGCAACCCAGTCAGATGGGTGGGGTACAAATAGATGATGATGATGATGATGATGATGATGATGGTTCCATTCTCTCTCTTGATTCACCAATTTTGGATCAACTCTAGAAGCTTGATAAAATGCTTCTTATTTCTTTGCCAGCTTACTGTGTGGTGAGCTTCACACCATTGCTGTCACTTGCCCAACGGGTATCTCTATTCTGTTTAATCTGCTGATTAAAATTAGGATGATGACTGACCTATTTTGACCATACTTAGAAAGTAGGCCTGTCCTCACCTCAGATGTGACACACTTAGGTATTTGTGTTCCGTACAGAGAATGTTTGTGGAAACAACCCCACCAAACTTACGAATGAAGGCAGATATACTTCCCATGTGTGGTAAAAATGTCTGCCTACCTAACAAAGACAAATCCAGGCTTGATGATTAATAGGGCACATACTCTTCAGACATAACTAAAGACTAAGTTAAATTTTCTGATGTAAAAATCCTGCCATGAGAGTTTTAGCTTTGGGTGGTTTACCTCACAATAAAACTCAAGTGAATGGAGAATCTGTGGCCTGCCTCTTCCTCAGTGTTGTTGAGCTCCAACTCCAACATGGCCAAAGATCTGGGATCATAGAATCATAGAATTGTAGAGTTAGAAGGGAACCTGTGGATCATCTAGTCCAATCTCCTGCAAATCCAGGAATATGCAGCGGCCCCATATGGGAATCAGATGATGAAAGACTTACTTCAAAAGCAGCTGGGGGGGGGGGCCACAGTTTCTTCACCTGTGCTCTAGTGAGCAAGATTTTATTAACTAATAGATATTGAACAGTGCCTGAATATCAGAGCACACAATCAAACACTATAAAAGTCTAAAGATAAGCGAGGGAAATGCTCATTAGTGTTTAGTGGTATTATTTAGTGATGGAAAGGAGAAGAAAAAAAACATAGTACTGGAGCATGCAGTAAAGACAGGCCTTCCACAACCACAATCCCTTACTAATTCAGTTCTTGTTTTACCTCTGTTTCTAGTTACTAGATTCATGCTGCTTTTGGCAGTTCCTCATGATGTTGAACATTTAATCGTAGTGGAATCTAGAAATTCAGTAGCAAGAGGAGAATTGAATCCTTGGAGCCGATAATTGCCTGAAAACCTCAAGGTTTCCTAATGGAAGACCCAAACAGCTAATGTTCACTTTGGCGACATTGTGATTTGGAAGCTGCCTTAGATATTTCCACATAGCTGATAAAAGTAGCCCTTCTCTCTCTCTCTCTCTCTCTCTCTCTCTCTCCCCCCCCCCCCCCCGGTAATCTTGTGTGGTCACATAATTCTGCTTGAAGTCTAGATGTCCTCTTTTTACAAAAGAGCACCCCACTGCCTCCCCAATTTTGTTGCCTGCTCAACTCTGTTTACTACTGTTTGGCCTGGCAGCGGTAGGGAAGATCTGCTGAGCACCTTTGGCAGGGTCCTTCCATTCTACCTCAGCGACAGCAACACTGCTCTCTCCAGATAAAGCCTGAAGTTCTAGGTGGAAAGGAATTACTCCCAAACTAAAACACAGCTTTAGCGGCATCATCCATGCTAGGTTTCATAGCAGGCATGCTGGAATGCCTGTACAGCACAGGGGAATGGGAATGCAGGAAAGCATTTTGCAGAGCAGCAGCAATGAGATTAAGAGTCTCATGCTCTTCCAAGTGAGCTATCCCATAAAGCCCTGTGATATGCACAAATGAACACACACAGAATTCATGCTGTCCTCAGCCCTCCACCACAAAAAAATCCAGCCTATATCTTAGCTTTCGTATTTCAAGTGCCACTTACAACACGTCTCTTCGTAAATTTCCTGCACCAGTTTACTCATAAGTAGGTCTCACTGTATTCCGTGTGGCTTGCACAGGACTTCCTGCACTTTGTAGATTGTTATGAATGGCCTATGACAAAAGCACTAAGGATTGTCCTATCAAGAAGCAATCCAGCCTTGGCCAAGGGCTAGTACTTTTTGGCTGATCTCAAAATCTAGCAAATATTTTTAAAGGTTAAATTCGCGTTTCTTCAACAGGATAAACAAATTTAAATTTAAATTAGGAAAAACATTAAACAAGCACAGTCAAAATATTTCTGCTTGTACACTGAGTCAGCATGCACACACACAAATCTTTCCTCCAGATGGGTCCCTTTTTTGAGATCTTGGCCAATTTAGCCCTTAGACTACAAATGATTATAGTAAAATGTCAACAAGCAACGAAGAAGTACAATTAAAGTGTCCTTTTCCATGGCAGAATCACTAAAGAGCCACTTTACATTTGAGCACTGTCTTTGGCCTCTTTTTGAACTATAAAATTGCAGTGAGTACACTGTTCCAGACATGTCCAATTGTCAAACATCTGAATCACCAAGTGAACATGCACACACATGCCCTAAGTTACTGAAGGTAATGGGGCCCTTTATATGTCCAGCTGTCCTTTGTCAACAACAAATTGTCACTGTTTTTTGTATTGAATATATGCTATATGGTCATTTATGAACCTAATAGGTATCTAAAGCCATTTGCACATAACAAAATATGTATTTTATCAAAGTAATTGTATTATATTTAGGAAATGTACATCCTGTTGTTGTTTTTCTTCAACAAATTTTGGGAGCCCCAAGAGAGTGGGGCTCTGAACTATAGCTTGTTTAGCTTATACGTAAATCCGGCAGAGAGAGAGAGAGTAAAAGACTTTTCAGGCAGCTCATTGATTCCCTAAGAACAGGCTTGGTGAGATGCCTCTTGCTGCATTCCTGTCACCTGACAGAAGATGCAGTTGATGGAAAGAGATGGTGGAGAGGATGCCCTTGCCACCTACCTCTTTCTCTTGCAAGTTGCTGCAACTGCTGTTCTGTGGCCAGTAGGTGATCCTGTTTCTCAGTGAGAACCCCTACCTTTTACAGCAGTGGGCCTTGCTCGGTGAGGAATCAGATCAGGTCCATTTCTCCATGCCCAACATCCTCCATCACTTCTCATAGTGTACAAAGATCCTACCCATGACTTCCTTTCCCCACTGCGATTGATCGTCCACTGCTAGGATTGCCTGGTGTCTGGTACAAACAAAGAACAACACAACAACCTCAAAGTGCATCCTCATGCTGACTGAAAGTGCACCTGAGGGGGCAGGCGCAGGAATCTGGAACACTCCATTGTTCCTTGGTTTTCAGTGAGCTGTGCTGACACCCCAGGATCCATCATGCTTTGGGTGTATCTAGCTCCCTGTTCACTCTGCCCAAGTGTCTCCCTCCTCTCTTGGTTTTGTAGCTGGATGGGGAGCAAAAGCATGACTGGAGTGTATGACAGGTAAGTCTTCCTGTTCCAGCTGCTTCTGTGCCCACCATCTTATCAGACAGGAAGCTAGTTTGAAAACTGCAACAGCACGTTTGATACAATTGAAGGGAGGCAAATGGCCATCTTGCTGAACTTGGCTCAGTGACGGAACCTTTGTAATAAGACATGTGGAAGCTGAAATGTCATGGATTTTACTGTTTACCATATTTCATTTATATTTTTATGCTGTTCTTACTCTTCTGCTGTCTGCCACTCACACCTCCTTAGCCATGAAGAGTGGAGCAGAAATTATTTTAAATATTTTACACTTGTCAGTTTGAGGCACAACAACCTGCCTCCCTCATTAGAACTGAAAACCGTCCATCTGTTCCTCTGTCTTAACACTTGCCTTTGTTCAAGGGGAATATACTCCAGGATACTACAAGTGCATGACAGGAGTCCAATCATTTTTCTGGCCCATTCCTGGATTTTGATTCCTGAAGTTATCACTGATGAATCTGTTGCTCACATCCAAGGACACAAATGGCCGTCTTCTAATGAGCCTCCTTAGGTCACAACTCACAAGTTATCTCTCCTTCAGGTTTCTACAAGGTTAAGTACCCACACCACCTGCCCACTCTGTGTGGCCCTGTCTGTAGATGCTGTGTTGTGATGGAACGCAGCACTGGGGAAATCTGTGGCAAGGATGAAGCATATAAAGTCAGAGGGGCAGCAAAACTGCAACTGTTAATAGTAATACTGTTGAAGTTTGAAAGTGGTAGCCTCATAATGTGGTGTTTACTGCTCATGGTTTTTGTTTTTTACTATGATCCTTACCCTGGAACTCGAACTCAGGTTCTCATTAATAATGATACTTCTGTAAGTTTGGAGTGCGGAGTGGAAATAAAAGAATTAATGGCACTTGAAAGACTACAGGAAGCACGTTACAAGTCAAGGGAGTCAGCCAGCCCTGGATACCTCTTCTTTATGTTAGGGAGCTGCTGGCTAAATGTCCAGTAGGTGCTTTTTGAATGGCTAGGAAATATGCAGAAGTCTCAAAAGGGAGCAAGCCTTTTCTCGCTCCTCCTAGCAAAGAATAACCTAGGTTGTGAAGAGGAGCACAAGATGAGAAACTTCAGGCTTTTATTCATTGACCTGGAGATAGAGAACAAAGAAGTGGCTGGATTCAGAACTGGATTTGGTGGGAGCTGCCTCTCTTTGGAGATTGGTTGTGGGTAAGTGGAGTTGCTTTTGGAGTGCTTGAACCAGCTTCCACTTGCCTGGTGCCTATCAGGTGCTTTGGGGGACAACCCCCATCAGCCCCAGCTCTATTGGCTGAGGATGGTGGCCGTTGTACCCCAAAACATCTGGCCTCAAACATCAGGTTGGCATAGGCTGGGTGGGTGGGTCATGCCATCTACCTCCATGGATGTTCAACTTGTATGTTTGTAAATAAGCTGAAATAATACAGAACTCCGCTAGTCTCCAACACACATTCAAACACATGGCATTGAGCCCTGACACTGTTTTTATAAATGAAACCCATTCCAGAACTGGAATGGAGTAAAGAAGTAGCAATCGAAGGCTAACTCTTCCAACTCCTATCTGCTTTCTTTGATCCACATCCCATCTGCCAAGGAGCGTTCACTCCCAGCCTTGGTCTGTCTTTGAAACGGAGGGGAAAAGGCAGGGAGCCAGATTCGTGGACATCACAGCGGGAACCCCTGACAAAATGTTGTACTAAGCTGAAGCCAAACGAGATCTTTTGAAAGGTGGTCCCGCTGCCACTCCAGATCAGCCAATTATCTATTTTCCTTTCTCATTTGTATGTTTTCATTCTTGGTTGAAATGCCTATTGAGTGCTGATAATATCTGATTAACGATGAATTCAAACCAAAAATGGAACAGACTTGAAAGCAGGTGGAACACAAATCCAAGGAAAGAACAGGTGCACATTGCTTCTGGGCTAAGATCCAGCGCCTGCTTTTCATCTCTCACGCTTGATGATAATAATGAATGAAGACACCAAGATGTTCCAGTTCGTCTGCTGAAACCAAAGGACAAAAGTACAACTAATTATTCACCAAAGCACAGCACTGAAGTCTTCGGTAAACATTTGATTTGCATACCAGGTCCAGATGTGGCTTTCATCCCATCATCCTTTCTGCCTTGACCTCCCCAAGATTTAGGCCCATGTAACTTTAAGATGAGCTTCCTTTTTGCCAGAGAGGAAATTGTAGATAACATTACACTAATGAGTGGAGCTTCTCAAACGGCTGGAGCGAATGTGGATGTCTGCTTTTTTTATATGTCTTGGCAGTCAAATCAGCCTTCACATTATGCAAACTTATCAATCTTCTCACCAGTTGATTTGCATAGAGAGAGGTGCATACAAATACTGATTTCCACACCAGTTGATATTACATTTAGAAAAAAACCCCCGTGTGTGCTAGCAAAGTGCCTGGCAGAGGATGAAAGTTTAATGTGGTGCTGGATGGAACAAACACGAATGCATTTCTTTATCCTCATTACGGATAAATTAATGGGGTAATAAATAATGTCACAAGGGAGCCATGCAATTGCTTAACTAGCAATAAGCACCTTAATATCCTTCAACCTTTTTCCAAAGCATTTGTACAAATAGATAAGCACCCCGGGCAGGAATGGCAATGCTTCTTTGCACTCTGGCACACTGAGAGTCCTAAATCAATGTTCAAAACAGCAGTAAGTAAAGCTGAATGCATATCACACCCAGGGCTTTTTTTCAGAGGGCACTCAAGGGTACGCAGTACTGGCACCTCAATTTTTGTTGTTGTTAAAAAGGATGGCACTTACCGTAACAACTTCATGGTGAGTACCGAGACTTATTTTTCTGTTTAAAAAAGCACTGATCACACCCATCCAGTGTTAACTTTGGCATCATTTCATCAGATAAAATGGATTCGAGTTCACAAAAGCCTACGCCATATTAAAATTTATTTAATTTAAAATGCCACAATACTTTTATATTGGTTCTGCTGCAACAGACCAGTATGACTCTTTAAAAAGAGTAATCTTATTTAAAAGAGGGTTTTTTGTGGGGGACAAAGTTGTTGAACTTTTTTTGTGTATTTTGAGAATTTTTTTAGGAATATTGGCAAAAACAACACTGCCATACGTCCGGATTTTCCTGGACATTCCCCCCCCTCCCGAGTTCTGCCTGGACACTGCTTCCGACTACAGTGTACTGGTTATGTCTCAGAAATTCCGGACGTATGGCAACCCCAACTGAAATGCTGCTTTTACAAATGCAGCAAAGCTGCTCATTGTGGCATGTGGTGGCTACTTGAAAAACTTATGTATGCCAGCTCTCAGTTTGACTTTGGCCTATCATCTGCACCTAGTGAACATTTTGCTTAATATTGGATTGTCCACAGCAGTGTCCAAAGGAGAAATGACCTCTGGGAGGAGTGAGGAGAAGAAACGCCAGCAGCACAACTGGGCACCTTTGTCTGCCCCAACTGCAATAAAACATGTCTCTCCTGTATCAGTCACTACAGCCACAGCAGGCACAGTAACTCTCCAATGGTTTGACTTTACCTGTTGCCGCCTCCCAAGACACACTCTTCCATTGTCTCCCAAGACAGACAGATGCAAACAATGTTCCAGGAGACTATTTTTTAATGATCAACCGGCCCCATGGAGTAAAAAGTATAGCAATGTTAACTGTTAAAATTTAGGAGCAATCAAAATCATTTAGAATTTCAAACCGTCTTCTGTCCCTTTGGCCTTTTGTGTTTCATTCATTAGCTTCTGGAGCACTGGCAGTGAGTCCCATTGATTTCGGCGATATTTACATCTGAATAAGAAGAATCAGTGTGAGATTGCTTATATTTTGATGCTGAGTGATAGCCCTCCTTGACACTTGCTTAATTCTCTAATCTCAGAAACTCAAGCCTTTAATAAATATTAATTACAGGGTTCATTTGAACTGAGATTCTAGGGTGTGGAGGAACAAAAAATATTGTTCTCAAGGAAGAGAACAAAAGCAGGGCTTGGTTTACCATTTGCGGGACCAGCAAGTCTGCTTCCTGCTGCTTCCTATGGTTATGGATTCACTGGTCCAATATAAACTCTAATGCTTCCCAGGGCAATTATTAATTAAAATAAATTGCGCAATACCATAACATCTGCAGAATATATCAAGGATTTGAGTCCTGTTGTATACATACAGGTACTCAAAGCCGTGAATATCTTGCTATACAGTATTCTGAAAGACTGTAGCACTGATTCACCAATATGCTGTGGCCAGAAAATCTCCATTCAGTCCAATGGATCTCATTAATGACACAAAGATGTGTTAAGACAGGATGTCCCTCAGTTCTTAGACCCCAGCTTCTGAATCTCTTAATTCAGAGATTTGCCAATTCAGAAAATCAATTTTATATGGTGAAACTAGCAACATAGGAAACTGCCTTACACCAAGTCAGCCCATGGTCCATCTATCTCAGTATTGGTGACATTGACCCAGCATCTCTCCAGGGTCCAAGCAGCATCTTTCCCAGGCTCGTCTGCAGAGCTACTGCTCTGGGTTTGGTTTTGTGGCATGGTGATCTTGTCAATGCATCCAAGCTTGTTGAGATTTGAGGTCCAGTACATCTCAGAAAACATTCAAAATGTGAGTTGATTCTGGAGCAGCTGAGTCACAGCTTCAAAGCATTCACGACTCTTGTGGTGCCTTTATGGTTTCTGACCATGTTGTTAAAAGCGGGCAGATGCATAATCCTTGAACTTCTTCTGACAGCGAGCTAAATGGCTGAGATTGCTTCGCTGTGTTGTCGGGAGTTCATATCACAAGCATCAGGAGGGAGAATAAAGAAGGGAGAAATAAACAGGTGGACCAGGCAGGCTGCCACACCACTTCTGAATCAGCAGCAGGCAGGACATATCAAGTTTGGGGTGCTGTTTCCTCTTATTTCCCTGCACGTTTAACTGCTCACGTGTGAGGTCCACAGATGCTAGCTGTGCGACTCTGAAGGAGGGAATAATAGAACTTGGAAGCCATATCCATGTGTTCCGCCTGCATCACATGAAGGGAAGCGTGAGGCAATGCTCATTGGCCTCATACTTTAGCAAGGTAATACATGTCTGATCATGAACTAGCTAAAGCCCACTTACTCATTTCAGCAGCGATCAGCAAAAGACCTGAGCAGCTCTGCTTTAGGAGCTCTGACCACCTGGGTTGATTCTGATGTGTCAAGTCATAGGATTCTGCAGCTGTGGCTGCTTTGGTCGCACTTACAGAGAGCAGGATGGCCTTGTTATGACTGCTGAGTATCTGGCACATATATTTTCGCTCCCAGCTGGGACCAGTGAAGGAGTGAGGAAGCCCCATGGCTGATGGAAGAAAAAACCTGGGAACATGCTCCCCCCCCCCCACATACATCTGCTCTGCCAGTGCAAACCCAGGAAAACCTTGGGTTTGGTAGCTCCTCTTTGTCAGTTTCCTATACTCCCTCCATTGCCCTGTCTCCAGTGCTCTCTTAGCCAAAGGGAGCTGAATCTCCTGAACCTCTCGCATCTTGAGGAAACTGAGAACATGCTGACATCACTTTGCATCGCCTTCTAAAGCTGTTTCTCTTGACTTTGGCAGAGTCGGCTGAAAACTACCCAAGATGGAGAATGAGGAAACTTAAATTCAATTACCCCCATCTGCATCCTTGGGAATCTTTGCTTTGCCGTCATCATTATTCTCCATCAGTACAACAGGAATAATGAGGCTTGCTAATGTAAAGCAAAGTGATCGATGAAGTTCTTCCCAGGATTTTTGTTGTGGCGGCTCCTTCCGTTGCAACAGTCCTCTCTCCCACCAACTCCAGCACACCTGGTTCTTGCAAAAGCCAGTGTGTACGTTTCATAGTCTAGTTGAAGGACAGCCTGATTCACCCGCATCATTACAGTAGATAAGATAAAGAGTTGGATTGGGCCAATGAGCCATCTAGTCCCGCCTCCTGTTCTCACATTGGCCAACCAGATGCTTGTGGAAAGCCCAAGAGCAGGACCTGACTGCATCAGCCCTCTCCCCATTTCTGTTCTTTGTATATTGTTGTTTTACTGCTATGGCCAATGGCTGACACAAATAAAGATTCATTCATTCATTCTCTCCCCATTTGTGATTCCCTGCAATTGGCATTCAGAGACACATGGATTATCAGCAATGTCACTATCATTATTGTGCTCAGGAAACTTAATTTCTATGTAAAGTTAACCCATGCCATTAAAAAGGTTTCATTCATAGTGGTTACTAAAAAAGTAATTTATTCATTTTAAGGATGAACTTAGTCCTTCATATTCTAGGTGTTCATTCAATGCAGATCCACTGCATAATCAAGATCAATTACTTCTGGTTATTACCGCCTTATAATTAAAAAAGGGTTGCACAGTTTTACCACTTCAGAAGGGTTACAGAGTGGGAAGCCTAATCTCTGTTAGGACTTGAATGGAATCAAGGAAGGATAATTAATTAACCCTAGATTAATCAAAGCAGGCTACAATATATATATTTTTCTCTGCATCACGCAGTTGGTCCATCTGGATCAGTTCTGCCTACTTTGAATGGAAGAAGGTGTTGGCTTTTTGCAGTATAGTAACGCTGCAGATGGCTTGCTGGGGAGACCATGCATTAAAAAGGGACTCAAAAATAACTTAAACAAGGTTTTAATAAGAAAAACAAAAACGCCTTTTACACTAAATACATTAACAAACAAACATGACCCAACCACCAACCCATCCCCCAGGGTAATGGCAGAGCTAGGTGCTGCTCCTTATATACTACACCCAATTCCTGACACAGTTTAATCAATGCAACTCAGCAGCACCTGCTATGTTTCACAGCTGTAAAGCTGGATCTCGTTATTTTGCTCTGGCCCCTTAAAGATATACACATCAGGTGAAACAATGATGAACCTTTACATTTAAAGAGACAATTCAACAGAAGGATGTTAAAAATTTCCTGGGGGCCAAATAAGACTGGAACGGTTAATTGCACTAAGGCAGCAAACATCTTGCTTTTGCTGTGTAAATAGCAGCGGAGGAGGAGGAGCCTGAACAGCCTTTCGACCATGGAGGTAGGAAGGGGGGAAGGAAGTTTAACACTCTGCCTGCCTACCTACCTGCCCTCCACAGGTCAGACAAAATTGCTTCTCTGAAGCTTCTTTTTTGAATTTCAACAAAAGTATCAGATGGCGCTAGTGGGAGCATACTCTAAAATGCAAAGTTTCAGGGCCAGCCCAAGCAGAGGAGGGAGAAAGGTTGTTTTCTGCTGCTCCAGAGAAGCGGACACGGAGCAATGGATCCAAACTACAAGAAAGAAGATTCCACCTAAACATTAGGAAGAACTTCCTGACAGTAAGAGCTGCTCGACAGTGGAATTTGCTGCCAAGGAGTGTGGTGGAGTCTCCTTCTTTGGAGGTCTTTAAGCAGAGGCTTGACAACCATATGTCAGGAGTGCTCTGATGGTGTTTCCTGCTTGGCAGGGGGTTGGACTCGATGGCCCTTGTGGTCTCTTCCAACTCTATGATTCTATGATTTTGGCACCTGAGGTGAACCACAAAATGGTGCCTCCTCCCTGCCAGAGAAGAAGGGGTGAATGAAGATCTACATCAGGAACAAGGGGGAAATAAAGACCTACACCGGGAACAAGGGGGAAGAGACCAGCAGTGTCCCCTGTTTGCCAAGAGGCCACTGCAGAGGAGCTGTATAACCAGCCTCCAAGGAGCACACCACTGCTGTTGCTGCCACTGTAGCAGTGGGTGAGCCATTCCTTGGAGGCTGGATCTGCTGCTCCTGTGGGTCATGCTCCCTGAGGCAGTTCCTTCACCTTGCCTCATGGAGGGCCGGCTCTGCTCAAGAGCATTGGAACTGCAGGAAACAGAGGAGTAGGAACATCTCTAAGCGTTGGCCCTGAGACCCTGGAAATGCAAGGGATTAAAATAAGACTTTCTGCATGCAAATCACCTGCTCTACCACGGATATTCTCCCTCCCAGCTCAGAGGTAGAGTTATATTATTGTCTGTTTAGCACTGGAATACTTACTGTCCTTGTCCCAAACCGTGCTGCTGGATATCACAGCAAAAGGGCAATTTAACATACAATAAACAAGCAAGCAGCTCAGCTATGCACTTGTGTCGATATGGAGAAAACTCTTTTATTTCTTTATTTTTTAATCCATTTAATATTTACTTAGATGCTCCTTTTTCCTGCTCTTACTACCTATGGCAGCTTAATTCTTACAAGCCCGCTGAATAAGATTTCCAATTACTCTTTCTTTACTTTGAAGAAAAAGACCCTTCTCTAGAAGTTTCATCTTAATTAAATTTGTTCACAATAGACAGAGGTCACTCCCATGCCGCCTTTAGAAAACATAGCAAGATGTCATAAATTTGTGTTGATTGCCATCTTCTGGAAGAAGAGGGAGAAAGCACCTCTCTCACTAAAGCAGATTTCAATTCACAAACATTTCCAACATCCAGAACATCTGCAGAGAGGATCTAGAAAATAACTAGTGAGTAGCTAGAAGAACTTTGTGTGGCCTGCCTTGACGGTTAATCCAATAACTTGTGAATTCATCAAGGTCATAATCCTAAAAGTACTGTGGAAACAAAAGAAAATGCTAAAAAGGAGAATGAAGACCTTTGGGAGAGCTTATCTGTTTATGAGTTGTAATTGTCTGTAAATGTGAAATAAATTTTGCTAATTAGCCAGCTGAGGAGCAGAGCTATTACAAGAAGCCAGGGCAGGCCATAGACATTTTGCTCTTGAGGTGAACCCTCCCTCTCTCCACCTTCCAGGCATACCTGCCAAGTGCCTTGGAAAAAACCAGGATATTCTCCTTTTTTTGCACGAGATCGTGGTGGCCATTTTGGGTGCCATGCTCTCGTGCCTCACAGTCGCCCTGGGAAAAGTCCTTTCTTCAGGGCCACTTGTTTTTGGATGCCTGGGTAAAAGTGAGGCGCAGGTCATGTGCTCTGAAATAAAAAAAAACCCAGCTTGTCTGAAAGGGACCTGATTCTCATCTAGCTAAATGGCTAAGAGGTATGGAAGAAAATGAGAGGGGCCTTACACACACCTGCAACTGGGTGTGGGAGAGTGATCCTTTTGTAAAAATAACTCCATGAAACAACAGAGAGCCATTTCACAGAGAAATGATTACAAATAGAATATATTATAAAACAAGACCTCACTGTGTTTTTGTCGGGCAGGAGTTAAAACTAAAACTAAAAGACACTGAGCTCAAGAAAGCAAACCTATGTATACAAATAGAAGTTCTTTCTGGTTGCGTGGTCTTTTTTTAGCTCAGCCATTGATTATTCATAAGGCTTACACTTAGCCTACATAACCAATGAAGTGCGCAGCCACCTTATTTTTTATTCTGTGCCATCTGCAGACCTATTTTGTGTTGGAGAGAGGGGTTTGGTAGAGAGATCCTTACTCTCTTATAGCAGAGTTAAGCACAATGGCACATGTTACCAAGCACATTAAAACTTAGTTAGATTTGCATCTGCCTCCTCTAAACAGATGTTCCCCAGGAAAATACTTAGGCTAGAATAAATCACAGACACTTAGCTTTGAAAAACCAAGTGTTTATTCACTGACTTTCCTGAAGTTACAGCAAACAACATGGGCATAGCCAGGATTTATGTTGGGGGGGGCAGGCTTTATGTTAGGGGGGCAGAACCGAGTTATCTGCGACACAATTGGTCAGTTAGATAAGTACCATATTTGTATTTATTTACTTGATGGGGGGACAGCTGCCCCCCTGCCCCCTCCTGGCTAGGTAAAGCTAAAAGGTAAAGGACCCCTGGATAGTTAAGTCCAGTCAAAGCCAACTATGAGTTGCAGCACTCATCTTGCTTTAGGCCGAGTGAGCTGGCGTTTGTCCACATCTGCGTCTGGGACGCGGGTGGTGCTGTGGACTAAACCATTGAGCCTCTTGGCCTTGCTGATTGGAAGGTAGGTGGTTTGAACCCTGCGACGGGGTGAGCTCCCATTACTCTGTCCCAGCTTCTGCCAACCTCCTAGCTACGCCCATGGCAAACAAGTTCCATCTGATGGCCATAAAAACGAAGGAGAAAAGGCTTCCAAGTGACCTAAAAAGAAAATAACTTGATTTCCTTACAAAAAGGTTCATGCAATATTTGAGCTAGCAATGATTCAGGTTGTAGAATCTCCTTTTAGAGAGGTTCAGTACACTTTCAGGGAGCTCCACCCGCCACATGCAACCTGAGCTCAGGTTAACCCTTTCATGCACACAAGTAAGTAAGTGTATATTACAACATTCTGGTCATTCTTTCAAAGTTTGATATATAGCCATAAAACCTAGAAGCTTCATACTACAGTGGTACCTCAGGTTAAGTATTTAATTCGTTCCGGAAGTCCGTTCTTAACCTGAAACTGTTCTTAACCTGAAGCACCACTTTAGCTAATGGCGCCTCCTGCTGCTGCCTCGCCACTTCAGCATGATTTCTGTTCTCATCCTGAAGCAAAGTTCTTAACCCGAGGTACTATTTCTAGGTTAGCGGAGTCTGTAACCTGAAGCGTCTGTAACCTGAAGCGTATGTAACCCGAGGTACCACTGTACAGTATTCTTTCTAAAAGCTGGGCTTCTAGAACATTCTTCTGCATATAATACTAAGCAGCTGGATGAATGTCACTTCCTACCCCAACCCAAGCAATCATATTGAAACCACATCATATATCCCCAAATTTACTACTAGTGGGCCAATTTAAATAAGTTGCTGCATGTGTGGAACAAGGTCCACTTGCACAATGAGACTCTCCCCCCACCCAGTGCTCCCCCTGCATGCCTCTTGTGCACCCTAAATCTGCTCTGAAGGGTGGGGAGAAACCCCCAAACAGGTTTGTGCTGGGGGCAGGGGGCACACAAGGGGAAGAGAGGATAGAAACGTTCCTTTGCGCAAGCTGGCTTCATGCACACATTAAATGCCATTTTCTGTGCAACATTTCAAAGGTGATGCTGTGAATGTAGGCTTGTGGCCTTCTGAAAGTCATTAAATATTCTAATAAAAAGGGATACCTTTCTGAGGCAGCAGTGCAACTACAGTGGTACCTCAGGTTAACAACTTAATTCGTTCTGGAGGTCTGTTCTTAACCTGAAACTGTTCTTAACCTGAAGCACCACTTTAGTTAATGGGGCCTCCTGCTGCCGCTGTGCCACTGCTGCACGATTTCTGTTCTCATCCTGAAGCAAAGTTCTTAACCCGAGGTAATATTTCTGGGTTAGCGGAGTCTCTAACCTGAAGCGTCTGTAACCTGAAGTGTCTGTATCCCAAGGTACCACTGTAATATGAGAAAGACCTGTTGGGAAGGAATTATTTGGGGGGAGGGGTCTATAGGAAGCGCACTTTGTGTTACTGCTGGCTCTGTTCCCATGATAACTTAAGTATGCTCTTCCTTAGGTTCTGATTCAGTAGGCAACAGAATGGGGTACAATGAAATAAGGCATGAGCATTTGGCTGTCACAAAACATATAACTCAGATGTCAAAGGTGAAGATGTGTGTCTTCAGAATATGATGGAAACCAACATATTGAAAGTCATTTGCATTGCAGGGGGTTGGACTAGATGACCCTTCGGGCCACTTCCAACTTTACAGTTCTATGATTCTACAATTCTAAGTTGTTTGATACTTCTCCACTTGGCAAGACGCTGATTCTTTAATTTTGGTTTTCCCCCAACAGTTTTCAGTGCATGGTGAAGTTGCTATCTTACCACACTGAGGTGCTTTCAGAAAGCTAGTATAGTATATAAAAAGGCCAGGAGGGAGAAAAATAATAATCATGATTTATCTTTTCACTTCAGTGTTCTGCGCGTTCTTAAATTCTACTGAACAAAAAAGTATTTGCCAGAGGTAGAAACTGGGCACCATATACCACTACAGTACTAGAAATTCCAGAGTAGGGCTTGAATTTTCAAGAAATGCTCACAAGATGGCAGCACATCACTTTCGATTCAGTGGCAATCAGTCCTGGTAAAATCATTACCATGTTGCCAGGAGGGTAATGCTATTTTAGGACAGATTTATAGGACCTATTGGTTTGCACCCTGGAAAGAGAGAATGCACGAGCGTTTTAAGTTGCCTTACGGTGGTGAGATCTATGCAAAATGAAGTCTTGTGAAAAGCGACACGCACAAATTGCAGCCTCCATATTTTTAAGGCACATATTGATAGGATTGCAGCAACACCCATACAGGGCTTTTCCTCCCTCCTGACCTACTCATGACACAAACTCTAGGCTGCCCTGTGGCGTGGCAACAACAGCGACTTGGGGGGGGGGGTCAAACACAGCAGCAGCAAACAGGATATAACAGGGAGAGAGCTCAGCAGGAACAGTGGCAGATGCTGAATCACAATACAGTGGTACCTTGGGTTAAGAACTTAATTCGTTCTGGAGGTCCGTTCTTAACCTGAAACTGTTCTTAACCCGAGGTACCACTTTAGCTAATGGGGCCTCCCGCTGCTGTCGCACTGCCGGAGCACGATTTCTGTTCTCCTCCTGAAGCAAAGTTCTTAACCCGAGGTAATATTTCTGGGTTAGCGGAGTCTGTAACCTGAAGCGTATGTAACCCAAGGTATTAATGTACATTCCTAAGGCAAATGCTTGTCAAGACTTTCTTCTTGATAGGCCATAACTTCAAAACAAAACAAAACACCTTACAACCAGGGTACGGAACAGGATCCAGCCAGCAGGCCAGATTTGTATCTCCCCTACTCTCATCCAAACAGGGTTTAAATCTGGCTTGTGCGTGGGGCTGCCTGCCTGTCAATCACCTAGTGCCACAATGAAGTCAGTGGCATGGCACTGGGTGACTGGGACTTCCAAGCAGTAATCAGGACTCACTGCGAGCAGCTTACAAAGTCAGGTGGTTGGCAGGGGGCGTGGCTTGGCCCAAATGGGGAAGATGTTTTTTTGGGGGGGATAATTAGGCCTGTGAGCCAGAGGTTCCTCACTCCCTGACTAAGAGGTAAAGCACATACTTTTCATGCAGAAAGTCTTGGGTTAAATCTCCAGCATCTATAGGTAGAGTTGTAAAAGGATACCTTTGTCGGAAACCCTAGAGAGCCTCTGCAAGTCAGTGTTGTAGACACTACTCAGCCAGTCAGGCCAGTTGCCCCTTCCTATGCTATCATAGGGACGTGGGTGGCGCTGTGGTTTAAACCACAGAGCCTAGGACTTGTCGATCAGAAGGTCAACGGTTCGAATCCCCGCGATGGGGTGAGCTCCCGTTGCTCGGTCCCAGCTCCTGCCAACCTAGCAGTTCAAAAGCACGTCAAAGTGCCAGTAGATAAATAGGTATCGCTCCAGTGGGAAGGTAAACGACGTTTCCATGCGCTGCTCTGGTTCGCCATAAGCAGCTTAGTCATGCTGGCCACATGACCCGGAAAAACTGTCTGTGGAGCACACAAACGCCAGCTCCCTTGGCCTTTAAAGTGAGATGAGAGCCGCAACCCCAGAGTCATCCGTGACTGGGCCTAATGGTCAGGGGTCCCTTTACCTTTTATGCTATCCCTGGGTTACTGGTTCCTCCTGTCCTTCTGGACTCTTCACCACACCTCCACCATCTGTGTGTGTCCACTTCATAATCTTTCTTTGAGGAGCATTTAGGTCATCTTGCCCCCTTCCTAGAGTGGCTGCTCTCTCTTTTATTTATAGTCCTCTTTGTAGCCTCCCTTGGTTCTCTGTCCAACTGATGCTGCCTCCCTCCCTGCTGCTATTCACTACCATTCCTGCCTCTCTCTTGCTCCCCATCACATTTCTCTCTCCCAATTAGAGCTGCCTGGACTGAGTGACCGCTGGCGGTTTCTTGTGTGAAACCCACAAAAATACTTCAAGCTGGGCCTGTCTGCAGTCCAGGAACCTTTCATTTGAACAGTGGTTTAATGGCAGTTGCCCTCATGTATCTGTCTGCCTGCCTCTTTTTATATGTAAACACGCACACACTCATATACATATTTAAAAGGAATAGATTAAATTTTCTGTTAACAATAATCAGGGCACAGCAACACGAGCCTTTATAGATGTTTAGATTCCCAGCGTGGCCTCTAAATCGATGGCTAAACTGGTTAAAAAAAAGAGGAAAAACTGCGAAGTCAGCATGCTGGAAATCAATCAGGAAGAATTATAGCAAGGGCTGGATTAAAAATGTGCCGGGATGACAGGGAATTAAATATTAATTTGCGTTGCACAGTTAAGGCCAATCAGTCTTTGGCACGATGCTACAGCAAGAACAAAGGTCATGCGAGGAGGGCAGCCTGCCAGCACAATCAATCTTTCCTTCCCCTCCCTGCTCCCACATAAGCAGAGGGTTTTTTAAAAGGATGCTGTTCTAAGTTCTCAAGCGCCTAGACAAGTGCCTAGCGAAAAGAGAGTAATTAACCCTGTCCCTGAACAAGCCACCTCTCCTACTGAAGTGGTTCAGATACTCAGCTTGCCTTTTAAATATCACAACTTACCTTTTTGTCATTAGAAGGTTATATATATTCAGTGGCGTAGCGTGGGTTGTCAGCACCCGGGGCAAGGCAAGTAATTTGCACCCCCTAACCCGTGGATTTGCGCTCCCTAACCCGTGGATTTGCGCCCCCTAACCCTAACCCCCAGATGTTGCGCCCAGTGCGGCCGGCCCCCCCTGCACCCCCCACGCTACGCCACTGTATATATTTCTATATATAGATGGCATGATGCACATCTGCACTGCAGAGCCCTCAGACATATGCCTTGGCACACACCAAGGCCTTCTGACCCTCCCATTTTTAAAAAAAAACACAACACAACTTTTTTAAAGAAAAAAATGATTCTATTTATTTATTTGTGGGGAGACTGCTTGCATTTTTGGGTTCTGCGTCTTATTTGTTTTGGGGGTATCTCAGTGTTTTGTCTGTTGTTTGGTGGAAGGTTTGTTATTATCACTAGCTTTTCCGCTGTTAAATTAGTGTGTTGTGGTGTCCACAACAGTGTTTTATATGTCCAAGTGTGTTCCCAGGCCAGAAAAGGTCGGGGACCCCTGTCGTAGCATGTTGACTGAAAGGAATCATGCCCCTTCCCCTCCCCTCACTACAAGAGGGGTTAGGAGGAATGCCCTGGAGGTTGCCTGGGGCAACCCAGTCAAATGGAAGGTATATTATTATTATTATTATTATTATTATTATTATTATTATTATTCTCCACCTGTCCCAGCAGCTGATGCCTGAGGTGGCAACTTCACCCTGCCTAATTGTAGAGCTGGCTCCAAGGAAAGAAACCCAAAACCAAGACAGCAGCAAAATGTACAAACTCCTGTCCTTTTCTGTAGTGTATGAAGATCCCTAGATGTACAAAATGGTGGGTAAATTGTACTGCGCTTCACTCAGCTAGAAGTATAACCAGTACCTGCAAGTAAAGAATGGATAAAAGTGCCTGGAATCCATTTCCAAGTTGCAGTTAACAGATTCAGTGGTTGGTGAGTCCGTCTTATTTTGTACATACAGAAATAGGAACACAGGAAGCTGCCTTATACAATATGATAGTAGCTTAGTACTGTCTACTGTTAGCAGTTCTCGAGTTTCAAATGCCAGCCTTTCCCCACCCTACCTGCAGATGCCAGAGGTTGAACCTACGATGTTGTAAATCTCTATCACTAAGCTATGGTCTTTCCCCTCCCCCTTAGCAATCTGCTAAAGAAATATTTTGAAGACATAACATAATGAAGATCACATGTTTTGGGATGGGGGTGATGGGAAGGTAAGGTCCCTGCAGGATTTCATGGAGCAAACTAAAAGCATCAGCCAGGGCGGGGGGTGGGAAATTGATCCCTTAGCACTGAAATTGTAGAATAATTCATGGCATGCCAAACTTTAGTACCATAAAACGGCATGGAATAAAAAATGGTCATCTTTGAAAATGTGCACACCAAACACACACAAGTATGGGTGGAAGCCTCTCGTTGCTTTTCCCTTTGGTATCATCTGTGTTTGCACTTAAGCAATTTTGTGCTATCGGCTTGCTTGTTTTTAATCTTCAGTTCTTGTCATTTAAATGCGGAACAAATACCATCTGTGAAACTGACATTGTCCAGGTATTTGTTTTGTTGCCAAGGAGCTTGGGTAAATCACGCAAACCAAATTACAGAAAGCAGAACTGCAGATATTACCCAAACAATTGGTTAATTCCCTTTTTCATTCTTTCACCCTAGCAGGGGTGCCAGCTTGAATAAAATATCGCTGTGGGGGAGGAAAGCCCTGCCCTGAATATTCAATCACAAGATGTGGCACATGCGCACCATTTGGATGACAATGTCCATCAGCTTTGGGGGGCTTGGCCTCCATAAATACTTTATTGGGCAGGGGAGGGGGGCGAAGGAACCTCAGCCCCTAGGAGTTGGCTCCTATGCACCCTAGAGTAGGCATAAGGAATTTGTGGCCTTCCAGCTGTTGCTGGACCGCAACTCCCATCATTCCCTGGCCATTCACTTTGCTGGCCGGGGCTGATGGAAGTTGGAGTCCAGCTACATTTGGAGGAGAAGAAGAGTTTGGATTTGATATCCCGCTTTGTCACTACCCGAAGGAGTCTCAAAGCGGCTAACATTGTCCTTTCCCTTCCTCCCCCACAACAAACACTCTGTGAGGTGAGTGAGGCTGAGAGACTTCAGAGAAGTGTGACTGGCCCAAGGTCACATGCAGCAGCTGCATGTGGAGGAGCGGAGACGCAAACCCGGTTCACCAGATTACGAGTCTACTGCTCTTAACCATTACACCTCACTGGCTCTCATTTGGAGGGTTCCTCATCCCTGCCCTCTGTGAAATATGGATGTACAAGACAATCAGAGCCACTGTGAATGCATGTGTGGCTGTTGCTCCTATAAAGGAGCATAAAAGTAGCCTGCTGGATCAGGCCAATGGCCCATCCAGCTTAGCATCCTGCCCAACCAGATGCCTGTGGGAAACCAGGGAGCAGAGCACACAAGCCCTTCCCCCTCCTGTGGTTTCCAGCAACTTGTATTTAGAAGCCTCAATGACTCCAACTGTGGAGGTAGAGCAAATCCAACACAGCTAGTAGCCATCGATAGCCCTCTCCTCCATGAATTTGCCTACCCCTCTTTTAAAGCCATCCAAGAAAGCAAATATATTCTGGCAGGGGAAAAAAATATTGTGCTGATTTGTCCTGCTGTCACCCTGCTGTCCTTTTCTCCACAGAACATTCTCTTCCCATAAAAAGGTTTCGCAATTACTTCAAATTCCAAAATATATATATAAAAAATTCCCAGCTAGTTCAAGAACCTATGGCCCCATTCAAACCTGAATGGCCACACAAAACTTGAAACAGATTTTCAGAAAAGCACATTACTATTACTATTCAAAACAGAAACTAGCAGATCAAAGCAAAGCACTTTGTAAGAAAGCTAGTGTTCCAATGAATGACATTCATAAAAGCACAAGCAGAATGCAGTTCAGCATTCTTCTTTGTTTACTGCAATGTGAATACCTTTGCTTTGGCAAATTAAGCCGAACAGTACGCATGAAAGAAATGCATGAAACCCACTTGAGCTTGAGGCCTGTATCAGCAGTGCACCCAGAAGCCTTTCTGTCTTCAAGTACTTAGAGGGAGACAATGTAAAAATGTAATCTATTTAGCCCAAAAGAGGGTCAGCCTCTTACCATAGTCCAGATACACTGCAGAAAACCATTTAGAAACTCTCATAAAAAAAGCATAAGGGGGAAGCAAAAAGGTAAGAATGCTACAGAAGCAGTCTAAGAAAGGCTCTTGTTCATTTAAATTATGAAAAGCTGATTAGAAAGATCACAATTATGATGCCAGAAAAGCAAGGAGAGCAGAAAAAATTTCAACTATTGCAGTGTAATCCTATATAATTCAGAAGTATTTCCTATTACATCCAATGGGTTCTGCTCCATATGATTGAAAGGTAAAGCCTCCCAGAACTGAGTGAGACATGCTTCTGAATAAACATGTACAGTGGTACCTCGGGTTACATACGCTTCAGGTTACATACGCTTCAGGCTACAGATTCTGCTAACCCAGAAATAGTGCTTCAGGTTAAGAACTTTGCTTCAGGATAAGAACAGAAATCGTGCTCCGGCGGCGCGGCAGCAGCAGGAGGCCCCATTAGCTAAAGTTGTGCTTCAGGTTATGAACAGTTTCAGGTTAGAACGGACCTCCAGAACAAATTAAGTACTTAACCTGAGGTACCACTGTATAGGCTTGCAGTCTTTGCCACTAATCTGACTTCCTGTTCTCCCCTGACGCATCCCACTTAGACTGTGAAGCAATCCTCTATTATACAAGTACTTCACATTCTCCTGACCACAGAGTTGCAGAATCTGACTCTACCACACCCATATGAGTTTAATTACATCTCCTGTACTTTAATTCAGATTATCTCCCTATTGAGATACACAATGTTCCCCTGCCTATTCAAATACATTGATATTTGCGGTACGTTACTGATGTTCTGGGGTGTTTTATGTTGTACATTGCCCTGAAATCCAATAGCATGGAGTGTGAAACATAAATGGTTCAATAAATCAATTAAGCAAGCTCTGCAGCCAAATTTTAATTGTTGAAATGTGAATCAGTGCACTTGAAGTAGAACCCTTCTCTGCCATTCTATAAAATTTGATGCAGTTGTCATCAGTGCTGGCTGGTGCCCGCCAGATATTTTGGACTACAATTTCCATCAGCCTCAAAGCAGCACAGTGTGATGCGATATGTAGTCACAAACATTACTGATCAACTGCATTTATCTACTGTCTATTTGCTAAGGCACCCAAGGCAGTTTGCAACTTCGAAATACAGTGGTACCTTTGGTTACGTACTTAATTCGTTCCGGAGGTCCGTTCTTAACCTGAAACTGTTCTTAACCTGAAGCACCACTTTAGCTAATGGGGCCTCCTGCTACCGCCGCGCCACTGGAACAATATTTCTGTTCTCATCCTGAAGCAAAGTTCTTAACCCGAGGTACTATTTCTGGGTTAGTGGAGCCTGTAACCTGAAGTGTATGTAACCTGAAGCGTATGTAACCCGAGGTACCACTGTACTAAAACAAATAAATGTAAAGTTCGCCCTGTGGGGAGAGAAGGCTGTACAACAGGAGCAGGCAATGAAGTTTACCTTTACTTCATTTTTCTTCCCCACAGGACAATTGGTGGGGGAAGTGACAGAGTGGAGCACAGCCTGCTTTTGTCTTTGCCTCAGTGCCGGATTTACGTATAAGCTAAACAAGCTATAGTTTAGGGCCCCACTCTCTTGGGGCCCCCCAAAAAGGTAAAGGGCAAAAAACCTGGATTTACATTTCCAAAAGATAAGATAAAAAACAAATAGAATAAAACCTACATACAGCAACAGTATTGTTTTGTTTTGTGTAGGCTCCTTAATAGCTTAATAATTATTTCACTATTAATATACTTCTTCTTAATTGTATTTCGCTGTTAATATACTTCTTCTTAATTGTATTTCAGTTCAACAATTACAGTGGTGCCTCGCAAGACGAAAAGAATCCGTTCCGGGAGTCTTTTCGTCTTGCGGTTTTTTCGTCTTGCGAAGCAAGCCCATTGACGGAGTAGCGCTATTAGCGCTATTGGCTAAAAAAGGGCTAAAAACGGCTTTTTGGGGGGGATTAGCGGTTTTGCTGCTAAAATGCTTTTAGCAGCTTAGCGATTCAGAATAAGGGGTTTTGGAGCAAAAAAAAAATTCGATTTTTTTCGTCATTTTTCGTCTTGCGAAGCAAGCCCATAGGGAAATTCGTCTTGCGAAGCGCCTCTGCAGACGGAAAACCCTTTCGTTTTGCGGGTTTTCCGTCTTGCGATGCATTCGTCTTGCGGGGCACCACTGTACATTGATAAAATACATGTTTTGTTATGTGCAAATGGCTTTAGATACCTATTAGGTCCATAAATTACCATATAGCATATATATATTCAACACAAAAAAACAGTGACAATTTGTTGTTGACAAAGGACAGCTGGACATATAAGGGCCTCATTACCTTCAGTAGCTTAGGGCCTCATCAAAGCTAAATCCGGCCCTGCTTTGCCTGCCTCATGCTCTGGAAAACTCAGGAGGGCACCAGCTTTGTAAAAGAATTCAATGTAGCGCTAAGTGGGGTATGCATGTGTGGAACAAGGTCCGCTCATGCACTTTTCCAACTTCTGCCCACACTTGCAGGTCCCCTAAACCTGTTCTGGGGGCTTCCCCAACCCTCCAGAGCAGATTTAGGAGTAGCAAGTGGGTGTTTGGGGTGGGGGGGCGCAGTTTGTTGCACAGGTGAACTTTGTTCCATGCATGCAACACTTTAGAAGAATCCCACCTTTTGCCTCTATGTACCCCTTTGGTCTTTCAGTCCCAAGTCTCTTCCTCTGCATGATGGCACAACACGAAAGCTCCTGCACTGCTTGCTTAAACTTGTAGGATGCAAGTCTTTCATGTAAAAAAAAAAGTGTTTAGGGTAAGCACCCCAATAAAGAACATATAGACATTTGCAATTTATAAAAGAATACTGCTTCATAATAATAATAAGCCTGGAGATGACCGTTGCATGGATCACTGTGGCCAGGTCGGGGCTGGAAAGGTAAGGGACCAACTGCTTGATGCGGCGAAGGTGGAAAAATGTTGCCTTGGCTGTTGCTGTAACTTGCGCCTCCATGGAAAGGGAGGCGTCAAGGATTACACCCAAACTCTTAACGGAAGGCAATGGCACTAATTGGGCCCCCGCAAGAGAGGGGAGTTGGTCCCTCATCCCCATGCCATCCCAACCCAGCCATAGGACCTCTGTCTTCGAAGGATTTAGTTTCAGTCGGCTCCCACAAAACCATCCAGCCACAGCTTTCAAGCATCTGGTCAGTGTGTTCAGGGCCGAGTCGGTGTGGTAAATAAAATATATTAAGTTGATATATTATGATATGGACTATTCAATGGGCACATTCTGGCTGGTGGGGTTTTTTGTGGGTTATTGAGAGCCTAGCAATCTCTGGAGGGCCACAGGTTCGCTATCCCTGAGTGATAGCAATGATTTGCTTAGAAGAGCCCAAATTAGGTTAAGCAGGACCTTTGGCTACATCTAGACACATATCCAATATCAGTATTCATAACTGAGAAGGCAGTCCAGGTCTTGGTCCAGAAGTTCTGAGAAATAAAGCTATAAAGCAGTAATAATGGTGCTGAAAGCATGAAACAAGGAACTTTAAACAATCAAGCCTGGAAATGTGAAAGGTACTCACCTCAGTGTTTTTGTTCCTTTTATTGTTTTTAAACAAGCTCTCAACGGTAATGCCACAAACTAAAAACTGGGATATTTAGTATCTTCTGGATTTTCCTCAGATTTTATGTTGGTGATTGCTTACAAACCTTTATGGGAGACTAGCTTCCTTTTCTCCTGCCAACCTAGTAGTTCGAAAGCACGTCAAAAGTGCAAGTAGATAAACAGGTACTGCTCCGGCAGGAAGGTAAACGGCGTTTCCGTGTACTGCTCTGGTTCTCCACATGCTGGCCACATGACCCGGAAGCTGTACACCGGCTCCCTTGGCCAATAAAGCGAGATGAGCGCCGCAACCCCAGAGTCGGTCACGACTGGACCTAATGGTGAGGGGTCCCTTTACCTTTTAGCTTCCTTTTACTAATTTTACTGGGAACAGCACTGAAAACTATGGTGGCCTAGCTGCCCCTATGCTCTCTTTGCAAAGTGCCAGCCAGCCTGAGCACTGGCAGAGGCTGGTTTTGAGGCCTTTGGCTGCTGCCAGAGACTACTTAGTGTGTGCAGTTGACAGAGAATGGATTGGATGCATCTATTCAGTTGATATATTTAATATTTCTAATGGTGCAATGATGCCCAGAGTGAAATTCAACAGTGCTGTCATAAAGCATATTCAAGAGACCCCACAAGAATTCTGGGAGGAGCACTCTATGCTGAGGGTTGCGAGAGCTCTTTTCCTTCCAGAGCTACAATTCCCAGAGTTCCCTGTGAAAAGGGATTGTTAAATCACTCTGGAAATCATAGCTCTGTGAGGGAAACAACTCTCACAACTCTCAGCACCCATAAAAAACTACAGCTCTCAGAATTCTTTGGGAGAACCCTGTTAAAACTGGTATCCTAGTGCTTTAAATGTGTGGTGTGAATGGGACCCTCATGTCAGCCCAAGGACTGTGATCCCAAATAGCTATGCAGAGAAGGACACAAGGAGGGGAAGATGGCAAGTTTAGCACAGATGTGAAACAAATGCAGCTCTCCATGCTTAACTGGCCTCCAGGACCCCAGACCCTCCAAGTGTCCCTATTTTCCAGGGACATCCCTGATTTAGAGAAGCCGTCTCAGTTTCTGATCCCGGAATGTCCCACTTTTCCTTAGGATGTCCCTATTTTCCTTGGAGAAATATTGGAGGGTATGGAGATTTCCAACCCCCAAGCAGCACGAAGGCAATCCTGTATAGGGAAGTTTTAAAAATGTTCACTTTTTGTCTTTATATGTGTTGGAAGCTGCCCAGAGTGGCTGGGGCAACCAGGTAAGCTATGTAGGGTATAAACGGTAAAATTATCATCATGGAATGGGCAGTCTCTATTTTCATCAGAGAAATGTTGGAGGATATGGGACTCCCTCTAGTCCATGCCCTCTTCTAGGTCACACTGCTCTCTGGCCTGACTGTTCACTCTCCTCAGTCCTCATTCATGTGCTTTTGTTTTGCTGGAACTTTGATAATACTTATTTTGCCTACATGAAGAGGGGTGTGTAGAAACCTCTGAACTGTGCATGGCTTGAATGTGTCTTCCTATCCAAAGGAAAGAGTCATGTCTGTTGCTCCACCCCATAAAGTTTTTATTTAGAAGTGCAAGTCTAAAGTATATTAAAAAATAAATAAATGCTAAAATATCTGAAAGGTTCCTGTTGAAGGTAACTGGTCATAAAGAAGCAGAGGAAGTGCATAGACATGTTCACTATATTATGATGTTCAATTATTATGTTCAATACATTATTATATATATATTTAAAAAACAAAGGATGTTGCGTGATCTATCTGGCTAGTGATGGGCAAGCTTTCCTCACCTTCCCTCAGTTTCCTTCCCCCTTTAAAATGGGCTTGTAAAGCTTCCCCCAAAATGTGTGGGTTATGGGCTCCCCCTTCTGCAAGTGCCCCCCCTCTCAAGCACAAGACTATATTGTGTGAGGTTTCAACTGTTGCAAAAATGCTGTGGTTGGATTGTTGATGTGGTCAGATACCGCTGGTGCTCACAAGCTTGCACTGGCTGCCCATATGCTACTGGGACCAGGTTCGAGGTTCTCATATTAATTTATAAGGCCCTTAACAACTTGGGTCCAGGATAACTCTGGGACTGCCTGATCCTCTATATCTCTGCTTAAACACCAAGGACTTTCAGGGAGTTAATGATCACCCATGGCACCTATCCATGTTGCTTTGCATCGAGTATCAAGGGTCCAATTTTGTGGCACTCTCTTCCAGTTGAAAAAAAAATGCCTGATGACAAAGGGAAGTCCATCGACATCTGGAATATAGTAAGAGTCCTCATTCCTGCTATAGCTTATTGATGTCCAACATGGTCAGTTCTGTGATATAGGCTTCAGGTTTCATTCTTCACGCTCTTAATTGTTTTATCCACTTTTGGTTTTATTACATGTAATTGATTCAATTGTTTATAAAGATCTAAAATAAATAAAATACTCTACATGGATTGTGGGCTGTTAAATCATCACTGGAAAAACGTTTGAGAAAAGGTAAACTGTTTATTCAACAGGATGAGTCCACACCCAACCAGTGGTTTGATCTGCATGGCATCATCAGCATACATAACATAGGATCCAATCAGACACTCTAACTGAATGGCATTTTATCATACATTACAGAGACAATATCCATAAGAGGGGCGACAATCATTATACAGGGCAGCCAACCAGCAGTTTCCTAAGGTTTTCTGGCAAGAACAAAAAGCAGCCACTCAGAAGCAAATTGGATTCAGAAGGCCTATTGCCATACTGTGAAAACTGCAGCACTGCTAGGAAATTATATAGTCCAGGATTTACAAACAGAAAAAAAACCTGTCAGGTACTGTATTGTTTAGTCAAAGAGGGAGGAAAAGTGCATGGTCTTTATATCATTAAAAGGTCTTAAACATTTACATTGTTTGCTTATGACAGTTTCTGTACAGCAATAATATAAGGGTGGGTGCAATTGCTTTTAAGTCAGCACCGTTAACACGCATCACTTGGTTGAACAAAAGGAATACTGCCACCAAGTTACAAGGGGGTGAAGAAGAGAAGAGGCTACGACATCTACAGTCAGCCATCTCTGGGTGCAAGCTAAAGTAGCTGTGATTGAAGAAGAGAATTCTGATTTTATGGGGAGGATCAGAGGTCAATTCTATGGTATTTTACTTGCTTTGCATTGGAAACCCCCCATTTTAGAGTGCAGTGTCCATCAGTACTGTGGCATTGAGACACTCTCCCATTATTTGCCCAGAGGCCAATAAAGAAAAAGGAACAGTTTTCATTGTTAGGAACATTTTGAAGTTGAGAATTTTTAATTTTTTTATTTAAAGGCTGCATCTGGTATTTTCTTCAGCCAATTTAACCAACACTACAATGCCCCCCTTCATTTTGGCACCACACGCCAAATTATATATGCCCTGATATTGGTCTCAGATCAACTCAACACAGATGCTCCCATTACTGATTTAGGAATCGCATCAGCATGAACAAGACGTAATTAGCATAGTGAGCAAAAGACGAATTTGCTTCATTCTCCTGCCCCCCAAATGATTTACAATATCCAGCCCATGCACTTCACATTCGCTACTTTAATGCATTTTCAATTGTCCCTTGAAATTACTGTGTTGGGTCAAGCCAGATCCAGTTGTGTCTGAGTACACAGACAAATCTACCAGGAATTTCTCTTGTGCGAGACCGCACAGAAAATGGCACTTTGCAAAACGAAAAAGTTGCCAGTAGATTATTGTGCCCAAAAGCTACACAACTGAACTTTGTAGACACGTGCAAACTCTACCCAAGATTTGATGATTCGACAACATATTTTGCCAATGTTGTGATTTTTGTACTACACACAAATGCAGAAGGTCTTCTGCTATTCCTAGTGGTTGCCTGCAATTTGACAAACACTGCGGTTTGTATGTGAGTATGTGGGTAGCTCTTTAAAAATGCAAACACATTTCTTGTTCATACAACAGAAAGAGGAGGGGAAAACTTTAAAGCAATGCACCCACAGTATAATATTAACTGTACAAGAGATATCTTGATATGTCTAGTTCCCAAGCACATTTAATCCAAGCATTTGTTCCGGTGCTCAAAAGGCACTTAAAGATTTTTTTAAAAAAACACAACCCCACCTACAGATGAAGAAGCAAAAAATAATTTATTTTTAAAAAGACACTGGAAGTGTATCAAAATAAACCCTCAAATAAAGTCATGGTTTTGTTCTCAAGTCACTTTCAAAAGTATGCTTTAAAAAAAACACACCTGCTAAAGCAACTGTTCCCCATGAGCTAAAGTGGGGAAAACATAACTGGCAATGGAGATAAAATAGTTTGACAAATGATTTTTCCTCCACCCCCATCCCAATGCCTAAGACTTCACTTTCTTGCTCTTTACTACAGCAAACTTAACATCTGCTGTCATAATGACCTTTGGGTTACTCTAAAGTTGGAAAGGCAAGGGGGTGGGGGGTGGGAGAGATAAAAATAATTTGATGAATGAAAAAACACACACTCCTATATTAACTAATTGTGGCAATTACAAATGCCTACAACATCAGCAGACATGTAGGTAAACACAATTTCTCTTTGTAATATTATATTAAGGAACAATAATATAATAAACTACATACATTATTTTCCCTTCACACTATACATGGGAAGGTCAGGACTGTTTTAGGGATGGGGAGGTTGTTTTCATTTTTACCGATGCATTTTTGTTACACTGAATTATCTACTAAGTGCAAAGATTGGGTATCACTGGGTCTCAACTAAAATTTAGCCTTTAAAAAAAGTTACATTGTAGCAGTTACTTTTCATCATTTAAGCAGGTACACCATTATATAAGCAGACTAAAACAGGCAAGGGGCAGTTAAGAGAAGAGGGAACATGGATGAAGCATGCTTGCACATGAGGTATTTTAAAAAAGGAGAATCACACAATGGTTGTGTGTGTTTACTTCAGAGGGTAATAGATATCCCACCCAATACTTGGCTATTCTATGCATTTTATGTACACAGACGGGATTGGGGATGTATTTGTGCAAATAAAGAAGGATAAAATGGTAAGTTACTAAAGGAACAATCCTAAACTCATGGGAAGGTTGCCTGGCAAGCAACTGGTCACTCCCTCTCTGTTTTCAGTGGGGGAGACCAATAGCTGGAGTCTTCCTGCAGGCCATTGCTAATATAGTCCTCAGTATTCCCAAGTGCAGTGAGGGCAAAATGGGAGAATTCCAGGCATATATTGGTGCAAATAATCTCCCCTCCCCTCCAGGCATGTCCTGGACACCTTCTCATTGAAACCAATGGCGGGAATGGGGAGGCAAAGAGCTGCCGCCGCCACCACCCCAGCCAAACCCAGATCCAAACTGGCACAACCCTTGCAGGGCTTAATAAGTGATGGTTCCTCCATCGCGAACTCCCTGCTGCTGCCAAGCCTCCATAGGATTGCCTGACAGCTCTGGTCCTGCTTTAAATATGGTACACCATCCTGAAAGATGGTAGATGCCATTAAAACCAACCTCTAGGGAGTAATGGGAAACGAGTCCAGCTTCTTTTTAAATGATGGCTACTGCAAAATTAAAGCCAAAAGATGCCAAGAAAGCAAAGAAAAGTGCAGAGTTAATCAAGTGCACAGTCTGAACGAGGTTTGTCAAGAAGCACAATGGTGTTTAAATTAAAAGTGAAAAAGTCCAGCCAGAGATGTCCACAAAAAGGAGACAAAATAAAAAAATTGCAGCAAGAAGAGTCTTGAGTTCAGTAAATAGGGAAAAGTTTTAGCTATCATGCAACCCCGAGCTCTCGCTGCATAATTTTTTTTTTGCCTAGGTTAAATTTTAGAAAGAAACGTAACTTTGTTTTCATAAACTCCAAACGGCTGTATATTGTTATATAGTACAGTACAGAAAGTGCAAATTGTCACCTCATCAGATCAGTTATATATCTGACGTGGTCAAATATGGCTCATGCTATTCATGCAAGGGGACACAGTTTGAGTCAAGACCCTCTTGTGCTGCTGAGACATTTTAAAGGGAATGTGATTTTACCAAAATCTTCCTTGCCTGTTTTAATCCAGATTTTCTCCAAAGGAATCATTAGGATGGGGGAATAAAATATTTCAAACACTATATAAGTTAGCCTATTTATTTATTGTTATCAACCACAGGTTACTTCAGAGTCCTCTTCTGTTTTGAAAACTTCAAGACAGCAGGAGTTGAGTTTCTTTTGTACACACATAACATTGTGCTACAACATGAAGTACGTACAGAAAATCCTAGGTTTCCCCTTCACGCAAAGGGAAGGTGTACTACTTTTAATTTCTTTGCGTCCACAGGTGGTATACGCCTTCCAACCAGGAAATGACCACAAACTTCCATGTTTCAATGAACCAGTCTTTTAAGAGA